>NC_136059.1:688221918-690621918 GCF_964261635.1 Lissotriton helveticus | reverse complement strand
GTCACTTACGTGCCTGTCTTGGAAAAATAAATCAGGTTCTGTAAAAAAGTAAAAGTGACGTTGTCAGTACGTGCTACTGAAGTCTAAGGGAAAAACGGTCAAAGTTGACAGCAGTCGGGTTCGGTAACTGACCTGAAATTTGGGATAGCGTAGTTTAGAATCGGGTGTTCATCTTCACGAGACGCCGGTGCAGCTGATTCTGCCCGCGTTTAAATATTTGGAAGACAGCTTGTCATGTGACATGTCACGTGTTTAGACATAATGAAAAGACTATGTCGGTCTAAACCGTGTACGAGAAAATCACGTAGGAACGTGTGAGATTGTCACTGAGGGTGTAATACAATGATCAGGGACTTGCAGGATAATGTGGGCTTACCGGGGGTTGAAAAAATGAGTGTGTCAATAAATATAATGTTCGGTAAAAAACGGGAAGAAGAGCGTTGGGTGGATTCGATCGGGGGTAGGGCGATGACGAATAGAAAAAGTGTTTAGCGTGTTGAGCTAACGGAGTGTGTTAATACTGTGGTGACAATAACAAGGGTACAAACTGGGAAATAAAAAAGTCTCTAGATGTTTTTGGGGGACAGACACAGTATTCACAAGATACAGTCAATGGAGCAATTAACTAAAGATAACAGGACAGTTCAATTCTTTCATTGAGTCCCATCGGTTTTTGAGTTGACAGTTTTTGGATCCAAAAGTTCTCTCTTCTGAGGAGGTATTTGTTGTTGTCTCTACCCTCCATTTTTTGTACAGTTCCCAGGACAATGTATCTAATTTGGGAAACGTTGTGTTGCTCTTCAACATAATGACATGATAATGATGACTTCACATTTTTAAGTCTAATATTCGACTTATGTTCCGTGAGACGCACTTTAATGCGTCGTTCAGTCTTTCCGATGTACATCTTGCCGCAGGGGCATTTGATCCCATAGATCAGGTTACTTGTATCGCAAGTGGCGTTCACTCTGAGTTTGATTGCGTTACCTTTCAATGGATGATGGATGGTGTTCCCTTTGATTATGCTATTGCAATTCCCGCAATTAAGACAGGGTTTGGTTCCAGTAAATGTTACTGACGGTGTCGGTTTATACTGTAGGATTTCTCCAAAATTCTTGGCCCTTGTGAATGCGAATAGTGGTGGTTGCCTAAAGGATTGTTTAAAATCAGGTTCCATGTTTAATATTGGCCAATGTTTTAGTATTGCGTGTTTGAATTTGTTGCTAGCTGTTGAATATTTTGAAACAGCCACGATTCTTGTTTGCTCTGGTTTTGTTTTGGGGGTCAGAAGTTCCTGTCTCTCGATGTTCATAACTCTTGTTTTCGTCTGTTCCAGAAGGGTTTGTGGATAACCTCTGTTGGAAAATTTATTTGACATATCCTTCAGGCTTGCATTTAGGGTTGCAGCATCCGAGGTAATCCGTTTTACTCTGGCCATTTGAGAAAATGGTAGATTCCTGATCAGATTGGGTTCATGAAAGCTGGAGTGTAAGAGCATGTTGTTTCTGTCGGTTGGTTTAACATGAAGTTCTGTTCTGAAGCCATGTTGGGTTACTGAAATTTTCACGTCCAAGAAATTTACAGAGGTGTCTGATATGGTCAATTGGATGCGTGGGTCAACTTCATTGAATTTTGTGTGTTCTGTTCATAATGATTCCTCAGAGTTATTCCAGATGATGAAGTAATCATCGATATATCTGATTATCATTTTTGCGTTATTGGTCCATGCTGCTTGGGTGAGTATGTGTAGGTTCTCATACCACTGCATGAAGAGGTTAGCATACACGGGTGCGGCCGAATTGCCCATGGCCATCCCGGTGAGTTGTTGATACCACTTTTGTTTGGTCTTGAAATAGCTATGATGTAGAGTAAAGCACATTAACTCCATTAGAAATACCTGAAAATCTTGATCCAGTTTGGTGTTGAGAAGTGCTACTTCCATAGCTTCAATCCCCATGTTGTGGGGTATGCTTGTATATAAACTGCATACGTCTGCCGTGCATAAGATCACTTTGTGTTCTGGATTCCAAGGTAACTGTTGAAGTTTTAATAGGAATTGAGTGGTGTCCTTGATGTAAGTTTGCATGGCTTGTACTGATGGCTGAAGATATTTATCGATCAGCTGTCCGATCGGTTCGTGTAAACTGCCTCGTGTAGATACGATTGGCCTCATTGGTGGGTCCCTGATGTTTTTATGGATTTTTGGCACCATTTGTAGTGATGGACTTCTTGGGTTGGAGGTTGTGAGAAAGGTTTTTGTTCTTTCATTAATAATACCTTTATTGTATGCTGCATTGATGATGGTCTGTAAAGTTTTTGCATATTCCCCGGTTGGGTTATGATCTAGTTCATAATATGTGTTTCCATCAGAAACATGTTCCATCACTTTTTTGTCATACATGGAGGTATTCATAATTACCAATGCTCCTCCCTTGTCAGCCTTGGTAAATGTAGTGTGTTCATTGGCTGCCATCTTGAGTAATGTATCGTAGTCTTTTTGTGTCATGTTTCTTCTTTTAGGTTTGGTATGTCCAAGCTTGCTGATGTCATGTTTGACCATCGTTTCAAATAGGTCTAATGTTTTATGGCTTATTGGAGCTTGGAAAGTGCTATGGGGACGTAGTCCCAGTAGTTGGTCTGGTTCTTGTTGAGGTCGTTCCGGTATGACATTGTCAAAAAAATGTCTTAGACGGAGTTTACGCATCAGCTTGAAGAAGCTTACTTCTAGTTCTAGGTGATCAGTGGAAGTAGTAGGTACAAAAGAGGTTCCCTTCTGGAGTAATCCTAATTCATAGGTGGTAAACGTCTGGTCACTAATGTTGATAACTAGTTGTTCTGTAGATTCTTTTTGGACCTCTTCTCCAGGAACTTCTGACCCCCAAAACAAAACCAGAGCAAACAAGCATCGTGGCTGTTTCAAAATATTCAACAGCTAGCAACAAATTCAAACACGCAATACTAAAACATTGGCCAATATTAAACATGGAACCTGATTTTAAACAATCCTTTAGGCAACCACCACTATTCGCATTCACAAGGGCCAAGAATTTTGGAGAAATCCTACAGTATAAACCGACACCGTCAGTAACATTTACTGGAACCAAACCCTGTCTTAATTGCGGGAATTGTAATAGCATAATCAAAGGGAACACCATCCATCATCCATTGAAAGGTAACGCAATCAAACTCAGAGTGAACGCCACTTGCGACACAAGTAACCTGATCTATGGGATCAAATGCCCCTGCGGCAAGATGTACATCGGAAAGACTGAACGACGCATTAAAGTGCGTCTCACGGAACATAAGTCGAATATTAGACTTAAAAATGTGAAGTCATCATTATCATGTCATTATGTTGAAGAGCAACACAACGTTTCCCAAATTAGATACATTGTCCTGGAAACTGTACAAAAAATGGAGGGTAGAGACAACAACAAATACCTCCTCAGAAGAGAGAACTTTTGGATCCAAAAACTGTCAACTCAAAAACCGATGGGACTCAATGAAAGAATTGAACTGTCCTGTTATCTTTAGTTAATTGCTCCATTGACTGTATCTTGTGAATACTGTGTCTGTCCCCCAAAAACATCTAGACACTTTTTTATTTCCCAGTTTGTACCCTTGTTCTTGTCACCACAGTATTAACACACTCCGTTAGCTCAACACGCTAAACACTTTTTCTATTCGTCATCGCCCTACCCCCGATCGAATCCACCCAACGCTCTTCTTCCCGTTTTTTACCGAACATTATATTTATTGACACACTCATTTTTTCAACCCCCGGTAAGCCCACATTATCCTGCAAGTCCCTGATCATTGTATTACACCCTCAGTGACAATCTCACACGTTCCTACGTGATTTTCTCGTACACGGTTTAGACCGACATAGTCTTTTCATTATGTCTAAACATGTGACATGTCACATGACAAGCTGTCTTCCAAATATTTAAACGCGGGCAGAATCAGCTGCACCGGCGTCTCGTGAAGATGAACACCCGATTCTAAACTACGCTATCCCAAATTTCAGGTCAGTTACCGAACCCGACTGCTGTCAACTTTGACCGTTTTTCCCTTAGACTTCAGTAGCACGTACTGACAACGTCACTTTTACTTTTTTACAGAACCTGATTTATTTTTCCAAGACAGGCACGTAAGTGACACGCCACCTTTTCGTTTACCCTCAGCAGCTTATGCACATTTAGAACCATATTCTCGGTATACATCATTTGTTATCAGGACTTATCGTATATGTATTAGCACCATGATCTTCACAATGTATTATGTTCATGTTTTACTATATTGTTTGTTGATATTATGTGTGATGCATAAACAACACTGTTAGGATTCATACTAACAGTCCCCCATGTTATTTTTCACAGTGTCTATTCCCTGACGAAGGGTATGAAAGCAATGCCCGAAATGCATTGGATACGTTTATAAGGACATTGCCTGTAGAAAAAATTCTATATCATGAATCTGAATTGATTATACAACACACTTGGAAAACTCAAAACCTAATATGAACTGAAATATAAAACAACGTTCAAAAACTTTTTGATTGGAAGTCTTTATTCATTCAATAAGACAAAGATTTGTGTGCCTGTGCAGGGATGAAACTAGAGACCCTCTAATTTCACGTTGTTTGTGTATTCGCTGACGCCGTGGGGCCCTCGGCGCCACCTGACGGAGCACCTTAAAATTTCTTCACATAATCAAGCATTGTACTTTCAAGCTACACTGGCTAAAAAGCTGTGCATCTACCCAATCCTCACTTTCGAAGAAGTAATTATGCCTGCCTTCTCAAATCATATCCAAATTCATAAAAAATACACACTTGCTAGAAAGTGGGCAGTGGCTCTAGCTCCTGCTTTATATAAAAATCACGTGGGATGGGATGAGGACTCTCCTCCTCACAAAATCCAGTTAAAATCACAACCTACTGCACAAAGGCAGTACCCAATTAAGCAAGAAGCTAAAAAACAGGTAAAAGAAATACTAGATCAGCTAGAATACCAGGGGGTGATTGAAACTTGCACCTCACAAATGAACAACCCTTTGTTTCCGGTCTCCAAACCAGACAATTCATATCGTCTAGTTTTGGATTACCGACACCTTAACACATGTTGCAAAACTTTTGCAGTGCAAAATTCGCATAGTGCTGCACTAATGAATAACATAGTGCGCAAAAAATACAAAACAACATTAGACATCTCTAATGGATTCTTTTGTCAAAACATAGCACCAGAGAGCAGATATTTGTCTGCGTTCTCAACAAATGGCACTCAAAAACAATTCTGTCGGTTAGCCCAGGGGTACAAGAACAGCCCGGGAGTATTCTCAGCGCGAGTAACAGAATTACTACAAATATATGATGATGAAGCATTATCTTATGTCGACGACATTTACTTAACAGATGATGACTTGGAGACTCACTTGAAGAGAGTGAACACCATAATACTTGGGTTCGCAGCAGAGGGTTACAAATTCAACTTTAAAAAATCCAGAATTGCCCATCTGACAGTCCTGTTCTTAGGATATGAATTATCAAGTATAGCCTGGCTGACAATTTTCTAGAAAAATGTGCCGTACTCCAAAGAACTAGAAGGATTGAAAAATCTAGAATATGAAAAAACATACCCTCTGCCAATCGACATTCTGCCTTTACGACATTACGCCTGTGTAATTTATACAGACGGACATGCTCAACCCCCCGTTTGGGGAGAACAGGCATACAACCCCACATGTGGGATTACAAAAGAAGTGTGGCGCGGAGGTAAACTAAAACCTCTATTAACAAAAACACACTCAGTAGAAACTAATTCAGAACAACAAACTGAAATACTAGCATTGAAAATGGCGCTAGATAATGCGGATCGCGAATTCCCGACACTTATAGTGTCAGATTCATATTACTGCGTCAAATCATATAACAAGGATTTGCAGACATGGATTCAAAACGGCTACAAAGATGACACAGATGCACCAATAAAGCAGAAACTGCTCTGGGAACAAATAGCTCTTTTACAAAAAGAGCTACCAAGGACTCACGTGACACACTCACTGAGTCATCAGCGTGATGGCGTTCACGTTGCAGGGAATTCATTGGCTGACACAGCCGCAGCGGCAGCCACTAAATCGGCTCCCGTAGTTCGAAAAAAGCGTACATTAAAATACATTGACGGTGAAACAGTGCTGGCGGTGAAAACGTCATCAAAAGGCGACTGCTCAGCGCTACCGATCAACTATCCACTCAATTATACATACATAATCGATGCAAACTCCGTCCCTTTTGCTCGAATCCCTGGAGTGGGGGATAGAGTGATTCCAAACATGGACAGGAGAAACTTGTTAATCGCAGACGCACATATGGGCGAGGGTCTCAGACACCTCAAACTAAAAGATTCTCTGGAAGAATTACAATCACGGTACTGGTGGCCAGGCATGAGCCTGCGTCACACCATGTTTGTAAAAAACTGCCCAAACTGCAACAGAGATCGCAGTGGGGAGAGAAACAGTTTAATACCTCGTCGTTTTACTCCAGAAAAATTCAAGAGTAAAAAGGAAGGCTTGCGATTAACATATACAGGCTAGTTTCCACTTATAATGTAGATCACCAGCACTCGGCTGACGTCTGGACTGTTATACAAAGATTTGCGAGTCTAAATGGCATATACGCTAAGAGCATGCTACGTTTGACCATTGTTTTCACTCTAGCCCTCCAGCCTGATGGGAAACATGGCCAAATGAGCATAGCACAGCGGGAATCTTCTCACTTCCTTCCTGAGGGATACGGGATGGTGTAAAGAAAAAACCAAGGCATAAAGCAATCTATAACGGAAAGGATATTAGGTTCGGGAGCTGGGTGGGTCAAACATCTAATAAGTGTCCAACGTAGTCTAAATAACTTGCCAAGAAATTCTCTGAAGGGATTCAGTGCGTACGAATTATTATTTGGAACTAGGATGTTGATCTCTGACATTGATAGTCAGACTTCAGTGGTGAAAGAAAAAAGCTTTGACATCAAAGACCGTTTGGCTATTTTGCAGGACTTAAACAAAACAAGAAAAGACCTGAGCAACATAAAGTTGAAACAACAGCCAACAACCACTGAAGAACCACCACCTGTCCCAGCAAGACCTGTCTGGATTCCAAAAGTCGGGGATCTAGTCAGGGAAAAGATCGCGGTAAAAAAGGAATTTGGGCCTTCTTACAGAAAAGCAGTTCCTGTCTTGTCTATCAACGGGACAAGATCAGTTGTACTACCGCCACTTGCTGGTAAAAAGGAGAACCGAGTTGTATCCATCGACCTGGTTAAACCACAATCATGTGGCCGATAACAAACAGTAGGCCAAGTGGACTCCCAATAAGTAGCCGAACACCAAGGTTTGCTACCAGTACAGAGGTCCTAACTAAGAGGCTCATCACATTCGAAACGCCTACAGAAGAACAACAAGGACTATGCAACAATGCAATAGAACTTAGACCTCTGAAAACCCAAATAAAAACTTTTAGCAGAGACACACCAATCTACAATGAAGTACCAAGCGAAAATGCAAGAAACAGTAATCCTGAACCAATTGGAACAATTGACAGAACTGCATCCGGCTACTTCATAAACTTCGATGATTCCTCTGAAGGCTTCAGTGAATCAAAGACACAGCCATCATCAAAAACTTTTAAAGGCAAAGCTAAAGAACTTTTGAAACAACTAAAAGAAACATATCTGATTTCTCCATGGATCGAATTTTGGGTGGGTTTTGGTGCATTTATCCTCATACTTTGGCTCATCATGGTACTTACTTTGGGACGCTTCATTGAGGGAAAATATGCTAAAATGGACACAGCAAGTCAGAAAATCAACTTGATGCTCAAACCACACACATCTTCACACGTCGAGAAAAGAGAACTTTCTTCAGTCAACTTCACAGCCAATCCGATACCGGGTGGGGTAGCCTGGGACAACACTGACTATGAAATTTATGGTCCGGTCGAAATCCTGAAATATCCACACCAAATTAAGATCTCATTGAGTGACTTTGCAAAACCAAGCTCATTTGCTGATGATTGGGACTTCGAAAGCATTAATAATATGATGTCTGACTTAGTAATGTCTGCTAAATTTACCAAACATGATTATTTGCAAGGTTCTACAAATTATGATAGTATGTACTGTTATAACCACTATGGTAACCATTTTCTACATAGATCTGCACAACCTAGAAATGTTTTCAATTATAATCAATGGGAACATTGTGCAACCCCTCCAAAAGGAAGCTCAAGAACCTTTTATGACAAATATTCATATTTTTCAGGTTTTAACACAAGTAATGCTGAAGCATTTTATTTCAAATTGTCAAACAAGACAGGAACTAAGACCATGATAACAAACACAAAATTGATATATTCGGACTCATTCTTTGAAAAAATGAATACTTTTGGTTTTGATTATTGGGACAAAAATGTTGAATTGAAAAGTGTTTGGGGTACAAAAGAATGGCAAGTGCAGGGTATAGAATCTTTGTTTAGAGCTTGCATGATCCCAGAACAAATGATATTTTTAAATGACACTGTTCAACAAACTACCTGTCTTGGCCTAGCCAAAATCAAAGACTTAAATAAACCGTCTATTCCAAAACCTACAATGTACAGCAATAGCTCTATAGATGAAGAGATAGACGTAAATTATGTATTAAACCAAAACAGAACACATCCAGATTGGAAACAGTGGTTGATCTGGCCCACAGATACTAATAACTGTCAAGACAGATTCCTGAACAAAACACAGGGGTTCAAAATGACCAGGCCAGACCCTAGATATCCTCAAAGACATCACCCGGGGATAATAACCACCTACAGTGTGGGCAAATTATGCCTTCAATGGCTACAAACTTCCACACTGACAGAAATTAAGCAACACCTAACTTTACTTACTGATGGTGCTGACTTGCGTGATTTCATTATGGGACCACGCAAACAGCGTCAAAAACGTTTCATAGCAGCCTCTGTATATGCAGCATACAATGAGGCCTGGAAGGTTACTCAAATTGAAACAGCAGAGAGAATACGGGAAATTGACCGTATTAATTTGGAAAAATCACTTTCTGTAGTGGACAATGGGTTAATGACTCTGTCCTCCAGAATTTTTTCTTTGGACAGCATTGTGTCTTCAGCAATCGACATATTATCGCAAGACTTACTGTTATTACAACACGGTCAGTCTCAATTGCGTTCTATTGTACAGCTTGGCTGGACGTTACAAAATCTACGTTCAGGCTATGTGCCTTGGCGTTTAATCAACACAATGTCACTATTCCAAATCTTTAACCTTACTGATAGACAAATCAGTATGGCACAAAAGGGTGCTGATTATACAATCTTGAGCATTGAAAAACTCGAAAGATTACCAGTGACAATGTCAGAACGACCTGTCAGTGAATGGATAATACATGGGATAATAAATATTCCAATCTCAACCTTCAGGTTTCAATACTGCCAAAAATACATACAGGCTGGCATGTACGAGAAATTGGGAAAGGGGTACATTAAAACAACATGGAACCTGCCCTATTCACATGCATGTGTCAGTAATAAAGGACAGAAAGTGTTTCTTAGTGGCAATAATTGTGCGATGTCACTAAGCGGCACGCTTCTGTGTAACGGAATTAGTTTGCATGGAGCCTGTGAAGGGAACTCAAATAACCTTTCATGTCACCAACAAGGCGCACCTGCAACAGAGATTGAACCATTCTTTCAAAGACTTTATAATGGGAGTTACATTCTAATTGTAGATCGCAGATGTTGTAGTCTTATGCCCGGGACTCCTTATCTCGTAACTACGACTGCGAAGGTCAAGTGCTGTGGACACTCATTGTTCCCCAGCTCCTTTCCAGACAGGGAGGCAAGGGCATGGCCCAACTTGAAAATTACTTCTATTCGAATAGATACTTTAAGCAGAATGAAAACAGTGCTTCTTCAGACGCCTACAAGGCTCACGTCATCAAAAGAAACGTATGATCTACAAGTCGCAAGGACGACTGCAGAGATACATTCATTGTTATCAACTAATTCCCCCATACATTTCGCAGAAATCCTGAATGAAATCTTAAATATTTCTGATACCAATGGGGTCTCAAAGGTATTTAAGACAGTATTTTCAATGGCATTAACACCATTCAAAGCCATACTGGGTATTTTTCCAGATTTCGTCCATTCGATTTTTGGCGGACTTCCCCTGATCTTGGGACTAATTGCAGGAATCCTATTCTTGGTCCTTATTTTTCGTTATGGCAACCCATGTCACAGACCAAACTCTTGCGACAAGGGAAGAAACAATCCTAGCCATTGGATACCGGGACCGGATATCAAAAATCCTGGGACTCTCCCGGCTTAGAGACCTGAACATGACTTGGTTTCTATCATTTCGACCAATGTGGCAAAGATGTGTTTTACCTGTATTAAGGTGTCTGCTATGCGGAGAAGAAAGCGTGTTAGACACCTGTCTAACGCTACAATCGGATGCGCCAATGGATGCAGAAACATTGTTGAGCCCGATCAAGGTTCACGCTTTGTGCTGCCCTCAAAGGCTACCAATCCTGATGACGGCATTCGTGGAAGCTTCACCACTACGATTAAGGGGTAGTGAAGTTCAAGATGAAAGCAGCATCGAACAGGTACGACCTTCTGTCAGCAATGCGAATCAGAATGTCAATGGAGACAATCATGCGCACGAATGCATGGTTACACCTTTTTCCGAGTTAGTGGAACTTTCCCAGGAAGCTGTTGACAGCTTTTTTGAAAGCCTAAATGATATGATGTTCTCACCAGAGCAGAAATAGAGACTTTTGAGCAAGCTCGCACACGGCGTTCCCTGAATTCGGCCTTCAACTTTAATAATAAAGTCACATGAACAATTTTACCTCCAGTTCACGGACAGCAATTTTTCAGCAGCCCCAAAATATTTTTGCATATTTTTCGGGACACTATCTTCTACTTAAAGTAAGAACTATTCTTAGAGAACTAAGGTTTCTAAATTTTAGATAGCTTATAGACATTAGCTGCCCGCTGGTATGTTCATAAATATTTTATTGTGTGATGGAATGGTCTCGAACTTTTTTTCTGTATTAAGAGCCATTTCATGTGTAAATTCTCATATACCAAATAGCAATAATGTATACAAATGCGTGATTACTTTTGCATTATTCTACAGCTTGAGTGCATACAATACATATGGTTGCAATTCTTCCGTATATTTGAAAAATTTCAAAATGCATTTATGTATTTTGGGGTGGTAAGGTATACACTATACTCTATAGTATGTTTTACTATGCATAGATT
This sequence comes from Lissotriton helveticus, assembly GCF_964261635.1. Lineage (NCBI taxonomy): Eukaryota > Metazoa > Chordata > Amphibia > Caudata > Salamandridae > Lissotriton > Lissotriton helveticus. The sequence goes on along the minus strand of NC_136059.1, from coordinate 690,610,584 downwards.
AGTAATTATGTCCATAGTTAGCGTGGAGTGGGTGTGATGTATTCCTATAGGTTCTGAATCGATCCCCCTATTCCTGACCCTATTCTGGTTAAACAAACCAACAAGTTAACTAGCAGTCAGCCCATGAGGCAGAAAACCCCCATGATGCAGATACCGTTATCTGACGCAGTCACACTACGGCACAGGAACGTGTTATCTGATTAGGTCATAACGCTTGCGATCTAATTAGACAAGCGATATTCCTCCAGCCCCTGATAAGGCATACGGAGTTCTCATAACAAATCAAACCTATGACAACCTGGGCAAAACCCTGCGGCCATTGTTTTGATTTCACCGAGAACTTCAGCAAAAGAATGTGCTAACGAGCAAGTCGTATGACATCCTTATTGACGTATCTATGTCCATCCTTACGTCAATCTCGGCACCTTAAAGGTATAAATATTACCGATATTGCCCTATGCAAACACACGCGGTGGTGACGAGACGGAGCAGCCATACTTGCCGAAGCGAAGAGCAGAGCAGACCCCGCTGGCACAGCCCCGCCTTCCTGACGCGCTGAGAACGAGACGCGCTGCTTTCTCCTGCCGAGAAATCCAGCACCGGCGCTTCCGGGTAGCCCTCGCAGGCAGCCTGGAATATCGAGACCAGAGAGAGAGATACCATCCCTCATTCATCCTTAATTCCAGGTACAGAACTGAATAACCCCTCGCAGAGAATTCTTTAGTTATTCACTTGGCAAAAACAAACTTAACTTAAACTGTAACTTTCTATTCCCGCCCACGTATTAGGCTTAGGTCAGGTACACGGGGTAGGCGTATTTAGAAACACCAGTTGAGTACGTTTAGTCAAATGTATATGTGTATGTAATATATTTTATTCATTTTAAAACATCTTATGGCTTAGAAACCATATCAATGTTTTTACAGTATTATTTTATACTTCTGCTTTTAATGTATGCACTTTACTTAACTATAAGTATTGCAATAATATCGATCCATTTCTCTTGTATGAGAAAAGAGACTGATCAATAAATAACACCTTTTTATTGAACACGCCCGTCTCTTCCTTTTCTCTACATTCTGATGAGACTAAGAATGCACGTACTGACTGAGTAAAATAAATTGCCTTTTGTTCACACGACTCTCGAGATACACTCTTGATTAGGGGAGAGCAAAGTTGTCATGTTCTATGGTTGTCAGAAACTAAATCCCTTCTTGTCTAATCAGGGAATTTAATTCCTTCCTGAACATTCGAGAAAGTTTCTAGTGAACTCTGAGCTAGCTGGCAAACCCAAAACTTTAAGTCTAATATCGACAGTAGTAGACCTAGTTAACGTCTGGCCTAGGCCTTTACTATTGAAGGTATTATTCCAATGCGCAGAGCCTATTGGGATAATAGGAACTACACTACAATGTCCCACTGGGCCTGCAGGACCGCACTATTAAGGACCTGAGGGCCATAATGCTGTCATTCCCAGAGGGTCACCTCATAGCGGGAGAGGGACTTTAACTCTGTAGTGTCGGGAACTGTAGACCGCAATCCCCCAAGAGATATTGGTCCCTCGCGGTGATGGTTCTCTGACTTTATCGAAGTACTGGGACTGGCGGCGTGTGGAGGTCGATCCACCCTCTGAGTTGCCAATACACTTTCTACTCAGGGGCGCACAACAGTCTTTCACGAATAGACCACCTTCTTGTGCCTGCATCCCAGATAAGCTGCGTTCTAAAATTTAAACACTTAGCAAGGGGTATATCTGACCACTCCCCTCTCTGGGTGGAATTAGTCTTGAACAAAAAAAGGGTGAGTAAGATCGCACCAATTAACCCCTGGTACCTTCAGCACCCTGTGGTCAAGAAGGCTCTCCTTCTGGCCATAGATTGTTATTCCCTGGAAAATGTAGAAACAGTGGGCTCATGCCAAACCGTCTGGGAGGCTTTCAAAACCATACTGAGGGGTCAGAAACTTTCACTTATTGCAAGGGGGCCGAACAAAAAGATAGAAGACTTGATCCAAGTTTAAACAGAGGAAGAAAGCGAGGGGGAGATCGAGGGAGGTAAATCACATGAACTCAAGCTCAAGAGGGAGGAATATAAGTATATTGCCACTGATATGGCCAAAACTTTAGGTAGGGAAAAAGAAGGCAGGATATATGATTTGGGGGACAAGGCCGGGAAGCTCCTCGCCTGGCTTGACAAGAGGGTATTGGCTAGCCACCTTGTGCCAGAAATCACAGATGCAATAGGGAGGAGGGGTGGGGGGGGGGGAATAACAGACCCACAGGCAATTGCAAACGAGTTTGCAGAGCATTTCCACCAGATGTACCGATCTCGCACTGCCATGTCGGAGGAGGACTCACGATCGCTGCTCTCTGACATACAAATTCCTGCTCTGTATCCAGTGGAGAGGGAATCACTTGATAGCACTTTTACAAATGGTGAGGTCGCGCAGGCGATAGGAAACCTCCAGTCTGGTAAGGCGCTGGGTCTAAATAGCTTGCCAATTGAATTGTACAAACTTAAGCCTGATTCAATCGCCCCACATCTACGAGCCATGTTCGAGGCGAGCCGGGAGGTGGGACTACTTCCCCGTGACCAAAGGGTAGCAACTTTGGTGACAATACATAAAGAAGGTAAGCCCAGGGATAGTTGCTCATCATACAGACCTATCTCCCTATTGAATGCAAAGCCCAAGATCTTGGCCAAACTGTTGGCGATTAGCTTGACCCAAGTCATAAGTAAACTGGTGCATCCCGACTAATCGGGTTTTATGCCTAATCGTAACACAGAACTGAACCTGAGGAGGGTACATGGTGTGCTAGGGAGACTGGATACGATCCACGAGGCTGCAGTGGTGCTCTCTTTAGACGATACTATGGCGTTTGATACCATCGAATGGCCATACTTGTTTGCGTTCCTGGCGAAGATGGGATTTGGACCTGGCTTTATAGGGTGGGTGCGGCTCCTCTATACCGAGCCCCTGGCACAGGTGGTGGTCAATAACAAGGAGTCAGAGGTGTTTGGGTTGGTTCATGGGACACGTCAGGGCTGTCCGTTATCACCATTGTTGTTTGCACTCTCCCTGTAGCCATTAGTGTCATGGATCCGCAGAGACCCAATAATCCGGGGTCTCAAGTGTGCGGACACATGGGATGACCGCATCTCCTTATATGCAGATGACATTCTTCTTTATTTTGCTTCCCCTAAGGCCTCTCTCTACAGAGTTCTCAACATTTTTACAAACTTAAACACTCAGGGTACATGATCTACTGGACTAAGTCTCTTCTGTATATCCTCAGTGGTGATCCCCCACCCCAGCCAAAGAACTGCCCAATTCAGGTGGCCCGAGATGGCTTCCAGTATTTGGAAATTTTTATATCGGCAGACTCCAAGACACAATATGGCCGCAACTTGCTCCCCCCCACCAGAGACTGACAAGAGATGTCACCCATTGGAGGGCACTCCCTCTTTCCCTGGTAGGTAGAGCACCGCTCTTTAAGATGATGGCATTGCCATGCTTCCTATACGCATTGCAGAACTGCCCTGACTTGGTTCCAGTGCATTACTTTAAAGAAATTGAAGCCCTCCAAAGAGAGTTGATCTGGCAGGGTAGACCCCGTATAGCCTTACAAAAGCTAGTTTTGTCCTGGAGTGATGGAGGGATAGGTCTCCCAGATATTAAAAAATACTACTGGGCTGCCCACATGGCTGCAATCAACCACTGCATGTATTAGAGCTGGGATGACCCAGAGTATAGAATGGACAAATGGCTGCTTCCGGGTGGCAACTATAACATGGCCCTTTATTCCAAAACAGAAAAGTTTCCTTTAACGGGGCCAACCAAACACTCGGTGCAGATTTGGCAAGCAGCAAACAGGAGCTTAGGATGGGACCAGAAACTTACACGTGCCACTCCTCTGAGGGACACTGAACAGCTCGGCACCCTAAGAACCTCGAAAGGGTTTGACAAATGGGACCTGATTGGGATCTCAAAGGTCGGAGATCTATGGAAGAAGGGGAAGGTGGTGTCATTCGCCTCCTTGAAACAGGAATACGAGTTAGCTGACAAAGAATATTTCCGTTATCTGCAGGTGCAGCATGCACTAATGTCAAAGCTGCCTAAAGGTGAATCTCCCCCAGAGTCCTCACCGCTGGAAGATAGGTTGCTAGACGGCTACATGCCCACAAAGGCGATCTCCCTAACACACAAAAAACTGATAAATAATACCTCCAATCCTCTCAGCTTGATCAGGGGCCGGTGGGAGAGAGATGGATTAGAGTTCGATGACGAAGAATGGCGGGAGGCAGTATTCTCCCAGAGAGAAGTTGCGATTTCCTCCAGACTCTGCCTGGTTCAGCTGAAGAGTTTACATAGAGTTTACTTGTCAGGGTCCCGACTTGTCAGCATGGGAAGAGTGAATGAAGGAATGTGCAGGAGGCAATGTGGGCAGGAACGTACAATCATGCATATAATATGGGACTGTGGACACATCCAGAAGTATTGGAAGGAAATGCTGGAGTGTATGAATGAAGTTCTTGGGGTACGTCTCAATCCTGAAGCAAAACAATGTTTACTGAATGTCTGGGAACCCACTGATTTAATCAATAAACGTAAAATATGGGTCACATTGGGCCTGATCGTGGCTAAGAGGAATATTGCCCAGTTGTGGGGTTCTGGAGTGCCGCATACAGTAGCAACTTGGAGGGCGGACATGGACTGGTGCATGATCAGAGAAAAGACAGTGTCCATCGCACAAGGGTGTCCAAACAAGTGGGCCGGAATCTGGGGTAAATGTAACAAATACAGGGGTAATATATGTGTTCCACCTGTTGTCCCCGCCCAGGATGAGCCTCTAATGCCCTGCGTCCCGAATCTACTTGTAGCACTAATGTGGTTCATCACAAAAATGTTGTTAGTGTAAATGAATACTGTATTTGTCCACCTTTTTGTACTCGGAAATGTCGTTTTCTCTCTGTTGAATAAAAAGAGTTTAAAACAAATAACGAAATCCCATGCTTCCTGACTCACTGGAGTGTCTAGTACAGCGTTCCATGTTTTTAACTGTTTTATTGGAGCTTCCACTACGGCCAATCCTTTTGGGACACAGTGTATCATTTAGTAACTAAATTCCTATGTGTAGTGCTCATGTGTAAGACCTGGAGCGCCCTCAGTGTGCGAGGTGCACTTGGGAATTGTGGAGATAGGTCTCACACTGGTGCCCTAAGTCTGTGGTATGTAAAAGGGAAAAGTGTTGTTGCTTGGTTATTACCTTGCAGGTCATGTAGTGCTATGAACACTCCCTATGGTTAGACATCCTCAAATATTTGAAAGCCTGCTTCCTTTACCATAGCCAATGCCACAATTCCAGTGTTATCAAAATGGCTGGGGCAGTGCATAAGAGGTATTGCTGATGCATAAATTGGTTGCACTGCTGTGTGCTTACTGAATTCTTTCCACGCGCAGGTGGTACAACGTACCTTGTCAATTTCCTTCTGGGTAAACTTCACATCTGCATGTGGTATTATGGCCTGTAGCGGTATAGGGTAGACTTTGTCATTTTCTATAGTTACCTGTGGTGTGTATTTAGAGGGAAAGTGGCCATAGTGGGCGAAGTGGGCCTGCGGACACAAATAGTAAAGATTTATGTCTGGGGCTCCAAATCCTCACTGGCCATACGGTAGTGTGAGTACATCCCATCCAACTCCAGGCTGCTTCCCAGTCCTAATTGTTTGATCGGTGAGAGCGTAGTATGATGAAAAAGGATTGTGTGCTTATTATAGGAATATTAATGAATAGATATAAGAATTGTGGTAGCATCATCATTTTCATAATGGGTATTCTATCAGCCATCGACAAAGGCATACGGATCCATCCCTGTACCTGATCTTCCAATTTTGAGATTGATCTGCCATAATTGTAGTGTACTACTAATTCGGTATCTCTATGAACCCATACCCCTAGGTATTTGACTGGTACGATACAACACTCCCACGGGTGTTCCAGTACATTGGGTTTCATGTTCAGCGTGAGAGGGAAAATGGTTGATTTTGACCAATTGATTCCCAGGACTAACATCCTCTTAAATATTATATATTCCTGTATTAGCAGCGTCAGATGAGTCGAGAGGTCTTTGACATAGAGCACCATATCATAAGCATATAATGATATTCCCAACGGCATTTGGTAGAATTAGAGCGATGCATTAGCTTGGTGTTGACATATCACACATGCAAGGGGTTCCAGTGCCAGAGCAAACAAAATCGGTGATAATGTGTTCAGACTCTTTAATTCTTCATGGGAGTTCAGTTGGGTGCTGCCGTGCTGCAGCCTGTCATTTGCTAATAAGACCTTGATTATAATAACTGTGACTGCTGCAAAAGCTTCTTGCTCCATCTGTTTACACACAGATTAATTTACTTCCTCATTCGGAGCTCCATTATGCACCATTGCATCTGGACTGGAGATATCCTATTATTGTCTTCATGCAGTACTTGTTCTGTATACAATACATGCCCCAGGACTGTGATGTGAAAAGCTTCCTGCTCAAGGTTACAGTTCAGGGCTGGTTTGCCTTACCCACCTGCAGATCCACAGATAAAGCCCTGGTTTGTTCCATTCTGATGAATGGTGCTCCGAGGCTGAGGACCTGCTATAGTGCTAACTCAGGGGTGACATTGTTTAAAACACAAAATTGATGTATTTGTATTGTACGCCTTTATAAATTCATGGGTTTAAGTTTGTGTCACTGTACACAAAAAAGTAGCGCCGTAATGAGACGCCATATGTTAGCTGGCTGTGGAATTATACAAATTAATCAGAAAATGATTTAAATGTTAATTGGATTTAAACAAATATATAGCATACGGTGTAATTCAATTAATACACTGACTGCCTTAGGTCCACAAGACAGTGTGCATGAGAACCACATTTGTGCATACAGCACATGAACAAAAGGAAGAATAGTAGATAACAGGCATTTCAAATTACTTGAACAAGACGGCTATGGCTTGCATGAGCTTGCTCTAACTTTTTCCATAAGGGTGTGTTTCGGTGGTCAACTGAAGATCCACAAAGGAACAGTGCACTCATGTCTGGTGCTTACCACAATCACTAAATTCCACAAATAAATGAACTGGTGCATCTGATCTAAAGACCAGGTACCCCAATGTGTCAGAGTAAGCATTGCTTTAATGCAGTATTTACACACACATGGAACAAGAGCTATCACTGTAAAAATATAGCTCTGAAAATGCAAGATGCAGCAATAAGACAAGCCTCACCACACCATCTTCAGTGAATGATTCTTTCCTTCCATTGTAGCAAACCTCTCGACATCCTTATTCAAGAGCTTGAAAACAAGATAATTATTATATATACCCAGACATATTACAGCACTTGAAGGTTTGCAAGCCTGTTGGGACCAGTGATCAAGTGAAGCAAATTGTGGTGGTCATGAAGATCCAAGCCTAATGTATAAGCGTGCCATAGTGTATAACGTAATGCTGTACGGTGTTGTAGGGTTTGATAAACAATAAATCCTACAAGTGCAATTATTTCACGAATTATGTGTGCAACTGTAGTCTTAACTTCCAAACATCATAGTCATCTATTGGAAAGGGTGTATTGGAACTAATAAGGGGCCACTACTACACGTCAATGTACTCAAGCTTAGATGTTGCAGGATAATATTCGTTACTGACCTTCAAACATGCCTGCCCTCTATACAAGGCACGAAAAAAGAAGGATGGCTCCATCCAGAATGTGACACCTAGTGCCTTTCATAAGCAGGTGGCGAGAGCAAAGGTTGGTAATAGTAGCCAGCAGCAGTTGCGGCCAGTGTGTCGATAGAGTGGCGGGCAGGAATAGGTGGGTGCGGGCGGTGACGAAGGGATAACAAGTAAAAAAAAAACACTCAGTAGCCGCATCATGCTCCTCTCTATTGCAGGGCACAGACTTCCAGATTCCACTGAGGCCAATCCTGACAATGCTTTCATGCTGCTTGTTAGACCCGGGGTTACCAGACCTCATAGGGTAGCTTGGCACAAAGTAGGAAGGTCAAACCCAAAGGCAAAACAATGTTAAGCTTGCGTCGCACCCTTACAGTAACACAGCGTCCATCCACTCAAAAATGACACTACACCAGTTTGTAGAAAAATACGGATACCTTTGATAAATAAATTCTTTTAGTTATCTTGTTCCATCTGTCATCAATGGTTTGAACACATCACGCATTTATATTTCTGTTTGTCTGCATTGATAAAGAAAACTTAACAATTCATTCAGTTCAAACACCTTGTTAATATAGGCGAAGATGAATTCAATAATTCACTCAATATTCTAAATTTCCGGCAGTACTTTGGTAGGTCAAATAACTCAGAAGGAAGAAAACATTCTACATCAAGTAAAAGAAGTAAGTTTATGCACCACCCCAATCTAGGGACTATTTTACATATTCCTGTTTACATTAACATTAGAGTATGGGAGGACCTAGCAATTTCCAGAACTATTTTCCACTAGTAAAGTCAAATGAAGCATCAATTTCTCACAGTTTCATGTATTGGTTTTGATAACCTGAATGGCTCTGGTTTCTGCTTAACTTCAGTAAAGAGCCAGCAGTAACTCAAAATATGGCAGGTCTCAGGGATTAGTTTGACAGTCCCATCATCCCAAGCTCCCCTTGATCTATACGATAGCTTTAGATGAGGTTCCAGTAAGCAGTTCAACCACTAGGCCCAGCAGCGTGTTCGTTGTTTACATGTCCCGCTCCAGCCCCCCGATCCCTGCTTACTTGTGGTTTGAAGTTGGGTTTCAGAATTCAGACGATACCGGCAAACGTCAAACTTGCCGTCAATTTCTGACATATATTTCAGACCCCCAGAGCTGTAAGGCACCCCCACCCTTCCGCTCTGCTCAGGGCCGGAGGAACCCCCACAGCCAGCTTGTATCGGATGAGTCTGTTGCCTGTCCTGCTTCACGCCGTCGTCGTTCTGCCTCTCCCCGTCGTTGCCGAGTAACTCACTGGGCCTGCGCAGGAGGCGGGACACTACAGCGCAACGCCGCCCCCTCTGAGGAGAAGGTCGATCCTCTGTCAGGCCTGCGCGGAACAAAGTACACTACAAGGCGGCTCCGCCTATCTGGCGGTGAAGTTCCTCCCCTCACTTGAACTGCGCAGGAGAAAGAACACTGCCCACAGCCACGCTACCACTGCAGGGCTCTCCTCAGTATGGCGGTCGTCTGTCTGACAGCTTTGCCCCTTCTTCTTCACAGCAATCGCGGAGCTTCACAGGAGGAGGCCCCAACTTGTGGACACGGCGCTCCACCTCTCTCCACAGCCGAGCCCCAATGGAACTGTTCCCCGGGCTCTATGCCTGTCTACCCCAGCACACGAGCTTTTGGGCAAGTAAGTGTTGTTTACCACCATTCATATGCTCTGTCAATTCAGATGACACTAGTTAGGAAGGGGGGGCCAACTCTCCTCAATTGGTGACGCCTGAGCTGGGTTCAGGAGGTGATTTGCCAAGGTGGGGCTAGATCTATAGGCAGGGGGGGTAACGACAGCAGGAAGAAGGCTACCCCTAAGAGAACTCAATCTCCCACAGCGCCCAATCCCCCTAACACTACAGCCTGTCCTCCAACCAGCCCAACTGTGTCTTAAAATGGCCGCCCAGGTTCTGACCTTATATACCTTTGGTCCAAGTTACCAGAATGGGCCAGAAGGTTCTAGATTTCCCTAATATAAGTCTATGGGCCAGTCCCTGAGGTAGTCGGTTGTGGCAGTTACCAGCCACCATTTTGTGGGACTAAATTTTCAGGAGAAAAAGGGGGGACCTCTAGGCCTAAGAAGGCCTTAGAGGGTCAAGGACGCACCTAACCCCTAGGACAACACCAAAAAGTCAAGTGGACATAAAAATGAAAGGTATTGGAAGGCAGAAAGGTGACACAAATAAATAAATAATAGGAGGGACCACCCAAAGGGCTGACAGGTCTAACACTGCTGAAATAAGCATCTGGATTGGCCTGAGCGCCAATGATTTGTGCTCCTAGTTAGACTGGGAGCCTGTACCTGCTCTCTCCAACCTAGCTATGCAGCTCAGGTTGAAGAGATCTACAGTGCGCATGACTGTGGGCCGCCCTGAGACAGCCAGCCAGACCGTCATGCGCATTGAATAGCAGCTCAACTGCTCCTCCATCAGCCTGTCATCCCCCTGGCCCCGCCCCAAGCCTTGGCTCGAAGAGCAAAAATAAAACGATAATAAACAAGGGTTTATCGTTTTATTTTTCATTTTTTTGGCTGCTGGCAGTTGGGGCAAGGCTCCTCCGTCACAGAGGAGGAGCCGCCGCTGGCCAGCAGTGATGACTGTGGGCTAAGAAAGCTACAAATATGAACAAATAACACATGCCAAAGTACTTGTGTATGCTATTTAATTCAGTGTATAATTCATGAGATCCACTTAAGTCAATCAGCACCAACCAATACTCTCATGTGTTGATGTACCTTCGACTATGGTACCAACATTTAGTCCAACTTATAGTCTCAGCCACTTACATGTACACAGCCGACAGGAGGGGTGAAAAGATATCAAAATACTGTAAGAAGTCCCCATGTATGGAATACTAAGAATAAATAAGCTGTTGCAAATAAAAAGCAAAGTTTGTGTTATCGAGCACAATAATGTTACAGATCCAAATAATGTATCTGAGACACACTCAGGATTGTGACAACAGCCAAAGTGCTACAGTAGATACTTCAAAAATCCACATGCGCTTTGTGATTACATTCTGGGAAGTCATAGTGGAGAATTTATATATTATTTATTTGTTTCCATGGATTGTGGTAGCCCCAAGAAGTGGACCAGTCCAATGGTAATATGAGATTCAGGTTGTGCCATGGGAGCAAGACCCAAAGGTTAATACTGAAGGCAATGTCAGACAGCTTTGCTTAATTTTAGTGATAGTGATAGTTATGTTTTGCAAATACACTCTGTAACTTTTGCAGTCATTGTTTGTAACAAAAGATTCAGAATCAGAATACCCTTAGAAAAGACCATTTTTATTGCGGCTCCTGAAAAAAGTCAAACAGTAAATGTCACAGGATTACCTAGAACATTGTACTGAGAATGTGTATTCTTATGCACATTTCAGAGTCTTTTGCCCTTTAGAAGGTGATATTGCTTAACAGCTGAGTAACATTTCAGTTGGATGACGGTGACTTTCCTCATGATTGTATCTTTTTAAGAACCATCCATGGTCAACATCCTATGCTAAAATTAATGCAGATTGGAGGCTATTGTCCACGAGTGGTTGTCATGACTAAGTTACACCTTTAGACTCATTGGTTGCTGCAGATGTGTGGACTGTGTGTGTTGTCCACCAAATTTGAAACAAACACTTACTTTTTCATACAGGTTTTCTGAATGGTGATTGTTGTTTAATAAATAAAGAGGAATTTGTGTGCATTATTTGTCACTTAAGGTTATTTTGCCTATAGTTAAGAATATGTGAGGGCTAGATAAAAATGATATTTATCATCCTGAGAAGACCATTCCCCTAAGAACTCGGGATAACTAGGACACTGCTCGTATATGAGCTAAAATAAAAATCCCTATACTGCAAAATAATAAAGCCTCTGGTTTTTCCTTCGGCAGGGTTGAACCTCTGTATCCTAAAACCCTTACAAATTATGGGAAATGCGGGCATAATACACCATCTGACACAAGAGGGAGAAGCTGCTACATCAGTTAATGTAGGGCCAGCGGAAGTTGGAGTGGGTCCTTGAGCACCACATGTCCGCCGCTGACGTTGACCGTACCGTCTTCACAAACACCATCAAAACGCAGTGTAAACATTTGACCAAGATCACAGAGGGACTATTACGTTTGACGTCGGACTTAGCTCACCCATAAGGGCCACCACCAACAGAACCTAATGTGGCCACCCAAGAGATGGCCTTTTTATCTCATGCCCCTCTTGACTGGCGAAGCCCAAGCGGCTTACCAGACAGCTTATGTCGATGGTACCACACCTTACGGTAATATGAAGAAGGCCATCCTAGATCACTTCGTGGTTGATGTCCCTTTTGGACTTGGGTTGCTGGCAATCTGTGATCAAAGACAAATTATTTTTTCTCCCAAAGATCCTTCCTGACAGGCAGGTCAGATGTGTACATAGGGTCACAAAAATCTACCCGTTGGTCAAACTTGTTGTGAGAAACCAGGTGGGCCTTATTTTTTGGAACTCTTACAACCAAACTTCAGAGCAGTGGGCGTAAAGAGTCGCAGGCTATCCCTTGCCTAAGGCATTAGCTCCTAAAAGCATCCCTGAAAAACACGAGAATGTCCCTCTTACACCAGAACCACTGGGTATTGACTGTAATTTGAAGATGGTTAATTTGAAAGATGCCTCCCTCCACCATGCTTGGCAAGCGGCCACACTTAATGAAACAAGAACCAACCCCATCTAACCTAGATTTTCTGTGGTCAAGGGTCTTCATACAGGGTCGGCAAGGTGGGTGAGGAACCCCAACTACTGGTCCTCCCACATTCTGAGAACAAATGTTATTCTACGCTCACTCCCACCTCATGGTTGGTCATGTGGGTATAGATAAAACTGGTCAAGCTATCCTAAAGAGCTTTTATTGGCCGGGTATATTCACCAAGATCAATTAGTTTTGCCAGGAATGTGAAGTCTGTCAAATGAAGAATCCCTATCATCCTCCTGAAGTGCCCCTTCAACCTATGCCCATTATAGGGAAACTCTTTGAAAGAGTAGAGATGGACTTGATAGGTCCCTTACCTGTTCTGAGAATGGTCATTGTTATGCCCTAGTTCTAGTGGACTACTGTATGCGATACCCGGAGGTAATTTTCTTATGGACATCAACCACAAAGGTTATTGCACAGCATTTTATTGAAGTCTTCTCCCACATGGGTTTCCCCATAGCAAAACTCAAAGACAAAAGGACCCCATTAGTTTCAGGGCTAATGAAACAGGTCTGTCGCCAACTAGACATTAAGTACCTTACCACCTCGGTGTACCACCCTCAAACTGACAGACTCGTAGAGAGGTATAATGATGCCCTGAAGCTAACCCTCAAGAAAATGCTATCCAGGGATGGTAGGAACTGGGACCGATTATTGCCTCTGGTATTATTTGACCTTAGGGTCTAAGTTCAAAGCTGTTTGATGGTGTCTCCTTTCAAATTACTCTTTGGTAAGAAGCCCAGGACTCTCTAGGTACTCACTCAAGAGACATGGGAGAAGGATGGAGGAGAGGAGGCTGGTGACCTCTTATAATATTCTTTCCAATTAAAATCCCATATAGGTAGCCTAAGAGAGTTGGCCCACCTTAACCTAGAGAAGACTCAAAAACTACAAAAAAAACTTCTATGATGGGGAAGAAGTGCCAGGAATACACCATAGGGGACTGGATGTTAATCCTGCTACCCTCCTCTACATTGAAAATGAAAGGTGAATGGCAGGGCCCCTATAAAATAGTAAACAAAATGGTAAAGGTGTCCTACAAAATTCAGATGTTCCGATATCAACAACAGGTTTGCCACATAACCTATTAAAGAAGTGGTTGGGCCTCCTCCCTAGAATATCCATGTTTCTTTTCCTACCAGTTCACCTGGTTCCACCGTAGAAAGCACCTATATTAACGATTCTCTCTCAAGCGAAGAAAGCAGTGGCTGCTCCTTTGCTAAGGCTGGGGAGTGTCGCCCCACTGCTTTTCAGCAGTGTATGGAAAAATAAAGTGATAAGAACTGAAAGTTATTATCATTTTATTTTCCTGTTTGTGAATGTGCAGCACCTTTGCCAGGCAGCGCGGGGCGGGGCTGCTCTGCTGACAGAGACCAGGGAGGGGAGGAGTGTTTTCACTCCCTAAGTGCGCATAAATGATTGACTGACCTTCTCGGGTCGGTCGGACATTCATTCACACGTTCCCTGTTCGCCACGCAGGCTGCATTACAGCCTGCATGGAGAACATGTCCAGGCCCCCATTCCCTGGCTGAGCGCCGAACCGCGGCGCTCAGACCAATCACAACGCTGCATTGCAGCGTTGTGATTGGCACAGGAAAGCCTCAGTCTGGGTGCTTCCTGTTGTTCTGGCCGGCGCGACGAGGAAGACCCAAGGAGGAAGACGCGGTTGGAGGTAAGTTAAATTTAATATATATTCCCCCCGTGACCCCTGATCCAAGCCGGCCACCACTAGAAGAAAGGGCACAATTAATTCAGACCCTGAAAGTCTTCTCTTCTATATTTTCTGACATCCCCAGATGTACTACCTTAACTATGCATTCCATACCCACGGAGCAGGGAGTGGTGATAAAACAATGGCTCTATCGAGTCCCCCAGGCTGACGTTATATGAATGCTAGAAATGGGGTCATAGTTCCTTCCAATAGCAATTAGTGCTCCCCAATAGTATTGGTGCCAAAACCAGACAGTGGCATTATGTTTTGCATCGACTTCAGGGCTCGGAACAAAGTGTCCAAGATAGATAGCTGTCCTCTCCCTAGGGTGGCTGAAACAAATGGGATGTCAAAGTCTTTTTGGGGGTTACTGGAATATTACAGGAGATTCATCTTCCAGTATTCTCACTTGGCGGCACCTCTAACGGACCTCCTCAAGAAGAACTCTCCCCAAAACTGTATCAAACGCTCTTCTTTTGCAGTAGTAGATGCCTTTCAGGGTCTAAATGTGGCCCTCACCACAAATCCAGTATTGCAATTCCCCAATTTTCTAAAACTCTTCATAATTCAGACTGATGCGTGTGATATAGGTATCGGAGATGTCCTGTCTCAATAGGACGAACAAGGACAGGAAAGGCCCATAGTCTACATCAGCAGGAAACTCTTCCCAAGGGAGAAAGTGTATCCAGTCATTGAGCAGGAGTTTTAGCGTTCAAGTGGGCCACTAAGAAGCTCCACTATTATCTGAATGGTATGTCCTTTCTTCTTTACAATGACCATGCTCTCCTCAGGTGGCTTAGTAAGTAACAAGGTAACAGTTCCAGGGTCCTCAGATGGTTTTTGTCCTTATAGCCCTACCAATTTGAAGTCCAACATAGGAAAGACGTGATCAAGGTAATGCAGACTTCCCCTCACGTTGCCCCATTTTCCCTGATCAGGAAAGTCCTATGGGGAGATGTGTCACAGGAACGATGACATTACGGGGGTTCTGTCTCGATCCCCTTCGCTGCCTGAGGACTCGTGAGACCAACCTGTTAATTTCATAAGGCGGGATGTCCTTATGTCGGGACTCTGCCCCTTCAAATTGGATTTCTCCTTTGGGCAGGAGGCGTGACCGACAGGTGAAGCTGGGAGCAATGTGAAACAGAAAAGCCAGACTGCTACGAGTAAGGAGAAGGATGCCTACGTGACGACCGCCATTGAGGAGAGATGGCATGCAGGAGTAACACATACCGGGGCAGGAGACACGGTCACAAGAGACTCGAAGGAGGAGAGAATCTGTGCAGGAGTATCGCGCACCAAGGCAGGAAATGCCACCACAAGATAAGATGATGAGCTAAGATGCCACCGGTTGGAAGAGATTGCCAGCCACTTTCCAGGAGGAGTGTGGCTTTTGCAGGTCCGTACCTGAATATGGACCTGGGGAGGGGTATCCAATGTGGGACAAAAGCCACCATAGAACATGCGGGAGACGGGTAGTTGGGAATTTTATCCTGTGGAACCCACTGCAAGTTTAAAAGTGGAACAGAAGACCCTACCCAACCCCTGCATGTTTCCTTAAGCATCCCAGGTTCCGAGTACTACAAAAATCATGCACCAACAAAATCTTATGATACTGGCACTAAGTGGATTAAGGTAGAGAATAAGAGGATATCCCTGAGCACAGAACTGTATAGTCCCCAATACGAGATCACTTACAATTTCCCTCACATTAAACCGCATGGTTAAGGTATAAGAGTCTGACAGTCTGATAATGGAGCTGAATGTATACTTACTTACCCTTTGTCTCCCTTATACCAAGGAGAAGCAAGCGGACGTCGACCTGAGGCCCCTACCAAGGAAGAAACGTCATACTAAGAAGACCATGGAAAACTAGGACGCTGCTCTACTATATGAGTTAAAATAAAAATCCCTACATTGCAGAACCTTAAAGCCTCTGGTCTTTCCTTCAGCAGGCTTGAACCCCCGCATCCCAAAACCCTTACGCCAATTAAGAATAGCTAATTAAGACACACTGAAGATATCGTCTACAATTGACAATTGATGATGATAGGTCGCATTGTAGTATGATTTGATTAATATGACTTAACAAATTGATATGCAGTGGTAAACATTTTGCAAATTAATTGGAGGTATGCACCTTCACTGCCATGAGAAACAACACATAGAGTGTGTTACTAGGATTGAGACGTAAGCTTATTTAAATTTAGATGAGGTTGTACCCCAGGAGTAGAGATGATTACAAAACAAGGTTCTGTTTGCCCAAGACAAAAAACACCATGAAAGCCTATGAGAGTCAAACAATGAATAGTGCCTCCCGTCCTATAAGTGACATAAAACGTTTTGTATATAATAACATTGAAATATAGATTTGTCCCACAACTAAATGGATTACACTTATGCTACCTGCTCGCTCCCCTGCAGCTCCGCTGTAGGTGCCACTGCTCTGTGCAGTACTCTGTGCTGATAGGTGTTCGAGCGCTGTCTGCATTCTATTGTGCCCATTTTTCATTCTTTGTTCCTCTGTCTCTTTTACTGGTATTGTGCCTGTTTTTCTGACTTCTGGTATTGTGCCTCTGTATTCTTATTTTTGTTTGCCTTGTCTCTCTCTGTTAGTTCTGGTCTTTCTGAGTCTGCACCCCAACCACAAACGACTCCATCACCACCAGTGAATACCTCCACTTCCAGATCCAGACCAGCCCTAGAACCACTCTTCGTGGCAGCCTCGCCTACAGACCCCCTGGACCTCACGCCTTGTTCGCCACTACAATTGCCGACCTCATCACACCCCACGCCATCGCCTCCATGGACTACGTACTCATCGGAGACCTGAACTTCAACCTCAACGACCCCAACTCCACTGCCCTCCTGAACAACCCTGCCAACATCGGTGTGAAACAGCTTGTCAACACCCCCAAACACAAGGCAAGACACACCCTCGACCCCATCTTCACAGGTGGAAACAACATCTGCTTCAGCCACACCACGCAGCCCCTCTGGACAGACCACCACTGCATACATTTCTCTTTCAAGACCGCCACCGCTCTCAAACACACTCCTTTCTCTCCGCAAAGGAACTGGAGCAAGATCACAGCACCTCAACTACACCCTTATCTTCAACCGCCTCCGCCTTGACCGACACCAACTCTGCGGCCAAAGAACTGCACCGATGGATCACTAACTGCACAGACAAGCTCGCAACCCTCCGCACCACTGACAGACAATGCCCCATGAAAGCCGACTGGTTTACCACCGACCTCCAAGAAGCCAGACGCTTCTGCAGACGACTCGATAAATGATGGAGAAACATCAAAACCACAGAGACCTGGCCACCTACAAGAACGTCATGACAGAATACCACCAACGCATAAGATCCACAAAGAAGACCTTCACCTGGAACAAGGCCACTCCAACTCCAGCAACTCTAAGGAACTCTTCAACATCATCCAGCAATTCGCCAAACCTCCCAGCGAAGCCACGGATGTCACCCCCTTCCAGGACCTCTGCAACAAGCTTGGCTCCCACTTCCTCCAGAAAATCAAGGCCCTCTGTGACAACTTCAGCGAGAGACTCCAGAAACCACCCTTCGCTCCATCGATGTCAGCTGGCCCACCATCACTGCCTGGACCCCAATCACCACCAAAGATACCACAATGACCATGAAAGGCACTCACTCAGGAGCCCAAAAAGACCCCTGGCCTCTGTGCATCTTCCACAGAGCTGCCTCTGACATAGCGCCCATGACAGACCATCTAACCCTCCTCCAAATCCGGCACTTTCCCCGATGACTGGAAAGGCACAGAAGTCCTCAAGACACCCTCTGCAGACCCGACGAACCTGAAGAACTACCGACCCATGTCTCTCCTTCCCTGTGCAACCAAAGTCACAGAGAAGATCGTCAAAGCCCAGCTGATAATCTTTATCAAAGAGAACTTCATCATCAACCGCTCCCAATCAGGATTCCGCAGCAACCACAGCACCGAGACCGCCCTACTTTCTACCACAGATGACATCTGCAGGCTCCTCGACCAAGGCCACACCACAGCCCTCGTCCTACTCGACCTCTCCGCACCCTTCAACACCGTCTCCCACCGCATTCTCACAAACAGACTCCACTACGCCGGAATAAAAGGAACTGCCCTCGACTGGATGCACTCCTTCTTCACCAACAGAACCCAAAGGATCAGTCTACCGCCTTTCCTCTCCGAACCCACAGAGACCAACTGTGGAGTACCCCAAGGATCATCGCTTAGTCCCACGCTCTTCAACATCTACATGGCCGCCTCCCTGCCATCGTAAGACAGCATGAAC
Source organism: Lissotriton helveticus (assembly GCF_964261635.1). Taxonomy (NCBI): domain Eukaryota; kingdom Metazoa; phylum Chordata; class Amphibia; order Caudata; family Salamandridae; genus Lissotriton; species Lissotriton helveticus. Next base: position 690,592,087 of record NC_136059.1, on the reverse strand, counting down.
TCAGCATTGTATTCTACGCCGACAACACCCAGCTCATCCTCTCCCTCACGAAGAACCCGAAACCACCAGACTCAGCTACTAAGAAGGAATGAAGGATGTCGCAGACTGGATGAGCAGCAACTGTCTGAAACTCAACTCGGAGAAGACATAAGTCCTCGTCCTTACAGCCACCCCCTCAGCTTGGGACAACTCCTGGTGGCCCCCTGCACTGTGCACCCCCCCATCCCCACAGACCACACACGGACCCTCAGCATCATACTCGACTCCTCCCTCTCAATGATCCGACAGATCAACAAAGTGGCCTCCACCTGCTTCAACACCCTCTGCAAGACCTTCAAGTGGATCCCCCGAAGTCAGAAAAAACGTCACCCACGCAATCATAACAAACAAACTGGACTACGGACACTGGAATCAATATATCCCTACTATGCAGACTCGAGACCATCCAGAACACCACGGCCAGACTCATCCTTGGCATCCCTCGACATGACCACATCACCCAGCACCTGCAATACCTCCACTGGCTCCCCGTCGAGGAGAGGGCAACTTTCAAGCTACTCACCCACGACTACAATTCCCTCCACAACATCAGACCCAAATACCTCAATGATAGAGTCTTCTTCCACATACCCAAACGAGACCTCCGCTCTGCCGTCCTACCCCTAGCAGACACCCCTCATATCCGCAGAACCAGAGCGGGAGGAAGAGCTTTCTCCTACATTGCGGCCAAAGCCTAGAACGAACTCCCAGTCAACATCAGACGCTCCCCTACTCTGCACACCTTCAGGAAGAACCTCAAGACCTTGATCTTCAGCTCAACCGCAGCTGCAGTCCCCCCCCTCTCAGCGCCTTGAGACCCTCACAGGTGAGTAGCGCGCTTTAAACCCTTGATTGATTGATTGATTGATTGATAACATCTGTATAATCATTTGATTGCATTTTTAAAAGGTAAAACAGAATATAACAGTCATGTCTGAATTGTAAACTATGATTATGGCAGCCAATGTTACAGAATCGTCGTGAAAAAGTATGTTTGTCATTAAAGTGGGGGGCTGAATATTCTTTTTTTTACGAGGGTGACTGATAGAGCGCGGGCTCACCTGCTCGTTTTACCAATTGACTTACCAATCCTAATCACCGTTACCTAGATTCCTAAGTGATCAAGGGAGTTAGCATAATAGGCAGTAATAAACATCTGCATTCATAAAATAACCACAGACTCAGTAAAAGTTTAAACACTTTATCTATGTAAATTCTTAAATGTCAGAGTCCATACCAATTCAATTAAAGCGCATTCAATTTGAAAGTATATGATCAAGGTAAGATAATGTGAAAATATTATGAGACTTTCGTTAAGCATTTGAACATAGGAAGGGTAAGAAAAGGGAAACAACACAATGACATACCCACATTGATTTATAATTACCTAGAATGGTGTGAAAATCAAGCCTGGCCACGGGCTGGGATAAAGGACAGGACCCGATAGTTCAGGTGCCAACAGGACAGGACAGGTGCAGACCAGAAATCAGGACAGGTACGGATCAAATTGGATCAGGACAGGACCACCGCAGGTCACGACCAGCACCCACAGCTAAAGTGCAACGCCAGCGTCGCATCCCTCTCTGAAGCTAACAGTCGGACCCCAATTGGGTTATCGAACCTTCTCCCACCGAACTCCGATTGGGTTATCAAGTCTTCTGACAGAGTGCTCCGCCAGCACCTCTGCTCTCGATCGCCTATTGAGTGAGTTGGGTCAGTGACAGGTCAGCTATTCGGACAAGTCGGACAAACTAGCTAGCTAAGCCTACCTTAGTTATACCATTTTCCAGGGCAGTGCACCACCCCCGGTGTTGCAAGTTCGTGTATTCCCTCAATTTGATTGGTCAAAAGACGAGGAGAGGTCATCACACCATAGCGGTTATGAGGTCACTGGATTCATATATTAAAATGAATGTTCCCTCCCATAATTTTATTTTGCCATGCACTTTTTATTCCACCTGACAATGGATGTTTCAATAACAAATACATTGTATGTAAAATGTTCAATTTAACTTCCTCTCGAGAGGTTGAAGGGCGAATTTCCCAGGCGCATCTTCAGGCAAGACAGTCACTGGTTCAGGTTCAATGCCATGACTTGTGGACTCTTGAGCTCTTCTGCGCAGTCACAGGATTGCAAAATGGAGTGCAGCAAGATTGCATCAGGTCCAAATGCGAGCTAATAGTAAAGTCAAAGAGAAATAGTTTTAGAACAAAGAATTAATGAATGTACTGTATACCACTTGTCTCTACTCTATTCCCATTACTTTATTTTAACTACTGCATTAGGAATTAAGCAGAACAAACTATTTAGTACAAGCAGCAATGCAAGCGTTAGCATGTGAAAACATAGAGCAGCCATCTTTAGTTCTAGTGCGCAGAAGCAAAGATTTCACACCAAAGCAGAGAATACGTCATGTCACATGAGTGTGACAGACGCATGTGCAGAAAAGTTCCCACATTGCTACGGCAATTTTTAGGACACTCGAGTTACAGTTAGTTAAAAGCACATTGACAAGCTTCCCCTAGATGCTAGAAATGTCGTATGGTGCATTATTAGTAATACTAAACATGTTTATTAGTGCATTACGTTTTATTTCGAGAGGATTGAATCCGAGCAAGTTTCTTTACAAGCGAAACCTTGCTCCATCAATCCCCACTTTGATGATATTTTATATCATCACAAATTACAGAAACAGATGCCAACTTTTCAACATTTACTCATTTCTATTTCTTCAAACACTCTTTTAAGTTTTTCCCCATTATTTGTGTGGGAGTTTTTCATCTTTTTATACAAATCCTCATTTAATTCTTCAAGCTCAATTTCGATGAAGTTTCTTTTCTTCCCTTTCTTATTTATTGTATATGTCTTTTTAAGTTTGCGACATTTGCAACAGATTATTATCCCTAAAATCAGTAGGGCTACTCCCACCATTGGCATCAGTATTCTACCTACAAAACTTGTTCCTACGTTAAAGATCCAACTACCTATTGAAGAGAGACCACTAATTAGTCTCTTCCATGCACTGTCAACCTCTAGTGGGTTCAATTCTTCTCTCAAATGTGTTGTAATGTTTCTTGCATATTTTCCAATTTCAACACTTTCGTCTGAAATGTAAGTGCAACAATGTTGCGTCTTCAGCATTCTACAGACTCCGCCATCTTTTGCTAATAATATGTCAAGAGCAAGTCGATTTTGTAAAACCATTGATCTTACTGCAACTAGTTTGGTATTGATCATTAGAAATCCACTAGTAGTGTCAGTCGATAAGCGATCCACCACTGTTGACAATTTGCAAATTCTTTGAGTGTTCAGAACCACTCCCACTGAAGGTATTATTGCACTAAATATGTCACCTACAATTTCAGCAAATGATGCTCTTTTACTACGAGTTAATCCATTCGTTTCTCCATTGCTTCCAGTGATTTATTCTACGTGGTACACCTTTGGGAATACTATTCCAAAATAGCAACTCCTGTACCAATGATCAGGCAATTTAAAACAAGCCTTGTCCCACAAATGTAATAAATTCCAGGGAATACTGGTTCAATTCCATCTTTCAAACCCCAAACCCCAATAACTTTGAAATTATGTTCACATTCACTGGAACCAATATATTGTTATAATAATCTGTTTTCTCTCTATGGAGACAGAGTTTCCCTTTCTTTTCGAAATCCAGCAACATAGCAGCTTGAGTCTTGCCATTAGGGTTAAACTCTTTATTTTCAGCCCATTTAGGAATCTTTCGTTTATGATCAGATTCTTTCTTATAGAAATCCTGTCTCCTTTTCTCGACTAAATCTAAAATCATCTGTTCTTTCGCGTGTAATATGCATGTTAAATTATCTTTGTGAGCCTTAGCTATATCTATTGAGCCTTGTGTTAGAAAATAATCACCCATGAAGTGAGTAGAGTCTCTAGTACTAGAAATACGATTTAAATTTCTACGTAAAAGAACTTCAGAAAAGATCACATCAAAATTGGAGTAATAATACTGTAATTTTCCAGTCCAATAAAAGAGACTAGCTAAAATGCTACATGAAATACCTTATGTAAGGGGTAAGTGATGATAGGTAACCCCTTCAGCTACTGATGTGGGCAACTTCATGCACACATAGCAATCACTGATTTCCATAGCTTTTACATAATGTACTAACAAATTAGCAAATACATTTAAATGAGTTTTATTTCTAGCTCTTTTATAATGTAAATCTCCCTCATCTGGTGCTTCTAAACCTACTCCAGGTTGCCTAAGACTAACTGCTTTCTCATGTGTGTGCGTATCTATTTTATTAGGTGAATCTACTTGCTCAGGTATATTAGTGTTATTCTGCATTTCTTTGCTCATTAAGTAAGGTATAGCTAATGTCAATCCAAACCATACTATAACTACTATTAATATACTACATGTGCATATTCTACAACATGTCTTTAGACAATTTCTTTTCGGCCTTCCGTTAACATTATAATCAGCCATTTCTGACTAAGGAGACTTAATCCCCTCTTTGTAACTTTTCCACAGATTTTAACCTGTGAATCCTTTCTCGTGTTGGTCTTACTTCTTCGTCAGTCTGATCAACAATCAGTTCGTCATCACTCAGTTCTAGATTTTCAAAATCTTCAAGTATGCCGTAGTTCCACTCAGGTCCTTTGAACTTGTTATTCAGTCTTTTCAAACTTGGACTTCTCCTTTTTGGTTGCTCTGTGGATGGTCCAGCTTAGCTTAATATTTTATTTACTTGTTCTGGTTCTTTATTTATTGTTTTAAGGCGAAATTTAAGTCTTTTGACAAAACCAGGCCACTTATCTCCCTTGCTGAGTCTTTTAGCTGGCACTGTGCTTTGACTTTCTTCAGACGCTCTTTTACTTTCGTTCAGTTGTGGCACTACTTGTTCTTCGTCAACTTCTAAATTCCTCTCTATCTTACTTGGTCCAGGGCTTAATTTTGCTTCTTCTGCCTGGATACTAATCTGGCCTTGTTCAGGAGTTTGCTGTATTTGACTTTGACTTTGACTTTGGCTTTGCTCGCCTTCTTTTACCTGAACACGTTTTTCTACACCTATCTGGTCCTGCTCAGGTCTTTGGATTTCTTGATTGTCTTCTGTATGAACTGTCGCCCTACTACCTGTTTGTCCCTCCTCAGACTCAGGAGTTTTGACTGGAGTTTCAAATGTCTGAGTACATCGATCTTTCCTTATCTGGTCCTCCTCAGAATTACTATTGGCTTGGATTTCTGTAATCTGAGTACATTCTTCTATTCCGGACTCGTCTTCACTATCACTCTGTCTATCTAGATAGGTTTGACTTCTGGTTCTCACAAATTCTGCAGGTATGTCGACTACTAGAATCCATTCATCGTGACGGGTGCTCGGTTGCTCTTCATCAACTACTTCGGGATCAACTTCTCGAGACCCCTCAGCTGCACAACCTTCAGCCTCTACTTCATCAGGTTCAGTCACCCTCTTGGTATGACTCGCGTGGATCCAGTTTGTAATTCTCCTGCACTTTACAGCTGTGGTGGTAACCAATATCACTTGCTGTGGCTCTCCCCACCTTGGTGCTAGGCAAGATTCTCGAGTATGTTCTTTTAACACTACCAAGTCACCTGGATTCAGGTCATGTGCTGGAGTTGATTGTCTGGCGACAGCGTCTTCCCCAACCTGGTGAGAGATAGAATGCACTTGGTCAGCCAGTTCTTTGCAGTACTCGAATACTAAATCATCAGATATATTTATCAGCTTGTGTCCTGGTACCCATGCTTGCCTCATTGCTCTTTCCATGAGTATTTCATGGGGACTCAAGCCTGTGTTTCTGTCTGGAATGCTTCTGAGTCCCATCAGAACAAGAGGTAAAGCATCAGGCCACTCCAATTGGCTAGATTCATACATCTTTCCCAATCATGACTTGATTGTGCCATTCAGTTATTCTACCACTCCAGAAGCTTCTGGGCGGTATGCACAGTGTAGCCTTTACTCAATTTGGAACGCTACACAGATCAGACCAATTATTTAATTATTAAAATGAGACCCTCGGTCTGATTCAATTGTTACTGGAAAACCGAAACATGGTATGAGTTCCCTCAATAGTGATTTAGCTACAGTGATACTATCATTCCTGCGGGTAGGGTAGGGTAGGCTTCCACCCATTTTTAAAAAAGGCAGACAATGACAAGGGCGTACTTCAGTCCTCGGCAAGGGGGAAACTGGATGAAATCAATTTGGAGTTGTATAAAGGGACCTTCTGCCTTTCCAATCTTTCCTGGCAACACTACAGTTCTCTTACCAGGATTTATTCGTTGGCATGTTATGCACCTCTGGCAAAGACTCTCTTCTACATTCCTGAATCTCGCATTGAACCAACTCTGCCTAAATAATTGAATCATCGAATCCCCACCTATGTGTGAACTTCCATGATACATCCTAGCCATAGGAGCAAGCATACAATCTGGTAACACAGGCCTCCCATCAAGGTGAACAATAACACTATCTTCAGCCCTTCTCTGACATCCTATTTTCTCCCACTCTTCCTTTTCTTTTATTTCTGCCTCATTTTGCAAATCTCTCACTTCTTCCCACATTTTCACTCTTTCAAGCAACATAATTTGGCAGCTGTTTCCACAGTCATCGATTTTCTTATTAATTGCCATCTTGTGTTTAGCACAGTGCCGGGCTAGTTGGTCAGCATATCAGTTACCTGCTGTCACTTTGTCATTTCCAGATTGGTGAGCAGCACACTTGACCACAGCCGTTTCTTTTGGCAATTGAATTGCTTCCAGCAAGTCTTTTACATAATGTCAATTTTTAATAGGAGTACCCGAAGAAGTCAGAAACTCCCTTTGCATCCAGAGTTGTCCAAAGTCATGCACAACCCCGTAACCATACTGACTGTCAGTGTAAATGGTTACTTTCCAATTTTTCCCAAATTTGCAAGCTCTTGTCAATGCAACTAATTCAGCTATTTGTGCAGACTTGACTCCAGGTAAATAGGATGCTTCAACTGGACCCCACAAAGTACATACAACATATGCAGCACTTAATCCTCCTTCCTCATGTCTCACGCATGAGCCATCCACAAATAGCTCATATTCTGAATTTAATAATGGCTCTTCTTTTATGTCTGGACGGGGCTTAGTACTGTATTCTGTGAGGTCAATGCAATCATGCTCGACTTCCCCTTTCACCTCTTCAAAGTGTGAATCAGGTAACAGTGTGGCTGGATTTAAGACAGTGCATCTGGCAATGGTCACGTTCCCTGCACCTAGAAGGATTCACTCATACTTAGTCAGAGGACTAGGAGTCAAATACTGAGTACTTGTTCTGGTTAACAGAATCACCACTGAAAGTGTGACATACACTGTTACAGGGTGTCCCATAATGATGGATTCCCTTTGCTCAAGACTCATGCAGGTTGCAGCTACTGCTTTCAGACATCCTGGCAATGCAGATGCCACTGGATCTAGTGTGTATGAAAAATATGCCACAGGACGTCTCATTAAACCATGAGTTTGGGTCAGAACAGACAATGCACAATTGTCGTGTGCATCACAAAACAATGCAAAATCCTTTGAATAATCAGGCATCCCTAAGGTTGGAGCTGAGCAAAGACAGTCTTGCAGCTTCAAGAAGGCAGTCATGCTTTCGTCATCCCACTCTACTGGGTCTTTTGCTCTTTTTGTTGTCATTTGTATCAAGGGTTTAGCTAGTACTGCAAATCCCACAATCCACTGCCTGCAGTAACCTACAACTCCGAGAAACATTCTGATTTCTTTCTGTGTTTGAGGTAGATTCATGTTTCTGATTATTTTGATTCTTTCAGAAGTAACCCTTCTGACACCTCTCTCTATCTGGTGCCCCAGATACTTTACTGATGTGGTGCAGAATTGTAATTTTTCAGGTGACACTTCATGCCCTCCTTCAGTAAAATGATTTAGCAATGCAATGGTATCAACAACACAGTCATTTTGAGTTTTAGATGCCACCAATAGGTCATCTATATATTGCACGAGGACAGACTGTCTGGTGAAGACCAGGGATTCATGACATTTTTTCAATATCTGATTGAAAATCGATGGACTCTCTGTGTACCCCTGAGGGACACGATTCCAAACGTAAACATGGTCGTCGAATTTGAACGAGAAAAGAAATTTGCTATCTGGATGTAATGGTATGGAGAAAAATGCATGGCACAAATCAATTACCGTGAACCATCCGGCTCCCCACGGTATCTGGTACAGAATCACTGTAGGATTTGGCACAACTGGACAACATGGGACGACAATTTTATTAACTTTGCGGAGGCCTTGTACGACCCTATATTTTCCGCTCGGTTTCTTTATGCCAATTATAGGTGAATTTACATGGACTGCTCATGATTTCTTGTAAAATGCCTTGCTCAACCAAACGCTTTATTTCTGCTGCAACACCTGCTTTTATTTCTGGACTCATCTTGTATTGTCGAATATTTGGGTAGACTGCACCTTTTTACACTGTCACTTTTACCGGGTCAACATGCCATTAATCCTATCTCCTTCCCAGTGAAATCCCACACTTCAGGATTTACCGTATACTGTAATTCTTTTGGGAGGTCTTCCACTAACATCTTTTTATTTTCAGTTTCTTGTTTGGCTAACATTAATTTATAAACTCCATCTTCGTCTGGGGTTTGAATTTTAACAGCACTTGGGGTACAAAAGATTGTGCAATTCATTTTGCACAGTAAGTTCCTACCTAATAGGTTCACTTGACTGGAGTCGAACACCACAAATTTGTGTATTTCTTTAAAATTCTCTATTCTGATTTCCATCGGTTCTGTAACGGAGTACTAATAAGTAAGTAACTATCTTCCTCGAAAAATGCGTCACTCAAAAGAAATTGTGATGTCACTGCGTCTCTCCTTCCACTTCCCCCCCAATTTGTGGTATCCACACAGTATTTTACTTGGCTCCCAGAATCTGGCATAGGTGCAAGTGGTAACTGGTTCTGTATTACCTGTTGCTGTGGCTTCCTTGACACCCCATTCTGCGTCCGTGGATTCAAATTGTCATTTTGCACATTATTACTCAGCACAGCCTTACACTCTTTCCTCCAATGCCCCATTTTTCCGCACCCATGACAAGAAAACTTTTTCTTTGCCTCCTCCCTGTTCATTCTTCCTCTCGGTTTACCCCCATTTCCATCTCCTTGATTCTGATTATTTTTCAATTGATTCAACTGGAGTTCCTGCTGTTCTGCTAACTTTACCTGTGCCCACATTACCTTTTCTTCCAAATTCTTTCGTTTGTTGTCAATTTCATCCCCACAATATTTTGCATATTTGAGTATCTCGTCGACAGGCTTAGCCTGCCAGCAGATTGTATGATCTTTAATCATTTGCGAAATTTCTGGCTTTAACCCTGACACAAATCGATAAATAAAATGTGTCATGGCGTTCGTATTAATGCTTTCCAACCCACTGTACTGCTTGAATACCTGTAAAAGGCGTTCATAATATGCATGTACTGATTCATCCTTATTTTGGGTCGTTCTATCTATTCTTGTTCAATCTGTTTCTTTTGGGGGTACTTTCCCTTTCAGGAGGTTATGACTTGATGGTACTTCTTCATCACATCATCTGAGGGAGCTCCTGTCTTTGGATCTCTGGGGTACTCGTCATTAGGCCAATCAATAGTAATTTTACATTCTGTCCATAAATCTGCGGCTACTACAATGTCAAACAACCCATCTAAATCTTTCAACAATACTTTTGAAACATTTACAAATCTTTTGACTTGCCTATACCACTCTACAGGTTTCTCTCTGAGTTTTGGGAAATCATTGGTAAATGATAAAATATCCTGTCGGGACCATGGGACATGCACATAACCTCCTCCTGGCACGTCTCTCATTAGACACAACCTTTCTACCTTTTCTGTTTCTTTTAATAAATATTCATTTGCAGTATTTTTCGCTTGGGCTTCCTCCTTTTTTCTTTGCCCATCTAGCTTTATCTAAATCACCCCACTTTTGCAACAGTGACAGCAACTCCTTTATCTGCACTTTACGTCCTGGCACATTCATGTTTTCTAAATCTTTGTCAGAAAATTCAGCTCGGTAAGGTTTCTGAAACACTTTAGATTTTCCAATATCAATTCCCATCTCCAAAGCCAAATTCAAACATTTTTCATGAAAAATTGTTGTATTTCGTGTAATACTTCGACATATAAACAATAATTAATCTTCACTGAATGTATTTAATCTATCTAACCCCACATTTCCAGCAAGCAATTCTTCCAATTCTACACTTAATTTAAAAATATCCAATGCTTTTGGCTGTGATTTTGGCTTTTCTGTTTCTCAAGACCACCTTTCTATTTCTTCTGGGGACACTACAGTAATACATCTTGTACCTGAGGATGTTTCCATTCTTACTTCTCTATTGCTTCCGGGAGTGTTTTTCCTGTTTGAACTGCTTCCGGGTTCTCGTATAGGTAAATCCATCAGGGATACTACTGATTCGCACTCACTTGCTTGGTCATCAATAATCTAAGTTTCTTTTCTAGGTTGTAATACAGGGGTGGTCAGAACAGGAGTTTTAGAACAGATTTGTTTATCTCCGTACAAGGGAACAACAGGACCTATAGTTACTGGTATAGTCAAGGCATCAGGACTTTTATCTAACTGGGAAAATTTATGAATTGATTAATTTCCCTGTTTATTTATTGCCTTTCTTTCCCGTTCCTGTAAGACTTTCTCTAGTGGAGGCTCATGTACCACTGGTGGAACTAAAGGTGGTGTTAAGAACGGGGCACTAGGGTTAATTCTACTTGCTTCCTCATGGTAAGGTGGCGGATTTTTCATTAATAAATCCTCCAAAGAGTCATCATCTGAATCACCACTAGTCATTACATTTTTCCTTTTCTCTGTGCACTTGCTTCCTTATGATTCTTCTAGAGTCAGTACAGGATATAATCCTTCCACTATTATAGACTGTCTCCATTTCTTCATTTGCTTATCTCTTATCTCTTTTGGAAATCTAGGATAAAATGTACTCAAATTTCTGTCGCTTCTGGGTCTATCTCGCTCAAAAGCCTCAGTTTCCCGTTCTTCTAATGCTTCGTACTGAGTTAATCTACGTCTGGGATCTAGTTCATTCATGCGTGTTCTCAAATTTTACAAAATTCTACCATTAAAAGTACCATGTTCTGGAAATGCCAAAACACCATCATCTTTAGTGTACTCCATCCAATTCTCTAACCACACACACGTGTGATAGCGCCTTTCTACCATCATGTATGATGCGGGCGTATTTGGTGGTGGAATATTAATCCCTTCTCTTGTTTTAATAATGTTATCCTTCTTAAAGAAATTCTTAATTTTCTGGAATAGCGACATTTTTCTCTCCCCTACGTACATGATATGAGGTCTTCCTCTTATGTATTTTTTTTGCGCAAAACCTAAGTACCTCCTATCGGGTCTATTTCCTATAACTGTTGGATCTAAATGCCACATATTATTTGTACCGATAAGTTTAATAGGCAGCTACATATTATTGTTTACTAAAAGCTTCACCAATACCAGCGCTTTTCTTATTTTCAATAACCTATCAGTGATTAGAATTTAAAAAAAATTTGACCAATGATTGCGGGGCTTTTCTCGTGAGACAAGTTCCCACGCTCCTGCACTCACACCCCTTCACAAATATTACCTCAGCTACACACCCGCTGTCTCAACCAATAACAGCGCGGCTCTTGGTGACGTCAGCGCGGCTCTTGGTGACGTCAGCGCAGCACCGCAACTGACTCCCTCCTTTGTAAGGTAATACGAAAACTTATTTTCTTCTTACTTTTCAATGCAATTTTCATTAATTAACAACGTAAAAACATTCGCCACTGTGCCTAAGTGACTAATTCAAAGGAAAGATAATTTATTTTACTGAGAGTAAATCCCTTCCACTTACTCTTCATACACTGCGAGTAGATCCCTTCCACCTACTCTTCATACAAGCATTAGAGAACCTGGTACTCCCTCGGGCTTACCCTTTCTAGGTGATATAAGGCCAAAGTTTCACCAGCGAACTCCTTTGCTATCATTTATTCACACATTTATACAGAAAAATCCCTAATCAGTGCTTCCAGTTTTACCTAACCATGCACTTACTTCCTTAGGTAAGTGACCTCATTTGCAGTGTGGCTTCCATTTACCTCCCACTATTCTTCCCCCCGGGGATTCCAAAATAAACAATGAACAATATAAACGGGTTTCGGTTAATACATAAAATCAATACAAATCAAAATAATCAAAACACAGCTAACTACCTACCTTCACTAAACCCTAACCACTGCTCTGCTACCAAAGAATACTGATAGAGCGCGGGCTCACCTGCTCGTTTTACCATACTAACCTGGGCCCATAAAACATACACACTTTGAACAGGTAAACCTACGCTAATCAGAATTTTAATTAACCATTTAGGACCTATACCAATTGACTTACCAATCCTATTCACTGGTACCTAGAGTCCTAAGGGATCAAGGGAGTTAGCATAATAGGCAGTAATAAATATTTGAATTAATAAAATAACCACAGACTTGGGAAAGGTTTAAACACTTTATCTATGTAAATTCTTAAATGTCAGAGTACATACCAATTCAATTAAAGCACATTCAATTTGAAAGTATATGATCAAGGTAAGATGATGTGAAAATATGATGAGACTTTCGTTAAGCATTTGAACATAGGAAGGGTAAGAAAAGGGAAACAATACAATGACATATGCACATTGATCTATAATTACCTAGAATGGTGTGAAAACCAAACCTGGCCACTGGCTGGGATAAAGGACAGGACCCCGATAGTTCACGTGCCAAGGGACAGGACAGGTGCAGACCAGAAATCAGGACAGGTACGGACCAAATTGGATCAGGACAGGACCACCGCAGGTCAGGACCAGCACCCACAGCTAAAGTGCAACGCCAGCGTCACAACCCTCTCTGCAGCTGACAGTCGGACCTTCTCCCACAGAACCCCGATTGGGTTTTCAAATCTTCTGGCAGAGTGCTCCGCCAGCACCTCTGCTCTCGATCGCCTATTGAGTGCGTTGGGTCAGTGACAGGTCAAGATTGCATCAGGTCCAAATGCGAGCTAATAGTAAAGTCAAAGAGAAACAGTTTTAGAACAAAGAATAAATTAATGCACTGTATACCACTTATCTCTACTCTATTCCCATTACTTTATTTTAACTACAGCATTAGGAATTAAGCAGAACGAATAATTTAGTAAAAGCAGCAATGCAAGCGTTAGCATGTGAAAACATAGTGCAGCCATCTTTAGTTCTAGTGCGGAGAAGCAAAGATTTCCCACCAAAGCAGAGAATACGTCATGTCACGTGAGTGTGACAGACGCATGCGCAGGAAAGTTCCCACATTGCGACGGCCATTTTTAGGACATTCGAGTTACGGTTAGTTAAAAGCACATTGACAAGCTTCCCCTAGATGCTAGAAATGTTGTGTGGTGCATTATTAGTAATACAAAACTTGTTTATTAGTGCATTACGTTTTATTTCAAGAGGATTGAATCCGAGCAGGTCTCTTTACGAACGAAACCATGCTTGATCATGATGCAACATTAAAAGTTTGAAGAACCCTGCTCTGTTGTTTCCTAAAAACTGCATGTGCCTAAAAAGTGACACCAAGGTGACAATGTGAACACTTTACAAAGTATGTAAAGAAAAAAGCATTTGTTTTCCATCAGTGACCCGCGGACAGTGAAATTAACACATGCCTTGCTTAAAGCTAAAATTAAACGAATGTGTGGTCTAGGTTTTGCATGGTGATGTGTCAGGGCTACTATTAGAATCTGTTCTTGAATGAACTCACAGCCTTCGAGCATAGCTATATAGTTCAGGGTATATTGGTAAATCTGTTCAGTATTGTTGTAAAATATGCAAAAATAGACACATGATGAGCGCATCATCTCATGGGAAGCCAGATAGACTTTTTAAGCGCTCTATTACCAAGTGAGACCCTGGCCTACAGCACATGATGGGGGCTAATATATACACGAGTCAAGAATTCGAAAAAGTCCTCTTGTTTTTACTGCAGCATTTACAAAATAGAGTGTTATGGATGTATCATATGAGCACCCACATTTTTAAGTATTTTAAATATTTTCCAGCTTGTATCAGTCAATGATATATCTTTATGGAGGGAGTGTTTTTTTATCTCACATTCAGAGCACATATAGTGGCTTCACCAAAAAAAACTGACACTTGAACCAGTCGAAAATGAGAGCAATCCCTAATGGCTGCAGCTTACTGCAAGTCTTCCGGAATCCACATGGTAGCATAAGGTATTTCAAAGCTCACACAGCCATTTTCTAGAAAACAGTAATACTTTCTGTGTACAAAATAGAGGCCTAGGTCTTTTCAAATAGAGAAGCTCCCCTTTTTACTGCGCAAAATGCATGGCGGACAACGTACAAATCACACATCCAGCCCAACCAATGACCACTCCCCAATGACTGAGTCACTTGTTGATTGAGAACCACATGCAGAGCCCATGCCTGAGAGAGACTGGCAAGGCCATTGATGTGTGTAAGTATTTGTATTTTGGACTCGCTGAGCGTGCAGGCGTGAGCAGATTACCTTATACTCAGGTATTTGCAGTGATTTATTTAATTTTTTTATTTAAGAGGTTTTATATAGCGCTAGCCAGACCCGAAGGTATCAGAGCGCTTTACAGCGAGTAGAAAAACACATAAAAGAGGAACAAGAAAGCGTAAGTGATCAAAAGTTCCAGTGTGCTGTGCGTCCCTCGGAGCACATTGAGGTAGAGTGGTTCCGATGTAGTTTCGATCCGAGGGTAAAGTCCTGAGCTCCGTTTCCCTCCGTGAGTGGAGGAGAGTAGGGGGTTAAGGGGCGTGGATGAGGATGGGAATGTTGGAGCAATTGTCTGTTGGCAGCAGGGTGTCAGCTTGTGCACTTCGGATTTCAGTTTGGGAAGGTACGGTTGAGGTATAAGTCTTTTAGGAGTCTTTTGAATTTTATGAAGGAGGGAGTAGTCCTGATGTCAACCGGGATGGAGTTCCATATTTTGGGTGCGTTTCCTGCAAAAGAACGAGCTGCAGTTTTTTGCTTGCGTGTTTTCAGAGGGATTAGTAGGAGGGTGTTGGAACTCCTAAGGTTTCTTGACTGGCCGGCTTTCTTGAGCTTGGAGGCCAGGTATTCTGGTTTCCCTGTGTGTAAGGCTTTGTGAGTAAGGCAGGCGGTTCTGAAGTTGGCACGCAATTCCACTGGGAGCCATTTTAGTTCTCTGAGTGCGGGAGATAAGTGGTCGTACTTTTTGACTCCGGTGACCATTCTTGCAGCCGCGTTGAGAGTTGTTTTGAGTGGGGCTAGGCGGGAGAGAGCTGTACCGGAGAGAACTGCATTCCCATAGTCCAGTCTAGATAACACCAGTGATTGGGTGGCTTGCTTGAGGTCCGTGGGTGGGATGAAAGGTTTGATTTTGTTGAGGAGCTTCAAATTAAGGAAGGCACTCTTGGCAGAGGTCATGATGTGATTTGTCATGGTTAGTTTTTGGTCGAGGGTGATTCCTAGAGATTTTACTGAGTTAGCCAGGGTGAGATTGCCATTGAGAGCATCTATAGCTTTCAGCCACTCTCTGATTTGCGGGTTTTCATCTTTGTTGGAGATAAGGAGGATTTCGGTTTTTTCATGATTAAGTTTAAGGTGGTTTGTGGCAAGCCATTGTTGAACTTCTTTGAGAGTGTTGTTGAGTCTTAGGATGTCATTAATGGAGGAGGTTTCCAGGTAGATCTGGGTGTCGTCAGCATATAGGTGGAAGGGTATGTTGGCTTTTTGTAGGATGGTTGTGAGGGGTTCCATGTATATGTTGAACAGTTGAGGAGAGAGTACTGAGCCTTGGGGGACGCCTCTGTTGACGGGGAGTGGGTCGGACGTAAAGGATTTGATTTTTATCCTTTGGGAGCGACCATGAAAGAAGGAAGAGAACCATTGAAGGACCACCTCGTCTGCACCTACTCGGTCTTTGAGAGCCTTGATGAGAAGATTGTGATCCACTGTGTCGAAGGCTGCCGAGAGGTCTAGGAGAATGAGTAGGCAACATTGGTCAGAGTCAAGGGATTTGAGGATGTCATCCACGATGTTAAGGATCGCAGTTTCAGTGCTACATCCTTTTCTGAAGCCTGATTGGTGTTGGTCTAGCAGGTTGATATTGTCCAGGTGCCGATTCAGTTGCTGGAGAACGCATTTTTCGAGGAGTTTGGCTAGGAAGGGGAGATTGGAAACCGGTCTGAAGTTGTTCAGGTCGTTGGGGTCTAGGCCAGGCTTTTTGAGTAAAGGTGTGACTTGTCCGACTTTGAGACAATCTGGTATGATGCCAGTTTTTAAGGAACTGTTTATGATTTCACACCATCGTGGTGCGAGGGAGAGTTTCAGCTTTTTGGTCAGTTGAGAGGGTACAGGGTCGAGGATGTGTGAAGAGGGTTTGGAGGAGGAGATTAGATTGAGAATCTCAGCTACAGGTACGAGGTCGAAGGTTCTCCAGGTTTTAGTGGGACGCAAGATAGAGGTGGTTTCAATTGCTGGGGCTGAGTTTTTAGAGGCGTGATTGAGGATGGTGCCGAGTGATTGCTCGATCTTGTTGATTTTTTCGTTGAAGAAGGTTGCGAAGTTGTCGCATAGAACTTTGGAGGCCTGCACTGGGGTTGAAGAGGGTTTGGAGGTTTGCTGCTTGATGATGTTAAAGAGTTCTTTTGGCCTGTTTTTCGCATTGTCGAGGGCGGTGCAGAAGAAACTGGTTTTTTCCTTAATGATATGTTTTTTGTACACTCTTCTTGCAGTTTTGAGTTTTTCGCAGAGGTTAGCAGAGGGATCCTTTCTCCATAGACGTTCTGTGGCTCTAAGCTGCCTCCTTTCGTCGTTAATGTCCTTGTTGAACCAGGATCTGGAGGGGATGTTCCTGGATTTTTTCAGTTTCAGGGGGGCAAGTTGGTCTAGGATAGAGGACATGGTTGTGTTGTAGTGGGATGTGAGGTCTGTTGTGGAGAGACCAACCTGGGGGGTGGGGAGGAGAGTGGTTATTTTTTCTTCCAGGTCATCCATGTTGATCTGTGTTAGGTTTCTTGTCCATGTGGGAGGGTCTTGGATGGGAGGTTGGCGCATGATCGGTTGGGAGATGCGGAATAAGATTAAGTGGTGGTCTGACCAGTCGACAGGTAGGATGCGGTCTAATGTGATTACGTTATGTTGGGCGATGATGGCATCCAGAATTGCACCTTTGTTGTGGGTTTCTTCTGAGCAGTACTGGGTGAGGTCGTTGCTCTGTAATAGTTTGTTCAGGTTTTGTATTGGTGCGCTGTTTAAATCATTCCAGTGCATGTTGAGGTCTCCAAGAATTAGGTTGTTGCTGTCTCGTAGAGAGCAGTGGGCGACCAGGTCTGAGAAGTGTTCCATGAACGAGGGGGTGTTGCCAGGAGGGTGGTATAGGAGATGACAGAGTAGTGAATTATTGTTACTGGTGATAATGTTGGTGGCTAGGCATTCGAAGGAGTTGTACTTGAACGTGTCAATTTCCGTCACAGATAGGTTGTTGTTGTGAATGATTGCTAGTCCCCCACCTTTCTGGTCTGGCCTATCTTTGTTGATTATAGAGAAGCCCGGGGGTACAAGCATATCCATGATTGGAGGAGAGGTGTCGTTCAGCCAAGTCTCTGTGATGAAGGCTATATCAATGCCATGTTTGAGGATGGATTCCGCTAACTCCGTGGCATGTTTAGTAGCTGACCTGCAGTTAATGAGCATGCAGTTGGTCAGGGGTGACTCTTCTTTTGGTTCGTTCATGAGGGGGATAGTTGGGATGTTGATGAGGGAGGGTGGGGGTCTAGGGGGTTTCCGGATGGGGTGATCACTTCTGAGTCCAGTGATTCTAGTGGAGAAGCGTGGCTCAGTGGTTAGAGGCGGCAGACCCGGAAGCTGAGATCAGCCGTGGACCAGGGTTCGATTCCCCGCCTCGGCGGGTCTCGGGCTCAAAAATTCCACAGACTCGACAATTCTCGCTCCGGTGCCTACTCGACTCACGGGGTCACACTCTGCGACTCTGGGCAATAGCTTGCTTAATCTCCACTACGGCCCCTCGTGGCGGGATGCCTGGCTTTCACCTTGTGAACACCCTGCCGGGGTATCTCACAGGGGAATACCAGGACGGGTTCCCTAAGCAAGCGCCTTGAGACCCCTGGGTGATTAGTGCGCTATATAAATCGAAATACATTTACATTTACATTTACATTACTTGGATCGAGGACTGGGGGGGGTGCGAAGATGGGGTGGTGTACGAGGAGGCCAGCTCGGTCGCTTCGACAGGTGACATGGCTTCCATAGTTCTATTGGGTCTTGTAGTTCGGTTCGAGAGGGGGGGTGAGGTACAGCTGGGCCGCGGAACCTTCGGAGTGGTTTGGTGAGAGAGAGGTTGGGGGTGATAGGGGTCAAGTGGGGGTTTAAGGACGGCATATGACATGTGGCGAGGTTGCTTAGGATGACTTTCAGGTCCTGTATTATAGTAGCCACTTGGCTTTCAATCAGGGAGAGTCGGCGCCCTGTCTCTTCTTGGGGAGGAGTGGGGGGGATTTTGGTGAGGTCTTCACGGAGGGGCGAAGATCTGAGAGTGTTTGGCTTACTTTTGGTGGTTGTTGTGTTGTCGGTCGGGGTTGTGGTATTGGAGGGAGGGTGGGTGGGGTCATGATGTGGTGGTTGGTTTCTTATAAGGGTGGGGGGGTGCTTGGGAGACTTAGCTTGGGTGTTGTGGTCGCCCGGTAATGCTCGAAGTCGAGACGGAGCGTGAGTGTTGGTGGGGGCGGGTGGGGGTATGGCGTGGATGTTCTGGTGGGGGGACTGGTTGTCGAGGAAGGGGGGGACCGATGGGAGGGGAGGCTGCGTGCGGGTGAGGGTAGTCCTCAGAGAGGGAAAGAGGAGATCGAATGACTCCAGGTTGATATTGTTGGCTTGAATCAAGACTGTGCCATTGGAGTAAATGGTCACAAAGGTGTTCCCACAGCGCGCCTTCCGGTTAGGGGTGGAGAAAGATAGTTTGCAGCTATGGGGAGTACTGATGGTTTTGGAGATGTGGAGTTGTGCTCTCAGGATGGAATTCCACCTGTCGGGGCTTTCCGTGTGAAAGATGAGGTCCATTTTTACTTCGCCTTTGGTGGAACAATGGTAAAGGTCAGCAAAGAGTGATTCGGGGAATTGCCTGATCAGTTTGTGTTTGAGGTTTTTTTTCACTTTGGGAGAGAGGTTGGGGGGGAGACTGATCAGGAAGGAGTTCGGGCCGTACGGTTTAACGTAGGGTGAGGTGAGGGGGTTGGGGGAGAATGACATGGTGAAAGGTGTGTCGTTTAAGACGTCGGTTGGGCTGATTATTGTCGGGGTCTTTGCGGACTAGGTGCGTTATGGTAGTACCTGGGACAAGTGGTTGTAGTGGGGGACGGGACTACTAGCGAGGTCGGACTGCTTCTGTAAGGGTTGTGTTGGGTGGATGCTCAATATGAGGCCTGAGGGGGTAGGGAGAGAGGGAACGGAGAGGCATGGGATGATCTGGTTTCTGACGTTGGAGTCTGAAATTAAGGGCACCACCAGCCTTTGATAGGTGAGTGGATGAGAACTGAGCTGCAGTGGGGGGATGCAGCGGCTGCTTTAATATCAATGCTGGCACTAGTGTTAGATGATTATGCGTCTGGCCGCAGTTAGGGGTTGGTCGGTGGCATGTCTGAGGGGATACATGGACGGTGGGAGGTGCGATGTCTGAGTGGAAAGAAGTATCAGACAGGGGGGTGGCAATTTTGGGAGAAAGCGTAACTCTGGAGCAGCTTGCACTCCAGTTTTCTAGTAGCTATTCCAAATTGTTGGCCACTAGGAGGGGAATGATTTGTGTCTGGGGCTGTCTGGATACTCAGAGGCTGAGAGGTTACCTAAGGGAGTGAGCCTTTCGAATCCTTGGTTTCCTTGTTCATGAACTCAGAGGCTGTGTCTGCGGAGTGGCCAATTTTAAGGGGAAGCAGTGCAGAGCTCTGAGGTGGCTCCCATCCAAATGGCCGCGGTCACCGTCATGCCAGCTTATGGGTTCTGGCCTGAAGCAGGATGTTCTTGAGTTAGATTGCAGGCTGTTCACCGTGGGGGTATCTTCCCCTCAGGAACTCGGGTGCTGTGTCGGCAAGGCGGCCATTTTAGGGGCAGGCAGTGAATAACTCAGTGGTGTCTCTTATGCCGCTGCATGCGGACCCCTTAATGTCAGCTATTGTGTCCTGGTGGGTTGGGGCTCTTACTGGCCTGCAGCAGGATGCCTTTGCGCTCTCTGGAGAACGTTTGTAGAGAGTTATCTCCAGCTCGGTCCTGAATGTGTGACCATTTCAGGGTCAGGCACTACGTGGCTTCGGTCCAAGCGGGGCAGCCATTTCAAGGGCAGGCAATCACGAAAGTGATCACGAAAAGAGTGGAAAGTGGAGAGAGACAAGTTCTGAATTCTCATTCTGCATCCATCTCTGCCTTCCACCCCCTCAATGGCCAGAGAAAAGGGGCACATTCAGTAAGCATAAGCCGGTATTGGCATCTAATGCATATTCAATGACGGGAACAGATGTGCAGTCTAGCTGAGTTCAGGCTGCGCATGGATATGCACAGCCTCCTATGGGGTGGAAGGGATCCACCTTACAGTTGCTTGTGGGTGGACAATTGTGCAGCTTTCTGCAATGCATATTAAATCCACCCTATTACATACCTCTGTGTATCTGAAATGTAATTTGAATATAAATTCAATATAGGAGCATTGTTTGCATATTTTCCTCCAAGAGAAGAAAGTGTGGTGTTGTGGATAATCCAGCAATTCCGAGTTAGGAGTCCTGGGTGCAAGCTGTGCTGTGTTCACTAACCGAGTTCTTCTAATAGATTTGTTTGTGGATATTATTGGTGAACCAGTTGACAATTTATGAAAACATTCCCGGACATTCGTTGATAGATTGGCCTAAATTCCTGAATATTTCTGACCAATTTACCTCACTAATGTTCGAGAAAATAAAACCGTGGTCAAATTATTATTATTTTTTTTTTAAACAAAATGTAATTTGTAATGCTTAAGCAAGAGCACAGAGGGTTTGGACATGCCTCTGATCTTTTACACCCCCATTCGGCCGGCACTTACAAAGCCTTTGCCTTTCGAGCTGTCAGACTGTTCATTCTTGCTCCGCATTGACTGAGGAGCATTGTAATACTGTATTAATTCAGTGTGAATAAAGAGCAATTGAGACCGCTTTGAATGAGGGAGTAAAAAGCACAAATTACTTTTTAATGAAACCGACCATTCTTCGCTTGAAGCAAAAAGAAAAAAAACCTGCCCCCTTGTTCAGCTGAATACAACTACAGTAGGTCACTTCAGCTAAGCCCCCTAATAAATTGTTGATGGTTAAGGGCATTTTCCCCTTGGTTCTCAATAGCCCAGTGTTGGACAGTGCACTTCAGATCATTAAGGTTAATACAGATTAAAAAAGAGAGATTAACTGTGGCGGTTTAGGCCTCCATTTACAACTCCCACACATACACACGTATTGAGAAAGACACAAGAGCAAATTGAAAATTCAGCTAAATTGTGAGCTGCTTTCAGCGCCTGAGAAAGTGGGCTTTAGGACGTGGGAGGCTCGCCATTGTCCGGCCTGGCTCTCACTTGGCTCCGGGCCCTTTTGATCCACTTTGCGGTGAGTGCCCCATGATAGCCTGTATGAATATATGCCCCACTCACGGCCACAAAGCCCAGGCTTTCGAGCCTGGGTCAATGCAGCGTCACGCCTCTTAGAACCACATTCTTCCCAGGGGGTCCAAAAAGTATTATTTAATGTGACTGAAATATAACCAGAAACAGGAACAAGGCTCTTCATTAATTGAGATGCTCATTTGATAGGGAAATGCACTGGTGTGGTCCATAAACTCCCTGCCTGTGGAGTTGAAGGGAGTGAGTGCAGCCCAGCGGGCCAGGACTGATACGTCTGTGGCCATCTGTGTAATGACTGACTGGGTCTGCCCATACACACTTTTGCACTTTTCTGCATACCTACAAATGATCAAATGCACAACTCGGCAATACCAACGAAAAATGCATCAACACAAACATTGCAATGCCGGCGTTACCAAACAGAAAAATGTCTCACAATCCCAGAGCCTGTGTTAGTGAATGAAAGCACCATCTGAGAAAGACCAGCCATTTTAACAGCTGCCTGTATGCAATCAATGTTCCATTTGCATCACAATATGTGCTGAAGAGGACATATATGGGTGCTTGTATAAGGGTTTATCAACGTAGACATTACAGACATGAACAAACACCGCCAAACAGACACCCTATAATCATATGAGATTCTATGCGCGCCTTATTAGCTTAGGAAATCACAGCTAGCAGCTCAGATTCATTAGCAGAGCTAAATTTAAGCGCTCTTTGACAGCCTGCCTAGAAAACAGTCTGTTTTGCTGTCTGTGGGCTTTAATTAAGATATGTTCAATACGGGCCCCGCGGCCCCCCACCCGCTAAGTCACAGACCAGCGATCAGACACCCTCAGCTGGTCCAGCCCATGACTTTGACCTTCGGCGCGGTCCGGCGTTCCCTGGGGAACCGCGCGGCTCATGAGGTCTGATTTCACACCGCCGGGATGCCTCCGCGCTCCTAACAATGACGGGGAGACAAAGCCCTTTAGAGCAGGCCACATGGGGACTTGTTTAAATTGGAAACTAGAGAGGAGTCGAGGAACAAGGTTAGGGGCTAGAGAATAGTGCTTTTAATAAAGAGCTCACGGCTCGGCTTCAGAGAAAGGGGTTCACCTCGGCTCCATTAATTGAGTCGTTTATCTGGAGAATCTCGAGGCTCTGATTTCTCACAGAATACGTTATAAATATATCAACTCGGAAGCAAATACGATATGCATGAAATTCATTTTTAACACTTGAATTACAGTGCATATGATCTTCATTACAAGGAGGCCCACTCTTGTTCCTGACCTTATAATTGGCGGGATGCTGCCGGGCGCTTTGCAAGGTTACCGAGCCTACTGGGCTGCGTCGACCGTAAAACAAATATATGATACGTAATATACTTGTGGGGGCTATGATTTAAAGGATATGGGAGTTGTTCATTGCTATCCTATTCCGCCCAGTCCCTCATCTCTGTGGCCCAGACTTTGGGGTGATTTACTTCATTGTTCTATGTTTCATGTCCCTTTTATCACTGAAAGCCAATTACAAATATTACACGCTTTCTCTATATGCGATCATAGAGTGTATGTCCAGAGGGGATATGTTTGAGGATCAACATATCGGCAGTGGGCACCTAAGCAAAATGCTAACTCTTGCTTCATATCGACATGCATATGAATGAGCCTTAGCTGAGCCGAGGCAACTAATTACTTTAGGACAAGAGAGATTCGCCATCTTGGTATATTTTGAAAAGCCATCTTGATTAAGTAACAGAGCATCGATTTTCACTTGAATGCTTCCATCTTTGTACCCTGTGATTGGAGCCACCATGAATGAAAGCTTCCTATATTGGCATCAAACCTGTTAAAATATGTCACTGATACTCCAGTTGAGTAATGCAGTTAGTTGTTATTACCACACTGGTTTGTGCTAGGCTGGATAATGGCAGTGGAGTACATCCTGTCTTTTCTGGATGACAGCTTGTGAGGAGGTACTTTACTCAAACCCTGAAAGCCAGGTTACAATGTTGTTGTTGCAGTTTTAAAAAGAGAGAACTTGACCCAAAGGTGTGTATTGGAGCTCTTACATGAACACCAGTTACATTACACAAGGTCACATTCACTATTTTTGTAGGCAAGGGTAGGTTTAGTTGTTTGCCCGGAATCACAGGATACTGGCTAGCAAGTCATAGAATCAAAACACTATTCCACGGAGACCCAATAAGCAACAGAAACATGTCTAAAATCTTATGTGTGCATTTAGAATAGTGAGGTATATTTGCAGAGGGGTACACAATATACAATCTCTGATAATTAGAAATAATGCCAGCTAAAAACATAGGGAGGAGGAAAAAATCATTTGCCGATTTGGGATAGGGGGGTTTCCTGGCCTTAAGATGGCCGCCAGTTATGCGTGCTCCTTCAGCCATTTTAGCTATCCTTTAATATCCTGCTCCATCGTAATATTCAACGCACCTCAGGACAGCAACACACCTTCCCCATGCGTCGGTGCATCTGATGTGACCGAAATCCCCATGATCGGACGAAGTCTGGGGGACTGCTGTGGCATGTTGTGGCCTTCTCATATTTGGAGACGGGGACCTATGAGGCCTCCTTCTGCTGGAGGTTCTCCTGCGGCTGCCTGCCGGTGGCAAGGGCGGCCTTCGTTATCTTGTAGCAGGTTGTGTGTGGGAGTGCTGCCCCCAGTCAGCTGATGACGCCCTGAAGCCCATGGACCGGGTCCCGTCCACCGACAGCGCTGGACTGTTGTGGCTGGCATATGTGTTGGCCCGAGGCCTCCAGGGGCTGTACGACAGGGGGAGGAAAGCCGGGATCCAGCTGGAGGGCCAAGAACTGTGTCTGGCCCATCAACTCTGCTAGTGCTAGAGGGCTGTGCACCTATAGGCATCCCTGACTTGTTAAGCATGGCCGCTGAAGGTCGGTGCTCAGTGCTGTGTTGTGCAGTCTCTAACTACAGATGCCACAGAGGAACCCACATTATTAGTATACAGGAAGGTACATTTAACCCTTATTCACTGCAAGAAGCCATATTTACATTGTGCATTGGGTATGAACTGATCCGTGTGCGCATGTGCCTGCCCTTATGCCCCTGTTTGCATGTGCCACAGTGACTGTCTGTGTCTCTATTGATGTCCTGCTGCGTGACTCATTGCTCCGATCAGTAGGGGACTAAGGCCCTGATTGGACTGTCTGTGCAGTGAGCTGCAGGTTCAGTAGGAATTTCAAGTTGCGCTGTGTGGATTCCTATGGTTGGACATTGCGGGAACTTTTTATTGGCATTTCAAATATATATGACTTCCACCCTTGACTGGACACAGAAGGGGCACTTGCCAGAGGGATACGCTGTGGAGACGTTCACTCAGGGTGCAAGATAGGAGCTACTACTGAGAATCTATCAAAAAATATAAGGCCGAAATTACACTGGCCCAATCGGTGTTCTGTGAACAAAAAATAAGGATGGCAGCCAACGCCCCGAGAGAAATTTTTCGGATTGCCAAATCGTTGATTAGCACCCCACCTATTCCCCCCGACCCGAAAGAAGCCCAAAGCCGCTGCGACAAGCAGGCAGAGTACTTCTTTCAAAAGATCCAATCCATTTGCCTTTCCTTCATTCCCAACGAACAGAATTTCCGGGACACAGATATCTCTACTAAATCCAACTGCCAGCTAGCGGAATTCCCACTGCTTAATGAAGACTCCTTGAATGCTTCAATGCTAAAAGTGACATCGGGGTCTCCCACCGATCCTGCTCCCCCACGCCATCTATTGAAGGTTGCAGATATTATCAGGCCAACTATCCTAAATACTCTGAATGCTTCCATTACTACAGGAACCGTACCAAAAGCGTGGAAATGTGCTCAAGTCAGGGCACTATTGAAAAACCCAACCTCGATCCAGCAAACATGGCTAACTTTCGCCCAATTTCCCTCCTCCCCTGGATAAGTAAGCTGCTTGAGAGACACATTAATTCCATCCTGGTGGATTATTTGGAATCCAATCATCTACTCCACGACTCTCAAGCAGGCTTCCGTCCTAAACTGGGGACAGAGGCTGCTTGGTTGCCAGTAACAGAGCTAGCCCGGAAGCACATGGATCAAGGTGGCACCACGGCAATTATGCTGTTAGACCTGAGTGCCGCCTTTGACACCGTGTACCACAACATCCTAATCTCTCGATTAAAACATCTTGGAGTGGCGGGGCAGGCTATTGATTGGCTACAGTCCTTCTTAGGGGACCGGGTGTTTCAGGTGTCTGAGGGTGCCACTCAATCCAAAGTCTGGCCCCTCAATCGGGTTGTGCCTCAGGGCTCCTCCTTGAGCCCCACGCTTTTTAATATATATGGAACCTCTAGCAGAGATTGTCCGTCCCTATGGCTTTGATATTATAACCTACGCAGACGACACCCAATTAGTGGTGGCTCTGAATCAGCTAGGGGCCACGCCCAATAATTTGGGCAACTGCCTAGTGGCAATAACTAAATGGATGGCCCTATCCCATTTAAAACTGAATGGGGAAAAAACTGAGCTGATGTTCCTGGGCAAATCAGCTGTCTCGAGACCCACTATAGAATGGCCGACCTGCATGGGTATCCCACCAGAACCAAAGGATCGGATCAAGAGTCTGGGAGTCTGGCTAGATGACACCCTAAGCTTCAATCAGCAAGCCACCAAACTCTCTGCTACATGTTTTGGGCTGATGCGAATGCTGAGGAAAATCCTGCCTCTTCTCCCTTTCCAAGCTCGAAGGATAATGGTCCAGGCCATCATCCTGTCCCGCCTTGACTACGGGAACGCCCTCTATTTGGGCGCTCCTGTCAGTACTATTAAAAAAACTTCAAGTAACCCAGAATGCGGCGGCACGCCTTCTCCTTGGACTTTCTCGAAGACATTCAGGCGTTGCCGCCTTGAGGAAACTATACTGGCTGCCCATTCAGGCCAGGGTAAAATTCAAGGCGATGTGTATAACGCACAAAGCTATGTGGAAAATAGCCCCCCCAATGATCTGTTCCTTAGTGACCCCCTACCAGCCACGGAGATCATTGCGCTCTGGCTCAACATTTCAGGCCTCTATTAAGAAAATTAAACGTGCTAGATGGGGAGGCCGCTCCTTCTCTTGGAATGCGGCCTCAGTCTGGAACTCCTTGCCAATCACTTTGCGCAGTGAACCTGACATCCTAAAATTCCGTAAGAATTTGAAAACACTTCTTTTCCGCTAATCCTCAGCTGGTGGTTATCGTGTCCCATCCGTCCTCAGCGCTACGAGGCCTCCGGGTAGTAATGCGCTTTATAAAACCCCTATTTCATTTCATTTCACTAGTGCTGGACACCTTTCATGGAAAGAAGCATTCAAGCTGCTACATGTGGTTGTTGATTCCGAGTTGGTGATGATTCCTTCGTCTTCGCCTGGGTGGCATCTGTGATGGGTGAACTTGGCCAAAACTTCGCCCAGTTAATCTGTTGACCTGTCGCTATCTTTTGCTTATCGCCTGATTTTGTTCATAACCGCATCCCTTTTTGCAATAGCCACAATGGGGAAAATTGATCAGAACCAATCCAAACTGCAACTTGAGCTATGTAAGGGACCCAACCCCGGGTGGATGATGCAACAGCTTCGGTTCAGATCCGGACACCTTGGGACCCAAGAGTGAGCTACATCGAATTTTGACAATGATGCAGCATTGCCTCACCAAAATTGATGTTAAGATTGATGCTCTCTCATACCGAACGGACAGGATGTCAGAACGCATAGACAAACATGCAGAATGTCTTGATATGGTGGAGAGGTACGTATCGACGTTGAGGATGAGCAGGCCACATCTGCGGTAACCCAGAAACAACTTGAGAATACATTATCTGTACAGCATTTGGAAGCCCACTCACTGCAGAATAATATGCAAATTGTAGGTTTGGCAGAATCAACAAATGTTGGCAATATGTAATCCTTTGTGGAACATCTCATCATTGAACTGCTGGGCTGCAAGACTTTCTCTGATATCTTACTTTACACCACATGTAAAGGAGGCGAGGAGACAATTTCTACCAGCTAAACGAAAACTGCAGGAACTCAAACTTGAATATGTAATGCTCTTGCCAGCAGGTCTACGAGGGGGAACATCCTTTACAACGCAACTTTTACCCCGCACTACCATTACAACGCAACCATTACAACGCAAGTCATTACAACGACTTGCGCTGGAGGGCGTTGTAGGATAGGGAATAGCTTAATTTTCTATCCAACACCTTCCCTACTATCCACGGGGACTGGAGTTGGAATAGAAAATTAAACTATTCCACTATCCAACGCCCCCCAACGCAAGTCATTGTAACGACTTGCGTTGTAAAAACTGCGTTGTAATGGCATGCGTGGTAAAAGCATGCGTTGTGATGTCATACAACCGTCTACGAGTAACTGTTGAAGGGAAACCTATGCTATTTAATGATCCTAAGAGTTTACAGCAGTTCCTTAAACGTCATGAGTCCTCCAGAGCAGGCTGTGGTTCATCGCAACCAGCAGACGATCATCAGGATTCCTCTCATGAACTTGATGAACAGGATTAGTGGTCCTGTGCTTTTTGCTCCTGACATAATTATGTGATGTTGCATTACCTAGTTTCAGGATAAACGTTGAGGAGGTTTACTTTGCAATTATCACTTTGTACTATGTGAGTGCACTGATCTCTTTCTATGTTTGGTGTTATTAGTGTTCGAGTTCACTGACTACAGAACTCCCTGTTGAATATAGGGAGTGTTCCCGTTTGATTGGATGTTATGGGGTGTGGGGGCATTTATCACATACTGTGCTATATATGTAGGACTGTGCTGTCCTGCATTATAATATTGTTTATTTGCTGCAAGTCTGGAGTGATTTTGCGCCTGAAATGGCCCTCCTGCGACCTTCTGTTACATGAGGGTTCGGTGGGCACTATCTGCTTCATGTGTGCTTCACATTGTTCTGTTTTGATTCTAATGATTTTGGTATTGGGAGGGTCAGAGATGGGACAGAAATGGCTATGTCAATTGTTGGTAGACATGGCGTGGGTGGGAGGGGGGTTAGCAGCATTCAAGTGCTTACACTACACAGACAAGATCAGGAAATGATGAATTTGTTGGGCTGGGAGAACTGGCTGCTTATCAAGGTACTTGATGGTGGCTAGCAAGATGAAAGACTCCACTGCTTCAAATGAGCAAATGGACAAATGTAATCTTCTAACCTGGAATATTAGAGGATTGAATGCTTGTTGTAAAATTTGCAAAGTGGTGTTACATCTGCAGCAACATCAGACTGATGTGGCTATTTCCAGGAGACCAATTTAGCTCACAAGACTGGATTGCTTACAAAGCTGCATATGGGTGTGGAGTGTTGTGCTGATGAATTTACTTCCCATGCATGGGGGGTCCTAATTTGGGCTTGCCGTGGTCCAAGGATTACATTGCAGGATTTATGTGTGGACCCTCGGGGTTGTTTTTTAGTGGTGCAATGTCGCAAAGACCTTTTAGATGTCATCCTGGTGGGGGTCTATGGACCTAATTATGATGAACCACAGTTTTACTATTCATTGCATGCCAAGCTAGCTGCCTATGGCAACATTCCACAGATATGGGGCAGTGATTTCAATGGTGTTCAGGCACTGGATCTGGACCACTTGCGGGGGCCCCAGCGACAGCCTTCTGCAGCGACCGTGCTATAGCAGTAGTGTCAGAGAATGGTGGTTTAGTGGACTTATGGCAAACTCATACTCCCCTGGGTAGGGACTAGAGAGTCCACGCACGGGCGCCTTCTACTGGCGCTTCACACAATACTCTTTACTTGATGCGACATTTCGTGAAGAGTTGGTGCAAGCCATCGATTAATATTTTCTGGCCAATCTGGGCTTAGGTGAAAAATGTGTCACTATTTGGGAGGCCTTCAAAGTTTATGTATATGGGGTTCCCGTTTCAAAACCTGCAGGTGTACTCCTCTCTATTTGAGGTCGTTTGCAGAGATTGGAAACTGAACTGACGTACTTGGAGCGCCCTCATGGGGAAACGGCAAACTAAGAGCTCTTGTGTCATATCAGGTAAAAACGAGAAGAATAAAACGAGCTGGCACGTGCTGAGGTAACGCATTTGGGCAAATACGCCACTGCTTGAGTCTATGGGAGGGTGTACGGCTGAGCGCTACTTTGGCAGCTCTTGTTACACCTCGCGGCAAAGATAGCGAGGTGCTGTCTGTGCTGGATGAGCAGGGGTACTTGTGCATGGGGTCACACAGGTGGAGAGGTTTTGTAAATATTATGCTCACTTGTATACTTCATGTATTACCTTTAATGAACAGGCCACTGACAACCATCTAGTTCACATTGTCTTGAAATGGTTATAAGACTCTCATAGAGAGTTGCTCATGGCTCCACTTCACCCTACGGAAATCATTGCAGCATTGAAAGATCTGCCTAGTGGTAAGGCACCTGGATCAGACATCTTGACAATCATGTTTTATAAAGCATATCAGGATAAACTAATTCCTCATTTGGTCAATCTGTTCGAGGAGATGGTACGCAATGGCACCATGCCTCCAATTATGCACTAAGCATCATTGATTACTTTGCTACAACCAGGCAAACCAGCTGATCAATGCTTATCACTACTAAACACAGACATGAAACTATTTGCAGAGGTTCTAACTAATAGACTGGTACCTCTGCTGCCTACTTTTGTGGGCCTAGAGCAGTCTGGCTTTATACCTGGCCGATCCCTTATTTATAATCTGCAGACCCTCTTTGGAGCAATTTTCCATATTGAGTCTGAGGTACACTTTGTGTCCGTTTTTTAGATGCGTAGAAAGTTTTGGTTCCTTCAAATGGGAATTTATTTTGTCCATGTTGCGCCATGTGGGGTGGAGGATATTTTCTTGAGGCTGTTTTGCGTATTATATAAAGATCCAACGGCGCACATGCGTATTAAAGGCTTGGTGTCTGATCCAATTGTTATTACTAGGGGCACACGTCAGGGCTGTCTCATGTCCCCACTGCTTTTTGCCCTGGTTGCGGAACCCTTGGCCTGTGCACTGCGTAAATCTCATGCTCATGGTGTTAGAATACGCTAATGACACACTCTTGCACGTCCATGAACCGGAGTGGACTTTATCTCCAATACTTAGAGAGGTGGTGCACTTTGGGGGCCGTTCTGGGCTGCGTATACACTGGGACAAATCACTTATTTTTTCACTTACTGAGGCCACAGTACCCATAGCATTAGAGTTTCCACTAAAATGGACCACTGAGTCAGTGCGATACTTAGGTATTCAAATTCCCACTGACCCAAAGGTAATGATACGATAAATTATGGCAGGGCAGTGGAGCGGCTCCCTGATGCGGTGGATTGTTCCACTTTATCTCATGGATCGTTTCTTCATTATGAAAAAGGTCGTGCTTTCATGATTCTTGTTCCTCTTTGCAAACGTTCTGATATTGTGGCCAAGTGCACAGTTCCGATCTCTGAGATCACTGCAATGATATATGCTTACTTTCTCCTATTGGCTGGTGGCCTCAACGTGCCAGATTTTGAAGCATACTATGGACCGGGGCAATCTATATTTGCTTACTTTTAGCCTGTATGGTCCATCGGAATTACTGCATCTCTGGTTGGAGCGAGATGGGGAACTCCTCTGTCACTGCCCCTTTTCTAACTTGATAAACCAGTGTGCCGTTTCCATAAACCAGTCCCAATAGGTACTAGGAGGTATCTTTTGAGGCGAAGCTACCTTTGCAATGGTGTGGTTGGTTTCCATTGGGGCGGGAGCATGCGGTGGTGGCTCCGTTGTGTTAACTAGGCATACAACACATGGGTGACCTCTAAGGGGATAAGGCGTTGCGTGAGTGGGAGCAGGGTAAACGTATACAGATGTTCCTAATTAACTTGTGCACTTTCATTTCTTCTGGGCTCATCGTGCATTGCGTACCTTGTTAGATGGTGATTTGGCTGAGACACCGGAAGAACATCCACTTACTTACCTGTTACAGATGTCAACTCCCAAACAGTCAATATCGGTGTTATACACTCATGCACAAGAGGTCAGGAGGCCTAGTATCTCTAAGGCTCGTCATGAATGGCAGATGATCTGGGAATAGATATCTCTGAGAAACAATGGCCGTACTGCTGCTCAGTGAGTCGTACCATTTCCCTAACTGGCTGTCACAGGCTGGTACATTTTAAATACATTAATAAAGTTTAATATACCCCGACTCACTTGTTTAGATATGACTTGAGGGATAACTCTCGATGTCCTCACTGTGGCGTGAATGACTGTGGTTGTTCGCACACCGTGTGGTACTGCCCGCGTGTGCACAGCTTTTGGCTGTCCGAGTTTAAAATCTTGGGAGAAATTATTGGGAAGGACTTGACCTGTGAGCCTCTGTTGGCGCTCCTGGATCGGGTGCGCCTTTTAGGGGGCGTAGACCGTCCACCATCCTTGTACCTTGGTCCTGACGAAAACCAGATAATTTTCAATTTTTGGTTGAAACATGTAGACCACACTCACATAGATAGACACTTTGGGGCCTAACTACCCACATAGTGTCTCACTTTTGTTTTTATTATTGTCCAGTTACTTGCCAATAAAATACTTTTTTACAACAAGTTTAAACCAGGACAATTTTTAATATATTTTTTTGCACACACTGACAACCCGCTCCACTGTAGTTCAGGTGTTGAAGCACACCCTGGTGGCGTTAGGTCATCAGGGTGGGCCCCGATGATGAAGCATGTCACCACCAGGTTGGTGAGTGAGGGGTTTACTAAAAAAGGATAAGCCTTTCCTTTTGTCTTCCTCTGCCACCCACTATATTGGGATTTTCTTGCTACAATCCCTGAGGTGGTACTCCTCCATTTGTTTGCTTATACTTTTTTAGTGCTGCACTGTTTATTTGAAGAAAATGAAAATAAAGTTTAAAGAAATCTTTGGCAGATTTGTAAAGAAGACAACGCACAGACCCAGGGTCAATCATAGAAGAGATTAGTGCCATATCCATCTTACCAGCTGAAATGGAAGACAAGAGGAATGAAGAACCAACCTGTAGACACAAAAAGTGATGCAACATCATGCGACTGTAGGCGAATCCACACCTCGAGCAGACATCGGGTTGTAGGAAGAGAAGTGTTTTAGCATCTTGTACTTGATATCTTAGTGAGTGAAATTCTGTCCTTGAAGAAGCATTACATTATCTACTGTGTTGAAATGGTCCCTATCCCATTTCTTGTCACAGTCCCCAGCCCGAAGCACTTGGCTTGCATGTCCACCATCCTTACTGCTCCAATTCATAAGGGGGAACCAACCCATAAAAAAGTCTGGGTTGCACCTTCTTGTTCAGAACTGAGATACCTTATCCATCTTGTACATTGGGTTAACCTTGTCTTATGTTGGAAGCAGAAATAGTCATTCCTCAAACAAATCAGTTTCTACTTTAAGCAAATGCATTTTGTTTGTAGGTATGTATAACTTCTCCTAATTATTGGCATTCACAGTATCTCTGCTTATGGCCTCCTTGGGCTGACTGGTCATGAGAGGCCCATCACAGACAATTTGGCAATACTTCATGGATAACCCAGCAGACCAGAGCCTCTGCACAGCCTTCAGGTTTTCCCACCCAAATTTAAAGAGGTAACACCGCATCAGGGACCCCCTTGGTAGCTTGGTATGAGCAGTTTGGCTTATCTCAGAGGCAATGTGTAAAGCATCTGTACCTAAACACACAGTAACACAGTGAAAACACTACAAAATGGATATCACGCATTTGAGTAAAATAGTCATTATTTATCTAATCAAAACAAGACCAAAACAACAAAAATCTAACATACATACATTAAGTTAAGATATCACTTTCAAAAAGTTAGAAACAGTTCAGTTCATATAAAACTATGGATTCTATACATTTTTGTGCAAAGTACCTAAGTGCATCAAAATCCCAAAAGTAAACAGGTGCAGGGAAGGTGAGGTGCCAGAAATCAAAGAAATGCGTCGGTTCCTTACACGCAGATAAGGTGATGCGTCAGTTCCTTGCTTCCAAGGGAGGTGATGCATGGAAATCTGGAAGCGCTGGTGGTCGATGCGGCAACGGCAAACAGGTTTTGCATTGATTTCTTCAGCCGTGGGCCATGATGCGTTGATCTTCTCACCCGCACGGTAAGACCTGCGTCTGAGTTAGTGTGGTGGTCTTGGACTTCGGAGACACACTGTGCTGAACTCAGGCTGCTGCGGTTTATGTTCGGCCACAGGCAGGCACTGCATTGATTTCTTTGGCCACATGGCGGTGGCGCATGAAAATTTCTCCTGCACAGCTGTTGAGCATCAGAAGGGCGCTGCATGGATTTTCAAGTCCAGAAGCAGCAGAACCACCTCCAAGGGCCCAGAACTGGAATTGGCACCACTTGACAGGTCAGAACTCCCAGTAGTGGAGTTCAGGGATGCTACAGATGAAGTCTTTGATGTCCCTGAAACTTCTTAACAGGAGGCAAGCACAAACACACTATTCGAGAATCTTCTAAAGCAGGATACCAAAGAAAAGTCCAGTCTTTGTCCTCTCCAAGACAGAAGCAGCCACTGTAGACTAACACAGCAAAGCAACACAGAAAAGGGGCAGTACTCCTCCTGACAGCACTCCAACTCTTCCTCTTGGCAGAGTCTCCTCTTGATCCAGAAGTGTTCTAAAGATGTGGGGTTATAGGTACAATAATTATACCCCTTTTGGCATTTGAAGTAGGCCTACTTCAAAGAAAAGTCTTTGTTATCCACAAGATCCTGTCTTGCCCTGCCTTGGCTCCAGACACACTACAGGGGGCAGAGACATGATTGTGAGAAGCCAGGCACAGCCCTATTCAGGTGTCCGTGACAACTACTCCCACCACTCTAGCTCAGGAAGGCCCATCATCCTGGTGATGGGCCATCAGGATATGCAGGGCACACCTCAGCTCCCTTTGTGTGACGGTCTAGAGTGAATGCACAAACAACCCAGCTGTCAGTCTAAACCAGACGTTGATTCCACATGCAGGCAGAGGCACAGGATGGTAAGATGAGAAAATGGCTGCTTTCTAAAAGTGGCATTTTCAAACACATAATTTAAAGCCATCTTTACTGAAATATGTGTTTTTAAATTCTGAGCTCAGAGAACCCAAACTCCAATTCTCTAGCTGTTCCCAGTTGAAAGTTACACTTGTAAAATGTTACAAGGCAGCTCCAATAAAGCCTATGGGAGAGTTAGTCCTTGCAAAAGTGAAAAACGAAATTGACAGTATTTCACAATCAGGACATGTAAAATATACCAGTACTGGGCTACCTTTCACACACACTGCACCTTGCCCATGGGGGTGCCTTGGACCTACCTTAGGGGTGCCTTACATGTAGTAAAAGGGAAGGTTTGGGCCTGATGAGTGGGTGAACTTGCCAGGTCGACATGGCAGTTAAAACTGCACTCACAGACACTGCAATGGCAGGCCTGAGACAAGTTAACGTGGGTACTCATGTGGGTGGCGCAACCAGTTCTACAGGCCCCCTAGTAGCATTTGCTTTATAGGCACTGGGCACACAATAGAGCACTTTACTTGGGACTTACCAGTAAAGCCATTCAAACAGGGGCATTTTTTTCATGAGAAAGGAGAGCATCACCTCCCCTCCCCGCAGGCTGGGAGCGAGCAGGGGGAAATAAAATGGCAATATAAAGATTTCATTGCCATTTTATTTTTTACCACTGTGCACGCTGCAGCAGTGCCAGCCTCAAGCCCATAGACATGTTGGGTGTGTAGTCTGCTGCTGATTGGAAGCAGACAACAAGAGCATAGCTGGCTTGATGCTCCAAAGTGCCATGTCACTTTGGCTGGCAATTTTGCACCAGCCAAAGTGACAGGCACACTTTTAAGCCCTCCACCAAGCTGTCTTAGACAGCTGGAAGGAGACCAAGCACAGGCCTCCAGGACCTGAAAGAGCATCCAGCCAACCCGCTCTATTCCCAACCAGCCCGCTCCATCCACTCCTGGTGCTGCTCTAATGCTGGTTACCAGAATTAGAGTAGCACCATGATTGATTAGGGGACTTGAGGAGACAGCAGAACCCAAGCGAGGAGAACATCGGAGACCTGCAGCAAGTAAGGTAAATGGTTATTTTTTCTTTTTATTTACACTTATCTTGCTTGCATGCACTCACCTAACACCCATTTGCCCTCCTCCCCACTCTAGCCACTGCTGCCTTCACACCTGTCTCAGACCTGCCACTGCAGAGCCTGTGTGTGCAGTTTTAAACTGCCATGTTGACCTGGCAAGTTCACCTACTTGCCAGGCCCAAACCCTCCCTTTTATTACATATGTCACCCCTAAGGTAGACCCTAGGTAGCCCCCTGGGCAGGGTGGAGTGTATTTTAAAGGTGGGTCATGAAACCTTGGAGTTTTTGCATGCCCTGGTAGTGAAAAACTGCTAAATTCGTTTTTCACTACAGCAAGGCCTATCCCTCATATAGGTTAGCATTGGAGCAACCTTGTAACCCTTTACAAGTATAACTTCCAATTGGGAAAAGACTCTCTGGACTCACAATTTAAAAACACATCTTTTAGTGAAGTTGTTTTTTAAATTGCAGGTCTAAAAATGCCACTTTCAGAAAGTTGGCACATTCTTACCTTAACCATTCTGTACCTCTACTTTTCGCTAGAATCCACTTCTGGTTGGATGACAGGTGGATTTTGTGCATTCCTTCTAGACAGTGACACACAAAGGGAACTGAGGTGTACCCTGCATATCCTCATAGCCCATCACAAGGCTGATGAGTCTTCCTGAGCTAGAGTGAGAGGGAGGAGCTGACCCTTGCACCTGAATAGGGCTGTGCCTCTCCCCACACAAAGAGCTGCATACCCCCTGTAGTGTATCTGAAACCAGGGCCATAAATGGCAGGGTCTTGTGCACTTCAGAATGCTTTCTTTGAAGCCTCCCTATTTCAAAGCCTAAAATGGGTATACGTACTGGAACACTTCTGGAACGGAGTACATTCTGGCAAGAAGAAGAGCTGTTGTGCTGCCAGGAGGGACTGCCACTTTGGTGCTTGATTTGCTGGGTGGACCAGCTGCCTACTGCATCTTGCCTGAGAGTGAGAGGACTGGACTTTACTCTCTATGTCCTGCATCTCTAAAGGTTCTTCAAGGGTTTGTTTGGGCTTCCCTCCTGTTACCAAACTCTCAGGAATAATAAAGACTTCACCTTCATCTTGCTACCAGCTCCTGGGCTCCTCTGCTGAGAGTCATTCTCTGCCAAGTGATGCCAAATCCAGCCCTGGGCCCTTGGAAGTGTTTGGTGCTGCAACCCAAGAAGCCAATGAATCAACCCGAAGCATTGTTACAAGCCATCTCATTCCCTGCAAAATCAATGCATTACCACTTCCTGCACCAAAGCCATGGTCACCACTTGCCGAGCGTGCAATGCAATGACCTTGACTTACAAAGCAGCGCTGACTTTGGTGGTGCAGTTCCTCCGAATCACCACTGCTGCGTGGGTCTCAGACAATGCATCGCCGGCGTCTGCCATGTCTCATTTCCTACTCTGACGCATTCCTGACCGAGCGTGGCTTCTAACCAACGCATTGCCTTCAGCCCAGCGGTTTGGCATCGACACCTCAGAACCGATGCACAGCACTCTTGACATCCACGACTATGCCCGACGTCGGAACCAACGCATATAGATAAATAGATAGATAGATGCTTGTTTCCTAAGTTAATTATTTTGGAAGTATTTTTTTACAGGATAGAACACATAGATTCCTTTTTTTATTCCGATAAATCTCAGAAAAATGTTTTTATGTATTTCTATTATTTCCTTATTTGTAAAGATCTTTGCCAATCTTTTATGGAACAATGCTATGTGATGGAACAGTTGCCTGCATTTAATTTTGTATGTCACTTAACCAAAGTAATTTCTTTGAATTTCAAACAAAAATTATTATATCTTGAATTTGTACTAAGAGTACATAGTACACCCGGACAACGCTAGAGAATATTTTTTTTTATTATTATTATTATTATTGTGATTAATGTGATTTTATAAGCCAGCAGGGTTTCCCAGTGCTTGGCATAAATACGGATGGGACATAACACACCAAACAAAGCATTAGAAAAGCCAGGTTTAAAGTATGTTTTTTAAAAACACTAAGGGATGGGCGCATTCTCATCAAGTCCGGAAAAGCCTTCCAATATTTAGGGGCCAAGTAAGAAAAAGAACTACTGCCCTGATGCAATCTTTTAATTCTGGGGATTGCACACAGATTGCGTTTGCTGGAGCTGAGGGACCGACTGGGCTGATAGTGACTCACAAATTATCTCAGGTAATGAGAGTGTACATTTGACACAACTTTATGCATGTAGCAAAAAGCTTTGAACTGATTATGTTTTTCCACAGTCAACTATTGGAGGTCTCAAAGAAGGTTGGACCTGGACGCCTGGTTAGATGAAATAACAGTTAAGCAGCTGCGGTCTGGACTACCTGCAGATGTTTAAGTGAGGTTTTGGAGGCCCCACAGTAAAGAATATTACCATAGTCCAACTTGGACAAAAGTAGGGCCTGCATTACTGTTTGCTGTGCAGAGAATGGTAATATTCAGAGACTTGTTTTGCCACTTTAAAACAGTAAAACGGGTAGAAGTTTCATTTAGAGCTCGTCATAGAGTCAGAAACCTAAATTCTTAACCACAGAACCTGGCGGAGTGTCAAGGCGATCTAACCAGTGTTGGGGTCCCTAAAGTTGGGGGTTATTGCACAGAAGCAACACGTCTGTCTTATCTCCATTAATTTTCAAAGAGTTGTTGGTCGTCCACGTAGCTCCCTTCTGGAGGCAGATGTTAAGGTGTCACAGTTGTAACCTTTTTTTAGATGAAAGGGAAAAGATGATCTGGGTTTCATCTGCATAGGAGAACAGAGAGAGACTGCAGCCTTCCACAATGTCAGCCAAGGGGTGCACAATGATGTTGAACAACATAGGACTCAAAGACGACTCCTCGGGGACTCCTGAGTCGAGAGGATGGAAACTGGAAGTATGGTTGGTGGCAAACACCTGGAAGTTCTAATCCTGTAAAAACTAAGCTAATCAGGTCAGAGCCAGGTCACAAAAACCCATATTTTGTAGGCTTTAGGTGAACAGTTCATGTGATAGTGTCAAAGGCTGTACTGAGACTAAGTAGTATCCCTGCAGAACTACCACCATTGTCAAAATGAAGTCTGACCTGTCAGTGACTCCCAACAGAGAGGATTCCGTGCTGTAGCCAGCCCTAAAGCCAGATCGTGATTGATAAAGTTAATTTGCTTCAATACAAGCTTAGATTAGTTGACACACATTTTTCAAGAATTTTAGAAAATAAAGGTAGCAGTGAAATTGGTCTATAATTAGGCCAATTAAGAGGATCAAGATTGGTCTTTTTGAGAAGGGGTAAAATCATAGCATGTTTCTATGCTTTAGGGACTTGGCCATCTTAGAGTGAAGAGTTGAGAGGGACCATCCCCTCTTGCAAAAATTCAGGGCAAACTTTGGCCATAAAGGATGGTGGAAGAGGATTCTAGAGGTGAGCCAGACTTTGTAGAGTTTAACTGAGTGAGGAAGGCAGGGCCATCCAACGGTGAAAAAGACTCAATTAAGCAGTTAGGACTGTGCCGAGATGGAACGTCACTGCCATATTCCTTTTAGGGGGCAACAGCCGCAGTCCCATCCAGCCTACATTATGACTATAGATGAGAGGTATGGGAAATTGGCGATAGAGAGGCCTGAATGTTCTCCACCTTTTTCTAAAAAAAACATACAACCAGTTCTTAACATTAAAGCTGAGGAAGTAGGGGATATCCATCCAGGATCAAACACTCTGAAAACTATTTATGAACAATTCTGAGCTCAGGTCAAATGACAGGCTTTGTGGTATTCTTTTAAAGCTAATATATCATTATGTTTATCAACCTCAGCATAGGGTTTATGTCAACTCCTTTCTAGGTGTTTGCAGTGTTTCTTAATCCCCCAAATAGTGGCATTTAACCAAGGGACTGGAGGATGCAGTCTTGGGTGAGTGGGGCATTTAGGAGGAAGAATGGAGCCTAAGGAATCTCAAATCTAGGGCCCGATGTAGGACACCGACCGGTATTTGGCTTTTGAAATGTAGGGGGCCTTAAATTTACCGATTCGGTAAATTTACAGGCCCTTAAGAATTTGATATTTACCATGAAATGGTAAATAACGAATTCCTGTATACATGCAGATCTGTGCATGTACACCTGTGCCATGTGGCACAGAAACATGCCCTAAGGGCATGTATGTGTGTCACACGGCACACAAGCCAGAATCGGGGGTGCAACAGGGTGTCAAAGTGACACCCTGTCCCCCTTGACAATTCGGTAATTTTACCAAATCGGTATGGGCCTCAAGGCCCATAGGAATCAATGGCAATTACTGAATCGGTAAATACCGATTCGGTAATTACCGATTCGGTAAAAATTACCGAATTTTTACCTAAATCTCATTTACCGAATCTAGAATACCGAATCGGTAAAATTCGGTATTCTAGAGTCGGTAAATGAGATTTACCTACATCGGGCCCCAAGTTATCAAACTTAAGAGAGTCAGAGTCAACAGATTTACTCAGGATAGATAATGTATTTTGTAATGAAGTGTTGAGAGCAGAGAGATTAATCCTGGACCAATTTCTAGAAAAAGTGACTGAACCCAGGGGCTGTGCTGTTACAGAGGAGAGAACTGAAACTGAAAAAGGTACAGCAAAATGATCCAACCAGAGTAGAGGAGTCGGACAGCCTACCGCAAGACCCTTAAGGTTTGAAAAATGGGATTGAGAAGGTTACCGGCACTGTGCATGGAGGTGTTATGCATTATTGAATTCAGAATGCTCTGACTCTTGGACCCAAAGCCAAACGCATGATACTTTATTCTTGAATTTGACAAAGAAAAGACTGTTGAGGCAAAACGTATGGTAACATTTCATCATAGCCTTTAGTGTTGTGCTTGGAAGGTTGGTATGCCAAAGCCAGTTGATTATTTCTTGGGTCAGGTTGGCATGGTAAATTTATGGGTGTTGTGATTTGTTTTTGATCATGCTTAATCGATGACCAGGAGGATCTTCACGTTGTTTGAAAAAGAAAGAAACCTTTTTATGAACTGATAACAAAAGCCTAGCGTAGCGCCACTTTTTGAAGTCAAACTTTATCTCTTGAAAACAGATGTCATATCACATAAAGATGGGGAGAGTGCAGTGCATTGTATTACTGAAATATATTGGGGGGTTTTCAACTATTTTAAATTATTTCTGTTTATATTTGTATTACATTAAACAGGAAAATTTGATTTTTATTTCCCAAAAAAAAATGCATATTGCGTTATCTACCTTGTAGGATTTGGTCTCTTGTCACTCTTCTGGTTTCATGTGCATGCTCATTTATGTTGGTGAAAGAAGTCATACTTATTTATGCCTTGTTGGTTGTAGTTCAATTACTAATGAAACCAGTTATATTAGTAAAAAGATTGACTTGTGCCATTACTATTTTAAAGGCAAGCATTGACAAAACTAAATCATTTGGCTTATCACTGACAGCGCCTGACTTATTCCATCCACACCGTTACTCAGCCATCATCCTCTGGACTCAATCAATCATCATCCAGGCACTAAGTCACATCCACAATACTTTGCACATAAACTCACAAATTAATGAAAAGGCACTCTCAGGTTGTAGATAGACCTATTGGCTTTACAGCTACCTTGTGAGGCATGTAGGAGTACTTCTTGTATTGTATAACTGCTTGGTCTGGGTGAGGTGTGAGTGCTGACAGTAGTGTATGAATGTTATTATGTGTGAGTCACATGACTGTGGTTATGGTAGTGTATGACTGTTAGTCTAGGAGGGGTCCCGAAGACTTGTTGGTGGTGTGAAACTGCTACTCAGTGAGGGATGTGAAGCTGGTGTTGAGTGGTGTGAGAGTGCTATCAATAATGTCCACACTGCCACAGTTTAATGCATGTGAGTGTTGTCAGTAGTGTGTCACTACTAGTCTGTGAAAGGTATGATGGTGCTTCTCTTAGTTTGTGACTGCTACTCTGATGGTTATGGGTGTGCTTTCAGTATTGCATGTGAGGTCTGAGAGAGATTTAACAATATTACCGCTGGTGTGTGACTACTAGTCTGTGAGGGGTTTGGAAGTGCTGTTGTTTAAAATACATTGAATTTTCTCTAGGCGGACACTAAAAGTTCCTCTTGGGTTTTCATGAGGTTTTGCACTAATTTAAAGACAGATGAATCTTAGTTTCGAAACAACTCTTCAGCAATCGTTCATCAATTCATATCCTGTTTCTAGATTTGTTGGTCTGCTTTCTCTAATGAAGCTATCCAAACATTGAGTCAGACATTCATGACCCTGGGTATCCATATATTCACTAACAAGCACTTTTTAAAAGTGACTACTCGCAAACCACCCACCTCCATGAACCCCACCCACAAAGATCACTGACCACCACATCATGGATAAAACTGGTTATGTTTACTGTTGCCACCAAGCACTATTTACAACAATGAGCAGCATCTGTGCCCCCCCCTTCCAGGGCACTTTAGTGAAACCCCGAAACCAGAAGTAGGATGCTTGTTTCCAGTCCAGGAAGGACCTGGCCTGGCAGTTTGGGCTGGACTGTTCCCATTGGGCACAGGGTCAAGACTGATTTGCATATGGCTGGCTTCAAACTGGGATAGCATGGGGAGCAAAAAACCAATGGATTTAAGCCCAGATCTATGTCCTGCGTAAATGTATGACATTGTTCTTCATTCTGTCCATCAATTGTTCTTTTTATTTTCAGAAAGTTGGCATTTTCTTACCCTTAGCCATTTTGTGCCTGTTGCCCTCCTTGGGTCCAAAGACTGAGCCTACTGACAGAGTTTGTGAATCCCTCCCAGAGAGCCATACAATAGAGGGATTAGGTGAACCTGGATGGGGCATCTGCTGGCAGGAAGAGGGGGCAGAGCTGATCACAGCCCTACTGGCAACTTAACAGTGCTTTGTCCTCACACAATGGACCTACTATCTATACATTGTCACTGCAGCTAGCTTGAAGCCAGGGCATGGGAGGCAGGAAATTCCATGCACTTCAAAGTAACTGTCTAGAAGCTTCTCCCACCTTCCAGAACAAAGACACCAGGGTATATAAGTAGGACCTCAAACACCAACTCTTCAGTACACTTCTGGACTTGTGGATACTCTGCCAGGAAGAAAGACTGCTTCCCGTTGAAAGGACTGCCCTTCCGATGGACTGCTCACCTACTGATGCCTTGCTGAATTGCTGCCTCTCTGCCCTGCTGCCCTCTTGTCTGGGGAAGGAGGACAGGACTTGCAACTTGAACCCAGGACCACCAGAGTGACTCAAAAGGGCTTGGTTGCAGGCCCTCTGATCTAACCCTCAGGGACACAAAAGGCTCCCTTCATCTCGCACTCACACCTGAATCCTGCCTGAGTGCGTCCTGACCCTCTATGTGGTGCCCCGTCAGGCCTGAACCTTTAGAAGTGATGCTGAAGGTGACCAGATAGGTAAATCTCAAAGGTGGAGTCTTGAATTTTTTTTAGCTAAACACTGCTCTGAGAACAAGAAGGAGACTAGGACCAACCTGCTCCCCTAGCCCCCTGGGATCCATCACCGCTCGACCTTAGCTTCTCTCACTACGTTCTTTTCCAAAGCAGCAAATCCTTTTCTGCAGTCCTTTGGCAAAGAGATAACCACCCTCATGGAACTTTCTTCTGCTACAAAACTCTGCCTCTTCCCTCTGGAGATTTCTGACTTACATTCCAGAGACTAATGGGCAGATTTACTACTTTTTCATGTAGTACACTGCAGCAGCTGCAAATGCTGCGCTAGGTGAAAAGGAGAGTGGAGGAGAGTGCCCTATTTACTAAAATAAGGCACTCTCCTCCCCTCTCACTAGCGCTGGCGCTGCAATCAGCTGCTGTGCGCCACGGATACACCTTTGCACCATGGTGCAAGGGTGTCTCCGTGAGTCTAGCATAGGTTTTGTACTGGAAGGAACCCTTCCAGTACAAAATACTATTCACAGACTCACTTTAACCATTTTCCCGCTTTGTATCTGTGCTGTAAAGTGCAGCACACATGCAAAGTCCGAAAAGGAAGGAGAAATGAAAGCATTTCTCCTTCCTTGCGCGTAATTGAAAAGGGTGCAGTTTTCTCATGCACACCCAATCTACTTTATTTAGTAAATTGGGTTTAGCATGAGAGACCTTGGGTGATTGCATGGGAATGCCCATGCACCACCCTTGGTACACCCCCATGGCGCAAAGTAATTCAAAGCAGAGCTATGCACTGCTTCACATTACTTTTCAATTATTTCCAGTGCTAAACAAGTTTAGCGCTGGAAACTAAATTGAGAAAAAAGATTTTGCGCCGATTTGTTATCACTTTTGTGATGCAAACACAGAGCAAAATCTTAGTAAATCTCCCCCCAAGTCCAAATGTAATCTTCACCACGGCTTCGACCCAAGGCTATCCGATGATGACACTCCCTCCTTGAAAACCTACTGCAG
This sequence comes from Lissotriton helveticus, assembly GCF_964261635.1. Taxonomy (NCBI): domain Eukaryota; kingdom Metazoa; phylum Chordata; class Amphibia; order Caudata; family Salamandridae; genus Lissotriton; species Lissotriton helveticus. The sequence continues at coordinate 690,547,743 of NC_136059.1, read as the reverse complement.
CCTTGCCCTGTTGAACTTTTCCATCTCAGGACATTATTCTCACTTTTTTTGTCAAGTCTGAAAAGCGCTGACCGGGCCCAATCCATTTCTTGTACCTGAACCACACTCCATTGTGGTCTGCTATATGTTTTTTTACTTTGACCGTTCTTACCTGACCAGATGACTGCAGTTGACGCTTTGATCTTTTTGGCGCTAGTTTTCCCTAAAAACATAAAAAATTCATAACTCCAGTTCTACCGATTGGATGTTTGTCCTTTTGGTGTCAAATAATTTATTAAAACTGTACCCTATTTTTCTAAATTGTTTTGGGATTTATCTTGTGGTTTGTTATGACTTTATTACTGTTTGTGTGCTGCACAAATACTTTGCTAATTTTTTCTAAGAGATACCTAGAGTTAAGCATAGGTTAATTTAATGATTTTAGTTGTGGTTCACCCTGAAAGGAATTGTGGTTGTTGCTTGTCCAAGGCTCACACCCAGTCTACCAACAACCCAATTTCTCACACAATGTAAAAATATCTTCCTACAGTATTAGTGTAACCGTACACGCATTCCTAGTAACTGGTGTAACAACCTCTTCCTACTGTATTAGAGTACGTGCAGATGCATTCATAGTGATTGGTCCAAGTTTTTCTGCTAGCACGCAGGCAAGGTAATAACAGATTATCCCAACACAGTGCATCATGTTGCATTTATTGATTAAACCTGTTCCATCTGCAAAGTGTGTAACATGGTACACTATTTGTTCTGAATGCATAGGTCAACTGTCTTTAATACAATTTAACACTTCGTCAGAGGTGGGCACAACACAGCGCATTACGGTGATGCACACACCTTTTCATCTAAAAAAAGTGTGTACCACATTGATATACACACCAGTTTACATTGGATGCTAGATTTTTTCAATACAATTGTACACTCTCTGAGCAGTCTCTATGGTCCCAGTATGCAACAAGCTTGAGCTGGAATCGTTGTGTTAGTGACTTCTTTTAGCTTTTCTTTCCAGTTTCCAGATACTCTGTCGCTATTGATATGAGGTGATTTTGTTTTTAGTGTTGTTCAGTCATTTTTTGTTTGTAGCATGCAGTCAGTAGATCCTCCTTCTCCTTTCCTTGAAACACTAGCTGATCCACCTATTTTGTGGAGGAACTGGCTCAATGCATTCGAGTAATATTAAGGTGTCTTTGGGCTAGCAGATTTGAACCAGAATGGAAAAATAAATTCTAGTTATGTTTCCTAACCTAAGCCTAAGTAGCAAAGCTACTTTTTACCTACCTGTGACCCCTGGGGCTGCGGAGGCTCGGGCGCACACACCGACACTTTTGCGGTTTGCGGGGCACTTTTGAATTGACGGCGCAGCTGGACACCGAATTTTGCAGCGGGGAGCCCCTTGGAGCTTGACACCCGAGGCAGCCGGGCTGGGCTGAAAATCGAGCCCGCGGTGCAGGAGATGCATTACGAGTCGGCGAGAGGCGGAGCGGTGGATTATCAGCGGTGGATGGCAATACCCTGATCCCTGCAGCCATAGAGGACACCGAGGTACCGGTGCAAGACGGCTGTCCGCTAATGCGACCTGGTGGGTCCGGCCTCACGGGGCAGCGACCGCCATTTTGTGCACTGCAGCGTGGGCTCGTTTGAGAGGAGGACTTGTTGAAAATGGTAATGTATATGCACATAAGCGGCGTTCATTTGTGTTCACTGTACCCCTTGTTGTAAGCAGAACGGATATCGCTAAACCCTGACTGTATTATCCCGCCAGCATAGACCCATGCACACACGTACACGACAGCCATTTTAGGCACCATGGCCTCTCTGCCCATTTGTTCCCGGCACCCCTCCCCGCGCGCACTGCTCATGCATCGGCCACAAGACCCTCTCCCTCTGCGTGACCCTGCTCTAGAAGTAACCCTCCTGCTTGACCCACACCCCCCATTTCCTCCCGAGAACACCCTTCCCCTCAGCTGACGAGCCCCCCCCCGGCTGCACTTGGCCTCTCGACCCGGTCCCAAGTCCTAAGACCAAGCCTCGTGAATGTACACCCCCCCTTTTCCTGCCCAGCATAACAAAACCGTGATACACCAGCCGAAGTGCCCGATCTTATCGCCTGTCCAACCTTTGATTTGATCATCCCCTCCTGCCCTCGTGTCCTGTAGGAATGTCTGGCTGAGAGATCACAATCTCTTGTTACATTCAGGAGGGGAGGATGACATCTGATCGACTGGTATGGGAATAGGCCTGAAGCTGGGATTCCAAGCATGTTTTTTCCTACTTCAAAGTGTCTTTATTGTAATAAGGAATGTTTGTGCATCATAAACATGTGTATAAAAGACGAAGGCTCAGAGAAACTGGAGTGTGGGAGGAGAGAGCACCTCCTGAAGACACTATGCGAGTGTCCGAAATGACAGGCTCTCCTCATGAGAAATAAAACTCTGTTCTTGTTTTCCTGCTTCCAGCGCCCGTCTCTTTATTTGGTAATTGTTCAAGATGGGAACTAAGAGGCGTCCTGCGCCAGCAGCCTGGGCATCAGGTGTGTTATGGGCTGACTTTTCCACAGACTGCGGCGGCTGCGTGTGCCCGAAGGCTCATACGCCATAGGAGGAGCTTGTGAGAAGGGGCAGAGGCGGTGGCTGTTGGTGCCGGGCACCCCACAGGTAAACGGGGCATAGTGACATCACTGCATAATAGAAGCCCACTTGGGAGACAGAACGAGGCAAACCCCGGGAGGCCATCTGGCCGCCATTTTCTTGAGGACCTGAGGTGGATACCTGGCAGGGAAAACAGTGGAGACAGGTGGTGTGATCTGGGGAACCGATTGGCGCCAAACAGCCCAGTTGCATAGAGTGCAAGCCGGGATCGGTACATGAACCATAGCTCCACTTAAACAGACTGAGCCATGATATCAGCGCTGGCACTTACAGGTGCTGGGGTACATGAAGGTGAGCTGCGAGGCATCCACACTTGCTGGCGTCAGGGGAGGGTCGATGGTGCCTCTGTACTAGACGGCCACACGAGGCGCGGAACAAGGAAAGTTTGTTATATTGCATTGCGCCTCTGCCCCCCTCACCCCCCACCCCACTGTGATAGTGCCTGGTGGTAAAGGGTAGTTGTCGGTGGGGACCTCGACCCACTCTGCACCCTGAGGAAGAAATGTGGAGCGTGCTGTGCTGAAGCTGCTGCAGCTGAAATTGTGCCGGTGGGGGCCACGCCAGTGTACATGCTGCAATTTCTGTGTCAATGGTGTACGATTGAGATTGGCGCAGAAGGCTGCTGAAGAGGAAGTGCCCGGCAATCTATAGCTTGGCTGGACCTGTTGTTACTCAGCAATCTGTGGGGCAAAGGGGCCTACGAGAGCTGATTTGTGTGCCCGGCGCCGCCTATTGATTGCCGCCAACATGGGTATGCCTGACACTAAACAGCCAAAGCTGAATTTTGAAAACAAAAGGTCAACAAGAAACACAGAACCAGATCCAGATGCCCAGAGTGATTCACATCATGGCTCCCAAGCTGAGGACCGTGGTGAAGATCTGCAAACATTGATGCTAGAAATGCACTCCAGCTTGCGGAATATCAACACAAAGCTAGATACCCTGACTGAGCAGTTGGATTCCGTGAAGAAGCAGGTTAATACCCATGAGAGCAGATTAGATAGTTCTGCTAGTGAAGAGTTCTATTTTTATACTCCTTTCCAAAATCGCTGCTGTTGGATCTGACGGCACTGATGATTGCGCTGCATGGTGCTCTGGAGGCTGTGTCCAGACTCTATAGCACGCGCCACTACCCATATGGATGATCCATGGTATGACACCGCGAGTGGTGCATGAGTGCAGACTGGAGCTCTACTACAGGACTTGGGGCATACGAATTGAGGGGCCACCTGCATACTTTTGTATGATGCCCGATGGAGCTACCTCGTTAGCTATGGGGAGATTGACTTTGGGCTCCCTCCTTTGACTATCACCTACCCAGCCGGACTTCGGACTAACGCACCCGCGTCTCTCTTGACCTTACCTTCCCGCTCCCACTTCCCCCAACCCTCCCCCCCCCTCCGCTCCTACTCTTTCCAGCTTCTGTCCTCTGCCCTCGCATGCCCCTGCCCTTTGTCACCACCCTGTTTTTCTGTGAACCTCTTCCCTCGCCACTTGAGACTGAACTATTTTATATGATACCCGATGGAGCTACCTGGTTTTAGCTATAGGGGAGATGGGCCGTGGATTCCCTCTTTGGTCGTCACCTACCCAGTCGTTTTTTAGACAGACTTCCTTTCGTCTCTGCGGTTGTCTCTTCCCTTATCCTCACTCTCTCTCTTTCCCTACCCCCACTACTTTATCTCTCCTTTCTCTCCTCCCCTAATGTATTGCTGACTGTTCTATTTAATGTTTACTTGTTGTTCTTTTTCTGGTATATTGTCGAACCACATTGTTGCACTTCCTTTCGTCTCTCCTGTCGTCTCCTCGCGCATCCTCCCGCTATTTATGTCTCTCCTTCCCTCCTCTCTCAATGTATTTTAGACCGAACTATTTTGTTTAATGCCCGATGGAGCTACCTGGTTTAGCTATAGGGGAGATGGGCTGTGGATTCCCTCCTTGGTCGTCACCTACCCAGTCGATCTTTAGACAGACTTCCTCTCGTCTCTGCGGTTGTCTCTTCCCTTATCCTGACTTTACCTCCTCCTCTACCCCCCACTACTTTCTCTCTCCTTTCTCTCCTCCCCTAATTGTATTGCTGATTGTTTGATATAATGTTTACTTGTTGATCTTTTCTGGTATATTGTTGAACCACATTGTTGCACTTCCTTTAGTCTCTCCTGTCGTCTCCTACCGCATCCTCCCTCTATTTATGTCTCTCCTTCTCTCCTCTCTCAATGTATTGAGACTGAACTATTTTGTCTGACGCCCGATGGAGCTACTTGGTTTAGCTATAGGGGAGATGGGCCGTGGATTCCCTCCTTGGTCGTCACCTACCCAGTCGGTCTTTAGGCAGACTTCTTTTCGTCTCTCCTTATTGTCTCTTCCCTAGCTCCTATCCTCTCTCCCCTGAATCTCTCCCCTTGGCTGCACTGGGATCACAGCTTACTGGACTTTGGACGTTGCCTTGACTCGCCTACCGGTTTGTGTCCCCATCACCCTTTCCCTCCTCTTCCCATGCTGTGTCTCTCATGCTCCCCTCCCCTTTCCCGCCCTCATTATCTGTCTACTTCCTGTGCTCCAACCCCCCTCCCCTGAATCTCTCACCCCTGCCTGCTTTTCCCCTTTTGTATTTGTGCTTATTGTTTATCTTGACCTTACATGTAACTATGTTGCCATGCTCTAAGAATTGTGTAACCTTTGTAATGATGTAACCTGTAATTATGATCTGATACTCATGTAAAGCGCTCTGATACCTCCGGGTCTAGCCAGCGCTATATAAAACTTTAAAAATAAATAAATAAATAAATAAATACCTTGCTCTGCATGTTGCTCTGCATAACAGTTCTAGCAGTGACCTTTTAGCCAGTTATGTTCTGAATAAATGTAGATTGGTTGCCTAGATACTAGCCTCATTTTTTATGCATAAGGATTCTTAGCGTCATATCTTAATCCCCTACACATGATGTACATAACAGGATTAACAAATTCTGTACAAATGTCTTCGCTATTTTCATCCTTGTGTGATAGGGCTACTTTGCATAATTACAACTATTGGTTGAGGTTAATCTACATACTCGTACTCACAACTCATCGATTATGGTAGAACCCTTGAGGCTACCTTTTTGGTATTAAAGAACCGCACATTCATTAGGTAACTAGAGGAGACACTTCTACTCTGACACTGAGGTGTCCTTGCATGCTGAGGTTTCAACACGCAGTGGTCTGACATGTCCAACTTGCGTCTAAGACGGAGTCCTTCATTCTCTCCCATCAGGTAATGGGGTTGGCTCTTTCCTAGGGGATTCTTGGCTTCATGCCCACATACATACTAGGTACGTTGAGGTACACTTAGGTGGGGTACGCATAGGTGAAGTACGCTAAGATTACTGTTTTTATATATGCCAGCATATATTCATTGCTTAGCACCATGGTAGAATGTATCTACTGTTTACTCTGTTGGTGCTTGTAATCTCTTACATTTGCTTCAGTCTATTGATTGTTGCAGCAAACATGTTTTGTACTAGAATGACGCTGGATCAATAAATGCTTATTGTAAACATCCCCAACGTTTATTCTGTGTATCTCTCTGAGACTTCTCGAGCACGATTGAGTGAAAAGTACTGTACTGTTTCCACGATCCCTGATCGGTCAAGGGTTGTCCTTTTCAATGGTTGCCAGAAACTATTTGCTCCTTGGTATGGTTTGGGGGCTTATTGTGGCACTGTGAACTAGCTGGTCTATATGCTGACATATCCTATGAGGGTGTCCGGAATCAGTCTGGACACCAAGCTTATGTATTTCGACAAATGCACAGATCCTATATATTTTTAGGAACTGCACAACATTCTTACTTCTTCATTCCACAGAATTTGAGGGAAGAGCTAATTAGAAACATCTTGTTTACATTGTTCTCGATGAGAGCGAGGTACTGGATGACTACACTGAATTTGTGAAGAAGTTAGAGATAAGATTTGATGTACAACCTAGCTTAGTTGTCCTGTCACAAATGTTTTTAAAGGAAACAAAATGTCGGTGCAGATATTGACTTAATACTTCTCTGCAAAGGAAACTTATTCCTCAATGCTAATTTGAAAGTTTTTTGGTCAGCTTGTTCAGGATAAGTTTATTTGCACCTTATCTAATAAGGGTGCTCAGCAAATTCTGTTGTCTGTGGGCAATCTACTGCGTGAGGAGACTATAGAACTGCCAAGAGCATTTGGCCTTTGCAAGCATCTGTCAGGGAACTTGATGAGAATGGATGGGAACCAGTCTCTGCTGTGATGCCAAGAACAGAGAAAAATCTATTGGATACACATTCTACTGAGAAATCGTCCTTTAGACAAACATACTTATGCTTTAGCTGTGGGAAAGCTACTCACACGAGAGGGGGAAAGTCTTGCCCAGCAAATAATGTTTTGTAAAGAATATGCAAGAAACTAGGGCATTTTGCCAAAGTATGACAGATTAGAAGATGTAATATGAGCAATGTAACGAATGTGACAGCGGAGTCAAAGTTCCCGGGGATCTACATGACCTGGTGATGGAAGTTAGTGAGTGTGATGTAGCTGAGGTAGTTCTGGTGGAGTATATTGACCCTATGTGGATGTGTGTATAGGTGATAAAGTCTTACGATTGCAAGTTGATTGTGGGCTTAGAAGCATAATGATCATAGAGGAATTATTCAATGAAGTATGACCTGGCAGAGATCTTCTACCTCCTTAATGTTTTCCCGAATCATATGAAAGATGCAATATAGAATTTTCAGGTTACTTTGTTCTTGTGTTTAGAAGAATGAGAATATTAGGTAGAATCGTTGTGGCCATGAACACTTTGTGTATTTTGGGATGGTTTCACCCAGGTTTGTTTCACATGGTTCTTAGGCCAGGAACGGAGGACCAAGTCTCTATGGTAAAAAATAATAGTATTTTATTATGTTATTATCAAATTTTCTTAAGCATTCTGTTGGGGTCTAAGTGCCATCCATGGGTTAAGCAAAGGATTGAGGTAAGGAAGGAGTTGTTCTGACTAAACATAAATTGTGCAATGTACCTTTGCACATCAGAGTAGACCTTGAAAAGGACCTGGATTCACTATGCGAGAAACGTATAATTGAGCCTATTGAGTCATCCCTGTGGTTGTCTCCTTTAGCGATTGCTCTCAGACAGAATGAAGAGTTGAGAGTCTGTGTTGAGCTATGCAGTGTGAACAAGGCTATTTGGGGCAACTTCTACCATTAACCCAAAATCTTAGAATTATTGGCATTGATGGGTGGTCCAGATGGTTCACTAAGGGGCTGATAAAGATGGAGGAAGACCCACCACCACCAGCCGTGCATTGGAGGGCTTTCCGCCATAGGACTGTGATTATCCCCCCGCTAAATTAGGATGGCGTGGGGAATCTGACCGCGACCGTGGCGGGCGCAAAGACCGCCTGCCAAGGATCCATCACAGGCAATTGGTCGGATTGACTGGCAGAGCGGCCAGCATCCGTAAAATGGTGGCGGTGCCTAGCAGGCACCGTCTGCCAAATTACAATGTTGCATCCCCGCCAGCTGGTGTATGGTAGAAGAACCGCCATTCACAGACGGGCGGGGATTGTATTTGGGGGTACATTGCAGCTAGCAGCACCCGCCACAATGTTAAAGATGGTAGATGTGACCACCGCTGTGGCATCGTAATACCACCGGTAGGACCGCTGCCTTTAGGCGGGCGGTCCCACTCGCCGACACGATGGCGGACAGACTGTCCACCATCGTAATGACCCCCTAAGTTAGATCTGACCTCCACTTATCATCATGTAGTTCTTGAACCTGAGCCTAGACACTTTACTCCTTTTATCTCTTTGATAGGTACTTTCCTATACTGCAGAATGCCCTTTAGGCTGGCATCAGCAGCATCAGTTTTTCAAATGTTTGGGGGAATCTACGGTGTTGTTGTGTTCTAGGATGGGTGCAGTATTAAGGATAAAGTCAACAAGGGGGTTGAAGTCTCCATTAGTTATGCATCATATGTACTAAGAGACGGAGAAGTGCATTTCACTGCCATTGAGAGGGAGTAGTTGGACTACACAAAAATGTCGCCCCTACTGATAGGAAAGAAAGTTCATTGTATGTACTGATCACAAACCCCTTGTGTCTATACCCTGTGGGAATGTTTCTATACCCAGGGGGGGAAAAGTAAAAGATCAAATGGCCAGAACTTCCTGGTTCTCCAGAAAGTTACTTCAGTGCAACGTCAACATCATACATATTCAGGGAGGGAAGACTGTGAGAATAGATTATCTGTCTCACTTCTCTTCGCACAGTGATGACACTATGTTTGAAGAAGAGGAAGGCATGTAGGCTTTAGAACCCATGAAAGCTACTTCTGAATTTGAGTGGAAGAGGGAATTGGCTGGAGATACTGTTCTGACCAAGTTGCGTTCTTTGTGAAAAGAAGGATGGCTTAAGGAGAAGCATGTGGTAGGTGAATGTCAACTGCCATTTCAATGTTATTTATTAAAGTGACTGATGAGCTTTCTGTGGAAGGCAGTGTCCTCATGTGGGGAAAATGGTTGGTGCCTCCTTAGAAGGTGGGAATAAGAGTGATTGATGCTGTTCATGAAGGGCGGTTTGGCCGCACATTCACGAAACAGAGAATTGTGAAACATTCTGGTGGTCTTGTATGGATAATGAAATTGATGAGTGTCAAAGACTGTGTTGTTTGTAACTGTACAACAAAGGATATTAAATTGGTCAATCTGCCATTATACCCTACTGATCTACCATCACGTCCCTGGAAAAAAAGTTGATGTTGATTTGGGGTGACCTTTCAAAGTGTTACTTCGCTTTGCCTTGGTATTGGTTGATTACTACACCAAGTGGCCAGAAGTATGGTTTATTTCAGAAACCAACTCACAAGCGGTCATTGAATTCTTAAGAGATGTCTTCTTGCATGAAGGGTTTCCCATGTATGTGGTTTCTGACAATGGTGTGCAGTTAGTCAGTGAGGTAGAGTAGATTCTTGCAGATGGGTGATGTTAAACACATAAAGAGTGCATTATATCACCCCAGACCAACAGACTAGATGAATCTATGAACAGGTTTTTTGTTGAATCTCACCAGAGGGTGGTCACCGACAAGTGTGTGGTAACCCATGCTGTAAAATCCATTATGATTTTACAGAAACACACCCCACCCTACAACCATATTCCAACTTTTAAACTGTTGAGAGGGTGCAAACCTTCATCGAAGGTGAAAGCAAGCTCAACAGAAGCAAGCATTTTTGTTTAACAAAAGGAGTGTTAAAACAAATGTATTTTCCTGTTAGTGATAGTGTGCGTATCAGGAAACCCAGTCATGTCACAAAAGGGAAGATATGTTTGGTGAGCCAGTTGTTGTTGACATGGTATGTGGTGGTGAGGTTAGAGTGAGAGGATGTAATTGGTGGAACTCAAAAAGAGTATTCACATTACTGAGTAAAGTGGGGGGCATGGTATTGTCCAAGAAACTGTCAGAAATACTTCTGAGGCACCTGTCTGGGCAGCTGTCATTAGGAGAAGCTCTCTTCTGAGGTGTCTCCCGGCAAAGATCCAGGATGCTATCCATAGGAGGTTGCCTCTTATGTCGTCATAGTTCGAAAAAAAATTTCTCCTTGGAAAATGTGTGAGGTTGTTGTCCTTAGGAGGCTGTCCACCCAGTTCTAACCATTGTCTTGGTCTTCGAAGTTTTATTTTGATGAACAATCTATTTTTCTTGTACATATGATCAATTTCTCATCTGGTTCCCCTGTACTTGGTTTTCTTTGTATTATATGATTTTCTTTTGGATGAAAAGGGTCACATGCTGTACCTCACGAGGATAGAAAGCAGTGTGGCAACTTCCTTATGATGATATCACACATTCCATTCAAAAGAGATGGATTTTGATGGCTGCAGTTCCATCCATTCAGGCTGAGTGCTCCTGTGGATGACTATGTAGCTGAATAAAAACTGGATTTCTTTTTACTACTTACAGTGCGATCATTCCTTTTTGCTGCAATTAGTCATTAGTCACGGGGTTCACACTATGTAAATTTCCTCCCAATTTCTCTATCAGTTATGAGCAAATGAACTATTTCTGATGCATGTTAACACAACTGCTACCTAATCAAATGTCTGTAAAGAAATTGATGAAAGGGTCAGAGCCAAGGCCCCTCTCTCAATACTGCTTCTGAAAAGTTTTTCTGTGACTACATGAGCTCTGGAAACAGTTACATCCAGTCCTTTTATTCCATTTCTGCACGTTTCCTCGGTGGGCTGGAGCCCTGGATGCTGTTTTTGAAAGCCCACGGCCACTCCTAGTGTCTCTGTCACCTTCCCCAGCTCCCCATGGTTTCCTGCAGGAGATACTTGGAGGCTTCAAGGGAGAGAAAAAAGAGGGAGGGAAGGTAAAGATAGAGAGAAAGCAATCAGAGAGGGAGACTGGATGGATGAAAAGAGTGAGAGTACACAAAGAGCCGAAGGGAGAGCGGCTGGTTTGAGCATTTTTGCCAGGACTACTTTTTTGTTTCTCAGTTAGGCTTGGTCTCTAGACAGACCTACAAAAATGATAACATTAACTACGGTTCTGGTTTCATTCATTTTAAGTAGGTACCATTTTTCATCACCATGTGCTCTGATCCAGATTCTTATAAAAATGTGTAAATCTACACTTTGAGGTTTAAAGTAATGTTGGTGCAGATTAACGTTTTTGGGGAATTCACAAAGGTTTTCTAGAGTATACCTGTAACCTGTTCAGGTGACTGAATTCCTCTTGTGTCCCTGAAAAATTGTTGTGAATTTGCATTTGCAACTTTACATAAACATGTAAAATAATTATGTTGTCGAGAGAGAAAAAAATAATTATAATAATAAATAAATAAAAATCATCTTTGGCCTACATGTACATACTACCATTGTGCATCTATGTACCTTCCATGCTATATGTATGCAAACCTTTCTTCCCCTTTTATCCCTCCGCTATCCTTCTCACTCCAAATAATCTGACTAAATATCCATCACTGAAATTACTTCATAGTTCACCATATTAATTCACCACTAATCCTTTATGGGCTTGCTGAATAGCGTGGGTCAACAAGCGCTATATACATACAAACCTTTTTCCTCCTCTATCCTTCTGCTATCATTCCATATCCTAGTAACTGAGTAACCTATCCAACACTTAAAATGTACTTGCATGTTTCTCTATACTAATTCAACACTAATCCTCTATGGGTCCCGGAGTAGCGTGCTACTCGTCGAAAAAGCGCTTTGATGCCTCGTCGGGGGTGGTAAGCGCTATATAAATGCAATTACAATACAACACAATACAATATTTAGGTATTGTAGTGTAGTTCCTATTTTCCCAATAGGCTCTGCGCATTGGAATAATATCTTCAATAGTATAGACGTAGGACTGTGGTTAACTAGGTCTTCTACTGACGATATTAGACTTAAAGTTATGTGTGCAAGCTAGCTCAGAGTTCACTAGAAACTTTCTCGAATAGGCAAGGAGGAGTTTAACCTCCCTGGATAGACAAGAAGGGATTTAGTTTCTGACAACCATAGAACATGACAACTTTGCTCCCCCCTAATCAAGAGTATATCTCTAGAGTCGTGTGAAAACAAAAGACAACTATTTTACTCAGTCAGTACGTGCATTCTTAGTTTCACCAGTTTGTAGAGAAATAAGAGATGGGCGTGTTTCAATAAAAAGATGTTATTTATTGATCAGTCTCTTTTCTCATACAAGAGAAATGAATCGCTATTATTGCAATACTTATAGTTAAGTAAAGTGAATACAGTAAAAACAGGATTATAAAATAATACTGTAAAAGCATTGATATGGTTTCTTAGCCATATGATACTTAAAATGGATAAAAGATATACATACATATATACATTGACTAATCGTTCTCAACTGGTGCTTCTAACTACGCCTACCCCGGTGTACCTGACCTAAGCCTAATACGTGGGCGGGAGTAAATAAGTAGCAGTTTAAGTTAAGTTTGTTTTGCCAAGGATCTGACTCAAGAATTCTCTGTAAGGGTTTAGTCAGTTCAGTACCTGGGATTTAGAAGGCTGGAGGGTTGGTATCTCTGTCTCAGGACTCGATATCCCAGTTATCCGCCAGGGCGGCTGGAAACGCCGGAGGCTGGATTTCTGGGCAGGAGAAAAGGCAGCGTCTCTTTCAGCGCGTCAAAAGGGAGGGGCAGCGTCCGTGGGCTTTCTGCATCAGCTGGGCTCTCCGGCAAGTAGCGCTGCTCCAAGCTCGTCACCACCGTGTGTTTGCTTAGGGCAGCGTCGGTATATTTATACCTGAAAGGTGCCAAGTTTGACGTAAGGATGGACATAAGACGTCAGTAAGAATGTCATAAGGACTGGTCGTTCTTACATTCTTTTCAGGAGTTCTCGAACGAAATCAAAACAATAGCTGCGGGGGATTTCCCAGGTCTGCTGGAGGTTTGGTTTGTTTTGAGAACTCGGTGTGCTTTCTAGGGGGCTGGAGGGATAGTGCTTGCTTAATGTGACAGCATGCGCTATGACCTAATCTGAAAACGGGTTTCTGTGCTTTTGTATAGACACTAGTGAATTATTAACCGGACAAGGGTCAGAAATAGGAGTATCAATATAGGTACCTAGATAAACACACTACACCCACTCCACGATTTTATGTACATAGTTACTAACCTAAGCAATAGTAAACATAACTAACAGTGCATGTGTATACCGAACCACCCCAAAAACATTTTTTTTTTGTAGTTGAAAAATGGCGTATGCGAAATGCACGAAATGAGTATAGGTACTGTATGCATTCAAGCAGTATAATCATTCAAAAAGTAGATGCACATTTTATATCAGCATGAATGATTTGCGAAATTACACATGAAATGGCTCTTGATACAGAAAAAATTGCGAGACCATCTCATCACATATAAACACAGTTAATTGCATATAAGCTAGAGGTTGAGGTAATGTCACGCTCTAGAATTCCTAAGAATAGAAGCTCTGTTCTCTAAGAATAGTTTTACTTTAAGCAGAAGATAAGTGCCAAAAAGATAAATATTTTGGAATTGGAAGAAAAGTTTTCGCTTTTCAGGGGAGAAGAGAAAAAATAGTTCACAGTCACTTTGTTTTCAAAAGACTGAAGGCCAAATTAAGAGTTCAGGGAACGCCGTGTGCAAGTTTGTTTAAAGTCATTCTCTCTGTTCCGGTGAAAACATCATTTCAGACAGACTCTCGAAAAAACAGTCTACAGCTTCTGGTGAAAGTTCGACTAGGTTGGAAAATGTCGCTACTATGCAGTCATGCGCATGATTGCTTTCAATGATGGTTCGATCAGAACTGCTTACAGAAGGTCGTACCTGGTCGATGCTGCTTTCATCTTGTACTTCACTACCCTTCAATCGTAGTGGTGAAGTCTCCACGAATGCCGTCATCAGGATAGGTAGCCGCTGGGGACAGCACAATGCATGAGCCTTTACTGGACCCAACAAAGTATCTGCATCCAATGGTACTTCCGATTGTAGTGTAAGACAGGTGTCCAACACGCATTCTTCGCTGCACAGCATGCACCTTAAAACAGGCATAACACAATTCTGCCAGATGGGTCTGAATGAAAGAAACCAGGTCATATTCAGATCTCGTAGCCGGGCTAAGCCAAGGACTTTAGTTATGCGGTCCCGGTAGCGGATAGCTAGGATCGTTTCTTCCATTGTTGCTGGAGTCTTATCTGTGACATGGCTTGCCATAACGAAGCAAGAGTAGCAAGAATAAAATGCCTGCTACGAGTCCTAACAGAAGTGGAAGTCCGCCAAAGATGGAATGGACGAAATTTGGAAAAATACCCAGGATCGCTTTGAATGGTGTTAAAGCTCCTGAAAAAACTGTCTTAAATACACTTGCGATACCCCTTGTATCAGAAATATTTAAGATTTCGTTCAGTATTTCTGCGAAGTGTAGGGGGCAATTTGTTGATAACATTGAATGAATCTCTGCCGTTGTCCTTGCAACTTGGAGATCATACGTTTCTTTTGATGACGTCAACTGGGTTGGCGTCTGTAGGAGCACAGTCTTCATTCTGCTTAAAGTATCAATTCGAATAGAAGAGATTTTTAAACTGGGCCATAACCTTCCCTCCCTGTCTGGAGCATCATTCGGGAACAATACTCTTTCACAGCACATGACCCTGGAAGTCACGCTTACAAGATAAGGTTTTCCTGGCAGCAAGCCACAACATCTGTGATTTACAATTAGAATGTAACTCCCGTTCGAAAGTCTTCTAAAGAATGGTTCTATTTGTGTTGCAGGTGTGCCGAACTGGTGACATGAAAGGTTATTTGAAGTCCCTTCACAGGCCCCATGCAAACTTATACCCTGACACAGAAGTATGCCACTTGGTGATTTTTCACAATTATTACCACTAAGAAATACACTCTGTCCTTTATTACTGACACATGTGTGTGTATAGGGCAAGTTCCATGTTGACTTAACGTATCCTTTACCCAACCTTTCATACTGGCCTGCCTGTATAAATTTTTGGCAGTATTGAAACTGGAAAGTTGTTATCGGAATATTTATTATCCCATGTATTATCCATTCAATGACAGGTCGTTCTGACATTGTCAATGGTAATCTCTCAAGTTTTTCAATGCTCAGAATTGTATTGTCAGCACCCTTTTGTGCCAAACTGATTTGTTTATCAGTAAGGTTAAAGATATTAAATAGTGACGTTGTGTTGATTAAACGCCAAGGCACATAGCCTGAACGCAGATTTTGTAACGTCCAGCCAAGCTGTACAATAGAACGTAATTGAGACTGACCGTGTTGCAACATCAGTAAGTCTTGTTCTATTATATCGATTGCAGAAGATACAATACTGTCCAGTGAATATATTCTGGAAGACAGAGTCATTAACCCATTGTCCACAACAGAAAGTGATTTTTCCAAATTAACACGGTCAATTTCCCGTATTTTTTCTGCTGTCTCAATTTGAGTTACTTTCCAAGCTTCGTTGTAAGCTGCATATATAGAGGCCGCTATGAAACGTTTTTGACGCTGTTTGCGTGGTCCCATGGTGAAATCACGCAAGTCAGCACCTTCTTTAAGTAAAGTTAAGTGTTGCTTAATTTCTGACAGTGTGGATGTATGTAGCCATTGAAGGCAGAGTTTCCCCACACTGTAAGTAGTTACAATCCCTGGATGTTGTCTCTGGGAGTATCTTGGGTCTGGCCTGGTCAATGTGAACCCCTGTATTTTGTTCAGGAATCTGTCTTGACAGTTATTTGTGTCTGTGGGCCAGATCAACCATTGTTTCCAATCAGGATGTGTTCTGTTTTGGTTTAAAATATGGGATACGTCTATCTCAACATCCGTAGTGCTATTACTGTTAGGTGTTGGTTTTGGAATAGACGGTTTATTTAAGTCTTTGATTTTTGCTAGGCCAAGACATGTAGTCTGTTGAATTGTGTCATTCAAAAATATAATTTGTTCTGGGATCATGCAGGCTCTAAATAATGATTCTATACCTTGCACTTGCCAATCTTTTGTGCCCCATATTGTTTTCGTTTCAATGTTATTGTTCCAGAAATCAAAACCGAATGTATTCATTTTTTCAAAAAATGAGTCAGAATATATCAATTTTGTGTTTGTAAGCATGGTTTTCACTCCTGTCTTGTTTAACAATTTGAAATAAAATGTTTCTGCATTACTTGTGTTGAACCCTGAAAAGTATGAATATTTATCAAAAAATGTCTTTGAACTGCCTTTTGGTGGAGTTGCACAATGTTCCCATTGGTTAAAATTTCAAACATTTCTAGGTTGAGTAGATTTATGCAGATAATGGTTACTGTAATGGTTGTAACAAAACATTTGATCGTAATTAGATGAACCTTGCAAATAATCATGTTCTGTAAATTTAGCTGACATTACTAGATCAGACATCATATCATTAATACTTTCAAAGTCCCAATCATCAGCGAATGTGCTTGGTTTTACAAAGTCACTCAATGAAATCTTGAATTGATGAGGATACTTCAGGAGCTCAACCGGACCATATATTTCGTAATCAGTTTTGTCCCATGCTACCCCACCGGGTATAGGATTGGCTGTGAAGTTTACTGAAGAAAGTTCTCTTTTCTCGATGTGTGAAGACTTGTGTGGTTTCAGGACCAAGTTGATATTCTGACTTGCTGTGTCCATTGTAGCATATTTTCCCTCAATGAAATGTCCCAAGCATAGTACCATGATGAGCCAAAGTATGAGGACAAATACACCTAGTGATACCCAAATTTCAATCCATGGAGAAATCAGATAAGTTTCTTTTAGTTGATGAAAGAGTTCCTTTGCTTTGTCTTTAAAAGTTTTTGTCATCGGCTGTTCCTCAGGTTCACTCAGATCCTCAGAAAAATCATCGAAGTTGATGAAGTAACCGGATGCTGTTCTGTCAATTGTTTCAATTGCTTCTGGATTTCTTTTTTCTTTAGGTATTTGCTTTGTTTCATTAGCATAGTCTGTGGTTACATCACTGTAGAATGGAGTTTCTTGATGTAAAGCTTTGATTTGGGTTTCAAGAGGTTTAAGTTCCATTGCTTTGTTGCATAGTCCTTGTTGAATCACTTTAGGTTCATCAGGTGTGAGTAGTCTTTCAGTTTGAACCTCTGTGATTGTAGCAAACTTTGGTGTTCTGCTACTTCTTGGGAGTCCACTTGGCCTACTACTTGTTATCGGCCACATGATTGTGGTTTAACCAGGTCGATGGATACAACTCGGTTCTCATTTTTACCAGCAAGGGGCGGTAGTACTACTGATCTTGACCCGTTGACAGACAAGACAGGAACTGCTTTTCTGTAAGAAGGCCCAAATTCCTTCTTCACCGCGATCTTCTCTCTGACCAGATCCCCGATTTTTGGAATCCAGACAGGCCTTGCTGGGACAGGTGGTTTTTCTTCAGTGGTTATTGGCTGTTGTTTCAACTTTATGTTGCTCAGATCTTTTCTTGTTTCATTTAAGTCCTGTAAAATAGCCAAACGATCTTTGATATCAAAGCATTTTTCATTAACCACTGAAGTTTGACTATCGAGGTCCTGGATTAACATTCTAGTCCCAAACAATAGTTCGTACGGACTGAGACCTCTTAGAGAATTTCTTGGCAGATTATTAAGACTACGTTGGACACTTATTAAATGTTTGACCCACCCAGCTCCCGAACCTAATACCTTTGCCGTTATAGATTGCTCTATGCCTTGGTTTTTTCTTTACACCATCCCGTTTCCCTCAGGAAGGAAGTGATAAGAGTCCCGCAATGCAGTGCCCATGCTGGCCATACACCCCCCATAAGCTCTAGAGCTAAACGCAGGGCAATGGTCAGAATGTAGCATGCCCCATGCGTATATGCCATTTTAGACTCGCAAATCTTTTTATAACAGTTCAGACGTCAGCCGAGAGCTGGGGTCTACATTTTAAGTGATGATAGTCTCTATATGTTAATTTGACGCATTAATCATACTGTGTTTTATATATTTATTGTTTAATCCCGTCTTGAGCGAAACGCCATGGTAAAACACCGTTTTGCTCGCCACTGCGATCTCTGTTGCAGTTTTGACAGTTTTTTTCAAATATGTGATGTTGCACGCTCATTCCTGGCCACCAGTATGTGGATTGTAATTCTTCTAGCGAATCCTTAAGTGTAAGGTGTCTAAGACCCTCACCCATATGTGCGTCTGCTATTAACAAGACTCTCCTGTTCATGTTTGGAATTACTCTATCCCCCACTCCAGGGATTCGAGCAAAAGGAACGGAGTTTGCATCGATTATGTATGTATAACTGAGTGGATACATGATGGGTAGCGCTGAGCAGTCGCCTTTTGATGACGTTTTTACCGCCAGCATTGTTTCCCCGTCAATGTATTTTACTGAACGCTTTTTTGTAGCTACGGAAGCCGATTTAGTTGTTTCCGCTGTGGCTGTCTCAGCCAATGAATTCCCTGCAACGTGAACGCCATCACGCTGATGACTCAGTGAGTGTATCACGTGAGTCTTTGGTAGTTCTTTCTTTAAAAGAACTATTTGTTCCCAAAGCGATTTTTGCTTTATTGTTGCACTTGTGTCATCTTTGTAACCGTTTTGAATCCATTTCTGTAAATCGTTATTGTATGATTTGACGCAGTAATACGAATCGCACACTACTAGTGTCGGGAATTTGCGATCGGCATTATCTAGCGCCATTTTTAACGCTATTATTTCAGTTTGTTCTTCTGAATTATTTTCCACTGAGTGTGTTTTTGAAAACATAGGTCTCAATTTACCTCCGCGCCACACGTCTTTTACAATCTCGCATGTGGCGTTGTATGCTTGCTCTCCCCAAACTGAGGGTTGAGCATGTCCGTCTGTATGTATTACACAGGCGTACTGTCGTATGGGCAGAATGTCGATTGGCAGAGGATATTTTCTTTCATATTCTAGATTTTTTAATTTTGTCATTTCTGGATCAAAATAGTATTTTACTTTGTCCGTAGCAAGAGAATTCTCCCATTGGACCCATTTTGGATTTAATGCCATAGTAGGTAAATTACATGGGCTTGTTAATGCCTCAACGGCTGATTCTGCTGTTCTGACTGTAATTCGTCTGCCGCCAGCTTGGTCTCTTTCTCCTGCTACAGCTGTTTGAACCGCTTGAACAATGTTTTCCTTAATGCTGAATGTTTTTTCAGCTTCTGTGTATAAATGTGATTTGTATGCTATTGGTACCGTTTCTCCCTCATTAGAGGTTAGGTATGTGAATCCGCATCTTCCTGGGATGACTCGGATTACAAGGTTGCGTGTGTTATCGCGTGTTTGCAGTTTTGTTTTACCTAACATGTCTGTTTGTAAAGATCTCAAAATTTCTGTGTGTTTTTGAGTCCAATTGATTCTTTTAAAATCTGGTTTTATTAGATCATAGAGGGGTTTAACCCTCTCTGCATAATTTATAATGTAAGTTCTTCCGAAATTTAGGAAACCTAGAATTGATTGTAAGTTTTTCAGCGTTCTTGGTGCTTGGATTACAGCACATTTCTCCAGGAAATTGTCTGCCAGGCTTTTGCCTTCACTTGATAATTCATATCCTAAATATAGGACAGTCAGATGGGCAATTCTTGACTTTTTGAAGTTGAATTTGTAACCCTCTGCTGCGAACCCAAGTATTATGGTGTTCACTCTTTTCAAGTGAGTATCCAAGTCATCATCTGTTAAATAGATGTCGTCGACATAAGATAATGCCTCATCATCATATATTTGTAGTAACTCTGTTACTCTCGCTGAGAATAATCCTGGGCTGTTCTTGAACCCTTGGGGCAAACGACAGACATTTTTCTGCGAGCCATTTATTGAGAAAGCGGTCAAATATCTGCTTTCAGGTGCTATATTTTGACAAAAGAATCCATTAGAGATGTCTAATGTTGTTTTGTATTTTTTGCGCACTATGTTATTCATTAGTGCTGCACCTTGTGAGTTTTGTACTGCAAACGTTTTGCAGCATGAGTTAAGGTGTCTGTAGTCCAAAACTAGACGATATGAATCATCTGGTTTGGAGACAGGAAACAAAGGATTGTTCATTTGTGAGGTGCATGTTTCAATCACCCCCTGGTATTCAAGTTGATCTAAGATCTCCCTGACCTGTTTTTTAGCTTCTTGCTTAATTGGGTACTGCCTCTGTGCAGTCGGTTGAGATTTTAACTGGATCTTGTGAGGAGGAAAGTCCTCATCCCATCCCACATGGTTTTTATATAATGCAGGAGCTTGGGCTACTGCCCACTTTCTTGCAAGTGTATATTTTTTATGAATTGGAATATGATTTGAGAAGGCAGGCATAATCATTTCTTCGCCATGAGGGCACTCCCTGACAAACTCTTGTGGCCAGACTTTTTCAGCTAAAAGGATGTCATAGCCCTTGGAGAGATTATCCCAAAATAGACCCCTTATTTTCCTAGTCTTATCTCCCTCTATACGTAAAGTTATTTCATATAATTTATGAGGTTTGCTAACTCTGGTATCTGCAGTTTCCACTTGAATGTATTCATTTGTGTCCACTGTCTCCAGATGATTCATCAGGATCTTGCGAGCTATGCTCACTTCTGCTGCGCTGTCTAGCATTGTCTGAGCCCACTCTCCGTTTTTCAGCTGAGTCCTCAGGATCCTCGGCATGTTTGATTATTTTAATGCTTGCTACCTTCTTCTTTGGAAATTGTAACTTTTTACTTTGATGAGCAGGTTCTTTGTCTTTGGACTTGACGTGCTCTTCCCTGTGGTCTGACCGTCCTCTTCTTTCCGATTTCTGCAAGGAAGTCTGAAAAGATCGAGAGGGACGTGTATCAATATCTTGATATCTATCAGGTTTCTTCAAATTATCCCTATTTCTAAGGTTGTATTTTTTCTCAGAGGGCTCCCTCTGGGGAGACTTGTGTTCTTGGTCCGGAGATCTTTCTCTCCGCCGAGGAGACCTTCCTCTGGACTGGAATCTTTTTTCTTTGGGAGTGGATTGTTTATTTCCATCCCAGCTCTTTTTTGAAGTGTTTAGATTATTTTTAATAAATACCTTTTCAGGATTTTCAAGTAGTTGGGGTTTCACTGGTTTCCCACCCAAACTATCTCTTCCTAGTTCTTCATAGGATTTTTCTATGATTCTGGCAAGTTCAAATGGTTGGTCTGCTATATCTGTTTCCTTCAATCTTTGGCGGATTGCCACATTTGCTGCTTCCCCCTTTATGTTTGCTAGTAATATTGCCGAGACCTGCTTAAAGTCTTTCAGTAATTTCATACCCAGAGTTAAAGCAGGTTCTGGACCGTATTCATTTTGAATCTGTTTTAGCACCTCTGGTATTACCGACATGGACGGTACACCATGTGTTTTTGTGTAAATGGAAGCAAAGACTGTACCCCAAGTGTCACAGTCCTCCACATGTGGTGCGATCCCCATTGGAAGACAGATAGTCAGAATTCTGTGTTTCTCAACAGGGGTGGTATCTGGAAATACCGCCTCTATTTGAGTGATTTTCTGTGCTAACCAGAATGGAATTTGTTCCCGTTTAATGGGTACTTTACCTAGACAGGACTGTATGTTCTGTGGTGTGATTTTATTTGTGTTCCCCTGATGAGGGGTCAGCTGTGGAATTTTAATAGTTGGTTGGACTGTTGAAGTCCGCATTACATATTGGACTAATTGTCTGTGTATTTTAATCAGTTGTTCTAGCTGTGCTAAAAGTTCTGGTTTCGACATTTTTTCAATGTCTGGATGTGGTGTGTAGCCGGCTAGAACCGGCCACGTTGCTCCTGGTCTACCTAGTGGACCGAGCCTGGTGATGTGATTATTATGTTTTAGGGCGCCATTAAACCAGAGCAGGTGCTCTTGGTATTTGAGTGGTATTTCCACCTCCTCGAAAGGGGTGTACTCATCCGGAGTTTCCTCTATCTTGTAATAGTGGAATTCCTTTGTTACAGCGTTTGCTGCTGGAAACGTTATCCATGAATAGAATACCTCTGTCTGCCGATATTCGTGTGCCTCAATTACGAATATGACTGTACCACCTCTTGGTGTTAGTCCATTTTCTATAAGTTTTAAAGTTATAGTTTTTCTTATGCTGACCGGGATGAGTATTGCACCCGGGTCTTGCTGTAGGAGACTTGTGTCTTCCGCTAGGAGTTGAGCTGCTACTCTAGCTGTCTCTCTTTCTTCTTCAGTTTCTGACATTTTACTGTCAAGAAGGGTTTTTGTTGCAGATCAGGTTTCCACGGAAACAAAGATTAGATGCACAATATTTTGGAACACTGTATCCTTCAACGTTGAATAAACCAAAAACCATACATAGGAGTCTCCTCCTACTAAGTTTGGCGGATTTAACCTTTCACCCACTCCAGACGTCTTTGGAGTTTTATGGGAAAAAGGGGTCTGTGTGAAAAAGCACGACTGAGTTACTCTAATGTCTTGCGTTAGATTTATCGCATATCCAAACCGTTGGGCGCCATGTAGTGTAGTTCCTATTTTCCCAATAGGCTCTGCGCATTGGAATAATATCTTCAATAGTATAGACGTAGGACTGTGGTTAACTAGGTCTTCTACTGACGATATTAGACTTAAAGTTATGTGTGCCAGCTAGCTCAGAGTTCACTAGAAACTTTCTCGAATAGGCAAGGAGGAGTTTAACCTCCCTGGATAGACAAGAAGGGATTTAGTTTCTGACAACCATAGAACATGACAACTTTGCTCCCCCCTAATCAAGAGTATATCTCTAGAGTTGTGTGAAAACAAAAGACAACTATTTTACTCAGTCAGTACGTGCATTCTTAGTTTCACCAGTTTGTAGAGAAATAAGAGATGGGCATGTTTCAATAAAAAGATGTTATTTATTGATCAGTCTCTTTTCTCATACAAGAGAAATGAATCGCTATTATTGCAATACTTATAGTTAAATACAGTGCATACAGTAAAAACAGGATTATAAAATAATACTGTAAAAGCATTGATATGGTTTCTTAGCCATATGATACTTAAAATGGATAAAAGATATACATACATATATACATTGACTAATCGTTCTCAACTGGTGCTTCTAACTACGCCTACCCCGGTGTACCTGACCTAAGCCTAATACGTGGGCGGGAGTAAATAAGTAGCAGTTTAAGTTAAGTTTGTTTTGCCAAGGATCTGACTCAAGAATTCTCTGTAAGGGTTTAGTCAGTTCAGTACCTGGGATTTAGAAGGCTGGAGGGTTGGTATCTCTGTCTCAGGACTCGATATCCCAGTTATCCGCGAGGGCGGCTGGAAACGCCGGAGGGTGGATTTCTCGGCAGGAGAAAAGGCAGCGTCTCTTTCAGCGCGTCAAAAGGGAGGGGCAGCGTCCGTGGGCTTTCTGCATCAGCTGGGCTCTCCGGCAAGTAGCGCTGCTCCAAGCTCGTCACCACCGTGTGTTTGCTTAGGGCAGTGTCGCTATATTTATACCTGAAAGGTGCCGAGTTTGACGTAAGGATGGACATAAGACGTCAGTAAGAATGTCATAAGGACTGGTCGTTCTTACATTCTTTTCAGGAGTTCTCGAGCGAAATCAAAACAATAGCTGCGGGGGATTTCCCAGGTCTGCTGGAGGTTTGGTTTGTTTTGAGAACTCGGTGTGCTTTCTAGGGGGCTGGAGGGATAGTGCTTGCTTAATGTGACAGCATGCGCTATGACCTAATCTGAAAACGGGTTTCTGTGCTGTTGTATGGACACTAGTGAATTATTAACCGGAAAAGGGTCAGAAATAGGAGTATCAATATAGGTACCTAGATAAACACACTACAGTATGTGCAATTGAACATAGTGTCTAATTCACCTAGAGAATGGGATTTATTTCTCCAAATAAAATTCTTTTGTTGTTCAAGGAGATTCCCCTTCTCCTATATCCCACCAATTCTGGCAGCATTCCTTTTCTCGTCCCACTCTAGAAAGAGTTTCCAGGGCAGATGAACTAAGGTCCCATTCCCAAAAAGCCTATGTTAAATGCAAACCAATTTTTTGACAATCAAATCATATTTTGAGTGTGGGCTTATATACTAAAAGATTGGTTCACAAAATAGGAAAGCGCAGGGGGGCATAGAACAGCCTGCCTAATTAATATTCGTTATGTATGTCGGGATTTGTGCCCCTCCCCCCCAGTGATCAGCAGAAATTAGAGGGATCGTACCTGCAAGAGTCAACAGACCATTATCCTTGTCTTCAAAAATAAAAACATTAGCAGCAGTGAGCTGTGCTCTTCAATTTAAGGTGTGCATGTTTTTTTGGCTGGCCCTATTGCGACGGCCAGACAGACCTGACATGCGCATTTTAAACTTCTCTAACGTAGCTATCTTAAGACAGCTGGGTTAGAGTAAGCACCCTCCAGCAGTACCCTTGGAAGCGCTGAGAGAGGCCACATCCTCAAATCCAGACACTGCTCTCATGCAGCGTCAAGATTTGTTAGGGCAATTTCCTGATGACCGAGCAAAACACCAACGGAGTGAGGAGGATGTCGGACGTCATGCAGCAAGCAATGTAAGTGGTTATTTATTTTTATTGACACCACTCACCATGCATGCACTCACCTATCACACCCCGCACAGCCCGCCATCCCCACAGACTAATTGCCAGCTGTCGCTGGTCATAATGCAAAAATATTGCCCTGCTAAAATGTCAACTCCTGAATATTGACTACTACTTTAACTTCATGGTAAGTTTATATGAATACGTTTAGATTTACTATTCGTAACGTAATATCTATTTCCATTGAAAATATGAATGTCATACATATTGGATTGATTACTATACCCTTTACTACTAGAACCCATAAATGTGGGCCTTTGTGCCCTAAATGCGGCACATATCCATATAGTATAGAATTTCGTCTTTTCATTTAGAAAAGAAAAATCAAACATGGATTTGGATACCCTTGAGAGTAAGGAGTTCTCCTTTGCCCTTTAATTCCAAAAATAAGATAAGACACCATAATCGGAAAGCGTATTTAAACTTTTTAGACCAAACTGCATACATAATTTTAATTTGTCACCCTCTCTGAGATCCAAATTAGGAGTTAATGTTTATTTACCCTTTTGAGACATGGAAACTAATGCATGGCTGATGGCATCAGTGCAGGTTCTGAGCTCTATGCCATGCATTTCAAAATGTCTAAATAAATATCCTGCTAACCCATTCCATATCCTACCCCAAAGCAACTGGCTGTTGCCTTACAATGGGCTGATTGTTTATTATTATCCTGCCTTGGCCAAAGACAGCCAATTCCACTGTAGCAGGGGCTACACTAATGGAACATGAGACTGACATGTTTCCAAAGGCCTCACTCAGTTCAGCGTGCAAACTATAATTCCAAAGAACTGAAAACATATATCATTCTAGAAAGGTGGCATTATTTTCAATTATAAATAGCATGAATAGGGGGGCGTGGCCAGGAGCATTGCTAAGATGGCTCACCATTGCTGAGCTCCGCAACATTGCCGGTACAGAATGCCGTCCAGGACACTTGATATGTGAAAACAAATACATCTGTAGGTGGTGGAATACTGTGGGCCCTCGGAGGTGTATTTGGAATCCTCCGAACTACACTTAAGGCAGTGTTTTCACTGCTTCCAAGTTTTGCCTTTTATTGAACCAAGCTGGAGGAATCGGACCACCACTCCGGTCCAGTGAGCTGCGTCATTCATCTGTAGCTCTGATATAAGGCCAGGGCCAGGGCTCGAGTCGGGGTACCACGCGGGTGGACGGCGTCCCCCCACTTATTTTAACTTATTTTACCAGGTGGACGCCGTCCCCCCTGCCCAAATGCTGGACTTTCAGTGATGGCCTTACTTACCGGCACGGCCGCCCCGTCGATCTCCCAAGTACAGGGCTAGCTGTCAATAATAGACGCAGTGGCATCAGCCAGGTACTACCATCCCCATATTCATATCCTGAATTAGTCGTATGGATCTGATACCACAGTACGCTCACATGCCCAGGGTTCGGATCCTTCGCATTTCGTATCAAATAATGTTTATAAAAATATTTTGGTTTATTTTCCACTTCCACTTTTTTTGAATTCTACTGTTCCTTATGGACATTGCACCTACCAAAATTACAACAAATCCGTACCCGTGGAGCTTGAGCAGCCAGGAACTATCAGCCCCAATGCACCTCCATAACAGAAGTCTATGTTTTGTACCGTTCGTGACATCACTTCATGTCGTGACGTCACTTCCTGTCAATGGTTTTTTACCTTTCGTGACGTCAGTTCCTGCTGTGACTTCACTTCCTGTCTTTGAGCATCCCCCACTTCTTTTTTTAGGACTTGTGCCCGGGCCAGGGCAGATTTCACTCTCAGGAAGAATCTAATCATCATACAGCAGTAAGACAAATAATCTCCTAGGCGCTTTAGCACTCATGCACGTTACCGGTTCTCTCAGCTTACCAAACTGGCGGCTCTGTAACTTCTATTTAGTTCTGACTCCCACCATCACCACCTTCATCCTTACGGTTCCTCCCGCTACACATGTTCTAACACAGGACACATAGATCTGCTCATCCTCTGAGTCAAATTGTGTAGTTTGCCACATTTATCCTGAGTTGCTGGAATCCTGCTGTTAATTGCTGCACCACACGCCTGGCACCCTACCGGCCCGGCTCTCCTCTTAAACCAGCTATCAGAAGCCAGTCAAGTTAGGCCATTGACGCAGTACTTAAGCGCACCAGGTGGAATTTAACAGAATAAAGCGAAAGAAAAAAGTGACAAACAAACCAGTATACTCTGTGCCCAGTATAAGCAGACCTGTGCTTAGCCATAGCTTCTGACAGGGAGCCTCTGGAAACTGTTGTAACCAATGGTAAACAGTGGAAGCCAGTGGAATCAGTGGAAACCAGTGAGGCCAATGAGGACCAGTGTGAGCTAGTGGAAGCAAATGTAAGTGAAAGACAGGGAGAGCAAGTGGAAGCAAGTGGATCTCAGCAGGCCACATGGCAGAGGGTGTGCATGGAAACACGAAAGACAGGGTTGCGTTTTCTAAACCAACCCTGAACTACTCGAAGCATCACCTCCTATTCCAGAGTCACTGATTAAAGGCAGCGCAGACTCCGACTCTACCTTACAGGCTATTCCGCTAAAGCTCAGTGCCGTACATGATATAGCTCAGGGCACAAAAACGAACATGGATCTCCTTCAGTTGGAAGTGATTGCAATCCGTAAAAATTTTGGAGACCTAACAATAAGACTGTCAAATGCCGAAACAAGAATAAGTAAAGTGGAAAACTTCACAAATAACCAAGCTAAACATCTTCAGAGCCTTGAACAGTCTATCACATCCTTAAGGAGAAACCTCACAGAGCAGGAGGACCACAAACGAAGAAGTAATCTTCGCATCTTGGGTATGCCGGAAGGTATCAAAAAATCTGCTCCTTTGCTCGCTGACTTCTTGATATCCTGGATTCCAGAAGCCATCCAAATGTCTTTTAAAAAAGATTTCAAAATTGAAAGACCCCATAGGGTTCCAACTTTCAAATACAAAGACATGAGGAGTCCAAGACTCCTGATCTTCAAACTCCTGCACCCCCAACACAAGGAGCAAATCTTAGCTCACTTAAGGAAGGTCCGGATGATAAAGTGGCAAGATCACAAAATCTCTATCTCGCAGGATTATGCCAGAGATACTGTAATTCATCCCAAGGGGGTCCTAAAGCTACAGGAAAGACTTATGGGCATGGGAAATTCCTATTGTTTCTTTAGCACTTCGAAGTTTTGGATAAACTTCAGAGGTCAGTCAAAAAATGTTTAGAATCATCAGACCTGGTAGCTCTCCTGGACAATCATTCGAATCTCAGGTGGAGTGGGACACTGTGCCCGGCACTTCCTCTCCTCAGCAGTATGCCTGATCTGCAGACACATTTTAACTCCCGAAATGGTATTTCGGATTATATCCTTTCATTGTCACTGGGTCGACCACTCCCTCTTTTTCTTCACATATGCTGCTATGTCTTATATGATTTATCTTTTGTTGCTTTGTTGATTGATCTAATCGGTCTTCATCTCTGAAGTGCCATGGTCACACTTATCTTACATTTCTGTCTCCATCTTCATATACATCTTGACATACACCTCCCATACTAAGCAGAATATAAAGCTTGTAATATTGTGGTCTTACCATAAGTAGTTAATACCTTGGCCCTTATAGTATCCTTCTCTGTGGTGCATGTATTATTCAATAGTAACCAACTTTCACTCTCAGTATGTGTGATAGACTGCTTAGTGCTCATATGTGCAAATACCTAGTTATAGTCCTTCTTGTACCTTTAGCCTAACTGGGTTTCTCACACCCTTAACATACCTTGGCTTACTACACTTCTCTCTTTTATTAGTATAGTTAAAATCAGCTCCCCACAGGAGCTCCCTACCTCATCTGGTTTATTGTAATAAGGTATACCATCCTTGGAACAGACCTTTATGTATGGTACCTGGAGCTTCTTATAGTCTGCCCGTATGCTGGCCCAAAGCTACCTGTATTCTGGCCCTTTGCTACCCGTAAACTGGCCCTTCGTTCATATCTACCTTCTCACCTAAGCTATAGACCCTGAGCTAAAGACAATGTCTAAAACTCCATCAGCTGAACAACTTCACTTCATCCAGTTCACCTATTTGGTTGCAGAGGATGTTCACATCCCTGAGCTTAGGTACACAAGTCACACCTTTGCATTTGGTCTATACCATATAGGCCGGTTTTAATCCTATGTATATTTGTTTATGTCTTAGTTGTATGACGACTTGGTTTATCTCATGTTGATTGTTTCTGCTTGAGCTATGACTTGGTTTGGAATATGTTTGGAATTTGATCGGGACATGAGATGTTTTGAATAGATTCTACGGCCCTTTAAGTTTATTTGGGTATGATGTTCCTATCCATATTTTGGTGTTTATATAATGATCTAGATTGTGGGTATCTCTTACCTGGTTGGTTCTCATTGCACTAGATGTTCTCCACCTCCCACCGCCTATGCAATATTTCCCGGCGGTAACCTCTGTACCAGTCTCAGCAGCCCTTGCTGTACTTTGACTACGCTTTTTCCCACGCAACACTTTTCCTAGAGATACCCCCTGGTGGGAAGGGGTCCCGGTGCCTCTGCCGAATCGTCTATAGAAGGCAAGAGCTCCCGCAACTTTTTCATCTTCCCTATTCCCTTTCTCCCTACATCTTTTCCCAGTGGGATATTGTAGTATCTTCCTGTTGTGGTTATAATGTTCCCTGTTACTTGGTTCCTAGCTGTTCAGCCAGTGTGAGTGTTCTGTATGGAATGTTGGTGTGATTGACATGAGTGGAATGCTTGGGTGCCTGGTGTGAGTGTTGACAGTACGAAGATGGGCTGAGCCGCGAGCAGGCTGCTCCTGGTGGGGCTGCTACCATTGATGTTATGAACTTAATAAATAACTCACAAAGACACAACTACATCACCTCTACGCATAGAACTTCGCCACTACATTTTGCAATGCTCTGGAGATTACTTGCTCTCTACTTGTTGTCTTAAAGAAGTTAAAGATGATGTGTCAAGGAAGCCTTCATGTTGGAAGGAACTTACTGAAACTACAAGCGCAGACAGCACACAGAACCGGCAGTGGTTCACAAATGACTACACAAGCAGCGCAGGCACATTTCCAGGAGGAAATGGTCCAAAAGAGCCAGGGCAGACAGCTCACATTTGCTTTTGGAAAAATGGTGACATGTCGTATTTGTCATCAATACAGAAAGAACCTACCACAGACACCTCTAGTACATTTCCAGAAGGAAGTGTTGACACAAAGGGTACAAGATCCACCAGAAACAAGTGATATGTGCATCACAAGAAACCGAAGAAAATGGAGCAGCACGCCTCGCAGCCCCACCAGTGTCCCTCACACTGGCAGCCCCAGCCCATGTGTGCTTGGCTCACAAACATCACATCTATTGGACTTTAAAGAAACAAGAATTGTGTGCTACTACAGGCTCAACAAAATAGAGTTTGCCACAATATTTGCCTGATGGGAAAACGTATTATAATGCTGTGCAGATTGACTTGTTCATGGACATGATTTACAGCCACTCAATCTCCACAATATACAGCTTGGAAATGTAACAGTGCTTTTCACAGTGCCTTGTGTAAGTGTCTGCTCCTACAGTGCATCAGAGAAAACTGTGACTGTCAGCGTTGGATTACAGGAAAAGTTGTTTTGTGATTTAACGGTTACACGTGCATTTGAGACATCAGCCTAGTAATGACAGCAGGAGCGGGACATTTGGTGAGACTATTTTTGCTTATTATTTGGGTTTTTTTCCTCTGGTGTGCCTCCCTCACAGTTTTGGGAGTTAAACAGTTTTTTGCGGGTTGAAAACAGTGGCGTTAGTCGCAACAACCATGCACGCACCCACCTGCATATTACTGTTGCGCTGGGACATTTTCCTTTGGACTTTGTTGCTAGGCAGCCTGTAATGCTGCTTTTGGACGCTTTGCAGCAACAACAAGCCTTGAGCCACTGGGTGTGCGTTTCTTGTGCGTGCCGCCATCTTGAGGTTGGATGAAGCTCACTTCAAGCTCAGCAGCAATTTTTGCCTACAGTTCCAGTGGTGAGTTCGAGTTTTAAGGGCTATGAAATGCCTTTATGCCAGTGGACTTTGCCTACAGTTCCAGTGGTGAGTTCCAACTTGAGCTGCCAAAGTTGCTGTCTGCTTAAAAAAAACATTTTTCCGTATTCTGTTAGCTTCCGGTGACACGCACACATTGTCATTGTTAATAGTGAAGGTTGTCTCATGTTAAAGTCTTGCTTGTCTTGCAAGATTGTGGTGACAGGCACACCATTGACATTGACTGATTGTTGTTTTTTATAAACATAACTAATGTGCTTTGCGTGACATGTTATAGTTGTTTTCCAGCATTTGTTTTTCTCACCTTTCTCTTTCTTGTTTGGCTTGCATTGGATTGTTTGTAAGCCCATTACCGTATTTTGGGTGGGTGTATCAACCCTTACAGGAGGGTGGTCACATTGGTTTTTTTCAAACCGTGTATCCCTTCCTTGAGGGATGTGTTTTAGTCCCGTGTCCACATTGTAAGCCACTGTACCCTTACATGAGGGGTGGCTTAAGGGGTGTGTTTCCTTTTACTATTGGAATGGGCTTTAGTCCCATTTCCACTCAGTAGTCACATGTCACTTACAGGAGGAATGGTTTAAGGGTTTTCTCTTCTGTTTTTTAACAGTTTATGGGTTGTAGTCCCATTTACCTCAATGTTGTCATGTTCCTAATGTGAGTAAGTCACCATGTGCTTCACGTTGGTCATGTAGTGTGTGTAAGTCACCTTGTGTTTCACATTTTGTTTGTTGTAGTGGATTTTAGTCCCATCTATGCAGTTTGTAGTGGGTGTTAGTTCCATCTACGCAGTTTGTAATGGGTGTTAGTCCCATCTACATAGTTTGCATTATGGGTCACTGTCCGATTTTTGTACTCCACAGTTTCCTGACGTTGTAATGGGTTGTGTCCCATCTACACAGTGTGTGTTATGGGTCACAGTCCCATTTTCATATGGTTTGTCCCATACTTGAGGGGTGGCAAGTTGGGTTATAGTCCCTTCTCCACATTTTACATGGTTTTGTTTCTTACATGAGGAGTTTATACATGGTTGCAGTCCACCCTCAGTGTTAGAGTTCTGGGGGTGCGCTACTCCCTTGTTTCTCTTAACAGTGTTAGAGTTCTCAGAGTGTGTTTCTACCATGTTTCTCTTCACAGTGTGTCACATGTCTTTTCATGTGGTGTTATCTCACTTTGTGTCATTGAGTTTAACGTTCTCAAAACTTTTTTTGTTTCAATATTAAAGGAGGAAGATGTGTGATATTTCGTGTCTCTTTTCATTCTCCTGAGGTAACGGGTTTTTAGGAACCCGTTTGGTGCCAGGGGATAACACCCGAAGACCTCTGAGTTCTCCCTGTTCCGGACCACAGAAACACGGAGTCTTCTAGTCGAGTCAGAGATCAAGTTTTATTGATAGCTACCAAGTAACAGGTGTCCTAGAAGCACGACAAGCACGGGTCATGTGTTCTCAGGAGACTGTTCGTTTTTACAGAACCAGCCTTCTCCTTATATACAAAAATAATAGCTGCAAGCAAGAATTCTTGAGTTTATGATATGGCTATACACCTATTTCTACAATAATACAAAAGAGCGAAGTCATGTAGGCAAGCCCGTATTTTAGATGTCCAATTCGTGATAGATTACCTAGCCAGGCCCGGAACTCCCATCAGATATCGGTGAAACCCCAATAAAAGAAGGCACCTCCTAGTCATAAAACTGGCCATAAACAGGGAGCGTGGACAGGTGTGTATGTGTGTAGAAAACATGATCTGTACGCGATGAATGGTTTGTGGTATGTTGTGCATTGATGCTATCGTGTTTGGCCACTGGGCGAGGAGCTGCTCAAACAGGTTTGGCTGGAGGCAAGGGAGTCAGTTGGGACAGGTCAGGGGGAAGTCAGGGAAGGTGGACGTGTCCTTTTAGATCAAGCTCGACCTTTAATTGACTTATCATGAGGGCAAGACACAAGATGGATACCGTTTACAAAATGGAGTCTGAGGGGTCGGGACGGAAACTACGATTCGGGGGTGTTAGCATGTCTCGATCATGATGCAAATGCATATGGATGATGTCCTAATCATTATCGGTTCGTCGATACCAAATTCGTCATGGTACGTTGATGTTTCGGGACACGGGTATCGGACCTCGATACCGGGACAACAGTAGGGTCCAGAATTTCAGAACCACACTCCTATCCTCCTTAGCTTAGTCTTTGTTCCCTCTTGTGGATTTTATTTTACCATTCATCCCTGGGTTATGGACTATTGACTTCATTTGTACATTCTATATAGTTGTTTTAATTTTAGTATGGTTTAATTAATTTTCAGTTTTAAGGGGAGAAGATAATGTAGTATCTTCCTTTTGTGGTCATAATGTTCCCTGTTACATGGTTCCTATCTGCTCAGCCAGTGTGAGTGTTCTCTATGGAATGTTGGTGTGATGGACATGAGTGGAATGCTTGAGTGCCTGGTGTGAGTGTTGACAGTTGGAAGATGGGCTGAGCAGCAGGCAGGCTGCTCCTGGTGGGACTTCTACCACTGATGTTATGGACTTAATAAATAACTTGCAACGACACTACTCTTCATCACTTCTACGCATAGAACTTCACCACTACAGATATCTGCTTCACCACAGTTGAACCTCCAACCTTCTCAGACTCACACTGAGCCCAATAAACCAAAACGTATACCTGTTACTCACTCAATGCTCAAATGCCCTGCATAGAAGTTGCTTCCTTGAATACCAAAGGATTGAATCATCACATGAAAAGAGGCAAAATCTTGGACCATTGTAAAGAGCTAAATGGGGTCCTTGTGTTCCTTCAAGAGACCAAGATAGGCTTCGAAGAGACTCTGCTAATGAGGAAGTAGTGGGTGGCGGATATGACATGCTTTGAAGCTAATGGGAATAAAAATGGGGTCCTTACCCTTATATCTAAGAATTCAGGGTTAACCATTGTCACAGCTGAGCATGATACCAATGTGAGATGGCTACTTACTAGACTGACTAATAGGGTTCATGAACTATACGTTATGAATATCTATGCTCCCAATTTAGCTAACCCTGACTTCTGGCACAATTAACAAAAAACGAACTGATATCCCACAATGGGCTAAAACAATAGAAGGGGGGATTTTAATCTTCCTCTGGATCCTATCTTAGATAGGCATTCGGCGTTCAAATACAGAATCCCTAGAGCACACAAACAACTGCATAGCCTATGCTCATCACATCATTTAATAGATGCTTGGAGACTACATTACTCAAAAGGCAGTGATTTCACATTCTTCTCTTCCCCTCACTCCAGCTTTTCCTGCATTGACTATCTTATTGTTGATGCCTCACTTCCTAAAGATATGTTGGATACAAAGATGCATCCAATAGTTATCTCCGATCAGGCAGCAATTTCGATGTCCATTCTTAGCCTTGCTGACAAAGGTGGGTGCCGAACCTGGGGCTTAAATTCTGAAATATTAGAAAACAAGGCTGAAGTTATGGACCTCAACAGAGAGATTGAGGTTTTTTTAGGGAAAAGGAATACTCTGTTAATTCTCCGATAGTATTATGGGATGTGTTTAGGTACGCTATGAGAGGGGAAATTATGAAAAAAATGTCCAGGAAAAACAGTGAAATTAAAGAGTACGCTTAAATCTCTAGGGCATGAAATCAAACAGAAAGAGGATTTGTATAGACACTCTAATAATAAGTCCCTTTTACAGGATATAAAACAGTTAAAGTTCTCCTTTAATTCCATCCTAGGTAAAAGAGCCTACCTTGGTGTCCACGCCCAAAAATCCAGATTACTACTACTGCAATGCAACAGAGCTGGTAATTTATTAGCCTCTACTCTTATTCAACAATTTCAATACCCAAATTACCCATATCACGGACAACTATGGTTCACAAAAATTCTACAACCAAGAGATTCTTGAGGTCTTTAGAGAATTCTACAAAAGGTCGTAAACCCCACAATCGTTTTGTGATAAATCAAAATGCCAGGCGTTCCTTAGCTCCCTTTCTATGACCACAGTATCTGAAGAAGAAAGTATGCATTTGGATAAACCAATAGAAAAAGAGGAGATTGTTAAAGCAATGAAGGCCATGCGATCAGGAAAGGCGCCTGGTCTGGATTACTCCCCAATCGTTATTGTATAAACCTTTTACAAATTCAATCATCAAGAACCTTAGAATCATCTTTGATCAATATGCCCTGTCGGGCAAGTTCACAAGCATGGTCTCTGAGGCCACCATTAGGGTGATACCCAAGGAGGGCAAGGATCATCCTGATCCAAAAGAATTTCGACCCAGTTCCCTATTAAACATGCAAGTAAAAATATTTGCGAAAATCCTAGCCAACAGGCAAGAAAGCTATATCCTCAAACGTATCCATAACTCCCAAACAGGTTTTGTCAAAGCTCGTCTTGCAAGAGACAATACTCACACTCAACGGCAGCGATTGCTCTTGACGCGGAAAAGGCATTTGACAAAGTGTCTTGGCCTTTTTTACTCGTGATACTGGAATACCACAATTTTGGTAGCTCTTTTATCAACAAGGTCTTAGCACTTTATGAGAACCGCAAAGCAAACACTATGACTAATTGCTCTACCTCCTTATACTTCGACCTTCATCAAGGGTCAAGACAAGGATGCCCCCTCTCTCCCCTGCTTTTTTCTACTGACTAGTAACCCATTACTTAGGTTCCTTAATACAGATGTGTAAATCAAAGGCCTTCAATTTGGGCAAAACAGCTTTAAAACTGCTCCATACACAGATGATTTCCTTATGTTTACTGAGGATATTGAATAGGCAATCCCTTCATTATTTAACATATGCCATGTTTTTCGGATGTCCGTTGCTAGGCTTTGAATAAAGACAAGACTGAAGTAGTCCCCTTAAATCCACTGTGTCTCCTTTCTCACCTAGTCAATTCAGGTCTTAAGTGGCAGTCTACACGCCTTTAATATTTGGAAATCTGGTTCTGTAGGGATCTCATGGATACATTACTCTTTAATGAATCTCTCACTATCGTGACAGTGAGAGATTTCCTTAATGCCTGGTCTTCCAAATTTATTTCCTGGTGGGGTAGGCTTCAAACACTCAAAATGATGATTACTTCAAAATGTAATTTCCTATCTTCCATGCTTCCTCTAAAATGTTTTCCCTTTTTCTTTCAAGAGCTAGATAAACTCACCTCCAAGTTCCTTTAGAATGATAAAAGAGCAAGGACCTCATACAAATCTCCCAGAAAACCTACTACATTATAAGGGTGAAGTCTCCCGAACTAGAACCTGTATCAAACAGTTTTTGTAGTGGCCCAAGGGGCTGCCTGGTTTCTCCCAGACCCACATAACACTCTGCCATGGGTGTTTATTGAACATGAGCTTTGCTCCCCTTTTAGCTTATCCTCCTTTCTCACCATGTCCAAGTTCACTACCCCGCATTCTCGCTGAATTCTTTCTGATACAGACAGTGCGTTAATAAGTTTGGATAAACAACTTCCGAACGCATCAATAATTCCAGATGGGCGTCACTATAGTACAACTCTAAGCTCAATACTGATCTCGATCTTAGCATTGCAAGTGTGTGGGCCTCCAAAGGAATCAAGCTAATTAAAGACCTTTATGACAATAACTATGACCCGCTTCCTTTTTCAGTCCTTGCCAGGAAACATGATCTCACCAACCTGGATTGTTATAGTTTTTTAAAGATCAAGATTAAATTATCTAAATTTCTCCTCTCTAGAAAGACCATCCTAATCACACATCTGGTCCTCTGGCAACGCTCGGGACATTTTGCCTCCAAAATCTACATTTTCCTATCTGATCCTCGGTCTCAACAAGTCTCAATTATTCATACCAAATGGGGCAAGCATTTTGAGGAAAGGGTTTATGAACATATTTTACCCGATACCCGGCATTTGATTGGCAAACTCTCTTTGTGCTACAAAATTGCTCCATCTCTTATTCAGTCAGAATTCTTCACAATATACATTTTGCATAGGACACCAGCTTGCTTGTACAAATTAAAATTACGAGATAATGACAAATGCTGGAATTGCGACCTAGAAACAGGCACACATCAACACATGTTCTTTGGCTACAAACTGCTAGATTTATATTGGGTATCCATAAAGAAACATTCCGTAATTTTTAATATACCTATCCCTTTCATTCTCTATGGTAACGCTGGGTTCCTGGGTCTCATTAATTCCTTTGCTCTTGGACACTACCAATATGGCGCTGCTGGACTTACTCTATACATATTGCAATTAAAGTCATACTTACAGAGTGGAATCTTTCCAGAATGTATAGTATCATACTTGGTGGGCTTGGGTGTTATACGTCCAAAGTGCTCACACGATCATTCAGAAAGACAATCCACACCACCAATTTCTAACATAGTTTGCCGATCCTTGGACAGATACATTAAACTAAGTTCTCAGGGTCTTGTGGCTCATCCCACCATTAGGCCTGTTCCTTAAGGCTTAATACTATGTCTATGAAGCAGATATCCCATTGTACTCCTCGCCTCTCTTTTCCTCCCCTCATATTCTCTTGTTTGGCGATTCTTGATATACAGGTGATACAAATGATACCACGTTCTTTGGTACTAAGTCTACCCGCCAAATTCAGTTCATATAAGCTACGGTCCCTTTTTGAGCTG
The DNA here is from genome assembly GCF_964261635.1 of Lissotriton helveticus. Classification (NCBI taxonomy): domain Eukaryota; kingdom Metazoa; phylum Chordata; class Amphibia; order Caudata; family Salamandridae; genus Lissotriton; species Lissotriton helveticus. The sequence continues at coordinate 690,510,342 of NC_136059.1, read as the reverse complement.
TTCGGCCGCATACCCTCTTAGTTATACTACAGACACCGTCACATTTTTGTCCTTTTATGCCTGAACTGTTAACTGATATATGTAATGCATTGCTTTGTCATGAGTATTATGTACCTCTTTATTTTTGTCTGTATTGCTCTTTCGCCTGATTGTATGCCTTTTTTCTCAAACTAATAAAATAATTTGACCACAAATAAAAGTAGTATGAATAAAGATCAGGCTTGGCCTAGTTACATTATGAAGATACACAGCGAGGCGGCCACCATGGTGTCTTAATAAACTTTCACAAAAAGTACGACATGGAAGATCTTACCTAGTAAATACTTATTCTGCCTATCGTGATGAAACCGAAGTTGATGAAGAACTTTGCAAAGTCTTCAAAAAAGATGCCTACTTAGCTGTGCAGACTAAAGCTGAGGTAGAAAAACAGTATCTGCATCAACTTGGCCTGTCTTACTCCTGACACTCCACTTTCCAGAAACTAAATAGTGGCTGTCTGTTTGCCTTAGTTTCCAATGAGTATAAACACATCACTCGTGAATGATTATTTTGCCCAGCACAGAATCTTGCAGAGCACATAATCCATGGGCATTGCAAAGATAATGATGCTGCTCCTCCTTGCTGGGTCCCTGGAAAATGTAAATTGTCCCAAAACAATTTGCTGTTTACCACTTGCTGCTGAACTCATCCTGCCACTAAGTCCTGCTTGAGTTTCATGCACATTTTTCTGAAGAAATTCCCTTGAAGACTGGGGGCTTTGCCTAAGATTGTAAAAATGCTTTTATTGGTTTTATGTTCAGTTTGGGTGCTTTAATTAACTAGTGTGCTATCAGTCAACCCGGTGCTTCACAGTCAAAGCTGTCCGACAGGGTTATTGTTGTTCTGGGACCAGTATATATGTACATGGACTATAACTTTTGCCTTGTGTGCCACGTCGTTAGCATTTTCAACAGTAACCTGTAACAGTGGGGCACCTCACGCGCTGTGCAAAATGGCGGCTCCTACCGATGTGTCTTCATGTGGGGGTATGAATACAATCTACCTGTAATGCGAACATATCCCAACCCGTCACCTAAGCGCAATTCATTACTCAGGAGCGCAATTCATCACCCGCATAAAGAAGGTTACTTAATCAATGCGCAATTCATTACTCATGATTACCCGCAGAGGGAAGGTTAATTAACCAATGTGCAATTCATTACTCATGATTATCCGCATAAGGAAGGTTGATTAATTAATTAATCAGTGCGCTGCCTCTCAGTGGCGCAACACGACCCAAACCCAGTCTCAGCACTGTGAGCTTTGTGAACCCCAAGGAAACAAGCTGTTCTCTATAGACTCTACTCTGTGTCGCACGCTGACGGAAGGTGCTACAACTGTGTTCCCGGACCAGACCAACCAATAGGATACAAAGCATTGGCACTCTCCCAGCAAATAAGTTGAGAATGGGGGACAAAGGTAATGGGAAAACTTCCAAGCGCTTGAAAACTGATCCACCGACGCCAGTCAAAGGGAAAAAAGAAATGGCAGAAAAGTGGAGACTATCCTGAGCAGATTGGAAGAAGTTAGAGATCTAGCCAAGTCCACCAAAGAGGAGGGTGTTGCAGTCCGACAGGATATCAAAGATCTCAACTCGAGACTGACGGAATCTGAGAGCAGGATCAGTAAACTGGAAGATTCCGAAAATAAAACCTGTGGAGCCATCAAGAAACTCACCCTATGCTCGGATCATCTTGTGAGGAAAGTTGCGGAATTGGAAGACAGAAATAGGAGGGGGAATCTGAGAATTTTTGGAATGCCAGAAAAAGTGGAGGAGTCCCTAGGATCATGCATACCCTTCCTTGAACAATGGTTTTCACAAGACACAAATCTAACTTTCACTCAGCCACTAGAGTTCGATAGGGCACATAGAGTTCCGGGACGAATCAGTAAGGATCAGAAAGGCCCGAGAGCGATAGTGTGCAAGCCGCTCAGATATCAACACACGGAGCAGATACTTACCTTCGTCCGTAAACATAACCATGTGCTATGGAAGGGTCACAAGATCTTCATCTCACAGGACTTCAGCAAAGAAACTATGGACATCAGGAAAGCTTTCCTTGCAATGAGACCACAGCTAAAGTCACTTGGATATATGTATGGTTTTATTGGACCGACCAAGTTCAAGGTAACGATACAGGGTGTAACTCATGTGTTCACTGAACCGCAGAAACTTCGTCAACTATTATTCAATCAAGGAGACGGCAATATGGAAGTTTCCCCTTCGGACCAGATGAGCGCTTCTGCATCCGGTCTAGGATGAGATTTTGACTGTCCTGTAATAATGGTCCCTTGATCTCTGACTTCTCTTAGTCCACCTAACTAGGATTGGGTGGCTTTGCTCTGTTCTACACTAGGTTCCGTATGTTCCGTGTGCTCAGAATTACACCCTTTGTTGCTGGTTAATGGGTCTGATCCATGTTGTGGCCTCAGCTTGTTAGATACATTGTCCAGAAATGGATGTTTAGATATGGGACCCTACTAGGCCATGTATGGTTCACCCACTTTGTTCCTTGTTCGATGATCCATTTTGAAGGAATGTCAGCGGCTCTTCTCATAATTCGGATTTGACAGGATAGTCTCCTTGCAGACTATTACAAGAACTACTGCTGAGATTACTATGCTAGCATTCCTAAGGTCCAATACTTGCGTAATATGTTGTGCTCTGATCTATAATGCGTTTCCTGGGTTTTTGTGTACCTTCTAGTCCTTTCATCGGTTGTTACTGACGCACCTCGCTCCCATTGCTATAGTCTCTATAGTGGCCATTACTGAACTTACTGTTACAGTACTACTGTTATATCTACTTGCCTATGTTATCGTTACAATCTTGATCTGAAATGTGTTTTGCAGCTTTTACGATTAATAGTTTTGAGTAAGCTGCTTGGAGGCGGCCCCGCGGTCGTTCCCGAGTCGCCATGTTCTTTTTCTACTATTGGTGTGGGAGGGGAGGGATGTGGGGAAGGGAGGTGGGTGGTGGGAGGATGGGAAGGGTGAATGGGGGGGATTGTTTTTGCATATTGTGTACTGTTTTACTTTGTTTTTTCCTATTTGCTCTTTATTTGGCAACCGAATGTGCTTCTTGAAACCAATGCAGCTCTTCCTTATACTAGCATTAGGCCCTGCGTAGTGTGCTACCAGATGTGTCTAGGCCCAAGTGCAACCTCTAATACTAATATAGCCCCAAGCAGTTTGTCAGAATGCTACATACACGATAGATGATGGCTCCTACTATAGATACTCCCATAGGGATGACAACCATAGATAACCTCAAATTACTCTCACTAAATGTGAAGGGCTTGAACCAACCGATTAAGCGACAAAAAGTACTTGACTATCTCCGTAGACAACAGGGAGACATAGCCCTATTGCAAGAAACAAAACTAGAGGCGAAACACTTCCACACTCTACGTAACAAGTTCTTCACTGAAGTGGTGGGCTCTGAAGCTGTGTCCAAGAAAAACGGAGTAGTGATATTATTAGCTAGGAAGGCCAATGTGGAAGTGGTTTCCTCCTCCGTTGACACGAAAGACAGATGGATCTCGGTGAAATTAATCAAAGATGACACTGAATTCTACATTACAGCGGTATACGCCCCCAACACACATGAACCTTCCTTCTGGTCAGGACTCGCAAAACAGATTGACACTATTCCGGACTCATCGGTTCATATACTAGCAGGCGATTTCAACCTTCCCCTTGACCCCGCACTAGATAGAGACTCTAAGTGCGCCTTCCGGCCAGGCAAAGCCCACAAGGAATTCACTAAGCTATGTACCAGATTTCACATGATAGACACGTGGCGCATACAAAACCCTGATGGAAGAGACTACTCTTTCTACTCCCCACCTCATGACTCGTTTTCCAGAATTGACTACATATTCATAACTAGGAACGCTGTAGCCAGAATAGAGGACACAAACATTGCACCAAGACTCGTTTCTGACCACTCTTGCATTTCACTTACTTTATCAAATGTTAAACCGACAATCCGCCAGTCGATGTGGCGCCTAAATGACACCATCCTGAATGATGAGAAACATAGAGAAACTATAGACCGCGCCCTTCAAGAATTCTTATCAATGAACAAAAGGGGGGATACCTCTGACTTTATCCGATGGGAAGCTCTAAAGACCACCATAAGGGGACTCATCATAAAAATATCATCTGCAATAAACAAGAATCATAATGCCGCTCTTTTAAAACTAGAAAAAGACATCTCAATACTCCAACACGAATACCTAAACAATAGAAGTGTAAAATCTTTGACTGATTTGACCAACCAAAAATATGCTTATAATAAACTAGTGAGTGAAAGGGCAGGAGTCTGGTTGGACAGAAGGAAACGTTTTAAAATCTGTGACTCCAATAAAGCAGGGAAAGGATTAGCGGCCTAACTTAAATTTAAAATTCAAAAAAACACGATCAATTCACTACTAGATGATAAAGGCACCCCCAATTCGGACCCCAATAAGATTGCCGACTTATTCAAAGACTTCTACGAGAAGTTGTACGCCAAGAATGAAACTGTGAAAAAAGAAAAAGTGGAGGATTACCTCTCCAGATGCGCATTACCAGTACTTACCCCCTCAGAACAAGAGTCCTTAAACGGACCAGTATCTGAAGCAGAAGTCACAGGCGCTATCAAGTCTCTTAAGAGTGGGAAAGCCCCTGGGCCGGACGGATTTACGGCGAAATTTTATAAATGTTTCGCACAAACGCTTACAACGCCAATTTTGAACGTATTTCATGAGATTAGTCAGACGGGGGAGGTAAAGGGAACGATGGCTGAGGCAGTGATTGCCGTGATACCAAAAGAAGGGAAAGACTCTAAACTCCCAAAAAACTACAGGCCCATCTCGTTAATAAACTTGGATTGTAAGCTATTGGCCACAATCCTAGCAAGACGCATCCAGAGAGTGCTTCCATCCTTAATCCACCCCTCACAAGCTGGCTTTCTGAAAAACAGATTGTCAAGTGACAATACCAGAATCCTAGCTCATGTAATCGAAAAGGCTAAGCTCCTCTCCACACCCACTGCTGCGATAACACTCGACGCAGAAAAAGCGTTTGACAAGGTAGACTGGACATATTTGGAAGCAGTGCTGCATAAATTTGAGTTGGGTCCTCTCTTTACTAAGCTGGTAATGTCGCTATATGCCTGTCCCACCGCTATAGTGAGGGCGGGTGGTGCTTTCTCCTCGCCGTTTAAACTGGAACAAGGGACCAGACAGGGATGCCCCTTGTCCCCATCTCTATTCCTCCTGGCAATTGAACCCTTTCTACATCAAATTAGGGAAAACGTTGACATCCCAGGAATTCCATTTAATGACTGCATTATCAAACTCACTGCGTACGCTGACGATGTTTTGGTCCTAAGTGAGCAGGCTGCTAGAGCTATACCCGCCTTGCTATCCACGATTGAGGAGTTCTCTTGTGTGTCCGGATACTCCCTGAATAAAGACAAAACTGAGGTGAAAATGCTAAACAATATGAGCGATAAAAATATTCTAGGAGATTCTGGGCTTACCTGGCAGCCAAAGAGCTTCAAATACCTGGGACTGGAGTTTGAGAGGGACCTAATTATGACACTAAAAATCAATGAAGATATACTCTTCAAGAAAGTACACAATTTACTGGAAGGATGGTCTCCGAAATTCTTGTCATGGTGGGGTAGAGCGGAGACACTAAAGATGATGGTCACCCCCTTAATTAATTATATGGCAAGCATGCTCCCCATGACCTTCACAGAGGAATTCCTACAAAAAACAGACAAATTATTTAGTAGCTTCCTATGGAAGGGGAAGAAGCCCAGAATCTCGATGAAAAAACTGCAACTCCCAAAAGTTAAAGGTGGTCTAGGCTTACCCAACTTCAGAAACTATCAAACCGCTTTCCTGTGCAAGCAGGGGGCTTCCTGGTTCACTGAAGGATCTAGCTACACACCATTGTGGATCAACATAGAGAAGGCTGTCATAGGTAAAACCCCTCTCGCAGCGGTACTCACCATGGATCTATCACACCTCACACACTCCAAGTACATCATGCTCAACACCAAAAGAGCTCTTCTCAGACTAGACCACATACATAAATCTGGCCTACAGATTAAGAAATCTGCTTCCTCATCCCTGTGGCGTAACCCACTTATAAAGATCAATGGCTCGTCCCCTTTTTGGGAACACTGGTCAGACAAAGGAATCAACGTGATCTCGGACCTCTACGACGGGCACATGCCATTATCCAGTATTTGGGTGTCTTTCATAGATTCACATGCCTGAATCATTCCCCGTCGTCGAGACGGGAGCCTCCGGTAAATAAAAAAGTAATGTCCTATAGACATACATAGAGAAAATAGGCCCAAGGGTCTCCCCTTAGTGGCCTTTCCTTGTCCTTATGTAAAAAGGACCAAACTCTTACAGTCAGCCAATCAGCTCCGACCTCCCTCTAGGACCTCCCTGGGAGGAGCCCCAGTCCCTCAGATTTTCTACCGCACGTTGTGCTAGGGAGTCTCCAGCTTGAGCTCTGCTCAAGATTACTTATAACCTTCTAACTTTCTTCAAAAGTGATTCCTCGCTCTCAACCCTTCAAGGATTCTTCACTACACTGTTTTGCAGTAAGTGGCTTCTTTCCACAAACTTCTTCCATGTCGGAGTCACAGAAGAAAGCCCTGTTCAGGGCCTGCTCTTCCTGTGGGAAGAAGAGGATCCATGTGGATGATAAGCATGAGCTATGCTTGTACTGCCTTTACCCAGATCATGTCTCGGACAAGTGCAGGATCTGTAGGTCTTTCCCTAAAAAGACTGTGAGAGACAGGGAAGGACGCCTTCTCATCTGGCTGGACAGGCTGAAGGACAGAGACAATCTAGAATCTTCTGAGAGCAGTGTTTCCAAAAGCTCAGAAGTCTCTAAAAAGAGGCCTAGGGTATCTTCCCCGGGCCCCTCAGACACTCCTCCTACGAAGACAAAAAAGTCTTCAGAGGCAAGATCTATGTCATCTTCAGTGTCTGTTCAGGCTGATCACACCTTCAAAAGGCCTGCTCCATCGTCTACCAGACAGACCCACAAAACAACCTCTGTCACAACCACTGTGTCGACGACATCAGCGTCATCGCCTTCAGCGTCGACGACGACGACTACTTCCTCAACATCATCAGGTAGACCTTTTTCCTCTATTATATTACTGCAATCGTCGTCGACGACGAAGACCCTGTCGACGACGAGAACCACACCATCGACGACGGCATCGTCATTAACGAGCCCACCGTCGTCGAAGAACTCACAGACGTCGATGAAGACGACGACGACGAAGACACCGTCGACGGCGGGCTCGCCGTCGACGAAGGTACCGACGACGACAACATCGTCATCGAAGTCGTCGACGACCAAGGTACAGTCGTCCACGCAGTCGACGACGACACCGTCGACGAAGACACCGTCGACGAAGGCACCGTCGACGAAGGAACCGTCGACGAAGGAACCGTCGACGAAGGAACCGTCGACGAAGGGACCGTCGACGAAGGGACCGTCGACGAAGGGACCGTCGACGACACACTCGTCGTCGTCGACGACGCCGACGACGAAGGAAGACTCGTCGTCGGAGATGGCATCGGAACCATGGAAAAAATCCGAACTGGTAGAGATGCCGACCCTCATGCTACCGCCGTCGACGACGCCCTCGACGTCGACAGGAACACATGCTGCGTCTAGCAAGTCTAGAAAAACGCAAATTACCCTGGAAACCACGTCTCCGAGCAAAGTGGAGATGCAACCACCTCACGACATCTTCCAAAGTGAGGAATCCGAAGAGGATGACCACATGGGTCCAGCTACCTCCATCTCGGACCTCAACGTCAAGTGCCAAAGCACCGATGAGGAGCAGGAGGAGCTAACTTTTCAGGAACACTCCATCCACACTAGTGTCCGCACGGAGGTCACCCCCATGATATGCCTACCGGCGACTCTGGTCAATGACCTGCGGTTCCTTGTACAGGACTACAAGCAAAGATTCCCGGATGCGGACAGTGGTCATCAGACACCGGTAGACCATACACCAGCGTCTGCCCCAAAACGATCTCAAACTCTCCCTCAAACCCACCGTGAGACCCAGCCTCAGGTGATGGACTCCTCGGACAACGACGAGGAGGAGGAAGAATTGGAGGAAGGAGAGGTCCAGGAAGTCCACTCGGTCCACTCGGACCAGGATGGAGATAACGAGTATGGAGATAACGAGTATGTAGCGCCATCCCCGGCTTCACCTGAACCGCGACAGGCGGATTCTCCGCCTGTGGACATAGCAGGCTTCCACAAAATTGTGGAACGGGCAGCGAAGAGATTCCATATGGTAGTGGAATCAACGGAAACGGACTGCTTCCTGCATGACTTCAAAGAGCAGACACAAAAGGCAACCAAATCTATTCCAATCATAGAGTTCTTGTGGGAACAGGGCAAGAAATTGATGCTGACACCCGCTTCCGTGCCTGCGGTTGTTCCGCGCCTGGACAAGAAATATAAAGCCCCACTTAAGGCGGCGGCTTGCCTCAACGGGCACCCAAAACCTGACTCGGTGGTCACGCAGGCGGCCCAGAAACACTCCCGCAACCCTTCCTCCCCACTGTCCGCTCCTCCGGACAAGGAAGGCAGGAAGCTGGACACGATAGGGAAGAGATTCACGTCCACGTCGGCCATGACCATCAAGATCGCCAACTCCATTGCCTTGTTGGGGCGCTACAATCGCCAACTCTGGGAGGACATAGCCCCATACCTGAAGGAACTGCCTGATGCCGTAAGGGGGGAGGTCAAGGCTCTCCTGTCGGAAGGTCAATCTTCGGCGGCGGAAATAATTGACTGCGCTATAGATGCAGCCATGACTGGCTTCCGTCAACTAGCCGGAGCTGCTGTGCTACGCCGTCAAGGATGGCTGAAGGCGACGTCGTTCCGCCAGGAAGTACAATTGAAGGTGCTGGACATGCCCTTCGACGGCCAGCATCTCTTTGGGGACAAGATCGACGAGGCACTGCAAACTATCAAGAAGGACACCGACACTGCAGGGGCACTAGGCACGTTACAGTCCCGGAACCAGTCCTTTCGAGGAAACCGATCCAGAGGTCAGTCCTCTTATCGCGGTTCCTACCAGAACCGGTCCTCGTATTCCTCTACCAACAAAAATCAATACCAGCATAAACAACAACAAGCCCGTCAATCTTCATACGGACGATCTACCTTCAGGGGCAGGAATTCCAAAAGGGGCGCTGGCGGACGCCAGTGACCAATTACTCCAGCCAGTCCCACCACCCTCTACATCCTTTCAAATTGGAGGAAAACTGACCCATTTCCTCGACAATTGGCAACACATCACCACGGACCGATGGGTTCTCCAAATTATAAGATTCGGACACTCTCTCGAGTTCACATCCCTGCCTCCCAACACACCTCCCAAAAGACGGACGCACAAACATCTACGGCTCCTTACCCTAGAACTCGCTATAATGCTACAAAAAAGAGCAATCGAACGAGTTCCAGCATCCCAGAAGGGGAAGGGGTTTTATTCACACTTCTTTCTTGTAAGACAGAAGGAGGACAAGTGGAGGCCCATTCTAGACCTTCGGGCACTCAATGCCTTCCTACGGAGCCAATCGTTCAGGATGGTGACGATTCAAGAAATCCTGGGCACTCTCGAACAAGGAGATTTCATGACATCCTTAGATCTCCAGGATGCCTACTACCACATCCCCATCCTCAAGCGTCACAGAAAGTTCCTGCGGTTCGAGGTGGCGGGCCGACATTATCAGTTCAGAGTCCTACCATTTGGCCTCAAGTCCGCGCCGCGGATTTTCACGAAGTGCCTAGCACCGGTGGCGGCATTTCTGCGTCAGTTGGGTCACCAAGTCTTCCCTTACCTAGACGACTGGCTGGTGAAAGCACCCTCAGCCGAGGACGCGGCAGCATCCTCCTGCGCCTGCACCAATCTTTTTCAGAGGCTAGGATTAACCATCAATCTCAAAAAATCCTGCATCACCCCTACGACAAGGATCACCTTCCTAGGGGCTATCCTGGACACGGAGTGCGTGAAGGCCTTTCCCTCGAAGGAGAGGGCGGACAAGATACTATCTCTGGCCACGGCTGTGGCGACAAAAACATACATCAAAGTGCGCACTTACACATCCCTCATGGGAATGATGTCTTCGTGCATACTCCTTATCCCTCACTGCCGACTCAGGATGCGCCCATTGCAGGAAGCTCTCGCAACCCAATGGACCCAAAGCACTGGCTCTTTCGAGGACATTGTGCAAATCACACCAAAAATGTCCACAAGCCTAGCTTGGTGGAGGAATCGAAAAAATCTGAATGTAGGATTACCGTTTCTCCTTCCGGCGACACCTCTGGTGATCACCACGGACGCCTCCTTGGAAGGATGGGGCGCCGTTCTACAAGATCTTCGAATCAGCGGCAAGTGGGACTCTCAGGAAAAACTGCTCCATATAAATCTCTTGGAGCTGAGGGCGGTATATCTTGCTCTACAGGCATTCCTGCCACGCATCCAGAACTCCCCAGTGCTCGTCAAAACGGACAACACCACGACGATGCACTACCTCAACAAACAGGGGGGAACGCGTTCGCTCTCTCTATCACGCGAATCGCAGAAAATCTGGAACTGGCTGGTGTTACACGAGATCCAACTCAAGGCGGACTATGTCCCCGGAAAAGACAATACTATCGCGGATGCCCTGAGCAGGCAACGATCCCTCTCCCACGAGTGGGAGCTGAGCGACAACGCCCTGGAACACGTCTTCTCTCAATGGGGAGTCCCGAACATCGACCTGTTTGCCACCAAAGAAAACACCAAATGTCCGCACTACGCAAGCTGGCATCCCCAACAAGGGTCTCTGGGGAATGCATTCTCCATCGGATGGTCCAGCGCGTTTGCGTACGCCTTTCCTCCGTTTCCAATGATCCCGAGGCTCCTCAGGAAGATGAAAGCGGAGCCATGTACCCTAATCCTGATTGCCCCGTTCTGGCCGAGACAACATTGGTTCTCGGATCTACTTCGACTTTCCATCAGGTCACCGATCCGTCTGTGGCAGCACCCGAACCTCTTAACGATGTCCAACGGTCAGGTGCAACACCCGAACCTCCAATCACTCAAGTTGTCGGCCTGGCTCCTGAGCACAGGGAGTTCAGTGGACTAAATATCCCGCAGGACTGCAGGGATATCCTGTCGAAAGCGAGAGCGGATAGTACAAACAAAACCTACACTCTCAAGTGGAAACGGTTCTGCATGTGGTGTGTGGATCGGGATCTACGACCACTCTCAGTCACCCCTGAACAAATACTACCATACCTGCTGCATTTAGCACAGTCAGGCCTGGCACATGCATCCATAAAGGTTCACCTCGCAGCTATCTCTAGATTCACTAGGACTTTCACAGGACCTTCTCTGTGGTCCAGTAGACTAGTCAAACAATTCCTGAAGGGGCTCTACAGATCCTTTCCGAGGCCTCGGAAAGTCCCTCCAACATGGCAACTGAATCTGGTACTCAACCAACTCATGAGAAGTCCGTTTGAACCCATCCATCGAGCATCCATCAAACACATCTCCTGGAAAACAGCACTCTTGCTCGCTCTAACATCAGCCAGGAGAGTTAGCGAGCTGCAAGCTTTGTCCATTCAGGAACCATATATGCAATTCAGACAAGACAGGGTAGTGCTGAGACCAAACCCTAAATTCATACCTAAAGTCCCTTCGGACTTTCATCTCAACGAGCCAATTGTCCTCAGGTCCTTCTTTGCAAATCCGTCCACGGCAGCGGAAAGAGTGCTGCATTCTCTGGACCTTCAGAGGTGCCTAAAATTCTACCTGGACAAAACTAAGGCTCTCAGGAAATCTTCACAGCTGTTTGTGGCATACAGCAGACCAAGAGTGGGCCTGCCTCTCACGAAGCAAAGCATCTCCAGGTGGATATCCTCAGCGATTGCATTCTGCCACGACAAGGCCGGACGGCCTTTAACTGAGCATGTTACTGCTCACTCCACCAGGGCGATGTCCACGTCCGCAGCACTGTTCGCTGGGGTACCAATCTTGGACATTTGCAGAGCGGCGACTTGGAAGTCACCGCACACTTTCTCCAGACATTACTGCCTGGATATCGAACTTCAGAAGGATGCGGCAGTGGGCCAGGCAGTGCTTCGCCATCTCTTTCAGTGATGTGAGCCTTCCTACATCCCGCCATCCAGGTATGCACGTTCCTTGCTATTGTGATGTTACTGTTATGCTGTCCACATGTTGTATGACGACACATGCATTGTCTACTGTGACTACAGAGCATTTCCATCACGCAGGTGCATATCTGATTGCTAGCTATTCTGATTCAGGCATGTGAATCTATGAAAGACACCCAAATACTGGATAAGAAATGCGTTACTTACCTGTAACAGCAGTTATCCAGTATTGGTGTCTTTCATAGATTCACATGCAACCCTCCCGCCTCCCCTGGAAGGTCTCACATCCCTCTCTAACAATATTACGCCAACCTAGTTGGGTGCGTACGAAAATCTGAGGGACTGGGGCTCCTCCCAGGGAGGTCCTAGAGGGAGGTCGGAGCTGATTGGCTGACTGTAAGAGTTTGGTCCTTTTTACATAAGGACAAGGAAAGGCCACTAAGGGGAGACCCTTGGGCCTATTTTCTCTATGTATGTCTATAGGACACTACTTTTTTATTTACCGGAGGCTCCCGTCTCGACGACGGGGAATGATTCAGGCATGTGAATCTATGAAAGACACCAATACTGGATAACTGCTGTTACAGGTAAGTAACGCATTTCTTGCCCTTCTCAATGATCCAGTCCAAACACTCCCTTCAGCCAATTGACTTCTATGCATTCCTAAAGCTAAAATCAGCTATGTCCACCCGCTCGTTCACATTCTCAACACCTTGGCTAAAGTCGACGCTCCCTCACCCTCAATCCTCTGGTCATTTTGTATCAAAAGTTTATAAATTGCTTGCACCGACTCCAAACAAATCACTAAGACGAAACGAACTTAAATGGGAAGCAGAACCTAGCAATACCGGAATAGATATTAATTGGGATAGGATCCATGCTTCAGCCCTCACACACAAGGTTTCACCAATCCTCTCGTAAACCAAATACATGATACTCAACAGGGTGTTCTGGACCCCCCAAAAATTATTTAAACTTGATCTAAGGGATACCCCCACTTGTTGGAACTGCTCCCTAGCCAATGGAGACCTGCCACACATGCTATTCCATTGCCCTATGATACACAAATACTGGTCCAGCGTCTTTGACTTTATTGAGCACATATTCGACATCAAACCCAAAAGGGAATTCATTTACATAATTTTGGGGGCCATTGATCCAACATTACTAAGAGACCATGATCGCCAACTCCTTGACCTACTACTCACCCTTGCCTGTAAAGTTGTCCTGTGCCACTGGAAGAAAGCTTCAAAGGTCTCTTTCAGTGCTTGGAAGGAGTGGTTATCTTGCATAAGAGGGGTGGATAATCCTGCTCTACATTCTTCCCCTTGGCAAGTTACTAGCAAGAGACTCTGGACTTCTCTGGATGAGTCCTCCTTCCACTTTGACCGGCCGTAGTTTACCCATTAATCGCTAGACGCCTAGTACGCCTGACAGGTAGCCACTCGGGGACAAGTCGCAAATAGCTCGCTGCCACTCTTTAGTAGTCAAGCACATTATGTATCCTACCACTACGATCTTACTTTCTTGGTTGAGCTACTCTTTGGTTTCATAAGCTATATCCTGGTGACAAGATGCATGAGCATGCTGGTTGTTTGCAAATTGTTTATTTTGAAAATCAACTGTCCACCAAACCCACACTGAAGACACTACGATACTGTACCTTGTCATTGTACTGCAGATCTGTAATTTTATTATCGTAACCAACTATAACGCTTCTACTGGTGTATAATGTAATCTCAAATATTAATACCATCCTCACGTTTGATTGTCTAGCCGTCAGGAAGGTGTGGCTCTGGATTAAGTTCTGTGCTCCTTTATTTTTATCTGTTTAACTATTATTTACTTCTCTGACCACAGCTAGGTAACGACATGATTATCTGTATTATTGTTTATATTTGCTTTCTCTTTCCTTTCTTTTTTGTCTAATAAAAACGATTTGAACACAAAAAAAAAGCTGTCCGATTTGAAGTAACTCCTTGAAATTGTTACGGTAACAGCATGTCTTTATCATAGCGCTAGATTTGTGTTGTATGTGAGGTGTTCTGCTACAGGCTATTACAGGAAAAGGCCTTACAGGCGCAGATCAGTTGCCTTAAAACCCCAGATAGTACCTCCAAGTAGCTTGATAAGCTGGCTGATCTTGAGGTTGTGTCTGAAAGGTAATTTCAGTCTTTGCACAGCTGGACAAGTGGGTTATGGCTTCTAAAAGACTTACTTAAACAAATGCTTCCATTTGTTGAGCAAACCGCCGTGTTCTTATTTTCAACTAGGGCCCTATTTATGAAGCTAGAAAATCTGGAAATTGTTTGCCTTCCTAATTTAGCTGAAATTGCTTTCTGTGTGTGTATGATCAAATGTCAACACTACCAGCCTTATTTGATAGTTAGAGGATATATTGTAGATAATTTACATTGAGACGTAAATATTCTACAATGTTATTTTTCAAAATAATAAAGAGGGCCCATTGCATCCAAATAATATTTGAAATCCCACGCATAACATTGTACTTATATGTAGGAAATGTATGCTACAATTTGTCGGTATGAGCAGATATTGGTCTCAAGTTTTGAAAACCTGTAGCATCAATGACTGATGACAATGTATTAATTGATAGTGATCTATTATTTTGCCTTTGTAAATAAAAATCCAATGTTGATTGTATATAAAAGTAAAAGCTAGTTTTAAGTGTATTAATATGAGATACAGAAACGATTATTATTAACAGCTGCACTCTCGCAATAAACTGTTTCTCGTATTCTTCAATTTTCAGAAACTATAAATGTAACAGAAAAAATCGTTTTTCAATTTTATTTTGCTTGGCATATCAGGCATGATTTTGAAATGTCACATTTTGTGCAGATCTGGCCAGGGGAAACTTATGCAGAGCAAACGTTTGGGTTTTCCATTTTATCATTCAGAAATGTACTCAGAATAATTCCTTTGAGAGTTTTGATGTAAATTCATTAAGTATGTTCTTCGATGTTTTCATTACTAAAATATGTCAAGCAGGCTTTGAGCAGTTTATCATTCAGGGACTTTTGTATTATTGACAGTTTAACCCCGCATTTTTCATGCATCTCTATCGTCCTATCCTGCTAGGATAATACACTTAAAAATAAACAACGCCATTGCAAGAATGCATATGGTTTTGTCCTTGATCCAGTTTGGGTTTCCCGGATCTATGACTTATTGAACGATTCCAGAAATCTGATTGGTTGGCAATAACAAAATATGTTTATGGTGATGGCAAAAATGTATAGATGCAATATAAGGGTACTGAAGTAGTATCCCCAAGGAGATTGTGGGTAAAGCACAGAAACTGTCAACAATGTATTTGTAAATTCTAAAAAATATTTAAGTAAACGAAAATCACAATGTAAGTACGAATGGAAACGACCATGCACATTAAGAACCGTGGAACCAGGAATTTGGGAAAATGTGCCACTGTGGCATTGTGGCTGGCACAGGGCCTGGACGTAGGCGAGGACCTATGGCTATTTATTCTGGTAGTACAGGCTGTGAAGTGTGTGTGTGTGTTTCACATTTAACACATGGCTACCTGTGGCTCACTCACAAACCATTATCCTTTGTCTGCTTCTTAGAGGACCCTTGATGTCATTTTCGCCTGCCCTTTTTAGGTCGAGCTATTTATAGCTCTGAACTATTGTAGTTGAAACAACCCTCTTGAACAAGCGGATTTCTCCCAATGCATGTTGTCTACTGAAGCGTGAAGCTTCGCCAGGCGCGCGCTTGGCCTCACTCACACCCCATATGCTCGTTCCCTCCCACTTGCTTGCTCCCCTGCTCCCCCGCCCCCCCACCCGACTTGAAAGGAAGCCTCGCACACCAACATTTGTCTCTCACACCACCAGACATCAAAGGCTGCTGCTCCCCCGCCCACCCACCCCCCAGAGCAATGCCCATATGCTCTCGCCTCCTGTCTCTCCCCCCTCTCTCTCACGCTCTCTTCTTCCCTCCTCTCATTTACTCTCCCTCACACACTCACTTATGTTTACTCTCCCTCCTTCCTCCCTCCCATATCCTCTCCCTCCAAGCCCGTGGCCTCTCATTAATGCCCACTTATCTTCCCTTGGCCTGCTGTTTCTTAATCGAGTGCGCTTAATTTACCTCTGATTTTTCTCTCACTCGCCCTTTCTCTCTCTCCCTCTTCACAGCCCTCTCTCTCATTAATCTTCCGCTGTCTCTCAGTCTTTTTAATAAGACATGCTGCTGTTTTCTTTCTTTCTACCCTCCTTTTCTCTTCTCTCATTTTCTTCTCCCCTTCTATGTTTTCTCTCCCTCGCTAGTCGCTACGCCCTTCACCACCTTTCTTTTTTTCCCTCATCTCATCTTTCATTCTCTGTCTCGTTATCTTTCCCTCGTCTCTCTTTCCTTCCCCTTCCCTTTGTGTAATTTCCTCCGGTTTCTTTCGGTCTTGTTTGTGTTTGTTTTTTAGACACGGAAAAATGAAGTGATTTGCCCAGAATCACAGGGTCCTGCTCAGTTTCAAAATCAGCGGCTCTGGCGTAAGACATCCTACGCTTTTATGCAAGAGAGCATAATCTACTACAGATTAGACAGGGACTCTTTCCACTTGGCTATGATTTCTGTCGCTCGCTTTCCATTTTTTTCTCCCATGCAATTCAATTTGAGAATGCTTTATTGACAATGCCAGAGCGCTTAAAATTCACAAATAAGGGTATACTTCGCATCCGATTTTAACAGCCCTTTGATGGTGCTTCAAACTGGAAGGTATTTCACCTCTTCCTGCCTCCCTTGAGTTCTTATCAAGAAGTCGACTGCTTTGGATTTACGAAAGTGAAGGCTGGTGCCCCCGTTCTGCTTGTACTCGGACAGGATGTTGAGACGCCTTCCGGGCTGCCTGGCTTCTTGTTGTTCACTCCCTCTCTCTCACACACACACTCTCTCTCTCACACTCACACACACACTCTCTCTCTCTCTGTCTCTCACACACACACTCTCTCTCACACACACACACTCTCTCACACACACTCTCTCTCTCACACACACACTCTCTCTCTCACACACACACTCTCTCTCTCACACACACACTCTCTCACACACACACTCTCTCTCACAAACACACTCTCTCTCTCTCTCACACACACACTCTCTCTCTCTCACACACACACACACTCTCTCTCACACACACACTCTCTCTCACACACACTCTCTCTCACACACACACTCTCTCTCTCTCACATACTCTCTCTCACACACTCTCTCTCTCTCTCACACACACTCTCTCTCACACACACTCTCTCTCTCACACACACACACTCTCTCTCACACACACTCTCTCTCTCTCTCACACACACTCTCTCTCTCTCACACACACTCTCTCTCACACACTCTCTCTCACACACACTCTCTCTCTCACACACACTCTCTCTCACACACACACACACTCTCACACACCCACTCTCTCTCTCACACACACAGTACAGCCTTCTACCGCCACCACTCTACCACTCTCCCCATCAATTCTCTACCACTCTATGCGCCACCACTCTATGCACCACCACTCTATGCGCCACCACCCTATCCACCACCACCCTATCCACCACTCTAGCACCCACACTCTAGCGCCCACACTCTAGCACCCACACTCTAGCACCCACACTCTAGCGCCCACACTCTAGCACCACCACTCTACCCGCCCACCACTCTACCCTCCAACTCCACCCTCAAAATCCACCATCCAAATCCACCATCCAAGCACTACTACACCCTCCAAATACACCCTCTGACTACACCCTCTAACTCCACCATCCAACTACACCCTCCAACTCAACACTCCAAATCCACACTCCAACTCCTTCCTCCAACTACAAATCCACCCTCCAAAAACACCATCCAACTCCACCCTCCAACTCCAACATCCAAATACACCCTACAAATCCACCTTCCAACTACAACTCCACCCTCCAACTCCACCCTCCAACTCCACCCTCCAACTCCACCCTCCAAATACACACTCCAACTCCACCTTCCAACTCCACCCTCCAACTCCACCATGCAACTCCACCCTCCAACTACACCATCCAAATACACCATCAAACTACACCATCCAAATCAAAATCCTACATCCAAATCCACCCTCCAAATTCACCCTCCAAATCCACCCTACACCCTCCAACTACACCCTCCAACTACACCCTCCTACTAAAACTCCACCCTCCAAATCACCCCTCCAACTCCACCCTCCAACTCCACCCTCCAACACAACCCCTCAACGCCACAGCACCGCTCAATGCAACAGCACCACTCAATGCCACAGCACCACTCAGCGCACAGCATCCCTCAATGCCACAGCAACCCGCAACGCCACAGCATTACTCAACGCCACAGCACCACTCAACGCCACAGCATCACTCAGCGCCACAGAATCACTCAGCACCCCTCAATGCCAAAGCACCTCTCAATGCCACAACACCACTCAATGACACAGCACCACTCAGCGCACAGTATCCCTCAACACCATAGCATCACTCAACGCCACAGCATTACTCAACGCCACAGCATTACTTAATGCCACAGCATCACTCAACGCCACAGCATCACTCAACGCCACAGCATCACTCAATGCCACAGCATCACTCAACGCCACAGCATCACTCAACGCCACAGCATCACTCAACGCAACAGTATCACTCAATGCCACAGCACCACTCAATGCCCCAGAACCACTCAACACCGCAGCCCCACTCAACACCACAGCACTACTCAACACCACAGCACCACTCAATGCCACAGCACCACTCAACGCCACAGCACCCCTCAACGCCACAGCATCACTCAGCGCCACAGACTCACCCAGCGCCACAGAATCACTCAGCACCACTGAATGCCACAGCACCCCACAATGCCACAGCACCACTCAATGCCACAGCACCACTCAACGCCACAGCACCACTCAGTGCACAGCATGCCCCAATGCCACAGCATCACTCAACGGCACAGCATCACTCAGCACCACTCAAAGCCACAGCACCACTCAACACCACAGCACCACTCAACACCACAGCACCACTCAATGCCACAGCATCACTCAGCGCCACAGAATCACTCAGCGCCACAGAATCACTCAGCACCACTGAATGCCACAGCACCCCACAATGCCACAGCACCCCACGATGCCACAGCACCAAAACGCCACAGCACCACTCAGCGCACAGCATCACTCAACGCAACAGCATCACTCAACGTCACAGCATTACTCAATGCCACAGCATCACTCAATGCCACAGCATCTCTCAACGCCACAGCATCACTCAGCACCACTCAACGCCACAGCACCACTGAATGCCACAGCATCACTCAGCACCACTGAATGCCACAGCATCACTCAGCACCACTGAATGCCACAGCATCACTCAGCACCACTGAAGGCCACAGCATCGCTCAGCCCCACTGAAGGCCACAGCATCACTCTGTGCAACCATTCAACAACAACTGGTTCTAATATGTTCTCTCAATGTTTCAAGATTTATTACAAATGTCACAAAAGATGTTAATATTTCACTTCTGTTCTTGGATTTTCTTCAAAATAAAATACACTGAACATAATCTTCCCAAAAGTTATTTACAAAAGTTTAAGCTATTGCCATTATAAATTACAATAACTTTTATTTAGGTATTAATCATTAAAACAAATAAAAGCCATTGTTATTTGTAATATTAATACATCTAAGTCATGTAAATACAACACATATTGCATTACAAATGCTATAGGTGTCACGTTTGCGAAAGTTAAAACTATTGGCATTGTAAATGACAAAGCTATTAATTTTGCTATTTTCAAAGCCAACACATAAATAAAAAATGTGTCATTTACAATACCAATACCTCAAACTTTCCAAATGCGAGACCTATTGCATTGCAAATACTTGTTCTACAGTGCAAGTGCCAGACATGCAGGGCCAGACTGGGGAACCAAACACAATCCTGGCAAAAATGCTCAAATCAGCCCCACTTTCTTCGTCAATGCATGCAGTCTCTCTTTCGCCTACCCTTTCTCTCTGTTTCTCTCCTTTCCTCTTGCAGGAATGTTTATGGTAATTAAATTTTAGCATCTCTACACCACACCATTGAATGGAAATAACATTTTAAAAGCATTAAGCCCCAATTATAAAGTTATTTTGGGCACAAGCATTGATTTGTGACCAAAAATTGATGGAATTAAACCTTCCTAAGCTGGAATTGGTCAAAAGCTAAAGTAAAATCTGGAGGAATGGAGTTTCTCCACGGGGACACGTTATCCCCGGGGAGAAACTAAGAAGAAAGAAAAAAAGTATGTGTAATTGCATATTAGTGATCACTCCCCCCCTGTGCAGAATTGTTATGCATTGTGTACAGTGTATAGAAGTCTTGAAGCCTCTGTGTTCTGCAGCTTTCTAGGCACCCTCCTGGAAATGTATGACAATTCCCCCCAATAAACTATTAAAAGTACGTTCAAGCTGCAGTGTAAAAAATCTCCGACAGTACTGTTACCATTTTTATTTTTAATTTTTTGTAACTAGGGCTCAAAGATACCTGCCCTATCACCCATCCTGTAGGTTGTCAAATAAGGGATCGTATTAGTGGTAACTAATGCGCATCCCCAGCCCTAGGCTAAAGGAAGAGTCTTATTTGTTATAGTTTTAAAGCTTTTGTTCAATTTTAAACCAGGGGGCATGTAGCAGGGATGCCCACATTTAACATGATTGTTTGTTTGGAAGATTGATAATAAGTTCATTATTGTGCAGGTACCGCGGTTCTATAATGCATCTTAGAAGATGTCAAACCATATAATTTGCAGCTAAATATTGATTTCATTGTCATGTACACTATGAATGAGATAATAACCGTCTGCTGCACTGCTGTCTCTCCTGATGTCTGCCCCGCGAGGTTGCTGTAATAGAGCAACACTGCCTCAATTTCAAGAAAACTAATATAGCGTTTGGCGCATGAAGGAATGAAAAATCAACCTGGTCACACTGGGTCGCAATACAGAAACAGCTCCATGGACTGAGCACTGCGTCAATAAGAAAATCTGTAGCGGCTGGTCTCGAGGCAGATTCTCGGGCGGGGGAGGGGTATGAGGTGGCAGGGGGGAACAAACAGACGACAAAATAAACAAAAAAGAAAATAACTTACCTGCTCCTCAGTGCTCTGCCACTCTTCTCCTTCCTGCTGTGTATGTGCTGAGGCTCCCAGACTCCCCACGTCCAATCCCAGAGCTTCTTTCTCTCATGCTGTTACTAGCATGAGAGAAGCACTGGAATTGGCCTGAGCAGGCTTGTTTTCTGCTCCAAAGGAGACTGGGAACCTTCTCCTTCCTGCTGTGTACGTGCTGATGCTTCCAGACTCCCCGCTTCCAATCCAAACGCTTCTCTCTCTCACTCACTTGGGATTGGGCTGAGCGTGCTTATTTTCCGCTCCAAAGGGGACTTGAAGCCTACGCCTGCTGTTCTCTCCACCCAGCAATGCACCTCGGGTTGAGGAGATGTTAATGCGCATGACAGTTTGGCCGCCTAAGAAGGCCTGCTAAACCTTCATGCACACTGACAGCAGTGCTCCACACCACTCCCCTTCCGTGCCTGTCATGGCATGGCCCCACCACCAAAGACTCTGCTCTGCCCAGAGGAAAGCTAAACTATAATACTACTGTTTTATTATCATTTTATTGGCCTTTCCTCAGCTGGCCACCAGGGGGGGGAGGATGCTCTTCCACTATGGTGGAGGAGCCGCCGCTGGAACCAATACACAATGAAACAATAATGGCGGTGCATCTAACCACATATTAAACTTGTTTTGCTGTTTCGCCTTAAATTGTGTAAGAAGACCTGCCTATTCTAAAAGATTGTAGGACGCATCACATAAACTGCACAAGTGATGCTGACTCCGACAGAGGAGCTATTTGCATCATACATATTTTCAAGACATGCTGTTGTATAAAAACTAAGAAATTACAGTGATAGTGGTCTTTCAATTCACATTACAACGTACACAATTATCAAATACACACATTTCTTAAAACATTTAATCTTGCCAGCCAAGCACTTAATTTCTTCTTGCAAATTTTAACTTGTGATTACATCAGGTGCCCTAAAATTCTCTCTGTTGATCTGTTGTCATCGTTTGAAAATTCTTTGGATGTGAATATGTTTATAAACCTGTATGTGTTGGTCTCACTACTCTGGCTATAGTTCTGATTGCAGGTTGGTTTGAAAGAAAGTGGTGGTAAAGAAGCACTGTGCTCCCGTTGTACTAGCGATGGTATGAAGCAGCTTAAATTGATGCAATCATCCCTGCCTCTACAGAGCATCACTGCCTGTTGGGATGATTTATTTATTTATTTAAAAAGTTTTATAGAGCGCGAACATGACCCATGCGGGTATCAGACCGCTGTACATAGAGGCAAAAGCATGAATACGTTCAGTACATTAGAAGTCAGCAAAGTAATACCACACAGAGTAAACAATTTAGATCAGGGACCACGTAGTGGGCCCGGCTAGTTCAGTTTCACAAAGCGTGCAAAAGATTTCCAGTAACTTTCAGCAAGACAATCATAAAGTGAGTAGTCACAACACAGAAAAACAACGACAAGTCTGAGATCGGCCCTGCTAGTATAGATCCGGAAAGACCCTGGTGTAAAATAGCAATTTACCCACCAATCATAAAATAAATATAGCACAATAAGTTGGGATAAATGACAAATCAGTCAACACGGGCACTTGGGAAAAAAGGTGCAGGTGCTGAAGTTAATGTTCACTCAGGAAAAGCCATTTGGCCTGTTTCTTGAAGGCAGCAGTGATTGATTAATTTTTATTGTTTGGTTACTCAAAACCATTACATAAAAGCACATTAAAAACAAGGTACAGAATTATAAAAAGGTTAAAACAGCAAGTTAGTCAGCTGGTAAGTCTGTATAGTGAGTCCCTAGGCACTGGCAAACTCCAAAGAATAGTGTCTTTACAAGGGCATCCCCTCCTGCGACTGCAAGGTCTTTAATCATTTATGCCCTGGGTAGCCATCAGCTTGGCCCGTGTCTGTTGGATAAACTTTCCGAAGGAGGCCATTTGCTTTACTATAGTCAATGTGTATAGTTGATGGACCGCCTCCTTTGCGGTACGTGTCCCCGTTTGTCGTAGGATTGGCCTAAGATAAAGGTTGCGTGCTACACGCAGGGCCGGACAGCAAAGTAGTATATGGGCCAGCGACTCTCGTTTATAATTACAGAGCCTGCATTCTGGAACTCCCCGACCAGTCCGTTCGAGTGCGTATAGTTCTTTGGTAGGCAGGGGGTGTAGTCTGTAGGCTAAGATCCTGTGAAGGGCAGGGCGGCCCACCGCCTGCGTGAGATGGTGTTTGGGATTATGAACTATGTGCGGCAGGCATAGGGACTCATGGAAACCTCGTTTTGCCAGTGATTCCATATCCATTTCCCGGGAGCGGATGCGAACTTGTTTTTTGATGGTATTTTTAATTGCCGCATAATCAAATAGCTCGGAGTTCCAATGATCAGTGGCGAGATTGAGGAGTTCCTTCGCCATGGTGAAGGTGGTTGACCAAGGGTTCCCGGGTTCCGTAAAGATGTATTTCAGGACTGCCTTCAGTGACTTGTCTTGTGCCACTGTTGTGAGATAGTGATATTTACACAGGGCAGCCATCTCTTCCAGTTTTTGTTGGTTGAGCGAAAATTCTAGGCGGACAAGGGTGTTTCTGGTGCACTTCGGTAGTAAGAATAGTTTCTTATACGCTCTGCAGTTGATTTTTTCCAGTTCCCTATTAATTTTACCCGGGAATGCTTGTTGGGCATAATTGAGGGCCGGCATTAGTTTTGCTTTAAGTACTCTTTGGATAGCCTTTGTCGATGGGCTGTGTAGAGTGGCTTGTAATTTGCAGAGCGCATAGGTGATAGTTTTCCCTTTGCTTTGGATTTTCTTTAGATGGGCACCAGAACGCCCCGACTCGTGATAGCAGACACCCAGGTAAGTGTATTGCTGTGTGCTTTCCAAAGTCAGATGGCCAAGCCTCCATTTGGCTAGTTTTTTGTTTGGGTAGTGACCGAAAATTACTATCTTTGACTTGGAAGAGTTAGCTACCAGCCGGTTCTTAACATTGTAGGTTGCCAGGGCGGTCAGCGCCTTTTGCAGGCCAATCTTGGTATGATCCAGAAGTACCAGGTCGTCAGCATATTGCATAAACTGGATTTTAGTTCCTCCAATCCTTGGAGTGGCTAGAGCTGCCCCGGACAAGGCTATCTCCATATCTGCTGTGTGTAGATTGAACAACAGAGGTGCTAGAACGCACCCCTGTTTTAACCCTCGATCCGTGTCAATCTTCTCGGATGCGAAATCGCTCGAGAGTTTGATTCGGACCCACGTTTTTTGATACAGCGATTGGATTGCTCTTAATAGGGTCGGATTGATGTTCCATTGGACCAAATTTCTCCATAGGATGGCACGGTCTACCCCATCGAATGCTGCTGAGTAGTCGATGAAGCAGGCAAATAAAGGGTGGCTCTTACGCAACCGAGCTTGGTGGGCCAGGTAAGAAAGAGCAGTGATGTTGTCTACGGTTGAGGACCCGGGTCTTAATCCGGTTTGACAGAGGGGCAGGAGACCTTCTTCACTTGCCCAATCTGTGAGATCTGTCAAGATGGCACTGGCATAAGCTTTGCCCTCGATGTCCAGGAGGGCTATCAATCGATAGTTGGACGGGTCTGATTTGGGCCCTTTCTTATGGATTGGGTGTAAGAGCGAACCTCTCCAGGAGTCTGGCACATCCCCCAAGAGCCAGCATTCGGCGTATAGATGGGTCAGGTTTTCGGCCCAAAATTCTATATTCGCTTTAAACAATAGTCCTGGAAGGCCGTTAGGGCCCGGGGCACCGTTATGTCCAATTTTATTTTTAAATTTTGAACACTAGTAGTTTACCAGGCGGCGCCTTCCTGTGGGAGGTGAAATCTGGCTCTTCTCTTGGGGTAAATGCATTCTTGGATTGGAGGGCGACTTGATCTTCATTGTATAAAGTTTTTACATGGGCAACCCAAATGGGGGCCTCGAGGGAGTTTTCTCTGTGATTTGGACCTCGTCCGAGCTTGCTTAGATAGCTCCAGAATTCTTGCGATTTTCCGGGGCTCAGCAAGTCAAAGATTTTCAGCCATTGCGCTTCGCAGATTTTGCATTTTGCGGCCCACACCTTCTACGAGTGGCTTCTTGCGACCTCTTGTAGCTGCTCTTTGTTTGAAGCTGTGCCATTTTTCCGGTGCGCTTTTCGTTTTTTATTCCGATTTTTGGCGCTTTCTTTGATTGCCCGGTTGAATCCGAGTGTGGGTAGTGGGAGCCAACGGGTTACCCTTGCTGTGTCCCCTCGGAGTATCTCCGCTAGGGTCCCGGCGATTCCGTCCCATGTCCCATGGCGCCATTTATGTGGTCACTCGGCGGCCAGCCTGTCCACGCATCTGTCCAATTATTGAACGTGATGGTTGCCGCCTGCCCCCATTTAATTCTTCTAGGTAACTTTATCAGTTCCTCGCCGTTTGCGGCCCCGATGTGTTGTAACTTATGGCGTGTGTTTGTTATCAAAATCAATGTGATTATTAAGGCGGCGTGGTCGCTGTCACTGCGTTGGTGAACAGAGTAATCTGACATCAAAGATTGCAGGTTGTCACTTAGGATGATGTAGTCAATCGTGGTCTGGTTGTTATACACGGGAGCAACAAAGGCCCCTGGCTTGTTCTTTAAATGGACAGAATGTGCTGTCGCCAGTTTATAGGATTTTAATAGGGCGTTCAGTGCCTTGGTGGCCCCAGATTGGAGACTTTGTGGGGGTATAACCCCTACATTGTGGGTATTGAGGTCGCCGAGGATGATGCAATCCAATGCCGGAAATTGTAGTAGCAGGGCCTCAAGATGATTTAGTAATATGGGTAAATTGACTAGATCCATGCGGGTTATGGTAGATGTTAATCACCAGAATAGAGGAGGTTCCATTAGTCGTGAGGGAGCCTTTCAAAATACCCGCCTGGAGCATGTTAGGCAGGTTATTTATTTCCTTGAGTTCTAATTCTAACGAGTGCTTGATGTAGACACACATCCCCCCTGATGGTCTTCCGAATATATTAGTCTTTGTTGCAGGTTTGCCGTATTCTGCATATCCTCTTAGTGAAAGAGGATTAATTGCCCATGATTCTTGTATGCAGATGATATCTGCCTCTTCCAGGAATGTCACTGCCGCATGATTTTGTAACAATGTTTTGAATCCTGCGACATTCCAGGTCATGATTTTCAGGGTCTTGGTGGTCGCGGGTTGGTTTATGTGTTTCACTTGCCCATTAGTCATGTGCTGGGGAAAGCGCCCAGTTTCTCCAAGGCAGTGCCTGTTAGGAGCTGGGGTTTAATGCTGACGGCAACCAGGACCAGTCTTTACTCGCCCACCCCCTTGTTACGCACAAGCGTTTGCCTTGACTCAAGTTTGTTGTTATCTTAATCGGGGTTCCATTGGTTAAACCTTTGCTCGTGCTGTGTTTGGACCCCTGAAAAATTGACGCTGTGTGGAGAGCGTAGTCAGAGAGAGCTTTCAGACGTGTGTTAACCCCCCCGTGGGCTGCTTCTGATTTTCCGGGCCGAAGAGCGGGTGGTGAGTTTTTAAAGATTGATGGGTATTTTTGCACGTGGTGGGGCTTTATTTTTATGCCCCAGCTTTCCAGTAAAGTATGTTGTCTCTTCAGGGCCTCTACCATGTTTGAGCTGGAGAAAGTTAGCTCTGTGGTGTTAGACCTGTCTGCTTCTGGGAAGACTCTAACCACCATGATTTATTTTTGTCCCCCTTAGCCTCCCAGACTTTCTATTTTTATTTTTACATATGTCCATCAGGAATTTTTTAATGCTGTCAGGAGGCTAGGTGCTCCTTGGCGATGACGCCATTTTTCCCTCATAACCTGTGAGGCCTAGTCAGCCCCCTTGAAAATCTAGGGATCTCAAGAAACCTAAGATGGTGTCCACCAACTGCCATAACGGACACCACTGGAGGACAGGTCCATAGGTTAACATTAGGGAACTTTCTAGAATACCCTAGAGAATTCTGCAGGTCTCAGGCCACCCTATATAAGGCCAGTGACCAGCAGCCATTTTGTGCTGACCCCAGAGTAGAGGAGTGAGGCAGTGGTGAGAGGAGGTGGACACACTGAGAGCAGCTAGTTGTCATTTGAGGCTGACAGTTACTTCAGAGGATTGTTCCCCCTTTAGCCCTTGACCGATCCCTCTCTCAAGATAACAGTTATTGACCAAGAAAACAAGCTTCGTGAGAAGAAAAACCCTTCTGGATCAGCATTCCTGTAGAAACTGACAGGATCTGCTTTCTGAAACTCAGTCTTATATGCCCTGCCCAGCGCTGCACCTACCAGGGTAGCGAGTCATTTGTGGTCCCCTTGGAGCGCCTTGAGGTGGTTGGGGAACTGTGGAGCCTGGAGCACCTGGAGGAGCGAGTGCCCGATCTGTGAGGTACTTCTTCTGGAGCCGGGGGAGGAAAGCAGCAGCGTGTGAGGAGCGGCGCAGTGTGGTCCGTCTGCGGGACCCCGGGGGCACCAGGCGCGTCAGGAGAAGCGAGGAAACGCTTCCGCGCAAGCCAGTAGCGCGACCGCTTCTTTCAGCAGGAGGGGCCTAGGGTCGAGCAGGCCCAGGGGTGCAGTGTTCCCTGCGTGACGAGGTCCGGGGAGGAACACGCAGGCGCCGACGAGCAGCGCGACCTGAGAGGTGGAGCCATTGCGAGGAACGCGCATGCCCCAGAGATCAGCGCGTCCATCGGGTTGCCTGAGGTGGCGCCAGACGACTTTCCGGAGCGCCGCGTTGACAGCGGAACCCCCTACTTGTGAGCGCTTGCTGGAGGAACTAGCGCTTGGGCAACCGACCGCCCATCTAACCCCTGGTGATCCGCAGACGCAGGAAATCACCGCGTTAAGCCTGAAACGAGGCCCCCTAGCCAGCGCTGACAGGAGAACGCGCGCTTGGGCTGAGGAGGCCGGCAAGGCTCTTCCCACGTCAGTGCAGGGAAGCAGCTGAGCGGGGGAGCTTGAGAGGCGGGTACCAGCTGAAGGCCTATGGACTGTGGCATATCTGCCACCCAGACAGTAAGGAGAGTGGGAGTGTGAAGAGGGAAGTGTTGGGTAAAAAGGGATAAAAGGTTGACAGCTATTTTAAACAGGTCCATAAGCAGAGAAAAGGGCCTTGACCTTTCTACTTCCCTGGAGATTCATTCTGTGACAAAGGAGAGAAGGGGTTAGGCAACGTAACCCTAGATGTGTTAACATAACCAATGAATTGGTAGGCTGTAGTAAATAGTTATTGATGTCATTGTGTATTAATGCAAAATACCCCTGTAGAGTGTGAAGTCTAGGAGCTTCAATTAATTATCCAAGAAGTTCTTTGAATGTACTGCTGAATTCTGATAAAAGTATATGATTTACTGCTTTTTCCACAGCTGGAGGAGTGAAAACTATTTTCTCTAGTAAAAGTGCAATGTTTATTCCTAAAAGCAATTGATGTGATAACCTGTATGCTTTCAAATCCAAAGAGCCATATTATTTTTATAAAAGGTAACGGTATTTTTGCAAACAAAGGTGTTGTGTCTTTATTTTAGTGGTTCATCAATGTGTTACTGTGGGTAAGCTGTGTAAGTACTTAGCCAACGCCTGGAGTTAGCTGTAGACCACTACTGTGCCAAGCTACCATATGTAGGCTTGGGTAATCTAGGTCCAACATAATTGGTGTTTCAGCGGTGGGATCACGGATTTGTACTTACACTCACTTATTAGTAACACAGTGACAACCACGAGACCCCACCTGGAGTTTTCTCCCTGCGGCCCTCCTAATTTATATTTTTGATTTTTCTAAATTTACTTCTGGTGGTGGGTGGAGGTTAACCTCAAGTCACTTCGTGGGTTTCTCCTGTGAGTAATTTTATACCATGGCAAAGCTGGAGGTGAATCTTAAAGAGTTGGAAGCCAATACTGTGGCCCAACTCAGGGATTGGTGTCAGCAGAACGGGGTATTTTTCAATAAAGGTGCCAAGAAAGGAGAGTTGCTGACAAGCATAAGGGCATGGTTAGAAGCTCGCCTAAGGGAGGAACCAGAAATGGAAGTGGGTGATGGGGACACTGTTACTGAGGCTGCATTGCTGAACCAAATGGGGAGAGGGAATCTTCTGACAGGTCCCAGGTTACCTTCAAGGGCAAGCAGCAGTGTTTCAGACAGGGGCTTAACCGAAGCCGAGCTGGAAGATAGGAGGGAGGAGAGGAGGTTGAAAATAGAACTAGCCAGGATGGACATGGAAAGGGAGGATAGGAGGTTGGCACATGAGCGAACCATCAAAGAGATGGATTTACAAGCCCTAAACCGAGGATCCCCCAAATCAGAGAATGGTGGCAGCGATACCCAGACCAACATCAAAGAACCTAGACCGTACCTACCAAAAGATATTATGGCTTGTTATGTACCCAGTGACGACATTGCTAAATGGCTAGCCGCCTACGAGGTCTCGCTAAGGGCCCATGGGATTCTGGAAGTCCACTGGGGAGGTGGGTTATACAAATACATGCCCCCCACTGGCAGGGATACTTTGTTGGCTCTTGACCAGAGTGAACAGACCTACTATCCGGCTATGAAATCAGCGCTGCTCAAGAAGTTTGGGTTGACCCCTGAGAAATATAGGCAAAAGTTCCGGGGCAGCTACAAGCTGGGCACGCAAAACTGGGTAGATTTCTTGGACTACTCCAGGAAGGCCCTGGAGGGTTGGGTAAGAGGCAGCGATGTAGGGGACTATGAGGGACTATATGACCTCATACTCAAGGAACACCTACTCGAGAAGTGTCTTCCCGAGCTAAGACAGCATCTGGTGGACAGCAAGCTGACCAGCCCCAGGAAGCTTGCTGAGGAGGCGGACATCTGGGTTAGTACCCGGGTGTCGACTAAGGGGACTGGAGGGAATTCCCAGAAGCAAGGACAGGGCGCCCCCCAGAGGAAAGAGGGAGGGGAAACTAAGAGGGAGTTCTCAAAAGGGCCACAAAATACTTCGCAAGGAAGGGGCAGAGGATTCATCCCCAAGAGTAACCCCCCTCGCAACCCTACCCCTGGCCAAAGCCAGCAGCCAAGGGTTGTTCATTGTTTTGAGTGTGGTGGTGTGGGACACTATAAAGGAGATGTGAGGTGCCCAAAAAGACCACCCCCTCCCACTGGAGGAAAAGCCCCGGGAATCACTAGTGTAGTGCTCGGGGAGGAGATACCTTTGGTTAATGGAGGGGAGCGGGCGGGTGTCACCTTAGTGTCCCTGGGAGACAAAGAGATGGTTCCCAAGACCCAGCTGCCCTCTAATACTACTAAGTATGAGCAGTGGGTCACCATCAATGGCCGAAGAGGGGAGGCTCTGAGAGACACAGGAGCCAGCATGACTATGGTAAGGAGTCAGCTGGTGTCTCCAGAGCAGGTCATCCCAGATGTACTCCATCCCGCCGTAATGGCTGACGGCAGATTGGGCCACTATCCTGTGGCTCAGGTTCCCTTTGAGTGGGGAGGGGTTGCAGGTCCACTTCGAGTTGCCGTAAGCCCTGCCGTGCCTGTTGACTGCCTGTTAGGGAATGATATGGAGCACAATGCTTGGAGGAGGGTGGAGTACCAGACTCACTCTGAGATGCTGGGACCCCCTGACTGGACTTGTGTCAGCACAAGGTCCGCGACTGCCCGAAGGGGGAGTTCATTGACGCTGGAGCCTGGAACAATGGCCCAGCCGGCTGCCAGAGAGGAGAAGGACAGGAGGCCGGAGGACCCTGCCTCGACATCTCCACCTCGTGAGACAACTGGACCACCTGCGGAGGTGGATCTGGAGTCCACCGGGGAGAATGTTGCTTCCCTGGAAAACCTACCCATCCCCACTGAATGGCATGTGGAGGGAGGTCCTTCCCGGGAAGAGTTCTGCAAAGCTCAGAAAGAGTGTCCTACTCTTGAGGGGCTGCGGCAACAGGCCAACGCCCAGGCAGCGGGAAACATTGAGGGGAGCTACCAGATTTACTGGGAGGATGGACTCCTCTACAGTGAGCCCAAGACACCTGGCCACGGTTCAGCCAGAGCCTTGGTGGTCCCTCAATGCTTTAGAGCCTTTCTACTGGAACTGGCTCATGAGATACCATTGGCAGGACACCTAGGACAGGACAAGACCTTTGCCCGGCTTGTCCCCCATTTCTACTGGCCTCGAATGAAAGTGGCGTCGGATACATATTGTCGGACGTGTGTGTCTTGCCAAGCCAGTGGGAAAACTGGGGTGAAGCTAAAAGCTCCCCTGGAACCACTACCCGTCGTTAGCACCCCCTTTGAGAGGGTGGGCATCGACATTGTAGGGCCATTGGATCCACCAACTTCAGCTGGACATCGGTTCATACTGGTTTTGGTGGATCATGCCACCCGGTACCCAGAGGCAATACCTCTGAGGACCATCACTGCACCTGCAGTGGCAAGGGCCCTGATGGGGATTTTCACCAGAGTGGGTTTCCCCAAGGAGGTCATTTCCGACAGGGGGACTAACTTCCTTTCAGCATACATGCGGGCCATGTGGAAGGAGTGCGGTGTTACCTATCGGTTTACTACTCCCTATCACCCACAAACCAATGGTCTTGTGGAAAGGTTTAACAAAACCTTGAAAGGTATGATACGGAGTCTTCCTGAGAGCCTACGAAAGAAATGGGACATCCTCCTACCCTGTCTCTTGTTTTCCTACAGGGAAGTGCCACAGAAGGGAGTGGGCTTCAGCCCCTTCGAACTTTTGTATGGGCACCCTGTAAGGGGACCTCTCAGCCTGGTGAAAGACGGATGGGAACAGACTCCCAGGAAGCTTCCCCAGGACGTGGTGAGCTACATGCTGGCCTTCCGGAGCCAAATGGCTAAGTTGTGGAAGCAGGCTTCAGACAACTTGGAGGCCAGCCAAACAGTTATGAAAGAGTGGTATGACCACAACGCTCACCCAGTGGAACTGGAGCCTGGACAGAAAGTGTGGGTAATGGAACCTGGAGAGCTGAATGCCCTCCAGGACCGTTGGACAGGCCCCTTTGAGGTTTTAGAGAAAAAGGGGAAGTCTACCTATTTGGTGGATCTTAAGACCCCAAGGCAGCCCCTCAGGGTGCTGCATGCCAATCGTCTCAAGCCACATCATGAGAGGCCCGAGGTTGTCTTAATGCTGGTGACCGATGGAGCAGAGGAAGAAGAAAGTGAACCTCTCCCTGATCTTCTCTCGTACAAAGAAAAAGATGGATCAGTGGAGGGAGTGATTCTCTCGCCATCCCTGACTTCTGAACAGCAAAGTGATTGCCGCCAGATCCTGGAGCAATTTTCTCCCCTGTTCTCCCTTGTCCCAGGTAGGACCCACCTGTGTACCCATGACGTGGACACAGGAGACAGCCCACCTGTGAAATCTAAAATCTACCGGCTGTCGGACAAGGTGAAGGCCAACATCAAAAGTGAAGTCGCCAAGATGCTGGAGCTAGGGGTGATTGAACCTTCTGGTAGCCCTTGGTCTAGCCCGGTGGTTTTGGTACCAAAAGCTGCCCCACCAGGCATCACACCTGAATTGAGATTCTGTGTGGACTACCGAGGCTTGAACTCAGTGACTAAAACTGATGCACATCCTATCCCACGGGCGGATGAGCTTATTGACCGGCTGGGAGCTGCCCAATACTTAAGTACCTTTGACCTAACTTCAGGGTACTGGCAGATTTCCCTTACTGAGGAGGCGAAGGAAAGGTCAGCCTTCTCTACACCTGAGGGACACTACCAATTTCGTGTGATGCCCTTTGGGCTCAAGAATGCCCCTGCCACTTTTCAGAGGCTGGTGAACAGGGTCCTTTCGGGAATGGAAGCTTTTTCTGCTGCATACCTGGACGACATTGCTGTCTTCAGCAGCAGCTGGGAGGACCATTTGCAGCACCTGCAAGCTGTTCTTCATGCCCTGCAACAGGCTGGCTTGACCATCAAGGCCAGCAAGTGTCAGATCGGACAAGGGTCGGTGGTGTACCTAGGTCACTTGGTGGGCAGAGGGACGGTGCAGCCCCTCCAGGCAAAGATTGAGGCTATCATCGCCTGGGAGCCCCCCAAGACTCAAACAGAGGTCCGAGCCTTCCTGGGCCTCACTGGATATTACCGTCGCTTCGTGAAGGGGTATGGCACTATTGTGGCCCCTCTCACTGAGCTTACTTCCAAGAAGCAACCCCGACGGGTAGTCTGGACGGAGGCTTGCCAGCGAGCCTTCCTGACCTTGAAACAAGCATTGTGTTCCGCTCCCATTCTCAAGGCCCCTAATTTTGCTAGAGAATTCATTGTCCAAACAGATGCGTCAGAACATGGCATTGGGGCAGTGTTATCGCAGCTAAATGATGAGGGCTTGGATCAACCCGTGGTCTTCCTGTCCAGGAGACTACTCCCCAGGGAAAGGAGGTGGAGTACAATTGAGAGAGAAGCCTTTGCGGTGGTTTGGGCTCTGAAGAAGCTGCGACCATACCTGTTTGGTTCGCACTTCCTAGTTCAGACTGACCATCGCCCCCTTCGTTGGCTGATGCAAATGAAGGGGGAGAATCCCAAGTTGCTAAGGTGGTCCATCTCCCTACAGGGAATGGACTTCAGGGTGGAACATCGACCTGGGGCAGACCATGCCAATGCAGACGGTCTATCCAGGTATTTCCGCCTTAGTGATGAGGACTCCCAAGGGGTTGGGTAGTTCTCCCCACTTTCAGCTGGGGGGGACGCGTGTTAGACCTGTCTGCTTCTGGGAAGACTCTAACCACCATGATTTATTTTTGTCCCCCTTAGCCTCCCAGACTTTCTATTTTTATTTTTACATATGTCCATCAGGAATTTTTTAATGCTGTCAGGAGGCTAGGTGCTCCTTGGCGATGACGCCATTTTTCCCTCATAACCTGTGAGGCCTAGTCAGCCCCCTTGAAAATCTAGGGATCTCAAGAAACCTAAGATGGTGTCCACCAACTGCCATAACGGACACCACTGGAGGACAGGTCCATAGGTTAACATTAGGGAACTTTCTAGAATACCCTAGAGAATTCTGCAGGTCTCAGGCCACCCTATATAAGGCCAGTGACCAGCAGCCATTTTGTGCTGACCCCAGAGTAGAGGAGTGAGGCAGTGGTGAGAGGAGGTGGACACACTGAGAGCAGCTAGTTGTCATTTGAGGCTGACAGTTACTTCAGAGGATTGTTCCCCCTTTAGCCCTTGACCGATCCCTCTCTCAAGATAACAGTTATTGACCAAGAAAACAAGCTTCGTGAGAAGAAAAACCCTTCTGGATCAGCATTCCTGTAGAAACTGACAGGATCTGCTTTCTGAAACTCAGTCTTATATGCCCTGCCCAGCGCTGCACCTACCAGGGTAGCGAGTCATTTGTGGTCCCCTTGGAGCGCCTTGAGGTGGTTGGGGAACTGTGGAGCCTGGAGCACCTGGAGGAGCGAGTGCCCGATCTGTGAGGTACTTCTTCTGGAGCCGGGGGAGGAAAGCAGCAGCGTGTGAGGAGCGGCGCAGTGTGGTCCGTCTGCGGGACCCCGGGGGCACCAGGCGCGTCAGGAGAAGCGAGGAAACGCTTCCGCGCAAGCCAGTAGCGCGACCGCTTCTTTCAGCAGGAGGGGCCTAGGGTCGAGCAGGCCCAGGGGTGCAGTGTTCCCTGCGTGACGAGGTCCGGGGAGGAACACGCAGGCGCCGACGAGCAGCGCGACCTGAGAGGTGGAGCCATTGCGAGGAACGCGCATGCCCCAGAGATCAGCGCGTCCATCGGGTTGCCTGAGGTGGCGCCAGACGACTTTCCGGAGCGCCGCGTTGACAGCGGAACCCCCTACTTGTGAGCGCTTGCTGGAGGAACTAGCGCTTGGGCAACCGACCGCCCATCTAACCCCTGGTGATCCGCAGACGCAGGAAATCACCGCGTTAAGCCTGAAACGAGGCCCCCTAGCCAGCGCTGACAGGAGAACGCGCGCTTGGGCTGAGGAGGCCGGCAAGGCTCTTCCCACGTCAGTGCAGGGAAGCAGCTGAGCGGGGGAGCTTGAGAGGCGGGTACCAGCTGAAGGCCTATGGACTGTGGCATATCTGCCACCCAGACAGTAAGGAGAGTGGGAGTGTGAAGAGGGAAGTGTTGGGTAAAAAGGGATAAAAGGTTGACAGCTATTTTAAACAGGTCCATAAGCAGAGAAAAGGGCCTTGACCTTTCTACTTCCCTGGAGATTCATTCTGTGACAAAGGAGAGAAGGGGTTAGGCAACGTAACCCTAGATGTGTTAACATAACCAATGAATTGGTAGGCTGTAGTAAATAGTTATTGATGTCATTGTGTATTAATGCAAAATACCCCTGTAGAGTGTGAAGTCTAGGAGCTTCAATTAATTATCCAAGAAGTTCTTTGAATGTACTGCTGAATTCTGATAAAAGTATATGATTTACTGCTTTTTCCACAGCTGGAGGAGTGAAAACTATTTTCTCTAGTAAAAGTGCAATGTTTATTCCTAAAAGCAATTGATGTGATAACCTGTATGCTTTCAAATCCAAAGAGCCATATTATTTTTATAAAAGGTAACGGTATTTTTGCAAACAAAGGTGTTGTGTCTTTATTTTAGTGGTTCATCAATGTGTTACTGTGGGTAAGCTGTGTAAGTACTTAGCCAACGCCTGGAGTTAGCTGTAGACCACTACTGTGCCAAGCTACCATATGTAGGCTTGGGTAATCTAGGTCCAACATGTGGTTTCATTTTTCTCCTCCGGATCCGGCGGGAGGAAGGAGATGGTCTCAATGTCTGTTGTTTTTATCCCTTCCAAACCTGGGATGTTTGCGCAGAGTGTTAGGATGTTGCCCCGGTTGAGGATGTCCCACTTACCCTGTGAGATGTATTCAGGGTACAACATTATTTTCCGCTCCTGAGGTGTTATTTGAACTGGGTTATTGGCAACGTTCGCGTCCTTACAGATTTTATCCTGAATGCTAGTGAGTGATGGCTGTCCCGCCATGAGCAAATTGATAAATGCCTGGTTTGTTGGCTCAATTATTTGTTGAGATGTTACCACAAGGGGAGGGCTAAATTGTCTGATGTGCAATGACCAGTCCCCGACCTGCTCGGGTTTAAGGCCAGGAGTGCCTTGGGGAGCGCACTGAGGGGTTTCCACCTTTGCATTGGTCACTGATGATTTATTAGCAGCTGATGGCGCTGGAGTCACTCTGCTCAATGTGGACTTTATGTGAGTAGAGGGCTGATGAGTTATTGGGCAAGACTCGCGATCACTTGGGGGGGCTTGATTTGCTTCCCCATCGCATTGTCCTTGCGGGTTGAGCGTTTGGTTTTGTGGTTTCGATGCCCGGGCTGGCTGGGAGGCTGTAGGGTGAGCCCGCATGCTCTGGTTTGTTGCCAAATTAGTGAAATGGAAAGCTTCCGCGGATGACTCAAACTTCCCTGTTGTCATGGTTATGACTGCCGGTTGGGTCGCTTTCTGCGTCTCGATGTGGCCGAATCTCCCATTGACGGGAAGGAGCCATTGCCGAATTGGGTTTGTGGAGTGTGATCGGTTTTTACTCTTTTTATTGAGTTTTCTTATTTTTTTCTTATTTTTCCTTGATAGGTTTTGAAGTTCTGGGCTAGCCAGTTTAAGGATGGGATGTAAGTCTTTATTGTTGATATGAGTCAGGATGGCAGTTGATCCACTCGCGTGGGTCGTCACTAAGGGTACCGAACCCGTGATCTTCTCCCCTCCAGGAGTTTCTATGCTGTTGGTTTGAGAGTTTGCTGTACCTTGTGCTTTTGGGAATGCCAGGGCGGTGGCCTGTGTGGGTAAGTTCTGGTTCTTGCCTACTTCGTTCTTAAGGTCCTCAATTAGTGAAGTCATGATGTTAGGTAGTTTTTCTAGGCTAAGCAGAATTTGGCTACAACCACATGCGTCTGACTTTAGGTAAGTGCTGTCCTGTGCTCTGCAAATCAGAGAGTTCAGGAGGTCCAATTTTGAATCTATCCCAGAAATCAGACCCGTGACGATATGTAAGATGTTAATTTGAGCATTGAGCTTGTCCGCGTGCATTAGTTCCGCACCTGCCATTGAAATGAGCGCCTCATTGATCATCGACAGATGGTTTGTGATCAATGGGGGCTTCTCCCCATTGTCCGCGTCTCTGCTCACGGGAGTTGGGGACTGAGCCATTTTGACGTGGTCCGGAGAAATTGATCTTGTTAAGTTCGGAGACTGGGTTTGTGAGATATTGGGTGATGACAGTGTTCTTCCTTCATTATCTGCTCGTAGGCTATTAGGCACGTCGGGCAAGGGCACACCGTTTAGAGTGGGACTCAGCTGAGAGTTCGCCAGGCTTTGATGGGTCCAAGCAGGCGGCCGAGGAGGGACCGCTTTTGGTGTCACAGGTTTAAGGGGTGCTCCACCATAGAGAGTAATAACTTTTCTAGAAAGTGGGATGCCAAGTGGAATGCCGAGTGCCCGGGGGGCTGTGGGGCTTAAAATCTCCCCGTCATCTGTTGCCTTGATGCGAGATGAAGAGGTCGAGGTCGAGGTTGGGCAAGGTTCCACTAGTGTGTGTGCTTTGGGGCTAAAAAAGGCTCTTATGTCCCTGTTTCCAACTGGCCTTGTAGGCGTTTCTTTTGCACTGAGGTGGGACTTACGGCCTATCGACTTTGATGGGCTGAGGGTCTCTGTTGGTGTTGCTAATGTCGAAGCTGGGAGTTCCACTGGGAATTCCGGTGATGTCGGGGTTGCGCCAGTCGCTCCTGTTTGATCCTCGTCTCTGAGACCTGGCCCTGGATAAAAGCCACCTATTCCTGGGGGATAGAATAGTTTTGCCTTCTGTCTCCTGGCTGATCTATGGGGGCGGGGCTTCTCCTGTAGTAGTGTCAGGTTCGAGTTTCTGACCCGCATATTTTTCAAAGTTTAATTGTCTCACCAGGGTTGGCTTGAATTGACTTTGCACAACAGCTACAACTTGGGTGTGGGGGGGGGCTAGGTGGAGCAGGCTTTTCCTCCGTCCAACAACTTTGGGGTCTGAGGGCTCCCCCCTACAGAGGGCCTTGGCGTGGCCGGTGAGGCTCTCACTGTCCGCCCACGGTGCGCCACTCACAACGAGGCGGATCGTGAATAGTGATTAGCTGATTCGATTAGTTGCGTCGGATAGATTGGCGTGACGGCTGATTTTTTAGGTTTTAGTCTTTTAGTATTTTGACTGCTGTTGGACAGGCCACATGAAGGGCTCGCTCCCTCCCCGCAGGACAGGGCCCGGGCCACCGTCAGCACCATTGCCCGGCCCAGCCGCCATCTTGGACACGGCACCACGCGGCCGCGCGGCCTCAGCCCGACCCCAACCCTGGGCCTGGCCAGGCCCCGACATCCCGGCACCACCCTCCACCCAGGAGGTGAACGGCCCACTTGGCAGGTCAATGGGAGTACGAAGTGTCGATGGCTCTCACCCGCCAGGTGCCGAGCACCCCCAGCCTCCTCGGGCGCTGGCTCCACCCCCCTGCTGGGTGTCTGGACTCCCTCATCCCAGACCTCCCGACCTCCAAGAGCGAGGGTCCGGACATCAAAGGGCGCCAGACCTATAACTGAGGCAGCCCCAGGACAGGAAGGCAGTTGTATCCTGGAGTCGAGAGACACCGCGACGAACTCATCCTTGACGGACTGTTGGTGCTGCCACAGCCCTGCCTTGTGAACTATTGTCCTGCCTGCTGGCGCTGCCGCGGCCCTCTGCAACCTTCATCCTCGTGGGACCTGCTGGCGCTGCCGCGGCCCTCTGCAACCTACATTCTCGTGGGACCTGCTGGCGCTGCCGCGGCCCTCTGCAACCTTCATCCTCGTGGGACCTGCTGGCGCTGCCGCGGCCCTCTGCAACCTACATTCTCGTGGGACCTGCTGGCGCTGCCGCGGCCCGTAG
This sequence comes from Lissotriton helveticus, assembly GCF_964261635.1. NCBI lineage: Eukaryota > Metazoa > Chordata > Amphibia > Caudata > Salamandridae > Lissotriton > Lissotriton helveticus. The sequence continues at coordinate 690,471,127 of NC_136059.1, read as the reverse complement.
TAACCTTCATCCTCGTGGGACCTGCTGGCGCTGCCGCGGCCCGTTGCAACCTGCATTCTCGTGGGACCTGCTGGCGCTGCCGCGGCCCGTTGTAACCTTCATCCTCGTGGGACCTGCTGGCGCTGCCGCGGCCCGTTGCCACCTACGACCTCTTCGGGACCTGCCGGCGCTGCCGCGGTCTGACATATCCGAACACCGAGCTCGAGGATTGTGAGCTATCACCGTTACACCTCCGTACCCGTGGGTACCAAGACTGTCCCGCTACCCCCTTCCCTTACTAGAGACTAGAATTGAGAGGATCATCGTGTCCTGATCGCCTTGTATCGTACCACTCTACTACCCGAAGTGCCTATAAAAGGTGTTACCCTAATCATTGTGTGGTGTCCATCTGTGGGGGGGAAGTTACCTGCCTGTGCGATCACTGTGCTCGGCCGACCCTCCAGGTCCCCGTCTAACATTGGTGGCTAGCGGCGCGATCCGAACCAACGCGTACCGTACAGACAGTAACTCACCCTACGACTAAAACCACAATGACGACCAAAGAGAGCGGATCGGCGGAGAAGTTCCAGATGGAAAAGCTGGAAGAATACAACCACCGAGAGCTCAAACAATTTTGCATAGACTTAGGCATTGCTACCACCGGGCTAAGCACAAAAGAAGACTTCAAAAACGCCCTAGAGGCCTGGACAGAGACAAATACCGCAACCCCCCGGGACCCCGCAGCCCCGGAAGTCAACACCACCCGGACGGAGGAACGGAGAACAGGCCCCTCCCATGAAGAGATCCAAGAGCGGGAAAAAAATAGATTACACGAGTTAGACTTGGCACGACTCAGATTAGACGGAGAATTGAAACTGGCGGAACAAAAAATAAACTTAGAACACTTACGGCTCAGAGAAGAGCGAGAGGAAAAACAGAGACAGAGAGACCTCGAAGAAAAAAGACTGGCATACGAGCACGAGTGCAAACTAGCGGAGATAGAAATACGCAAGCTGAACAAAAACCTAGGGGTGCCCGAGCAACCGCACTCCCCGGGTCCTACCGAGCAGAAGGTCCACATCCCCAAGGATGTGGTCCGAGAATATCACCGGAACGACGACATACAGCAGTGGTTCAAGGCCTATGAGATTGCCATGACCGCCCACCGGGTCGCTCGAAGTGACTGGGGAGCCGGTCTATGGGGGAGATTCGTCAACGAGGGTCGTGATGCCCTGCTGCAGCTTCCGGACCATCAAATGACGTCCTATGACCACATGAAGGCCGCCCTCCTCAGTCGATATGGACTTACACCCGAAATGTACCGCCAGAGGTTCCGCAACTGCACCCGGATCCCAGGTACGACGTGGTTGGAATACGTGAACTATTTCAGCCGAGCCTTCGAGGGGTGGATCAAGGGTAACAACGTAACCACTTACGAACAACTCTTCAATCTCATTGTGTGGGAGCACCTCTCCAACAACTGCTTTGTCGAGCTCAGGCAGCACCTCCTCGACAGTAAATTGACTGAACCCCGGCAGCTCGCCACCGAGGCTGACCGGTGGGAGAGCACCCGAGTGGCTCGGAGTGGGCCGAATGAGCAGAACAGAACCAACCAAGGTCACCATCGTCCCCGAGGAGGAGGAGGAGGCCCGGGCCGGGGCAGAGACGCCGCCCCGGCCGCACCCACTAACGCCACCCCGGCCCCAGCAGGCCGGGGAAACCCCCCGATGCGCCCGGGGTTCCGAGCTAACGTGACGTGTCATCGATGCCAGCGATTCGGCCACTATGCCAGTGACCCGACCTGCCCGAAGAACCAGGCCCCCGGGCCCCGCCAGATGGCGGCCGCCGCCCTGGGAGAAGAACAAGTCTCCGAAGACGCGGAGACCTATGAGTCGGAGCAGTTCGAGTGGGAACCCGCCGCCATGACCCTGGCATGCCTAGGAGGAAGAGACATGGTCCCGCGGACTCCCCTGCCCGCCAACACTCGGAAGTACAGCCAATGGGTGAGCATCAATGGGCGCAAGGCCGAGGCCCTGCGTGACACCGGGGCCAGTGTGACGGCCGTCCGCTGTCACCTGGTGACCCCAGAACAAATCCTACCAAATGTACTTTGCCCCGTCCGATCGGCAGATAACTCGGAGAGCCTGTGTCGGATGGCCTGCGTCCCCTTCGAATGGGGAGGAGTGTCCGGCATGCTGAAAGTAACTGTCCGTGACGATGCCCCCGTAGACTGCCTCCTGGGGAACGATCTCGAGAGCTCCCCGTGGGCCGCTGTGGAAAGAAGAGAGCATCTGGGGATGTTGGGTCTCCCGGACTGGGCGTGCGTAACCACCCGGTCCATGGCCACCCGCACCATCCCTAGACCAGAAGAACCAGAATGGGCAGCACCTCCGCCCTCGATCACTCCAGAAGAAGACTTCCTCCAGACCGACCACCCGGACCCCACCCCAGAGGGGTCCACACAGCCCCCCGAGCTTCCCGACCTGGCTCAGTGGCGTCAAGAAGGGGGGCCCACCCAGGAACAATTCCGGCAGGAGCAAAAGACCTGCCCCTCCCTCGAGGGATTGCGACAGCAAGCGCTCGCCCAGAGCCAAGGAGACACCACCGGGGCCCACTGGGTTTATTGGGACAATGATCTCTTGTACAGCGAACAGAAAATCGCAGAACTGGGGGCCGGGCGAGTGCTGGTGGTGCCCCTCCACTTCAGAGACTTCCTGTTGAACCTAGCCCATGATGTCCCCCTGGCCGGGCACCTGGGCCAAGACAAGACCTACCACCGCCTGGTGACTCACTTTTTTTGGCCCAAAATGAGAAATGACGTATCCAACCATTGCCGGTCCTGCCCGACCTGCCAGGCCAGTGGGAAGAGCGGCCGCAAACTCAAGGCCCCCCTACAACCATTCCCCGTGGTGACCACCCCGTTCGAAAGGGTGGGAATAGACATTGTGGGGCCCCTGGACCCCCGAACAGCACAGGGACATCGCTTCATCCTGGTCCTGGTGGATCACGCTACCCGCTATCCTGAGGCGGTCCCCCTTCGTACGATAACAGCCCCAGTAGTGGGTCGAGCCTTGATGGGGATCTTCTCTCGAGTGGGCTTCCCCCGGGAAGTCGTCAGCGACAGGGGTACGAACTTTATTTCAAAGTATATGAAATCCCTCTGGCAGCAGTGCGGAGTCACTTACCGATTCACCACCCCCTATCACCCCCAGGGGAACGGACTGGTCGAACGGTTCAACCGCACCCTCAAGGGGATGATCATGGGGCTGGAAGAACCCCTACGCCGCCAGTGGGACGTGCTACTACCGTGCCTCCTCTTCGCCTACCGAGAAGTCCCCCAGAAGTCCCTCGGCTTCAGCCCCTTCGAACTCCTGTACGGACACCCCGTTCGCGGGCCTCTCAGCCTAGTGAAGGAGGAATGGGAAATGGCCCCCCTAAAGACCCCTCCGGACGTCTACAAATACCTCCTGACCCTCCGTAATCAGACCCGGAAATTCAGGGAGATCGCTAAAGCCAATCTGGAGGCCAGTCAAGAGGACATGAAGAAGTGGTACGACCAACATGCCTCCTCCATCGAGTTTGAACCGGGTCAGCAGGTATGGGTGATGTCCCCCATCGAACCGTGTGCCTTGCAGGACAAATGGGCGGGGCCCTTCAAGGTGATCGAGCGCAGGAGCCCCGTCACCTATCTCATCGACCTGGAGTCCCCCCGGAACCCCCTCCGGGTCCTCCACGCCAACCGACTCAAACCCCACTTCGTGCGCTCAGAGCTCAGCCTGCTGATGGCTACCGACAGTGGCGCAGAAGGAGACTCCGAGCCCCTCCCTGACCTACTGAGGACCCGGGAAAGAGATGGTTCGGTGGACGGGGTCCGACTCTCTGAGGCCCTGACCCCCGAGCAGCGTCAAGATTGCCGGGCCCTCCTGCTGCCGTTCGCAAACCTGTTCTCTCTCGCACCCGGAGTCACCTCCTGGTGCCTGCACGACGTGGACACGGGGGACAGTCCTCCTGTTCGACACCGGGCGTACCGAGTACCGGATCGGGTACGTACATGCATCCAAGAAGAAGTCTCCAAGATGCTCGCCCTCGGAGTCATCGAACCTTCGGACAGTCCCTGGGCCAGCCCGGTCGTCCTGGTCCCCAAGGCCGCGGCCCCGGGCACCACCCCTGAACTCCGATTCTGCATTGACTACCGGGGTCTGAACGCGGTCACCCGAACCGACGCTCACCCTATCCCCCGAGCAGATGAACTAGTCGACCGCATGGGGGCAGCCCGCTACCTAAGCATCTTTGACCTGACAGCGGGCTACTGGCAGATCGGCCTCACCCCCAGAGCCCAAGAACGTTCCGCTTTCTCCACCCCGGATGGGCACTACCATTTCAGAGTGATGCCCTTCGGCATGAAGAACGCTCCAGCCACTTTTCAAAGACTGGTGAACCAGGTATTGGCGGGCCTCGAAGAATTCAGCGCCGCCTACCTGGACGACATCGCGGTATACAGCCGCCACTGGACGGATCACCTCCACCACCTCAGAGAGGTCCTGCAGGCCCTCCGACAGGCCGGCCTCACCATAAAGGCCAGCAAGTGCCAAATCGGCCAGGGGTCCGTGACCTACCTCGGACACCAAGTGGGGAGCGGTCTGGTGGCCCCCCTCCAACTCAAGGTAGCTGCCATTCAGTCCTGGCAACCCCCTGAGACACAAACCGAGGTCCGAGCCTTCCTGGGGCTCACCGGATACTACCGGCGGTTTGTAAGGGACTATGGCAGCATTGTGGGGCCCCTCACGGAGCTCACGTCTAAGAACCACCCAAAAAGAGTCAACTGGACTCCCGACTGTCAAGCAGCCTTCGAGACGCTGAAGGCCGCCATGTGCACCGCTCCTGTGCTCCAGGCCCCCGACTACAGCCGCGAGTTCATCGTGCAGACCGATGCCTCCGACCATGGTATTGGGGCCGTCCTCTCCCAACTGAACCCCGAAGGAGTGGACCAACCAGTGGCCTTCATCAGCAGACGCCTACTGCCCCGAGAACAACGCTGGAGCACCATTGAGCGAGAGGCCTTCGCGGTGGTATGGGCCCTCAAGAAGCTCCGGCCGTACCTCTTCGGAACCCATTTCCGGGTACAGACGGACCATCGGCCCCTGCAATGGCTCATGCAGATGCGGGGGGAGAACCCCAAACTATTGCGATGGTCCATCTCCCTGCAGGGGATGGACTTCACTGTGGAACATCGCCCTGGCCAAGACCACGCCAACGCGGATGGCCTGTCCCGCTTTTTCCGCCTCGACGAGGAAAGTCCCCAAGAAGATGGGTGACTCTCCTCGCCTTCAGCTGGGGGGGACGCCTGTTGGACAGGCCACATGAAGGGCTCGCTCCCTCCCCGCAGGACAGGGCCCGGGCCACCGTCAGCACCATTGCCCGGCCCAGCCGCCATCTTGGACACGGCACCACGCGGCCGCGCGGCCTCAGCCCGACCCCAACCCTGGGCCTGGCCAGGCCCCGACATCCCGGCACCACCCTCCACCCAGGAGGTGAACGGCCCACTTGGCAGGTCAATGGGAGTACGAAGTGTCGATGGCTCTCCCCCGCCAGGTGCCGAGCACCCCCAGCCTCCTCGGGCGCTGGCTCCACCCCCCTGCTGGGTGTCTGGACTCCCTCATCCCAGACCTCCCGACCTCCAAGAGCGAGGGTCCGGACATCAAAGGGCGCCAGACCTATAACTGAGGCAGCCCCAGGACAGGAAGGCAGTTGTATCCTGGAGTCGAGAGACACCGCGACGAACTCATCCTTGACGGACTGTTGGTGCTGCCACAGCCCTGCCTTGTGAACTATTGTCCTGCCTGCTGGCGCTGCCGCGGCCCTCTGCAACCTTCATCCTCGTGGGACCTGCTGGCGCTGCCGCGGCCCTCTGCAACCTACATTCTCGTGGGACCTGCTGGCGCTGCCGCGGCCCTCTGCAACCTTCATCCTCGTGGGACCTGCTGGCGCTGCCGCGGCCCTCTGCAACCTACATTCTCGTGGGACCTGCTGGCGCTGCCGCGGCCCGTAGTAACCTTCATCCTCGTGGGACCTGCTGGCGCTGCCGCGGCCCGTTGCAACCTGCATTCTCGTGGGACCTGCTGGCGCTGCCGCGGCCCGTTGTAACCTTCATCCTCGTGGGACCTGCTGGCGCTGCCGCGGCCCGTTGCCACCTACGACCTCTTCGGGACCTGCCGGCGCTGCCGCGGTCTGACCCATCCGAACACCGAGCTCGAGGATTGTGAGCTATCACCGTTACACCTCCGTACCCGTGGGTACCAAGACTGTCCCGCTACCCCCTTCCCTTACTAGAGACTAGAATTGAGAGGATCATCGTGTCCTGATCGCCTTGTATCGTACCACTCTACTACCCGAAGTGCCTATAAAAGGTGTTACCCTAATCATTGTGTGGTGTCCATCTGTGGGGGGGAAGTTACCTGCCTGTGCGATCACTGTGCTCGGCCGACCCTCCAGGTCCCCGGCTAACAACTGCAGTCTTTGAGTTGCGCTCTATCCTGCGCTCTATTCTTTATTATCCTTTGTTAATCGGCACTTCCATCTGTGTGGGCGCGGGAATCTTGGATCTTAGGTCTTGAAGCGCCGGGGTCAGCCGTGTGGCAGGTGGGGGAATAAGTGCGGCGGCCGGGGGGAGGGAAGCGAGAGGCGAGGGAGGTAAGGCTAAGTTGAAAAGAGTCTCACCTCAACTGCCTGCCCAGCAGCCTGTGCCACGCACACCTGGGGGTCTTGACTCTCAGCACACTGCGTCTGGATGCCTCTCCTCCTCTGCTCCAGTTTTTGCTCCGTTCTGCTCCACGCAAGCGCTTCTGATTCCCCGGTACACCTCCGTTGCTCCCCCTTCCACAGCCCCAACACTCCACTAGGTGAGACTCTTGGTGCTCTGTGATCTGTGCTGCTCTGCTCTGCACACCACAACCACAGCTCCCGAGCCCAGAGTCACAGCTCCTCCTGCACGATCGGCTGCTGCACGGCCAGCTAACCCCCACCAGCTGCCGAGTTCAGGAGTGTGTGTTCAGGTTATGTCTGGGGGAACGGTGACTAGTTTGCAAAAGCTCCAGGCAGCCTAACAGACTCCCGGCCGAGCACTCCCTGGGTGCTGCCGAAACTGTTGCCCCCTTGCGGCTGGCCGCTGCTGGCCGCTGCTGAGGCTAAGGTTGGGGCCGAGGTTGGAGCCTGCCTGCTGCCGATGCTGCCGGTGCTGATGTCACACCGATACTAGCACCGATACTAGTGCGGAGCCGCTGCCGCCGAGCCCCTGCTGAAAGCCGCCTGGTGTGCCCCCGGTCTCCCTGTCTCCTGTCCGGCTCGACACTCCGCTAGTGGCCGGGGGGAGGAGGGGGTGCTCGGCTTGCTGGGGAGATGTGCAGCCTGCGGCTCCGGCGGGAATGGAGGTCAGCGTCTCTAGCGTCTCTGACGTTTCTGGATCTCTGCTGCCCTCTCGTGGTTCAACAGCAGCTGAATGAATTGCCCAAGTGTTCGACAGGCAGCAGTGGAAGGATTGACTCTACTCTCAGTAGGAAGAGCCTTCCAAATTCTAGGAGCAAAGCCAGAGAAAGCACGTTTGTACGTACTTTTCTTTTTGAATTTGGGAGGTTTCAAGAGTAGAGTGGACATACTTCTTAAGTTCCAACCCAAGCCCGAAAGAACAAGCTTGTTTGCCAGATAGGCCGGAGTGTTGTAGTGCAAGGCTTTATGCATGAGGCAAACTATTTTAAAACGAATCCTCGCTTCAATAGACAGCCAGTTAAGCTGAAGCAGGTCCAGTGTAATCCGATCATATTTTTTGGAGCCAGTGATAAGCCTGGCCGCTGCGCTGAGCGTGGCTCTGAGAGGGGACATGCTTGCTTTAGGAAGCCCCACAAGAGTTACCAGACCATATTCAAGTCGTGAGATCACCAGGGATTGTACTGCAGGCTGTATTTCTTCAGGCGGAAGGAAAGGCTTAATTTTCTTAAGGTTGTTATGATGAAAGTTGGCACCCCTAATAGTGGCACTGAAGTGGGCTTGCATATTCAGGAATTTGTCCAAGGTAATACCTAACAATTTAGCGGAATCAACCATGTGAGGGGTGCAGTTAAGGGCTGTGAGTTGTTTTAGCCAGTCAAGAGTAGGAGCAGAATGCTTGTGGGGTGAAATCAGCAGGATTATCGTTTTGTGGCTGTTCAACAATAGAGAATAAAGTGAGAGACCACCTGTTTTGTGCCCACACCACCCTCACTCTTTTACCCCTCTGCCCGGCAGGAATAGACCAAGCATAGGCAAAGCCAATAAGTCTCACCTTTGACACCTGTTGGCTCCGCCAATGAGTTTTATTCATGCTGGACATCACTGGCAAAAATGCTGATGGTGTACAGCTTGAAAAAATTGAAAAAGTAGGTGTGATGAAGCGTGCACATAGATTATGATGCATGAGCATGACACAGGTACCATTTCTTTTTTTAATCCAATCCAAGACGGTAAATAAAAAAGTATGAAAATGAAGTAGCACATAAGCACCTTTATTTATAAAATGTTCTGCCTGGTCCTCCAAAAAACAACTAAAATTAAAAAACAAAAAATATTGGAACGGAAAGAGGGCAGCGGTGAAGCTGGCACTTGTAGCAGGTGTAGGAGGCTACGGGGGAGAAGCACACAGGGGAGGGAGCAACAAGGAGGGTGGGTAGATACCTACGAGGGTGGGAACAACACAGGGCAAATGGAGAAGCACAAAGAGAGAGAGAATGGGACAGCACCACATTTGGAAATGTAAGACAAGCTGTTCTCTCCTTGTGCTGCTTGTGTTTTTTACTGAATGGAAATTCTTATACGGCATTAAACACATTTTTGTGATTACAACGCTGATTTTCTACCGCCGGTCTGTACGTACAATACATTTCAATGATAGGGTCATTTTAATGTACTTATGTACTTATTTGTGATTTGTGGGGTAATCAGAAGGCTGGGATTATTGACGGTTCCACTCTGTAGTTCCATGAAATTGAGAGTTTTCCCTTTATGTGCCCACTGCTTTGAATGGCTGTGCACTGCCGAACCGACACACCCATTTCTGATCCATAACCCTAATGTGACAAATGAGAAAAATAAACCATACTTATAGTCAGAAGATCCATTGGCGGATCTATATCTCTACATATTGTGATTCTGTGGATCATAATCATAGAAATTGCACCTGAAAATGATTTCTTTGCACACCTAAATTGATATTAGGTTCATCCAAAAGTTTGAACCTTCAGACATATATCTCCAGCACAGAAAAACATTGTAGAGCTGCAGCAGTTCACCTCTGAAGCCTCAACTTTAAATCTGCAGTTGTAAAAACAAATAGACAGTTCAGAAATGGGCTAGCAGAACATATAATTGGGCAAAATTAATGGTTTGGGTAGGCTTTATTTGCTGTCATATTGACAGTTTCTACAGTTGTAAATGTCAAATTCAAATTTGGTTAGTACAAAATACACGCGACTACGTACAATAACATACAAACCCCCAACTTCATCCTGATTTATGCAATTGCAATAAAATTAGTTCTTAATTAACGTATCTATCAGATTCCATCAATAAGGCATCTCATATTTTATGCAGTCACACTTGCTCTCCATACACAGTTTACTTCCCATGATTGTCCTAAGGCAAATTGCTTACTACTCTTCACTGACATGAAGGGTGGGCTGAAAATTGTTAGTTGCTGAAGTATACAAAAAAGTGACGGATGGAATGACTGAATTATTCTCAGCCACTGGGAACTACTTGGGCAGCATGCCAGTCCATTGTTATTTTGCAAACCATGAAACCTCAATGTGTAAACAGTCATATGCAAATCAGTCTTGACCCTGCTCCAATGAGAACAGTCCAGCACAAACTGCTAGGCCAGGTCCTTCATGAACCGGAACCCAAGCAACCCAACAACCAAATTGTTAGTTGCTAGGCACCATCTGAGTGAGATGGACTTTCATTCCATAGACTAATGAGTTTTGGCAATGCTGTTCCTTGGTTTGCTTTCATTGCCTAAATTTGGCTTGTACACCAGATATGAGAAAAGTTCTGACTGGAAGTATACTGTCCTGTTGGCATAGATATGGGACACGCTTAACAACAATAACATTAGGTAAAGTACATGTTGTAGCAATATATCATCAAGTTTTTGTTTCTACTAAGAGGCTAACATTCTTCATGAGTTAACTTTACCAGTTTATGGTCCGTATTGGGAACAGCATCTGTAACAAAGCTGAGAATAGCTTTTGCTTCAGGTCAGTCCGTATGCAGTGTAATGGAGTGCCTGGAGAATCTGTTGTATTTCAAAGTCCCCTATTTATTCAACTAAGCCCTACCCACTACCTCCAAGGATCAGTATGGATGAAGACATGTGTCATTAGAATACGGGCTTCAATCAAGGCAGATGCAGAGCAGTTAGCTAAGGTTTGACAAAACCCACCCAATTCAGAATTTTACTGGCATGCAGAAATGAAATATTTTTCACTTGCATTCCATAACCGGAATGTTCCTGACTGCCACAGGCACCAATGTTTGCCTGTCGCACTTCAAGCCTGTCATGGTCAATCACAAACACCTGAATAAATTAGGTCAATTGTTATTTGTGGAATCAGCTGTAGTAACTCCCCCTGAAGAAAATCTACCTTCTGCCACTCCCCTATCTGTCAGATAATGTAGACCCTCCTTGTGTTGTCAAATTCCTATCTCTCCCTGTCTCTAACACGAAAAGCAGCTGGGCATGAGCGGGAAGGGGGCATTCCACAGAGGTCCTGGTCTTGTAACATGACTCCACCCACCACTTGAGAGTCCACGGTTTCAGATACCAAAAATGAGTTATACTCATCAGTATTTCTAGAAAAATGAAGCAAGTGCTTCGCTGCTGTAAAACTGCATGTGTGCACTGACTAGGGTGGCCACTTTCTCCCTTCTCATTACAAAGTTCCTCTTCTAGACTTTTGCAAAATAAACAAATGCATTCTAAGTACTGCGATTTTCCTTTGCTTCGCCTCAATGTAATAAAATAACACAACCTGAAAACAATGATTTCTAGGTGAAAAGTTCAGGACTGGAACCGGTGTCTGAAATGACCTGGAGTAAGGTAGTCATGCTAGCTAGCATTCCCTGTGACATGCGGGCTCGTGCCTAGACGTAAACATTTAGAGCAACGTTTGGGTGTGGTGTTGGAGAATGGAAAACTGCTTGTCTAACACCTTTCCTCCTCTCTTTCTAGGTAAAAGTGACCCCTTCTGTGTGGTGGAGTTGAATAACGACCGGCTCCTCACGCACACAGTGTACAAGAATCTCAACCCGGAGTGGAACAAAGTCTTCACATTGTGAGTGTCACCTAGACTAGCTATCATCAACGGGCATCCGAGGCAAACTATGCAAACAGAACACCCGGTTTTTGTATTTTAATTGTTTTTTACGTTTAATTTTTTTCTTAATTTGTTTTTGCTTCTGTTTTAGCGCAACGTAAGGAACTTAAGTGACAACTGAAAAAAATAACATTTGAAAAGCATTTGTTTGAGGAGGAAAATGCTAGGTAGCTCATCTTTCTATTTTTGAGTGGATTAGGAACGTAGTAGTCGTTTATTATTGCTAGGACGTTTGCCCGTGTTTTGTTGAAAAATGTGCTATGTCTTGATGGGAAGTGTAGGTGAATGATGGCATGTTAGTATAGGATGGCTGTCTGCGTGTCCCGAATGTCTCCTAGCAGCAGGCGCATTCGAAGTGTGTGCGTGTTCATTTAGGCATCAGTTCTCACCTCTCAGAAGACCATATGGTATACAGAACTTATGGCTCTAGCTGGTGTCTGGTAAATGACGTATATTATGCAAGGAAGGTGGAGTGCGGGATAAGCGAGACGAATTTCAGCTCATGTCCTGTTCCAGGAGACACCACTGAAATTTTAGAAAGCTAAGTGGAAATAATAGGCCTATCTACTGTGTTTTCTTTTTCCTACGATTCCCTCTTTTAGAAATAATTAATTTATGAGTGTCTTAATAATAGCTCACTACAAATCAGACTTAGTAACACCTTTCTGTTTTTATGTAGATCTTCCTGTCACAGTACTGAACCATCCTAGCACTGTAACAAAGGGTCTATTAAAATAATTCAATAGTGGTTAATACATTTGCCTTGGCAGCCTAAATGTCTGCAAGCCTTGCTGTTACTAATTCTCTAAATATACAAAGAGAAGGTTTTGGCTATATCAAGAGGGGTGTTTCTTTTTCATAGCATGCTACGGAGTGTTTAATACATCATTCCACCTAATGCGAAATGCTTGCATTGTAATGCATGAGGGAGTATTTTACGTCTCAAATATACTCTGAATTATTCCACATTAAATTCTCATAGATGCTTTGGACTCAGAGAGTAATTGTTATTTCTATTAGTTTTTTTTCGTTGCAGCAGTAAATTCTTTTGTTTTATCAGGACACAAATGCAAGCCTGACCCATTGGCTTTGTCAGTATCAGTGGTGGCTCCTCCGCAATGGCAGAGGAGCGTCGCCTCACTGCATGGCCCAGAGCCAGCAAATGTAAAATAAAATGATGTGTGTGCATTGTTTTATTTTTCATTTGCTGACTCTTCGCCAGAGCTGTAGGGAAGGGCAGGGCCTATACCTGGGAGGGGGGAGGAGGAGTGCTCTGTGCACTCCACTCCCTAAGTGCTCATCTGTGTTTGGCCGCCGTCTCAGGCCTATCAAAACATACATGCGCACTTAGGTTATCTCCAGGCCAGCTGCTGTGAGCAGCCAGGCTGGAAGAACCCCTCAGACTCCATGACCTGAGCAGGGTGTTTTTGTAGCCCGCTTAGGCCAATCCCCGCGCTGCTTTGCAGCACGGGGATTGGATGGAAATCTGTTCCAGGGGCTGCTGGGACTGGGCAGTAAGAGGAGAGGTGGCGCGACCCTTGAGGCTGCTGGCGGCTAAAGGTAAGTTTTAAAAAATATTTTAAATGTAGCATTTCTCACCCACTCCGCCACCTGCTTGACCCCTCCCGCGACCCATCCACCGTCCCCACCACCCTTTGTTTATGTCGGCCACCACTGGTCAGTATACCCCGTATTATGATGTCAGACGGAAAGCCATCCAACAACTCATCGGAGGCTTTCCGGCCAACATCATAGGTTTACGTCCAACTGCTCTATTATGATACTGGCGGTCGGAGGTGAAAACCGCTGGGAAATTCCGCTCTGCTTCCGATGGGCTAATGGAGCCCGTCGGGGCGGCCGGTGGAAGTGTAATCTCAAAATGGCAGCAGAGCCAGTGTTGGCTTCGCCGCTGGGATTCCAATTTTGCTTTCCGCCTGCCCTTTCATGGTAGTTCGGCCTCCACAAAAAGAAAGGGGGAAAGTGACTTTGTGGGGCCCAAGCTGAGCCCCCTGGCCCTCTGCTATGGGGCCTGGGCCACTTGTGGTGCCCCCTAAACATCCCTGCACCATGGGGCAGGGTGGTTGCATCCCAATACTGTGGATGGAACTGCTGACTAATAATCGGGCGGATTCAATTTCGCTATGGTGTCCGTTGGACGCTCGTCCATCCGATATCGTAATAGGGCCCTATAAGTTTTATAACCTATGACTTTTAGGTAGCACTCAGAGTTCTCCAGCCATAGGAGTTACACAGTCTTGAAGAAGCCTGCTCCCCATGCGTGTATAAAAGATAGGTGCCCTTGCCCTCAGGGGTGGTCATTCTTACCAGCACCCATGCTTCCTGTTATGTTCTGTTATTGAACAACAGGTTTAATGCAGCCCCATCAGGAAGGGGAAGTGAGGTCATTATGCCTGATGTCATGTGATTTTTCAGGACTCCATTCTCATGCATTAACATTTATTGCTAAATTTTATTTACTAATGAGGAGTCATCTTAAATGGTCAATGCACGTAGTTTGTGCTTGTGACTTTGGTGTCCCAGTCCAATCAAAAATATCTGACGTGACAGGTTTTAATGCTGTTATTTCGCTCAAACCAGTTGGCTTGCAAAAGGTTAGCATTCCCCTCCCAAATGCAAGGCAGGAAGGCAGAGGAAGGTGGCAAGGTATGCAGAAAGCACTGATGCTCTTTTGAAGTAGAGGTGTGCTCATGGCCAGCAGTGCATGGGTATACAAATTTGAGGTAAGTATTATAGTTATGGGTACATCTGTAGCATCTGAGTAGAGTAACATTCGTCAAAAACTTTTAGGAGTGAAAGGCTACTTTACTGCATGAGTTGGATGGTCTCCCCCAAGGAATTACTTTTTTTCTGGCAACATTTTAATTTTTGAAGCGTTTTTAGGCAGTAATTTAGTCACAATTTCATAAGATTTAAAGAATACTTTAGCGCGGTAATGACAATAAAACGTATTTGCAGGCTGTTGCTGATGCAGTTTGCCCAGTGTCCCTCCAGCTTCTACCAGATTCCGGGTATCTTTTTTAATAGAAATATTGGAAATTGCATAAGCAGGAGACAGTGCACTTGTAAGTGAATTCTATGTACAGCTGCACTCTATAGCCTGCATAATTTTCTTTTGTGTATTCATTCATAAATACTCCAAGTTCAACTCATGCTCGTTACTAACCTTACTAAAGTGGATCCTTCACTTAGACAACAACTTCTAAGCTAATTCATCTCTAATAGGTAACTTAGATGGGGAAGACTAACTCAGAAGTCTCCTTAATATAACTAAGTCACCACTGGACTGAAGCCACCGTAGGTGGGGGTGAGGTGTAATGTAAGGTCTGTGAGGAGGAACAGTAGTATGCATAGTAATAACGATTACCAGTGATTAATCCCTCATTCGGATCCTCTCCCTCATTGCATTCCTTATTAATGAGAAATACTGAAACAGAATGGCTTTTATTCAGATTGAAACAAAGCACAGGCAGAAATGCTACCTTTATTTTCATGGGAAGACACAGGTATTACATGGACACCAACGTCATTATACAAATCACAAAGCATGAATACCTTTTGTTTTTTCAACCTGTATCGAGCCATCCCCTTAGTGGGATGATTTTGAATACGCAAAGATAAAGGGACCGCTGCCAGGTAGTACATCAAGGTAAGAATGGGTCAAATGTAATGTCTTAAAACAGTAGAAGCATTTATATCCTTACCAGATGCCCATTAGGTGATAGGAAGGTTAATTGAGCGTTGGAAGGCACGGGACCTCTCAATGTATGTTCAATTCATTTCAACAGCTACAAGCATATGCTACAAGCTTTTCATCTTACGACTCCATGGTCTCGATTAAGGGGCTTATTGTATTACCAGTAGGATATTTCCTGGTCCCGTGGGAATTATAAGGTTCTGAGGAAGGCTGCAGTCCTGGTGTATTTTAACAAGAAGCTTTGCCTGTTGAAAGCAGTGAAAATCTCAAGATGAAATAATGAGTATGAGTGGAGAGGATGTAGCCTTACGGCTAGAGCATCAACCTCGAAGTTGTGGAACCGGGTTTGATTCTTGGCAACGACGCTCAACGTCCTGTGATTCTGGGCAAATCACTTAATCTTTCCATGCCTTACAAAAATGTATGTGTCCATCTGTAATGAAACTGGTGCTCATGTAAAGCGCTCTGATACCTGATATTTTCGAATCTAGTTTGCGCTATATAAGACTCAAAAAAAGAAAAATGTTACTTGAGGAATGACCCGAGGCATCTGGATCTCAGTAATTGTTCAGTTTTTAGCAGACTCTAATTGTCCCACTTGTAATATCTGATAACTCAACGTCTTATTTATTTTACTCCTGGTGTTGCTAACTCCACTGGGTGGAGTTAGCAAGGAAGAACCCAGGCCACTTGCAATTCATCCCGGTGCAGATAAAGGTCTCCTTGAGTAATCATTGACCAAATTGGGTGTACTACTTATCCAGGAACTTTATCTGTTTGATATTTGGTGCATGTGCACTCAGTGCAGTACAGTAGTCCTACCCAAACAACATTTTACAAGATCATACCTCCCTTCACTATCCTCAGTTTCCCTATTGACAATAAACTGTACCCTGGGTCACCCCCATATGATCACACTCCTAGCATAGGATGAGTTACTTGTTGCAGATAACTGGCCTGCCAGCATTTCCTCAACCTATTCCCCACCACTCGTATGTTTACTTTATTTCGATTTATAGGGCGCCTGGTTACACCCGCTGGTATGTACCCGCGCTGTCGATTACCACTGATAATTCTCAGAAAAATTATTGCTATTCAGTTCATAGGTAGTTATGTATCTATTGTGAAAACAGCCATGTTTTCAGCTTCTTACTTAAGATCTTCTCTAAAGTTTCCTTTCGGAGGGACATGGGTAATTAATTCCAGCTCTTAGCTGCCAGATAGCTAAATGATCATGCGCCCATACGAGCTCTTTTTATCCTAGGGACTTTTACCAGATGTGTTCCGGTAGATCTTAACTGACGTTCTGGTTCGTATACAGAGAGTAGGTTATCCAAATAGGTAGGGCCTTTCACTTGCAAGATACAATTGCTATAACATAGTGCCTTAAATATGATACGTTTTGAACAGGTAACCAGTGTAGTGTCTTTAGTGCGTTTTCCGAGGGTGCCCTTCTTGGCAAGTTCAGGGTGAGACGTGCGGCTGCATTCTGGATGGACTGCAACTTCTGCAATCCTCTTTTTGTTGCTCCCAGCCAAAGCACATTCCCACAATCCAGTCTTTCTGTGACCAGAGCATGGATCAGGGTTTTTCCTGATGATATAGGAAGAATGTCTAGGATTCTCCTGAGGATTTTTAAGATTCCGAAACACTTACCTCTTGTTCTATTGATCTGAGCATCAAAAGATAGTTTTGAATCCATCCATATTCCCAGGTTTTTTACCTCCGACTTTGGGGTTGGGACTGGGCCAAGCATAGTTGGCCACCATGCCGGCGACCATAATGATGGAGCATTTCCTACTATCATCACCTCAGTCTTATTGCCATTTAGACCTAAGCAATTGTCTGATGAGATTAGTTTACTGAGAAAAGTGCTATTTTGACCACTCCTTCTTTTCGGGTAAGCATGCATTTTAAAGCACTTAGCGACTGAACTCATACTCCTTATGTTCCAGGTAAGGCACTTGGAAATATTGGGGTGATTTATGGCAGGTAGTTAAATTCCATTTCAGGCAAGACCTGTATGCCGAGCCGCCTACCTCCCATTAACCCACCATCAGCCAAGGATACTGTGGTTACCTTCCCTCCTATGATGTGGCATAACTACTTACATGATAGACTGATGGACCCATTCAAATCAAACCACATCCACTACCCTCCCCTAAAAGGGGTCTTCAATCAACTGCTATCCAGTGGCAAAACCATACTGCAAGTCTACATTCTCTCTACTGAATCTTGGTGAAGGATGTGTGAGAGGGTGCTTCATAAGTCAGCTATTACTCCTCCCTTCTTCCCCCAATTACTGGATGTAGTAGCTGTGGTCATCAGTGTTTCATCCAAATTACATATTGAAAAATTACTTTGGTCCCTTCTGGGTTATGATCAATGTTCTATGCCTACTTAAACATGTTTGATCAGACCAGATCATCTGCCAATTATGTGGTTACTTTTGGCTCGTTGAACTATTCTTCAGACTCTGAGCAGGATAGAATAGTCGCCTGCAGACTCAAGTTCCGACCCATTCTCACTTCTTAGGTAGCACCCACCCAAGAAGACTCCCACACTCAGCACAGCCACATCTTGACCATCCTGTACCTGTTGCTGGGCACGTCTTAGGGTATTTCGGTGGAGTGGTCCTCTGTTCTGCCTTCTCTGTTGCCTTGGTGTGGTTGCAAACCATCCATCTGATGGTATTAAATTGCTCCACTCAGTCCAGCTATGTCTTAATTTCTTCAAAAAAGATCGCTTTGTCCTTCAAAAGCACCTTAAGCTTCAAAAGCAACAGTATCATGTATTTCATTCCTGTGTCTCTTGCTTTTTTCCCACTTTTGTGACAGATTAATTTTACTCCTATTCTGCCGAAGTGTAATCTGGGAAAATCATAATTTTACTGTTCTCTATAATGAAGTGGCCAAAAGTCTGTGCTTTCTGCAGGAACATATCTCGATCACAATAGTTCACAAGAGCGGATACCACCAGGTGGGTAGGCAATCATAGAAGAGGATTCCCTGCTGGCACACTTTGCACTTCTTCAACTACAAAATAATTTAAGAGTCTCTGGGATTGCCACAGTTTTAGAGCACCAATCATCCACATACTCCACCTTCTCAGCACCTTTGCATCTCTCTGGCAAACTCACCACTCTCAAGTTGTTACTGCTTAACTGGTCCTACATGTCCTCATTCTGAATTTGAGGAATTGCAAGCTCTCAAGAAAGTCTCTGACCTGAATCTGCATTTGCTTTGCAGAGGGCTGCAGTTGGCTCATAGTGACCTCGATGTTTTTGACTCTGTCAGACCGTTTCTTCAGATCATCTCTGAGAAGGATCACTTTGATTGATACTGGGTCTATTTTATGTATCAGCTCCACCCTCATAGATGGGATTGCTTCCAGGATCCTCTCCAACTTGTCCGCAGTGCGATTCTCACTGTTGTCCATTTGTTCCTAGGTGGGGACTGCCGTATCCAGCGTGAAAGACTTAATTTTATCTGTTTTTACCTTTGAGTGGGTTCTTCTGGTGGGGTTTGAGGCACAGCATAGGCACACTTCAGGATTCCCCTGCCAGCCTTCAATTCTTGAGGGAGGTCTCTGTATTCCTCAGCACTGCCCATATCACCTTTAAACAATCCCCTCCATATCAGTGTGCAGTTGGTGACCACTTGTTCCTCGTCAACTGACCCCACCGGAAGTACACTTTGGGTGCAACCTGGTGTGAACATTGTCTGCTATGCTCCTGCTGTGGCCCACCAGTTGCCGGGCAGCCATCTGTTAGTGCAGCTACTGTTAATGGTACCACCACAAATAAACAGTTGTTAGGTGTGCTGCATCAGACCCAATCTGTGGCCATCCAGGCTCTGAAGGACTCATTGTGCCCTCATGGTTGCGGCCAAAGCTCTCTGGTCTCTCTCTAAGAGGATGTGTCTGCGCATTGCCACAATCAGACCACTGAGTCATCTTTCCTTTGCCTCTGCCTCACCCAACCATAGCAGCAGGCCAATGTGGAGACATCCCCTCACTATGCTGTCTGACGCACAACTCCAGCAGAAGACTGCACCTCCGCTTCACCATGCCCTGCTCCCATGGCAGGCCTCACCTGCTACTCGCTAGTATGGGTGGGTCAGGCTAACATTTCAGAAGTATTTCACATCGAAGTTCACGTTTCAGAAGTGGGATCCATGGCATCAGTAAGGGATAGGTCATGGACGAAGATCGTAGAGGAAATGTCCTGGGCCCTTGAGAACATGCACTGTAACAAGGTTACACAGTGACTACATCAGATTGAAGAATGTCACAGATTGCATCTGTGATTGGTGTACATGATTAACAAAGGTCTTATTTGCCTGAGTCACTTTTAAAGTAACTTGGCATCAGATTGTAAAGTTAATTTGAGGTTTTATATGGAGCCGCTCCGAGATATTTTTGCCCAGCAGGAATTAAAAAAAAAAAGCTGTCTCTGTTGCCCCCCGATTTGGGTCTGAAATCCTGTGAACAGATTTTCATGGGAAAGTTATTTGTAATTCACCATTTAACCACTTCCATGCTGAGGACGTAATGGTTACATTCTCGGCTGCGGTGCTGCTGTGCCAAGGACGTAACCATTGTGTCCTTGGCACAGCAGTAAGAAATCCCTCTGCTGTAAACAGCTCGTGAGCTGGGGAAGCGCTTGCCCAGCTGCCTAAGGCATTTTTTTTCAGTGAAGTGACGATCAGCGGGCATGGCGTGCCTATGTCATTACACTGAAAGCGAATGTGAAATGAGCCCATTGGCTCATTGAACTCAAAGGGAAAGTGAGACAATCTGCTCATTTCACTTTCACTGTACATGTGCTCCTGGGGCTATCCCAGCCCCTGCACATGTAGGGAAACAAGAGTGGTTTCATTGGAAAGGGGAGAATCTTCCCTAGCGGATCCCTGCTTTGGGATCGCAGCAGGAGGGTGATCCCCAAGCAGGGATCCACCACTAGACATTCAGGGAGTGGGGAGTGGCCCCTTTGGCAAGGCTCTTTGCTCCCCATATTGATTTGGGTATATTCAGTCTTTCTGCCCCCCCTTGGGGGGAAGATGGGGGAGTATCCCCCATTCTGCCCCGGGGGGTCAGAAAGCACACTAAGACACAAGGGATGTTTTCTTTTTAGTACTTAGGGTTGAGAGCTGCCCTAAATGGGCACTATAATGCCCCTCCCCTCCCAAAAATTGATGCAGTCTTTTTGCCCTCTCTGGGGTGCAGATGGTGGCAATAACCCCCAATATGACACCCGCCCCCCCACCCTCCAGGAGGGCAGAAAGCCCGCTAGGCACCATGGATGATTGTTTTTTTATTTACAAAAGGAACAGTCTTTCTGCCAGGAATATTTAATTTTTAATAAAAGAGGGGGTGGGGGCCTCTCATAATGGGCAATGCCCTCACCACCATCCCCCAAAATCACCACTGTCTTTCTGCCTCTGGGTGGGGCCGAAAGCCCACTAGACACCAGAGCTATGTTTATGGGAATGTCAGGGAGCGTCCCCTCAGGCAAGGGTTGCTCCACTTTTTTTTGTGAACACATTTTGGCTGCTTCTGGGGCAGATTAGCAATATTTTTAGGCATCTCTGCTCCCGGGGGAGGGCAGAAAACCACTAGACACTAGCGAAAGTTTGTGTGTTTGTTTGAACTGGATTTCGGCTGACAGTCTGTGTTTATTGGCGTTTGGCTGGCTGTGCGTCAACCTGCATTTTGTTGGCAGTGTGTGTGGACTTGTGCTTAACTGCCAGTGTGTGTGGACTAGCGCTGGCTGGTTGCCAGTGTGCGTGAACTATCGCTTGGGTAGTGGTCTGCGTGGATGGCACATGTCTTGTGTTGTGCGTGGACTGTTACTTCGCTGGTGATGTGCATGGACTGTCGCTTGGTTGGCGATGTATTTGGATGGTGCTTGGCTGGTGGTGTGCGTTGATGGTGCTTTGCTGCTGGTGTGCTTGTATGGTGCTTGGCTAGCATTGTGGCTTGCGTGGATCCGCCAGAATTTTATTACCCAGAATCCCCCACAAGCCTCAAATTGAGATAACAATTCACACTTTCCTCACATTTCTGTGTGGAAAATTTGTCAGATCATTGTGCTGGCACAATTTCCCACCACCCAGCGTTCCCCTTATTTTCCTGAAAAAAATGAAACCTCACTTGTGTGGGTGCCCAAAGCAGAGAATCTAAAAACTTATAAAATAAAAAACTGAGGGGGAACCAAAGTGGATCCAAAAGGGCAGGTTTTTTTCATACGTTTTTAGGCTTACACTGCTTGGGCACCCACACAAGTGACGTATAATTTTTATTGAGAGACTGAGGGGAACCCTGGATCATGGGAAATTTGTGCCGGCGCAGTGATTCCACAACCTTCCCACGCAGAAATGTGAGGAAAATGTGAATTGTTAGCTAAATTTGAGGTTTGCAGGGGATTCTGGGTAAGAAAATATTGGGAGATACACACAAGCCACACATCCCTGGACTCTTCTGGGTGTCTAGTTTTCAGAAATATCTGGGTTTGGTAGGTTTGCCTAAATGGCTGCAGAGCCCCGGAGAAAAAACTCAGGTGCTCCCTATCTATGACAAAATAACCTATTTTTGTGAGGGAGGCACCTGCATTTTTTGGTCCCAGGCTCAGTGTCGATCTAGGGAAACCTACCAAACCCAGACATTTCTGAAAAGTAGACATCCGGGGGAGTCCAGGGAGGTACTGTGTGGATCCCCCAACATTTTCTTACCCAGAATCGCCTGCAAACCTCAAAATTAGCTAAAGAAATTACATTTCTCCATGTTTTTATGTGGAAAAGTTGTGGGATCAATTGGGCAACACCCAGCATTCCCTCAGGTCTCCCGATAACAATGGTACCTCACTTGCGTGGGTGGGCCAAGTACCCGTGACATGGAAGGCCCAAAATATATTTTGGAGACATCAGAATTATCTATCACACAACGACCTAGTTTTGCAAGAGGGCACATTTGTTTTTGGTCCTGGGCTAGACGGTCATAAAAGGAAACCTACCAAACCAGACATTTTTCAAAACCAGACAATCGAGGGAGTTCAGGGAGGTATGGTTTGCCTGGATCCTCCCAACGTTTTCTTACCCAGAATCACCTGAAAACCTCAAATTTAGCTAATGTAATCAAATTGTCCTCACGTTTCTGTGTGGAAAACTTGTGGGATCAATGTGGTGACACCAATTTCCTACCACCCAGTGTTCACCCAGGTCTCCCGATAAAAATTGTACCTCACTTGTATGGGTGAGCCAAGTACCCGTGACAGGGAAGGGCCCAAAACATTGTGGAGACATCAGAATTATCTATCATAAAACAATCTGGTTTTGCAAGGGGGGCACCTGTTTTTTTGGTCCCAGGTTAGGCAGCCATCTAGGGAAACCTACCAAACCCAGACATTTCTGAAAACCAGACAGCCTTGGGATGTTCAGGGAGGTGTGGCTTGTGTGGACCCCCCAACATTTTCTTACCCATAATCCCTTGTAAACCTCAAACTTAGCTCAAAACAATCAACTTTTCCTCACATTTCTGTCTGAGATCACAGCGTCAGCACAAATTTCCTAACACCCAGTGTTCCCCTCAGTCTCCCGAGTAACTTATATTCTACTTGTTTGGGTGGGCCAAGGGCCTGCAACTGGGAAAAGCCAAAAACATAGAGCTTGAGGTGATGGCACAGCGAGCTCCAAGCGCTATATTTGTTTATATATGTTTTTAGGAAATTCTGCATTGCACTCATGTGAGGTATCATTTTTTTAAAGTTCATAAAGAAGTTTATTAAGCATATAAGAAGGTATCAATAAATAATACATGAAAGACGGAGGAGTAGCAAAAAGAAGGAAAGAGGAAAACTAAGGCAATCAGGAAAATAATACAATAGAATCAATTACATAGACTAATCATGGATAATAAGGCTAAAAATAGGTGCTGTAATGGTTACACATGTGGTCAAAGTAGAATACATACTTAGCAAGTAATAATAAAGAGAGGAGGAATTACAAGGGTATTCAAGGAGGTTTGGGGACCTCCTGTTGGGTAAGCTGTGGACGAAATGAACGAAGAGCACAATTATCCAAATACAATACAATAGGAAGCCATAACTCTGCTCTCTTCGGAGCCATCTGGATGGGAAAAACAAAAGCGGTATCCAGCCTGTGGTTGTGACAAACATTATACCACCATACTTTGAAGGAGATGTTGGATGAAGCCTTCCAATTAATGGTAATCTGCTGAAAAGCAACAGCCAACAGTAAATCAAGAATACGTACATCAAGGTGAGAGTCTTCCCAGCAGGGGGAAAGGCTTCCCAAAAAGACATGAACATGAGAAAAGGGAATGCAAGTATGGAAAATTGCATTAGTTTGAGTCCACACCTGTATCCAAAAATCATGTACAGATTGGCATAAAAATAACATGTGGAACAAGGTAGCATTCGGGGAGGAGCAAGACCAACACATATCTGGTGTAGTAGAAAATCGCTTATTAAGTGTAAAAGGTGTGAGGAGCAGTCTGTTGTAAATAAAGAACATAGATTGCGTTAGAGTCGCCGCTCTGGACGACTTGCGAACCTTAGTCCATATCTTGTCCCAAAGGGATATAGGCCATGTTGTGGCAAAGTCCCATCCCACTGTTCCTCCACCTTAGACTTAGATCTGATAGACTCATTGGAATGAAGGTATTTGTACATGGTAGAAGCCTTAAAGGTAGTGCGTAGAAGAGAGTGTAATCGTGCAGAAGGAGTGGGAGGGGGGGGGAATGATGATGCCTGTGCCTGCAAAAGTCGGGTATATACAGCCATCACCGTCGCCTTAAGCAGGAGATATTTGGGAGCAAGGGATGCAGGCAGATCAAAGGACAAGCGAAGAGTTGTAAAAGGCAAAAAGGTAGAGTGTGAGAATAGTTGCGATACCCAGACCAGCCCCCTCTGCCTCCAGGATTTCCAGTAAAAGGGTTTGTTGTGGATCAAGAGGTGTGCATTGTGCCAGATACTAAAAGAAAGGAAATCAGCAATGGTAGTAGGGGGGCAGGAGAGGAAGATAGGAGGAGTTTGGTAGTAAATCTATGAATGGGCGTTGAAATTGAAGAGGGCTTATGGGAAAAGAAATGTACTCAGCGAAAGAAAAGGGGGAGAGGAAAAGGCGTTCAACCTTAGCCCATAAAGGACAAGGAGAGGCAGGGTCTTGCAGCCAGAAGGATGCTTGCCGCAATAAGAAGGCTTTTTGATAGGCAGGAAAGTCTGGAAAGTTTACTCCGCCTTCCGATGCAGGGCGCATTAGTCTAGCGAGGGACATCCTGGGCTTCTTGTTGTTCCATAAGAAGGAGGACAAAACTGAATTGATTCTCTTAAAGAATTTGGCAGGAATGGGCACAGGGATATTGGATATTGTGTAGAAGATTATGGGGGACAACATCATTTTAATAGTATTAAGGCGGCCCCACCAGGATAGGTAAAAGGGGTGCCACCTGGTAGCTAAATCCGAAATCTTCTGGATACATTTGTTTAAGCAGAGGGAGACAGTATCTGAAATGGAGGGAGTGATATAAAGGCCTAAGTACTTGATATGCGATGAGCTCCAAGTAAAATTGGAAGCGCTAAAATCAGGCTTAAAAGTAAACTTCGTCAAGGGCAGAATTTCGCATTTATCGTTATTGAACTTGTAGCCTGAAATCAGGGAAAAGTTCCGTACTTCCTCCAAGAAAGCAGGAATTGAGTCCGCCGGATTGGAGATGAAAAGCAGAATATCATCTGCGTAGGCAGCAAGTTTAATATGAGAGTCAGGGGTCTGAAAACCGTGGATGTCTGAGTTTTGACGGAGTTTGGACAGAAAGGGCTCTAAATCCAAATTGAAAAGAAAGGGAGAAAGGGGACACCCTTGGCGGACACCACTGCCAAGGTCAAAAAAAGGAGAGACTTGACCATTCGCGCAGACTGCTGCACGTGGATGGGAGTAGAGCAGAGAGACCAAGGAAATGAAGTTAGGGCCAAAACCAAACCATTTGAGGGTGTGGAAGAGGTAAGACCATTCAACCTTGTCAAATGCCTTTTCGGCATCCAAGGCAATCGCAGCGAGAGAATGCTGTAAATGTGGGGACTTTGTCAGAATGTTAAACAGTAATCTGGTGTTGTCAGTAATGAATCTGCCTTTCACAAAACCATATTGCTCTTCACCCAACAGGTCGGGAAGCAGAAGGTCAAATCGTGCCGCCAATGTTTTAACAAAAATTTTGTAGTCAATGTTGGCTAAAGAAATGGGTCTGTAATTCTTGCAGTATTTGGCATCTTTCCCCTCCTTGGGATAAGACATATATGGGCATCAGAGAAGGTCCCCGAGGAGCTTCCTAGGGCAGTGAACGTGTTCAGGAGAGAATGACGTTTTGGAATGATAGCTTAGAGAAGTGGAGATAAAACTCAACGGTGAAGCCATCAGGCCCAGGTGCTTTATTCAGTTTAAGGTGCTGAAGCGCGATGAGTAGTTCCTTTTGGTAAATATCGTATTCTAAAGCAGAGAGGTCTAGGGGGAAGTGTTCAGGCTTTTGAATGGTAGAAAAGAAGTGTGTGAACGCGTGTAAGGAGGGTTGGGTTTCAGAAGAGTATAAAGTCTTGTAGAAAAGGGAAAACTCGGTTAAAATATCAGAGTCTTTATGCTTGAGATTGGAATTAGTGTCATAAATGGCTTCAATATTTAGCTTATTATGCTTGACCTTCAAATAATTGGCAAGAATCTTCCCTGCTTTGTTTCTACCACCATAAAACTTAGCACTAGACTTCAACAAAAACAGTGAAGCATCCTCTGTGGACTTCTTGTTAAATTTCATTTTGGCCGCCACAAGAGCTGTTAGACAATCCTGTGAATGTGAGGTAAAGTAGGCGTGTTCCAATCTCTTAATGTCACATTGAAGATCTCCCGTATATTTACGAGCAGCTTCACGCTTCTTTGCCACAAAGCGGATAATAAAATCTCGCGCTGCAGCCTTGAATGCATCCCAAATAGTATGCGCCGGGATAGAAGGGGTTTCATTAAGCAAGAAAAACTCATCAAAAAAGGCAGTAAAGGAGGCTGTAAATTTAGGGTCTAATAAAAGAGCGTTATTGTAGCGCCACCTCTTTGGTCCAACAGATCTGGGAAGTAAATCAATGTTAATCAATACAGGGGCGTGATCTGAAAGTAAGATCGGGCCAATTTCAGCAGCATTAAGGGTTTGAGCAACGTTCTGAGGCAAAAATGTAGTCGATCCGCGACTGAGGGCGGTGGGAGGGAGAATAAAAAGTTAACTCTTTTAAAGTCGGGTTGCAAAGTCGCCAAGTATCTACCAGCTTGTGCTGGGAAATGGCCTGGGTAAAAAGCTTGTGAGGTTTGTTGGGAATATAATGGCCAACAGAGTTCCTGTCTACAAAAGGATCTAAGGGATGGTTGCAATCACCAGCAAGGATAAAGTTGTTATCCATAAACCGAGTGATGTGGCGAGAAAAATCAGCCCAAAAAAGAGGTTTGCCTACGGTGGGAGCATAGACATTAAGGAAAGAGATTGGAACACCTCTAAGAGATACTTTAACATATGTCCATCTTCCATTGGTGTCCGATTCCTGGGCGATCACAGAGAAGGGGAGAGATTTACGGCATAGGATGGCTACCCCATTACGTTTGCCATCACCCTGTGAATAAAAAACCTCACCCACCCACCCTCTTTTAAGTTTTACAGATTCAATGTCAGACAGGTGAGTCTCCTGCAAGAAAGCTACATCAACATTTAACTTAGCCAAATGAAACAAAATTTGTCGACGTTTGATTGGAGAATTAATACCCTTGACATTCCATGTAATTATATTTAGTGACATATCAAGGAAGAGACTATATCAAACACATTGGCAATATCAGAGAAAAAATCCATGAGAAAAATTGAGAGAGTGAAAAAGAAATGAGCACCTAGACTAAAAAGAAAGAAAGGAAAAGAGAGAGCAACGAGTATGAAGAGAAAAAGAAGGAGAAAAAGCAAGAAGAGGGGAAGAAGGAGAGAAAAGGGCAGTAAAGTAAAAGAAGTAACAGCACAAACAAGAGCATATCCTGAGAGCAAAAAGATATAATTAGAAGACAAATAAGAAGGAGGAACTACAAGAAGTGGGATGCAGAACAAAACAATGCACAATAGGTAAACACAAAGGAGGAAACAAAAAAGGAACATACCAACAAGAGGAGAAAATGAGATGGAACTGAGGGGGGATGAGACCACACGGGCAAGGCGACACATCTGAGGTCGGCTAGGCGGGGAACCAGGGAGACATCATCAAACAAGGAAGAGTTCCTGTAGGGATGAAAGAGGAGAACATGGGGTTAGAGTATAACGGGAAGTCGGACCGGTAACACAAACAACAATATCACAATGCAGAAAAGGTAGAGTCCTGCACAATGAAACTACTTAAAGATCAAAAAAGGCAAATTGCAACAATATCATGGGAATGGAAAGACCCCTTAAAGAGTAAAAGTAAGTAGAATACAACAGCAATCGATAAGTCAGCAAAACCACAGTTCATCCAGGAGCAGAAGAATCCATGGCAGAAGTCTTATGCGCATTAATGAAACTCTGTAAGCGGACTGGATCTTCATAGGTAGTAGTTTTGTTATTATAGGTGACCTTGAACAAACAGGGGTGATAGAGGCCATATCTTGCTCCCATCGCACGAAGGTCCTCTCTCATACTTAGAAAAGCTTTTCGACGATTAGCCGTGGCTTTTGCATAATCTTGAGCGAAGAACAGGGACGAACCAGACCATGTCAATTTTGGAGAGGATTTGGAAGCTGACAAGACCTTCAGAAGATCTGTGTATTCCAGAAAATAGAGAGTGACGCCCCTGGGCCTCGGTGAGGGGGAAGCAGAAGTAGACGGGCGCCCCAGCCTATGTGCACGCTGGATATTGAGATTTGTGCCCTCTGGTAAGCGCAATAGCTTGGGAAGAAACGATTTAAAGAAGGCAATTGAGTCCGAACCCTCGAGTCCCTCCGCCAGGCCATAAATGCGGAGGTTGTTCCGCCTATTCCTATTTTCCAATTCCTCCACCTGTCGTTGAAGAACAGACACGTGAGAGTTTAAGTGAGATACTGAGGAACATGTTTCTTGAAAAGATGCAACAGAGTGTTTGACGGAGGCCATCCTGGTTTCCATTTGTGACCAATTTTCCGTGAGGTTCTGAAGCTTGACATTAGTTTCCTCCATAAAAGGACGTAGAAATCAGATTTCCTCCAGAAACGGGCGGAAAGACCTAATTTCGTCCAGCAATAACTCCATGGAGACAGGCGTAGGTTGTGTAAGAGGCAAGGGGGGGGTCCTTCTTCAGTCTTTTGATATTAGTTTTCCCCGGTGGAGGTTGAGAGGGTGTTGAGATAGCTGTCTCCGAGCCAGATGAGGCAGGGGAGTCCACTATTTTAAAAAAGGCAGAGAAGACTTTAGAATTCTTAACCATGGTAGTCTTAGTTGTACGGGGCTGGTGTGACATGGATTTGAGCCTACCCATAAAGCGTAGGGCAGAATTCGTCGCTCAAACAATGTACTCAGAATGCATACAAAAAAGTGAGCGGGTACACCAAAGTGGCTACAGCACAATTAAAGAAGGTAGCTTAAGTACAGCTCAAGTCAAATGCAGTCCTGAGGAGGCAAAAGTGTTGAGAGAAATTTCAAGAGCATGTAACAAACAAGGCAACCAGGAAGGAGCCTAGTAGACCTGTTAGAGTGAGGAGGAGGCAACGCATTCCTCATGAGACAACAAGGCAGGATCACTGCGAGGCATGGAAGAGGAAAGCCACAATCACCATTTAGTCAGCGTTGAACACACTTGAATAAAATTTCCAGCGCCTAAATACAACTGAGGCCAATGAAGAAGGCGCAAGAAATAGGCGTGTGAGGTGGTCAAAATGGCGGTTGCAAAGACAGTGAAGCTGCAATTAATCTGCAGCCTTCATAGGACACAGCAAAAAGTCATAAAGTTATAAGGTAGTGTGAGAGCCAGAGTATGAGATGCATCCTATGCGCCAGGCAGGAGACAAAATTCGGCAATGAATGTACTCCATAAGCTGGTGTGAGAGGAAAAGGGCGCCGTTGAACATAAAATGGCGGCCGCGGCAGCAACAAGCTTATAAAACGCTAATTTTTACAGGAAATTGCAGCTGTGGTGCGTGGGGAAAGCTCCTTTACATAACAAAGTCAACTGGTACCACTGCCGCAGTGAGAGGACTCAGAGCGCCGGTACACGATTGAAAGTGAGTACCTAGCGGTAATACCTAAGATGGCGGCCTCGCCGACGGCATTCTGCGCACAACTCACTGCGGCAAAATACTCCTCCAGGGGTTCAGTGTAGGCATCCTAAAGCAGCTTAAAGTCACCAGGACATGTTCCGATGCATAGACTGCAGCCCGTAACAGGAAAAGACGTGCTAGAAACGGAGTATCTCCTGGAGCCGCACGGAGCCTCACACGGGCGCCGCCATCACCTTTGGGCGCCAAGTCACGCCCCCCAGGTATCATTTTTATCAGGAGACCAAGGGGAACGCCCAGTGGTAGGAAATTTGTGCTCGTGTGGTGATTCCAGACAGAAATGTAAGGAACATGTTATTCTTTTTTTTAAGCTAAATTTGAGGTTTGCAGGGGATTCTGGGTAGGAAAACATTGGGGGCTCAATGCAAGTCACATCTCCCTGGACTCCCCCAGGTGTCTAGTTCTGAGAAATGTCTGGGTTTGGTAGGTTTCCCTAGATGGCTGCCTAGCCCGGGACCAAAAACACAGATGCCCCCTTTGCAAAACCAGGTTGTTTTGTGATACATAATTTTGATATCTCAGCAATACATTTTGGGCCCTTCCCTGTTGAGTACTTAGCCCACTCATACAAGTGTTGTACCATTTTTTTTTTGCAGCCTCTGATGTTCATATGTTTATAGAATGTCCCCTTATTGGTCCTTTTTGGGAAGAAGTAAAGGCTTCATTGGACCCGATTCTTAACACATCGTTAACCTTTACGCTGCCGTTAAAAGTTTTTGGGTTAGACAACAGCGTCACCGTTCCGGCAAAGACCTTCCTGTTCTACGCAATTCCTCTTGCGAGACGGCAGATATGCAAATTCTGGGTTGACACCAAGGCACCATCGCATGCAGGCTGTCTAACGTCACTATATGATACATCAAAGATGGATTTGGCCAGATCCTGCAGCAAACGTAGTCTATTCTTCTGGAACTTGTTGGTTCAGTGGAGTTAGGATTTCCGGTTTTTTTTTCCCCCGGGTCCAATGATTATGCCTATCACACTACACGGACCTCTGGTGGTTCGGCTCGACAACGTATGTGGTCCGACAGGCTGAAATATGCCTTGATGGAGTATTTGTGGGTCCGCACTCCACCCTATCTTTCCTCCCTCTAGGTGTTCCTGGTATTCGTCTCCCGCCACTCTGGTACCTGTGCCTGGGTGTGGGAGAGGATCATGATCTTTTCTCTCTGACTAAGGATTTGTAAGGTGGTTGGCGTTTCTTGGAACGAGGGTCAGGCAAATGAGGACAAAAAAAAAAGTGTTGTACCATTTTTATCTGGAGACCTGGGACAATGTTGGGTGGTAGGAACGCCTCGGCCTGGTGATCCCACACATTTCCCATACAGAAATGTGGGGAAAATGTGGGTTTTTTAAAGCTAATTTTAAGGTTTGCAGGGGATTCTGGGTAAGAGAAAATTGGGGCATCCACGTAAGCTACAGCTCCTTGGACTCTCCGGGTGTCTAGTTTTCAGAAATGTCTGGGTTTGGTAGGTTTCCCTAGATAGCCGTCAAACCCAGGACCAAAAACGCAAGTGACTCCCTTTGCAAAACCAGGGTGTTTCGTGAAAAATTATTTTGATATCACCAAAATACGTTTTGGGCCATGTCCTGTTGCAGGCACTAGTCTTACCCACACAAGTAAGACTTAGGGGAATGCTGAGTGGGTGGAAGTTTGTGGCTCCCCACAGATTCCAGAACTTTCCATCACAGAAATGTGAGGAAAATGTTTTTTTTTATAGTATGAGGTTTGCAAAGGATTCTGAGCTAGGGCCATAAATCCACAGCTAGGCACATTTAAAAAAAAGGGTCAGTTTTCACAGAAAAAATGTGATGTGTCCTCATTGAGTTTTGAACTGTTTCCTGCCACGGCCATTAGGCATACCCAGACAAGTGAGGTACCTTTTTTTGGGCAAACTTGGGGGATTGCTGGGTGCATGGAAATTTGTGGCTTCCCACAGATTTTAGAACTTTCCATCACAGAAATGTGAGGAAATGTTTTTTTTTACATGGTTTGAGCTTTGCAAGGAAATCTGGGTAACAGAATCTGGCAAGAGCCACACACGTCACCCCATCCTAGATTTCCCCGGGTGTCTAGTTTTCAAAAATATACAGGTTTACTAGGTTCCCTAGATGCCGGCTGAGCTAAAACCCAAAATCCACAACTAGGCACATTGCAAAAAAAGGGTCAGATTTCACTGGACAAATGTGGTGTGTCCATCTTGCATTTTGGGCCGTTTCCTGTTTTGCGCGAACTAGGCCTACACACACACGTGAGGTACCATTTTTATTGGCAGACTTGGGAAAATGCTGAGCGGGTGGAAGATAGTTGCTTCCTACAGATTCCAGAATTTCCATCACAAAAATGTGAGGACATTTGTTTTTTTTTTACAATGTTTGAGGTTGGCAAGGGATTATGGGTAACAGAACCTGGTGAGAGCCACACAAGTCACCCATCCTGGATTTCCCTGGGTGTCTAGCTTTCAAAAATGTACAGGTTGTTAGGTTTCCATTGGTGCCCACTTAGCTAGGGCCAAAAGTCCACAGCTAGTCACATTGCAAAAAAAGGGTCAGTTTTTAGTGGAAAAATGTGATGTGTCCATGTTACGTGTTGGACCATTTCATGTCGCAGACACTAGGCCTACCCAAACAAGTGAGGTAACATTTTTAGCGGGAGACTTGGCAGAAAACAGAATAGTAGAACAAGTGTTATTACCTTTTGTCTTCATATGCTTTTCTGCCTTCCAAATGTAAGAGAGTGTGTAAAAAAGAAGTCATTTTGAAAAATACCCTCTAATTCACATGCTAATATGGATACCAACAAATTCAGAGATGCACAAATAACCACTGCTTCTAAACTCTATATGTTGTTCCCATTTTAGATATACATAGATTTCCTTGATACCTATTTTTCACTCTTTATATTTTACCAAATGAATTACTGTATACACGATACACAATGAAAAACCATTGCAGGGTATATTTCAGTTATTGACTCTGGGTACCTCGGGTTCTCGGTGAACCAACAAGCCTCATATATATCTGCAACCAGAAGGGTTCCGCGGACGTAACGGTATATAGCTTTTAAAAATCTACTACAGTTAGAAGAAGTTACAGGTGAAAATGTAGGCACAAATGGCTGTTCTTTTTTTCAACTACTTTTCAATATTCTTTTAATTCAACTGTTACTTTCTATAGTGGAACCTTGAAGGATCTATACAAATGACCCATTGCTGAATTCAGAATTGTGTCTACTTTTCAGAAATGTATCACTATCCGGGATCCATTATTGGTTTCACACCCATTTCTACCACTAACTGGCAGGAGGTTGAAAGCACAAAAAGCAAAAATAGGTTATGTCCCAGTAAAATGCCAATACTGTGTAGAAAGTGTTGGTTTTCTGACATAAGTCTGCCTGTTCCTGAAAGCTGGTAAGAAGGTGACTTTAGCACCACAAACCCTTCACTGATACAGTTTGCAGGGAAAATACCAGATGCTTTCTTCTGCTGCACTTTTTTCCAATGTTTCCCCTAAACCACAAAATGTTGCTGCATTTAGCTTAATTTCTCAAGCCCTTCCAGGGTAATCCGTAAATCCGGTGTACCTTTAGGATGCTGGACGAAAAGGACACAAATTTGGCATGGATACAATATGTGGGCAAAAAGTTATGGTACAAACTACCCCAAATAGTCACCAAAAGGGCGTGGCACGGGGGGAGGCCTAGCAGCAAAAGAGTTAACACCAATGTGTACAGCTGTGCTTGTCTAGTAGTTTTCCTACTATAGGTGATGTAATTTGTTTCTCTATGTTTTGTTTTCTATATATATAGTAACATTAAAGATATCCACGCGCTTCTTGAAGTGACAGTCTATGATGAAGACCGAGACAGAACTGCTGACTTTCTGGGCAAAGTTGCCATACCCTTGCTGTCTGTAAGTGGCATTCACCTGACACAATGCTTTGCCCTTCCCTTCCCGCCAACTGACCCCCTCCCCTCGCACTCAAAAAAAAGAAATCTCAGCTCTGTGGCTGTCATTGCGCCAGCGAGGTTTGTAATAATAACGCAAACATCTTTTAGCATACTGCGGTCCGCGGCCATGCTGCCTCCCAAGATAGTTAATTTTTCCTGACAGACTTGGCTCTGGTAATGAACAGGTACTTGTCAGAATTGCCACAGTTGTTTTGGGCTCTCTGTCAGTTTCAGCAGCTGGGGGTCAAAGGTCGCGGAGGGAGTGTATTCAGTGGAGACCACAAGACAGACGGCTGTCATGTCTTTTTTCCCGCAGATTCAAAATGGTGAACAGAAAGCCTACGTCTTGAAAAACAAGCAGCTGACAGGGCCGACAAAGGGGGTCATCCATCTTGAAATAGATGTGATTTTCAATGCTGTAAGTCCCAACTTTAGCTTCCTTCTTTGTACTGCTAAAGAGTCCAGTTTCTCGAGAGCCTTTGTTCCCGGTTTGTAGAGAATTTCTGGCAGTCCCTCGTTTTGTCTAAATCTTGATGTGAGCTGAATAATTCTCTTCTGCCCGCGGCTTAACGCACACAATCGCTTGCTTAGTTACTGCTTTGATAGTTGCAATCCTCTCAATTATATTTCGACAATCGAAGTGGCAATGATATGGTGTATTTTTTTTCTTACAAATGCAGAAAGAAATTATTTTTAAAAAATGGATTTGACTAAATTCGTAACGTTTTACAACACATTTATAACAATATTTCAAACTTGGTGTACATTTCCAAGTATATCATATAGTAATATTCAAAATCCGTTTTGAATTTGAGTAAACTGCAATATGCATTTTTGTGCTGATTTGTGTTTGTGATATAAAGTAATACTTGATATAAAAAAATCGAATTAATTGGTCTTGTCTGCTATTACAACCTATGACCTAGACTCTAATTTTGATTTGCAGGTGAAAGCCAGCCTAGCAACATTAGTACCAAAGGAACAGAAATATATTGAAGATGAACCCAGACTCTCCAAGCAGGTAAACAAGGAGACTAAAGTTATTAGATTTTGCAAAGGCCTTGCTTAAATACGAAAATGTAATTGCCTTATTTTATTTTTGAGTCCTTCTGGGCAGGGGGATCTGTCAGTACTGGCGGCAACCGGTGTAGCAAAGGGGGGTGGTGTGAAAGAAGGGTTCCCCAAACAGCTCTTTCAATGCATCTCAATTCTGTCCTGCATTGTATCTATTTTCCCAGCTCGGGCTTCCCTTGAACGCTAATTGTTGGGTTTCTTTTGCTATGGGGACAGATGCTCACCGTGGACCTTCGAAATCCCTTCACTTTGAATTTCAAATTTAATTATGAATTCTTTACTCGATGTGGATGCAATCACACATGTATTCCTATATAAAATATTGCAGTGCCCACCCAACTGCATTGATTGTTGTGTGTATTGTATTGTATTGACTGCAATAAAGATAGTACTGCATGATGTGTTCTATTCAAATATGAGAGATATACAGCAAATTCGTAAGTAAAGCATATGAATAATAAATACAATGTCAAAAGCTTTGGCATACAAGTGAAAGAGGCTCTTCGGGCTCTGGCTAGTTTAGGCATTCAGTAACTCATCGCACATTCACTCTGTCACTCGCCCTTGCACCACTACATCAACACACCCATCTACTGACTGATACAATAGAAGTAAACATTGGCAATGCCAAAGTCTGTCTTATAAATTAAATTGCCTCTTCAATCACTGGAAAGTTTAGACAGTCACTAGCATCATACATGCCCTCAGTAATTTATCCTTGCACTCATACAGCCATTCATCCATCCCCTGACTCATTCTTGCACTCACATTCTTACCCATTCACTGTAAAACCTTCTCACAGAAACAAGTATATGTAAAATACAAGAAAATGCCTCTACCTAAACATGGTAGGCGTAATAAACAGTGAAGTTAAGGATATCAGCATGCATCCATCTTTTTTGAAAATATTCTCTAGTGACTTTAAAACTAGTACCACTGTTAAAATTAACAGTACACGTGCAATCAGTGAGGATCTCATAAGTTATACATATCCTGAAAATGCATAGTGTACCTGCTTAAAACAAAGCTTCCAGACATGGGCGTGGGGGTATAATCGGCTAGAGCAGGTAAAAATAAAACCAGATCAACTTATCAAATCAACATGAACAGATGAATAAACCATAGCCAATTGCACTAGTGGTGTCATATCGAACTCCAAAGGTGTCACTGTAAGACTTGTCAATAATCCTATGTTAAATTGTAACCAAGATTCACAGAGCATTATCAATCCCGACACAAAATTAACCACATCAGTGAACATCAGGGGGTGGGTTCCACAGACAACGCCTGAAGCTCCACATTAAGGAAGTTCATCAACATCTTTAGTGTTCAGTAGGAGCAACATCATTGTGTAATTTGAGAAGTCATCAGTGATGTCATAAATGATGTCATAGAACATGTCATGAGTGAAGGTTAGAAATGAGAGAGAGAAAGAGGATAGGACAGGCACATAAGGTTTCGTTTTTGAAACAAAATCAGATCATTATATCACATCTAAGTATAACATTATTTTAAACTTTGCTTTTTTTCAGTAAATGTCAACTTTTTTTCTTGTAAGTTAATAAAAAATATTACCATACGTTAAGTCAACCCCCTGCCAAAGGCTATATCGTGTTGGGGGTTGGCCACAGGGCCTTCATTGAATCCCCCCATAGGCAGCCAACCCCACACTGCACATAGGCCGTGCACAGCAGGGGTTTCGCCACAGGACTTAATTTAAATTAAATGTAATTAATTGTTAAGTAAATTTCATTTATTATTAAGTAATTAAATGAAAAAATGAATACATTATAATAAAATATAAATTAATTAGAAAAAGATTAAAATTATTACATTTGAGTAATTTGTAAGTAATTGTAATTCATACAACGTTACCTAATGTAAATACCTATTAAATACATAGAATAAAATATGAGTTACTTATTTTAATGCATTTAAAAAAAGAGTAGACTTCTTTTAGGTTTTAGGGCTGGGTCATGGCTGGGAAATTAATACGGGTAGTGTATAGGGTCAGTAAATGGGTTTTTAGGGCTCAGGGTGGGTAGCTTTTAGGGGTAGTAATATGTATATTAAGGGTGCAGAGATGGGTATGTTATAAAAATAAAGGTAACTGTAATTAAACTATGTGTTAATTACAATTATATAATATAGATTATATTTTTTAGATTATAATATAATTTAAAATGTATTGCAAATGATATAAAATTAATATATATATATATATATACATACAATGTTTAAATATTTAAATATATGTAAATATGTGTATAAATATGCATGCATGTGTGTTTAAGTATGCATACACACCTATTTATATAGATATGTATTCACATATATGTATAGCAAAGAAAAAAATACCTAATATATTACATCAGTCCTGCATGTTCTATGTTCCCTAACTATAACTTGCATTTTCACCATGCACTGTTTGTATCCTCACATATTACATTACTGATTACATGGTCAGGGACTGCATTGATAACATCCTTCGTGACATCTGAAATTATATCATTGATAACAACTCTGCATTGTGAGAGTGCGAGTTATAGTTACTTTGGAGCATGACTTATAGTTACTTGAGAAAAATTATAACTATGAATTTATTTTCAACGGACATTTCCACCTAAATAATATATCATTTTTTAAAATCTTAATTTCAAAGTTTTTTTTTTCAAATGTAAAATAAGATCTTACCATACCTAACTTTTACATCACTTTAAACGTTTTACCTTTGTTTTTTAAGTGGAAAAAACGTTATATATATATTTATTTCTATATATATTCCAAACTCACCACTCGTACAAAACTCACAGTGGGTGCTTCTTTGACATGAGGGTAGGACTCATGGACCAAATGATGCTTCAAAGAAATTACAGAGCCCTCACGGGATAAAGCAATGGTCCTTTTAATCCCAGCAGACGCATTTCGGCTATTATGCTACATCCATGCTGTTCAAATAAAACACTGCTGGCACACAACATCAATGATTTGAAAAGGGTAAAGTCTCACTCTTATTGGAGGATTTCAGGTTGTAAATAGTGACAAAGGACAGTCCCATATCATTGTGAATATCACCAAGTTTGGCCACCAAGATAACATACTGCTTGTACTCTGTATCCCACATATCAGCCCCTGTATGCTTCTTTGATCTTCTCCATAACAGGTTAAATGTCTTCTTATGCTGTCTCCCCTCAATAGGCAATGGGGCACACAGGATCTAGCGGCGTCATAAGTGGCTAAACCAGCTCAGCCCTGCCACATCGTTTTGCATGCAAATTATCAGTCGCTTTCCGCACATAAAAGAAATCATGCAACGGGTGCTAGTTAGAATAACTTGACATCTCTGAGTTAAATAACTCATGGCCTCAGGGCCCAGGAATCACTCCAGTGCAGCAGTTCTGGTACATTAGTAATTAAATTGCTGCTCCAATCCCACCACTGGTACCGAACTCACAGAGGGTGCTGAAGCGACGTATATACATATATACATTCACTTGAAAAAAACAAAGATTAACTTAATGTTATAGTTAGGTGAATATGTCAGTGACAACATTAACATTTTGAACTAAATAAAATACAGAAAATCAACAGTTATAGATAGCAGACCTATCTATAACTTACGCCCAGCCATGCAATGCTTATGACCTCACATACTGAATCACTTATGACATGTTCTATGACATAATTTATGACATCACTAATGACATCTCAAATGACTTCATTGATGACATCCCTGATGACATCATCCAAGTGAGCTAGTTTTTTTTTGTTATAGTTTACATACTGGCAGGTAACTACCTTATTACTTTTCTCCCTAATTTTGCACAGCCTGTTTCCAGAAATTCGGTGTGTGTGTTTACAAAACAAAAGTGTTCATAATGCATCTTAGGTGCGAAGAGGTATTGAACACATTATACATGTTTGTATTGAAGACTAATTGTGTGGGCAGGTTGTAGTGGTGGACTTGTGTTCAGCATGTTCCTCATGAGTTTTTTGGCTCTGCAGAAAATGTATTCAATAGGGCAAATATTGTACGTAAAACATATTAAGTATTGTAAGCAGCCTTGAGTTATTAGAGAGAATCGTCTCAGCATGACAATTTCTGCATAACAAAGAAGACTGTCGGACCCAGGTACTAACAGATGTACACATTCTTGTTTTGCTTCAGAAGATGGGTTATCTCTAATGTTTTCACCACAGTATGAAAGCTGCAAGTTATATGATCTATAGCACCTTCAGACCTACGTAATACCATACATATAGAGCAATGTGAACAAAAGAAGCTTGGATGATGTAATCAGTGATGTCATCAATTATGTCCTTTGAGATGTCATCAGTAATGTCTTAAATTATGTCATAGAACATGTCACAATTGAAATAATATGTGGGGTCATAAGCAGTGCAGGGTGGGGGCACACGTTATAGTTAACTCTGCTAACTATAACTGGTGAATTGCTACATTTTTTTTAGTTCAAAATGTTAATGTTGTCACTGACATATTAATCTAACTATAACTTTACTTTAACCTTTGTCTCTTTTCATGTGAATTTATAGTTTTTTTTTACTTAAAGTAATATTTCATTACCATACATAAAGCCAACCCCTGCCATGAAACCCCCGCCATACCATGCGCCAAACCTCCTCCAAAGGCAACCAATCCCACCTGTGCTTTCCCTTCAGCTGTGCACAGCAGGGGGTTAGCAACTGGGCCTAGCCACAGGGCAACACACCAGGAGGCAGCCAACCCCCCCTGCAGGCAGACAATTACATGCTGCTCATGATCTTTAATCCCAATTGGCGTGGGATTTGCCGCATGGCCTGGCTTGCAACCAAGCCCTCCATCCAACTCCCTGCAGGCAGCCACCCAAAGGCAGCCAACCCCACGTTGAGCAAGTCCTTTGCTCGTGCATGGCATGGGATTAGCCACATGGCCTGTGTTGCAGTTTGGCCCTGCTTCCAACTCCCTGTACGAAGCCAACCTCATGTTGTGCACAGCCTTTGGCCATGGGCAGCATGACTTGGCCTTCTGCCAGGCCCTGTGGGCAAACCCCAAGCAGGGTACCACTCCTACAACATGGACAGCCTTTGCTGTGTTCAGCATAGGGTTGGTCTTTGGGCCCCAGGGACACCATCCCTTGGGGCCAAATACGATGAAAAAGGGAAGGGGGCCTCTCGGCCGGTTTTTCCAATTCTTGTTAGACCCCAGGGATCCCATCCCCCAGGACATACCAATAAAAAATGAGGGGGGAATGTGGACCCCTCCCTGAGCCTTATTAGGACCTGGGGCCCCATCCTCAAGGACCTTAATTTCTTTAAAGGGGAGGGTGGCCACAAGCCCCCCCTCCCCGAGCCTCATTAACCCCATTCGGCCTTATGACCCCATTCTGCACAGCCTTATGCTTTTTAAAGGGGAGTGGGACCAAGTGGTTCCCTTTCCCGAGCCTTAAAAAGGCCCTGCAGGACCCCATTCCCCAGGGCCATGTGTTTTCAAAGCGGATGGGGGTCCCTCTCTGGCCCATGTTTGACCCCAGGGATCTCATTCTCCAGAGCCTATATTTAAAGTAGGCACCCACTAAACACATGTTGGGGGCTACAGTGGAGCCCCAGCAACCCCGCGGCTCCATCTGGCGTCCCGCATGCTGCTGGTGCCGATATTGCTCCCTCCTACAGGCCACGTGGGCTTTGGGAGATGGCCCACGTGCACTCCTTCCCAAATGGTAAGGCATTTGACCCTGGGGGAGGGAGTCGTCAGAGCCTTTTAAGGGATGGGAGGGCCGCTCACAATCGTCCCTTAGGACTAAAATATGGCCCCAGGTGATTAGGTCCTCTGGCTTATTTGGGCAATGTTAATGTGTAAGACTCAGAGAGGGGGCATGTGTCCACCTCCCCTACTAATAAATATTTTGGCCCTGGGAAATGTGGTCCCCTGGGCCAATATTGGCATGGCAAGGAGGGCTACTTGCACTCCCTTGCCTTTTTAAAAAGAGAGGAACCCCGGGGTCCCTGGGGCCAATAGTGGCTTGAGGAGCTGGGTGTGAGACCTCCTCCTCCATTGGGGTGGTTGGCTGCTTGCTGGGGGTTGGGCACAGGGCCTGACTATAGAGCATGTCCTGCAACCAACTCCCCCCCCCCCCCGCCGCGCAATGCCAAAGACCATGCACAGCACATTGGTAATAAAATATTACTGTGTTGAAAAAAATCCTAGAAATTGATAAACAATTTTTTATGCTGAAAAAATCCTAGAAATTCACTGAAAAAACAATGGTAATAGTGACTTTATAGTTAGGAATTGTAATTATATCTTAATTTAAATTTAAAAAAAATAAAAAATTCAATGAAGAAAACAAAGTATAAAGTGACCGTTATACTTGGGTGTGATAATAAGATCTGATTTTTTTTAAAACCTTACCAATTCACTGAAAAAAACAAAGGTTAAAGTGACGTCATAGTTAGGTTTGATAATACATTCTAATTTTCACCTAGCAAGAAGGTGTTGATTTGAATTTTTAAAAGCCATGTTAGGACCGTGTTCTGCCAGGCACTGTGCCAGTTACACATGGCATTTTACTTTTGTATTCTGTGCAGTGTGTGTTACAGTGCATTTTCCATTCTTGGAGAAAGCATAAGCACAGCTCAACATGTTCCATTAAATGCAGTCACAGTGTTTTTGTACAGCTGATGTTATCAAGCCTTGCTATGGCATTATACGTTCCAAGCTTCTTTTCGACATGGAAGCAATAGGAATGAAATTTGAACTTGGTGATCCTGGGGCTGTATCCACGTCAATGTGCAGGCTTAATATGGGTCCACATACCTGTTTTTACTGAAATTGCACCATCTGCTGCATATACTAGAAAGCTACTAGCTGTACTGAGCTTCTACCCAAACATATACATTTCTGGGTTAATATATGCAATAAAAGTAGCACCGCTTGGACAAAGCCAGCTCAGGGACCTCTTTGCATGGTGCATGAGCACTACACGTGTTCATGATATAGCCTCTCATCATTCTGTACAAAGGGATGCAGCTTCTACAGGCATTTAGGCCATCATAATTTAAACATGAGAACAGTAGTGTTAAGTGTAGTATTTTATGGGAGGAATTGGTACTGGAGGCATCCATTTATACAGTGATCTCTGTTACCACAATCATGATACCTGAGCTTTCGGAAAGCAAAGCTCTTTCCCAATGTTAATGTAGGAGAACTGGCTCATGGAGGCCTTCCTTGCTCTTCACTGAGACATCAC
The DNA here is from genome assembly GCF_964261635.1 of Lissotriton helveticus. NCBI lineage: Eukaryota > Metazoa > Chordata > Amphibia > Caudata > Salamandridae > Lissotriton > Lissotriton helveticus. The sequence goes on along the minus strand of NC_136059.1, from coordinate 690,429,455 downwards.
TCAGTGGTAAGCTCCGAACCTGCAGTCTACATGTACTGAATAATGAACTGAAATTATTTAATTTAATGTAATATCAATTGTTCTCCCTAATCAGGAGTCGATGCAGACCTAGGGGGTGCCGAAACCCTGTAGATGTTGACAAAGCATATTAAATAGCTTAGCATGGCCCAGGTGGGTCTTACCGTAGGGCTGTCATCACTGAAATACACTTCTAGGGACTGACATCAAAACTTGGCTGTTGTAAATTATTTAATTGACCATCGATTTTTAATTGCTAATTTATGATTTTTCTTACATTTATTCATTCACTCCATTTTTGCACCTGTGCTTTTTGAAAAAACAGAAGTGAATCTGATCAATATGGAGAGCCTCAGCAGGAAAGAGCCCAGGTGGGTCTTACCGTAGGGCTGTCATCACTGGAATACACTTCTAGGGACTGACATCAAAACTTGGCTGTTGTAAATTATTTAATTGACCATCGATTTTTAATTGCTAATTTATGATTTTTCTTACATTTATTCATTCACTCCATTTTTGCACCTGTGCTTTTTGAAAAAACAGAAGTGAATCTGATCAATATGGAGAGCCTCAGCAGGACAGAGCTGAGGAACATGTGCAAAGAGAGAGGTTGAGTTAGTGAATGAGTCCAAGAAGGCAGACTGCTAGATTGCCCTGAGAGCTTGGGAGGAAGAATGCTCTAATACTCTCCACAGGGACAAGAGGATTAGTAAGAGATGGAGGAGGAAAATGAAAATGAAATTGAGGAGACTCTAGTGCAAGAGGAGTGTATATCCAGATCAGGGATCGTTGTGTCAGTCCACAGTTTGTCCTAGTTGGAGATGGTATATAAACAGGGACTTGAGGTTGAGACTGGCCAAATTTGCCTTGGAAGATAGAAAGATGGCTGCCGAGGAGAAAGAAGCATCAGAGATGGCACTGGAGAAGAAGGTGAAAAAGAAATTAAGCTTGGCCCTGGAGGAAAAGAAGGCTCTGCTGGCCCAAGAGAAAAGCCAGTGAGAGGTGGACCTGAGAGTCACCAGGGTTTCGGAGTCCAGTTGATATGGTGGCACTGACAGTGAAGTACCTATGAGAGGTAAAAGAGCCCATATCCCCAAATATCTTGTACCTAGTTATGTGGTGGGGGTGACCTAGATACGTTGTTTGCAGCATATGAGATGGCCCTGCATATGGATTGAGTCCCAGAGAGGGATCAAGTGACCAATCTGTGGAAGCATATGCTGTTTGTGGGCAGCGGTAACTTAGTGGCCCTAGACATAGCAGACCAGATGATGTATGCCCGCATAAAGGAAGCCCTTATCACCAAGGCTGGTCTGACCCCTGAGAAGTATCACTTGAAGATCAGGAATAACCAGAAGCAGTCACACAAACCATGAATTGATTTTGTAGATTCTTTCAGTTAGGCAATGGATGGTGGGCTGAAAGGCAGCAAAGAAAATGATTAGTATAGGCTGTTCAATTGTTCAATTTGGTTAAGAAGGAGCACGTGCTAAGTAATTATGTTTACATAGTTGCACCAGCACCCAATAGGCACCAAGCTGACTATGCCCAGAGAGCTTGGAAAGGAAGCTGACCTCTGGCTCAGCACCCAAGTGTCCATCACAGTACCCCGGAGTGACCACATGAAGGGTTGTCATGTTCCCCTCTGCAGAGAGAGGGTGATGGCGAGGATAATACAGAGAAGTCCTCAACAGGCCCCCAAAATGGAGGCACCTTCATAGCACAATGGGGTGGGTTCTGTTGGGCATAGGGTGCCCTTTCACCCCGCCCTCCACCCAGGAGGTATGACTGTCCCCAATCAGGGTACAAGTAGGAGGTCTCTGCCTGTCTCAGGAAACCACTCACCAGTGGGCGTTCCACTGGAGTGGCCAACGAAACCTTAGTGGCAGGTTATCCTGAGGAGGGTAGTGCATGATCTAATATCCCTTAGTTGGGAGGTGGATCCATATGGTAGGCTGGTGATCCCAGAGCGGTAGTCGTCCCTTTAATCCTGTGCCAGCCAGACAGTGGTGGTAGCAAGGCTAATTTCCCCAGAACAGTATCTGCCAAGATAGGTTTGTAGGGGAACGCAGGCACTGGGCAGTACTTTTTCTGCCCTATGGCCCTGAGTGGCCATCTATTGGGTGCCACCCCTTCGATGTTGGAAGGAAGAGTGCAAGGAGGGTGTCTAGGACTCCTTGCCATCCCCATAGCTGGAATTGATTCCTACCCAAGGCCCCATATTGGAGCCTCCACCTGACAGTGAATGGCCAGTGGCAAAGTTCCTGGCACTAACAGCTGTCAGTGGCCTCTGATGGTTGTTAGCCTTTTGGGCAGAGCTTGCCCTAAGGTGGGAGCAGTAGTCTGACCTAGGGGGTAGAATTGGACGCATAACTACTGGGATGCATTTGTGAGCAAGCTCGGTTTACTTTGTTCCCGGGTGGGGTCTGCAGGTTAGGAGAAGGATTCCTCATAGACCAGGTTAGTGGCTGGGACACATGTTGACAGTGTGTACACATAGGTTCAGAAGGGAACAGAGCAGATATGTTCTATTGCCGAGGCAGCCAAATGTTCTAAAACCTTAGTTGGTATGTCCATCAAGGGATTGATTAGTTTACCCTGTCTCTTGCCTGTAGGTGCCCTGTGTAGCAAATCCTGATTTTCTGCATCAACTCGCAGTATTGTGTACCTTTTATTCAACTCTATATTTTTGTTGGTTTTAGAACTCTATGCACTTTAGCCCTCCTGACTCGTGGCAAAGTGTTTGTGCTCCCCCTTGAAATATGATGATTTGAAATTCTCCTAATTGATATTTAGCTTACCTGTACCTCACTAGTATGTGGTACAAAGTGTACCCAGGGCCTGTAAGTTTAAATTCACTGGTGGACTGCAGCACCTATTGTGTTGTCCACTCCAATGGCAATGAAAGCATGGCTTCAGCCTACCCCGTGTGGCCTGACTGTAGCACTGTAAAAACTGCAATTCGGCCTGTCAAAATAAACCCTTTTGACAGGTCAAAACCTCCCTTTTGAATATTAATGTCACCCCTATGTAGGCCTTAGAGTCCACAAGGTAGTGTACATGGTATTTTAAAGTAGGACATGTACAAATCTTATGTTGACATGTCCTTACCTTAAATAGCACCCAAGAGATATTTTTCACTATGGCAGGCCTAGATTAAAATCATAATACTATATCTTGGAAATGGGACTAACTAGAACAATAATTAAACAACGATTTGTCATATTTATTAAAATCCAATTCAGTGGTGAAGTTGGATTTAAAATGAGTTTTTTAAAGTTACCTTTCCCTACCTAAAGTTCCTAGAAGCAATTTGCATCTGCTCACAAACTTCTCCCAGCCACAGATTAACATTTGAATAAATGTTAAAAAGTTGTGAAATGCTTCCCAGGAGCAAACATTAGGCTGACGGAATGAAGAGAGATGACTCCCCTGAACCTTGCGGCATATGCAGGGTGGGGGCTGTGAGCATCCTTTTTAACATTACAGTGGCAAATCTTGCTTGAGTGAAAAAGCATCTCTGACACGATGGTAGACTTGTATCTGCATATCATCCCCTGGTCCATAAGTTTTTTCTTTCCTCCTTTGCCAAAACTATTCTTCCTTTTTCCTCGAATACCCTTCCAGCCCAACATACTTTATCGCCTGCTCCATAGGAAGTCACTGCTCTTATTTACCACCTGACCTGCTCACAGTAAGTGATAAATGGGAGGGTGAACCTCCTTGTTATAGAGTGAGGAATCATATACAGTAATTAGCACCAAAATTGAAATGCAGAAACTTAAAAAAAACTAAGCAGATGTTGTGGACAAACATTTGTGAGTTTAATCCCTTCGCTGCTTCTGTCGGCCAACGGCCGCCGCGAGCACTACCTCCGTAGTGCTGCGCACGTCTGTTGGCCGATGCGGCCCCGCCCACTCAAAAAAACCGCAGCACTGTGGCGGAATTAGCGCCGTGATTAAGCGGATATGGCTTTAGGAGTCACGGGTCAGCAACCCAGGGGAGAGGAGAGTGGATGGGCCCAACTCCTCGGGTAAATCATATAGAGATATCATGTGCTCAGTTCTGCTACAATGTTGCAGGTGATTTCTTGTTTATGAATAATCGCGATCCTATGACAGCAATAAGAGATAAGTGGGTGGTGGATTCACCCATACAACTTATGAACAACATGTGGAAGCGAGCCTGTGACCAGCTCAAGGAAGTGGCTTGTATTGTAAGGTTTAAGCTGTTGCAATTTTATTATTTGCACCCCTACTATCTCATGCCACAATGGCTTCACAGAATTAGCCCCTCGCGATCTGGGGCATGCACCAGACGTGGGACGTTCCTCAACATGACGTGCGAGTGTCACAGTTACAAGCGTTCTGGGAGACGGTGAAATGGTACTTCAGGGAGCTGCACAATTGCATTTGGACCTTTCGGTTGAGCACCGCCTATTGCGAATTCTCTCGCCCTCCAAGAGGGGGAAAAAAAATGAGGCATAGAATTGCCCTCCTGGGGTTGGTGCTCGCTAAGAGACCCTTGGCCATACACTGGGCACAACCCAAGCCGTGAGATATATGAAAATGGCTCGGTACTTGAGGGAATGGGGGTGGCGGAGGAGCAGAGGTTGAGAATAGTTTACATTGATGAACACGCAGAGGGAGACTTTGATTTTAAATCTGCTTTTTCCCCTAAGCAGACCAGAATGGGTGCCCTAGTGTACCGCCCACCGGGACCCTGCATGAATTTTTCTAACACGCTACTTGAGAACCTTGCCCCTTATGTTAACAAAGACAGGGACTTCTTACTAGTAGGGGATTTTAATATATACAGTGAACAGAAAGATTGCAAGGAGGCACAATCTGTATTAAATGACCTATCCCTACTGGGGTTAACACAACGAAATTTGGGGCCAACACACCGGACAGGGCACACCCTAGATCTGATACTAGCTAATTTCCCTACAGTTACTTGTCTACCCCCCACCCAAGTCAGCTGGACTGATCATTTTATTATTGAATTTTATACCCCTCATCCCAAACCTGCTCTTCATGGGACGTTTTCCCTCCCAAGTGAACGACGTCAATGGCATAAAGTCAACGAAAGCGCATTTAAAGACACATTCATGGCACCCTCCATTACCATCTCGGAGAACATTGAAAGCGCCCTGAAGAAGTTTGAAATAGCAACTAAGACTGCCATAGACACCTTAGCCCCCTTAAAACAATTTAGACCCCGGCCAGCCAAAAAGCAGGAAATATGGTTTTCTGATGACCTCAGGACATTAAAACAAGCAGCTAGGAAGCTAGAAAAGAAATGGAGAACTTCCCACCTGGCGACAGACAAGAGCCTCGATTGGGACTCATTGTCCACCTATCACAAAGCCATCCGTACTGCGCGAAAAACCTACATAGCATCTCAAATCACAGCTGCAGGTAGTTCCCCTAGAGTTCTATATCAAGTACTACAATCCTTTGTCAAACCTGTGGCATGTGAAAGTTCTGAGCTGGCATCACAACAGCTCTGCGACGAAATATCTCTATTTTTTTCAAATAAAATAGATACCATCTATGAGAAAATAGTCAATTCCAACAATACAATGACTATCGACGCAGCTCTTGCTTACCACGCCACAGAACACAATCAAAACACACATACCCTAGATATTTTCCCCCCTATTACGCCAAAGGAGTTGTCAGTACTCACTACGCAGATCAAAAGCGGGAGCCCAGATGATATTATTCCAGCCAGACTAATGCCCACCTTCCTGGAAACACTATGCCCTACGATTGAGAAACTTGTCAATCTGTCACTTAGTACAGGCTCCGTCCCCAGAGAATGGAAGCAGGCACTGGTAAGGCCCATTAGGAAAAACACTGCCACACCATGGACCGAACTAGCCAATCTCAGGCCCATCTCCCTGCTACCATTTTTGGGAAAACTGACTGAAAAATATGTCAACCGACATTTATCCGGCTATATCGAAATAGCTGGCAGCCTGGACTATTCTCAATCAGGGTTCAGGCCAAAACACAGTACAGAGTCCACCCTCCTGTCTGTCACTGACGATTTGCACATGTTCCAGGACAAAGGCTACTCTGTATTCCTAGTGCTACTGGATTTGTCGGCAGCGTTCGACACCGTGTCACATAACATCCTTATTGACCGGTTGTCGAACGTAGGAATCAAGAACAAAGCCCTTGCCTGGCTAAGGAGTTTCCTATTCGATCGCACCCAGACTGTCACCATGGGTGCATATCAATCAGCGGAGGTAGAGATTTCAAAAGGGGTGCCACAGGGCTCATGCTTGAGCCCAACACTCTTTAACATCTACGTGGCACCCCTGGCAAGAGTGATGCGCAAATTCGGTTTCATCCCCGTGTCATACGCAGATGACACGCAGCTCCTCTTCCCGTTTAAAACCCTCACCGCTGAACTAAGGAACTCCTTCTCTGCAGGCATGAAAGCTGTAGCACAATGGATGTCCACCAACTACCTACAGTGCAACGTCAGCAAGACTGAAGTTATGCTGTTTGGAGATGCTAAAATACTGTGGACCCCGGATTGGTGGCCACCTGATCTTGGTACGGTCCCAGAACCCAAACAGGTCGTCAAAAACTTGGGGATTCGCCTTGATCAGGAATTATCTCTCATACAACACATTAACTATGTTACAGGCTCATGCTTTCATACCATTAGCCTGCTGCGCAAAGTTTTTCCCCTGTTGCCTGACTCATTCAGGAAAACTCTAGTACTAGCCCTTATTTTGAGTCGAATCGACTACTGCAATGGCTTGTTTCTTTCCGCTAATGAGGGAGTGTTGGCCAGACTCCAGGTAATTCGAAATACAGCGGCTCGCCTAGTCCTCAATGCCCCCCAAGAACAACATCTAAGCCCCTCCTAGACAAACTGCACTGGCTCTCGATTCGACAAAGGATTAAATTTAAAGTATGCTGCCTGATTCACAAGAGCATAATTGGACAGGGCCCCACTTACCTGGAAAACAAATTTTCTCCTTACATCCCCCCCAGATCGCTCAGATCTAGTAATAGCCATCTACTGGTAGTGCCTCGTGCCAAGAAGGCTAGGCACGGAGGCAAAGCTCTATCAGTAGTGGGACCCACATTGTGGAACAGACTTCCTCTAACTCTTAGACTATGTTCTGAACATCTGAAATTCAGGAAACAACTTAAAACTCTGCTGTTTAAAAATGAGATCTAGTTCTAGCCTTACTCATTCCTCTGTGTATGTCAGCCGGCCCAAAAGCGCGGAGATACTCCAGCTGGAGTCTATTCTAGCGCTATAAAAACTCATAAATAAATAAATAGCTTTGTGCATGCCCCCTTTCAGAGCTTTATAAATACAAGATATCAGACACTTTCTGGACCCAGAGTCCAGCAACAATATCAGTGTCTGTGATTCCACTGGTTCCTCTGGGAATTATGTCCAGATCTCACGGTCTATGTGGGACAACTTGGCCTATTGTAAATACTGAGCGTATGTTACCTGAAACAGACCCTGCCTTCATTTTCATTTCATTCACTTTATTTCGGCCAAAGACTGTGAGAAAGTGCCATCTTTCTTGCCTTGGTATGCCCCCACTTTTTTCTGAACTGCTGATGTGCTATGACTGAGTGTGCCCTGGGTTCCTGCCAACCAGTTACCCAGGGTCTTTGTTCATTCCCTTGAACTGTGTTGAAACTAAAACGCAATTGGCATCTCTGGTCACCTATCAGCCCCTAGTAAATGGTACCCTAGGTCCCCAGGGCATGGTGACCAGAGAAGACCCCTGAGGACTGCAGCACTTATTGTGCCACCCTCAGGGGCCCTGTACCCTGACACCCACATACTGCCTTTGCAGGCTGAGTGTCGAAGTACAGAACTAAACAAAGAGGCGACATGGCACACATCCCTGTGTGCCATACACACAAAACCAACTGCCCTGGCATACTTCAGTCACCCCTCTAGCTGGGTGCCCTATGCCAGAGGTGTGGGCACAGGTGCATGAGCCCTGTGCCCCAACAGTACCCAGGGCCATTCCTGGGCACTGTAAGTGCAGTGATGCCATTGAGAGTATATGGTGCTGGGTGGTTGTCATTACGAACTCCAAAGCACCATGATGGCTACATTGAAGACTGACAAGTTTGGTACCAAACTTCTCAGCACATTAAACCTGCAGTGATGCCAGTGTGGGATTTAATGTAAAATGCACCAGAGGGCATCTTAGAGATGCCCCCTGAAAACCTAAACCACAATCCACGTCTGGGCTGAGAGGCTGCAGAGGCTGCCACACAGCAGACATGTTGCTGGACCCCTGTGTGGAGAGCCCCCCCGCTATCCTGGGCCTGCAACAATGCACATCCTGGACGAGGTGCTAGGTCTCCTCCCCCAGGATGGGCAGGGGGAAGCTTCAAAGGCATGCCGCCTCTGTGAGCTCCTCCACACCATTTGCTGTACCCAGCAACTGGCCCCCACCAGTTCTGACCCCCACTCTGGCGGGATGACTGGCGGGAAAAATGACATCAGGAAGGGGGGTGTGCCAGCCTATGCCAACCCCACCCCTCAGGTGGGGGAGACGAGGTGAAGCACGACCCCGGGCTCAAGCCATCTTGAAAATGGGGAGCCCTGCCCATCCACAGCTAGGCTCCTGCCCCCCTCCCACAGGAGAGGAGCAGGCTAGGTGGTGTACCCACCCCAGGACAGGGACCTATTGGTCCCTGCCCTTGCCCTACCTGTAACGCCCCTAAATTCGGTATTTAGGGGCTCCCTGAACCTTCCTTCCTCAGATCCAGATTACGAAACAAGAAAGAAGATCAAGGAACACGAAGACCTGCCGTGCAGCTGCTACAAAGAGGAAGACACAAACTGATTTGGCCCCAGCCCTACCGGCCTGTCGACCCTCGAACCTGCTCCTGTTAAACCCCGGCATCTCCAGTGGTCAGCAACCTCAAAAACCCCGGAGAACCTGACTGCCTTGTGACTCTGACTACCTGGGTCTCCCCCGAGCAGTGGTACTGCTCAAAGCAAGTAACAAGCCCCGGCATAAGACTGGAACCGCAAACCCTGCACCCTCTGCACCCGCCAAGCCTGGCCTGTGCCGGACTGAATCAAGACCCCGAGGACGTCCCCCCGGCGATTCTGACCTGGAATCCAGTGCCCAAGGACCCTCCGCGACGACCCCGACGACGCCTTCAGCCTCAGGACAAAGGACCCCTCCGACCGTGACCAGCAGGGGGTAAGATGTCCGGACCTCAAAAGACACCCCTGCACCCGGCGCCCCACGGCCCCCTATGCCCAACTCCTGGGTCCCTACCTATCCTCTAATATCCCAACTTACCCCTCGAAGTGTTGGTCGCTCCAGAAGATCCACCGTCCCCAAGCCTGCAACCTTTCTTCCCTTTTCAAGATCCTCATTGAATAACATTGAGCGCCCGACGGCTCAAAAGCACCCTGCACCCAGCTGCCCGAGTGCCCCTGGGAGTGCAACCTTTGTCCTATCCCACTTCCCTATTTGCCCTGAGCAAGTGACCAGGAGCCCAGCTCCCACAGCCTCGTGGCCTGCTAGCCAGCAGCCACCAACCGAAGGCCCCCTGCCTCTCATTGGATAACATTGGGCCTAACTACCTCTGCACCCGTCCGCCCCTGTGCCGCTGAGGGTGTACCAACTGTACTTACCTGACCCTGGGGGACCCCTGAGTCTAAGCCCAGAACCACAACTTCATTAGTCGAGTACTCACCAGGAAACCGGTAACTCACTTACCTGCCATTGAATACCATTGACTAGTGTGACTCGAAAAATCTTCTGTCTACTTTTGAAAACGTAAAATATTCATATAAAATCACCCGAATTCCGAATTCTGAAACACTCACCTGTGATCAGGAGAGGAGCCAGTACTGTACCCTGTAGCCCAGTACTGAATCGCAAAAGTAATCCCTAGCGGGTTTACTAGTAACTTGTATTTTCTCCATAGGAATCAATTGTCTGCTTTTCTATGAAATTTCTTCTGTCTACTTTTGAAAACTAGAAATATTCTTTAAAAATCATATGAAATACTGAAACGTAATTACTTACCTGTTTTAAGTTCAGACCCCAATGCTGGCCACAGGAGCCCAGTACTGGATTACAAAAGTAACGAGATTGTACTTTACCTGCAACCTGAACTTTCTTCCATTGGATAACATTGCCATGTTTCTGTCGAAAAGTGTGAACTTTTAAAATAGCTTTTTATTCCTGAAAAATCACTACAATACCTAAAACGTTTTTTGCTAAACTGTTTTCAGCTTAGACCCCAGGACTGAACCTAGGAGCCAGTCCTGGAATTCCCAAAGTAATCTACAAAGTAATCAACTGTGGTTATATAAGGAAATCCATTGAGCTCAATGCTAAATTGTGTGTAGAATTGTGTTGCCTACTGCAACCCCTGTACCTATTGTATTTACAAAGTTAATTGCCTTTCTGCAAAGTACTTATCTGAGACCTCTCATATGGAGAACAGTACATTTTGATACCTGTTGGTTCTAGAAATAAAACAACTATATCTCTTGATATAAAAACAATTGGCCTGGAGTTCTGTCTTTGAGTGTGTGAAACCTTTTGCTGACTGAGTGTGTGCAACAAATGCTTTACACTGGTCTCTGGTACTGCCTTACTGCTCGACCAAGCTACCACTTTAGAGAGTAAGGTCACACCTGGCTTTAACCTCTGTTATACCTCTGGGGTTTGTGGACTCTATACACACTGTACCTTATTCTGGTCCAGTGTATATAGAGCCACATTCTCACATTGGTGGATCAGTGGTGGGATACAAACTTGCATTTGTTGCACTACTTGGTTACCATCTAATCATACAACATAACTCTTGAATTGCCTTTAGAATTCTGAAATTGGGTTTTCCAAAATACTAAAAGTCTTGTCATGGCCTTGCTTAAGTCCCTTTAAAATTTTACAAAAATAAAAGTCACTATAGTCAGGGTAGAGGGTTAGAACTATCAGGTTAGAATGTCTTAACAACCCCCAACTATTAGTGAACATAATATTGCACAGGACCTGGTGGAGGAGCTCGACCTCACACATTACTTACACTTAAATTTCAGAGAAGTAAGGTCTTTATGCAATCTGAAAAATATACCAGTGGGCCTGCATCCAACCAAATTAGGACTCCAGGAGCTCCTGGCTAAGTATGCTAAAGGCCACCCCTTTGAACAGGGTGATGACCAGTCAGAGGAAGAAGAGGTGCTAGAGGAGGAGGATACTTTCCCACCCCCATTCATCTCTAGGAAGAGGAGAGGTCCTGTACCCTTAACTCCAAGAATCACCCTCTGGGACCCTAGGACCTACACAGGTGGGCCAGGGCCCAGAGAAAATATTGGGGCTAGTCCCAGTGACGAGGACAGCTTGTTAGTTAAGTTGGCCAAGAGATTAGATCTAGAGTCCAGGCTCCTGGCTATAGAAAAAGAAAGGAGATGGGCTTAGCCCCTATCTCTGGTGGCAGCAATACCAATAACAAGGATAGGGAGGAATCTTATGATCCTAAAATCTACAAAGGGATTGTCCCTAAATTTGAGGAAGATGATGATATCACCAAGTGGTTCACAGCCTTTGAGAGGGCTTGTGATATGAGAAGAGTGAAGACACCTCTATGGGGGGCACTCCTGTGGGAACTGTTCTCTGGTAACTGCAGAGACAGGCTTCTGACACTCTCTGGGTCAGATGCAGGGTCTTATGACCTCATGAAGTAAACTCTGATTGAGGGATTTGGACTCACTACTGAGGAGTACAGAATTAGGTTCAGGGGGGCTCACAAATCTTGGATAGATTTTGTAGACTACTCAGTAAAGACACTGGATGGTTGGTTAACTGGACACAATGTGCATGATTTTACTGGACTTTATAATTTGTTTATGAAGGAACACATATTGAGTAATTGCACAAATGAAAAGTTACATCAGCATTTAGTAGATCTAGGTCTAATTTCTCCCCAAGAATTGGGAAAGAAGGCAGACCATTGGGTCAAGACTAGGGTGACAAGGACAGCCACTGGGGGTGACCAAAAGAAGGTGGTTACCAAACCTCCTCAGGGGAAAGGTGGTGAGAATCACCATGATAAAAAGTCTGAGTCTTCCAAAGGGCCCCAAACACCTGTCCAGGTGGGTGGGTCCCAAACTACTACCTATGTGCCTCAGCCCTATAGGGGGAAGAACTTTGACCCTAACAAGGCCTATTGTAACAACTGTAAAAAGTTGGGACATTTAACTGTAGACAAAAACTGCCCCTACAATAAAACCCCTATGGCACCCAATACAGCTACTCCAGGGACAGTAAATCTACAGATGGGATCAGAGGAGTGCCCAGAGCAAATCTGGGAATACACTCAAGCTAGTCTAGTCTCCTTGGGGGAAATGGAGGTTGCCAATGTAGCTGGTTAGCCACTCAACTGTAACAAGTATCTGCAATACCCCTCCATTAATGGAACTAGAGTAGAAGCCCTGAGGGATACAGGTGCCAGCACACTACGGTAAAGGAAAGGCTGGTTTCCCCAGAGCAATACTTAGTTGGGGAAACTTACCCAGTCACCAATGCTGACAGCATTACCACCCAGTGCCCTCTGTCTATGGTGACATTAGGTTGGAGGGAGGTTACTGGCCTGAAACTAGTAGTGGTCTCTCCACAATTGCCAGCTGACTGTCTGCTTGGAAATGACCTGGAAACCTCCTCAGCCTGGGCTGAGGTTGAGCAAGTAACCCATGCTGCCATGCTGGGTATCCCTAGACTGGTGTGTGTGCAAACCAGAGCACAGAGCAAAAAGAAGGGTGAACAAGCAGGTTTGGAGCCTGAAAGTATGGCCCAACCAACCAAGAGAAAAATCAAGAAGACTGGGGAACCAGCTGCTACATAGCAAGTCTCTCAGGACCCTTCTCCTCAGGGAGAGGACTTGGAACCTCTAGAGGGAACTGAGCCCATGGAGCTTGAACCTTACCGGGTTGGCCTCCTGGGCCCAGGGGGACCCACTAGGGAAGAGCTGTGTCAGGGTCAGCGAGACTGCCCCACTCTTGAAAGCCTGAGGCAGCAAGCTGTTTCAGAAGCACAAGGAGATGTCAGTGCTACCCACAGAGCTTATTGGGAAGAGGGATTACTGTATGCTGAGGCAAGAGACCCCAAACCTGGAGCCACCAGGAGGGTGGTAGTGCCACAGAAGTACGGGAGTTCCTCCTAACTTTAGCTCATGACATCCCCCTAGCTGGACATCTGGGGCAGACCTAAACCTGGGAAAGGCTAGTTAGCCACTTCTATTGGCCCCAGATGAACCTAAAAGTGAAGGAGTTTGTGAGCTCCCATGTTACCTGTCAGGCCAGTGGCAAGACAGGTGGCAAACCAAAGGCCCCCCTGATACCAGTGGTGGGGGTACCCTTTGAAAGGGTAGGTGTGGACATTGTCGGTCCACTGGAGCCTCCCGCAGCCTCAGGGAACAAATTCATTCTAGTAGTAGTGGATCATGCTACTAGGTACCCTGAAGCAATTCCACTTAGGGTTACTACAGCCCCTGCAGTAGCCAAGGCCCTCCTCGGTGTCTTCACCAGGGTAGGGTTTCCTAAGGAGGTGGTTTCAGACAGAGGTACCAACTTCATGTCTGCTTACCTGAAACACATGTGGAAGGAGTGTGGTGTGCAGTACAAATTTACTACCCCATACCACCCACAAACCAATGGTCTTGTTGAACGGTTCAACAAGACATTGAAAGGTATGATCATGGGACTCCCTGAAAAACTCAAAAGGAGATGGGATGTCCTGTTGCCATGCCTGCTTTTCGCTTATAGGGAAGTGCCACAGAAGGGAGTGGGGTTTTCAGCCTTTGAACTTCTGTTTGGTCATCCTGTAAGGGGACCACTTTCTCTGGTGAAAGAGGGTTGGGAGAGGCCTCTCCAAGAACCCAAGCAAGACATTGTGGACTATGTGCTTGGCCTAAGGTCCAAAATGGCTGAGTACATGGACAAGGCATCCAAGAATCTTGAGGCCAGCCAGGAGCTGCAGAAGCACTGGTTTGACCAAAAAGCTGCCATGGTTGAATTTCAACCTGGACAACAGGTGTGGGTTTTGGAGCCAGTTGCACCAAGGGCCCTCCAAGACAGATGGAGGGGCCGTTACCCTATCCTGGAGAAAAAGAGTGAGGCCACTTACTTAGTGGACTTAGGCACCAGCAGGACACCCAAAAGGGTTATCCATGTGAACCGCCTTAAACTCTACAATGACAGGGCTGACCTCACCATGCTGATGGTGACTGATGAGGAAAAGGAAGCAGAGAGTGAACCTCTTGCTGACCTCCTCTCTTCCAGCCCAAAAGATGGGTCAGTGGATGGAGTGGTCTTTTCAGACACCCTCTCTCCCCAACAGCAGACTGACTGCAAGCAAGTCTGGCAACAGTTTGCTAGCATCTTTTCCTTGACCCCTGGTCTGACCAGCTGGTGTACCCATGATGTGGACACTGGTGACAGTAACCCTGTCAAAAACAAAATCTATCGACAATCAGACCAAGTCAAGGAAAGCATCTAAGCCGAAGTCAGCAAGATGCTGGAGCTAGGGTTGATTGCACCCTGTGAGAGCCCCTGGGCTAGCCCAGTAGTTCTGGTCCCCAAACCTCACCAACAGGGTGGAAAGAGAGAGATGAGGTTCTGTGTGGACTAGAGAGGGCTCAACTCTGTCACCAAGACAGATGCTCACCCCATTCCAAGAGCAGATGAGTTGATAGACAAGCTAGGGGCAGCCAAATTCCTCAGTACCTTTCACTTAACTGCAGGGTACTGGCAGATTGGCATGACCCCAGGAGCCAAAGAAAAGACAGCATTCTCCACCACTGATGGGCACTATCAGTTCACTGTAATGCCTTTTGGGTTAAAGAATGCTTCTGCCACCTTCCAGAGGTTGGTGAACCAAGTCCTGACTGGATTGGAGTCCTTTAGTGCAGCTTATCTTGATGATATTGCTGTCTTTAGCTCCACCTGGCAGGATCACCTGATCCACCTTGGGAAGGTTCTACAAGCCCTGCAATCTGCAGGACTGGCTATCAATGCATCCAAATGCCAGATTGGGCTGGGCACTGTGGTGTACGTGGGCCACCTTGTTGGTGGAGCCAAGGTCCAACCCTTACAGGCCAAGATCCAGAGAATCCTGGACTGGGCAGCTCCAAACACCCAGACCCAAGTCAGGGCATTCCTTGGCTTGACAGGATACTACAGGACGTTTGTGAAAGGATATGGGTCCATTGTGACTCCCCTCACAGAACTCACATCCAATAAAATGCCCAAGAAAGTAAACTGGACGGTTAGCTGCCAAAAGGCTTTTGACATGAACTTGAATACCCCTGTACACTCTAGAACATATATACAGTCAATAGGTCTCGATTTTGGAGAGGACAAAGCCTATCAGTTATACAATAGTAATTGAAATCTTAAAAGTCTTTGCGTAGGTAGGTGGTGTCTTTAATGTTCATAACAAGTAAACCAGCCGACACGTGTTTCGTCGCATTAATGCGACGAAACACGTGTCGGCTGGTTTACTTGTTATGAACATTAAAGACACCACCTACCTACGCAAAAACTTTTAAGATTTCAATTACTATTGCATAACTGATAGGCTTTGTCCTCTCCATAATCGAGACCTATTGACTTTATATGTTCTAGAGTGTGCAGGGGTATACAAGTTCATGTGTACTTAGTGTCGACCCGGGTTGACACTTCCTTGAGGGGTACAGGGTTTTCCCCTCAGCCCTTTGTTTGCACCTCGTACTCACAGTGCAGTAACCGATCCGATTGCGCCAATTCTTAGCAGTGCACCCTTTTCGAGACAATAACCCTTATCTAGCCAATACAAAAGGCTTTTGACACCCTGAAAGAAGTAAAGTGTTCAGCACCCATTCTAAAAGCACCAGACTACTCCAGGCAGTTCATACTGCAGACTGATGCCTCAGAGCTGGGGATAGGAGCAGTCCTCTCCCAGATCAATGAGGAAGGCCAAAACCAACCTGTTGTTTTTATAAGCAGGCGGCTACTCCCCAGAGAGCAGTGTTGGAGTGCCATTACGAGGGAGACCTTTGCTGTGGTTTGGTCCCTGAAGAAGCTGGCCCCTACTTGTTTGGAACTCACTTCCTGGTTCAAACTGACCACAGACCTCTCAGATGGCTAATGCAGATGAAAGGGGAAAATCCAAAACTATTGAGATGGTTCATCTCCCTACGGGGTATGGACTTTGAAGTGGAACACCGACCAGGGACTGCCCATGCCAATGCAGATGGACAGGTTATTCCACTTAGACATTGAAGACTCCCTAAAGCAAGGTTAGTCTCATCACCTTTCGTTTGGGGGGGGGGGGTTGTTTGAGGAAGTGCCATCTTTCTTTCCTTGGTATGCCCCCACTTTTTTCTGAACTGCTGATGTGCTTTGACTGAGTGTTCCCTGGGTTCCTGCCAACCAGGTGCCCAGGGCCTGTGTTCCTTTCCTAAAACTGTGTTGAAACTAAAACTCAATTGGCATCTCTGGCATGCCCCTAGTACATGGTACCCTAGGTACCCAGGGCATGGTGACCAGAGAAGACCCCTGAGGACTGCAGCACTTATTGTGCCACCCTCAGGGGCCCTGTACCCTCACACCCACACACTGCCTTTGCAGGCTGAGTGTCGAAGTACAGAACTAAACAAAGAGGCGACATGGCACACATCCCTGTGTGCCATGCCCACAGAACCCACTGCCCTGGCATACTTCAGTCACCCCTCTAGCTGGGTACCCTATGCCAGAGGTGTGGGCACTGGTGCATGAGCATTGTGCCCCTACAGTACCCAGGGCCATTCATGGGCACTGTAAGTTCAGTGATGCCATTGTAGTGTAGTTCCTATAGTCCCAATAGGCTCTGCGCATTGGAATAATATCTTCAGTAGTGTAGACGTAGGACTGAGGTTATCTAGGTCTCTACTGACTATATTAGACTTAAGTTTTTGCCAGCTAGCTCAGAGTTTACTAGAAACTTTCTCGAATAAACGAGGAGGAGTTTAACCTCCCTGGATAGACAAGAAGGGATTTAGTTTCTGACAACCATAAAACATGACAACTTTGCTCTCCCTGAATAAGAGTATATCTCTAGAGTCGTGTGAAAACAAAAGACAGCTATTTCACTCAGTCAATAAGTGCGTACTTAGTTTCACCAGATTGCAGAGAAAAAGAGAGACGGGCGTTTTCAATAAAAGGTGTTATTTATTGAGCAGTCTCTTTCCTCATACAAGAGAAATGAATTGCTAAAATTGCAATACTTATAGTTAAGTAAAGTGCATACAGTAAAAGCAGGATTAAAAAATAATACTGTAAAAGCATTGATATGGTTTCTTAGCCATATGATACTTTAAAATGGATAAAATAGATACATACATATATACATTGACTAATCGTACTCAACTGGTGCCTCTAACTACGCCTACCCCGGTGTACCTGACCTAAGCCTAATACATGGGAGGGAGTGATTAAGTAGCAGTTTAAGTTAAGTTTGGTTTGCCAAAAATCTGACTCAAGAATTCTCTGTAAGGGTTTAGTCAGTTCAGTACCTGGGTATTAGAAGGCAGGAGGGCTGGTATCTCTCTCTCAGGACTCGGTATCCCAGTCACCCGGAAGGGTAGGCTGGAAACGCCGGAGGCTGGATTTCTCGGCAAGAGAAAAGACAGCGTCTTTCTCAGTGCGTCAAAAGGGAGGGGCAGCGTCCGTGGGCTCTCGCATCAGCTCGGGCAAGTAGTCGCTGCTCCAGATTCACCACCACCGTGTGTTTGCTTAAGGCAGCGTTGGTATATTTATACCTGAAAGGTGCCGGGTTTGACGTAAGGATGGACATAAGACGTCAATAAAGATGTCACTAAGGACTGGTCGTTCTTACAGTGCTTTACAGGAGTTCTTGGACGGAATCAAAACAATAGCAGCGGGGATTTCCCAGGTTGCTGGAGGCTTGGTTTTGTTTAGAGAACTCGGTGTGCTTTCTAGGGGGCTGGAGGAATAGGCTTGCTTAATGTGACAGCATGCGCTATGACCGAATTATGAAAAGGGTTTCTGTGCCGTTGCAGGGATATTATTGATTTATAACCGGACAAGGGCAAAGAATAGGATATTGATTCAGGTACCTAGATAAAACACACTACACCCACTCCACGAATTCATGTCCATAATTACTAAAACTAAGCAATAGTAAACATATCTAACGGTGCATGTGTATACCGATCCACCCCAAATTACAATTTTTGCATCCGAAATGGTATATGCGAAATACACGAAAAATGAGTATAGGTACTGCATGCTTTCAAGCAGCGTTATCATTCAAAAAAGATGCACATATATATCAGCATGAATGATTTGCGAAAATTACACATGAAATGGCTCTTAATACAGAAAAGAAAAGTGCGAGACCATTCCATCACATATAAATACAATCTTTTGTAAATATGCTAGAGGCTGAGGTAATATATTGTCTCTAGAGTTCCTAAAAATAGAAGCTCTGTTCTCTAAGAATAGTTCTACTTTAAGCAAAGAATGAGTGCCAAAAAAAAAGTAAATATTTTGGAATCGGGAAAAGGGAAGAAGTCAAAACAGTTCTAAATATTTTCAGAAGCTTTTGTTTTTCAAAGCTGAAGGCCAAATTCAGAATTCAGGGAACGCTGAGTGCTCATTTGCTTAAAAGTTTATTCTTTCTGTTCGGGCGAGAACATCATTTCAGACAGACTTTCAAAAAAGCAGTTTACCGCTTCACGCGAAACTTCGACCAAGTTGGAAAATGTCGCAACTGTGCAATCGTGAGCATGATTGCTATCATCGATGACAGGATCAGCAGTGCTCACAGAGGGTCGTACCTGGTTGATGCTGCTCTCATCTTGCACTTCACTACCCTTCAATCGCAGTGGTGAAGTCTCAACGAATGCCGTCATCAGGATTGGTAACCGCTGGGGGCAACACGATGCATGAGCCTTTACTGGGTTCAGCAAATTATCTGTATCCAATGGTACTTCTGATTGTAGTGTAAGACAGACGTCTAACACGCATTCTTCTCCGCACAGCATACATCTTAACACAGGTAAGATACAGTTTTGCCAGATGGGTCTGAATGAAAGAAACCAGGTCATATTCAGATCTCTTAGCCGGGCTAATCCAAGGACTTTAGTTAATCAATCAATCAATCAAGACATTTATAGAGCGCACTACTCACCCGTAGGGTCTCAAGGCGCTAGGAGGGGGGGGTGCCATTACTGCTCGAACAGCCAGGTCTTGAGCTTCTTCCTGAAGGAGGGGTGGTCTTGGGTCAGGCACAGGTCGGTCGGGAGGGAGTTCCAGGTCTTGGCGGCCAGGTAGGAGAAGGACCTTCCTCCTGTTGTCGCTCTTCGGATGCGTGGGACGGCGGCGAGGGCGTGGCTGGTTGATCTGAGGTGGCGTTTGGGAGTGTAGAAGTTGATTCGGTTGTTGAGGTAGCTCGGGCCTTGGTCGTGTAGGGCTTTGTGTGCGTGGGTGAGGAGGCGGAAGGTGATTCTTTTGTTGACGGGGAGCCAGTGCAGGTCTCTCAGATGTCCGGAGATGTGGCTGTTTCGTGGGATGTCGAGGATGAGTCTGGCTGAGGCGTTCTGGATCCGCTGGAGTCTCTTCTGGAGCTTGGCGGTGGTTCCGGCGTAGAGGGCGTTGCCGTAGTCCAGTCGGCTGGTGACGAGGGCCTGGGTGACAGTCTTCCTGGTCTCGGTGGGGATCCACCAGAAGATCTTCCGTAGCATGCGTAGGATGTTGAAGCATGATGAGGAGACGGCGTTGACTTGTCTGGTCATGGAGAGGGAGGAGTCCAGGATGAAGCCCAGGTTGCGTGCGTGGTCCGTTGGTTTGGGTGCGGTGCCCAGGGCGGGGGGCCACCAGGAGTCGTCCCAGGCGGAGGGCGAGGAGCCCAGGATGAGGACCTCCGTCTTGTCTGAGTTCAGTTTCAGGCAGCTGGTCGTCATCCACTCGGCTACATCTCTCATCCCTTCGTGCAGGTTGGTTCTGGCGGCGGCGGGGTCGTTGGTCAGGGAGAGGATCAGCTGGGTGTCGTCGGCGTAGGAGATTATGTTGAGGTTGTGTTGGCGTGCGATGGCCGCGAGGGGGCTCATGTAGACGTTGAAGAGGGTGGGACTCAACGAGGATCCTTGGGGGACTCCGCAGATGACTTCGGTGGCCTCTGACTTGAACGGTGGTAGGCGGACTCTCTGTGTTCTTCCGTCGAGGAAGGAGGTGATCCATTCCAGTGCCTTCTCCTGGATTCCGATGTTGCCGAGGCGCTGCACTAGGGTGCGGTGGCAGACAGTGTCGAATGCCGCGGAGAGGTCCAGGAGGATGAGGGCCGCTGTTTCTCCGTTGTCCATCAGGGTTCGGAGGTCATCGGTGGCAGCGATGAGGGCGGTCTCGGTGCTGTGGTTGGCTCGGAAGCCAGACTGTGAGGGGTCGAGGGATCCATTCGTCTCGAGGAAGGCGGCCAGCTGTTTGTTGACGGTCTTTTCGATGACTTTGGCTGGGAAAAGGAGGAGCGAGATGGGACGGTAATTCTTGAGTTCGGTGGGGTCCGCTGTAGGTTTCTTGAGTGGAGCGCTGAGTTCTGCGTGCTTCCAGCTCTCCGGGAAGGTGGCGGTGTCGAAGGAGGTGTTGATAATGTCCCGCAGGTGGGGTGCGATGACCACGTCGGCCTTGTTGAAGACGTGGTGAGGGCAGGGGTCGGTTGGAGATCCGGAGTGGACGGAGTTCATTGTGCGGATGGTGTCTTCGGTGCTGATCGGAGTCCAGGCGCGGAGGGTGGGGGTGGGTGGCATAGCTGTGGTTGTGGCGTGCGTCGGTTGGATGCTGAAGCTGTTGTGTATGTCCGCGATCTTGTTGTGGAAGAAGGAGGCGAGGGAGTTGCAGAGGTCTTGCGACGGGGTGATGTCGTTGTTTCCGGCGTTGGGGTTGGAGAGCTCTTTTACGATGTTGAAGAGTTCCTTGCAGTTGTGTGCGTTGTTGTCCAGCCGGTCCTTGTATGCATTTTTCTTGGTGGCGCGGATCAGTTGGTGGTGTTTCCGGGTGGCGAGCTTGAGGGTGGTCATGTTGTCCATTGTTGGTTCCCTTCTCCACACTTTCTCGAGGGCTCGGCAGGTCTTCTTGGAGCTCTTGAGTTCGTCGGTGAACCATGGGGTTTTTCTGCTGCCGGGTCTGCTGGGCGGGGTCCTCAGAGGGGCGAGTTCGTCCGCGCAGTTGCTGATCCACTTCGTGAGGTTGTCGGCGGCCTGGCTGGGGTTCGCTGAGCCGGCAGGAGGGTGCTGGCTCAGGGAGGCGGTGAGCTGGTCGGCTGTGATCTTGTTCCAGCTTCTTCGGGCAACCTGTTGCTGGTGGTGGTGGATCGTCGTTCTTTTGAAGGTGAAGTGGAGGCAGCTGTGGTCCGTCCAGTGGAGTCCTGTTGCGTGGCTGAAGGCGATGTCTTTGCTGGATGAGAAGACGGCGTCGAGTGTGTGTCCGGCGAGGTGGGTGGAGGTTGTCGAGCAGGGTGATGGTGTTGCGGTCGCTGTTGTTCTCCAGGTGGAAGTTGAGGTCCCCCAGGAGGATGAAGTCGGCAGAGGGGAGGGCATGCGGGCTGATGAAGTCGGCGATGTCCTCGCTGAATCGTGTGCGTGGTCCCGGGGGTCGGTAGATCAGGATGCCTCTGAGGGTGGTTCTGGGGTCCGTGTGGATCTGGAAGTGCAGGTGACCTAGTTCTAGGACACCCCCGCGCCGCACGGCCACCAGCTGCTGCGTGTGCCCATCCTGCCTGACTGCCTCGCTGCCGCCGCGTGACCACGCCCCCTGCCTTCGCGCGGCGTGGTCCGTGCTCGCCTGACCGGCCCCTGTTGTCTTTGCCGTTTTTGCATTTTATTTTGTCGTTCTGTATTGCCTGTTTCTTTCTTTCTCCCAGTATTGTATTTTCCTTCTTGTTTTGCCTGTTGCCTAGCTGCCCTTCGTCCTCCCTCCCCGCTTCCCGCCACCGCCGCTGACCCCGCCCCTTTTTGCATTCTGTACCCTCCCCGCTCCCGCCTCCCAGCTGCTCCGCCCCCCGCGCACTTGGCCATATATGTCCACCGTGCGACGCAGGTGAGTGTGACCTAGTTCTAGGACACCCCCGCGCCGCACGGCCACCAGCTGCTGCGTGTGCCCATCCTGCCTGACTGCCTCGCTGCCGCCGCGTGACCACGCCCCCTGCCTTCGCGCGGCGTGGTCCGTGCTCGCCTGACCGGCCCCTGATGTCTTTGCCGTTTTTGCATTTTATTTTGTCGTTCTGTATTGCCTGTTTCTTTCTTTCTCCCAGTATTGTATTTTCCTTCTTGTTTTGCCTGTTGCCTAGCTGCCCTTCGTCCTCCCTCCCCGCTTCCCGCCACCGCCGCTGACCCCGCCCCCTTTTGCATTCTGTACCCTCCCCGCTCCCGCCTCCCAGCTGCTAGTTATGCTAGGGGCTAGTTATGCGGTCCCGATAGCATATAGCTAGGATCGTTTCTTCCATTGTTGCTGGAGTCTTGTCTGTGACATGGCTTGCCATAACGAAGCAGGAGAGTCAAAAATAAAATGCCTGCTACGAGTGCCAACAGGAGTGGAAGGCCGCCAAAGAGTGAATGGACAAAATTAGGAAAAATGCCCAGGACTGCTTTGAAAGGTGTCAACAGTCCCGAAAAAATTGACTTAAATACACTCGCGATACCATTCGTATCAGAAATGTTTAAGATTTCATTTAGCATTTCTGCGAAGTGTAGGGGGCAATTTGTTGATAAAAGGTTATGAATCTCTGCCGTTGTCCTTGCAACTTGGAGATCATACGTTTCTTTTGATGACGTCAAGTGTACTGGCGTCTGTAGAAGAACAGACTTCATTCTGCTTAAAGTATCAATTCGAATAGAAGAGATTTTCAGACTTGGCCAAATTTTTCCCTCCCTGTCTGGAGTGTCGTTGGGATACAATACTTGCTCACAGCAAGTGACCCTGGACGTTACACTTACGAGATAAGCTTTTCCTGGCACCAGGCCACAACATCTGTGGTCCACAATTAGAACATAGCTCCCGTTAGAAAGCCGTCTAAAGAATGGCTCTATTCGAGTTGTAGGTGTGCCAAGCTGGTGACATGAAAGGTTATTTGAAGTCCCCTCACAGGCCCCATGCAAATTTATGCCCTGACACAGAAGTATACCACTTAGTGATTTTTCACAATTATCACCACTAAGAAATACATTCTGTCCTGTTTCACTGTAACATGTGTGAGTGTAAGGTAATTTCCATGATGACTTGATGTATCCTTTACCCAACCTTTCATACTGGCCTGCCTGTATATACTGTTGGCAGTATCGAAATTGGAAAGTTGTTATCGGAATAGTTATTATCCCGTGTATTATCCATTCAATGACAGGTCGTTCTGACATTGTCAATGGTAATCTCTCAAGTTTTTCAATGCTCAGAATTGTATATTCTGCTCCCTTTTGTGCCAAGCTGATTTGTATATCAGTAAGGTTAAAGATAGCGAATAATGACGTTGTGTTGATTAAACGCCAAGGCACGTAGCCTGAACGCAGATTTTGTAACGTCCAGCCAAGCTGTACAATAGAACGCAATTGGGACTGACCATGTTGTAACATTAGCATGTCCTGCTCTATTATATCGATTGCAGATGATACAATACTGTCCAGTGAATATATTCTGGAAGACAGAGTCATTAACCCATTGTCCACAACAGAAAGTGATTTTTCCAAATTAATACGGTCAATTTCCCGTATTTTCTCTGCTGTTTTAATTTGAGTTACTTTCCAGGCTTCGTTGTAAGCTGCATATATAGAGGCCGCTATGAAACGTTTTTGACGCTGTTTGTGTGGTCCCATAATGAAATCACGCAAGTCAGCACCTTCTTTAAGTAAAGTCAAGTGTTGCTTAATTTCTGCCAGTGTGGATGTATGTAGCCATTCGAGGCATAGTTTACCCACACTGTATGTTGTTGCAATCCCTGGATGTTGTCGCTGGGAGTATCTAGGGTCTGGCCTGGTCAATTTGAACCCCTGTATTTTGTTCAGGAATCTATCTTGACAGTTATTTGTGTCTGTGGGCCAGATCAACCATTTCTTTCAATCAGGATGTGTTCTGTTTTGGTTAAAAATATGGGCTACGTCTATCTCAACATCTCTAGTGCTATTACTGTCAGGAGTTGGCTTTGGAATAGACGGTTTGTTTAAGTCTTTAATTTTGGCTAGGCCAAGACAGGTTGTTTGTTGAATTGTGTCATTCAAAAATATAATTTGTTCTGGGATCATGCAGGCTCTGAATAATGATTCTATACCTCGGACTTGCCAGTCTTTAGTACCCCAGATTGTTTTTGTTTCAATGTTATTATTCCAGAAATCAAAACCAAATGTATTCATTTTTAGGTCTCGCCTGGAATAAGCATCCAAAGGATGCGTCCAGGCTGGAGACTTATGCTGCCCGTCTCGGGGGAATGAGGGACAAGAGAGTGCCACGCGCTTCTCTTGAGCTGGATTTGACTGTGTGCACGCACTTTTTTTTATTGTTTCCTTCAGCATGTTTCTTGAGCTGTGTTAGCGTGCTTTCGGTTTCGTTTCTTAGAGCGCGATCGCTTTCATTTATTGCTTTCTGAGTGTAAAGTTTTATGCTTTAATGAAGTACTTATTTCATTATGTAGGCATTTTTATATAGTACAGACTTTGCGCGAATGCGTCAAAAGGCATTTTTATATAGCGCGGACTTTACTTGAAGGCGTCATTCGTGCAAAAGGCATTTTAATATAGCGCGAACTTTACTTGAAGGCGCCAAAGGGTTTCGTTCCTTGTTTTCACAGCGCGATTGAAGGCGTCATTCGTGCAAAAGGCTTTTTAATATAGCGCGGACTTTATTTGAAGGCGTCAAAGCAATTACACGAGAACAAATGACAACAACAAACGTTAAGTTATATAAAGTAAAAATGCCAACTGTGAGAAAATAATACATGAGATTGAAATAATTCACTATTTTTTGACGTACTGCTATTCCATTCTACATTTGCATTCGTTTGATTTGTTTGACCCTGAGCAGTATTGCTTTCTGAGCGTAAAGTTTTATGCTTTAATGAAGTACTTATTTAATTATGTGGGCATTTTTATATAGCACAGCATTTTTATATAGCGTGGACTTTACTTGAAGGCGTCATTCGTGCAAAAGGCATTTTAATATAGCGCAGACTTTACTTGAAGGCGGGCGCGCTTTGGCGTCTTGGCTGCTTGTAACGTGCATGGCGGTGCACGCGCTACACTGACGCATGCGCACATACACACGCAGGCACACACACACTGCATACACACACGCACCCCCCCTTAAACAGACGCACGCGCACACAGACAGACGCACGCACGCACAGACACACTCGAACAGACACACGCAGACACACGCGCATACACCCCCACCCTCACCCCCACTCACCGGGCTCCTCTCAGGCATGTTCGGCCCTTTGCGATGTTCTTCACGACGGGAGCTGCCGGACCTGGTAGAGCGGGGGCTGGCCGCCGATATTGTTCATGACGGGACTGGAGCTGCCGGACCTGGTAGAGCGGGGGCTGCCCGCGCATGCGCGGCATTTCTAACCGGGGCCCTCCGAATGAAAGTTAGAAAAGCCGCGCATGCGCGGGCAGCCCCCGCCCTCCCAGGTCTCGTCACAGAACACATAGAGAATGTTAATGACCTCTCACCCCCAGTGCTGACTTATTATTTCCCCCACAGGTTGTCTGTGTTTTCAACAGCTCCACAGCACACTTACAATAACAAAGGTACTCTGCAGCATGAATGCCATGGCTATGGTCTGACTTGAGCATTTGTACCACATATCATCACGGTGAACAATGCAGCACTTGAGTGGAGCGCAGAGCCAGGTCGTGTCTCTGGGGGATGAGGTCACCCCGAGGAAATGAGAGCTGGAGCGCCATTGGTCGGAGTGAATGGCCGCTTGTTAGCCAGAGAGAGCACAGGCAGGCTCCGATTTTCTACTTGCTGCATGAGGTGTCAAAGCTTATGCTTAACCGCATTATTCTGCAGCACAAAGAGGTTTTTCACCCCCCACTCTCCACCACTATTGTGGTCCTTTGTTCTGAGTGAATCGTAATCTTGTTATACAGTGGCGTGCACGGCGAGAGTGAAAAAGGCCTTGATGGATGCAAAGAAAATGTATCCTCTGCTCGAGTGAAATGGGCCTTAATGCATTCATTTATGACACGTGGAAGGAAGCTCATACCTGTCAGTAACACTACACAGATAACCTACACGGCTCCGATATTATTCATCACTTGATTGCGACTAACATGATGGGAACTTAACTAACCGAATCTTACTGCGGTTTTAATACATATTTTCGATTTCTTTTTCAAAAATGGGTATCGCCTTTTATTTTCCATGTGATTACTTGCAGGCCGTGAAAAGCATCTTTTGGAAAACCATTTTGTACGGGTTCCAAATGTTCTTTTTTTCTATATTTTTAAAGTGGATGTGAATCCTCCACTCGACTCCGCACTGGTAATATTTGCAAACACCGATAAGGCTGCAAGGAGAGGTTGTTACCGAAAGTATAATAAAAAAAAAGGGGTGCAGGGTCTCCAGGTTGGTCCAGTTCCAGGGTCCAGGGGTCCAAGTCTCCTATTTCGCTAGGCCCACGCAGGTCAACATTATGCCGCTAAGGATCTAATTGCGAGGTAATTGGCCTTCCTGCTGCGCATTTTCAGCTAGTATGCTGTGTTTCGCCTCCTACTTCCACAACAAGATCGCGGACATACACAACAGCTTCAGCAACCAACCAACGCAAGCCACAACCGCAACAACGCCACCCACCACCACCCTCCGCACCTGGACTCCAATCAACACAGAAGACACCATCCGCACAATGAACTCCATCCACTCCGGATCTCCAACTGACCCCTGCCCTCACCACGTCTTCAACAAGGCCGACGCTGTCATCGCACCCCACCTGCGGGACATCATCAACACTTCCTTCGACACCGCCACCTTCCCTGAGAGCTGGAAGCACGCCGAACTCAGCGCTCTTCTCAAGAAACCCACAGCAGACCCCACCGACCTCAAGAACTACCGCCCCATCTCGCTCCTCCCGTTCCCGGCCAAAGTCATCGAGAAGACCGTCAACAAACAGCTGGCAGCCTTCCTCGAGACGAACGGATCCCTCGACCCCTCACAGTCGGGCTTCCGGGCAAACCACAGCACCGAGACCGCCCTCATCGCTGCCACCGATGACATACGAACTCTGATGGACAACGGAGAAACAGCGGCCCTCATCCTCCTAGACCTCTCCGCGGCGTTCGACACTGTCTGCCACCGCACACTAGCACAGCGCCTTGGCAACATCGGAATCCAGGACAAGGCACTAGAATGGATCATCTCCTTCCTCGACGGAAGAACACAGAGAGTCCGCCTACCACCGTACAAGTCAGAGGCCACCGAAGTCATCTGCGGTGTCCCTCAAGGATCCTCACTGAGCCCCACCCTCTTCAACGTCTACATGAGCCCCCTTGCGGCCATCGTACGCCATCACAACCTCAACATAATCTCCTACGCCGACGACACCCAGCTGATCCTCTCCCTGACCAACAACCCCGCCACCGCCAGAGCCAACCTGCACGAAGGGATGAGAGAGGTAGCCGAATGGATGACGACCAGCCGCCTGAAACTGAACTCGGACAAGACGGAGGTCCTCATCCTGGGCGCCTCGCCCTCCGCCTGGGACGACTCCTGGTGGCCCTCCGCCCTGGGCACCGCACCCAAACCAACGGACCACGCACGTAACCTGGGCTTCATCCTGGACTCCTCCCTCTCCATGACCAGACAAGTAAACGCCGTCTCCTCGTCTTGCTTCAACATCCTGCGCATGCTACGCAAGATCTTCCGGTGGATCCCCACCGACACAAGGAAGACGGTCACCCAGGCCCTCGTCACCAGCCGACTGGACTACGGCAACGCCCTCTACGCCGGAACCACTGCCAAGCTCCAGAAGAGACTTCAGCGGATTCAGAACGCCTCGGCCAGGCTCATCCTCGACATCCCCCGACGCAGCCACATCTCCGGACACCTGAGAGATCTGCATTGGCTCCCGGTCAACAAGAGAATCACCTTCCGTCTCCTCACCCACGCACACAAAGCCCTACACGACCAAGGCCCGAGCTACCTCAACAACCGGATCAACTTCTACACTCCTAAGCGCCTCCTCAGATCAACCAGCCACGCCCTCGCCGCCGTCCCCCGCATCCGAAGAACGACAACAGGAGGAAGATCCTTCTCCTACCTGGCCGCCAAGACCTGGAACTCACTCCCGACCGACCTACGCCTGACCCAAGACCACCTCTCCTTCAGGAAGAAGCTCAAGACCTGGCTGTTCGAGCAGTAACGGCACCTCCCCCCCACCCAGCGCCTTGAGACCCTACGGGTGAGTAGTGCGCTCTACAAATGTCATGATTGATTGATTGATTGATTGTGCATTTATGGCTGGGGTGATCTTTACCCAATCAGTAACGATAATCCCAGGGCGGAGGTGGGGGAGGATGGGGAGGGGACACAACATAGCTGCGTCGCTTCAGCTGAGATGGGCTGTTATGAGCATTCATCGCGGGCACTGGTGAGATCGAGTTTCCGGGGCTCCTTTTCCCTTAATGAGCTTCGTTACATATTTTAATACTTTTACCCTTTTCGAGTGGGCAGGATGGTTCCACAGAAAGAGACTGCTTTCTGCGGTGCAACTCGTTAACTTAAGGTAAGGCAGCCGCCTTACAGTCAGTGGCGTAGCTAGGCCTTTGGCCACCAGGGGAGGCCGCTGCGTGTCTAAGAGGGGGTGCTGGCTATTCCCGTGGCCGCCGCCCTTACAATTCGTGCCGCCTGAGGTGGTCCGCCCCCTTCACCCACACTTGCTACGCCACTGCTTACAGTGCTATCAGAATGGTGCAGCTATGAGTGCAAGCCCTGCCTGGAGATTTGCATAAGTATGTCGTAAACTCGCCATAGCATTCCTGCCTCTGGTTTTGCTATCTACTGGAATAACATGGTGTAGCGAGAGAGCGGGTAAGAGTCAAGACAATGATCCTCGGCTGCACGAGAATGGCTCTTCCCCCTGCCACTCATTGGCTTGGCAGCAGCCAAGCAGGTGATTTATCTATGGGGTGCATGGCAAACACGCAGCACTGCTATTTCTACTCCTCCACTGAAGAAAAAAAACATTTGAAATTCAATAGGTCTCCATTTACACGATTATAAGCTATTGGCTTTGTAAATAACAATGCCTTTTAGTTATGTTTTAAAAACGAAAAGATAAATAAAAGGCACTGTCATTTACAATGCCAATAGCTCAAACTCATGTAAATGCGAGACCTATTGCATTGCAAATGCTTGTTTCATAAAAATGATTCTGAATAGATTAATTTTGTATTTGTTAGCATGGTTTTCATTCCTGTCTTTTTTAACAATTTGAAATAAAATGTTTCTGCTTCACTTGTGTTAAACCCTGAGAAGTATGGGAATTTCTTATAGAATGTTTTTGAGCTACCTTTTGGTGGAGTTGCACAATGTTCCCATTGATTATAATTTAAAACATTTCTAGGCTGAGCAGATTTATGCAAATAATGGTTACCATAGTGGTTGTAGCAGTACATCTGATCATAATTCGATGAACCCTATAAATAATCATGTTCTGTAAATTTTGCTGACATAACTAAGTCTGACATCATATCATTAATACTTTCAAAGTCCCAAACATCAGAGAATGTGCTCGGTTTTACAAAGTCACTTAATGAAACCTTAAATTGATGAGGATACTTCAAGAGTTCGACCGGGCCATATATATCGTAATCTGTTTTGTCCCATGCTACCCCACCGGGTAATGGATTGGCTGTGAAGTTCACTGAAGAAAGTTCTCTTTTCTCGATGTGTGAAGACTTGTGTGGCTTCAGGACCAGGTTGATGTTCTGGCTTGCTGTGTCCATTGTAACATATTTTCCCTCAATGAAGTGTCCCAAGCATAGTACCATGATGAGCCAAAGCAGGAGGAAAAGTACACCTAGCACCACCCAAAATTCAATCCATGGGGAAATCAGATAGGTCTCCTTTAGTTGATGAAAGAGTTTTTTAGCCTTGTCTTTAAAAGTTGTTGTTGATGTTGGCTGTTCCTCTGGTTCGCTCAGATCCTCAGAAAAGTCATCTAAGTTGATGAAGTAGCCTGACGCAGTTCTTTCAATTATTGGATTTGTTTCTGGATTTTCCTTGTTTTATTAGTATAGTCTGTGGCTACATCGTTGTAGACAGGTGTTTCTTGACGAATTGTTGTAATTTGGGTTTCAAGAGGCATAAGTTCCATGGCTTTGTTGCATAGTCCTTGTTGATTCACTGTAGGTTTATCAAATGTGATTAGTCTCTCAGTGGGAATCTCTTGATTTGTGGCAAACTTTGGTGTTCTGCTACTTCTTGGGAGTCCACTTGGCCTACTACTTATTATTGGCCACATGATTGTGGTTTAACCAGGTCGATGGATACAACTCGGTTCTCCTTTTTACCAGCAAGGGGCGGTAGTACAACTGATCTTGTTCCGTTGACAGCTAAGACAGGTACTGCTTTTCTGTAAGAAGGCCCAAATTCCTTCTTCACCGCGATTTTCTCTCTGACCAGATCCCCAATCTTTGGAATCCAGACAGGCCTTGCTGGGACAGGTGGTTTCTCTTCAGTGGCTGTTGGCTGTTGTTTCAACTTTATGTTGCTCAGGTCTTTTCTTGTTTCATTTAAGTCCTGTAAAATAGCCAAACGATCTTTGATATCAAAGCATTTTCTTTCTACCACTGAAGTTTGACTATCGAGGTCCTGGATATGCATTCTAGTCCCGAACAATAGTTCGTACGGACTGAAACCTTTTAGAGAATTTCTTGGCAGATTATTAAGACTACGTTGGACACTTATTAAATGTTTGACCCACCCAACACCCGAACCTAATACCTTTGCCGTTATAGATTGCTTTATGTCTCGGTTTTTTCTTTCCACCATCCCATTTCCCTCAGGAAGGAAGTGATAAGATTCCCGCAATGCAATGCCCATGCTGGTCACGTCCTCCTCCCAAGCTCGAGAGCTAAAAGCAGAACCCTGGTCAGAATGTAGCATGCCAATTGCGTCTATGCCGCTATAGACTCGCAAATCTTTTTATAACAGTTCAGACGTCAGCCGAGAGCTGGGGTCTACATTTTAAGTGAAGTTAGTCTTAGATAATATACATTGGGACGCATGTTTCCTGTTTAATCATGCGAATAGATCGCTTTATGCTTTCTATTATGTGTTCTGGCACTACTTCTGCCGGTTCACTAATGCGATCTCTGTTGCAGTTTTCACAATTTTTTGCAAATTTGTGATTATCCACGCTCATCCCCGGCCACCAGTATTCTGATTTTAATTCTGTCAAAGATTCTTTGATCATCTGATGCCTTAAACCTAATCCCATATGTGCTTCTTGTATTAAGAAGCCTCTCCTGTTCCTGTTTGGAATTACCCTATCCCCCACTCCAGGGATTCGAGCAAAAGGAACGGAGTTTGCATCGATTATGTATGTATAATTGAGTGGATAGTTGACAGGTAACGCTGAACAGTCGCCTTTTGATGAAGTTTTTACCGCCAGCATCGTTTCCCCGTCTATGTATTTTCCTGAACCCTTTTTTGTAGCTACGGAAGCCGACTTAGTTGCTTCCGCTGTGGCTGTCTCAGCCAATGAATTCCCTGAAACGTGAACGCCATCACGCTGATGACTCAGTGTATGGATCACGTGAGTCTTTTGTAGTTCCTTTTGTAAAAGAACTACTTGTTCCCAAAGCGATTTTTGCTTTATTGTGGCACCTGTGTCATCTTTGTAACCGTTTTCAACCCATTTCTGCAAGTTTTCGTTGTATGATTTGACGCAGGAATGCGAATCGCACACTATCAGTGTCGGGAATTCGCGTTCGGCAATATCGAGCGCCATTTTTAAAGCTATTAATTCAGTTTGTTGACCTGAATTGTCTTTTACAGATTGTGACATTGTTACCAGTGGCATTAATTTACGTCCGCGCCACTGGCATTTGACAACCTCGCATGTAGCGTTGTAGGCTTGTTTTCCCCAAACTGAGGGTTCTGCATAACTGTTTGTGTATATTACGCAGGCGTAAAGTTGTATGGGCAGAATGTCGCTAGGCAGAGGATATTCTCTTCCATATTCTATATTTTTTAATTTTTTCATTTCCGGGTCAAAATAGTATTTCACTTTGTCTGTAGCAAGAGAATTTTCCCATTGTATCCATTTTGGATTTAATGCCACAGTAGGTAAATTACATGGGCTTGTTAATGCCTCAAAGGCTGATTCTGCTGTTCTGACAGCAATTTGTCTGCCGTCAGCTTGGTCTCTTTCTTTTGCTACAGCTGTTTGAACCGCATGAACAATGTTTTCCTTAATGCTGAATGTTTTTTCAGCTTCTGTGTACAAGTGAGATTTGTATGCTATTGGTACCGTTTCTCCCTCATTAGAGGTTAGGTATGTGAATCCGCATTTTCCTGGGATGACCCGGATCACAAGGTTGCGTGTGTTATTACGTGTTTGCAATTTTGTTTTAGCTAACATGTCTGTTTGCAATGATCTCAAAATTTCTGTGTGTTTTTGAGTCCAATTGATTGTTTTAAAATCTGGTTTTATTAGTTCATAGAGAGGTTTAACCCTCTCTGCATAATTTAGAATGTAAGTTCTTCCGAAATTCAGGAAACCTAGAATTGATTGTAAGTTTTTCAGCGTTCTTGGTGCTTGGATTACAGCACATTTCTGTAAGAAATTGTCTGCCAGGCTTCACTTGATAATTCATATCCTAAAAACAGGACAGTTAGATGGGCAATTCGTGACTTTTTAAAGTTGAATTTGTAACCCTCTGCTGCAAACCCAAGTATTATGGTGTTCACTCTTTTCAAGTGAGTATCCAAGTCATCATCTGTTAGATAGATGTCATCGACATAAGATAATGCCTCATCATCATACATTTGTAGTAACTCTGTTACTCTTGCTGAGAATAATCCTGGGCTGTTCTTGAACCCCTGGGGGAGTCGACAGAATTTTGCTGCGAGCCCATTATTGAGAAAGCGGTCAAATACCTGCTTTCAGGTGCTATATTTTGACAAAAGAATCCATTAGGGATGTCTAATGTTGTTTTGTACTTTTTGCGCACGATGTTATTCATTAGTGCTGCACTATGTGAGTTTTGTACTGCAAAGGTTTTGCAACATGAGTTAAGGTGTCTGTAGTCCAAAACTAGACGATATGAATCGTCTGGCTTGGAGACAGGAAACAAAGGGTTATTCATTTGAGAGGTGCATGTTTCAATCACCCCTTGGTATTCAAGTTGATCTAGGATCTCCCTGACCTGTTTTTTAGCTTCTTGCTTAATTGGGTACTGCCTTTGTGCAGTTGGTTGATTTTTTACCTGGATTTTGTGAGGAGGAGAGTCCTCATCCCATCCAACATGGTTTTTATATAATGCAGGAGCTTGGGCTACTTCCCACTTTCTTGCAAGTGTATATTTTTTATGAATTGGAATGTGATTTGAGAGGGCAGACATAATCATTTCTTCGCCATGAGGGCACTCCCTGACAAACTCCGGTGGCCAGTCTTTCTCAGCTAAAAGGATGTCATAGCCTTTGGAGAGGTTATCCCAAAATAGACCCCTGATTTTCCTAGTCTTATCTCCCTCTATACGTAATGTTATTTCGTATATTTTATGAGGTTTGCTAACTCTGGTGTCTGCAGTTTCCACCTGAATGTATTCATTCGTGTCCACTGTCTCCAGATGATTCATCAGGATCTTGCGAGCTATGCTCACTTCTGCTGCGCTGTCTAGCATTGTCTGAGCCAACTCTCCGTTTTTCAGCTGTGTCCTCAGGATCCTCGGCATGTTTGTCTATTTTAATGCTGGCTACCTTCTTTTTTGGAAATTGTAGTTTTTTACTTTGATGAGCAGGTTCCTTGTCTTTGGACTTGACGTGCTCTTCCCTGTGTTCTCACCGTCCTCTTCTTTCCAATTTCTGCGAGGAAGTCTGAAAAGATCGAGAGGGACGTGTATCAATATCTTGATATCTATCAGGTTTCTTCAAATTATCCCTATTTCTAAGGTTGTATCTTTTCTCAGAGGGCTCCCTCTGGGGAGACTTGTGTCCTTGGTCCGGAGATCTTTCTCTCCACCGAGGAGACTTTCCTCTGGACTGGAATCTTTTTTCTTTGGGAGAGGATTGTTTATTTCCATCCCAGCTCTGTTTTGGAGTGTTTAAATTATTTTTAATAAATATTTTTTCAGGATTTTCAGTTAGTTGGGGTTTTACTGGTTTCCCACCCAAACTATCTCTTCCTAGTTCTTCATAGGATTTTTCTATGATTCTGGCAAGTTCAAATGGCTGTTCTACTATATCTGTTTCTTTCAATTTTTGAAGGAAAGTTATATCCTCAGTTGCCAACTGAACCAACTCTCTATATGCCTTTGTTAATTCCTTTATTTTTACTAAGAGTTCTTTATTTGACATTTTATTAATGTTGGGATGTGGTGTGTAGCTGGCTAGAACCGGCCACGTTGCTCCTGGTCTACCTAGTGGACCGAGCCTGGTAATGTGATTATTATGTTTTAGGGCGCCTTTAAACCAGAGCAGGTGCTCTTGGTATTTTAATGGTATTTCCACCTCCTCGAAAGGGGTGTACTCATCCGGAGGTTCCTCTATTTTGTAATAGTGGAACTCATGTGTGACAGCGTTTGCCGCTGGAAAGTTTATCCATGAATAGAATACCTCTGTCTGCCGATATTCATGTGCCTCAATTACGAATATGACTGTACCACCTCTCGATGTTAGTCCATTTTCTATTAGTTTAAGAGTTATAGTTTTTCTTATATTGACCGGGATGAGTATTGCATCCGGGTCAGTCTGCAGGAGACTTGTGTCTTCCTCTAGGAGACAAGCTGCTATTCTAGCTGTCTCACTACCTCCTTCACCGTCTGACATTTTACTGACAGGAAGGTTTTTTTGTTGTTGCAGATCAAGTTTTCAAGGAAACAAAGATTAGATGCACAATATTTTGGAACACTGTATCCTTCAACGTTGAATAAACCAAAAACTATACATAGAAATCTCTTTCTACTAAGTTCCGGCGGATTTTAACCTTTGACCCACTCCAGACGTCTTTGGAGTATTTACGGGCGAAAGGGTCTGTGTGAAAAAGCACGACTGAGTTACTCTAACGTCTTGCGTTAGATTTATCGCCTTACCAAACATTGGGCGCCATGTAGTGTAGTTCCTATAGTCCCAATAGGCTCTGCGCATTGGAATAATATCTTCAGTAGTGTAGACGTTGGGACTGAGGTTATCTAGGTCTCTACTGACTATATTAGACTTAAGTTTTTGCCGGCTAGCTCAGAGTTCACTAGAAACTTTCTCGAATAAACGAGGAGGAGTTTAACCTCCCTGGATAGACAAGAAGGGATTTAGTTTCTGACAACCATAAAACATGACAACTTTGCTCTCCCTGAATAAGAGTATATCTCTAGAGTCGTGTGAAAACAAAAGACAGCTATTTCACTCAGTCAATAAGTGCGTACTTAGTTTCACCAGATTGCAGAGAAAAAGAGAGACGGGCGTTTTCAATAAAAGATGTTATTTATTGAGCAGTCTCTTTCCTCATACAAGAGAAATGAATTGCTACAATTGCAATACTTATAGTTAAGTAAAGTGCATACAGTAAAAGCAGGATTATAAAATAATACTGTAAAAGCATTGATATGGTTTCTTAGCCATATGATACTTTAAAATGGATAAAATAGATACATACATATATACATTGACTAATCGTACTCAACTGGTGCTTCTAACTACGCCTACCCCGGTGTACCTGACCTAAGCCTAATACATGGGAGGGAGGGAGTAAGTAGCAGTTTAAGTTAAGTTTGGTTTGCCAAGAATCTGACTCAAGAATTCTCTGTAAGGGTTTAGTCAGTTCAGTACCTGGGTATTAGAAGGCAGGAGGGCTGGTATCTCTCTCTCAGGACTCGGTATCCCAGTCACCCGCAAGGGTAGGCTGGAAACGCCGGAGGCTGGATTTCTCGGCAAGAGAAAAGACAGCGTCTTTCTCAGCGCGTCAAAAGGGAGGGGCAGCGTCCGTGGGCTCTCGCATCAGCTGGGCTCTCGGGCAAGTAGTCGCTGCTCCTCACCACCACCGTGTGTTTGCTTAAGGCAGCGTTGGTATATTTATACCTGAAAGGTGCCGGGTTTGACGTAAGGATGGACATAAGACATCAATAAAGATGTCACTAAGGACTGGTCGTTCTTACAGTGCTTTACAGGAGTTCTCGGACGGAATCAAAACAATAGCAGCGGGGATTTCCCAGGTTGCTGGAGGCTTGGTTTTGTTTAGAGAACTCGGTGTGCTTTCTAGGGGGCTGGAGGAATAGGCTTGCTTAATGTGACAGCATTCGCTATGACCGAATTATGAAAAGGGTTTCTGTGCCGTTGCAGGGATATTATTGATTTATAACCGGACAAGGGCAAAGAATAGGATATTGATTCAGGTACCTAGATAAAACACACTACACCATTGAGAGTATATGATGCTGGGAGGTTTTCATTACGAACTCCACAGCACCATGATGGCTACACTGAAGACTGACAAGTTTGGTACCAAACCTTTCAGCACATTAAACCCGCACTGATGCTTGTGTGGGATTTAATGTAAAATGCACCAGAGGGCATCTTAGAGATGCCCCCTGAAAACCTAACCTACAATCCACGTCTGGGCTGAGAGGCTGCAGAGGCTGCCACACAGCCGACATATTGCTGGACCCCTGGGTGGAGAGCCCCCCGCTCTCCTGGGCCTGCAACAATGCACATCCTGGGCGAGGTGCTAGGTCTCCTCCCCCAGGATGGGCAGGGGGAAGCTTCAAAGACAGGCCACCTCTGTGAGCTTCTCCAGACCATTTGCTGTACCCAGCAACTGGCTCCACCAGTTCTGACCCCACTCTGGCAGGAAGACTGGCGGGAAAAACTATGTCAGGAAGGGAGGTGTGCCAGCCTATGCCAACCCCACCCCTCAGGTGGGGGAGACGAGGTGAAGCACGACCCCAGGCTCCGGCCCTCTTGAAGATGGGGAGCCCTGCCCAATCACAGCTAGGCTCCTGCCCCCTCCCACAGGAGAGGAGCAGGCTAGGTGGTATACCCACCCCAGGACAGGGACCTATTGGTCCCTGCCCTTGCCCTACCTGTAACGCCCCTAAATTCGGTATTTAGGGGCTCCCTGAATCTTCCTTCTTCAGATCCAGATTACAAAACAAGAAAGAAGATTAAGGAACACAAAGACCTGCCGTGCAGCTGCTAAAAAGAGGAAGACAACAACTGATTTGGCCCCAGCCCTACCGGCCTGTCGACCCTCGAACCTGCTCCTGTTAAACCCCGGCATCTCCAGTGGTCAGCAACCTCAAAAACCCCGGAGGACCTGACTGCCTTGTGACTCTGACTACCTGGGTCTTCCCCGAGCAGTGGTACTGCTCAAAGCAAGTAACAAGCCCTGGCATCAGCCCGGGTCTGCGAACCCTGCACCCTCTGCACCCGCCAAGCCTGGCCTGTGCCGGAGTGAATCAAGACCCCGAGGACGTACCCCCGGCGATTCTGACCTGGAATCCAGTGTCCAAGGACCCTCCTCAATGACCCCAACGATGCCTGCAGCCTCAGGACAAAGGACCCCTCCGACCGCGACCAGCAGGGGGTAAGATTTTCCGACCTCAAAAGACACCCCTGCACCCGGTGCCCCACGGCCCCCTGTGCCCAACTCCTGGGTGCCTACCTATCCTCCAAGATCCCAACTTACCCCTCGAAGTGTTGGTCGCTCCAGAAGATCCACAGTTCCCGAGCCTGCAGCCTTTGTTCCCTTTTCAAGATCCTCATTGAATAACATTGAGCGCCCGACGGCTCAAAAGCACCCTGCACCCACCCGCCCGAGTGCCCCTGGGAGTGCAACCTTTGTCCTATCCTACTTCCGCATTTGCCCGGAGCAAGTGACCATGAGCCCAGCTCCCCCAGCCATGTGGCCTGCTAGCCAGCAGCCACCAACCGAAGGCCCCTGCCTCTCATTGGATAACATTGGGCCTAACTACCTCTGCACCCGGCCGCCCCTGTGCCACAGAGGGTGTACCAACTGTACTTACCTGACCCTGAGGGACCCCTGAGTCTATGCCCAGAACCACAACTTCACCAGTCGAGTACTCACCAGGAAACCGGTAACTCACTTACCTGCCATTGAATACCATTGACTGGTTTGACTCGAAAAATCTTCTGTCTACTTTTTAAAACATAAAATATTCATATAAAATCATCCGAATTCCGAAATACTCACCTGTGATCAGGAGAGGAGCCAGTACTGTACCCTGTAGCCCAGTACTGAACCGCAAAAGTAATGCCTAGCGGGTTTACTAGTAACTTGTATTTTCTCCATAGGAATCCATTGTCTGCTTTTCTATGACATTTCTCCGAAGTGTCTACTTTTGAAAACTAGAAATATTCTTTAAATATCATACGAAATACTGAAAAGTAATTACTTACCTGTTTTAAATTGAGACCCCAGTGCTGGCCACAGAAGCCCAGGACTGGAATACAAAAGTAACAAGATCGTACTTTACCTGCAACCTGAATTTTCTCCCATTGGATAACATTGCCAGGTTTCTGTCGAAAAGTTTCTAAGTGTGAACTTTTAAAATAGCTTTTTATTCCTGAAAAATCACTACAATACCTAAAACATGTTTTGCTAAACTGTTTTCAGCTTAGACCCCAGGATTGAACCTAGGAGCCAGTCCTGTAATTACCAAAGTAATCTACAAAGTAATCAACTGTGGTTATATAAGGAAATCCATTGAGCTCAATGCTAAATTGTGTGTAGAATTATGTTGCCTACTGCAACCCCTGTACCTATTGTATTTACAAAGTTAATTGCCTTTCTGCAAAGTACTCATATGAGACCTCTCATATGGAGAACAGTACATTTTGATACCTGTTGGTTCTAAAAATAAAACAACTATATCTCTTGATATAAAAACAATTGGCCTGGAGTTCAGTCTTTGAGTGTGTGAAACCTTTTGCTCTCTGAGTGTGTGCAACAAATGCTTTACACTGTCCTCTGGTACTGCCTTACTGCTCGACCAAGCTACCACTTTAGAGGGTAAGGTCACACCTCGCTTTAACCTTTGATATACCTCTGGGGTTTGTGGACTCTATACACAGTGTACCTTATTCTGGTCCAGTGTATATAGAGCCACTTTCTCACAAAGACCATAAAAGTAAAACAATAAAAGCAAATTGAGAGACAAGTACAATGTCTTCTAGAAACAATACTGTAATCATACATAAAACCTTCATAGAAATCTACACTATTGGCCTGGGGACACAAAGAAAAATATACAAGCGCAGACCATAGAAAAAAACTTTGTTTGGTCCGCCATGTCTAAATGTACAGTTCATGCATATCATGCTATAGTGTTATTTGTATTTATATAAAATCACAGACCATATCAACAATAAATATTGGAGAGGAAATTCTCTAATGAAATACAATAAAAGGCATATGTATGCTAAATTTGACTCAAATTGTAAAATGGTATCTAATATATAACTTTGGTGCTATCCGTACAACTATTCATCTAAGCTTACTTGCCCAACCCGGTTTCACAGGACAATCTAGATGAGTAAAGTGAAAATGCTTCATCAGATTTTGCGTTAATAAGATCAATAAAACCATAATGTACAATATTAAAAGTTTTCACATTAGAGCTAGGGGAGGACTGGAGTGACGGGTAGAGAAGATATTTTATGCGGAATTGGCCAGAAGCTCTCCAGGGGTTTATCAGTGCAGAAGACAATAACCAGTGATGTGTCAGCTCTACATATTCTTAGTGCTACCCTGTATTGTCCAACACCTAGAAAACGGCATAAAGGAACAATCCAGCACCTACGCTGCTTATGATAACTGGGGCATGAAAAGAGGAGATGGTCTTCTGTTTCTTCAGCACCTCTGCAAACAGGACATATTTTACTGCCTGCTTGACATCCATTCCATTTGGCGTGAATGTAGCAAGAGGTAGTATACCTAAACTGAACCTTATGTAAAAGGCTTTTGTAAATGGTGGATCAATATCATTCATCTAATTTTCAAAATACGAGGTTGGCTTCAAATCTAGGAAACGATCAGCCATTTGGCCCAATCCTACCTGGGCTAAATGGGCTTCAGTTTTCTTATTGCGAAGGGCATGATAACTTCAGGGGCCACCTTCAATACTCATATAGGCTCATGGAATATAAAGTATGTTTTACATAATCCAACCATGGTAGCAACACTCCTCCACCCAGAGGTATAAAAGTAATGTTGAGATAAAGGGCCCCAGCCATGGTACAACCCTCAGGCCACTGTGTCAGAGCCATTAAGGATTGTATCTGATGAAAAAGTCACAGCCACTTAATGGGGAGCATTCTGGCATATGGTGCTCTATGCAGTAGTCTGGTGACCGCCAATTCCACACCCCCGCTACCTGCCGGACAATAAACGGACAGTCTCCTGGAACTCCAGCACCTTTCATTAAGTACTTTGGGATATCTGCACCATCCGCCCACCCAGCCAACAGTTTTTTCTCTCCATTCACTCCTTCCACACACCACTGAGTTGCGTATTGTAACATTCCAGCTATGTAATACATTTTCAGGTCTGGAGGCCCAGCCCCTGTGTTCCAGGTCTAACATCAAAATCTCTAATTTAATTCTACTTCTTTTGCCCACCGATACTAGGGACACTAAAAGGCTATTTAATTCGGTGAACAAGGACCTCAGTATGCTACAAGGTGAGATTTGTAGAGTGTATTGGTATCTAGAGACAGTGCCAGTTTGCTCAGGGCCACCCTGCCCATTACTAACACTGGCAATCAATTCCAGAAAAAGGTATGGAGGCTCCTAGGTTTTTAACCACTTTGCCCATACTCAGAGGATATAGACCTCCGAGGAGTGCAGTATTTGGATCCCCAGATAATGGAAATGACACCGCTCCTACAGTTGTCCTGTCACAGGGAGGTCAGTGGGGGCCGACACTTGAGACCCGCCTGTTGAAAGAGCCTTATTTTATGCTTATTTACATGCAGGCCGACGCCCTGCCAAAATTATCCATAATCCGCAGTAAGAGTTTCACCGACCTTTCCGGGTTCATGACAT
This sequence comes from Lissotriton helveticus, assembly GCF_964261635.1. Lineage (NCBI taxonomy): Eukaryota > Metazoa > Chordata > Amphibia > Caudata > Salamandridae > Lissotriton > Lissotriton helveticus. Next base: position 690,388,157 of record NC_136059.1, on the reverse strand, counting down.
ACGATATACAGTAATTAGTAATTCCATGTCTGCACAGTTATTCCCTATTCTAAGATAGTCTAACCCATTACAGGCACAATTCCATTTGGCGATATAGGTCTGTAACCGTAAATCCAGCCGCTAGTAGGACTTGTAATCTAACTTGTAATCATGGCTAATCCTCTGGATTTTACCTTATTTTCTTGGAATTCATGACCCAGCGCTTTCTACATGACTTCAGAATAAATCTAAGCATATAGGCTGAGCCAATGTCCAGTTTCTTTCCAACGCCTCTCTGAAATAGTACTCGGACAATGTACGTGTTTTGTTAGAGATAAGTGGGAGGTCTAAACGTTTAAGAGCAGACTCCAAATGCCTGTCCTAGTTCTGACCTGGGACTTCAATTTTTTTTAGTATTGTATTTTAATATAGAACTTGTATGGGATGATGAGTTGCTTAGCCACACGGATAGCAAGCTATACCGTGTTTGTTTGGGAAGGTGTTGTTTTTGTTTGAGCCTATGTGGGAGGTGTTTTCATGTCATGCATAATGACCTCCAACGTGCAGTTATTATGTTATGGGGCGAAGGACATGCCTGTGTGATGGGTGAGGGAGTGTGAGAGCTAGACACAGACAGCGGAATGTTGTGTACCCGTACACCAAAAAGGGGGCTAATTAGAGAAGGCATGGTAATCCATATAGCAACATGCACATCTGAGTTTGAGAACAAAGAGCTTGATAGGTTGCTGTCTGTGAAAAAGTGAACCAGCTTGCTGTGTTACCATGCTGTCCTCACCCTTCCATACATGCCCAGTACCTTTATTGAATCCCAGAAACCCTTGCTCTTTCTGTTATACATAAAGAGGCATCCTCTTGACCTTATAGAATTGCCTCCCAGGGCAACTTCCGGTTTCATCAGTAGTAGTAATTACATTTCAGGGTAAAAAAAAGAGACAATTTGATGAAAGGATGCATACCCCGCTCCCTTTTTTCAGCTAAAACAACAGCATGACACTGATTTTGCCCTTTCCAATTCGTTCAATCTTAGCTCAGCTATATATTTGTAGGAGGCTAGCTTAGGATTTGGTGCACATTTTTGTAAGTGAAGCGCCCTGCACTAATCCAGACAACCCTTATGGTGATTTTAGTGATCTTAGACAACCTTAGAAACCTCTCTTAAGTGGTAGCTGCGGAAGGCAGCCTTCAGGCGTAGTCCAGAAGGAGTGTAAAGCAGCATGTTTTACCAGTACTAATCATATAGTGTAGGTTAAGTGAAAAAGAACCAAACAGTGTAGTTATAAAAATATGTATTTATTATAAACACTCGCTAACACATTGCAATATCTCCTGCGCAGAGATATAACCACCATACATACAATACTTTAAGAAATAGAACACGTAAGTAGCACAAATACACAGAGGTCCCCAGGGGGAGAGCAAACCATATACTAAAATAGTGGATTGCAAACCACTACCTAAGTTGAGACTAGACCCAGAAGACGTAGAAGAGCAGGGGAACCAAGGAACCACCCAAGGTGCATACACAGGAACCCCACCGAGACCGTGAGCAGAGTGGGAACATGATCCCGGGCTCAATACACGTCAATGGGTAAGTCGAGTTTGCAGTTTTGTAAGAAGGACCCTGAAGAAACCCAGTGGAAGACGGAACATTGGAGAGTCCCCCATCTGTGGATACCCCGGGAATCACAATACCTACACCAAGGAATCCGGGTGCGTAGGTGCGAAGTGACGTCGGAAGCCGCCATAGACCACAATGGATGACTTCTGTAAAGATGCTGCTGGCGAACAGAACAAGGTGAAAGAGTCCGGTGGAACCCAAAGGTGGATTCAAGATGAGAGGTACTTGCAAGCAGAGGGGACAGAGTCTATGCCACTCAGTAGTGACCAGGAGGTACGGGAGACAAATGCCCCCCTATGTCGGAGATGCAGGAGAGTTGATGGTGACCTTGGAGCTACAGCTTTGTGTACTAGGCAATGCTGTGGAAGAACAGAAGCCGTTCATGACCTGTACCATGTTGGATATCAAGAGCCAGGGGTCAATGTCTGGCAGAGGCACCAACAAGCGTTGGCAGCTGCAACAAACCTAGTATGCAAAAAAGGTGCGGTGTTGGGACCAGTAAGGTCCAAGTGACTCACCACGAGCAGGTAAGTCGGAGCTGACCCCAAGCAAGAAGAGAAGCCTCCTGGAGCCAAAGAAGGATCTCCAGAAGGTACGCAGGCTGGAGGCACAGGAGTTGCAAGAGAACCTCGAGCAGCTTACCAAAGTATGAAGACCCACGGTGCAGAGTATGTTGTGCAGGCAAAGTTGGTTGCAAGAGATGCTTGAGGCTGGAGCTTTTTGGAGCCTGAAGATCTGTGCAGGAGAGAGTCAACAAGCCTTGGCAACACCAAGTCAACACAGTGCACATGAGTACTGATCCAGCGGTTACGACAATGGATACTGGCTGCAAACTTGCTGTGAAGACAGTGTAGGCCTCGAGGGAGTTGCAGAACCACCACCTGTGTTGCTGAACCTTTTGGAGTCTGTGGCAGCTCAGGAACAGCAGACCAGTCGCTTTGTTGCTGTGTCTGCAGATGCAGGGGAGTGACTCCTTCACTCCAAGGGAGATTCCTTTGAGTGTGTCTTGGCTGTCCACAAGCCTTGTGAAGAACCTATATGGAGCACAGACACAGATGACGCAGAAGACTGACAGGACCACAAGACCAGAAGCAGCATGAGTCTTCCCAGTTGCAGTCTCGGTTCCCAAAGCGAAGTCCAAATTGCCCAGATGGTTGAAGATGAAATAGTTTTTAATCTGAATCTTGTTCTACAACGAATCTAAGGAACCACCCACAGGTAAGCACTTAAGTACCCTAAGGAAAGGGTTGGAATGATTCAGGAGTCCCTCCCACAGGAGGGGCTGGACAATGGGAAGGATACTCCCATATCCTTTGTCTAGTTGTGTACCTGAGCAGAAGCCAACGGCTCCCTGAACCAGTTTCAACTGAAGTATGGAAGGAGGGCACCAAATGTGCCCTTCAAAGCAGTGTAGTGTCACTTCACTGGCAAGCGCCCCCACCCTTTCCCAATACACTAAGTCCTGTCTGGTAGGTGATCACAACTCCCTGTGACAGGAAACCTATTATCCCTGCCTTCCCCTGCGCGAGCTTGGCTCAGCAGCAGTAGGGCAGAATTGTGTCTGTGGTCGGCAGCAGCCATAGTTTGCTGTCCGGGTCTAGAAGACTGGTACCGGGAGCCGAGAGGGCCTCCTTAGGGGCTTTACAGTGCATCGAATCAGACGTCCAACACCGTTTATGGTGTTGGGGTATGATAACAACATGTTTGATACCAAACACAAACACGGTTTGTTGCAGCCAGTTTAGAGTTCGCCATCGCGTAATGACTCATGGCCACTCTATGTATCGTAATGGCTGATGCACTTACAACCCAGGAGAATGGACTCCGTGGATTGTAGAGGTGTCCTGCTCATGCAGGGGCACCCTCACACTTATGTCTGAGCACCTTGCCTTCAGGATTGAAAGGCCTGCCTTAGAGGTGACATAGGTTTTAAATGTAGTGACCTCAGATATAAGGAAACTTATATCTGTTGTAAGTGGTGCTAGCACCAGCTTACACAGGCTGCACTGGCAGGCCTGTAGTCACAATTTGAGTGGAATCCCATGGGTGGCATAACATATGCTTCAGCCCATGGAGGGCCCCTGGTGTACCTATGCCTGCGTACCCTATACTAGGGACTTACAAAGGTACACCAGTAGCCATTCTGGGGTGCACCTAAGTACTCACCATGTCCAATTTAGGGAAAAAGCACAGAGACTGGGTTCCTGATTGGCAGGATCCCAGTCAGACTAGTCAGAGAAACATAATGACACAATCAAAAAGTAGGGGTTACCATGGAAGCAGATCCTACTTTCCTACAATATTATTAAAAAATAATACAAACGTACTGGCAAAGTACTGTTGCGTCCTGCAGTCATCAGGGCCTTGGGCGGGCCTCGGGTCTTACCTGCCTATGGGGCCCATGTTGCTCCTAGGTGGGGGTACGATTGCAGGATTTTGTCTTGATCAATCAATCAATCATAGCATTTGTAAACCACACTACATACCCATGAGGGTCTCAAGGCGCTGAGGGGTGGGGGGGGGGAGCTGCTACTGTTCGAAGAGCCAGGTCTTGAGGAGTCTTCTGAAGGTCAGTAGGTCTTGGGTCTGCCGTAGGCGGATGGGGAGGTTGTTCCATGTCTTGGCGGCGAGGTGGAAGAAGGATCTTCCGCCGGCAGTCACTCTTCGGATGTGGGGGACAGTGGTGAGGGCACGGTCAGCAGAGCGGAGCTGACGGGTGGGGGTGTAGAAGCTGAGTTGGCTGTTGAGGTTCGCCATTCCGGTGTTGTGGAGTGCCTTGTGTGTGTGGGTGAGGAGCTTGAAGGTTATCCTCTTGTCGACAGGGAGCCAGTGCAGGTCTCTTAAGTGGGGTGTGATGTGGTTGCGGCAAGGAATGTCGAGGATCAGGCGTGTAGAGGCATTCTGGTTGCGTTGGAGCCGTTTCAGGAGTTTGGCAGAGGCTCCTGCGTAGAGGGTGTTTCCGTAGTCCAGTCTGCTGCTGACGAGGGCCTGGGTGACCGTCCTTCTCATTTCGGTGGGGACCCACTTGTAGATCCTTCGGAGCATGCGGAGGGTGTTGAAGCAGGAGGAAGCGACGGCCTTGACCTGCTTCGTCATGTAGAGGGTTGGAGTCAAGGATGACCTCTAGTTTGCGTGCGTGGTTGGTGGGTGTTTGAGCTGTTCCTAGTGCAGTTGGCCATCAGGAATCGCCCCAGGTCAAGGGAGTGGATCTGAGGATGAGGACCTCCGTCTTGTCTGAGTTTAGCTTCAGTCGGCTGTTTTTCATCCAATCAGCGACAGCCTTCATTCCTTCATTCCTTCGTGGAGGTTGGTTTTGGCAGTGTGGGGGTCCATGGCGAGGGAGAGGATCAGCTGGGTGTCATCGGCATAAGAGATGATGTTGAGGTCATGCAGTCGGGCGACTTGGGTGAGCGGTGCCATGTAGATGTTGAACAGCGTTGGGCTGAGGGATGATCCCTGGGGTACGCCGCAGATGATCTCGGTGGCTTAGGAGCAGAAGGGGGGAGGTGGATGCTTTGTGTTCTGCCGGAAAGGAAGGAGGTGGTCCTGTCCAGGGCCTTCTCTTGGATTCCGGCGTCGTGGAGGCGTGTTTGTAGTGTGCGGTGGCAGACCGTGTCGAAGGCGGCTGACAGGCCCAGGAGGATGAGGGCCGCGGTTTCTCTGTTGTCTAGCAGGGTTCGGATGTCATTAGTGGCGGTGATGAGGGCAGTTTCTGGGCTGTGGTTGCTGCGGAACCTGGCTTGGGACGGGTCTAGAATGCTGTTCTCCTCGAGGAAGCTGGTCAGTTGTCTGTTGACGGCCTTCTCGATGACCTTCGCAAGGAACGAGAGCAGGGAGAGGTGTTGGAAGTTCTTGAGGTCCTTGGGGTCCGCTTTGTGTTTTTCGAGTAAGGCGTTGATCTCGGCGTGCTTCCAGCTCTCCGGGAAGGTCGCTGTCTCGAAGGAGAGGTTGATGGCTTTCTGGAGATGGGGTGTGATGGTGGTGTTGACTTTGTTGAAGATGTAGTGTGGGCAGGGGTCTGACAGGGATCCGGAGTGGACTGTGTTCATGATCTTGATGGTGTCATTGTTGTTGATCTTGGTCCAAGAGAGCAGGTGGTTGGTGCGGATGATGGTCGTGGGGGCAGAGGACTTAGTGGTTGCCGGGATGGGGGAAACATCTTTTACGACAACTTTTACCAGGCAGTGCCTTTACAACGCAGGTTTTTCAACGCAAGTCATTACAACGAATTGCGCTGGGGGGTGCTGTAGGATAGGTAATAGTTTAATTTACTATCCAACACCTTCCCTACTATCCACGGGGACTGGAGTTGGAATAGTAAATTAAACTATTCACTATCCAGCACCCCCCAATTCAAGTCGTTGTAACGACTTGCGTTGAAAAACCTGCGTTGTAAAGGCATGCGTAGTAAAAGCATGCGTTGTAACAACGTACATCCCCAGGATGGTCGTGGCGTTGAAGCTGTCGTGGATGTCTGCGATCCTGCGGTGGAAGAAGGTGGCCAGCGAGTCGCACAGGTCTTGCGATGGTGGGGTGTCATTGGTGTTGGAGCTGGGGTTGGAGAGTTCCTTCACTATGTTGAAGAGCTCTTTGCTGTTGCGTGCGTTGTTGTCTAGGCGGTCTTTGAAGGAGGCCCTTTTGTTGGATCTTATGAGGTGGTGGTGTCTGGGGGTTGTGTTCTTGTTGGCTGCGTAGCTTTCCGGTGTTCGTTCACGGAGCCAATTCTTCTCAAGCTTTCGCCATGTTTGCTTGGAAGCCTGGAGGTCTTCAGTGAACCAGCTGGCTTTCTTGCTGTTGTGGCCATTGAAGGGTTTCTTGAGTGGTGCGAGGGTGTTGGCGCAGTCGTCAATCCACTGGCTGAGGTTGCGGGCGGCGGCGTCGGTGGGGTCTCTGGGTGGGCTCTGGGCGAGGGTGGTAGATAGCAGGTCTTCGGTGACTTTGCTCCAGCACCGGCGAGGCATCTGTTGGGTGCGGTGGTGCGCAGTGGGTTTCTGGAAGGTGAAGTGGAGGCAGCGGTGGTCGGTCCAGTGGAGCTCGGTGGTGTGGTTGAAGAAGACGTGGGAGCTTGCGGAGAAGATGGGGTCAAGCCTGTGACCGGCGGAGTGGGTGGGTGTTGTGACGAGTTGTCGGAGTCCGAGGTTGGTGAGGTTGTCGAGCAGGGTGGAAAAGTTGAGGTTTTTGTTGTTCTCGAGGTGGAAGTTCAGGTCCCCGAGGAGGATGTAGTCCATGGAGGCGAGGGCGTGTGCGCTGATGAAGTCGGCGATGGAGTCTCTGAACTGTGGTCGGGGTCCGGGGGTTCTGTAGACGAGGGTTCCTCTGAGGGTGGTGTTGGGGTCGGTGTGGATCTGGAAGTGAAAGTGTTCGGCAGGCCTGAGGGTGTCGTCGGTGTTTGTCGAGACTTTGAGAGTGTTCCTGTGGATGATGGAGATCCCTCCTCCTACTCCTTTGGTGCAGTCCTTGCGGGTGATCTTATAGCCTTCCGGGATGGCTATGGCGATGTCGGGTGCCGAGGAGGGGTTCAGCCAGGTCTCCATCAGGAAGGCGACATCCGGGGTGTTGGAGTCGAGTAGGTCCCAGAGCTCAACGGCGTGTTTGCGGGTGGAGCGGGTGTTGAGGAGGATGCATCTGAGGTGGTTAGGTTCTTTGGTTGGTGGTTTGGCGGGCCGGATGCTGGTGAAGCTACAGTTGCAGCAGGAGAAAGGTCCTTGGGTGCACTTCGGGGCAGCCAGGTAGCAGGTGTGTGATTGTCCAGTGTTGAGTGCGTGGAGGTTGCTGGAGCCGTATTGGAGACAGGCACTGTGGTGTTCACGGGTGCCAGGAGTTCTGGCGCTGGGCGCGGACGGGCGCAGACGGGCTTGCCTTGCGCCCGCTACGCGCATCCGCTGCGCGGCCATACAGCAGCCGCCATATAAGGGGATGTGGAAGGGAGGAGCAGCTGGGAGGCGGGCGGCGAATGGGTGGGCGAGGGGGTGAGCCGCAGGGAGGCAGCGGCTGGAAGAGGCGAGGATACAGAAGGAAAAGGGGGAACGGGGTAAAGGGCACCAAAGCAGTTACAGAGGGGCAGCAAAAGTAATTCAGATGGCACAAACAGTTAACAAAGGGGCAGCAGAAGTAATAAGCATGGCACAAAACAGTCACCAAGGGGCATCAGAAGTAAATAAAAACTGCACAAAAACAGTCAACGATGGGCAACAGAGTAATTGAGACTGCAAAAAACAGTCAACAAGGTTAGCGCAGAGGGATAACACAATGCAGAAAAAACACTCAGGGAAGGGGGAAGAAGTGAACTTATGGCAGCAGCGGGCACAGAGGCAGGCAGACACAGGAGGAGCTGTGCGGCGTGGGGAGCGGCCTAATGTTATGTTATGTTACGTTAAGTGGTTTATTAAGCGCTCAAATCACCCTGAGGCATCTCGGCACTGACTAGAAGATTGGGATCCTGCTGGGGGGGTATAGGGACCAGGGGAGATAGTTAGAAGAGGAAAGCTTTCAGCTGTTTTCTGAATGTGCCATAGCTCGGAATAGCTCATAGAGCCTGTGGGAGCTGCAAGCGGGTCAAGGGTCGCTCCCTTTACCGCGCAGCGGCTGCCATATAAGGGGATGTGGGAGGGAGGAGCAGCTGGGAGGCAAGAGCGGGGCGGGGAATGGGTGTGGAGGGGGCGGGCCGCAGGGAGGCAGCGGCAGGAAGAGGCGAGGATACAGAAGGAAAAGGGGGAACGGGGGAAGGGGCACCAAGCAGTAACAGAGACATGACATGTCTATGGGCTGCACAACCACAAAAAAGCTTGTGCCTTTCTTTCTTCCTGCATGCTGGCATACAGGCAGAGTATTAAATGATTATGCTAACAGCATTCCATTGAAATGTTGTGTTAGGGCAACTCTGTTATTGCCACTCACACCCTTACTTTGGAAACTTCTTTTGGTGATTCTGGTACCTTTCTTGTGTTTTATACAGCTCAATTTTCTGTATGCTCTCTCCGTGAAACAATAAGTGGCACAGTATGCCTTCCCCAATCCACTGTTGACAGTTTTTTTAATACTTTTTAGTTTTCCAAGACATCCTGCAAGACCAACTTCCTGTATGTCAATTATTGTTTCTTCTCTGTCTTCCTTTCCTATTTCTCGCTAAAGGAGGAGGAACCATCAGCACCACGTGTTGCAAATGCTCTAATAACTGTAGTAACTTGTTGTTCACTCCTAATTACATTTGCTCCTTGTTTCCGATTTTAATGCTCTTAGGACTCTGGTAGTTTTAATGAAATTCCTTCAACTTCATCTCCTGGATTTCTGCACCTGCTGGATCCAGCCCTCATCACCTATGGGTAAGGGGGATTTGAGTGCCAGGTTCTTCTACGATTTTTAACTTGGATTTCGCCAGCCTGACTGGAGGTTTTCTGATGCTGGGCTTGTTCTTCCATGAATGTCTCTTCCGAGAGCACTTGTTGCTTCCGTGTGGTAGTCAGATGTTTTAAACAACATACTGGCTAGAGAAATTAGTCACCCTTAATTCTACCCACTTCAACAAGAGAAGATGTGAGACCGTTGCATCCAGTCATTGACAACCACAGGGTCCACCCATTTCTTCCATCACCTTAACCCCCAATGGCACCCCAACATTCGTGGAATTCTGGAGTAAATTCTCCATTTGGGGTCTGCCAGGTCCTACAATTCACAATTTCCCCATGTTCCTATTGCTGGACATTTCAGAGTTCCCAATATGTGAATTTCGGCGACAATTAGAGCTCAACTCATCCTTCCATCATTGTGTACGAAGGTGAAGTCTTAGGGCCCCATGCTGAAGAGGATGGTAACTATTCAGAGGCCAACAGTTTCCATCCTCCCCGATGTTGGTGCCACCATCAGTTCTGCCATTAGGACCACCCTTTCGAAGGTCACTTGGTGGTGACAGAAATGGCATCTGAGGCTTCAGATGCCATTTCTGTCATTTTTGTCATTTTCTGTTTAATGCCCCTTGTATCCAGGGCCGGAATGAAACAGTTTTAAAACATCCCTCACACAGGAAAAGCTCCCGTGTGTTATGTGGATGCTGGAAATGGACCCCCACTTTGGGAGTCCAGGACTTGCACACGTGACAAAAGTTGCACCAGATACAGTGTTGTTCATAATTCACTTCTTTTTCAGAGATCGAATTTTAAAATGTGCAGTTATTGAATTCTTCTGGCGTGCAGCCCGAGGCCTCGAAATGCGGAGATACTAACTGCATAATGAAGTAAGAGCATTTAAGGATGAATATTTGATTGCAAGTTAATAATAACTGTGATCGAAATAGTATTCTCCGAGGACAATAAATGCAAACAAATACATTGATTTAATGAGAAACGGTAAACCTATTTAAGACTGGAATGAATGATTCAAATCTGGCTGGGTTTAGAGTAAGCAGAACATGGGGTAATGCTACTCAGTGCTAACTGAGGAGCAGTGCATGGAATTAAGCACGAGCCACTATGTCCCACCTGTCAGAAGTGGCATGGAGTAGACATTTTGGTCACAAATATCCATCTGGCATGGATAGCTTTAATTTTGGTGGCTTCGCTGGTATAGAGGGCCATGCAGTTGGCATCCTGCCAGCCAAACGAAGAATTAGCCCATGGCCACCCAGGCTAGAGAACAAAGAAAAATAGAGAAGACTTACAGCATTCCATCCAGACATATAAGTGACTACAAAGATCTTACATGACTAAATCAAACGTATTGTATCTGTATACTCAATCAATCATTCAATCATAGCTTTTGTAAAGCGCACTACTTACCCCCAATGAGGGGGAGGGGGGAATGCTGCTTCTGCTCAAAGAGCCAGGTCTGGAGGAGTCTTCTGAAGGTCAGCAGGTCGTGCGTGTGCCGTGGGTGGATGGGGAGGGTGTTGCAGGTCTTGGCGGCGAGGTTGAGAACGATCTGCCGCCGGAGGTCGCTCTTTGGATGCGGGGGACTGTGGCAAGGGCGAGGTCGGCGGAGCGAAGCTGGCGGGTGGGGGTGTAGAAGCTGATTCATCTGTTGAAGTATGCTGGTCCGTAGTTGTGGAGTGCCTTGTGTGCGTGGGTGAGGAGCTTGAAGGTTATCCTCTTGTTGATGGGGAGCCAGTGCAGGTATCTCAGGTGGGGTGTGATGTGGCTGCAGCGAGGGATGTCAAGGATCAGGCGTGCAGAGGCGTTCTGAATGCGTTAAAGTAGTTTCAGGAGTTTGGCCAAGGCTCCCGCATAGAGGGTGTTTCCGTAGTCCAACCTGCTGCTGATGAGGGCCTTGGTGACCATTCTTCTCATTTCGGTGGGGATCCACTTGTTGATCTTGCGGATCATTTGGAGGGTGTTGAAGCAGGAGAAGGAGACTGCGTTGACCTGCTTTGTCATGGAGAGGGTTGAGTTGAGGATGATCCCAAGGTTGCGTGCGTGGTTGGTGGGTATTGGAGCTGTTCCCAGTGGGGTCGGCCATTAGGAGTTGTCCCAGGCTGAGGGGGTGAATCCGAGGATGAGAACTTCCATCTTGTGCAAGTTCAGCTTCAGTCGTCTGTTCTTCATCCACTCGGCGACGGCTTTCATTCATTCGTGGAGGTTGGTTTTGGCAGTGTGGGGGTTCTTGGTGAGGGAGAGGATCAGATGGGTGTCATAATAATCTACATAAACCACTTGCAAGCCTAAGATTGAACACAGTCTCAACTAATCAACACCAACAAATGACAGGCAGTCATTTGACGGCATTCCCATGTTTGCAAAGAATAGTGCTAAAATTGAAAATGTGCAACAACACCAAGAGGATGGTGGTAAGCACTATAAAAATCCTGACACAAGTGTGTTCGAATGTGTATGTAAGAGGTATTTTGGTTCTTTTATTCACAACTTTTTATTGGGTTTGCTTTTGTTTGAGGCAGAAGTCTCAAAGAAAAAGAAGGTATAATGGGAATTCATTTTATAAGAGCTGGTGATAGCTGAAAGTATGACATTGCAGATGCTGTTGTAGAATTCTGGTTCTTGAATTTTGTGGAATGTTCTACAACTTTACAGGTTATATACATATCAGGTCTGATTGTATGCCAATATGAGAGCACTAACTCTATAGATGTTTGTGTGTCAGGCATAGAGCCTAGACATTTTTCATTTTTAATGGGAATGTTACCAGTGTGTCTGAGATCAGCATATTATTTTAAGACATTATTTTCAGAGCTGTAGGTTAAGATTAGTTTTTCTTGAAAAAGCAGCAAGACCACATATAAAATTGAGAACTGCAAGGTCATCCAACCTTGCACCCATCAGGCTTGAGAAGAAATAAAATGGCAACATTTGCCTTTCTTCCATGGTCTTCTGTTACAGAAGCATTGCTAGGGTAGCGGTGAGCGATAATATGAGAAGCTGCACAGGAGTTCCCCTTCCCGTAGAAAATCATAGGAGAAGAAAGTATAAAGAGTACCAAAATTTTTGATGGGACAGACATGAAGAATGATTGTGAGAGGGACATTTCAAAGTATTACTATCTGACTGCAGACTGCGTTATCCTTCCTATGGTGTAGCTTGTAATGTCGGTGACGGACATACCAGTAAACATTGCATATAACTCCATCGTGCTCTGTGATGGCCACACCTTTGCACAGTGTTTTCTATCTGCATTTCAACAGGCAAATTCTACTTCCTGTGGTTTGTTCGGTGATGGGCACACCTGTATACATTCTATAGTTTGTTGTTTATTGTGTATCAGAACTATTCAGAAAAGCATTTTGCTAAGGTAATTTGGTACATTGGTTAATTTATTGTACATTGGTTGGGTCATCATGCAGAATGTAATACCTCCCCCATTTTTTCTAATGCGCCCTGGTGAACCACCAATACCTTGGAGGATGTGGACGTCTGTATTTGCTCATTATGCAAGATATACAGCACTTCTTTAAGTGCTCAGCAAAAGAGGTCTCAATTACTACATTGCTTAGGTCCTGAGGGCCAGGAAATATTTGAACACTTGCCCAATCTTATGCCTAGTAAAAGTAATGACTTGAATGACTATGAAATTTGTTAGAGGAGATTGGATCTACACTATTTGTCCAAGGTGTCTACAGTTTTGGAGAGGTACCAGTTTGGCAATCCATTGCAACAGTCTGGAGAGTCAGTAGAAGAGTACATGACTGTGTTGCGGATGTTACCCTCAACATGTGACTTTGGGGGAACTAATGAAGAACGTTTGAGAGACCAATTCATGTTGAGATGTTTAGAGAAGCGAGAGTGTCATTTTGGCAAAAGACTATCCCTTACTTATTGAAGTAGTGACCATCACGATAACATATAAACACAGTCTTGCATGTGTCAAGGAAATAAAAAAGGGGAGTATGAGTGGAAAAGAAGGTACAGAACAACCTGTCAGCAAACACCAAAAGCATTTTGATCATGGTACAAATCAGAAAATCAGAAAAGATATTGGGAAAGATGGAAAGGATGTAAAGGAAAGTCACGGGCGGTGTAACAGGTGCCTGGATGTTGGTCATTTTGCAAATTACAAAAAATGTGTAGTCTGGAAGGCTATTTGCAAAGGGTTTTGCTAAAAAGGGATGCGTCACCAAGTGTTGCAGAAGTTTCAATTTGAAGAAAAAAAGGTTCAAGAGGTTGTGTGTGATGAAGATGATTTTTCGGGTGAGGAGTTTAATTTACAAGTGAAAGATGGATTGTGTGGTCCCATGGAAATTGTGCAGATTGAAGGGGTATTGGTCTCTATGCTGTTCGGCTCTGGGGCAAAAAACATGTTGATCCCCAGGGAAATGTTTGACAAAGTCTTAGTGGGTCAGCTCAAGTTGTACAAGACTGACATGTGTTCGAAGGGCATTGGTGGAGAGCCCATCAAATTGTCAGGTTACTTCAATGAGTCCGTACAGTTTAAGGACAGGCTAACAGCATGAAAGATTTATATCTTCATGAGCGATGACTCCCTCATTAGTTGATTTCACCAAAAGGATTTGAGGGTTTCTCTTGATCTCGTGATATTCCATCAGTTAAACTCAAACAAGTGGAGGAGGTTGGTGCTGGGTGTAGTGGTAGGCCACAGCAGCGGCGGTCGGCATGGCTCACGGGTTGGGAGGCGGGCGCGGGGGTTGTGAGGAGGGGCTGCGGTGGGGGCGTGTTGCAGATGGTGTCACGCAGGGGGAGAAATCAATTGTTTAAAAAAAATGTAACTTGAGGCCAGTCCCTCGTCCCTGCTCTTGCTCTCCTTTCTCCGACTACAGGAGCAGGAAGCAGGCAGCTAGGCTTCCTCCCCTAAGTCAATAACAATGCTGCAATGCAGCATTGTAATTGGTCTAAGCTCTGTGACACTGCGCTCAGCCAGGGGCTGGAGGTGTGGGCATGTTCTCCATGCAGGCTGCAATGCAGCCTGCATGGCGAACAGGGAAGTGTGCATGACTAATTTGGGGGGCCCAAGAGGGCCGACCAAACAGTCATTGCACACATAGGAGTGGGCAAACCATTCCTTCCCTGTCCTGCTCCTTGAGCAGAGCAGCCCCGCCCACCCGCCCCCGCAAAGCAGCAGGACACGTCGAGAAGCATAAAATGATGATAACATAATGTTATTATCATATTATGTTTGTCTTCTTCACACTGCCGCCCCTGGCCACAATACAAACAAGAATTTCCTGAGTTGTTTCAAGAGAAACTTGGGTGTTTGAGAAATTATTTGCACAAAATCAGGTTAAAGAAAGGGGGAACACCAGTGGTGAGTAAAGTGAGGGGTGTACCATTGATAATGAATTAGAAAAATTGAGAGAGAATGGTATAATTGAAGAGGTGGAGGTCACAGAGTGACTTGCTCTGGTCGTCATGGCAAGGAAAGCTAATGGCGATGTCTCTGTGTGGATTTACGAGAACTGAATAAGTGTGTAATAGTCGACTACTTTCTTTTGCCAATCATAAATGAGATGTTGTCCATTGTAAAGGCGGTGAAGTGTTTATCGCAGGTTGATCTAACCTCTGCTTATCACTATGCGAGGCTACACAAGGATTCACACATTTTAACAGCATTTGTCACACCTTTTGGCACGTATAAATTTGTCCACCTGCCATTTAGTTTGATTTAGGAGGTAGTGATAGTTCAGCGAGTAATGGAGTGCTTACTGAAAGGGGTACAAGGCATCAAATCCATCAAGATAATATTTTGGTGTATGGTGGGAATTTGGAGGAACACAATGAATGCGTGAGTGAGGTACTTAAAAGGCTGAAATAGAGTGGTCTGACTTTAAAGGCAGAAAAGTGTCACTTCAATCTAGATGAAATTAATTACCTGGGTCACAAGATAGCATCTAAAGGCATTGAACCTAAGAAGGAATTGTTGGATACCATTGAAAAATTAGCTAGTCCAGTTTCCAAGGGAAAGGTGATTAAAATCCTTGCTATGACGGAGTACTATAACAAATTTGTTAGTAACCTTTGCTGCAAAGACTAGGAATATGAGACTGCTGGTAAGAAAAGGTACCACTTTTAAGTGGAGTGAGGCATGTGAAATGGAGTTTAAAGAAATGAAACAGAGTCTTAGGAAGGCTTCATGTCTACAAAGTTTTGAGCCAGGTCAGGAAACCATTGTTATGTCTGATACCAGTGCAAACTGGTTTGGAGCGGTGTTATTACAGATGCATAATGGTGTGGAAATGACGATTCTTTTCATTTCAAAAAGACTGAAAGGACAGGGCTGAATTACTCTGTCATCAAGTAGGAGGCTTTGGCAGTGTTCTGGGCTGTGCAGAAGGTAAGGAAGTTTGTTTGGGGCAATACATTTCTGATAAAGATGGACCATAAGCCCCTCAGAGAAATGTTTTAGAAAAAGGGATTAGGTGCGGTGTCTGGGAGAATCAGACTTTGGGTTGTTGCTCTGCAAGAGTTTCAATTTGACATGATGTATGTACCTGGAGCAAAGAATAACATTGCTAGTTGTTGTTCGTGGTTGGAAGACAAGATCAGTACTGCAACACAAGAGGATTTGGGGGCTGAGGACGAGGATCTTGAAATGTGTTTGATCTGAGAAGAAATTGTTGAGGAAGAATACTAGGTAGTTACGGAAGGATGATGTGATACATAGAATGAAGAACAAGTGGAGTGGTCAAGAGAAAGATCATGATCAATTTCGAGGATTTCGGGAGGTCAAGGATGAGTAGCCTTTAAAGGGTGAAATAATTTGGAGAGGGCCCAGATTAGTTCCTCCGTCATCTTTGAGGGAAGAATTAGTCTAGTTTGCACATGAGAGCGATCCAGGTATTACAAAGACAAAGGAGAGACTCCGGCTAATATAATGGTGGCGGGCGATGGACATTCAGGTTGAGAGAGGTGTGGGAGAGTGTGTTGAGTGTGCCAATGCTGACAAAAGAGAAAGAGAGGGAGGGAGTGTGTTTTTGTTTTGTTTTGTTTTGTTTCTAGTGGCCAGGTTTGATATCTGCATCTATGTACAGTATTCCCCTCACAGATGAGATTTACTCTGACAGGGTTGTCCACCTCTTACCACTCCCTATCTATATGAGCATAATTCATCTTGCTGATGCATGAGATGCACCTGTTTGTTTGTTTTTTCTCTGCAAAGGGGTTACTATGTATTATTTATACTGGGACTTAGGAGATCTTAGTTTGTTTCTCACTTAGTGAGGTCCATATTAGAAACATTCAAACCCATACTCTCAGCTTCAGTTTTGAATTATCCTATGAAAATGAAAGATAACTGATACACTTTGGCTAGAGTGTGTGTTGTGCTGATTATCACAATTAGTATTTTTACTATACAGATTACCGTGGGTTTTTGCCATTTCCACTAGCAATATTTTTGTCATAGAAAGTAAATTATATTGAATTGATAAGTTGCAGGTAACACGCAACTGGCCTATACCTGCATAAGGTATTTTTGAAGATGACTATCCTTGTAGACATAGTCGCATTTAAAGTAATAATATTTTTTACATCGTAACATAACACTGGGCATACGACAGGGGAAAAGTGAATATTGCACCTTTTAGCGATGAACGTGCCCTGATAATAGATGGCAAATGGCTCCAGGAACACATGTTACGTATGTGATCATGGGAAATGTTTATTTTGGGTTGCACTCAGCTCATGGCTCCAAAGACATGTTTCATGAGAGTCTTGAGAAGGGCAGTGAAAAACCTTCCTGGTGCCCTAACTAAAAACCTTTCTAGGACATCTAACACAGCACCTATGCTGAACTGTGTAACCATGATTGCCCTATGTTGAAGTCATCAGCTCAGATTAGCACCCAGATGGAATGCTGAGATTGGTTCAGTCAATCAGAATGCCTAGAATGTTGACATTGACTACTGCTGTATACCAGCCAGCATTCTAGGCTCAGTGCTGCTGTGGATGTATGAAGCAGACATAGACTATGTGAATGCGCTAGATGAGATTGGGGATGGTCTCTAATAGCCATCACAGTATTACGATTGGGGCGATCAGACCACCACAGTCAGCCCTGCCAAGTAACATGCATCAGGCCTTAGAGTAACGTATTTGATGGTCCACATCACCACACTGAAATGGAAAATCACACATTATAGCGCCTCCTCAGATGTCAAGCTGAGTGCTTGCTATAACGCGTGTGGACTGAACTGCTGTGACTCAGACTGAGCACGGTGTGCGCTGCTTCTGGCAGGCTAAGGGGGCTGGTTCACAAGCCGCAGAGTGCTCGCAGGTCTGCGAGTACTGCTACCATGTATCTATGTTGAAATAACAGAGACACACTCCCGGCGACACGAGCACATAACTTGAACTGAATGATGTCAGCCAAGTGCGCCCGATGGCTTGACTAGTTAGAAGACAGTGAATTTAGAGACACCATTTAATAGACTAGTGCAGTGGGAAGGGGTGGGTGTTACAGGTCCGTGTTGCTGCGGTATTTCATTAAGTAAGTTTGCACACTGTTGCGCTTCCTTTGGGCAAGTCAAATGCGCAGCTCCAGTCCTAATCCGCAGCTCGCACTGCCGGACGGACCTTGGGGATCTGAGGTGATCAGATCAAGTCCCGCCAATGTCTACCGTGGGCACTTGTAGTCCTCTCAGTTCTGAGCTGTTGCAGGGCAAGTCAGGCTGAAAGGCAAGCTGTACTTACTGCTGCCCATGCCCGCTGTAAACAATGGAATCCAGTCTGGTCGTGATTCCTGCCCGCGATACCCGGCACAGAGTGGTAGTCTCAGTCGGAGCCACTGAGGCAGGCCAGTCTCTATCAACAGAGTGGGTATAGCTCTAAACTGAGCTGGTCGCCGGACGTATGACGGCCCGTGGCGGCCCGGTGGTATCACATCACGCGGCGAGCGGGAAGGCCCAATCTCAGCCCATTGGGCTCGACATCAGCAGCCATGCTTAGCTGTAACCTGTTCCACCAAGGAAATCTGCATCATAAATCATCAGTAACTGTATGGCAGTTAGAGTTGGTAATATTACAATGAACACATGTCTCACTAACAAAGAATGCTGGTGTTATACCCAGCCATCATGAGACCAGGTACTGAGAGGGAGGGGTCCCAGTGTGTGTGTGAAATAATGTAAGCAATTCAAAACATATTTACACAGACAATAAATGCATCCACATTGTTTTATTCACAATGGGACTAGGTATACTAAATATACTCAACAACTAATCAATATCATAAATGGTTGTACAGTGCCCCAGGGGGGAGGGAGGAAGTGATCAAGTGAGGTTGGTGTGGTGGAAAGGAATAAGTGACAGTAAAATCAGCCAATTGATAAAACTGTGTTGACGAGTTAATTCTTATATACAAAACATAAGACCGTTGGTTCGATGCATAAATCAAAACATATCATACTTCATAAGATACAATAAATGTAAAAATGTTGGCGTGAAGTTGATGACCAAACAGGTTGTTGTCGACGTTTCGACCCTCTAAAGTTTGCAGGGATTAGTGGTGCCCTTGCTGTGGGGTCTTCATCAGGACAAAATGCGGGGCAGGCAACCTAATTGATATATATAAAATAAAGGAGATTTATATTAATTGATAATGGGATATACCTCATATTGTTTAGTCAAAACCAATTAAAGCACACAAAACTACAAAAGAGAGTATACCATTAAGGTTATTACTCGTTTTATAAATGCTAGACTGAGCTGGCGTTTCCATATGGTAGTTCATATGTGAGGAAAGACAAATATCTGAGATAGGTAGGGACTATGGGTCAATGTGTGGTTCAATTGACAAAAGCGTCATAGTACCAGGAAGAATAATCCACATGCACTAGAGTAGTTGTATAGAGCGGTGAGCCGGCCCGGGGGCGGTGACTGTGGCAAAATCTAAGACAAGATAGGTCCTATCACTATCATTCAATAGGGAAATTGCGTCGCTGTCATATATCACAGTTTACCTTAGTTGGCAGGTAGAATGGCACAAGGTCTAAAAATATGGTTATCACACGGGATCACTCCGCGGTGTCTGTGGAAGAACACGAGGAGCAGGTAATTCATGTAAATGGACTAGATTAAATGTAGCAACAAATTGAAAACAAAAATATAGAAAGCGGCTTACCCAAATGATAAAATGGTCTTGCACGAATTTAACAGTATTATTCAGAGATGGTCGTTCAGTAATATCTGTGAACGAACATAGGGAGCCAGTCATCCTCACATGTTATAGCGAAAAGGCAGGACATGCACGGCATTGTTAACTAAGTCCGAGGGCTTACCAAAAGTGGAGGTTATTCGGAAATCGTGTCCGCGGGTATAATGACTCCGTGGTATTTATAGGACAATGTGAAAGGGGGGTTGTTAGTACCGCCCGGTAACCTGAGCCGCCAAGGTTGGGAGAATGACGAAGGCACACTTACCCCCAGCCGATTGTACCTAGCAGAGAGCGCCGCTCGTGATCGCACTGGCGAGCCGAGTTTCCTGGTTATCATATTACTATGGTAACCGCACCACGTGATTCGGGACTAACGTGTAGACATGAAAGACAGACCCCGCGCTATTCATTGAATGCCAAGGCTCTCGATTATCATCAATGTCAGTTATGTTGGCAGTATTGGTAAGACCGTGACATGAGCCCATTATTTAAATTGTGGTTAGTATGTCAACAATAAAAAATATTTTGAAATTAACTTGGCATCTAGAGTACGTAATCAATGCTAATTATCATGATTATACACATTGCAATAATAATAACAATTTTTAAAAGAAACCAAATAGTGTTAAGCCACGGATAATGTAAACATTAGGTATTATGTCAATCAGCAAGGCCCATTGCCTTTGAGGGTAGTTGGAACATAAATGTGGCGTGCTTATCACTTGATGATAAAGTTAAAATAAAAATTGTCGTAATTGCGATGATTCTGTTATATGAGGATGAATGAAACCACATAAATATTAAACTGTATTCATGGCGTACCTCTCACAATAGGGTATAGGCCAATTCAGTTGATGGTCGTACTGACATTTTCACATAATTGTAGATGGTATTATGGCGTACCTCTCACATGAGGGTATAAGCCAACTCAGAAACAATGTATGCTTTCATATAGAAAGGATTTCAGGGCAAGGTTGCTAGTTGTGAAAAAGAGCTATCTTGCTCGTTAAGACCTGTCTCGATAGAATCAAAGAAGAACATCCACTTCAATTCGCGTGTATTTAGGATACTTGTGATGTTGCCACCCCGAGGTCCCAAAACTGCTTTTTCAATTACCACCCATCGAAGACTCTCTGGGGGGTGTGCTGCCAATTTGAAATGGTCTACTAGGGGTGCTCCCTGGACCTCACATCTGATCCTGCTCATGTGCTGGAGAATTCTTGCTTTGGCTTTTTGTTGTGTTTGGCCAATGTAGATCATTTGACACGGGCATATTATCGCGTAGATAATGTTAGAAGTATTACAGTTGCTGTGTGTCTTTAGCCGGATTTTATGTTGGCGATGTTGAAATTCCTTTGTTTGGATTGCAGTGTCACAAGCCTTACAGCGGCCACATTTGAAATGGCCAACCACAGGTGGCAAATCCCATAATGAGGTAATACTAGGCTCATCAGGAGTTGGTAGGAGTGACCGTACCACATAGTTTTTGACGCTTTTGGCTTTCTTGAAAGCGTGTAATGGTGTCTCAGACTGGTTGACATCATCCGATATTAATTGCCAATGGTGATTGATAATGTGTTTGATTTTGTTACTTTTGGTGGTAAACGTAGTTACGCAGACAATCCTGTTTTCTTGTTGGTCTCCCTTGTCCTTGGGCGAGAGTAATTCCTCTCGTGGATAGAACCAGGCACGTTTTCTTGATTTCTTAACCAGGCGTCTAGGATATCCTCGTTGTTGTAGTCGGTTGGCAAGATCCTCAGATTCTGTAAAGTAATGGTCTTTGTTGGAGCAATTCCTCCGAATTCGTAGGAATTGCCCAAAAGGCAAATTGTCGCGGAGAGCTCGTGGATGGTGACTATTGTATTGTAACAACGAGTTTCTTTCAGCCGGTTTGCGGTAGAGTGTGGTAAGTAATATTCCTGATTGCTCATAAATGGTAATGTCCAGAAAATGTATGGTCTGATTGTCTGATTGCATCGTAAATTTAAGGTATGCAGATTGATGATTGAGCCATGTGAAAAATACACCTGCATCCCGCAACAAGAAGCTTTGATTGTGATAACACGATGCCTGCAACGACGACCTGCTCCAGTACAAGTTCCATCAGAATTTATTGTGGCCCTGTTGAATATACCAAAAACTTTTTTCTATTCAAAAACAAATTCTACCTTCAGACATCTGGAGTAGCAATAGGGGCTCCCTTCGCTCCTGATGTGGCGATTCTCTATATGGCGGCCTTCGAGGAAGACACTGTCCTAAATCAAGTCAATCCATTCAGAGACCAGCTCGGTCTCTGGATGCGATACATTGATGATATTCTTCTAATTTGGAATAGTGACTTAGAGGGACTATCCTCTTTTTTCACATGGCTCAATCATCAATCTGCATACCTTAAATTTACGATCCAATCAGACAATCAGACCATAAATTTTCTGGACATTACCATTTATGAGCAATCAGGAATATTACTTACCACACTGTACCGCAAACCGGCTGAAAGAAACTCGTTGTTACAATACAATAGTCACCATCCACAAGCTCTCCGCGACAATTTGCCTTTTGGGCAATTCCTACGAATTCGGAGGAATTGCTCCAACAAAGACCATTACTTTACAGAATCTGAGAATCTTGCCAACCGACTACAACAACGAGGATATCCTAGACGCCTGGTTAAGAAATCAAGAAAACGTGCCTGGTTCTATCCACAAGAGGAATTACTCTCGCCCAAGGACAAGGGAGACCAACAAGAAAACAGGATTGTCTGCGTAACTACGTTTACCACCAAAAGTAACAAGATCAAACGCATTATCAATCACCATTGGCAATTAATATCGGATGATGTCAACCAGTCTGAGACACCATTACACGCTTTCAAGAAAGCCAAAAGCGTCAAAAACTATGTGGTACGGTCACTCCTACCAACTCCTGATGAGCCTAGTATTACCTCATTATGGGATTTGCCCCCTGTGGTTGGCCATTTCAAATGTGGCCGCTGTAAGGCTTGTGACACTGCAATCCAAACAAAGGAATTTCAACATCGCCAACATAAAATCCAGCTAAAGACACACAGCAACTGTAATACTTCTAACATTATCTACGCGATAATATGCCCGTGTCAAATGATCTACATTGGCCAAACACAACAAAAAGCCAAAGCAAGAATTCTCCAGCACATGAGCAGGATCAGATGTGAGGTCCAGGGAGCACCCCTAGTAGACCATTTCAAATTGGCAGCACACCCCCCAGAGAGTCTTCGATGGGTGGTAATAGAAAAAGCAGTTTTGGGACCTCGGGGTGGCAACATCACAAGTATCCTAAATACACGCGAATTGAAGTGGATGTTCTTCTTTGATTCTATCGAGACAGGTCTTAACGAGCAAGATAGCTCTTTTTCACAACTAGCAACCTTGCCCTGAATTCCTTTCTATATGAAAGCATACATTGTTTCTGATTTGGCTTATACCCTCATGTGAGAGGTACGCCATAATACCATCTACAATTATGTGAAAATGTCAGTACGACCATCAACTGAATTGGCCTATACCCTATTGTGAGAGGTACGCCATGAATACAGTTTAATATTTATGTGGTTTCATTCATCCTCATATAATAGAATCATCGCAATTACTGACAATGTTTATTTTAACTTTATCATCAAGTGATAAGCACGCCACATTTATGTTCCAACTACCCTCAAAGGCAATGGGCCTTGCTGATTGACATAATACCTAATGTTTACATTATCCGTGGCTTAACACTATTTGGTTTCTTTTAAAAATTGTTATTATTGTTGCAATGTGTATAATCATGATAATTAGCATTGATTACGTACTCTAGATGCCAAGTTAATTTCAAAATATTTTTTATTGTTGACATACTAACCACAATTTAAATAATGGGCTCATGTCACGGTCTTACCAATACTGCCAAAATAACTGACATTGATGATAATCGAGAGCCTTGGCATTCAATGAATAGCGCGGGGTCTGTCTTTCATGTCTACACGTTAGTCCCGAATCACGTGGTGCGGTTACCATAGTCATATGATAACCAGGAAACTCGGCTCGCCAGTGCGATCACGAGCGGCGCTCTCTGCTAGGTACAATCGGCTGGGGGTAAGTGTGCCTTCGTCATTCTCCCAACCTTGGCGGCTCAGGTTACCGGGCGGTACTAACAACCCCCCTTTCACATTGTCCTATAAATACCACGGAGTCATTATACCCGCGGACACGATTTCGGAATAACCTCCACTTTTGGTAAGCCCTCGGACTTAGTTAACAATGCCGTGCATGTCCTGCCTTTTCGCGATAACATTTGAGGATGACTGGCTCCCTATGTTCGTTCACAGATATTACTGAATGACCATCTCTGAATAATACTGTTAAATTCGTGCAAGACCATTTTATCATTTGGGTAAGCCCATTCTATATTTTTGTTTTCAATTTGTTGCTAGATTTAATCTAGTCCATTTACATGAATTACCTGCTCCTCGTGTTCTTCCACAGACACCGCGGAGTGATCCCGTGTGATAACCATATTTTTAGACCTTGTGCCATTCTACCTGCCAACTAAGGTAAACTGTGATATATGACAGCGACGCAATTTCCCTATTGAATGATAGTGATAGGACCTATCTTGTCTTAGATTTTGCCACAGTCACCGCCCCCGGGCCGGCTCACCGCTCTATACAACTACTCTAGTGCATGTGGATTATTCTTCCTGGTACTATGACGCTTTTGTCAATTGATCCACACATTGACCCATAGTCCCTACCTATCTCAGATATTTGTCTTTCCTCACATATGAACTACCATATGGAAACGCCAGCTCAGTCTAGCATTTATAAAACGAGTAATAACCTTAATGGTATACTCTCTTTTGTAGTTTTGTGTGCTTTAATTGGTTTTGACTAAACAATATGAGGTATATCCCATTATCAATTAATATAAATCTCCTTTATTTTATATATATCAATTAGGTTGCCTGCCCCGCATTTTGTCCTGATGAAGACCCCACAGCCAGGGCCACCACTAATCTCTGCAAACTTTAGAGGGTCGAAACGTCGACAACAACCTGTTTGGTCGTCAACTTCACGCCAACATTTTTACATTTATTGTATCTTGTGAAGCATGATATGTTTTGATTTATGCATCGAACCAACGGTCTTATGTTTTGTATATAAGAATTAACTCGTCAACACAGTTTTATCAATTGGCTGATTTTACTGTCACTTATTCCTTTCCACCACACCATCCTCACTTGATCACTTCCTCCCTCCCCCCCTGGGGCACTGTACAACCATTTATGATATTGATTAATTGTTCAGTATATTTAGTATACCTAGTCCCATTGTGAATAAAACAATGTGGATGCATTTATTGTCTGTGTAAATATTTTTTGAATTGCTTACATTATTTCACACTCACACTGGGACCCCTCCCTCTCAGTACCTATTGAACCCAGGTCCCAGTGACTATGTTTGGGTAAAACCCCCCTATATACACACATCATGAGACCAGTGCACAACTGACACGTGTTATAGTGGGTGGTGCACCAGACCCCGCCACTGAACTATTATTGATTTGTATGCTATAGCTCTCAGTGGGAGGAATATGCTGGTGGTGCCACTGCTGGGCCGTGAAGCATATTCTGAGTTGCCCTCTCGCCGCCTTTTTCATTGGGGTAACGAAAGTTTAAGGGTCCCCCCTGATGTACAGAGAGGGGCCCCCGCTCCAGATTTTATCCGGAGCGCTCAGACCTGAGTACTGTGCTCCTGAGGTGCATGCAGGGGGGCACATGTTGTGCCCCCCTGGAATTGCGTCCCTGCTCCTGAACGATGTGGCATGCACTCCACACCATGCAGGAACATGCTGCAGGCACAATCACAGCGGCGGGCTGCATGTTAGGCTCTCCAGTGAGCCTAACAGCCCACCGTTGTGAGACCACCGGAGCCCTGCCCGCCCGGCCAGGATTAAACTCCTAATCAGGCGAGCGGGCGCACCATGACTTACGCGGCCCTGCAGTGGACTGCGCAGTGGCAGCGCCGCTGTAGGGGCACCAAAGTTGTAATAAGGCCCATAGTCTTGTCCCTTCGAGAGATCTGGCTCTAAATAACTGATAAAGCACATCGAAGGACAGCATACGTCCAGTCATTTTTTTAACCCTAAAAGTCGACTGTCAACTGGATGGGCAGTAATGCCAGACCACACCAGGGATTACGATATTATAAGTAAGTGTCGATATTTTTGTATTGCAGGTATATCATAACTTGAAAACGCGCCTGTAAGACGAACATTAAATGCAGACATTCAGAACAAGTTGTCTCTTGCTTATTTTTCAATAAAACAAAAAAGATCAGTGTACCTCTGGCCTTCTTTTGATCGTCAGAGTCTACCTTAATATTAACTTTGCTACAATATCCGTGGATACTGCATTTATTGTTGTTGGTTTGTCTGAAAACAAGCATTGGCAAAGTCAATAGGGCTGCCTGACCGTTGGCAAGCAAGCATTTATTAAATGTAGTTATTTATTTATTTGTTAATATATCCAAAACACAAACAAAAAGCACGGGCTTATCAACCCCTGGTACTGAAGGGTATTCCTTTTCTGGCAGCTGTGCACATGTGGTCAGGAAAGATGTTAGCGCTCACAGTGCAAGAGAGCCAGTGGGTGAAGTGGGTTGCTTGTGGCCTTATGCTGTATGCTGTGGTGAGAGAAAACGAAATGTGAATGAAAGTTGAACAGGCCACTAGATGAAGAGTACTGATCTAAAGCCCCTGCAAGAACGTACATACATATGTATTCAATGTTTGCTATGAGTGTTATGACTGATAACCCGTTCATGCTTAGTGATTGACCTATCTGATTGAAGTCTGTCACTGTGGGTAATGAGGCTAAGCATAATGTGCAGCCGAGGAGCTAACAATTCTTAAGATGGCCAACAATTTGGGATGGTCTCATGCATTCTTGTTTCTGTGAAGGAAAGTCTGATATTTGGAATATTTCAAAGCTTGTGAAATGTATTTGGGGTGGGAGGCTGGTTGGGAGGAGGCATGGGAAGATGGAGTCTGTTGTTGATGGCATTGCTCTTATATGATCAAGTCTGTATTCAAATGAGAGGTCTACTTAAAATCCATGCTGAATACACTGGAACTGATGCAGAGAGACAGCAGTTAAATGCACGCACTACTTTTCTTTGAATCTCCTATGTGAAAAAGAGGAAACAAAGCATTCCACAGCAGGGCTTAGCAGGAAGAAATGAGCAATCCCGGGCAGTTACAGGAGATTACAGACACCCCTGAGTTCCTTGGGAAAGGACATTGCAAGAGACATGAAACAACTGTATTACACATCCGAGCAGGGTGCATGCAGTTCAATAGATAATCAAAGGGCTGGCTCCTGTAATTATCGCGGTCCCCCCACCACAGAAATTTAAAGAAAGCTTGTTACTCATCCTTCCCGTTTAATGCTTGGCCTCCTGGCCGTCTTAAGCCTTGATTGTTCTGATGGTGTCTCCATCTTTTCATCTTTTCCCGCAGCTGCTGCTGAGGAACTTCATCCGCATGAAGCGATGTGTGATGGTGATCATCAACGCGGCCTACTACGTGAACAGCTGCTTTGATTGGGATTCACCTCCGAGGAGTCTCGCTGCTTTCGTGGTAGGAGCGCGCTGCACTTATGCGAAGATTATGAATTCATTAAAGGGAAGGGCGCCCTTTCAAGGAACAGTGTTGATCAGGCGGTTCAGTTAAGATCATTAGGCTAATGTGCATATTACTTACTTTTTTACTAGACTCCCTGATCCTAAATTTGCTGCTTGTCTCCTTCAGTAAGTACCAGCTCAAGGAGAGAGCTTGTTAGTAGTGCAGGTTGACTTCCAATCTCGCTGAATAAACTAACTTAGGTTACTCCAGTTTTCCACTTACACATTCCTTGTCTCAGGAGCGACCCGCATTTACCCTCCATTCACCACTGTTGGTAATAAAGAGATATGCTTGTTAAATTGATCTGTTCTGCAACATGGAAGGGTACAATCCTACTCAATGAGCAGATGAAGAGCCCAGCAAAACAATTATGAAAAAGGAAAAGTATGTGAGTGAGCACGTCAGTGATCTTAGGGCTCGATGTACTAACAGGCAGGTTGCACTTAGTTGGAGCAAATTACGGACAAACGTTTTTTGCAACTTGCCTGATATTTTGTGATGCCACTTATGTCCTAATAGATTGGGTCCCAAAATGCATATTCATAGGGGGACGAGGGGTCCCAAAATGCCCTGCTTATATAAATATTAAATAGACAGGTTACTGTTTGAGACCCCTTGCAATTGGCTACTAGCACAAGGATGATAGCAAGGCAGCAGTCCATAATCCCTGTATTCGCATTTCCAAATGAGAATTTTTTCAAACAGCCTGTGTTTCTTGAAGCAAAAGGTGCCCCAGATCACTACCTTTTCCCTAGAGGCCAACGGACACAGGGGTATATTATCAAGGGGTTTTATCTCCGCTTTTTTGGCTTTAAAAGTCAAGAAAGCGGAGATAAAATTATCTCCCTATTACCAAGCTGTCGCTAACACCAGTTAGCGACAGCTAATAGGAGATAGCGACCATCATGGGCCCCACTTTGCATGTCAGTGATATTTATCACTAATGATATGCAAAGTGGGCGTGCCAAGATGTTAGCGACTGGAAACAGTCGCTAACATCGCTATCTCCTATTACCAACTTTTGGAGATATTTGCGCTAAGGGCGAATATCTCCAAAAGCTAACACCTGCCCTGAGCAGTTCTTAGCCATGTTATCCAATGGGAGGTGGATAACATGGCTAAGAGCATTTGCTCGATAATGCATGAATATCGCTGACTTTTCAGCGATATTCATGCATTGCGGGCGTTTTTTATCGCATTTGCGATAAACCTTGCTAATAGCAAGGTTTATCTGCGATAAAAATCGCCGATGTGCGGCGATAATTTTTGTCTCTAAACAAGTTAGAGACAAAAATTATCGCTAGTTGTTGATAATATACCCCACAATTCTTACAAAGTCAGTATGTACAATGGGGACAGCTTTCACTTTGTGAATTAGTTATTGGCTCATTTCAGGTGTTGCTAACATTTAAATGATTTGTGACTGCAACTTATTGCAAATCACAAAAAGGATGCAACATCCCTTTCATGCCCCTGCTTAACTGCGATTTGGAATGAGTTGCAAACCACATTTTGAGATTCTGAAGGGCTTTTCCAAATCACAAAAGGTTATTATTACTTTGTAAAAATATCACTGTGCGGTCCCAATTACTTATATTTAATGAATCAAAGTATTTGGGATCACAAAACGGTTTCGTATATCGGCCCTGAGGGCAGCAGAGCAATGGGCAACCGGGTTCTGATGAGCAAATTAAAGTTTGCATTTATTTGGAAAAGTGGGAAAAGTGGGGCTTTTCATACAGAAGTTACAATCAGATACATCTACTTCCTTCAGGTTGGTGCTGCATTGCATTAGCAATCTTTCACCTCTGTATTTCACCATTCACCAATCTATTAACTTAAACATATTGTGTTGATGAAATCTATCTGTCCATGTGTTGGGCATATGGGTATTAAGGAGCAACAGAAGCCAAAGACGGTGCGAAGAGCTGGAACATGGTGAGCAGGGGTGCTCTTCTCCATTTCTTTTCAAATGTCAAGACATGCCATGTCCATGCTCAACTGGCCTCATTTCTCTTTTACCGTGCGGTGCTCTGCCTTATTCGGTTGCCTTCTGTGCGCCACAGTTTTCTCCTCACTGCAACAGTCGACTTGGTCTTCTGTAACCTGGTTATGCTCATGTTTGTCGCTGTATTTCATCTGTTCCTTGATTGAACAACTGTAAAGGATGTTCCCTCCCCAAAGGTCCGTCCTCCTACATGTCCTCTATAGATATTATTTGACCATACTTAACCTCTGGCTGCGACTTTTAGTGTTGTCCCTCTACGGATGATGGACACATTTGTGTCTTCCTCTCCTGTCATGACTCCCTCCATTCTTATCTGTATGCCGTTCTGCTCTCCAGTCTTGTGTTTCTTCCCAATATATTTTTCGAAATATTCCCAAGACCGAAATTAAATTATCCCTCATTTCCCTCCAATATCCCATCTATGACTCTATCTGTTTCTCTTCTCGCTCGTCCTGTGTGTCCTCGCAACTAGCATATCACATTGAATCTCCCTTTCTCTCAGTCTCTCTGCATTCCTCTTCTCCCTCGCCTAATCATGGTTGTACATGTGGCCTCGAATGATATTAGCACAAGTCCACAATTTATATTTTTCATCAGTTGGTGAGATTTTATGGAGCTGTCCCTAACTGACAATATGACCAAAACAAACCCTGCTTTCAAATCATGCAACATATTTTTTTGTATTATTTTCAATCCTAGCCTCATAGACTGTGCACTAATGGATGACAATTTTGATCAGCCATTGGCTTATTCTGTGTCCTCTGATCTCCAAACGGTGATTGAACCCAATTTTGCATTTCGATTCATGCACACGTTGCAAAAGGGCTCATGGGATTTCCGTTTATAAATCATTCCAGGGACCATATTTCAGAAAGTGCCCCGAGAGCACACCGGGCATGTGCGTGCGCCTTGTGCTTCCAGAGGGTAAATTAGTATTACAGAAGGGGCAGAAGATGCTTGAGTGGCCCCTTCTGTAATACTGATAGCGCTGGCACACATGTTGCACCAGCGCTATCTCGAGAGGACACTCCCTCGTTTGCATGGGGGCATTGCCCCATGCAAATGGGGTTATCAATTTGCCTCTGTGAACGTGCCATAATATGGACGTGGATGCAGAGGCAAACGTGTAATTAAGAGGTGCACGGAAAGGCAGCCCTCTGGAGGGGAGAAAGGAGGTTATATGGATCCCCGGGGGCAGTCACTCACTGCACCCATCTGCATGGGGATCTCTAATCACTCTTCAAAGTGCAGGTGGGTGCCGCCTGCACTGTACAACACTGAGTAGTCTTGAAGCAGCTGCTCTGTATGTCACTTGAATGTGCTTCCGCCAGGGCAGCACAAGTTCTTGGCTGTCATGGGGTCAGTGTATTCTGCATAATAGGGTGTACTTTCCCTGTTTGCGCCTGGTGAACCTGTGTTAAGGTGTGACTGGCACAAACAGGGAAAGTGTGCCCTACCTGCCCACGGTTTAAATGGAGGAGTTCAGACTGTGAAAATAGGTTGCAGAGGACAATGTAAAGCAGGTTTATTAATCCGTTAAACTGCAGGTGTCCATTATCCAAATTCTGCCTGTGAAACCCAGAAGTAAGAGGTAAAACTGTCTGGGGCACAGTGGTGGCTCCTCCGCTGGGGTGTGGGGGCGTTGCCCTACTACTTTCTCGCAGTGCGAGAAGCAGAAACATAAAATGGTAAACCTACTATTTTATGTTTCTGAGACGACTGACCCCGGAGCTCCTGGTAGTGAAACCTTCAAACAGCGCCTCTGTGTGCAAAGGCAGCACTCACTATATTTATTTTATTTATTTATTTGTGGGTTTGTACCGCGCTAGAATCGACTCCCGAAGGAGTATCTCTGCGCCCAACGCAAGTGAGTATACCGGATGGAAGAGCTGGAGTCGATGTAATTACTGAGTCTGGAACAGAAAGGTTTTTAACCGTTTCCTGAACATCATATGGTCCATACATAGCCTAAGAGAGTCAGGAATTTTATTCCAGAGGCAAGGTCCAAGGTAGGATAGAGCTTTACCGCCCTGTCTTGCCTTTTTGACAATAGGGACTTGGAGCAGAGATTGATTACTAGAGCGCAGGATGCGTGCTGGTTTATAAAGGATAAACTTCTTCGCTAAATATAAGGGACCCAGGCCATGGATACCCTTATGGACTGTACAGCAGGTCTTGAACTTAATACGTTGGCGAATCGGTAACCAGTGTAGTTTGTCCAGCAGAGGGCGGGATGGAGATCTGGGTGGGGCATTCAGGACCAACCTTGCAGCAGTATTTTGCACCACCTGAAGCCTACTCAGTGCACCATCATTTGCTGATATCAGCAGCCCATTGCAATAGTCCAAACAACTGAGCCCCAAAGCCTGGACCAGCGTTTTCCTAGTTGTATCTGGAAGAAGAGGGAACACTTTACGTAGAAGCCCAATTACGTGAAAGCAGGACCCAACTGTCTGATTTATGTGGTCTTTTAAAGATAGGTCACGGTCCAGCCGCACACCCAAGTTCTTTACCACCTATTTAGGGCTGGGACGGGGCCTAACTCTGGGGGCCACCAATCTGGGGCCCACAGCATTGTGGCTTCCCCGAAGAGCATGACCTCCGTTTTGCCTACATTACACTGTAGGAAGTTCTGGGCCATCCACTGAGAGACCGCCTTCATGCCTTCTGAAAAGGACTATACCCTTGATGTGCAACCCCGCGCATGACGTACCCCCATTCTCTGCACAGGCCGTGCTTGCATAGCCATTCATGGATCAGCACAGCCCACACCAGCAGAGCTCTGTGCTGTCTGCAGCCTCCTGAGATTTAGAACTGGTCCCACTATGCACAGTCTCTGCATAGTCATCCTCATTCATGCAGCGCTAAACTCACTTCACAGATTCCCTTTCTCTGAATGGCTCCCTCTCGGCTGGGCAAGCACTGTGTACAGCCCTCCGCCCCCGGTAGCTCTCTCTATCTTTACACTCTCTACCATCTCGTACAGTGCCCCCCTTTCTACAGAGCCAAGCTGTGTGCACATCTCTGCTCGACTCTCAGAACAGCTGTGCAGGGATGCCCCCTGCACCCACCCACAGCACAGCCACTAACTCACAGGGCACCAGCAGTACACGCCTCCACTCTCCGGTCAGCCTGGCGATTTACAATCATTCTCTGACTGCGCAATTCCCCAGGTTCTGTGCGCACCTTGCCCTGCACTACCATCGCCCCACTCTCTGCACAGTAACACGCTCCCAGAACAGCCTCCTTCTCTGCACAGCCGCCACTCTCTGCACATACCTCCGATCCACTCACCCACCCCAGATTTGCCTAGTCACTCTCTGATCACCGCCCCACACTTCACAGCTAAGTGAAGCCCTCCACCTGCAGCACAACCCACCACTCTCTTCACAGCTCAGAGAAGCCCACCACCTGCAGCACAACCCCCACACTCTTCACAGCTCTGCGACGCCCTCCACCTGCAGCACAACCCACCACTCTGCATAGCCATCTACCACCTGCACAGCTCACATCAATGCACAGCACTGACAGCGTCAGATCCCTAATTTCACTGCTCAGCCCTCTGCGTTCTACCCATCTCTGAACTATCTTCCCAAGCCCCTGCTCTCTACCCAACCCTTAACTCTCTGCGCAGCCCTCAGCGTTCTACCCATCTTTCAGCTATGTGTACAGCTCTCTACTCTCTTCTCACTGAAATTCTCATGAAAATTGGCAGTAATGACAGGAAGTTGTGCTTCGGAGGACGTGGCAGCATATCGAAGAGTGCCATTAGCACGTGAGTGTCTTTGGCATCCATGAAGTGTGGAGACTCATTTTGCAGCATTGTCTAGCTACTCCCAGAGATGTGTTCGCCAAGCCACCTCTTTCTCAAATTTGCTTGAAAATACATCATTTGCCTACTTTTTTCTGAATATTCTTAGGGGAGAACCCCCCCCCCCAACCACCGGTAGGTGGTTCGGGATCGCTCGCAACGCTTGCTCGCAGCAGTGCTGTATTTACGCCTCACCATTTTCAAATGTGACCAGCTGACTCTGTTGGGTCAAAATCATAACCATATGGAAATTGTATTTACCCTCTGGGTAGTTTACCACCTGATCATTCCTACAGACAAATAATGAAGATATAAACCTCTAAGATAACGAGACAGTCACTCTTGAAACACCAAACAGACTGTCCAAATGGCAGAGTAGCTAAAGTCTGCCTTTTTGAATGAGAAGTGAGGCAAATGCCTTAGGAATGGAGAAGTTTTCTCTGTTCCAATCTGTGACATATCTCCCCAAAGTAACACAAGACATCCAGACTACTGCCTAATCACCCCCTGGTAAAGGAATACGGAATAGTTTATATTTTCAAGTTGCCCCCTGTTAGACCTGGCATCTTTGGCGTGGTTTCCCCTATCTTTTTGCCTCTACCTCCTGTATTTTTGATGCTGTGCTGGATTTCGTTTCTGCTGGTTTAGATGCTTTGGACACTCTGCCGCTGCTGATCAGTGCCAGAGTGTAAGTGCTCCCTGTGTAAATTGTTATTCTGATTGGATATACATGTTTGGCATATTTGTATCACCATGAAGTCCCTAGTAAAGTGCACTGGGTGTGCCAGGGCTGGTGATGGCAAATGCTACTAGTGGGCCTGCAGCACTGATTGTGCCACCCACAGGAGTAGCCCTAAAATAATGTCTCAGGCCTGACACTGCAGTGCCTGTATGCAGTTTAGAACTGCCATGTCCTCCTGGTCAGTGTCCCCACTGACCAAGCCTAACTCTTCCCTTTTTGTGCAAATCAGTCACCCCTATGGAAGGCCCAAGGTACCCCCCTGGGCAGGGTGCAGTGTATGTAAAAGGTAGAGCATGTACTAGTGCAGGTGACATGCTCTGGTAGTGAATGGCAGCCATTTTCGTTTTTCACTACTGTAAGGCTATCTTGCTCCATAGGTTAACATGGGGGATGCTGGCTACAGTGGTTAACAGCATTTCTTCCCATAGGAACAAGATAGGACATAAGTATCTAGTATCCCTGAACTCAGAATTTAATAACACATCTTTTGAGAAAGGTTGTTTTTAAATCCTGTGTTTGAGAACAGCACTTTTAGAAAGTTGCTGTTCTCTTGTCTGACCCTTCTGTGTGCCTGGGCCTGTTTGTGTATTGACTGTCTGGTTTGAGAGTGACAGGGGCTGGGGGATTCCCCAGGAGGCTGGATGAGTCAGCACTAGGCTGAATGGCTGCATTTGCAACTGGAGTGGTGGGAGGAGTTAGCACCTGGGCTGAATAGGGCTGTGCCTGCCTTCCACAATGCTGGCTCCACCCCCCTGCTGGGCGGCTGAGGACCCTGCCCCTCACTCTGAAAGGAAAGATGCAGCCAGCAAAACAAAGTACTCAGGAACCACCCAGAACTGGTTCAGACCGGGCTCAGGGCCCACATGCACAGAGAGAACAAAGACTTTAGGGGTATAGGTACAGGACCCCTGACAGCAGAAAATTAGATCATCCTGGAATCAAGAAGGAACCTCTGCCAAGGAGAAAGCTGACTCTGAAGAAGGAAGACTGTCCTGCTGTTGCTCTGCTGGACTGACCTGCTGTTGCTTTGCTGCCAAGGAGAGGGGAAGGACTTTGCTTTGTGCTGTGTCCCCTTGCTTGAAGGAATCTCCAAGGGCCTGAGAAGAGCTGGCTCCCTGTTTTGAAGTCCCAGGAATAAAAGGACTTCACCCCCAGCTTCCCTGAACTCTGCTGAGAGAGTTATGTCCTTCCTAGAGTGCTTGATCCAGTTGTGGGGCCTCTGGAAGTTGTACCTGAGCTGGGAAGCTTGAAACTAAGCTTGAGTGACTTTTGAACTTGAAAAGTGTCGCATCGCTCGCTTGCGGAGCGCATCCCCGACAGTGCGAGAAGTTTCCCGCCGCTACGGAGGTCGAGATCGTCGCAGCGCCTGACGCCGCTGCCAGAGACGTCGCTTCCTTCGTTTGCGGGACGCACCAGACCGGTGCGGGAGAATCGAACATCGCTGTGAGTATCGTCGCAGAGCCTGTCGTCGCTGGGTGAGAACGCCGCACCGCTTGCTTGCGGACGGCATCACGTCGCTGCGAGCATCGTCGCAGAACCATCGCATCGAGGAGCTGCGAGAGAGAGGATCACCGCTGGACCGCGCATCGTCGCCCCGGAGATCGTCGCAGCCCCAACGAGATCGTCGCATCGTGCCTTTGCGAGAACAGACTTCCTACGGAACCTACGCACCGGAATCCATACAAGCGGCCTTCCTCCCCATACAGACCGGATTCGTCGCAACACGCCCGCTGCTGCAGCGGGGCTGTCGCAAACGCCTCCCCAGGGTCTCAGGAGCAACGCATCGCTTGTTTTCCACTGCACCAGCTTCTGCTTTTGGAACTTTGTTGCAACAAAAAGGTACTGTGAGTAAACGTGACGCAACTGTGAACTTTTCACGCATCAGTAGAGAATTCTATCGCAACGTAGAGAATTCTATCGCAACCTTAAGAACTCTTTTTGAAACCATATTCTTGAACTGTGTATGTTGGATTTTTGTCGTTTTGGTCTTGTGTAGTTTAGATTAAAAATACCTTTATTTTTCTAAACTGTTGTGGAGTCAGTTTGTGGTGTTTTCACTGTGTTACTGTGAGTGTTGGTACAAATACTTTACGCATTGCCTCTGGTTAGCCTAGGCTGCTCGTGCCAAGCTACCTAGAGGGTGAGCAGGGGTTATCTCAGAGGATTATCTCCTTGCCCTGACTAGAAGCAAGGGTCCCTATTTGGACAGTGGTACCTACCTCTGCCAACTAGAGACCCCCAGATCTAACACCCCCCTATGAACATGATGCTACTTCTTTCAGCAACATATAGTGCTGTTTTCTGCTCCCCACAGTAATATTTTGTTGAGCATGTCCTAACTGAAACAAGCACTGGTATAACATATAGGCCCGGCTTTCTGTTAGAGCAAGTGCTTAGTAATATTTGGGTGCCTTTGCCTATGTTCCCCTTTACGGTAAAAAACTACAATGGAGCAACATCTTGGGCTACAGCAATATGGAAGCTCTTATAAGGGAACTTTGCTGAATAGACTGCATTAACGGAATCAAGCTGTACCATCAAAGAAGAGTTATAAAAAGATGGCAGAAGATGAAGTTTGCTTACTTTGATTGAGGTGAAAGATTCTGTTATGCAAAATATTGCATTGCAGATACTTTTCACAAAAGGCTAGTTTTTTCATTCCATCTTTAACCGCATGCGTGCGGGCGGAATTCCGCCCGTACGCTGAGTTTTTTAAAATCGCATGTTACGTGACGAGCTGGGCTCGTCATGAGCGTGCGAGGAGGCTACCTCATGACGAGCCCAGCTCGTCATGAGCGTGGAAGGGGTTAATAAGGGCTGTGTGTGGTGTGCAAACAAATGAACATGCAATTGGGAATTACTAAAGAACACCGTTTCTTCATTACAGGCTAAGGGATCCAAACAGCACACACTTACTAATCTAAAGACCAAAAATTAGAAATGTAAATGTCAGTTAAATAAAAATTTCGAAGAGCATGCACTGGTACTCAATTGTTAGTCACATATCAGATCACAACTAAAGTCACAAAAGGACTACTGGTTGCTCCATCGTAAAACATAATACAAACTCAAGTAGAGCATGTAATAATCATAAAATGTCATGCCGTTGATGGACAGACTTTCCAAGTGATAACAAACCATGGGAAAATGTGAAAAACAAAGGCTGAGGGCGGCGGACCCAAGTCTGTTCTCTATATTTTTAGACGACTGATGACCAAAGTTTCTTTAATCAACTACAGCTGCCTCTAGCCAGACCTAAAAATGGCTAAAAGCATAATCTTTCGAAAAGCCACTGAAAGTCATGTTTTCAACTACACAGGTTTGTTAGTGGGATTTATGTAGCAAAACTCGCTTTATACAATCTGGTTTCATTTAGAATTGGAAGAAATAAATGCTCATTTTTTTCTTGGGTGTCTTGGCACATTCAGACTAGGCCTCATGGCCGGATAACTTTAGCAGCTAAACACCACTTGTGGGAATAGGCGCTTAGTAAAACACCGTGCCTAGTGCTTTTTATCTCTGTGTTTTAATGATTAGAATGTGGTTCTCAAGACGTTACATGCTGAGCTAGGGTGTGAAGGATTCTCAGCGCACTATATGAATTTAACAATGGGCGCCTGAACTATTACTCACCCAGACCACAAACCCACATGACTGTTGCGCCACACATGGCCTTTCATGGCCTGGATCGTGTTTTTGGTGTTTTTAATAAAGATTTTAACCTAGCTTGCCCGAAATTTGTATTGGTATAACATTATCATGGAAAATGTTTTCAACTGCTACATTTAATTCTGCTTTTTTGTTGATGCAACATATTTTATTGGTTATTTGCATATTTATTTGCTGCTTCCTTTGTAGTAAACTTTCATTTACAGCACTATTGGGTGGTAGGTAGCAGTCCTCCAGTAAGGACATAAATCCACACAGAAGGCATGTAGGTGTGGCTCGCACAGGATGCTGCTTAACTACAATGCGAAAACAGGGGGTACGATGAAGTGCTACTAAAAAACATGGCCAGAGATTGAGGACAGGCTCAACAGAAAATGTCATATGCGTGTCATTTGAGGGGAATTCCAGCCAAACAAATTCACGAAAAAAATAAAATACATCGTAAACACCACAAAATAGAATAAGCCGGTCTTTGTCTCAAACAACCCTTGCAAACAAAGATTATTCTAATCGTGAATAAATCTCTTGTGTTTTACCTGATTATCAAGCAGGACATGTATTTTTATTTATTTAATGTGCGTTCACAAAAGGTGAAAAGTATGAGTGGACAAGAGGCAGAGTGAGATGACATTCTGATCATTTGTTTACAGGCTAAGACTATGCAAAAAAATATATATATTTGAAGATAACTTTTTTTAATTCAAGGGCACTTACCTTAAATACTTATAGTAATTTTGATGGAATGCAAACCTCACAGTCTGTGTTGACTAACAGGCCGCTAATGTGTGCGCGTTCTAGGCCCACTTGCCGCCAGAACCGTGTCTGCGTGCCTGTAGATGTCAGTGGGGGTGACATGACCCCCTCTCTGCCCTCCCCATCTTCACTGCTCTCTTTTTCTGTCCCTTCTCCCCAGCACTGTCATTTCTCACCGTAATGAGCGCAAAAATAATTGGACAACCGGGCCATCAGTAAAAGGACACACTTCAGCGTGCGTCAATGAATTATTTTACAGGACAAACTTTAATCTTTAAATGTGATTGTAGATAATTTGTGGTACCATCTGTCCATTCTTGAATTGGTTTAGCCTTTTCAGTCGTTATAAGTGCTGCTGTGTTTAACATTAACATTTGATATTTTACACGTTTAATTTCTGTACCGCTGTGTGGGCCCTCTGGGAGACGAGCTCCGGTGCTACATGAGAGATACAAAGTATTGATCAGTTAACATTTCAGCTACATTTATGGATGTCGCAAAAATTAATGAAAATGCCAGACAAAAATATCAGAGTGCACAAAAAGGTAGGATTCAGATTTGGTTGTTTAATGAAAAGCTTGAGAAGTGCATTTTCAAACAACAACCACTCTACCTGTCACTGTAACACAATATTTCCCAGAATTGTGAGAGAGACCCACACATATTATAGAGAGATTGAATGAGCGTGGATGATTGGGCAACGTCCAATGGGCGTGCAGCGCTGAACTTTGAATGTCCACGTCCGGTAATAGTGACTTCTTCCGCCTTGGTACATCTGCAGTTTAATACTTTTTTATTCAGCAACTCATTCAACTTTTAGTGCGTGCAACTGCGCTCCACAGTCATCGGAGTGCTGAACCTTACCCAGAGCAGAATGTTTGATTCATTTTTTTCTGCAGTCAGGTTTCCCAGGTCTTGCAGATGTCTAACCCTTAAAAACAGCATGTGTTCTACAATTTCCAAGCTGTCAAACAACGATCAACATGTTCCTCGTTTTGAAACAGACCTGTACCACGTATGCAGTAAACCACGTGAGTTACCTCCTACTGCTGTTGCCGCGTGCTGTACTAATTGACATAAAACAACCCAACAAGTTGTAAAGTAGGTGCCTGCAATAAGATGCACGATGCAGTTGTAGGTGTTAACAAAGTATTTATTAGCCAGTTATTAATAATGCTGAGGAGCGCCGGCCGGCGCTTCCGAACGTTCTCTATTCTCGGCGCGCACTGGGGGATGCGCGCGCAGCTCCCAACATGGCCGGCGCACGTCACGTCTACGTGATGTGCATAAACTAGAATGCGCCCGCTACATATCTCCCCCTTTTTATCAAACTTTAATGAGTCACTTACAGTTCATTGTCCAATTCAAAGTCTCGATACCTGGAAGGTCTTACCACCGGCCTTCCACTCCTGGTGACCCTGACTGGGTTTTCCATTGTCTCTTGGCTCTGCACCTCAGGGCCTACTGCTCTTTCACTCACAGCTCCCTCTTCATTCGTGCTTCTTTCCAACCTGTCCCATTCCATTCCTTGACTTCCGGTTTCGCCTTCCTCTTCACTTTCCGTCCCGGCTCTCACTCCACCTTGTTGTTCAGCGGCATCTTGACTCCTCTCCACGTCTGAACCTTCCTTGTCTTCCCAGTCAGTTCCCTGTGGCTCCCAGCCCAAAACCTTGTTGCACCTGGCCATGCGGTCCTGGGACCACACGTTCCCATCACTTAGTAGGGCCGCTCGATCATACACTTCCACCACTTGCAACGGCTTGCTGTACTTGCTGTCTCCTTTCTTCTGTAGGGTGGCCAACTTTACTCTTACCCACTCTCCTTTCTCCAGGCCTGTACTTTTGACATTCCTTCGTTTGTTGTAGTGGTTGCTGTAAATTTTCTGCGCTCTTTCCAGGTTAGCCCGCACCACTGCAGGGGACCATTCACTGGTGATGAGCTTTTCCTTCCAAATTCTGTTGTCGTGCGTAAATGGTTCACGTCCTCTCAATATTTGGAATGGGCTATACCCCGTGCCCGTGGGGGTTATTCTGTAGGCCCATACCATGTTCTCTAGCGCCTTTTCCCAGTTCTGTTCACTTGATATGGCTGCTTGTATGGCTCCCATCACCACCCTGTTAAATCTCTCCACTAAACCGTTTCCGGCCGGATGGTAGATTGCTGTGTGTTTGACGGTGATGCCATTTCTTTGCATGAACTTGTTCCACTTTTCTGACGTAAACTGGGGTCCATTGTCACTCAAGATCGATTTTGGTATTCCTTCCCTTGTGAAAGTCTCTGACAGAAACTTAATGATGTTCTCAGTGTCCATGGACTTATCTACTCTCAACTCCGGCCACTTTGAATATCGATCCATGAGCACACACACATATTTCTGTGTGCCTTGGTCATCTAAGACCGGTCCCAAAATGTCTATGGATAATTCTTCCCACGGATTTGAAGGAGGGTCAAACTTTCCTATCGCTGGCCTCAAAGGTTTTAATGTCTTGTCCGCTCGTTGACATTGTGGACACTCTCTGACATGCCTTTCAGCCCTTATGTCCATGCCTGGCCACCAGTAATTCTGTTTTGCTCTTGCCTTGAGTTTCCCTATGCCCAGGTGTCCCTCATGTAGCAAATCCACCAGTTTCGAGGTGAGGTTCCTTGGGGGGATCACCTTATCTCCCCTGTACAGGAAGACCCCTTTGTCTCCTATCAACAGTTCTTCCCGCACTTCAAAGTACGGCTTGAGGCTCGCCCTCACATTTCTTTTGTCCGGCCACCCTTGTACAATGTGCCCTTTCACTTCATTCATGTCGATGTCCTCTTCGTATGACTCTGTCCATTCTTGTAGACTGATTAGTTTTTCTTGGTCCTCTATGAGAGCTACCAGCTCCCCACTGCCGGCAGGGTCTTCCTCTCCTAGCTCCATGGCAGCTGCCCTGCTCAGGTAATCCGCTACTCGGTTCCGGTTACCGGGAATGTACTCAACGTCGTGCCGGAACTCGAGTAACTTTAGAGACATTTTGGATATCCTGGGAGTGGCACTGGCGTGTCCGCTCGACGTTAGCACCTTCACCAACGGCTTGTGATCAGTTTTGAGTAGAAAGCGTGTTCCCCACAGAAATTGCCGGAATCTAGCCATGGCCCATACGACCGCCAGCATCTCTTTCTCAATCACACTGTATTTGCTCTCCGTATCTGTTAATGCTCTGGACGCAAAGCTGATGGTCTCCATTTCCCCTCTTCCTCTGTCTTGCATGAGTACAGCGCCCAGGCCCTTGTCGCTGGCATCTGTCGTCAGTACGGTGGCACCTTGTGGGTCGTAACCTTTGAGGGGAACAGCTCCTGTAACGTCCTTTTTGATGGTTTCGAATTCGGCTTGGGCCTCTGGTGTCCACTGGAACACTGTGCTGTCCCTGGTCAACATCCTCAAGTTGTGGGTCTTGGAAGCGAAGTGTACCACAAACTTGCTGTAGTACTCCGCCATCCCCAGGAACGACCTGACCTCTTCCTTGTTCCTGGGCGGCGGTGCCTCAGCAATGGCTTTAACGTTTTCCAACTTGGGGGTAACACCTTGTTGTCCGATCTCGTGTCCTAGGTACGTTACCGACTGCAGTCCCAACCGACACTTCGACCACTCCGCCGTAAGGCCTTTGTTCTCTAGTGTTTTCAACACTTTTCCCAGCTTCTGATCGTGATCCAGCTTGTCTCGTCCCATCACCAAGATGTCATCCTGGAAATATTGGACGTCCTTACAGTCTCCGAATAGTTGGTGCATCATTTTCTGGAAAACTGCAGCCGCCGAGGCCAGCCCAAAGGGCATACGACAAAACTGGTAACATCCAAACGGAGTGATGAAGGATGTGAGACGTTTGCTGTCCGGGTGAAGTGCGATTTGGTGATAGGCCGAGGTCAAGTCGATAGTGGAGTACCACTGTATCCCCCTGGTCTTGGTCAACATCTCTTCAATTCTGGGGAGGGGAAATTTCTCTACAACAATATTCTTATTCAGTTCTCTCAGATCCACACAGAGCCGGACCTTCCCATTTGGCTTCATTACGACCACCAAAGGCGCCAACCATTCTGCACAGGTTATCGGCTCTATTATTCCCTTCTTTTCCAACTCCTGGAGTTCATTTTGGACTGCTTCTCTTACCGCAATCGGCACATTCCTCACTTTGTGAGCTACCGGGATGGCCC
Organism: Lissotriton helveticus; assembly: GCF_964261635.1. NCBI lineage: Eukaryota > Metazoa > Chordata > Amphibia > Caudata > Salamandridae > Lissotriton > Lissotriton helveticus. Next base: position 690,346,127 of record NC_136059.1, on the reverse strand, counting down.
CTTCTTTGAGCACGATCTTGTGTTGGAAGTTTTCCATCCGTCCCACCGTGCCTCCGAACACTTTCGGGTAGTTCTCCTTCCACTTGTTCAGGTCCGGCCATTCCTCTTGCTCTGTGAGTAATATTTGCTCCTTTCCTCCTGGGTCCAGTTTTATTCCTAGGTCGCCCTGGTCTAGCCATCCCAGGACCGAGGGTCCCTTTTCTGCGATGTACAGCTTGCACCATGCTGACCGGCCCCTGAATTTGAACAATAGGCGGCGGAACCCCACCATTGGGATGCGGTCGCCATTGTAAGTGACCGGTCGAATGTCTAGCTTTTCCAACTCCGGTCCCAACTTGGGTCTGAACGTTTCTTCCCACACTGCCCGTTGGATGATGGTAAAGGGGGATCCTGTGTCCGCTACGACCGTGATGGTGATTCCGCCCATAGACATGTCCAGGATGGGTTTTGTAGATTTCCTCCCTTCTATGCTCATTACCTGGTCGTATATGCACAGGACAGTGACCACCTCTTCCTCTGCAACCTCCTCCAGATCTTCTTCGCCTTGATCGACGCATTTTATCGTTTCCTTGGGATGTTTCTTCCTACACACCTTCTCATAGTGGCCCAGGATACCACAGTGTAGGCACTTGGCTCGGAACGCGGGACATCTTCTATCGCGTGCGTCGTGGGACCAACTGCCACATCTGTAGCATGATTTCTTGCTGTCGTTGCCTGTTTGCTTCCCTTGCCATCTGCTGGTTCCTTTGGTTGCTGGGTTTTTGCCTCTCTGGTCTTTACGGTGGTCTCCCTCTTGTATCCTGTTCACCATCGTGGGGGCGGTTACATCTTTCTTGGTTGCCACAGCGCACCTCCTTGCGAGTTCCGCCCTTTTGACAATGACCATTACTTCCTTGAGCGTGGTGTCGCCGCTCGCCCACAACTTGTCTTGGACATTTGTGCTTGTCGTGTGCATCACAATCTGGTCCTTTATGAAGTCGTCCTCCCACAGTGCATATTTGCACGGGCCGCCAGCTTCCTCAAGGCCCCTACGTATTCCTCTATGGTTTCTCCAGCCTGTTGTTTCCTTTGCTGGAAGTTAAACCTATCCACTGACACACAGATGGTGGGGCGGTACCGCTCATCCAGATCCTCCAATGCATGGGCATAGACATCCTTGTCCGTGTCCTCTCTCTTCTTGGGCACCAGACTCTTGTAAATCCTGAGCCCCTCCGGTCCTAGGTTCAACAACAGGATACGTTTCTTTCTTTGGGGGGTGAACGTTTCTTCATTTTCATCCTCCAGGACCCCTATGAAATTATCGATATATTCTCTCCAATCTTCCCACTTCATCAGGGGGTCCCCAGGTTTCGGTAGGAATTGCACCGGTGCGATTGCATAGCCCGCCGGTGTGCTCATTCTCACCTCCCTGATCGCTGTCGACTTGACGTCCTTGCTGGTGGGGCTCCCTGGGGCGCTGTCCCTCGCTTCTGTATTGGCGCCCTCCTGGGGACTCCTAGTGCTGGTCCCCACTTCCTCCCCTTTGGTAGCCAGCGCTGTTCCTACCTTCCTCGGTGTGGTGGGAAGGTCTGCGCGGTGGTTTATCTTCTGCGGGGTGTGGAGTTGCCTCTCCGGCCACTTCGCCGCCCCTCCAGTGGTTGTGGCTCTGCCACGCTCCTCAACTTGACGTCCTTGGTGGGCTCAGCCGTGCCCCCTTGTGCCCTCCTCACTCCGGCCTTGTGGGGCTGCTCGACGCTGTGTCCAGGTGGTCAGGGAGTTGCCTTCCCTGTTGCTGCCCACGTGGTGGAGGGGTCAACTTTTTTTTTTTCTTGAATTGGCCGGCTGGAGCCTCCCGACCTCGTCGCCACTGTAAAGTAGGTGCCTGCAATAAGATGCACGATGCAGTTGTAGGTGTTAACAAAGTATTTATTAGCCAGTTATTAATAATGCTGAGGAGCGCCGGCCGGCGCTTCCGAACGTTCTCTATTCTCGGCGCGCACTGGGGGATGCGCGCGCAGCTCCCAACATGGCCGGCGCACGTCACGTCTACGTGACGTGCATAAACTAGAATGCGCCCGCTACACAAGTTATAACAGGCAAGCACATAGGCTCCAAAAGTCCATGCAAACATGGAAGGGTAAATTGGCTTTCTGGACCGGTTATCTGAATGGTCGGTTTTTAAACATAGAATGAAGCTAACTCCCAGTAGACAGCGGGCTGTTGTTTGTTGGAAGTCTGATTTGCATTTTGAAGGAAAACTTCGAGAGTGTGGCTGCCTGAACCAGAATCCCCTGCTCCTTTGGAGAAGCTGGTCTCTGCTTCTCAGGGACTGACTGAGGGTGTTTGAAGGTGTTGGTATTTAAAGGCCAGTCAGTCTTGAACAGGTCCTTCCTGCAGAGGCAACCTGTGAATGGATCTTCTGAATGTTTGATTGAGATTTTTAAGCTCACTCAAGAGACAGACTGCAGCATTCTGTGGCCCTTTCAATCTGTGGATAAGAATGCAAAGGAGACCCCGGTGCCATGCACCACTGTAGCCGAGGTAGGACCCGACTGGGACGCCCACACCAGTGTCTCCGCTATAGTAATAATGGGATCTTTCCCATGCGGTTTGGAAAGGTGGCTCTCCATACTGCTCCGATTGGGTGGTCAGAGTGATATCAGCATCTAAACAGAAGGCAACTTTTAAAACGATCTTAGAGGATGGCAAGTTCTAATCAAACAGATGTCGAGGCCAGCTGGTGGAATGACTTCTCAAGATGGTCTCCCTTTAGAGTTGAGAAAATCATTTCTATTTTGCTGTTGTTAAGCTACAGACATCTGAATTTCTTTCCTGACTGGCCCAAAGCAAGGCAGTATTGCAGTGGCTCAAATGTGTGGGGCTCAGTTATGGTCACTTTGTACAGTTGGGTTCCTTCGAAAATTTCAAAACACTGGTGGGTTATGCAGGATATATAACAGGATATTCAGCAGAGAAAATAGGCAGGATAAACTTGGTGCTTTGAGACCCATCAGAAACTCACATGTAGATAAGGGTCTGATTAGAGTTTGGTGGACAAGTTACTTAATCACAAGCATGACGGACATCCCGTCTACCATATTACAAGTGCCATAGGATATAATGGACTTGTAATATGGTGGACGGGCGATCCGTTATGTTTGTGATGGAGTAACCCCTCCCCCAAACTCTAAATAAGGCAGTAGGTTTTTACGAGAACAAAAGGAACTACATTTCTCCAAATGACTCCTACTTCAGTAAGAAGTAAGAGACCGCTGTAGGAAATTTAGCTGAAATGCTATAGAGAGGCGAGGCCCTAGCCTTTTCATTAGCCAGGACTGAGCTCCCATACCCTTTAAACGATTCAATTTGCAGATGTTACAAGGTTTCAGTAAGGGCACACTGAGTTTCCTTTGATGGCTTGACATTTGGAGCAAGGCCATTCTCAAGGCAAAAAAAGAGCTGTATGGTTAAAAGAAAAACGCTCACAAAGATCTATGTGTGGAGTAAGTAACAATATAAAAATTGCCTTAAGAAAAATTATCCAAGAACAGAAAAATGGATAAGGGCAGGAAAAAATACCCCCATATGCATAATGTGAGCAGTAGAGGCCAGTATTAATCAATGGTATGTTCGGTAAACTTATACAATTACTGTAGTCTCAAGGGGACAAGAGACCAACGCGGAACAGGTCCCTAAACTCTGTGGTTTGATTGAATGAGGGGATAGGATTGGTGGAGAATTGTCACTTCTTACTTAGAACAGCTTTCAGGACTAAGCAGTCCATGTAAGTCAAGCCAAGAGGGCTCAAGCCAGCATCAAGTCTAAATGTGGCTAATTTGAACCCATAAATGACTGAAGGTGTCTGCCATGGTTACAGTTTGACATGCTGTATTCAAACTCAGGTCAAACTTCTCTTTGCGAGAGGTGGTTACTACAACCCACATATCCACCGAATCAAATGTTCTTTTGGCCAGGCCCCTATGCACCTCAACCACCCCCCCACCCAACAACAGAATATTCCCTTCTTCCAACCAAATCAACGCTTTTAGAGAGAGGCAGCAGGAGAGTAAGACATGGCAGATGTGGAGGCAGGAGAACCCTCGTGGGAGAACGAAGAGACAGTATGAATGAGCTCAAGCAGCCTGACATGGGATAACAAGCTGGCCCATGGGGGGTGTGGCCAAGATGACGACCGCTAGGGACACTCTGGGAGGACTTCCGTCTCGGCCCAGGACAAAATCCTGAAAAACACGGTGCGGGGCCTTCAAGCGGGCCCCACCGCAACTGTCTACACCTGGTGACGAGTCCTCCGGCTGCGGCGGCGATCCCGGGCAATTCCTGGTGAGCCAGATACTGAATTGGACCAATAGGGTGTGGGGGCCCGCCCTGCAGGAGACGCCATAGGGAGACGCAGCACTGCGGTGTATGAACAATCGAGCACACTGCTTGAGAAGAACCTTGGGCTGTGCTGATGATCGAACCTCAGAGGCGGGTCCGAGGCTGACGCCAAACCACGGTTCAGACTGGAGGACGCTGCTGATGGTGTCCCTTCAAGAGTTGGGCCGCTACTGCTCATCCCATGTGCTGAGCTCCTGCATCAGTCCCCGGGCGGTGCCCCAGAACAGTAAAAAAAAAAAAAGAAAAGCGAAAACAAAAAACAAAACGGAGAACCAGACGCCGACCAGAGCAATTGGAATATGAGCGCTTGGCATTGCTTGAGGTGAGGCGGGGAGACGTGGAAATAAGGCACATATATAGCCGAGGGAACTGTCTGGCATACAGAATCTGTGCCAGTGGTTGGGCCTGGGAGGAGGAGCGGTGGCTGCTGTTGGGCTGCGGCTATGTTGGACTGGGCCCACTGGTGGTGGCACTTTAAGGGACAAGGCAGCGGCAACATGATGTGATACATAGCGCGGTACGGCCCTAGTGTACCATGGCGGCATGAAGAGGGAGCTGCGACCCTGGCGCACCCGCAAAGCAAGTGGGTGTGGGAGAAGACCTGTGCCAGAAAAAACAGTAAGAGCACTGGTCTAGGCACTTGGCGACCGGTGCCCCTGAGGCCCAAGGGGCAGGCGAGGACAGGTCCACCGGAAGGGGGTTGGTGTGGGGGCTCGCCAACTGGAGAAGACCGAAACATACCAGCGATAAGAGGAACGCCCCGGCCCAGGGCAATAGTGAACACTGAGGGAGTGATTGGAGCGCGAGGGAGCGCACTGGGGGCAGGATCTCGCCATGATTGACGGCCCAAAGAGGGCTGAAAAGAGGCACCACTGATCGCTAGTGGGCAGTGAGAAGCAGTACTTTCATATTCACTGCTGGCGGCAGTGTGCAGCACGACCATAGCTGGGAGCCCTGGCTGGGGCCATCCGGGCGTAGCAGGGAAGTGAGTGTTGTGGACACACACCATCGCTAGTTACGGCTGATGTTGCCAATTAAAGATCACAGATGGGGAAGCCTAAACCCAAACAGGGGAGCGGACTACCAGAAACTGGAGAATCCTCCCAGGGAAGTGTTCCCAAGGGCATTGAAGAAGTAGATGAGCATGGACAATCCATACATACACATCTCAACAAAATCTTGGCTGCCATAGCGGACAAGAAGGCCACCCTACAGCAGGACATGGGGACAGTGTCGGTAGGGCTGGGACTCCTGCAAGCAGAGCACCACAAATTGGCCAACAGGATGACAAATTTAGAACTTGCCCTGGAAGAAGTGCAACCGGAACAAAAGAAGACAGTCCACCAACTGGACAAACTAAACAAAAGGGTGGCAACATTAGAAAAGCAGGTTGGAGATGCAGAGGGGCGCAACCGCTGCAACAACATTAGAGTGGTGGGGATCCCATTAGGCACAGAAGGGACAGATATGGTGGCATTCCTAGCCAAATGGCTTCAAGAGATGATGCCCCGGGGGGCACTTTCTACGTTCTTAGCACTTGAAAGGGCACACAGAGACCCATTGCGGCCGATGGCGCCTGGGCGGCCCCCGTGGCCAGTGGTATCACAACTATTATATTATGTAGACTCAGTTGCTATAATCCAACACTCACCAGCCCACGGTCCATATTTAATAGACAACAGTAAAGTGTCAATGTTTCCCAATTTTACAGCGACGGTACAGGCACAACGTGCATCATTTTTGGAAGTAAAAAAGACACAGAGAGCGGATGGGATATAGTACTCAAATAGCAGTTCCCAGCTCCGCATACAGCTAGAGAGGAGAGCATACTTCTATGACTCTCCAGCCTGAAGGTGGCACCCAAGCCCCAACCGAGGGAGCCACGGAGAGCAACCAAGCGACTCCATTTCCGTAAGCCTGCTACCTCTCAGACAGAGGGGGAGTGACAGGCGGCCCTCAAGGCAGTGGCAGAGGTACTGTCAATACCGCCAGAGGATGGTAGAGCTGCGGAAACCTCTGACTGTGGAACTGGCCAATCGGACAAGGGAGACTCGATGAGGTGTGAAGCACGGCTCCCAGTAGTTACTCATGGTTGACTGGATGAACTGATATGAATTGGACTTGAGGGGCTATCTGAATCAGTTGATATAGAGGGGTATTCGGAGCTGAGGGGGGATAGAGCTCAAAGTGCCAGAGAGATCATGAGTGCAGTGGCGAGATTGCAACGAGTGAGATGGCGGGAGCGATATGATGTAACTGGGGCAAAAACAACACACTAAAAAGGGTGGGGGAAGTATCTTCATCAGATTGAAGAGATACAAGGGGGCACTAAGGAGATGAGGTTTAGTTGTGCACAATGGTAGGACCGCAGCAGACTTACACGAAATCTAGGCAGGGACAAGAGAGTAGCGGATTATTTTGAATCAAACCCCCAAATAGACAGGCGTTACCAAAATGTGGTTAGACGCCTTCTATTTCTATATTCTTTTAAGTATACTACAAGTTTGGGTGGCCAGCAGTTGCGAAGCTGCACAAGGGAAGGGGAGTTGTTGAGTTGAGTTTAGTCCTTATCCAGCGCTGCTTGTGCAGTCATATCATGAGGTGGGGTTGGGGGGGAGAGCGAGGAAGGGTAAGGAACGGTTCGAAGACATGCCTGAACTGAACATGCAAGGCTCACATCACAAAATTAAATTCATATCCTGGAAGCAATAGGAATGGGATCACCTGCTGAACGCCATAAGATACAAAGTTATCTCATTAGAAGGGGTGTGCAAATAGCCATGTTGCAGGAGACTCATTTGACTGCAGAAGAGGGAACTAGATTACAGCAGAAGTGGCAAGGCTAGATACACGCTTCCACCTTCTCTGACTTCTCCAGGGGAGCATAAATATGGCTAAGAGCTGGGGTGGTTCCATGTTTAAATATCGAAAACAAAAATATAGTTTACAAAAATATAGATGTAAAAATATCGATTACAAAAATATCGACTCCCTATACTGAAACAGGTAATATCGACTCAAAAATATAGATGTAAAAAATATAGATGTAAAAAATATCGACTTTAAAAAATAATATAACAAATTAAATAATTAAATAATATTAATATTATTACCAAAATAAATTAAATTACATTTATATTTTAACTATTTATAACAAATAAACCTAATTTAATCAATATAAACATAATAAATGTGTACATATACATATATTTTCTTAAATACATTTTATTATTATCTTTATTTAATTTATAAACTTTAATAATTATATAAAAATAAAATAAACACATATATAAAACATTTTTAATGAAATAAAATATTCTATACTTAGTTAACACATTAAAGTATTAAAAAATAATAATACATACATTTAATAACAAAATTAAAACATTAGTAGTTAAAACATTTGATAGCGAAGGGGTAAAAATTACTATTCCCACTCCAGTGAGTGCAACAGTAGGGAAAGCGTTGGATAGCGTAGGGGTAAAAATTACTATTCCCACTCCAAAGGGTGCAACAGTAGGGAAAGCGTTGGATAGAGTAGGGGTAAAAATTACTATTCACACTCCAGTGAGTGCAACAGTAGGGAAAGCATTGGATAGCGTAGGGGTAAAAATTACTATTCCCACTCCAAAGGGTGCAACAGTAGGGAAAGCGTTGGATAGAGTAGGGGTAAAAATTACTATTTCCACTCCAGTGAGTGCAACAGTAGGGAAAGCGTTGGATAGCGTAGGGGTAAAATTACTATTCCCACTCCAGAGAGTGCAACAGTAGGGAAAGCATTGGATAGCATAGGGGTAAAAATTACTATTCCCACTCCAGAGTGTGCAACAGTAGGGAAAGCGTTGGATAGCGTAGGGGTAAAAATTACTATTCCCACCCCAGAGGGTGCAACAGTAGGGAAAGCGTTGGATAGCGTAGGGGTAAAAATTACTATTCCAACTCCAGTGAGTGCAACAGTAGGGAAAGCACTGGATAGCGTATGGGGTAAAAATTACTATTCCCACTCTAGAGGGTGCAACAGTAGGGAAAGCGTTGGATAGTGTAGGGGTAAAAATTAATATTCCCGCTCCAAAGGGTGCAACAGTAGGGAAAGCGTTGGATAGCGTAGGGGTAAAAATTACTATTCTCACTCCAGTGAGTGCAACAGTAGGGAAAGCGTTGGATAGCGTAGGGGTAAAAATTACTATTCCCACTCCAGAGGGTGCAACAGTAGGGAAAGCGTTGGATAGCGTAGGGGTAAAAATTACTATTCCCACTCCAAAGGGTGCAACAGTAGGGAAAGCATTGGATAGCGTAGGGGTAAAAATTACTATTCCCACTCCAGTGAGTGCAACAGTAGGGAAAGCGTTGGATAGCGTAGGGGTAAAAATTACTATTCCCACTCCAGAGAGTGCAACAGTAGGGAAAGCGTTGGATAGCGTAGGGGTAAAAATTACTATTCCCACTCCAGAGGGTGCAACAGTAGGGAAAGCGTTGGATAGCGTAGGGGTAAAAATTACTATTCCCACTCCAAAGGGTGCAACAGTAGGGAAAGCGTTGGATAGCGTAGGGGTAAAAATTACTATTCCGACTCCAGTGAGTGCAACAGTAGGGAAAGCGTTGGATAGCGTAGGTGTAAAAATTACTATTCCCACTCCAAAGGGTGCAACAGTAGGGAAAGCATTGGATAGCGTAGGGGTGAAAATGACTATTCCCACTCCAGTGAGTGCAATAGTAGGGAAAGCGCTGGAACCCAAAACAATAAAAAAAAAACTATCACATTTTTTATTAAATTTAATTTCCATTATAAACATAATTAATATATACATTTAAATATATTATTATTAACAAAGATAATTAAAAAAAATTACACATTATTTAACACTATAATATCCACCACACACACCTAAAATTATTTACACAATTACATTTAATATTTACTAATTAATTAATGAATGATAATGTATTTTTTAATTAACTAATTAATTAAATAATTGCCAGATTTCACACCATATACACTTATAAACACCACAACACAAACCTAACATTAATTATACATTTACAATTAATAATTACTAATTAATTAATGGTAATTAATTTAAAGAGTATTTAATAATTAATCAATAAAAAATTAATTACTTCACACCATTTACACATATAAACTCCACAACACACACCTAAAATTAATTAAACAATTAACATAATTAAATAATAATTATTAAATAATAATTGACTAATTGAAATTAATTAACAACTAATTATTAAAGAATTATTAATAAATTAACACATTAATTAATCAATTAAATGTATATAATTAAATTACTTCCCCTATAAACCCACAACCCACTGCGGAACTAATAACACAAAATTCAACATTAAATACATTAATAACTAATACAATTCCAAAACATATAATAAAATGACAAACAATTCTCATTAAAAACACTAAAATACATAACATTATTAAAAATTCGATATTTTTGTAAACTCTATTTATGTAAACGATATTTATTACAACTATATTATTGTTATCGATATTACTTACCTGTCAGTCGATATTCTGGTCAAACTATATTTTTGTTGTCGATATTTCTTCAACTCGATATTTCTGCGGGGATATTAATGTAACACGATATTTGTCCGTCGATATTCCTTCTCTGCACCAGCTGGGGTAACGTTTGAACTGCTACATGCACGAATAGATAAAGAGGGTAGATATGCATTGGTGCAGGGTAGGCTGATAAGACGGGAGATCACTTTAGGAGGCATATACGCTCCTAACCACAACCAAATTAGCTTCTTTGAAAAATTGTCCACGCCGCTGTCTTCTTTGTGCCCAAACTGACCGATTCTTAGGGGGAGACTTCAACTGCGTAGTGAACACCACACTGGACAGATCCACCCCTCCACTACATGACACCTCGGTCTCTAAACCAGCACGTTGATTTAGCGACTGGCTGAAACAGTGGGAATTAACAGATGTCTGGAGGGTACAACATGAATGACTTACAGCGAGATTATTCCTACTATTCGCACCTGTATGATCTGCATACTAGGTTGGATCTTTTTGTCTGTTCAGATCATTTAACCGGGGCAGTGCCGCACTCTGAATATCTAGGGCGTACCTTTTCGGATTATAACCCACTACTCCTTACCATCAGCCCAGTCGTGGAACCGACTGTTAATCCAACTTGGTGGCTGAACCCTAATCTTCTCACGGACGGACACTTTAGGCACTCTCCTGATGTGACAATCACTGAATACTTCCAGGATAATGAGGACTCGACAGACTGCAGGGTCACCGAGTGATAGGCGTTTAAGGTGGTGGTAAAAGGGCATTGTTTGGGTCAAACAGTGGAGCTGAGAAGAGAACTACTGACTGTACTGGCTCAGTTGAAAGACATGTTACATGAACAAGGCCTCCAACTGTCCAATGACGCACAAATAAATAAGCAAATGGATAATATGAGAAAAGAATATAACAGTGCATTGGAGAGGTTACGTAAATTTGACCTTCACGAATACCATACCAGGGTGCATGAGGAGGAGGGCAAGGCGGGCAGACTATTAGCCTGGCTAGTGCGACCAGAGTTGAGAGGGACACCCATTACGCATATCACATCTGCAGCTGGAGTGAGCCTATACTACCCTAAAGCAATAAAAGAGGTATTTAGTTCATATTATGAAAGGTTATATGCGGCCCCGGACCAGGTACCAATAGAGGACATAAGGGAGTTTCTGTCGCTGCTGCCACTATGGACGTTAGACCTGCAAGTATGTAACACATTGGGAGGACCAGTGGCAATCCATGACATAAGGGGAGCTGTTAGAGAGATGGCCCTGGGTAACACGCTGGGGCCTGGCGGCCTGCCGATGGAGTTGTACTCAGCATTGGCACATGTATTGACTCCTAAATTGGAAATATATACGCGGAGGCTCTGGAAATGGGTGCACTGCCGGCGTCAACAAGAGATGCCTTGGTGATACACCTTCCAAAAACGGGACAAGGGGGAGCGCAAGTATCAGGGATCCGACCCCTTTCCATGTTGAATGTCTATTTTAAAATCCTAAGAAAAGTGCTAGCATCGCGACTTCTTCCACATATGCAGCACTTGGTTCACCTGGACCAGAATGGGTTCATTCCGGCGAGGGCTATATCTGCTAATATCCATAGGCTCTTTCATATTATGCATCACCCAGATGGGAGGGGATATGCAGAAGCTTTGATAATGACAGTCGATCTGGAGAAAGCCTTCGATTTGATACAGTGGGACAATCTATGTGCCACGATGTCCAGAATGGGACTACTAGATCAGTGGATAAAGTAGGTCCAATTGCTATATACTAATCCTAGAGCTCGAGTTAAGGTATTAGGGTTGATATCACAATCATACAATATATTTAGGGGGACCGGGCAGGGATGCCCTCTGTCTCCACTCCTGTTCACTCTGGCAATTGAGCCATTAGCGGAAGTGTTTAGATTGAATGGTCCAGTATATGGGATGCGGATATGAGGGAGTAACCAAATTATCTCACTCTATGCGGATGATCTCCTAATATACTTAGGAGGTGTGATTCGGAGGTGACACAAGCGCTGATTCTTCTGGAGAAATACACTGCTTTGGCAGGTATGAAAAAATAAAACAACAATGCATATATTCCCGATATTGGGAGAGGCACAGCACCCAGCGGACCTGCCTGTTGATTTAAACTGGGCTCCCCATTCCTTTAGATACCTTGGAATACAGGTGTTCCATGAGATAGAGGATTTCCGAGAGGGAAACTTGAACACAGTCCTACAGTCCCGTAAGGCGTGTGTCCTGTTTTGGCACTCTCTTAGGCTTTCCATGATGGCTCGAATTGCGCTGCCAAAAATGATAATGCTCCCCAGACTGCTATATTTTTTTGTGAATTTACCGGTGATAATCACACCCTCGTGGTTCAACAGACTTAAGAGACTGGCACGGGACCTGATATGGGATGGGGTGGTGTTGAGTGTCGCTGGCCACATAGCAGAGAATTCCAGTGGTGGGAGAACTCGGGCCCCAGATTTCGAGTTATAATATTTGGCGGCCCAATTGCAGCGGCTAGCCCAGTGGCTGGAGGGTCAGAGCCTGGAGCTTCTATATGCAAAGGACTTGGTTGTTACCCAGAAACACCTCATGGCTGGGCCAGTACATCCCTTGAGGGTGGTTTAAGACCCGGGGATACTCTTACGAGTAGCTTTGTATGGTCGGAAGAGATGTTGTAGGCGCACAGTGGGAATCCTGCCATATGATCTGAGTTTGCCCCTAATAGGGCTGCCAGGGGGGAAACCACCTACCCCATTTACGCGTACTCAAATGGCTAGGTCGGCGGAGGCTGGTCTAACATCGGTGAGAGACTGTTATCAGGATGGTATGTTGATCCCATTAGAGGACTTTCTGGACCTGTATGATTTGGATGGGGGCCAGTTTCTCACTTACCAGACAGTGGTTAAAGCATTTAAAGAATTAAGGGGTGGCGCCCGGTTGGAACCACAAAAAACAAGACACTACAACTGTTGGTAACACTGGGGTCTGCCAGACACCTGGTGAAATGGCACTAAAAGGCATTGATCAGTATGGTGAAAACACCTCTGGAACAATTAAGAAACAGATGGAACACAGCAGTGGGGAGGGACTTGCGGGACAAGGAATGGTCTAGGGTATTGAATAGCCCAAAGCAAATCTCCAGGAATGCGGCATTGCAACTCATCCAATTTACCTATGTGCATAGGGTTTATCTCACACCCCACAGATTAAATGTTATGCACGGAGCAAGTATGTTGTCAGAAACAAAAAGAGTCATCTGGCGTGTTCCAACTTGCATCAAACAGTGTTATATTCAGCTTTGTGGGTTGGAACTCTTGATGCACAGTCCTTTTACTCTCACCACAAACCTCAGAACAAAAGGGCTAGTAACTACAAAGGGGGATATTTACAAGCCCCCTGCGCCCCCGGTGCGTTACTTTTTTTACACACCAGCGGCGTTGTGTGGTTTTCATATTTACAAGGCCACGTAAAGCCACCCTGCATGGCTTTTCGTGGCCTTGTAAATACGGTCCATTTTCATGCAGCACTTTGCATGAAAGGGGCATGCCAATGGTGTTGCTGAGGGTGTTCCCACGCAACACCCTTGAATTCTGCCACATTCCGGAATTTACATCATTTCATAAACCTCGGAATGTGTCCGAATCCTTACGTCTTGGGAGGCGTAAGGAGGCACAACGAGGAGAAATACTTCTATTGCTCCTCATTTTTTCCTAATTCTATGTGTGCTGCATTTTGCAGCATGTATAGAAAAGAGGAAAACATCTATTGTGATTGTTTTGGTGCAGCAAAGTGTCTCTTCCTGCACAAAAAAAATCTCCCCTAAAGTGGACAATCTTGCATCATGGCGCAAAGTGCCTGTGTTGGCGCATGGCAGCCAATTGTCCGCCAGTGCAGAGGAAAGCAGAGGGATGCAACATATTGTTGTAAATAGAGGCATCCCTGTGCTTTGAAAGTGACACGGCATGGTGCAGCCGAATGACTTGTGGTGTCGTGCTGCGACACTTTCTTGTATATAAGGCCCACCATTTTCTCCCCTTTCTTAAGTAGGATAGAGCAGCTTCACATTCAGGGTTGCTGGCAGATTCACACAACTGCTAAGGCCTGGTGCATAATGAATCCATTGTCAACAAGTGTTGGTTTCTGGAGGCGTGGAAGGTGAGGTTCGGGGAAAAAGGGGTCAGAACGAGACCAATGTAGGGTGTATATCTCCATTCCATCGAGACACCTGCAGAACCACACTTATGTGTGTTAGGGTTCATAGTGCCTCTTAGGATGGTGCTATAGTTTTGAGCGCCTCATGGGCAGGTGTATCACCCTCTAGGGTGACACACTGAATCTTATACTCAGTGTATGATTGCCTTTGTTCTGTAATCCCTCCACAATGAACATTTAGTTCTGCAAGGTCTATTCATTATTTTGTTCTGCTATTGCACTTCCGGTCATGTCTTGTTATAAAGTGAGAATACAGTTTGTTTTGCAGGTCTCTTGGAGCTGTTAACATCACTGCACACCACATTGAACTCAATGGCAACCATTTACTTATGCTCCAAGAAAAATGTACACATATTTATTAGCTCTCTCCTGCCTTACTTTTTGGTGGTTGGAAGCCAAATTTTCCTTTTTAAGACCAGACATATTTGTTGTATTAAGTATTAGACTTCCAATGCTGACAACACTCTAAAATTCAGTTTTATGACTTCTAAAAGCACCAGCCTAAAATTAGTATACGAATGATGATACTGATATTAGCATCATTAGAATTTCAATCATATATTATCTTTGTATCAGAGAATAGAATAAACTTGTTCATTACAAAACATAATGTATTTATCTCCCTTCATGTCGATGCCACCAGCCTAAAACGTCCAAGGAAACAAAGATATGAGGGATCAATTTAACCCAAGCAAGAGATAAACACCGATATTGGAAAGGATTTGGAGCATTTTGAAAAGATGTCCTGCACAAGATCACAAGGGCCTGCGGCATCACACAAGATCACAAGGTGCAATGGTACCTGACTTAGGACTCATGACTTCTACTATTTCACTGTCAGTGGAATGGTCTAGAAACACGATAGAAAGTATAAAATGTAATGTCTTCACATGTTGTTATGAACAAACATAAGTAGCTAGCACAACGCAAAGGATACATATTATTTTTGTAACCGAGGCATACAGTGTCTCTAAATACTATGGCTATGCAAGAATACATATACATCGAATCACAGTAAACTGACCTATATTACTCTATACCATTTAGAAATGCACCATTTCAAATATTTGGAACTGTCATTGAGAACATTGGAAGAAAACATGTGTATTCCACATAGTAAATATTGCATTCTTGGCACTTATAAAAGCTCAACATTATAATTGACTTCACGGCTGTCAGCATGCATTGTGCTATAGGTCGGTGTAAAACATGTTTTTTAACAAGGCAATGAATCCTTTTTTTCTAGGATTTTATCAGTAAATGTGGGGGTTTCCCGGCACACTACATAGGAAGTGTCCCATATACAAGAGCGAATATTTAATAACTATTACTTGCAATTAGTGATGTCTATATATCTGTAGTGTCCCGGTGTAGGCATGAACAATGGAGACACTGGGACACGTGTAGTTGTGGTGGTGGCTAGTTTCTCACTGACCACGCCCAGGGCTCTGGGCTATTTATTCACAAGGGAGCGCAACGGCGCTCACGTCAGGGGCAGACCAAAGACCCTGCACGTCCCAGGGGGGGATGCACAGGAACCAGTGGGAGGGGGCGTGTGCTGCAGTGGTACGCCCCGCTGCAGCAACACTACATTCCTCCTTTACCTAGGGAAAAAAACAGGACTATACAAAACTTTTAGGAGGCACAGTCTATTGTTCACATACTCTCTGGTCGGCGACCATGGTAAGGCATGGGAGAGCCAAAATCCATGTGAAAGTTCACCATTGTCTCTGGTATAGTCTCTGATCAACCTGCAAACATGGTATAACATTTTTAACTTCAAAAACAGAACATTCTTACTTCAGTTCTCGGCGGGGTCAGCCATCTCGATTTCTTCAACGCCAGCATTGTGCTACAAAGTCACGGTACCTCTGAGACGGCTTCGGGCATGGACGTAGGCTGTACCTTGTCTGACTTCGACTCTCGCCGGTGGCTGCAGGTGACCCCTCCGAGTCTCTAGTCTCTTGAGCAGTGGGGTCTTCTGCGGGTCTCTGAGCGACTTGCATGCCGGGGTTATTGTTCTCTGCTTGGCTTGCTGCGGCACTGACATCCGCCGAACTTGGGAGCTGATGAGGAGTGGTCGGGTGCCACTCATCTTGGTCATAGTCTATGTTCTCTTCAGGCACCTGCTTGAAAAACGATACATTCCTGGTGACAGACTCGCCAGCTCTGGTGGCTGTGATCATGGTTCCATTTACCTCTGTCACTGTCCACGGATTCAGCTCAAAAGGCATTCGGAATTTCCCTCCGGGGTGGCGGTCCTTTACCAGAACCCTGTTCCCGACTTGAATCGGACTATCCATTGCTCGTCTTCGTCGGGACGCTTCCTGATTGGTTTTGGTGCGCTGTTCCATGGACCGGTTCTGTGGGGGTGTGGCCTGTTCCCATGCCGGGTGGTGCGGGATGGTGTCTGCCACGACTCTATTGAAGGAAAGTCGGCTTGGGGAGATTCCTGTAGTGCAATGGGGGGTCAAACGGTATTCTCTGAGGAACTGGTAGATTGCTAGCTCCAGACATTGGCCGTCAACAACCGCAATTTGTATAGTCTTGTTCAAAGTCCTCATTAGGCGCTCGACCTCTCCATTGGCCTGGGGCCACCGGGGGGTGATCCGTCTGTGCTTGATACCATGGCTTTGGAGGTATTCCGTGAATTCATTGCCGTTAAAGGGGGGTCCGTTGTCGGTGCGGACCTCGCTCACAAGCCCATGGGTGGCCAGTATCTTCTCAAATTTAGGTATGACTTCCCACGTAGCCGTCGACGACACGATCTCCACTTCTGGGTAGCGGGAGAAGTCATCCACCACTACCAGCATGTACTTGCCTCCCGGGAGGCTGCCGAAATCCGCGCTCACTCGCACCCACGGGGATGTGGGGCCATCTTCGGTCACGATTGGCGCCGGAGGGTTTGGGAGGCTCGTCGCTAGACACACTGGGCACCGGTGGATCACTTCCTCAACTGCTTTATCTAACCCCGGAAACCACACCTTGCTCCGGAGCCTGTTCTTGGACTTGACAATTCCTTGGTGTGATCCGTGTGCTAGGACCGCGGCTTGCTGGGTCAAACTGCTGGGCAATACTAGGCGAGGGCCTCGCAGGAGGCACCCTTCTGTAGATACGGACAGTTCGTGCCGGACTTGAAATAATGCCTTCAGGATGGTTTGGGCCTCAGGTGTGCGGAACGAAGCTGGGCTCTGGAGTGCTTTCCAGTCGCCGCTCTCTATGGCCTGGATCGCGATCTGGAGGCAATCGTCTTCCTTGGTGGCACGTGACACCTCGTCCAGGGACACGGGGCGAGGTCTTGACCTCTCGATGATCAGTCGGACATACTCCTCGGTGTCTGCTGCTTCGGCTGCTTCGGCATCCGAGACGGGTCGGGCGTGTCTCGACAGATAGTCCGCCGGGTTGCGCGAGCCAGGCTGGTACTCCACTGTGAACTGAAACTCCTGCAGCTGCAGCACCCACTTCTCGATCCGTGGGGGAGGGCGAGAGGAGGAGCCTTGGAAGAGTGGTATCAGGGGCTTGTGATCAGTGACCACTGAAAACGGGTGTCCATAGAGGTAGATATGAAAGTGGCGGCACCCCCACAGAATTGCAATGGCCTCCCGCTCGATCTGGGAGTAGCGTTGTTCAGTGGGTGTGAGGGTGCGGCTGGCGTATGCAACGGGGGCCCACTCTCCGCCTTGCTGACGCTGTGATAGGACGGCACCCAGGCCAGTGGGGCTGGCATCCACAAGCAGCTGTGATTCGTTCTGAGGGTTGAAATACACTAGCGTGGTGTCGGCTGAGAGAGCCGCTTTCGTGTTCTCAAACGACTCCTGTTGGTCCGGACCCCAGATCCAAGCGGTATTTGATTTTGTGAGATTCCTTAGTGGTCCAGTGAGATCGGACAGGTCCTTGATGAAACGCCCGCAGTAGGTCACCATGCCTAAGAAACTGCGGACTGCGGTCACTGAGGTGGGGGCGGGCGCGTCGTGGATGTCTCAGACCTTTTCTGGGTCTGGGCCTACCCCTTGGTCGGAGAACTTGTACCCGAAGAAGCTTATGTCTCTTCGCAGGAACTCGCACTTGTCTTTGTGAAGAGTCAACCCTCTCTCCTTGAGGCGATCGAACACTGCGTGGACGCGCCGGATGTGCTCCTCCAGCGTCGGGGCATGCACCAGGATGTCGTCACTCACGTTGAGCACCCCGACGAGACCTTGAAGGACATTGTGTATAATGTTCTGAAACACTTCGGCGGCGCTTGAGATGCCGAAATTGAGCCTCGTGTACCTCCACAGGCCAGCATGTGTCGAGAACGTGGTGATGGGGCGTGAGTCTGGGTGGAGCGGAATCTGGTGGTACCCGGATCTTAGGTCCATTTTGGAGAACCACTTGGACCCTGCGAGTTCTCCGATGATGTCGTCAATGGTGGGCGTTAGGTGGCGTTCCCTCTTAATGGCCAGGTTGGGGATACGCATGTCCACACATATCCGTACCGCGTCGGGCTGCTTAGGTTTTTTCGCCACCACGATGGGGGACACCCACGGGGTGGGCCCGGTCACACGTTCGATGATTCCCGCTTGTTCCAGCATTCTCAACTCGGCTTCTACCTTGGGTCGGAGGTGGAACGCTATCCGCCGGTGTCGCAGAGCTACCGGGGCTACAGATTGGTCAATGTGGAGCTGGACAGGGGGTCCACGGAGGCATCCGATGCCCTCGAACAGTGAGGAGTGTTCAGTGACTAGATTGTCCAGGCTTTGAGCTTGTACGGTCAGGGCGAAGTGTATAAGTCCAAGTTCACGGGCCGTCTTGCAACCGAGGAGGAACCCTGACCCCTCTTGGGACACATAGACTTTTGTTTGCAGCTGCCGGGTGTCATGTGAAATGGTAGTCCTGAATACTCCGCACAGGCGTAGGGGCCGCCGAGTCCCGTAGGCAAACACTTGCACTCTGGTGGGGTGGAGTGCGGGAGCGTCCGTTAGGTCCTGGTATACACTGGCAGCCATGAGGTTTATCGTCGCCCCGGTGTCGATGAGAGCTCGGATGGCCTGGTCGTGGACTTGGACAGTGCACATCGGCTCGGACGAGGAAGCAGCCGTCAGGGAGTTGAGCATGCGCACCACGTGGACCGATGCGGCGTCCTCGTCGTCGTCGTCCATGTCACTGCCGGGTGACGTATCCGGGAGTGGCGCCACCTGTCGCGCTCTCCTGGGTGGGCCGCTGGGCTTCTTCCGTTGGGACGACATACAGACACTGGCAAAGTGGTTGGCTTTGCCGCATGCACTGCAGATTTTCCCTTGAGCTGGGCAGGCTCCTTTGTGCGGAGTGGTACCACCACACCACATGCAGTTTCGATCCCGGGTAGACTGGGAGTGCTGGGGCTGGGGGGTCCTCTGCGGCCTAGACCGGCTATCTGGACGTTGCGTCCGGACAGCGCACACTGGCTCTGACTTGATCTTGACGGCTGGGCCCGGCTCCATGTGGGCCGCCCGGGCTTTGGAGAGCTCCTTGGACCGTCCTAAGGCGAGTATGTCTCGCATAGGCATGGCGTCTGTTTCGAGGACTCTCTCTCTCAGTTTCAGAGATGCGCACCCCTGAATGAACTGTGCGCGAATTTCGTCTTCCGCGTCTGGGAGTGTACACGTGCTCGCCAATTTCTTAAGGCGCGCGTAGAACACATCAACTGACTCCTCAGGGAGTTGGCGCGCCTGTCGGAGCAGGAAACGT
The DNA here is from genome assembly GCF_964261635.1 of Lissotriton helveticus. Taxonomy (NCBI): domain Eukaryota; kingdom Metazoa; phylum Chordata; class Amphibia; order Caudata; family Salamandridae; genus Lissotriton; species Lissotriton helveticus. The sequence goes on along the minus strand of NC_136059.1, from coordinate 690,326,280 downwards.
TCGTAGTCTGCGCTGGTGAAAGGTTCGAAATACTTGGTGATAGCATCCCGTAGGGTGGCGTACGTGAGGGGCGGATCGCCTTCAGTGACATCCTTGGAGATGTCGTGGATCCCCTCCCCACCCAGGTGTAGGAGCATCGCCCTGCGTCTTTCCGCTGCGACCTCCGCTGCAATAAAGTAGGTCTCCAGACGTTCTATCCACTTCTTCCACCGAGAAGCCTGGGAGGGTGGCGTGCCGGTGACGGAAAAGGGCTCCAGGGGGGGCACATTGGCCATGCTGGCAGCTGGAAGGAGTAATGGGATACACTCCTAGCACTTTGTAGGCAGAAACAGGTCCCTCGGGGCCGCCCAGACCCAACCGGAAGAAAGAGGCACTTCCGGCGAACACACAGGCCTCACTCCGCCAGATGCGTGAGGAATGGCAACCTCCCGTTCCCGCCGACACGCGAGAAGCGTGAGAAATGGCTGCCGTCGGAACTGCGCATGCGCGGGAGTTCCGGGATGACGGGCGGGCTGGCGGCCGGCAGGGAGCGGGCCGCGGGCTTCCGGGCGGCAGGAGAGAGACGGAGGCAGGGCACAGGGGCAGCCGTGAAGCGCGGCAGGCAGCAGCCCGTACCTGGAGGAGGCCACGTGGGCGGGTCGGACAGCGGCACAGGCAGCCGGAAGGCCGGACGTCGCGCCGGAGGCAGGCGGGGCACTCTGGAACTCCGCTGGGGCACAGGCGGGCCAGGTGAGGGCGAGAGATGCGGACCAAGCTGCTGGGCGGCCTCGGCAGACAGGGAGGCGCGCCGCTGACAGGATGCGCGCTGCGGGGCAGCGGGCTAGGCGTGGGTGACCGGCAGGGTCACGGGTCCGATAATGCACGCGAAGAGCGGGGGGCAGACCCCCTCGTCGCCAATGTAGTGTCCCGGTGTAGGCATGAACAATGGAGACACTGGGACACGTGTAGTTGTGGTGGTGGCTAGTTTCTCACTGACCACGCCCAGGGCTCTGGGCTATTTATTCACAAGGGAGCGCAACGGCGCTCACGTCAGGGGCAGACCAAAGACCCTGCACGTCCCAGGGGGGGATGCACAGGAACCAGTGGGAGGGGGCGTGTGCTGCAGTGGTACGCCCCGCTGCAGCAACACTACAATATCTTTGCATGTTGCAAGGAACCGGTGAATCTCCTTGGCAGTTCTGGCAACAGCGTGACGAAGACTGCGTATACACTTCTATATCGGAGGTATAATTATGGCGATCCTCCAAGACCCTAAATGACATGGGGCGTGGGGTGGGGGGGGGGAGGGTGCTTGGCAAGACTAGGCACCTAGCCTCACTTTGGTTCCCAGCTAAACTGAAGTTGGTTTGTGCAAATAAATGCTGCCTCTTGACTCAGTGAGGGCAACTAGCTCATTTGTAGAGAGCGTTGCATGGGACTCACGTATGCCCAGCCTTTGTGCCATCCCCATGTTCTCTTCTGTTTCCTAGCCTTACATTCCCTAACTTTGTATCTGTATCTGTTTCCTAGTCTTGAATTTCAATGTCTTTCACCAGCCGAGCTCTTCTGTGGTAGTGTTACTTGGAGGTTTTGTTGGTAGGTTCACGTCGTACGTCCTACTATAGAAACTGTTGAACCTAAAAAGAATAGGATAAAGTGTGGTTCCAGTGGAAAGGGTCTATTTCACATCTTTCATGGTGTTAAATGGGCAAAGCTTTTTACTCCCATTAAAAATCTTTTCCTAGAGGAGAAATGCATGCAATGAGAAAGAAAGCAAGGCAATCAAGGTAGTCTTTTAAGAGGGCTGGAGACTCCAGGAGGCGATTATAGAAAGACTGTGACATGCCTAAAGACTAATAAAACAGGAAGCACAATTGTGCTACATCAGTTGTGATATTATCAATCACTTAAAATGTGGTTTCAGTGCTACATCAGTTGTGATGTTACCATTCACTTAAGTAATGGTTTCAGTGCTACATCAGGTGTGATGTTATCGATCACTTATTTTGTGGTTTCAGTGCTACATCAATTTTGAATTTATCAGTCACTTAAGTAGGGGTTTCAGTGCTCAGAGCTTCAACAGGAGTGATGTTGCCAATCACTTCAAACATGGTGGTGTGAAACCGCAATGATTGCTGGGGGAGCATTTCCCACCCAATCCAGCTTGTGAGAATTGTAATAGCATACGTTGCACAAAAAAAACCTTTTTTACAAAATAGAACGTGATGATAATCAGCAATGAGGGAGGACTTCAATTTAGTGTCTTAGTAGTAGTTTCACCTGACACTCTAGTAATTGGTCCACACTACTTTGATTATTAGAGTGGCATTTAAAAGAACTACGCCAACTGAAGCATAACACCTTCCATGTTTAGATTTGTGACTTCAGGGCAGATCTTGGTGAACCAGCCCAGTAGACCTGAAACTGTCTGAGGCACAATAGTCATGTAGGTGACTAAGATTAAATGCCTTGTTGTCTTTATCACGGTATGTATGTATATATGCATGTGGTATTTCCATAGCACAAACCTAGCCAAAAGTAGGAAAACATTTTTTAGGGTACTGATTGAAACAAACAGTACCTCACATAGGGAATGGCCGGAACAACGCAGGCATAGGCACACTTTACGGAACACTGCATGCTTAATCACGATTGCCTGAACAATGCATCTGCTGTAACCACGTATATACTTCGTCAAGGCAGATAGCACTCTAGTGTTCAGGATAGGCGGGGAAGCATCGGAACAGGAAGCTTCGGACGTGGAACAGGTATTTGAGGCTGGGACCGAGTCTGCAGGGTATTTTTTAGGGGTCAGGGTGGGGTACTTTTGGAAAGGGGCAGGTTTTTAGGGCTCAGGACAGGGGAAAGGGTAGTTTTAAGGACTGGGTTTGGGGGGAGTTTTTAGGATTGGGGGGGTTTAGGACTCAGGGCAGGGGGATCAGGGTATTTGTTTTTAATTGGGAGCAGGGTTTTAGGCCTCAGGGCAGGGGAAGGGATTGGGTTCGTTTTGGAAAGGGGAGGTTTTTAGGGCTCAAGGTGTGTGAAGGGGGTCCGGGTACTTTTAGGGACAGTGTGGTGGTAGGGCTGGGGTAGTATATGGTGAAAGGCATGGGTTTTAGGACTCAGGGCAGGGGGTGGGGAAAGGGTAGTTTTAAGGGCAGGGCAGGTTTAGGCCTCAGGTCAGGGCAAGGTAGGGGGTTAAAATTGTAGGGCTAAGGGCAGGGGGACGGGGTCAGGGTAGTATATGGTAAGAGGCATGGTTTTAGGCCTCAGGGTAGGGGGCGGGGAAAGGGTAGTATATGGTAAGAGGCATGGTTTTAGACCTCAGGGCAGGGGGAGGGGAAGGGATAGTTTTAAGATAAGAGCTGGTTTAGGCCTCAGGGTGGGAGAGGTAGGGGAATCTAATTTTAGGGCTTAGGGCGGGGGTCAGAGTAGTGGTGAACCTTAACCACGCATACCCCCTTGCCATTCATATCTTTATAGTGAACATGCGTGGTAAAGGCATGCGTGATTAAGACGCATTTGTGGTTTGGGCTGCGTGGTAGACGCACTCGTGGTTTAGCCATGCGTACCTCTGTCATGCAACCCCTCACATACTGCATCAGATGGCTCGGTGGTCTAATACATCCACTGCTGGGATGGGTGTTTGAGCTCATCGTCGTAGGTCTGTGTCTCAGCAGGTTCGCTTAGCCTTTCATCTTCCATGGTTGATAAAGAGAGCACCACTGTGTTGGGCAACAATGAACATCTCAGTGGTATATCAAAGGCACCTTGGACCTAATGCAAGAAAGGGAAATGACAGGAAAGTAATGTAAAACAACTTTAATTGGGAATGCAGTGGGCTCCCCAGACCTATGGGTCCCGGTGCCACTGCACCTTTGCAGTATGATAACTAAGCCCCATAAACATCTCTAGAACATAGCTCAAAGAAACCCCCTTACGTGAATGTGAGGCTATGTTAACGGGACACATTCTCTTACAGAAACTAAAAGCAAAACTCATATTAGAGGAGACTTCCTTCCGTTCACCTTGACGAAAAAAAACAGAGCTGCTTGAAATGCTGCCTTGAAAGAAACGCAGCTGATACCTTGTTTCCGAAAAGAAAATCCGAAATGATAGACTATATCTTCAGATGATTGAAGAATTTAAAAGTAGGCATTTTTAATATTTGCTGCCTTCTTAATTATTAGCCGCTTAATGCAGCACTGTTAGCACAGGGATTATGAGTTAATAAAAATGTCACGGCATTAGTATATGAAACACAATATAATTCCCCCTGATAATGATTAACAGCATCCGAATATATTAACAATGCTCAGAGCGCTCAGTCCCTAAATGCCCTGGATTTTCATCTTTAAGGAATTAATTTTGCGCTTGGACTTTAAATGCAAACATATTTGAAGTTCTTCTTTATATTTAAAAAGAATAATTTAATGAAAAATGTCGAGGTGTTACTTTGAATGTCTTCATGATGTGGGCAGTGCTGCCGGCAGATTTGCATATAACTGTGTGAGATCTCTACCGTTGTGTGGGAACGCCTATACCATTAATTCAATCTCCTAATGCCCCTATTTAAGGATTACAAAACATAAGATTGGTGAAAAGGATGACTTTGGAACACCTGCAAATAATGCATTTACTGTAAACAAATGCACGTGTCAATAAATGTATGGGGTGTAAGATGATGCAAAGAAGCCAGCAGGCTCCAGTTTCGAAACTCAAGGTCAACAAAGTCTTTTATTTTTCCATGGTCAATACAATGTCTCACTTTGCACTGTGTAACAACCATTGACGCGACTTATTTCATAGCTACACTATATAAAGTAATTATAAGTAGTTGTTATTTGAAGTGCTAGTAGTAAGGCTAATAGTTGGTGGTGGTAAAAGTAGTACAGAAAACAGCTACCAAATATCAGGGGGGCTGAGTGAGCTGGGCCATGAAGCATCCCATCTGATCCCTGTGACATCACAGCAAGTGACATCACCAGAAGACTCATGCATGCCTCATCGCTTTTAATTTTGGACATTTTTGTCAGTTTTTTTTTTTTTAAAGTAGCTTGTGGCATGTCAGGTGGAGTCAGTTGGGTAATAACTCCACCAGTTGTCACTTGGTTCAGCCCTGGTCTGCAGAAATGCCAGCTGGGTGGTCCATGGCTCCTCTATGCAGTTACAAAGCTGCAAATGTATTGATCGCTTACTTCACCTACTACATGCGTGGCTGCTTCTGCCTTTCGCCAAGGCCAGAGTCATAAGTCCAGTAAAGGATTGTGCTTGTTCGACAAAATCAATTTTTCTGAAGCGCAGTTGACTTGCTCAGTTGAAGTCAAAATCCAGATTCAGCCGCTGGGTCATCATTAGACAGCAGTTCTGTCCACAAAGGGAAAAATGGTGTCTTTTCTCCTGATATATCTTACTCATGTTGGCGAGCTTCAGCGGCTGCCGGCGCGTATCGCGCGCGCCTATCAGCATGAGCAAGATACATCTGTATACATTATTGATTCAGTCAAGCCTGCCTCAGTAATGCCGAGCTGAAACCTCTGGCAGCGTATCTAATGGAAGCAGGGGGGGGGCAGCGGGCTGGAGTTACCTACCACAGCAGCAAGTGCCCACCGGGGTCAACAGGACTCCCAGCTTCCTAGCCGAACACCTGCAAATTGAGCCGCCTGCCATTCACGAGCCCAAGAACAGGGCCATTGTCACAGGAAGTTGAGTTCCTTTCTGAGAGAAAACCATGCCAGCCCCAGCTCGGACAGAGAGAGAGACAAGCACTGTTATTACTCAAGGGATATTAGGCCTCACTGCTTTTTGAAGAAAACAAATTTGCTGTAACTTTATCTGTAACACAGCACTGAGCGGCTGCAGATAGACTCTGCATTGTATGGGGCTGAGGAGACAAGGGGGTGGGTTTGTGAGAGCCTGCAAGGGACGTGTAACCATTATATTTCCGAAGAAGGCCTTATCTGAGTCACAGGTTAGGAGGGGAAATATTTTGGTAACATAGACGGCACTGAACACCTGTTCTGCGTTTTACTTAAAAGTCGCGCTGAAACAGAAGAGCTTCTGGCAAACAATGCAGGCTGCAAGGTTGCAGGGTTCCTGAAAGTGAATATGCAGCTGGCTTTTGACTCATTGTCTGCTGTGGCCACTTACCAGTTAGCAATGCACAAACCTCGCTTTCATTTTGCACCACCTTCATTTTCTTCAATTAGAATCATCTGTTTCACATTTATGGTACATGTCCCTACTTGCCAATGATAAAACGACGGTTAGCTCTTTTTTTTCTACATTTAAAATAGATAGATAATAATAATTTTCAATACTATTTAGCATAAACATATATATATTTTTTTTTTCAAGTTAGTAATCTTTTTGACCTTTCCCATACTTTAGTGTGATGAGATTTAATTTCCCTGTGGTAAAGTATGGAAGAAAGTAAAAACAAAATGTTTAATGTAGAAAAAAACCAAGTAATGTTAAAGTATTAAAATGTTAAATGTACATTTTTTAAATATATAATACATACAAATAACATTTTTTCTCTGAAGTTTACATTAGTTAGAAATCCAACCTAAAATAAAAAAGATATATTATTCAATAAAAATTAGGTGATACATAGATTTAATTAAACGTATTTTCATTGTATTTGAATTACAATTCATGTTGCCTTCATTTTTTTTTTCAAAAACGTTTATTGAAATATGATCAAATAAAGTAAAACAGATTTTATTTTAAGATCATTTTTACACTACATTATTTTTTATAAATCTTTAACTATTTTAAATAATTGTATTTAATGCATATTCTTTGGGGGTTTTATTTTAAGTCACTATCTGAATTATTATCTATTGCATGGTGTTGCTGTAGCAGTGGTTGGTCATGTGTGGTGCTTCTTTTTGGCAGTAGACACGTTACACGCGTAAATCTGGCTACACTCCATTTTGAGGCATACATACATGTAAGTATACACTTTTGAGTAACTTTTTTATCGGATTTTGTGGTGACTATCCCAAAGTAGTAAAGTTAATCAAAAGTGTAATAGTAAATATACTAGTAGTAATTCTACATATGTTGATTTACCTTTAGGAATAGGCTTCTCGGGGACTAGAGTTTGAAGAGAACCTAGAGCATTTCATTTCTCCTCTATCTCTCGTGGGGGGATTTGTGAAGATATTTTCATTCTATAACTTAGGTGGACATTATGAAAAATTATCAAATGACTTTGTATAGGTTCATTCCATCCATCACTTCGCTCCCCTTCATTGGCACAGAGATCCATGTCAAAGTCAAGTTAAAAGATCTAGGGGTATTGTGGGATAGAGAACTTTTCTTGAAACTAAAACAAAGAAACAATTCTATTAAATTAATCATCCCAAAATAGTCCTGTTTTTTTGTTTCTCCAAAAGGGTCAAGCAACAATGGTAGGAGGAATAGCAAACTCTCCCTGTCGCTACTGTCATGGGATTGATATCAGCGTCGCAGTCCCTATATCAAGCAGCCTAAAGTGTGGCGCTGAGATTAGTAAGTGACTGGCGCAAGCGAGAACATGTTTTTGGATGTCAGAAATTAGCACTGGCTCATTGTGTCCACTGATTGAACTGTGGACTTCATGTCAGGTGCATAAAGTATTCTTTGGGACATGCCAAAATCATGTCAATCAGCCAGATCTTATTCTTCGCTAGTAGTTCCCATTTAAAAAAAATAATATAAAGCACAATGGAAAAACGCAGTTGTACAGTCAGAGCTTCACTGGTCTGCAACAGAAATCGTTTCATCTGAATATAGATGATTGTTGTCCAAAATATATGTTTTTAGCTGTGACAATACCTTGATTTTTATGTCACCTGCACTCCACTCCGCTGCTTTTTGGGCTAGGTTTGTGCTATAGAAATACCACTTACATACATATATAATGTAGCAATATCTACAATCGTTTTGCCATTTTGTAGTCTTAAAATCTGTGAATAACAGTTGTTACTATAATCATGATTTAATAGAAATCATCAACCTCAAAAGGATAAATGGTGGAATCATTGCTGCCAAGATTGAAGCTTGTGCATGTTAATTATAGGTCCCAGCAGTGATTACCTAACTCACTGAGCTACCCCCCCCCCCCCCGTGCTGTCCCTTTGCCTTCCAATCTTACTCTAGAATGATGCATTTTTCCAAGAGCCAGTAAGATCAGTGAATTGTACTCCTTTGTCAGCGTCACACACCCTTTCACCTTAATGGAGACACAGGCAATCATTATGTCCAATGGTATCCGATTGTTCTGCGGCTGTGGTTGAAGAACACTTGGGGTGGCTACAGCCTGGACATTTTTGGACTGAGAGAGACAAAGGACAAAGAGATTTTTTGGAAAGTCTGAATTTCAACAGAAAAGTTTCCACCTTCTCTCAAGTAAAACAGCGTGCAAATAGGCCTGAGAAAAACCATACAAGAGACATTACTGCTGGAGGTAGGGTTATGTTTGTAAAGATTATGACATCAGTGTTCAATTCTATTCCTTAGCAGATGGAAATGGTAATCCGCAGGCTCGGGCAGGCTCAGACAGGCTCCCTCTCTTCTCCACTTGTGAAAGAAGTGGGCGGGCCATCTCTTCAATCGACACCTCATTGCGTTGTAGGCACCTGAGTACCAGTTGGGCCCTGAAGAGAGGCCACCATTTTAGTTCCTGCTGTAAGCCTCATTGGTCTGCAGCTAGGTTTGTGCGAGACATTAACCTGGGCTACTAATGGCCACATTTGTTGATATCCAGTAGACTCCACCATTCCAGGAGCACGGCTTGTCACTCTACACACCTGGGATGCAATCTGTCCTATGCTTAAAATCCGCCATCTCCCTTATTTGAGCCTGGGTGCACAATATAACCGAGATGTGGATAGCATGAAACATGTGGAAATAATTTTCCTAAGAAACAATTTCTGCAGTTAAGCAAGTGTGTGCTTCTGAGCAAAACAACACTATTTTCAGATTAAAAGAGGTCGAGCAGTGGTTTGTATGTGGTGGTGAGTTTAACTTTTTTATAGAGTAACATTGTCACTTTTTAAAAAGAGTGCCCCAGTCAAGTGTATGATAAAACGGATGGTTAAACTATGACTAGCCACCACAAAGAGCTATGGTTTGTCGATTAAAATAGAGGGTGCTTTGTTAATCCAATTTTAATTTAAAAACACAAAGCACATTGTATCTTTTTTGTTGACAATTGATGAATGTGTGTGAGTTTCTTTTCTCTGTTGAGGATCTATGCACCTCACAGTGAAGCTTTTATGTCATGAAGACCCCAGTTGTATGTGCACTACGACTGAAAGAGAACCATTCATGTTTCTAGAGACTATGTTGTGACCGCAGACTGCTGATGGCCATGTACCATCAGGAGTCTGCAGTCACAACATGTGACATGTTATATCACTGATGCTAATTAGACTTATTGATGGTGCTTCATCTTTAGCACTGAGCCCAGTGTCAGACTGCCCAGAGGGGGTCAGGATAAAGCCCAGGTGAGCTGGGGGACAGTAGCGGGCCTCAGGGCCAGGTATCCCGAGCCTTTGGATAACCTACCCAACCACACATACCACACCCAATCTTAGATAAACCTCAGGTCAAAACCCACCTGTTTAAGCAGGCTCCACTCTGCCTCTTGGTCCTCTCCTTCCTCCATGTCTCTTTTATATTATCCTCTGTTGGTGCACTCATGCTCTCCAATGTGTTTGGATTACTCACAAGTCTCAGTGTATTCACTGACAGCCACAATGTATTCTTTCTGATACCTCTGCACCTAGAAGCAATTAAGTTCAGCATTGTGCGCATAAGTAAAACAATAATAAACATAATCTCGCCCAGTCTTGAAAGCTGTTCAAGGGCATTCATGACTTGCTACTTCAGAGAAGTAATATTTCAGAGTACTGGGCGGGAAAATGAGGTATTCATATCATGTTTTTCTCTTAAAAACTGCCAACAAAACTTGTAATGTTTTATCAAATTCATCTGGACATTGATGTGGAATGATGAGTGTGCCCACATTTGACAAATCCAAGGGACTAAACAACCAGATTGCCTCTGAGAAGGTCAGACTTGTTCGCCATGCTTGTTCGCCGTAATCTATGACTACTGTCACCTCCCAGTCCAGCGCAAACTATATTCATAACTAAGACCTGCATATCTGATCATTAACTGGGTAATCCATCTAGAAAACACGAGGCTGTTTCATACAATGCACACAGAAGTTGATCTTTGATGGGCTTCCAAGCAATATCATTGCATAGCCCTGATTCTTTCTGCAAATGATCTGCTCCTCCTGGCGGTTTGCACCCTTTTCCAGGTCTTATTTCTCCATGATGCCTCTAATTTCTTACAATGGACATGCACAGACCTCCAGCATGTGCACGAACACACTTGCCTTTCTTTGATTTCTGCAGGTCCATTGATGTGCACACTCTCCTTTCTCATTGTAGCACTCCATTCACTAACCCGTGCACCACTTGGACTGATGCATGTATTTCATTCTTCTCAGGTGCATAAAGAATGCCCATGTTTCTGTGGATCCAAGACGAGCAGAAAGGTCTTTATACACAGTCGGCCATCTTGTGAAGCCTTTCAATGTGCAATCACCCTCTTTCATTTTCATTGTCGCAGAACTCATGTTAGCTTCAGCCACTCTGCACTGCTGCTGGTTTGCCTGTCAGGGCACCTCTGCTTTTGGATATATTATTTCCCATATTAGGATGCCAGATAGCCCAGTTTCTTCTTTAAGGGGAATACCATGTGCATCGCACTTGAGTCATTTTATTTTTGTAAGGGCTGGTGTTCTGCTTTGCTGCAAATTTCAATCACTTTGTATTTGGCGCAGTTATGTTCTCTCAAAGCAATCTTTGCTAAAACTCGAGATATCTTTCAACAAACGTTACACTGATATTTATCAAATCAGAGTCTCCAAGCAAGATCATGTTGCCTTCATACTAAAACCTTCAAGTAATAGTATCTGCATTTATCAAATGAGATGCAATATAATGGGAGTGCCTACTAAATTCTATAAAATAATCTGTTCCTATGCTGTTCTTAGGAAGAGGGTAAGTGTCTCTTGTGAAGGTGAGCCAAGAAGATTGCTGTGAGAGCCCACACCAACGCATGCCCTACTCACCGCCTCCACACACGTACCATGTCTCCTCTGCGGTGCAGAGAACCCTGGGTGACTTAGTCGCAGAGTGTGTTGGATTTGATGGCTGTCAGAACATATACACTGTACCAAGAATGCCAGGTTATGTCCCCTTAGTTTTTGGTGACATGCCGTCTTTCCTAACATACTGAGTTGAACTTCTTTTTAACAAAATGTCATTGCAGTATGCCGAGCACTTCAGCGCCCCGCGTGGGTTTAGTGAGCACTTTAGAAATGCTACAATGCAAATACAAGTGGCCAAAGTCAATATGTGGGCTTAGACAAAAAAAAAGGATCCATTCATGAGACAGGAGCCTTCTTATTGCATCACTCTTTATGAGGCAAATATACAGTATAGTGCGCTACAAGCACCCTCAACTCAGTTCATTGATCACTTGCGAGTTACGTTTTTTACCTTTGGACTGGCCTCGTACACATGCTTCAAGCTGTGCAAGGCGTCATGGTGTGCTTCACAGGAGCATCAGTGGACTCACCAGATAAAATATGTATCCTACCCCAACAGCAGTTCAGTCAACGAAAAGACTACGTCAAGGGATCATCTGGCGGCATCATAGCCACAAGCTCAGAAGTGTACTTTACAATTAATGTTCATAAATATGTTAGAAATCAAGGCAAAACAAGATCTTTTTTTCTACTCCCAAGCTTCTAACAGCATCTCATCTGCAAAAGATTATACATGTGCCAGATTGTTCAATATTTCCTTTTTAGTAGTTTAATTTAGATATAAGGTACATAAAATGCCTACACTGTAAGATATAGAAACGTTCAAAACTGTGTTTATTGTATTCAACTTTCAGAGTCTGTTTGCAGTCTGGACTGGCTCTGGGCAGTTCTAAATTAGTGTTGTAACAAAGATACATTGCTTCAACAATTGGCCCATTTGGATCCGAGTGAGGTCCTAGGGTTGTATGTAGAAGCACTTTCATCTCTGGGAGCTACCCACAGTCCCTCATTTATGTTTGTAGTCAGGGAAGTAACCGCCTGGGGTAGTAAGAGAGTGTGCAGCGTAACAACTGGTCTCTAGATCATAGTCACAAAGAAATGCAGACAGTGCGTCTGCTCGCTACTGTCTGGCGGGAGCGCACTGCTGTGAAGGGACGTTGTGGGGAAGAGCCAGTCTGCAGTCAACCGAGCTGAGGCTGAACTAGGGTTTAGTTCAAGTAGAAATAAATCCTCAGTGAAAGGGATCAAAAAAATCAGCACTTGATTAAAAGGCGCACTTGAAATGTCCTCAACTCAGGGACCACCTACGTTCTTCGAACTGCGCTTTTGTGTTCGCTAATCCTGAGTTATCGAATACATCGTCTGTCTGACTGTTGAATCACCGTGTCTTTAGAACATGCAGTAGATGGAAGAGGTGCCACATGGCTGTGTGCAGGTGTGGCATCTCACAATACATGACACGCGACTAAGAACATAAGCTATCATCACCTTGCACCGCTGTGGTTAAGTCATCAAGGTCTGAGGCGCCCCGATAGTTCCAGCGGAATGTTGTGCCAAACAGACCTTGAAAGCCCTTATTATGATGGCCATTGCTTAGATTAAATCCACATTCATGGGTTTATCAGATGATTTTCCTCTCAACACATTAACCTGTACACAGCCGTCTCCTAGCATTAGGGATTCTGACCTTTCTGTAAGTTCTGTGAATATTTTCATCATATGAGCTAAACCCCCTTCCACGAGCTATGTGTTTGCATTATTCATGGACTATATTGCATACTAGCCTCCTGCCTAGTACTCGGGGAATGAAAAGGCCATATACTTTGAACTTCGAGCTAATATATGTATCCGCGTATTCCACCCTGCCAAAAGCACCCTCTGCTGTGGGCAGAATAGAGTGAGATGTTCCAAAGGGCACTCTCTGAACTGAACAGAATCAACCTGCCCATTTTTGGTGGGGGTGATTGTTACACCTTTCACTGGTGGTTGGTAAATGTGATAAATGCATCACTAGTGTACAGTTGTATCCTACATTTACCCCACAACATTTGTGGAAATGGCTTGTTCTTTTTACCTAGAAGAATTGATTTCCTGTTTCTTAACCTAGTCCTTTTAAACTTCATTATTCTGAAAATCGTGCATAGTCAATACTGTGGTCCAGTTTATCCAAAATTAGAAATCAGAATTGAAACTATTTGTTTTTTTTCTTGGGGGGTTCCAGCACGGGCTGATTTCTGTTTTTATTTTGCCTTTGCTGTCTTTAAGGTTTCACTGGTTGACAAGTATATGCTGCTTCGCTGTTCTCTCGCGCTGCTTAAAGCTGCAGTGCTGTTCTATCCATTCGAGTTGTACCTTCGATGGTTTGTCAGCGCTGGAGAGATATTCTTTCTGGCATTCACTCTCAGATTAGAAATATAAAATGCGACTGGGCAATGCGTGTCACCTGCTTGTGGGACATAATATTTATTGCATGTTGCAAATGGGAAGCCAGGCATCCGAATATGGGTTTAGGCACAATAGAAATGAGAAATGAAAATCAAATGAAATATTCTGATTGACTCTGTCTGCAACAAATACTGGAAATGCCCGTTATACAAATAGGAGCAGTATGCCACAAGCAAGAAACAGCAAACCATTTACAACAGATATTATTTATATGCAGATGTGAATATTTGTACACAGATAAATGTACCATGTTATATCTACATGCCAATAAATGCACACACACATAGATGTGTGTGTGTATAAATATGTGTGTGTGTATTCATATAAACACATTCACGTGCATATATATACTGGGCGTTCAAAATACACAATAAAAGTTTTTAAAAAAACAAGAATTCGAAATAATTGCATTACTGTTTTCCTTGTCCCCCCTCATCAGTGTACTAATAATGCCATCATATGGGATTATATAATATCTGATTGAAGGTATTAATGGAAATGTATTAAAAAATGTACTGTATGCAGCATTAAAATACGTAGACATGATTGCATATATCTATATGTGACTATGGGAACAACATGCTACAAATACTAAGCCAGGTTTTATACTCTAATAAACCCGTGGGGGCAACAGTTTTGAAAGAGATTACATATTCCAGATAGCAGAATTGTTAATAATAGTTAGCAATATTCCAAATATCAGATGTAGGCATTTTTACAGATATTCTGTACTTTGTCACGTGTGTATCAGAAGTTGAAAACTAAGTAAAATATGTTTTCACAAGTACAATGTTATGGATAATAGACACTTTTTAATAGCAATACAAAACGCCGCTACATTTTTGTTCCCATGTTGCTCTCTTTCCCTATTTTTGGCAGGACAATAAGTGTAACTAGAGTATTAGACAAAATACCAGATTATCAGCATGCATGAGTGTGATTGCCATGTATACAATATGAATATTGCAATCAACATTTGAGGAATTCCAGCTTCGCCTATTAAGCCATTTAAAACTCAGTATACATCCTGCATTGGGCGAATGAACCTTGCAGGATGGTGCGTTGAAATGGAAAGATGTCCTCACATACAGAAAGGCAGGGGGGAGGTGTCCCATACAATGAACAGTGGAGAATGGAAAGTCATAGAAGTCCTGTTCCTCGGGGCAGGGTAACTGAGCAGATGTATGGGGGCACAGTTCATGTGAGCACCCTAACACCGTTGCAAGCCCGTGCCCATAAGATCCCACACCTTCCTCCAGTGGGGCATTTCAAATAATGATCCCCTGCAGCCTACTCAGACGGTCTGAAAAGTTAGTGTCCCCTAATTCTACACGATGTCTTGATTGAACTTTCCATTCTTTTGTTAACAGTAGTGTTTGATCATTTATGGGGGGGAGGGATATCAACCCTATTTGTTCTCCAGGTGCTAACCCTTAGGGCAAAGATGAGGGGGCTCACATATCTTGCATTCCAGGCTTTTCCAAAAATGTCGGTTCGGTTTCATCCAGGGGCTGCAACTGAAGGCGCCCTTGTCCTGCATGTGCAGAATTTGCATAACCTCTCGAGAGCTTGCCGTGTTTTCTGGGGTACTGCTGTCTACTCTTGTCAACGTTTGCTTCTCTTTCCTTCTTCGTTCCTCTTACATCTTTCGTCCTTGTTGCTTCTCTTGTACTTCATTTGCATCTCCAATTTGTTCTTCCTTACTACTGTATCTTGTTCTCGCTCTTCTTTTTCTTGACAGTAGCATGCTTGCTGCATACTTCTCTACCTTCCTCCTCGCTAATCTGTTGTTATTGACTCCCTTGTCACTGCTTTACTCCCCTTATATTTCTGCTCTTACCTGATATGCAAGGTTTTCAAATACGACTCTCTTACGTTCCCTATAAATTGTGTATTTTCTTTGTTTTCTATCACTTTTACATTTTCTATTTTTGTATTGTCGACCCACTGGTTTTACTCCACTCGTGCACATATTTTCATTTTGGCAATTCCCCCTTATACATATATCAGAGCCCCCTTATATATGTAACATCGCCTTACTGTAACTAGCTTTCAATTTTAAAGCTGTCTGGCACGTTTAAATAAATGTTGTGTCTGCGATAATTCTGTGTATGAATGTAGTTGCAACTTTTTTACTTTAAATAGGTCACCTTGTTTTTGTAACGTCTATAGGGGCCTTGGACAGGCTAATGCTCTATAAAACTGCAAAGTATATATATATTTTTTTTAAACGTGAACAGTGCAATACATTTTATTGGGTCAACAAAAAGCTTTCACAAAGACACCAGAAACTCACATCGTCCAAAGCTACCAATAGCAAATCAACATACATTTTAATATGTCATCTGTGTGATTACTTTTTTTTCCTTTTTATTTGTACAGGTTGATAAAGACTATCATATGCAACAAGATGCAGAATTATTGTTAAAACGATGCCAATAACTAAGATAGTGGGCCACGTTATGTAAAGTCCGATGGGTACAAAAATATAGCAGAACCATTTGCACCGTTTAGTTTGTGGGGGACAGGGAGGGGAACACCTTGATCTCGCACCACTGAAAACATTAATGAAACCAACTATGAAACCTTCACAATAAAATGGAGTCCATTTTTGTTCATAAATTATTTGATTTAGAAATTAATTTTTGATTAATGGCAAAGCTGGTCCGTGAATTAAACATTGTAAAAAAAATTATTAAATGGGGCAACATGATTTTTTAATATTTCTGATGCTTATGTGAAAAGAAATTGAGCGAACGTTTTTTATTTTCACCATGACCAAATGAGATGAAATGGACTGTGAATCCATTCATAAAAACGTGGCATTTCTCTCGACGTTTAACCTGAGCAGCGTATTTTAATAAAGGAAAATCTTAACTATGTATATCCTTTGCTTACAAAATAGAGCAAATAGATTTTGCACTTTTCTCTGAGAAGAGATAGAATAATCTATTTTCTTCAAAGTTAGCCCCCTAGCTCATATTTAAAAGGCGAAGAAAAAAATCTTTGTTTCTGTAGCTTGTTATGTAAACACACAAACATTAAAGCAAAAATATACTTCATCCATACCCTTGAGCAAAAATGTTTTGTGATATTCCAGTGCAAAGCAGAAAAAAATAATGGAAAATTGATTTGGTATTTTTTTTTTTATACAAGGGCAAAACTTCATGTAATATGTATGCATTAGTGTTCTAAAAAAGGAAAAGTATATGTTTTTGCTAAAATATTCCAAACTTCTTTAGGACAACGGGGCTTCGATGCTCACTTCTGACTGTGCGTGGGATGTTTGTGTGCATTAAATATTCTGACAGAGGCACGCTGTAAAATGTATATATATATATATTCGTTATCGTACGTAAACCGGTAGCACATTTGTTGGTTGGTTTACTCTGCCGACATTTGATCTACCATAAATTAGAATCTCAAGCAAGCTTTTGACAAATTCTCCGCGAGAAGCATTCCAGAATGTTATGTTTCATTTATGAACTACGGCTCGATTAAGTTGCAATGCTGAAACATCGCACGCATCGATCACACGTCTTCCTCGGCAATTATTTCTACTGTCTGTGGCCTCGGACTCATCTCATGCACACTATGAAAAATGATATGCCAAATGGCTTTTAATTTCTTCCCTCACCAAGTTTACGCCATCTTTCCCGTTCCTCTTAGCATTTCCAGCAAGCAGCATTCAGTGTATTTTCTACTTGCCTTTCTCGGCTACGGCCTGTAGGGTGCAGCCTTGCGCCATAAATGAGAAAAACATGTCCAACTCGTATTTAGGTCGGGAAGTCCTTCTCACCAGTGCAGACCTGCAAAATGCAGGCAGCGCTATTTGCATAATTTCCAGACTTTGATGACGATCCGCGTTCTCATAACTCCGGCCTACAGAGTACGTTGTAAATTGCGTGTCCTTGCACTTTGCAGTTTCCACTCGAGTAGGAGTTGCCTCTCCACGGTGACCCAATTTAAACACCACACTTCAGAGAAAGTTGCTGGAAGGCTCTGGTGGATGTGACTAGCACTTTTAAGTATCTATCTGGAAACTGCTCATTAGTATTTCGTGTCAAGAGTTCGGTAACAGAATATCTGTGGGATACTCGGAGCGTGGCGCTGCCTTCCGTAGCCACCGCACCTGTGCGCATTTAATATAAAGCATTGGGTTAAAAAAGTTGTCCAGGTCACATCCATCCTCTCGTCGCGTGACACCGGCCAGTGGCAGCTAGTCACCGAGACAAACATGGAGGACAGACTGTGGCGCAGGTAGACAGACAGCAGGTTTTCCAAGAAGAAAAGACACAAATAGACAGACAAAGACGCAGCTGTAACGTTTTTTTGTTCTTGGGGTCTTCTTGGTTTGCAAGAAGCCCGGTGAATGTCAAGCCCCACCTTTGTAAGCAGGAATAGTACAGCTAGTATCAAGATTTAGTCTTTCGTAATTAGTAATATTTCTCTGCAGAAAATGTGGCAATTGCTGGCCTGAATAGAAAACGGGCCGATAACTTATTGGTTGTTTTGGTAAAAGGTGCCCTTGTGCCAAGCATCCACGGGGAATCTCAGAGGGTTGGGTTACTGCATAAAATGCAAACACATCGAGACAGCACTACACCGAATGCAGCACAATGAAAGTATCACTATTCAAAATAATACTACATGGAATACGGCAAGGGCAAGGCTAGGTGTATTAACCCTAGCACTAAACCCCAAACTTTAAAAAAGTGTACTCAACCCTAACCCGAGCCCCTGACCTACAGTAAGCTTAACACTACACCTGCTCTAATCCTAAACTTTATCCTTACCCCTCGCCTCACCCTAGCATCACCCCAAAGTTAAACTTGAAACTGCCCTTTATCGTAACACTAACCTTTATCTAACACTAAACATCACTGTACAACTAAGGCTACACCCACCCTACACCGAACCCAGCCTAAGCCCCATCTCTAGTTGTAAACCTAAGACTGTCCGCCAACCTAAGACTTACCTTAGCGCTACCGTATTGTACCGTGTAGCGCCGTTCTTAGATGTGGCATTCACCCTCAGCAGTGATATTTTTGCAGCAGTGGCTTCTATAAAGTATACAATGAATGCAGTGAATTATCAGGTGTGGGAGGACATCTAACCGAGGCAGAATCGAGCTCCCAACAACTGCCAGTGTGTGAGCAAGAGAGAGGAAGGAAAATGTGGAGCGAGGAGTGAGTGGGCATATGTGCATTTACATCTGTATGTGCATGTGTGAGCACACGTGTGTCAATGTCTTTCACCCAGGCAGCAATGACGCCTCTTGTGCAGGTGAACACCTTCTGGACAATCTTATCCCATTATGTCTCTTTCACAGACAATGCAAATCCCTGCCACGTGTTTGTACCCAGCAGCTCTCCCATACCTGTCCCCCCTGTCAACATTCAGTGGATTAGTTCAGCCAGGAGCTTGTTTATGCTCCTTCTCTGCACAGCATTCCCTTTGCTTTGTTACATCATGTTACACAATCCAAGGATTTCACTCTTAAATTTTGTTTACTCTCTCAGCAATCTGCTGCTTTGCAAAGCTGGGTCCACACATTATAAGTGCTCCCATTAAAACCATCATCAGCAAAGCCACAAGGCATGGTCTTTTGTTGGATCAGTTTAGCTCTCATGAGTCTATCTCATACAGTTTCCACTTTCACGCAGGCACACTCACGTGTAACACACACACATGCACACACTTTACAGCAAGGGAGTCATACTTGTCATGGCTGCAGGTCAGTACTGAGTGTGTGTGTGTGTGTGTGTAGGGGGGCTGGAGGGACTCGTTTGCCTCTCTATGGCAGGCATAACCAGGCAAAATGCTGTGACTCAACATGGCTGGTATTCTAATTACCAAAATGGCTGCTTTGTGGGTGGATGCACCGGCAAGTACCACTGCCTCCATAGGCACTGGCCGCCCGTCCACCGTAGGTATGGAGTACTGCAGGCTGAGATCTCAGTTGGGCATCACGCCAGCTGACCAATGGCCGAAGAAAGTTCACCCAAGACCCTTTCTGGATGCAGTATTACTCAAATATGATGTATTCGTGTTTGAGGTTGCACGAGATTGGCAAGACAAGAGCTGTCTCTAGACCACAACAAATACATGAAATCCTTCTATTGCACCACAGGAAAAAAATATTCGAACAAGCTCAGAACAAGAACTATCTCACAATAGTCAAGTTTTTGCACTACATTTTTGAAGCGGCCTTTGCACAAGTAGCAATATGCATAAGTAACGCCCAGATGTATTAAACGTTTCATGATGCTAAGGGGTGATATGTGATGAAAAGCAGTGCAAACAAAAGCAGCAATTAACTTTTGTATGCAAAAAGAATTTTGCACGAAAAATGTTGCCACAATAGAGGTTCTAATCTATATTGTGTCAAATGGTGCAAAACGTCTGATAATCTCTTTACACAGGGCCTATTGGGGCATACACAGCACAAACGACCCTAGAATTCCATGTAAAGCCAGACGAATTAAAATCATGTAAATTAAAGCGCCTGGTTTTGCATGGAGTTCTAGCCCTGAATGAAAACAGGTGGATCGACGACCAAAAGAAAAAAGGCCTGACATTTCCATACATAATAGATCTAATTTAGGCACAATTACACGCACTAGGCAACTTACCCACGGGGCTTCTCAGCCCATAAAAATGTGTACTGCAACGTGTGCCTCGAGTAGACACCTCACACGATACATTATTAGCTCCCCTTTGTACCGTGCTTGATAATGTTTAGCACTGAGGAAACAAGACATTACATATTGCATTACATTACAAATGGCATTACATATATATTCAATCTAGTGACAGCTGTAAGACCTCTGTTGACTTGAGGTCTCTGCACCAAGGAACACGTATGTAGCAGACCATCGTAGGATGCTGTTTCCAAAAGTAGTGACGCGTCCTCATGGTTGGTAGCAACTGTTCAAACCATCTCACTACCCGAAATATTTTTTTTAAACTCCTAGTGACCGCTCTGTAGAGTGGGAAGAATGACAGGGGGTGTTCTAGCAAATACCAATGCCACCATCTAACAAGAACAACATGTACAGTTTTAGGAAACAATTAAAAACATACCTTTTTAGATAAATTATCAGGCCTTACTTAGATATGTTGTCAGCCCTCCTTCTGTTAGCGCCGGGAAGCCCGATTTGGGCCGCTGTTTGCGCTCTACAAACCCCATAACATAACATAATTGGGTGTTCCTATTGAGTAACACAGCTCATTTCCTTAGGACACTGCTCCAAGGTGAGGTAAATAAACTTACTGCATGAAGAGACAGCATTTACTAGTGCAGGGAAAGCCACTCCCAGGATGGCCGTGTGGCAGTAAAAGCTGCATTGTTTTGATTTCAGGTTAAAATATAAGTCCATAGTCAAAAGCATTACAGTCCACGGGCCATTGTTTATCACCTTCCTGTTCAGATAGGTGCGAAGATGGCAATGAAAGTGTCCCTGGGAGAGATTTTTGCAGGTTCTGCAGATTACTAAATATGAGCAGGGTGATATCAGGAAAACCTAGTGGTAGGGCACTCGGTGGATTAAGGGTTTGACAGTTTACAATGTGGGTAGTTGACGTGATGATGTATGGTCAGGAGGGGTGGCCTAAGGGTGCACTTTTGTGAATGAGGGAAAAGATCCTGTAGCCAGATGTACTAACAATAGGCCAACTGCAAATCAGTGGCAACTGGTTTGTAACCACAAAAACGTGTGCGCAATGTACACCAAAAATGTGTAGTGGTCACAAAAATGAACAGTGATCTGACATGCATTCATTTATTTATAACTTTATTCAATTCCATTATAAAATCATAAAAGTACAATAAAAATACATTAATTAAACGTGTTATTAAAAATAAAAACTTCAATTATACATCACTAATCACTTGGTAATTTATACACTTTGTCCCAGTACTAAACAAGAGCAGGGGACATTTTCTTTCTAGCATAAATAAAAAAAAGGCCCAGAGTAAGCATGCCGTAACGAAAAGTGGCAAAATATAGCACTTCCTGAGATGACAATAAAATTAGCAAAAAATAACTACATGCATAGCATTCTGTTCCATCAAGCAATCACAAGCACAATTAGTTTGGTTTGTAGACCAATCATTCATTTTGGGTAAACTAATTAGACAATAAAACATTTCTAATCTTAAGCAGGTCAAAACAAACCTATGCCTGGGGTTTAATACAACTTTGAGGTAGGGTTGCATTTCAAACGTGGTTAAAATAAATTGAATTTTTAGAACACTTGGCTTTGGAATTTCAATGATCAATCTAAGATTCTCTAAGTGCATCATGCCTTCATTTTTCAGAACTTTTCTACTGATAAGTCCTAATGTTTCAGGCTTTTCAAATTACTCAGGGTGCCCCAAGTCGCGAAAGAAACGAATATATGTGAACCATGGCATGTGCAAATGTTAACTGGACTTGAGGCAATCCATGATGATAGCATGATTTAAGCCAGTAGGTGCTGAAGTCCAGACTTTATACCAAAGTAAAATTGGCTGCAACATTATTAGGCCTGTGAGGAACGGAGCCTCCAGCTCAGCAAGGCATACATATACTGAAGCACCTTTGGGGGTAGCAAGAAGATGCCTAAAATCTCATTCTCTACAATTTGCAAGGCTGTACATTTAGTATAACTCCACAAATCTGCCCCATAAAGTGCTACACTAAGGCATTTAGCTTTATCGATCTTCATCATCACCTCGGGGATTAGAACCCAGTCATCTTGCAAAGTTTCTAAGAGCCATGCAAGCTTTATTAAATTGTAGCTTCCCACTGACAATAGCCTGTTTCCATGAGCCATCTTTATCAAATTAAATCTCCAGATATGAAAAACTATTTGTAAAATCGATGTTAGTGCCATTTATTTGCATGTCTCAATAAGTGGCGATCCTCTTCCCACATTTCATGATAAATATTTTTGTTTGATTAACTAACAAGCCAAGATCCTGAAATTTGTGAGTATGATCTGTAGGCTCAGCGGAGTACGGCCATGAGAACAGCGTCGTCAGCATAGAGGAGGACTGAGACAGGGCAGCTTCCCATTTGTGGAAGATCTTTAGAAGATGCAGTTAGTACAATGCCCACACTATTTATATATAGTGAAAATAGGAAAGAAGCTAGGACACAGCCCTGTCTCACCCCCATCTCCAAGCAAAAAGCTTCAGTACATTCTCCCCTGGTACCATACCTGACCCTGGCTTTGCATCCAGAGTACAAATCCATCAGGAAACTAATAATCGGTGCCTCCATCCCCATATCTCTCATTATTGACCATAGTTTGGCATGGATAACGTGAACAAAGGCCGAAGACTGATCGACAAAAGCTAAAAAGATGTTCCCCTCTTTGATCTTCACGTACTTTCCAATTAGCATACTTTGATTAACACCCTGCTCTATTGTCCCAATCCCAGTGCAGAAACCATGTTGCAGGTCTGATAAAATATTGTGTGTTTCCTTCTAATCTTGTAACCTGTTCAGCATAATTCAACCTGCTTACTTCACTAAAGAATCACGCAGGAAGATTGGTCTATAACAAGTGTGGTTTTGATGGTCTCCCTCTTTGTGAATCGGGACAATAGTTAACTCTGCCCACATTGTTTAAACATTTTTTTTTTACTGCATGCCCTCAGTACTAAAGCCAAGAGGGGCCCCTATAGAGCAATACTGGCCTTAGACAAGTCCACTGGGAATGCATCTGGGCCAGGGGCTTTACCACCTTTACTTGCATTTATTGCATTATTAACTTCCTCCATGCTGAAAGAAACAATAGCGGATGTTTAGAAGGAGTCTTCAGTTTCGTTATGACTGTATCAGTAGGAAGGGAGTAAGTGCTTGACTCAATCTCCAGTATTGCCATTTCAATCCCAGGGCCTTCATCTGGGCTTAGTGGTGAGGACTTAATAACCCACCAAAAGGCATTATTATCATTGTTAATACTTGCCTCATGTAAAGCTTCCCAGGCTATCTCCCTTAATTGAAATGTTCTTTGCTTCACCGCCCGTTTATAGTCGGTTCTACGTATCTGAACTTCGGATTTGCACTTGACAATTTAACAAATCATAATTTTTGCAACATGAATTTGTGATTACAAACTGCAAGCGGCAAATGGTATGTACTAAGCATTGGCAGTGTGTGCATTGTCACAAAAACAAGTGAACCATCAAGTGGAAGCAGGAGATGTTTTGTACCAAGTTGTGCCAAAGATTACATTATTTATCTATTCATTTAGGAGTTTTGTAAAGCTCTGGCAGGGGCGTGACACAGGCCCCACAGCCCCCGCGGTAAAGCCCCTCCCCCCGAGCTGCAGGCCCCCCATCACAGAACTCAGGCATGAGAGCCCCGGATTAAATCCAAAGCGGGGGCCCCTCTGTGAACCTGGTAGAGGGGCCCGTCAACTTTTGTTACGCCACTGAACTCTGGAACACGTACCTTTAAGGCTGCTGCAGTGTGCTCAAAGGAAGAGAAGAAAAGGTAGAGACTAAGGCTATGTAAGGTGAGGCATGATTTTTCTGTATTACTCTAACATTGCTCTTGTCAACACCAAATATGAAATACAAGCCTGTTTAATGAGTTCAGTCTTCAGGAGTTTTCTTAACAGGAGATTGGTAAGCACTGCTCTCAGGTGGGCGTTCAAGGTATTCCAGGACTTGGCTCCATGTTTTTCTCATTTGAGTATTTATGGATGAGATTCATATTTATTGATTGAATGTTAATGCCTGAAATGGAACTTGAGGCTAAGTATTGAACGTAACTAGATCCTTAGTTCCAAGAGGCCTTCATGATGGTGCATACCAACTTGGATCTAATCATGGATTCCACCAGCGGGGGACTCTCAAGGACACTTTTTGATTGGTAATTTCTGTGGCATGAGATAGAGTTTGGCTGCATGATTTTGTAAGCTTTGCAACCTGTCAATAAGCTTTTTTTGGGAGAAATATAGTAGTCTTGTTGACCCCCTAGCAAGAGGTGTTGTCAATTCCACCCACTGATTGGAATGCCTTAGTGGAATGAACTTTTGATGACAGGCAATTAAAGGGTAATGACACCGACTACAGTGTCTACTGCGATAGCTGGTGGGAGGAGCCAGTTTCGAATAGGAAGCGTGCCCCCTTGCTTGTCTTTAAAATCTCATTTGCCTTGAGAAAGAGAATTTTCCTGACTGGACTTGCCCCCCAGCCTATCAAACGGGTTTTCTTGGCTCTGAATTCCTACCTATGACCATTTCATTGTGAATTATTTGTAAAATCATTCTCACTTCAAGCAAAGTAAGTGCTCCCCTCCAATGTACTCTGTAGTTGGGAGAGGAGAAAAGCAGAGCAAACGCATGAAAAAAAGGTGGTTCAGCGTTTCCTGGAGATTGGTTAATGTGAATGGTGGTCACTACTGAACAATACCTGGAAATCCATACTTAGAAAATTGTTACTTTCGCATTATTCAGCCCATATTGCTGTGGGTCACCAAAATACCGTGGCGGGTATGTGAACACACTGTTGATAAACCCCTGCTTTCTGTAATGTCTGTTGTTCCCACTGTGCGCATCAATCTGAAATAAAGCAGTGATCACGGCCTGACTATTACAAAGATTGACGCCTTTGGCTTCCTGGAACTTTGCAACAGCCAGGAAGCAGAAAACAACAACCCTGATGTGCTCTTACATTTAATTACAAATAATTAACTCCTTTTTATGCTTAATTGTGTCATAATCACTTTCCTGGTAGAGAATCTGTCAAGGGGCAGGCTTCTTTTACTTAGTTTCTTACGGCCTTTCTTAGAAGGTCAGTGTTAAGTTTATCATTGAAGGCCATTGTCTATAGAATTCGTATGCACTCATCTGCTGGTGGGTTCCTTCTCTCTCATGGAGGAGCACCCTATCGTTACAATACCCTGTTGAGGAGAAAGCCAAGGATTTGTCATAATCTGGTAAAATCACAGCGTTTTTCTGAGAGGCAGACAACTCTAATCTTTCTAGAAAAATTTCCAGTGGAAGGGGCATGTGGTCCTTCATTAACATATTTGAATTCTTAAATTATTTTTCTGTGCGTGCTGTTTGTGTGCACATATATATTAATATAAAATTGTCTGTAGATATATATATATATTTTTGGGGGGACAAAGGCGTGTAGCCGAAACGCGTCTGTTGGGTGTGTTTTGTGTGCGGAATAAATACTGAATAACATCCCCCTGTGTGCGCCTCATCTCTGATCCACGAGCGGATCGTCGTACAATTCATATATATATATATATATATATCTTTAAACCTTACCCAGCTGGGAAAGAGCGAGTCGCACAACTTCACGGACATTTTCATTTTTTATTCAGGGTTTAAAATCAATGTCCCAATGCATTTCGGTCATTCACTCGGCCTTCTTCGGGGGAAAGGGTTCTTCAGACAGCATCCGGTTTCGCCTCTGGGTACCAGGTGATTACTATTTCCTTTTTGATTCTTTCCCTCTGGTGGGCGTTACAAATTCGGTAAATTGCAAGACTTTCTGGTATCCGTAGGCTGCATACCAAATTAATTAGACCATGTCTGTCCCTAAAATCAATGCCGTGATTTCCCTGCACGCCACTTTGATGCGTGATAGGGACTCGAACCAGAATCCAGTTTCTGGTGGCAGCCGCTGCCCTGGAGCTTTCCGCTACTCTGTCACAGTCGTCCTTTGTCGGGCAGGCATGGCGCTCTTCAGGAGGTGCGTAACTCCGCGGCAGGACAAAGCAGTGAATAACATCTTTAAACCTTACCCAGCTGGGAAAGAGCGAGTCGCACAACTTCACGGACATTTTCATTTTTTATTCAGGGTTTAAAATCAATGTCCCAATGCATTTCGGCCATTCACTCGGCCTTCTTCGGGGGAAAGGGTTCTTCAGACAGCATCCGGTTTCGCCTCTGGGTACCAGGTGATTACTATTTCCTTTTTGATTCTTTCCCTCTGGTGGGCGTTACAAATTCGGCAAATTGCAAGGCTTTCTGGTATCCGTAGGCTGCATACCAAATTAATTAGACGATGTCTGTCCCTAAAATCAATGCCGTGATTTCCCTGCACGCCACTTTGAAGGCGAGATAGGGACCCGAACCAGAATCCAGTTTCTGGTGGCAGCCGCTGCCCTGGAGCTTTCCGCTATTCTGTCACAGTCGTCCTTTGTTGGGCAGGCATGGCGCTCTTCAGGAGGTGCGTAACTCCGCGGCAGGACAAAGCCGTGAATAACATCTTTAAACCTTACCCAGCTGGGAAAGAGCGAGTCGACTCTTTTCATAGCGCTGTGATCCCGCCCCTTGATGGGCCTGTCCAATGACAGCACTGCACTATGGGAAATGTAGTCCAGGTATTCTAACCTTTGGATGGTAGCACTAATTTCTGTCCCAAATTTAAAAGCCCTGGATGGGCCACCGCCAGCAGTGTCCACTATTCATCCCACAGCCGTGTTCCACGTGTCGGCCCCGCATTATCCGCATTGGACAGGCCCATCAAGGGGCGGGATCACAGCGCTATGAAAAGAGTCCAGGAGCACGCATTCACCCAGCGATCGCCTCTGAGGAAGAACATTTCGAAATACGTCAGTCTCTCGCACCTTTCAGCTGTGTTTGTGTGCTGTTCAAACTGTGTGGGCAACTTGGAGCGTATATTTTGGGTGGCCGCCCACGCCGCAGAACCTGCACTACCCCGGTAATCTGGGGGCCACGCGGCTTCGAATAATACGGGGCTGACACGTGGACCCACCACTATAACTCACCACTCATAACCCCATTAAAATATTAGCACATATACTCACAATTATACTCAGACACTTAAGCACCCACTGACAGATCTGCTCAGACACTCATGCACTCATTCAGACACCCACTCAGACACCCTCTCAGACACTCACACACCCACTCATTGACCCACTCACAGACTCATGCACCCACTCACAGACCCACTCAGACACTCATGTACTCATTCACAGACTGACTCACAGAAACATGGAGGGCCTTGCAGATCACTCAGACACTCTCACACCTACTCACAGATGCACTCAGACACCCACCCAGAAACTCACACATCCAGTGAGACATTCATGCGGCCACTCACAGACTCGCTCTCAAAGGTTACAGGTTACACTTAAGAACAAAAACGTAAAAAATCCTTAGAAATTCACTTGAAAAAACAAAGGTTGCAGACTCATTATAGTTAGAAATTAGAATTTTAAGGGATGTTATAGTTATGAAATAGAATTTTTTTTAAACCTTGGAAATACACCTTCTTTTGCCGTATACGAAGTCTGATAAAAAACGACAGTTCGTTATTCTATCACCGGCTTATGTTGGGATCTGATTGCAACCAATTTTTACACCGCTTGCATGATCCTAACTATTTCAAGCGTGTGAAATTTAAGTCAGCCAGGCACATTAAAAAAAATTGGGACCAAATACCGACTATTGGGAAAATCACCTTTTACAACGCTGAGCTCAGAATATGGGGCAATCCAGGACTTCCCGATATCTTCTCTGATGGAGCAGGTCTTCTCTGGGAGAGACATGGCATTAATACATTGGGGGACCTATATGGCCAAAATGGCTTCATGGATTTTGAAGCACTTAAAATTTTGTATAATTTAAGGGATCATATGTACTTTAAATACATCCAGATAAGGGATCATCTGCTCTCTAAGATGAAAATTACGGAAGTAATAGAATCAGATATACTTATTTGTCTATACTCGAATAAAGTAAAATCATTAATAAGTCTATGGTACGGACTCTTAACACAGGGCAAAAATGAAGATTATACAAAAATAGCTGCTAAATGGTCATCCAGACTGGGTATGAATATTAATCCCATACAGATTTCACATTCTTTACGCCATATAAACTTGATTGTACAGTCTACTAGCTTGAGGCTACAGTCATATAGAACCATCACACAACTCTACTATTCACCACAGAGAATAGCTAGCTGGGTACCGGGTAATCAAGCAAATAAGAAAACTAAGTGCCTGAAGTGTGATCAAGAAGCGGCAGGCATAGAACATATGCTCTTCTCATGCCCAGCGCTTTCACCATTTTGGAAAGGGCTGACCGACATCTTAAATAGCAAACAAATCGCTACACCACCCTTGTCAGCACAATTGGTCTTACTAGATATTCAGGAAACTAATTGCCCATACAAAGATTAAATAACTATTATTTATGCATGTGCCAGGCTAGTCATCGCTAGACTATGGATATCTAAGGATATCCCAGATGTCTTCGAGTGGTGGCTCTTGGTAAAAGAAATTAACACTATGGAACTGTCGTTAGCAAGACACAGAGGCCTTAAGGCTCTCCAAAAGAAGGAAAAAATCTGGTTAAATTTTTCTTAATTACGATCTATTCGAACTAGAAGAGAATGAGGCCAGCTCAAATATTGGTCTATTATTTGTAAGACTGTATCTTTTCTTTCTATTATCTTCGTCAAAGATTAGTATTTGTCAGACCTCTGTCTCTAACGTTCTTTGTCTCTAAATTGCTTACTTATTTTGTATTGTAATTTCTTTTTATATTTTTTTTGAAACGTATACTACATGTGTATTTTGTAGTTTTGTTCTTCCTTCAATAATAAAAATATTTTTTTTAAAAAAAGGAAATACACGGAGAAAAACAAAAGTTACAGGGATATTATAGTTAGGCTCAGATTTCCTTCATGCAAAACCAGTGAAATTCAGCAGTTATAGTTACCTGGGCTAACTATGACTTATGCCCCCACAATGTACTGCTTATGATCTCATATATTACATCACTCATGACATGGTAAGTGACATCACTGATAACATCTCAAATTACATTACTGAGGACATCGTCCATAGAACCACTAACACACCCACTCAACTCCCATAGAACCTCTCATACACTCACTCTCACCGCACCACAAGCCCCCATATACCAATTCACAGACCCATACCAGTACTCACACACCCACTCACCCATACAGAAACTCACACAGCCACTCACTTACCTACACAGGTACTCACACACACACACTAACCTATACAGCCACTTCCTCACCAATACAGCTACTCAAACATCCAGACACACAGACACTACACACCCAGTCATATATCCTTACAGCCATTCACATACCCGCTCAATCTCCCATGCAGAAACTCACACAGCCACTCATTTACTCATACATATACTCACACACCCAGACCCATATAGCCACTCACACTGCCTCTCACTCACCAATACAGCTAGTCAAACACCCAGTCACTTACCCATACAGCCACTTACACAGCCTCACACTCAGCCATTCAAACCACTCACACACACAGACCCACTTACATACACATTCACACATCCATACAAACACTCAGAAACACTCACTTACCCTTACAAGCACTCACACAGGCATTCAGTCTCCAATACAGCCACTCTCGCAACTCACTTACCTATACACACACCAAAATTGCTACTTACTCACCCATACAGCCACACATACCCACTCACACACCTATGCAGCCACTCATTCAGCCACTTACCCATACAGCAACTCACATGACCATTAACACATCCATACAGCAACTCACACACCCATACAGCCACTCAGACATCCACTCACACAATAATATATGTAGTCACACAGCCATTCAGATTAGATGTGCTAGAAATAGTATGACTAATTACTAGTACAGAAAGACTAGTAATTTAACTTATGCTAGTAATTTAACTTATGCTGTAGCTTGGTATATATCTTCAAGTCTCAGAAACATTTATTAAACACTCACAACCATGAGATGATGTCATCAGTGATGTCATTTGAGATGTCTTGTATATATATATATATATATATATACACAAACATATATGTGTGTGTGTGTGTGTGTGTGTGTGTGTGTCTGTGTGTGTGTGTGTGTGTGTGTGTGTGTGTGTGTGTGTGTGTGTGTGTGTGTGTGTGTGTGTGTGCGTGTATGCATACATATATACCAGTAGGTAGCTATAGTTAGAACCTCGGAAAAGCATTTTGTTTTGCTAATAACTTTAGCACTGTTTCATGAATCTTCATGAAATTTAAACAAATAGTTTACCAGTCACTCAAGCTGCTGTCTAGAAAGTTTTGAGGTGATTCATTAAGCGGGGGCCAGGAAAAATGGGGTCGCAAAATGTATTTTCCCCTTTCAATTTCCCACAAGAAGTAGACATGACTACAGCCCAAACCAATGAACGGAATTACACCAAATTTGAAAGACATCTAGATCTTAGTCGAGAAAGAGTGATTTTTGTGATTTTGTGTAAATAAGTTCAGGGCGCATGGAGTTATTAAGTAGAACAAACATATGTATATCTGGAGACACATATCCAAGTGCCAACAGCAATGCAGTGATTGGCTTAGCAGCAATCTGGGAGAAACGTTTTGGCTTCCATTTTGTGCATCGGGGCACGGTTCCCAGGGGGGTGGAATAGCATGTATAAGTGTTAAAAGGGGTCTGGTTAGAGGTACCCTGATCCCTTAGGACTGATGGTGCGGTCAATGAAGTACCCCTCATGGACAAGAAATTATCCCAAAAAGTTTTTTAGAGTGCGCAAGGATCCACAGATCCATCCGAATGCTCATGGATATCAGCGGATTTGGGTAGATCGCTGATCCAGACCACAATTACAAAATACACATACACCCACTCACAGACCCACACACCTACTCACACACACTCACATACTCACACAGACTCTCACACATATATTTATACACAACCACTCACACACCCACTCACACCTCAACAAAATGACTCACACACCCACTAACAGAACCACACAGTCACACACACACACACACACACACACACACTCACACCCATACAGTCACTCTCACAGCCATACAGCCATCCACACACCCACTCACCGACCCACAAATCAACTCGCACACACATTCACAGAGCCACACAGCCACTCACCCACAGAACCACTCACACAAACACTCACACATCCATAAAGCCACTCACACATCCACTCACAGACCCACAAAACCGCTCACACAGCCACAACCACTTACCCACCCAGACAGCCACTCACACAGCCGCTCACACACCCATAAAGTGCATCACACACCCAGACAGCCACTCACTCAGCAACTCACACACCCATAAAGCCAATCACACACCCACTCAGTCACTTACACAGCCACTCACACATTCAGGCACTGATACACTTGAAGAAATTGCAATAGCATATGTTTACATTTAATGTGTTGTTGTTTTTGTATTGAAGGTGTGCAATATAACCAGCCGACCACTTATTTGTCTGAGGATTCGCGACAGTTCCACAAATCCATAAAATGAATTAAAACAAAAGAAAACTTGGTGCATTGCATTCATAGAAATACTACATAAGTTACCTTACCATAATTTTTTAATGTTTAGTTTTAAAATATATAATAAAAATGAATGTGTGAATAAAGTATATTCATAAACTTGTGAAAATATATATCAGTGAAATGATCTTATGTGTCAAATCGTAGCAAAACTTATATTACAAAAACTGTGAAATTCACTAAACATACAAAGGTTACTGGGACGTTATAGTTAGGAAATAGCATTAAAAAACATAGAAATTCAATGAAAAAACAAAGTTTACAGGGACGTTATAGTTAGCTTCAGATTTTATATACACAAAACCATAGAGATTCATCAGTTTTTTATCTCAAGTACCTACAACTCGTGCCATAAGGAAGTGTAACTTGCATCCTCACGATGCACTGCTAATTACCCCACTTATTTAATCACTCGTGACATCTTCTAAGACAGCATTATTAATATCACTGCAACATTTGCAGTGAAATTATTGATGAGAAAACTGCATGGTGGGGGCACGAGTTATAGTTATTTGAGATAACTATAACTGCTGAATATATATATATATATATATATATATATATATATATATATATATACACACACATTGTCCCACCTATTTAAGAACGACTGAACCTGAATAAGAATAGAGGTACTGTCATACCTCCCTGTCACTTACGGGAAGTGCTCCTGCCTTTTTGTCTGCACAAGAAAGAGTTGGGTAGGATGATTAAGATTGCAGTATATCCGTCGCATTTCAGACACACGAGATCAAACATAAAACCTGAAGAATTTATAAAAGTGCATGCTGAAGCTTTCACAACTGATCGGCTCTCACTTACTCTGTTTCCGTAGTGGCCATTGTGAGAGCACACAATACCTCAATGCATACAGCATCCCCTTGCTGACATGCCTGGCACTTACACAATGTTCGCAGGCCAGTTCTGCTGTCAGCTTATCTATGATGGACAAAACGAATGAGCAGCTGTTTCAATGAAAAATAGATGTGGATGGTAGATAATGACTGCCCGTTCATACAACCTGTTTCTTTCTCCGCATAGCCTGCATTCAGTCATTCCAAGGCTTTTATGCTGCCACTTGCTGTGCCTTTCGTCTTTTTTAAATTCTGACTCTCTCTTCTCTTTGCCCCATTCCTTCCTCTTAGGCACTGTTTTATGCATCCATTCTCTGTTATATGTCTTTCGGTACTAGTCTGGAAAATCAAGTGGGAAATATCGTTATATCTTAATATTGTAGCCAGAACAACACTGACAAAAATATCAACAGGGAATAGGTAAGCATATGTGTATTATTCTTGACTCCACATCTTTGTACCTTAAAGATCTATATTGTCACGGTATATGGATGCAGAGTTAGGTATGGATAATTTATGGAGGGTTATCTATCTATATTTTTGTCCTTAATATTTTGGCTACGATATTACAGTATACCAATATTCCCTATTTGATATTCAGGACCCACATCACACAAACAAGTTTGTCTATTCAGGAAGTAGTATTAACTTTGTGACTTGTCAAAGCAGCCTTGAACTCAAGAAAAAAGCATTTGTACCAGAAACCTTGTGAAGAGTCACCCAAAAAGTACACATGAGCAGACAATGTTGTGTTGCTACATTTAGAGGTGGTGAGGAGTTGTGATTAGTGGTGTATCAGATAAAAACACTGACACTGTGTATATGTTTACATTGTATATTGCATGTGTTTATAGGGGACTGTCAATGATGTCCACGTATGGGAAGGCCAGCTGAGGATATACTAAAGAGCTGGCTGTCAGCCACGTTGATCCCAAACATTAAACAGAAGAGAAGTACTGAACGTGGAAAGGGAGGGTGTGCCCTGTGATTGGTCAGGAACTTGTTCTGATGGAGGTGTTCCTGTATGTTGAACCTGTCTAGGGTGGGTGGAGAGTCCCTCTCCTATGGACGTCACTTGGGAGTAGTAAGGGGTTGCAGCTGTGACCGCTAGCTTGCTCCCTGCTATTTCTGGCACTTTGTTTACGACCCCCTGGCCTTCTGCCTCCTCTGAGGCCAGTGGTCGCAAACAAAGTGCAGGAGTAGCAGGGAGAAAGCTAGAGGTCACATCTGCGACCCCAGACTACTCCCAAATGACGTCCATGCCCTCTCCATGGAACTTGAGACCTTGGAATAAGAGTGCAATCAGCAGCCCTCTACCTGCGCCGGCCAGTCCCTACCATACCACTCACGTACCAATAACATTTGGCCATACTATCCAGGATTTAGTCAGGATAATCCTTGCCACCCGCTTAGGAGGTTTATTATCCAAGAAAAAAAGACAGTATAGAGACATGATAGCACTACAATAGGCTGGCCATCAAGCCACCTCTACCTGGATCTAAATAAACAGACCTCGTTGACAAGAGTAGGGAGAAATCTGCAAGATCTAAACAGGGGCTCTTTGTGCTGATCAAAGTTCAAGTGCGGCGCTGCCAATCTTGAGGGTGCTATAGACGTACATCGATATAGCACCATTAATTTACAATAAAAATTGGTTGACATTTATTGAATTCTTATACTTGTTCTGCGTGTTCTATTTGATCAGTTAATAAGCTCCTTATAGTATTATGTGTCAGCACTTTACAAGTGAAAAAAGATATATTGCCCTCTACACTTAAAACGTAACTTGTGATCTTCCATTCTTGGAGATGGATTTTTCTCACTTGTTGGTGACTCAAAGAATGCCATAGCACCCTTCTCCTGCTGCTGTCATTCATCAGTGTAAACAAATCACTTTTTGTTAGCTTACACCCGTTCTTATTTCTAAGAGGGCTCAAAAACATAGCCTTCAGTGGCACCATTTGTTTTCATTGTACATGCAAAGAAATATGAAGTGGTCCACGCCATCTGCTGTACTAGAATTGCCGTAGTTTCAAATCACAGTTGCCCAGGTGGTACATACAGTTGTTAGCCATCATTCTTACATTTTCACTATAAATAGCATTTACAGAAATCGCATTTAGAGCTGTCATACGGAAGCATACTATCCAGTTAGTGTTGTCCAGGATCATGTGGCATCTGGTAAGCCCCCTTCTTCTGAAGTATTGTTGGCCATCCTGCAACTGAGCAAGATTTTCTAATCACCTTTTTCTCAGAATGTTGTGCCTAGAGCCGCACTGTCCTAAAAAAGACATTTGGCAGTGCCAGAAGTGCTGATTGTGACAGGTCAGTGTGTGGGCCGTGTTTTGATGTTTGTGGGCATGTTTTATGGGCTGGTTGGTCAGGTTTTGCTGTGGTATTCCCCGATATTTCCACTAGCATTGCCGGCTGCAAGCATAAATGTGTGCATTATCTCATTCCGTGGGAAACACCTATACAGCATCTCTTTACCAGGTAAAAACTGCCTTAATTTTGCAAAAATGGGCCACTTTTATAGCTGTCTGATTCGCTTACATGGATCAGTTTTACTTTGGTGCCCAGGCCTATTTTTTGTCACGGTCCACCTCTGGTTGTGCTGCTCCACTCAGCTGGTATCTGTCTCTGTTCCTTTGTTGCCCTCTGGGTGATACCAAACAGACAGAAGTGTCCAGAATAGGCTTTGCATTTTTAAAAGTGTAGTTCTGGACGTCCTTCCATAAGCAATGCCTTCTGGCCATACATTTTGCTCCTTCTGAGCCCATTGTCTGTTTCTGTGGTATCAAAACGTACATACATGAACCCAATTATTACTGGCTCTCCGTTTGGAGATTAGTCACTATCTCCAGAGCGAGCAGTACCTCTTTAAAAATAATTGTCCTGCTTGAATTTGGGCATAACCGAAGTTCTGCTGCAGTGTGAGAAGTTCTCAGCAAGTTTTCTATTTGCCTTACCAGCTTTAATGACAAAGTCATCGGGGGAGTTATGGAACCTTTTAGATTTAGGTGAGATTCATTGGACTGTATAACATAAACATTGAATGTTCACAGGTTTGGGCTGTTTTTTGCCTAGTTGAAGAACCTGAAATGCAGTATTTACCACTGTAGGCAAATGGTTGTTTGTCACTGGAACTTTAAAAAATGATCTGCTTTTGACTAGAAATGTAGCAACATTAGTTCACTTTTCTGCTTTAAATAACGGAACACATCACATGCCTTAAGTCAAAGCAAAATTCCAACATAGCAGACATATAGAGCACACCATAGAAAAACAGCAAAAACAGAATGTACACAACAGTCATAGCCCAAAGCAACAACTACACAGTACATTATTGCATCATGAAAACACAACTGCTCCAAAAAAATACAACACATCATAAACAACAACAAAATGCAATGCCACAAATATGTACACTTATTCTGGTCACACGCTACCATCTCTGCTTTCCTAATACAGTGGTAAAGACTGTTTGCACCAAGCACTGCCTTGCCTACCATCAAAAACATATATTAGACCCAGTCAAAAATATTTTCTCATCTGGCCCCAGTTCTATTTCACAAATCAACATGATAGTGAAGATGACAAGCCATGACCTACAAAACATCTGAAACTTAGAATAAAGAAAGTAATTGATCTCCGCAATTGTCTTCTCCAGACTATGCCATCTATTCTGATTCACTTGACATCAACAGAGGCAACCCACCGACCTGAACCAGGGGTAGTAAATGAATATTCCTAACAACAGTTCAGGAAGTACAAAACAAATCACAAATTTAGAAAGATCCAATACCTTTCTTATTCTCAATAATAAGGAATTAGAAAAAGAAAAGGAAAAAGAAAAAGGGGAGAAAATGAAGAGGGGAGGGGAGTACAAGATTTTTTTTAGAAAGATATAAATCAAAAAACTATCAATCATCAAATTTGGAAAAGTATCACAAAATGTATTATAAAATAATACGCTCAATAAATATTTGCTGGTTTATGGAAATGCAAACCATATACACAAAACCAAACGAGTGGCAAACAAAATTTGTGTTCTAAAAGAAGGGATACAACATATACTGTGATGTATTCCTATAGGTACTGTATCGATTCCCCTATTCCTGACCCTGGTTTGGTTAATAATTAACTAGCAGTCATCCAACGGTGCAAAAACCGTTATCTGATTAAGCCACACCACGGCACAGAAGCGCGTTATCTGATTAGGTCATAACGCATGCCATCTAATTAGACAAGCGATATTCCTCCAGCCCCTGATAAGGCATACGGAGTTCTCAAAACAAATCAAACCTACAGCGACCTGGGAAATTCCCATAGCCATTGTTTTGATTTCACCGAGAACTTCAGCAAAAGAATGTGCGAACGAGCCCGTTCATATGACATCCTTATTGACGTATATATGTCCATCCTTACGTCAATCTCGGCACCTTTCAGGTATAAATATTACCGACATTGCCTTAAGCAAACACATGCGGTGGTGACGAGATCGGAGCAGCGAGACGTGCTGAGGAGCCCAGCAGAGAGCGAAGCCCACAGACGCTGCCCCGCCTTCCTGACGCGCTGAGAACGAGACGCTGCCTTTCTCCTGCCGAGAAATCCAGCTCCGGCGCTTCCAAGCAGCCCTCGCAGGCAGCTGGAATATCAAGACCTGGGATAAGAGATACCAGCCCTCCATCACTCTAGATCTCAGGTACAGAACTGAATAACCCCTTGCAGAGAATTCTCGAATCAGTCCCTTGGCAAAACAAACTTAACTTAAACTGCTACTTATCTACTCCCGCCCACGTATTAGGCTTAGGTCAGGTACACTGGGGTAGGCGTGGTTAGAAGCACCAGTTGAGTATGATTAGTCAAATGTATATATGTATGTATCTATTTTATCCATTTTAAAGTATCATATGGCTCAGAAACCATATCAATGCTTTTACAGTATTATTTTATAATTCTGTCTCTACTGTATGCACTTACTTAACTACAAGTATTGCAATAATAGCGATTCATTTCTCTTGTATGAGAAAAGAGACTGATCAATAAATAACATCTTTTATTGAACCACGCCCATCTCTTATTTCTCTACAAACTGGTGAAACTAAGAATGCACGTACTGACTGAGTAAAATAAGTTGTCTATTGTTTTCACACGACTCTAGAGATACACTCTTGATTAGGGGAGAGCAAAGTTGTCATGTTCTATGGTTGTCAGAAACTAAATCCCTTCTTGTCTATCCAGGGAGGTTAAAATCCTCCTTGCCTATTCGAGAAAGTTTCTAGTGAACTCTGAGCTAGCTGGCAAACACAAAACTTTAAGTCTAATATCGTCGATAGAAGACCTAGTTAACCTCTGCCCTAGGTCTATACTATTGAAGATATTATTCCAATGCGCAGAGCCTATTGGGATAATAGGAACTACACTACAATACAGTGATTATGTGCCCTCTAAAATTCATCAGCCACATAAGCGTCTACGGCGTTTCAACCGCTGTCAGGACTTGCGGTCATCATCAGGACAGAGACAATTGGAATGAGCGTTAAAAGTCAATATTGTAAATGCTGAACCAAGTGTTCCTGTAGGCTCTCGGTGTAATCACAAATTAATTCCGGTAATTGGTTAAAAGTCAAATGCGTAACCAGGAAAGTAGCGTCAGTTCTTACTGTCATAAAATGTCTAATGGAAGGGAGACTAAATCGTCCGTCCAAGGTGTTCCGGAGCAGTACACTTAGCGATAAATCTGTAAGCCCGTGTGTTTCGCATCCAAACGCCGCAAAGATCCAGGACGATTCAGCATGCGTAGAATTACAAAAGAAAGCTATGTAAATTATAGTTAGTCTAGAACAGAGTTATTTAAACTATATCTGACCAGATAAAGCACACTCTGAGTCTGTGTGAGCAATATCTCTTGGCAGGCACCTCTTCATATGATTGTTGAACCAGCTAGGGTCTGGGAATAAACTATGGAAATTAACGCCGTAGTTCTGGGACCCGCATATGATGAACCATTCCAGCCATCCAAACTCATAACAGCACGGTATGGGGGTGGGAATATCATCTAGACCCGGCATTCCCATGTCCCCTATTTCATGCAACTCATAATGGGGTCCTTGACCCATTTTTCGTTGTTTATTTACATATTTGAAAGGTCCCCTATTCGACCATCTCCCATGTTCTTCTTCCACTCTGAGTCACAGGAGATGCAGACAAATGTTCTTCATGACCCAGAAACATTTTCTTGTTTTTTTAATATAAAATACTCTTACAATGCTGAACATTTTAGGAATTCTTAGCACTTATTATGTTTTTTCAGACCAGCACCAGATGTGCGAACATTTATGTGTTTTTTTATGAGCACTCTTATTTTTATTAGTTTGCTTTTCATCAGTTTGACCACTCTCCAAATTGGAGGTTTATGAATCTGGTCTATCAAACTGTGACTCTTCAGTTTGGAAGTGTATTCAGTGCTCGAGCAGGATCCGTCATAGGCGATGGCACTGACTGATTCTGAGTATAAGAAGGCAAAACCTAGTACATCCTCTGAGTAGCAGTTGCTATCCCTGGCTGCAAAGATGCACACTGACTGTCTCTCTTAGTGGAGAATTGTGTAAAATGTATGGCAAGAATTCAGTTGTAGTTTCAAAATAAGGTCCTTTTCACTCAATGCTAAACCTCACATAGAGGGACCTAAGATGAACTGCCCACTCCCGCTGGTCCCCGGTCCCTAACCTTTCTCTAGACTCTCAAAATAATTAGAAGTAAAATAAAATTCCATTGAGCATCTGGGAAACTTTGGAAAACCATCTAAACTGTTGGGCCATTTATGTCCTCTATTGTGTGCCATTAATAGTAGCAGGGGCAAAATGACAGCAAACCAGGTGGACTTGGCTAGGAATGCCTTGATGTTAAAATCTGAGTCACGCGAATAGGATTCTAAATCTATTTTCCTATTACATGCACCAGTGATGCGTTTCTCTTTATAAGCCTTGAAACGAATAATCAAGAAATGGCACATATAATCAAAAATCTATACTGTTTCCCATGACAAGAATTATTTTTCGTGTTGAATTTCACAAGAATCACATAATTAACAACTTAATTTGATTTGGAACTATTGTGACTTTATATTTGATGCTTGTAATGTCACTTGTGCTCCCTCTATGGCTGTGATTAAATAACACCTTTGAGAAAAGAACCAAAGAATTGTTTGGTGGCCTTACTTATAGCTAGCTGCAAGGCACTCAGTTGTAGGCATGAAGAGCATGGGCCTAATTATTACATTTATATTGTGGTTCTGAAAGTGGATAGGCTAAATGTGAATCCAAGAAGACATTTTGCTTGTTATTGAAAAAATTAGATTTAAGTATAGTCAGAATTCAAAATGTAAACATTTTGAAAAGTCTTCAAGTGATGGAGTGCGCCTTCTCAGGAAAGGTTACAGATACAGAGATTGTTCTAAAAATATCTGAACACTTCCATATATTTCACGTTTTCAGTATTCCTTGTAAGTGTACACTATTCTTGGTAATCCAAAAGTGAGTCACATCTGATTCAGGTGTAAGTTGCATCTACTCACACAACCACAATTTTCAATCAGCTACTATGATGTTATTAGAAACTGTGACTCAAAAATCTGACGCAACCTTGGATAGGAGAAAGTTCAGGGCATTGTCCACCTATAAGAAAACAATCACCCAAAGGTGGCTCATTCCAACGTCAGACGGACTTGTGTAACTCTTCCAAATCATGCCATCTCTTCTGCCCCGTCCACTGCTACTTCACAGGTACTGAACTGAACCCTCGTCGCCCTGTTAAAGAGTTCTACACATTGCTTCTTTGCAGAATTTCTCAAACTGGCTCTTCATTGCAATTCTGTTTGTACCGGTTTGGGATTCTGTAACTAACTTTATACGCACAAACACAAAACACGGCATGTTCCATAAAAACATGAAACAACAGGACATCAGCTTTCCAGTCCGGTTACAAAACAATTCCTTATTGGCATTTACGTATTACAGACACTGTGTGGCGTCCTATGGTTGTAGGAGCATGTTATAAAAAATACATTTATAAATAATAATATCACATATCACGACGCAGGTTGACTTGCACTTATGTTATGGGGCATGTTTCGGGAGCCTTGTCTCTGAGTGTCCATCACTTAGTATGTTAAATGAAATTATACCATGATTATAAAACAATGCCAAGATGTAACATTCCAAGTAGTCCTACGGCTTGTGTTGGTAATAGAAGTCCATATCCATCACATTTGCTCTGATTTACCACCAGCAGTGCCATCCCAAGGGAGAGGTCAGGATTGATTTAGAAATTACATTCCCAAACTGAGGCTGAAAATCCAGCCAAGCGTGAATAGAAAACAATTGACAAAGAAGTCAAAACATGAGCTATTAACCTTGTCTCCGTGTTAAGACGCCATCTCCCAAACCATAAAAACAGTAGGAAGCTGTATTGTATTTACTCTTGTATTGCTTTTTGCGTTACTGTGCGCTTTGGCTTCTCATTGTCAGACCCAGTAAAGTTTAGAAAACGAAATACATAAAAAGAAGGTGACGAGGTGTGGATCAGTGTGTTTCTGTTCACTCCTCCAATATCTAGAGTTTTTTTTAGTTCTTTGCTAATGCCATCTTTTTGTTCCCATCTCTTTGAAATATTGTGCTCCTCTGTTGCATTGAAAAGACTTGCTGCGAAAAGAAGCCAACGGCTTTCATATGTTGTCTTTCTTCTTTCGCACCTGGGGATGAGCATCGTTTCAACTGATGTTAGCTGCTGGATGTCTATTTTCCCCCTCTGTTACTCTGTCTTTTCTTGCAGACAGTGTATGCTTTATGGGGCTGGATTCATGTAGTTACTGCCTTGTGTCCATGAAGTAAAAGCTCCCCCAGCAAACAGGGTTAACTTAACTGAGTGATGAGGAGGGATTACAATGTGTCTAGCCTCAAACAGTCACTCTGTTCCAACATTGTTGTATAGACAAACTGCAAAGGTTGAGCAGAGAAAGAAATTGGGTAAGTATCCCACTATATAGAGGTGATAATGGTGAGCCATGTGGTACACAGCAATTGAAAATTAAACAAACTGATGAAAAATATACAACCCTTTGCTGTTTCCTTTGCCACTCATTGGCTCATGTTTTAGTACTGACCACTAAGGCTGATTTACTTCTCCTACAGGCTCAACTGACCCTTATTTTTGACTGTTGCAGGTAGATCATTGAGGATTAGCCTTGCTCCATAATCCTCATCAACTTTCTGCAGCAAACTAATCCATACTTCAAGAGCGATAGTTTGAATCAAGCATACTAAAGAGCCCTCTTCTCTCTTAAGCAATTTCTTTGCCCATAATCGCAATAGTTCTGCCCTCAACAACAAAATCATTATTCTCAGTGTTCTCAAACTTTGGGATGAAGACACTGATTTTGCTCTTGTCATTGAGGTACCATTAGAAGAACACAGCTTATACGAATTGACCCTCTCTACAGCATACATTCACTCTCAACTGTACCAGTAACATGGCTCTTCATTGCCCTATTGGATGTTGGTGCCATGCCCCCTTAATTTGTATTCACCTCCCCTATTTACATACCCCAGAAATATCTAGTACTCACCACACCTGTCAGGTCATCCCTAGATATAACAGCTCATGCGAAACATCCACCAACTCCTTCAAACTCCCAGCTATTGATTTTTCATGAGTACACCCCATGGACCCCCACCTTAAAGAAATGAAGAATGTATTTGATTTGGTGACAGCCTGAAATCCACGTTAGCCTCTGCACATTTGCACATTTATAAAACGTGCACATTTGCATCTGCACATTTATAAAACAAGATATATTGAAGGCCATCCCAGCAAGACTCTAAGCTAAGAAGGCCTACTTCTCCCTCCTCATACAAAAGCTCACAGCCCATGTACTCTGAACTGGTGAAGGGCTTTGAGCGAATGATATACCTGCTATGGATGAAATATTGCTTAAACAACAAACCCTTGCACACCCCATAAGATTAATACCCTGATATCCATGTCTCCAACGCCTCAACGCCTAATGACAAATGCCCCCCCCCAACTCACCCTTTGGAACACAAGGGTCACATCTCACCCCTCTTCCTGTGTAGAAGGTCATGACCCCGCCTCATTATAGTAAGCACTTAGCTAGACTGGCCTGAAATGCCCCCCTGAGACCTGTTGCCAAAGAGACTCAAGCGCTGATGTCCCTTACATTGTAGTGGAATGCTGGTGTGCCCCTGTGAATGCACTGTCATGACCCTGGTTTGATGAATGTATCCTAACACTACAAAGCAGATGCTTTGCTTGGTCAATGTCTGATTTCAGGAACATATTATTTTTCTTCTTGCCCTTGGTGGTTTATATGTTTTGTCATTTATTCTGCCATTTTCGTGGACCGAATTTGAGAGTTCGTACTCTATTTTGTATAGACTTAAGATGATGAATTTGTATTCTAAAATGGTTATTACTCTTTACTTCTAATAGGCAACTATTACTAAAATAAACGCTCGCAGTAACACCGTCAAGTTTTCAAAACATCTACCACATGTATTAAATCTAAATGCAATTGCTAACAAACTACAATGCTTTACATCCTCTACAGTCCGTTATAAACTTTTTTCTTACCAACGTTTTTTACATAAACTCAAGTTTAAGAACATCTCGACCAACCATTATTCTCACCAGCTTCATTATATTCCACCTCCTAGACACCCAATGACCATCAAAACCACAGTTAATTATGGTTCCGCCTTTGGATTCTTGTCATGCATTGAGATCCATCTAGCCCCAACCCCAAAATTATTATTTAAAAAATCATTAAAAAGAATGTTTTCCACAATACCTCAAAAAAAGCTCAATTACTCAAAAGGTCCTTGGAGAACCCTCACTCCATTGATAATTTCCATCCTAATACAAACTTTCCCCACCTTGAAAATATGATGGAGAAACTCTATGTGAAACTTCAGCGTAGGTGACTTAATGAAGATCACCTCCTTATAAAACATAAGTCCCACTGCAGCTCTCTACGTGGCACTGAGACATCAGGGAGTGTCTCCTAAAATAACATTTGCAGTGGTTGTGGGGGTGGTGCATGGCTGTTATGGAAGCTGTTGTGGCTACTATGTTGATAATTGTTGGTGCTGCTGTGGTCCCTGTTCTGATGTCAACTGTTGTTTGTAGCAGTTGTGGCAGCTGCTGTTGTTCCTGTTGTATCTACAAACATGGTCACAACTGTTGTCTCAACCTTGCTGGCAGCTGTTTTTACAACTGTTGACCTGTTTATTCTGGCAGCCCTGGTCACTGCTGTGTTCTCTGTTGTTGCAGTGATCCTGGATGGCTAGGGTGGTAGATGTGGTTGCTGCTGTGGTCCCTGCTGTGGATGTGTCCTAACATCACAGGAAACATCAGGGGTAGTATTTGCGTTAGAGAAAGTCTGCAGACTTTTACTACTGTTCAGCCTCACCAATACAAAATCACAATGCAAAATGTATGCTTGCATAAATCAACAAAGAATGCCTCTTTCTTTATTCTCATTTTTGCTACCACACCAGTTTTGCCGGGCACTAATGCTGCCTACAGCCAGACCTAAAAAACGATGTCACCAGTGAAGACAGTATCCATAGCCTGGAGTGCTCCTGCATGGAGAGCATGATCACAGTTCCCTGCTGGGAAATAAATCCTGCCTGAAAGAATTCTGAGATGAGAATTTCCTAGCTACTGTGTTGCAGGTGTTCAGTTTTGGCAGGCGCTGACGGTTTGGAAGCCTGCAATTTGTGTCTAGATATGATCTTTTATTGCCACTTTAGGTTAACTAAGCTTCTAATGCTAAGATTGCTTTCACAGATCAAGTGCTTGAAGAGAGGAGGGGCCACATGTATAAACATTTGTAATAGCGATTACCTAATTACGATTTTCAGCGAATCGCAATTAGGTAATCGCTATCACAAATGTATGAAACTCCAAGAGTTTTAAATAGCGATTCATAGGAGGTTGCAAATCGACCTACCTCGTTAATATTAATGAGGTAGGTAT
This sequence comes from Lissotriton helveticus, assembly GCF_964261635.1. Lineage (NCBI taxonomy): Eukaryota > Metazoa > Chordata > Amphibia > Caudata > Salamandridae > Lissotriton > Lissotriton helveticus. The sequence continues at coordinate 690,281,486 of NC_136059.1, read as the reverse complement.
CAATCTACGACCCCCTAGAAATCGCTAAAATCACGGAGATGATGACCTGCTTGGGTCAGAAAACCACCATGTCCATGATTGCTTTTAAATAAAGCAATTTTTTAAAATGTGACACATTTATGCATTTTGAAACAAAAATTAGTGGGTCACTTTTCAATTTTTTAAGAGTAGGCAGTGGTCTTTGTAGGCAGTGGTCCATGGGACCACTGCCTGCTCTTAAAAAAAGTTTTTACATATATTCACAAAGGAGTTTCTTGGTGGCCCGTTCCTGTTAGCGAACAGGTTACCACCAACTTGAAGTTGATGGTAAATGCACATGTTTTGCGACTACATTTATGGTCACAAAACATTGATACATACCTCAATAATTCGGTATTTGGAAGGGACGCTCAAAACGCGTCTCTTCCAAATACGGAATTGCGAACCCATTTTGCAATTCGATAACATATTACTGAATTGCTAAATAGGGTTTGATACATGTGAAAAGCATTTTTTGTGTTCTCAAACGGGTCGATTCTGAGAACTAGCTCATTTGCGAATGCAAAAATGCTTGATACATGTGGCCCAAGATCTGAAGACCACTGTTAGCAGTGTGACCACCATTGAAATGTACTATTGCGATTCACTCTACACAGGTTTCCAAGAGAGGCAGGCTGCTAATGGCTGCATGTCTCATACTTGACGTGGTAAGGTATGACAGCATTTCATTGCCCCTTCGAAATTTAAATCATGAACGAAGAATCACAAGATGAGTCCATTGAAGATGGACATCTGAAAGAATCCCTACTGTGACAGGATTCTTGGTATGTGGGATAGCATGAATCTACTCTTGCTGTAGTCACCTTTTGTGAATCACCTGAGTGGGCCCATCAATCAAAGTGTAATTGTGATACCATTCATGCTACTGGAGAATCAGTGCTGGTTTACACCCTCCATTATAGAGCACTGTACGAAGACCATGTCTATCTGTCTGTGCAAGCAGGAATGAGTGTCTGACACTGTCTTCTGCATTCTTCGAGTCCCTCGTTCTGACAGGAAAAAGGAACTTCTTCCCTGCATATTGTGGCCATCCATGGTGAAAAGGTGACCCCCAACCACACTCGTAAAATGCAGGTCTTGGCATAACGGTGCTCATTACTGACATATTGTTGACACCTGTGGCACGAAGGCGAGCTTTCCTGGTATAATGGTGGTAATTCTTGGATTATTATGGTCATCCATGACAAGATGGCCTCCACCCCTGGTATGTTGGTAATCCTTGTTTAATGGTGAGATTTCTTAGCATATTGTGGGCCTCCATGCAGTGAGCTTGTGATATATATGTACACAAGGCAAAACCTATCAATTTGTAGCAGTAAACAGTAGATCTGTTTTTGGCATCAAAAAGGTATTTACTAAAACTAAAGCTGGTATTTCAGAACAATGTTTTTTTATTAAATGAAAATCTTTCCGAAAATGAAAAGTTACCGTTTGATAGAAAAACGTGCCTATTTTCAAAAACTGACAAGCCTATATTTGAGGAAAAATTGATTATACTTCCAATATATATTCAAAGTAGATCCTTTAAGTACTAACATAATATAAAATGTGTATTTGTAAAGTGCATGTTCACCCAAGGGTACCTCGGCGCTGAATAGCAACTTGTTTATTGTTACCCAACTCAATGGTACTACTTTTTACCAAACTCTAAAAAAACCTAGCCTGGAGGATTAGTGTTACTTTTCTACTGTTCAGGGTTTGCCTTCGGCATGAGCGAGCTAGGCAGCCACCCACGGCACCTTTTTTACAGGATATGTCATAATCTGCAGACAACAAGGTCTATAGTCAACACACTCCCAAAATGGAGAGCAGTATTAGGCGTATCGGAGAAGGAACTATGAACCACAGACTAACGATATCAAACAAACACTTTCAGAAAAGCATGTTCTGTTTTGTAGAATTTTAAATCCTGCAGTGAGGTCCACCCTGCTCACTGCGGTAATGGGAGTGGCCTACGTAGCAAAGTCAGGAATGTTTGCCTGTATCAAGGGAGATTTGATAAATGTCTTTATAAACTTCCAATAACAATGCATGGTGGAGTGATATTAATATATTGAATATCAGTGAGCACAATTTGTGGATCTTTTATCGATCTGCACCTGTTTTCTTTTTTGTTTTGTTTTAATATCCAGATTTCTTGGAATCTTGGCTCTCACTACATTCAGCAGTGCCCTCCTCGTCCATAGAAGCAGCACTAGGTATGTCCGAGTTATATACTGGATAGATTTACTGCTGGTTTAGGATCTATTATTGGCTGCCCCTGGCTCTGCTTCTTGTTTCTATCAGGGAGTTCTATGTCTATTGGTCTTGGTTTTGTTTTTGTTTGTTTCTGCTACTGCCTCTTCCACAGCCTCTCCCATAAAAGCCATTAAGTTACCATCATAAGCCCTTTTTATTGGATAGACATTGGCTAAGATTGTGGCGGTTGATATTGGCCTGTATGATTGCTTGGCCTTCACTGCTGCTGGTATCATCGAATTAAATGAATGTCCAGTTCCCTACTGTCCTTCGTTGTCCCATTGTTTTCTTGGAAAACAAATTCCTGGCTTTCATAATGATCCTCTTTCGTGTAGTAGGAATATACCGTCTCATGGCTGAATTCTGTAGGTTCGTTTTAATTTAATTGTTTTAGTATTTGTAAGATGTTCTTTGAAATCTGGTGATTTCTGTATGTCTTTTTAACTTCCTTTGTATTGGTCGATTGGTATTGCAGCCTTTATGCTTCCTTCTTTTGCCAGTATTACCACCAGCATAGCATCTGCTATTCTGTTTGCTGTACTGATTATTGGCACTAGCCATTCCCTACTGCAGTGCTGGGATAAATTCAGCAATTCTTTCCTGTATGAGAGGCTATTAGGAAATATGCTAGATTGATTTGTAATCATTATAATCACCCAGTAAAGAATTGGTTTAACCCCTTCTCTGCGGGGGTAATTCCCCCGCTGTGCTGGGGGTCGGGGGGTGGGACGCGCACAGCGCCCCGGTGCTGATGACGAGCTCAGCTCGTCATCAGCCACAGTGCTCGTGTGCTGATGACATGCTGAGCTCGTCACGGCCACGCCCGTTCCTTAGAACGCTCAGCACAGCAGGGGAATTATCCCCACGTGTGAGCGTTCTAACGACCATGACGAGCTCAGCTCGTCATCAGCACACGAGCACCGTGGCTGATGATGAGCTGAGCTCGTCATCAGCATGGGAGGGGTTAATGTGTTTTTAATTAAAGATGGACAAGTTTGCCATTCATTGATATGGCTTAAGACTTGTGTGATATTAGTATCACCTAATAATGGAAATGCTAATAAATATGATTTCCACTATGCCATCAGTAAACGTCAATATTTTGACTTTAGCCATATTCTTATTAAGCTATCTAAAGTAAAGAGCAATTGTTTCAGGAGATGTGTAATTAATCCTACTAAACTGAATCTTCCTCAGTGTGCCTTCTCAAGAGATTCTCAATCCAAAGATATTAATAGGGGTAGGATGGAACAATATAGATGGTGAAATTTAGAAGTTCAGACAAATGCTGTGCTTAAGTCAAGCACTATACTCTGACTGGCTGTAAGTGCTGATTAGCCTGTGCCTATGTAACGTTGTTTGTTCATGCACAATGGCACAATTGGTACAAATAACAAGTTGCACAAGACAATGAAGGTGATCACAATGAAAAGAACTGACTGACATAAACTCAGCAGTGGAAGACAAGGCACCGATATGAAAAGAGGGAGTTAAATCCATGGGAGCAAACATTGCCATCTTTCACAAAAGACTGGAAACATTGGAGACAAGCCTCAACTTTGCTAAAAACCAAATCCAAGACACACATGACAGGGGCTATGAAATGTGGAACCAACGCCAAGGCAGAACATTGGAGTCAGCACGATAACTTATGTTTCTTTTCAATACCTGAGAAAAGTGAGGAAGATAAGAACATGTCATTCTTGAGTGATTGGCTTATAAGAATGGTGTACGGTAAAGGCCCCCGAACCTGCCTGTAGGGGGTCCTGTGCCTGCGATCATCCCCAACCACAGAACTTGCCTCAAAATCCATGAACAATTTCGGGTATATCTTTTACAGAAATCTTTTCATTTGGTCTCTCTTGGTGCCATTGGGGAGGGCTAGTACACAGATGCCATTTGTGGGTGAGGGATTTTAACATTTTACAGCCTTACATCTGCAGCCTTCCATTACATAGATGCTCCATCTGTAGTCTGAGATTTCTTTAACACTTTACTCAGTCTTACTTGTTGTAACAGCAGCTTTTGAGTTTCTGGGCATACATCTGAAATATTCTGTGCAAGTGTGTTGACCATCAAATGCTTGCTTTGTTTCCTTCAAGTGTGGGAGACTTCAGTTCAACAAGGACTGGGAACATCAGGGTGTACTACTATCCTGAGGAAGTAGTGGATGATTACTCTATCCGTGGGTCTTACTGGTTGTGTGATAAGCAGATCCCCTCTTCTCCATGCCCTCCTCTGCTCCACCATCCATTCATTTGAATCAAAGTTATTTCCTGATAAAGACCCCTTTCTTTGGATGCTGGATTTTTACAGTGGATAGAGGGTCAGATGTAGAGATAGGCTGAATATTTGTGGTGGGCAAGGGAGCAGGTGCTGCTTGTACACTTCGGGACTTTCAAGTTTTCCTTCCTGTGAAGAAGTTCATGATATTGATGGTGCCCCATATTCTGTCTTCCTGACAAGTGCACATGATCTTAACATAAAATGAAATTCTGCATTTCCGCTGACAATTACTACAGACTCCAAATTACTTTTACGGTGTAAATTATTTTCCTCTGTAAACAAGCCAGGATAGAGCCACTATCTATTTTACTGTGTAGGTTGGCTATGGAGATGTGATCCTGGGTGCTGTACAAATAAAAACATGCCTTTGGCACTCCCTCAGGAGGAGACTGGAACATTCAAACGGATGGTCTCAGCACAGTAAGCTCATGTTGAATGAGTCTTACTCAAATTATGGAGCACATGTATTCCAAAAGAGAGTTGCTAGCGCAGACAGTGAGTGCCTCTAATAATTATTTTTTGTTTTTAAAAGTCTTCAGGATTAGAACAGCCCAGAACACTACATATGCCAAGGACAGTATGGCAGGGCAGTTGTCTTAGAAAATACGATGCACAATACAAAAAGCCTTAAACTGTACCCTTAACAAGTGAAGCCCTCAAAGTGTTATGAGGTTGTTGCAGGAGATGACGTTGGAAGCACGTGATAGTACTACATGGTGCTACAGTGCATATAGTAGAAGGCGTGGCGAGAGCCCAATGTGACTATATGTATTATGGCTGGTACTCTCTGTGACAAGGTTGAGTACTTAAATATTCACATGGGAATTTGTATCTTTATTCCGCATAAGTCCCAGTCATAATATGTAGAACAGACAGACCAGAGTGTAGTCAGACTGGGTGAGTCCTTGCCAGTGGTATTGCTTGTGTGCTGAAAGAACTGGTGTAGTTTAAGTGGACCAACATTGGGAATAAGGGCCAACATCACAAGCCTTGCTCTTACTGCGATTAAACTTTATCACATGAATGCATATCCAGTGGTGACAATGAGCTGCAGCTTGAGGACTCAGAATGACCAGGGTTTCATCAGCATAGTTATAGAAGATGCAGCCATAAAAGGGGATCATTTTCATTCACGGGATGAATATAGATGTTCACAAATCAGTGAGACAATGCTAACATGAGGCTGTTATCTGAGAATAAATAACACTGTGGTCTTTATAATACTGAATTCAGAGACGCAGGAAATGGGGATTTTGTGGATGTGATCAGGACTCTAACACACTACCCCATCTAGTTTATATCTAGTGTTATCCACTTACCCAGTAGGACCGAGTTAGTACATCTTCAGGCCCGAAATATCACTCTTTTGTCTGCAATTCTGCTAGAATAAGAATGTCAGACAAAGGATGAAAGTTAGTCAAATCACTGAGATAAAAAGAAAGTTCCTTATGAGTGATGACCCTATTATTTCCATTTTGTTTTCAAAGAGTGATTATAGCAGCAATTTTGTATGACAAGGGCCCAGCAATTTTTAGGATGTGGGTCTACTTGGAAATGTGTGAAGGCTTACCAAGCTCATTGTTGTTTACCGTTTCTGTTTATTAGACTAATAGTCCACATAGACATGTAAATATCGCAAATAGTTACATTAAGGAGAAAGGTCAAAACGAACTGAAAACCTACAGTTTTCAACACCTCTTTTAAAAATCCACCAGTTGCCAATGCTATTTCATAAATACATTGATGGGAAAACAAGTGTCAATCTGATAAGCTGGAATATTCACAAGAAGTAGGCATAACAAATGCTTTTTGGAAACTTCTTGACACGAATATGTCTGCAAGGATGCAGTCACTCTTTAATTCACAATCTCACTTGCCTTTATTTCTTTCATTGCTTCCCATGTTATCTCTTTTTCTTGCATCTCTTGATTGAGGAGAATCAACTGGTTACGTTACAATTCATATCGCTATACTTTCCTTTCAAAGATCCTTCTCTCGTCATAGGAAGCAGGCATAGTTTGTAAAGATAATTCTCTTCACTTTTGTGCTCCTTGCATGGGTACATAGGAGTGTTCCCTTGGTTGTGGGCTGAGACAGTAGCAGGTGGAGAAAGTCCAGAGCCCCCCAAATATGCCTGAACCCTGGCTTCGAAGAGGCTGGCAAGCCCGCATAGGGGCTCCTCTCTATAGCACTCTTTCCCCTCCCTGTTGCCTTCTCCTTGTTACAGGAGACAAGGGGTGGGGGACCAGGGTCCATGTTGGGAGTATTTTCTACCCTCTCAAGTCCATCTCAAACCAAGAAAACACTCCTTAGCACACGTTATACATATGTTGAAACTCAAGTGAGTAAGTGTTTCCACACGTTTTTAAAGTAAAAATGCAAGGGGAAATTATTTTCTTCTTTCTTGTCCACTTTTATTCTTGTGTGGTTTTGTTCAGGAAATAGTTTCACAGCTGACACAATTCTCAAACCAGAATTGAGGTCTCATTGTAGAGGGGACAGATGTGAATTAGTCACAATAGACCATGTAAAGATTAGCACGAACTAAGGGGTCCTGCAAAGATAATTTAAGAAGATGTAAAACAGTAGCTTGTTTAAAGCAATCAGGAAAGAAACCAGAAGAGATAAGAGAAGTGTTGCAGAAAAAGAGCAAATAGGATAAAAGAGTGAATTAAGGGTGAAGTGAGAAGATCAGTGGCTGGAAACCAGACTCTGAAGTAAGACAGAACAAGATAAGGCCGGAGGAGAATGTGGAAGAAAGAAAGGGTACTTGATGCTCGGTAAGAGGGAGGACAGAAAGCAGGTCAGCAGTATCAATTTTGAGGTAAAGAGGGGTAGGCGGTGTAATTGGCTTAACATTATCGCAGGAAAACCACATTATAATTCTGTATAATCATTGCAATAATTGTACGTTATATTGTGTGTTACCTTGTGATATGTGTACTGCGCCTTTTGTGTGCATCTTCATTGAGGAGGCTATTGGGTGAAATGCAACAAGACTATTGTCACAGAGCAGAAGAACCTCCAGGATAGTTGGCCCACAGCTCTGGGACTCCTTAGCCCTCAGCTACTGGAACAGCCTTGCCTGTTATCCTTTAAAAGACCCCTGAATGTCTCTTAGTTCAAGAAGGCATTCCCTCAGTGTATTTACTGAAGTCATTGCTAGGGCTCGCACACCCTCCCCGTTGGAACCGGGCCATATAATTGCCTTTAAAACCCACTCCACCCTTGTGTCATGACCCAATGCGCCATGTCCACTACTCTTCCAACTCAAAACCCACTACGTTTGACAGGAGGTTAGTCAATGGGTTCCACAATACATAGCTTTGAAGTGATGCAAAGAGGTTTAAAGAGGTCATCTGGGAGTAATCCAAAAGAAGTAAAAGGAATCACTAATATGTTTATTCAAACCCTTGCTTCTTTGTTTATAATGTGATGCATCACATTTGCTCTTTAAATTTCACTCTGGGTGTAGTCACTGACTTTGTAAGCCCACAGAATACAAACCGTCTAGTTAGGTGATAGAGGTAACAGAATTTCAAGAGTTACTATGCCGAAATCACCACCTCCCACAGATATCTGAAGCACCACCTTTCCTCTGATGCTCACATTAGTCTACAAAGTCTTCGGTTATTCCAGTTTAATCAATTTTTTTATCATCTTTAATTTAAAATAATTATGGGCCTATTGGCAACTTCATTTTGTAGTACAAACATTAGTACTAGATTAGATTAGTTCTACTCACATGCTACAAAAGGCTATTCACAAACCTATGTGCTGAGACCTCCCTCCTGACTCCCCCATCTTTTCTGTGTGGGGATCTCTGCCAACGTGGTGAATTCTGTTTAAGTAGGTATATGTTTATGTAGTAAATGTGGGAGGAACAGGAGGAGTGGTTGGAAGTTGGGCAATACTTACTACTTAATGAGAGTAGTCTTCTCTTTCTGATTTGAGGCACTTCTGGTATAAGCTTCTTACCTGGACAAGTGACTCTGTTTGAATTCTCACCCTTCTGCCAGTCCTCTGGCACGTGGCAAGTTTTAAAAACTGCCCCCTGACAGACTCCATTCATTCAGTTGCTGAGACATATCCTAAAGCAAATAGACCTCCATAACACACTGTATATTACGCGTCTACCCATGTTGCACCGAGAAGTAGTTGTAGCACGTTGAAGTGGATCGTCTGAATAGCAGAACAGGTCAAATTAAACAAAAAGACAATGTTATATTTTTGAGAACCAATTTCAAAGTATACATACATAATGGCCATGTTAAATGTAGGTAGCAGCAGCACAGGTAAGTAAAATAAAAACAAATATAGTAGTCCTGTAACAGTTATACAGGAAACAGATTAAAGATGAATTTTCAAACTTGCCAGGTTGGGAGAGGAATGTATTTGAAGTGCATTGAAAAGGTATCTTATGTTTGTTATCCAAGCATACAACATAGGAAAAGCCCATCAGATGCTCCACCTACCTGTTGTAAAATCTAGACAGCATGCATACTGTAAGGCTTTTCTCTAATTCTGTCCTTTTCTGCCCACGAGTTTGACATGTAAGACACTTTGCAGATTTTGGGTCTCAATTAGAAGAGGGTAAAATTCAGTGGCAGTTGGCATCTACCAGCGAGAAGGTGAGGTGGGCGCATGTGTTAATATCCAATATTAAAAAACTTACCTGAACCGGCGTTCTCCACTCCAGACCTCTTCTCAAAAACTGGATGCAGTGCGGGCACCAATCCTGGCCCTGCTCACATGCTGAGAGAGAAGAGCCCTGATTGGAAGAAGTAACCTCGCTCACCGCTCCTGAGGAAATTGGAGCCCTGCACCTACTTTAACCCAGCTGTCTTAAGACAGTTGGGTTAGAGGTTGCAAAGGCCAGCCAAGGTGATATGAGCACTTTGAAAAGTGCACAAACAGCCCAACCTCCTCCCTGCTGTTGTCATTCAGCCGTGCCGCCCCATCGCCCATCCTGGTACAAAAGGGGGTGGTGATGGACGGAGCATCTGAACCAATCAAACACTCACACCCAGTCAAAAGATCTGGGTTTGATCCATCACCGTTCTTTAGCCCACTCTGCCACCCCAGTTCAGACATGGCTATATGCAAATCAGTCTGACCCAGTGCCTCATGGGAACAGTCCAGCCCGAACTGCCAAGCCATGCCTTCCCTGGACCGGAAACAAGCTTCCGAAGACCGGTTTATAGCATTCTAGCCGTCTTCAGCCCGGCTTGCTTGAATCCAGTGGCAACGTGAGCAAGGGACTCACGTCTGAGCATACCCTGCCACACTTATGGCGGCCAAAGCGGTACAAAAGGGGTGGGATGGACGGAGCATCTGAACCAATCAAACACTCACATCCAGTCAAAAGATCTGGGTTTGATCCATCACCGTTCTTTAGCCCACTCTGCCACCCCAGTTCAGACATGGCTATATGCAAATTAGTCTGACCCTGTGCTCATGGGAACAGTCCAGCCCGAACTGCCAAGCCATGCCTTCCCTGGACCGGAGACAAGCTTCCGAGGACCGGTTTCTGGCATTCCAGCCGTCTTCAGCCCGGCTTGCTTGAATCCAGTGGCAAAGTGACGTCTGAGCATACCCTGCCACACTTATGGCGGCCAAAGCGGTACAAAAGGGGGTGGTGATGGACGGAGCATCTGAACCAATCAAACACTCGCACTCAGTCAAAAGATCTGGGTTTGATCCATCACCGTTCTTTAGCCCACTCTGCCACCCCAGTTCAGACATGGCTATATGCAAATCAGTCTGACCCTGTGCCTCATGGGAACAGTCCAGCCCGAACTGCCGGTGGCAGAGTGGGCTAAAGAACGGTGATGGATCAAACCCAGATCTTTTGACTGAGTGTGAGTGTTTGATTGGTTCAGATGCTCCGTCCATCACCACCCCCTTTTGTACCGCCATCGCCCATCCTGACACTCGGTTCAGAACGGGAGGATGAAAAATAAAATGGTAATGAATTACCATTTTATTTTTCATCTCTGGGGTAAATTAAGTGGGGCGACGCTCCTCCACTTCAACAGAGAAGCTGCCCCTGGTAAAATTGAGAACTCCATCAAAAATTGGCAGATGGCATGGGAGGGGCTGCTGAATTAAGCACGCTCACTTCCCTAAAGCCATTAATGCAGCATTTCTGCCTAGGACTGCCATATGAACAATAGTTTTCCCAAACAGTAAAATGGCCTTTCCCACTCCCCGGTCAACGTCTCCCATGCATTAGGACATTAGTTATGTTTTCTCTGGGGATGGATCCCACTTTGTGGGTTTGAGTTCAGAGGGGTAATGTAAATAAGAACAGGTCCACCATGTTGAATACATATAGTGAGCAGACGGGGTCTCTTTCCCTCTAAAGTGGCTCCCTCCACAAACGGGAGCAGTGATGTACAGATAATCCACCAGTCAAAATAAAGCTGCTCACATTCCTTCCTTGTATCAGTCCTGCGTCCCCTTCCTGCGCAGGTTTTATGTTCTTCATAGCTTGGTACATGTTTGCTCTGACTGTCAGGAGTGGTTGCATTCTATGTGGGGAGGCATTCTTTAGAGAAATAATATAGCCCGCCATAGGAGGATATACCAGCCATTAAAGGCCCGCTCCAACGTTAAAGGCCCGAGCCAAAGGCTAAAGCCTTTAATAGCTGATATAGCCTGCTATGGAGGGCTATAAGGCTGTTTGAACATTCTACCCCCAAAGGGCAGACTGTTCTAATTAGTAAAACAAAGGCCTCACAGAGCAGGGTGGGAGGGGGTGGTTTGAAATCCCCTCTGGCTCATGAGGCCTTTGTTTACAGCAGCTGCTGTGAAAGCAAAACATTGGAATGTTGATGCCCGAGGCTTCTACCACTCATTAGAAGCCCGGAGCACTCCATTGTCTTCAATTGAGCGTTCAACATTCCAATGTTCTAATTCTGTATACACTGGAGCAGAACAGGATGTTTTCTGTGGTAGGACCAGAATTACGTTTGATGATTGTGCCCAGGGAGAGGACTGACTCTCATAAAGGGACTATCGAAGAAGGCGACAAATAGAATACTCCACCTCAACCTTAGGAGCTAGAAGTCGAGAAACTAGGAGAGCAACAGCATTCCTAAGCTGGAGAATTCAGAAAGAGTTGAAAGTGACCCTGGCCTCAGCCTGCGACCTATTCACACGATGGCACAATACCTCTCAGGGCAAAGGCGGGTGAATCATTCATTCATTCATTAGAACCGAAGTGATATAAAAAAAACAATATTATGAAGTGTAAATCTACAGGAAGCGCTTTTAAAGCAGAGTTTATTCTGCACTGCACTTTTCAGCTCGCTGACAGCACCAGCAGATATAATGTGAAAAGTATTGCACTGTGAATGCCAACTAGAAAAAAAATCGTCGCCTGCTTGAAGAGGACCTGTGGCCCTTTGCACTGCCTGCCCCCCCTTGCACAGCACCCTCTTGTTTTCAGGCTGGTTGGAGCCCTGATGCACCTAGGTCGCTCATCAGTGATTACTGCTTCTAAGAACTCTCCGCATGCTGTGTGTGGATGTGTGCTAATTAGCCGGAATAAATTATCCCCTGGTGTGTGGCGCGGTGTTTGTGGTGGTTTTTACTGCGCGCCGAGTGCTGAGAACTTCGTGTTTATTTTGCAGTATCGAAGCGAAGGCGCAGCGTGTCTTCCAGTTATCTCCTTGGGGGTGTTTCCCTGAGCTAATTCTGACAGAATCTCCCCAGCTAGATATGCCCATCAACACGGAATGGCAGCGCACTGCACAATCCGCGAACCTCTGTGCTTGGGGCTGTATGCAAATTTAATGCCCTGCTCATTTCTGCTTCTCTTACATGGATGACAGACATTCTAACAATGTCTTCCCACATTTCCCTCTGGGAGGCTCTATGCATAGGGCTGCAGTCAGTGAGAAAATGTTTTGAATGTGAGCCTGCAGAGCATATATGGCACATATAGGCTTTTTTTTTTTTAAATACTGAATGAGCTAACAAGCATTGTCAAAGAGGAGCTTCACTGTATCCGATGGCTGCCTGCTCGTTCTTTGAATATTATACCGACAGACAAGGCACGTGAGCATGCGGTATAGCTATAGAGATGGAGGGAAAGCTTTGACGTCACGGCACGTGCTGGAGCCCTGGGACGACCATCGGCTTCTGAGAAAAGAAGAATATCTGGAAGAAAAAAAAGGTGATTTGCAGGAATTTTTTTTTGATGAACTGAAAAAACAGCAATATGCGGGTCTCCATTAAGGCCAAGTGTCTGCACAGAAAATGAGGCTTCTCTCTCTGATCTTTATGCACAGAGGGCTGCAGCGGATACTCCATGGGACTGTGTTACATAAGCCGCGAGCAGGCTCTGCTTCCAGATCATCATATTCCTGCTCTGATCAAACACTGTGAGATCCAGGAGCTGGAGTTAAGAGTTCTGCTGCATTGCAGTGTAAGGTCAGACCTGGTTACATATTCTGCATGCACTGTTCAAGGGTGCTTCAAGTCAGACCTTGAAAGAAATGTCAGGTATCAACAAGGAAGGCGACAGTTGGCAACACAAGCGGCAGGGAGCAAAGCTCTTTTGAACTATCGCTCAAAAGATGTCCATAATCGCGAAGTGGAGCTTTTTCCGCACATGCCTTGCATGCTATATTGTTAAATTGTATTCACAGAATATATCCGTATTACGTATTAGAATCACAGGAGTATGGCTGGTGCAAGTTGTAGTGCCACCCATTCCGGCATCCCAATTCCTCATGACATGGAAAGTGGGGTGGGTACATTTGTTGTTTGTAAGGTATTCCGGGTGTCGCTTAGCCACCAAGTGGGAGAGAGGTTCATATCAGTTATATCAGCCCCCCTACTTATAACACGTAAAATAAAGAGGTAGAGCCTAGTTGTCATTACCCCACAGAAGCTGCGTTCAAGGATTAACTACCTTGATAAGTATAACTGCATGATTTTTACTTACTGTTAGGATCCCAGTCCTGAGGAAAGCTACCAACCTCTCGAGAGCATTAGAAGGCTGAAACATGTTGACCATTTCCGATTTGAGAATTATTGAAATTCCAGCAGTTCACCTGTATCCTTTTCAATCTTACCCTTGGAACCAGCAATAATGACAATACATCTGGGGATTTCAAGAGGTAATTTTAATTTAAGGGATCCTTTCCACATCATACATACATCCGATGAGCTCCCTAATAAGGTTGAATCCAACCTGACTATCTATCCCCAGGTGAGAATGGGTTACCTATGATTAAGCATGCCACAGAAATGGCGGTGAGGGTTCCAGCTTTGAAAAAACGAATTTCTCATTAGGAAGGGTAATGGACAGTAGCACAATTCTTCAGGCTGTACCTCTTTATGTGACTTATCATTTGTTCTTGCCATGCCATGCAAAAATGTCCTCGCTTGGTCCCCCTGGTCATTAAGATCTCCTAATATCTTACACAGGGACAACAATTTTAAATGCCTGGATAAGGAACGCCTTGCCTAAAATCTCACAGAAATACCTCCAAATATCTTATACAGTTACACACATATGAGAATTAATTTATCGCTTGCTTTCTTAGACATAACATGACACCCAGTCAACATATATGTTGATGGGTGAGAGAGGAGCAAGGATGATATAGGGAGAAGAGAAGCGACAAAAAGAATAGTACAGTACCTTCAAAGTTACCAATTACAGATCACATTCTTAGAAATGGTTTTCTGGAAATTGTAGATGATTCGCCGTTATCTGCGCATCTGGGGAAACTTGTTCCTTGCGCCTGGTTTTAGTAATCCTAAAGACCGGTCATATTAGACATGTTGTTTGTGGTTGAAAGCTCCAGGTGGGACTTTGCCTGTTGCAACAAGGAGCGCTGCTCTATGTCACATTTGGCGCCTATTTAAAAACTGTTTATAAATACGTGGGCATATTTATCAATAGACCCTTGTCAGGGGCTTTCTGAAGTAATCCAACAGAGAAGGGTTTGTGGCTGGGATGCCTATTAGCCCCTTTTCTTTTTTGTCTTTAGATATACTCCTCTGATTTTATGAAATTAGTACGATCTAACTCTTTAGTTTTTGGTGGTCAAGAGGCCCACGTCTTGCTATATGTGGAGGCTCTATAAATCATGCACTGGGTTTCAGCATGGCTTACGAGCATTGCATAAAGTAATTAGTTTAATAGGAAAGTAAAAATGGATTTAAATCAATAGGGGAAGTTACATCTTATTGATGGGGTAATTTATACCCAAAATGCTGCCTGGAATTATTATGAGAAATATACAATATTCAGGACTGGTTAGGTACTTTCACAGTACAGATCATGAATATTTGACTACTGCATTGGAAGCTTGTTGGATTAAAGTCCCCCTCTCCACTCATAAGGGAGTGAACATATACCTCTTAAAGAGTTTAAAGTTTTGACAAACTGATGAGAAAGTTTGGAAAAAGCTATCTCAGGCTTCACAAATTGGTCTCCTTTAAATAAATTAATCAAGACCTAGGTGTTGTGGATATTATAAGTAAGACTTTTCATTCATGGTTGAAAGTATGATACCGCCTGAGATTTACATTGGAATGTAGCATGCATAGCCTGTTGAAAAAAGAGTTAATGGATAATTAACTCAAGGAGTGCACTTTTATTGGCAATGTCACTTTGATTTGGGGTGAGTTTGGAACAGTGCTTAGTTTGAAAAAAAAAAACTAGTGCCAGGGCCCTCGACAGGAGCACACTAGAGCTTGCACCAACCGTTGCCCTGGCAGCACTGCCAATGACAGCACCAACACACTACTAATCATCACACTCCTAAAAGTGTGACAGTTCATACTATTAAAGGCCCCCAAAGCTATAAGAATGGCTTTGGAGGCAAATACCAATAATTGGAAATTGAAATTGAAATAATAAACAGAAGTTGTTGTGCTCGTACCTAAATTGGCAGACACCACTACCATGTGGCAGACAGTCATAAGCCCCTGGGCTGGCAATTAAGTGCCGGTTCTGAGCACCAGCACAAATTAAGCACTGGTTTGGAATCACTTGGAAACATTTTGAATTAAGGCCATCCTGGGGAAAGGCTTAGCGGTTTTTAGCAGTGGCAAAATATATAATTGTTATAATAATTATCTAGGTCACTGCTGAAGAGTTTACTAGACACTGCCAGGGAGATCCATATACTACTCTGTAATTTGACCTCTCAGGATATGAATCACATGCTTTTTATTACTCGTATATGTCTGATCAAAAAGGGATCTATCTCCAGAATAATTGGTGATCCTGTAACTTGAGAATTATGATTGTTGCTGTAGGCTGTATATATGTCTCAGCCTCTATTATGAACTGCAATACATCTTTAATAGTATTGCGTATCAAACTGTTTGTTGACTAACTTGAAAGTCGTATCAGAATTATTGAAGCATTCCATTGTCTACTTAACCCCATCTCAAGTTGGCTGTGATTTTCCAGTGGCCATCAACCAACTGATGTATTTGAGATGCCAGGTACCAGCACATTTTGCATCAGTCAGATAGAGTTATGTGCTCCCATTAGAGGTCTATGTCTACTTTGACTCGAGTCCATGCTTTATGACGCTCAAGTCCCTATCTCTATGCCCCTGGTGACCAGAATGTTTCTCCTAGCCTGGAGAGCTGCACTCCGTCACGTGCAGTGGGATGCCAAGCTGACACAGCAAACACTTCTTTTGCATGGCACCTGGGTAAAGAAGTGGCCTCACTCCAGGGTTTTAGGGCTGTGACCTAATTGGTATAACCCAGTTGGGTGACATTTTGTCCAGGATGCATGTACGTTACTTCCAAGAGCTCCAAATCGCTTACAACCTTGCCCATACTCAATTTTACAAATACCTTCAACTCCAACATGTACTTCACAAACATGTCCTAGAAGCTGAAGCCCTGCCAGAGTTTAGTCCACTGGAAGTCAACATTCCTATGGGTAACCCGGGTCGTGGTAAAATCGCCCAGATTTATCATACCCTGATCATCAATACCCCCAGCACATTGAATCATATTAGAAAGGCTGGTTGGGCCCTATCCAAAATGAGGACTGAAGAGATGCTTTGATGGCCCCTAGGCTACTCACTATCTCTATTAGACTGTGGCTGGTCCAATCATATTACTTTTACACTGTCTACCGCTCCCTGGTCCGAATGTACAGGGCAGGTCTCCGTCCTAGACCCACCTGCCTCCTTTGTGGAGTGGACCCGGCAGACCTCTATCATAAGGAGTGGTCCTGCTCTTTAATTCAAAACAATTGGACCACTTTGATCCAGGATCTAACAGATGTCTTTGGGTGGGAGGTTCCCTTCTCCCCTCTGCTGATATTGGGTCGTATTTGTGAGGGCTCCAGTCGCATGAGGACTGTGCAGTCATTTCTCGGCGTGGCCATTTGGTCAACAAGTGTGACATTGCCGCTCGATGAATGTCCCCTAGTCTTCCCACCCTGCCATTGTGGCACTGAGGTGTAGACTGGTGTGCGCAGCAGAAACAACCTATCTATGAAGCAAGGTCCTGCCCCCATAAGCATGGACGGATTTGGAAGAATTGGTTGGACCACTTTGTCTAAGCATGTAACCAGGAAGGAAATTTGGACGGTGATTATTACAACTGTAATGCTCTATTTGTATGTCATTGATTTATTTGGAAACTGTCTCACTTTCTGTAGTATGTTACCAGTGTGTTATCTGTTCTACTTTATCACTCTGTGGTTTCAAATCAATACAACTTGTTTATAAAAAAAATGAACAAGGAATGTCAGCCGGCAACCTAGTAATTAGGTGTACGATCAGTTAAAGGGTGAGATAGGCTGAACTATGTGAAGAGACAATTTTTTGTGAATTTTTTGGGTTGTATTTATGTTTTAATAATAATGTTGCCATTTTTGTTATTATGCACTTGGGGACTAGGTGGTTGGATGTTAATTTCCTAGGCCTGAGGTACGGAAGATGTTTCTCATTTGTGTATGAGCAAATGTGCTTAAGGTAAAAAAAATAATTATGGTTATTAGATTATATGATAAGGCATTGCTATTAAAAATTTGATTCCTTCATTGTAAGTGCCCTCTTCCCTTTATCTTCCTCTCGTCAGCCCCCCTCGCCTTTGTCATCCAAATTGACAGTTGTGAAAGTGTGATTATTTGAATTGGGAGGTTTTCTGGCAACGTTAGGTACCTTTCTCATAATTCTATATTATAATAAATTAAAGAACAATGGTCCCTATTTTGGAAGGAAAAATAGAGAAACACAATAATCATACGCTTAAATGTATCGTATGTCTTTTGTCCAGCCGGACAAGAGTTTATTTTCATATAGGTTCAATTAATTGTGATTCAAAACATTAAATAACAAGTGGGCACAGCCGTGACCCACAGAACACAAGACAAACCAACGAAAAACAGAATGGCCAAAGGCAGGGTATAAAATGTGTCTGTATGTTTGTAATCACTTATGACAGACTTAGATAACCAGTTACACACCATTGATCATTACAATATTATAAAATAATATTGCATATGGTGTTTTTAGTGTCGACAATGTTTCGATGCTATTCACAACAGTATAAAGCATCATCTTCAGGACAAAAGATAAATCATTGTTGTCTTAAACTTAATCACATGTATAGCCTATATCGCATTACTGTATCAACATTAACAAGGGAGGGGCGGAGCCGGGGCGGCGACCAAGATGGCCGCACGGAGTCCCGGCTCCGCCGACCTTCTCCCCTCGCCGCCCGATTTACCTACATGCCCCGCGCAAGAACGGAGCTTTTGTGCGTCGGAGGGGACGCCGTGATGGGGCGTCCGACTCCGGCGAAATTCGGAGCCCCAGGGATGAAGATCTGCTCCTCCGCTCTGGGCGGCCCGTCTGATGCCGGCGACCGGGGCCTCGCGCTGTTGTGCACCCGGCTGCTAGTTCAATATCAGCAGCCACATTATCCTGTGAGACGCCGATCTCCCACCATGGCGCTCAGTGAACCTCTCGACACCGCCGGAGCCCTCTACAAGACGCGATGCACAGCCCTTTTGTGCTGGATGCTTCTCCCCCCTCCCCCCCCCAGCGCCTTTCATCGGCTACCGGACTCAGGGAACGGCGCTTTGTCTCCCTGGAGGTACATTGCTTGCCTGTGCGTACTGAACTGTGCTACACGCCCCGGCCCACTTGTGCCAGTGGGGCACGATATTGACGTGTCATTTTCGTGCCGGGGGGGCCTGTGAACAATACCCTGTGGTGGGGGAGACTGTTATCCTGTGTTACTTCATAACTGGGGCATTGGTGAATCGTAATCTGGCGGGGGCCGGCGATTCTTCAGCCTTACTGTGCTGCGCTGTGGTGGTGCTTCCTGGGAAAATGGCGACTTGATGGATTCTATCTAGATATGGCGGCGGCCGGGTATGCTGGAAGCTGAGAGAGGGCGAACGGATATCTCTAAAGGGCCGTTTCATTCTATTCTGGAAATGGCGTTAGACTGTTCCGGTTATTTTTAACCAATGCTTCCTTGTAAGCCATCACTAGTTTTGCCCGTTACTGCTTGCGAGATAACTGTTGCTATCCCCTGCGAAGGGGCTACGGCCGGTGATGGATGGGACTTCATGGTGGCTGCAGTGTGGACATGCTTCCTTTGAATACTCCTGGGAGGCTCGCAGCGGATCGACTACAGTATGCTTGGCCTCGTGGATGGCGGTTGCTGGCGATCAATGGGCCGCTCCTTGTGACTTTTACGAGACTTTGGTTTCTCCTGGACTGGCCTGGGTGCTCCAGTTCGTACTTTCCACCTGGCCCGACATCTCAAGACGTGTGCGATCTGTACCATCGATCCTGGGGGCCCGTGGGTCTCAAGTGTGCTCCGGGTGCCATTGTCACTACTGGGGAGTTCCTCACCCTCCTGTGTGAATTGAACTGCGGAACGATTACATCATCCTGTTTTAGTGGGTGCTCCTACTGTTCTGACTTTAATTTTTAAGTAATCGAACGTTATGTGGCGGTGGGGGGAGGGTCGGGGTTCCCACACTGGGAATCTCCCTCACATTTCTTTCCCATTCGTGGGTTGTTGGTTTTCTTCTTTTCCTTCTTCCTTTTACCTTTTGTGTTTTATTCCCTTTCTTCTTGTTTCTCTTATTCTCTTGTCTATATTTCGGGTTCCTAATGGGCGACAGGCACGCTGCTAGGGGGTGGGCCGTAGCCACATGCAGGGGTGCGGGGTGGGGGGATGGGGGAGGGGTGTTGTTGTTTTTTATTATTTTTTGTCCCTATGGCCTTCTTTATTCTTCTTGGTTTTGGCTGTATTCCTTTTTCCCTTTTCTTTTTCTTCTTTTGTATTTCTTTTTCTTCTTTCATTTTTTTGTATATTTTAGATCAGACGGGGGGTCGGGTGATGTTCTTTTTGGGAAGGATTTAGCACTTTGTGCTTATGTTGTTTGCACTGTTTATTGGATTTTGTGTGTACGGCGTCGATATTAGTACACAGCCATTGAATGCTCGCATATCCTGTTTTCACTTCCCAATTATATTTCTTAGAGGGCGTGTATCCTCCTCCATGGCTTGTTCCAAGTTAAACTCGCTTTATTGTATGACACTGGCTCCTTTCTTCCTGCTGTAAGAATATGCCCTCTCACATCCTGCTATATAGTGGTTAAGTTTGCACATAAATCCTGAAGTGATATATCGACTGGGTGGGCACTGACTGGCGCGGAATGAAGTATTGTGTTTGTGTATCCTGCCTACAATGTTCAACGCACGAATCCTAACTATTGCTGCTCCTTTAGTTGATACTATGTCGTACGGCTCGCCCTTTCGGTTGTCTGGTCTGAATGTATGACACCTCTTTAAACTTATAAAATGAAACCTACGTTATTCTCTTATGTCTGCTGCTATATATCGTAGCGCTCTTATTTTTAGCTTTTCCGCATAGTAAGACGACCTGGAATGTTGTTGATTGTCATAGCGGCCGGCCCGTAGTGGTTGTAGGCAGACGCTGTGTACTATGCATAAGATAAATAAAGGTTTTCACAAAAAAAAAAACATTGACAAGGGAATAAACAAGGGGAAGGAAAGGTACAAAAAATTAGAAATAAGTAAAACTGAATTACTAGGCATCTGATAGGTGACTTTAGTGAGGGTGAAGGATATCTGCTTTTGAACTGGGACCTAATCCGGCTGGACAAAAGACATACGATACATTTAAGCGTATGATTATTGTGTTTCTCTATTTTTCCTTCCAAAATAGGGACCATTGTTCTTTAAAATACTTTTTATTTTAGGGCATGGTGTTTTAAATAAATGTAAATAAAAGAAAAAAGCAAACAAATGCTTTTAGAACGGTTAACTTTGAACACGTGGTATCAAAATAAATAATAAAGTAGCAAGATAGTTTAGCCTGTAGCAAGTACTTTTTGTCCAAATACAGGAGTTTGGTTGGCAGCGGTCATACAAAAAGACGGATCACTTTCAAAATTGCGGGGACAAAAAGGGTGAGGTGTGACCCAATTACCAACCAATCATGACAGGATTTCCACCTGCATTAGTTTCAATTCATACGGAACTTGGGGGCAGATTTACAAGCCCCTTGCGCCTCTTTTACGACGCTGTTGCGTCACTTTTGTGACGCAGTGGCGGCGCAAAAGATGCACCATGGAGCGGGTATTTACAACGTGACGCATCTGGGAAATGCGTCACGTTGTAAAGCCCTGCGCCAGATGGAGGCGTTCCTGCGCAGGGGTGGGGGGTCGTTCCGCCACAGGAATGCCTCTTAAAAGTGGCTTAGTGAAATCTACAAGATTTCACTCAGTCACTTTTGAGCCCATGCTGCGTCAAAACCCTGCGCCTGCTTGAAGAAGGCGTAAGGATTGATGCAGCATTGTAACAATAGGACCCCCAGAGCATTGCTGAAGCTGTGTCGCGCTTGCGACGCAACTCCGGCAATGTGCCGCCTTTACACCACAGATGTGTCACGCATCCGTGCCATTTTTGCCCCATGGTGTGCCCCATTGTAAATGCTTCAGAAAAGGGGGTGGTGATGAACAGAGTGTCTGAATTAAGCAGACCACTCTTACCCATCATGCACTGGGACAGGAACAGACTAATTTGCATATAGCCAAGTTCTGAGCTGGGATGGTGCAGTGAGCTAAAAAACGGTGATGGATCAAGCCCTGATCTTTGGACTGGGTAAGAGTGGTCTGCTTAATTCAGGCACTCTGTTCATCACCACCCCCTTTTCTGAATCATTTTGTCCACCATAAGCGTGGAAGGGTATACTCAGATGTGAGTCCCTTGCTCATTGCACCATCAGGATTCAAGCAAGCCGGGCCGACGACGCCTGAAATGAAGCCCGGAAGCTTGTTTCCTTCCCAGTATAAGAATTGGCTTGGTAGTTTGGTTTGCCCTGTTCCCATCATGCACTGGGACAGGAACAGACTAATTTGCATATAGCCAAGTTCTGAGCTAGGATCGTGCAGTGAGCTAAAAAACGGTGATGGATCAAGCCCTGATCTTTGGACTGGGTAAGAGTGGTCTGCTTAATTCAGGCACTCTGTTCATCACCACCCCCTTTTCTGAACCATTGTAAATGCGGCGCATCCATGGTGGCGGAGGCCTGGCACACAATAACTGGCGCATCCCTGCTGATGTGCAGGGATGCGCCAGTTATTGTAAATCTGCCCCTTGGAATATCTTGTTGGTAAATTTTACCTTATCATTTCTGTAAAGTTGCTTTAATTCTATAGTTTCTATATGTATCTATGATTTATGTTGAGATTATGGAGTACATTTCCAAAACCTCACACCATTCTTCCATATATCGAAATTGGGAAAATTCACTTCCCACTGTGTTTCTTTTGATGTAGGAAGAGTTCAAGCTATAAGCCATCTTCCTTTCCGCATACTATATCAATGAATCGCAACACAAGATTAATTTCCAGCATTTTACAAAGACTTAAAAGAATATTGACTTTTGTTGAGGTGAACAGAAACGTGTATTGATTATGGCAAAGTTTAGGTCAGTATTTCCCTTGATGAACAATAAATCTTAACGTTCTCCGAGAGAGTCATTTGTTATGTTGAATGTCTGCACACTGAAACCAGCCTGCATTTCTTTCTAAATAAAATAGAAGCAGCCTTGCATTTCATTTGACATGGCTTGACTTCCATTTTCATCTTGAATTTAGCAGTACGAGGCTAGAGGGAAGACTACTGATTCAGCTTGGGGAGGTACTGAGTTATCTTGCTTGCATCCTAAGGAAACCCAGCTGTCAGTGCTTAGTGTGTAATAATAAAAAAAAAGAAATTAATAAGTGCCCTCGTTAAGAAGCCACTGCATCTTGCACCACCCAGTGCCCCTGCCAGTACGCTGCGAAAGACAGTACCAGCACAAGCACAAGCGACATCCACATTTCTAGTAATACTGGCACCTTTCTCATAATTCCTGACTATTACTTGCAATGCCATGCCATTGTGCGCTCTTGCGGCCTGCCTTTCAAAGCATTATGCAGTGCACCAACGAAATTCGTTTGATTTATTTATATGTTTACTTACTTGCAAACCTCCATTATCCATAGATTACTAACCCCCCAACCTGCCCCTCCCCCTCCCCACGTCACCGCCCCGGCAGGTACTCCCCTACCGACCGCGGCTGCATTAGAATGGTTTGCATTTCAACGCCTTAGGTCCTTAATTACATAAGATATGTAAATGGTAAACATTGCAATAAATCAACTACCTGCCAACCTGATAATTCTCAACCTTTGCCCCACTGGAACGTTCAGGAAGTTACAAGAAGTTGGTCACAACAGAACTGTAGCAATAGAAGAGAGGCTATTCTTTACAACTTTTGAAAAGACTAGAAAATTAACTATAAAGAAAACAAATTAAGGGAAATAAAAAAGCAAGGCAACAGTGTTATTGTGTTAATTTGTTATGGTGACTTACTGTGTTAGGTAATTGTTTTCACTTGCCATTTCAGATTTGCATTTAGAATTATTTGCAGGTACAATGGCTAACCAGAGTATGTCTTCTCTATCTCCATTTCTAATGACTCCTGGTGATCTGATTATTCTCGGGAAACAGTGGAAAAAGTTATTTTTAACCTATGTAGTAGCAATAGAGGGGGACAAGTATAGTGCGCCGAGTTGATAGGCTGTATTGCTTCATCATCTGGGAGTGGAAGGAAGGAGAATATATGAGGAGTTACCTGAAATCTCACTAGGAATGGGAAATGGACAACCCAACAATATCTACTCCCCAAAACACTTTGGGGCAGATTTATGAAGGCCTTGCGCCGCCGGTGCGTCACTTTTTCCCATGTTAAAAATGACGCACCGGCGGCGCAAGGCCTTCATAAATCTGCCCCTTTATGCTTATGCACTGTGATCCTCACTGCTCTGCGATTAAATCATATCTTCAACCCTTGTGCATCTAAATGAACATCTCCCACTAGGACATCCTACATTTAAAACCCTTCTAATCACTAACTCTCAAAAGAGCATCCTGAAAGCAGTGAGAATCGAGGACTTTACAGCCACTTTAGGAGTATGAAATGGTATACAAATAGTCTTGTAATGGGTATTTTTTATTTATTTTTATTTATAAAGTTTTATATAGCGCAAACTTGATCCCGAAGGATATCAGAACGCTTTACAATTTGAGGCAAAGGTTTGCTAATGAAAAGGTAGAAGATAAGAGTTACAATGAAGTCAACCAATGGTAAGTAATGGACGGCTGAAATCCCCCTTTAAGAGTAATAAAATAAAATAAACAACAGATCGTCGTTAGCAATAGAGCATATGCGCTGTCTCAGGAGAGACCTAAAAATGGTGGAAACTCAGATCTGGAGATATCAGTGACTCAGTGCATACACAAGTATGTAGTGAGTATCGAGTTCCTTGTGCTGTAAACAAGAAAGGAACTTAGGGCCATATGTACAAAGTCTTTTTCAATTGCAAACGGTCTGATTTGCAGAATCATGAGGTTTGCGACCGCAAAAGGCTAATCTATATGTACAAACCACAAATTATGATTCAGTTGCATATTACTGAATCGCAGTTTAGGTGTGGGACAAAGGTCCGATTCGGTAGTTGTTAGGGGCGTGTTTCGGATGTTCCTTGCAAATACGGATTTGCATTGGTATGTATTAATGTTTTGCAACCGAATTCTGATTGCAAAACATTAATCATTTACGGGCCCCTTCCCCTTAATGAAAGTTAACAAAAACTATTTTTAAGAGTAGGCAGTGGTCCATAGACTACTGCCTAATTAAAAAAATATACAACTTACACTTTTATTTATTTATTTTTTTGCATCCCGTTTTTAAGGAAAACGGGTTGCATCTTTAAAAAAAACTTTATTTGGGGTGGTACTGATGGATAAAGGGATGCTGTGTAGATCTGGACGCATAGACGAAAAAACGCCTGATACACTGTTTTTATATTTTTTTGTTTACACTTCTTAGTCTGCAGTCTAATGGTGCCCCTGCTGATGGCCAACAAGCTTACCAGAAATGGTGAGGTTGTCTTGAAGAAAAGCAGGAAGGTATCTCCAATTCTGCAGTAATTATGGATATTGAGTCAATTCAGAGATATGTCTCCGGGCTCTATGGAACCCTCATCAAAACTATATATTCTGGTCCCACTCTTAATCTTTGCAAACACAAGGAGATGATGGACGGAGAGCTGAAACTTTTCAGACACTCAACCCAGTCACAGATCTGGGTTGAATCCATCATCGTTCTTTAGTTCACTTCACCACCTCAGTTCAGACCCAGCTATATGTAAATTAGTTTTGACCCTGTTCCTGATGGGAACAGTCCAGACCGAACTGCCAAATGAAATGTATAATGTTTTTGCCTTACTGTAACGTGAAGAGGCATTTCTCATATTTGTCAACTCTGGCGTTCAGCATATGCAAATTATTTCATATTAGATGATTAATTTTGTTAGTGTGGGCAGCAAAAGCTGGAACACATGCAATCGGGCCAAGTGAATTAGTTTAAGTTTTGGGAGTTCATAAGACTTTGCTGTGATTATTCCTCACTAGTCTGAAGTCTGTTTTAGAATAACCCCAATCTACTTATTTCTCATGTAGATATTCAGTGTTTCCCAGAAAGTGAGAAACGTTCCTACATTCTCTTTTCACTCTTAAATATTCAACGAAAGCTTTCTTAGAAGCTCAATGAATGTAAACTCGAGAAGTATAATAATGTGTTTTTGTCCGTGGGGTGTTGTATGTACCCATTTAATTAAGCTTTCCAAAATGGAAGATCTTTTTTTTTTTTTTTTTTTTGCACCAGAGCCTAAATGTAATATTCTCTGCATATTAAATTAACCACAGATTGAAGTTCAAAATTCAAGGATTGTTCCCCGTCAAACGAATTATAATCAATAAATCTACACCATTTAGAGATGAGTGGGCACAGAACATGGTGGCAACAGAAACTTCCCAGATTTATGGAGTAAGTGCAAAATCTATATTAAAATTCCCCACAGGAAGTTCTTCAACCATTCTATCCCTGCAGTGGGAGCAATTTCCTTGTAGATTTTCCTCTGGATTTAGCACTTTTTTCTTAGTTATGAGCCAGCTCCAAATCAGGCTTCAAGTGGGTTTTCCATATTTGTAAGGGCTTAACCAAGCTTACATTGTGTTGGATTTACAGCCACCTAATCTGAAATCCAGAACCACTGAAACAGTGTTTACTAGAGTTTACCAGACATGAATACGTGTCCATAAGGTGAGCCAAAGTTGAATGCCAGAGGCATATGGTAACATCAGAGATTCCTGGGCCAAAAGAAGTATCTTTTGAGCATGCATTCAGCAGCTCAAGGGGCCTGCACAATCATTTCAGGCTGCGAGTTGTGCCTCTTTGGAAAAAGTAACTGGAAGGAGGAAGAATTTTGTTCATAATAAATGCTCGCGATCTAACTTAGAAGTAGAGACATTATGGGCCCTCCAATTTCTGTGAACAGGGTATATAAACAAGAGGGCAAACTGGATAAAAATGAATGCTACCTGGGAATGGTATTGGAGATGTTGATTTCAGCGTTTAACCTCTGTATATAGACAGTACTAATCTGTGTGCAGTATCCTTTAGAGACCTGGATCTTATGAGAAGTGTCCCCAGATCCAGCATGCTACTTTTCTTATGAACTGCCACTTAAACAATATTGCTCCTGCGTATACAATGTGTCAGTTTGCTTGTTCGAAATATTAAATGTAGTCTATTAGCTGGCCCCCAAAATATCAATTGTAAAGAATTTACATTTTCAATCACGAGGGCATGCAGTTGAAAAAAGTAACTTTATTTAGCTGTTGGTTTCGTTGGTTATGATATTTGCACTCTCCATGAGCTATGGTCATTTTACTTTTCCACTTGGAATGTTTACATCGTGTATTGTATTATGGATAAATTAGTTAAAAATAAATCAGAGCCATACCATCCAATATTCTGTGAGAGAAAAGAGGGCAGTAACAGGAAAGGTGTGTCATGGCTGCAGATGGGGTGTGACAGGACAGGAGCACATGAGGGACATTAATAAGATGTGGAAAGAGCAATGAAAAAATGATAAATATGTACAAAGTAGAATTACGATTACCACAAATGTTTCCAAATGCAACAAACCATTAAGGACTCCATGAAACTTGAATAACAATGTATCATTATTATTATTAAATACTTTTTGATAGTATTGGTGCGGGAATGCCATTGGCCACCAGTACTGGTTTTACTTTGTTCTTGATGTAACCATGCAGATTTTACATTTGTATACCCCCAACAGTCCTTATTCTACTCTCAGGATAGCAACAGACTCTGAGTTCTTATATAGTGCGGTTTCTAGCCATGCACCATCGACAATAAGTTTGGGTGATGCACAGAGAAACCGAGTGCCTTGCCTCAGTGAGCACATGTAGCCAAGTTCCCAATTCACTATAATTGTTTTGCACCCCTGATCACAGTGCCACCGTGCCTTCAACTCTACCAACTGCCTTTATATTTTTTGCTTACCGTTTTTGGGTCATTATCCCTTGCAGGCCATTCTCAGGGACTCGATCCTTTGTTGGCCAGGATAGACATAGAAAACATACTACAGCACCTCGTTGTTTTTCTCTTGTACCCCGTGTTTTTTTAGACAGTTGTCTTACTAGTGTTGTCGTTTTAGGAATTGTAAGGATGTTCTTTTTTGATTAATCGATTACAGATTATTTAATCAGGGTTTTCTACGGAACAATTTAGGTTTTCATGGAAATGGAATTTCCATATTTTGGGAATTTCTTCAAAATGGAGATTTACTAATCTGAGATGTTCATTCTGTATTTCCTATTTTGCTTTTTTCGAGAATGTGTGGTGGATTAATAAATCTTCACTAAAATATCACACAAGTAACTCTCAAAAGAACTGCCAGTGAACAGTTATCTGATAGCAAACCCTATGGTATTGATTAGCAGCGCGGTATGGTTCTTCATGCCTTCCTCCGTGTATCTGTTTCTTTTGTATATCAGAAAGCTATAGCAGCAAAATAGAACACTAAAGACAAAATGTCAATGAAATAGGTGGATGAAGGAAGAATACAACATTCATTCAAATGATGACTGACGTTCAGCAGCAGGTGAAAGATGGAAACTGAGGGAGTTAGAAATATGGGCGCCAGGAACTGGTCATAATCAAATATGGAAGCAGCCCACATTGTAATTCAATAAGAGACTTGGTCAAGTGAAGCAGCTGAGTTGCTTAGTACACAGGAATATGCCTGCCCAGGGCCTGTAAATCAAATGCTGCTAGTGGGCCTGTAGCACTCGTTGTGCCATCCACATAAGCAGCCTGTAAATGTAACTCAGACCTGCCACCGCAGTGTCTGTGTGCAGTTTAGTACTGCCATGTCGACTTGGCGTGTGCACCCACTTGCCAGGCCCTAACCTTCCCCTTCTTACGTTAGTCACCCCAAAGGTAAGCCCAAGGTATACCTGTGGGAAGGGTGGGGTGTATGGGAAAGGTAGGACATGCCCTAATGTGTGTGGCATGTCCTGATAGTGAAATACTGCCAATTTCGTTTTTTACTATTGTAAGGCTATCCGTCCCAATAGGATAGAATGGGGAGTTTGCTTATAACATCTTAGTAGCATAACTGCCATGGGAAACAACATAGGAAAATAAGATTTGATATGCCTGAACTTAGAATGTTAAGATGCGTCTTTTAGTGGGGGTGATTTTTACATTCAGGGTTTGAAAATACCACTTCTTGAAAGTAGGTATTTTCTTGCCTAACCACCCAGTGTGCCTCTACTATGTTGTGTATTGACTGTCTGCCTTAGGAGTGACAGGGGCTGGGGATGTGCATTCTGTTCAGACAGCCACTTGGGGGTTAGGTGTGTCCTGCCTTTCCAAGGTGAGTCAGGGCTGGGCTGAATGGACCTGGCTGCTTTCAGAGTAGGGGGAGGAGATTTATTTCACACCTGAATGGGCCTGGTCTGCCTTAGACAATGCTGTCTCCACCTCCTGCCAGGAAGCTGCACCAGAGAGGACAGGACTGGTTTTGGCTGGGCAAAGAGCTTCTTTGCACCAGAGAACAAAGAGATTTGCTGTATAAAAAGAGGGGCCCAGACTCTTAAATCACTTTTGAGAATCAGTGGAACCTTTGCCAAGGAGAAGAGCTGGAGAAACTGAGGAGGAATACTGCCCATGTGCTGTTTGCTGTTTGCCTGCAGTGGCTACCTTCTGTCAAGGAAAAAAGAATGACTTTGCTGTTTGCTGTGTCCCCTGCTTGAGGAAGATCTCCACGGGTTTGAAATAGAGTTTGCCTCCTGTTCTGAAGTCTCAGGGACACAAAGACTTCACCCGAGCCCCCATTAACTCCTTTGCTGGGAGTTCTGACTTGCTGAGGTGTGCCTGCCAGTATTCTGGGCCTCTGGAGGTTGTGTTGGGACTAGAAACTGCAAGAACTGTGAAAATCGTTGCATTGTCTGTTTCCGACACATCGCAGCGGTGCAAGAGAATATGTTGCGACTTGAAGCAGTGCCTGGTCGCGGCTGAAGTATCTGCTGTGCGACCAAGCCTGTGCACCAATCACTGACATCCGAGATCACTGCACCGCTTCTGACACAGGCCCTTTTGGAGAAGAACCGACCCATCTCACGGGATCATCATGCAACGCATCAAAGCGTCAAGTCTGTTGCATTGTTAGAGATGTAGTAAGAAACTAACGCATCTCCTCCCCATTCAGTAAGAAACTGATGCATCATGCCTTCTCTGGTAAGGAACCAACGCAGCACCTCCCCTGCGCAGCAGTAAGTTACTGATGCATCACCTCCCCCAGAGCAAGGAACCGATGCATCACTTTCCCTGCGTGTAAGGAACCGACGCCTCACCTTCCCTGTGACCCTTTGTTCTTGTATTTTTCGATGCATCCAAGGAAAAAGTGTTGCATCCCACATTTTCTTGGAACAGAACTGTTCCTACCTTTTAACCCCTTCGACGCTCATGACGAGCTGGGCTCGTCATGAGGTAGCCTCCTCGCACGCTCATGACGAGCCCAGCTCGTCATGAATAATGGGCTTTACAAATTTTCAGCGTGCGGGCGGAAATCATGCCGCACGCATGCGGTTAAGAATCATATTTCTAGTACTGTATTGTGGATTTTTGTTGTTTGGTCTTGTTTGGTTTAGATAAAGATTACTTATTTTTCTAAAGTGGTGTAGTGTCCATTTATAGTGTTGTCACTGTATTACTGTATGTGTTCACAAATGCTTTACACACTGCCTTTGAGATAAGCCTTTCTGCTCGTGCCAAGCTACCAAAGGCTGTGAGCAGGGGTTATTTTAGAAGTGTATCCCCCTTACCCTGACTAGAAGCAAGGGTCCCTAGTTGGACAAAGGTACCTCCCTCTGCCACCTAGAGACCCCCATTTCTAACAGTTCCTGTAAATTGGGTCTTTTGTTTCAGATGATGATCTCCTAGGCTCTACACAAGGATATGGTGACAGGGCAAACCAACACCATCCTTTGAATGAATATGGTGAACTGCTTCTGGTATTCTTGGCTTTCTAACACAGATTTCAGGGCTCAGAGCATGTAGTGAGTTCCCCCAAAAGGAACAGCAAGCCTAGCCCATGACTTCAATTCCACTTTGTAGCCAGATGTTGCTAATTGCCTCCGAGTTTACCAGCACAGTGTAGGTGCACGAGGACATCTGGGCAGGCTTTCCTGACTTGTACTACCCTTTGATTCACTGCTGCTGGACCCCTGCTGGCTCATCTGTATCCAGGCGGCGATTGTCTGGCTAGTTAAGGAAATCTTTCTCCGTTTTCAAACGTTACTAAAGCAGTGTTTTTGCGAAAGTCTGTGGCAGCCTACATCTTTTAGGTTTCCCAGTTCAAGACATTGGCAAGCAACCTGGAAAGAATGTTGTATGAAAAATGTCTTCATTTATTGATATTTGAAAAGTGGAAAAATAATGTGGCGGTGGCTAGGACAATTCTTCCAGAATATCCCTTTTGTTAGGGTACCTATGTGACCCTATAGGCTAATACACAAAATGTTAAATTACTGCTTTCTTTCTGGACGATGTATTCTTTATTACATTCTCACAGCCAATAATTATTTGGGACTTTGCAGCTGTTGGCCTTAGAGGGATAACAGTTAAAAATAGCTCAGGCAATTTCCTAAAGAATGTCTAAAACCAGTATTATTGACAGAATAACAACTTGCTCTGACCTCGCCTAAGTAAAGAAAACCTAATTTATAGGGGTGAGTATCTCGTAATAAGCGCACGCATGCAGTTTTATACCATTCAGATACAAAACAAAATGTCATGAGACAAAACTCAGATTGTGCTCTTTGTAAGTATAACCAATCATCCGATAAATTTTCATAAACATTTTTCCTAACTCCCTAAAATTTGGGGAATGGCATTTCACTTGGGTGTGAGTGTTCCTTTGTGTGGTTGTGTTCTGCATTTTTCCATAGTTATATCTTGGAAGAGCTGTACATTCCTGCAGTGATACCTGCAACTTTACAATTGGCAAAGAAATACCTATTATGACAAGGGTAACTCGTCATGGAGTGCCCATTCATTTCAATGGAAATTACATGAGGAGCCTGCAAGTGCCTTAGCATCCAAGTGGTTTCCATTGAAATGAATGGGCACTCCATGACGAGTTACCCTTGTCATTAGCATCCAAGTGGTTAATTCAATAGGACGTCATCACCAGACCACACTGTATATTACCCGAGTTGTCCTGCGAGACAACTGAGCCAGGGAAAAGCTCAATTTTTGCCTTCCCTCACTGTAAATGATGGTGGTGGAGGGTTCCAGCTCTGGCACATCCTTTACTCCCTCACCCAGGCAATAGCTGTTCTATTTCAGGCTGAGGGATCCCTCTGTAAGTGTTTCCTCATCTTCTGCCTTACAGACCCCTCATCATCTGCTGACACCCACACATTGAACCGTTCCTCATCTTTTCAGTGAGGCTGTTAGCCTGCCATCCGGAACATCTCTGGGCCTTCGGGGTTACATTCGATGTGCCTTCCTTACTGGGTGGGATCCACGGCTGTCCCTGTTACCGCTTGCAGCATTCCATGGACTTAGCTTTCTTAGGTGGAGCCAAAGAAATCAAACAAGAATTAGAAGAAGAAGCTGGTTCTATACAGCACTTCATAGTGTGCTCCAGCAGTTTTTAAGTGCTATAAATACCAGGTAATTCTATTACCTATTTTGATGGTGCTCACTTTAGTGACTGTCAGGAAGCTGGAAGGCTAAGGATGCCTTGCTGGATCCAAACCCACAATCTGTAGATTGCAGGAGATGCCATCAGTGTGTATTTAACTTAACTTGTGATCTTTCCCCTACCTTGGATCCATATTATATCTCAGGGACATAATACTTTTCATTATGGGCCCCAGTTGTGATCACCAATTTACCTGAACATTGAGAAAGGGAATGTACTGCCAGAGTGGTGTGGGGGCGGGGGCAGGTGAGGGGTAAAGTATGTTGATGCAGTAGTGAACTTATATGCAGTCTACTGAACTGTTGCACTAAGCATCTCATACCCATAGGTGAAGTACAGTGCGAGTTTTCTCTATGTGTTTTATTTTATATGGTTTGTTCTTTTAATGTGTTCCAAAGTTGTGTACCGTGCCAGGATCTGTCTCCTCTTTCAGGTGTCTACTGATTCATTTGGCCCAAGGTAGTGTTTGTCTATGTAGAAATATTGATTCTGAAAGTGAGGGATCCAACTCCAGGTTGAGCAACCCTGCATATATCCCCTAGAGGAACTAATATTTTTCTTCCACATAACTTGGCATACCTATCCCTCGTGGAGCATGCACCCGTACAGTAGGACAGGCTCTTATTATCCCTGAACCTGCAGAAACATGTAGCCTCCAATAAACTGGCGAGAACGAGGGGCAGTTATGGTAGTAGTAATTTTCCTCCAACAGTCTCCTACACATTTTAAGTAATATGAAGACTACTGACGCAAGCTGACAGAAAACTGGAATTGTGTTGCCTGTTCTCATTTGCCCACTCAATTCCGTCCATTTGTAGACACCTTGAATTTGGATTGAAACTGAGCTGGTGATTGTGGCAGTAGTGGCCAGCTCCTTACTTACTATGAATGTCAGAATTACTAAGGGACTCATTTTTACTTTATTAACATATTTAGCTTATTCAAATTAACATCTAAAGAGATATGATTCCTCAATATAAGAGCAGTGGGTGGTGATTGAGAAGCTGACTGAAAGCTCTCCCTGTTGAAAATGCAGTCACAAAGTTCCATGCCTGAAGTGTTGGAATTCTACCCCTCATTCAAAGATGGGGGAACTGATTGAAGAAATCCTCCCCATGTCTTCTATGTTTTTAATTATGAAAGCAAAATGGAAGATAGGGCCGCTAATAAAATGTATAGCAATCAAATTCTAGGTGCAAGGGAAAAAGAAAGGTACAGGGATGCTTCAAAAAGGGAAAATGGACATCTTCTAGGGTAAGAATTCCTCATAGACCCCAAATTATCAGTGGAGGAAAATGTCAATTTTTGTATAGTCACTCTAATTTTTTCTGGACTGATGCCACTCTTTTTTTTAACTCTGCTCACTGTGACCCTGTTAACCATGCCCCAGTGCATGTGCTCTGATCTATAAAACATTGTGAAATTTGGTGAACTCATGATTGGCATATTTAACTTACCTATGCATCTCAAAAATATTGTACTGAAGTGTACCCAGCACATGTAGATTACATTTCTCTAATGAACTGCAACATATATTTCGCCTCCACTAAGTGACTATGCAAAGCATGCCTCCAGCCCTGCCTTTGTAGCCTGGGTTTGCAGTTTTAAAACTGACAATTCGCCCTGGCAAACAAAAACTTTTGCCATGCCACACATTCCTTTTTAATACGTCTAAGTCACCAATAAAATAGGCCAAATGCCTAAAGGGTAGGGTAGGGTGCATGGTATTTAATTGGAAGAACATGTATAGTTTATGTTTTACATGTCCTGTCAGTGGAAAATCTCGAACATTGTTTTTCACTGTGACAATCTTAGCTCTCCCACCGGGAAGAACAGGGTTCCATTATAAAACTTAATAACGCTTAACTTCAGTTTGGGAGAAGCTAGTAAAAATGATTGAAGGGTTCATACTGATAAGTAACTTAAAATCACACTTAATGCTCAAGTCCAATTTTATATTACTGTTTTGAAAATGGCACATTTCTAAAGTTGTCATTTTCCTGCCTAAGCCAAGTGTACTTTTCTGCCAGGGCTCACTGTCACTGAGGCACTAAATGGCTCCTTGATTAGGCGTGAAGTGGCTCCCAGAGCTGAGGCAAAGGGAGAGAGATTAAGCTTCCTCTGACGTGATGGCCATCTGGCCTGTGCGCAGGAACTCAGTTAACTTAATAGAATGCCTAGCCTGTCACAGGGAGATGTAGCTCACACCTGGGCGTGCACTGTCTATTGTCCTGCTAAACAGTCAGGCACCAATCAAAGTGGAAGAGGAGTTGCCCACAGAACTGGATTTGAGTGACCACAAGGGAGGGTTTACTCATTATCATAGCCATACCTGTAGGTGGATACAGGGAGCTCTCCACAAACAAAGAGATGTCCTGCCATTTTGGTTTTAGTTCAAAATGGGCACAGAGGAATAGTTCACATTGAAACACACAGCACACCTAGTCACTCTCTTCGACCCACGCTCTATCAGGGTGGGCCTCAACTTACTCATAGGTACAGGTCAAGCGCACACAGACGGACAAGGTTAGTGCTTAACACTTTTGGTGCTGTTTTTATTTAAAAATTTCAAACATTCATGTCTCCAATTCCTCCATTTTTTTGTCATTTTGTTCATTAAAATATACTTTATTTTTATTAATTGGAGTGGGGGTTTTATTATGATAGTTTGTTTTTGTCTTTTTAACTGTTTTGGTACTTCTAATAGCTTTAAACATTGTCACAGGATAATCTTGTCTGTTATATGACATAGCTATTGGGGATGGGGGGAACTCAAGTTTAAATTACTAAAACCTTTATTGGACTTAACAAGGATAGTGACATTATTACTTGTGGTGAACTATCATCCCCCCAACTAATAATACACTTTCTCACAATCAGGAATTCATCTTTTAACAAAATGAAAATCTATGGGATTCTTTGAACTCCTGTCTAAAAGCAACATGTGAAAAGAATGAAACGCCTACCCCACACAAACTATCATTAAAATAAAAAGTTTAAAAAACGAAAGCGGTAGGGCCAGGCAACTCAGGAATATAAGGAACCGTGGTACGGTGAAACGTAAAATAGATTTTAAGGGCTTACAACTGTTCAGAGTAAGGTGGCTTAGAGCTTACTTACTATTACTTATTATGCTGAAAAAGGGCACTTTTCCAGTGCAAAATGCCCTTTACATGTCATCCTGTCCCAGCAGGTTTAATTCTTTCTTTATAATGTACATATCTAGCTGTCTACCTCCTTCAACTTGAATATAAGTCTTTCTGAATGTATGTTGTCTACTAAATATTGTTTCTTCCTCCGTGTTACTATTGATGCAGCCTTCTTAATTATTTGACTCATGTTTTTAGCCTGTGCTGTGCTTAGAAGCCGGGCACCAAGCATTTGTTTGCACATTAGAAATATTAAACAATATAATATACATACAAATGATAAAGAATTTGTTTCTGTCTGTGTATTTTTAAAAGGAAATATACTTAACGTAGGTCCCATTCTGAGTGACTTTCTGTGCTGTCAATCAAGAGTGACAGACAAGTATCACTTCATATTGATAGCTCGAAGGGCCAAAAAAATGAGATTTCCTTAAATAACTGCAGATGTGCACACATCTGTTTGCACTCTGGTGCTAATGTTTTCTCTTCAGATGAGTTATTGTATGTATATGGCTGCTTACAGTGCTAAAACATGACAAGCAATGCTTTTCGAGTGTGTGTTTATTGGTTAAGTACATATCAAAATATATTTGTTTTTTACATGACACGACATAAATATGTCTAAATCCTGATGTGGGTGTTTCTGCAGGCGCTGCTAATGCAGTCTTGTGCTTATGTAGAGCGATTCTGGAAGAATTGCAAGGACCTCTGGAGCACCTGCAAGCGGAGTGGGAGGAAGATCTGGGCATCCCTATCACCAACAGGGGGTGTTACTCTATCCTGGACAGAGTACCGAAGATATCCAGAAACGCCAGATTTAAATTGATTAACTATTATGTCCTTCATAGAGCATAACTCACTCCAGAGCGTATTAGTAGATATTTCATTGTGGTTGACGCATCCTGTGGGGAGGTAGGAGCTAACCTCTTGCACATGCTCTGATCCTGTCCCTCACTACACACTATTTGGGAGGAGGTCACACATACGTCACACGTACGATTGTGGCTGTCATTGAGAAAGAGATCCCCTGCTCCCCGGGCCACCGTCTCCTGTGGTGGTTTCCACATACTTCCAAAACCAAGGTCACAAGTAAATTTCAGGACCTAGCATTTCTGCTGGCCAAGCGTGAAATGAAGAAGAACTGGAAGTCAACTGGGAGACCTCGAGTGCAAGCATGGAGGAGGGCAATGAAGAAATGGGCGGCATGTGTGGGGAGGGTGCTCTTGAGGGAGGTCAGGCGAGGGATAAGCATTATAGATGTGGCCCGTGCTTGGGAGACCCTGGTGGACAGTTTTGTTGATCCAGACCCGACACCCCAATTGACTCATTTACGGGGTTCTCGGGCCAACTGCACATTTAGGCTTGCCACATCTGACACTACTTTCGGCGCTCCCTTCTCCTGTCCGCCCCTACACTGACAGGAACAGCACCAGCACTAGCCGTCAGACCTTACATGCCTCGCAAGTACAGTAGCTGGCAAAGCCTTATCGTATAGCATGTGTATGACCATATGACGACTCATGGGGAAGAAGGGTATGTTCCAATTGGGCATAGGGGATGCCTCACAGTTTGAAAGGAAGCATAACTACTGAATCTCTGTCATTGCACTATACCAAGGAACATGCTAATGCTTGTAGGTTGCATGATATGAGAGCTGTGAAATCCCAATAAAATCTGTTTTAAAAAAATGTATATGTATGTCTAAATACTGATAAATTTAACAAAAAATAAATAGGGATAGAGACAAATATAAATGTAAAAATGTATGTAATATGAAGCCACGAGCCCCATTTAGAAATGCCCCTCTAGTCCTGCCTAGTTTTCAAAAATATCTTGCTACCAAAATATGGGGTAGAACATTATGAAAGAGTTGTTGTAATGCATTATGGTACTCCAGCCACACATAGCATCTTCCACGTGCATTGTACAGCAGCATAGGTTATGCTATATTTTTCATTCGCCTACTGGATCAGTGATTTCCAAAGAAGGCATATGGCAGCTGGGTAACAGTTTGCCAAGAGTCGTGCCCTCGGAGCACAAAGCCACACCTGTCTCCCGGTGACCTACAATGGCCGTGCCAGTCAGGATGGCAGCCACTGTGGAAGTAAAAATGGCAGTAAAACCAATGGGACCTCTGCCAGGGCACACCTGTGTGTTCTCCACATGGCACAACGTCGGTTGGGTGCAGACCCATGCCATAAGCTGCATTATGAGAGCACAATGGGAAAGGCGTGGTTGTTCCGAATCAGACAGGAGATTTAACAAGCATATACGGATAAAAAGCAGGCTTTGCTCAAACTGATCTTTTGTTTTAATCTGAGATGCCATCGTGGTTAGAAATCGTTTCGGTGACCTAGACACAAAGGGACGACATAGCAGTTGGTTCCCCCCTTCTCTTCTAATTTAACCTGTTAACAACAGTGAGGGAAAGCCCATTCAGTCCAGGTGTTTTAGGTGGATTTCAATATGATGTCTCACTTCTCGTCCAGCTAACTCA
This sequence comes from Lissotriton helveticus, assembly GCF_964261635.1. Classification (NCBI taxonomy): domain Eukaryota; kingdom Metazoa; phylum Chordata; class Amphibia; order Caudata; family Salamandridae; genus Lissotriton; species Lissotriton helveticus. Next base: position 690,243,586 of record NC_136059.1, on the reverse strand, counting down.
AATTATTTAATATAAATAAGAAGGAAACCCCAAAGAACAAGTCTAACCGCGTTTGTCTGAATAACCTGTGACGTCACAGGCGCTCTTCATCACATTTCTACTGTCACAAATCAATCCTTCGCTTCGCTTAAGAGGCTCCGGTAACACCACAAATCAAATGTTTAGAAACTATAAACTTTTAATTAGGAAGGAAAAGCCAACACAACAAAGTAAGACAGTTATTTAGACCCCAATATGCGGTCGCACAATAACATTGGGATGACCAAGGTCTAGCATTTGTACACCCCACAACTAACCCCAGCTCTTTTGTGAGTTTACTCTGGCCTGGTGATCTATTTCTGACAGCAGTCCTCCCACAGACACAGAAGAAAAACTGAATGAATGAATGAATTCCACGTGGGCACCATTGTTTATTTTTTTTTGATCCATTTTAGGCATCCCTTACTTGGTGGATGGGGCAGGCAATCTAGGTGCTGGGAACAACGCCTTGAATAAAACCCCTCCCGAAGCATGAATAGTGGCGGCCCTATGGACCGCCATCGGGAAAGGCTTCACGAGGGGTCACTCAACTCTTCCTTACGCCACCATTAAATGAAACCGCGGAATCACAAGCTTGGTGGGATGGGCGTACCACCGATATACAATGGTTCTCCCTTTCTGCAGAGCTGTAAGTGATCTCCGAAATTATGAAGACCAAGAAAAGAGCAATTCTTCCAAGGGACTATTATTACCGCTGCTTTTGTTAGGTCTACACTAGTGGAAGAGTCAAACTGTGGAAACCTTACCCCTAATGCCCCAGCCAGAACTGCAGATATACTGTTTTTTTTCCGTGCTATTATTTTGGGTTGAAGATCAACTATGCTCCAATCTTCTAGGTGAATAGGCAGCCATCTTTATTTCGTCAGGTTTGCAAGATAATGAAAAGCTAGTGCAAGAGGAACTTTCCATTGACATACATTAGAGCGAAGCAATAGTTTTGAGGGTCACAACAAAACTGTAACATGCATTAAAGGTCATAACAGCTTCTGCGCTGGAAACAATCCAGAACAAAACAGAGGATTGTTTCCCGCGCAGAATCCCCGATTCATTCAGGATCTGCTCCCCCCTGATGGTTACCAACCCGAAAAACCTCAGTGGAGATGTCTCTTGCAGGCGCTCCGTTTACCTGCAATCCTCGATTCATTCAGGATCTGCTCCACCCTGAGGGCTACCACCCCGGAAACCCTTCGTGGAGACGTCTCTTGCAGGCGCTCCGTTTACCTTCAATCCAGCACACTCTAAACCAGACACCCTAGTCCTGAAGACGATCCCAACTGACGAGGATCGAAACACCGTCGACTTCGCAGCACAATACTAGGCACCCTCTCTTCTCTGGCTCAAAACAAAATCAGCAAATTGTCCTTCAAAGTCTCTTCAATCATTACCATTCTTTGAGCCATTCACTGTATAATATCTTCACAATTGTTCACCTTGCGCCTCCACCACTGTTCACCTTGTCACTTGCGTAGGCACGTTTTTTAGGTCTCGCCTGTCGATGCGCATGCGCATCGAGCAAGCGAGACTATAGGGGCTCATCCAGACTTTATCTAACTTGCAAGGAATCGTGGCGATTCCTTGCAGTGCCCGTGACTTTTAAGCTCAATGCGCATGTGCATTGAGCTTAAAAGCGCGTGCACATGCCCCCAGCTGCCTGCCTTGCCTACTCTCTCTCACAGCCTCCCCCAGCTCCGCCCCCTCACTACTTGATTGCACGGCCGCTAGGCCGTGCCTCCCCTACTCTCCTCCCCCCTCCTCCTCTCCTCCCCTGCCTGCCTGCCGCTAGGCCGTGCCTCCCCTACTCTCCTCCCCCCTCCTCCTCCTACTGCCGTGTCGCACCTCTCCCCTCTCCGCCCCCTCCCCTGCCAGCCGTGTTTGTTTATTTTACCCGCCGTGTCTCTGCTGCTTCCCCCTGTCCTGTCTCTCCTCCTCTCCCTCTCTATACCCTCCCCCTCCCCCCCACCACTCCCATCAAGTCCCTCTGGCCCTTCCCTCCTCCCCGGACCCCTCCTCCCCTGCCCCCTCCTCCCCTGCCCCCTCCACCCTTTTTGTTTTGTGCATGAAGACGCACACAGATTTATCATCGCCTCCTGTGGAGGAGAAGTTGCTGAACCTGTATTACTCCGCGGCTCTCCCGCCTCCTTTACAGTGCATGATGGGCTTCATGGGACACTAAACAGTGTGGCTGTAATCTCTCTCTGACACAGGTAACCTTTCCTTATCACTTGTAATTGTTTTTTTCCGCCTATGTCTTTCTGCCCGTGTTTTTAAATGTCGGGTTCACCCTACGGGAGTTCGTTAGTGCGGTTAATTATCTAAATTCCATCGGCACATCCACCCCGTCTGCACTCACTTTTATCAGCACGTCCTCCACTTCTGTCTCCCTCTCTATACCCTCCCCCTCCCCCCCACCACTCCCATCAAGTCCCTCTGGCCCTTCCCTCCTCCCCGGACCCCTCCTCCCCTGCCCCCTCCTCCCCTGCCCCCTCCACCCTTTTTGTTTTGTGCATGAAGACGCACACAGATTTATCATCGCCTCCTGTGGAGGAGAAGTTGCTGAACCTTTATTACTCCGCGGCTCTCCCGCCTCCTTTACAGTGCATGATGGGCTTCATGGGACACTAAACAGTGTGGCTGTAATCTCTCTCTGACACAGGTAACCTTTCCTTATCACTTGTAATTGTTTTTTTCCGCCTATGTCTTTCTGCCCGTGTTTTTAAATGTCGGGTTCACCCTACGGGAGTTCGTTAGTGCGGTTAATTATCTAAATTCCATCGGCACATCCACCCCGTCTGCACTCACTTTTATCAGCACGTCCTCCACTTCTGCACTCGACCCTTCAGGTAGGAGCCTCTTTAAACGTGTGCACGACATTGTTGTCATTTTATTAAATAAAAAATAAATGCCTGCATTGCATGTTTACTTTTTCAGAAACTGACTGGGGTCACCTACTGATATGGCAGGGATCTTACATTCCAACCCTCCAGAATTGGGTGGGAGGTTCAGGGCGCTTGCTTTTATTTCCTCCAACTTCGTCGTTTTACCCTGCTGCACCGAAAGAGGCATTCCTGGCCTTGTTATACCGGCCATCAATCACAGTGAGCCCCCACAATGCATTTCTTGCATTCAATGTGCTTTATAAACACAGCACGTTCACCTGACGGTTTTTAAAATAAACTAACAGTTTAGATTTCTGTTTTGCTTTTCTTTTTTTCCCAACATGGAATGCATTTTTAGGACGCATTTTCCTTGGTACTTAAAAACCGAAACATAAATCATTCCTGTTAGATTATATACAAAAATAAACTCCCATCAAGTGACAGCATTCTGTTCAAATGCATCTGTAACAACATTAGCTATAAAGTGCCCGTCCTATATCTCGCCTCCTTATACCGGCCATCAATCACAGTGAGCCCCTGCAAATGCATTCCATGAGTTTTCTAAACACAATTTGGAATGCAACAGGTATCGCATTTGTGAGTGTTTAGCTATTGGCATTCTAAATGACAATGCCTTTTATTTATGTTTTAAAAACCAAAACATAAATAAAAAGGCATTATCATTTACAAAGCCAACAGCTCAAACTCTGGTAAATGCGAGACCTATTGCATTGCAAATGCTTGTTTCACTTATACACACTTTAGCACCAAGTGCATTCAGGTTGTCATATGATTTCTCCTATACAGTGCTGCCTTATACTGTATAAACCTGTTTTTTTATCCTTGAAATACATGATGATTAACCACCTAAACTTTATTGAATCGAAGTCTCCTTTATTCCTCACTTGTAATGCTTGTTGCATACATGCTTAATTGTCTACGTTAATATTACCAGTTGGGATATTGTTTGTTATTCTACCTTGGTACCTGCTAGGGCCAGTCTGGCCTTGTCTATGACTTGTTCAAGTCTTACCTCGACCCGATTATTAAATATTTTCATATATGAACATGCAGATTTGCACTCTTGCATGTAGGCAAGGTCATGAATTTACAAATCTTTCAAACAGTATTTCTGGAAAACTGTGACAGATTCATTTTTGCAGGAGCATTCCTTGAGTAAATTAGTGAATCACATCTATGAGAAGGAAGCTCCAACTCTGTGCATACTCATCCAAGTGTGCATTCTAAAATGCCTCTGCATAAAGGCATTTGCAATCTTCACAGGGCAAGTTTTTTCATCAGTTGAAGAAATCCCATACACCTACACCAGTTTTGGGTGTGTTCACTTCCCATTCCCTACCTGGAAATTGATTTAATTCTGTTCTTATCAGGAGTACATCTATCTATGACTGTTTCCATGATGGTAATGGTTCATGGAGAAATGTGTGAATACCCACAAAGTTAATGGGTGTTCTGAAATAATCAAGGCCATCTCTATCCTGAAATGCCACCTGGACAGAAACATTCACGTGCATAATGTGAAACTGTGATGAGATAATGCTACACATGTTGAAAGTCATTCATCATTGGTGAATTACAACCAAATCAAGCCAATTGCATATGGAAGTCCATCAATTAATCAATCAGCATTTGTAGAGACTGGCACTTTCACCCCTGGGGGTATCTGGGCACTGGGGTGCGAGTTCTCCGTCGAAAAGCCAGGTCTTGAGGAAATGGCGGGAAGATGGAAGAAAAGAGCAGAAAGACAAAACAGAGAGCAGAAAAATGAGCGAGCAGAAAAGGCAAAACAGAGGGCAGAAAAAGGCAAAACAGAGCAGAAGAGTGCAAAACAGAAAACAAAAAAATTAGTAGAAACAGCCAAACAGAGGGCAGAAAAAAAGAGCAGAAGAGGGCAAAACAGAGGGCAGAAAACTGAGCAAAAAGGCAAAACAGAGCAGAAAAGGCAAAACAGCGGGCAGAAAAACAAGCAGAAAGGCAAAACAGAGCAGAAGATGGCAAAACAGAGAACAGAAAATGAGCAGAAGGCCAAACAGGAGGCAGAAAAGGCAAAACAGAGCAAAAGAGGGCAAAACAGAGGGCATACAAATGAGCAGAAAAGGCAAAATGGAGGACAGGAAAACAAGCAGTATAAGCAAAGCAGAGGGCAGAAAACGATCAGAAAAAGGCAAAATAGAGGGCAGAAAAAGGCAAAATATAGCAAGAAACGTGCAGAAGAGGCACAAACAGAGGGCAGGAGGTAGACAGGCAGCAGAGGGTAGCGGACTGCGGGCTAGCTGGACAGGAGAACTGTGGCCGGGGAACTGGCATGAGGACCTGAAGTTGAAATTACAGGTGTAAATGTGAATAGGGCCCTATTTTAATGTTCACCAACATGGTGTTGTGAGTTTACTTGACCTCAGGCATGTATGATATTCTACAGTACATGGAAGGTTTCAAATGTCACTCCAGTTGTGCTCATACTTTTTATGGTTTTACTACCTGGTCATGGTAATTTATTCCTGCATATTCTCAAGACTTTAGTTATTTTACTAAATTATAGTAAAGATGTTTTAGCCACTTCAATAACGCCTTCATAAATATGTGGACTGGTACTCAAGTAGTACTACTACATGTACCTTTCAATGCCTTTTTGAATGGATCCCAAAATATGTAGAATGGCACTATCCATGGAATATTTATATCAATTAGCACAAAAAGAGGACTCTGCACTTTACACTTTTACTACTAGGGAGTTGAACATTTCTCCTGATGTCCATACGTTTAAAGGCTGTACTAGCCGAGCAGCAAAACATGGTGCTTGCCTTATTTTAAAGCTATATGTTAATCAGACCCAGCTGCGACTAGATGCTCAGAAATCAAAGGCTACACTATTTGATTTCAGACTTTAGTTCTTTATATTTTTTTTGTATATTTAGCAACATTAGGAGAGATGTGAACTTATTTACAAGTACATTTAATAACCCTGCTGCCTTAACAAACTTGCTTAGCTCTCATCCTGATCAAATAAATCAAACAAATAAATCTTCCTAAAATGATTAAGGCAATAACAGTGTTTCTTCTCAGTTTTCATTCTTTTAATTCAGCAACACTGCGTGTCTTACTCAACCAGAGATACAGTGCTCCTCTGAAATGTAAAGCAACCTGTTTCAAACAACCCAGAAAGAAGTATATGTTTCAGAGTAAATCGGTATCTCATAGTCAGCCATAAATGACCTGCCCTCATTCATGACAGTGGTGCCCAGGTCGTTTGCGAAATTAGGAGCCGCAGGACTTGCTGTGGTATTCCGTCCAGGCTGCGGCAAGTGTTTCTTTTGATTATGGTCATGGATGTTCTCCTGGGTATCAATGTTAGTAGGTGCTGCAGGTGATTTGTGTGCGTGATTTTGTGTTTTCCCCGATGCAAAAACTTGAGAGTGAGTAAAACTGGGGCAGAACCAATGGATTAAAACTGGGCCCAAACAAATGTTGTGCCTAGTTTTACAATGGCACCCAGAATGAGGCAATATAGGTTGTTCCTTATGGATACATATGGGAACAAGTGTCTGAATGGATAGACACTTCGCGCCTAGCTCTTCCAGGCTCAGGGGCTATAAAGATAGCGAGGAGGCGACCGTCTGTGCGGTAAGGGGGACGGTGGCAGCTTCTCCCCACCCCGCTTGGCGCCATTCTTTGAGCATCCTGCTCGCAATTGTTTTATCCTGTTACAACTGTAAAATAGCTACTTTTTAAAAATCACTCGCTATACAGAAATAGCGTTTTATAAGGGGTGTGAATTGTATTATACTGTGACTGAATTGCTAGTTGCACGCTGCTAAAAACAATCACTTACCCACACACATTTGAGGGATCAGCTTCCGTGTTGCCTTTGCTGTGCCTGCCCGCCCAGTCCGACCCTCCAGCCAATCACGGGCGCGGAAGGCGGGGCAGAGCAAGGAACATCCGGGGAGGCGAGCGCTTCGCGCTCTAGCTCTTCCAGGCTCAGGGGCTATAAAGTAACTCGGCGTCAACGCGCAGTGTTGACGCGCAGTGTGGCGCCTCCTCCTGCGCCGAAGACGAGCCTAAGACCAGCCCGTCTGCGCCCGTCCGCGACAGGACGGGGCTAGGGGCAGGGGACCATGGCGGATTCTATGCACACTCTTGAGTCGCGTCCTCGGCATGGCCTTACTTATACCAGTCAATCCCTAGCTGCTTTAAATAGATACGCTGCTACCTTGTGCTCACATAAGGTATCTGGCACTTTGGAGGGACCGTTTTCTTGCATAAACTGTCATACTCAATTTACATGTAATGCTGTAGTTACACCTCGTCAGCCACAACTCTCTAATTATCAACAAATTGTGATTGACAGTTCTAATGACTCAACTCTGTCTTGCAAGAACCTATTGTGCAATGTTCGCTCCTTGGCTGCCCACGCCACTCAGGTCTGGGATTTGATAACATCAGAAAAGCCTCATCTGTGCTTTCTAACAGAGACGTGGCTGAAGCCCCACTCTGTTCCAGCCATTACTATGGGGATACCACAAGGATACAAATTAGTACGGGTGGACAGACCCATCAAAACAGGTGGGGGATTGGCTATTGTTTTTAAACAAGACATCGAGGTTGTGGTCACTGAGACCGTATGTAATTCACAAATGGAGCTTCTCATCTTTGCTGTAAACCCCAAATCGAAAAATACAACGAAGGGAGCACTAGCCTATCGACCCCCTGGCTCGCTTGGGAATTTTTCTCTCCAACTTGTTGAAATTCTGGCCCCACACATACAGATTGATTCTGATTTTCTCCTGGTAGGGGATTTTAATGTTCATAGTGAACTCTCTTCTTGTGTGGAGGCGCAGACTCTTTTGGCAGATCTAACCTCTCTAGGTCTACACCAAGCTAATCAGGGACCTACACACTTAGCTGGTCACACTTTGGACCTTGTGCTATATAATTCCACCTCTATAAAGTGTCTACCTCCCTGTCAAGTGGATTGGACGGATCACTTTATTATTGAGTTCTATACTCGACTCACTCATATGCCTAAGGGAGCACATAAAATACTGGCTGATGTCAGAAGACCCTGGAATAAACTAACGCCTGAGGGCTTCAGGGATAACTTTATTGAACCAAATTGGCCTGAATATGGAAACAATGTTAATGTGGCGCTTACCGCTTTCAATGAAGCGGTAGCTACTTCCATTAATTATGCTGTTCCTTTTAAAACATATAAACCCCGTCCTGCCCCAAGACAAGAAATCTGGTACACAGATGACCTAAGGCAATTAAAAATTACGGCACGGAAATCAGAAAAACTATGGAGAGCCACTCATAAGGCTGAGGATAAGGTCCTTTATAGGACTGCACAGAAAAATTACCATAAAGCAATTTGTTCTGCTCGTAAACACCACATAGCAGACCAAATAACAGCTGCAGGTAAAAACGTGAAAGTCCTTTATCAGATCCTACAGACCTTTGTTAAACCTGCAGCCTGTGAAACTGAGGACATTGAGTCCCAGGTACTTTGCAACAATATCTCGCGGTTTTTTGTAAGGAAAATAGAGGGCATTTATGCAAAGATCCTGGCCTCAAATTCCTCCTCCAACATCTCGAGTACTGTGAATAGTAGGGTTCCACCTTATCCCTGCACAACAGAAGTTAATGCTAATAAACTTGTTGAATTCCCCCCTATATCTATTGAGGAAATTGATACTCTAATCAACCAGACCAAGAGCGGTTGCCCGTCAGATACTGTTCCAGCCCGGATCATGTCCCTTCTAAGGGAAGACCTAGGAGTAGGGATTCAACAGGTACTTAATTTATCTTTAGCATCAGGTGTTGTTCCCCTTAACTGGAAGCGTGCCTTGGTGAGGCCTCTACGTAAGAACAGCTCCATTCCATGGACGGACCTCACGAACCTGAGACCCATCTCTCTTCTCCCTTTCTTAGGGAAGTTGGCCGAGAAATTTGTTAATCGGCACCTATCCAACTTCATTGAGAGTGTAGGGGGACTAGATCCCTCTCAATCGGGTTTCAGGCCTAGGCACAGCACCGAGACCGCCTTGCTGTCCGTCACTGACAATCTTCGTATGCTTCAGGATAAGGGGTACTCCGTTATCCTGGTGCTATTAGATTTGTCAGCGGCGTTTGACACGGTGTCACACGAGATCATGACCGCCAGACTAGTTAACATCGGTCTGGGTGGCAAGGCGCTAGTTTGGCTGAGGAGCTTTTTTAGCAAGCGCACTCAGAGAGTAATACTGGGTCCCTACCAGTCAGAGGAGGTGGAGATCTCAAAGGGGGTGCCACAGGGCTCCTGCTTGAGCCCTACATTATTTAATATCTACGTGGCACCCCTAGCTAACATCGTGAGATCCCACGGGTTTATCCCTGTATCGTATGCAGACGATACACAACTCCTCTTTCCTTTTAAAATCTTGACTCCTGAAGTGCGCCACTCCTTTGCTCAAGGGATGAAAGAGGTAGCACACTGGATGGCAGCAAATCTCCTTCAGTGCAACGTCTCCAAGACGGAGGTGATGCTCTTCGGGGAAGCAAAACAACTATGGACTCCGGACTGGTGGCCCTGTGATCTTGGCCCAGTCCCAGAGCCAAAAACGGTAGTGAAAGATCTGGGAGTCAAACTGGATCAGGAGCTTACTTTAAAACATCACGCTACTTCTGTAGTGGGCTCCTGTTTTCATGTTATTGGCCTTCTCCGTAGGGTGTTTCCCATGCTACCCGATTCCACCAGAAGAACTTTAGTTCAGTCACTCGTGCTGAGTAGACTGGACTATTGCAATGGTCTGCTGCTATCCGCCAACGAAGGGGTCATCGCTAGACTTCAAGTTGTGCAGAACACGGCTGCCCGTCTTGTTCTAAATGCCCCGGCCAGAACCCCCTCAAAACCCCTTCTAAAAAAACTCCATTGGCTTACCATAAAACAGAGAGTGCTGTTTAAAACTTGCTGCACTATCCATAAGTGCCTGTCTGGTAGTGGCCCGGAGGTCTTAACAGGGAAATCTACTCCATATATTCCCGTAAGAACTCTGAGATCAGGAGACCATGAACTACTATGTGTCCCCAGATTCTGGAAAACACGACAAGGTGGTAGAGCTCTGTCAGTGGCCGGCCCGAAACTCTGGAACGAACTCCCCTTGGAAATCAGAGCTTGCAGGGAACATCTTCCTTTTAGGAAAAAACTAAAAACTTTTTTATTCAACTATTGACATCTGTAGTAGGTTATGTAGACATGACAGGGCTATTTGCTTTCTGATGTTGCCAATGGCGCGGAGATACTCCCCAGGGAGTCGATTCCCAGCGCGGTATAAGCTTGCAAATAAATAAATAAATAAATAGAGATGTACAACACCTGCAGTTCAAGTCTGGATTGGGTGTCTTAGATGGAGTCATAAAAGATTTTCAACGAACCTCTGCAAATGAATGACACTGGCACATCACAATCAGTATTCACGCACTCCTCAAATTATAGGCCTGAAGCATGTACCAAACTTTCATAACTTAATGATAAAATGATTGAAATGTTGCTGGCCTATCATTCTAAAACTGGTCGGTGTCATAACTGATCACAGCAGAAAAAGTCCAAATTCTCAAAGGCTGAATTGTTGTAAACTGTGTAGGAAGGTAGAAAGGATCTCACAGTATCCGATTTGCTATGGATGTTATCCTTGGAAGGCCTAACCCAGGAACTGCATATTTATGAGTGGTAACATTGTAGGGAGAGCACTCCCATCAAAAACGTGAAATGTCAGCCAGGAAGTAGAGAACCAGTGTGTGTCCCTTCCCTGGAGGTAACCTTCTTTTGTATCCTCTCGATTGGAAGGCTTGTATCCTTCCACTGCATACATTAGGGGAACTTTTATCTATTGCTTTCAGAAATCAATGGTTTTGCACATTCTGTTTGCTCTTTCCACCTCTCCTTGTTCTGCTTCAACCTTACCTTCTGTCTCTGCCCCTAACACTCTTTATTCTACTCCACCAGCCCGTGGCTCATCCATTGCTTCCTTCTGCCAATGATCCAAGCCTCTGCCCTTTTTTCTAATACTCACACAACCCTGGCTTCTCTGTTGCTCATCCCAACCTATTCAAAGCTGCTCTTCAGTAGCGTTAACCAGAGGCATTTGAAGACAAGGGCAAAGTGGGCTATGGTCAAGGGCCTCAACTTTCACAGAACCCCCTCACATACATTTTTGGAAAGTGCCAGACTGTCTATATTCTTTAAAATAGCATGTTTGTTTACTTACTACATTTTTTAAGACAGAGCAGAGCACACTGCCCGGCCAGCTATCCCCTGCCTGAGAGAGGAGGGGGTTAAAGAAACCTATGTGTTTGATCTGCTTATATTCAGCAAGTGCTCTAACCATTTTAAATACATTGCACTGTATGGGCAAATGGTGATTATACAGTAGCTACAAAACACATAGTGGCAGGGCTCGAGTCAGGGTACCACGCGGGTGGACGGCGTCCCCCCACTTATTTTACCGGGGGACGCCATCCCCCCTGCCAAACAGCTGGACTTCACTCTTTGGCCTCTCTGGGACGAGGAGCTCGGCACCTTTCGTGACGTCACTTCTGGTTGTGACGTCACTTCCGGTGACAGCATCCCCCCACTTCTTTTTTTTACGACTTGTGCCCTGCAGAGTGGGTAGAAGGCTTGGTTTGAGCACAAGTCTTTCTGTTTTTCTGGCGGGTAGGCCACGTGCCAATGTGCAGTGCAGTATTATATGCTTCCTCCATAACTGCACTATTGACATAAAGCATCTGCTGGGCTGGTGCTATCACAGCCTACTGCCAACTGACTCAAAGTCCCTTACAGAGCAGCGACTAAAGATCAGCAGTCAAAAAGAGCTCCATCCATCTGCACAGAGGCCCAAACTGTGAAACACGAGTCGACTGAACCGCATGCACCAAAGGAAGTGTTATTAAATTCTGAGTTCAGGCATAGGCGGAACTAGAGCCAAATTTCGGGGGGGGGGGCTAAGAAAAAAATTTGAGGAGGGTGCTGAATCTTTAAGCAATAGTCAGAGTGGAGCAGCAGGGGCTCTTAGAAAGGGTGAGACAAAAACAATTCTTCATTATATGCGAATTGTCTTTTGAAGACCTGTGAAGTGCTCGGGTGCGGCTGTGCGTGTGCCCGGGAAGCGTCTCATCCCGGGCTGCCACACACGACGGGGGGGCTGTAGCCCTTTGAGTCCAATGGGTGTTGGGCGCCTGAGTTCAGGGATACCACATTCCATATGTTCATCTTGCCGTTATGGGAAGATATGCAGGTAAACATGTCACAAAGCATTCCCCATGTTATCCTATGGGCAAGATAGCCTTTCAATAGTGAAAAACGAAATTGGCAGTATTTCACTATCAAGACATGTTATCCACACTAGTAACACCAAACAAAAACCGGGACGTCTGCTCACCCTACCTTTGACCTTTCAGGCCCGAAAATAGAACCCCCAGAGCCCCCTTTCGAGGCCCTCCAAAAAAAACGGGGGAGCTCAACCCCCCCCCACTTAAAGCCCTGATGGTAGTACTGATTTTCCTGAGTGATATGCAATCTCTAGGCACTAGAAAACACGTGGTGCAACGTTGTATAACACAGTTCTTCTGGAGCCGATACCCGCAGTACAGAGGAAGAAAATCCCTGCGACCACCCCCAGCCCACCTCCGAGGAAGAACTAAAGCGGCACAAATAAGCGGTAGCCGAAAACAAATTGAGAACAGGCATTAGAGGCACTTTTTCACTTAGAAAATAATTAATGTATGGAATGGTTGACCAGGCAGCGCGGCCGAGATAAAGACACGGGCCAATCAAGAAACAATTGGACACTCTGTCGAGGGAAATGGAGTCCTGGAAAAGGGACAAGCTTCGGTGAACCCCAAAAGCCTCTCCGCGCTCCCAGGCATCCTTTTGAGCCGGTCGTCAATGTGGTTTTCGAGGGGAGGTTGTTACTCGATCCCGGTTTCCTGCTCACGGGCAAAATAATATCTCAGCCTTAGGTGAGCGGGAAAGAACAGAGCTCGCTAGTCAGCCCATCTGTACGGACTTTTAACAGCCTGCAGGGGTCGGCACGGCCTGGGTTTCATCGCACGTGAAAGGTCCCCTTTTACACCTTGCCAGGGGTGAGGTTCAAGAATGCCAGCGAAGTACAGCGTTCTGGGAGCCGCTTAAACATTCACATTCGTATCACCTTAGAGGTGAACGCGCGCAGCACGAAGAGAATCTGAAAAAGGTCCTTTTCACAGCCTTTTGAAGTATTCCACACAAAATGAACCACTTGCAATGCAATTTGATCGTCTTGTCTACTGAGTAAAAGTGTCCATGACATAAAGTTAATATGAGCTCAAAAGGGGATGTGGAAGCTAAGATGTTTCCCCACAGCTAAAAAAATATATACCTCCAGTAAATAAAACGTTATCAAGTACAAATGTATTGTTGAGAAGCATGGTGTGTAAGCACATAATGATTACTTAAGTGTAACTGCTTGCGCACGTGAATACTTTTTTGAAGCTGTGAACTTCCCAGCTACTCAGGAGTACTCCTAAAATTCCCTGTGAATTCTAAAAAAAAATCATATGTTTACGCCAATGTATTATTTTATGGATCAGGCCCTCTGTTTGCACAGAGAAGCCCCCCCGAACCCCACCAGCCACATAGCCTCCTCCATCTCTATAGGCTCGACTTGACATTGACGAACATTGCACCCAAAAATTTGCCGCTCTTGTGGCCAGATTTTGCAGTACTAATTCAGGTGCTAGTACAGAAATCTATCAAATCTGTGTATGGGTAGATAGATAGATAAATAGATAGATAGATAGATAGATAGATAGATAGATAGATAGATAGATAGATAGATAGATAGATAGATAGATAGATAGATAGATAGATAGATAGATAGATAGATAGATAGATAGATAGATAGATCTAGATATAGATATAGTTATATAGTATTGAAATCATTACAGAAATTTCCAATTGTCTATGAGCATCTCAAGTAAAGTCGTTTTTTACAAGATGCAAAAATATGCCAATTTCCACATGTCTTTACTCCTCCCAAGCGCTGTCCGTTAGCACTTAAAAACGATCCCTATGACAATAGTGTGCTTAACAAGTGAAAACATTACTGGATCTTTTCCCAAGGACTAGGTGTGAGGATGAAATGTGTTGGCCAGGTCTCAATGGCTGGTGTGGCCAGTAGCAGAGCAGGTGCTTGGCTTCGAATCGAGTTGGTGCTACAGATGTGCTGCGCGGCCTGAGACGAATGAGTGTGATGGCTCTGAATTAGTTCAGCATCTGCATGTCAGTGTTTGTGCTAGAAGAGAGAATGCTCAAGTAAATGACAGGTGTTAGATGGTACGTATGGTACGTCACTCATCAATCAATCAATCAATCAATCAATCAGGGAGTTTATAAACCTCGCTACTCACCCAAGAGGGTCTCATGGCGCTGTGGGGGGGGGGGGGGGGGGGTTGCAATGTTATTGTTTATTCCATGTATTTCAATTCATTTCCTCTCCTTAGTTAGATAGGCGTCCCATGAGGGTCCATTTGTTTCAGAGAGCTTGAATAATATAAAACATTAACATGATATATAGCCACAAGTGAATTTGTCTTTATTTGGGGTTATGCTGGTTGCTGAGCCAAGTAAAGTTGAGGCACTCGGTTCTCACAATTTTTATGCTTATAAGATAACTTCAACTACTTTGGTTCTCTCTACACACCTTATATTGTGGAGAAGCGTGGCTCAATGGTTAGAGCGGCAGACCCTGATGCAGAGGTCTGGCCCAGGGCCAGGGTTCAATTCCCGCCTCGGAGGCTCTTGGACTCAATCTCCCCCGACCTGATAATTCGTGCCTAGTCTAATCATGGGTCCCACTCTGTGACTCTGGGCAATAGCTTGCTTAATCTCCACAACGGCCCAAGCAGCGCTTGGATGCCTGGCGTCACCTTGGGGGTGCCCAGGAGTGGACATTAAACATGGAAAAGCCAGGAAGGGTTCCACAGCGGTATGAGTGCAGTGCTGGGACGCCCCGTCGCGTGGGCAGCAGTGCGCTTTAAAATACAATACATGTACATATTTGTTTTCCTATAGAATCTAAAGTCAGACAAGTCCCCCCCCCCCCACTCCGGTTCACACTGGCACCAGCCCACTACAAAAAAGGCCTTCCTGATGAGAACTAGGGAAAATGTCGCTTCTGATGGTGAGGCTATAGAAAAGAGTTTGCATAGAAGTACCACAAGGATTGTATTTTAGCATCTATGCATTGAGATATTTGAGCTTCCCTGGCTCCCCATTCACAAGCGCAGCCCACTTAAACTTCTCACACACACATACAAATGTTACACAACATTGGACCAGCATACCTGAACAGTTGTATATTCTTTCACCAGCCTACCGGAAACCTGCACTCTGCCTCACACTAACACCTGCAACCCACATCAATTAAAGCAGATTAAGAGGTTGCCCGTTCTCTTACATCACACCCATAACATGGAATGACCTACCTCAACACATCAGAGCCTCCTCTGAAGTTCTTGTGTTCCGCAAAAAGCTGAAAACATGGCTCTTCAAATGGGTCCTCAGGGACTGCACGTCCTCACACCGGTTCCAGCTCCAGGATATCCTCATGGGTGATTAGTACACCACACAAATCTCTGTAACATGACATGCATATTTGTAGCAAGATCACTGTGCTGAAAAATATGAGCCTTAATGTGGGTGCTAAGGTAGTATTTTGGTAGGTTAAGGGACAGAGCATTTTAGTTTGATGTGGTACTCGCTGAATTTGTTTTGAGCTGCATAACATCATATGTGTTGTTTTTTGCATAAGTAGAGTCTCAGATGTGGTTGGTGCTTTGTATAGTGGATACATCACTATCATATCTGTGGCCAGTCACCTGGTAACCTAAATTGGAGCACACAGCGCTGCAACTACGCACCCCTTTGTGGAATATGATAATTTCGCGTTACCACTACTGTTGCTCTTGCTGTGGTGGAGATGTGTAAAGCTGGATCACAAGGCTGATTGCTTCTTCCGGCTGGCTTGCCCTAGAAGGTGCATGTACGCAAAACAGAGAAACCTTTAGTGAGAACTTTGTCGCTGTTAAGGCAGTGAGCCGGGGGCATAGAGAAATAGCAGATTGCAAAGTATGCAGTGAATATGAAGATGGATCTCTGCATTATACACACTCTTTGTGGATCCTAAGCAGAGACTTTTAAGGCATGGGCAAAGTGGGCAATTGCAACGGCTCCCATCTTCCTAGGGCCACCCCAGGGAAAGTAAACTTTATCTCTCTCTAGTTCACCTCTGCCTAATTCTATATCTGAGCCTCTCTTCTTTTCTGTGCCTACCTCTACCCTGTCTCTCTTTGCCCAGCATCAGCTTAAGGATTTGTGGGGTACTGTGAACGATATATTTCAACAGTTCTTTTGCTACAATTATCACAAACGTGGATGATAACATTTAAAGTTGTTATAAAAAGGGACCCCTAAAATACATCTTGCCCGTTTCCCCAAAGCTTATTAAGACAACACTGATCCCAGGAGGAGTCTACGTTACAGTAGGGACCCCATGAAGATGTTGACTGATGAACAGCCAAATGTGCCCCTAGCTTGAAGTTTATGGAATGCATGGGAAGAATCCCAGTAGATCTATCAAGCGCCATCCTCCTGATGACGGCAAGGAGAGGTACAGACAGAGGCATAAAATGAGCCTTTTGTTACCATACCCTTGAGTAACTGGGAATTCGAACATCTGCCGGCCCATTGCAGTAGAATACCATCTTCACCTATATGTTAATGGTTACAGTTGAGAACAAACTAAGGGGCACATTATGATGGAGGATTTTCCGCATCCTCCGAAATCCTCTGCGGACCCACCAAAGACCCACCACCACATTAGGATGGCTGGTGGGTCCTGGTTTAAGTCCGCTGCTTTTCCGCCGCGGTTGGCTTACAACCGCGGCGGAAAAGGCCTAATATGGTGGCGGTGTCTCTCAGACACCGCCAGCCATATTAGGATGTCTGAATTGCAATGCCTTTACACGGCGGCATGTCCGCCGTGCATACGGATTCTTGTTTGGGGGCCCGTTGCGGGCCCCCAGGGGTGAAGGGGGGGTTGGGGGTGCACATGGGGGTACCTATGGTACCCCCCTGCATTTGCGTGCACAGAGCGGCAGGCACCGCGCGGTGCCTGCCGCTTTGTGCATGCAAATGCACAGCTTTCATTTTTACCATTGCGGTGGATGCAGCTTGAAGCCGCACCCGCCGCAATGGTAAAAATAGAGGATGTGACCGCCAGGGTGGCGGTCACATCCTAATTGCACAGGAGGGAACTCCGCAGGCAATGCGGAGGTTCCCTCCTACTCTATGGTGGCGGACGGACTCAGGTCCGTCCGCCATCATAATCGGCCCCTTAGATGGGTCCTCCTTTCAAATACCACATTATGCCCAATTTATTCCTGAAGTCAGATAGATTCAGCCTTTGCTCATGTACAGGCTTGTGCCAATCCCTAGCACCCCTTGGCATGGGCTAGGGGAAACAGTTACAAATTCATTCATAGGCCCATAACTCATTCTTTCCTCCTAATAGACTCCATGGATCCTGACAATGAATACCATGTTATTATTTTAAAAGCAATTAAATGTTGAAGGCTGTGCTTGGGGCAGATAATGCCCACAGCAGCACAGAAAATTTGGAAAATAATTCCAAGCAGTCTTAGTAAAACAACTACAGACTGAGAAAAGCAAACAGTGATGGTTGAAATGCTGAATTTATCATAGCCGTGAGCAAGTACTCTGTTCTGCTCACAGAACAGACAGAAACCAACCATATGCAAGTCAGTCTTGGTCACGTCCCAAAGAAACATTCCAGCCTAAACTGCTAGGCCCTATTTTGGCTATATGGAAATACAGTGATGCCAGACTTCTTTCTGTCTTGTTGGGCCTCTTCAGTGACATGCAGCTTGACTCTCTCACCACAAGATAAGGAATATGTTTATTAGTTTCCCACTGAGAACTTAGAAACCGAGAGTCCTCTCATTTTTGCCCTTTAACATGTTTGCCAAATGATTAAACAGTTCTTGGACATGGTAGCATTGCAGAAGCAGAGGAGAGACACAGAAAGCACAACTACTTGCTTAGGATTTCTAAAATTGTGGTTCACAAAAGCTTGATGATTGAGCAAGAGTTACAAATGCCCCCTGTGAAACGTCGAGAAAAATACATTTCTGGGGTTAGTGAACTCTGCCATAGACTGAGAAAACTACCATAAATTACTTTCTGAATAATTCTTTAGGTCAGTATAGATCAGGACAATGGAATTAACATGTTCATGGAAGCTAGCACCTTTTATGAACTTCGTTTTGTCATATATAATAATTTGGAGTAACTAAAACAGATAAACATCTTAGAATAGGCAATTCAACGTTCTATACCACACTCTACAGCTCCCCATGCATTAATGCATAAGTTAGGTTGTC
This sequence comes from Lissotriton helveticus, assembly GCF_964261635.1. Taxonomy (NCBI): domain Eukaryota; kingdom Metazoa; phylum Chordata; class Amphibia; order Caudata; family Salamandridae; genus Lissotriton; species Lissotriton helveticus. The sequence continues at coordinate 690,225,176 of NC_136059.1, read as the reverse complement.
TTGCTAGACGTTGGATGTAGCTGAACGCCTGGGTTCCTGAATTAAATTCACAATGACCTCTCACCTTTGCAGTGCTAAGCATCCTTGGAGCAATTTAACAGCACCCTGACATGCTTTTGCTACTACACATTTTTCTCTGATCCGAATAAATCCTTCTGCATCTTGTCAACATTCATGGATTGCACCCAGTAGAGGGTCCTTGAAGACCACTGTGAGATATTTCGTTCATAGATGGAATAGAGATAAACAACTCTTGACAATGCAAAATCTGGATACTTAGAAAGCCTTATGACTGCTCCTCAACCTCACCCCTATTTCTTGCCTGCTCTACCAACAGTTTACTCTCTCCACTGAGCTTGTTCTAATGATCAAGTACGATAATCTTACTCGTAAGTTTTCTAATACGATTCGTTCACAAACCAATATATTTCTCACTCTCTCCTCCAAAGTTAGCCTTTGCCTCCCTTCTCCTTTCCAAACATTCCCTCTTATCGGCCACCTACTAACAATGCTTACAAGCTGCAATGTTAATACAGCTCACAAGAAATTACAGAAGGCCCATCTCCTTCTAAGAACCGTCCATTATTTCAGCTGCCTTTCTTCTCTAAAACACTGGAATGCTTTCCTTCAACCGCCTTCCTTTCTGTCTCTTCTCCAAAAACCTGCTCAACCTTCCCGAATCTGGCTTTCCGGCCAGTCCGCAGAAACAGGTCTCATACATGTTCCCAACTTCAACTACCTATTATCTGACATGCTGTATCAGCTATATTAAATACAACCAACCATGCCACTCTTCTATATTTCCTCAACACCCTCACCTAAAGCATCACTGTCTCTGCCCGCAAATGGTCTTGTCTTGTCTCACAAATCTCTTGTTGGTAATTTACTGGCATTCCATGCTATATTCACCCATCACTTTACCAGTTGGTGTCTCTCAAGGTCCAGTGTTGGATCCACTGTTTTCTCTATATACCGCCTCTCTTAGTGACATTTTTCCTTCTTCGGAATTCTCATACCACCTCAGTGCTGATGTCTCAACCCATTTGTTCATATCTGACTTTCTTTCAGCTATTTTTCATTGGATGGTGTCGCAATCCTAAATGCAAAACTCCTCAAAGACAGAAGTCTTGTATATCCCCTTCTCTACTGCACCTGTTGCTTTGCCTTATCCCATACACTTTCCCACATTCACTCTGATCTGTGTGCCGTCTACCAGGATTTTGTGTTCTGTCCAGTTCTACCATGCAAATGGAAAAAAATTTTGCCTGCACATTGACTCAGTTTCAAGATGCAACCATATGCAATATGTTCTCTCACATCCCTTAGCATGTGATCAAACAAAGCACTAACGAATTCCCATGAAATCAGTGACCTGAATTCAGTACTTGCTTCCGCTATAGTACAGTTGTAGGCAGGGCAGGCTTGGGTTTTAAAAATACAATAAAAGTACTTGCCTGCAGCTCCGCTCCTTCTGCTGGCCCCCTCGTTGCTCCTCTCATCCCAGAAGTGGTTGAGCTTCACTGCACAAGGTCCCCACCCAATCCAGAAGCTGCATTCAAGCTATACCTAGCATGAGAGCAGTGCCTGGATTGGCCTGAGCAGGCTGGTTTAACGCTCACTCAGGCACAGGGATCATGCAGCTTTTCTCCATGTCTGTTTGGCTGACCTAAAACTGCTGGTGAAACTGACATGTGCACTTATAAGTGCCTACCACTACTCCGTACTGCTGACGTGACGCTCGTCAGCATGGCCCTGCCCCCTTCCTAACCTCGTCTCGGCTGATAATAAGTAAGAAAAATAAAATGATTATGAAATGGTTTTATTATCATTTTAGTTTTCAGTGGGGTGACGGTCCATAGCGGAGGAGCCCCCCCCCCGGGCTGAATTACATCAACTGTCTGCTAAAGGGTCTTCCTGAACTCTCCCTAGCCCCTACAAGAACAGAGTACGTTCTTCCAAGGACTCATATATTGCTTCCAATCTCGCGAGCTCTTTGATAACAAATCAGAGCCCTATAACATTTTCATGTGCTTCTCTTTAAAGCTGTTTGCGGCCAGTCCCCCACCTTTTTATCATTATAATCCGATACAATATGTCCGTCCTGGTCTCACCCAAAATGATATGTGCTTCATCGAGATGTATGACCTTCTCCCTAAAAGTCCCCCTTCTTTGGAACTTCCTTCCTTTCAATCATCAAGGCCAGCCCCTCAAATGAGGATGTCAAATGGTCTTTATAAACCACCTTTGGTACCTCATGATAACACTTAATTTTGTCCCTCTAGCCATCCAACACGGTATGTATATAACTGTTAGTAAATAAATATTTTTTAACTTTTATTAGCATCACTGTCAATCATTTCAGGATGGTTTCATTTACTTTCACCCGAAATGTAAATCAATGATGTGCTAATCAACCCTCCATCTGATGACTATGTACTGCTGCTGTTCTTTTGTAAAACATCTCTGTTGGAAATGTTGTGGCTGCGAATAAATAATGACATATTTCTGTGGCTCTTCAAAGCCAAACGTGGGATGCGCACCCTTTTATGTCCATGCTCTTTTCACCATCCGCTCACGCACTCTGTGCCCTATTGACAGACTCTGCAATTAGCACTGGATCCGGAAATGGCAGTCTTTTATACCTCCTTAATGCACTTGTGTCACAGGCCTTCTGACCTCTCTCTATTACTCTTTTATACATCCAGTTCACAGCATTAAATAACAAGCCTGAACCAAATCTAGCCTGTCTAAATTAAAGCTTGTCTGTCACAAGTGTAGTAGTCGTAGCATGAAAGGGCAAAAAAGGTAGTCAGTGACAGATATCCGCAAAGCAAAAGGAGCTATCCAAAAGTCAGGCATCAAAGCAAAAACACTCAGGGCTCATTTGCAATATTTTGACGCACAGCAGCGCAGCAATCCTTCCTGCTGCGCTGCGTGCGGAAGGTGCCATATCTCCAAAATACAGCGCATTCCTGTCCTTTTTCCCCCCGTGCTGGCACACAATGGGCTGCCATGCGCCAACGCAGGCACCCTTGCGCCATGGTGTGAGGGTGTCTGCGTTGAAGGGGTGATTGTTTTAGTGTAGAAAAGGCCACTGTCATGCACAAAAGGAACCAAGAGAGGTCTTTTCCTCTTTATGTGTGTGCTGCTGGATGCAGCACACACAGAAAAAGAAAAACTAGGAGAAATAAAGATATTTCCCTCGTTGCCTCTCCTGTATGGCTCCCCTAGGGAGTATGAATCTGACGCATTCACAGATTTACAAAACCTTGTGAATCTGGGAGTGCGTCAGGTTCCATGAACGTTGCAAAGGCACATCCACAGCAACACCCATGGAACGCCCCTTTCACGCACTGTACATATTACAAAGGCCATGAAAAGCAACACAGGGCGGCTTTGCGTGGCCTTGTAAATATGGGCCAGCACACTGCACAGCGAGTGTGTCAAAAAATCTGCTGCTCAATGTGCTTGTAAATAAGCCCATCAGTGCTTGATGCTGATATCAGTTGTGACCGGCAAGTCACTGGTTAAACCATTTCATCTTTCTGGGGGGAAATAAACTGAAAATGACTAGGCTGGATAACAGAAACACCTATTATTTACAGTATTTACAAGTAGCAAAGAGTTGGCTTGTTAAGACCTTTATGAAAGCAGGTTACCATTAAAAAATGACCACAGAAAAAACAATATCATCAACCTCCCCTCCACTAAGATTTGGCAAATGATGGTGATGGGCACAGGACTTTCAACAAGTGTGATGGAGTGATTTGTCCAAGATGATGGTGGAATTGCCATGGATCATGCAAACAGGTCAAGTGAAGTTTGTGTTCTTCAAATCATGTCTCCTAGCTCGGCATGTTTTAACTTAAGCTCCAATCAAAAGAAAAGTCAGCATTGGTGTCCAGAGGGTTAGTCCTATATGTGAAGCACATTACTTACTTTCTCAGAATTCACAAAAAATTTCAGGCGTACTCACATCCAAAAACATTTACTCATGTGCGAATGTCCATAGTTTCAAGTAAACATAAATGTAACACTTAACATTTTTTTATATATGTTTCTCTACTGGGACAATACTTTTCCCTGTAAAATCCCAAACAATCTTCCCTACTCCTCCAGCCATTTGTGGCGTGGTTTCACCCGCTCCTTTTACTGCATAAATGCTGACTCGCATCTGCCCTTGGCAAGAGCAAATCTCTGATCATTGTTAATGTGGATAAATGACCTTCAAAAGGTGTGTGCATATGCATAAACTTTCCAGTGTTCCTATCCTGAAATGCCCTCAACCACCCATGTGATCAGATTTACTTTCAGTTAAAATTATAATAAAGTGTCATTATTTTATCTGAGTGCAAATGTGCATTCTACAAGTGTGTAACATTCATTTGAACCCTTAATAGTGGTAGTTGCTCACTTAAGTTTTACCAAAGTGCAAGTTCCTTAGTGAATTGAGCTTTGAACAGTAAGTAGATCATATCATCTCCCAAAGCAGGTGTATTTTGGTGTTGATAAATTCACAGTCCAATGAGCTAATAAGTGATGCATATTTGTGCTAGGACTGTATCTAGTATTGTAATAAATGTACAACTGACTGGCAGAGATACCTACCGGTTTACATATTTGCCTAAATGTTTTAAGTGTATATGCAGTAAAGTTCCCTCTGCTCTACATTATAAGGATATTGCAAGTCACAGAGAAGTTCCATGACCATATAAAGAAACAAAACAGAAGGCCGAGTTCCATTATAAAGTCTCAGAACTCAATATACAGTGCCAGAGTGAGATAAACCGAGCCTGCGCTGCACCTGGCTGGAAAGCACCTTCTCACCCGGCCAGAAGAAGAAAGGTCCCTTTGAGACTTGTTACACATGGCTCCTAGCCTATGAGGCTCAGCTTTAACAGACTGTGCTATTATTTCATTTCCTCTTAGGCAGCGGTCACAAGTTGGCTTGCGCTCAGTGATTTACTCGTAAAATGTGGAAGCGGGAAAGTAGGCTAATAAAATACAATTCAATGAATGTATCCTCTGGCCTTCGCCCCGAGACAGGTGCTGCGGCAAATGCGGATCATCACCGCACATGGAATTCGTATTCAAGACTAATGGCAGAGCAGCCTCTTTTCACGCGTGACGCGTAATGGGCGCAGAAGAAGCAGTCGCGAGAGCCGCGGACCGCGCACTTGTGTGATCTGGTCAAGCACCATAAGCAATGCTGAAAAGACTCTTTTTTTGTATCACAGTCTCAGTCCACCGCCCATGAAAGGTCAGGCTCTATAAAGATGGCAGCCTCATTGTGTTTTAGCGATGTCAGCGTCTTTAGCCATTGGTGGGGCTGTCCTCAGCGTTGAAGAGAGCTTCATGGTCTAACGTAAACTCAGCAAAAAAAAAATTTAAATGACAAATAAGCCCGACGGAGCCCCTTTTCTTCTCTGCCTTTACAGAACACCCATGAAAAGGGCAAAATGCCAAGCCAGACAAATGTGTACAAGCAAGATATCCTCATTATTTTTAACTTTTCTATTTAATTTTTAAAGGGTGGGAATTCTGGTATCTTGTGGGACCGGGGGAAGAAAACCTATTTTTTTTCCTCCTAAACTAAGTGAAGCAGACTGTACAATGCCGCTGGAGCCCAGGAGAACCGAGGCATTTTTCCCCCAGAACACAAGGTGCAACAGTGAAACAAAGGCAATTAAAATGGATGTTCTGTTTCTGAGGAAGAAATTAGCTGTGTTATTCCAGATGGCTCTGCTGATGCTAGGCATTGGCCACGGGGTAGCAATGTGGCTTTATTATTTTCAAGCACAGGCAGTCTCTCTGTAAGTTTTTTCAAGCACAGGAGGATGTTTGCATTGTATACCTTGCAGAAGTGAAAGACCCCAAATCAACAGGAAGGTATTTGAGGCTTGAGGAAGTAAGGCTGTCCTTTCGGACAGCTGTAGTCTTCAGCTGTTTTTTTCATCCATGAAGGCAGCAACATGGAATATATTGTACAATATTTAGTCTTAAAGGCAGCGTCAGATTGTATACTTTAATGCACTGGAAAATTGGCTACAAGGGCATGCTCATATATTACAAAACATGTTTCTAATCCAAAAAGGATGTTTGTGGTAGAAGTGCAACTTGAAATAATGTGAAGTTGTGTTGTGTCATGTTGCATTGTATTGTGTTGCGGGGGGGGGGGGGGGTTGTTATCACTGGTGGTACGGGAATATTGAGTTTCTAATATTGTGCTGCTAGTTAAGATGAGTAAACCTTTACCTCACAACATATAGTCTTCCACAATATTTTTGTATGATATTTTTTGTACAATATTCTTGGAGCACGATATTTTTGTAGTCGATATTCTAACACGCACCAGTTATCAGCATTCGAATAGCGCATTGTACTGACTGTTTGATGTTGTGGCGCCTTTTCGCATTGGTTCTGGGAATTCTGTGGGACTGGAGGCCTTGAGGTCTAGAGCCATTGTGTTTTGTCAGTGGAGTGCAGAAGAGACTGCTTGATGTATTATTTAGCGATGGTGTACTAGGCGCGTGAGCTTGCGTGCCCTAGGACTTTGCACTTTAATTCATCCCACGAGGTTGAGTGCTTGTCGACTTCTCAGCCAGGGGAGTTAGTGCTGCTGAAAGCCATCATTCGCTAGTTATATAGCTACGGAGCTGTATAATATGCTATATACTAATGCAAGTAATGCATTGTTCTGCGGCAAATGTGCTTATTCTATAAGAAGAAATCCGGCTTTTCTCTCCTGACTGAGCCGACAGTCGAATTCAAATTCTCATCTCTTAATTAGAAAGAGAAATACACATCAAACGTATCTCATCACTGGAGGGCTAATGATTCACAGCTGCTAGCCTGAAAGGGCATGCTTTCCTTTCCCTCTGTTGTAAGGTGTTAATCACGCTGGATGGTATTTCTTTTAAACTATATGGTGCTTTGCAATAAGAGCGGGAGATGCAGCATTAAAACTTCAATTATTTTTTGAAGTGCCTGGCACCAGGGATGCGCACACTTGTCGCGCGGCGCCATCATTTAATGCATGCCTCGTCTTCGAGTGCTCTTGAGTGGGGCCGTCCACGGATGGCGTGACGTCACAAATGTCCAGATCGTGCCCGTGTGTTTTAAAGTACATGGTAGGAAAAAAAATCTCTGATTCATTTATATCTGACTTAAAATTGTTACCTCGCTAAACAATCTATTTTAGTAGATAGCTATATTGAAAGTGATAGGTTTCCACAGGCTCATTGCCTGATATTTATAATAGAGATAAAGTGGAGGTTTGTTGAGGCTCGTGTGCAGTGAATGTTGAGAACGGTGCTCGTGACGCAGGCACTTGAGTGTGTAGAGTGTACTTGCATTACCAATCATGGTGTTGACAGATATTGCATGAAACCACCAGATACAGATATCATTAGACCGGATTCATTTGTCCGGGATTATGTGTGGGTAACGCAGTACAAGAGATCATTTGTTGATAGATTTGCTTTAATATGACATGTCTGCACTCACAAACATCACCTGCCCTTCACGGTCACCTCACAAAATCAACCTCCTACAACACTGATAGATTTTGCCCTTAACCCTAAGCCGCAGTACATTGAACCTTCTTAGGCCCACTGGTTCCATTCAACCTTCACAGTCTCCACGTGAGGGCTATGTAGACCCCCTTCTTCCATAACCGATGGTCCTTAGCAAGACTAATGTCACCTGCTCCACATCCAACAGTGACGGTTCAGTTCGACTTGGTGACCCTCAGCTGGGCTGCCAACACAGGAGCAAGTCTAATATTTCCTAAAGTCACAATCAAAACATAGCTGAACATACCAAACCTAATCTTTCTTACAGTAATGTTTATTGACACACTTTATCAGAGAAAATGACAAATTTACAAAACATTTAACATATGATGATCAAAATTAATTTTTCTCTTCTTAGAACAGGGTGCTGTTGCTGCAGTGGACACCATCCATTGCTCTATCCACAGTAATGGTTGATGGCTACCAGGATAGTCAATGTCCATAACACCAGTCCAACACTGGAGTCCACTCTCAAAACCACGTTTATAGTCCAGAGAACTGGCAAAATACAAAGGAGTATGTGAGAGGTTCCTACGCACTGCCACTCAAATTCTCTGGATAGTAGGCTGAACTAAAGTACTAACTACTCTTCCATGGACTTCTTCTGCAGAGCATTAGTTCTCTAAGTACACTACTGTAAACATTCATGGGTGCAATATATTTACAAACAACTTTCATGAATTTAGGTTCCTTTTTTTCTGCCCATTGGTAAGTGTTGTATTTTGATTTTATTGCCCAGGTCATGATGACTTTTAGTTGCCAAATTGATATTTTGATTGTTTTCCCTTCCTTTTGATCTGCTTTAAAAAAAATGTCCATCGTTGGCAAATATAACAAGCTGAAAGGTTTGTTCAGTGCAAATACAGTTGACACTCTTGGCAAATATTCAACTGCAGTGAAAGTTTTTCTGTTTGTAGTGGTAGTCTTGGTCCTTCCTTTGATGTCATTTGAGATGTCATCAGTGATGTCACTAACCATGTCATGAGTGACGTAATATGTGAGGTCATAACCAGTGCATTGCAGGGGGTGCAAGTTACAGTTAGCTTAGATAACTATAACTGCTGAATGTCTTTGGTTTTGTACGAGTGAGATGAAAGCCTAAGTATAACGTCCCTGTAACCTTTGTTTTTTTTCAGTGAATTCCTAAGTTTAAAAAAAATTCTTTATCATATCCATAACGTCCTTGTTTTTGTTTCTATAATTAGATATTAAGCATTACATCTGCATGGTGTGGAGATTAGTTGGTTTGGCCAGAGAGGTTTAAAGTTTTATCAGCTGCTGCCTTTGGTTAAAACCATTGTGGATTTCCACGCTCCTACATCATCATTATGCACAGTGGTGGCAATGACCTAGGAACATTGATTGGGGTAGGGCTGGAAATTCTAAAGAACGATACCTTTGCAGAACTAATGTCGCTTTTCCCTCACATGGCCTTGGTGTACTCTAATAAATGCCAAAGGCAGAAATAAAAGTGGTCAAATAAATTCTGTCCACAGATTGACAAAGCCAGGAAATATGTTAATAACATTGCTTCTTTGCTTTCCTCAGAGACAATAACATGGGCTCTATGTACAAAATCAATCTGCATTTTGACATGCATGGAATATATAAAGGTGATGGAGTTCACTTTACAAATGAAGGGAAAAGGGTGTTTCTACGCAACCTGAAACTTTACATTCAGTCTTATATGTAGCTGTCTTATACACACTCTCAACACAGAGGCTTTTGTCAAAGCCACCTAAGAGTACAAAATACTGTTAATTTTCTTGTTAAATAATTTTTTTTTTCATTTTTGGGGGGAAATTCGCAACAATGTTGCGGTCATTGCGATCACATCGAGAAATCGCAAAACAAATGCAAGTACTCAAGGGCCACCACCACATTAAAAAATGTTAACTTGAAAAATTCATTCTAACTATTACAATACACACATGACTATGTTTGTACACAAAATTGTAGTAACTTTTTGTAAACTGTGTTTGAACTTTACTTCCCATTTTCGCAATCACTCCAAAAGTCACAATCACTTCGGTAACTGCGACGATTGTTCCTTTTTTTGAGAGGTGTAAAACACATATATGCACACATTTTGCAGTATTTTAGACACTGGGGGGTCATTAGGATGGCAGGCAGACTTTGTCCGCCTGCCATCCCGACGTGAAGTGGAACCACCCGCCATAAGGCCCAGTGGCGGGCGCATCCCGCATACTTAACATTGCGGCGTGAGGGCGGTTCTGAAAGCACCGCCCGCCGCAAGGCTAAAAATGCCAGTCGCGCATTCCAATGCACAACGTGACAGGCACCGCACAGTGCCTGCCACGTTGTCTATTGAAAGGCAGAATGTGCACACCCCCAGAGTCCCTGGGGGCCCACAACGGGTGACCACAAGCAATTCCCGCATGCCTTTCCCTGGCGGCAATGCCGCCATGGAAAGGCATGTTTCCGCCCCCATAGTAATATGGCTGGTGGTATCTAACAGACACTGCCACCATATTAAACTTTTTTCCGCCAGGTCGACTTGTTGATCGGGCGGACAAATCGGCGGACGGTCTTTCCGTCTGCCACGGTCCCCCGACCTAGTAATATGACGGGGGGAAATGGGTGACGGGCAGGGATGGATCTCGGGCGGATCGCCACTGCCATGCGGGCGGTGGCGATCCACCCGAGATCCTAATGACCCGCTAGGGGTTTATAACTGCAGTGTTTAAAGGCATATTTCTATTGGGAATTTTTACAAAAACAATCTTTTAATCCAATTTTCCATATTCACGAGTAGTCTGAGTATCGCAACTAGGCAGTAACCGCAATTATCGCACCTTTTTTTATAAAGTGTACAACTCATCTATGCACACATTTTACAGTATTTCTGACACAAGAGGTTTATTAGTGCACTGTTTAAAATCAAATTTTTCAAGCTAGTTTGTATAAAATTCATCTCAAAATTGATCTTTCATTTTCGTGGTGATGCCGGGTGTCGCGAATATGTCATTACCTGTGACGCTGCACGGTCACGGCCTATTCATGAATATCGCGCACAATTTTAAAAAACAATTTTGGGCACATAACTTGTTTCCGTATTATGCCCATTTGTCAAACATGGGGTCAGCCTACCTCTATTCTGTCATTATGTCACTTTGGCAAAAAAAATTTCGCTCCTGGAACCGTTCCCGATACAGAAAATGGCGGCCGCAACTTCCTCTTCAGGTTGCGTCCAGACAATCAGAGCATTCCCACTGGCGTGAGCATTCGCAAGCTCCCATGAAACCATCATGATTTAACCCCGATCACCATGAAAACACAGTGAAATATCCATGATCAGAGATATCATTATACTTTTTGGATTTAATTTCTCAAGAACTACTTAACGGATTTGCACGAAATAACAAAAAGCATAATCTGGGTAACAACATCTACCTTTCTACCAATTTTGGTGTAATTCCGTCCAGCGGTTCCGGCTGTAAGTTCGACAACGCGTTCCTATGGGAATTAACATTACAAACACACCCTTTATTTGGCAGGCTGCACTATACAACTTGTATTAAAGAACCAAAGACATCAACAAAGAATACAGTTCTATTTTGCTCTAACTAACACTTTTACGTCATGTTGTAATAATATATGTGTGCACAGGAGATTGGTAAATGCATCCTTTGTTTGAGCCCATATTTCTGGGCCCCCATGGCACATACCACCCCCAAACTTTCCACAACACACAGAACCTATTTTGACACTTTTGGGGGGAAATGTCATGAAGATTGGTCAAACGACGCCAAAGTTATAAGCAAGTCAGAAAAAGATTTTCCTATGGAAACTAGGTCCTAACTACTGCCAGCAAGAGAGGGGTGTGTGTCTGTGTGTGGGTGGGTGTGTGTATCAGAGTCAGCTATAGACACTGATTAGCTATGTTTCGGGGGTGTTTGTGTGTGTATCAAACAGAGCCAGCTATAGACACTGATTAGTTATGTTTCAGCCATGCTATCCATTTTTATAATTAAAATGCGCTTTTTAGTTTGCTTATAACTTTGGCATCATACAAAGTGTCTGCAAGAATTTTGGCAAACCTTGATGATACTGGCTCAGCTTAAGCATGACAAGTTTCTGTGGATCCAAGCAATAGAGAAAAGTTAAATAAAAAAGATGCATTTCACATTTTAGCTTAAATAGGAAATATTGCTTTCCTCTACAGGAACAGATTTACACTAAACTTGATATGAAAGTAGAATTTAATTCCTAAAGCAGTCTGTGTTTTTTATTTGGTGTACATCTGTTCAGTTGTTTTTGGGACAGTAGTGTCTTTAAAATGTGTTGGGGAAACAGACACGAGTTAAAATGTAGAGGTATTTGGCTATTTAACTCTTGGGCAGAAAACTCTGTCAATCCTATTGGAATTTTTCATAAAATGTGACTGACTGATGAAGGGCTTCTTTGAAATTTGCAGATTTACCTGAACATAAGAATTTCACATTATGAAAATAAGAATACGCACAAACAATCATAGCTCAAATGACAGTTCCAGGTCACAAAGGTGGGTAAAGAGGGACCTGAAGACATGCAAAATGTTGCAACAAAATGAGCAAAAGGTATTTAGTTGATGGTAAACTCACAAATCTGCAGATATTCAAGATGGTGCTTGTACCATTTCGTTTTTTTTCTAATGGGTGCCATTTCCCACGCTTGCTAGTTTCAGTGAATTTATATGTTTTACAAAAACAATAAAACCAATACCTATACAGGGCATCACTGTAAGCAAGAATGAAGAAGGGAGAGAGAATGAGGGTGGATGACAAGAAATCGAGGCCTGTGATTCAGAAGCAACAAAAAGTATATACAACCAGGGCCACAGCAATTATGCAATTCTGCCGCCGTACATATTTCCCATAATTATGGATTTGCCGCATTTACCACATAAATCATCATCTGCTGCATAATCTGTAGATTTTTTTTAAAAAATTGTTTCTAGCTCAAATTGATCAAAAGTTATAAAAAACACAGCGACTTGGGCTCACGCAGTGGAAGGCCATTTGCAAAGGTTAACCAGTTATTTTTCTGTTCCTGTTTTTCCCCAGTGTTTGGTTGTTAAACTGGTAGTAATGAGCGGAAAACTTTGCCCAGACTGTATTTCCATGTGTAAAAGTTACAAAATAATAAAGCAATAGTATCAAAAACTGTGCCAAATTATGCCACATAATTTGATCTTTCTTGTCGCATAATTTAGTCAACTCTGCACATAAATTGGTGCTCCATTGCTGCATATTCTAGGAGCCGTGCATACAGCCCAAGCTCCTAAGTAAATTCAAATGTGTGAGTCTGAAATCAAGAGTTTAAAGAAATTCAGAATTTCTCCCAAAAAAAGAGAAATGATTAAAGGATTGAGTAATTGGGCATGTGATTGGCTGTATGGCCTCTTCTGATGCGCTGCTGGTTGGGTCCTGGACCAAGTTGAAGGTCTTGCACAATGGAAATTGGGCGCACACGTGGTGGGCCTTGATCCAATCACTAATATTTCATTGAAGCAAACTAAACAATTCACTGAAAAAAGATTTTTAAAATAGCGTCATTTTGAATTTGAATTTAATTTGAATTTAAAAGCATTTATTAAGCGCACATATACCTAGCGGTTTCTTGGCGCTGAGGATGCAATAGAACCTAGAGGAAGGGGTGCGGAAGATTAAAGTGGAAAGGCTTGCAGGAAGAGGTGAGTTTTGAGCGCCTTGCGGAAGTCAGAGTACAAGGGTATAGATCTGATGGTGGGGGGGGAGGGGATTCCAGAAAATGGGACCGAGAACAGCGAATTTCACCCCCCCATCCTTTTTTTCCTGAAACGTGGTACGGAAAGGAGGGACTGGGTGGAGGAGCGGAGTTCTCTGACCGGTGTGTAATTTTTGATTTCGGAATTTATAAAAGCTTGAGCGGTTCCGGCTCGGGCCTGAAACGTGGTGCAGCCAAGTTTGAAGAGGGCCCGCTCTCTAATGGGCAGCCAATGCAAGTTCTTTAATAGAGGGGTGGTGTGGTGCAATTTAGGGAGACCATGAATTAGGCGGGCGGCTTGGTTCTGGACCAGCTGAAGACGTCGGAGGGCATAGGCCGGGACACTGTTGTACAGGATGATACCATAGTCTAGGCGTGATAACACCATTGCCATCAGAATACGTTTTAAAGCGGAGGGGGAAAAGAATCTGGAAATTTTCCTGATGGTGCGAAGGGTAAAGAAACAAGATGATACCACCATACTGATCTGGGAGTGCAGGGTAAGATGTTGGTTTAATGTGATCCCGAGTGTTTTAACTGAGTGAGAAGGTATGGGGGGGACCGAGTGAGGGAGGCCAAAACGTGGGGGTCCAGGGACTGGATGTGCCACCAGTAAGAACCAACTTAGTTTTATCTGGGTTAAGTTTAAGGTGGTTGAAGTTCATCCAGTCCCTGATGAAAATCATAACCGATTTAAAATTGTGGATGGACTCAGGGGAGTGGGAAAGGTTGAAAATCAACTGGAGGTCATCTGCATAGTTGAAAACTGTGACCTCCAGTTGCTGTAAAGCAAAAATGAGGGGGAAGATGTACAGGTTAAATAAAAGGGGGGAAAGGGGGGAGCCCTGAGGGACACCGCACTGCACCTTGCGTGGAGGGGCAGAGAAATCTGCTAGATGAACGGCCTGGGTGCGGTCTCTCAAGAAGGATGTGAGCCAGGCCAAAGGGGGCCCTATGATGCCCGCTGCCTCGACACGGGTGAGGAGAATGGAATGGTCAACCGTGTCGAAAGCAGCGGACAAATCGAGGAGGACCAGAGCCTGGGACCGGTTGACATCCATCCCCTCCCTGAGTCTGTCCAGGACTGAGACCACGACCTTCTCGGTGGAGTGGAGCGGGCGAAAGCCTGCCTGACAGGAGGCCAGACAACCACTGTCCCCAACAAAAGAGCCGAGGACAGTGGTGATGTGGCATTCCAGGATTTTACCCAGATAGGGGAGAAGGGAAATGGGGCGATAATTGGAGCGGGAAGAGGGGTCGGCACCAGGTTTTTTCAGGATGGGAATTATTTTTGACTCTTTGTGAAGGTCAGGGACAGAGCCTTTGCTGAGGGAGTCGTTAAAGAAGGGCAAGGGGGGTGGGGCAAGCTAGAAAAATCTCTCTCAGTACAAAAGCTGGGCAAACATCGGAGGGGGAACCGGATTTAACCCGGGCCAACAGGGAAAATAGAGTTTCCCTGGTCAGAGGAGGTATGTGGTCTAGATGGAACCTGTTGGGTGGAGGTTCAGAGGCAGGGGGGAAGGGGAAGGTGGAGGTATGTTAGCCTTGATGGCTGCAATTTTCTCAATGAAAACATTGTTTAGAGAATCACAGAGGGATTGAGAAGGGGGAGGTTTAAGGGAAGTTCTGTCTGATAAGGCCAACTCGTGGACGGTGGAGAAGATTTCCCTAGGCTGATTTTCAGCTGAGAGTATTTTGCCCGAGAAATAGTTGGTCTTGGCCAGGAGAATTGCCTTTTTGTATATGTTGAGCGTGAGGGAGTAGTGGGTTTTCAGTGTTGGGCAATAAGCGCGCCTCCAGGCATGCTCGGCCTGACGCACAGCTAATTTCTTTCCCTTAAGGTCATCAGTAAACCATTTGTTGCCGTTATGAGTGCGTTTAACTGTGACACGTTTCAAGGGGGCCACTTGGTTGCATGTCCTAGAGAGCCAGACGTTGATGGCAGCTAGCTGGGATGAGGGGGCGAGCTCCTCTAGGGAAGGATAAGAGTCTTGAAGGGAGGAGCAAAGGGAGGGAATGTCGACCTTATTCCAATTACGAGCCCAGGTATTTTTGGGAAAGGAGGGGCGTTTAATCAGGTTAAGATCTAGGAAAAACGAGATCAAAAAGTGGTCGGACCAGAGACAGGGCGTGATGATTGGGGGTGTGACCAGAATATTTAGTGACCAGATTACGTCCAGGGTATGCCCCTTGATAGGGGTGGGGGTGAACACATGTGAGATAAAATTTAAACTGTGGAGAAGATCAGTGAAGTCTTTAGATACCGCGTCTTCCGCGGGATCAAATGGCCAGAAGTTAAAATCACCAAGTACTAGGACGGAGGAGTTGTTTACTG
The DNA here is from genome assembly GCF_964261635.1 of Lissotriton helveticus. Lineage (NCBI taxonomy): Eukaryota > Metazoa > Chordata > Amphibia > Caudata > Salamandridae > Lissotriton > Lissotriton helveticus. Next base: position 690,209,519 of record NC_136059.1, on the reverse strand, counting down.
CTAGTGTGGCGAGCAGTTCCTGAAACTCGGCAGTGAAGTGGGGAGTGGAGTGGGGGGGGGCGGTAGGCAAGGACACAGGTAATAGGGATTTGGAAGGAGGCAGATCGCATCACTAAACAGTCGACTGCCGTGATGGTCGGGGAAGAAAGTATTTGGAAATGAAGGTCCGAACGGACAATCAGGTTGATGCCTCCGCCTGCCTTTCCTGCCAGCCGATCGGCCCGAAGGACATAGTAAGAGGAAGGTAGGGCTACGAGGATATTGGGAAGAGAATCTGAACAGAACCAAGTTTCTGTCAGGAACAAAAGATCAGGTTTGTGGGAGTCAAGGAACACAAAGAGTTCAAGGTGGTGCTTGACTGCCGATCTGGTGTTTAAAAGAGAGGCCGAAACAGTGAACGCTGGTCTGGATGGCAGGGGGGGTTCTGGGAAGGGAAGGAGTGGGAGTAGTGGAGGAGGCAGGGCAGGTGGGGAGAGGGGAGTGGGGTGAGGCTGGGCGAGGCCAAGTTTAGCAATTGTGGCAGTGGTTTTAGGGCTAAGGGTCCAAGGGCCTTGATAAAGGTAAAGGAGAAGTGTGGCTCACCGGTTAGAAGCGGCAGACCGTGAAGCAGAGGTCCGCCCGGGACCAGGGTTCAATTCCCGACGCGGCAGGGTCTTGGGTCAATGTCTGCGGACTCGATAATTCTCGCTTAGGTGCCTACGCTAACCATGGGTCCCACTCTGCAACTCTGGGCAATAGCTTGCTTAATCTCCACAACGGCCCCAGCAATGCCGGGGATGCCTGGCTTCACCTTGGGGTGCCCACTCACAGGGAAAGCCAGGACGGGTTCCCCATCGGTATACAGCGCCAGGACACCACGTAACGAGGTAACAGTGCGCTTTACAAGTATACATACATTACACATTACATTAAAGTTCCTCTGAGGGGTAAGTTAAAAATTGGGCATAATGGGGTGCCCCTTGCCCCGGCCGGCCGCGGACGGGCGCAGACGGGCTTGCCTTTGGCGCGCCCGCTGCGCGCGTGCGCATGGGGCGTCGCTTTTGTAGACTAGGTGCGCGATGACTAGAGCGCTATCCTAGAAGTTTCAGTTTCATCCTAGTCATGGTTCAGGTAGTGCAAGCACTGTGCCACTGAAGTTAAAATAGCTAGGAATTTCTCTGAAAAACAATAGTTAAGGTGAGACTATAGTTCCACATCAAAATCTAAAAATCTTTGAAATTCACAAGTTGTTGTCCACTTCACAAAGCATAACCATCAAAACAAAAGATTGCCCTGAGATGGTATGTTTGTGAACTCACAACATTTAACCAATAACAAACAGACCTTACAACATAAAATCATTAAATAATAACACATATGCAATCAAAAAGATTCTACTGTATTCTTGTCAAAGGTAACATGATATGTTATATCACCAATGTAATTTCCAATGTATAAGGTCACCAGCTGTTAATTTTTGTTTGTTTATTGGACCATAATTGACCACGACTCACGAGAATTGGGAAAAGATGTTTAACCAGAACCAACGTATATGAGGTTACATCTATACTTTGAGATGAAAACCACACTGATTAGCTCATGTGACTATTAGCAGAATTGTTTCCTTCTCTCGTGTCATATGAATTCTGTGACACAAAAAACAGTGTATTCTCCTGCAACTTACACTGTACTGTTATAATAACATGGATTTGTCCCTCTGTACTCTTGAATTTATTACTACAATTATTCCAAACAACATGTTGTGGGGCCACTTTTATGCTCACTGTGTAGCGCTTCTGGGTGGCAAAACCATTTTCTAGGTGTGAACTACCTGAAGCTGTTCGACGTGTTGTGTTACAGATTAGATTAGTTCACAGGCTGTGCAGTTGTGAAGGAATGTTTCAAAATTCTGTCAGCCACCCTGCTGAGCGTCCGCCACCTTCCAAGGGAGCTTCTAGGCACCGCCAGTCTTGTGAGGGGCCCACATACTACACACCCCGGATACGTCACTCCTAGGTTGTTTTGGGGACGGGAGTCGATATGAGTCTTGAATCTTCTGAGCAGTATCCTCTTAAGAAAACGGCATTCAACCATGGGACTTCCTTGTACAAATCCGTGTCTATCGAATACACTATTTGTAGCTACAATACATCTTATACTGCAGCCCAGGCGACTCTTCTGTTGACTGTTTTTTGTCACCATTTTCTTGGAGAAGGGGGGCTTGGGGGAGGGAGCTGACCGCAGGGAGGTCTCCTCCCCCGGGCAGTTTGGGAGGGCTGCGAGGGGTTTCTGCTGAAGCCCCTGGAAGGTTCTGGAATTGGGCTGGCCTAGTAGGACTGGCCAGCCCAATTATAAATTCCTTTGTCCCCGCCTCCTAGCCACCATTTTAGGTTTGGTGACCTGGTGGCTAGGAGGGCAGTTAGCGTTTTTTGTCTCTAGTGAATTAATAGGTGCTTTAAGTATTTGTTACTAGTGTTTCTGGTGACTGTTCATTTGGTACAATGGAAGACTATCGAGTTTTGGAGGCCATGCTGTCGGAAGCAGGTCGCATGGACTTGCTGGTCGGAGGGGGGCCGGCGCGGCCCCAGCGCCAGGCCTCCGCCGGTGTGTCCGCTGCTGTACTGGCGTGTTCCTCGCCTAAGAAGAGGCGTTCAGGCCAGGTAAGCGAACGGGGCCGGTCCCGTACGAGGAAACCGGCCCCTTCGGGACATGCGCGTGGGGCAGGTGTGGAGGGGGGAGCTCCGGCGGCGCCTGGCGCTCTTTTGCCGTGTGCGCGTGAGGCGCGTTTGGCTCCTGCTACGTCAGCGCGAGTGGCGCTTGATGTGGGGAATGCCCCGGCGGGGTCGGGTGCTCCCGCCGAGCTCAGGAAGGAGGCGGGTGGCGCTTTGTACAGCGCGCCGTTGATGCGGGCGGGCGGGGCTGATATGCCGTCGGGTTTTGGTTTGTCAGCGCAGGCTGCTGGGAAGGCAGCTGGCAAGCGGGGGGGCGGAGAGCGAGTGCAAAGCGCTCCGCCTCGGACCCAGTTGGGGAAAAGTCAGCCGAGCATGAGAAAGGGCAGACAGTGCGGGCTGCGAGACGTGGCTCGCTTCAGTTTGTGGATGTTCGAGGGCAATGGCAGCACATGGAAGAGGCGGTGGGGCAGGTATTAACTCCTACAGGCCATGTGGTGGGGGAAACACAAGGTTTAGTTGGCTGTGGGGAGGGGGCTTTATTAACCCCTTCCCGATGTGTTATGCCACTGATGCCTGTTAGTGACAGGACTAATACAGGCAGGTTTGTTTCTGGTGGGTTAGAAAGTTTTGGAGGTTTGGATCATCAGGGTGGCCAGGTTATGATTGAGTCTCATACAGGTCTGGTTATGAATGAGTTGGGTGATAATGTGGGGAGTCCTTTATTATTTTCTACGCCTGGCTCATCTGTGGGGGCTGCATTGTCTGTTGGGGGGGGGGGTTCTAGAGGGGAGGGGGAGTGGGCTCAAATGGGTGAAGGGGGTTCAGTTTCTGGAGCTGCTTTGGATTTGGAGGTTTCTCGGCATGGGGCTTCCGGGTCTGTTGGGTTTTTGAAAGAGGATGTCCGTTTTCAGAGGGGGGGTCAGATTGTGTCACAGGTGGGGCATGGAGCTGTTTCTGGTAAGGTTAATGTCACAGGTCATGTGGCTGGGGCAGGGGGCTTTGGGCTTGGGGAAGCGTTAGTGGTTGACTCTGTGCGGGTGTCGCAGCCTGTGGGCAGGATTTTGGAGCATGTTGTGTTTCCTGGCACAGTGTCCCAGCATGTGGGGGGTTTGAGGCAAGTGAGTGGTTGGCCTGCACAGGGACCTGTGGGGGATGTTCAGTTTGGGCAGGGAGGGGCCGGTGGCCCCTATTTGATGTTTGGTTCTCCGAGATGGGAACATTTTGGTGCTGCAGGTTTGGAGCAGCGTAGTTTACGGAAGGATGGTGTGGGGCAAGTTTGGGGTTCGAGGGCTCCTACTCGTGTTTCTTGGGCGGTGGCGGTTGGTAATTTGGATTGCAGTGAGGATGAGGAGATGATAGGTGACTCTCCGGTCAGGGAGGTGCCTGTCAGGAGGGTTAGGGGGCATTCTTTGGATAGGGGGCAGGGCACGTTTGTGGGTGCTACTAGGCAGGAGATGAGGGCTGTTTCAGGTGTTGTAGCCGTGGATCCTAGTACACCAGTCCAAACTTTTTCTTTTCAGGACAGGGATAGGTGCGTCGGTCCAGACTTGGTAGGGCGTGGTCCAGTCCATTTTCGCCAAGGTGAAGTGAGGAGAATGCCTAGCGCGGCCCTCTCTGTTCCACCGAGGGAACCCGACGCGGTCAGCACACGAGGGCCCGGCGTGGCCCCGCTGGCCCCAACGAATAGCAGGTATAGGTGGTCTGCCTTACCGTCGGCTATGGAGCCACAGAGTCAGCGCCAGGGGAGGTACGGGCGTGTACAGTCTGCTCCCCCTCATGGAATTTCTACACAAATTTTAAAATGTAATATGGCTGATGTTGGGTTAGGTAAGACCCGTGGTGTGGTGTTTCCTGATGAACCTGATTCAGTGGTTCTGGATTACGATGAAGATAGTCCAGAGGAAGGAGAGTTGCGGGACGTGGAAAGGGGGGTGCCCTCTCATGTTGTTGATAGTGTTTTTCAGGCTCCAGTGGTGCAACAACGAGTAAAGGAGAGACGAGAACGCGGCCCGTCAGTCAGGGCGCCTCCAAGACGAGATACATTGGTATCGGCATCACAGGCTGGGCCTGCGAGAGTGGTCTCTTTGTTGCCAGGTGAGCAGCTAGCTACACAGGCCAAACCAATTATGGTGTCTGTGGGCACAGGTGGGACAGAGGCTGTTGGGGTGGGTGAGGGGCGGTTGGAAAAGGGACGTTATGTTAAAGACACGGCTGTGGGCACAGATGAGGTGTTGGACATTACAGGTAAAGTTGAAAGTGGTACTGGTACAGAGGCCTCAGGTATTACAAAAGAGCCATTGCCCAGCAAAGAATTGAAAATTAAAAAATTGCCCTATATGGGAGTCACGAAGCCTTTGGGGGCCCATTTAATGTTGAGTACAAAGGAAAGAATTTGGAAGGGTGAATATGTGGAACTCCTTAAGTTGCTACACAGAGAAGTCCGGTCCAAAGAAGGATCCAAGGAGGAAGAATTTGAGCTGGCAAAACGTCCTAGAGTTCCCTTAACCATTGAGAATTGGACAGCTGCTTTCCTAATATATGCAAGTGTGTATTGTGAGAAATTCCCAGAGCGCAGCGTGTCCCTTTTTAAATACATGGATGTTATACGCAAGGCGCAGCTTACTGGGGGGGGGGTTTGCTTGGTCCCAATATGATGAGGAGTTCAGGGCCAGGATGGCTTGGGATCCGGAGGCCAAGTGGGGGGAACTGGACACGGATTTATGGCAGCACACTATGGGGTCGGCTTCGGGGGGTAAGACGATTTTTACAGCTAGTGGTCTCCCCATAATATACCGGCCCTTTCAGGGCAAGCCCACCAGGGGAGGGGTGGGAAGTAGCTCAAACACACAGCCTGCAGTCGGCACGTGCTGGGAGTTTAATAAAGGCTTCTGTACTAGGGAATATTGTAAATTCAGGCATGAGTGCTCAGGTTGTGGTAAGCGACACCCCTTGTCTAGATGCAGGGAGAACAAGCCAGCAGGAGAACATCAGGGGACTCAGTCAGGTGCAGGGGGTTCGGGGACATCCCAACATTCTGCAGGAGGTAGGGGATTTAGAGGTAATCGGGGTTCTGGGTCCAAGGGCTCATACACCGGTTAGGTTGGAAAAGTTGCGCCTTGCGCTTCATGACTATGATAATGACGCTGGGAAACGAACATTGTTGGATGGCTTTGAATTTGGTTTCAAGTTAGGTTACACAGGTCCTAGACAAAGGAGATGGTCTGCTAATCTAAAATCTGCATCGGAGCATGGCTCAGTAGTACAAGACAAGTTGAATAAAGAAGTGCATGAAGGGAGGATGGCTGGCCCTTTTCACGATTGGCCGATCCTTAATTTAATAATATCACCTATTGGAGTGGTCCCGAAGAAAGATCCGGGACAATTCAGGCTTATACAACACTTATCATGGCCGGAAGGGTCGTCGGTCAATGATTTTATTGATCCAGATGCTGTTTCAGTCTCTTATTCCTCAGTTGACGTGGCCATGTGTGATATAAAGTCTGCTTTCCGGCTACTGCCTGTCCACCCGGAAGACTGTTGTCTTCTGGGTATCCAATTTTCAGGAAAATGGTATGTGGACAAGGCTTTGCCGATGGGTTGCTCCATATCATATTCTCTTTTTGAGTGTTTCAGTACTTTTCTACAATGGTACTTTACTCATCAGTCTGGTCACTCACTGGTAACCCACTACCTAGATGACTTTTTCTTTGTCGGGTCCCCGGGCTCCGCGGAGTGCCAGTCTGCTCTGGACACTTTCCAAGGGCTCATGGAGGATCTGGGAGTTCCTTTGGCTCCCGAGAAAACTATGGGTCCTGACACAGTCTTGTCCTTTTTGGGGATTGAACTTGATTCTGTGGCAATGCGGGCTCGCTTGCCTGAGGATAAGAAAGTGAAGATGCTGGATTTGCTGGACAATATGTTAGCAAAACGGAAAGTGTTGGTGAAAGATGTTCAGGTGTTACTAGGCCATCTCAACTTTGCTTGTAGGGTCGTGAGAGCAGGAAGGACTTTTTGTCGTAGATTAGGCAGGGCTCTTGCAGGTCAACATTTGCCTCACCATAGGGTTCGATTGTCTGCTGGAGTCATGGAGGATTTGAGAATGTGGAAATTTTTTCTCTCTTCCTTTAATGGTGTTCCTTTGCTTAGGGACGTTGACTTTCAATGGGATGTGCAAATGTTTTCGGATGCAGCTGGCAGTGATGGTTTTGGTCTGTATTGGAATGGAAGATGGTGTGCGGAACGTTGGCCGGATGAGTGGTTGAATGGTGGTCGCAGCATTACCTTTTTGGAGCTTTTTCCTTTGCTGGTGGCTTTGACACTGTGGGGGGAGGTCTTGGCACATAAGAAAGTGCTTTTTCGTGTGGACAACATGGCTGTGGTGGAAATTGTTAATCGACAGTCTGCCAGGGATGAACAGGTCTTGAAGCTCGTGAGAGTTTTTGTGCTGGGTTGTTTGAAACACGACATTCACTTTCGTGCTTTGCACATTCCTGGGGTGGACAATGACATTGCGGATGCTCTGTCTCGTTCACAGTGGGGGAGATTCCGTGGACTGGCGAGGGAGGCAGGGAGGCAGACCAAGCACCGACCCCGATGCCGATTCATCTGTGGCACGTAGGCAACGTCGGGTCTTACAACTGGTGGTAGGTTCTTTGTTTGTGTCTACGCGTTCTGCTTATTCTCTGGCCTTGAGGGAATTTCTGGAGTCTGGCGCTTGTAGGCGTGAGGAGGTTTGGCGTTGTTCGGAGGATGTCGTGAATTTCATCCTGGATCTCATGGACAAAGGGCTGACTAAGGTGACTATTGCCGGTAAATTAGCGGGGATAGCATTTATGGGCAAGTTGTTATGGGGTTATCCTCCGTCAGCAGGGGAGATTGGCAGGAGGATGCTTGAGGGTTGGGCCAGAGAACAAGGGCACACCAGTAGACTGAGGGCTCCTTTATCTTGGCAGATCCTGGCTCGATTGATAACTGTTCTCCCTGAGGTTTGTTCAGATGACTTTGAGTCATGCTTAATTTCCATGTTAATGGCATTCATGTTTTTTGGAGCTTTTAGGGTTTCTGAGTTGTTGGGCTCGAAATGCAAGTGTGGCCTATTTTGGCGGGATGTTTTCTGTTCTGATGAAGGGGTGCATATATGGTTAGCCAGCTCCAAAACTGATCAGACTAAGAAGGGAAAGGGTGTGTGGTTGCAAGCGCGTGCTCCTAGGCTTACTTGCCCCTTTACTGCTAGTGCGGCGCTGGCGTTCTTTGTGCGGGGGTGATGATGATGCACTCGTCTTTCAGCATATTGATGGCACCCTGGTTACAGCATACCAATTACGCATGGTTTTGCGCAAAGCTTTGGAACACTTGGGTCTGGATGGGAGCTTATATGGGACACATTCATTCCGGATTGGGGCTGCAACTGAAGCTTTTAACAGAGGTTGGACTCAAGGGGATATCATGAGGCTGGGGCGTTGGTCTTCAAACTGCTTTCAGCGCTACGTGAGAAGTCAAGCGGAGGAGGCGCATGCGTCATCTTCCTTTCCATGAGCTCTAACTCTGTTTTCTCTTATAGGATCTGTTGCTGGGCCTCGTTCTCCTGTGGTGACAGTCTGGATAGTTGGGCATTCCTTCGTGAAATGGGCCCGAGTCCAGGCGGCACAGAGTTACTTTGGAGAACTTCTGGGTTTTAACGCTCGCATGTTCAATGTGGTTTGGAAGGGAAAAGGTGGTATGCTATGGAAAGAGTTAATCCCATGTCTTAACAATAATATGGTGGGCGGGCTATGTCCTGATATTCTGGTCATTCATCTGGGAGAGAACGATCTTTGTGCTACTAAAGGTGTGGTATTGCTACGAGCTATTAAGAAGGATTTGAGCCTTATAAAGGAGTTTTGGGCCGGGTGCCATGTTTTATGGACGGAGTTGATTCCGCGTAGGATCTGGAGAGGAGCGGTCAACCCCAGGGCTGTGGACAGAGCCAGGAAGAAAGTTAACTCTGAGGTTTCTTGTTGTTGCCGTGGTCTTGGTTTCAGTAGGATTTCCCATAGAGAGATCAAATTTGAGACTGTGGAATTTTTCAGAGATGATGGTGTTCACCTGTCCAGGGTGGGGATGGATCTATATCTGTTGGAATTACGTGAGGTTTTGGCACGTTCGTTAGCTATGCAACGTTGATATTCGTCCATTTCTGCTTATCATTTTCTGGTTGGGGGGGCAGAAAGGGAGGTGGTGTAGTTTTTTCTCTACCCCCCCTCTACCTTTCTGGGTGGCGGGGGTTTTTGGTTGTCTCGGTGCGGTTTATTGTAGATTGTTGATGAGTACTGGGTTGATCCATTGTTTGACAGGTACTGGGGAAGTTGGTCATTGTTTGACCGTTCAGGTTTTGGGGGGTATTGGCAGGAGTGAAGGGTCAGGCAGGGTTTCTGGTTATAGAGGGCCTGGCTTTCAGTATGTGATTGGGGTTTGTTGAATAATGGATTGTATGATGACGTAATGACTTGATTAAAGACGTAATGTTTTATTGATGATGCTATTGTTATAATGTTATTGTAATGTTTAATGCTGTATTGTTGGGTGGGGGAGGGGCCACAGAATTTTAGGGGAGGGGGCGGGGGCGGGGTTTGTAGTTAATTATTTATTTAGTGAGGTTAGTTTTGTAAGGCGCTGCCAAGGTTTGTATTTGTAATGTGCACCTGTTTCCTAATAAAGCGGCCTTTTTCACACTCAGAACATTTTGGTATACTTTTCTCTCACCCCTCGCCCTCCCTCCCAAGGGGGGCTTGGGGGAAAGAGCTGACCGCAGGGAGGTCTCCTCCCCCGGGCAGTTTGGGAGGGCTGCGAGGGGTTTCTGCTGAAGCCCCTGGAAGGTTCTGGAATTGGGCTGGCCTAGTAGGACTGGCCAGCCCAATTATAAATTCCCTTGTCCCCGCCTCCTAGCCACCATTTTAGGTTTGGTGACCTGGTGGCTAGGAGGGCAGTTAGCGTTTTTTGTCCCTCCCTCCCTCCCTTATTAATATTTTTCTCCCCGGGTTGTTTCCCCGAATGATTTTTCTTAGTTATGTACTTTCCCCTTTTCCTTTTTTAAATTTTTATATTTTTGATTAAAAGGCTGTTTTTTCGGACAACAGATGTGCAGGGGGTTTTTCTTGTTATTTGTATTGTCGCTAGGAACAGGTGCTGTGCGGGGGTTTTTGGTTGTCTCGGTGCGGTTTATTGTAGATTGTTGATGAGTACTGGGTTGATCCATTGTTTGACAGGTACAGGGGAAGTTGGTCATTGTTTGACCGTTCAGGTTTTGGGGGGTATTGGCAGGAGTGAAGGGTCAGGCAGGGTTTCTGGTTATAGAGGGCCTGGCTTTCAATATGTGATTGGGGTTTGTTGAATAATGGATTGTATGATGACGTAATGACTTGATTAATGACGTAATGTTTTATTGATGATGCTATTGTTATAATGTTATTGTAATGTTTAATGCTGTATTGTTGGGTGGGGGAGGGGCCAAAGAATTTTAGGGGAGGGGGCGGGGTTTGTAGTTAATTATTTATTTAGTGAGGTTAGTTTTGTAAGGCGCTGCCAAGGTTTGTATTTGTAATGTGCACCTGTTTCCTAATAAAGCGGCCTTTTTCACACTCAGAACATTTTGGTATATTTTTCTCTCACCCCTCGCCCTCCCTCCCAACTGCATCCGAGCACGTCCAGCAAGTAAACAGAAGCTAACTATAGCGAGGCTTCGACTGGTCTGGTGCAAGGGCGCCGGGATTAAATTCTAAACAATGAGGTGTGCATATGGAGGCGGCAAGTTGGGTGGCGTGTTAACTTTTGCAGCGCTCAAACTAAATAGCCTGCTTTATTTAATGCCTCCTTTTGCACGTTCTGCATCTGTCACGCTCGCACTTGACAAACAGGAATATTTGCGTACAGTTAACCTGCGAGAAATTGAAAGGACGCAGTTCTACGAGGGCATCGGAAACGTGGGGAGGCAGGAACTGTCCCAGAGGGAAATATGGCAGCCTATTAACAGAATGCGCGTGGCTGCGAGAGGGGCAGATAAAGTGTCTTGTCAGGCACGAGAGGGAACACTAAAGAAGTGCCGTGCGAGAGGAGCTGGACCTGTCTGCCCAAGTACAGACCGCGCTTAAAGCCGGGGTGAAGCGGCAGGCTGCTTTCTGGCCGCCCCATGCTCGTTTGTTAAGATTGCTACGCAGTTAATAATCAAAGGGAGAATGAGATGTGCGCGCGCATCCAGGGTAAACAGCCAGGTTTCGAGGAACGCCGACATCATTAGCAATAATTCCGTTTTATTTCTGTCCAGGATAATGTATAGACAGTGGCGTAACGCAATTTGATGGAGCCCAGGAGTGTCCCATGTTTACAGATATTTAATGTCCTTAAGCTGATTGCATTTATTTAAAATAAACAAAATCGTCAGGACAATCCCCTGAAAACCGGGACTGTCCGGGGAAATTCGGGACGGCTTGTCACCCGTGCCCGAGGTGTGTGGGCACTGGGCACCCGAGCTGGGCAGCTGGCTCCTGTTACGCCCCTGTGTATTGTCGCTTTAATGGGAGTCCAATATTTCAAATGTTGAACCAGATACGTCATTTATTTACTACATACCTACCTTAAAGGAATTTCCGTCGGCAGTTCATGGTTTCCATGTTTGACAGCCATTGAAACTGAAGTGGGAGGAAGCAATCTACCTGAGCCAAAACAGAAAATCAAGTGAACACAGAGGTGCCCCTTTCGAAGTTCCCAACTATTGCAGTGTTTCTCATAACAGTCACTTGTCTCCGCAGTGATTATTATTTGAATATGGATATTTTGTGTGGTTTCTGATGTAGTCCCACCCTATGCTTATGCTTAATGGGGAGCATAATTCAACTTTCCCACCGTTATTTTCAGCATTGGACACCGTCTGTTCGCAATGCATTAAGATTTAAATTTTCGTCATGAATCATATTGTGTCACTGCCTATGTTTTTGCTGATAACCTAAGTAAGGCGCTCTGGTCTCCCCCGGGGTCTGATTCGCTGTGTATAAGGCTGCCAAATAAATAAATAGGAAGGCGGCAGATATTCAATACACAATTCTTGGTGTGCCCTCGACCCTTTCTTGCATCACATAATGGGGTTCTCAGCATCACACCACCTGCATTCATCAAGGTCACATCACTCAAACAAGCATTGGAAATGCAATAGGTCTCGCATTAGAAAAGTTGTAGTTATTGGTCTTGTAAATGACATATTTTATTTATTTGTTGGTTTTTAAAATTGCTAAATTGATGGCTTTGTCATTTACAATGCCAATAGTTATAACTTTCGCGAATGTGACACCTATAGCATTTGGAATGCAACATGTTTTGTATTTACGTCACTTAGATGGCAGCTCTGGTCGTTAGGCCACATCTCTAGAGAGCAGGAGAGTGCAGCAGGGGAGAGAAGCACAGCAATGCAATAGGTCTCGCATTAGGAAAGTTTGAGCTATTGGTATTGTAAAGGACACATTTTTTATTAATGTGCTTGTTTTGAAAATAGTGAAATTAATAGCTTTGTTATTTACAATGGCAATAGTTTTATCTTTCGCAAATGTGACATCTATTGTAACACAATATGTGTTGTGAGGGTGAGTGAGGGTGAGGGGTTGAGGGTGAGTGAGGGTGAGGGGTTGAGGGTGAGTGAGGGTGAGGGTGAGTGAGGGTGAGGGGTTGAGGGTGAGGGGTTGAGGGTGAGTGAGGGTGAGGGTGAGTGAGGGTGAGGGTGAGGGGTTGAGGGTGAGTGAGGGTGAGGGCGAGGGGTTGAGGGTGAGTGAGGGCGAGGGGTTGAGGGTGAGGGTGAGTGAGGGTGAGGGGTTGAGGGTGAGTGAGGGTGAGGGTGAGTGAGGGTGAGGGGTTGAGGGTGAGTGAGGGTGAGGGTGAGTGAGGGTGAGGGGTTGAGGGTGAGTGAGGGTGAGTGAGAGTGAGGGTGAGTGAGGGGTTGAGGGTGAGTGAGGGGTTGAGGGTGAGTGGGGGTTGAGGGTGAGTGGGGGTTGAGGGTGAGTGAGGGTGAGGGGTTGAGGGTGAGTGAGGGTGAGGGTGAGGGTGAGGGGTTGAGGGTGAGTGAGGGTGAGGGTGAGTGAGGGTGAGGGTGAGGGGTTGAGGGTGAGTGAGAGTGAGTGAGGGTGAGGGTGAGTGAGGGTGGGTGAGGGTGAGTGAGGGTGAGGGTGGGTGAGGGTGAGTGAGGGTGAGTGAGGGTGAGTGAGGGTGAGTGAGGGTGAGGGTGAGTGAGGGTGAGGGTGAGTGAGGGTGAGGGTGAGTGAGGGTGGGTGAGGGTGAGTGAGGGTGAGTGAGGGTGAGGGTGAGTGAGGGTGAGGGTGAGTGAGGGTGAGGGTGAGTGAGGGTGAGTGAGGGTGAGTGAGGGTGAGTGAGGGTGAGGGGTTGAGGGTGAGTGAGGGTGAGGGGTTGAGGGTGAGTGAGGGTGAGGGTGAGTGAGGGTGAGGGGTTGAGGGTGAGGGGTTGAGGGTGAGTGAGGGTGAGGGTGAGGGTGAGGGGTTGAGGGTGAGGGGTTGAGGGTGAGTGAGGGTGAGGGTGAGTGAGGGTGAGTGAGGGTGAGGGGTTGAGGGTGAGTGAGGGTGAGGGTGAGTGAGGGTGAAGGTGAGGGGTTGAGGGTGAGTGAGGGTGAGGGTGAGTGAGGGTGAGGGGTTGAGGGTGAGTGAGGGTGAGTGAGGGTGAGTGAGGGTGAGGGGTTGAGGGTGAGTGAGGGTGAGTGAGGGTGAGTGAGAGTGAGGGTGAGTGAGGGTGAGTGAGGGGTTGAGGGTGAGGGGTTGAGGGTGAGTGAGGGTGAGGGTGAGGGGCTGAGGGTGAGGGGTTGAGGGTGAGTGAGGGTGAGGGGTTGAGGATGAGTGAGGGTGAGTGAGGGTGAGGGTGAGGGGTTGAGGGTGAGTGAGGGTGAGTGAGGGTGAGGTTGAGTGAGGGTGAGGGTGAGTGAGGGTGAGTGAGGGTGAGGGTGAGGGGTTGAGGGTGAGTGAGGGTGAGTGAGGGTGAGGGTGAGTGAGGGTGGGTGAGGGTGAGTGAGGGTGAGTGAGGGTGAGGGTGAGTGAGGGTGAGGGTGAGTGAGGGTGAGGGTGAGTGAGGGTGAGGGTGAGTGAGGGTGAGTGAGGGTGGGTGAGGGTGAGTGAGGGTGAGGGTGAGTGAGGGTGAGTGAGGGTGAGGGTGAGTGAGGGGGAGGGTGAGTGAGGGTGAGTGAGGGTGAGGGGTTGAGGGTGAGTGAGGGTGAGGGTGAGTGAGGGTGAGGGGTTGAGGGTGAGTGAAGGTGAGGGTGAGGGGTTGAGGGTGAGTGAGGGTGAGTGAGGGTGAGGGGTTGAGGGTGAGGGGTTGAGGGTGAGTGAGGGTGAGGGTGAGTGAGGGTGAGTGAGGGTGAGGGGTTGAGGGTGAGGGTGAGTGAGGGTGAGGGGTTGAGGGAGGGTGAGGGTGAGGGTGAGTGAGGCTGAGGGGTTGAGGGTGAGTGAGGGTGAGGGGTTGAGGGTGAGTGAGGGTGAGGGTGAGGGGTTGAGGGTGAGTGAGGGTGAGGGTGAGGGGTTGAGGGTGAGACAGACAGAGCAGACGGCGCAAACACACACAGGAGGCTGCACGTACGGCAATCGCAGAAGGCTCACGCACACAGCGTGCATAAGGTATACCTACATAGCAGATGACGAAGTGAATGTACACACAAACTGTGCCTACAACAGTAAATGCATTCCTTCAGAGAACACACACTTAGAGTATACAAAACATGGCGCACGCCTGCGGGCATAGTCACAAATAGGCACCCATACAGTCTGCGAGTACAGCAGACGCATGCACACAGCAGAAGGCAGCCTGCATAGAAAGACACGAGTGGAGCGCACACGCAGGGACATTCACAGCGTCCACATGCACAGAGCGGGGTCACAGCTGACGCGGCGCTCGTGCAGGATACAACACACATGATTGAAGAGAGAGACAACTTGGAGGAATGCTTGTAGGTGTGTGTGTAGACGATGAGGGTGTGAAGCAGCAGGAATTTAATCTCCTATTTTTTTATATGAAATGTTGAGTTGCCCATAAAACCGTGTCTTGTTAAAAGGGTTATAAAAATAGTTATGATTAAAATCCGTGACTCGCTCAGTTTTCTGATTGACATTGTATCAGCTGGGATAGATAGTCAAAGCTGTCTAGTAGAAACTTCCAGTAAATTAGTATCGGGAGAGGCGGCATAACATGATTATTCGCTCTGCATAGGAGCTCTTTAGATGATGCAGTCTAATAAAAAAAATAGAGGTTTGCCAATGACATTTTGCTCCAAATTCAAAGATACAGCTAACTGCTGATTTACCTTAATCAGTGACACGGTGAAGCATGAACGCATGCGGTAATGACGGAGATGCAGTTCTTGACCCGAGTTACAGTTTCACGTTTCTTACTGGGGGTTGTTTTGCAACTTTACAGATTGGAATAATAATAATCCACTTTGCTGAACAATATAACATGTGAATTCACCACGAACCTATTGCAACTCGGTGTAAAAAGATAAAATCCCAAATCAAGACACAAGTATTGTTGCAAAAGGTGGTGTGAAGCAGCATGAAAAGACAGCACCAACCCTAACGAAAACGAGTCAAAAGAAACACGAGAGACGGCGGAGGGCATTGCTGTGGGGAGGGGGGGAGGAGAAATGCGACACGGCGGGCAGGGGAGGGGGCGGAGCGGGTAAAAAAAAAACAAGACGGAGAGAAGGCAGAGAAGGGGAGGGGGGAGGAGAAATGCGACACGGCGGGCAGGGGAGGGGGCGGAGCGGGTAGAGCGGCATGTGGGTGTGAAGCAGCCGGGGCCTTTGAAGTGAAGCTAAGCTTCACTTCAAAAGGTGTGGGAGGAATGCGGCTGAGGGAACAGACGGCGATTTGGTGATGTGCACGCGCATTTTAGGTCAATGCGCAAGCGCATTGACCTAAAAGCCACGGGCACAGCACCAAATCGCCGCAGTTAGGTAAACTTTGTTTAAAGCCCTATAGTCTCGCTCTGCTCAATGCACATGCGCATTGACAGGCGAGACCTAAAAATGGAGTGGGCTGCTGTGAAAAGTGGCACATTGCCACCTATGGTCCATGGTGACTCGCCTCACCTTTAGCAGTTGTGGGTGCATCACATACACAGACAGAGGGTGCATCAGCTCTCATTAAAAGCAACGTGTTGTTACCATTTAATGAAAAAAACGCACAAAAAAACAATTGATGGACAGAATGCAGAACAATTTCATACATTCACCCCAGTACAGACACCTGGGCCTAAATCCATCGTTTCTTTGCTTCCCATGCCATTCCAGTTTGAACTCAGCCATATGCAAATCAGTCTTGACCCTGTGCCCAATGGGAACAGTCCAGCCCAAACTGCCAGGCCAGGTCCCCCCTCATCAGCCAGGATAGCTCGACTCCAGTCGAATGGATTTCACGGGACCCACGTCTGGGCATACCAGTCCCACTCGGGGTGCAAATGCAAAAAAAAACAATTGATGGACAGAATGCAGAACAATGTCATACATTCACCCCAGTGCAGACATCTGTGCCTAAATCCATCGTTTTTTTGCTCCCCATGCCATTCCATTTTGAACCCAGCCATATGCAAATCAGTCTTGACCCTGTGCCCAATGGGAACAGTCCAGCCCGAACTGCCAGGCCAGGACCTCCCTGGACAGGAAACAAGCATCCTAGGACCGGTTTTGGGGTTTCACCCCCTCATCAGCCAGGATAGCTTGACTCCAGTGTCATGGAGAGTGCAGGGCCCACGTCTGGGCATACCCGTCCCACTCGGGGTGACAAATGCAAAGAAAATCAATTGATGGACAGAATGCAGAACAATGTCATACATTCACCCCAGTACAGACATCAGGCCCTAAATTCATCAGTTTTTTTTTCAACTGTGTGTCTTTTGCCTTCTCACCCTAAGTGCGCCGGGTACACCCAGACGTGGGTCCCGGGCTCACTGTGCCACTGGAATCAAGCTATCCTGGCTAATGAGGGGCGAAACCCCGAAACCGGTCCTAGGATGCTTGTTTCTGGTCCAGAGAGGACCTGGCTTGGCAGTTCGGGCTGGACTATTCCCACAAGAAACAGGGTCAAGACTGATTTGCATATGGCTAGGATCAACCTGGGGTGGTGTGGTGAGCAAAAGAATTATGGATTTAACCCAAATCCTTGTAATTGGGGATGAATGTTATAATTGTCCAGCCTTCTGTCCATCAATTGTTTCTTCTGGACTGTTCCCCTGAGGCACAAAGTCAAGACTGATTTGCATATCACCAGGTCTAATCTGGGGTGGCCATGGTGAGCAAAAGAATGATGGATTTAACCCAGATCTATTGACTGGGGATGAATGTTTGATTTGTTCTGCATTCCGTCTATCAATTGTGTGTCTTTTGCTTTCTTGCCCTAAGTGCACAGGGTATGGCCAGACGTGGGTTCCGGGCTCACTGTGCCACTGGAATCAAGCTATCCTGGCTGATGAGGGGTGAAAGCCCGAAATTGGTCCTAGGATACTTGTTTCCGGTCTAGGGAGGACCTGGCTTGGCAGTTTCGGCTGGACTGTTCCCATGAGGCATAGGGTCAAGACTAATTTGCATATGACCAGGTCTAAACTTGGGTGGCATGGTGAGCAAAAGAATGATGGATTTAACCCAGATCTCTTGACTGGGGATGAATGTTTTGATTTGTTCTGCATTCCGTCCACCAATTGTGTGTCTTTTGCGTTCTCATTCAAGGCAAAAATGGTGCAGTAGATTGTAAACATTGTATAGGGACATTTCCATGACCTGGCTTTCAATACATTTCAATGGACTGCAGTGAGAATTGGGGCATTGCCACCTGAGGCCTTTGTTTTGCTCCACGCACAACCACGAACGATTGGAATCCGATTCACAGATATGCGTACGTCTGCACTGTAACATATTGTGCTCACTGAAGAACACAGAGTGCAACAGCTTGCAAACATGGTATATGTGCATCTTCATGACCTGGCCTTCACCACCACATCAGTGCAGGGGGCGTTCATGCATACCATGGTTGCTACACATGAATTTCCTTTTAGTGAAAATTGTATTGCTCTGCATACCAAATCTATCTATATTTCTCAATTATTGTGTTTTTGGTTCAGGTTGCATTATTACAATGTGTACACTAGTGCAGTTGTACCAAAAAAAGGGTGACATTTTCTGCCATCATTTGTTAAATTGAAGTCGAGTTTAAACTTTAAATGGCCACACATTTCATGACAAACACTTGATTTTGTCACACATGTGGCCCGATTCTCAAAACAGTGTCTACCCATTCTAGCAGCTACAGACCGTGCAACTGGTTAGGAAGCTATTTTAACGTCACACGGGGAAATTAATGATTTTACATGTATTTCTTGATGTACGCGTGTTTTTCCCTGTGTGGAGCGTTAAGATATCAGATTCTGCATACCAAAAGTTAAGAAAATATTCCCATGTTAAATATGTGTATATATATGTGTGTAGATATTCTTTCGATGGACAACATTTTGTATCTAAACACCTCCAGCCATGCTCTCAACCAATGAAAATTAGTTCAATTCCTTTCTGCAACACAGAAAAGTGAATCAAATTTCCATTGAAGAATCCTATATTACTACAGGGAATGCCCATTACTGGCCCATGAATGTGGAAAAATATGTATATTTCACAGAATTGTTCTATTTGCTAGTAACACCTCCGCATCCACAACTGATTTAGTGCATCATCTGTAAACTGTACCATTTATTTATGAAAAAGGTTTTGTAATCGAGGGTGCAAATGTGCTGTCTGTTGCAAAACATAGGGGCGATTATGAGTTTAATGGTCCATTGAGCCTCCGAACCCCTGGTGGCGGTCCACGAACTGCCAGATTGGCAGTTCACCCACAGTATTCCGAGTTTGGTGGTTGGACCACCACCAGACCACTGCCTGGATCCAGCTGCGGTGGTGCAGCGGTCAGGCTGAGTAATATGCTGGTGGTGCCACTGCGGCACCGCTGAGCATATTACGAGTTGCCTCATAGCCAGGCTTTCCATTGTAGTGAGCCTGCCATGGAAAGGCTAGCAGAGAGGCAACAAAGTGTGCCCTAACAGGGTTGCCTTCTGCCTCTGGGCCTGGGGGTGCATGCCACGGGGCACATGCTGTGCCCCCTGTTGAATTGCACCCCAGTTCCTGCATGGTGCAGCATGTACCACATGGTGCTTACCACACCATGTAGGAATGTTCTGCGGTGGTGACACAGAGGTGCCTGTCTGAGGCTCACCTATGGACCTTTAGACTGGCACCACCCGCCTGTCAATGGTTATAATCGTAATCTGGTGGGTGGTATGAGTACGGCTTTGGTGGATCTCCCGCGGGGCGTTGGTGTGGCGGCCCATGAGAGGACCACCAAAGTCGTAATCAGGTCCATAGTGTTAACTTACAATGGAGCTTACTTTGCGTACCATTGGTTAGTTTCACTGAAATTCATATTTGCTTGCTTCTTATTCATTTGTATGTTTGGGCTTGCCTTTCTCTTCTTGTGCTTGCCCGTCTCCAGGAGCATGGATGCATTACTTGTATACTTCCACTGCTCACTTTTCAGGTGCTACCTTTTTCGTTTTGCTTGAGCACTCTACAAGATTGCAAATGTTTCCAGCCATCTCCTTCATATACTGCTCTTCCCACCCTATGCCGTGCTCCATTTTTACTCTCTCTTGACCTTGTGTGTCTCCCCCATTAACCCCTTGCTTTCTGCCCATGTGCTTTACTCCGCCAGATCCATGTTGGTCTTTTTCGGCCATTTGCTAGCCCTCCCTAGCTCTCCACTTTGCTCTGTCTCTCTCTCTCTCTGTATTATTTCTCCCTCCCGAGACCACCATGTAGCTTCTACCCCACCAGCACTCCTCCATGGTGCTTCTGCTCAACCAACCACTTGTGTCACTTCTGCCCCCTGTGTCCATAGTATTGCCTCAGCTCCCCCGGTTACTTCCACCCCATGTTGATTCCGCCCACCCGTTAAAAAAACATGTTTTTGCACTCTTTTTTTAGTAACCTTGTTAAATGAAAAGAAAAAAAAGCAGGCACCTCATTTTGCAGATATAAATATATATATATATATGAGGTATGTAAAGTTCCAGATGTCGACAAGCGCTGCAGTTGACCGCACAAACGAACAGGAACCAGCGAGACCCAAATCAAGGTGCAAAGTTATTTTATTAAGTTCAAACCCAGCACCAGTCCGCCACGACGCGTTTCGGCTAGAGATAGCCTTGTTCACATGTATCGACAGCAACACCCACTGCGGAAGAAAATACCAGATGGAACTACATTTACCAGAAAGCTTTCAAGCATACGCCCACTGGGGTGGGAACACTTGCCTATTGGGGCGGGACTTTATCAATTTAACCAAGTAGAGAATCCGCTGGTACAGTTGCTGTCTTACTCCTGTTGGCTTGTGAACAAGAACGGACAGTTCGAAACATGTTAAGCCTTGAAATCTTATTAAAGTGGATGGAGTGAAAACCTTACCGTGCCTGCAGCCCTCTTTGTTAGAGGTGTCCTTTCCGGGAGGGCATCCCCACAGAAGGGTAACCTTGTTGTTTGTGTATTTAGCGGCCGTGCTCAGGTCGCGGGGACAAACCGCCGCATTACAGCGGATCTGCAGCACCACCACGGTGCGGAGCTGTATAGAGATGAAAGCTCAATGAGAGGGACATTGTACAGCAGCACAGTGAGTGCTTTCATCTCTCAACCTGCCAAAGTTGGATTTTAATATGTCTTGATGAGATCGACGGCAACACCCACTGGGGAAGAAAATACCAGATAGAACTACATTTACCAGAATGCCTTCAAGCATATGCCCACTGGGGCGGGAACACTTGCCTATTGGGGCGGGACTTTATCAATTTAACCAAGTAGAGAATCCGCTGGTACAGTTGCTGTCTTACTCCTGTTGGCTTGTGAACAAGAACCGATAGTTCGAAACATGTTAAGCCTTGAAATCTTATTAAAGTGGATGGAGTGAACACCTTACCGTGCCTGCAGCCCTCTTTGTTAGAGGTGTCCTTTCCGGGAGGGCATGCCCACTGAAGGGCAACCTTGTTGTTTGTATATATATATATATAATATTTATGCATTGTGCGCACACTTACAAAATGGCCCAGCCTCTTTTTTTAAAGCGTTCTTCAATTCATTAGCCATGCTGCACAGCATCGGGAATGCTGTGCAACATAGCTAAAAACCATTTGCAAAGCCAATAGGTTCCAAAGACGAGCTCTACTGACTTTGCCAACATTTGTTTTCTGAATGCTACGAAGTTGTCAGAGACTCTTATCTCAAAAGGCAATATATTCCAGGCCACAGCAACCTGAAGTATCCATCTAATCCTGATCTCCGAAACCACAAATAGTGACAACAAGCCTGAGCGTAAAGTACATCTAGGGCAATACCAAGAGAGCATGTGTCTGACAAAAGCTGGTGTAGTGCCAGTCGTGGCTGGTACTGAACAAGAGTGGCGGCGGGAGTTAAAGAATAAATAGCACCTTATAAGGCCGCCAACTCTCCTCCATCATCATCGTCATCTGCTTGGTCCAGCCGGAACAGGAAGCACAAACAGGCTCCCCTAAGCCAATCAAAATGCTGCAATGCAGCATTGTGATTGGTCTCAGTGGCGTAGCAAGGTCAGATGGTACCCAGTGCAGAAAATGTCTTGTCACCTCCGGCTTCCAAAATGGCAAAAATATGTGTTTAAAACACATATTTTTGCCATTTTGTCACCCCCCTCAGTGATGACACTTGTCACCCGGCTTGACAAAATGGCAAAATATGTGTTAAAACACATATTTTGCCATTTTGTCACCCACCCTCAGTGATGACACCGGGCAGCCCGCACCCACCGCACCCCCCTTCCTATGCCACTGGTCTGAGCTCTGTAATTAAGGCGCTCAGGCAGGCAGTGGGAGCCTGTGCATGTTCCCCACCACGCTGTGCATGAGAGCCTGGTGGGGAACATGCTAAGTGCGCATGAAGATTTGGCAGGCCAAGCCGTCATGCGCACTTGAGTGCACAAATTTCCTCCTCCCCCTGCTGACTAAGTTGGCAGCCAAGCCCCGCCCTGCCCAAAACCTGCTTCAGAGCAAAAAATAAAATAGCAACATTGTGTGCATTGCCTTACAAATATTTAATACAGATGCACAGGCTGGTAAAGAGGATTCTCCTTTTCACCAGAGGCCAGTGTAGTTTGTGAAAGAGACCTGATACTGAGGACGGCCGGGGGACACTGAGTAACATACATATAGTCACATTTTGGACTAACGCAAGCTGCTGAATAGTATAAGCCAGAAGGCCCAGATAAGAGGGTATTAGTATAGCATATATGTGAACACACCAAAGTCTGTAAAATGGTATAGTCGAATTTTACTAGAAGAAAAGGCAAGCATATCTTCAAATTGTTGAGGCAAGAAAACTTGTGGCCATCTTATCCTTTAATGAAAGTTATTTTAAGTACTGTGAGGCCCCAGACAAGACTTGTTTTCGGGTCCTCCACTCAGAACAACCAGAGGCCAGTGTAGTTTGTGAAAGAGACCTGATATTGAGGACGGGAGGGGACACTGAGTAACATACATATAGTCACATTTTGGACTAACGCAAGCTGCTGAATAGTATAAGCCAGGAGGCCCAGATAAGAGGGTATTAGTATAGCATATATGTGAACCCACCAAAGTCTGTAAAATGGTATAGTCGAATTTTACTAGAAGAAAAGGCAAACGTATCTTCAAATTGTTGAGGCAAGAAAACTTGTGGCCATCTGATCCTTTAATGAAAGTTATTTTAAGTACTGTGAGGCCCCAGACAAGACTTGTTTTCGGGTCCTCCACTCAGAACAACTTTGAATTTTTTTTATGCATTTTCTGCTAATTCAAACCCACGTGATGTCATGCATTATTAAATTATACGTTATAATTTCTGACATGGGATCACTGTAGGAAGGGGGAGTATTATGTGGTGCTGCTGGTTAGGCTTCACCATGCGATATTGTCACAAACCCCAAAGATGATCCTAGGATTCACACTAATAAAACCTTTGCTCGGCAGTGGTAGTGCGGCAAAGAACAGTCAGGCCTTATTATAAGAACGTGTTAATCATTTCAGAGTCCCATGGCCGATACATAATTGACATGACTCAAGAGAATTCCGACACCAACTTATAAAAATAGAGTGTATTATTATCTTACTTTAGACATTGAAACAAATAGAATAGCATACATATAACTGAAGTTCCAGATTTTAAAAGCAATATATAACCAGTGCAAAATAATACAGTGAAAAGTTAGCATTACAATCCATGGGGAAAAACCACGAGTGACAATCGGACACTTGTAGGTCTAGTGTCTTGGTACCCTTGCGGGGTTATGTTATGTTAATGGCATTTTGTAATGCTCGCAGCTGCTCCAGCGAAGGAGCGTCCCGGCGCCCGACAAGGTAGCCACACAACATAACTAGGGAACAGATTTATTTAAAAAATTCGGGTTTTAACAGAGCTAAGGAAACAAGAGGGTCTTAACGGCCCTACGAAAGGGAAGCAGGTCGGCAAGGATCCGCATTTCGCGAGGCAGTGCATTCCACAGAGCAGCTGCCCGCACCTTGAAGGAACGTCCCCCAGCTCGACTACGTTTAAAGCGTGGAACTGCTGCCAGTTCGTGATCCGAGGAGCGGAGGGAACGGCCAGGGATATAGGGGCGCAAGAGATTATGCAGTATTGGGGCAGAAGGGCCTTTTAAGATCTTAAAAGCCAAACAAAGCACCTTGAAGTGAATCCGCTGCCTGACAGGCAGCCCGTGGAGAGCACACAAGGTGCGAGAGACCGAGCAGAACCTAGGAAGGCCTACAACTGCTCTGGCTGCTGCATTTTGCACTCGCTGGAGACGAGTCAGCTCGGCCTGATTTATCCCTATAAAAAGGGAGCTGGCATAGTCTAGCCGAGCCAGTACCGTCGCCTGAACCACAAGTTGGCGGGTTGCGGAATCGAAATATTTGAGTGCAGGTCTCAGATTGCGCAAAATGCCAAAGCAGGAGGCCGCCGTCCTTTTGGTATGGCTAACAAAACTGAGTGAGGGGTCCAACCATACCCCCAGATTTTTTATCTCCGAAACCGGAGTGGGGGTGGGACCCAACTCAGAGGGCCACCAGGTATCTCCCCAGGGATCCGTCCGTTTGCCGAAGACCATCACCTCTGTTTTTTTGGGGTAAAGGTGAAATGGGTCCCAGGACCAGGCCACGACAGTCAGTTCAGTTTTTATCTAGCCCAGGAGCAGAGTTTCCGTGGCTGTCCCTGTTGCTGAACAGGAGCTGCAGGAGAGTTGCTTTTACCACTTATTCGGAGCTGTAGGGGAACAAGATGCAAAAACACAACAATGGGGTGTTTGCGGATGTTGGCCAAAGGTTGGATGAAGTTTCCTCTAGGTGCAGCATCGAATGAAGGGGTCGGTTGCCAGACTAGCGATCACCAATCCTTGGCAGCGGTAATTCTTGGAAAAAGGTAATTCAATGTCCGGTTGTCCCGGGGAGCACAGTAGCTGCCTGTAACTTCGTGGGAGACAGAACTATAGTTCCCACAATACACTAGACCATCTGGATTTGGGCAATCCCACGGGGCTCGATGGCCAGCAATTCTTCGGATACGGAGCACTGTTTCATCTACAGTTTACAGGGGACTAGTACCACTAGCCCAGGGGAGTTTGAGGGTGCTTCAGGCTTCCACAGGGGTCCCTCTGTCTGGGAGAACTGAGTGATAGCCTAGGACGAGTCTCAATCAGGCAGTTCCAGGCACGTTGTCACAAGTGCAGAGTATCCCTCTTTTGCTTTGTGCAAGTCTTCTCGTTGCAGACACAGTTCTCTTCTGTCCTCTTTGATGCAGGATGTTCAGAAGTGAGGTTGTGATGTCAAGAGTGTCCCTTAAATCCTAGATTTAGAGGAGTTGGGACGCGGTAGCAAGAAGCCAATTGGCTGCTTGTCCCTACAGCTAGTCTGCTCCTGAGATGACCACATCCAGGGTAAGGGTTGCCTTTTCTACCTAGAACCTTTTATTCTGCCACTTCTAAAAATGGCAGAACCCTACTTTCACTGTTCAGACCGGGCTGCACACCCTGGAGGTGTGGCTTTCCTTCTGGGAGTATACATCTCATTGACTATCTAATCTCCAGCGAGTGCAAGTGTGCCTGGGGCAGGGAGAGGGCTGTTTTCTCCTTTTGGAGTAAGCCCTGCTGTACATCAGAGGCAGTGTAGCCTTTGAAGCTCACCGCCTAGATGTGCCACTTCACTAGCCTTCCTGAGAGGGAGGAGGTGTGACCAGGCCTGAGTTTCTGACTCCTGGGAGTGATCACATTGCCTGGTAGGCGGCCTGAATCCTGTCTTGGCGGCAGCAAGTGCGGGAAGTAAGGACTTGCAGCCAGAGCACAGAGAAGCTGGGGTAAACAGGTGGGAAACTTCTAAAGTAGCCAGCTGGGTGTATGCCACATCACCCTCATCTCGAGATGCATGTCAAGGGTGAGAAGGCATGTTGTTTGATACCAAACATGAAATATTTAGATGGTACCATAATGGAACTGCCAACCTCGGGTTTGCCCTGGTGCCAGCCCATATTATCCTATGGACCATCTAGCACTTATAGTGTCCTTTGATAACTGTCACAATAGGGTCATATAAGCTTGCACTTTCATGTCCACACCTTTGATATAATGCCCCCTTCCTCCTCGGCTTTAGACCTTCTTTAGGGGTGACTGGGATAAAATCAAAGACAGTGCATTGACTTTGCCAGACATTATGAGGGTAAAGTCAAGTTCGAGCAGTATTCCACCCATTCCCTGGGTACTTACACGTCCCCTCTGTGGGACCTATAAGGGGGACAAAGTCCTTGTCAATTTGGTATGATAATTTACACATAACCATTTTAAGGATAGAGCACTGGCACTGGGGCCTGGGCAGCAGACTCCTGTGCACTATCCGAGTCATAACCATCAGCATTGGTGCAATAAGTGGAGAAGTGACCATACAAAAAGGGCACGTTATTAAAATCAGCTGAAATATTTCTTTCCCTAAAAATCATTACAAAGACACTAGTAGAAAGAGCAACAGAGGCAGGCAAAGAGAGGGAGGTAGAAGGGAGATTTAGTAGCCATGGGTGAGATAGACACACACAAGATCACTTTCCTGGGGAGGCCTGGGAGGGTGGGAGCCCTGGCCAATTGCCCACTTTGCCTAGACCTTTAAACGCCCCTAATAAAAGTTCTTCATCAAAGACCACACCCAAGTTTTGTCAGTTTTGATGGCCAAGGAACAGATCCCTGCAATTCATACACTATACTGCCCCCCTGATTAACCAGAAAATACATTGATGAAAAGCAGCTCTTTTCATAGAACAAGTGGCCAAAGAGGGCTCTAGAAGTAAATATAACCTCAAAATAATCAGCGACACAAATGCTTATTGTAAAACCGTTGATATGAAACCGAGATTGGCCTAAATTTCCAAATCCTAAATTCAGAGCCAAGAAGGATTTACTGATTAATTTTTATTGTAAACTAAATTCAGAAGCTTCAGTTGCTTTGCAGAAAAACGAAAACAAATAATTTTACATTTTGTTTTATATGAAGGGAGGATCTCACATTACTGAAGGAAAAAGACAACCTTGCCCCCTTCGGAAATCATGATAAAAGGGGAAGGAAAAAGAAGCATTTCTATTGGAGTATTTATGAAACTCTGTGGCAGTGTGCCATTGTGCATGTTCAGGGGATGTGTTTCGAAGTGACATTGCATGGGGCCATTGTCCTCTTGCATTATAAGGGGAGGACACCAATTGTGTTGTATCGCATTGTCTATTGTGTTTGTCAACCTCAGTTTGCTAGTGTCCTGCATTTTTTTTCAAGTATCTTTGAAGTCATTGTGTCCCTTTGTCTTCCTCAGCTTTTCCTGTTTGTGGTGTGGAACTTTGAGATCTACATGATACCACTGGCTTTGTTGTTACTGTTGGCTTGGAACTACTTTTTGATCATGTCGGGGAAGGATAACAGGCAGCAGGACACAGTAAGTCTTATACGCCTTTCTTTACTGCATGTGTTACTGTGATATCTGTTCCACGTCCGTTCAAGAAAGAACACTTTAATCGAAAAATATGATCTTTCTGTCCGGGTAAACAGGTCAATATAATTATAATTGAAATAGCCAAAATTATAAACGTTATTGCCTATTTAATAAGGGTTTAACAAATGTGCAATGGAAGAGTGAGGAACTGCATCTTTGCTCAGTTTTTAGAAAATATGTGACTCCTTAATTCAAAATGAGCACATTTTCTGGGGCCCAACTGCCGAGCTCGTTTTCACACTGTAGGTCTCTTTATGAAAGTATGTCTGTCCATCCACCTGACTCCTACATGTTCATGTGCCATTTGCATCAACTGGTGTTTGGCGTGTCTTGCTACGGAGATCAGGCCTCATCTCTCCTGTGCATCATAAGTTGCAAAGACCATGCTTTGTCAGTCTAGCAAAGAAGAGCGGCATGCCTCGATGACAAATCATGTGGTGCAGCTTCCAGCCATGAAGAACTGTTCAGCTGCATTTTTGGAGACCTGCGGAAACGTGTTCTTGGTGTATCAAATTACTTTCTGCTGTTTTCAGGTTGGCCTTTTTTTATTGTCCATCGTGTTTTTAACCCCTTCGATGCTGGTGACGGAACCGTTCCGTCATCAGTCACGGTTGAGCTGTGCTGATGACGGAACGGTTCCGTCACGACCGCGCCCTGTTTTGGAATGTCCAGCACAGAGCGCGGCTACGGCGCCGCACGGAAGCGGTTAAACTGGCGTGAAGTGCATGAGGTTGTTGTCCCAATGCACCACTGCTGTGTTGGACAGGCTAGAAAGTGCCGGATACTTTTGCAGGTTTACTCACTATTTTTGGGAGTCTGACAACCCTGTTAGTAGCATCTTGTACGCTGGCCCATGAGGCACACCGAGTGCACACCTCTTCCTGCATTCTGGTACATGCAGACCCTGCAGGTCCAACTCATGCAGTGTTTGGGCTGCATCACACATTGTAGTGATGTCTGTCAATGTGAGCGCACAGGTCCAAGTTGGTTCCTGACTCAGCTGATCACAGTTCTTTGGCATTTGCAAACATTAGTTTGAGTTACAGCGTGGTGACCAAAAGGCCCAGAAACTCTCCAGGGACTACCACTAAGTGATGATAGATAGCAAAAACAATAATATACCAAGTGCCAGTGGACTACCTTAGGAATAGTAGTGCTGCCTGCCAATAACGCTCCCCTGCACCGATAACTATTAGCAACAAAGCCCTTCCCACAAACCACTGACATTTTTCAAACAATATTAATATTGAAAATGCCTCCCCCTATGTCGTGCCAGGAGGCACGCATCACCCTAAACTGCCCATCTGGGAGGCTTTAGCAAACACTCTAAAGCCTCCCTATGTAACAAAATCCAGAACCACCAGCCCGCAGGTCCCGTTATTTGCCCTACTGAGGCACAGGGCACCCCGTGGTGTAGTCCTCCTTGTTGCCAGTTAGAGGGAATATCCATATCTATTTTTATAAGCCCACCCAGGCGTTTGCGACATACTCCCACCCATTCATTTAAGATGGACCCCTCCTGACTTTGCAGAGATCTCATGCTAACGACAGACCCTCACTTCAGGGTCAACCCGCGAGCCTTTTCCTGCCCCAAGTTCACTGCTGTAAAGTATACTCTGATTACATTGAGTATATTTTAAGTAGTTTATTGACAACTCTGCATGAGGTACACAACCTCCTTCAGTTCAGCAGCATCTCCAACTGTCCCAGCAAGAATACTCCAACCCATACATTCTCACAGTGACAACCCATACATTCTCACAGTGATGTAGATACATTCCAGACATGGGATGCATCAACACCACACATCCCCCTCCTATATAAAAACAAACACAGAGCAACTATATACAATGTACGTTTGCTATTAATACAATAAAATTATGACAACACAAAATCTCTGGGCTTTCGAGGAGTATGAATGACTCTTCCCATTCTTCCTACTCTTCTCGAGTCTATTCCAGCCTGTTCTTCTATTCCAGGAGACATATCTATGGCTTCCTGCTCACCCATGGTTTGTTCTAACTCTACTCCATCTTCAACCTCATCCACCAATCATCAAACATGCCTGTTGAGATGTCCGTGGTTTCCCAAACAACCCCGTTTTGTGTTTTTTCAAAGTTTTTACATTTGGCAATACGACTCGTATGCCAAACACGATTGTCACTTAATCTAGCAGAATTTCATAAACATTCCACTACCTTTAATGGTTTAGAAAATACACTTTCTCCTTTAGCTACTTTACCAGATTTCTTTGTTTTTACCCAATCTCCCACATATAGATCTTCCATTTTTGTGACATTTTTAGTATAATAATTTTTCTTGTATACTTGTTGTGCCTTAATGATGTTTTCCTTCACAATCTTTGGTGACCATTCGATATGCTTAGTACTATCCATCCACCCTATGTTATCTTTTGTGAAAGGTTCCCTTCTCCTCATTAAAACAAAGGGACTATGACCTGTGAGAGATGGCGTCAAACAATATCCCCAAAGCATTTTTTTAATCTCCACCTCACAATTTTTCTTGTTTTCGCAAGCAATTTGAATAGTGCCTTTAATGACACGATTAAATCGTTCCACCGCACCATTACCTGAGGGATGATACACAGAAGTTTTAGCATGAAATATACCATTCCTTATTAAAAAAAATTGAGCTGTAAAATGTGTGCCATTATCACTTATTATTTTTTGGGGCAATCCTTCTTTTAAAAACACATCACTTAAAAATGTAACTACGGCATCAGCATCAGCTTTTTCAACAACCTCTAATTCAACCCATTTGCTAAAATAGTCAATTAAAACAATGATACATTTGTTCTCTCCATTCCTAGTTTGCACTGAACCAACAAAATCTATCGCTAATAAATCCCACACAATTTCTGGACACTCAATGGGCATCAACTGTGGTCTCAAAGTCTTTAAACTTTTATCTGAATCTGCACAGTCCTTTCACTCTCTCTTTTAATTTTTTCCTCATTCTGCAATAGAGTGTAACTGGAGTTATCAGGGACCCGCTTCTCTACTTTCCGACCTTCACAACCTCTGGGGTTGGGGAAACTCGCTGTATGTGTTTACAGAGACGGGTCCCCTTACGTCCATGACACTATCAATACTTTTTCTTCGAAATGGGGGAGCTGGCCACCCTGGCCACTCGCACAAGCATCCTGCTTGTACATTTATTGCCATTGCATAATCATTGGAAATGAATAGGCCTTATCATGTCAGTGTTCTAAGTCTCCCAATTAGTTAACAAACTGGGAATCTTCCAAATCTACCAATAGTTGTATTTCCTGCTGGGTTTCCCTTTCCTATCCCACTTTAGTGTGTGGGGGGGACTGTTCTTATCCACTTTATACAAAGTTTCCTTCGTGCAAGCAGAATCAACATAAACAGCAAATTCTCATCTTTTCTTGTTAAGAGTGTTACCCCCTCTTGCCGACAGACCCCAAAAACAACAAGTGAATGTAAATGTAAATGTGTTGGACTTGTAAAGCGCACAGCTGCCCGTAAGCATCCCAGCGCTTGCTTAGGGAACCCGTCCTGGTATTCCCCTGTGAGAAACCCCGGCAGGGTGTCCACAAGGTGAAAGCCAGGCATCCCGCCGCGAGGGGCCGTAGTGGAGATTAAGCAAGCTATTGCCCAGAGTCGCAGAGTGTGACCCCGTGAGTTGAGTAGGCACCAGAGCGAGAATTGTCGAGTCCGTGGAATTTTGAGCCCGAGACCCGCCGAGGCGGGGAATTGAACCCTGGTCCACGATCGATCTCAGCTTCCGGGTCTGACGCCTCTAACCACTGAGCCACGCTTCTACACAAGATCCATACTTACTATGAGTGGTCTTCTCAGTACCGCTTCTAAGATTGTACCCACTTCCTACAGGAAGCCTTCAATTTGGGGGCACTGCCAGAACATGTGCACGTCATCTGCCCTTGGTAGACCACATTTGGGACAGGATTTCATGTTAGTGCCACTGAACTTGGATAGACGCTTCGGCGTCCAATAGGCTCTGTGGGAAGTAAAGAGGTGATTTCTCCTTAGGGTAGCAGATTTCACAATGGACCAACATTTGCTCATGGATACTTGCCACAGATTTTGGAGATCCAGCGACGGCAGATCCTTCCCCCAGGTATTTTCCGGAATTAGCAGGTCCTCCTCCCTGGCTTCGATCAGTGCCCAGTAACATAGTGTAATTTCTTTTCTTTTTGGGGAATTCTTTATCATCGATGCTTCTAAGATTTTATTTCCACTGCACTTCTCCTTCAGAGTTTTTGCCCAGCCAGAAAGTTGATAGAACTTGAACTTCGAATGGGATGCATTTGTACTCGCACACAGAGTCTCCCAGTCTGTTACGATATTCTTAGCTAATAATTGGCCCCATACTTGAAAGCCTGATGTTTTTAGCGGATTTGCCGAACTGTCTTTAAGACACTCTGGGGTTCCTGGGGAGTCCCATATAGGCGCGAACTCACTATAATAGGGGATATTAAGAGTACTCATTATCTGGTACCATAGTTTGGCCGCTGATCTAAAAGTCTTCAGTTTTATTTTTTTGAAGTACTTTGGATGGCCAAATTTGTACAAGAAGTGGCCAATATTATCGGTCATTACTTTGAGATGTTCCGGGCACAGATCTTGATTACCTAGTAGAACCCTGATGTGCTTAAACTGGAAGGCTCTATAATATTCTACTAGATCAGGGCTAGCACTTCCTCCTTCTAGTTTTCTTCTCCACAGTTTTCCCCACGCAATACGTGAACTTTTGGCTGCCCAAATGAAGCATGTTAGTTCTCCTTGTATTTTCTTCAGAGTATCTCTATTAAACTCTAAAGGGATTGCACTGAATAAGAATGTGAATTTCGGGAGGATAGCCATTTTAATCAAATTTGATCTGCCTAGAAAGGTCAGAGGGAGACCTCCCCACGCCTTCAATAACTTTCTTACTTCCGCTATTATCCTGTCCAGATTTACCTTGGCTATTTTATCTAATTTTTTAACCAGCTCTATCCCTAAGTATCTAATTTTCTACCATATATAAGCGCTATTTACTTGGGAATTCCAGCTCATAATCTCTGTTTTTGAATGATTAGTTTGATAACCAGATATCCTACCAAAGTCATTTAGAGTGTCCTCAACAGCTTTAACTGACCCTACGTAATTATCCGTGAAAATCATCAGGTCATCCGCATCCATCACCACCCCCTTTATGAATCATCCGGATACAAAGCTATTTTTTTTCCCATCCGTTATATTGGAACGGGGTTATTTCCGGGTTAGATCCAAGCCTATGAGCCAACGGTCCTTTCACTCTCTCACAATCCTTTCTACTTCAATGTCTACTCCTGGCCACCAATATGAACACTTTACTCTTTTCTTCATTCTTCCAATTCCAAAATGCCCTTCATGACATAACTCAATTATTTGTTTCTGCAACCCAGTAGGTGGTACAATCCTTCCTCCCCTACTAATATATCTAGCCTCAATACTCAATTCATTCCTCACTTCCCAAAAACTCCTTTCCTCTATTGCATCCAGTTTCTTTTCTCCCCATCCTTTCAAAATCCTTTCTTTTATTTTTTCCAACAACTCATCTTTCTCATATTCTAAAATCCAATCTTTTCTGTCAATAGATTTCAAAGTATCATCTTCAACTATAGCAACCTGATAATCATCCCAAATACTCTTCGGTACTTCCTTAATGGGTAACGGAATCCTACTCAAACAATCTGCAATCTTATTTTGCACACCAGGAACATACTTAATCCTGTAATTAAAATCTTGCAACCTCATTGAAAGTCTTGCTATCCTTGCTGATGCTTTCACCATTCCACCTGTAGTCAACAAATTCACTAATGGCTTGTGATCCGTTCTCACATCAAATTCATTAGCCCACAAAAACACCCTAAAATGTTCCATTCCCCCACACAACCAAGGGTTTCCCTTTCAATAACTGAATATAATTCGTCTGTTCTTGTTAAACTCCTTGAAGCAAAACCTATCACCACCTCCTTATTCCCATTTTCACGTTGTGTCAAAACTGCACCCAAACCTCTTCCACTTGCATCCACTGTTAAAACACTTCTCAACTCTGGATCAAATCCCTTAGTAGGTGTTGCATTACAAATGTCCTTTTTTAAAGTCTCAACATTTTCTTTACATGCACTATTCCACACAAATTTACTTCTTTGTTTAAGGAATAGTCTTAAATCATACGAGTTCTCTGCAAAATTTCTTACAAATTAGGAGTAATACTCCCCAAGTCCTAGAAATGAACGAAGTTTCTCTTTGTTACTCGGTTCTGGTGCCTCTTTCACAGCTTCAACTAATTCCTTCTTCGGGGAGATTCCATCTTTTCCTATATTATGACCCAAATATGCAACCTTGTCTTTAGCAAACTTAAATTTTTCATATTCGGCTGTCAATCCTCTTTTCCTCAAAACATTAAATACATCTTCCACTCTTTGATCATGTACTTCTCTGTTCTCACCCATTATTAGAATGTCATCTTGGAAATATAATACTCAAGGAATATGCTTCAAAATTTCGCTCATCAATCTTTGAAAAACCACTGCCGCGGAAGCTAGTCAGAACGGCATCCTGATGTATTGAAAACATCCAAAAGGAGTTATAAATGATGTTATCTTCCTGCTTTTCTTATGCAATTGTATCTGATGATATGCGGATGACAAATCCACAGTAGAGAACCATTTCATACCTTTCGTTTTAGACAATAACTCATTAATCTTTGGTAGAGGATATTGGATTTCTCTGTTCACACCCCTCAAATCCACACACAACCTAATTTTTCCATTCGATTTCCTTGCCACAACAATCGGAGACATCCATTCTGAGGATTCTATTCGCTCATTCACCCCTGCTGTTTCCAATCTAAGCGATTCCTTTTCCAATTCACTCCTCACAACAAAAGGAACATTCCTGACCATAAAATTAACTGGTACCGCATTCTCCTTAAGTTTAATTCTATATTTAAAACCCTTGAGCATACTAATTTTCCCCGAGAATACATTGTTAAAATTTTCGCTTATTTTCTTACTCAAATCATCATCATCATTAAGTACCAGTACTTGTTCCTTGCTATTTGGGTTTAAAATTATCTTCAAACTTCCCTGATCTTTCCAGCCTAAAACACTTGGACCATATTCTGCAACATACATCCTTCCTTCTGCTTTCTGTCCTTTAAACTCAAACGTGACATCTCTACATCTGCAGTAGGAGTTTCAGCAGGGTGGTGACGTGGGCAGGGGGAGGGGCAGGGTGGGGGTAGTAATGTATGGATTATGGAGTTTAACAGGTAAGTAAACATTTAAATAAATAAAATGAATTTTGATGCGCGTGAAGTACCGAAATTTCACAAACCCCCAAAGGATTATACTTACAATTACCTAATATCATTCATCAATAACCAGTCGATTGGCAGTGTAGAAAGTTCAAGCGTTTATTATTAAAATAATACTCTGCCAGAGGAGCTCCCAACGACCTCACACCCGAGGACCGCAGAGAGACTGCTGGCACATTGTCAGGTCAACACATATATACTATCACAATTTGCAACCGTTACCTAAGATGGAAAAGTACAAGTTGGTACAGGTTGGTGCAGAAGGAAAGACCATATATGGGAGACAAAGCGCTCTTGGTTCAGCTCATCCTAGATTTAGCAAGGTCGTGCGGGTGACTCCCTTCTGCTAACTCCGAAGAGTCCGCCCCGCACCCCTCCCGGAATGTGCCTATCGGGCCTCCTCCTGCTACCTCTAACCTTGACAGGCCTAACGAGCTGAGACAGCAATATTGCAACAGTTGGGCTGTTTCTCATGAGAATGACTTCGGTGTATAAGGGAATGAGGTCTGCTGATGCCGGGCTTCGAGCGAGGCCACAAAATGGCGTCGGTTAAGTCAAGCACGAGTAAAGCATGCAGAACAGTGTATGCTAAAAACCTTCATTAATGCAGTAAGGGTGTATGCTAATGTGCGTGTACTTTGCGGTTAGTCATCTAGATACATCATGCTAATTCTAAATAATCGATTACATGTTTTACATAACCGGAAATCATTTTCCGGTTCCTCACGCGCACTGCATCACTAAATGTGATGCAGTGCGCACAACGAAATTCGTTTTATTTATTTAAATGTTTACTTACCTGTTAAACTCCGTAAACCATACAGTACTACCCACCACCCTGCCCCTCCCCCTGCCCACGTCATCACCCTGCTGAAACTCCTACTGCCGACCGCTACTGATTAGTACTTTTCCTTTCACTTTTAACTTCTTTAGTTTTCTCTTTCTCAAAATGTTTATTATTCGGTTTTCCGACTTTTCTCACAGCACAAACTTCTTCGTTCTCTTTTCCTTTTTCCTCATCTAAAGCCGCTTTAGCACATCTTACTGACACTTCTGCTTTCCTCACCACTGCAAGTACCTTATTCAATGTGCCATCACCCATAGTCCACAATCTTTCTTGTGCTCTTTTATTGTTGGTTAACATAATAATTTGATCCCTTATCAGTTCTTCCTCTATTTGGCCAAATCAACATCGCTCTGCCATTTTTCTTAAAGCACTCAAATAATTATCTATCTTCTCATTCTGGTCTTGTTTCCTTCTGAAAAATGTATATCTATCAATAGCAGCGCAAACAGTCGGTGCATAGTATTTTTCCAGGTCTTCTAAAGCATTTGCATACACATCCACTTCATCTTCACTTCTTTCTTTCTTCTGCATTTGATGATATTGTCTAATCCCTTCTGGTCCTAGGGAAAGCAATAATAAGCCTTTTTTGATTTCTGGTGTCATGCTATCATTGTTTATAGTGACCATATAATCAATGAAATAAACCTTCCATTCTTGCCATTTGATGCGTGGTTCTCCAGGTTCTGCTAAAAATGGAATTGGCGG
Source organism: Lissotriton helveticus (assembly GCF_964261635.1). Taxonomy (NCBI): domain Eukaryota; kingdom Metazoa; phylum Chordata; class Amphibia; order Caudata; family Salamandridae; genus Lissotriton; species Lissotriton helveticus. The sequence goes on along the minus strand of NC_136059.1, from coordinate 690,173,845 downwards.
CGTCAATGTAAAAGTTTGTGCTGCACACATTTTTTTTTCCTTTTGTCTTTTAATTAAAGAACCAACTTCTTTTTTTTAAATGCCTCTTGTGTGATGAAAAGTAATATTCTTTTTTTTAAAAAAGGTGTGCATATCACCGATATGCAAGTCAATTATGATCAAACTTGAAGAAATAACAAATATAAATAACTTTTAAAATTGAACTCTTCACACTTCTCCACTTTGTTAATGCTTATAAATTGACGCGTTTTAATCCAAACGCGCTTCTGTAATAAACCGCCACTTCATCCGCTACTGCCACACTCACCATTAATCACTGCTTGGTGAAGGGAATTTTTTCTTCTTTCCGCTTAACATAAATAGCCTCGTTAACCATGATTTTGGATGCTGCCGTCTTCTGCAGAATTTGATCAATTTCATAAAATGGTTGCCCTACGTGACTTTTAAGTGCAACCTAATTCATTTCAATGCATTTTATCCTCTTTTAAAATGGCCGCCTTTCTGTGACATCATTGCGTTGTGCGTCACGCTTCAGAGGCAGGGCAAGTACTTCTTTACTTTTTACTTCTCTAGTCCTCTCGCGCGGATACACTTCAGCTTCGTTCATCAAACACGTCAATGCTCATGCATCGCGCACTTCTCCTCGCGCTTTCAACTCGCTCCGTAAGTCAAATTTTATATTCTTTCAATCTTCTCTAATAATTTTTTTTAGAAGGTTCCTCCTCACGCTTCCATTATTTCCTTGCAGCCACAGCTCACCTTGTTTTAGTTCCTTCGTTCTTCATCTCTTAAATTAATTTTCATTAGTCCATGTACTTGACATCCATACACCTCGAATGGATTCCTGCAGAGTTGTCCCTCGTCGCCAGCTTGTAAAGTATACTCTGATTACATTGAGTATATTGTAGTAGTTTATTGACAACTCTGCATGAGGTACATAACCTCCTTCAGTTCAGCGGCATCTCCAACTGTCCCACCAAGAATACTCCAACCCATACATTCTCACAGTGCCAACCCATACATTCTCACAGTGATGTAGATACATTCCAGACATGGAATGCATCAACACCACAACTGCTCCTCAGTGTCCTCCACCTCCTGGCCGAGAAGTGTTTCCGGGACTACATCCACTGATGCATAGGGCCATTGTGACTGTTCATCATTGTCCAGGCGGGTGCATCCGCCTCCGCCACCAAGACCAAGTGGGCATCCTTACTCATTTGTAACATTCCATTGCTCGCCACAATGATCCTTTTGTCTGGGTCTGTGCCCCCTCAACGAGCGATCCCTCCTCTCCACCCCTGTGTTGCAATCCTTGTGAAAGTCAGGCGCCCCATTTCTTGCTTTGATTCTTGGGTTCTTGCAGTGGAAGGGCCTCCCACCGAATCTCCAACCATTCCCAGACCTCTTCAGGACTCTCAAAGTAGTGCGCCTTTCCCAGTGACAAGACCTTGAGTTTCGCAGGGTATAGCAGCATGTATTGCAGATGCAAGTCCCTTAACTTTCTCTTGCCAACTAAGAACTATTTCCTTTGTTCCTGAACCTGCTTGGTATAATCAGGATAAATGGAGATCTTGCTTTTTTCATAGAAGAGGTCCTGTTTCTCTCTAGCAGCCCGATGGATGCAGTCCCTATCTCTATAGTTCAGGATTTTTGCAATAAACGCACCTGGCGGAGCTCCCGGTGGAGACACCATGGCCCTATGTGACCTCTCGATGGTAAACATATCTGATAGGCCCGCTTGGCATAGCTGGTATTTGATCCACTTCTCCAGGAAAGGCTCAACCGCTCTCCCCTCAACTCTCTGGAAAAGCCCAGCACGCAGATGTTACTGCGTTTAGCACAGCCCTCTGCATATTCGGCTTGGCGCTCCAAAGTTTGCCTCGTAGAGGATAATTGCGACACTTGTTTTTTCAGGGCGGCTACTTCTCCCTTGAGGCCCGATACGTCATCCTTCACCACTGTAACCTTATCCACCACCTTACGGAGGTCGGCCCACAGGAGATTAACATCTATAGAAACAGTGTCTATCCGGGCCTCTAGCGCCTTTCTGACCCCTGTATGGTGGCCAGCAGCTCTGCCCATGTCGGCTTTGTTTCTCCTCCCCCATCTTCCTCATCTGTTCCAGTAGTTTGGTGCATAAAGCGTTGCGGGGTTGGCATTGTGTAGTATACTGTGTAATGGTATTAGATGTCCCTGCTCGCGTGCCCTTATCTTTACCCATATTAGTGTCCAGTGAGGGCAGTCCTATGCCGAGTTGCGTGCTGCTCTCCTCGCTGCAACATGTCTGGCCCCACCAACCCCAGCCAGAGGGTCACTATGTCATGACACGGAGAGAGTACACTCGATGACCTGTCCTTCTGCTCCCTTCGCGTGTGCCATTCAGTAATAAGGATCCCCTAGTGAGTGTTAAGTCCGGATAGTCCAGTTTTAAGGATTATTGCAGGATTTATCGGCGGGCCGGCAGGGAGCTGAAATCCGACGTCCTGTCAGCCATGTTGCTAGGCCGTGCCCCCCAGTGAAGGAATTTTTAGTGGATGAGGCGGAGTCTATAGTTTGGGTAAAGGGCAGACATTGGGACACAACAATATGACCATTGGATGTTAGTAATAGGGTGTTGGTGTCTTCTTCCCCATTGATACGGGTGGTCGGGGCTGTCACAGGCTCTGTGTCTTGCATGACAGAGTAAAGACGAGTGACTAATCAGCGGGGCAATGGGTAGGTAAGTATGTGTCCAAAGGTGTGGAGTGTAGGGGGAGGAGCCAGGAATGTGCCATGCAGCACACATGTGGCTCGACGCTGGTGGTAAAGAAGGATCACAAGCACCGTGGGGGGAGGGCTTAGAAGGCGCTAATGGAGGTAAGAACAGATCATCAGGATATAGATCCGCAAAAGGTATGGCGGCTATGTCCACGCACTTCCATTCCAGCCCCCTCGTCCCACTTTGGTGGTATTAGAGGGTTGAGCATGAGGGGGACAGAGGGCACATATAGGCAGTGAAGTCGGGCATGTCACCTCAAGTCATCCCACTCCCATTTCACTCCCATGGCACATACTCCACCCTCGATCTCAGTCAATGGCAGTTTATATGGTTTTTACAGTGCCACGGCAAGGTGGCACGATGCAGTGCGATATGCCTCAACAGCCGTGTGTGGTTGGAATTGCGTAGGGTAGAAACAAAAATGACTCTATTGAGCCTGGGCACAGAGTCCATAGATGGATAAGTCGTGCGCGCCCAGTCCCCCCTGTTGGAATGGTAGAGTGAGTGTCTCCCTGCTATCCTCATTTGCCTGCCTGCCCAAATCAGGGCAACAAGGTTAAAGCATAGCTGTCATAAAAAATGTCCAGTGAGTGGGATTGGTAGGTTTATAAATGGGTACAGAAACTTAAGTAGGACGACCATATTCGCAATAGCTATCCGGCCACTCACAGATAATGGCAGTCGGTCCACACTGGGATCCTCTCTTCCAGTTACTCCAAGGCATACATTAATTGGCTTCCCCGAGTTTGTCAAGGTCGCGGCTGGCCAAATACCCAGATAGCTCACCAGTTTAGAGACCCATTGCAGCGAGTAATCTGTGACAAATAGCTGTGTGCACTCCATGAGGGGAAACAGTGTGGAGGTGGCCCAGTTGACTTGGATCCCCGAGTGGTGTCCGAACTAAATGACCCAGCGGATAACTGGGCCTAAGTTCTCTTGGTGTTTACGAATGTATAGCGTCACGTAATCTGTGTACATGGAAACCACCAGGCTTCTGGCCATGAAACAGAGGCTTCTATGGGTGTGATATTGGCACAACCAGGTCGTCTAGGGCTCCATTGCCATGGCAGCGGGCACCCTTGGCGAATCCCACGGGTAATCGAGAATGGCTCTGACAACATGCAGTTAAGACAAAGACGGACCATGGTGAAGGTGTATAGGACACAAATCAAGCGAATGAAGCGCAGCCCAAGACCGATCCTCGATAGCAGCTGGAATAGATACGAGCACTTCTAGGGAGTGGTATGCCTTGGTGGCATCCAGTAATATGACAGCGGCAGCAAGCCGGGGATCAATGGAATGTATGAGCGCAAACACTGTGTGGAAATTTTGTGAAGTGATTCTACCCGGCACACGCCCGGATTGGTCCAGGTGTATGAAGTCAGGCAACAGGGGTAGGAGGCAGTTCGCAAGAAATTTTACAAGTATTCTCTTGTCGCCATTTATCATGGACAGCGGCCGATAGGAGTCACAAAGGCCCGCTGGCTTGCCAGGTTTCAGAATTGTAACCATAACTGCCTCATGCAGAAACAGTGACTGCGCTCAGGATGCCAAGCAGTCCTCATACATCGACACCAGGTGAGGAGCAAGAAGGTCTGTGTACTCCATGTAGAAAGAGGTTGTAAGACCATCTAGCCCCGGCGCTCTGTCGCTAGGCATAACTTTGGTGTGTGGAGTACTTTCTATCTCCAAGGCACACTACACGAACTCAAAGATGTGTGCAACGTTTTTAAAATAAGTGTGCTTTTTGCCTTTCAAGTGTAACTCCTATGTTCCAGGTCTTTCAGATTTTGACAGGCTCGGCTGCCAACAGTGAAAGCTACAAAACCTTCTGGTAGGGCACGGAAGAGTATGATATGTTGTCCCCTTCAGGGAACTATTACAGAGTGAGACATATTTGCGACAAAACTGGCATTATAGTCTGCATACACCCCACTTTAGAACTTCAGCATGTGGCAGCAGCTGAGCAAATGCCCATGAAGTTCTAGATGGGAAGCCAAATTAAGATATATATATCTTTCGGTTCAAGAGAAATGAGAGAAAATGAATGACCTTATTTTCCATTTCAGGATGTATTAAGTAAGTTAACAATTCTGCCTGGAGAGGAGCTTGAAATCAAATTAAGGAATGCAAATGCTTCAAGTGAACCATTTGGCCTCTTGGGGAGAAGCTTATAGCTGTGCCTTATTTTTCACACTACGTGATGGGTTTCCTACCTTCTACATACATATTGATGGCCAGTCAAGTTATAGAAGCATGGCATTTGTTATCAGAGAAATGTGAAGATTCTGTTTGTTCTCAAGAAAGCTGGCACTACAAATAGGGAGCTCGAGGTTTGAAAGAAGCTCTACTCTAGAAAAGCTTTCTGACGTCATGTTGGATTTTCTCTGTTCAAATGCCTCTGAGCGACTTCCAGACAGAATTTCTCAAAACAGGTAATATACAATTTTGTAGTAAATTAATTTGTAGTTATGCGTGAAAAATATTGGCTGAATGGAAAAAAGTCCCTGAACAATACTTGTGTTCACCCTTCAAATACCTTTACCAGGGCCAATGTTTTTCTGAACCAACAGCATTCTGGACAGGTAAAGGATGAAACTCTCCCCCTAGAACTGGCTCCCAAAATGTGCCAGACAACCACCTGGCCTTGACATCTTTGGATGTAGGACTCTGAAGACTGCTAGAAGGTGAAGGGACCTGCTAGTGGTGCTTCCTTGCATAAAGGCAGTGAAGTTTTTGGATTTGACGACACCAGAGCACACAAGGTTCTGTGTATCCTGTGGCCCGCTTTTTCTGCTGACCTGAGCCTGTTCAAGAGAGTTTAGTCGACTGTGTTAGAAGCTGACCCATCCTGCTGCCGACAAATGGTACAATATCCCTTGGTGACTCACCTGAAGGTCTACAACAAGTTACGAAAGTTTTATTTGTTTTTTTTAAAGTAACCCTTATCAAGTCAAATTGATGCATTGAAGTTTGACACAGACTCACAAGGGACACAATAGTATCAATTTGCTGACTTGAAACTTCAAACAAAGCTGGACACATCTTGACAGCTGCACACTTCTTGCTTAAACCATCACCATCATCATCAACAGTCTGCTTTTCAGGCTAGAACCACTTCATCACCCTTCTGACCAGTGATATAGTGGAGATTCTAACTGCAGCTTCGATGCACGCCCCCTTAACTTGAGTTTCTGGGCATTTTTAGCAGTTGTGAACATATTTGATTATGTTATGTGTATTTGTATAGCACACTATCGCCTGCAAGGGTATCCTGAGGCTGAGCAGGTGTGTCTACCTAGCCCTGTCTAAGTTGATTTGGTTAATTGTAAAGCCAGATATTCAGCTGCTTGAGGAAGTCAAGAAGAGTGGAGGAGGCTCTGACGTGGAGTGGGAGGTTGTTCCATGCTTTAGGAGCGACATAAAACAATACCCATTCTCCTGATCTGGTTCTGTGTATGTGTGGGATGTGTGCAAGTAGGAGTCCTGTGGAGCAGAGGTGCCTGGGTGGTTGACAGTGCAGGATGAAACTCTGTGGAGGCTTCTAGGCAGTCAAAATTTTGGTGCTCCCCTCACAAATTATTTCCTAATACATTTTTAATTTTATCAACCAACAATTTTAATAAACCAATTGTATTACACAAAACTAAACATTAACAATTATTAATGTTATTATTTCTTTTTTTATTTGAATAAACCAACAAAACTTTAAATATTCACTTTCCTCAATTTGTTTGTGGTGAAAGCTTTCAGGATATTTCAGAAGTCTACCTTGTGCAAGACGTCGTATTCAGTGGCCAAGTTTTCGTTTCTTTGAGTTGATTCATTTTTTTCTACCTTTGGAAACAATTTAAGAAAGCTTTATTGTAATTTTCTTTAACAATCAAATCAATAAAAAAGAGTAGGGCCCATAGGCCTGTGCCTACTGGCCTATTTGGTAATCCAGAACTGGTGGTTGGTGGAAGGAGATGTGACTGTTCAGTTACAAGGGGCCTGAGTTGTGTAGTGCCTTGAATGTGTGTGTGTGCGTGTGTGTGTGAGGAGTTTGAATTGAGTTTGTTTGTGTATCAGGAGCCAGTGTAGTTCCCTGATGTGTTTGTGTGATGTTAGTTCTGCGGGGGAGGATGAGAATGAGCCTGTCAGCAGAGTTCCTGATTGTTTGTAGTCTTCTAGTGAGTTGCTTGGTCATCCCAGAGTACCGAGTGTTCCCAAAGTCCAACCTGCTGATGACTAGGGTGTGAGTGACAGTTTTTTTAGCGTTTCTTGGGAGACATTTGAAGATCTTCCTAAGCAACTTCAATTTGTCGAAGCAGGATGCAGTAACAGAGTTGACTTGTGCGGTCATGTACGCTTTGCTGTCATGATGCATGATGGCTTGCATTTCTTCCCAACATTTGTCACTACAAGAGATTAAATTCTTCATTGCCTGGCTTGTAAACGGCACACCCAGTATATATAGAGATTTGAATGTGGGGTTTACAGTAAATCCAGGTGATGCTTTGGTTTCTTTTAATTGCTTTTGTTTCTAATTGAGGTGCTCTTTATACTGTTTCAAAACTGTTAAGTAACTATGCCTTCGATTTTTATTGGATCCAGTTTTAATTATTAAAACTCTTTTTGTATCTAAACCTGGTATGGAAATTACCATAGCAAAACGTACCAGGCCTATAGTAGAGCATACATTCATGTTGTTGAGAGTAACACATGTTTCTTGTTACCTCCTCAATGTTTCTCATTTTACTGACCCCGGAAGGAAGCAAGGCTGAGTGGACCCACCAGGGTTCAAAACTGTGACCACGGAGTTAAACCAAGATCACTGAATTTGATAAATTAATGCACTGGCCACCAGACCGAGCTGGGGTCTTATGTCTTCTGACTGCATACTGGCAAGGAACACCTTTTTCCATAGTGGATAGGCTTGCTGCCCAACCTAATTACAAAAGTGACGTAATCCAATCGTACTATGCAGGAAAACCTGTTTGCTTTTGTAGTCTTGGCTGCCTGAGTAGTGATGGACCTCAGGTATTTCTCACACCAAGACTCTCTGCTGTCTTCTCTCTCCCCCAGCCATGTGTACTAGTCCCTTACAACGAGCCACATTTCAAAATAGTGGAAGAAGTTTGGGAAGGTGGAAACCTACAAGGTGTGTTATCTGAAGGAAACATGTAATGTGTTGTGTTGAATACAACCGATACTTTGAAACAGATATTCAGTTAGCCTTTATTTTGTAAGGAAGACATCTTACTCCATACCTAAATGTTTGGAAGTGATTTCTTTTTTAGCAAATGTAAATACTATGATGCTTAGATTTGTAGAAGTAAATGGTTTCTGTGGCACAAATGGCAGCCAGTACTTATGTGAGAATGCAGGTTTAATCCTCTTGTCTCTGTTTTTCTAAGACAATGAAAGTCAGAGCTGAAAGTCTAATCAGTAAGGGCCAGGGAAAGTCCTGGCACAGCAATGGAGGAAGACACCCAGTCTGCTATCCCACAAAATAAGATGTGTCTTTTCATTAATGTGTTGTTTACACTTTCATTCTTATTTCAGAGTACACTTTCACTAAGGAGTAGGCATGGAACATTGCCTTCTGTGAAACAATTCCTCTGCCCCTTTTCCGGTGTCCATTTGGGGCGGCCCGCATCGGCATGACATTTTCCTCTATCCCCAACAGCGTGTCCAAGCATGACATGTCCTCCTCCACCATTTCCTACTGAGAATGGTTTATAGTTGCACACAGCTGGTGCATACCTTAGCCTTGGTCATGCCCTTTACTTGCTGTACCTCTCTTAATGCCTCCCCCCTCCCCCGGGATTGTCCTGCACCTATTACACCTGTACTGGTGCCATCTATTCCTACTTTCAGGGCCTTCTAGACAATGCTTGCACCCATGCCTAGCAGACATAGCAAATGGAATTAGCCATGCTCTGTACCAATTGCACATTCCACAGAGTCTGCAGAGCAAAACATGGTCATGTTCTGCTGACCCACGTATGGTCTGCACTACAGCCTGGTTTGCTCACCTTTCCCCTAGTAATTGCTGGACACAGGGCATAGCGTTCAACCTGCATCCAAGTAAATGGACTTATGGCATTTGATATAGCCTACTACTCCTGCTTTCCCTTGAGGTGGTACCTGCAGACCCTGCTGAACATATCCTGCATGCACAGGCCAAGGCCCTGGTACATTGCAGGTGGCTGAGGCTTCCTCTCAATCCCAGTGCATAATACACCTTCCTCTACTGCTCTGTGGGCCAGAGCAGATTCTTAGGCCGTACTCAACACCTCCACTTCCTGTCCCCAGGGCCCATTTTCATGCCCCAGATTCTCTGGATCCTGTGTCCATAACAGACAATGGGCATGGCCTTCTGCCTTGGCCTACATCCACTACTTCTGAGCCAAGTGCCCAAAACCCCTGTAGGCATTATCCTCTAAACCCGTGGCACTTAAAGTACGGTCCATGGACCACTTGCTAGACCTTTCCATGCGCTACCTGTGTCGAAAACAAGTGCAGACACAGACCGCAGTCATTATTCTGCCTGTTCATTGCTCAGTGGCAGCATTTACAGTGTAAAAAAGCATCAAAGGAGCATGCTCAGAAAATTAGTGTCTCTCCTGCTCACATACGACCACCTCCCCACTTCTTGCTCGGTGACGTCATTCGTTTACGACACAAAAGAGGCTTTTTAAAATGCATGCTGGCTGTTGGCTTTCTTTTCAAGTCATTCATAGACACCCTCAGCCTTTCATCACCACCTGCGTTTAGTTCCATTGCCGGCCATGCCTCTCCCTCTGAATCATCCTGAATTCGGACTGACCTCTCCTCAGCCCGTCTGCTGCACACAGCTCTTTCTCTCACCTGATCAGCATCATCCACCCTGAGCTCCTCTGATGCCAAGCTGCCTACAGAAGGGCATCTCACGCACCACACTGAGGATCTACAGCCCGAGTTTCATTAGGTTTCGCCTGAGCCAGCGAATGCGCTGCTCTGCAAGACATTTAGTATTGGGGTTTTCAAAGTGCTGTCAGATCTCGCTGGCCTCAAGCTTGCGTTCACGCGAGCGTGCACGCGCGCAGCCGCCATCTGCCTCCCTTCCAGTGTGATCACTGATGTGCGCGCACCACTCCCGTGCTTTTTTTAAATTTCCTTTTACTGCTTAGCACAGGCTGGTGGCAGCACGCGATCACTTTCACTTTTGCGCGCACCTCTCGCACACAACTCCCAGGCTTGTTAGAAAGGGGACTCTGTCCCCTTTAGGCCGAATCAGAGAGGTGTCACCTGGTGCACTCGCCGCTAGCACTGTAAACAATGGCTGTGTAAGCTGGCCTAGGGAAATTAGTGCACCATACCCCCTCTGGCAGCACCTCTTTATTTGTGGGGGTGACCTAGCTTTGAACCTCTTAGCTGAGGAGCAGAGAGCTGACACGATTAAACCTTCTATTGTTGAACCATCAGTAAACACGAGGCACCCTGTGCTCTGTAGATACAGAACATACGCAGGACACAAACAAACCTTGACAAGTGTACCAAACCCACACAGACCATTGTGTTCATTCACTAAGAACAGTTTAAGCATGCAAGGCACAAATTCCACGGGTCCGTTTGCAATATGTTGTCACTTTCAGCCAGTTGTCATTGCGTCGTCATTGGAGATTGGGTATGATAATTTGCGCCCCCACTACGGGTGCCCTATTTTATAGACATCCACTTTTCTCCCAGCGTCTGGCGCGCGCATGTGCGTGTCTACCTTCCTCTCCCCTCGACCCCTTCATCTGCCGCCCGTCCCCTCTTCAGAGCCCCTACACCCCCCACATTCCCTCTTCTGAGCCTCCATGCACCCTATGGGGGTTTACCTTGTCTATACTCCACCCCAACCTTTCTTTTCCTTCCTTCTCCCTCCCTCGCCCCTTCTTTTCCTAAATCCTCCACATTGTTTCACTGCCCCCCCCACTCCACTTATTCCAAAACAGAGGTACCAACAAACTCCACCCCACCCCACATGGGACCCTGAGCCGCCTCTTCACCTCTGCACCATAGGCTCCAGTGGGGGGAGGGGGGTATCACCGCGTCCTCCCTTCTTCAGAGGCATCAATAAGCACTGATACTCTCTCCGTGGCAGCGCAGACACTGTCTACTCTCTTGGGCAGCTGGTCTCCAGGCGTCGACTCGTCTTGTACTGCTGAGGATGGACCACGTGTCTGCAGCAGCATTCTTATGAGCCTCTCCCAGCCCATGCTCCCACCCCCTGTGCCCCCTTAACCACAACACCCCACACACTCAGACCCAGTCTCCCTTCCTGCCTGGGGTCTGGCAACAGCCCTGAAGCAGTAGGTGGAGGGCTGCACCGGTTGCACTCAGCTCACTCAGCACCCGGGGAATGAGGTTCTAGGCACGGACACATCACGTGAGATCTCAGCAGCAGGTGCGATAACACAGTGAGCTACCAGCTCATGGAGTTTTCAAGGAGAACCGGATTCACACAATGGATCTGCTGGTCATTACATATCTCCTGCACCCGCAGCTGACCTTCAGAGGGGAACTGGTGAAAGGGCGAGATTTTGATCGATACCTTATATCTATTGATCCAAACCTCGATCTGGTCGACTGAACCTTTGTTGCCTGTCTTGGAAGAAAACAGTACACCTATCTGCAAGTTAGTTCACCCAATAAAGGACTCTACTCTCAAAGATCACGGACAACTTCTAGGTTTCAAAAGTTTATTGTAAAGATATAATGAGCTGCAAATACAGACATCTCAGAATGAGATTCACAAGATACACAGGTCCAATTACATACATGTGCTCTCGAAAAGCCCTCAGACGAGCAACAGAAATCACTAACACAAGTTCTAAAAATAATAAAGCTATCAGCATAGACGCATATCGCTCCTTCATTTAGATTGGAGGAAAACAAACACAGGTTAGGCGTCCCTACCCTGTTCTAGATGGTATCCCTACTTAACCAAATCCCAACCTAACAAAGGTGTCAGCAATGAATGACCCCCAAGGGAAGTCACCCACTCTAAGTCTCTTGGTGAAAACCTAAAGTTCTCCAGTCATGACCCCTCACTGCCTACCCATCCGCTCTCTAAAGGGTCCTCAGGTCTCTGCTCTAATTCCACCCAGGGGTGCTGTCCCTAATACAAAACAGTCAACAACATTTGAGACGCCCCTTGCGAAACGCCTCTCACGTGGTGCAACTTCAGGCTTTTTCCATGATGCTTTGTATTGGGCCTCAGACGTTAGAGTTGACCTTGCTTCTCGGTCTCTTCTCCGGCCCGCTGATACCCCTTAAACATTCCAGAACCCTCCTCCATGTCTGGGCCGTCCACTGAACAGACCTCTATTCATTCATTTATAATTGGATCCCCCCTTTCCTGTTGCAGACAGATATCTGCCGCCAAGAACCCAACTCTCATAGACTTCTAAAAAGGCTTGCAACATTTCTCAGCCCAGACATGTACGTGTAAATCAATGCTAAAACATTTCAGGCCTACAATATTTCTCATTATGATTATAGCATTCAACTTCTTCATTTAATTAAAGCATGTTAATACTCTTATTTTATTATTCAGTAAACATTTTTATAAATCCTGGCCCATTAATGCAATGACCAAAAACGTTAAAACAATCTGTGTCGTGAAAAGAAACACCTTCCCTTTTAGCTCCAGCTCTGGCCCTGAGGCCTACCACGTTCTGCTCTTAACCACATACCACCTTATGTTTTAGCAGCTTCACGACATGGATTCAAAAAAATAATCACATCTAATAAAGTCATATAATGTCACACATTTCTGTATTAGTTCCACTTCTACTTAAATCTCTATATTAGCTATACATTTAGAATATAATTTCAGATACTATTAGCACTCATGGCATTTCTCTTCATGTTTTGTGCTTACTACAGGTAAGTGTGATGTACTCATACAATTAAATCAGTTTGCGCTCTCTCAGTTCCCCCCTTTGATGACCTCTCGGGGTCATCACTAACATTTAAACTGCAGTTATTGCTGGCATTCTCTGCGCTTCCAGAGCTCTCAGACTCCTGTACTGATTATCTTGTATGGCAGCCAATCTCTGCAACTGTTCTCTTTGGGCCCTTTCTAACCTTCTTGCTCTGTACCATTTGAATACCCTCACCAATCCCCACAATATTATCCCACAGATCAATATTATGATGATAGGCTTTAGGATATACCAAATAAAGCTTTTTCCTAAGGTGGAAAACCACCCTCCAACTGTACTCATTCCGTGGCCCACCTTTTCCCAGACATTTTCTCTACTCAAGTCTTCGATCTCCTTGTGTATATTAGTTATGTTCTTAATAACCTTCTCAAGGGGTTTCGAAAGGTCTGGAATGTAAGTGCAACATTCCTGGACCTTCAAAGCCTTACAGACTCCGCCCTCTTTTGCTAATAAGACATCTAATGCAAGCCGATTTTGAAGAACCATAGCCCTTATCGATTGCATCTCTCCTTCTACCAGCATTAAGGACTGAGCAGTGCTGGCAGACAACCTGTCGACAACTGTTGCCAATCGTCTAATTTTAACATCATTAAGGATTATTCCCAAAAGAGGGAACATAGCTCCAAAGACATCTCCAACCATTTCGGCATCACCTACATCTCTCCTTCCCCTCGATGATGTCTGACCCTCAATGATCACTAAGTCTTGTGCATGATATATTTTGGGGAAGACAATTGCCAAGTAACATGATCCATACCAGTTGTCAGGTAGTCTCACGTAAGCATTTCTTCCACATACAAAATACACATTTGGAATCACTTGCATTCCCTTCAGGAAATCCTTAGTGTAGTACTCTAAATTAAAAGCATGTTCACAGTCAACTTCACCCACGTATACATTTTCATAATACGTTTTGGCTCGGTGAAGACATAGCTTTCCTCTCTGCGCTTTATCTAAAGCTATTGGACCACTACTACCCTTTCTCTTATGTGACTTCTCTTCCTCGGTCCAATCTAATTTCCCTTGTCCTGATTTTTTCAAAATCTTTTGTCTCCTGTAACGATCATCCACCTGCCCTATGAACTTTTTCTCGACTTCTGACACCTTGCATGTCAGATTATTTCTACGGGCATGTGAAGTATCTAAGGTAATCCAAGGAATGAAGAACTTGGCCAATCTGTCTTCACTCTTCCAGTAATCCCATTTGTTCATCTGCTTATAATTTGGGACTTCTGGCAACACTGAATCATAATTTGAGAAATAGTATTCAAAACTATCTCTCTCATAAAATATACTAAGCAATAAGCTACATGTAATGCCATATGTCAGAGGGAGGTGATGATAGCGAATTCCTTCATCTACAGACGCCGGCAACTGCATGCAGACGTAGCAATCCTTAACCTCCATGGCATCCACGTATTCATATAAAAGTTTAGCATAAGCATTTGACCTAAAGTCTCCTTGGGACTCGTCTACATGTAACCTGCGGGCTTCTGCAGCCAATAACGCTTTCTCTTGAGTGTTTTCCCTTTTCTCACCAGCAACAATAGGTGTAAGCGTTACTACAGAACTCACATCAGTTACCTTTACCTCTTCTTCATGTCCCTTTACATAAGAAATTGTTACCACTAAAGCTATTAATATTATCACTCCTACTATTAGTGTACCTATTATACATTTAGCTCTGCGGTTCGGGGTGCCGGCCTCCATTTCGTCAGATACTATAGCTCTCTCTTTATCTTTGCAAAAAGTTCCTTTACTCTCGTTCCTTTACAGTCTTTTTTTTTTTTTTTTTTCCTTTTTGTCTTTAGAATCCACACAGCTGGAGGCTGACAGCCTTTTTCGCAAAAAGTCCTTTAACAGTTCAAAAAGACAACCCTAGCCCTTCTCCATCAACTCAAGGGATTCCCTAAAATTCTCTGCTTCCTGGGCGCTAGGTAATCTTCTTTTTCTGCTTGCTTTATTTACAAAATCCTTTAACAGTCAACTATCAGATTTGTGGTTGCAGCTTCAATAGCATAGTTCAATATTTCCAAGCGAAGAGTGTGCTCTTCATGTGCTGTTATCGTTGTACCAAAGTCGGGGAATTGCAATTCTGTAAGAAACATATGTTTTAACTTGCTGAGGCGGGGAGGTCTGGGGAGCACGAATGTTAGTGACCCTTCTTGTTCGACACCGGGTACCAACAGTCGTAGTTCCACGGTGATAATGGGCTCAGAACTGGACACCACCACCGCTCGGATCCTCCCTGTCTCCGGTTTCACAGACATTTGTCGCCAGATATGTCCACTCAGGTGTGGAGTATCTCCTGTTAGGCACACGCACTCTTCTTGACCTTCTTCGGTCCGGTGCCTCAGCGCCCTGAGCACCTTCTTCTGGGTCTGAGTCTTCTGATATCGGAGGAAGGGTTGCTTCTGGAGTTGACCTCAGGCTAGAGCTCCTTCTTTGCGGCCAATTTGCTTCTCCACGTGCCCTTCTACTCCTTCTCCTTCTGGTCTGTTCTCGCTCTCTTTCAGACCTGTCAGGGTCAGACTCGTACTCCCAGCTACTTTCTCCTTCTGTAGCGTCTTCAGTTTCGCTGTTGTACTGACCGTCCTCAGCTTGGTCAGACTCGTTCCCTGCTTCCGCGGGCACCTCTACAGCTTGACTAGCCCCCTCTATGGCTTCTTGGTCCTCAGCTGGACGTCCATCCGAGAGAGGAGCTGTTTCCAGAGGTGCTGGAACCCTTTTCGTATGTGACGCGTGGATCCAATTGGGCAGGCCTCCCACCTTTACAGCCGTGTTTGTGATCAGGATGACCTGGTAGGGCCCACGCCAACGAATATCCAAGCAGCTTCTTCTCACATGTTTCTTCACCAGGACCCAGTCCCCAGGATACAGGTCATGGCAAGGGCCCTGGCACGCTGGAACCTCTGCAGCCTGCACCTGAAGGGACACAGAACGCATGGCGTCAGACAGCCCCTTACAATAGTCCAGGATCATATCATCTGTGATATTTAACAGTGCAGTAGCTGGAATAGATGGCAGCCTCATTGCTCTCCCCATTAACACCTCATGTGGTGACAACCCTGTTCTTCTGTCTGGGGTACTACGAAGGCTCATGAGAACTAATGGCAGGGCATCAGGCCAACTCAGAGTCGTTGAGGAGCAAACTTTAGCTATTCTGGACTTGATCGTGCCATTGATTTGTTCCACAATTCCTGAAGCTTCTGGTCGGTAACTGCAATGTAGCTTTTGATCAATATTTAGTGCAACACAAATCATCTTCACAAGCTCGCTGTTAAAATGTGTTCCCCTATCTGATTCCAAAAAGGCCGGCACCCCGAAACGAGGGATAAGTTCTCTAAGCAGTAACTTAGCCACTGTGAGGGTGTCGCACCTACGTGTAGGGTATGCCTCAACCCATCTGGAGAACACACAAACAACCACCAGGACATAGCGGAGGCGGTTGCATCTTGGCATTTCAATGAAATCTATCTGCATTCTGTTGAATGGACCTCCAGACCTTCCTATGTGACTTAGTGCAACTGGTGTTCTTTTTCCTACGTTCAGCTGCTGGCAGGTCACACAACGCTGGCACACTGCTTCTGCTGCTATTCTAAACTTAGGATTGTACCAAGTCTGTCTAAACACTCTCAGCATAGCATCTCTCCCTAAGTGTACGGGACCATGTATGAGTCTAGCCATTGGACTCACCATCTCATTGGGCAACACTGCTCTGCCGTCTGCTGAGACCCAAAAATGAGTCTCACCCATTACACATCCTGCCCTTTCCCATGTTTCTTTTTCAGAATCAGGAGCATTTTCTTGCATGATTGACAGTTCATCCCAAGTATCAACAGTTTCCAGTATCATGGCTAATTCAGTTCTTACATTTATTCCACCCACATCCACCTCTGTGAAAGAGTAACCTTGTTCCGCGCAATACCGCGCAACTTCATCAGCATATCTATTGCCTTTCGAAACAAAGTCCTCATTTCTGGTATGTGCGATGCACTTTACAACTGCGATACTTGCTGGACATTGCAATGCTTCTAACAACAGGCGCACAAACTCTCCATTGCGAATGGGAGAGCCTGAAGAAGTCATGAACCCTCTTTGAGACCATAACTGCCCGTAATCATGAACTACCCCATACCCATACTGGCTGTCGGTGTATATGGTGACTCGAATTTGATTGCCTGCTAAGCAAGCACGTGTCAGGGCAATAATCTCGGCTACCTGAGCGGAGTGTACTCCTTCCAGGCACCCAGCTTCCACAACTCCTTCAATTGTACAAACAGCATAAGCTGCTCTCAATTGCCCAACTTCGTCTCTTACACATGAGCCATCGACAAAGAAAACTTCGTCTGGGTCGGTCAGTGGCTCATCTACGATGTCGGGTCTGGGTTTGGTGCATAGTTCAGTCACATCGAGACAGTCATGGTCTGTATATTCATCATCATCATCAATATCATTTGGAAGTGGCATTAAGGTAGCAGGGTTCAAAACAGAGCATCTCTTGAGGGTCACATTCTCTGCAGCAAGAATAACTTGCTCATAGCGCGTGAGCCTACTGTTGGTCAGATGCTGTGTTTTGGTCCTGGTCATCAATAGTTCAACAGAATGTGGAACGCACACCTCTAACGGGTGCCCCATGACGATATTTTCACATCTCTCAATGCTGACACCCGTTGCAGCAACGGATTTGAGACATCCGGGCAACGCTGCGGCTACTGGGTCTAAAGTAGCCGAGAAATAAGCAACTGGTCTACGGGCATTCCCATGGATTTGGACCAACACAGACAACGCGCAACCTTCTCTCTCACAACAGTAAAGAAAAAATTGTTTATTGTAATCAGGCATTCCCAATGCCGGAGCACGACACAGGTCCTCTCTCAACTGTAGGAACGCCATCAAACAGTCTTTGTCCCATGGTACCGGATCACTCACCTCCTTGTGCGTCAGTTTTTGCAAGGGCTTTGCTTTCAGTGAAAAGTTCACGATCCACTGTCGGCAATAACCCACCATCCCTAGGAACATCCTGACCTCTCTCTGTGTCTTAGGCGCATTCATTTTCATGATCGCCTCTATCCTGTCTGGTGACACCTTTCGTTTGCCTTTCTCAATTCTGTGTCCCAAGTACTGCACTTCTGTCAGGCAGTACTGCAATTTTCCCGGGGACACCTTATGCCCATTGGCAGCTAGGTGATTTAACAAAGCAATGGAGTCTTCCCTGCAAGCTTCTTCTGTTTCTGACGCCACAAGGAGGTCGTCTATGTACTGGACCAGAACTGACTTCTGGGGCAGCACTAGACTTTCAAGATTTTTCTTTAGAAGCTGGTTAAAGATCGATGGACTCTCTGTATACCCCTGAGGGATACGAC
Organism: Lissotriton helveticus; assembly: GCF_964261635.1. Taxonomy (NCBI): domain Eukaryota; kingdom Metazoa; phylum Chordata; class Amphibia; order Caudata; family Salamandridae; genus Lissotriton; species Lissotriton helveticus. Next base: position 690,155,756 of record NC_136059.1, on the reverse strand, counting down.
ACCATGTTAGGACGCGATTTTCCAGCTTAAATGCGAAAAGAAAATGGCTATCTTCGTCCAAAGGGATCGAAAAGAAAGCCTGACAAAGATCGATCACAGTGAACCATTCTGCTTGGAATGGAATCTGAAACAGTATCACTGATGGATTCGGTACCACTGGACAACATGAAACGACTATGTTATTAATCTTTCGAAGGTCCTGCACTATCCGAAATTTCCCATTTGGTTTCTGCAGACCCATAATCGGGGAGTTGCATGGACTACCCACGATTTCTTTCAGTATTCCCTGTTTAATCATGGACTCGATCACGGGTTTTATGCCTGCAATCGTTTCTGGAGTCAATTTATACTGGGGTGTTCTTGGGAACTCAGCATGCGGTTTCACCACAATTTTCACTGGGTCCACCCCTTTGACCAATCCAATCTCTTCCCCAGTGAAATCCCATACTTCTGATGCCACTGTCTCTCTCAAATCCCAGGGAAGTTCGTCTACTGTCAAAGTAGGGTACAGCTCCACACATATCCTTGAATTTGCAACTTTGAAATCTGCATCATCATCATTAGTCAATACCTCCACTCCCTGGGGTGTACAGTATATAGTACAATTCAATTTACACAACAGGTCTCTTCCTAGCAGACACACAGGGCTTGAATCGCAAACCACAAATTGGTGCTCATCGCTGTACTTCCCTATTTTCACCTGTACCGGTTCTGTCAATTGGCTGGTTATTCTCCTGTTTGCGACCCCTACCACCTGTATGGTCTCTCCAGACATGGGCAGGTCTGGAACTGCAGCTGATCTGATCGTAGATCTAGTGGCTCCTGTGTCCACCAGAAATGTCGTAGGGCACCCTGCTACTTCTGCTTCAACATAGGGTCCCCTCTGATCTACCTCTAAGGCTGCCCCAAGGGTGCAGTCTTCTCTTTCCACTCTCTGTCCGGTTAATGGGTCCACATAATAGCACTCTTCACCTTCCACAAACAGGGGCATTTGTCTATATGTCTTACCCATACTCCCTACTCGAGGAGGTTGCGGGAACTGGGCTCGGGGAGGAGCCCCCCCCCCCTTTGAGCACCTTTCCTTGGTATGGCGTTACCCCTCTTGTAGGTGCGCTCTGGACCTCTTCCTCCTCTATCTCTTGCTCTCCTATCTCTACATTGTAGGGGCACTCGCGTTTCCAATGCCCCAGCTCGTTACACTGGTGGCACCTAGTCGTTTTCTTCAAGGTAGCGATGTCTATTCTGGGTCTAAAGGTGGAACTCTCCTCATTACCCTTGTTCTGACTGTACTGCTTCTTTCCTCCTGTACCTGTCCCTTGCTGCTGTTGCTGTGGTCCCCCCTTCCCGGCTGCTTGCATCTGTACCACCATCAACTTTTCTTTTAGTTTCTTAGCCTTGGAATCTATCTCATCACAGCAGTACCTGGCATATCTCAATATTTCGTCCAGGGGTTTACTTTGCCAACAGATCGAGTGTTGCTGAATCATTAAACTAATATCCGGTCTCAGTCCCAGGACGAACTTGGACACGAATTGCCCTATGTCTTTTGGATCCATTACATCCAAGCCGCTATACTGTTTAAACGCCTTCAGCAATCTCTCGTAATATTCATGAACTGTCTCTTTGGGTTCCTGTCTTGTTCGGTCTATTCTGACCCAATCTATGTCTTGCATTGGCACCTTCTCTTTCAGCCAAGTCATCACTCTCTCGAATTTTGCCATCACAATCTCGGACGGCCCATTAGTCTTGGCATCTCTCTCTGGCTCCGTTGTGGGCCACTCAGCGCTAACCTTGCATGCTGTCCATAGATCGCCTGGTACTACAATGTCAAACAACGTGTTCAGATCTATCCATAGGACCTTGGAAATTTTTACAAACCTCTCGACTTGCTTGTACCACTCCACAGGGTTCTCTCGTAACTTGGGGAAAGAAGTGGTAAAAGCAGCTAAATCTCCCCTACTCCAAGGGACATGTACATAGTTCCCATTTGCAACTTCACGCAAAGGGTAAGCTTCTATTCCCTGCTGTCCTGGTGTCATACCAATCATGCTTCTTCTGCCGGTCCCTTTCTTGGACCACCTCTCTTCCCACTTATCTAGTGCCCTCCATGTCCTTATTCCAGTGATCAGTTCCCTTATATGTGTTTTCAGCCCAATCGTTCTCCTCTCATCTAGGTCTCGATCTGAGTAATGTAGCCTGTGGTTACCCTGTAATGCTTTGGTTCTTGACAAGTCCACCATATATTTGCCTGCTAGTTCGACTAACTTCTCATGGACTGCTCTCGCCTTTCGTGTGATGTCCTTTGCCATATACAGTATTTCATCCTGTTCATACATTTCCATTCTTTCTAAAGGCAGGGTACCATCTACCATGTCATCCAGATCTGACCTTAAGCTGGAGACATCAAGTCTCTTGGCTTTTATCTCAGCTCGCAATATGTCTTTTGAAGGGGGCTCACTGGTCTCCCTACCATCCCAACTTCGAGCTCTGCGTTTGGGCTCAGGAGAGTTAATGGGTGGCCTCCCTTGCTCCCATCTCTCCAGGTCCCATGCTCGGCCATCCGATCTTGGAAGGTGATGGAACACGGGCCTGTTATCCCTACTCTCTCTCTGCCCACTCTCGTCTTCTTCTCTCCTCTCACCGCACATCTCTCTGTTATTTTCCCTCTGGTCGGTACACTCCCTTTGCCTCGTATCGCTCAGTATCCGATACGATCCTTCCTGGTTCCCCATATTCCCTGGGCTGCGCTCATTTCTATCATCACAGGGACTATGGTGCGACCTCTCACAACTCCCATTCAGTTCTCTGGTGCCAGGTACACAGTGTGGACACTTAAAGCTGTTCCTGTACTCTTGCGCTCTCCTCTCTCCCTCACTGAGTATTGGGCGCGCCACCCCTTCACTCCCGGGGCCCCCGTTTTCTAGGTCTGTTCTACCTCCACTCCGGGCCCAATGGGTGACTCCCCTACTCCCTCTACAGTCCCACTCCGGGCTACTCTCCCCAGCCCCGCAGTGAGTCCGTGCTCTGCTGTCCTGACTTTCCCTTTCTGCTTCTGCAGCATTGATGCACTTTTGAGCCTTCACTGCCTCATCCCACTGCTTCATGTACTCATTTAGCTCTTGAAAGGATTTTCGTCCAGATCCCCTCAGATCCATTGGCCATCTGGGGCCCCCAGGATCTCCCCCTGGGTCCCCTGCTGTGTGCATCGGGGTGCTCCACTCTCTGGGTATCGGCATCTGACTTGGGGAATTAGTGGTATCGTTCCTCCTTGCCTGCTCTGCTCTTTCTCTGTCTTTCCGTTTCCGTTCTTCCCCTTTTGCTCTCTCTTGGTCATATATCGATATTATAGGACCTATGGTAACAGGTACCTGTAGTGCATCTGGTAATGGGTAGGATGTGGCGCTTTCCGTTTCCGGCGCTCTTTGTACCACAAACCTACCGACTACCTGTTGCACCTGACTAGGCTGGAGCAACTCTTTCTTTGGCTCAGGATCCCACTCTGAACTGGGAAGCGGTCTATGCTCTCCTGCATTGCCCCCCTTTGCTCCTTCAGTATTCTCGACCTCTCCCCCTGCTCTATTATACGGGGGTGGCCTGTCTGTCAGTAATCTGTTTATCAAGCTATCCTCTGTTTCGCTTTCATCATCTTCTTCTAGGGGACTTTTATTTACTGGCGCCTCTAACACTGGGTACAGTTTATTTATTTCCAAATTATGCACTCTCCATCTTTTAGCATCCGCGTCCCACCTGGCATCCTGCACTGCCCTTACCGAGCGTTTCACCCTTTCTTGTCGTCTGTTCATATTCCTTTCATGCGCTGCCCTAAGCCAGGCATCAAGGGCTTCGAACTGGGTTGGTCTAGGCAAGGGTCTCTTTGAGGTCATGACTGATTTCAATCGATGTAACACCTCTAATCTGAACGTCCCGTACTTCGGGAACGTCAGTTCCTCATTTCCTTCAGTAATCTTACTCCACTCTGATATCCAAAGGATCGTATGCAACCCAACATTCACTGCCATATAACGAGCTGGCGTACCCTCCGGCGGGGCTTCTTCCCCTTCATACGATCCTCCCTTCTCTTTCTTAAACAGCGCTTTCAACCATTTAAAACACTTCATAATTATGCGCACAAAATCCAGCCTCGCTACTCTGTTTACTTCCTGATGACAATCCACCAATCCTGTCGCGGCTTTGCTAGCTTGGCCTATCACAGCGCGGTCTTTCTCCTGTCGGCCAATCACGTCGCGACCCTGTCTGACGTCACTTTTCTCCGCTTCGCAGCAGCACCCCTCCTTTCTCAACTCGTCTCCCGGTTATGCATGCGTCCCATTCATACACCGAAAAATGACTACTTCCGACCAAGCGGTCACTTCTCTCGACTGTACGTCCACAGTCTATCTGTAATTGTCAACACAACTGACGAGATGTCTATCGTCTCTCTGATAGGTTGCTTACACACACAGTAACTTCCGACCGGCGTCCGTTACTCACGCACTCACTCTTACGTTCCCCCTATCTCGGTCTCTCGGGTGATCAATGGTACCTCATGACCCCCTTCACACTAGTTGACAATTACTCTGGGTGTCCGATACACCCGAACCACTTAAGCTCTCCTTGAACTTAAGATTTCCACCGGTTGCGCGCGCTCACAACCTGTTCCACAGTCACTCTACAGACATTCAACTCCGCCAGACATTACAACATAGATACAATACAAAAACACCGCAATCTAACACGCATAACCCTTTATACTCACTCTCGACCGATACTGCTGCTTTTTCTGTCTCACGTCATCCGGATCTTCATCTGCGGGCTGTTCTTCCGATCATCGATTTCTAGGGGCCTTGGGGTAAGCTAATCTGGCCTAGGTCACCGTCCTCAAGAAGGCAACCATCCTCTATAGCTACCAACTGAAAGGGCGAGATTTTGATCGATACCTTATATCTATTGATCCAAACCTCGATCTGGTCGACTGAACCTTTGTTGCCTGTCTTGGAAGAAAACAGTACACCTATCTGCAAGTTAGTTCACCCAATAAAGGACTCTACTCTCAAAGATCACGGACAACTTCTAGGTTTCAAAAGTTTATTGTAAAGATATAATGAGCTGCAAATACAGACATCTCAGAATGAGATTCACAAGATACACAGGTCCAATTACATACATGTGCTCTCGAAAAGCCCTCAGACGAGCAACAGAAATCACTAACACAAGTTCTAAAAATAATAAAGCTATCAGCATAGACGCATATCGCTCCTTCATTTAGATTGGAGGAAAACAAACACAGGTTAGGCGTCCCTACCCTGTTCTAGATGGTATCCCTACTTAACCAAATCCCAACCTAACAAAGGTGTCAGCAATGAATGACCCCCAAGGGAAGTCACCCACTCTAAGTCTCTTGGTGAAAACCTAAAGTTCTCCAGTCATGACCCCTCACTGCCTACCCATCCGCTCTCTAAAGGGTCCTCAGGTCTCTGCTCTAATTCCACCCAGGGGTGCTGTCCCTAATACAAAACAGTCAACAACATTTGAGACGCCCCTTGCGAAACGCCTCTCACGTGGTGCAACTTCAGGCTTTTTCCATGATGCTTTGTATTGGGCCTCAGACGTTAGAGTTGACCTTGCTTCTCGGTCTCTTCTCCGGCCCGCTGATACCCCTTAAACATTCCAGAACCCTCCTCCATGTCTGGGCCGTCCACTGAACAGACCTCTATTCATTCATTTATAATTGGATCCCCCCTTTCCAGACAGATATCTGCCGCCAAGAACCCAACTCTCATAGACTTCTAAAAAGGCTTGCAACATTTCTCAGCCCAGACATGTACGTGTAAATCAATGCTAAAACATTTCAGGCCTACAATATTTCTCATTATGATTATAGCATTCAACTTCTTCATTTAATTAAAGCATGTTAATACTCTTATTTTATTATTCAGTAAACATTTTTATAAATCCTGGCCCATTAATGCAATGACCAAAAACGTTAAAACAATCTGTGTCGTGAAAAGAAACACCTTCCCTTTTAGCTCCAGCTCTGGCCCTGAGGCCTACCACGTTCTGCTCTTAACCACATACCACCTTATGTTTTAGCAGCTTCACGACATGGATTCAAAAAAATAATCACATCTAATAAAGTCATATAATGTCACACATTTCTGTATTAGTTCCACTTCTACTTAAATCTCTATATTAGCTATACATTTAGAATATAATTTCAGATACTATTAGCACTCATGGCATTTCTCTTCATGTTTTGTGCTTACTACAGGTAAGTGTGATGTACTCATACAATTAAATCAGTTTGCGCTCTCTCACTGGCACAGTCTGATAAGCGTGTAATGTGTTGTTTTCTCCTGTCTGGCTTGTGGTGGAATACACATCAGTGCTGGTGGCCCTCGTGGGCAGCGGCTGCTATTTAAATTGGCATGCACAACTGAAAGGGCATTCGAGGTAAACAAGAAGCGCTGGTGACTTTTCTTGGCAACGAGGAGTCAAATGAAAGGCAGTAAGGCACAGACTGCAGGTAAGAAGGCGCACTGATTTCAACGCTCACTGCTGACATCTTTGGCGATTTGCGTGCTATGGGCTTGAATCGGAGCAATGAAAATTGCAATCCTTTAGAAGTACGTTAACCGAAATCCCATCACATTGAGTAATCTTAACATGTTGTTAAAGTACTTAACAACAGAAGTGCACAATGAAGCTCTACATAAAAACAAGCCATTGGTATCAATAGGCCAATTGCAGTTAGTTCTCTCCGGTTCATGTATTGTTAGAGTTGCCTGAAAAAATTAAAATTCAGTTGATATATGCCTTTAATGCTAACAGATTCAAATAATAATGGTTTTTTTGTCGGTGTGAATTTTAATTCAGTAAGGTAAATCCAGTGAAGGTTCATCATAAAATCTTTATTCGGCATGTAAAAACAACCATTAAAGAACAAGATAACACAGCAAACGTTACAGTGCAAATATAAAACACATGCATAACATTTAAATAAATAAAATTTAATTAGAAAACATCAATAGGACAAGATAAAAAACCTCCCATTAGCAGCAATGTATATCATTCGGTCTACAAAGCCTAGACCTCAATGTGGCTCGCAAGAAAAAAAAGAGGTGATAGCATATAGTACATGGTAATTAGGGAGCAACTTCAAATACATAAAAGCAGGAAGTACTTGGATAAAAGTCAAGGTGCTTAGCAGAAAAACAATAAACTGCCTTCTTGGCACACTAAAATATTTGCAAAACATAACATGTAAAGTGTCCTGTGGGTACCTATTGTCCCAACAGCAAGGCAACATGGAGCAAGAATGAGCCCACCCACTCGGTGATGCCAAGCGATGGTTCAGCAAGTTATTGAACATAGCCAAGAGAAATCTGTCCCTCATATCATGTACCTGAGCAAGGTACGGCTCCATGTCATGTAATGCCCAGTACTGTTTTCAAGAGCTTATGTCCCCTCGCCTGTTCTCTGTTCAACAAAACGCGCTAAAAAAACAAGCATTGGCATAGCCAATAAGTCTCGCCTTTGGGACCTTATTAGTGTTTAGCCCTGCAACAGTTGATGTTGTTGCACCAAGGATATTGTGCTGCATAACTAAATAATTATAAAGTCCCAAAAGTGAGACCTATTGGCTAATGTGGGATACTTGTAAAGCGCACTGTTACTCTTCCCGAGTGTCCTGGCGCTGTAGACCGCTGGGGAACCCGTCCTGGTTTTCCCTGTGAGATGGTCCCTTTCTGGGTATCTCCAGGGTGAAACCAGGCATCCCCGCCGTCTGTGGGGGGCCGTTGTAGAGATGAGGCAAGCTTAATGCCCAGAGTTACCGAGTGTGTTCCCTGGTTAGAGTAGGCACTGAGGCGAGAATTATCGAGTCCTTGACCCTGGTCCAAGACTATGCCAATGCCTGCTTTTAAAAGCCAGCCAGCTTGCTTATAGGAGATTGGAGGTGCCCGGACTACAGTGAGGCTGGGGAAGGGAGCATTTGGTGGAGCAAGGGTGGAAGCAATTAGGTTGTCTCACAGTGCTTAGTATCTGAAACAAACTTTTGTTTCCAATTTCATATTCCTTCATCTCAACGCTGGGTACAATAAAGGAAACTTTAAATAACTAGAAGCTACCATTCCCTACCTATTGGTAAAACTTTGATAAGTTATTTCTGTTGGGATGAGACCCATACCCCTTTGGGGATGCCAAGGCACACCACAGCTAGTTATAATCGAGGAAAAGCAATTCAGTAGTACACCCAAGTCTGTCAGGCCCTTTCTTTCTCCTACATTTCACACCATCGTCATTTGATGAAAGTTTGGGCAAATCAGGGATTAATGATGAGCACTGGCCTTGAGGTCTTGGAATCTGGTTTTCACCTGCCTGCAGGTTTCCATGTTTTAACAACAGTAAACAGCTGTCTCTACTGACTGTACTTTGGAACAAACACCCAGTTTGAGTGCCCAGAGCAAAGTTCATGAGGTGAATTACTAGCTGTGAATATGAGACTGGGTTGTTGTGCTAATCTCATGTGGGCAGAGTAAACAGTATGAGGAAGAGTGAGAATAGGAGAAAAGGAGAGAGAGAGAGACACAGAGACACAGAGACGGACAGACAGAGAGCTACAAAGGGATAGCATGAACAAGAGAGAGTGAAGGGCTGGGAATCTCATACTCTCTGACGGTTTGCTTAATTTGTTTTTCCATTAGGCCATCTAGACCCAGGCCAAGGAACACATCTTTCATTTGTGAAAACGGTGCCAACATTTCATGACGGTATCTTCTGTGGCACTACTTACACTGAACATACAACATGCATGATCAGGTTCCTAGCAGGAGCAGTTTCCTAGTAGCTTCGCCGGCCCATGGCATGGGGAGATGCCAAATGTGGTGGCTATAGGACTCTTAAAGGTGAAGTTTGGCTATATCTGCCAAGTACAGATTTTAGTTATGCTACATACATCCAAGTGCTTTACTCTGCATGTTAACAGAACAAAGACTGCAACATTTACTGTTTCTTTGTACTTAAATATTGTATATTATTGCCACCCAACATGCATATTATCAACCATATGAATCTGAAAGACTTGGTGCATTTTGTCCATTAACCTATGATCTATACATGGGGAGTTGAATTCCCTAGAGTCAGACTTTTCACTCTACCTTTTGCACTGACACAAGCCTACCTCACAAAAAACACAAATGTCACACGAAACTCAGTTTGAAAGTAACAAAAGAGATTGCGGTAAATCTCAAACTGAATACAGCATGCCTTCTAAGAGCAATGCCTCTTTGGTTAGCACAGCACATTTTAGTGCTGGTGTCCTCATCAGCGCCCTAAAATGCTATGTCACACAACATAAAGCAAATGGTCCAGAGCAGCAGCTCAAACCCTGGTTGCAGGTTTTTAGTCAGCAGCTTGCTAATCGTCGGAGTGTGTCAGCGGGGCCCAGATCTAGATGTGAGTGGTATGCTATGGTGATCTCAGTCTTAGCCTGGCTAAGCTGTTTACTTAATTTTCTTATAACTCACTGGTATACAACTGCCTCAGGGCCCAGGTCAGTCCTCATCTCTTCACAGGATTACTGATTGCACAATGAAGAAGTACTTTGTGAACGTCATGCATGGTTTTACTCCACGTGGTAGAATTTGTCCACCAAACTCACCGCCATGACTCACCTCAGTTTAACCCCGCTCCTGATCCCGAATCACCCTGCACCCACCCCTTCACGTCCATATGTGCGGCCCCGGTGATACCACAGACTGTGTTTCTGCCCCTGAGAAAATGTTTGTGAGTACCCCTGCTTTAAACACACCCTATTCTTTTGTTTGTAAAAAAAAGCATTCAAAGTCCACAGACCTAGCACCCTTGGATTATATTTTCAGACCAAAATGTTCGTGTTTCTCCACTGACCTTGTCACCAAATTTGCAGATGTTACTGTTTTCCCCTGAGGAAAAGAGAATCTCCCGGTCCTCTAGAATGTTGCATGGTTCTGTTTGTGGCTTTGTTGTGCCCGCTGTACATAACTTTTCACAGTGGTGTCTACAACCCTGCTCAGGGTCTAGTGACATCACAAATCACAGATGGCGAAATGTTTGTTGTTTAGCCCTGAACATCAATAAGATTCTGAGTTCACATGACAAGTATGCAGACTATTCTTGCCCTGATATCTATAACAGACTTTTTAATAAAATAACTGAAGAATGGATTTGAACCATGTTGAGAATGCACACAGACAATAAAGATCTCTATGGGGCATATTTATTAAACAGTTGCATCACCCTTGCGCCAGGCAATGGGGCGCAAGAGCAACGCAGCTCTTAAGTTAGATTTATCCAGCCACACAAGGCCACCTTGCGTGCTTTAATATGTCCTTAGTAAAGCAACACAGAGTAAATTGCTACACTGTGTTAGTCTGCCCCAAGGAGGCGTTCCATGGGTGGTACTTGGATGTTCCCATGCAAAACCCATGGATTTTGGAGCAATCCCAGACTTCTGAGAATGCGTCAAAATGCTACGCCTTTCTAGGGGAGGCGTAACAAGGAGAAATATCTTTATTTCTCCTAGTTACTTGCTCTTTCTATGTTTGCTGCATTTTGTAGCAGCAAGCATGGGAGCCCACTGGAGGCAAGGAAGACCCTAAAGAGGGCCCACTGGCGGAAGGCACAGAAATCACAAGAGGCCCTCAAGCAGCTCACCAAGGATGCAGGCCTACGGTGCAGAGGATGTGGTGAGGACAAAGATCTTAGTATCAAAAGATGCTGGAGGCTGGAGCATCTTGGAGCCCGGAGATCTCTAGAGAGGAGAGTCAGCAAGCCTTGGCAACAGCAAGTCGATGCTGTTCACAGAGGTGCTGTTCCAGCAGTTCTGACGAGGGATACTGGCCTCAAACTCAGTGAGGAGACAGTGCAGACCTCGATGGAGTTGCAGAACCACCACCTGTGTTTCTGGGCCTTGCGAAGTCTGGAGGACGTCAGGAGCAGCAGACTGGTCAGCTTAGTTGCGGTGCCTGCAGATGCAGGGGAGTGACTCCTTCACTCCAAGGGAGATTCCTTCAGGTGTCTTTGGTGCCCACAGCCTGGAGAAGAACCTGGATGAAGCACAGGCACAAACGACGCAGAAGACTGGCAGGACGAGGAGACCGGGAGCAGCAGGAATCTTCCCAGATGCAGTCTCGGTTCCTAAAGCAAAGTCCAAAGTGCCCAGACGGCTGAGATGAAGTGGTCTGAATCTTATCCCATGAAGAATCTGAAGAGCCACCCACAGGAAAGCCCTTAAGTACCCAAAGGAAAGGATTGGAACGATTCAGGAGACCCTCACAGATGAAGGGCTGGAAAGAGAGGCGGATACCCCAATGTATTAGTCCAGTTTTACACCACAGCAGGAGCCAAAGGCTTCCTGGACTGGTTCCAACTGGAGTATGCAAGGAGGGCACCAAATGTGCCCTTCAAAGCAGTCTGGTGGCGCTGGGAAACACCCCACCCCAGCATAATACAAAGTCCTGTTAGGGAGGTGGTCACACCTCCCTGTGACAAGAAACCTATTGTTCTACCTTACCCTGCCCAAGCTTGGCTCAGCAACAGGAGGGCAGAATCGTGACTGTGGTCAGCAGAAGCATTAGCTTGCTGTTAGACCCCTAAAGGCTAGTACAGGGAATACAGGGGTGGTTCCTTAGGGGAGCCCCAGTACATGGAATCCTACCTGCAACATTGTAATCGGTGTTGGGATAAGATTCCAACATGTTTGATACCAAACATGACCGGTTTCGGTGCAGCCAAAATATAGTTGGACATCTCGTAGTTGACTTGATGTCCACTATATGTATAAAATGGTTGTCCGCACTTGCAATGCCTGGAGAATCAACTCCTGTGTTTGTAGGGAGGGTCCTGCTCATGCAGGGCACCCTCATACTTATAACCTGCCTGCAGGACTGAAAGGCCTACCTTAGGGGTGACTTATAGGTTTTAAGTGCAATGACCTCAAATATAAGGAAACTTATATCTGTTGTGAGTGGTGCCAGCACCAGCTCACACAGGCTGCAATGGCGGGTCTGTAATCACAGTTTGAGGGTTCTCTCATGGGTGGCATAATATATGCCGCAACCCATGGGAGACCCCTGGCGTACCTATGCCTTGGGTACCTTAGTACCCTATACTAGGGACTTAGAAACATACACCAGTAGCCAATTAGGAATGTACCAAAGTACTTAACATAGTGCAATTTAAGGAGAGAGACCAGAAACTGGGGTCCTGATTAACAGGATCCCAGTCAGACTAGTCAGAATAACACCAGTAAAAAGTGGGGATAACCATGAAAGCGAATCCTACTTTCCTAAAGTAACCCTTTCAAGGTTTCATGATTTTGTCTTTTTAATTTACTTCTGTTAATGTAGTTTAGTTTTTTCTTATACACCCTTAATTTTAACTCAATAAAAATAGAATTCATAAAAGGTGTCCGGGGTACCTCCTCTGTGCACTCCCACTTTATTGTAATTATTTTAAGTAATGAATTAGATACATTCAGTATTTAACTTTATATATGTTAAATATGGTTCCATATGCCCACACAAATAAATCACAAAATCATTCCTGTGAGCGGATGCCCAGCCTCCCATCCCTTGTTGGTCGAGGCCATGACTCACGGGAGGCAACACCTCGGATGGGAATGATACCTCTCCTCTACCCTTAAAAATTATAATAAATAGCTTATTACACTCTGCAGATATAGATATATGTTTTATGCCATGCTATTTTTCTATGTGCATTAGTTATCAACAAAGGTACATAATCATATCCAAAGTAAAGGGGTTAATTTTATGAAGTGATATATATATTACCTACTGGCGGTTGCCAGTAGGTAGTTATAGTTAGAACCTAGTTTCCATAGGAAAAGCGTTTTTTGATTTGCCAATAACTTTGGCACCGTTTGAAGAATCTTCGCAAAATTTTCAAAACTAATGGGGCGGTCACGTCAGCAGCTGTCTTGAAAATTTCTGAGTGATCCGTAAAGCAGGGCTGAGAAAAGGGGGGGGAGGGGCAACATGCTTTTTCTCCATGGTAATTTCCATAGGAAATATTAGAAACAGCTACATCCCGACTGCTGAACGGAATTACACCAAATTTTGCAAAAAGGTAACTCTTGGTTCAGAAAGCAATCTTTTTGATAAATGATGTAAATCTGTCCAGTAGTTCATGAGGAATTTAAAGACTGACGCCTCCCCAGGGCTAATTATTGGAAATGCGGGGGACACGCGGTCCCCCCTCAGCTATAGGGACTGACACCTATCCGGGGCTATATGGATGAAAATTGGTGGGGCTCCAGCCCACCCACGCAGCCTTGAAAACCACCACCTCCCCGGGGCTAAATATGTGAACTGCGGAGGGGCCATGCGGCCCCCCACAGCCCTGGGGAATGCCACCTCTCTGTGTACAGTAATGCATGGGGGCTCACCCAAACAGTTACACACCGACCCACTTACTTACTCATACAAATAGTAACACATACTCACTCAGCTATACAGTCACTGACAGAGCATGCACTCGTCCATATAGCCACTCTCACATTCATTCACTCATGTCACTCATATAGCCTGTCACTCATGTATACTGCCTTTCATATCTCAGTTACTCGCCCATACTGACAGATGCACTAAATCACTGACACAGCCACACAGACACTCACTCACCCATACAACTTTCCACACACGCAAAGGTACTTCATACAGCCACTGACTCACCCACTCAATCACCCATACAGGCAGTCACACACCTCCTCATCCACAGACACCCAGAAAACCATAGAGGTAGTCAGACAATCAATCAATCACCCATTTAGCCATTCACATACCCACTAACACACTAATACACCAACCTAGACATCAACTGACACAGATGCACACATTCACACAACCAGTCCTTCATCCATACATTCACTGAGACACTGAATCACTCACTAATACAGTCAGTCATGCACCCACTGAGTCATACATACAGGCACTCATACACCCACTGATTCACCAATTCACCTTGGTGTATATATATTTAACACTCATAAACCTTTTCAAAACACTCACAGTCACTAGATGATGTCATCAGTGATGTCATCAGTGATGTCACTGACCATGTCATCAGTGATGTAATATGTGAGGTCATCAGCAGTGCATTACGGGGGCGCAATTTATAGTTAACTCAGCTAACTATAACGGCTGAATTTCTCTGGTTTTGCATGAGTAAAATCTGACCCTAAATATAACGTCTCTGTAACCTATGTTTTTTGTAGTGAATACATATTACAAAATTGCAAAACCTTATGCATTTTTACAGCTAAATCTTTGGGCATAGGATTAGCAAGTGCAACCCATGCCAAGCTGAAATGTGACAAAACCCTTTTTACCACTCCAGGCACAATATTACAGCTTTGGATTGGTAAAATACCACCGAAACCAACCTGGAATAAATAAAGGCAACAGATGACATGAGTTTCGCTCTGATTAGCACTCATCAGAAAGGAATAGCTTTATCCAGACACTAGGGAGAAACCATTGTAAGTCAAAACAATGCCCTTCTAGGCTTAGAGTGCTGCACAAATTATGAAAAAAAAAGCAGGGAACCCTGGGTAGTTTTAGGTAGTGCGCAGCACCTTCGTATGGAACTCTCTACAACAGGTTTCCCTACTCTTTTTAGCATATAACTATAATCAAATGTATATTTTATCAATTCACGCATTACTATGTTTCATAAAAGTGATTGTCACAAAATATTTTCAAATAAGCATTACTTTAAAAGATCATTAAAAATGTCAGGGTCTTTTTTTAGACAACTTTAGGCCACAAAGTGCAGCCATAGAAACAACCACAAGGGATCCCTGCGCTCCAGCTGAAGGGTATACCGCTCCAGCGCTTTAACAAAATATGGTAAGATGTCCTGGGGCCATGTATTCTATGATCCATGGGACTTACTGTGGTTTTTCTTTAATGTTGCTGGGGACGCTGTGCTCCCTGCAGCCATCCACAGCATTAAATATATATACTCGGTGGTGCACCTGCCCCTTCTAGGGGCATCACCAGGATCGTACTTTTTTTTAATAGCCCTTGTAGGGCTTTATGGGGTGCTCCTTGCACGGAGCATCGAATATAAACGTGAGGCTCCTGATGCTCTTTTACTGGTTCTTGTATAATTTTTACTTTTTTTGTTTGTTGGGTGTCCCAGACCCACTGCGACACAAAAAGTTTATATGAACTTTGGGGCTGTGGGGAGAGCCATATGGCCCCCGCAGTCCCTGCTGGCATTCATGCCAGCACCCTTAGTGAGTGCTGGCAGGAGCCAGCCATTATTTGAAAGTGAGCTCCCTGGTGTCCACTTGTTATACCCACAACATGGGAATCTTTGGGGGCTGCATGTGGAGCCCTAAGGCCCCCCTGGCCCATGGCAGCTGCCCTGCCAAAACCCATCATGGTTGCCACCAGGGCTTTCCTGCTCCTGCAGGATGGGGTTAACCTATTTCTCTGCTCCTGCAAGGGGGTGTGGATGATGAAAGTTGTTTTCCCTCCCCAGGAGAGTGCAGAGAGGGATTTAAAGTTGTATTCCGTGCCCGCACTCTCCCAGGCAGTGAAAACCAGTGTCTTGGAGGATGGGATCCTCAGCATACTGCTCTCACTGGCCCCTGAGCAATTGGGTCCCCGGGGCCGGTGTACAGCTCAGGGAGGGGGACCACACAACCCCCTTCTCAAAAAGATTTCTTTGGCTCTGGTACTTTTGGAAAAAATCTTTGTGGTCCCTGGGTGGGGGGGCATGCCCGGACCCCCCCACCAGGCCTACGGGAGCAGGGTATCCTAAACCTGCTCCCCATGTGTTTTTTTAGTTCTTCTGGAGGAACAAGGAGACTGAGTCCCCGAGTCCTAAAATTGCAGCCGCCACATCTTTGTTGATGTAATGGCAGCCCATCAGATCTTAACTTTAGATCTGTCAGATCTGCGGATTCTCCGCAGCATGATATAAACATAAAGTTGGAACCCTAATTTCTCAAAAACAAAAGGAACGAATTTTCACAAAAATCGCAAAAAGCATGCATTCTAGGTAAATATTTAGCTTTCTGCTAAATTTGGTGTAATTCTGATCAGATGTTTTTTGGCTGTAGCTGTGTCTGAAGTTCCTATGACAAACTGAATGGGCAAAGCATGTTTTGAGATCTCCCCTTTTCCCAACCGCCACTTGGCAGAAAACCCAAAAACTTTGCAGAAAGCTGATGTGGATGAGACCTTATTTTTGGAACGTTATTAGCAAACACAAAAATCCATTCCCTGTGTAAACATGGTATAAATAACCACTGGTGACTGCCATTTTTGTAGGATGTAGTGGTACTTCAAGATAAAATGACACCAAGGAAATGGTATGACATGGAAATGTTGACTATTTAGTGCTATCTTCCCTCCTTCAAGAATCAACAAGTCTTCTGGCTTCAGTCTGCTACAGTGACAGTGAGCTCTAGCAAGGTATCATGTAGCTAAACCTGGAGTTTCTACTTGTGTAGTAATCTAGCTTTAAACTGACCAATGTTGAGTTGCTACAATACAAATACACTTCGACTTTTGGTGCACTGTGACTGCAACTCTATCTAGTGATATTTGCATTCAAGACATTAAACTCCTACGAGTCTCTTCCTGTAAATCAAGCATAGAAAAAAAACAAAGATGTGTCCTGGCCACTTCTTTTTCTTCTCTCTGACACCGGAGAGGACATTTGGGAGGAGTCCAGAACAATGGGAGAAGGTCCAAGAAAGAACCTGGCTCACCAGGCCTGGGTTATTCAGACCTCCTCGTCACATGTAACAGCTCTGACAGAGCGGGGTCAGTAAGTGATACTTCTCATTGTCCTCTGCTCCGAAAAAGCACCAGCATGTAGTGTAGCTCTTACGCTAGCCCAGAAATCTGTTTGTATATTGAATAGGTGATATCTGCATTTTAGATCATATATTTTGTTTTGTGTCCAAAATATTATTTATGAAGGTAAAGTACATAAAATGTGTAATATGAGTGTACTTAGTGACTGCTGAATCAAATGACGAATGAATAATTCGAAGAGAAGAGAAGTTGTCTATTCCTGAGCCCATGAGTATCCAATGTTCATCAAGTTTTACCCATAGTCAGCACAGTAGCAGAAATATGGCAAATACGAGAAAGGCGTTCCTCTCTAGAAGTTCTTTTAAAGTGGCTCACTATTTTGCAGAAACATTCCTCTCACCCGCTCTAACCATTTCACAGCTGTGCACTTTATCTAAAAACAAAATCCGGTTCACTGCAGCAGAACTGCCCTAGGCCGTATCTCACTCATAGAATGACTGTGCTGGGCTTCAGTGAAATGTTTTACATTTTGCATAGAAACACAGGAGCAGTAGTATATAGAAGCAGATCGATCTATTGGTGATGGCATGAACATGGCATGCAGCAAGAATGTCTACTGCCACTGCGGGAAATGGTGGTGACGCTGTAACCCCTGCTTCTTTCTTCATAGGGGGAGAGAGAAGCAGAATTGGGGGTATGCAGGCCTCCTTTGAGGTGTTGCCACCGGGGAGACCGCCATCTTGGCTGCCATTGGAGTATGGTGTATGGGGAGGAAGAAGAAGAGGGCACAGAATGGCTTGAAAGCGCCAGGAGCTCAGGGTGACATGGCAGCACAGATGCAGGTGCCAGACAATGCCAGAGAACTTCAGATGGGTTGTTCCCAATACTTGATTAGAATTGGGGAGATCTACTGATTGCGTTGACCTTTGCATTTAGGCTCAGAAAAGTAGGCACCAGAGGGTAGGTAATGTTACAGTGGAGGGTATGTGTGGCGTGACCACTCGTGGTCAGCCTAGCTGGAGGGAAATGTCATTCTCGAGACCTAACTTAAACAATTAAAGTATCTTCATGAATAGATTGGGTCAAAGAAATTGCAGCGTACCCAGCACGTTACGATGTTTGGAATATCATTTTCAATGGATAGCTGAAGCAGAACATAATGGGCACATGTCCCCTTGGTTTAAGAGCGTATTTGAAAGTTTATAAATGAAATGCTTACTGTGACAATGCTGGGTGCAAGATTGAGGCACTATTTTTCCTGCCCAGATTCTGGCTACAAGCAAATTAATATTCCCAGGGTTTGAAACGTTTATTTATGTAAACACAGCCCCAGATAATAGAGAATAAATACGATCAGAAATCAGAAATGTGATGTGTAACTATGAATTTGGCTAAAAGAGTAGATAGAATTGACTCGACGAAGGCATAAGAACCAGGTCAGTGGACATTAACTGAAAGAGAGTAGACAATCTTAGAACATATTGCACCAATATGTAGGCAGCATCCCTTGGGTCTTTACATCTCTGTTAAAATACTGTGGAAGACAGTGGGAGATGGCACCACAAGTCACCTCTTCATGGGTTATTCTGGACTTTCAAGACAAGTTGAAGACTGGGAAATGGGGTGATATGCAACGCCTTGTCACATATCTCTCTCTGCCTCTTCTGTTGCACCTGCTGAGATCAAGATAAAGTGGCAAAACTGATGTCAGCAGCAAACCTTCCCTCATTTGGCTGGCGTCTGTCAGGGGCGGCTCTAGGCTCATGGCGGCCCTGGGCAGGGAGCGTAGGTAGGGGGCCCCCGGAGGAACGCAGGCGCGGAGGCCAGTTAAGAGGGGGGGTCAGGGTGTTTGAAAGTGAAACAGAGCTGGAGGCCACCAAATCCGTGCCAGGGGCCGCCACACAAATATGTATCCATCCTCAGAGGATTATTATATTAAGGATATATATTAGCATGGCGGCCCCTGGGGTTTGGCGGCCCTGTGCAGGTGCACAGCTTGCACATGCCTAAGGCCGCCCCTGCGTCTGTGAGAATGAGGGGATGGGATGGAACACTGCAGCGAGACATATGGGGTCACACAATAGTTACAGTTCATTTTGTTGCACAATGGTTTAATTTCAAGTAGTTCACAGATTGACAAGTTGACAATACCTTCAAGATTTTTTTCCATTAATTTCTAATGATGGAAGTCGTACTCAATAAACCTAGGATTTGGTTTGGGTTTGCTAGCACATAGCCACTTACTGGTGGTGGATCTCAAGCGTGTGTCGGTCTCTTTTTAGTCACACCCAAAGCTTGTTTCGTGGGTATAGACCCCATTCACACCAAAATAAAACCTGCAGGAAGGTGGTACTGGAGGAGTTCATGTTGAGTAAGAGGAGAGTGACCACCAGAGGGCTTGAGGGGAAGACCCCTAGGGGAGGAATTATTTAGAGATTGGCACGAGTGGTCAGAGGCTAAATAAATAGGTTCAGAGGGACGCGTGAGACTAAAGAAGGATCTGACAGATTAGTATTAATTTGTCCACCATAGACTGTTCTGGCCTGAGCCACTGTCTCCATAGAAATTTGTCCATGGGTGGAGTTGCCCTGAACACACCTAGAAGTGCCAAGTAATAGTAAATACTCCTTGAGTGGACATATCAAGGTAGAGGAAAGGCGGGATTTCACCTCTAGAGTCTGCTTACCATTCTCCAGAATCCCGTCACAGGTCGACTAGACCTTTTTACCTGTCATAGAGTGAATTAGGCAATCCTGTCTAAACTTTTCAACAACAATTTTATAAATCCCACTACTTCCCCCAAGAACCACTGACCAAAACTAAGTTTGAAAGGTTTATTACATAACCAAAAATAACTGCAGGTACAAACACCTCAGCAAGAGGTTCAAAAGGTAAACAGGCACTAATACAAACATAATCCTACGGAAAAGCCTCAAGCGACTGATGAATAGTACGAGGATCAATTCCAGAATCATCAGACTGAACAGAATCGCTATAACCTGAGTTCTGGTACTCATTGGGATAATAGACATAAGTTCAAATTAGTCTGTCCCTGCTCTATACTAGGTGACAACCCTACTTAACAACAGTCCATCCTAGCAAAAGGTGTCAGCTCTGGTGACTTCCCAAAGAAGTTCGCCCACATTCTCTCTCAACTTGAGACTCCTTCCTCACAGCTAAGCTCCTTGACCATCCAACCGCTCTCTCTAGCTCCTCAGCCCATCTGCTCTGCCTCCACCCTCTGGGTGCTGTCCCTAATACGAAACCCCAAAATGTGAATGACACGCCTTCAGGTACGCCCTCTCGAAGGTGTCGGTTACATGAAGTTTTCCACTTTGGCCTTCTTCCATCTTTATCCGTTAAACGTCCTTGGGTCCCAGACTCTTCATCGCTTCTAGTTTCTTCTCCAAATTCCTGGCCTACTCCTCGATGTCTGAGTCTAGCATTTCTAACTCTCATAAACAATGGGCCCTTCTACTCTATAATCTACTTGGTGATGCACCTGCAAAAGAATATACGCAAATAGGCTCACATTCTATCTATGTTGCAACATTTTCTAAAACCTCTTTCATAAGCATTTCTACCGTTTATATGTTTAAGCAAAACATTTTCATACAGGCCTGCCCCATTTCCATGGACTAGGCCTCTGCTAGAGTTTAGGCCTCACATTTACATGAGCAATTCTCTGGGTTCACTAGGCCTCCAACCT
This sequence comes from Lissotriton helveticus, assembly GCF_964261635.1. Lineage (NCBI taxonomy): Eukaryota > Metazoa > Chordata > Amphibia > Caudata > Salamandridae > Lissotriton > Lissotriton helveticus. Next base: position 690,135,215 of record NC_136059.1, on the reverse strand, counting down.
TAACGACAAATGCATTTTTCTATTTTCAACTAGTTCCCAAGTACATAAAGCATGATTATACGTTTCCATTAGTCAATCTGAAGGCACATTAGTAAATCAATTAAACGCTCCTATCATTATTGAAAGATTTCATTTCAAAAGCATCTCTACATTACAACAAGCATGAGTTTGCACTTTGTAACGTTGGTTTTGCACAGTTTCTAATACCAATTTACTTTAGTACATCGTCGTACATTGCATCTAACCATGATTAAAAGTCCTCTATATATGCGGGCGCTGACTACTCGTACATGTGCTGCACCCCTACGAATTTCACTGTAAATGGCGCTCTCTCAGTTCCCCCCTTTGATGACCCGCGTCATCACCACCCTCACATCATCCTCAGGGTAAGAACAGACTAAACCGAGCTTGTGGCCATTTTCCCTCGCTTGAGCATTTCCAACGCTCTCAAACTGCGGTATTGACTGTCCTGCAGCCTTTCCATTCGTATCTCTTGCGCTCTCATTGATCTCGCCAATCTGTTGGACTTGTACCACTTGTAAAATCTTACCAAACCCCACAATCCAACCACACATGCCACTGCTATGATAAGGGGCTTCAGTACGAATCCAAGGAAACTCTTTCCCAAGTTGGCAAACCAGTTTCCAACTTTCCCAAATCCCTTGCCAACTGTCTCCCACACATTCTCTTGTGTCAGGTCCTCAATTTCATAATGGATTGCAGTAATGTTGCTTATATATTTCTCCAGATCCTTAGAGTTGTCTGGTATATAAGTGCAACATTCTTGGACCTTCAAACGTTTACAGACCCCGCCCTCTTTCGCTAGAATGACGTCTAGGGCAAGACGGTTCTGTAAAACCATTGTCCTGATCGATAACATCTCACCCTCAACCAGCACTAATGACTTAGCTGTATTCATCGACAATTCATCCACTACAGTCGCCAACCGCCGTATCTTTATGTCATTCAAAATGACACCCAACATAGGTATCGCTGCTCCAAACACATCCCCCACAATTGCTCCAGCACTTTCCCCTCCCTCTAAGAGTGCAAAATCTTCCGTATGATAAATCTTGGGAAAGATGATTGCTAGGTAACAAGTTCCATACCACTTCTCCGGCAACCTCACATACGCATTCCTTCCACAAACGAAATACACAGTAGGAATCACTTGCACCACGCTCTTCAGGAAGTCTTTGGTGTAATACTCCAATGTGAAGGTGTGTTCACACGTAGTCTGACCCACATACACATTTTCATAATACGTCTGTGGTCTGTGAAGACACAACTTCCCTTTCTGTACTTCATCTAGAGCTATTGGACCATAACTCCCTCTTGACTTATGCTGCTTCTCTTCTTCGGTCCAATCTACCTTGCCTTGCCCTGAATCTCGCAACTTTTTCTGTTTCGTGTACCTATCTTCCACTTGCTCAATGAACTTCTTCTCCGTCTCAGATAAAGAGCAGGTCAAGTTGTGTCGGTGTGCATACGGGGTATCTAGCTCTTGAGTGGGAATGAAAAAATATCCAAGTCTGTCCTCTGACTTATAATAATCCCACTTGTTCAAATGCTTGTAATTCGGGACTTCTGGTAACACAGCATCATAATTCGAAAAGAAATATTCAAAGTGATTTCGCCCATAAAGGATACTAATCAGCAAACTACAGGATATTCCATATGTCAATGGAAGGTGATGGTATCTAATACCCTCATCTACTGAAGCTGGCAATTGCATACACACATAACAGTCCTTCGCATCCATCGCCTCAATGTATTCATACAATAGCTTTGCATACGCATTCTGCCCAAAATTTCCTTTAGACAGATCAGTGTGTAGCCTACGACTTTCTGCAGCCAGTATGGCTTTCTCTCTTCGCTCTCGGTCTTTTTTCTGGCTAGGGGTGGTAGGTGTCGGTGTCCCCACAGCCTTCTCTACCTGTTTGTGTGGTGCAAAATAAGAAACTAAAACTACTATAGCTATAAGGAGTATCACTCCTCCTAAAAGAGTGCCTACTATGCACTTGGCTCTACGATTCGGGTTTCCAGGCGCCATGGTCTCAGCACAAAGTAGTTCGTTCTCGGAAAGCACCGAAAAGTCTCTTTCTGTGCTATTTGAGTCTCTCGAACCACCTTGGAAAGCGGAAAGTCCCGTTTCAGTTCTTCTTTTGTTTCATCAACAGACAACCTTAACCCTTCTCCGTCCTCTGTGGAAAGTCCCTAAATTGATTCTTCTTCCACTCGGCTCTAGGTTAAGTTCAACAGTTATTTACAAAGTCTTTTCAAAAGTCTTTCAAAGCACATTCAAAGTTCAAAGTTCTCAATAGTCTATGATTATACTCGATCCGATTGCCTGCAACACATAATCTAAAAGTTCCATGCGGAGCACAACTTCATCATATGCTGGCATGTCGGGAACAAAGGTAGGAAAAATCAGTCTATCCAGGAGTAAATCACGTATCTTGCTCAGGAGAGGGGGATTGGGAATGGTGAGTGTCAGTTTTCCTTCGATTTCAAGTCCAGGAACCAACAGTATCACTTCCAGCTTAACATTTGGGATCGTACTGGTCACTGCTACTGACCTCACCCTCCCGGACCTCAGTACTCCCGGCATTTGTAAAAGGGTAGGTCCACTCTGGAGTGGCGTATCTTTGGCAAGGTACTCTCACCCTCCTCGACCTTCTCGGACCCCTTTGCTCAGCTCCGTGTTCTCCTTCTTCCGGATCTGATTCTTCGGACACAGGGGCAAGATCTATTTCGGAAGCCAATCTCACATTCATTCGCCTCCGTCTCTCGGGCCAATGATCCTCTGCACTTCTTCCCCTTCGGTTTCTCGTTTGCACACCCTGTTCGTCTCCACTATTGACCTCTTCTGCGCTCAAATCGCCTTCTCCGCCACTTCCTCCCTCTGAGGCAGATTCCGTGTCACTTTCGTCTTGGCCGTTTCCTGTCTGATCAGGGGAGTCCCCAACTTCTACAGGCACCCCCACAGCTTGACTTGCTTCCTCTGATGAATCCTCTTCTTCGTTATTATTTTTAACTACGAGAGGAGCTGTTCCCTCCACGGGTGCTGGGACTCGCCGGGTGTGAGAAGCATGGATCCAATTTGGTAGTCCACCACACTTCACAGCCGTAGTAGTGACTAGAATCACCTGGAAAGGCCCTCTCCAACGTACATCCAGGCAGCTCTTCCTGACGTGCTTCCGCACCAGGACCCAGTCACCAGGGCACAGGTCGTGACAAAGATCGCTAGGAGCCGGGATTTCAGCAGCCTGCACCTGAAGAGACACAGAACGGATGACGTCAGACAGTCCCCTGCAATAATCGAGAATCAGATCATCTGTGATATTTAGCAAGGCAGTTGTCGGGATAGATGGCAGTCTCATAGCCCTCCCCATCAGCACTTCATGCGGCGAGAGCCCTGTCCTCCTGTCTGGGGTACTCCGCATACTCATAAGTACCAACGGCAACGCATCGGGCCACTTCAGAGATGTGGATGAGCACACTTTTGCCATTCGAGCCTTTATCGTTCCATTGATCTGCTCCACTATGCCAGAAGCCTCTGGGCGGTAGCTACAATGCAGTCTCTGGTCAATGTTCAGGGCAGAACAGAGCATCTTCACAATTTCGCTATTAAAGTGCTTCCCTCTGTCCGATTCCAAAGAGGTCGGTACCCCGAATCGTGGCACTAGCTCCCTCAACAATAGTTTTGCTACTGTGAGTGTATCGCACCTACGAGTGGGATATGCCTCAACCCATCTTGAGAACACACACACAATCACCAAGATATACCTGAGGCGATTACACCTCGGCATCTCGATGAAGTCTATTTGCATCCTATAGAAAGGTCCGCCAGACCTCCCAATGTGACTCAGGGTAACAGGTGTTCTTTTCCCAACATTAGGCTGTTGACAGGTTACACATCTCTGACATACTGCTTCCGCAGCCTGTCTAAACTTTGGATTGTACCACGTTTGTCTGAAGACACGCATCATCGCATCTCTTCCCAAGTGCACAGGACCGTGTATCTGTCGTGCCATCGCGCTCACCAGCACATTTGGCAACACAGCTCGTCCATCAGCCGAAACCCACATGTCCAATTCTCCCTTGACACAGCCAGCCGATTCCCACACCCTTCTTTCATAATCCGACGCTTGTCCCTGCATGTCTCTTAACTCTTCCCATGTGTCTGCCACCTCAAGCATCATGCTTAGTTCTGTTCTTTCCCTTGGTCCCTCAATAGTTTGTTCAGTAAAGGAGTATCCCTGCTCCGCACAGTATCGTGCGACTTCATCGGCATAACGATTCCCCATTGTCACAAAATCTGTTCCTCTGGTGTGGGCTGTACATTTTACCACGGCTATCTCTGCAGGACCTTGCAAGGCCTCCAGCAATAACCTGATAAATTCGCCATTCCTGATTGGGAAGCCCGATGATGTCATATAGCCCCTCTGAGACCACAATTGACCGAAATCATGAACCACCCCAAATCCATATTGGCTGTCAGTGAATATGGTGATCCGAATCCCGTTGGCTGCCAGACAGGCACGCGTCAACGCAATTATCTCAGCCACCTGCGCGGAGTGTACTCCTTCCAGGCAAGCTGCTTCAATTATTCCAGAAATAGTACAGACAGCAAACGCTGCTCTCAACTGACCAGTATTGTCTCTTACACATGAGCCATCCACGAAGTAAATTTCATCAGGGTCTGTCAATGGCTCATCAACAATATCCGGTCTAGGTTTGGTGCATAGTTCAGTCACATCAAGACAATCATGGTCTTCCCAATCATCTTCTATATCATTTGGTAATGGCAACAAAGTAGCAGGATTCAAGACAGAGCACCTCCTGAGGGTCACATTCTCCGCAGCAAGTATAACCTGCTCGTAGCGTGTGAGCCTGTTGTTGGTCAAGTGCTGCGTCTTGGTCCTGGTCATCAACAATTCCACAGAATGAGGTACATGCACTGTCAGCGGATATCCCATCACAATACTTTCACACCTTTCAATGCTGACACCTGTTGCAGCAACGGATTTGAGACATCCGGGCAACGCTGCGGCTACTGGATCTAAGGTAGCCGAGAAGTATGCAACTGGTCTACGGACTCCTCCATGATCTTGAACTAAGACTGCCAATGCACACCCCTCCCTCTCGCAGCAGAACAATGCAAATGATTTGGTGTAATCGGGCATTCCCAGAGCTGGAGCGCGACACAGATCCTCTCGCAGCTCGAGAAAAGCCATCATACAATCTGTGTCCCATGGTACCGGATCACTCACGTCCTTGTGCGTCAGTTTCTGCAATGGTTTCGCCTTCAGAGAAAAGTTAGCAATCCACTGTCGGCAGTAGCCAACCATACCTAAGAACATCCTGACCTCTCTTTGAGTCGAGGGCACACTCATTCTCATGATAGTCTCAATCCTGTCAGGTGACACTTTTCTCTTTCCCTTCTCTATTCTGTGTCCCAGATACTGCACTTCTTGCAGGCAGTACTGTAATTTACTGGGGGACACCTTGTGTCCATTCTCTCCCAGATGGTTCAACAAGGCAATGGTATCAATCCTGCAAGCATCTTCTGTGTCTGACGCAACAAGGAGGTCGTCTATGTACTGCACAAGAACAGAGTTCTGCGGCAGTACTAGACTCTCAAGATTCCTTTTCAGCAACTGATTAAAGATCGATGGGCTCTCTGTATACCCTTGGGGGATACGACACCACGTTAAAACGCGACTCTCTATTTTAAATGCGAAAAGAAATTGGCTCTCCTCGTGCAATGGGATAGAAAAGAAAGCCTGACACAAATCAATCACAGAAAACCATTCAGTTTGAAACGGTATCTGAAACAGTATCACTGATGGATTCGGTACCACTGGACAGCATGGAACAACTATGTTGTTAATTTTTCGTAAATCCTGTACAACCCTGAACTTCCCACTTGGTTTCTGCAACCCCATTATCGGAGAGTTACAAGGACTTCCCATAACCTCCTTCAGAATTCCCTGTCTAATCATGGACTCAATCACAGGTTTTATACCTTCAAGTGTTTCTGGGGTCAGCTTGTACTGGGGAGTTCGAGGGAATTCAACATTCTGTCTCACCTGAATTCTAGCTGGCTCTACCCCTTTGATCAGTCCAATCTCCTCTCCTGTGAAGTCCCAGACTTTCGGGGAGACCGAGTCTCTCAAATCCCAAGGGAGGGGAGGAGCCAAGCTCGCGAGCGTAATGATCGCCTTTTAGCTCGGCTCCCGCAGCCCTCCAGCCTGATTGCCTATCCTGTCTTCTATCCTGTCCGGAGACGACACATTATCGGGGAATTGGAAACAGAACACCTTGTTGTACTTACCATTTGGCCCGGAGATCTCAATGTGCAGCGGCTCCGAGGTTGTGCCCTCCGCAGGATCGGGGCCTCCGTGGAACCTAGACCGGGACCTAGCCTGTGGGATCCGGCGGCTCTCGGCCCCGACCGAGAGCGTGAACCAGTGATGAGAGCCGTTGTGCGAAAATCCCGGCAATCCTGATCCGGGCCTGCCCTGGTGACCGCGCGGCTGATGTGGGTGAGATGCACCGGGGACTGACTCCGTGAAGGGGTCCTCCCCCCGCCGCTGCTTTGTCCGGCGGTCCTGGTCCTCTGTGCCCGGACTCTGCTTGTTGGGGGCGCCGGTGCTGATGTAGGCGGGGACCTGTATTGGGCGGACATCCTTTCGGCACCAAGGCTGCCATTGCTGGGACCCCCGGAGCTCTGTAAAGTCCTACATTTTTGAACTGTTTTTCCGGGGGTCTTGGAGGGCGGCGACTGGGCTGACTTCACGAAATGGCGGCCGTCCCTCTGGAACAAGAATCACCCTGTGGCGGCGGGCTTGGGTTGCCTAATTGCGCGGGGATCTGGTCTGGTGAGCGTGAGCTTACGGTCAGAGATATCCTGGAAGCTCTGAGATCCCTGCGCGCATCCCTGGACCCCGATGTCCCTGTGGGTCCGCCACGATCTGCCGCCATTTTGGGCGGCCGTTTCCTCTTGCCGCCCTCTTGTTTCAGTGACTCCATTGCCTCGCCCCCCTCGATTGCTGCAAGTGTTGCTGCCGCTGATCGAAGATCGTTTTGTGTGCCGGTGACTTTGGAGCTCCCTGTTTTTCGAGGTTCTGACCCCGGAGACTTGGACATTGTGCCGCGGCCCTGTCCGACATGGATGCCTGGAACTATTGGTGGACTGCCGCCTGCACCTGCTCCGATGGCTTTGCCTTTGTCTATCATAGAGACCCCCTCGCCCTCCCCAGCGGCGAAACTGAACTCCTGTTTTTCATCATCCGTGCTGCGATTGCTGATACATCTAAACTCTCTGTTTGGACTTCTGCTCCCTTGCGGACCGATTTACCCCCCATGTTGTTATGGTAGTCGCCATTTTTCTCGATTGTATGCTGGTCTTGTATTTAGTATTTCATTTTACACTGTCATGTGGTGGGTGGGATTTGTGGTTCGGAAGGGATGGGGGTGATACGCACGACTCTTGGTTGATTCTTGGTATACGACTTAGTGGCGCAATTGTTTCTACCCGTGGGGAGGTGGGAGGTCCCCTTCTCTGTACGTTTTATGACGCTTGATGGGGTGTCGTCCTGGTCTGTTTTTGCTGTGATTGTTTGGTTGGGCGGAGGGCGGCGGCCGGCCATATTGATTGCTGTTCTTATGCTCCTCCCTCCTGTTTCCTTCTTTCCGTTTCTGTTTCCTTTTTGTCTCGTTCTTCTTTCTTTCCTTCTCGCTATATTTCGGGTTCTGGTTTAGGGCGACAGGCACGCTGTTTGAAGGGTAGGCCATAGCCTTCTACAGGGGTGCAGGGTGGGATGGGTGGGTTGGGTTCTATTTGTTGTTTGTTTTCTGGTTCTATGGCCCTTTTGTATCTCTCTTTCGTAAAGCCGCGTCTGTCCCGGCCTCCCGTGGTGTATTCGGGGTGGGGTGTGTGGCGTCGTTAATTCTCCTTTTATGATTCGGTCGCTTTTCTTCTCGATCGCTGTACCCTCACTGGTGCTGATACTCCTGTTGTCTCCTGTCTTCCCGCCACGGGACGCCTGTGTCGACGTGTCTTCTTCCTTTCGTTTTTATATTTCATTTCCTTTTTATTTTTTTCATTGTTATCCCTGTCCTCCTCCCCTCCCCCTCCTTCCCCCCTCTTCCCCCTCTTTTCCTCGTCCCCGCCCCCCTCCCTCCTTTTTCCTAGAGGTCACTATGACGGGCTGGTTTTGCTGTGCTGTTTCTCCGATCCCTCTGTCCTGACTTAGCTGTGGTTTGGGTGGTGGGCATGTGACGATGATAATGCTCAGGTGTCGATTATGTCTCAATTATCCTGATCTTCTTGTGTGCATTGTGTTGTCTCTCCTGTACTGCGGCCCCCTACCCCCTTATTGACGCTGAGGCTGGTTCTGGGACATCGGACGTCTCTATATGGAACGTGAGCCTGTCGTACACCTTATCCCCATATTATAAAATTAACCTTTTTTGCTCCTGTGTTTTGGCCCTCTGGTTCCTAAGTCTCTTCTCCCCTTTTAACGATTGTACTGCCTCTGCTTCGTGCTGATTGATTCTGTAATGTTTGCCTTGGAACCTCTGATTGCTTTACACATTGCGGCCGGCCGGTTTGGTTGTAGGCCTAGACTTGTATATCCTTTTGATACCAATAAAGGTTTTTAAAAAATAAAAAAAAATCCCAAGGGAGTTCCTCCACAGTTATAGCAGGGTACAACTCAATGCACACATGCGTATTTGTAACTTTAAAGTCAGCATCATCATCGTTAGTCTGTAATTCCACTCCCTTTGGGGTACAGTAAATGGTGCAATTAAGTTTACATAAAAGATCCCTTCCTAACAGGCACACGCGACTAGAATCACACACTACGAACTGGTGTCTATCCCTGAAACTTCCGATCTTCACAGGGACTGGCTCAGTCAGGGGGTTTGTCATTCTTCTGTTTGCAACTCCTACAACTTGGATGGTCTGTCCTGAAAGGGGTAAGTTGGGGACTACCGCAGACCGCACAGTGGAGCGAGAGGCACCAGTGTCAACCAGAAATGTGGTGGGATGACCATCTACATCTGCCTCTACAAACGGTCCTCTCTGATCTACCTCCAGTACAGCTCCAAGAGTACAGCCCTCCTCCCCATCCACGTACCGTCCTGTCACTGGATCAAATTGGTAACACTCGTCCCCTTCCACTATGAAAGGCATCTGTTTATATACCTTGTTCCCTGTTGAAATCTTCGGTGCCTGGGGAACTGGAGCCCTAGGGGCTGACGTCCCCCCTTTCATCGTCTAGAATTTGGTCACTGTCACCTTCCGTACCGGAGGGGCTTGTACTTCCTCCTCCCCCTCCTCCTGTACCTGATTGTCAGGGTTATGGGGACACTCGCGTCTCCAATGCCCTACCTCGTGACATTGATGGCACTTGGTCGTATTTTTCAGGGTCGCTATATCTATCCTAGGTCTCGGACCTTCCTCGTTGTCCCTCTTTTGTCCCCCTGATTTCCTTCCCAGTGTGCCATTAGCGGACTGACCCTGTCCTCCTGCTTGCATCTGTACTAACATCAATTTGTCCTTAAGCTTCTTTGTCTTCGAATCTATCTCGTCACTGCAATACCTCGCATACCTCAAAATCTCATCCAGGGGTTTATTTTGCCAACAGATCAAATGTTGCTGTATCATAAGGCAAATATCAAGCCTTAGTCCTAGAACAAACTTGGATACGAACTGTCCCATATCCTTTGGGTCCATCACATCTAACCCACTGTACTGCTTAAAAATCTGCAATAACCTCTCGTAATATTCATGCATTGTCTCTTTTGGTTCCTGTCTAGTCCGATCTATTTTCACCCAGTCTATGTCCTGTGGTGGTACCTTAGTCTTCAGCCACGTGATCGCCTGCTCATACTTTGCCATCACCCTGGGTGACGGCCCATTCGTGGCCGAATCTCGTTCTGGCTCCGCGGTGGGCCATTCAACACTAACCTTGCACGCTATCCACAAGTCGCTTGGGACCACAATGTCAAACAGTGTGTTCAAATCAATCCACAGCACCTTCGAGATTTTAACAAACCTCTCCACCTGTTTGTACCATTCCACTGGACTCTCCCTCAACTTTGGAAAGGTGTTCGTAAAGGCAGCCAGATCTCCCCTACTCCAGGGTACATGTACATAACCTCCATGAGCCACCTCCCGCAAGGGGTATGCCTCTGTATGCATCAACCCCCCTCCCGGAGATGTCTCCAGAACGCTCCTTCTAACACTCTTTCTCTTTGACCACCTTTCCTCCCATTTCTCCAACGGGGTCCACGTTCGGATTCCCGCAATCAGTTCCCTAATGTGAGTTTTCAATCCGATCACCCTCTTTTCTTCTAAATCTTGATCTGAATACTGTAACCGGTGGACACTCTGCAGTGCTTTTGTTTTCGTCAAGTCTACCGTATACTTTTTCGCTAGTTCAGAGAGCTTCTCATGAGCTGTCCTAGCCCTCCGTGTAACATCTTTTGCCACAAACAGTAGCTCATCTGGTTCATAGAGTTCGATCCTTTCTAGTGGCAATGTACCTTCCACTATCTCCTCCACTTCTGTTTTTAACCTTAGTACATCTATCCTTCTTGCCTTGATTGCAGCCCTCAATGTACCTTGGCTAGTAGTTCCATTAGAGTCCCTCCCACCACTGTCCTGACACTCTCGCATGTTTTCTTCAGGTGTGTTAGGGGGGACCCTTCTGTTCTCCCAGCCTTCTCGAACCCACTCCCGTCTACTGTCGCTAGAGGTGTGGTGGGACGTCCCCCTATTCCCCACCCCTTCTCGTTCCCATTCATGCCGGCTGTCACTAGGCACGCAGTGAGACACCATCCTAGTATCCTGATTTTCTGACCCAAAGACATTCTTCGATCTATCACTCTGAGTGTCCACGATGGTTTCCCAAGTCCTCAAGTCTGGCCTTAATTCTCTCATCGACTTCGGCCTTGGTCCCCTCAGATCCATTGATCCCCTCCAACCCATCTGCTCTTCCGAGGAGTCTGCCGATGCCACCAAAGGAGTGCTTCTTTCTACAGGCGTTGACAACTGCCTCCATCCTTCTGTCCCATTACTCCTGTCCTCGCTGGCGCATCTCTCACTCCCCCTTAGCACCGGACTCTCGTCTTGTTTCTGTTCTGGGTTGTACACTGACACTATGGGACCTATGGTAACAGGTACCGTAAGAGCATCTGGCAATTTCTGTGAATGGACACCCTCTTCCACCCGAACTTTTTGTACTGTGAATCTGCCCACTACTCTCGTCACTGGAGATGGTGGAGGAGCCTTTTCTCCCTTTTCTGGACAAAACTTGTCCCCTGAGGTACTCAAACTACTCACCGTTTGAGCCCCACCATCCCCTTCAGAGACTTCCCAGTTCTTGGCTGATGTTGGCGTGCCCCCCAACTCGGGATTATATGGAGGTGGTCTCTCCGACAACAGCCTCTCTATCAGGCTATCGTCGGTCTCACTGTCCTCATCCTCTGTACTCTTCCTCTGTGCATCCCCTGTCTTTTCCAGCAACGGGTACAACCTATCCCCTTCAATGGTCTGTACCCTCCATCTCTTGGCCAGGGCATCCCATCTCGCATCTTGGACCACCCTAACTGATCGCTTCACTCTTTCTTGTCTCCTATCTCTGTTCCGTTCATGGGCTGCCCTGATCCATGCATTTAGTGCTTCAAACTGTGTTGGTCTGGGCAAAGGTCGCAACGCAGTCATAATCGCTTTCAACTGATACAGCACCTCTAATCTAAACGTTCCATATTTAGGAAATGTCAATTCTTCGTTTCCGTCTGTCATCTTACACCAGGTACTAAGCCACAATATGGTGTGTAACCCAACATTCGTTGCCATATAATAAGCTGGAGTATCCTCGGGTGGATCCTCCTCCCCACCCCGAGGTTCTATCCTATTTTCGCCCTTGAAACATTTCCGCAATATTTTAAAACATTTCATGATGAAAATCCACAACGTTTCCTTGTTTACAGCACTCGTTTACTTCCTGATGACAATCCACCAATCTCAGCGCGGCTTCACACTAACCGACCAATCCCAGCGCGGCTCTTTCTGACGTCACTCGCCTCCGTTTCGCAGCAGTTCCCCTCCTCTCTCCGTTCTTCTCGCGGTCTCGCATGCGTCCCAATCATACACTGAAAATGATTACTTCCGACCAAGCAACCACTTCCCTGACTGTACGGCCACAGTCTAACTGTAATTATCACCAAACCCGGCAAATGTCTGTCCGCGAACGACCGGACAATCGCCTCGCTGATAGGTTACAAACTCACGGCAACTTCCGACCAGCGTCCGTTACCCACACACTCACGCATCCGTTCCCCCTATCTCGGTCCCGCGGGCGATCAATGGTACCTCAAGACCCCCTTAACAATGGTCGACAATTACTTTGGGTGTTCGATACACCCGAACCACTTAAACTCCCCTCGAGCTTAAGATTTCTCCAGTTGCGCGTGCTCACAACCTGACTTCCTTTCACACTACAGGCATTCAACTCCGCCAGACAACTCAACACAACAACACAACATAACCGCAATCTAACAACGCATGACCCTTTTCATACTCACTCTCCTTCGACCTGCTGCTTTCTGCCGCACTGTCACTCTCCGTCAGTTTCCGTGGAACGCCGTCCTCCTTCCGCGATTCTCTGGACACTCATCCTTGGTTTCTATGGGCCTCGGGGAAATCTCACCCTACTTCTGGATTACCCTCACTCTAGAAGGTAAACCATCCTACTCTGCTACCAACTGGAAAGGCGGGATTTCACCTCTAGAGTCTGCTTACCATTCTCCAGAATCCCGTCACAGGTCGACTAGACCTTTTTACCTGTCATAGAGTGAATTAGGCAATCCTGTCTAAACTTTTCAACAACAATTTTATAAATCCCAATACTTCCCCCAAGAACCACTGACCAAAACTAAGTTTGAAAGGTTTATTACATAACCAAAAATAACTGCAGGTACAAACACCTCAGCAAGAGGTTCAAAAGGTAAACAGGCACTAATACAAACATAATCCTACGGAAAAGCCTCAAGCGACTGATGAATAGTACGAGGATCAATTCCAGAATCATCAGACTGAACAGAATCGCTATAACCTGAGTTCTGGTACTCATTGGGATAATAGACATAAGTTCAAATTAGTCTGTCCCTGCTCTATACTAGGTGACATCCCTACTTAACAACAGTCCATCCTAGCAAAAGGTGTCAGCTGTGGTGACTTCCCAAAGAAGTTCGCCCACATTCTCTCTCAACTTGAGACTCCTTCCTCACAGCTAAGCTCCTTGACCATCCAACCGCTCTCTCTAGCTCCTCAGCCCATCTGCTCTGCCTCCACCCTCGGGGTGCTGTCCCTAATACGAAACCCCAAAATGTGAATGACACGCCTTCAGGTACGCCCTCTCGAAGGTGTCGGTTACATGAAGTTTTCCACTTTGGCCTTCTTCCATCTTTATCCGTTAAACGTCCTTGGGTCCCAGACTCTTCATCGCTTCTAGTTTCTTCTCCAAATTCCTGGTCTACTCCTCCATGTCTGAGTCTAGAATTTCTAACTCTCATACACAATGGGCCCTTCTACTCTATAATCTACTTGGTGATGCCTAACAAAAGAAGAGAGTTTCCCAGAAACCAGAAAGGACTGGGTATAGAGTAGTTTTCAAAAAAGTTTCCTTTCTGTGTTATTAGGCTTTTATATTGGTGACCAACAGGCCTACATGTATATCCAATAACTTTTGTTTTTAAACTGTGACACTAAATATTATTATAACTCCACACTAGATTGAATTAAGATCTCTCAAAGTTTATTTTATTAAAACAGATTCATTCTTCATTAAAAACATTTTTGCAACTATATTCGCGCAGTGCTCTGGTACAATATTCACACCTCTCTCTAACAATTCCGTATTACGGTATTCTAGCACAGAGTCACTGTTGATTATGTATCAAATTTAAATATTAAATAAAACAAAAAGTTCACAAATTAATAAACATATTCAGTATACACACACAATAAAAGGACTTATTTTATTGTGTGTGTATACTGAATATGTTTATTAATTTGTGAACTTTTTGTTTTATTTAATATTTAAATTTGATACATAATCAACAGTGACTCTGTGCTAGAATACCGTAATACGGAATTGTTATATGTTTAAGCAAAACATTTTCATACAGGCCTGCCCCATTTCCATGGACTAGGCCTCTGCTAGAGTTTAGGCCTCACATTTACATGAGCAATTCTCTGGGTTCACTAGGCCTCCAACCTTAACGACAAATGCATTTTTCTATTTTCAACTAATTCCCAAGTACATAAAGCATGATTATACGTTTCCATTAGTCAATCTGAAGGCACATTAGTAAATCAATTAAACGCTCCTATCATTATTGAAAGATTTCATTTCAAAAGCATCTCTACATTACAACAAGCATGAGTTTGCACTTTGTAACGTTGGTTTTGCACAGTTTCTAATACCAATTTACTTTAGTACATCGTCGTACATTGCATCTAACCATGATTAAAAGTCCTCTATATATGCGGGCGCTGACTACTCGTACATGTGCTGCACCCCTACGAATTTCACTGTAAATGGCGCTCTCTCAGTAGTATTGTGCACAGTCACCAAGAGAAACGCAGGGATTGAGCATGCAGGACCATCACTGTACTCACTGTATGGCAGCATACCATGGTCTTAGCATAAGTCAATGATAACTACATGTGTACACCAAGAAATACAACTGGGTTTATTTTATAATTTTTTTTCCTTTTCTATAAATCAATAGAATAGCTTTTAAAAACACAGACTTGTATATGTTATTAAAAAGCGTTGTTTTCTATGGAGGAGCGCCTCAAGTGATAATGTAGAGTGGAGTAAAAGTGGAAAGCATTCCCTGTTTTTTTCATACGTAGCATCTCCCACCTTCGTCTACGCTCTGCATTCATGACCCTAAGTCAGGGGGACAGGGATGCTCAAAAACGCAAACAAATGCCACTGCTTCCCAGGAGAAGAAGGGGAACGCGATGTGAGGTGGTGCATCATCGCCTGATTATCCTGGCCTTCCTTCAAGTCAGTGGAATTCTGTGGGAGGAAGGAATCATTGCAAGGGCAGCACTGCCGTATCTTCAGGTAGGTGGAAACCCTGGGGAAGCGGTGGACGCAGCACTAGTCTTTCCTCCACTTCCCTCTGGTCTCTTGAGAACCACTAAAGTGAAGGAGAATACCAGATGTGTCCTTCTTTCTTCAAGGAAACAAGAAAAGAAATCTCTTATCTGTAGAATGTCACACCACTTAAATATCAAATTGGTCAATAACTGATGTGGCACTAAATCGGTTAAACTAGCTGCTGAAATCCTTTACCCCCAGATTCATCATGCTCCTCTTTTGCGAGTCCTTAATAGCGATTATTAAGGAATCGCTATTAAAGACTCGCAAAACGGATGCATGTAGAAATCGCAAAATGTATAGCGATTTCTACAGCTTCCTTATTTGCGATTCGCTAATCGCTAATCGCAAATAATTTGCGATTAGCAATTAGCGAATCGCAAATAAGGATGCGATTTCAAGGGTGCCAGGGTGTCCAAAGGACACCCTGTAGCACCCCTGAAATGGTGATTAACACTGGTGTTGCGCACACACATGTCTAAAGGACATGTGTGTGTGTAACATACAACTTAGAAAAATGCACTAAAGTGAATTTTTCTAAGTTTTTGCTATTTACCACGAAGTCAGACTTCGCGGTAAAGAGCGGCCCAGAATTGCGAATTCGCAAATCTAAAATGGTTCATGAATTGCATTTAAGGAATCTCAAATAGAGATTCCTTAAATTCCATTCCTCGCAATTTAGCGATTTCAAAATTAGCGATTTTTGCATTTGGGATGATGAATCCCAAATGCAAAAAAAGCGCTCGCAAAGGGCCAGATTCGCAGAATCTGGCCCTTTGCGATCCGATTTTTGCTTCTTGAATCTGGCTGTTAGTCCTTTAACAGAGACCTATAATATCCTTATATGATAATGCTTTTGCTACCTGTCAGTCTACAGAAAGAACTTGTTGTAGTTCTTTGCGGTGCATTTCCCAGCTGAGAGGCACTTTTAATGGCCTGTAGCGACGTGAGTAAACTATACAGTAGCAGCAAATAAATAACTGTATTCCTTAACACATTCTTTTCTGTCTGGTAACCGGTTCAACTTACTGGCCAAAGGCATAAAACAGCTTGGACATGGCGCCCTATGAGAACCCTGACCCGCAGAACTCTAGCAGGAAGTCGTTGCCTCTGGTGCAGAAATTACTAGTACAATATGTTCCAACTCCCCCGCACCCCCGCGCCAATTAAAAAATAAGACTCAAACCCGGTATAGGATGGAGCTGATTCCTTGTACACCTTCCCTCAAAGGAGGAGCTGTCATGGAATATATTTTATTTGAGATACAAAGTTGTGTTTACTCCTAATAACCCTGTAGAACCACTTTAGAGATGCTTGAGGTCAGTGGGAGCTGCTAATACACGCAGAGGCTCCGATGGCCGCAACTGCTGAATCTGACCAGAGGCTTTCAGTATCCAGAGTCCTCCTTCAATTGCAGGGCTTTGAAAAGCGCACTCTTGTCCGCCGCGGAAAGTGCATGAAGGTTATCGGGGAAAGCGAGTGATCTTGCATCATTAGGTCTCCTTGGATTCTGACTTTTGCAGGGCGAAAAAAATATATATCAAAAGTGCTGCCTGTTCCAGCACATGCCATGTACAGTAGAGCGTTTGCCAAGAAAAGCTTTTATCAATATTCTTTTTGTGGATAGGTCGTCACCCCAGTATTCACTCCGGGCTCTGTCTGAATACAAAGGCCAGAGGAAGCGTAAGCCTGAGAGGAAGAAAGGCTGCCGAGGGCCCTCACAATGCTCCCCCTTGCAAAGCCGCTGGCTTTAGTCGCCACATTGAACTGGAGCCGCGTATCTCACCGCGATCCCGCAGGACCCTTCCGTTCTCGCGAGATCTCAAGGGTGAGCGAACATGTTCATGAATCAGGACAAAGACTTGAAAATGTCAGCTTAATCAAGCATTTAAATTTTATTAATCAGCCCTAATTTTTATGAGCGCAAATAAGCACTGGAGCCGGGCACATTTGTTCTAGATTGCATCAAGATAGTTAATTCTAATATTTAATGGTCGGGTGAATTTATATGGGGAATTATCTCCATGTAGGATAGCCTTCATAATTTGCCATTAAAGAGGAACGGCAAAAAAAATCATCATTAATCTTACATAAAGGTTGCTTAACTAAGTGTTGGCGCTATAAATATTACCGAAAGATGAAGCCCTAATTGAGCTAGCACAGAGTGAGCGATCTGCATAGTCCATAGCTGTGAAAGCTCACAGCAGTGCACAGGGCAGTGTCATGAAGACAGTTCTATTGCTCTTGTGACTAGGCTCATAGCACTATACCAGCGCACACTTGGTATTTAATTACCACCAAATAGCTTCACCTTTCCACACTCAATTTCAACTCGACAAACGAGGACATGTAGCGCTGTTGAAGCACTCTATTTTTTCCTCCCTCAAAGGTACCGCCAGAGCCAATCAGAGGCTTTTTCTCATAAAAGTCATGTCTACTTTACGATTGGGGTCCTTTGGCAGCAAAATAAATTCCAATAAACTCAACAGGCCTTCTGTTCCCCACAGTTTGGTTGACTCCGTGGGAAGTCTTTAGCATCAAGGGTGAATATGATATTGACAGACATCCCTTTGCATGACACTGGCACGCGTGCACTTGTCCACAAGTTCGGCATCCTTGGTGGACCTCATACAGATGCAACTTGAAACACATACAACTTGTGGTTGTACTGCTTTATACCTCACTCTGAGGTCTGGAACTCGAAATGAGGCTGAAATACCTGTGTCTGTGACGTAGGTGTGCAACTGGTGCGCTGTCACCAAGATAACCGGCAACCTGTAGTGAAGACTTACCTGTGTGACAAATGACAAATCTGGTTTCGATACTGCCTGGTGCAGCGTGGTCAGGGTTAAGCCAATCCTTTCAAGTAGACAATGGACTGGAGAACAAAACGAGTGCCTAGAAGCAAGGGGGGTATTAGTCAAGGAGCAGGCATTGCATTTCAAGGCCTCCTTCAAAAAGCAGCCTGTTCTTGTAAAGTAGAAACCTTTTGTGTCGGTTTCTCTCTTTCTGAGTGCCAGGCTGCCCCATTTTGTTGGTCAGCATATAATGCCAATTAGGAGCACATCAATGGTTTCCCAGTCATCGCCTGGTGACTGGTGGGGCTCAGAAGAAGCAGCCCAAGGGCAAATCGTTACCAGCTCAACACTGAAGTAAGAAGCCATCAAGGTGTCGCTTCAGCCGCTGCCAGGACACTCCGACCCCTCGGATCACTTCTGGGTTTGATTTTCTTGTTCATACAAGGCAACGTGCAAATTAGATGGACATTTTAATTAAACCATTCTCTTGGAAGATAAGCTTTCGCTGTGCAGTGCACAGAGGAAGGGAGATGGGCTGTCGAGAGCCTGGCCACACGAGCACTCTTACAAGAGGCTTATTGACTGCGGGCATCTGGGGTCAGCTGAGACGTGCTGCGGTGACCCGGAAGAGCCCGAGTGGTGCTGGACCGTCCCTCGATCCATACGCATTCAATAATGTTATATTGCATTTACACGTGGACATGGCGGCGTCACTGATGTGCAGACGCATGTTGTAGTTGAGAGATGCAGGGACTGAACAATGGAAATGAAGTCTGTGTCCTGTTGGCAAAGACACGTCTGGTTAGTCACAGAAGGACTCGGTGCACCTTCTAATGTGCTCAATGTGTATATCTAACAAGTAAACACATAGGGCCCCGATTTGGTGGAGATTGATGTGCCTAATTCACACAGGGAATCCAGTAGTTGTCACTTCTGGATGTAGTTACTGCACCTCAAAAAAACAGAATCCACTGCCACCTCCCTGGACCCAGACAAAGGTGCTTAGTGGGCTACCCCAGAGAATACCGGGTGGGGTTGTTGGTCAGCATATAATGCCAATTAGGAGCACATCAATGGTTTCCCAGTCATCGCCTGGTGACTGGTGGGGCTCAGAAGAAGCAGCCCAAGGGCAAATCGTTACCAGCTCAACACTGAAGTAAGAAGCCATCAAGGTGTCGCTTCAGCCGCTGCCAGGACACTCCGACCCCTCGGATCACTTCTGGGTTTGATTTTCTTGTTCATACAAGGCAACGTGCAAATTAGATGGACATTTTAATTAAACCATTCTCTTGGAAGATAAGCTTTCGCTGTGCAGTGCACAGAGGAAGGGAGATGGGCTGTCGAGAGCCTGGCCACACGAGCACTCTTACAAGAGGCTTATTGACTGCGGGCATCTGGGGTCAGCTGAGACGTGCTGCGGTGACCCGGAAGAGCCCGAGTGGTGCTGGACCGTCCCTCGATCCATACGCATTCAATAATGTTATATTGCATTTACACGTGGACATGGCGGCGTCACTGATGTGCAGACGCATGTTGTAGTTGAGAGATGCAGGGACTGAACAATGGAAATGAAGTCTGTGTCCTGTTGGCAAAGACACGTCTGGTTAGTCACAGAAGGACTCGGTGCACCTTCTAATGTGCTCAATGTGTATATCTAACAAGTAAACACATAGGGCCCCGATTTGGTGGAGATTGATGTGCCTAATTCACACAGGGAATCCAGTAGTTGTCACTTCTGGATGTAGTTACTGCACCTCAAAAAAACAGAATCCACTGCCACCTCCCTGGACCCAGACAAAGGTGCTTAGTGGGCTACCCCAGAGAATACCGGGTGGGGAGGAGTATGACACCCAGGGGTGGGGGGAGGCGGGGTAGTCCACCTTGGTACTTTTCTTTTTATAAATGCCCTTGAGATATAGTGGTATTTTTCCAGAAGGAGGGGGATCCATCCATACTTGAGGAATTCCTGACAAATTGGGTGAGTGAAACTGAAATGTAGCTTATGCTTTGTAAAGAGTACATTTGTTGTATTGTATATTCATATCTAGTTGGGAGAGCACACACATTTTACCCTTCCAAATCTCTCTCTTTCCCCCAGCCCTACACCTTGAATGGGCTATGGTGGTAAATATGGTTGGGAGATTTGTCAATCCTGAGGTACACAATGGCTGTTCCTCAGGGGCACCTAGGGCCACATTATCAAGAAAGGGCGATACATTATCGCCGCTTTTATCGACAGGAAACTGCCGCTAAAGCGGCAATAATGGGATTGATAATATGCCCATGTGAATTCCCATAGAAGCCCAGGTTAACACCAGAACCTGGGCTTCTATGGGAATTCACAAGGGCATATTATCAAGCCTATTATCGCTGCTTTAGCTGCAGTTTCCTGCTAATAAAAACAACGATAATGTATCGCCCTTTCTTGATAATATGTCCCCATGTCCCAGAAGAGCTTTAGAAGGTCGATTTCTGGGGTCTTTAAAATTCAAGGCCCCACAAAGGTCCAAAATGGAGAAAAATGTAGAAAAACATCTTGACAAAAACTGGTTAGAGTAGAACAGTATGGCAAGTCAGGAACATGTTTTGAAGACTTTATCCACTCCTAATTATTAGTATATTGCACCAGAACACGCCCCCCCCCAACACCTGGTTAATGGTTCTGGTCTCACACCGATCCTTCACGCGTCTTTATTTGTGCATTGTGCTCTAAAGCCCCATCTCCACTATTGCTTACATGTATTTTGTATCACACAGCTCCTCCACTGCTGTTTACCGGTTCATTGTATCACACAGCTCCTCCACTGCTCTTCACCGGTTCATTGTATCACACAGCTCCTCCACTGGTCTTTACCAGTTCATTGTATCACACAGCTCCTCCACTGCTCTTTACCGGTACATTGTATCACACAGCTCCTCCACTGCTCTTTACCGGTACATTGTATCACACTGCTGCTCCACTGCTCTTTACCGGTACATTGTATCACACAGCTCCTCAAATCCTGTTTACCGGTTCATTGTATCACACTGCTCCTCCACTGCTCTTTACCGGTGCATTGTATCACACACCTCCTCAACTCCTGTTTACTGGTTCATTGTATCACACAGCTCCTCCACTACTCTTTACCGGTACATTGTATCACACAGCTCCTCCACTGCTGTTTACCGGTACATTGTATCACACAGCTCCTCCACTCCTGTTTACCGGTTCATTATATAACACAGCTCCTCCACTGCTCTTTACCGATACATTGTATCGTACCGCTCCTCCACTGCTCTTTACCGGTACATTGTATCACACAGCTCCTCCACTGCTGTTTACCAGTACAATGTATCACACAGTTCCTCCACTGCTCTTTACCGGTACATTGTATCGTACAGCTCTTCCACTGCTCTTTAACAGTACATTGTATCGCACAGCTCCTCCACTGCTGTTCACCGGTACAATGTATCACACAGCTCCTCCACTGCTGTTTACCGGTTCAACGTATCACACAGCTCCTCCACTGCTGTTTACCGATACATTCTATCGTACAGCTCTTTCACTGCTCTTTACCGGTACATTATATGGTATAGTTCTGCCACTGCTCTTTACCGGTACATTGTATCACACAGCTCCTCCACTGCTATTTACCGGTACAATGTATCACACAGCTCCTCCACTGCTGTTTACCGGTACAATGTATCAACCAGCTTCTCCACTGATCTTTACCGGTACAATGTATCCTACAGCTCCTCCACTGCTGTTCACCGGTACAATGTATCAAACAGCTCCTCCACTGATCTTTACCGGTACATTGTATCATACAGCTCTTCCACTGCTCTTCACCGGTACAATGTACTGCACAGCCCCTATGCTGCTGTTTACCGGTACATTGTATCTCACGGCTCCTCCGCTCCTCCACTGCTCTTTACCGGTACATTGTATCACAGAGCTCCTCCACTGCTCTTTACTGGTACAATGTATCATACAGCACTTCTACTGCTCTTTACCGGTACAATGTACTACACAGCTCCTCTGCTGCTGTTTACCAATACATTGTATGACACAGCTCCTCCACTGCTCTTTACCGGGTACATTTTATCACACAGCTCATCCACTGCTGTTTACCGGTTCATTGTACCATATAGCTCCTCCACTGCTCTTTACCGGGTACATTTTATCACACAGCTCCTCCACTGCTGTTTACCGGTTCATTGTACCACATAGCTCCTCCACTGCTGTTTACCGGTTCATTGTATCACACAGCTCCTCCACTCCTGTTTACCGGTTCATTGTATAACACAGCTCCTCCACTCCTGTTTACCGGTTTATTGTATCACACAGCTCCTCCACTGCTGTTTACCGGTACACTGTATCACAAAGCTCCTCCACTGCTCTTTACCGGTACATTGTATCACACTGCTCCTCCACTGCTGATTACCGGTTCATTGTACCACACAGCTCCTCCACTGCTCTTTACCGGTACATTGTATCACACAGCTTCTTCATTCCTGTTTACCCGTTCATTGTATCACACAGCTCTTCCACTGCTCTTTACCGGTACATTGTATCACACAGCTCCTTCACTGCTCTTTACTGGTACATTGTATCACACAGCTCCTCCACTGCTCTTTACTGGTACATTGTATCACAAAGCTCCTCCACACCTGTTAACCAGTTCATTGTATTACACAGCTCCTCCACTGCTCTTTACCAGTACATTGTATCACACAGCTCCTCCACTCCTGTTTACCGGTTCATTGTATAACACGGCTCCTCCACTCCTGTTTACTGGTTCATTGTATAACACAGCTCCTCCACTGCTCTTTACCGGTACATTGTATCACACAGCTCCTCCACTGCTCTTTACCGGTACAATGTATCATACAGCTCTTCCACTGCTCTTTACCGGTACAATGTACTGCACAGCTCCTATGCTGCTGTTTACCGATACATCATATGACACAGCTCCTCCACTGCTGTTTACTGGTTCATTGTATCACACAGCTCCTCCACTCCTGTTTACGGGTACACTGTATCACAAAACCCCTACATTGCTCTTTACCGGTACATTGTATCACACTGCTCCTCCACTACAGTTTACCGGTTCATTGTACCACACAGCTCCACCACTGCTCTTTACCGGTACATTGTATCACACAGCTCCTTCACTGCTCTTTACTGGTACATTGTATCACACAGCTCCTCCACTGCTCCTTACCGGTACATTGTATCACACAGCCCCTCCACTCCTCTTTACCAGTACATTGTATCACACAGCTCCTCCACTCCTGTTTACCGGTTCATTGTATCACACGGCTCCTCCACTCCTGTTTACCGGTTCATTGTATAACACAGCTCCGCCACTGCTCTTTACCGGTACATTGTATTACACAGCTTCTCCACTGCTCTTTACTGGTACAATGTATCATACAGCTCTTCCACTGCTCTTTACTGGTACAATGTACTGCACAGCTCCTCTGCTGCTGTTTACCAATACATTGTATGACACAGCTCCTCCACTGCTCTTTACCGGGTAAATTTTATCACACAGCTCCTCCACTTCTGTTTACTTGTTCATTATATCACACAGCTCCTCCACTCCTGTTTACCGGTTCATTGTACCACATAGCTCCTCCACTGCTGTTTACCGGTACATTGTACCACTCAGCTCCTCCACTGCTCTTTACATTTCCTCCACTGCTGTTTACCGGTACTTTGTACTGCACAGCTCCTCTGCTGCTGTTTACCAATACATTGTATGACACAGCTCCTCCACTGCTCTTTTAGCGGGTACATTTTATCACACAGCTCCTCCACTGCTGTTTACCGGTTCGTTGTATCACACAGCACCTCCACTGCACTTTACCGGTACATTGTATCATACAGCTCCTCCACTCCTGTTTACCGGTACAATGTATCACACATCTCCTCCATTGCTGTTTACAGGTTCATTGTATCACACAGTTGCTCCACTGCTCTTTACCGGTACATTGTATCACACAGCTCCTCCACTTCTGTTTACCGGTTCAGTGTATCACACAGCTCCTCCGCTGCTCTTTACCGGTACATTGTATAACACAGCTCCTCCACTGCTGTTTACTGGTCATTGTATCACACAGCTCCTCGACTGCTGTTTACTGGTACAATGTATCGCACAGCTTCCCGAATGCTGTTTACTGGTACAATGTATCGCACAGCTCCTCCACTGCTGTTTACCTGTACATTGTATCACTCAGCTCTTCCACTGCTGTTTACCGGTAATTGTATCACATAGCTCCTCCACTGCTGTTTACTGGTACATTGTATCGCTCAGCTCTTCCACTGATGTTTACCGGTACAATGTATCACACAGCTCCTCCACTGCTGTTTACCGGTCATTGTATCACACATCTCCTCCACTGCTCTTTACAGGTATGTTGTATCGCGTAACTCCTCCACTGCTGTTTACCGATACATTGTATCACACAGCTCCTCCACTGCTCTTTACCGATACATTGTATTGTACAGCTCTTCCACTCCTCTTTACCAGTACAATGTACCGCACAGCTCCTCTGCTGCTGTTTACTGATACATTGTATGACACAGTTTCTCCACTGCTCTTTACCAGTACATAGTATCGCGCAGCTCCTCCACTCCTGTTTACCGGTTCATTGTATAACACAGCTCCTCCACTGCTGTTTACCAGTACAATGTATCACACAGCTCCTCCACTGCTATTTACTGGTACAATGTATCACACAGCTCCTCCACTGCTGTTTACCGGTACAATGTATCACACAGCTCCTTTGCTCCTGCTTATCAGTACATTTTATCACACAGCTCCTCTGCTCCTGCTTAATGTTACATTGTATCATACACCTCCTCCAATGCTGTTTATGGTACATTGTACCACACAGCTCCTCCTACTCCTGTTTATATATATATTGTATCACAAATCAGCCGGCTCTATACCTCTTTATACACCATACTGCACTGCTCCTCTACTTATGTTTACAGCTACTTTCTTCTGCCCAGCTCCGCACTCCTGCTACTGGCACATTGTAGTGCACAGCACCCCCACTCTTATCCTGAGTTACACAGCTTCTTGTCTCCTGTTTAGCAGTACATTGTACTGTAGAGCTCCCACAGACAGTGCCTTATTTGTAGAATAGATTGAGCGCCGGTGCCCAAATCTCTGCTCAAAAGTCTGTGGCCGGTGCTTTTAAACGTCGAGGCACCGAAGACCGGCGCTGCGTAGTCCGGAATGGACTTCATGGTTCTTCCATCCACTATCAGATGCTCCTGCCCCTTTATCTCGCTAGTGCAGGTTCCTGAGTTCCCCTTTTACGTTGGGTTCCCTTCTTTCTCTTTCTACTTCTCTCCACTTTGTTTTATTTTCCTTCCCGTGCTCGCATTCATTGCCTGGTGAAGGCAGGTGCTTTGTTCTGCACAGCTCATCCCACACTCGTTTTTCCTGGTAATTTGTCCTCCTGTTTACCAGTACACTGCACTGCAGAGCTCCCACACTCCAGTTTACCAGTACTTTGTTATGCACAGCTTCTCTACTCCTGATTACCAGTACACTGCACTACAGAGATCCCACAGTTTCGTTTACCAGTACTTTGGCATGCACAGTTTCTCTACTTCTGATTTCCAGTACACTGCACTGCAGAGCTCCCACACTCCAGTTTACAGGTACTTCGTTATGCACAGCTTCTCTACTCCTGATTACCAGTACACTGCACTGTAGAGCTCTTACACTCCAATTTACCGGTGCTTTGTTATGCACAGTCAGGGCCAGCTTTAGCTCTGGGGATGCCCGGTGCAACAATAATTTTTTGCACACCCAAACCACATGACCGCCTCCTCTGATTATCTCACTTCCACCGGGCAAAAGTGCCCCATTTCTCTCCAATAATAAATTATTGCTAAACACAGCGCCCCCACCTTCGTGCCAATATCAGCACACTCCCCAGCCCTCCCACAGCAATAAATGTAATAAATAGACACAACATAATTTTGGTGGAGAAAATTGCTGCAGGTTTATTTGCATAACAATATGCCAACATGGTGGGTTAACATGCGGGCGATCCCAGGGCAGGCCGCCCCTCGCCGCCTGCCCACCTGATGAGCCATAAAACCCAGTGGCCTTAACCAACCGGTATTATCATTTTGGGGGAGGAGATAGCCCCTCCCTCCGGTGGACCGCCAGTCCACCCCTTACTCACGCCCCTCGCCGCTATGGGGGGGGGGAGAGTTGCAGGCAACCCCCGGTTGCTCAGGTCCACAACCGCCCGCCCGTAGGACTAACAGGGCACCTTCACTCCTCCAGGATCCCACGCGAGGACCTCCCTGGGGATAATTGGCTTTAGCACCCTTACTGTGCTCCTTTAGAGGGTACCCTTCTGTACCTTACAGCCTTTGGATTGCCCTGTAACTCCGCCTGCAACACAAAGTAAAAAGGTTTAGTTGAAACACCCCCCCCGGCCGTGCGCCGGGTATGCGGTGGGGAGGGAAAACAGCGTCTGGGCAGCCAAGCAGTAGGGGCACGGCCGACGAGAAACTGGAAAAGAGGGCGCTCGGAGGGCGCTCGAGATATAAGTACCTCTCCCCCCCTCCTCCCAGAAGTGACGTCGCAGGGGGACCCACTCGGGTACCCCAAACACTGCAATGCTGGCGAATGTGCCATCTTGTGGCACAAAGGGTGGCCGCCCTCTTAGGAGGGCCCCCTGCGTGGGCCCGGGGCAGCCTATCATAGTGCCAATATCGGCACACTCCCCAGCCCTCCCACAGCAATAAATATAATAAATAGACACAACACAATTTTGGTGGAGAAAATTGCTGCAGGTTTATTTGCATAACAATATGCCAAAATGGTGGGTTAACTTACTGGCGATCCCAGGGCAGGCCGCCCCTCGCCGCCTGCCCACCTGATGAGCCATAAAACTCGGTGGCCCTAACCAACAGATATTGTCATTTTGGGGGAGGAGATAGCCCCTCCCTCCGGCGGACTACCAGTCCACCCCTTACTCACGCCCCTCCCTGCTACGGGGGGCGGAGAGTTGCAGGCAACCCCGGATGCTCAGGTCCACAAACGCCCGTAGGACTAACGGGGCGCCGTCGCTCCTCCAGGATCCCACGCGTGGACCTCCCTGGGGATAATTGGCTTTAGCACCCTTACTGTGCTCCTGTAGAGGGTACCCTT
Source organism: Lissotriton helveticus (assembly GCF_964261635.1). NCBI lineage: Eukaryota > Metazoa > Chordata > Amphibia > Caudata > Salamandridae > Lissotriton > Lissotriton helveticus. The sequence continues at coordinate 690,108,050 of NC_136059.1, read as the reverse complement.
CTGTAACGAATAGCCTTTGGATCGCCCTGTAACTCCGCCACAGCACTGGGCGTGGCCCCCGTCACCCCAGGGCCCCCCACTACTATAGAGCTAGTTACCTACACCCTGCTGATTCCAAGGCCTCCACCAGATCAAGCAAGAAAGGGGGTCCATTCCCCCTTTGGACAGGTGTATCCCCTCTGGATCTAAACACCCTGTGGACTCGGCGTGCAGTAACCCATACCCGCTAAAATCAAACCTCTATATTCTAAGACAACTTCCACCCTGCAAGGCTGTCCGCTAAGGCTATAGGGCGGGAGAATTCCAATATGTTTAGTGATACTCGACTCCATGGTACTTGATTTATTGACCTCAGACGAATGAAATGCGTAGTGGACCTACCAGGATCTGAACCTGTGACCACCAGGAGGTCGAACACAAGTCCTAACAGTTCTGCCGCTCAACAGGCCTGTGAACTTGAAACCCAGGGCCGCATTCTGGCCTCTAACCCTTACTTGGACATGCCTGGCATCGCTTTATTAAGTTCCGTGGCCACCTAGTCACCGAACCCAGGGCCGCCTTCTGGCCTCTAACCCTTACTTGCGCATGCCTGACATTGCTTTATTAATTTCCGTGGCCAAACTAGTTACAAATGGTAAAATGAGGGGCAGAAAGTTAAAAGACAACTGAGACGATGGTTAGCTAGACCCAATATGGAGTGATCCTATGAAATGAGGTCGGGACCACCACACCCCGCATGTGATACAGCCCAGGGTTCCTTTGCCATGCCCCCTACCCAGATCTTGGTATCACCATAAACCGCTGCAGTGATCAGGCGGCAGGCACCCAGCGGTACCTGTCGGTCCTAATTTACACCAACTCCTTGCCGCCTTGCGGCACTCCCTGCTGCAGGAGTCTAGTTGCGACCCCTACTCGCCCCACCTGACCCGCAACGCTTGCACCGCTGAAGATGTGTGGTTACCCCTCATCGGGGTCGGTGGAACGTATAACATGTGCACTTGAATGTACAATATATGTGGTGTTGTGCCGGAGTAGGGGAATCAGAACCTAATAGTAACTGTGCCTAGGGCATGTGTTAATCTCCAAAGCTGTAAATCTTGATAAAACACAACCTGTGCTGGAAGTCACTGTGACACCTGGCTTACGCATGGTGCAGCACCAATTGGCCCATTACATCAGCTTTACAAACCCAGGAGCAAGCCTGAGCTGGTTACCCCAGGTCCCTGCTGCACACGCCTTAACCCAAGGAGCTCTTCCCCACTGAGCCATCTGTATCCAACTCGAAGTGTGTCAAATGAAGCGGACCAGGACACTTTAAGGCTAAAAGGATGGCCTGGGCCGAAGACAAATGGTCACCCATGATCTTGACTTATTGAGTGAAACAACATTATTAAACCACCTAGTCAAATATAGCACAGGAGAACTCGCTGCTGAAAGATCTGTGGAGGGCCCCAGCCGCGCTTACAGAAGTCCAGCCTTGACTTCCTCACCTCTAGGGTTTAAACAAGGTACACAATGAACAATAGCGTTGCCCGTGACTACATGGACAGGCCCTTTCCCCTGCTGTGTGCAAACCCCATAGTGTGTCACAAGTACTAATCTTCAGAGAAATCTGGACAAGTCCCCTAGGCATCTCCCAATGAGTACCATACACGTCCTTTGCCCATCTACACATGTTGTTACTCCTCCTGTCACCTATGAGCTGAGGCCAGTAGTCACATAAGGTAATTAAGCACCACTGGGGCTGATGTGTAAAGGTGTCATGGTAATTACAAAACCTCTATACTTAACAATGCAACTACTCTCCCCTACAAGAGGTCTAAACCGGGTTGTCACCTTGTTAATACATACAGAAACACCACTGTGGAATGACTGGAACAGCACACTCTCCACAGGCAACCGTTAACGTCACAACAATGGGACAACAGTTCCCCAGCACCTGGGCTGCGCATGCAGGCGACTGCGACGCTAGCCAATGATTCGCATGACCTAACCAATCTAGCACTGAAAATGCCCCCACGCGTCCTATCCTTGACTCGTATCACCAGTCGATAATGAAATAGTGATGGATTTGCGATTGACTCCAAGGACATGTCGAACAACTTTGATCTATCTGCTGGAAACCATTGAGCTATACCCCTGAGCGGTGTTAGCGAGTAAAGACAACATGCATTCATGTACACAACCATGTCTCACAACCCTGTTGGTATAATGCAAGCTCCGACAAGACGTAGCTGCAATAAAATCTAATTACCAATATGCATAATAAGCGTTCCATGGCACCGACAATGGCAGGCATCGACAACATTTCCAAGCATTTCCACAGGTGAATCGCCTATAGAGCTGAAGCCTCGCCCGCCCCCTTTCCTCCACGGCCCGTGTCACCCAAACCCTCAGATGTGGTGGAGCCGCGACAGTGGAAATCAGGACACCTCTCCCATGCTCAGGGGAGCCCAAACCTCCTTGCTGTTGGAGATTAGAATGGGCGCCCAGTGCGCCCGTGTCCTGTCTGACGACACGCGCCGCCACCCCATGGCGGCCACAAAAGCCAAAATAAATCAGCGGATCACATGGTAAAGGTTTGAAAATGGGACTGCATGTCACGTCCAATTATTGACAAGAAACGGGGGACCAACCCTGAGCCATTACTCGAAACCATCACACAGCGGTGCACACGTTCTAGAAGGCAAGGGGCACTGTGTATAAGAGGTACCCCGAAATACCTTCCTAACTTAACAAGTAGTGTGCCGCAGCATGTGCTATACAGGAACACACGCTAGTAAACTGTACTCATTAGAAAATACTATCCGCGTGACAAAAGGGGGGGAGGGGGTGGTGAAGGGCCCTAGCCATCCATGCTGGACAGACCATCCCACGAATCCCTATGGAGAGAAAAGACATGTCAGAAAACCCACTGTTTCCCCTGTGTCTGGGTTGCCTCAATGACTCACACATCTCGAGCTACTCTGCCACCACCCCGGTCACAGTACTTACTTACACAGGCACGGTGTCGGACTTTTGAGCTTTGGTGCGTTCGAGTGACAATACATAATTCTGCGTGCGTGAAAAAGGTAGAATGTTAACAAAAAGCCCCAGGCGCGTCTTGCGACCCCTCCCCAGGGTGTCCAGCACCCGGCACCCCCAAGAGCACTTAATAAGGAACAGCATTCAGGCTCAGAGCCCAGAGCACTCCCTGGCCATTCCTGCTTCTGTTCCCACCTGTCCTTCTCAGAGTGGTGACTGTGTACTTGACCCGATAGTCCTGATATTAGAAAAAAGGTTACACTCCATTCTTGGAATTGCTGACCCGGAACCCCACACACTGGGCCCAGTGTGTTCTTCCTCTGTACCTGCTACGAGCCCTGGCAGGCCAGGCTGCTAGGCGTGGATTGACTATCATAGAACAAAATCTGTGCGTTTCTGGAAGAGAGACAAATCCATGAAAACAGCCCATACCAGCATTGACAGGTAAGCATATTGCTAACTCGATCGTCAGGATCATAGCCCTTTACTTGAGCACCAGTTGCTCTACAAAAGAACACATTCCCATATTGCACAGGGGATGCATGATTTGCCCCGACTCACCAGTTGTTTAAAAGAAAACACATTTCAATTATGGCACAGGGGATGCATGATTTGCCCACACTCAGCCGTTGCTTTCCAAGAGAACACACTAATTATTGCCTAGGAAATAAACATCCAATTATTGCACAGGAGATACCTGCTATGCTTCAGACTCACCAGTTGACTACAATTGTATTACATCCATGGGGTGGGACCTGCGCATGCCCCCCCAGGCGCGGCGCAAGGAAAACGGAACGTTCGTGTCCCCTCCCCCCCCTGTTGCATAAAAAGGAGTTTGAAAAATGTACCACATTAGGCTACCATGACAGCAATGGCAGGATTCGAACCCCTGTCTTGTGAGAGCCTCCACCACCATAGGCACAAAACTTACCCTTGAGCTATATCTCCTTGGTTACCATTAAATTTCGCTAATGGGGGGAACCTATGCTCTCCCGCGCGAGGCGCACGAAGAACTAAACATTTGCGCGCCCCCCCCAAGCACCAGCCTGCAGGGAAGAGATGTGAGTAGGGTGGTGCTGCAGCACGTTTCCTGCAATTGAGCCATAAAACATCCATTAGAAGCCCTGCCCCCCTCATAAACAAATATGGATGCTATGCAATGGGACAGGGTCCAATAATGTCCCCACGCACTTGCATCTTAAACATGTTACGGTCGTTAGCAGTAACGGCGCGGGCAGGTAGGTATAAACACAGGCACGGGTGACAACAACGCTTGGTGGTACAGTTTACAGCTCCATAGCTGGGCTTCTAGCTCCTCCAAAATTGAAGTGCCATAAAGTCGTGTGGGCGCTGAGCCGTGGCAGTACATTGTGTAAGAGGCCTAGACCCCCAAAGGATGTCAAAGACATATGGGTGCTAGGCATGATGGAATAGACATCACTTGCTGAAAAGTAATTCCTTACAGTATAAAACTTTGCGCAAACTCCCCCGGAGATCTCAGAGTGCTTTCCAATAGCACCAGTCGCATTAGAGGCACACATTCAATGTATTCAATTGATGTGAATCGCACGATGTTTGCGCCTCACACCGGACTCATACATGGGTCCTCGGCTTCAGAAATGGCCAACCTAGCCGTTGAGCTACCCTCGAAGCATCGAAAGACAACGCTACTCTCCCGAGCCGAGCTTTACAGGTGATGAGGATGGAGCCCTAGCCCTGTAAGAGAGCCGCGCCACAAACCTCTGCCCGGTACAGTGGGTCAGGGTGCGAGAACACAACAGCATCTGACGCGCCCTCTAGGGCCACGCTATGGCCTATCTACGTAGAAATTAGCTTTTACAAAGCAGCTCCTCATCTTTAATTAATGAATTCAAGCCCAGACTAGTACCTCGAGTGGACATGCCGGTGTTCACAAACATATAAAACAAGGAGAGGAATGCAGCACAGAGGCTGCATCAGACAACCGGTCCATAGAATCCTGTCAGCAATCACAGGCAACCCGAAATGGGAAAGGGGTGGCAGTGGAGCAGCCCCATGTAAACCACTTTACAGTACTTCTCACCAACATCCCTATAACGTCGAATTAGAAAATAATAGACGTTTAGTAATCGGGAGAGGCAGAAAAAACTGGAGGGAACATGCAGTCATCGGTGTAAAATTCAAGGTCACACAAGCACCCAAAGAAGCAAGAATGCAGTCCTCGTGCGCAACCACGCAAACGCTCTGCAGACCCCAGAAGTGGCAGCACGAAACCCACGAGCACCCAGCCTCTGACCCGGGTCCCCGTAACCCTCACAGCACGAACAGGAAAAAGAGCACAGATGGAAATCACAGACATCAGCGCGTCTCATGTGAAGCTACCGAGTGGGGACCCGTTGGGGCAGGCCAACAATAGACGCCCCCACGCACCGCCGGAGCCGCTGTTGGGGTCTCCGCCCCACAAACAAGGATGCAGAGGAAGCGGCAAGACATGCGGGCCACTCGTCATAAATGATGCGCTCCAGACGCGGCCAGCCCTGACAACCAGGGGAACGCTCCATGCGCATTCCTACCAGAGGGCAGCAGCACTACGCGCCACCACGGAAACCACTTGAATCGGATCACTACACAAGTGCCGATCCGAGCATGGTTCCAGCCAGTTGGATCAAAGGCAAACACATGTCGCAACCCCCAACCACGCCCGCGACGCAGATCCCGCAACCAAATGAGTCAATCACCACATCAAAAAATAAAGAAAACACACCCAACACAAAACACAATCCCTCCCGAACTTGTGCCGCCAGAACCTCGACACACTGAGCCATGTTGATACCGGGATCGAACCAGGGACCCCAGATGCTCACCCAATGCTCTCCATCGTCAAGCGGACAGCGTCAGGATGCACCCCGCCTCGGCCGAAACCCACCGGACCACCAATGCCCCGCCAGTGAGCCGCCCTCGGAGGCCCGGGCGGGCCTTCCCCTGCTCCCGCGCGTGGAACCACCCTGCAAGGACCTGCCTGCCCTTCAAGGGCACACACAATATGCGGGCGAAAGCACCCCCCCTGAGCTCGCACACCCCCCATGGCAGAACGCGCCATGGCCATCTGTACAACCTGGACTGCCCAGGGACGGGACGGGGGTGGGGGTCACCGAGCTGCACTCACCGCAAACACGACGTAAAACACAGACCAGCGAAGACGAGCGGAACAGGACCCCACAGACGGCGTGTCCCATCGAGCTGAAGGCCTCTTGGGCCCGAAAACAGCGTCCGGGCAGCCAAGCAGTAGGGGCGCCGGCGACGAGCAACTGGAAAAGCGGGGGCTCGGAGGGCGGGAGAGGTATAAGTACCTCTCCCCCTGCCCCCATCCTCCCGGAAGTAACGTCACAGAGGGACCCACTCGAGTACCCCAAATACTGCAATGCTGGCGAATGTGCCATCTTGTGGCACTAAGGGTGGCCGCCCTCCTAGGAGGGCCCCTTGCGTGGGCCCGGGGCAGCCTATCAGAGGTCAGTGCCCCCTCCACAGGCCAGCACCCCGTGCGGCCGCACTGGTCGCACTGCCCTAAAGCCGGCCCTGTGCACAGCTCGCCTCTACTATCTACCGATACAACGTGTTGCACAGCTCTCACACTCCTGTACCAGGCCCAGCCCCAAAGGAGGGGAATATTCTGATTATTCAGGTACCCTTCATAGGTGCATTCAGACTCGGTTCCAGCGGGTGAGCCGGGTGGGCCAGGCCCACCCAAACATGAGTCTGGCCCACCCAAACAGGATCCGTGGCCCTCGCAGTGAGGGCTTGAATGCAGGCGCGCAACGCCTTTGGGATCTAAGTGCTTCAACCCGCCCCCGTCGTGTGTGTCAGCCCGGCCGAGGGGCTCACACACACAGACAGTTTAGACATTATCGCGGCCGCACCAGAGTATCTCACAGGTCTTTTAAAGACCATTAACATGTTAACGAGGCTTTGTTTTATTTTCACCCCTTCATCTCTGCATGGCTAAAGGCAACAAATCATTTCTTTGACAAGGGTAACATTTGGTAACCTTTGCCTACTGTCCTGCTGCATTGATATTTCTTTTTCTAGGCAGTGCAGGAGAAAAGAAGTTTGTTTATTACTATTCACCTTTCCTGACCCCTGCAGCTGCTTATGACATCAGGCTGTGACACAAAGTTTGACTAATGGAGTAGGTAAGAGAATGTGTTACTATATTTTTTTCTTTTTAAAATCTGCACAGGCCCAGTGGGACACATACTTAATTTGTGCTTCATTTAAACAGTTTTTATCATTATCATGGCCGATGCAGGACAACAATAGGAACACAAAAAGCCCAGATAATGCTGGTGAATAATAATCCTGCTGGAGAGCAATCATTTGTCTGTTAGTAGTTTTCAAATACAGATGAACTGTATTTTTTGTGGAAGCTCAGTGGGTCACTGCCTTTGTCATAGAGATCCTTGTGTTACTTGCAGTTCAGAAGTTACATTCCTAACATAGGACAGTGACCAATGAACTGTCATCAAAGAGCTGCATACAAACATGAATGGTATAGTTAGAACTTCACATTTTTGGTTTTGTGATATAGTTAGAACTTCCCCAGTCTTTCATTATTCTAATGTTGCTAAAATGAGTATGTTTGGGCAGATATACAGTTTTATCAGTAAAGCTGACGCCCATGGAATACTCTTTAAATCCTAAAGTTGTGTTTCCCAGACCAAACCCTCTTAAAATATCCTGCCCACCAGCATGAATGACATGTGATTCATACACCTTGTAATCCTCATTGGCTTATGTGACATTCCCTATAGACTGATTTACATACTTGTTTGATTCATTGTCTGTATAATGTGTGCGTTGTGTAAAGTACTGCCACACACTACACTGATATGAGTAGCACTATGCAACAAATGAAATGCATATGAGAGAGGGGCTACGTAAAGATAAGGGGCACTGTTGGAGGGTGGCAGTGAGGGATTCCGAGGAGGAGGTAGTGAGAGGGGCTATGGAGCGATGAGGGTAACTGGTGGAGGGTGGCAGTAAGGGAATCCGAGGAAGAGGTCTAGGGGTGGAGGGGGGAGTTAGGGAGAGATGAAGGGCACTGGTGGAGGGTGGCATTGAGGGAATCCGAGGAGGAGGTCAATAGGGGGAGGGGCTATGGGGAGATGAGGGGCAATTGTGGCGTGTGGCTTTGAGGGAATCCGAGGAGGAGGTCAATTGAGGGGGCTATTGGGAGATGAGGGGCACTGTTGGAAGGTGGGAGTAAAGGTATTTATGGAGAAAGAGGTTATTGGTGCGGTGCCAAAAAAGACTTTGGCATCAGCACTCAAGCCGGCCTTTATGTTTTTGTTTATTTAATTAGCAGTCAGGTCAAAAGGGCTACTGTGGAACATACTTTAAAGTGCGTGCTAATTATATTTACTGTTGTATTCAATGTTTTAATTTTGAAGGTGATTTTACTAATGTTTTACCGGGAAAAATGAAAGTGGAGCCCGATGGTGCCGGATATGGGGCTGGGGCTCAAGGTCATTTGTGAGACAAGGTTCACTAGAGAGGAGTAGTGGATAATCAAGCCTGTAAGGGAGTGCGTTGCAGAGTCCATGGTCAGATGGAGGTCGTAATGAAGAGGGATTCTCCCTGAAGGCTCGCACAGAGGGACCCCGAGAAGTGTCACTTGCCTGATACTCCCACCTCAGAAACCTCTTCTCCCCATCTCAGGGACATTACATGGATTTTTTTTTTTTAGAGCGGTCACATTTAGAAGGAGATTTGGGATAGATTGCGTTTTACTTGGCCTTGTAAGACTAAGAAGAGATAAAGGAGGGCCCTGAAGCAGGACTGCCTAAACATATATGCGACAAATCGAGCCCGCAGTGGCCCACCCAAATGCACCCTTGGCCCACCCAAATAAAGATTCCTGGAACCGGGCCTGGGTGCATTCCAGTTCTCTGAGAAAGGCCGTCATTCTGTCCTTCTGTCCTTACGCATCTGCCCCGCCATCTTCGGAGTTGAGGTAAATGAAGCGACGGTCACTGAGCATCCCTGGCAGGAGGAGGGAGCCTGACACGAGGGAAGAGGGAGGTGAAAAGAGAGCTTTAAGGGGCTGAGGTCTTCATTTTCCTTTCGTTGTCAATCTCCACGTTGCCGGATTAGCGCGAGGTGTTCGTCACTGCAGCGGGCGCTGTCTGTCTGTCTGTCCCTCATTTAGCACGGGAGAGGACCGCGGGAATGGCTCTCGTGTGACATTGACACTGCTTGAAATGTCAGCGCCGGGACGCGCGTCACCCGCCCTCCCCTCCCCTCGGCAGCAACAGGCCTCACTGTAATCCCGTGATTTCCCAAAGCCACGTGTGATTACATCTTGCCTTTTGGCAAATTGTTTGTCAACGCACAGTCCGAGCCAATGTTTTTCTAGAGATAATACGTAAGGCAAGTAAATCATGCCCCTCGCTGACAGGCGCAGTGAGCGGAATAGCGTCCCTTCCCCTTGTGCCTGTGGATAAACTGGGCAGGCTCACAGGGCAGGCACCCCTGGGCAGGCCTCGCCTTGTCCCGTATCAGGATGAGCTGTGGGTTTGCAGTGCCCAGCCCGCGCTATCCAACGCTTTCTCATAAAGGGCAGAGCGGTCGACTTTGGAGATTATAAACAAGATTCGAGTCTCGGCGTTACCTCAACATCCTGTGATTCTGGGCAAATCACTCCCAATCTCCCCATGCCTGCCTAAACTGAATGTGTCCTTCTGTTATGTTATTGGTGCTCGTGCAAAGCGCTCCGATGCCTTCGGATCAGTTCGCGCTATATAAAACTGCAAAAGGAGACGGGAGGGGATGTTTCAGCCGGCCTGCTTGCTGTTTGCCCGGGGAGATGCTGACGCGCTATCGGAGGCCATCTCAGTGTGTTTTTTCAAATGTCATCTGTATTAGTATTGCGCGCGAGGAGCCGCGCCAGGCATTCGTTTCTTTCGAGACCTTCCTCCAGTCTGTGGCATATCAGTCGGTGACAAGTGACATTACAGAAGGTCATGTCACTTTTAACTGCCTGCATTACATCTTTCTGATTTCCCCCGTGCTCTCCTCCTTTGTTTGATTAATATTATTTAATTTCAGAGCCTGTACAGGAAAGCATGATTTAAAAAGACGTCGAGGTTTCATGTAAGGCGTGTTTATCTCATAATCCGCTTTTGTGAAACGTGTGGCCAATGTAATGTAACATTTTTCGTTTTTTTGTACATCATTTGAGTACACAGTATAGAATCTGCAGCCCAGGTCTGGGGGCTTGACGTGTAGTTATAAGTGCTTTAAATGGGCCGGTACTCACCGATACTGAGTACCGGCACTTCTTCCCCCCCACCCCCACCCCCCAAAAGTACCGGCAGTTCCCCGTTACCAAATAGAGTACTGGTACTCACTGGCACACATAGTCATGTGAGCATGCATCGCATTTCTACACTGCGGCGTATGCTCACACATTAGTGATTTCGCAAGGAGGGCAGTAACGCCATGGCGCTAAGGCAGAGCAATGTGTGACCCAGGCGTGCAACACCCAGTAGACTCAAAGGGCTTCAGCCGCCCCTCCCCGTCATGTGTGGCAGCCTGGGCTGAGACAGCTTTCCGGGCACACACAGCCGCACCCGAGTACTTCACAGGTCTTTAAAAGACCTTTTGCTTGTTAATGAGGCTTTCATGTGTTTCACCCCTTCTAAGAGCCCCTGCAGCTCCACTCCGCCTTTTGCTTGAAGAATCAGCCCCCCCCCCCTGAAATCCTTCTTGGGTTCTGGAGTAGCGTGCTACTTGCCGAAAAAGCCCTTCAACGTCTCGCCTCGTCAAGGGTAGTAAGCGCTATATAAATGCAATTACAATACAATACCTTTGGTGTGGGTGGATTTGGACAACTTCTACAAGCCCATATCATGGGAAGTGTTGCAGTGATTAAGGTGCTTTCATGGGTGTTTGAATATTGTTAAGGAGGCTAATGGGCAGAGAGTTGCCTCCATTCAGGTGGGTGAGGACCAGGGCTTCGACTGACACGGACATCTGGAAGGATGGATGTCTGGAGGCAGAGCTCTTACTATACTGGGACAGGCCCATATCCAGTTACCTGTCACAGATGCAGAAATGACTAGATTCGACAAACAGTGAATGTGATTGACATCCTACAATAATCACAAACGGGGACATTCAGTTTTATTTCTGCATGTCAAATACTGTCTGCCTTGGGGAAGGGACACTTACAGCCAGCCCTTCACCTCCTTTTATAGCAAATTGATGCAAATTCACATATCTTTCTGGGAAAATAACTGTAGTTTTCAGCTAAATAAAGTAAAACCATCTATTTTAGGTGTGGTTTATCTTTCATTTGCTGCCTTCTTCTGGATGCACACCCAACACTCCAGCTTGCGAGTTTCGCACCCTCAGAGTGCCACTAATGTGTTGTGACAAAAGTATAATATGAACATGGATTTCCATCCATGTAAAATTAGTGAATTGGCAAAGTGGTACACAGACTACTGTAAATATTGTCCCAAGAATGTAGTTGTCTGTTTAGATGGGGCCAGAGGGCTAGACCCCTTAGGCAGGGAGCTTAAGAACCACCCACACCACTACAGACCAGGACACATATCTCTGCACTGGAAGGAGGGAGCAGGCAGGGAAGTCAAAAGAAGGAAGGATCATGGGTAGCCAAGGAATCGCAGGTATGTCTTTCCAGGACAATGCTGTGGAGGCATCCATCTGTGTGCGGCAGTGACCAGTACAGAGATATGAACGAGAAGTGCCAAATGTCTGCCCCTCTCAATTTCCACTACAGCAGTTTAGACATCTGTAGGGTTCCACTGCACTATGAGGTGCACCAGACTGGTCATCACCAGTTGACACAACAGCTGGCGGTGTCTGGTATTCATGAAAAAAGTGAGCCGCACAGTAGGAGTGGGAGCACCGGGGAACCCAAAGCGCCCAAGGGAGGAAGCCAAACCTTGGACTTGAGGAGAAGGAGCAGGCCTCAGGGAAGCTTTGAGAATCAAACACATGTGGGTACAGGGTGCTTCCCATATCAGAAACAGTGGCTACAGCAGGCCTGCTGACCACCATCATCAGTGACACCGTGCTCATCTGTGCTTGGTTAAATGTGCCTCCATCCCTTTACTAGCCCCTCAGAATTTTGGACTCGGTTTTGCTGGGTGGCACAGTATCTGAAAGTGAATGAAAGGGTGAAATATTATTGTTCTGTTGGGAGACCCCAGATAACTTTCTTCTCCCATGATCACTAGCATGACAACTGATGGCTTCCTTCCACCCGATCAGAGTTGCATTTGATGATGTAGTTTTTTTTCCTTTAATTACTTTTCAGTAAGACAAGTCTCTGCACTTTTAATGTTTTGTTTAATATACAGGTGCCTCTGACACAAAGGGAAACCTGACAGTTACCTTTCAATAGTCTGTCAACTAGTACACCTTAATACATGCAAGGGCATCAACAATAAATTGCAGAGGGAAGCAATTTGTGATCATTCACAACCCCAAAAAATTCTTGCTCCCTTCAAATATTTTTTATTAGACCCACCCATAGACCCGCCTCTAGCCCCACCTCCTTGCCACGCCCCCCAGCTCAATCTTATGAGTACCTGCACTTTTTTCCCATTTAAAGCACTGATTATAAGGTATACTGCGGACCCTCGTTTTTCTGCACCGGCACACCGACGGAATAAGAGCCGGATGTTTATTGCTTCAGGCGCCCAAGATTCCCCAACAATTTCTACCAGGAGCGTAAAGCCTGGAGGCTTGGCATTGGCTGCCAAACTTTCAGTTGTGACAATGTTGGTTTATATATGGGAATTGTTTTTTAAAACTGTATTACAAAAAGACGGCTGCCTGAGAGTGCACAGGCCTGCACATGCATGAGCGTCCATCTAGAAATTATTTTCATAATACAGTTTTCAAAAGCATTGAAAAATGGTGTTCAATGCATGCTCATGCTTTTATTACAAAAACACAAAGATGGCAGCCCATGCATGCAGGTGCATTTGAGTACATGCAACTGCACACACATTTGGCCATATTTGAATGGGTTTTATAAAAGAAAAATCTGGTTAAAGAAGGTCTCCCACGTGTGTACGTGTGTTGTAATAACCCACTTTTCAACAACATGCATTTGCACACGTGGGCAGCCATTTTCAATTGTTTGAAGTCCCAAAAAATAAAATATGCACCAGTGTGCACCAGTATGTGCATTTGAAGACACACAAGTGGTCATGTAGCAGAGTTGAGGGAACTGTCTTGTCCCCAAAGGAAAATAACATTAAAAAAGCAAAGGCACACATTGGGCAAATAGTCCCTGGCACTGAAGAGGACTACTTTTTGTGCAGAACTGCTCAGTGTGCAGGAGCATAATGCTATCGCTAACAGTCATGCAGCCAATCCCTGAAGAGGGCCCAAGCTGTATGATATAGTGCGGTGGGCAGAATTAAAATGTGAATGACCTAACAGCAGATTAATGCATATTGAAGGCAAACTGAAAAACCCCAATAATAAATACATAAATACATATATATATATATATATATATCTCCACAAAACTCCTTCCCAAGAAAAGAGACAGAGACCCAGGAGGAAATGGTAGGAAGCCTTCTTTTATTTACACAATGGCGAATGCATTTCGGCAGCCTTCTGCCTTCTTCAACGCCCAAAGCGTCATTTAAGTGGTATATATATATATATATATATCTATATATATCATGCTCACTTTCCGTCAAACTCCCTTTCACTCGCGGCCAGGTGCTCTGTTGCGGGATGACGGACACTACGCTGGTCTCCAAGACCACTGCTTCAGAGTACAAATGATGCACCAGCACTCGCAGGAACATGACCCAATCTTATTTTATTTGGGTACCAATAACACACAACTAAACGCGTTTCGGCTGCCTCCTTCGTCAATAGTGGCTGGCGCGGCCATGAGGCAGGTTTAAATACATATATTTCATTAACATAAACAAAGGACACCCAACTTGCTTTCAGTCAGTGTGTCCACCATTTCTCAATGGGTCATTTATACCTTATTTGTTCTCTTTTTGAATACCTTATTCCCAAATCATGGCCCTTGATGGTCTTTTGATAATGTTGCCATACACAAAATTAATAAACATTCATGTAATGCACAAAGGAACAATAATTAAGCCCTGAATGGGCACCAGTCTGCTTGATTACATTTCTCAGTTCAAACATCTAAAGCTGATAACTTAGATATGTTCAGTGTTAACAAGATTCACACAAATCAGAGTATCATTATAAATGCACGGCCATCTCCTCACCACTATTAAGACCCCCCGGTCTCTTAGTCTGATTATCAATTATATGCCGTGAATAACACACAAAGGTTAAAGATTTAGGAAGAGAAAAACGGAACACTCGCCGCAAAGTTAGAAAGCATGAATCTGCATGAGTGAGGTAAAGGGAGTTTCTGGGAGTGGATGGAAGAGATATAAGAATTTTTGAAGACTGCACAGCCGTGGTATTTGGTGCGCTGACATTTAAAAGTACTAACCACGGGCTTCTGAGCAGAGCTTTGGCACCGGCACTTATTGTATTACAAATTTAGCACTGATTTCAATTTTAATTAGTCCGGTAGTAAATATTATTCTAAAATATATATATATATATATGTATGTATCCATCAAAGCAGGATGCCCAAAGTGAAGAGGCCACAGGAAGTTCAACTCTTGCTCACGATTTTAATGACACCTTGCAAGCAGGCAAAAAGACAGCAATTCACTGCAGTGAAAAAATAATCGCCAGACGCGTTTCAGGAAGTTCGTTTTCCCTTCATCAGTGGCATGTGATGAAAGAGAGCAGGAGGCACAGTTCATATGGAACACCTTAATTGCAAACACCTGCCCAGGTGGGCGTGGCCATATACATAGCCTTCTGGGTGCTGTAGTGTCCAATGTTTCTTCCCCAGTGGGCGTGCTGTCCTGTTCACGAAAATGAACACCAAATAAATCCCAAGTGGGTAGCTGCACTTTGCCATCAATTGTCTGCCCCGCTTTGTAGCTGATATTATGGAGTGATCAGGTGCCACCCTGCAAGGCGCCAAATCTGCTTCCTCCCTGTTCGTCTTACACCCCAGTGGTACAAGCTCGGGATCCGCCACCAGCGATGGGCCTCTTCTCAACCGAGACCGGCCGATTTAAATCCATCAAAGCAGGATGCCCAAAGTGAAGAGGCCACAGGAAGTTCAACTCTTGCTCACGATTTTAATGACAGCTTGCAAGCAGGCAAAAAGACAGCAATTCACAGCAGTGAAAAAATAATCGCCAGACGCGTTTCAGGAAGTTTGTTTTCCCTTCTTCAGTGGCATGTGATGAAAGAGAGCAGGAGGCACAGTTCATATGGAACACCTTAATTGCAAACACCTGCCCTGGTGTGCGTGGCCATATACATAGCCTATGTGTGTGTATATATATATATATATATATATATATATATATATATATATATATATATATATATATGCAAAACACATGCAGGAACCCCTTTGGAATCAGCCACACACTAATTCGATATTTGAAACTCCTTTATTTCCAAAACCTTGCCAGCAGGGTTTCAAAGGTGACGCCTTTCAGAAAAGTACAACTGCCATATGCATTTCAAGAGCTGGACGCTCTCTTCTTCAGTGGCCAAATGTCATCAGGTGCTGGAGCACTCACCAAATATACTCAGTCCCCGCCCTTTTCGGGCGTCAGCCATCACTAGCGTTTCTGGGATCTGTAGTCCTCATTAAACAGGTAGGTGCGCTCCCAGCGAAATGGATGCAAATATGAACCCTCGTGGGTGTGAAAGCAAATCTCCATTGGCTGCCTGCCTTGCTTTGTAGATTTCTGGAAGGAGTGTTTAGGGGTTATCCCTGCAAAACCCCCTAACGTTCGTGTCCACATAGTCCCCCTGAATTAAGAGGGCTGGCTCCGCCTCAGCAGCGAGCTGATTCCACGACCGGGACGGCCGTCTTCAATGCAAAACACATGCAGGAACCCCTTTGGAATCAGCCACACACGAATTCGATATTTGAAACTCCTTTATTTCCAAAACCTTGCCAGCAGGGTTTCAAAGGTGACGCCTTTCAGCAAAGTACAACTGCCATATGCATTTCAAGAGCTGGACGCTCTCTTCTTCAGTTGCCAAATGTCATCAGGTGCTGGAGCACTCACCAAATATACTCAGTCCCCGCCCTTTTCGGGCATCAGCCATCACTAGCGTTTCTGGGATCTGTAGTCCTCATTAAACAGGTAGGTGCGCTCCCAGCGAAATGGATGCAAATATGAACCCTCGTGGGTGTGAAAGCAAATCTCCATTGGCTGCCTGCCTTGCTTTGTAGATTTCTGGAAGGAGTGTTAAGGGGTTATCCCTGCAAAACCCCCTAACGTTCGTGTCCACATAGTCCCCCTGAATTAAGAGGGCTGGCTCCGCCTCAGCAGCGAGCTGATTCCACGACCGGGACGGCCGTCTTCAATGCAAAACACATGCAGGAACCCCTTTGGAATCAGCCACACACGAATTCGATATTTGAAACTCCTTTATTTCCAAAACCTTGCCAGCAGGGTTTCAAAGGTGACGCCTTTCAGCAAAGTACAACTGCCATATGCATTTCAAGAGCTGGACGCTCTCTTCTTCAGTGGCCAAATGTCATCAGGTGCTGGAGCACTCACCAAATATACTCAGTCCCCGCCCTTTTCGGGCGTCAGCCATCACTAGCGTTTCTGGGATCTGTAGTCCTCATTAAACAGGTAGGTGCGCTCCCAGCGAAATGGATGCAAATATGAACCCTCGTGGGTGTGAAAGCAAATCTCCATTGGCTGCCTGCCTTGCTTTGTAGATTTCTGGAAGGAGTGTTAAGGGGTTATCCCTGCAAAACCCCCTAACGTTCGTGTCCACATAGTCCCCCTGAATTAAGAGGGCTGGCTCCACCTCAGCAGCGAGCTGATTCCACGACCGGGACGGCCGTCTTCAATGCAAAACGCATGCAGGAACCCCTTTGGAATCAGCCACACACGAATTCGATATTTGAAACTCCTTTATTTCCAAAACCTTGCCAGCAGGGTTTCAAAGGTGACGCCTTTCAGCAAAGTACAACTGCCATATGCATTTCAGGAGCTGGACGCTCTCTTCTTCAGTGGCCAAATGTCATCAGGGGTTTTGCAGGGATAACCCCTTAACACTCCTTCCAGAAATCTACAAAGCAAGGCAGGCAGCCAATGGAGATTTGCTTTCACACCCACGAGGGTTCATATTTGCATCCATTTCGCTGGGAGCGCACCTACCTGTTTAATGAGGACTACAGATCCCAGAAACGCTAGTGATGGCTGACGCCCGAAAAGGGTGGGGACTGAGTATATTTGGTGAGTGCTCCAGCACCTGATGACATTTGGCCACTGAAGAAGAGAGCGTCCAGTTTTGGAAATAAAGGAGTTTCAAATATCGAATTCGTGTGTGGCTGATTCCAAAGGGGTTCCTGCATGTGTTTTTCATATATATATATATATATATATATATATATATATATATATATCCCGCCAATGGGAGGGTGCAGGACTATTCAAAAGCGCGGGTGGGGCAGCACCTTGAATAAACAGAGGCATCCGAAGAAGGCTGTTGTAGCCGAAATGCATCATGCCAGTATGCTGTTTTAAATAAAGCGCTTCAGAGGCAATTCCCCGTGTGGCCTCTTCCTTTCTGCATTGGAGGGGTTAGTTGGATGTTTTCACGCCGGCCAGAGGCGTGTGAGAGGCCCCATTCCGCAAGTTGGCTGAGGGATTACTGGTGTCTGCTTTGCAGTTTTTTGGTTCCCGAGGTATCGGATTCATCTCAGCCCGCCTTTTCGAGTGAGATAAGCAAAGGGCTGCTGTGAAATACAGCTTGTGATTCTACAAGGAACAGGTCGGACTTCTTTCCTGTTCACAGCCTGGCGGACACTCATTTCTACAAGGCTGGAATGTATATGGGGACCGAATGAAGTGCTTTTGGTATTTCATCATTCAAGACTTTCCAAACCGGCCACGAAGCGCTTTGTCCTGCCCAGCATTACCCTAATTGGATTGAATTATCAACATACTCCCCACTAACATCAGTCCCGGCAAGGTGATTCCTGGGAGTTGCAGTGCCTACAACACTGCTACAGATGGGCAGTCAGGTGATCAGGGACTGTATGCACTCCCGCCAATGGGAGGGTGCAGGACTATTCAAAAGCGCGGGTGGGGCAGCACCTTGAATAAACAGAGGCATCCGAAGAAGGCTGTTGTAGCCGAAATGCATCATGCCAGTATGCTGTTTTAAATAAAGCGCTTCAGAGGCAATTCCCCGTGTGGCCTCTTCCTTTCTGCATTGGAGGGGTTAGTTGGATGTTTTCACGCCGGCCAGAGGCGTGTGAGAGGCCCCATTCCGCAAGTTGGCTGAGGGATTACTGGTGTCTGCTTTGCAGTTTTTTGGTTCCCGAGGTATCGGATTCATCTCAGCCCGCCTTTTCGAGTGAGATAAGCAAAGGGCTGCTGTGAAATACAGCTTGTGATTCTACAAGGAACAGGTCGGACTTCTTTCCTGTTCACAGCCTGGCGGACACTCATTTCTACAAGGCTGGAATGTATATGGGGACCGAATGAAGTGCTTTTGGTATTTCATCATTCAAGACTTTCCAAACCGGCCACGAAGCGCTTTGTCCTGCCCAGCATTACCCTAATTGGATTGAATTATCAACATACTCCCCACTAACATCAGTCCCGGCAAGGTGATTCCTGGGAGTTGCAGTGCCTACAACACTGCTACAGATGGGCAGTCAGGTGATCAGGGACTGTATGCACTCCCGCCAATGGGAGGGTGCAGGACTATTCAAAAGCGCGGGTGGGGCAGCACCATGAATAAACAGAGGCATCCGAAGAAGGCTGTTGTAGCCGAAATGCATCATGCCAGTATGCTGTTTTAAATAAAGCGCTTCAGAGGCAATTCCCCGTGTGGCCTCTTCCTTTCTGCATTGGAGGGGTTAGTTGGATATATATATATATATATATATATATATATATATATATTACCTACTGGCGATAGCCAGTATGTATATATAGTTAGGATTGTTTTCCATAGGGAAATCGCAACATTCTATTGGGAATAACTTTGGCGCCGGTTGAGGACTCTTCCTGAAATTTTCCTTAACTTTGCCTCACGGCGCTCCGGTCCTTCCCTGAAAGTTTGGGAGGGATTCGTCAAGCGGGGGCCGAGATAAAAGGGGGTCCCAAAACGTGTTTTCCCCATGTTAATTTCCATAGGGCGGTTGGACTCACTTTTAGCCCGACCGGCTGAATGGTTTTCCACCAAACTTGGCAAAATTGTAGGGACTGGTAGCCCGATGTGCCTTTGCTATGTCTCAAGATATGTGCTCCAGTGGTTTTTACGAAAATTTACTTTGAAAAATATATATATTGGGCTACATTGGGCTATATATATGTTAGAGCCCAAATGTAGCCCAATGTAGCCCAATGTAGCCCAAAGATGGCCACCAGAGACAAAAAAAACAAATGAAGCCCAAATATCAGCCAGGTGTAGCCCAACTATAGCCCAATGACAGAATGTCCCAGAGTGTTCTAAAGAACAACTAGAGCGCTAACAGTCTTACTTATGACAAAAGTATGGCACACCTGAAGTCATCTTGATTGGAATAAAGTGTTAACACTTAAAACATTTAATTTGCAAAGGAACAAAATGAGGGGGTTCATTTTGCCATAGAAATTATGATTAGTGCTGAAGAAAGAAAAATTAGGGCACATTTTGAGTGACTTCTCAAATCCTCTTATATTTCATTAAAAAAATTCTGATATGCAGTCTCCCAAGATGGCCGCCAGAGACAAAAGAGCCGGTGCTTAAAAACTCTGTTAGCAAAGCAGGCATTTGAGATTTAAAAAACGTTTTAATATATAAAAACGTTATCCGCTAATAAAATTAGCATTTAAAAAACCTTGCGAATTCAATGAAAAAACCATAGGTTTCAGGCCTTATATAGTTAGGAATTAGCATTTAAAAAACCTTGCGAATTCACTTAAAAAACCATAGGTTTCAGGCCTTATATAGTTAGGAATTAGCATTTAAAAAACCTTGCAAATTCACTGAAAAAACCATAGGTTTCAGGCCTTATATAGTTAGGAATTAGCATTTAAAAAACCTTTGAAATTCACTGAAAAAACCATAGGTTTCAGGAGTTATATAGTTAGGAATTATCTTTTAAAAAACCTTTGAAATTCACTCAAAAAACTATAAGTTTTAGTGGTGTTATAGTTAGCTGGACATTTTACTCATACAAAACCATTGACATTGCTCCTATATAGTTAGTTGTACTAACTATATTTCGCGCACCCGCAATCCACTGCTGATGATGTCACATATTAGATCATTCATGACATGGTCAGTGACATCACTGATGACATCTCAAATGACATGGGATCTGTAGTCCATTACAACAACTACAGAGGGCGTACAATCATGTGAACGCGGGGGTGAATGCCTTAACCAATGGGAGTCCTTCACTGTAATTAAAGATGTGGGTGGAGTAGTGCTGGGATTCCAATGGCATCTGAGGAAGGCAATTTACACGCCGAAATGCATCATGCCTGTGGTTCCATTAAAGACTGTCCAGAGACTCCCCGGTGTGAACGTCACTCCCTGGGGCTTGTTTTTTAAATGTGCAGGGGCCTCCAAGGACCCCCATGCCCTGGGGAAATTAATCATGCCTGTGGTTCCATTAAAGACTTTCAAGAGATTCCCCGTGTGGCCTCCTACTTCTCTTTTAATCGGAGTGGTCTTGTGTAGATATTTAGACGCTCCCCAGTCGCATGTTTTGGAGGCCCCATTCCACTAAAGAGGCCGGAGCATTACTGGGACAGCTGTTGCAGCTTTTTGTTTTGTACCAAGGTATTGGTAGCTTCGGCCCACCTCGGAGTGTGGATTAAAGACAGGGTTGCTGCCTGGAGCAACTTGTCACTATACGAGGGGCCTAGAATCACTACATCTCAACCCACAGCTCGCCTGTCATCTACATGAGGGGCTGGGACGTCGAAGGGGACTCGAGGCCACACAGCCCTCTCCCCCGAATACTTCAGGACTACGAATCCAAAGTAGCCCTGGAAAAGCGTCACACAACCCCCCATACAGTTCATAGCGAGCGCAGCAAGCAAGTCTGACCACTAAAAGGGTGCATTCTACAACACATTTTTCATTATAAATTCAATTGTATTTGTTTTTTAAAGCATAGTAAATTATGACTTTACTGTGCACCAGGGTACAGCAGTCTGTATAGGGACTTTTCAATGATTCCCTCGCAATCACCCTCTCGATAACCCCTCTCTCTCATCACTTTCATTTGTTTTATAGTGCCTCTCATACCAGTGTAGGGTGTTGGAGCATTTTACATTACACACACATACAGATTCAATTAATCATACGCATGTAAATCAGTGTATAGAAAATGTTACATAATACAAAGGAAACTGAAAGCTGTAGGATTTACATGTCATCCATATTGGTAGGCATTTTATGAATGTTTGGTCTTGGGACGCCCAAATGTAGGATTCAGAACTTAACACAGTGGTTAGGGTTGAATTTAATAATAAAATGTATTTCTACCCAAACAAACACTTTCTTAGCAACATTAGGATAATGAAGGACTGGGAAAAAACATAACTTTCTGAACTAGATTACAATAGTAACTTATGAACTTAACATTAACAAAATTATTTCTGTAATAAAAGCAGTAACCCACTGAGCAATACACATAAAATATTGTTATGTGATCTGCATAGTGCACACTCTTTTCAGCAGGCATATTAACTCTATGCACTATCTTAGATGAGTTAAAACTGCCACTAGACAAAACGATCTCTCTCCAGCAGGTACTTTAATCACCAGAGATATCTTGGCACTTTTATTGTTAATACTGTTGGATATACAAGGAACTCCTGCACTGTGACAAAACCAGCCCCCAGTAACAAAAGTGGCCCCCCACCCTTTCAGTCTCCCAGGGAAATGACTGATGCCCAATACGGTCAGTCTGACCCCATCCCTGAGCGGTTTTCAGTCCTTGGGACCCCATTGTCCGGAGGATGGTGTGATTTTTCAGGGGGAAGGGGGCACACCGCCCCCCCCCCTTCCGGTATCATTTTCGGACCCAGCAAGCCCTTCCCCTGTGTTCCGGTGTGATTTTTAGGGGATATGCATGCACTCCCATCTCTGGGCTGATTTTGGCCCTGGGGATCCCCTCCCCTGGGGCCCAGTGTGATTTTTAGGGTGGATTATGGCCCGGGGAGCCCATCCAGGGACCCTTCATTGTTAATTGTGGGTGCCCTCCACTGTTAAAGGTGGGTGCCCTGGTTCCCACCCAAGGCACCCCCATACTCTTGTTGGGGGCCATGGGGTAAGCCCCAAGGACCCCGCAGCCCCAGCTGCCTTCCAGCATTAAGCAGGAGCTGCATTGCTCCCCTGCATGGAGCCGCTCCCAATGCTGCTCCCTCTGGGCAGGAGCAATATTTTGATCTGTTTCCTTGCCCGTTTCGGTGTGACGAGGGAAACAGATCAAATGTCTGCTCCCAGTCGGCAGGAGCATTTTCATTGCTCCCGCATGCTGGGAGCGGACTTGGTGTTTGCTCCCGCTTGGCAGGAAATTAACAAATGCTCCTGCAAAGCGAGAGCAAACACAGGTCCCCCCCTCCATCACGAGCCAATGCGGGCAGGGAAACCCCTGTGTCCTTGGGGTGGGCTCCCTGGGACAGAGCTACTGAGCTGGCCCAGAGGCTGAGCTACCTGAGGCCCTTAATGGCTTGGGGGGGGGAGTTGTGTGGCCCCATCCCCATTTTCTTGCATATCGGCCACTCTCCCCACATAAAGTATCTTTGGCCCCAGGGGGGTGGGCTCTACAGGACCTCTGGAGGCACAGGGATGCTGTTTGCACTGCCGCCTCCCCATATAAATACTTTTCAGCTCCAGGGCCTCTGAGAGATTGGGGAGATCGGGAGATGGTAGCATGGTCCCCCCTCCCCTTATGAACAAATTTCGGCCCCAGGGGTAGGCTTATCAGGGCCTCTGGAGACTCAGGGAGGGGATAGCATAGCCCCCTCCCCTTCATGAATACAGCCCTGGGGGTGGGCTCCCCGGGGCATAACCATAATAAATGCGAACCAGCTGCCTTTTTTTAATTCAATCTCGCAAGTATTTTCCGGAATTGCAGCATTTTTTACAGATTTTCTTTTCTTCTTTTTTTTTTGCCTTGGGGGTCTTTTTGGGTCTCCCATCAAATGGCCTATGGGGGAAGGGTATCTCTACCCTACCCCCTTATACATTTTTTTTAATTTCAGGATAGGGGGGCAAAGTTTCTGATTCCTGTAATGGCTGCCAGCAACATTATTTTCTCACGTTGCTTGCAGCTAATATGAGCGATCACTCCCACAGGAATCTCACTCCTGCAGCAGTGAGATGGCCCTAGAGAAACAAAGCTCCCTGAGTGAATCAGAATGCTCTATTTTTAATTTGCCGCTCCCTCAAGAGTCTCTATCGACTCTCACGAACCCAACCCTCCAGATATATAATTTTTTTTTAAACTTGATTTCTCAAAAACTGCTGAACGGGTTTACACCAAATCACAATCTGCGGCCCAAGATCTAGCTTCCTGCCGCATTTTGTGTAATTCCGTTAATCAGTTCTTGCTATATCCCTGTCTAAAGAAGTCTTTGAAAAATGCATGGGGATTTTGCTTTTTTTTACCCCAATTTTTCTCAGCTCCAGCTAGACGAATCACCCCAAAACTTTCCACAAAGGAGCTGAGGTGGATGAACATATTTTGAAGTAAGTTCTGAGAAGATTTGTCAAGCTGAGCCATGGCTATTAGTAAACCAAAAAATGCTCTTTTCATGGAAAGGCAAGCCTAAGCATACCTACCTAGTGGCAACCGCCACTAGATTGTATAAGTATAAGTAGGGAGGGGTATAGAAATTCTGTCTGAAGAGAGAGGTCTCAGCAGGGAGATTAATGTATTTCCAAACTGGACTACCCTCACCCAAGAATACAGGACATGAGATTTATGCTAAATGTTTGAACTTGTGAGACTCTCGGAAAAAAGGGAAACATCATTCAAACAACATAGGTCATAAAAGTAGAGGGTAGCTCTGAAAATAGCCATTTTGGATAAGTTTTCAACAACCTTAAAAAATTAGGTTTTCAAAATGTTTAAAGAGTTTTTTGTATTTTGATTTTTAAAGGGTACAACAAAATTATACAACTTGAATTGTTAAACAAACACCAACAGCATCTCTGTAAAAACAAAAGGAAGAAAAACGTACAAAAAATAGTTTAAAAAAAACTACTGCCCATGTCTGCTCTCGTGCTCTAGGACAAGCGTTTCCTGGGTAGAGGTGATTCTCTCTAATGAAAAAACTATCTGCATGCACAAGCAGAAAAATTACGCTTTATTAAAGAAAAGCAGGGTTACTATCCATTTGTGCACTTAGAACCTGCACAATCACAGTATCTCCTGGATGACGTTGAAGCCCCGCAGCAAAAGCTAAATATACCCATGCATGCCTTTGCAGATGCATAGACCTGAGGTGTCTCCACATCCCTGTGGTACTCATGCTATATTATTTATTTCTGCTCCTCGGGCCGCACTCTTTGCTGCAAAATTTACAGGTAACGTACTTCGCAGAAACTTTCTTGGCACCTGTCTTCATTTCAAAGAATTGCCACACCAAGAATTGCCTGGGTTGGAGGAGCTACGCTAGCAACCAAGATGGCCGCGTAAGCTCCCGGCTCCGCTGACCTCCGCCAGCAGCTCGAATATCCTGCCTTTAATCCTGAACTCACACCAGATTTCCTTGTTCGTGAAGTTTTTCTGCCTCTGAAGGTGCAGTCCCGAGTTTTCTATCTCATCGGCTGACGAAGATACGCCGTGTTTCCATTCTCGGCCTAACAACCTGTGGGAGCCGGGGCCTCGATTTTTAGCCTACCCGGGTTGGAAGTGATCAACATCGGCCGTGAGACCTGGACTGAGCCCGGTCTCCCGAAGTGTGCTGTGAATTGTTGATTTTTGGTGACAATCCTGTGCATGACCTACACCGAGGACACACCAGCGTGTCACACCGGCTGCCGTGGTGGGGGTCCGGTGCCCGGGGACCTTGCTGCCCTCCCGGGG
Source organism: Lissotriton helveticus (assembly GCF_964261635.1). Classification (NCBI taxonomy): domain Eukaryota; kingdom Metazoa; phylum Chordata; class Amphibia; order Caudata; family Salamandridae; genus Lissotriton; species Lissotriton helveticus. The sequence goes on along the minus strand of NC_136059.1, from coordinate 690,082,852 downwards.
TCGGCGGGCTGGGGCCCTCGCTGGCGGCGAAAGTGTGTTCTGCTAGACGAGGAGCGCCCACTGTTCAACATCAGATTTGCGTGGCCTGTTACCCCGGAGTAGCCGGCCTCCGGGGTTCAAGTCCTGCTCTGTCGCCTACTGAGAGGGGATGGAGCGGACGGAAGGCACGCCATCGCTGCAGGCCGTTATGGCCGCCATTGGGGCACTCCATTCGCACACCATCACTGTGTTCCGGACACTGAATGTGAAAGTGGACGGTATCCTTGAACCGGAGGACGACTCCTTGTTAAGTTTCCAGCTACCTGTGGTACCAGCGGTGCACCGGACATCTGGAATCGAGGTCCCCGTGCAGATCCCGGATTCAATGAGCCTTGGCGGTCCCCAATTAGCAACAAGTCAGCCCGTGATTATCTTCAGCGTCTCCTGCTCGATTCTGCTGCCGCCTCATACATCTATGGACGGTCTTCTGCGTGGTAACATGTTTCTCATTGACTGTTTGAGACATTCGCTGTTCTTGGACACCTTTCCTCGTTCGATCTGTGAACTTTTATCCGGTATTCGATCCCACTGTACTGACATGAACTTTTATGAACGCTTTGACTTTTCCTTCAAGATGGCAGCTCGGGTGAAGAAGACTCTTATGAAAGATCGTACTGGCCAGGGCTGAACTTGATCGCTTAGATCTGATATAATAGCTTTATGCAATGCCGGGGTTGTGCCTAAACTGTGACGGGAGTTGGGTGGCTTTTGTCTATACTCCCCCGACTGATTCGTATATTTTGCTGAATGTTGGCTTCATCATTTCTCGGGGTGGTTGCTGTTGGCGGGGGGTACGGGAGACCGGGAGTGTGTTTGTTCTCTCCTCCTCCGCTTTCTCTCTTTTTCCCTTCTTTTAGGGTAGTTCTTGGGCGACAGGCACGCTGCTAGTGGGATTAAGCCGTAGCCATTGCAGGGGTGCAGGGTGGGGGGTTAGTGGAGGTTTTTTTTATTTTGCCTTTGTTTTGTTCTATGGCCCTTTTGTCTTTCCTTTTTCCTTTCTACGAGAGGTGGGCTGTTTATTCTTCACGGATCCTTTATTGTCCGGGTGTTTACGCTGGCTTTAATTATCCTGTATCATTGGGGACGGGGTCGGGCGGGTGGGATTGTTTTGGATCGTATATTGGACTGTTTATCTCTCTTTCTAATGTGCGTACTCGCGATAGGACATGTGTTCCTTACAATGGTTGCTTTATATATATTTCCCCCGCCTGTCCCCGTTCTGCATTTTACCGTTTGACACCTGATATCTGTAATGCCTACTCTTGTCTTACTGTTAAAATAAAAAATATATAAATAAAAAAAAGATTTCCCTGGGTTGCTGACATGGCTGAGCTGGTGCAGAAGCCCCTGGCTGTTCATCTGAATCTGATTAAGACATATTTCTACTAAAAGAGAAACAGGATAGAAGAGCAAGCCAAATAAGTTTCGTCTCACTAAAGTCGAATAGCTAAATAAAACAAAAAAAGGATGGAATCTTCTTCTTCTAAGTAAAGATATCCATATAAAGCAATCAGAATCCTTCTATATGGTGTGCTTACTCTCAGGAGAGTAATGACACCTCAAAAACAGATTGCTGCTAACATGTCTTGATATCAGAGTTATAATAAGTGAGCAAATACACAATTTCTATTGAATATTTATCTGTTTAATACTCACCCACATTTTACAAAGGTTTTTAGTAAAAATAATTTTACTAAAAAAAATGTCCGAACACAGCATATATTATAAAGTCATTCTACCATACATGCACTACAAAAATAAATAATTTACTTAAAAAATGTAATTTACTTATTAAAAAACCTAGTAATTCATTAGGAAAAACAAATGTTAAAGTAATGTTGCAGTCAGGTGTAATAAAAATATCTGTTTTCATTTTTAAAAACCTTAGAAATTCACTGAAAAACCAAAGGTTAAAGTAGCGTTATAGTTGTGCAAATTTCTCAGTGACAACATTAATGTTCTAAACTACAAAAACCTCAGAAATTCAGCAGTTATAGTTAGCAATGTAACTATAACATGGGCCACGCCATGCACTGCTTATGATCTCATATATGATAACACTCATGACTTATTGCATGACATCATTGATGGCATCCCAAATGACATAATTGCAGACCTCACTGTTGACATCATCCAAGCTTTGTTTTGTCCCATATTGCTCTATAAATTACTACGGTATTAGAGTCCAGACATTAAGAACAAAATAGCGCAGGAGCCTATCAGTCATCATTACGGTCATCACAGACACAACTTCCTTAGGTGTAGAAAGCATGCATTTTTTGCGTGATCTCTCATATGCTGGGGAAATGTTCTAGGGGTGACGGTCATTGTTCTAGTTTTTTTTAAAGTTCTCATTTGTGTTTATTCTTAACTCTCCTCCACCATGCTCCCTTAAGTCTGTCAAAGTGGGTGGTGTTGACATTTACATACTTATGTTACTTGTGAAGTGATATTTTGGAATTGAGTGTTATTGCTGTACTTTGTCACCTCAACAAAGAAGATGTAACCCAAAACTATGATGAGTGTAAGTAAGACCACCAGATTACAGACTAAATTGACAAAGAGATAGCCTGAGAGATTGAGTGTCTGAATCCATTTTATTTATATAACCGGCAAGTCACCGGTTCCAATGACAGAAAGATAGCTAGGTGTTTTTATAATTTTGCTGTGATATCTAAATGAACAAAAAACTGAATTAGTCACCATTGTGATACATGGTGGAATGTACTCCTGATGAGCCTGAAACAGCTGCCTCCCAGATCTTAGTCCAGGGCCACACGCTTTTATTTTGAGGTGAAACCAGTAGGCATTGGGGTCTAGCATTGCAGAATCAATCGGGGCATCCTAAAATTGACCTTGTGCATGAACCCTGTTATGCAGGACCTGTCTTACATAACATAGGTTGTACTTGGTGAATGACAGCTGATAACAGTCCTCTCTCTAATTTATTCTGCGCATGGATGACGATGATCGCTTGTACAATGCTGGTACCCAGTAAGTCACCATCAGGCAGTACTCAAAAATGAGAAGTCATGGAAGGGGCACCTACTTGTTCAAAGCTCTGATTTTTTTAGCCTTGCAGACCTTATTCACAAACATTTGATTTCATAAATGATGGAAAAGCAACTGGAGGTGCCTCACTCTAGAAAGATGCATCTTGAGCGATGCAAAAGATATTAGCGATACACCTGAAACTTGAGTAGAAAATCATTCAAGGGGGCATTTCTGGCCAGATCTTGCAATGGTCCCCACAATGTTAGGATGGTATGTCAATTAATACTATGCAGACTCAGTGAGCAAGCATTCAGATGCTTACTAACAATCCAAAACAGTCAAAAGCATTGATGCTTGAAGGGGCCCAGAAGCAGTGAAGGATACTCTAAATTGGTCCCTGCACAGGAATGATCCGGGATAATCCACTGACCAGCCAAAGCTGACATTCACTATATACTTCTCAGGTAGAAACTGAAAGCATTTAACTCATAGGGCAACTTTGAGTAGACCATTCAATGGGTTCAAGGTGTCTTCCTTTACCGTAATATTCAGGTGAAAACATCTGGATCTGGGCCAGCAGATTGGTGAAATAAATATAAATGGGCTATAATACCCCGCTGTACATTATAAAGATATTGCAAGTTTCAAGGAGTTCCATAACCATATTTTAGAACAAGGCCAAAGGCTGAGTTCCTTTATAAAGTTGTGGGCCTCTGAGGTGACTTACAAAATCCTTATCATGGACAGCAGGGGTACTTTATCCCATATAATACATGGTCACACCATCATCTTTCCCATAAATCACTGAACACTTTAGTAGTTCTTTCATATGAAAGAGAGACCATGTTTGCAAACATGAACAATTTTAAATAGAACCTCTAGTGCAAAATTAAACACATCAATAACCTGTTTAATATTGGTTGCAAAAAGAAATTAGAAACAGTTCAATACAAGTCAGCTTTAAAAAAAAAAGGCTGCAATAGCTCAGAATGTGTAGAAACATGCAGAACGATTTGAAGTTTTCTATAATTATCTAAGGAATGCAAAAAATAGAAATGTTCTTCCTACTAGTCACTGTAAGCTAGAAAAACAGAGTAGAAGAAAGAAAAGCAATGTTTCATTTTTGTTGCGTTAAACAGCTGCTCCATGATCTGACCTGCCTATCTCGGCTGCTGGCAGCAGCTGATTTGACATAGTAACTTAACTTTTTACAGTTGAGCTCTGACGTTGTTTCTGCATAACTGGCAACTGGGTGTGTCACAAGTCACCAATTATAAAGAAACTAGAGAGAGGCATTTATACAGGGATTGCAGAATCAAATTCATTATATTGGTAAAAGAAATGCTTCTTCTGAACAACAAACAACCACCAAGCCCTAACACGTTCCTACCAATGTGGAGCTACACTGGTCCAGATGCAAGAATTACACTTGTGAATAAGTTGCTTTGGAACCATTTCATGATCAGAAGCCCAATACTTGAGTTCCTTATGGCTGATTGATCCAAGCATGCAAAGCATTGACGCAATGAACCCGTTGGAGAACCATTTGCAATCTTTGTCCAAGAGGAGGTTTACAATGTGGAAGGTAGTAAGGAAAACAGACGAAGAAGAAGTTGATATGGTGAGCACAGGACTGCATAGAATGGTGAGGCAGATTTACAGTTTCTCTGGTGCTTACTGGTTAAACAATGTTTGGGTTGCAGTATGTATGACTGATGAGAAAGTCTAGATTCATAATGATATTTCCAAGTTCACCATTGTGTTGAATGGTTTCAGGTGATGGGGGCTACTAATGATGACAAAGGGACAGTAATACAAAAGGAGTCTTCAATTTGAGAGAGTGGAGAGATTCAAAATATACCTTCCAGTGAGTGCAGAAGGAGACCAGAGTAATGTTTTGAATATTGTTAATTTTGCCTTACTTTTGTAGTGCAGTGCTCACTTCATAGGCATTTGTTTTTCTTCTCCATTCCTGGGTATTAAAGTGTGGAAGTATATAGTGATATCGGAGAGAGTGATTTTCCAGTCGTTGGATATGCTTTATTGGATTACTGAGTAAGTCGTCTGGCTAGAACTTTTAGAGCAGCAAGAATGGCATCTACTCACAGAGTTGAGCCTCACTGTGCCACGGGCATGAAACTTATTTCAGTCTCTTCCTGTGTCTGTGCATGTTTGAGTTTATAAGGGTCTTACACAGTGCTTTTGGGATCTCCTCTTACAAATGCTGGGAAAATGGTGTGCCTAAAATATATTCTACAGCAGACCGGACAAGTAACATTGGTTGGAGATTGTCAAGTTGTTGTATTCTCACATATATGCTCAATGTGGGAATATCAGGCAACAGAAATTAAATAGATAAGGATATATTTGTTATTCAAAGGTTTGATAGTGTGCTGAAGTTGGAAGTACTGGATAAACGCCCCACCAGGAGCAAGGTACGACGCTGTTCAGCTCCATCTCTAAACTGATCTAACTGGTCAATCCTTGAATGTCAACTAGTAACAAGGCAAGATTCCATGCAACATAGCTTCTTCAAGGTGAGCAGGAAACACACGAGGGACCTCATATAGTTTACATACTGTCCCCACAAACTTTGAACAATAAGAAAAGCAATTAGCCAAATAAAGATGAATATTGAAGGGCATGGGCCAGTATACCAGCCATAAAGGAATGAAATAAAGAAAAACTAATAAATATTATGAGAATGTATATAGCAAATTCCAAACATAAAACTAGTAACAAAATATGAAAAGACAGGCAACATATTCAGAAGCTGAGTTAAAGTGCATGTTACAATGGACAGTAGTGAACAGTGGCGGCTCCTCCGCAATGGCAGAGGAACGACGCCCCATTTTTCATTTGCCAGCTCTGATTCAGTTGTGCAGGGAGAGGCAGGGCATGGGAGGGTGGAAGAGGAGTGCTCATGTGTGTTTGGCCGGCCATCTCAGGCTGACCAAAACACACATGCACACCTAGGCTTCTCTCGCCTGGCTGCATTCAGCAGCTGGGCTGGAGAAACACCACAGACTCCATGACCTGAGCAGGGCGTCTTTCCTGCCCTTCAGGCCAATCCCTGTGCTGGTCTGCAGCACAGGAATTGGCTAGGAGTCTGTCCCAGGGGCTGCTAGGACCCAGGAAGAGGCCAGCAAGGGAGATGCGGGAGGCGGCCAGCTGCATCAGGTAAGTTGTTTTATTTATTATTATTAACATGCCCCCATGCACTCTCCCCTTTCCCCCACCTTCCCCACCACACTTTGTTAATGGCAGCCGTTGCTTGTAGTAAATACAAAATACTCAAAAACATTTTGAGTAAAGTCCATTCAAACAGAAAGCTTTTCACATAGATATCCAAAGATAGCTGGGGAATCCAGTCAGCACCGTGGTAGAGGGAGAGTGAAACAACACCTGTAAGCAGCTATGCATCTCTTCAGCCCTCCCTGGCCAGGGCAATGCAAACCGTCAGCACCACAGCAGAAAGTGAGAAAAGCAACACCACTAGTCATTTGTAATAATAACGTATCTTTATATAGCACTTCTTTCTGTATTTCTGCTATTTCTATGCGCTACATACCTGATGTTAGTATTACGCAATTGAATGATACTTATGCATGTTGAAGTGACAGCCCAAAAGGTAACCCTGATGCTGTTTGTGCTTTGGAGGTGCATTGCACTTGGGGACAATCAGTGTGCTACATGCAGATATTGTGAAGGTTTCCGGCAGACCCTAGCATGCGTTGTCATATTACATCAAGCGCTAGACTACCTGAGCCCTGTCGGCAGGTCGCACATGAGCTGCTCAGTTAAGGAGTCCCTCTCCAGTGAGTGAGAAGATGCCTGTCTGTAACCGAACAGGATGAGCAGGGGCGCACACTGGGAAAATATTGGGTGGGAGAGAGTTTCACCACAAACATCGTCCCTTCCCCATGACATGAAATACAGCTTAGATTCTGATTCTTGATTCTTCTCTGCTTGATCAGAATAAAACAAAATAATATGATGTTATACAAATGTAAACATTTTGTTTTAAATATTGTAATCCCTTAACATATGTCAAAATATGCCATATTTTCTCATGCTCTTGTATCCACGTCTCGCCCTCTTCCTCTGTCTCCCATTTCTGAAGGAATGAGGTTACCTAAGGTGTTTCATTTGATATGCTTGCATTGCCTTTTAGCTGATAATTTCCCAGCTTCAACCGCTTGTAGCCTCAACATCTAATAATGTTTGTAAATTAAAAAATTATAATCAATGTGCATCATTATATAACTCAGAAAAAATACCTTTAAATGTGTGGCCTATAGACAGCTTTACTGTATTGCTAGCCTCATCTTTCCCCAAAAAAACGCCTTATATATTTTATTTTCATCCATAGAGCATACAGGGTTTTTTGCATCAGTTCTCTTCATCCACTGATCTGTTCGTGTCATCCAAATATTGTTTCCGTCCGCCACAGCTAACAGTATAGAACTGTGAGTAAGCCCACTTCAGCTGCTGACTCTCTCCACTGGAAGTGACAGCATTTTGCTTGTGCGCATCCATCAAAAATTAGTCCACCTCCGTGCCTGGGTGGTAGGTCAAACCTGTTTTTATTTCTGCTTGCATTCGACTATGTTTTAAAATGAGTAATTCTCCAGTAATGGTTCGTTTTTTGCAAATAAAAACACTACCTTTAGATGGAAGGATTGTTATTTGTATTACTTTTAGTGCCTTGCACATACAGAAAATGGTACATAACAATAAACATCACCGGTTTGGCAAAAGTCAGACCTCCTGGTTTTGTCACTGCTTGTTTGCATTAAACTGCAAATGTCAAACGCTCCACTCCATATGATACTTCGATGCCCTTAGTTTAAGCATCCTCTCCCTACTCTAAGAAGCGTTTTATGGCAGCAGTTCCAGACCTGCGATGTTCATACATTTTATTATGTGAAATCATCTGTAAAATCATCTGGGCTACCAAATAATAGAGTATCCTAAAGAATGAGTGTGTTTCCTCCGGAAAGGTCTTCGGGGTGATTCGGCTCCTCCCTCCCATCCGAGATGGGGCCTAGCAGGAGTTTTAGCCAGAGCCCCTGCCGTTACCAAGGAGAGCTGCAAACGGATCCGGGGGGTCACGACCCGCGTGGCTCTACGGATGTGCGCGCAGGAGCGCGAGAACATTCGGTGTTTCTCAGCTTACAGTGTCAGGTGCCCCCGGCTGCCTAATGGCGGGGTCAGCGGGGTGCAGCGATGGAAGTGCTGCGTTGGCCGTTTTTTTCTCGCATGTGTTGGTGGTGCACAGGGTTGTTCTGTGAGGTTGATGCTGACCTGTATCACCGTATTGTTCAGCAGCATTTTCTTGGTGTGTTTTTTTCAATATATATGTTTGGCTCCTGGCTAAAACGGTGTAAAAAGAACGAGTTCATCGTGATGTTTCTACTGGGAATTGAACTCCACATAATCTCTGTAAATGCGTGGCATAATTGTGAAAGTCTGCCAGTAGCGAGAAAACCGTGCACCCTGTGAAACTTCCTCCCTTGCTTTCCCTTTCATGGTGATAAACTGGCTCCCAGTTATTGAAGCATTTGGGGCTCCCATTTGATGCCTTGATCGCTGACCCTCCCCCCCCTTGGGATGTTGCAGTATTCTCCATCAACTGGAAAGATGCATGTAATCTCCCAACTGGTACAGAGACCAGACACATCGCCCAATAGTTGCGACACCGGGATGCTCCAAAACACCCCAAATCTGGCATTCCACAGAAGGAGAAGCATATCATCTGCACACAAGGAAATGTTATGCTCCCCATCATGCAACGGTGTGCCCTTCTCCTGGCTCTCCTTCCTGATAATAGTTGCTAAGGGTTCGATGGCCACCGCAAGCAACAAGGGAGACAGTGAGCATCCCTGTCTTTATCTTATATTCTGCCCCACTTTGACTCTGGTCCAGGCCCTGGCATACAAGAGCTTTAACTGGGCCCAGATTCATTCTGCGCATTACCGAATGCATGTATCACCATTGGATAGTTTTAAGGGCTCTACACAGATCCAAGGAAATAACCACAGCCTCTGGGAATCTCTCCTGTGGTGTCTCATCTAGCACCTGGAAACATTTGTCTAATATTTAAGGAGATGTTCCGCTGTTGAATGAATCCATTTTGATCAGCATGGATCAGCTGCTGCAAGTGGGGTTGTACGTGTTTGGCTAGTATTTTACTACGTATTTTATAGTTGAGATTGTGCATCAACAAAGAGTGATAGAAGGAGGTATCGTTCAGGTCTTTCTGAGCTTGGGCGGAAGGAAATTAATAGTGCCTTCCTACATGTAGGGGCAAGGCACCGTCTTCCCAGGTGACTTTGTACATCTCTGCTTGGTAGGGAATCACGAGAGGAGCATAGGCTTGATAGAACTCAGCCGGGAGACAATCCAGTCTGGGAGTCTTCCCTATAGTGAGCTCTTTAATGGCTCCTCATATTTCCTGTTCTGTAATTTGCTGCCTTGGCTAGAGTCTGACTTACTTTGAGACTGTGGGTAGTGTCACCCTGTCTAGAAACACCTCTATGGCCTCGTCATTGGCAAAGCATGAACCACTATAAATTTCCCTAGAATGTTGTGCAAACATGTCATGGATATCTATTTGACATCTCCTGTGCTGCCTTTGAGCACTTGCACTCTGCGCCCCCCTGGGTGAACCAACAATGCTAAAAACCTCCCTGCGCTGCCACTTTCAGAGTGTCATGTCGCTATATATTCCTTATATGACAAGAGCGCAGTCACTTCACCACTTCTACATGTCTCATCTGCACTTTTAGGAGATCCAGGTTCTTGAACTGGTCTGCTAGAACACGGTACTCCAGTTCTCAAAGTGTACTTTCTAAATGGATGAATTCTGCTTCTAAGGCCTTAAGTACTCACACTTGTTTACCCAGGCAATGCTTCTGACCACCACTTTGAAAGCCTCCCATTTTGTGTGTGCATGTGTAGTGTGATTGGTATGGTGAAAGTATTACTAATAATGTCCTCCAAGGATTCTTGGAAAACATAATCTCGCAACAGGTCAGGGTGTAGCCTCCATGTGGGGACCGGGGGCAGATTCCTCCCCTAATCCACCCTCATCATCAGCAGGTTGGGGTCCGAGAAGGTGTGGGCTAAGTATTCTTCCTGTGTAGCCATTCCTGCCACCATTGAGGAGGCCAGCAGTTTAACCAATTGGACATGTACATTGTGCTCCAAGAAATAATATGAGTATTCCTGTATTTGCCCATTTCTGTTTCTCCATGAGCTTTGGAGGTCTCCATTATCCACTTATTCCTGGAAGTGGCATTCCACGCTGTATGCCATGGAATCTTGCAATAGCAGGGTAGAGGGGTCAAGAAAGCCATCTGATGCACAGTTAAAGTCCCCTCCCAGAATTTTGGTCTCTAAGACTGCATTGATAAAAGTTAGGACTAGGGAATCCAGGAACTGTATTTGGTGCACATTGGGGGCATAGATACTACCAATTACTAGTGGTGTCCTGTCAAGCATCCCCATATCAACATGCACTGCCCACTTTGTCTATCACTTGGGATGTACTTTCCTAAAAGGCCAATGCCTGGATCCAGATTATTATTTCACTTGAGAATGTTGAGTAGGTGAAAAGTTGCCCCCTCCATTGTCTGTGGAGCCTAGAGACCTCACTCCTCACTAAGTCTGTTTCCTGGAGGAGGAGGGCAAAGTCCACACATTGCAACAGTCTTCACACACTCACCATCTCAGCACCATCTGTGCAGCCCCTCTCTTCAACCTGCCTTCATCTGTGGATCATCAACATAGCAGGGCATTTAGACATCCTCTGCCCCTAGGTTGACCCAGCATCTACCCCACGTATCATCACTAAATCATACATCACAGATCAGCTGTGCCTGAAGTCAACTTTGGGCCTTGTGAAGAGTTCTCTGAGGCCAAGTCTGTTCTCTCTCTGAATGAGTCAGACACATGATTTCTTGATTCCAGTCATTGCGAGCCTTAAACTTGGCTCACTGCCAATCTGCTCTGATCTATCAATGATTTGGAGGAACTGTGGTAAATATTTTAGTAATTTACCTTGATCGGAATTTCTATAATTATCAATAAGGTCAAATATGAAGAGCAGAGTCCGTGGTGGTTCGAAATCAGGGTCTATAGTCAGTAACTCGAGTTAAGGGAGAGCTCCGTCACCTGAGGAGGATTGGAAGAATCTCTAACTTTATTATCAGAACACAGTGTATTTATACATAGAAAAGAGGAAGGAGCTTCCCTTTAATGCAGGCACGTGTCATATGTTGCAATAAAACAGAAGTCATGACTAAAAAGAGGCTGTATCATGAAAAGAGGAAACATGGCAGAGGAGATGAGGCTGCGTCATGATTAAAAGGAGGAAGCACAAGAGAAGCAGAAATGTGGAGGAATAACCATAGGCTGGTTCCTTAGATAAGAGAGAGAGAGATGGTCGTGACAGGATGTCTATTTGTCGTGTTTCAGCATCCTGGGGCTCTTTTTCTCGGAATTGGTTGTTGTGGTTTAGCAAAACGGGGCCTATTTCTCGGAATCGGCCCGATTATAAGGAAATGGTTACAAAAGGGGGGTTTTCTTCTCGGAATTGGCTTGACCATAGGGATGTACAGTTTGAGTGAGGAAGCTGGTTCTCGGAACCGACCTGACCATAAGAATGTACCTTTGAATTTTAGAGGAAGGCGAGTGCGCGTGCAACTTGGTGTGCTCGTGATCGGTTTTGCTCATGTGTTCGTTTTGTTCGTTTCCAACATGATGGGCTCGGGGACGTGACTGAGAGGGTGTATGATGGGACATAAACTACGAGAAATAATCATTTTCCACATTCCCTCCTTGTCTCATAATATACCCTTTTAAAATTCTTCTTCTTTTCAATCTACTTCTATACTCATTAGGCCGTCTACTTGTTCCTGTAACATGGGGGCATATTATCAAGGGGGTTTATCTCCGCTTTTTTGGCTTTAAAAGCCAAGAAAGCGGAGATACAATTATCTCCCTATTACCTAGCTATCGCTAACACCAGTTAGCGACAGCTAGCAGGAGATAGCGACCATCTTGGGCCCCACTTTGCATGTCAGTGATATTTATCACTAATGATATGCAAAGTGGGCGTGCCAAGATGTTAGCGACTGGAAACAGTCGCTAACATCGCTATCTCCTATTACCAACTTTTGGAGATATTCGCGCTAAGCGCGAATATCTCCAAAAGCTAACACCTGCCCTGAGCAGTTCTTAGCCATGTTATCCAATGGGAAGTGGATAACATGGCTAAGAGCATTAGCTCGGTAATGCATGAATATTGCTGACTTTTCAGCGATATTCATGCATTGCGGCCGTTTTTTATCGCATTTGCGATAAACCCTGGTAATACCAAGGTTTATCTGCGATAAAAATGACCGCAGCTTAGCGGTAAAAGTTTGTCTCTAACCAAGCAATAGCGATGATTATCGCTATTGCTTGGTAATATGCCCCATGATTCTTTCCTTTTCTTTCTTTCTGGACTGGGGTTTGGGAATGCAGGTAGTGATACAGAAACCACAGAGAGCTGGGCCACACTGAATACAGAGACAACAGGAGAAGAGAATGGCTAGAGCAAGACCTATGACTGTAAGCGCCTTCCATCCCCATGAGGACAGGAGGCCCCAGAGCCAACCCGTCAGGGACCAGGCATCAGTGTCTGCATCTAGTTTTCTGGAAAGTACATGAAGGCGGGAAATAGCGGAATACACCGAGGGTGCATTATCTGGAATGAATATACAGCAGCTGGACCCGATCAGTTCACATACGCCACCACGGTCGGCCAATATGATGTCTAGAACCATGCGGTTCTGCAATGTCATGAGTCTGTCGGCAGCCATCTCAGCGGTGATGTTGCTTAATGCACCAGCTGTCTCGTTTATGGCTCCCTGGACTGCACGAGTCAGTTGCCTTATGTGGCGGCTGTTGATCATGGGCCCCCAGAAAGGGATGACTCCTTTAAAGAAATCCCCACCCTCTTGGTCCGCTGTATCTTCAGCATCTATGGCCCCCCTCCGCCGTCTATTAATTACAGTCGGAGGGTCACTTAGATGGTAATCTGCTGGGGCGGTGTAGGTAGGGGTAAGGAGAAATGCAATGTAGCACTTCCCGGACCAGCCTCGGGGTAGCCAGGTACGTGCGTGAGGTCCACAGATAAAATAAGTGTTAGGGGCAGTGGCCATCGTTGGGAAGTTCAGGTCAGGTAGAGTGTATGTCTTATTACACTCACTGTCTCCCATCTTCTGACCATTGCCCTTACCCCTTACACAAAACAGGCCCTTATGGGGCACCGTCCATCCTCCATGCTCTGTCTGTCTCTTCTGAACTGAGAATGTTTCCCTAAAGGAGATAGTGTCGTTAAAGAGGGAATAACTGGTATTTTCATTATTATCTGCTCGCCCCTATATCGCGGTGAAATCTACCATCTTTTGAACAGCTCGTACTGTCTTTGTTTTGGTCTCGTTTCAGGTACTAGCGTTTTTGGCCTTGGTCTCAGGAATGTTCCTAACAGAAGCGGAGAATTTCATAGAGAGGCCATAGGTAGATCCAGCATAGCTGAAAGGGAGAGGGATAAAAGGCATACCTCCGTGTACGGAGTGTGGCATTAAGCCGCAGACCCAACAGTTAGTTTTGTTGATAACTAGTTGGTGTTGATGGAGTGTGGAAATGAATGTGTTATTGAAGAATTCTTTTCTCCTACTTTCGAGATGCGGGGGAAGATTTACGTGTGAATGCATCGTGTTGTTCAAAAGTGTAGGGGAAGAAAGTTGAGAAGCTAGATGAAGGAACCAACCTAGACAAGCCATGATGCAAAAAATAAGAATCATGATAGAGAGAAAAATGGAAACGTTGTTCTGTAACAATTTCGCACAATGAGTCTTTGTCTTCATGCTTTCGGCTGCTTAGTCTGAGTAAAGTGTGCACCAGTGACCGGACACTTCCCAGCAACCGCTTCACCAAGCGTCCGTCTTGGGCTTAAATAGTCACTGGCAGGCCGAGGTCAGGTGCAATGTCTCAAGTCCGTTTTGGATAAGATCGTAGCCGCGATTTGTACTCTTCTTTGGGCAAAAGTTCTGGAAGGGGTGAAATAAAGTCTGTCGTTTCAGTGTCTTTAAAGTCTGATGTTTTAGTGTCTCTGGTCTCGGGATTAGCAACAGCGTCCGAAGGAGTTGGTCCGTAGAAGGGCTTGCAGTGGCTTACGTGGAGCCACCCTTTTCATCCTTCGACTTTGACGGCGGTCCTCGTCGTGAGCAGCACCATCTTGGGAGACGTCCACCTTCTTTCCAGAGGGCTGGTTCGGTCAAAATTTCTGACGAGCACCCATTGACCAGGCTGAAGAGAGTGCTCGTCGGGCGTGGTCTTGTCTGGAAAGGCTGCAGCCACCTGTGAACGGCAAGAACGTACTGCAGACATCAAAGAAGCCAAGTAATCTGTCAGTACATTTGCATCAATGTCAGTTAGCTTTTTAGGAGATGGGACACCCCAGATATTCGGAGGCCTCCCATATGTAACTTCGTAAGGTGACAGACCCGTCCGGGAATGTGCCACCATTCGCATGTAGAACAGGGCGACGGGAAGGGCTGTCACCCAGTCTATTTGCTTGTCAGCGCATATTTTTGCCAACTTCGTTTTCAATGTTTGGTTATGTCGTTCAACTAGGCCTGCTGCTTGGGGATGTCTAACACAGTGAAACTTCCATGTGTATCCCAACAGTAAGGAGACTGCTTCCATTAATTTAGAGGAGAATGGTTGTCCATTGTCAGAGTAGATGACTCTGGGCAACCCATATCTAGGGAAAAATTCCCTCACCAATTGTTTAGCTGTCATTTGGGCACCGTAGTCTGGGACAGGATAAGCTTCGGTCCATCGGGTTAAGGTACAGATTACCACGAGGACATACTTATATCCTCGACATCTTTCCATTTGGATATAATCCATTTGGAGGACTTCAAAGGGGTGATCTGGAGGATGGAACCCTCCTTGTTCAACTGATACACTTTTCCCGGGATTGAACTGACAGCAAATCATACAGGTTCGTACTTTTTGCTTGGCTGTTGCACGCAGATGTTTGTTGTGCCATATCAGATTCAAACTGTCTAACATTCCTTTTTCTCCTAGATGTGCAGGACCATGGGTAGTTTCTATCATTATGGGAACCATTATGTCAGGGAGAAACCATTTGGATTTGTCTTTTGTTACCCAACCTTGATCTGTGTGTGAACCTCCCTCTTACTCCCATTTTCTCTTTTCGGTCTCTGTGGCTTGGTTTTGGATGTCTACTACATCTTTGGTGGGATTGATAACTGGACAGATAGTTCTAATGGTGATTCCGGTGTTTAGTGTTCCTGTCTGAGCAGCATGTTTAGCTGTGGCGTCCGCCAGAGCATTACCTATAGTGATAGAGTCTATGACTTTGGTGTGTGCTTTGCATTTTAGTATAGCTACTTCTGTGGGTCTGTGTATTGCTTCTAGTAGCTGGAGGATAAGATTTCCATGTTGGATCTTGGTTCCATGAGAGGTTAGGAAACCTCTCTCTTTCCAGAGGATGCCGAAGTTATGGACTACCCCGAACGCGTACTGCGAATCGCTGTAGATGTTGACTCGTTTTTCTTTAGACCACTCACATGCTTGTGTGAGAGCTATTAGTTCTGCTGCTTGTGCTGAATGTACGGATATTCTGGCTGTGAAAAGGACTCTGTTTTCTGTAGTGACAGCACAGGCTGCTGAAAGTTCGCCTGATTGGAGGCGCATACAGGAACCGTCTACAAACAGTGTGGGTTCTGGTGCACTTAAAGGGACATCTGTAAGATCAGACCAGGGCTTTGTGACTAGTTCGACTATTTCTAGACAGCCGTGAATCTGATTGTCAACTGGGACGGTAGGCAGTAGCGTAGCTGGGTTGAGGATATTGCATCTTTTGATGACGATGTGGGGTTGGAACAGAGTGACTTCGTAACCTGTGAGGCGAGCTATGGTCAAGTGTTGTGTCTGTGTCCTATTCAAGAGTAGTTCTACTGCATGTGGAACTTGTACTTCAAGAGAGTGTCCTAGTACTATGGAATCACTTTGTCGTATTGCTAGAGCAGTAGCTGCGACAGATTTCAAACAGGCAGGCAAACCTTGTGCAACAGGGTCAAGAGTGCTAGAAAAATAAGCACAGGGACGATGTTTGTTGGCTTGTGTTTGTGTGAGTACTGACAAGGCTGTACCTTCCCGTTCTGTGACAAAGAGGACAAAAGGTTTGGCATAATCAGGTGTAGCTAGGACAGGTGCAGAGCATAATGCTTGTTTAAGGGTGTCAAAAGCAAAAGTATGGTCAGGTGTCCATGGTAATGGGGAAGAGGTTGTGGCCGTTAACTGTATCAGGGGTTTGGCCAAGTAAGCAAATTGGGGAATCCACAGTCTACAGTAGGACGTGAGGCCAATAAAGGCACGGACTTCTTTCTGTGTCTTAGGGGTCAGGAATGTTAAAAATGAGTTGAATTCTTTCAGGTGTGAGTGCCCTACCCTCCTTTGACAGCAGGTGTCCTAGGTAGGCTACCTGCTGTAAACACAATTGTAATTTCGAGGGTGACACCTTGTGGGCATTTTGTGCAAGGAACATTAATACAATTCGTGATGCTTGTTCACATTCTGGTTCGGAACGTGCGGTGATCAGTATATCATCGACGTATTGTAACAATGTTGTATTTGAGGGCATAACAATATCGTCTAATTGTCTTTTAAGTGCCTGACTGTAGATACTGGGACTTTCAGTGTACCCTTGGGGAGCTCTTGTGAAACAGAAGCTACGACCTTGTAGTGAGAATCCGAATAGGTACTGACTGTCTGAGTGAATGGGTACACTGAAGAAAGCGTTCTTCAGGTCGATTACAGTAAAATGTGTGGCATCAGGATCTATAGCTGTTAGCAGAGTACTGATGTCAGAGACCACAGGGTATTGTGGTACCACACACTTGTTCAGTTCGCGTAAGTCAACTACTAGTCTGTAAACTGGTGGTGCACCGTCATCTGTTTTCTTTCTTACTAGTAAGACTGGCGAATTACATATGTTGGAAGGTACTTCTCTGACTACTCCTTTCTGTATTAAATCATCGATAATCTGGATAAGGGCTTGTTCTGCATCTGGAGGTAACTTGTATTGTCGGACAAGAGGTAGGACAACACCTTCTTTCAATGTGACCATGTGTGGTGTAATGTCCATGAACCCTACGTCAGTCGGATCTGTGGCCCATAGTGTAGCAGGAATGTCTCTTAGTCTGACGTCTAATTCTCGTGTGGTGAAATGACCTTTAAAATCTCGGAGGAATAGTCGTATTCCTTCCGGAGAACAGCATATCACAGCACCCAGTTCCTTTAAAGTCTGGATGCCGAGTACGTTTGATCCTGCTCGCGATTCAGACGCTACCTGTTGGCCTCCTGACCCTTGGCTGGCTGCCGACCCGTATTCATTACGTGACCGGCTCCTGCAATTCCTCAGGACCCCCGGTCCATCTATTACTACGGTCTACGAAGTTTTTCTCCAATGACCGATCTAGAAGATTAAGTATCTAGAGGTAAAGATTACTCCCAGCCGGATCCTCGGATCAGGGCTCGAGCTCTGCCTGCCTACAGCACTCCAAACGAGACAACCCAGTCCTGATGATGGTCCGCATTCACTAAGGACCGAAACGCCGTCGACTCCACAGCGCAAATTATAGGCGCATTCCGCTGTGACTCCAACTAAAAATTGCGAATTGTGTAACATAAAGTCGCTGATTGTTGGTCACTTGTTGAGCTAGTCACTGTATATATGTCACCTTGCTCACTCTGCGCCGTTTATCGCTGTTCACCATTTTCACTTGCGTCGCCACTTATCACTTGTATATATTGAGCACCAAGTTTTATCGGTTGTCATTTGAATTCTCTAT
This sequence comes from Lissotriton helveticus, assembly GCF_964261635.1. NCBI lineage: Eukaryota > Metazoa > Chordata > Amphibia > Caudata > Salamandridae > Lissotriton > Lissotriton helveticus. Next base: position 690,064,880 of record NC_136059.1, on the reverse strand, counting down.
TTACGTGCTGTATATAATCCCTGTGGCATGAATTTGTCTTTATATGATTTGAATATCAAGAAACTAAAGATCATTTTTTGACTTTAAACTCCTGTGAATAAGTGTCTCCTTGTTCTGACCGTTGTAATGGTTCGTGCATGCAATATAAATTGTCTTTCTATTCATACCTGTTGGGATACTGTTATTCCTTTATACTTCTGAACCCCAATCCCGATTGGTTTATGGGTCACACTCCTGTTCTTATTTACAAAACGAGTACGTTTTTGGGGCATGACTTAGTGAGTACCAAATCAGTGGATGTTGTGAGAGGATCAACTTGAAGTGATATTGGTTCAGAAACCTTGTTGACGACTGGTGTACCTGAAAAACTCAAGGAAATACTATTCGAGCCAGAGAGGGGTACCTAGGGAACTTCGTTGTGTTGTACTGTCGTCCTACTGGCCCCGGTGTCTATTAGAAATTTTAGGGACCCTTTTGGTCGACCGGGACTGGGATCAGTGGACGACTATCGTGTTCCTCCCAGCTGTCTCATGAAGTTGTAGGGAATTCAGGATAGGATGAAACTGGGTACTGATACAGTTGGGTGGCAGGTTTAGTATCAGTTGGAGGAGCTGCTGTGGGAACAGAGGGTCGAGGGGGATCGTTGCGAGGTTGTGTCTTCCCAGTGGCAATATTATGTTGTAATACTGGACAGTCACGCACAAAGTGGCCTGGCTTTTGGCAATAATTGCAAGTAACTTTTTCCTGTGACACTTGGGGTTATTTAGGGGTCTGTTGGATCGTATTAGTCTGTGCTACCAATACCTTCATTTTGGTATCTTTTGTCCTTTTCTTTTCTTGTTCTTGTTCATCCCTAATTCTATTTTGGTGATATTGGAGCATCTGAAGTGCTTGTGAAGGGGAGCTTGCTTGCCAAGTACTCTCTACCTTCAGTACTCTATTTCTGATCGTGGGCAAGGCATTTTCTACGAATTTGGAGACAAATAATCGACTATATGCGTCTCCACCTGAGGAGAGGCCGCTGTTGACGAGAAAACATTTCTCTAACCTTGTATAGTAGTCCCCTATATCCTCATCTGTTTTCTGTTTGCATGCATTGATAGCATCCCAATCTTCTTTCTTAGTGGTCAGCAACTGGGAGAGTATTTTAGGGAGAAGACGAGGGAGTTCTTGAACTAGAGATCCCAGGCCTTGTTCGGGATCACGGGTATTTTCCTCTTCCTCCAGAGCTTCCCATGTTACCTTTTTCCCTTCAACCTCCCAATCTTTTCCCTTTAATTTGTCATATGTCCCTTGAGGCAGTAGGACCTTGAGGAGAATGTTGAGATCTTTATAGGTAAAGGAACCCATTTGGAGAATATCCTTGAGTTCCCTATGGAAACCCGAAGGATCCTTTTCATGAGAAGGGACCATTTTCTTCATCTCTAATATTTCTAGTTTTGTCAAGGGAGTGTAAACAAACGTTTGTTGTAACTTTCCCGCAGAATCTACAACGGGGTGTACTTCTCGGAGGGGGGACTGGCCTTGGTCATAGTGATGGGGATTTGTGTCATAACTGTCTGAAAAATATTGAATATATCGCTGTTGCAGGTCGAGGAAGATATTAAGGAATTCTTGTCCCCTGGCCAGCCACCTCCCTTCTAAACAGTCTTGTAAAAAAGGATGTAACTTTTTGGGCGGGCAACCAGTATCCTCGTACATTGTAATGAGGTGTTGAACCATAATGATGCTAGCTAGCCTTTGAGATGCCAGAGGGATCGATAAAAACATTTGAGCAACTATATCAGGGCCATATATAGACTATTGAGATACCCAATGGGTGCTTGATCGAACTAGTTCCTTTTCTTGGGTAGCGAGTGGAGGTTCGTCGTCCATCCAATCATCTAGAGCTTCTTGTGTTCGTTGGAACAACCTATCTGTAGGGGCTGGCAATTTCTTAGTTTTAAGTTTGAATTCTCCACTATTCTGAGAACGAGGGATACGGGTGCGTACTGCTCCGTGAAAGGCAGTTTCTTCTTCCCTGTCTGTACTTTCGCTCTCTATTTCTTGAGTGGAGGTGCCTTTTCGATGGGAATCAGAAACCTTACTCGTAAAGAGTGGAATAAAAAGATCTATTTATTTTATTTTATTGTCATTTCCTGCGACTACTGCTTGATCTAGTTGTAATAAATCATTAGGAACTCTTTTTCCTGCACTAGCTATCATTCTGATAAAGCAAGTGATCATAAATCGTGAGAGGCATTTTCTATGTGCTATGGGTCTATTTTTAATGGCTTCTTGTAGGGCTTCTAAATTTTCTCCTGTTCGAAGAGCCTCATAAATCTTGTTTAGACAATTAGTGACATTCGGTACCTCCCGTATACCTTTTAGAGCCTCTCGTAGGCGAATGGAGATATCCGCTTGTGAACCTTCCCCTGGGGTCGGGTCATAATCGCACTTTAACATGGGTGGAATTCCGCTTGAGGTGTCAGAGATGGTTTCAGTCTGGGTGACTATTCGTCTGGCTGTTATCTGATTGGTTGGTATAAGCAGGAGGAGGTTCCATTAAGTAAGTAGTAATAAAATCGTCGGGTACAGAAGGAACCTTAGGACGTGGAGGTGCTGTAGGGGTATTAGAGTCTGAGCTAACCTCGGACCCTGTCTTTGGTGAGAGGACAGGGTACATACCCGTTATGGAGGCCGAGACCTCTCTTCTCTTTTACTCAAGAGTGATTTCATCATTCTGATCCTGTAACATCTTTATCTTACTTTCTTCTGACATTCTCTGTGCTTTCTCAACCTTCCCTTGTTCTTTCTGTTCTTTTCGATGTGCTTCCTTTCGCCATAGTTCTACACTTTCTAACATCGAGGATCTTGCTTTCTTTTCCCAACATTTTCTTTCAACTGCCATAATACAATTCAAATCCCATGTACCACTTTTTGGCCATCTGATCGCAATGTCTAAATCTTGAGTGTAATTTTCCCAAAGGTCTAAGTACAAGATGGCACCAAGGCCATACTTTGTATACATGAAATAACCTGGAGTATCCTTTGGGGGGACTGGTACATGTTGTTCCAGTAACCCCTTCCGGGTACCCAGTTTACACAGTTTAGAGAACAAAGGCATTGTATTAAATACAAACAAAATTTACAATAAAAATCTTGATATACTCTGAGTATCAGAGTACAAACGGACCGTTTTCTAGAAACCTAGAACCCGTCTTGACCGTGCTCTGAAAAATCAGAACCCATCTTGATACACCCCCAGCAGTACTCACCGAGGTGCAGAGAACTTGAAGACCTTGAAGATCTGGACACTTGATTACGCAGCGCTCTTGGACAGGGACTTGTCGGGGTTCAGAAGACCTCGGACTCGGCAATCTTCACAGGTTTCGGGCTCTGGGTCGAGACTTCCGCTGTCGTCCTCACCGCCTCGTATGGATGCTCAGACCTCGGTACAGCCTCTTTTGGACATGAAGGAGTTCATGCAGGAACACCCTCCAGCGTGCACTCTTTTGAAGTCCGTTGATGTCTTGAAGAGACCGGTTTGGGTCCGCATCACCGGCATGTGGGGAGAAAGGGAAGTTACTGTTCGGGCGCCAATTTACTGTGGTAAATATTTTAGTAATTTACCTTGATCGGAATTTCTATAATTATCAATAAGGTCAAATATGAAGAGCAGAGTCCGTGGTGGTTCGAAATCAGGGTCTTTAGTCAGTAACTCGAGTTAAGGGAGAGCTCCGTCACCTGAGGAGGATCGGAAGAATCTCTAACTTTATTATCAGAACACAGTGTATTTATACATATAAAAGAGGAAGGAGCTTCCCTTTAATGCAGGCATGTGTCATATGTTGCAATAAAACAGAAGTCATGACTAAAAAGAGGCTGTATCATGAAAAGAGGAAACATGGCAGAGGAGATGAGGCTGCGTCATGATTAAAAGGAGGAAGCACAAGAGAAGCAGAAATGTGGAGGAATAACCCTAGGCTGGTCGTGACAGGATGTCTGTTTGTCGTGTTTCAGCATGCGGGAGCTCTTTTTCTCGGAATTGGTTCTTGTGGTTTAGCAAAACGGGGCCTATTTCTCGGAATCGGCCCGATTATAAGGAAATGGTTACAAAAGGGGGGTTTTCTTCTCGGAATTGGCTTGACCATAGGGATGTACAATTTGAGTGAGGAAGCTGGTTCTCGGAATGGACCTGACCATAAGAATGTACCTTTGAATTTTAGAGGAAGGAGAGTGCGTGTGCAACTTGGTGTGCGCGTGATCGGTTTTGCTCGTGTGTTCGTTTTGTTCGTTTCCAACATGATGGGCTCGGGGACGTGACTGAGAGGGTGTATGATGGGACATAAACTACGAGAAATAATCATTTTCCACAGAACAACCCCTCGCGGATTTGCCTCTGTGGGCAACATGCACCTTTATAGAATTGGTGCATGCTGCCTTACAACTCCGTCCTTCCCATTCCTGTGGCTTTCCACCCAATGCCACACATTAGCAGAATTGTCAAAGAAGAGTGAGTAGTCATTCATAATAATTTTCATCTGCACTGGGAATCAGCGCATATACAGGAGGCCCAAGTCTATAAGTGCACTCTCAACCTCCAGAAATAACTCTCCTGCATTGCACCGCTAAAGTATAATAAGTAAAAATAGCCACCGGGCTGTAGTCAACCAGCAGGGGGCCTGATGCGTGAGTTTGTCTCACAAGGGTGTCTCTGTCTCAGTAGTTGAGGAGTCTGGCCACCAACTGGTGCAGCAAAGACACCAGAGGCAGGAGCCTCGCCAGTGCCCTCTGCGCCCTTTCCAGGAAAAACATCTGTGAGTGACCCTGAGGGCCACAATATCAGAAATCCACCTCTCGAGGTAGCCCACCATTTCATAGACTTCGATTACTTTAGGAATCCCCACCACCAGTACATTATTAAGTCAATTGCAGCCTTCTGCAGCCTCCATTCTCTTATCTAGCAGTTCCATTTTGTCCAAAAGGGCCGCCATCTCTGTTTTCAAGTCATCTTCTAATGAGGATGCGTGGGTTAAAGTGGATTCATTAGCCTTCACTTTGTATGACAATTTGCGATGATCATCCCAGAGGATATTGAGGTCAATCACTGCATGATCTATTTATCTTCAAGGACTTCCCTTTGTAGGGGTTATGGCTTCCAGGATACTGTCCAGTTTTTCCGGGACTGTCTCCTGTCCATATGATGCCTTGCAGTTTTACTCTGTCTCCCCCGCTGTTCGTACCCATCTGGGGGCACCCCTGTGGTCCTTAGTATATATGATGCACGCCATAAAAAAACGCTGTTACACCGGGGACAACAAATGATCCCCTGCGATGTTTGTGTGCTCTCTAATTCCAGCAGGTCCACTTCATTTCTCCATCAAGGTGCTGGGGTAGCATTGCGGTTACCCTAAATTGTTAGATTCAGCCCACATGGCACCCAGTGATCCAGTCTTCCCCTCCAAGAGAGGGCTCCTATCCTGCTATTAGGTTCTAAAGATGGTCGTTCACCAAGGAATCTCATTTCTTCCAAGGGGCTCCAGCTGCTAATTCCTTTGGGTCGTCCCCCTCAATCTGAAACAGAGGCATGGTCATTGCTGTCACTCCCAGGGTGGCATCCCAGAGGCCAGTTTATTGCAGCCATCCAGCCCTACCTCACTCCGGTGGGCTCCTCCGTCCACTCTCAGCTGGGCTCCGATGATGCTCAAGGGGTCACTTTCCCCTCTGCTGCAGTCCGCAGCATGTGGCTCCAGCTTCACCCGTGGTGTCTCCTCCCTTCAGTCTTGGAGATCCTGCCAGCCACAGCCGTCAGTGGTGGTTCAGGCCTCTCAAGCCTCTGGGTGCCACAACACCTTCGGCAGTCTCCTCTGTCATCGCCACCTAGTGCCACATATGACCCCGGTCTCACAGGTGCCTCCTCTTCTCAGGCAAGGGTACAATCGCCATCTTTATTGGTTACAGTGCTGCCTGATCGCCATCTCGCTGCGCTCTCCTCTCTCCTTCCCTTCCAAGCCAGAGAGACAGCAAGCCAGGCCCCTTTAATTTGGGGCCTGCATGGAGGAGTTCAGGGGTGTCAGAGTGGCACCAATGATGACAGAATTCCAGGAGATGCGGTGAAGGCAGCAGAAGCTCCCTAGTGAGCGGCCATCTTTTTCTGCTGCAAAGCCACAGCTCGAGTGCACCTTGTACTTGAGTTTGCACCAAAGACCTACACGGTGGAAAGCCAATCCACAGTGCAACATATACAATGCCTTTACAACAGGTCATCATAGTAAACTCTCCTCTATTCTTATCCTCCTTAATTGAGCAACAACATTCAAAATGACTGCCAACTCAACAATGTCATCTACTCTCGCCTCCTTAGGTGTCATCATCCCAAATCACTACAGTGGTTACCCATATCCCTGCAATCACTCCTTCTTTGTCTCCAGATGCTTCCCAGACTTTTGGCTCACTCACCTAGCACTGGGCACCTCTCCAGCCTTAGTCATTTGTGACATCTTTTTTTCTATTTATACCACCTTGTTTGGTGACATTACCTCCGCTTAAGCTTTTCATATTACCTATTTGACAACAGCATTAACATCACCATCCCTTCCCTTTATTTTTTACCTCCACTCCCAATCTAAAAATCTCATACTGCCTGATACCTTTAGACACTGATGGCCTTCCTCTCCTCAGTCTTAGCTTCTCCAAGACTGAAATATTCTACATTTCATCATTCTTTACCCAGGCTCATCTGGATTCCTCCATCTCTTTCCTGATACAGTAAAAACATTTCCACTTACCCAGAATATGAGAGTAAAATTTTACTCCATAATGAGGCAGGCATTTGTTATCAAGTCTACTCCTCAAACTCTGTTTCAGTGGAAAATGTGCTCTTGTCTTCCAGTTAACACTGCTAAATCCCTACTCAACACCTGTATTACTAAGCTTGAGCTTGACATCAGCCTCCTGGTCAATCCAATTGCAGCGTTCTTAACAAAACTACCAACTTCACAGCTCATCCTCTATCAACCTCCCACAACATATAGCCATTTTTTTCTAAGGCTACTGAATTGGTTAGCAATTAGCCACTCCTACAGCACTCTATAACTCCTAATTATTTTCTTTCAGTTATTATACAGCACTGTACCCATCCGTATCTTCCAGAACCTCTCCTACTATATCCTAACAGAGGCACAGCATTCCACAAATTCAATTACCTTTCTGTCCCCAAACCACCTTGTATCCCACCCAAGTTCAGGCCTCTTCAACTATTGTCACCCTTCCACTGGAATATTTTACTGAGTTATTTTTGGGCTGACCCTTCCCTTCCTATATTCTTTTTTTGCATTGAAGGTCCACCTTTTCACTTTCAAGGACCAACACATCTGACCTGATCCGGCATTGTTAGCCCTTGAGGTAGGTAGGTAGGTGTGTGTGTGTGTGTGTGTGTGTGTGTGTGTGTGTGTGTGTGGGTGTTTGTGTGTGTGTGTGTGTGTGTGTGTCTGTGTATGGGTATGCGTGTGTGTGTACACACATACACTCTCACTAGAAAAAACAATAGTTAAAGTAACATAATTAGGTTTAATGGTCAGTAACAACATAATGTTTTCAACTCTGAAAACCACAGAAATTTACCAGTTATAGTTATCTCAAGTAACTATAACTCGTGTCCTAAGGGAACTATAACTCGCGCCCCCCCCTGCCTTGCCCAATTTTCTCATCAATAATTTCATTGCAAATGTTACAGTGATATTATCAATGATGTCTTCGAAGATGTCATGAGTGATGTAATATGTGGGGTAATTAGCAGTGCATGGCGAGGGTGTGAGTTATAGTTACCTTAGGACACAAGTTATAGTTACTTGAGATAACTATAACTGGTAAATGTCTGTGGTTTTTAGAGTTTAAAACGTTTCTTTGTTACTGAATGTTTCGCCTAACAATACCGTTACTTTAACCTTTGTTTTTTCAGTGAATTTCCAGGTTTCTTTTTTACGTAAAGTAATATTTAATTACCATATGTAAATCCAACCCCCCGTGCATGGCCTTCGGCTGTTCATAGTGGTTGGTTGCTGAATGGCCTGGCCTGCAGCCAACCCCTCGCTGTGGAAACCTTTGGCAAGCGGTGTAGGACTCCAATCCCTGGAACCAAAACATATATATATTAAGGGGAGGAAGGTGTGCAGCCCCCCTCCTCAAACCTTAACAGGCCCCGGGAACCCCATCCCCCAGGGATAAAGTGAATAAAAAAGGGTAAGGGGACCACACAACCACCTTACTTGAGCCTTATTAGGCCTTGGGGACCCCATCCCCTCGGGGCTAGATACAAATAAACAGGAGATCAAGGTTTGCAGCCTTCCTCCCCAAGCCTTCTTGGGCCCGAGGACCCCATCACCTGGGTGCAAATATAATAAAAAAAAGGAGAGGCCCCATGCGGCCCCCTCCCCGAGACATATTAGGCCCGGGAACCCATCCCCAGGGTTGAGTAATTAAGAAATGGAGGGGGGGCTGAGCCTATTTAGGCCCCTAGGTCCCCATCCCTTGAGGCCGAAATGTAAATAAAAAGGCCTTCCCGAGCCTTTTAGCCCCCTTCCATGCACAGTTTCCTCATCAATAAATGTATTGCAAACGTTGCAGTGAGATTATCAATGATATCACAGCAGAAATCATGTGATTTAATATGTTGGGGTAATTAGCAGTGCGTGGCGAGGACGCAAATTATATTTACTTGAGATAACTATAACTGGTGAAGTTTGGTAGTTTTTGGAGTTTAAAAGATTACATTGTTATTGAACATTTCACCTAACTATAACTGTACTTTAACCTTTGCTTTTTTCAGTAACTTTCTAGAGTTAATTTTAGCGCAAAGAAAATTTTTATTACCGTGTTTAAATCCACCCTCCGCCGTGCATGGCCTTTGGCCGTGTATGGGGTGCGTTGGCAGCACAGCCTGAAGCCAACCTCTATTATGCAGCAAACTCCATGCTGTGCGGTGCGTGGTGGGAGTTGGCCAACCCTCCCAAAGGCAGCCTACCCCATGAGCAGGACCTTCGGCCATGTGCAGCGGGGTTTGCCAGAGGACCATGTGGTCCCCCTCTCCTAAGCCTTATTAGGCCCCAGAGACCCCATCTCCTGGGACTCAGTAATTAATAAAGGGAGGGCTCATGCTGCCCCACTCACTGAGTCTAGTTGGTCCCGGTGACCCCAACCCTGGAGCAGAAATTTAAATAAAAGGGGAGGGGAGCCATGCAAACGCCACTCCCCCAAGCCTTATGGTGCCCCGGAACTGACCATATTCCCTGGGGTGGAGTACTTAATGGAGGGAGGGGGGAATGTGCCCCGCAAGCCTAATTAGGCACTAGGACTCCAGCTCCGGGACTGAAATATAAATAAAAGGGGAGAGAGTCATGCAGCCCCCTCTGTGAGCCTTTTTAGGCTCCTGGTACCCCTTACCCCGGGGCTGTATCATTTTGAAAAGGAGAGAGAGGCCACGTGAACTCCCTCCCCAAGCCAATTTTGGCCCCGGGAATCTCATTCCCCGGGGCCTGTCTTTATAATAGGTTGATGCACACCAAGGCACCCACCAAGCACAACGATGTTGGCTGCAGGGGGAGCCCCAGGTACTCCGCAGCCCCAGCTGGCTCTTCGCATGGTGCGGGAGCCGGCATTGGGGGGAGCGGCTGCATTTGAGGTGCTCCCTCCAGGCAAGAGCAACATGTTTTTACAAGGCAGGGAAACAGAGCACAAGTCTGCTCCCAGCTGACAGGAGCATTTTCAAAGCTGGCGCCGGCTGGGAGCAGACTTAGTGTTTGCTCCCATTTGACAGGAGATTTGAAAATGGCTCCCGCCAGATGGGAGAAAACACAATTCCCTGCCCGCACCGGTGATGGCAGGGAAACTACTGTGGCCTGGCGATGGGCTCCCTGGGACACAGTAAGTGAGGCGGCCCAAGGGGCTGGGGACCCTGAGGCCATTAAAGACTCTGGGAGAGGGACCGCATGACCCCCACTTCTGTTTTAATTACGTTCCTGGGGATGGGTCCCCAGGGTCTCTTTAAGGCACAGGGAGGAGTGTCCCTTGGCCCCTTCCCCTTTTTTAAGGATTTTGGCACCAGGGGATAGGGTCCCCAGGGCCCTATCAGGCTTGGGGAGGGAGGTCACGTGCCCTCTGCCCTTTATTAAAATGGCAGCCCTGGGGCATAGGGTACTCTGGGACTTGTTGGGCTCAGAGAGGGGGACCACACTCCCACTCTCCCCCTCAAAAACCATGCGTCGCCCCGCACGGGTTCTGGCCCACCCCGGGGAAGGGGGGGTGTTTAATAAAATAAGTGACAGACCTCACACTTTATATTTTTGGCCCCAGGCCTAAGGGGAATGAGTCCCAAGTCCTAAGATTGCTGCCACTACTTCCTGGTTGAGATGGTGGCAGTTAGTCAGATCACAGTAGGGGAACTGTTGGATATGCGGATCCTCCGCGGCATGAATGATACAATTTTTCTCAGCCTTTATTTCTTCAAAACTACTGAACGATTTACACCGAAACACAAAAAGCACTCTTTCTGGACCAAGCTCTAGCTTTCTGCCAGATTTGATGTAAATCCATACAGTGGTTCGGGCTGTAGCTGTTTCTAAACTTCCTAGGAAAAAATGAATGGGGAAAATGTGTTTCCCCCTTTTTCTCAGCCCCGTCTTGACGGATCACCTCGAGACTTTCCATGTGCAAATGAGTCAAAAATAAACACAATATTGGAAAGTTTTGTGGATATTGGTCAAATAGCGCCAACATTATTAGCAACACAAAAAGGCATTTCCTCATGGAAACACTATCCTAACTATGGGTAATATATTCTCACTGCACAAACCACATATTGTAGTTATTATGAAAAAAAACATAGGTTACAGTGGTTTTATGTTTAGATGAGGTGCTAAGACCTTAATTTGTATTAAAAACAACCCCAGACATTTCTTGAACCCCCTACAGTTAAATTAACGTTATCAGCAGTTAAAATAATGTTATAGTTGTGTGTTGGATTTGTACACATGCTAATGTTTAAAAAAAAATTATGAAATATTTCACTGTTATAATTTAGTGAACTGACTAAACATTACACCCCGTACGCATAGCTTATGATCTCATGTATTACATACATATTAGTTATATAATGTATATGTAGATGTGCAGAGTGTAATATACAATTTAGTACCATTATTGAGAGTGGGGAGGGGCCATGACTTAAGAAAGGCATAGCCTTGAGTGAGTCAAGATGCCCTTCCTCTCCCCTCCCTCAACAAAGATAAGAAAGAGCATATTATAATCTGTGCATCTGCATATATAGTTTATGCCAAGCTATTGTTTGATGTATACTTCTTTTAGCAAGAGAGTTATTCAATACAAGGGTGCCAGTGGGTAAGTATGCGCGGCATGGCAAACCACATTGAAGAGACATTGTGATGTTGTTTCATTGTATAAAGTAATTGTTACATGCAATCTGCGAGGTAGTAAAATGTATTTTTCTCATGTCCGTTTTGTTGTACTGCGGTAATACATTCAAATGTGACCTTTACACTAATATAACACATGTGTGACTGTGTGTTTATTAGTATACTTGTTCTAAATAATTTGTTATTGGAATACACTTTGACTGCCATATATGAAGATTGTTAATATTAAATGTAAGGTTCTAATTGCCTTGTACAATTAATCGCAAATCATCTTCTACGCCAGTCTATGTTCCCACACTAATGTCATGATGCTACTCACTTAATCGATACTATAAATACAAATATGTACAGATATGGTGGCCTCATTCCTGTTTCTAGAGGTGCCCTATATTTCCTGATTTAGGTAACTTAAAAACAACCCTTCCTTGAGTTTCACGGTTTTAGAGGTAAAAGCAACCCTTGTGTATTATGTGTATGTGTTTTACTGTGTGCCTATTACTGATATAGATAAAATTTTCTCCTGAAAGCGGTTTACAGGTGACAAGAGCACAACTTCTCTCCTTTTTAAATCAATGACACCTACTCCTGTTTCTGTCTGCAGGTAGTGGAGGACATGCTAGAGGGCGAGGAGGAAGAGGATGACAGAGATGACAAGGTAATTATCTTTCCTAGCACTTGGGTACCAAGGGATGGGAGAATTTAGACTTGACACTGTTTTTACAGACAGTTAAAAAAAGGAGTTGAAGTGTTTTAGCCCAGAAAATTGGACAGAGCTGTTTATCATCCTAACAATGCCGTTGAATGTTGCACGAAGGGATAGAAGGCAATAAATCCTTTTCTTTTTTGTCCAGAGCTGGGTCAAATATTTCTTGCCAGGAACAAAAATAATTCGGCCTGTTTGGGATTTGATGGCTGTGGTGAAGATAACTGCAGTGACAACAATTTTTTGAAGGACAAAAATTTGTCCTGTCTTAGGTTTAACAAATAGCTGTGTACTTGAGAAGGAAAAATGGTGCAAAAATAACAAGCTGCGTTCTAACGGAAGACGAGCCTTTGTTTATATTTATTTAGTGTGCATCCTAAAATGGAAAACGGGTACTTCCTCTGTGATCATTGGCATTCTGTTTGGTGATTTGCTTTTGTGGAAAGTCTTAGTATGATTCTCCAGACAGTTAAGCAAGTCAATACCACTATTGTTTACAGAATTATCAAGTTGTGTGGGTAATGTGTTGTATTTTATTTGTGCATATTTTATACCATGCCAACAAGCATCTAGGAGGTCACTTCAGGGCACCTTACCCCTAGGCAAGAAAAGAAATGATACATGCAATCATGAGGTAACTTAAAAAAGCGTGTTCGGCAATCGAACAAAATGAATACATATCATACGACCACGAGAGGTACAGTTGGTGATTTAGATATGTTTTTAAGAAGTTTTTAGAAACTGTTGGAAATAAAAAGTTGTTTTTGCAAGCCAAGGAACCACACAGCAAGCAACAACCACAATGCGGGGTCAGGGGTTGTGACAATGGGGAGGCAGCCAAGGAAAGAAATGAAGCCCAACAGTAAGAAGAGATGGGCTCTATGGATCAGGAAAAATAGTATTTGAAAAAAGTATGCGATGTGTTTGGAGAGAGGAGGGCAATGAGAGGCTGGGCTTGCTCATGAAGGACAGGAGTAAACCCACAGATTTATTTTTCATGACAATGGTAAACGTGTCTTGGCCCTTAAGAACTGTACTATAGTTGCAGGTGCACATACACTGTCAGGAAGCATGTATAATAAATATTGCAGCACCTCCCTGCTGATGAGGAAACATCAAAGCAGGGCTCCATCAAATGCCGGGTTATATAGCTGTCGCGTAACTACCCCAGTGGCCAGGACACACCTCCTCCTTAAGTAGGTGTTTAAAAATGTGTGGGTATCTAGTCTCAGTGAAGCCTGCCATTCTAGTTCATAAAAAACAGCCCTCACTATCACTGCTTGATAGTAGTTTCGATCAGAGAGCGGTGCTGGTAGCAAGTGGTGCCACCACCAAGTTGTATGATCAAGCTCCAACAAAGGACCATATAAGGGAAAAAAATATATATGGACATATCTTCTTTTGGACAGTGCTGGAATAGAGTGGAAACCAGATGACATCTAATTTCAGCAGCTTGCTTGAGCCTATAGCATGTTCTTGGCCAACCCAGAGAATCACCACCCTTGGAGATAAGTGGAGTCTGCTGACATCAGGACACATGCAACGGCCGCTGCACACTCAAAATGCTTTACAGTGAGGAGCCGCGAAGAGCCGGGTTCCAGCACGATTGGCTATGTATCCATTACTTTGTGGACATTTGAGTTTCATGTGCCCAAATAGTTATGTTATGTTGCTGGGCACTTATAAAGCGTGCGGCTACTCAATGGAGTCGTAGCTTGCAGGGCCGGACTGAACATAACGGGCACTGGGCATTTCCCCGGTAGGCAGCTAGGGTGGGGGCAAGTTTTGGGCCCCTGGGGGGGCCGTTTTTGTTACCGGGGTTAGCAATAACGGCCCCCAGTAGCAAAATCGGGCGAGACCGCCCCTTGCAAACTGCTCGGCTGCACTCCCCCTCACCGCAGGGAGTGGCAGCTGAGCAGTTTGCCAGGGCCAGCTTCTGTTCCCAGTCCGGCCCTGGTAGCTTGTAGCAGTTGGATAAGAATGGGCACTGCTGGAACCTCAAGCCCTAGCACTACACCCAGTGGCCCACCCACACACTCAAAGCAAGCCTCTGCAATGTAAGTTCTCAGGTTGCTAGGCTGCTAATCTTGATCTAGGATGTTTTGACTTTCTCAAGCTTGGGCCGTGATATATGTAGGTGAACGGATGCTCTGTAGAAATATCTAGTATTCTAGTTATTCCCTCTTTGTAAATATACTAAAATTTATCTGTTTTTCATGTTTAAGTCTTTTAATTGAAATCACAACTATATGTTACTATACACCATCATTATCACAACACCCTCTTACATTAAGGAAGTCAACTCTAACATCACGAGTAATCGTTATCATGTGAATTTATTTGAACAACGTGGAAAATTCTGTTGGTGTAAATGATGTTTAAATATGCATCTGAACAGGTAACTTTTTTCTCCTTTGGGAAAATATGGAGTGTTATCAAACCTTTCCAATTTTGGAAAAGCTGCTTTGGTACAACGTATTTCAGAGCCCCACTCAAAAATAGGTTTTGTATTTTGTACATTCCCTATCCTCTAGCAACACAGCCATGTTTAAGGCCATTCGTGCCAAATTTGGGCACTTTTGTCGACTATTGTGCTGGAGCAGTATGGCACCTGCCTAAAGTAGAATCAATGTAGCACCATCCTATCTCTCATAGGAGTAATTTAATGTAGTCTTCCTTAGCGGGAAATTACCTGCAAAATGATTCCAAATACCAAAAAAGTTACGTTTGCAGGTGTTTATTTCATTGTGCATGGCCAGCTGTACTGATATGCTACCAACCTCACCATTAACTCTAAACCTGCAAATGGGGAAATTCCACCACACTAGCAGACTTTCTGCTTTCATAAGTGCACCTTATTAACGTAAAATCCCACCAGTTCTTGTGTGTCAATTAGGTTGTAGAATTTATATTTTTTTATTTTACATTTTTGACCACCTGCAGAAGATTTCCCATTGCTTAGTGGGAACTGACAAGGTACGTTTGGGTATTCCGGCATCTTCAGTATTCTAAGCAATTTAACAGAGGACCAAGAGTGGGGATGGGATGGACATAAAAAGAGGAGTTTGTAACTCACGGGTCACTGTGTATGTATATATGCATGCACACTCAAAGCACTTTTGTACCATGTGTGGCGAGGACGGAGCAGGCTGGCCATGCTGCATGAAACTGCAATCCGTAGAAGTGAAACGATAGGACCATGCCTTTCTAACAGATCTCAACACAGCAATATTGGTACATAGCAAACATGTAACTATGGTTAGTACCTAATAAGCACACTGCAGTAATACAGCAGTTTCTGACTAGAACTAGATTTTGCAGGAGTTTTACTTTAAGACAAAATTGAAGCCCGCCAACAAATGCCAGATTTGTCAACAGGGCCAGGTTGGAAGATGGAGAGGTCTGGGTTTGTCACTTTCTGATCTCATTTCTAGTAAATATCAAGACATCAACCCTGGGACAGGTACTAAAATGGCTCCAAACAAAATACTTTAACAAATACTGTGCACCGTACTAAATTATTTACAGGTTCTAGAGTGCCTCAAGATGCCTTCTTCTTGGGTCTGCAAGGACTTAAACAACCTGCAGTGACTGGGAAAGCCATGATGGTTTAACCGGATACAGATTAACTTGCACCCAAGCCAAGATACCTCTGCTACCTATATCGTCAAAATGGGTACATTCTCCAGGTGCAAACTTGATGTTGCCACATTGCATTTTGAGGCCTTTCCTATGGGCGATATGTTCAGGCACACAATTGGGGTACTGTTTTTATGAGGAGAAGTGTAGGAACATTTGATGCTAGAAATGTTGTGGCTCCCTAGTAATTGCTAAACTTTCCCTTACAGAAATGTGAGGAAAGGCATGATATTTGACAGCGTATTACATTTGCCTGGCATTCTGGGTAAAAAACGAAGGGGGATCAATGTAGGGGAATTCATGCAAGACACACCACCCAGGACATCACTGGATAGCTGGTTTTCAGAAATGTATAGGTTTGGTAGGTTCCCCTCTTGGCAGCCAGGATCTTCTCCTCCAGTAACCTCCAAGTGGGCTCGAGCAGAAGACATCATCCATATATAAAATACTTACGAAAATGTTTAAGGTTCATCTCCCAGCCCTATGGCTTCCGGGTCTAATAATACCCCAAACATCTACAAATATACTTAGTGTTACAGGAAGCTTCAAGCTAATATAAAATGACATCCATCTTTGATTGAATGGTTACTACATTCAGGATTACATATGAGATTACTAACACTCCATTAAATAGCAGCATATAAACATGATACAGGCAGATTTTAAGTTTGTTTTCACAATGAGTAACTCCTACAGAGATGTACGAATAACCACTATTCCAAAGCTCAGTATCTAGGGCACATTTAAAGCATGCATAGGTTTTCCTCATACCCATTTTTCATCAATTACAATTTACTTTATGAATTGATGCATGATTGGTATACAATGAAATATCATTATAAGCTGTAGCTCAGTTGTTGGCTCTGGGTCAGCCGCGGCCGGTAGTGGGAGTACCTGCCGGGCGGTGACGTGGGGAGGGGGAGGGGCAGGGTGGGGATAGTAATGTATGGATTACGGACCTTAACAGGTAAGTAAACATATAAATATATAAAACAGATTTTGCTGCGCGCACAGCATCGCATTTGGTGATGCAGTGCACGCAACGAAATTCGTTTTATTTATTTATATGTTTAGTTACCTGTTAAGGTCCGCAATCCATACATTACTACCCCCCACCCTGCCCCTCCCCCTCCCCACGTCACCGCCCAGCAAGTACTCCCACTACCGGCCGCAGCTGCTCTGGGTATCTCATGTTTTTAGGCAATCAACAAATGCTATATTACATGCAGCCAGAATGGTCTGATAGGCATAATGGTATAGTAATTTTGTAAATCAGCATCATATAAAAATATTACAGATGACAACATTGCCTCCTATTTCTTTTTTCCCTATGTTTTTTTACATATCTTTTTATTGCAGCGGTTACTTTCTTTAGGATCTTGGGTGAGCTACACAAAAGACCTTTCTGAATTTAGAATGTTGTCGAGAACTACAAATAGATAGAACCCATAAAAATAGGGAAATAATGACTACCACTTACAAAAATGCAAAATCAGTTTTAAATAAAAATATTTTTTTCCACAGCTCTGCCTGTTTCTGAAAGCTTGAAAATGATATTCTTAGCACAGTAAGCTTCCTGTTGTTGCAAATTTTTTTTAAAAACTGTACACTTTCTTTCACAGCACTTTTTCCCATTCCTTTAAAAAAAAATCAAAATTGGGGGGCGTGGCCAACTGCCGAGCATGGTGGCAGCCTGATCCGGGAGCTCCCCGCAGCATAACGGCCCTTAAGTACAATCCTTCATATATCCGTTCCATCGCCTGCCCGAAGTAGTGGCGCTGACTCCAGAACCTGTGCGGCACACTCCGGTCCGATCCCGAAGCAAATCGGAGACCGGGAACTGCTCCGTTCACCACTCCCGACCTGCGGCCTGCGCCTGCCTGGAGGCACCGGCCTTGCGTGCGGAGGGGGTCCCGGCGGAAGTGCGCCCTGTCCGGACTCGGCGGAGTGGACGCCCCCCGCCCTCCCCCCCCTCCTTGTGGTTCATCGGCGAGGGTCTCTCCGACCCTGCACGTTACACCTGGCAGCCCCTGGGTAACAGCGGCACCCTGAACTACTGGACTAGGCGGACTGGAGGTGAGATCTACAGAGTACGCAGTCCGCGACCCTGCAACGCCGGCGGCCGCCATCTTGGGTGCACGGCCGGCACAGTTCTCCTGAGGCCGGACGGCTCGCACTGAGGGAGGTGACGTCTCTGTGTGGGAGCGCCTGTACTTGACTTCCCACCGATGGTTGACGGGGGAAGAAAAATACCCTAAGCCCCTGGCTCCTGACACGTTTGCCCGCAGTGAATCTGGCCGGAAGGGACTAGCGCCTGGAAAACGCGCGACACCTCCCGCACTGAAGACGCCGTGCCATAGCTGCTGAGGCGCATCAACCGGCTCTGGGGTGAGGGGCTTGCCACCGCTCCGACACAATTGCACTTTAATAGCCGCTTGGCCCTGCACTATATGATCATTCAGCACAAGCGCTCTCTAAACAAGTGAGAGGGCCGACCTCTGTACCACGCTGACGAGGCACTCTCTGACCAGGCAGTGGTTGGACCGGGTGAAAGACATTCTACTGGGCACGATATCTACAGTCCGGTCTATAGCTGAGGACGTTGTGTGGAGCGGTCTGGGGTCCTGACACCGGCTCGGACAGACCTGATTGTATACCCCGCCCCGGACCTGCGGAATCAGCCCCGCGGCTAGTTGAATTGTGGTGCCACAGGGGCCGCTATACTCGGCCCCCCCCGTAATCCAGAAATTCCACGCCATGGCGGGTAAGGGGACTAGGAGCACCTCGACACAGGCTAAACTAGATAAATTCGCCTACTCACAACACGGACACTCCCAGGCGAGTGGGCGGCATTCTGCGGGCTCTCCTCCGGACGCGGAAGGGGCCAAAAAAGTGACTCTGGAAGATGTAATGAGAACCCTCACGGCGGTGCAGACGACGGTGGGGTCCATCTCCTCAGAAGTTACCCTATTGCGGGCGGACCTCCAGAAAATGTCGGAAAGGGTGTCCCAGGTTGAAGTGGTAACGAAAGCGCTGGTGGAAGACACTTCAGACTTGCAAGCAGCAATGGAGCGCATGGAAAAAGTCAATAAACAACTACAGGAAAAGCTCGACGACCAAGAAGGACGCTCCAGGAGGAACAACATACGCATCCTTGGCCTACCGGAAACAGAGGGGAAGGGTGCGATGGACTTATACGTCGAGGACCTTATCAAAAATGAACTGCGACCGAAAGGCCTATCTAACTTTTTCTCAGTCGAAAGGGCACACCGAGTACCTGGCGGAACGCCCAAACCTGGGGCCACGCCGAGACCTGTACTGGCCAGGCTTTTTAATTTTAGAGACAGAGACGCAATCCTACAGACGGCCAGGAATTCACCGCCTGTAAAAATCCAGAACTCGACTCTGGCCTTCTTTCCGGACTATACGGCAGAGGTGGCCAGGCGCCGGAAGTCCTTCACTGAGATCAAAAAGGCCCTGCGAGATAAAGACCTGCAATACTCGATGCTGTTCCCCGCCAAACTGCGGATTGTGGCCGAGGGAAAGGCTTGGTTCTTCGACAACCCGGAGGTGGCACGAGACTGGCTCGACGGATGGCGACAGGTGGGGCATCCCCGGCGCCCACGGAGAGACCGACAAGATCACCACAGCGGCGGACCGACGGAGCAGAGGCCCGTGAATCCTTCCCGCGGGGAAGGTGACGCAGAACTGGGATCGGATTTGGAAAGAGACCCATTTGATTCAGGACAGCCGGCTGACATTTGAGTAAAGCATTGCCGACCCGTTCACGTCTTTGGAACATATTGAACTCTGGAGTTGGCGGAGCTGAGTAGGGTAGGCATCGGCCGGTGCCTGTAGGGGACTCACCAACTCCACGTGCAAGTAAGATAGTTGGGGACGGGATTAAGCACTCTGCCAAGTTGGGGATGCGGGCGGGGTATTGTCCGTGGTGCAGGGGAGCAGGGAGGTGGGAGGGAAGAGGACTTAGGTTGTTCTTGTTCTTGTTCTTTATGTACACGTTTTTGGTTCTAGTCATCACTCACTTCACATATCATGCATCCATCCTAGGTGGCGGCACGCTCCTTGACAGCATCGCTCACTACACACGCTCTGGAGCCACCCTGGGCCATAGCATGCTCCTCGTTATCATCACGCTGGTCACCAACACATTGCTGATGATACTCTCGCCACGATCCCATGGCTAATTTACTTCAGCCACCACCCGCTGGAAATGCCGCAGTAACGGTGGGAGTGCCCCCTCTGCGCATGCTCACATGGAACGTCAGGGGGTTGGGTGACAAAATAAAGAGGGGCCTGGTGCTGCAGGCTATTAAACGACAGGGCCCAGATTTGGTTCTGCTCCAGGAAACACACCTTACGGGTACAACATGCAAAGCGCTTGATAGGCGCGGATACAAGATGGCGACGCATGCAGATTTCACTTCAGGGTCCAGGGGGACGGGAATACTTCTGAAGAAATCGTCACCCTTTCTACTCACGCACCACACTACAGACGACCAGGGGTGCTTCGCAGCGATACATGGCCAATGGGAGGGTAAACCGATTAATGTGATATCAGTCTACATTCCCCCGGCACTACACTCCGTGACGTTACCTGCACTGGGTAAATTCCTGCTGGACCTTCCTGAGGGTGACACAATCATTGGGGGGGACCTGAATGCCATCATGGACTCGGCGTTGGACGCCTTTCCCACTAGAGCCCGCTCAAGGGGACCTTCACCTCTTCCTGAATTTTTAGAAGCGTTGGGCATTGTAGATATATGGCGACATTTACATCCCACAGCAACCCAGTACACCTTTTACTCTGCAGTCCACAATAGCCTGTCTCGCATTGACTACTTTTTGTTCCGGGGGGGGGGATTGGGCACGGTTGACACGATCGACATTCTACCCAGGGGTATATCTGACCACTCGCCAGTCACTCTCACCCTTACTACTGGGGAACAAAAATGCGCGAGGACCTACCCCATTTATCCGAATTATCTAAAGATTCCTAAATTGAGACGAAAATTGAAACTAGCAACGACACAATACTTTGCGGAGAATGGTGGCTCAGTGTCCTCCCCGTCGATTCTATGGGAGGCCTACAAGGCCGTCCTGCGAGGGGTGGCAATTACAGCTATTACGGGGCACAAGCGTGATTCCCGGAAGGAGCTCACAGAACTAGAATTAGCACTCCACGATGCCAACACGGCGCACATGGCGGACCCTTCCCCGGCTAGGACACACACGCTAAAATTACGACAGCAGCAGTACCAGGCATACCTGAGAATGACCGAGAAGGGCTACATGGCAAACACCAAACATAGGATTTATGAAGTGGGCGACAAGGCGGGGAAAATGCTGGCGTGGCTGGATAGGAGAGAGGGAGGCGCGAGGGGAATTAGGAGGCTCATTAGTACTGACGGCCGCGTAATAACACACCCAGAAGACATAGTGCACGCTTTGGCACGTCATTTCCACACAATATACCCAACTGGCGGCGGCGTCGCTGGAGGACATTGTCCTCCCCGGCATACAGCCGGAGGCTGCACAAGAGTTAGAAGCAGATCCTTCAGAAGAAGAAATCCAATTGGCGATACATTCACTACAATCGGGCAAAGCCCTGGGACCTAACGGACTTCCGGTGGAATGGTATAAGTCGATGGCGTCAGACCTCAGTGGTCCCCTGCGGGACATGTACCTGGACAGTAGGGAACGGGCTGAACTGCCATTGGATCAACGTACGGCCACGATCGTGGCTATACCTAAACCAGGTAAACCCCCGGAAGACTGTACCTCATATCGCCCGATATCATTGTTAAATGTGGAAGCCAAAATACTGGCTAAACTTCTGGCCAGCCGCCTGATGCCACACTTGAGTACCCTGATCCACCCCGACCAGTCAGGCTTTATGCCCCATAGGAGCACGGCACTGAACCTCAGGAGGGTTCATGGGGTGATGGCGAGATCACACCTTCTCACTGAGAGGGCAGTGATCCTTTCCCTAGATGCGAAAATGGCTTTCGACCTAGTGGAATGGGAATACCTCTTCGAGGTGCTCGCACGTATGGGCTTTGGATCGAAATATATAGCCTGGATACGGCTACTATATACTAATCCAGTGGCACAGGTGGTATCTAATGGCCACATCTCCCCGACGTTCCCGTTGAGCAGAGGTACTCGACAGGGGTGCCCTCTATCGCCCCTGCTTTTCGCATTAGTGCTCGAGCCTTTAGCTATCCTGATCAGACGCACGCCCTTGTTTAGAGGCATTCAGTGGGAGGAGGGTTGGGAAGACAAGGTCTCCCTTTATGCCGACGATATGCTCATTTACATGGTCGACCCTGATAACGGCATCCCAGCCCTTCTGGACATTTGCAACACTCATGGGGCGACTTCGGGCTATACCCTTAACTGGTCAAAATCCATAATCTACACACTGAAGGGCCCGGCGCCGGAACTACCGACCGACTGCCCTCTGGCGGAGCCGGTAACCTCCTTCAGATACTTGGGCATTATCATTGTGCCCTCTGAAACAGATTTCTTCACTAGCAACCTAAAACCACCACTAGACCGACTGCGAGCTGATGTTAAACACTGGGCGACCCTGCCCCTCACCCTCTTGGGGCGCGCAGCCTTATTCAAGATGATGGCACTCCCCAGATTTCTGTATGTGCTGGAAAACACCCCGCATCTTGTCCCTCCACGCTACTTCTCACAGATTGCGGCGTTGGTCTCCGCTCTCCTCTGGAGCAATGGTACAGCGCGAATAGCCTATGACAAATTGGTTAAAAGTTGGTATGAGGGGGGAATAGCACTTCCCAACATTCAGATGTATTACTGGGCGGCTCAACTTAAAATAATTAACCAATGGATCCACGCCCCGAGACACGACCCGGCATACAAGGCAGATTGGGCGCAATTGGGGACAGATTCCATGCTGTCGGTACTGTATAGTAAACCGCGACTTAAACGTCTGCGCGGCCCGACACGACACACTGCCACCCTTTGGCATACAGCACAGGCACGACTGGGCTGGACAGGCAGGATAACCAAAATGACACCACTGTGGGACACGAAATCACTGGGCAACCTTAGAACATGCAAGGGTTTCACACAATGGGACCAAATAGGTATCTCCACGGTGGGGGACCTTTGGGACAGGGACACAGTGGTACCATTCTCGCAACTTCAACAGCACTATGACCTCAGACCCACTGAAACGTTTCGTTATGTCCAAATTAGACACGCACTGCTCCAAGCGGTACCGCAGGGCACTGCTCTGCCGGAATCCTCGCCGCTTGAAGACAGACTGTTAACGGAGTATATGCAACAGAGCGCCACGTCCCTCACTTACAAAAAATTAATCAACAACTTAAAAGACCCCACGGCAAAACTTAAGGAAAGATGGGAGGGGGAGATAGGTATGATGGATGACTCGGAGTGGAATGAGGCCTTGGCTTCTCCGAGGGAAATAGGCATTTCGGCCAAATTTAGACTGGTGCAACTAAAAATCTTACATCGCATTTACTACACCAGGACGCTGCTCCACAAAATACACAGAGCGCCCACTCCCTTTTGCTTGAGAGGTTGCGGGGAGGAGGGAACACTGTTCCACACACTCTGGGACTGCCCCAAAATACAGGGGTACTGGGCACGGGTAATGCGCACCATATCCCAGACACTTAAGATTTCCACTATGCCAGACCCGCGTAAATGCCTTCTGAACATTTGGGACCCCACTGACCTGAACAGATATGGTATCATCTGGGCCACACTTGCCATGACAGTAGCAAAACGTGATCTTGCAAAGAAATGGGGGGCTCCGGACGTGCCCACTGTGGACAAATGGGCTGAAAACATGGACTTCCTAATGGTCACGGAAAGAGCTGTGTATGTCCTTCGGGCTGCCCCCAAAAAATGGAACAAAGTGTGGACAAACTGGAATGTTTATAGGGGGGAAATCTGTGAGCCCTTACCGGAGGATGATGACCTGGATTCTGAGGGGGAGGAGGAGTGATGGCTGAGACGGGGGATTATGCTTTTCGATACTAATTGTGCTGGAGTGATGGGTTCGTGGCAATGTGTCCAGACACAAGGGCGAAGGAGCGTGGTTGGGTAAGGAGAAGTATGCGACCTAATTAGAAGTGATGACACCAAGTTGGGATATGGGGGGGGAATGTTTCTTAAAATGTTACACAACAGTTTCGTAGGTTGGGCACCATAGCACTGCTACTTGACATATTGAGCACTATTGGTAATATATATTTGATGTATGGACCTACAAGAGTAGGATTTAGACAGACAAATTGTGATTGTGTCATAACGGGAATGTTACTGATTATGATTCTGTTTTAATGTTATGTAAACCTGACTATGACGAATATATGTATCGTTCTCACTGAGTGCACCACCTTTTATATTAATAAAAGAGATTTAAAAAAAAAAAAAAAATCAAAATTGTTATATGTTGGATATTTTCTTAATTCCCTCAAGAGAATCCATAAACCTGGGACACCTTTAGAATCCTAACGTGTGGGAAAAAAAGGACGTAGATCTAGACACTTTTTGTAGAAAGTAAGCCATCAAACAAGTGTTCAGCACTGGGGTTTAAAAGCCTCAGCAGTTCACTAACAATTGGTTAATTCGTTTTTTTGGGGGGGAAGACATTTTAATAATTGATACATTTTCACTAACATATTCAATTTAGATGTTGTGGTTTTATGAAATCTGTTATTTTATAAACTTGGTTTGGACTTTGAAGTTCGTTGTATCATTTGACTGAAATGCTGTGCACACTGTTACTTGCACAATGATTCTATTTTCCTAGAATATATCCTTGCTACTCCACCAAATAATCAAATATTAGTTAAGGATACATTATGGGAAACCTGTTTACCTTGAGTCAGTGTGCATTTGTGTCAGATAAGTTACTACCTCAAACGTGCAAATACCTAGCATACTCCTCCCAAACTTGCTTTTCAACTGCTCCTTGTTATGTCTCACCTGCGGACAGTGCCAGCTGTCTGGTTGCGAAAGACCTATTGTGAACTTATAGTGGGCTTACAATCGCCCATTGCTTATCATTGGTTGGCTTTAAAATCACCCTCATTTGCTTTCTTCTCATTTAACAGATTGCCTTCATCTTTTCATGTTTGTCCATCCCTTATAGCATTGTCTGTTTAGGATCCTTTTGATTGGCTGATTTGTATCCTTCCACTGCTTACATTTGGAGAACTACTTTTTTCATTTCATTTAGCAACAAATGTTGTTTCTTCATAAAAAAACGATGGGCTGTAAATACTGTGAATGACTTACAAATGTTGTCTAAAGGATACGTGTAGTATGTATGTTAAATTATTTGAAAATACTAAAAAAAATCTAAAATCAGAAGAATATAATTAAATTACTTGATCTTTTAGAAAAAAATGAGTTGACTAAATAATTATCAGCTTGGGTATTCAGTTGATGTTTAACTTTCTAAAAGTAACATTTTCAGAATTGCAACTTGAAACCTGACTTTACCATTAAACAAGGTATAAAATTACAATTCATTTGAGTGGAAACATGATATTCCTACCTGCTCCCAATCAAAAGTTTTCACTTATTAAATGTAATACGATATTTAGTTTATCTTCAGTTATTTTGCTGATGAAGTATTGTTGTATGGCTACCATTCCTCTAGAAAAAATGAAATGGAAATGGAAAAAATATGTAATTGGTTATCACCATTTGTATACATACTTGTGTTTGAATCCTTTGCAAAAGAAAAATATTATTTTTAAAAAATAAGGTAACCCTTGTGCTTTCCTATGAGAGAGGTAGACCTTACGGTAGCGAAAAAATAACTTAGGAATTTTTCACTACCAGGACATGTAAGACTTAAAAGTACATGTTCAATTTTTTAGGGACACTGCACCCTGCCCTAGGAGCTGTTTAGGGCTTATCCGAGGGGTGACTTGTATGGATTTAAAAGGAAGGTTGATGTCTGGCAAAAAAGTTTCTTTTGCTGGGTCAGAATGGCAGTTTAAAACTGCACACAGGCTGCAATGGCAGGCCTCACACGTGTTATAAAAGGGCTATTTAAGTTGGTGGTACAAGAAGTGATGCAGGCCCACTAGTAGCATTTAATTTACAGGCCCTGGGTACATGCTGGACCACATTACTGGGAACTTGTAAGTAAATTAAATATGCCAGTTGGATGTAAGTTGTTTCATGTTTAAGGGAGTGAGCACAAGCACTTTAGCACCGGTTGGCAGGATGAAGAAAATAGAGAGTCCTAAAAGCAACAAAAACGAATTTCAGGAACAGGAGGAGAGAAGGCAAAAGATTTGGGGAAATACCACCCTAAGGCTGTCCTGTATAACAGACTTCCTTATTCTTTTACTTCCACAAACGTTTGTGCTTAGTCCCCTATTTCTCACTATATATACAAACTGGCGAGCATTCCAACCTGCCTCATCGCAGATTATCCTTTTGTAACATTCCTAAATTTGCCTCTGCACAAGCCCAGATGCAATTGGACATTCCATTGGGTTATCCACTGTTGGAAACGTGAGCAACAGGATCTTTTCATGATCGTGACCTGTCATACAATCGACCGCCATTCTTCGTATTCTGTCCATTACCTTTCAATCAGTTTCTTCCATCTTTGGTACTGTCCTTACGTGTGCAACAATTTGTCCTGCCCCATCCATTCTTGACCCATATACGATTGTGTGCACCCTCATCATGTCCTGTCTTGACCCATGCAGATTTTTAGCATGTCTTAGCCCTACATTTACCAAAGCATGTACATTATGTTTTACACCTGCAGGGACAGGGTTTCTGCTATTCCACAGCAACATCAACTGTAGGGCCATTGGGCAGAGGTCTGTAGGAGGCTACCATTGCAGGCTCACTGGGTGACGCTAACTCGCTATTTACTACTGCCTACTGTCATTTCAGCAAATTCTGTACAAGCTTAAAATATGTGTGCATGGTCAAAAAGAGTCAATCTTACACCGAAACAAAGGACAGGCGTAAACTGGTATCTGTAAAGATAGACTACAGCATGTGGGTAGGAAAGCAGCCAGACACCGAGACATCACAGACATTTAGGCCTTTTAAGCAGTTCTACAAAACTGCACACCACAGTGGCCTGCCACAGCGCACGCGCGCGCGCGCCGCGAGAGTGGAAGGAATCTCATTATTTAAGAGACGAAAACTGTACCTTAAGTTATAGCCTTGACCTTTTCTTCTCCTAAAGATGCATGGTTATATACAGTGCAAGAACTTACACGCCAGCAGCAAGCATTAGAAGTGTCAAAAATTGTCCGTGATTTGTAATCCCCTTAATAGACATTTTTTTTTTTTGCTAGGTAGCCTAGACATGAGCAAGAATCTCTTTAGCAAAATTCAACATTTCCGGTCGCGAGGGGCGGTGATGGACTAGAACATTCTGTTTGAAACAATTTCTGCTTCCAGGACGGAGGCGCGCGCGCTGTTGTTAATGGTAAATGATACAAGCCCTGCTCACTCCTGGACGTAGATGGTGATTTATTGTGAAGGTCAGACATGCTGCTGTAAAGAGCGTGTGTTTTCCCTCGCTGTGCCTGAATCGGCTCCTTGGTTTATTACCAGTGTTTCCCGCGTGAGGCTGCTCGGTGGTTAGAGCCACCGGAAGGGCACCGTCCTCAGCGGGCCGCGCTCTTTTACAGCTGTCCGCCGGCAGCAAAATACCACCTCGCGCCCGCTGATCATAGCATTCCATCTAATTCCGGTGAACCACACTTGATTCTGGGGTTGGAAGCTGTGAGCAGCAGGGAGGCCATGCCCTTGTGCAAACTTCCTTCGAGTCACTCTGAAAAGGAAGGCAGTTATCCCTAACATGACACGCACACTACCCCCAGCGATGGGTCAACCTTCAAGGCTGTTTGTAATGTATTGCAATTGCATCTAGTGCCTACTAACCCTGGCGAGGCGTTAAAAGCACTTTATGCTGAGTGAACTGCTCCAGAGCACAGGCCAGTGGGTAATACAGTGGTTATTTGGATCACTCATGTGCTCTCAAGGAAACCATTCCATGCATTTGCTCTAGTTTCTTTGTGGTAGATTACATTAACAGGATGTTGCATGAGATCATTAGCAGGGGCTATGTGAGTTCATCCAAATGATTATGGCAAACATGCATGAGACACAGAGAGGAGAGGTGTACAGAGGACTAAAAACAAGGAGAGGGTTAGAGGGAAAAAGGGAGAAGCAACACTAAAGTCAAGGCTTAATTTTCATGTCATCTGGGGTTGCGAAACTGTAGAAAGGAATGACATTATTTGCATGTATGAAAGTGCAATGTTAGCTACTTTTCACAGGCACTGCAACCAGGCAAACAGTCTGACTGCTGGGCTGCCACTAGACCACCCCTTCAGCAAGGACAAGTAATCAGCTCCGACAGCGGAGGAATAAAGTAATGGCTGGTTGCAAATACAGTGAAATATTAAGAACTTTAGGGAGCAGGGTAAACAATGCAAATATCAAAAAGATTCAGCAAATTCTGTAGCAGATGTCTTCTGGTGTTCACCCTTAAAGTATGTCTCTGTAACCGGGACCCCCATGCGCGCCCCGCACTAGGGCGCGAACCGACCTGGTGTGACCCCCCCCTCTTCTCTCCTCAGCCCCCGCATGCGGCTACATGGACTGGACACGAAAGATTCAGTTGCGACGACCAAAGATGATGGGCCCTTTAACTGGACAGAAGGTATGTTGGAGGAGGAGCCAGCACGTCGGATAAAAGAAGACTCCGAAAAGCACCAGGTGTGTTATTACACCGGAGGATTGGTCAGTGAGACGGAGAGCGGAGTGGCGGGAAGCAGCGAGGACGAGCGGAGCAGCGGAGGACGAGGAGACGGGAGGAAGGAGTGGAGCGACAGCGTGCGGTGGATCAGCGAAGCCAGCCTAGCGGAGGAGGAGGAATCACCGACCTTGGACCGGAGAAGATATCAGAACGCCGGTATTCCAGTGGACATCACAGAGACGACGGGAGAACCCGACGGGAGAGCAGCGGACCAGAAGGACCAGCCTGGAGGCCAACACCACGTTCCGCCCAGCCGTACGCCAGGAGGGGTACGGCTATCAGAGGTGCGTGACCGCTTCCTGGGTTGGTGTAAAAAGAGAGCACGGCGCCTTACTCAAGTTAGGGATAAGCACCCTGATACGCTCCCGGGTTACCCTCACCTTCACCTTCCCTCCCTAGTGTATTAAGGGCGTGACTCCGACAGTTGTAACAGCACTAGGTGATTCCCCACGGCCCCTCCCCTGTGAAGCATTGAAAGACATTCCTGTATTTCTGATACCCGCCTCTCTTCTGTTTCCCCTTTTCGGTGTAGGCGAGGGTGGACAGCACGGAGCCTCCGGAGCCCAGAAGAAGGAGGAGCCCCGTCCGCAGGAAGGAGGAGGGAATACTCCGGAAGACCCGAGGAGAACGGAGTAGATCTCCCCGCAGAGGAGCGGCCCGAAAGACCTGTACCGATGTTTTGTATGAACAAATAAATACTGGAATCACAAAAACCCGACTCCTGCCTTTTCCTAGTCCCGCCGCTACAGTGGTGGAGAATGCGGGCATAATCACCGTCTGTACCACGACGATGGAAGGAGTCGTTCAAGCCCTGGTGCAAGGGCAGGAGAGATTGGAAAGGCTGGCTGAACAGCAGTTACGAGCTGCGGAAGCGGACAGAGAGTTGATCAAGACAGCTGTGGCCGCCCGAGCGCTGGACCCTCCCCTCGCTTCGGGACCGGTCTCCGTGAGCAACATACCGCACTCCATAGGAGGCGTCTCTCTACAGAAGTATCAACCAGGCGAAGATCCGGACGCCTTCCTGCTAAACTTCGAGCGGGCAGCCAGAGCCTGTGGCTGGCCCGGGGTGAAGTGGCCGTTCTTCTTGGCCCCGTTATTGGTCGGGAAAGCCCAGGCTGCCTATCAGGTGGCGAACCCAAGAGGAGACACCCCGTACTCGGACATTAAAAGAATCATCTTGGACCATCTGGGCCTAGACAGAGAAGCTTATAGGCTCAGGTTTAGGAGAGAAAGGGGAATTTCCGGAGAGACGCCGAAAACTCTCTTTGTTAGGTTGAAGATGGCCGCGGACAAGTGGCTTAGCCCCAATGAAAGTACTAAAGAGGAAATCATGGACCGCATCTACCTTGAGCAGTTCCTCGAAGCGTTACCATTTGCCACGCAAAGATGGCTAAAACAGCACCATGACCTGACAACCACCCAGGCCGTCGAGATGGCCAACACCTTCTCCCGAGTGCAACAAAAACCCCTACTGCCAGCCGAGTCAGAAAAACAGAAACCCAACTTCCGAATGGAGAAAAGACCAATGAGGAACCCCGAACCCCCGAGACCTCGGACCTGGAAAAACTAACCCCTCCCTCACAGTGGGCCTCAGTGTTTTGAGTGTGGGACCTGGGGTCATATTGCGAGACTATGTCCTAGGAGAAAACCGGCAGAGGAACCCATGGAGGTGGGGTACTTGCCTCGCACCGTCCTATATTCGGCGGAAATGGGAAACGCCTACCGAGTAAGTATGAGGATTAACGGTAACCCCGTGCAAGCCCTACTTGATTCAGGCTGCCGTCAGTCGGTGGTACAGGCTCACCATGTGCATCCCCAGCAACTAGTCCCCAAAGAACAGGTGTACATACGTTGCGTCCACGGGGACGTGAAACCCTACCCCGTAGCCGTGATTCCCTTGAGACCTAAGGAAGGCCCCCCCTCCCGAGTAAGAGTCGGGGTATTACCCACACTTCCAGAAGACCTGATCATAGGTACCGACAATCCGGCCTTTCTGACAATGTTTAAACGGAGCATGGGCATGGGGAAAAGGATGAGGGAGACCACAGGAACACAGTCGGAGGCAGCAGCATTGACCTCCCCAGACCCGTGGAACTTAGACCGCAGTTTCCTATTCGCGCAGGCCAATGATGCAACATTGTTCAATGCCTGGGAGAGCCCACACCAAAATCAGGGACTGGTTCCCATAAGATATCCTCGCCTGTTCATCAAGAATGGACTGCTGTACAGACAGGGGAAAGAAGACGACCCGGAACAATTGATGGTCCCTGTATCGTTCAGGGAACAAGTACTGTTTTTTTCCCATTCCCACCTGGTAGCAGGACATACTGGGGCAGAGAAAACGACGCAGAACCTCTTGAAATGCTTCTATTGGCCAGGGATATATAAAGACACGATGACTTATTGCCAAGAATGTGACATTTGCCAAAAAAGAAATATGACCCGACCCCCAGCGGTACCCTTACAACCCCTGCCCGTCATAGGGGTACCATTCGAAAGAATAGGGATGGACATTATCGGGCCCCTCCCGAAAACAAGAAAAGGTCACCTATACGTCCTGGTAATTGTGGACTACGCCACTAGGTTCCCGGAGGCTTTCCCCCTCACCTCTACGACCACGAAGAACGTCGCAGACAAAATGTTAGAACTATTTTCTCGCGTAGGATTCCCAAAGGAGATACTAACAGACCAAGGAACCCCCTTCGTATCCCGGCTTATGGGAGAGGTCTGTAAGGTGCTACACATCCATCAAATACGCACTGCGGTGTACCACCCTCAAACGGACGGCCTCGTGGAGAGGTACAATCGCACGCTGAAGACTACCTTGAGAAAAATGCTAGAAGTCAACAGTAACGAGTGGGATCAGGTCCTCCCGCTTGCCCTGTATGTCATAAGAGGACAGAAACAAAGCAGTTTGGGGTTCTCGGCCTTTGAATTGCTCTATGGCCGACAACCCCGCTCACTGTTGGACATGACCAAAGAAGCCTGGGAGAAGGAATCCCCCGAAGAGACGGCAAAAACTTTGGAATATGCACGCAACCTCCGCTCCAAACTGGGCAAATTACGAGACCTGGCCTTCGCCAATCTAGAAAAAAGCCAGAATAAACAAAAACATGTATACGACAAAGGAAAGAAATGGAGAAAGATGAATAAAGGGGATTGGGCCCTAGTGTTGTTGCCCTCGTCGACGCAAAAATTCAAAGCAGAGTGGAGCGGGCCATATCAAGTGGTGGAAACGATTGGTAACACCAGTTATAGGTTACAGATAAACGCTCGAAAAAACCAGGTATACCACATCAACCTGTTAAAAAAATGGCTGGGGAAACCCCCTACCGAGATACACCTGGTGGAAGGGAATAAGGTCCCGGGTCCTACCACTATGCCACTACTCGTGATCAACGAGGACCTGAGACAAGAAGGGAAACGGGAGTTGATGGAAGTCCTTATGAAACAGGAGCAGGTGTTTTCCGACCTTCCTGGGAAAACCACCCTGGCTGAACATCGCATTGACACTGCTCCAGGAAAGACCGTTAAAATCCGCCCCTATCGGATCCCGGAGGCCAGACGACAAGACATACGCCGAGAGGTGGCCGACATGTTGCAACTCGGCGTGATTCGCCCTTCCCACAGCAACTGGTCCAGTCCGATTGTTCTTATACCGAAACCAGATGGAACTCGTCGTTTTTGTATGGATTTTCGCGCCCTAAACGAAATATCCCGCTTCGATGCATACCCTATCCCGAGAATCGACGAACTGATTGAGAAACTAGGAAAAGCCGCCTTCATCAGCACAATTGACCTTACCAAAGGATACTGGCAGGTCCCCCTGCGGGAAGAGGACCGCCATAAAACCGCGTTTTCAACTGCGGAGGGACACTATGAGTTCACAGTGCTACCATTTGGACTACACGGAGCACCCGCTACCTTCCAGAGACTAATGAACAATGTATCACAAGACCTCACTACGTTTACATCGGCTTATCTGGACGACATAGTGGTGTTTAGCCCCGACTGGAAGTCACATCTGGTGCATTTACGACAGGTGTTGGAGACCCTCGAAAAAGCGGGATTACGGATAAACGCTAAGAAATCAAGAATAGCCTTTCACAAAGTAAAATATCTGGGATACGTCCTGGGTCATGGCCTCATAGAGCCCCAAACTGAAACGGTGAGGGCTATATCGGACACATCGTTTCCCACAACAAAAAAAGAACTGCGTGCCTTTTTGGGCCTCATTGGCTACTATAGGCGTTTTATACCTCAGTTTGCGCAGCTGGCAGCCCCCCTTACGGATGCTCTACAGACGTCGGTCAAACAGTCAGCTTTGACATCCCCCACCCCGGCCATGTTGGACGCCTTTGCCGAGCTAAAAAGGAGGATAACGTCGACTCCGATTCTCAACTCGCCGGACTTCACGCGTCCCTTTGCCCTGCACACTGATGCGTCTGATTTTGGAATCGGCGCGGTACTGTCGCAGGAAGGCTGCGACGGGATGGACCATCCGATTCTCTTCATCAGCAGAAAATTGTTTCCGCGTGAACTCAAATATGCCACGGTGGAGAAGGAGTGCCTGGCTATCCGGTGGGCGGTGGAGAAGTTGGCCTATTATCTGGAGGGCAGGTCCTTCACGCTTTACACGGACCATGCACCTCTATTATGGATGGCTCGTAACAAGTCCTCCAATGCAAGAGTCATGCGCTGGTTTCTGGCTTTACAGCCCTATTCATTCAGGGTGTGCCACAAGAGGGGGGTGGATAACACGGGGGCTGATTTCTTGTCCAGGAACCCACTTCCTGATCGGAAGTGTCCAGGGGGGGAGGTGTGTAACCGGGACCCCCATGCGCGCCCCGCACTAGGGCGCGAACTGACCTGGTGTGACCCCCCCCTCTTCTCTCCTCAGCCCCCGCATGCGGCTACATGGACTGGACACGAAAGATTCAGTTGCGACGACGAAGATGATGGGCCCTTTAACTGGACAGAAGGTATGTTGGAGGAGGAGCCAGCACGTCGGATAAAAGAAGACTCCGAAAAGCACCAGGTGTGTTATTACACCGGAGGAGTGGTCAGTGAGACGGAGAGCGGAGTGGCGGGAAGCAGCGAGGACGAGCGGAGCAGCGGAGGACGAGGAGACGGGAGGAAGGAGTGGAGCGACAGCGTGCGGTGGATCAGCGAAGCCAGCCTAGCGGAGGAGGAGGAATCACCGACCCTGGACCGGAGAAGATATCAGAACGCCGGTATTCCAGTGGACATCACAGAGACGACGGGAGAACCCGACGAGAGAGCACCGGACCAGAAGGACCAGCCTGGAGGCCAACAACACGTTCCGCCCAGCCGTACGCCAGGAGGGGTACGGCTATCAGAGGTGCGTGACCGCTTCCTGGGTTGGTGTAAAAAGAGAGCACGGCGCCTTACTTAAGTTAGGGATAAGCACCCTGATACGCTCCCGGGTTACCCTCACCTTCACCTTCCCTCCCTAGTGTATTAGGGGCGTGACCCCGACAGTTGTAACAGCACTGGGTGATTCCCCACGGCCCCTCCCCTGTGAAGCATTGAAAGACATTCCTGTATTTCTGATACCCACCTCTCTTCTGTTTCCCCTTTTCGGTGTCGGCGAGGGTGGACAGCACGGAGCCTCCGGAGCCCAGAAGAAGGAGGAGTCCCGTCCGCAGGAAGGAGGAGGGAATACTCCGGAAGACCCGAGGAGAACGGAGTAGATCTCCCCGCAGAGGAGCGGCCCGAAAGACCTGTACCGATGTTTTGTATGAACGAATAAATACTGGAATCACAAAAACCCGACTCCTGCCTTTTCCTAGTCCCGCCGCTACAGTCTCTCAGTATTAATCTCACAAAAGCCATACTGCAGTATAATTTCTGGAAGGTCATGGGTTCATTAAAGCTGTTGGTCTAAAAGGTTCATTTTAGTGTATTTCCTCTGTAGTGTGAACTATTTTAACAACAGAAAGACACACTTTCATTGAGTATGCTCCCCTTTTTAGCACCTTCTAGATTTAAATAAGGGTGCTAATCTGAGAGCTGGTAAATATTTCCGCTAGCCGTGCCTTATTTTGGCGGCATCCAGTTGGGACAGGAATATCCCCTCCCAGGTACAAAAACGCCATGTTCCCCTGCCAAGAGCCTGACTGCAAGTGAAACTGGTATCCTAACTCTAATTAGCCCTGGCGTCACGCTAAGCTAGCTTCTGGGCAGAGGTGTTTGCCTGGCCCTGATAATGCGCAGACATGGCCGGTGATTTGGAGCGTGCCAAGCATCAGAAGTATTCGAATGGTGCCATCATCATTTGTCTTCCATCATTTCTTCCTGTGCATCAGGGTTTGGAAGGTCATGTTTAGCTAACATAAAAAACGACAAATTCGTTTACATTACATAAAAGGGAACACAAACTGAAATATATGTTTAACGTGGATCCAGGGACCATTGTAAACCACCTTGCTCACTGAACTATGACATTTGTCCCTGCAGAACTACTGCAGAGATCTCGTGCTGCTGCTCTTCAGGGGCAGGTGTCTCATCCAGACCTTTGCAATCCATTCTATGCTTTCTGCTAAGCGTAGTTAGGGAATTTGTATTCTGGTACATGCAGGTAGAGATTTTGGATCCTGGTAAGTGGAGGTACGGATTTAGTGTTCTGGTAAATGTAGGTGGGGAATTTGCATTCTATTGAGTATAGCTAGGGATTTTGCATTTTGATAAGTGTAGTCGGGGGGGATTTGCTTTCTGGTAAGTGGAGGACGGGATTTTGCATTCTGGTAAGTGTGGGCATGGAATATGCTTTCGGGTCAGTGTAGTTAGGGATTTTGCATTCTAATAAGTGTAGGCAAAGAAATTGATTGCTGGTAGGTGGGGGAGAGATTTTACATTCTGATAAATATGGGTAGGGAATTTACATTCTGGTTAAGCGTAAGTAGGGATGCATTTGTAATAGAAAAACAGTGTAGAAGAGCGTGTGCAATTGCAAGATCAGGTGCAGAAGAAACGAGGATCACTCAAGCTTTTTAATTTTAACTTTGCTTTTCATAATTTAGCAAGGCTTGAATTTCATCCCTACATGACGCCCTTGGCATTTGTTTTTATCACTCTTTTGACTTCAGGGACCTATCAGCCAACCATTGTAAATGAAAATAGTGTGCAGGGTCCCCCTCTCACAGCCTTCTAAGCTATGCCAGCCAGGCCTCTGGTCACTGGGTTTACCCTAAGTAAACTGTGCCGCCTCCCTACCCCTTGGTTCTCTGGTGCACCTGCTCTTTACTTTATAGGCTGTTCTGTGCTGCATTCATTTTAACCTTTATTTCCGCTTGTGAAATGGTAGTTTAAATGCCCTTTTGTGGCTTTTAACTTTTGTAATCATAGTATTATTGACCCGCAAGGGCAGCAGCTGAATGTACCTTATTAATAAAAATGAAAATGTCTGGCAGTCTACATATAACTTAAGAGACAAACAAAATAGACTCTTTAAAATATCACAATAATTATGTCATTTAGGATTTGCACATTTTCTATTGACTGTAAACGATGCAAGTTTATGTCTGTATAAATTCAGCTACTCCTTTGTACATTTTGAGCATCGTTTTTATTTTCAATTTGAAGGAAAAGGGAGGGGACCGCATTAAGAATCACACCTGGCCAGATTCACACAATGATTAATACACTTAAGCATCAGTTAGAGTGCAAGAATGTGAATTTGTCATTAGGAGCTCCCAATCCAACCCAAATTTCACTTAAGGCGCTGGAAAAATCTACGCTGTCAGATTTCCCTCAGTTATAACTTAAAAAGTAGAGGCGGTGAACTGAAAAGGGGATGTTAGAAAAGAGTGGCGGTAAACTAGGCAAATTCTTTGCAAAACTCAAAAGTCAGAACACCGTCAGATTATGCATGGCCATTAGCACCTGGAAAGACACGTAAGTCTACTTCTAAGAAAGGTAGCAGTAAAGTTTTTCCAGGGTAAGAAATATCTATAACTCCCTCAAAGTTCAAATTTGTGTATGGGAAAAGATTTCTTCACCTGGAAAAATGCTTGAAACCCCCAAAAGTTAGAATGCTGTCCGTATTCACAAACATTTTGCTGGGACATTTGCACTTGGACAGCCACATAATTCTACTTCTAAAAAAGGTAGCAATGTGTGTGTTTATAGAGTGGGAACCACATATAACTCCCACAAATTTCAAAGATGTGTGGGAAAAGATTTCTCAGCCTGGAAAAATATTTTGTTGATAGAGGGAAAAAAAGGAAAAAAAACTAATAGTAATAGACGGTCCAATTCAGAGAGACTGTTAGAAGTCTGAGTAAAAGTTAAGCGTGCACAAGAAATCAGTGTAAGAAAATAAAATGCTATGAAGCCTGAAAGAATCTTTATTGGCAGAATTTTACATGTGTAAATATGATATGTGACTGCAAAATTTTGCTTGTGTGCTGGAATTTTCACAGTCGCAAATTAAGGTTAAGAGTGGGTTCGAAGGCATTTCTGGGAAATTCTGGCTCCAAAAGTAAGTGATTATTCAAAAGGGTAATGGGTGTTTGCATACCCCCTGCAGGTAGTTTCCCATCCTGGAAGTACTCACAGATTTCATCCAGTTATGTACAGGAGTCTGTGTATTTCAAACGTGGAATTGAATCGAACATCGTTGTGTGGGGTAAAGTTTCTGCAAAAGAAGACATATTTATATCTGGATAAAAAAAATATGCAGTTGTACATTTTATTTAGAGTTGAGTTATACACACGTTTTTGCCTGGTGTAATAAATTCTTCATGCATGTTTTTTATGCATGTGAGTACTTCTGCCATTGTTATGGAGGAGTACTCCAGAAGCTTGGTCCTACCATAATAGTAATATACAGCAGCATTTCTAACATGTTTAATGACTGTTAAGAACCATATACTAATACCCGTAATACAAAATCTTAAACTTTGTCCAACCTGTAACCTGTGGCTGGGAGTACAAAGGAAAATTTGATGTGTACAGATTGTTACAAATTATTTAAAAGTTATAAATGTACTCATATCTTAAGGTTAAACTTTTGATGCAATAATTTCTAAAGTTGTAGAAAATATTTGTAAACGAGCTCTGCCGCGGGAAATGAAGAGAAGTCAACTATTTTTCACAACCACATAGTTGAAAAATGCCATCTTGGGCCCGATTAGAATGGGTAGCTATTCTCGTTTGATGTGCAAATTCCAGTTGACACCAGAAATGGGATTACAAATTGGGCACCAATTGCACGTGTTGCAGATGTTTGCCCCTCAGATTTGTTTCAGGAAGTAATATCAGCGAACCTTTCTGGCTTGCGCACCTCAAAAGGATGCAAAACATTCTGAATTGGTGCGGTACCCCAGTTCCCAAGTCTGCAACTCAGAACAGGAAGGATGCAAATTGTGCATCCACTAGTTATCACTAACTATGCAAATGTTAGCGCATGCGCAGTGTGCACCCACCCGGTCATGACATGTAATTGGTCTCAGAGAGCAGCACTCAGACGTGGCCTGTATTTTTTGCAAGAAACCCTGTTACGCGGATATTTTGGCTGTTTGTTTTCCAGCCGCTTTTTCCATCACCCTTCGTCATCTGCTGCGTGCAACTGCTGAGTTTTATATTGCTGTTCGCCTAAGTGAAAGAAAGTGCGCTGCCCGCTTTTATTGTTCAGCCATGTGCTCGCGCTGCCTCTGAAAGTTTGTGAGTAATGGCATCTTGTGGGAAAACAAACGTCTCTTGGCCAATAGCAGCAGGTACTGACCTCTCGCTTTCATTACTTTACTGTTTTCTCATGTGCTGTAATAGCGAGGTCATGTCACGGGGTCTGCCCGTGGGATAAAAGTAAAAAAAAGATTCATAAAAGTGCCAAAGCCTCACTTTAATTGAACCTGAAGCATCTGTTGTAAGTATGTAAAATATGTCCCAGATGTTCCACCGTGGTCAAAGTCTTAGCTTTCCCTGATTACCACAAGGCAGCTATTAGGCATGTGACCTTTGAACTTGGTGGGGGTGCCGGGGGGGGGGGTTTACATGGCACAGAACTAGCGCACCTGTTTTCCATTCAATAGAGACCCCTGGCAGGCTTTGCCTGAGCCTGTGCATATGTTTTCACTTGTGAGATTGTTGGACGATTATGAAAAATGTCTTTCTTTCAGGGTCTGGTGCAGACAGTGGTCACTTTTTCGCCTTGGCGCGGATGAACAGCTCTCGGTGCATGTTTCTGAAGCCTGTGTGGGCATTCACTGGCACTAGGGCCATTCAAGGCCTGCTGCTCCGCCTGCGACACCCCTGCAGGGGTCGCAAGTCTGTCATTTGAGAACGAAAGGCAAACCACCTGAAGACATTACGCAGCTAGATCCACATTCCAGTAATATCTCGCTTGATTTAATAAAGAGTGTGTTCTTTTTATAAGCTATTTGATAACCAGGAGGCGTGAAAGGAAATCCGCATGGACAGGGCCTTTTTAGCAAATTTGTGCTTCCAGATTTTTTTTTTTGTAAATATGTTTGGGGTGAACGTTCTATATAGGAGAGGGCGGGGCTCCTTCTCTTTGCTCGTTCAATCATTCTCTGTGAAATGGGGCTGGTATTTATATTTTTCCAACGCTGCTCTTCGTCGGCAGGTAAGCACTGTGAACTTTCAGTTAACAAAAATTGCAAGCAGCGAAAAGCAATATGTATATATCGTGAGCAAGGTATATGTTATACTGAAACGCGTAGATCCTTTGGCCTTTGCTGCACTAAGATATGTAAGAAAATAAAAAAAGAAAAATTGCAAAAACGACCGCAGCAGTGCGACCCATTTGTCCCTCTGGCTAGAGGGGTTGTGTAAGGATTCATAGCAGCATGGTTCAGCTGCAGGGGACCGCACCCGGATTGAGCGCTGCTGTAGCGGTGTCTGGAACTGCTTGGAAGAGATATATATATATATATATACACACATATATATATACATATATATATATATATATATATATATATATATATATATATATATATATATTTAGATATTTAATCAATTTTATCAAATTAGTAAGAAAAGACATGTTGTGGAGTGTGAGTTAGTGTGTTGCACAGTGTGCTTTTGTCTCGGTGTTGCATATAGAAAGGAATGGATACATTCAGGTGTGAGGAACTGTGAAGATTGAAGTTAGGTTAGCAAATTGATATTGTTTAATTAAACGTTAACTGTTTGAGAACAATAGGCCTCATTGTTCCACCTGTGCCCCCCAAAAAACCGTAGCGCAGGGTACTACAGAAAAATTTGCAAATATGCCCACGTTACATCGCATGCATTTACAACGCATTCCATTATAACACGGTCATTACAACGACAGCATTGTTACATCGCATGCCATTACAACACAAGTCATTACAACGACTTGCTGTGGGGGGAGGGGTAGGCTTCATTTTGGAATGGTATAATTTACTATTCCAACTCCAGTCTGTGCTACAGTAGGGAAGGTGTTGGATTTTAAATCCAACGCCTTCTGCGTTGCAATGGCATGCGAATTAACAACGCAGTCGTTGTATAGACCACGATGTTTACCAAAAATTGCTACTGTAGTCATACAGCAATCATTGACGCTGGTGTGACGTATACTGCAATTGCTCCAATTTGGTTCATAGTCTTAAATCATCGCTGTCTGCTGTTAACACAGTCATAAAAACATGAATTGCGTTTAATTGACCAATCAGAATGCTGTCATGGAGCTCCTTTAGCAAAGCCACAGCTAACATTGAAGTAGCAGTGCAGTGTCACCAGGGCCCACTGCACCAGCTGCTTTATTTGCAACTGTCAACTGAGACCAATACTGATACTAATTCCACCTCAAAACATATTTCCATTGATAATTCAGCATCTCTGCTGAAAGCAAAGGGAAATGTAATCCAATTCCTAGAATACAGGACCTCAAGATCTAACAAGCAGTGGCAAAGTTACTAAGGGCCTGGTTACAATGGCAGTCATACCTCCACCGACAAGCCATAGTTGGGGGTCTGACTGCCAACAGTTCAACCACCGGATTACAATTCCAGCGGTCGGACCCACAATGGTCGGAGGGAAGACAGCTACCTCCGCCAGGATCAGAGATCCAGAGGAGGCGGCAGTCGGAGTCATATACCTGAATGGCGGTGGTGCTGAGGAAGGCACCGCCGTTTGGATTATGATATCCCTTTTCGACAGCCTTTTCATGGTGCAAGACAGTCATGAAAAGGCTGTCAGAAAGGGATATTGGGAGCCCCCAAACAGGGCCCCCGGATGTCGTGGGCCACTGTAAAGTGGCTTTGTAGGCACATTTAGTGCCCCCTCTCACCTCCATGCACCATGTGCCATGCACAATATGGTACATGGCACATGGTCCATGGACATGCGGGAGGTGCTCCGTACCATGGCGACTTGTGCTGCGGTCCTTTTCCTTGGCTGCAGCACAAGCCGCTGTGATATGGAGCACTTTCTGACCGCCAGCATGGTAGTTATACCAAAATTCGTCAGTCCCACCGCCGTCTGCTTGTAGGCTGGTCTCCTGACCACCGTAATAGTGGGCGGTGGTCCGACCGACCGATATTGTAAGAAGGTCCTAAGTCTGGCTTCCATGTGATAAAGCATGCAAGCACAGATATGCACAAATGCTTGGTGGTAATGGTGGTAGTAATGGTACAGAGGTAATTATAATGGTGGTGGTAAGGGCACAGGTCATTGATTTGCAATTCAGTCCTAGCAAAAACTGCAAAAGGTTCTACTTCATAAAAAACAAATACAAAAACTGTTGCTTTCTATATACAATGCATGAATGAGATAGCATTGTTTGTGTGATAAATTATTTTTCTGATTATAGCCATTCCTGTAAAGTAGAACAATACACGAAAAAGTCAATAACATGAGGGGAGAGAGTAATATTCCTCTAGGCAGAGCCAAAGCACACTCTATCGATTGTGCTGAATCTAAAGGCTTACAAACAAAACGACTAATACACCTCTCTTTCATTTAAGACCATCCACAAGTTTATGCTTGGAGAATCGCAATATTCCTAGTTTTGCACGTTGAAATGAAAGAAAACACAGAATGAATGTGCTATCCTCATTCTGACATACAGAACTCCCAAGAACACTAATATTGTTAGACCTGGGGTTTCTGGTGGAAGAGGTATGCACCCTGTCCAAGAGGGAACCCCCAAACTAGTCAGGGTAGGCTATATACACAGTGAAAGATAATGTGTGCTCACCCCTGGTAGCTTGGCACAGAGCAGTCAGGCTTATCTAAAGAGGCAATATGAAAAGTATTTGTGCAACACACACACATTAACCCCTTGCATATGTGAAAAAGTAAATTTTGCCATGTTCTGTGTCCCTACGTGTCCCCCATCTTATGTTATATGTGCATGATTAATATGCATATGTATTCCCCATGTTTGATTAAAGACGCAATTACAGTTGTGTCCATCTCTAGTATGCCAGTTTCCAGTTCTCGTGAAAGCTACGAGTATTAGGCCTATGTAAAGCTACGTTGCCATGTTTCTCAGTGTGCACGTTATTTCATTGTAAAGTCCCCGTTTCTAGGCCTCAAAAGGGCCCGGACACCAGATTCAGCTCCTGTCTCCTGAACCCTCGCTGAGGAGCGATACAGCCCCCACCTGTATCCTCGACCCTTCACTTACTTCCTGCCTCACAGTGCCCGGCTCAGCCTGGCTCTGCCTACGAGTCTGCCAAGAGTATGTTATGATTCTAGTTATCAGTCCAGCCCTCCTTCTCTGCATTCCTAAGCTACTGAATCGCATCAATAGTTTCCGTCATCATCTAGCCTTTACGTCTCCATGTAAGAGAAATACTGTATTTATGGTCATTTAATATTCTTCATCACGCACTACATGTAGAATAATGCATGCTCCAGTCTTAGAGTCTGTTAGCCTTTACCCCGATAACTTTTAGTTTATATCAACATGTTCTCTAAACATCAGATACTAGATAGTGGGTTAGGTACATGTCGCCCTGACTCTCCAGACTTCAGTCTCTACTCCTAGCACAGAGTTCATAGCCCCCAGCTTCTCCTAGTAACACGTCATTGTCAGTTTGCGCGCACCATTTAGGTTAGAGGTCCCGGCTCCTTAGGTAGCCCCCTCCATGTTTCCGCCCCATTTATGACATATTCTGTTACGTTTACATCACATGTCCATGTATACGCCTCCTGTTACACCCACTTTCACCCTTATCTTTCGCGACTGCTATTGACCACACCCACTGCTCCGCCTATCATATGTATTGTAATGCAACTATTTTAGTATATATGCTTGTGCATTGTTATTAAAAGTTATCCTTTTCCTTGATCCTGCCCCCGGCAGCGCTGCCATCCTGTTCCCGTGCAGGTTGTCCTGTTCCTGTCCTTTATGCTGTATTAAACCTGCAAACTCCTACTACCTCGAATCTTGACTCTTATTTATTGAGCTATCTGTTATAGCTATGTCCAGTCAAACCTAGATCCGGTATTATTTATTTATATACCACATAATGGCGCCCGAACAGGGACTTGCCCTTTCCCCACGCGCCGGTGAAGCCACGCCGGCCCCCTGACCCTCTGCAGCCGTGACGGAACCATACCGTGCACGTGCAGATATTTCTGCTTCAAGTATCCCTCAGGCCCACGGAGGAGACGGAGGTGGCGGTCCAGCATCCAGACGAGGCGGTGGAGGAACGCGGCGAGTCCCGACCAGAGCCCAAGCCGAGAGTCCAAGGTCCGAGGTATCCGGAGGCCCACCCGTAACTGAAGTCCGAAGTTCGTCCGTCCGGCGTCGAAGCAGTCCAGTCCAGTCCGAGGCCTTCCGTTCTTGCTGCCCGGTGAGTACCGTTGCTGGGGTAGTATCTAGACAGGGTCAATCTAATTGTCTCTGGTCCGTGGGGTTTGGTGGTACACAGATCCCAAAACAAAGTGCCCACTTCGGTGGATGCGGGTCCTGACGTGTCTCTTTATGAGACCGGTAAGTTTCGTACTGTTTTAGCAGTGCATCTAGTTTCTGTTCCAGTCAGTCCTGTTCTCGAGGAAATTCATGTATTCTGTTTTCAGTATTCCAGGTGGTATTCTGTTCGAACTGTTATTTTAAATGTTCTTCATGTATTTTAATGTCGTGGTATGAGAGTGGTGTAATTATCGTGTTCATTGTGTATTGTAATTGTGTCCAGATTACAGTTCAGTCATGCCGTTATTTTCCAGACTACGTCAGTTAAGAACTAGAAAAGGTCTGTTAGAAGCAGCAGTTCCTGTCCCGCCTAGGGACAGTCCAGGTCACTTTATGTATCAGAAGCATGGCATAAGTGCCATATTATATCTAGATTTATGGGTAGAGTATACCAAACAGTTAGAAGAAAAGTATAGATGGCCCGTATCGGGTACATGGGATGCCGAGTGCATCATGCGAGTAGAAGAAGCATTATGGAAAAAGAAAGCCAGACAGTCACAGAAAGATGCCATCGAGTTATGGCGCAAAGAATCTCATAAAAGAACCGAAAAAGAAATCAGAAAGTCAGAATTAAGTAGAGAATCCTTAGAACGAGCCCACGAAAGGGAATTAATCGAGATAGGTGAACGAGTCAAAACCGAACAGTCAGATAGACAGAGGCATGCCCTCATTAAGGGTATGTATCCTCTTCTTGCCGAGGGCTTGCCAAAAGCGACCCCGGAGGCATCCAGTAATTTTCCGCCACCATTAGTTCCGACCAAGCTACGTCACAAACCGACCGCAGCTGATATTTTCATCTCGTCCTACTTGGACGACACGGTTCCAGAATATGCAAATCC
This sequence comes from Lissotriton helveticus, assembly GCF_964261635.1. Classification (NCBI taxonomy): domain Eukaryota; kingdom Metazoa; phylum Chordata; class Amphibia; order Caudata; family Salamandridae; genus Lissotriton; species Lissotriton helveticus. The sequence continues at coordinate 690,020,518 of NC_136059.1, read as the reverse complement.
TGTTCCGCCAGTCCCTGTAAATAATGTAAATCCTGCTCCTCCAGTCACCGGAGTACCTGCTACGGTACCCCCGGTCCAGCCCACATTACAATTTCCCGCCGCGCCAGCACGAAGAGTATCAGTCGACGATTCCAGTATAGGGGCCGCAGGAGGAGGTCCTCCTGGTACCCCGCCACCACACCAACGAGTAACGTTAGTCGAGTTACATGAAAGTGCGTTACAGCGTACGCCCAAATATAAGTCCGTTGCAGATATCCGACGAGCTCTTACTGAATGCCGCTATGATCCAGTTGCAGGTGATGATAGTACAGTTATATATTCCATCCGTGTAAGACGGGTGACCGGGTACTTGGACACCCTACCGAATATGAAAGAAGATCTAGACAGAATATATCGTTTCATCCGTACAGGGGATGATCCAGAAAGTATTGGTGAAGCCATGTCTCAAAGGAAAGCTGAGATCCAGCTCATGTTATTAAAGTTTCTGATTAATTGTTTAATAAGGGAACAAGATTATCCGACCAAAGATCCGGCCGAAATGAGAATCCTGACAAGGTGGAGTGATAATATAGCCGAGGGTAAGCACAGAACCATCAGTAGTATAGAGAGTATGTACAAGAGAATTCGTAAAGAAATAATAAAGTTACATGAACAACGTAAAGCAGCACAAGTAAGCGAGAAAGAGAATGACTCTTCTACTGAAGAGGTAGAGGACGAGAATCCCGCCAGAATAGCGTATGTAGGAAAATCTAGATTTCCAGACCGCCATTTACGCCTAGAACACAAGTCAGTTTTTCATCACCCAGCACCAGAACAAGGTTCTCTAGAACAAGTATTTCAAGCTACCGATCAAATTCTGAAATCACGAATCGGTTATAGTAAGTTGAGTACTATGCATGAACAAGAACTAGCCCGATCAGCAGTCCGATGGATTACTGATTCTACCACTTTTCCAGATGAAATAGTGGCACAAATGTTTCTGAAACTGCCCCCAGCCGAGCAACGACTGGTGGGTATGTATATGATCCAGCACCTCATCACATTGTATGAGGGTCAACATTCTGATCCAGGTCCGTTACACGATGTCCTGAACGAGTTACTCCAGTATAGATGGAAAGGTTTAGGTACCGATTTAATTAGTGTCATTCTAGAACAACGCCACAAATATAGAACGTTCCTGAACCCGCATTTTGTTCATGTCTCACCTCCAGAAAGTAAACCCTTTTACATAGATAGACAGAATCCGTTACGAGAAGTACACCCAGTTAGGACAGCGGATGGTGAAATGCAAAGAGTATTTGTTTACACTCCGATTACAAAGATGGAACTCCTAGAAATGAAGAAATTAATTCCCTGTCATGACAAAGATCCAGCAGGGTTCCACCGAGAATTAAAAGACATGCTCCGTATGGGAGAATACACGTATCCAGATATAATTAAAATGTTAAAAGTCCTGTTGCCCGCAGGCATATATGAAAAACTCAAGGAAAAAGAATGGGAGGTGGGAGAGAAAAAGATCGATTGGGCAGTTCTAGAAGCTGAAGATAAGATACGAGTACCAGGTACCGGTCTTGGAGAGAAATGTAAAGAATTACCAGAACTGTTAATACAAGTTTTGCCCAGATTATTAGCCACTAAAAAGGAAGACTGGGATGCAATCTCAGCCTGTAAACAGAAACAAGATGAAGACACTAGTGATTTTTATTCTAGATTTGAAAAATGTTTTATTATAAACAGTGGCCTCAAGACAAGTAGCGAGTCATACCCTCATCTCTTTGTTACTAAATTAGTCGAGAATTCAAGTCCACAAGTTAAGAATCGAGTTTTGAAAGTCGAAAGTACATGGCAAGCTAGTACCCCGTCCCAGATGTTACAGATGCTCCAATATCATCAGAATAGAATCAGAGAAGAGCAAGATTACGAGAGAAAACGTATGAAAGACACGAAAATGAAAGTACTAGTTGCACAATCTGTTCCTCAAGACAGTCAGAAGAGGGGTACGAATCAAGCCAGTCATCCTGCAGCTCCCGTTAAAGGGACATGCAATTATTGTAAACAGCCAGGTCATTTTATAAACGAGTGTGCAGTTCTGAAACATAATATAGCCACTGGTAAAACTAAAGAAAGACCACGTCCGCCTAGACAAGAACAAGTTTCACAGACTTCTCAGCCACAGAATGCACAACAGACAGTTCCAGCACCGCAGCCTATTGCTGCAACACAGCATGTTACACAGCAGATGTACCAGTATGCACAGTCTGAGTATCCAGAGTATCAGCCATATTCATGAAACAGCCTAGAGAGGGAGGTAGGCTTGCCTCTCATCGAGATTCCTGTAGATCAAGAAGGTCCCTATGTTCATAGTCAAGTACTAGGGAAAGACAGAAAGTTTCTGATTGATACAGGGGCAAGTAGGACCACCATCAGTCACGCCGAAGTTCCAGGGGCTCCGCTCTCAGGCTCTAGAAATGTTTCCCTTGGATTTTCAGGAAAGCCTATTGTAAACGAGATATCTAAGCCAGTTACTCTAGAAGTAGGTCCATTGTCCCGAACTACTGATCTGTTACTTACGAAGTCATGTCCAGAAAATTTGTTAGGCATTAAAACACTGAAAGAATTAGGTGCAGTTATTTGCTGCTCCCCAGAGGGAATACGCCTGTTTCTACGTGACTTCAAGGGTCACTATGTATTACGAGATTTTGATCCGAGATTGTCTAATGTTCCGCAGCATCTATGGGCGCAAGGTCCAACTGATGTAGGATTTATGCAAATCACACCCCATCGTGTGACTCTCAAACCAGGTGTAGTGTTACCACGAATCAGACAGTACAGATTGCCACCTGAGGCTGTAACAGCCTTATCCAAAATTATTGACAAGCTCATGGCTCAAGGAGTAGTTGTAGAAACGGACTCCAATGTATGTAATTCTCCGATCATTCCAGTCATGAAACGTACTGATCCAAATGCACCCCCAGTATATCGATTAGTGATTGACCTACGAGAACTCAATAAATGTATTATTCCCCAGTATCCAGTTGTCCCAGATATCTCTTCCCTATTGACAGCCATTGATTCCGAAGCCTCATTTTTTACAGTCATAGACCTCAAGAACGCGTTTTTCAGTGTCCCCATTCATCCAGACAGTCAGTTTCTTTTCGGATTTTGTTTAAATGGAAGGAGCTATATGTTCACACGAGCTCCTCAAGGTTTCACAGAAAGTCCTAGTATTTACAGTCAAGCACTTAAGAGACAACTAGACAACATTCACATGCCAACAGACACTGCCCTGCTCCAGTATGTCGATGATCTACTGATCACAGCCCGTTCTGAACGTGCTTGCGAGCGAGTATCACTTACAGTCTTGTATTTCCTTGCCGAGATGGGGCACAAGGTGTCCCCTTCAAAGCTTCAATTCTGTGTACAGCAAGTGATCTACTTAGGCCACTTACTGTCCAAGTGGGGTAGGCAGTTGACACCAGACCGTATCCAGTTAATAGCGAGTCTTCCTCAGCCCAAGACACAGAAGGAGGTACGTGCTTTTATCGGCCTTACTTCTTATTGCAGACAATGGATTCCTCAGTATGCATTTCTAGCTAAACCACTGATACAGTTAACGACACAAGAGGCAGCCGTATCGACTGTCCTCCCTTGGACATCTGAACATACACTTAGTTTCAATGAGTTAAAGAAAGCTTTATGTCAAGCTCCAGTTCTAGCTACACCGAACTACAGTAAGCCTTTTACACTTTTCGTCACAGAACGCGAAGGTACAGCATTATCTGTTCTCACACAAGATCAAGCAGGACAATACAAGCCCTGTGCTTATTTTTCGAGCACATTAGATCCTGTAGCCCAGGCTCTGCCTGCGTGCCTCAAGTCAGTTGCAGCCACAGCACTAGCTATCAGACAAAGTGATTCCATAGTATTAGGACATTCCTTGACAGTACAAGTTCCACACTCCGTGGAAGTTCTTTTAAACCGTACACAGACTCAACACTTGACAATTGCACGTTTAACAGGTTATGAATTGACACTGTTCCAGCCACACATAGAAATCAGACGCTGCAACGTTCTAAATCCTGCTACACTGTTACCGTCAGTTAATTCGAATCCTGCCACCCACGACTGTGTGGAAGTAGTTAACACTATGACTAAGCCAAGACAAGATCTGACAGATATTCCATTACCAGATCCCGACCTGACACTTTATGTGGATGGTTCATGTATGAGAACAAGTACAGGAGAACTAGTAGCCGCGTATGCAGTGACTACTGACACTGAAGTTATAGAAACACACCGTATTGACACCCTGTCTGCTCAAGCAGCAGAGCTAGTTGCTCTGACCCAAGCCTGCATACACGCCAAGAACCTGAAAGTTAATATTTATACAGATTCACGCTACGCATTCGGAGTCGTACACGACTTTGGAGTACTCTGGCAGGAGAGAGGTTTCATGACTTCTCATGGGACCAAGATTCAGCATGGTCTCCTTATTCAAGCTCTGTTAGATGCCATACATTTACCGACATCTATTGCTATCATGAAATGCAAAGCACATACGAAAGTTACTGACATTATTTCTCAAGGTAATGATCTAGCAGATCGCACAGCCAAGCTTACAGCACAGACTCCAGACATTTCAGTTAATCCGACACAGACACATACTCCAGCTCCGACTACTTGTATGACAGTTAAGGACCCCACTCAAGATGTCATAGATATCCAGTTACATGCTACTCCCGATGAAATCAAGAAATGGTCCGAACAAGGAGGGGTCCAGACAGATCAGGGATGGGTAACGAAGGGTAGAGCCACATGGTTTCTCCCCGACTCTATGGTTCAAGTCATTATCAATACCGCACATAGTCCAGCACATTTAGGAGAAAAAGCTATGTTAGATAGTATCCAGAACATTTGGTTCAACAAGCATTTACGAGCTGCAGCCAAGCAGAAAGTCCGTACCTGTATGATATGTTGCCAGTTTAATCCAGGTAAAAGTGTCCCGGTGGAACAAGGTGGATTCCAGCCCCCTGACCACCCTTTTGAAGTCCTCCAGATGGATTATATTCAGATGGAGCGATGTCGAGGTTTCAAGTATGTCCTTGTAGTTGTATGCGCTTTGTCCAGATGGACAGAAGCATATCCAGTCCCAGATTACACAGCCGCGACCACTGCCAAGCAGCTGGTTCGTGAGTTCTTCCCCCGTTATGGACTCCCTAGAGTCGTATATTCTGACAACGGCCAGCCATTCTCATCTGAGCTCATGAAACATGTTTCCCTTTTGTTAGGGTACCAGTGGAAGTTCCATTGTGTACGCCATCCTGAAGCAGCCGGTCTCGTAGAGAGACATAACCAGACCCTGAAAATCCGCATTGCTAAAATATGTAAAGAGAAAGGTGTGGACTGGCTAGTGGCTCTGCCAGTCGCCTTGTTTTATATGCGCATGGTCGCACATTCCAGATCAGGTCTGTCCCCGTATGAGGTCGTATTCGGCCGCCCCCCTAATATGTGGGGTACACCTAGACCCCGAAGTATTACAGATGTTTCAAGTAATATGCTGACAGATTACCTAGCTTCCTTGATGTCTGCCCTACACTCTTGTCGTTCACAGGTTGCCGCCGCATTTCCAGACAATACCGAGGTGGCACCGCATGAAATCGTTCCCGGATGCATGGTTCTTGTCCGGAATTTTGATCGTTCAAGTCCGCTGGAGCCCCGCTGGAAGGAGCCCAAGCAGGTCCTCCTGGCCACCCGTACTGCCGTCAAGCTGGAAGGCAGGAAGGGCTGGGTCCACCTGTCACATGTGAAAAAGTTTTATGGATTAAAGACTGTTTTAAAGAACATTTCCCAGGATTTGAAAGACTGCCAAAGTACTATTCTTAAGGACTGTCCCGCAAAAGACAATGATACAGATCCCTCCCTGTTAGAGAACACTCCGCAGCAGGAGTACAAGCTAAAATTAAGGTCTAGTAAAATAAGTCAGCCAGTTTGATTGTCTAAGTCCTCCCCTAGGTGAAACGGTTAGACCGGTTCCTGACATGTATAAAATAGACCCCCATAGTGAGAGAGTTAGTCAAAACTCAATCCGATGTATCGTTTTTCTAAGTTTCATATTGTTTTTCAGCCTTATGATTACCTGCACAAGTTATGCATTTTATTTGTATTTTTCAGTTTCTCATGTAAATAAGTCTTCTATTGCTACAGTAGAGCACACGTTTAGTGATCTACCTCCTCATGAACTCTCATATCGTCTTGCTATGCGTAATAATTCCTTTATCCACATGTTACATTACTCACACCAGACCAGCAATGCCACTAATTGTTGGGTGTGTGGTCGACTCCCCCCATTCCAGACACCGAAGGGAGTTCTGCCACTCTTTCCTTATCCATTTTCACATAATGGTTCGTGTGGAGCATGGTCCACGTTAACGTCATCCTCAACAGATATGTCTTTTCTTAACAGTACATGTTTTCCAGACAAGCAAGGTCTTCCCCACAGAACAGGGTTAGATCTAGAAAATGAAGTTTATAATTTAGGTAATTATTCTTCGAATTTCATGGTCCTGAATGTTCAGTCTGATACTACTCCAGACTTACCTGCTATGTCAGTACTACCAGTTAAAGGCGAATTATGTGTCAGAAAGAATGGTTCCGTACCTGTAGGACATAGTGATTGTACTACTATTGTCAAGTATAGTGACAGTGGGAAATCTATTTTCAAAGCTTCACGCCATTCTTATTTTGTTTGTGGTCAGACCGCATATGTTCGTCTGCCCCTCGATTGGGAGGGAACCTGTTACATTGCCTTCCTACTGCCACCAGTTTTCCTAGCCCCACCCGACTACCATAGGAATTCCCACCTAGTACATACTAGACACAAGAGAGACCTCCCGATTGTCGATTATACTGAAACTGCCCTAGAACAATACATAGATATCAATAAAGGTGTCTTTCCCTATTTAGGTACTGCCGTGAATAGTAAACTGATACGTAGATTAACGAGAACCCTTGAAGCAGTAGTGATTGAGACTACTTCTGCTCTAGGTAACTTGACCGAAGAGCAATCCTTTATGAGAATTGTCGTGCTCCAGAATCGTCTCGTCCTTGACGTCATACTGGCCGATAGGGGCGGGGCATGTAGAGTCATCGGATCTAGTTGCTGCATTTTCATTCCTAATAACGCGCCGTCTGTTTATTCAGCTATAACCAGACTCCATAAAATTGCCCATATGTTACACCAAGATCCAGGCACCCGGACATGGTCCGGTTGGTTCTGGAATATAATTTCCGCCTGGGGATGGAAAGTATTGTCTTTTCTAGGTATTGCAGTAGCGATCATATTCAGTTGCTGCCTATGTATACAATGTGGCCCTGCGATTTGTGGCATTTGTGCTACCTCTTGTATTCCTAGTCCCAAGTCCCGTTCTAAATCCCGTTCCAAGAAAATTCGAGACGAGCAAATGATACTGTATGAAATGATAGATGGTATCATGAATATTGATGTTTCCTGATGGAAACGTAGTGACAAGGAGGGAATGTGAAAAAGTAAATTTTGCCATGTTCTGTGTCCCTACGTGTCCCCCATCTTATGTTATATGTGCATGATTAATATGCATATGTATTCCCCATGTTTGATTAAAGACGCAATTACAGTTGTGTCCATCTCTAGTATGCCAGTTTCCAGTTCTCGTGAAAGCTACGAGTATTAGGCCTATGTAAAGCTACGTTGCCATGTTTCTCAGTGTGCACGTTATTTCATTGTAAAGTCCCCGTTTCTAGGCCTCAAAAGGGCCCGGACACCAGATTCAGCTCCTGTCTCCTGAACCCTCGCTGAGGAGCGATACAGCCCCCACCTGTATCCTCGACCCTTCACTTACTTCCTGCCTCACAGTGCCCGGCTCAGCCTGGCTCTGCCTACGAGTCTGCCAAGAGTATGTTATGATTCTAGTTATCAGTCCAGCCCTCCTTCTCTGCATTCCTAAGCTACTGAATCGCATCAATAGTTTCCGTCATCATCTAGCCTTTACGTCTCCATGTAAGAGAAATACTGTATTTATGGTCATTTAATATTCTTCATCACGCACTACATGTAGAATAATGCATGCTCCAGTCTTAGAGTCTGTTAGCCTTTACCCCGATAACTTTTAGTTTATATCAACAGGCCCGGACTGGTGCTTTTGGGCACCGGGCAATCCCCCGGTCGGCTGGAAGGGGTGGGGGCCGGTTTTCAAATAGGGGGCCGGTTTTGTGGCTGGGGGGGCCGATTTTCGGTCCGACCGTCACAGCGTTACTCACGTCAGTCACCAGGTGTCGTGTGACTCGTGTCTGAGACTCTCACAGTCTCAGGCTCTCCAAGTGTTCCAAGTTCCAAGCTGCAGTGCACAGGCCTGAGTGAATACTAAATAATACTAGCGTCGCGTCACTCAGCAGCAAGCCTGATTGACCTGTGACCGTGTGCACTGCAGTGCAACCTAAACATGTTTTAGGAGGAGGAGGAGGTGTCTGTGCGCAGCGCGCAGAATTATGCCCTATCTCCTCCTCCGGCGCGTCTACGCGCCTCTCTAGGGTGCGGCTGATGTAATTCCCGCATGCGCAATTGCGCATTGGGCAATTAAAACTGCGCGTGACTGGTGCCCTACAGGCTGCAGCATCACAAGTGGCGAGAGGAGCAGACCGGAGCGGCCATAATTTAATTGGCTAGCCTGTTTTATGCCACTGCCACCAACAGCAGGAGGTAAGTGTTTCCGCCCTGGGCTGGCCCTGGCACCAAATCAATTAATCATGACATGATGAATGTTTGCCTTCACATTCACAAACAGTTGCCGGGCGTCACACAGTGGTGGTGGTCTCTGGTCTGGAGAGTTCGACAGTTAGCAGCACTAACCGGAAATGCACAGCTCTGTATGGTACGCCGCTCGTCAGCTAGAGCCTGCCCTTGTTCAGCCTTCCTTGCTTCTTCAATTAGCTAAAGTTACCCACATTCTCTTGATCAGGCTATGCTCCTATTGTCTTCGCCGGGCCGCCCTGCTCTTTACCCAGCCTGAGTGATGAAGCATGGTTCTAATCTCCGCTCCGGAAACAGTAACCGGGTCACGGTGCCCGTAAATCACTCACATCGCCCCAAATCGGTTCTTAAAGTGCTCTCCTAAATCCTAAGGACTTTACAAGCCCTCACCCAAAGGAAAAAAAAAAAGAAATGCGCGGTTACTCATTCTTTAGACCTCGGTGGGATGAAAGACTGAATGGGCCCTGTGGGTTTCCAAGCATGTGACTAGGTGGCGAAACACATATCACTGCAAAGCATGCATTGTACACTAAGAACAGATGAATTTGTAAAACTGCGCCGTAAAATGGATGGCGTGACGTCTCACTATTCTTGGGAGAAAGGCCACAGAACAGGGTCAACAACAGCCACTACTATTTCTATGTGAACTCACACTGGAACATTTCCCGGTTTGCAGGCGGTTTGCTTTTAAATGCCACCAGCCTGTCCATCCCTAATAGTTTGTTATAGGTTGAGTTTTGATTTTTGGGAGCGTGACTTTCCCCAAATGGCCATACATTCTTTAACAGAAACCGTCGCTGCCTTGTCAACGGTGCTTTTTCAGTATAACACCCACTCGTGCAGGACCTGGAAGCACGCGTCCTGTGCTGGGGAGGCTGAGACAAAACAACTGCTCTCTTCAACTTCACAAGCAAGGCCATCACTGGTGCTGTGTGTGATGGGAAGAGCATGAAGTAGCACAGTGATTGGCCATGTTCTCGCGTACACCCAGCCTCAGTGCTGACTGCTGAACATCGGTCAGCGGGAACATGCCTACCTACCTCAGCTACGGTGCATACAAAACTAGGAGTGGTGAGGGGGCAAATGTAACGGCTGCCATCGGGGAAGTGAAGTCTCTCACCCGCCCTTCATAAACGTGTGAGCGTGTATGCTGGTAAAGTAGATCGGCGGCTCAATGCACCTGCAGCTGGAGACCCAAATGGGCTGGCACAGTATTATTCTGTTGAAGAACTAGTGTTATTGAGCATGGAGAACTATAGAGCGCTTCTTGTCAGGGCTCATGCTACCAATCTGACTTACAGCAGCTGTCGTCACTACATCAACCAGTCTGTTAATGATATGGAAATTATCATAATTTCGACAAGGCTGCTGCCTTGACCTCCCTTGATGATACCTGACTCGTCACCTGGCAATTTAAGTGATACTATCTACATCTTCACTAAACGTATCTCTAAGATGGAAAAATATAGAGACAATCTCCCCTGTGAGAGGTATTGGCTTTGTCAACGTTGTTTAGCCATGTCACACAGCAGCGGGGCTGCAGGGCAGCATGACTGAAAGTAAAAAGAAAGTAAAGCAATAGGACATTGTACTTTTATTTTTGTGAGAGATAGGGCAGTAAGAGAGACCACGAGGGAGGAAGGATGAGCATGGAGGGCAGCACAGACAATGCAGTGTGTGAGAAAAAAGTGATGATGCGGGCAGCAGCGCCAGCGTTATAGTGCATTTTTTTTGTTATTGTGGGTGGAGGAGCAAAACAGACAACCGTGGAGCAGGCACAACATTGACAATGGAGGTAGAGCAGGTTATGGCTAACATGTGCAACAGTCAGAGAGAGGGCAGGTGAGGGGTTGAGACATGGACAACAGAGTGCAGTGGCAACACAGAAAATGGATAGGCAACACAACCATCAGAGTGGAGGGTGTGTTGGGGGTCAATACGGAGAACAAGGGGGTGGTGGGTGGAGGGCAACACAGACTGAGACAACTGAGGGAGGGTGGATTGGCGCAACTTGGACAATGAAGGGAGAGCAGGTGGGGTGAACATGGACATTGGCGGGCGAGCGGGTTAGGGCAACATAGGCAGTGGACAGAGGGCGGGTGGGAGGTCAACACAAATAATGAAGGAAGGGCAGGTGCACACATAATAAAAATAACAAAATGTAAAGTTTTAAAATAGTACATAAAACAGCAAGTACTCCAATCGATTGGAGCGGGCGGCCAGGCCGGCAGGCCGCAATTAAAGTAGGAGAACTGAAGTAAGGTAATGCAGCAGGCTGGCTGGCTACTTTGTTCGTTCTCCTACTTTAATCACGGCCTAGACATGGGTTGGATTAATATTAGTAATCAGCAATTGCCATATCATGTGCCTAAGTGATAACTCCTAACAGTGAAATCTACTTATTTTTGACTAAAAATCCAGTTGTCTTTAAACCTTGGAAATAATCGTATGATCACACATTTGTTTGCACTTTGAGGAGCAAAGGAAAGTTAGGCTGACAAACGTGATGTAAAAAAAGTTGTCTCTTCCTTTGGATGTGCTGCAGTTTACAAGTTTTGAAATGCTGACTCGGAGGCGTCCAAGTTTGGTCCAGGAAGGCTGGATCCTTGGCTGGTGTTCGGATAAGCACAGACTGTGTAATGTGTTCCATTTCAGACTCAGTGGATGTGCCATTATCTCATGTCCATTACCTTAAAACGTCTCTTTGACTATGGAGCTTTTGGTTTAATTGTTGCCTGCTGTCAATATTGGGAGGTACAGGTAGCACAGTCGTGCTCTGTCTAGCATGCATGTTGTGTTGCCCCATAGGTGGCTGAAGCAGAGCCAGTCGTGGGTGTAGAGATGAAAGGAAGAAGAAAAGACAAATGCGGACAGAAAAGGGAACAATGTGAGATCTCTCTCTCTCTCTCGCGCCCCCTCTCTTTCGCCCTCCTTCTCCCTCCCTCTCTCCCTCTCTCCCTTTCTCGCTCCCTCTCTTGCTCCCTCTCTCTCTCTCTCTCTCTATCCCTCTCTCACTCTCCCTCTATCCCCCCTCTCTATCCCCATATCTCTCTTGGTTCCTCTCTCACTCTCAATCTCTTTCTCTCTATCATTTTTTTCTTTCTCCCTCTCTCTATCCCTCCCTCTCTTTTCTATCCCTGTATTTCTCTCCCCATTTCTCTCCCTCTCCCTATTTCTCCTCTCTCTCTCCCTCTCTCCCACTTTCTTTCTCTCACCCCTCACTCCCTTTCTCTCTCTCCCTCCCTTCCTCCCTCTCTCTTTATTTCTCTATCCCTCTCTCTCGCTCCCTCAGGCGCTCTCTATCCCTCTCACTCTCTCTATACCTACCCCTCTCTCTCTCTCCCCCCTCTCACTCCCTCCATCCCCCTCTCTATTTCTCTTTCCCTCTCTCTCGCTCCCTCACACGCTCTCTCTCCTCTCTCTCTATCTCTGATCTCTCTCCTTCTATTTCCTCCCTTCCCTCTCTCCCCCTCTCCTTTCTCTCCCCCTCCCTCTCTCTCTTTCCATCCCTCTCCCCATCTTTCTCTCATTTCACTCCTTCTCTCTCATTCTCTTCCTCTTCTACTCCCTCTACTTCTCCCTTTCACTTCTTCTGTCTCCCTCTCCTCCCCACGTAAAAACATAGCCAGACCTATTGCCGCAGTCAGTGCTTGTTCATGCTCCCAGCTAGTAGTGGTTGCTCGCTTCGCTTGCTCGCTACACACCATGTGGGGGCTGGTTTCACTTTTACTTTGTTCTCTCTGATTCACTACTTGTGTCTATTTTTGGTGCTCTCTGAAAGAATGGCTATGGGTACATATGACTAGGTGGGTAACCTGATGTTCTTTAAGGTCATCATCTACTATTTACTGTGCTTTGAAAGTTGATACAATTTGAATATGTAATGAAAAAAGTGTTGTAAAATTAACCATTTTGGTTGGCTCGCTACGCGCCGGACGGAGGCTGGTCTGGCAAAATTTGCCAGGGCTGCTTTCAGTTCCCAGTCCGGCCCTGTATATCAACATGTTCTCTAAACATCAGATACTAGATAGTGGGTTAGGTACATGTCGCCCTGACTCTCCAGACTTCAGTCTCTACTCCTAGCACAGAGTTCATAGCCCCCAGCTTCTCCTGATAACACGTCATTGTCAGTTTGCGCGCACCATTTAGGTTAGAGGTCCCGGCTCCTTAGGTAGCCCCCTCCATGTTTCCGCCCCATTTATGACATATTCTGTTACGTTTACATCACATGTCCATGTATACGCCTCCTGTTACACCCACTTTCACCCTTATCTTTCGCGACTGCTATTGACCACACCCACTGCTCCGCCTATCATATGTATTGTAATGCAACTATTTTAGTATATATGCTTGTGCATTGTTATTAAAAGTTATCCTTTTCCTTGATCCTGCCCCCGGCAGCGCTGCCATCCTGTTCCCGTGCAGGTTGTCCTGTTCCTGTCCTTTATGCTGTATTAAACCTGCAAACTCCTACTACCTCGAATCTTGACTCTTATTTATTGAGCTATCTGTTATTGCTATGTCCAGTCAAACCTAGATCCGGTATTATTTATTTATATACCACACATAGGCCAGTTTTTTTTTTTGCCAATTTGAATTAGGGGATGGGGCTACCCAAAACAGGCATGCCAATGTCCCCACCCCCCTCCTACAAAAATTACAGCCTTTCTGCCCCCCCCCCGAGGGGGGCAGAAAGCCCACTAGAAACCAGGGATTTTTTTTGATTCATGTAGGGGTGGGGGCTGCCCAAAATGGGCATGACAATATCCCCCCCCCCCCCCGAGAAATTCCAGTGAGGTACCATTTTTCTCAGAAGACTTTGGGGAATGCGGGTTGGGTGGAATTTTGTGGATCTACATAGATTCCAGAACTTTCATCCACAGAAATGTGAGGAAAATGTTTTTTAAAACACATGTTGAGGTTTTCAAGGGATTCTCGGTAACAGAACCTGGTGGGAGCCAGATAACTCACTGCATCCTTAATTCCCGGGGTCTAGTTTAAAAAAATGTATAGGTTTGCTAGCTTTCCCTAGGTGCTGGCAAAGCTAGGGTTCAAAATCTACAGCCAGGCACATTGCAAAAAAGAGTCTGGTTTCACTGTGAAAATGTGGTGTGTCCACATTGTGTTTTGGGCAGTTTCCTGTGGAGGGCACTAGGCCTACCCACCCAAGTGAGGTACCATTTTTCTCGGAAGACTTTGGGGGAATGTGGGGTGGTTGGAGTTTTGTGGATGTACGCAGTTTCCACAACTTTCCACCACAGACATATGAGGAAAATGTTTTTAAAAAAATATATATATTGAAATTCTGGGTAACAGAACCGGGTGAGAGCCAGACAAGTCACCACATCCTGGATTCCCTTGGGTGTCTAGTTTTAAAAAATGTATAGGTTTGCTAGGTTTCCCTAGGTGCCAGCAGAAGTAGGGTTTAAAATCTACAGCTAAGAACTTTGCAAAAATAGGGTCTGTTTTCACTGTGAAAATGAGGTGTGTCCATGTTGCGTGTTGGGCCGTTTTCTATCGCGGGCACCAGGCTTACCCACACAAGTGAGGTACCATTTTTCACTGAAGACTTTGGGGAACGCGGGGTGGGTAGAATTTTGTGGATCCACACCGATTCCAGAACTTTCCACCGCAGAAATGTGAGGAAAATGTGTTTTTTTAAACATATTTTTAAGGTTTGCAGGAATTCTGGGTAACAGAACCTGGTGAGAGCCAGTCAAGTCACCCCATCCTGGATTCCCCTGGGTGTCTATATTTAAAAAATGTATAGGTTTGCTAGGTTTCCCTAGGTGCCTGCAGAGGTAGGGTTCAAAGTCTACACTTTGCAAAAAAAGGGTCAGTTTTCACTGTAAAAATAAAGTGTATCCACGTTGCGCTTTGAGCCGTTTCCTGTCGCGAGCACTAGGCCTACCCACACAAGTGAGGTACCATTTTTATCGTGAGACTTAGGGTAACACAGAATTGTAGAGCAACTGTTTTTACCTATTGACTTTCGATGCATTTCTACCTTCCAAACGAAAGACAAAGTGTAAAAAAGGTCATTTTGAAAAATGACCTATAATTCTCATACTAGTATGGGTACTCACAATTTTAAAAATGTGCAAATATCTACTGTTTCTAAACTATATATTTCGTTCCAATTTCAGAAATACACAAGTGTCTTTCATACCGATTTTTCATGTATATATTTTCCCAAATGTATTGCTATATACGGGGTACATAATAAAAAACTATTGCAAGACACTGCTCAGTTATTGGCTCTGGGTTCGTCGGGTCCTAGGTGAATCTACAAGTCCTATATATCCCCACAACCAGAAAGGTCCAGTGGATGTAATGGTATATTGTTTTCAACAGTTGTTATAAATAAATGAAGTTGCAGCTGAAAAAGTTGACACAAATGGCTTTTTTCCAACTAATTTTCAATTCTCCCTATATTTAACTGTTAGTTTCTATAAAGAAACCTTGAAGGATCTACAGAAATGACCCCTTGCTGAATTCATAACTTTGTCTACCTTTCTGAAATGTATAGCTTTCCAGGATCCATTATTGCTTTCATACCCATTTCTTCCATTAACTGGAAGGATGTTGAAAGCAAAAAAAATACGAAAAATAGGCTATGTCCCAGAAAAATGACAAAACTGTATAAAAAATGTTGGTTTTCTGACAAAAGTATGCTTGTCCCTGAATACTGGGAAAATGGTGAATTCAGCACCACAACCCATTTGTTGATACCATCTGCAGGAAAAAAAAACAGACACTTTTTTCCTACTTTTCCCCCAAAAAACAAAATGTAGCTATATTTTGGCAAATTTCTGGGTCCTCTCCAGGGGAATCCACAAACCCTGGGTACCTTTAGAATCCCCATGATGTTAGAAGAAAAGGACACAAATTTGGAGTGGATACCTTATGTGGTGAAAAAGTTACAGGGGTCTAAGCGCAAACTACCCCAAATAGCCAAAAAAGGCTTAGCACAGGGGGTAAAGGCCTAGCAGCGAAGGGGTTAACACAATAAAAACACCATAAAAGGACACCAAATGCCTTTAGAAAAAATAGACAATAATGTTTTGACTAAAACAAGACCAAAACGACAATAATCCTATAACTGGAACTTGAGTTATGAATTTCTAAAGCATAAATCAAAAAGTAACGCTTAGAAGCAACTAGCGCTTAGGGGTTACTTGAGGTCACGCTGGACCAGGGTAAATCCAAAGTTCAGGCAGACCACGATGAAAGGCAGGCCAGGTACAGGACTCAGGTAGGTCCTGCTGAAAAATTACCTTGGATAAAGCAAGCGTTGACGTCGGAAACTCAATGCATTGGTTCTGATCCACACAGGCAATGAAGGGTTCGTTGACGAATCATTTTATGATGCAGGTGCAGTGTTGTCCACGAGACACACTGTCTGTCCTTGCCAAGCTGCGCAGTCCGTCAAAGTGATGTCGTCGATCAGCTCCTACGTCAGTGTCGAAGGGTAATGCGTCGTTTCCGATCAGCGCAAAGTTGTCACTGCTTCAATTTTGTTGGTTCGGTACAGCAGAAGTCACCTTTCAAGGGCCCAAGACAGGATTGTCATCAGTTGGCAAATCAGGACTCGCAGATGGCAGAGTCCTCATGCTGTTGCAGTGTTGAAGGAAGTTGTTAATGGTCCTTAGACTTTAGAACATGGGGCAAGCCAGCAAGCCCTTGGAGTCACTCTGGGTTCAAGTGAGATAGGTTTAGTCCTTGTCCTCCACAAGGCAGAGATCAACAGGGCAGCACAGCAACACAGAAAAGCTGTTCTTCCAAAGCAACAGTCAAGCAGAGTGACAAACCTTGTAGCACAGCAGTCTTTACTCCTGACAGAGTTCTTCATGGGTACTGCCTTAATGGGGTCAGAGGCCCAGTATTTATACCCAGTCGTGCCTTTGAAGTGGGGGTCACTTCAAAGCAGGTCCTTAAAGTGCACGGGTCCCCCTTTGTTCCCAGCCCTGGCTCCAGACTATCAGTTAGGGGCAATCAGCCCTTTGTGTGGGGAAGGGAATACTGTCCATTCAGGTGTGTCAGCTTCCCCTCTCTTCCTGCCCAGTAAGACGTATCAGAATGCAGATGAATGCAGATGAGTTTTCAGTCACACCCACCCTTCTTGTGTTTATGGCTATCTAGAGGGAATGCACAAATTGAGTTGCCACACACCCCAGATGTGTATTGGAGACTGGTTGCTAGGCACACAGAGCAGTAGAAGCAGAGCGATATCGACTTTCTAAAAGTCACATTTCTAAAATAGTAATGTTAAATCCAAATTTACCAGTAAAGAGGAATTATCATTACCATTTCAAAGATATGAAACATAATGCAGCTACTCCTTTCCAGCTTAAAAGTGTATTAAGGAATTCCCAGTGATAGCCTATGAGAAGAATAGACCTCACAGTAGTGAAAAAAGAATGTGGGTGTTTGTCACTACCAGGATATGTGAAACTTAAAAATACATGTCCTAGTTTTTACTTACACAGCACCCAACATTTAGGCGTACCTAGGGCCTACCTTAGGGGCAACTTATGTGTAACAAAGGGAGAGTTTAAGGTTTGGCTAGAGGTTTTAAATGCCAAGTCGAAGTAGCAGTAAACTGCACACAAGCGGCATGCTTGAGACAGGTTTCAAGGGCTACTTGTGAGGGTGGCTCAATCAGTGTTGCAGACCCACTTGTAGCATTTAGGTTACAGGCCCTGGGTATATGGTATACCACTTTGCAAGGGACTTGAAAGTAACCTAATAATATGTAATTTGGGTATACACTTATGTCACCATGTTTAGGGGACAAGCACATGTACTTTAGCACTGGTTAGCAGTGGTAAAGTGCTCAGAGTCCTAAGGCCAACAAACAGATACAGCAAAAGAGGAGGCAAGCAGGCAAAAGGTTTAGGGGAAACGCACCCTAAGGATAACAGGTCTAACAAAAATCCTCAGCTGAGAAAGAAGGAGCCTCTAGATATTGTTTTTTCCCTTGCATTATTACTGTAACTTTTTATTTGGTGCTTTGAATGAACAATGTAAATGTACACCACGAAATGTAGAAATGTGTGTGCATTTAAAATGAGATTGTGCACAGACGACTATATTCTTAGGGGGTGTAAGGAAAAAGATTCCTCGATATGGAAAATGTTTTTTATATTCAGAACATGTGGAACAAGCATTTACAATGCAATGGTTTCGCCTTTGGAAAAGTTAGAGTTATTGGCATTGTATATGCCAAAATTTGTATTTATGTTTTTGTTTCGAAAACAGATAAGTAAATGGCATTGTCATTTACATTGCCATTACCTTTTTTTGCAGTCACTTGGCACTCTCTAGCACTCCCTAGTACTCTTTATGCACTCTGCATTTCATATGCACTCCCTGTGCACTCTGCACTCCCTATGCAGCACTCTGTATGCACTCTGTACTCTATATGCACCCTGCACGCTCCACTTCCTATGCACTCCCTATGCACTCTGCACTTTTTATGCAGCACTCTGTATGCACTGTGCACTTTGTATGCACTCCACACTTCCTATGCACTCTGCACTCCCTATGCACTCTGCACTTATCATGCACTCCCTATGCACTCCCTATGCACTCTGCACTCCCTATGCAGCACTTTGCATAGAGAGTGCAGAGTGCCTAAAGAGTGCAGAGTGCACTCCCTATGCACTCTGCACTGTCTATGCACTCTGCACTCCCTATGCACTCCCTATGCACTCTGCACTCCCTATGCACTCTGCACTCCCTATGCACTCTGTATGCATTCTGCATTACCTATGCACTGTGCACTGTCTATGCACTGTGCACTCTGCACTTCTTATGCACTCTGCACTTCTTATGCACTCTGCACTCCCTATGCACTCTCTGCATTCCTTATGCACTCTGCACTTCCTATGCACTCTGCACTCTCTATACACTCTGCACTCCCTATGTACTCTCTCTGCACTTTGCACTGTCTATGCACTCCCTATGCACTCTGCATTACCTATGCACTCTCTATGCACTTTGCACTCCTTATGCACTCTGCACTCTCTCTGCACTCTTTATACATTCTGCACTTTTTATGCACTCTCTCTCTGCACTCTCTATGCACTCTGCACTCCTTATGCACTCTGCACTGTGTATGCACTCCCTATGCACTCTGCATTCCCTATGCACTCTGCACTTTGTATACATTCCCTATGCACTTTGTATGCACTCTTTATGCACTCTCTCTGGACTCTGCATTCCCTATGTACTCTGCACTGCCTATGCACTTTGCACCCTCTATGCACTCTGCACGCACTCTGCACGCACTCTGCACTCTATGCACTCTGCACTCCCCCTGCTCTATGCACTCCCTACTCTGCACTCCCTTTGTTAAAGTTTGAGCTTTTGATAAATGGTGTTTTGTATCTTCATTGAATTATGTGTAAAACGTTGATGTGTTTTACTTTACACAGAAATCTGGAGTGCATTTATAATGCAATTATTTGCAGAGAGAGGGAAGGGATGAAAGAGGCCAGGAGTAAGAAAGCTCAAAAGGAAGCGAGTGCAGGATAGAGAGGGAGGGCAGGAGGGAAGGAATAGACGCAGGAGAGAGGGAGGGCATAAAGGAGTGTGAGGGCATGAGGGAAGGTAGGAAAGTGTGAGAAAGGCAGAAAGGAGAGGGCGGCAGGTAAGAGAGGGAGGGCGGAAAGGAGAAGGAGGGCTAGAGGAGGAGAGAGAGGGAGAGTGGGCAGGAGAGGGTAAAGAAAGCACACGGGCAACAGAGGGTGGGCAGAAGAGGGTAGGGAGAGCACGTGGACAACGGAGGGTGGGCAGGAGATGGAGGGGAGAGCACATGGACAACGAAGGGTGGGCAGGAGAGGGTAAAGAAAGCACACTGGCAACAGGGTGGGCAGAAGAGGGCAGGGAGAGCACAAGGACAACGGAGGGTGGGCAGGGGAGGGTAAAGAAAGCACACTGGCAACAGAGGGTAAGGAGAGCACATGGACAACGGAGGGTGGGCAGGAGATGGAGGGGAGAGCACATGGACAACGAAGGGTGGGCAGGAGAGGGTAAAGAAAGCACACTGGCAACAGGGTGGGCAGAAGAGGGCAGGGAGAGCACAAGGACAACGGAGGGTGGGCAGGGGAGGGTAAAGAAAGCACACTGGCAACAGAGGGTGGGCAGGAGAGGGTAAGGAGAGCACATCGACAACGAAGGGTGGGCAGGAGAGGGTGAGGAGAGCACATGGAAAATGAAGAGTGGGCAGGAGAGGGTAAAGAAAGCACACTGGCAACAGGGTGGGCAGAAGAGGGCAGGGAGAGCACAAGGACAACGGGGGGTGGGCAGGGGAGGGTAAAGAAAGCACACTGGCAACAGAGGGTGGGCAGGAGAGGGTAAGGAGAGCACATGGACAACGAAGGGTGGGCAGGAGAGGGTAAAGAAAGCACACTGGCAACAGAGGGTTGGCATGAGAGGGTAGGGAGAGCACATGGACAACGGAGGGTGGGCAGGAGAGGGTAAAGAAAGCACACGGGCAACAGAGGGTTGGCATGAGAGGGCGGGGAGAGCACACGGAAAATGGAGGGTGGGCAGGAGAGGGTAGGGAGAGCACAGGTCAACAGAGGGTGGGCAGGAGAGGGTATGGAGAGCACATGGACAATGGAGGGTGGGCAGGAGAGGGTAAAGAAAGCACACGGGCAATAGAGGGTGGTCAGGAGAGAGTGGGGAGAGCACACGGACATCGGAGGGTGGGCAGGAGAGGGTAAAAAAAGCACACGTCAACAGAGGGTGGGCAGGAGAGGGTGGGGAGAGCACACGGACATCGGAGGGTGGGCAGGAGAGGGTAAAGAAAGCACACGGGCAATAGAGGGTGGGCAGGAGAGGGTGGGGAGAGCACACGGACATCGGAGGGTGGGCAGGAGAGGGTAAAGAAAGCACACGGGCAATAGAGGGTGGGCAGAGCACACGTCAACAAAGGGTAGGCAGGAGAGGGTATGGAGAGCACATGGACAATGGAGGGTGGGCAGGAGAGGGTAGGGAGAGCACACTGACAACGAAGGATGGGTAGGAGATGCTGGGTCAAGCAAAATGACAAAGGATGAAAGGCAGGAACAGAATGAGTGAGAAACACAGAGGGGGAGAAGTACACAAGGGAGCCAGCTGGAGGAAACACGCACTCTCATAAAGTGGTGCTTAAATTAAAAGAAAAAAGTACCACCTGAAATAGTGAGCCGTGGATGGACAGCAGTGCGTCCATAACGCTAAAGAAGAAAAAAAAAAAGAAATAAAGTAGAGGGAGGAAAACCTACCGAAGCTAAGAATTCCAAGCAAGCAAAGGAGAGTGACAATGAACCGAAGTAGAAATGGGCGGGCGCTAAGTCCACTGTAAAGTACCAAAACGTCTGGCAACAGACAGAGGTGAGACATAATAAAAATAAAATGATGTACACAGTGGGCTTTGGATCCAGTCAGAGGAGTATTGGTCACTCACCTCCTGGTACAGGACAGCGAGGGGGGGGGAGGGCGGGAACGGGGCACAGGACAGCGAGGGGGGAGGGCGGGAACGGGGCACAGGACAGCGAGGGGGGGAGGGCGGGAACGGGGCACAGGACAGCGAGGGGGGGGGCGGGAACAGCACACGGTGTTCAATTATTCTCCTGGCGATGTGATTACTGCCAAAAGAGTCCACTTCAACATAAGAAATTCAAGGCATAGTGCATTTAATCAAAAGTTTGCTAATCCTCCTAATAGCACCATGCCCTGCTCCCAATTAGATAAAAGCCATACAGAAGAAACCATTTAAACCTTTGCGTTTTCAGTGGCAATGTAAACCGAGTGCATTCCAGATGATTTCTTGTTAACTGCAGTCAAATAGTAAGCCTAAACTTGCTCTAAATAGTATGGCAACCACGTGCTTGGGCGATACAAGTCTGAATGCAACCCCCTGGGCACCAAAAACAAACAAGCAACGGAGAGTGAAAGGGGAGGGGGGGCGGAACGGACAGCGGGAGGGGGCGGGAACGGGGCACAGGACAGCGAGGGGGGGGAGGGCGGGAACGGGGCACAGGACAGCGAGGGGGGGGGGGAGGGCCACGTCAACCGTGCTGAAGGCCAACGTTCACAACCAGAAAAACACACCCTAGTAAAACCATAGGTTGAAAACCAGTCCGGTCTCAGAGTCCATTTCCGTTTAATGAGGTATGAAAGGAACCCGGTCCTCTCCAGATGTTTTCCGGCAGTACATCAATAACAACCTGGCCAGGGGAGGATGTAAAGCAACACACAAAAAACCCATGACAAGGGAAGCACAAACCACGTCACAGGAACATTTGACCCGGCTTTGGTGACGAAAGAAACGATTATTTTCTAAACTGGTTACAAAGCGGACACGCTCACACCTTCCTGTGCCTAAAACACATATTTAAGGAGGCTAGCAGCCCTTTTAGCAAGTTTAAATCACTTTGCAACAGTGATGGGCAGAATTGTGGGAGACAGCACAGAAAACATCACAACCTCAGTGCCCACAATTATACATAATCCTACAAGTAACTGGTGCTGACCGTCAAGAAATGTGGTGAGACGACTCGAGCTGGCATAGGGAGTCCAACTTGTGAGGAGTTCTGCTCTGGACACCGTCTGCGGCCGCTCGGAGAACACAGGCGTCCGGGGGCCCTGGCTGGCGAAACCGAAACTGTAGCCGCGGGCGGTGGTGAGCGCTGCTGCCGTGACGCAAGTCACGCAAGGTGGAGGAAAGTAGCGGTTCGGGCCGGTGGGCTCCCCCTATGGTGCCGAAGAAACGCATGCAATTCAGGGCAGATGCTGGTCCCGGCTGAGGAGGCTGCGGCTCGGTGTGTGGGCGCAGAGAGACTCGCATGGAGCCGGTGGGAACCCTGAGCGCGACTACACAGTAAGCGGTAAGGTCGTGTGTGCAACAAGGAGTCCGTAGGCCCCCCATCAAGTTTTTGAACTGCCGGTTGCGTGGGGCATCGGACGCGGCAGGAGTGAGAGCGGTCAGGGTGTCGGGAGCGGCAGGGGTGAGGAGACTTCTGGCGCGTACACCAGTGAACAGCAGGGCTGAGCGGCGCTTACCGGAGTGCGGCACAAGCAGTGCTGGGGGGGCCGCTCTCTTATCCCGGGACCGCCTATGGGCATTGAGATGCGCTGCAGGGCTGAGCGGCGCTTACCGGAGTGCGGCACAAGCAGTGCTGGGGGGGCCGCTCTCTTATCCCGGGACCGCCTATGGGCATTGAGATGCGCTGCCGTTTTTGAATCTCCTCGAGAAGAGGCGTGATTGCGGCGGTATTCAGAGGAGCGTCTTTCCGGGTCCGATTTCGTTTGTCAATATACACTTTACAGACAGAGAAAGACAGGCTCACGGAGAGCGGGAGGGGGACGGCGGGAGGAGGGACACAGAGTAAGGCAGGACAGCAGCAAGCACGGCCCGGCCGGACCAGATTTGGGGGCGTTCCCGGCTTTCGGCTGACGTCGCGTGACGTCGGCAAAAGCCAAAGAATCTCGGGAACGCCCCCGAATCTGGTCCGGCATTGACGGACAGGCCCCTCGTCCAATGGCTAGGCTCCATTTTTGGAGCCAGCCAATAAATGACGAGGGCCGACCCAAACCCCACTACAGTTCTCATCAGGTTTTCGCCTGCGCGAAAAAGCTGCGCAGAGCGCAGCTTTCGCCAGGCAAAACCTAAAAATGTGCACTGATACCATTTTCTGAATCTGCATATTGTCCCCCTGGTGATGATATACACTAGTGGGGTACGAGTAAACTGGCATATTTCTAGAAATCATTTTTTCCCTAGACCTCCTGCCATGAGCTAAATATATTGTGACTCCCCAAAAAAGAGTACATAAGTAGTGTTCATTCCTTGCTCTAACCCCTCAGAAGCAACAGTGAATGGTGTGGTGTCATTGGACTTCAATGTGTGAATGCTATATCTTATAATTTAAGTAATCAACATACTTGTACCTAAAGTTCAGGGTTATGTAAGACTCAACCCTTTCTGAATATGACACATTGCTTTAAGCTGGAAACGGTTTTCTTTAGGTAGAATTTAAAAGACCCAGACAAGTGTAGGAATCGGACGATATGTGTACATTGGCAACTGCACCTACCAAATCGCCTGCGAGAAAGCTTTGGGAGATTGGTGTGGCTCTGGTAGAGTCCTTTGTTACTCATTTGTTATCATTGAGTTGGTGTTACCAGTGCCTGAAGATGACCTTCCTGCTAGTTTTCTATATTAGTGTGATAAATATATTTATTATTATTAGAATGGGGCAAAATAAGCAGGAACTCCGCTCCACTACTATTATATTTACTGGTTAATAGTTCTGCTGCTTTTCTTGACAAATTTCACTTCCTGTCTACAGTTTTAATATAATTTTAAATCTAAATTTGTGTTTTATTCTGTCTTTGAGCAAAATTGTTTTACTTCTACTCCTGGTGCGCTGCAGGACATCTGAATGTTAATGTGATTTATCCCAGCAACCCCCACCAGCATTCTACCCTTTGCCACTGAGACCCCATCGACATTATGCCTTTTTATTCTTTAACCTTCAGTTATCAGAAATTATCATCAGGAAAGCCCTCATCAATTGCTGATGGTAGGACATAGTGGCTTAAAGGGTAATCCTAAATCAAGCAGTAAAAATAATTTGATACAGTTTGTACGTCTCTGGGAGTTATTATGGTGACTGCCTGAACTACCTGTAAAAATACAAGCTTTTGTTTAAGCAACGTAATTATTTTGTGATTTTTCTTTGAGTAAAACCTCTATATCACTTTCTGGTACTCTGATTTCCTATGATTATTCTACATAGCCATCTAAGTCCACATTACCGGTGGGTCAGGAACACTGTGATGTTCCAAGTTTTCCTCCCAAGAGTTTCCTGAAAAATGGGAAATTACCATGGGAATTGAGAATACAGCACCTGGTTCCTTCCTACAATGATTGTTCATTTATGTCACATCCGACCTTAACATTTCACAAAATTTTAGCTGTTGAAACGTCCCAAAAAAGACCAGAAATGCTGTCTACCCACATCCCTTGTAATTCCAGATTTGTCCGGAAACTGTATTTCCCAATGAATCTGGAAGTACTGTTATCTTCTAATGGAAATCTTTGGAAAACTGAAAGTCAGCCGCATCCATGTTGTGTCACCTATTCAAGATTCTGGACAGATTAGTATCTACATTGATGGCGGGAAGAATTTGTTGATAGCTTTCATCCTTCCCGCCTCTTCTATTTCAGTCACATCCTGATTGTTGCAGTGAAAAATACACTTACTGCTCTCCTATTGTAGGCATTCCTGTCAGGAAAGGGGTCAGGCAGACGAGCCCTATCCTTTCCAATCACCCCCACACTGTTGAAAGCCGAATTCTCACAACTTGTAGACTGAGACGTGCACATTACATGTAATATTGAACGAGCAGCGCGGCGCCTCGACTATCAAGGAGCGATCAGTAAACGTGCAATCTGTCTGAACATTTCCCTGTCAGGAGGGGGTAATATGATAGACTCGTATACAGCTGTAGCAGCCAGATAATGTAACTCTCCTATTGATTGCTAGTTGAGTAACTACATGGAGTACATTAGGATTGCTTGTCAGTGAGTTTAGTGCCCCGGGGTAGTCAAACACGTTCGTTTTCCCTCTGGCTTGACCTCAAAGCCACTCACTTTCGATTCGGCGTTCTCAGATTTCATACTTTTCCAATTCCTTTGCTTGTCTAATGGGCCATATTAGCGAAACATTTGTCGCCCTTTGCACCTCGTACTAATATGAAATCAGATCAGGACGCATGCCCAATTATGTCAGCGGAAATATAAGATGGCGGAACTTCTTATCTCTTTACAGCACGCGGTAAAATAAACTAGCACAGCTGACGGAGTCGCCAGATTTTGTGGCTCACTTATTTTGTGAATAATTGAGCTGACTGATGTTACAAGATTTTTTTTAAGTCATATTTTGTGGAAGAAAATGCTGCCCACTCAACATTTGTCTTATGTAGTTGAATAGTCCCAATAAAGAGGGGCACGCATATTTGGCCACACCAAAGCCATTGTGGGTTTTCTGATAACGAAGAAATGCAAGGTGTCGTGAAAGTGATACATTTAATTAATAGTACGGTTCGTTTTGCAGGTTTTATTCGAAAGTCGCGCATTTTCAGTTTTCCTCTTGTGCTGTAAAATGTCGTATTTCAAAATTGCATCATTAATTTGAGCCAATTAAAACAATTTAAACCCAGCTGAGCAACAGATGTGCGTTCACGAGTTTGAAACTTGAAATGTCTTGGGAATGCCCTGACCCCCTTTTTGAGCTCTTTCATGTAAGTGTGACTCGCACATGTATGTCATTACACATTCAGTGTTCTATATTAGCTTTTATTTGATTTTAAGTGCAGAAATGTTCTTTTCTGCTTTTATCTTTCTGCTGATTACACAGGGAGATTTTACATCGCTTTAGCTGTAAGTAAATACTGGTATCATTCACTGCCAAGGCTGCTAGCCTCAATATTCGATCTTACTCGGCGTTTGAAGCCTGGAAAACCCCATAAATAACATTGAAATGCCACAGTGGGGGACTGGAACTCTGAGTTGTTTTTTTCTGCTTGGACATTTTTTAAACCTCAGCTGCTCCCACAACTGCAGAAATGGATAAGACTAAGGAAGGGTTCATCGCAATAAACGTACTTTAATTTTGATCTATGCATAACTCCCTATGTACTATTGCAAATAGGTGCATGGGCATAATTCTATCAGTGGGTGAGCCATTTGAACTTTCCTTTCAATTACAGTGTCCTCTGAGTCTTTTCTTTCAGCCAATTAACCTGATGTTACCTTGGGCTTTTCGTTTGATACATTAATGCAGATAACGGGCTTTAAAATGTTGTCACGCAGCAGTAACCTATTCCTCCGTAGATTTTTTGTTGCAAATCTGCACCATGCTGGAAAATGTCAAAGCAGTTAATTTCATTTTCTGTTTGACTCAAACCTGAAGTGTTGGTCTGTACTTGACTGTTAGGACTCACAGCAGACAGAGTGCAGGTGTGGAGTTCAAGGTGGTTTGATGCCTTTTCTGTACCTGGGGCTCGGCTCAGGAGGTCAGCCAACAAGCCCTTGCAGCCACTCTAGTGGTCCTGGGTTCAAGATGCAGATCCAGTCCTTTGATTCAAGCAGCAGGGCAACAGAGTACCTGTCCTTCTTGCAGTTCAGCACAGCAGTCCTTCTGAGTCTTCCACAGGTCGAGAGGTGTACTGAAGAGTTGGGTATGAGGAACACATATTTCTGGTGCCCACTTTGAAGTTGAAGGTGGTTCTGGAGGTTTACACCACCAGAGGTGTTTGGAATTTCCAGGCTCTCTGCCCAGGCCCCATCTTGTCTGGGGTCACAATAGAATAGTGTAAAACCCTTTGTGAGTGTGCTCAGGCAGAGGGTTTGTGTTGTGCAAGTGTGGTAGTTGATAGCTCCTCTCCCTCATCAAGTCAGAGTCTTCCCTTTGTCTCATTGTTTGGGAGCCGTACACCAAGACCAACTGTCAGCTACTATTTCATTTTCTTGTCCCAACAAAATGGTTCCTGCTGCCTGTACCCTAGGTCATACGACTAGTTGTAGCTGGCAGTTGGTTGGATGAGACTGATGTATTAAACTCCACATGAAGGCAGCACACATGCCTTTCTCTGGCACAAGAGCTTCCAAAGGCCTTTCACCAGTTATTGAAAACAAATTGTCTATAAAGTTAAATAGTTGATTAGGAACAGGACACAGAAAAATAGCATAGAGCCATTTGGGAAGACCAAACGTCGACAAGGGGCTTGCCATGCGAAGTCCAGCGAGAAAAGAAAATGACAACTTTCTAAATGTGGCATTTTCAGAATTGTGACTGAAAATCTGACTTTACCTTTAAAGGGTGCTTCAAATTATAACTCTTTAGACATTAAACTCGATATTCCTACAAGCTCCTAATTGAAAGTTATTACTTATTAAATGTAATAGGTTAACCCAACATTATTATATGGGAGTGGTATGCCTTGCAGGAGTGAAAAACACATGTATGAGTTTTTTCACTACCATGATTTGTAAAACTTAAAATCACATGACCAACTTCTTAAGTACACTGCACCCTGTCCTATAAGCTGTCCAGCGCCTACCCTACGGGTGACATATGTATTATAAAGGAAGGTTGGGCCCCACAAAAGGATTATTTTGGAAGCACGCCCAGCTCACCGCCCTCCTGAAGAAACCAACAGCGGACCCCACCGACCTCAAAAACTACCGTCCCATCTCTCTCCTCCCTTTTCCTGCCAAGGTCATCGAGAAGACCGTCAACAGACAACTTGCCGCCTTCCTCGAGACTAACGGATCCCTCGACCACTCGCAGTCCGGCTTCCGAGCCAACCACAGCACCAAGACCGCCCTCATCGCAGCCACAGACGACATCAGATCCCTGCTCGACAACGGGGAAACAGCGGCCCTCATCCTCCTGGACCTCTCCGCGCGTTCGACACGGTCTGCCACCGCACCCTAGTGCAGCGCCTCAACAACATCGGAATCCAAGAGAAGGCACTGGAGTGGATCATCTCGTTCCTCACCGGAAGAACCCAGAGGGACCGCCTCCCCCCATTCAGATCCGAGGCCACCGAAGTCATCTGCGGCGTACCACAAGGATCATCACTCAGCCCCACCCTCTTCGATGTCTACATGAGCCCCCTCGCAGCCATCGCACGCCAACACAACCTCAACATCATATCCTACGCCAACGACACCCAGCTGATCCTCTCCCTCACCAACGACCCCGCCACCGCCAGAACCAGCCTACACGAAGGGATGAAAGACGTCGCCGAGTGGATGAATAACAGCCGCCTGAAACTGAACTCAGACAAGACGGAAGTCCTCATCCTGGGATCATCGCCCTCCGCCTGGGACGACTCCTGGTGGCCCCCTGCCCTGGGCACCGCTCCCAAGCCAACGGACCACGCACGCAACCTGGGCTTCATCCTGGACTCCTCCCTCTCGATGACCAGACAAGTCAACGCCATCTCGTCGTCGTGCTTCAACACCCTGCGTATGCTCCGAAAGATCTTCCGGTGGATCCCCACCGAAACCAGGAAGACGGTCACCCAGGCACTCGTCACCAGCCGACTGGACTACGGAAACACCCTCTACGCCGGAACCACAGCCAAACTTCAGAAAAGACTCCAACGCATCCAGAACGCCTCCGCACGACTCATCCTGGACATCCCCCGACACAGCCACATCTCTGGACACCTGAGAGACCTGCACTGGCTCCCCGTCAGCAAGAGGATCACGTTCAGACTCCTCACCCACGCACACAAGGCTCTCCACGACCTGGGCCCCAGGTACCTCAACAACCGCCTGACCTTCTACACTCCCACCCGCCAGCTACGATCCACCAGCCTCGCCCTCGCCGCCGTTCCACGCATCCGCAGAGCCACCACCGGAGGAAGGTCCTTCTCCTACCTGGCAGCCAAGACATGGAACTCCCTCCCCATCCACCTCCGGCTGACCCAGGACCATCTATCCTTCAGGAAGCAACTCAAGACCTGGCTCTTCGAGCAGTAGCAGACTCCCCCCCCCACCCCCCAGCACCTTCAGACCCCTCCGGGTGAGTAGCGCGCTATACAAATGCTATGATTGATTGATTGAAAAGGCAGTTTAAACTGCACCGACAGGCTGTAAAGGCAGGCCTAAGACATGCTTAAAGGCTACTTTAGTTGGCACCATCAGTGTTGAAGGCCCAGTATTAGCATTTCATTTACAAGCCACTCTACTAGGGTTTTACAAATAAATTAATTATGCCAATTGGGTATATGCCAATTTCACCATGTTTAAAGGAGAGAACACAAGCACTTTAGCACCCGTTAGCAGTTGTAAAGTGTACAGAACTCTAAAAGTTAGCTAAAACAGGTTCAGAAAACTGGAGGGTGAAGCCAAAATGTTTGGGGATGACCCTGCAGAATGGGCCAAGTCCAACCATTTTTTTTCTGGCATTTATCTTTTGGTCTGTGTCTTTCTTTTCAGCTTTGTTTTACTGCCTTTTCTATCTACTGGAAAAGTGAATGTATGATTGGTATTCTAAGGTCTTAGAGAAGGTACCATTGGCAAATAAAAACGACAAAATTAATAAATATATTATGAGCACATTATGGCCTATCGAGGTTTTATAAGAAATAGCATGATTTCTATGTGCCTCTTCTAAATCTGTGAAGAACAGAAAACCTTCTATGCAGATGGCCTCATGAAATACCCAAGCCATCCTTTGACCTGCAACAGTCCATCTGACTGACATAGAAATGTGGGCAAACTATTAGAAGTTTCCCACAATTTCTATTCTATGAGTCAGTGCAACAAGATAGAAAAGGTTTGCTTAACCATATCAATTAAACAATGTGATGTGAATAAGTCCTGCCCAATTCCCTGTGGTAGCTAAAAGCAAGTGCTACACAGAAATACTTTGAAAATATATTTCCCCCATAATTTTCTCTTCTTTGTCACCAGTGAAGCATATCCATCTTATGGAACTTAGTAGCCAAAAGTATCACTTCTGACTTGCAAGGCAGAGCCTCTACCTTAAACCTGGCAACACGCCTAGAAGGACTTATCCCTGTCCTTATGCACTCATCAAGAAAAATGATTAATACCATATCATAAGTGACAGCACAAAATAGTACGTAGATGACATCTGGAAGAAACATTTAATGAGAACTAGGTTTCCAGAGCATGTGACTGCACACATTATCTGGACAGATCACAACCAAATCGGCTTCTTGAATGCTTCTGGCCTACTTGTCTTTCCACACAAAGAAAACCTCTACATCTGTATTTTCAGTTTTCTACTGAAAAAACTGACTGGTTTCATCCAGTGTCCTAAGAGGGTCATGCAGACCTTGGTAGGAGGCCTGCTGGTCCACCGGGTGAGTGGAGGACTGCCACCATATCTAGAGATCCACCCCAGCCTGTTGGGGATCTCTCTGTCTTCAGTGCTTCTGCTTGTGAGGTTCCCGCAATGCAAGAAAAGCAAAATGCTCAGTGGATGCCATGTCCAGCGGCGGAACTCAGGCCTCTGCACCCTCTGTGGTACATGACACCCCCCCCCCTTCAGGGGTTTCCCACACAACGTAAGGTTTATGAATATTTGTGATATCTTGGACACTGAGGGGCTCCTCACCACATTCATAAGAGAGAGGAGGGGACACCATTATGTGTTAAGCCCCAAACAAGGGGCCGTATTACAGTGAGTGCCCCGGTGGCGCAACGTGCAGGCATGTGTGCCTGCTTTGTGCACCCTCCGGGACACGTTAGTACAGCAGAAGGGACCGCAGATATAAAGATAATCAGGGTAATTGACCTGAAGACGCCCAGGGCATTGCTCTGCTGGAGTATTTTTCTTGAACATCACCAAACAACAAGGAAGTCATTTAAAGTTAGGCAGGTGATCTATTTTAAAGCTGTTCATCCAGTCGGTGGAAAAATTCCCCAGAAGTGATTTTCAAGAGATGGCAGGAGCCACTTTTCGGGGAAAAATATAAGGGTAGGTCCACTCTTCCATACCAGCACTGCAAACCTATCATCACCATTCTTCAGAAATAACATACCTAATGCCCCCACATGCTGTGAGTTTCCTCACAGGGCATAGTGCATGAGGAACATTTCAAGATTTTTTTCTGTTCAGGCCTCCATGGTATACATTGCAGGGGCAGCTCCTCCATTTGAGCGGCGGAGCGTTGCCCCACAGGCCAGAGATGAAAAATAAAATTAGCAATAAAGTTTATTTATTATCATTTTACTTTTCTGCAACTGACCCGTCCAGAACTGATTGACAAGACAGGGTGGGGCCAGTGCTGCAGAGTGGCAGCAGGGATCGGTGTGCTTTAAAATGCGCATGTCTCTTTTGCCAGCCGTCTTGGGAAGGCTAGCCAGACATGCGCATTTTAAAGTTCTGCTGGGTTAGAGAAAGCACAGTGCTCTTAGGAACGCTGTGAGAGCCTGCTCTATACAATCCTAGCGCTGCTCTCATGATGGTGAGAGCAGCGCCAAGATTGGTTAGTGCTATTCCCTGGTTCCACGTTCCACGTTGGAGCCTACCTGGAAGAGAGACGACTGGTGGAGGAGGACGTCATGTTGCACCTCAAGGTAAGACAGTAACAGGGGATAGAGTCACAAGGGCTCAGTGATGAGGAGGCTGTGTAAGAGACAGGAGACACACCATGGCTGAAATTGCGATGGTGCTGGTTCCCCAGAAATGACTTAGATTGAGCATCCTCTTTTGGAAGACATCCTCTCTCCTGTGGCAAAGCATTTTAAACATGGTGGACTCTGTCCATTCAATGTAACAAAAGGGTTTTGTGGACCACAATGACAAGAGAAGGATTTGACAATCAAGAGCTAAGTCAGACCCTTTGTGTTTATAAATATGTCATCTGTATTGTGGTAGAAAACTGACTTAGATCAGACTCGCGTGTCCTAACATTAAGTGCCCCTTTCAATCGGATGGCAAAGACTTGCTTCAGCTTTCTTGAAAATACTCATGAGGTGCAGCTCTAAGTAATCGCAATAGTAACCCTATTCGGCAAATTAGCACTCTTGTTTCTGGGACACTTGAAAAGGCTACTTCAAACCATCAAAACCCCAGAGTTTATAAGCTCTCCTTTTATTGAATAGTGCTTGATGGACTTATGCAATAAGGGATTTCAGAGGTATAGCTCAATTTTTTTCTTTAATAAAAACTTTCCCCCTTTACTTCGTTTTAAAATTGCCTTGTTTGCAACAGTGATATTATATCATATTCTTGACCTTAGCTTAGCCTAAATTTAAAAGTGAATTTGCACTTTACATATTTATTGCATTTTTTGTATTTTGCTAAATTGGAAATGGCAAAACCATTAAGTAACTACTTAAGTATGCAGTCTTGATGTTCATAATGTGTCGTAAAATACAGAAACGCTCATTTATTTCTTTTATATTCCTTTCACAGACTATATTATTGTTTTTACAGACTATATTATTGTTTTTAGTTTTGTCTAAATTTAAAGATGAATTTGCAATTTACTTATTTATTAGATATTGTATTTTTTATCAAGGTGTTATTGTAACAATGTTCGGTGCTCAATTTGAGCTGTTGGCTGCCGGTGGAGGCCACTGGCACTCATTTTTGGGGACCAGCACTTATTTTTCCTCATCAGGCATTGAGGGGGCAAGAGAAGGAAAAACACACAAAGGTAAAAGATTTAGGAAGAGAAAAACAGAACACTCGCCACAAAGTTAGAAAGTATGAATCTGCATGAGTGAGATAAAGGGAGTTCTCAGGAGTGGATGGAAGAGATATAAGATTTTTTCAAGACTGCACAGCCATGGTATTTGGTGCGCCGACATTTAAAAGTAGTAACCACGGGCTTCTGAGCAGAGCTTTGGCAGCGGCACTTATTCTATTACAAATTCAGCACTGATTTCAATTTTAATTAGTCCGGAAGTGAATATTATTCATTTATATATATATATATACATATATATATATATCTATATATATATATATATATATATATATATATATATATAGATATAGATATAGATATATATATATATGTATGTATATATATTACCTACTGACGGTCGCCAGTAGGTAATTATAGTTAGGACCTATTTTCTATAGGAAATCCGCAACATTCTATTCCAAATAACTTTGGCGCCGAATGACGAATCTTAGTGAAATTTTCAAAACTCGTGGGGCGCTCCGGTCTGCTCCTATCCTGAAAGTTTGGGGGGGATTATTTGTCATGCAGGGGCCGAGAAAAAAGGGGGTCCCAAAACGTGTTTTCCCCATGCAATTTTCCATAGTAAACTTTAGACACGGCTACAGCCCGAACTGTTGAACGGAATTACACCAAATTTGGCAAAGAGGTAGTTCTTGGTTCAGAAAGAACCCTTTTTGTTAAATGGGGTAAATCCATTCAGCAGTTGCTGAGAAAATCAAAAGTAAAATCACATATATATCTATGGCCGCGCAGGATCCGCGCACCCTCCCGATAACAAGCTGTATGCTAATTGGCTGTCAAAACTCCAAACCAAGAAGTGTTGGCAGCCATCTTGTGCCTCAGTAGAACCGAGGCCCAAGAAAACAGTAAAACAAACGCACAAAACCCAAAAAGGGTGCAAGGTAGGCCTGCTTAGGGGGTCCCACAAGGACCCCCCGGGCCAAAAAAAAATTCTTTTTTTTTTTTAATCGGCAAAATCCCCACAGGGTGCGCGGATCCTGCCAATAAAAAAAAAAATGAAGCGCGGGCTCCCGCGCTTCCTTGCTATTTAGCTCCCGGGGGCTAAATCCCGGGGGCAATGTTAATATTGGGTGGGGGGCCCAAAGGGGCCCCCTAGACCAGGGGACCGCCATCCCCCGGGGCTTCAATACAATATATGCGTGGGGGCTCATAGCCTCCCACAGCCCCGGGGACTGCCACCCCCGGGGCTTCAATTTTTATTTGTTAAAAACCAGTGTGGAGGGGCTTCAACTCCCCCCCCCACACACCCCGGGGACCGCTCCTCCCCGGGGCACTAAATAAAAAAAATTGGGGGTCCGTGACGGACCCCCAAGCCCTGGGGACCACCACCCGGGGCTTTGTACATGATGGGAGGGGGGCCTCGCGGCCCCCCTCCTGGAGCCCTTGATGGCCCTGGGGACCGCCACCCCCCAGGGCAAGCTCCTGCAGTGTCCCGGGGTGCCCACCCCGGGGACACTGCTGTTTGCAATGACAGGGCGTGAGGACAGGGCGGGAGCTTCGCCGCTCCCCTCCCCCCCGCCCGCCATAGCAAACTGCTTTGGTTTTTGGAAGAGAGAGCAGGAAACCTGCTCTCTCCTCCAAAAACCAAAGCCAATTGCTTTTCCACACGGGGAGCTGCATCTTAGCAGCTCACCATGTGTAAAAGAAATGCCGGCTCCTGCATTAGGCGGGGAGCCGGCGGGACTGTGGGGGGATTGGGGACACCCCCCCCCCCACGGTCCCCAAAGGAGAGGGCCAGCCCCGGGGGATGGGTTGCCGGGGCTATTAGTGGCCCAGGAGGGGGCCACGCAGCCCCCCTTCCCATAGAATAGAAAAAATATATATAGGAAGGCCGGCCCCGGGGGATGGGGTCCCCATGGCCAGAAGTGGCCCGGGAGGGGAGCCATGCGGCCCCCCTCCCAAATTATAAAGAAATATATATATATATATTTTTAAATGACTAAGGCCGGCCCCGGGGGATGGGGTCAGCAGCCCCCCTCCAAAAAAAATAAATAAATAAATAAGCGGCCATGCCCCGGGGGATGGTGTCCTCGGGCCGATTATGGCCTAGGGAGGGGGGCCAGGAGGCCCCCTTCCCAAATTTGTGATAGGTGTATGAGTGCACGTGATGAGTGAGTGAGTACATGTATGAGTGACTGTATAGGACTGTTGGTGAATGAGTGAATGTGTATGTAGATCTTGGAATTACTGAATACGTGTGTTGTAAATGGTATTGGTATGTCCATTGTTTTGAAAATGTTAGTTTCTATTTTTGAGTGTGTGTATCAAAGGTTATATTAGAGTGAGAGGAGGTCTTCCACTCTATCACAAGGATGATGTCATCAGTGATGTCATTTGAGATGTCATCAGTGATGTCATGAGTAATGTCACTGACCATGTCATGAGTGATGTAATATGTGACATCATCAGCAGTACATTGCGGGTGCGCAAGTTATAGTTAGCTGAACTAACTATAACAGGGGTATTTCAATGGTTTTGTACGAATGAAATGTCCAGCTAACTATAACGCCCCTGAAACCTATGGTTTTTTAAATGCGAATTCCTAACTATAACATACCTGAAACCTATGTTTTTTGTGTGAATTTATATATATATTTATATATATATATATATATATTTATATATATATATATATATATATATATACATATATATATATATATATATATATATATCTATCATAATACAGACGTTCATTATTTATTTCATAAGACTGTGTTTTTTCAGGGCATGCTGACTTGGCCGACAGTTGCCTCTTTACGGTGACGAGCGTAGGTAGCGTTGTCAGTGGCTTTTGTTCTGTCCAGGAGGCCACCGACATCGGGATGAGTACCAGGTATTTATGAACAATCTCTGCCATAATGCCTTCTCTCTGGGAATAGATACAGTAGTGTCCATGAAGATAGTGTTGCTACCGTGGTACACATGTGTCGTCCTCACTGGTGCTGGCTGGAAGGACCTATCTTAACAGGTGCTATGATAAACATGCTCAAAACACAGGTAGATTTAAGAGTTTCTCGCTACACCAAAACAATTGAAAAGCTTTATGGCATTCTATTTAGCACATGTCAACGATTGGAGATCGAGTCCCTACATCTCGTTTACATGCCAAAGAGCTATGAGTCGAAAGCCCAACAAAAGTGAGCTCTACCTGCTGCCTGGGGATAGGTTACCCCGGCAGTGGCCTAGCTTAGTCAGTAAGATTGGTGTAGTGGGGGTCGGGGGGGGGGGCTTGAACTTCAGATTTCCCAACGATCGGGCTGGCATATAATATTAAACACTATACAACAAGCAGGGTGCAAGAGAGGGACTTAAGGGGCAATGGAAAGGGAGAGGAATGCAGATTGATAGACGCACTAAGTGAATGAAACACAATATTTTGTCAAATAACCAACATTTTGAAGGCTTTCATAACAGAGATGAGAAGACGTGTGTGTGCGTGTGCGCGCGCGTGTGTATGTAAGCAAACATCACAGGTGAAATCCAACAGACACCTCACCATACCCGACTGAAAGCACCTGTACACAACTATTCATCAGAAAATATATTTATTGGGGGGGGGGGGGGGGTGAAACACCCCAAACACCCCTTTCCCACCCTTGAAGATACGCCCCTGTGCCTCGGTTATGCAGTGATGTGAGTTCCAAAACGTCTTCTGATTTCCTTTGCCCTTATTCGGGTTTTCCTGTAGTTGTGAGATCTGAAAGTTATTTCGTGCACTCGTTTGTTCTTAAAACCCTTCGTTATCCACACTTCCAATCGATAATCCGTTCCAGCCCCAAGGGAGGCTGAAAAGAATGCGGCATTTGGACCTGAGGTCCCCAGATCCGAAAATCCTGCACATGTCGACCTTAGAAAGCAGAGCCTTTAGAGCACAACTAATAAATGTGCTTTACGGCTGCGTCGATTAGGAGAGCCTGACAGGTGCCTGTACCAATTCTTGGTCCTTACTTTTAATGCTATTTCGAGGTGGAACGGGATTGGTTTGCAGTCGTTCACGAATCCATTTCCTAAGCGATGTATGTGCCTTGAACTGTAAATGTCTCAGAAGTGCTCGCAGGAGCG
Source organism: Lissotriton helveticus (assembly GCF_964261635.1). Classification (NCBI taxonomy): domain Eukaryota; kingdom Metazoa; phylum Chordata; class Amphibia; order Caudata; family Salamandridae; genus Lissotriton; species Lissotriton helveticus. The sequence continues at coordinate 689,983,404 of NC_136059.1, read as the reverse complement.
TGTGTGGGTTTAATCTCACGCTGTCAGAGACAGAAACGTCTTTTTCCAGGAGGGAGAGCACCTGTTTATATCCTGATTTTGTTTTCTTAGAAAATGGGCTGAACAGCGATTTCTCCAAAGCTCTGCAGCCCTTGTTGCTATTGTTTTCAGCGATAAAATATGTTAGAATGGTTTCCCTCTGTTTACTGAGTGCTGCTGTGCCCCAGATATGACAATGGAGGCAGAAGCAGCAGAAAATAATGAAATCCTGGGGAAGGAGGCATCCAGAGGGGAAAAGACATTAGACGGTGGCAGCTTTTATTCCCTGCTGTTATAGGGCTGTGAATGGGTAGAGAGATTGCAACCAGGGCTTAAAGCATGTAAACTTTAGTTACTGCACAACAAATCTGAAACTGTGAGCCAAATGCTGAAGATGAAAACAGTTGTCGGTTCGCATACTGAGTATATGCCGTACGTAAAAACGTGTGTGTGTATATATATATATATATATATATATATATATATATATATATATATATGTTATTCACCCGAAAAAATACAGTTAAAATTAAGGTTTATATTGAGATGTTAGGGATATTATAGAAATGTATGTTTAAGAAAACCGTCAAGATTAACGTAATAAAACACAGCTAAACTACTGTTATGATTACAAACTAAAAACAAAAAAAACACTCAGATCACCCCATTATGGTTAACTCAGTAATCCGTAACTCGCCAAAACAACCATGCAAGCCTTTACTCCTACATTAAGCGCAATGCTCACAACCTCACACTTGATGTGGCAGATGCAACTATAAATGACGTAAACGATGTTGCAGGTGATATTAGATATCACAGTAGCACTAACCATATCAATGAGATGGTTATGCATGTATTGATTATGCATTGTGATTTAATTTTACTTTTATGATTTTTTACTTATTGGTTTACATTTTATAAGGTGAGTATCTAACCTACTGTGGGTGTTCAACCACGCAGCACATGGTATTCACAGCATGAGGAGGCCGCAACCCCAACCAACCATGGAAAGCTGTCCCCCAGTAGGCTTTGCCAGGCACAGGAAAGAGTTACAGTAGAACCTGGTCTTCACTCAGGCCCTGCGCCCAAACAACAATGGATTACCAAGTCATGTTGTGTGCAACATTTGGCTGTGCATAGTATAGGTTGGGTGCAGGACCTAGCCTTTGTCCAGAACCTCAAACCAACAGCCACGGGTAGCCCACTTCTGTAGCCAACCCTTGCCATTCCCAGGCTTCTGAGTCAGAGTGGGGATTGGCCTCAGTCACCCACACCCTACTGCACATAGAATTTGGTTGTGCACCACTAATATGTCCACAGGGCCTAGTGTACGGTGTGACCTTTGTCTGTGCACGAAAGGGGGTTGTAACAGAATTCCAAAAAAGAGTAGTAGTGGCTCTCCACGATCTCACAAATGTTATTATATATCAATCAAAATAAAGCACTACACCCTCCAAAAGGTCCTACCGCTCACGGACCCCATCCTTCTATGAAGCAATTCTTAACAATGCAGGGAGGGCACCAAAATATAAATAGAGAAATTTGAGTCATTCAATTATATGATCATTAATGTAGTCATCATCCAGTCCATCAAGATGGAAAGTTCTTCATTCAGTCGATAGATACACAAGAGCCACAATGATGAATCTTCAAAAGAGTTTTTCACATATATAAATCCAGTCAGCCAACGTGTGTAGTCCCTCCAAATGGACTTCATCCAATCTGTAACTAGATACATATATAACTAAATTTAAAAACACAATAAAACAATCCACAATTATCAAGGCTCCCAAATGCCAGCCACGGCCGGTGGTAGGTGTGACTGCAGGGCGGTGACGTAGGGAGGGGGAGGGGCAGGGTGGGGGGTTGTAATGTATGGATTACGGACTTTAACAGGTAAGTAAACATATAACTAAATAAAACGAATTTCGTTGCACGCACTGCATCGCATTTGGTGATGCAGTGCACACAACGAAATTCGTTTTATTAATTTATATGTTTACTTACCTGTTAAAGTCCTTAATCCATACATTACAACCCCCCACCCTGCCCCTCCCCCTCCTACGTCACCGTCCTGCAGTTACACCTACCACCGGCCGTGGCTGCCAAATGCACATCTGGCATAACATTTTAAGACAAATTGTATACTCTGAAACCATCTTGACCCAAAGACTCACCATATATCCTGTTCAAAGACTAAATCTTATATCCCTTTCATTGTACAGTATTAACCAAGAATACCCAAAGTTTCTCAATATCCATAGTGCAATCACCAAATTAGTTACAGAACATAAAAACATGCTTATTGTTTCATATTTTAATTCTCCGACAGTGATAAGTTCAATATGCAGAAAGTGTACTTACATAAATATATTTCTGTCATTAACCTCAACCCCCCCTGCGCATATATATATATATATGGAAGAGCTTGCACCAACCACCAGGCAGTGAACATCCCCAAATAAACTGTCCTGGAAGGGGAAGCAAATACTTCAATTACATTGCTCCCTTGAAAAGATTCCTCATTCCTCAATACGTATCCAAAAAAACAAATAAAAACCTCATAAACCTACTTATAATCATCTCCCTATAACCAAGACTCACACGTACTGAAGAACACTTGTAAAAAAAATTGGGGGAGTTTTATATAGCTCAAACTCATCCCGAGGGTATCAGAGCACTTTACATGAGCACCAGTTACGTTACAGACGGACACATTCATTTTTGTTAGGCATGGGAAGGTTAAGTAATTTGCCCAGAATCAAGGATGTAGGGCGTCCCTGCCGAGACTCGGACCCAGTTCCTCAGCTTGGAGGTCGACTGCTCTAGCTTCTTTGGTCACATCCTCTTCCCAAATTAAACAAGAAGCATTTCACTCTCACCACTCTTTCCAATTTACACCAATTTAGCTAATACAGCCACCAAAATCCTCAAAAAACAAACAATCAAATAACAAAAGAACAAACCATGGCATTTTATAGTATGTGTAAATGAGGGAATTTACACATAGTGGTTGGCTGCAGGTCCTGCACCTAACCCGCCACAAGTGGCTACCCATCGCTGTTCACTGCCTTTGAACTAAAGCCATGAGTAGCAGCAATTTCTAATTATGGCCTTTGTCGGTGTTGAGGGTAACTGCAGAATGTTTGGACAAACACTACACTAAACTGTAAGTATCACAGATCAGCTTACACGACCTAGGATTCAATAGAAACAAGCTCTTTTATTGTGTTTGGCAGTGATTCTCAGAAGAATCTTTTATGTTTTTCTTTCTTTTTGTTATGATGTGTTTTTTGTTTAACTCTGTTTTATTGGATTTTTGGCAACAGAAGGAAAAACACATTACAGGTCTCATGTATCCCCATATTGGAACGATGGAGGCAGGTCCTAAATCCAACCCCCCCTCAAGCACCTCAGCGGTGCTAAGCGAAAGTTCTTCGATGGGGTGATAGTCCAAAACTGCTCGACTGATCCTAGGCTCTCATTGGATTGACCCGTAATTAACTCATAGGAACCAGAAACAATAAACCCTCCCTCCCTAACCCCCCCCGGAACTGGTGTGCCTAGATCTTGCGGGTAGTAGATGCTGTGCTTGAGGATAGCCAAGTGTTCACCCTTCAAGGGCTTCTTCCGTTGCTGACTGATCTGTGAGTCGTAGAAGGCGAAGGTATTTGGGGCAAGTGAGTTCGTTAAATTCGGTCGAGATTACCAGGTCGTGTTGAAGGAAGCCTTGGTTTGTGTAAGGTTGGCTTGTATGTGCACCATAGCCTATGTAGCCACCCCGTGTGTGTGGGACGAGTCTATGTACCCAAAAGCAATAGGATGTGTTGAACCGCCGCTCCCTAGTGAGCCCCATCTGTCTCCCCCTAAGCGACTTCAATGGGAATGTGAGTGCATTGGGCAGCCCTAAAAGAGTATAGGCAGGAAAACGGGGAATTTCAGTGTCAAACTGTTTGTCGATGTCATTGAGGACTGCCGTCCAGTAACCCGCCACTTCCCTGCACTCCCATAAGAGATGAGTTAGCGTTCCGTCCTCGTCGCAGCCCCTCCAGCAGCTGGGGCTGTGATTAGAATTACACCTATTCAGTCTGACCGGTGTTAAATACCAATACGTTCCAACTTTAACCGCTGCTTCTCTACTGGCTGTGTTGCTGGCCGTGTGGTTCGCTCTGTAGCATATGGCCTGCCATTCTTTATCTGATAGTTCCCTCCCCAACTCCCTTTCCCATAGTTTCTGACCAGCTGGGGACCCTGAGGGAGCCGGAGAACAAATCATCTTATAAAGCTCTGTGATCAGCTTTCGGTCTAATTGTTTAGTGATGAGCCACTTCTCATAGGCCGCCAACTTCCTGCCTACTTGTGGGCATACCTCCGGGTGGGTCAACCAGTGCCTAATTTGGAAATATTGGAAGCGTTTTGGGTCTTTAACGTCATACATCTGTGGGAGCTCGGAGATGTGGAGAAACCCGTTGAGGTCGAATAAATGGCCTGCCAATCTGCAACTTGACGTGCGCCACTGCGAGAACGTGCGCCTCTCCGTCCCTGGTTCAAAGTCAGGATTATCAAACAAAGGCTTAAGCGGGAAAGGAACAGAGGTGAGCACCCTCGGAACCGCAACTATGTCCCATACATGCAGGATTGTGCGGGTGATTGGGGATTTCTTGAGGTAGAGCGGTCTGTCAGGTCGCTTTAGGAAGGGTATCTTCCAGAGCGATGTCTGCTCCATTGCCCTGTCCTGGAAGAGCCATCTTTTCTCTGATTCAGGCCGGTTCCACTCCATCAGGTAGCGCAGTTGCGCTGCCTGGAAGTATTGCAGTATGTTAGGGATCCCTAGGCCACCCTCGTCTGGAGGTCGGTGGGGCAAGTCTCTGTGCATCCTTGGTCGCTTTCCTTTCCTTATGAATTGTTGTATTGCATCTTGCAGCTTGCGTATGGTTCCCATGGAGGGCTAACTGGAATGTTCTGAAAGATGTACAGTATTTTGGGTAGGATGGACATCTTTACTGCTGCGATGCGGCCAAGTAGGGACAGTGACCGCTTCTGCCATCTCCTCATGTCCCCTTGTATTTGGGAGGTGAGGTTCGCATAATTCAGGGCGACTGTCTGTTCTGTAGAAGGTCTGAGGACAATCCCCAAATACGGGATTGTAGCGTGGGGTTGCAGGCCCCCGAATTCAGGAGATGCACCTTTGGTCTTGTTTGTGTTGTGGCCCAAAGGTGGTAGCATCGATTTCCCCAGATTCATTTTAAAAGCGGATACCCTCCCAAAGGCCTCCGGTTCTTGCAGAACGGCAGGCACCGACAACTTGGGTGAATCCAGCTTCGCCAGGATGTCGTTTGCGTATAAGCTAATTGTGTGTTGCTCCCCTCCAAAGGAAATGCCTACAATTTCGGGGTTATCCCGAATCCGCTGTGCTAGGGGTTTCATGTAGAGGGCAAATAAGAGAGGCGGCAGCGAGCACCCCGGCCGTGTCCCTCGACGGATGTCAAACGGCTGGGAGCTCACTCCATTAACGCATATTGTTGCCTTTGGTTTATCGTAGCAACTCGCGACCCAGGCCCTGAAGCGGTCCCCAATTCCAAAATGTGCCATAGTTTTATCCAGAAAACTCCAATAAACTCTGTTGAATGCCTTTTCGGCGTCTACAGACAGCAACATGACATCCATCCCTGTGTATTGGGCCTTGTCTACCAGGTGCAAAAGGCGTTTAGTGTTATCGCTGCATTGCTTGCCCGGGATGAAGCCGGATTGGTCTGGCTCAGTGATGCCTGGGAGCCGTGGTCCAAGTCTAGACGCAAGGACCCCTGTAAAGAGTTTTTAGTCAATATTGAGTGGGGAAATTGGCCTGTTGGCCGCAAACTGGGTAGGGTCCTTCCCTGGTTTTGGCAAGACTTTTCTATCCGCCTCCAACATATCGGGGGGTATAGAAACGGGTCCCTGAAAATAATTAAAAAGTCAAGATCTGCGCCAGGAGTGGGCATTTTTTAAAATAAAAAGCAGCTGAGAAACCGTCTAGCCCTGGGGATTTCAGAGGCTTGAGGCGTGCTATTGCACCGATTACCTCCTCTATCCTGATAGGTGCATCTAGCGTGGCCGCGCCAGCCGTATTGAGAGCTGTCGTTGCTATGTGACATAGGTAGGTCCCTCCGTCTTTGTCAATGTTCGATTCTTCACTATATAAAGACGCATAAAGGGCCCTAAAGGCCTCAGCAGTCTGGTCATCAGTGCCCACCTCCTCTCCCCGAGCATTGCGGATGGTAGAGATTTTAGACCTTTGAACCGGGGCCCTGAGCTTGCTTGCAAGGAGACGCCCTGTTTTATTGCCACCTACATAGTAAGCGTGTTTTAGCCTCAAAGCCGCGTATTCAGCCCTATCCAGGTCCAGGTCCAGGCCCGCCAACTGCGCCCTAGCAGCCTTCAGTTGCCTCCATATCCTGGGTGCCCCGGTGCGACTAGGTACTCTCTCAAGTTCAACTACTTGGGCAGTGAGTGTTTCCCTTTTTTCTTTCTGTTCTCTGGTTTCTGCAGCCGAGATGGCAATCAATTCCCCACTTACTACTGCCTTAAGGACTCCCCATTACGCAATCAGAGGTGTGTCTGGTTTATCATTGCTTGTGCGGTACTTAGTGATACACTTGTGTAGCTGTTGGGATACCTCTTTTCTTTGTAATAGGGCTTCTCGTAGTCTCCACCTCCCCCCAGTCGTCTTAGTCCGGGGGAACGTTAAAGTCACTAACTCGGCGTCATGGTCGAACAGTGCGGCTGTGGCGATGTCTACCCCTTCGACTAACGTGTTGATTTCAGAGGTTCCAATAAAGTGGTGTAGCCTGGGGTACATGTGGTGTACGTGTGAGTAGAACGAGCAGTGAGTACTATGAGGATGCACCTCCCGCCATACATCCACCAGTTCCCGGCGGGCCATCCATTGTTTCCCTACTGTCGATATTGCCCACGTGAATCCAAACCTGTGGCGCGATCTGTCGGTATCAGGGTCCATGACCAGGTTAAAGTCACCACCCACCAACGTATGCCTTTCTTGGGGACTCAAAACCTCTGACAAGGCTCCCCTGAAAAAGGATTCTTGATTTGAGTTGGGGACATATAGGGATTCTATGACCATGGGGGTGCCCACCACCTTCACACTGTATGCCAATAGCCTGCCTTTAATTTCTGCCACCTTATCGCCCACCGTGCCCTGGAAGTGCCTTGCGAACAATATAGCCACCCCTGCCTTTTTTTCAGTGGTAGAGGAATAAAACTGTTGAGGAAAGGCTTGGGTTCTCATCCTGTGCCAGTCTTTGGGCAACAGGTGTGTTTCTTGTAGGAGACATATGGAAGCGCCAGAGCGTTCTAGGTAGGACAATGTAGTTTGTCTCTTAATGGGATTATTTAGCCCCTTTACATTTAGGGTGATAACATTCAGGGTAGATCCCATTAGGGTGGATCCGTGAGACAGGACAGCGCTGTAGGTAGGCCCGACCCCTGTTAAGCACCTCTCTTGAATCCCTTCCTTGTGTGGCACACCAGTTCCGGTCTCCCCCTCTTCCCTTCCCATCCCCTCCTCTCCCCCCTCCCAAAACCCAACAACATTCCCCGGCCAGAGTCCCTACCTTATCTACTCCCCCTAAACCCCCTCGCCCCCCTCTCTAACCCCAACTGAGCAATCCCAACAAAACACCATAGTCCACTGCCCAACAACCACAGTCGCAGGCAACTGGTGAATAATCAAGAAGAGTGTGTAACCCCCACCCCCCTGACCCCCGCCGCCCCTCTCCCCAGCCAGCTATGAGTCGGGTCATGTGTGTCCCCAAGCGTAAGTCTAGGTTAGTCTGGTGATGAGGTGTCTCTAGCTACCGCATCCAGGGCCGACGCCTGCTCCTGCATCATGGTTATCTGGTCTGGTTTCAATTCCGCCCTGGGCAATGTTCTGCAGCCAACTCTTTGCCACCCGCCACTCGTCAGCCACTGGGACGGGCTCGGAGAGGCGCCCGGGTCACTGTGGTGGAGGCCCAGGAGCGCGCAGGTATGGCAAAGGGATCTCATCTGGTGAAGCGTGCCATTCCATTTAAAGATCAATCGGAAAGGATGGCCACAGGAATAGGGCACCCCCTTATCTCTTAAAAAGGTAGTCACGTCTTTAAATGCTTTCCTCTTTAGGAGAGTGATGGAGGCTAGGTCTTGAAAGAGGGCCACAGGGTATCCTTGATGTTGAAGAGGCTGCTTCTGTCTCGCCTCGTGGAGGATGCGCTCCTTCAGTGGAAAATCCGACAGAAATGCTAGAATGTCCGGGGGGGCAGGCGCACGTCTCGCCAAGCCCACCCTGTGCGCACGATCGATGCGGATCTCAAAGTCCAGGCCATCAGCGAGGGTCTCCCTAAATAGACCTTGAAGGTAATGGGCAACGTCCACCCCCTCCAATTTCAATGGCACTCCACGGACCTGGATGTTGTTGCGTCTGGACCTGTTTTCTAAGTCCTCTGCATGCGCTTGCAGGTCTACCTGTTGGTCTTTGAGTCGGAGTATTTCCTGTTGTAGTTGTTCCAGCTCCTCGCTTCTGGTGAGGCCATTGTCCTCAATGGCGGCCACGCGCTCCCCCAGCTCATCGACGTCGCAATCTATTTCTTTCACTTCCCCGACTACCTCTTGCTTAAGTGTGAGAAAATCCTCTCGGAGAGTGTTAAAAAGTGTCTCTTGAAATGTTCGGGTAATGACACCTCCCCGTCCCCCCTGTTCTGCGTGCTGCTGAGGGGTGAGGGGTGGGTGGTGTCCTTTGTATCCTGCTGCAGGGCCTTTGAGAAGCATTTCTTTTAGGAAGCGGTCCCTTTTCTTTCGTGTTGTGGACATGCTAAGGCTCCGGGGCCTGGACGTCTGTTCTCAGCTCCCCCACGAGCTCCCGGGGCAGTCCCCCTCCAGGCCGTGGGCAGGGTCAGCTATCCTTCTCACCTTCACTCCGTAGTCGCGGAGGCCTCACCGTGCATCAGCTTGTGCCCGAAGGGGGCACCGCGGAGCCTGTATGTCACCCCCTGCTTCCAGCCAAGATGTGGGAGCCCTAAGTGATTCAGCGGGCCGCGTGGCTCCCCGCGCAATTGACCACAAGTTCTGGTTGTCCTCACCACCGTCGAGGAGAAGGAAGGGCTCACACAAAGCTGCCACTTTCACCGGCCTTCGCCGTTGCATGTTGGGGGGGTCGCGTGCACGCCGTACTGTGGCAACTGGTATCTTGGGCCTCGCCAGGGTGCAAACCCCTCTTCCCGCCCCGAAGTTTTCACCGTGGCTCCCTGACCCAGAGCCAGGCCCCGTAGATATTTCAGAATCTCCCAGGTGTATGAACCCCTTGCCTTGCACTCCTTGCCGGTTTTGGGTGGAGGGTTGGCTGCCAGCTGCTGCTACTGGCCCTGTGCACTGGCCCGGGATGGTCCTCTAATTGCTCGTGTGAACCCCAATGCAGATCTGTGGCCCATCTCTGCTCCTACGCTAGGCCTCACTGGATGCCCCCTCACACCTCTTCGCTGGGTGCTCCTGGAAAGTACTGTTCTCGTGTCTACAGTCCTCCTATGATTGCCTCCCCAATGGGTGTTGTTGACTGGGGGCCCGCGCTCACCCCGGGTCCGGAAGGCTGCGCGGGTGTCCCGCTGCCCCTGGACTCCTCACTTCCCTTCAGCTGCAGTGCGAGGGCAATACCGCCTGTGGTGTTGCTGAGGCCGCTGCCCTCTGCCAACGCTATGGTCCCACGCCGCTCAGACGAGGCGGGAGGTGCCCGCTCGCGCCCAGGTAGGCCCAAAGTCCCCGGCCTCAATTTTCGCACCTCCCCGCTGGTGCGCTTCGCCTCCCTCCTCCGCTCTCTGAGGGTGCTCCCACGGGTCGTCCGCCCCGCTGTGCGGCTGCCTCTGTCGCTCACTTACGTCAGGCCAGGGCCGGAGGTCGGCTGGCAGCCCCAGACGCCCCAGTGATGCACGGCCAGGCTCTATCACGCCCCCGTCAGTGCTCGCTCAGCCCCGGCGCCATTATGCGGCGGTCTGCTGCGGGCTGCGTCAGAGTCTCCCGAGGAGCAGCTCGCTATCAAGAAATTGCTCAGGCAGGGCACCTCACTTCCCCCTGACCCTCCACCGAGTTCCACGCTTAAATGGGGACAATTGCGTTGGCAACGTCCGGTAAAGGGAGCTCGATGCGAGGAGCCTCGAGGTCCTGCATCCTCCTAGGTTGCCATCTTGGCCATGCCCCATGATGTTTTTTATACTGATTTTGGTGGAATTGTAGTGATCTTCCATCTTCCCATTCCCAAGCCCAGGGTTTTTTTCTCTCTGCAACAAATATTAATTTTGCACTTCATGTAATACAGTGCCAAGTTAATAAGGAGGGGCTTTTTTTCTTCCTCTTCCTGCACTTCTTCCGGAACATGTAGGGGACTCGCTATATCCAGATTGCTGATTTTTTTTTTCTTCTTGTCTCCCAGGAATTTCTGATACTCTCTTTCATGCTTTCATGCTTTGACTTGATGTTGTGTCATGGTCAAGGTATCACACCAGTACAGTGCTCCCTGCTTAATTTATTGTTCACAGAGCTTCCACGTGCCCCTCCTTCAATTAAGTATTTTCTATCCAGAAGGAAGTGAGAGAAACACCCACACAATGAAACCCTTTGGTGGTTTTTATCCCTCCCTCATCTCTACATTACAGCTGTCTTATCTTCCTGAATTTCAGATGATGTTTCTGAGAGATCCTTGTCAGCTGTGTCGCCCATTCTTTAACTTTCAAAGCAGCACTGATTCCGTACGCGGTCTGCAAAAGCGTCTTGATCTTCACAAAATGGTGGATGTACCTCCTGTTGCTATGGAGCAGGCACTTTGTGGTGTGGTGAAAGGATATATGAAGTTTCGCCAAGGCAAACCTCCGTATTCTATTTAAATTGTCTAAAAATCCATGAACTGCACATCAAGTTCCAGGACTTCAGAGGAGCTCCTGCTCTCATTGGTAGGCATGCCATGCCCACGGATTTGAGTCGGGGTTTGCAGGCTTATAACCTTTTTAAAAAAGTTTTATTTGATTATAGACACACCCCTTCAAAACCAATCAAACTGAAGCCCTGTGCTAAACATTTTTTATGAAATAATGTACATTTCTAATTTCACGCCAAGTTTGGCGTAAATTCTGTTTTGCATTTTCTTTCTGGAGCAGGGAGCATAGCTTCCGATCAGAATGTTTCTAGTTTTCGGGTTTAACACACTTCAGCCTTTGGTGCTACATAACAGTAGAAATGACAAGATCATTTGTAACAATGTATTTGACATTGCTCTCAAGGAAATACATAAACCACAAAGCATTTTTAACAAGCTGTGATTATACAAAAATGAGGTGTGTTTCAGTGCACATGTAGGTGACGATGTTGGGGAGCAAGAAAACATCAAATCGGCAAGAAATGTCAGAAATCATGTCAACTTCTAGTGGGGAAAGAAAAAGTTGGACCGTTTGTACAAGCATTTGTGGGATTCATGGCCAGGGGAAAATTGTAGCATTTAATGCTACACTGTTAAACATTGAACCTGTTTGAGCCTGAACGGGTCAGTAAGCAATGTAGCCTAATTTTAACTTGTCAAGCTGCAGCAGTGCCATAACGGAACATTATTTAATATGGACAGAACAGAGAAAATCACATCACTGTAGTGAGGTGGGTGAGTGGACCAGGAAAGGGAAGAGTTCCGGAATTATTTTCATATTAGAATGTTTTTTTCCATTTGTTTATTCCTCCACAGAGAGCAAGAAGAGACTTCCTTCACCACAACCTATAATGAGACAGTCCGTCCTTGTATTCCATTCTGTTTTGTGAACCCTTTCTAATTATCGGAAGTCACAAGATTAGACCATGCCTACTCCCGTCTTCCCAAGAGCCATGCTAAATTATTGTTCCTGCGAGCGTTCCAGAGTTCCTGCCTTTCTGTCTTAGATGTTACGATGTTTCGACGATCTATAATTCGCCTTTGCTGTTGTATTGTTATTGCGGCTTGCAGGATTTCCCCTGCACTTGCAGCTGGACTGGGGTTAACCTCTGGGACAGCCACCCTCAATGAGCAGGTGGGACTCCATGCTGCTAGAGCTATTACATGACCTGGAGGGTTACAGGGTGTGTGACCTGCTCAGCTAGGTGTTGAATTAGATTCCTGCAGCTCACTGCCTGAGAATAAGATGGCGGTGAAACTTAAATATCCTTTACTTTGTTTTTGTTTCTTTTGGATTGATTTAGGACAATCCGGGAAGCCTTGTCCAGCCTGTTCTCAACAGTTGGAAGCTGCCATTTCATTTAACTCATCCTGAAGGACTTCGATTTTCTGAGCCTGCATCAATCTCACTAGATCCTCAAGCAGAGCATATGCTGCGGCTTCGAGGGCTTCCACTATTCTCCGCTACTTTGGGGGGAGGTGTCCAGTGTTCAATGACTCCATTAATAACTCCTCTAGACTGTGGAGAGGTGCAGCTGTCATGGGTGTTCTTAAGACCATCAATAGAAATGTCCCTATTTTGACCTTGTGCTGTTGCAGGACATATGCCTGTTTCATGCCATAATGACGTTGTTACTACACCATCGCTAAGGGCAATATAGCAGTAGCCTCCTTGATTTAGGGGCATAAGGGGTCCTGACCAGATAAAAGTTTCAATGCAGTACATTTTTCAGAGTTTCTTGCCCTTTCCTCTTTCCTTCTCATTTTCTTATCTATGTCTCCATCTGGAGCTCTTTTGCAGGACTTATTGTATGGACTAATTGCACTCAGCTGGCATTGGTGTTTATGCTAACACTTGCACCAGCATTTGGATAACCTTTCTCGGAGGCTGACCACCTAGTACTATTGACTTGCTTGCACTGCCACAGCGTGCGGATTGGTGCAGATAAAGATAAAGCCTCTTTGGCCGGGGATCCTACTTGTTTCCATATGTATGCAGAAAGCCTAATAGGTGGTAGAGCAGTAAGGGGTTTGCGAAAGCTGTTTGTCTGCGTACCTTCTCCATTTTCTATTCCAAAAATATCTGCCCACAGCATTCAGGGTAAGGGCCTCTGCAGAGTGAATGCAGACATTAATCCCATTGGTTCTGAAGTAAATTTTGATTGTGATGTAGAACCTCCTGGCTGGAGAGTACTGTCAAACATTTATCTACTGTAAATGATCACTCTATAGATACAGTAATTAAGGCCTTTCACCAGGACTCCAAATCTGCATCAATGTGGAGGGTTTTAAAATTGTAGAGGTCTTAATAACATATTAATGACCCAAAGTAAGCTTTAGGTTAACCCTTTTAAGAGAATAGTGGAGTGTGACTGACTTCAATCAAGTGTTAGAATGACCCAACATTAAGGATGGGACCAACAGATTTGCGTTCAGACTTGATTTTAAGATAATTCGCTAACATTTTGCCAGCCTTGTTCTGACCCCCATGAAATTTAGATTTAATTTTCAACAGGGTATTGCAGGCCTCAACAGTTGCAATTTTATTCAAGTCGGATTTAGCTTTAATCAGGTTAAGAAGGGCATTAGGGTCTTTAGAGGAAAAGTAAGAGTGTTCTAAATGTTTGATTGTGGTAAGTTGAGCAGTGTATTTAAGTCTATTGGTTTTCCTTTTCTTAGAAACATAAGAAATTGTAAAGGCTCGTAGTACTGCTTTAAAAGCATCCCAATTGTTAGAAGTAGAGGTATCAGTCGGGACATTAAAAGTAAATAACTCAGCTATAAACTTCTTAACCTCTTCAACAAAAACAGCATCAGACAAAAGAAAAGTATTAAATTTCCAGCGGCTAAAGGTAGAGGAGGTGAGGGCAAGATCAAGTGTGACATAAACGGGAGCATGATCTGAGAGAAAAATAATAATAATAATTCTCCAAATTCTTTCCCTTATCCAGGGGTACAAGACAAGGTTGTCCTCTCTTCCCCTTACTGTTTATTCTTTGCCTTGAGCCCTTTTTGGAAAAAATTCGCTCCAATCCTTTAATTGAGGGTTTTGAATCCTCGGCCATCGAGACGAAGATCTCTGCCTATGCGGATGACATCTTGGTCTATATGGCTAATCCAGAATCATCTCTCCCACCATTTTTGAATGAAGTTAGTTTATACTCCGCTGTTTCTGGGTATAAGCTTAATTTATCCAAAACAGAGGTCCTTCCCTTAAACTCCTCCTGTTTCCATTACATGTTTGCATCCACTGATTTTGCTTGGTGTCCTTCCAAACTCAAATATCTAGGTATATGGTTTTCCTCATCGCTTGTCGATACCCTTAAACTCACATTTGCCTCTCTCACTAAGAAAATTGAGTCTCTTCTTCAGACGTGGTCCCCATTATTTTTATCATGGTGGGGCAGATTAGACACCATCAAAATGATGATCACGCCTCATGTACTGTACACTGTCTCCATGCTCCCCATGAAAATTCCGAACTCGTATTTTATTAAGTTGAATTCCATTTGCTCAAAGTTTTTATGGAACAATAAGCATCCCCGCATAGCTTTATCCAAATTGATACGCCCTAAGAATGAAGGTGGGGTTCGATTCCCGGATTTTAAAACTTACCACACTGCCTTCCTTATTAAACAATCCTTTTCCTTAGCTTTTGATTTCTCTGATACTCCTGTCCCTAAATGGATTACACTTGAGCGCTCGTTCCTGAAGGATTTTCCTTTTCAACACACAGTTTTTATGTCCAATTGTTCCTTCCTGACTAAGCATCCTGTATTAAAATACTCCAAAGTATTATTACATAATACATTTGCCAAAGACTTGTCCTCTCTACAAAGTTTTTTGTTATCTAGCGTATGGTATAATAGACATCTTAAGTACAAGGGCAAATCTTTCTACTACAAGCACTGGAAAGAAAAGAATGTTGTATTTGTTCACCAATTTTTCTCTAATAATTCCATTGCTCCTTTTTCGGACCTGCAAGTTTTGTTTAACCTTCCTGCAGCTTATGTCAAAGAATACAATATTATTGTTACTGCTTTATCGTCTCACTTGTTAACCCTTCCTGCATTTGATACTCTCCCTTCTTTATCTCATCCCTCCCCTTTGTATCCCTTATTTTCCCTGCAACAACCTAAAGCTGCCCTAGTTTATAAATTATTATTGTCAAATGCTCAGGTTAGGCCTAAATCTATTACTGAAAATGCATGGGAACTTGACTTATCTATTTCTCTACCTGTTGATGTATGGGACCGTTTATGGAGTAAATTGTTTAAGATTTCAGTTGCTGCTCGTATTACACAATCGTTATTTTTTATTTACCATAGAGTTATTATTACTCCTGTGAGTATTGCTAAGTTTTCTCCATCCTCCAATGATCTTTGCTGGTCCTGTGTTTTGCACACTGGTACACTCAAACATCAACTGTTTGATTGCCCCTCAGTTTTCCGTTTTTGGAATCTTGTTTGGAATATTTGCATGCGCATGTTTCATTTTTCTGTTCCATTATCGTTTACTACTGTATTTTTAGGTTCTGACTACAATGGCCTTGATATTCTTCCATCCAGTGCAAAATTACTTGACTTGTTTATTGCTCTTGCTTTCAAAGTTATTCTGTCTTTGTTGGAAAGATAACTCCACACTATCTGTTCACACTTGGTGGAATTTCATATGTGATGAACATCGAATTGACATTGCCACCTCTTCCTCTTCTATACCCTTGAAAATTAAATCTGATCTTCTCTGGCTTCCCCTATCTAACTATTTATCTTCTCTTTCCTCCGTCTAATTCTTGTACCCTCTTCTCTTCTCTTTCTTTCTACCTTTCCCTTCTCTTCTCTTCCTACTTCTCTCTTTCCTTTCTAGCTTTCTTTTCTAATTTCCGTTCTCCCTTGCCCCCTCTCATTCCTAAATGTTTTCTTCTTCATAGTCATTTTATATCATCTTTATTACCTTATTTGATTGATATATGTGACTTGTTATAATTATCTTGTATGTTCTTAAAACAAAATAAAAATTTCTTAAAATGAAAAAAAAAAGAATGACCCAACATGTTTGGGTTGCAACTTAAGCAATAGTAAGAAATACTGATAGAAGTGAGAAATGATAACAGTCTGTAGTAAAGTTAGCAAACTTAAAAATGGATGTGTAGTCTGCATTGGGCATTTGTGCCCCCATATTTTCTCAGTTGGTTGTAAATCATAACTTCACCTGCACAAGCAAACAAGAGCCCAATAATAATTTAATCTGGGCTTCTTGGCTTTAGTACCCCAAGAAAGATTGCAAGACGCCTTGTCTGGCAGTTGATGCCACCGTGCAAAAGTACCTTCTTTTCACTAATGCAAGCCCCATCTCTCCCATAGGATAACTTTGAGATTACCTTATGACATATTTTGAGTGTAATTCACAATCTGGAATTGATAAACGTTTCAAGTTTGATGTCTCTGGAATCACAATTTTAAATCACAACTTATGGCGAAGTCTGATTTTAAATTGAAATTTTGAAAATGCCACTCTTACAAAGTTCACAAACTGGGGCTGGACCCTTTAAGAAAAATGAGGGTTGGGGTACTTCAAAAAAATGCAAAAACTAATACCCTCATATACCATAGATTCAAGCTAATGTCAAGACAGGCATGCAGACATTATTCAACATGTCACAACCAGAAAACTTCAACACCCTTTAGATATAATTATAAAAGGAATGGCACCAGGGCAGGGGATTCTGTATGCATTCTTTTTAAATAAACATGGGTGCCATTTTCTCACTTTTATATAAAGAACTGTTGATAACAATTGATCGTAAGCGAGATAATGCTTTTTCATTGTGAACATATAGTAATCTTGTGTTGTTGTAAGGAGTGGTAAGCATATTTCTCTTGTAAAATGTGTACATGAAAATGGAAATCATGAATGCTTATAAAAAGTGCTGATGTGAGTTCAAATATTTTGTTTCACTGTGATTTCTCTTCAAGATTATGTTAATGGTTCCTTTTATATTAAATCTAAAGTGTGTTGAAGTTAGTGGGTTTGGACATGTTGAAAAATGTCTACATGTCTGTCTTGAAATCAACCTGAATCTATGGTACATGACAGTATTTATTTTTTATTTTACTTTTAAAAAGTTGGTATTTTCTTACTTCAGCCATTTGATGTCTGCTGCCTCTGATCACTTGTCTGGCTTGGTGGACGGCTGGGCTTTGTGTACTCCCTGTAGACAGTCACACACAATGGGAGATTAGGTGTGACCTGATGGGCCATCCTGGCAGGATGGGAAGGAGTAGCTGGACGCAGCCTCACATACACCTGAATAGGCTGTTTCCTGTCCCCACACAAAGTGCTGCATACCCCTCCTGTAGTGAGTCTGGAGCCAAAGCTGGAAGGGAAGACCTCTGAGCAGTTCAAAAGCCTGTCTTTGAAGTCTCCCCCACTTCAAAGGCCCACTGGGTATAAGTAATAGACCCCTGACACCACCACGTCAGTAACATCTGGACCTGTGAATACTCTGCCAGGTAGAAGGACTGCTGCTGAAATGACTGTCACTCTGCTGGATTGCTGCTTTGCTGGACCACTGCCTTGCTGTGCTACCCTGCTTCCTGCTGTTCTCCTGCCTTGGTTAGAAGGACTGGACCTGCAGCACATTAACCCAGAGTGGCTACCCCTAGCTGGCTGGCCTCCTGATCTGAGATCTCAAGGACATAAAAGACTTCCAACCATTCTGCTTCTGCACCTGGACTCTGCCATCTGTGAGTCTGTCCTGCCAAGTAGTGCCACCCCAGTCCTGGACCCTTGACAGTGAGCCTAAGGTGTTTTCTCCAGCGGAACCGGCGCATCCTCTGCTGAACTGACATATCGCCGCTGCTGCATGGATAGGACCTGGTGCATGGCTGCTGTTGCATGGATAGACACCGATGCATCGCCACTTGTGCATGGATCAGACTCGACAAATCGCCTTTGGAACTACCATTGCATGGCGCTCTTCCCATTACAAGGTCCTCGCATCCTTATCAACTGTAGCCTGGACAATGAAACTCCGCAGCACAGCTTACCAAGACATCATAGCCAACTGCACATTGCATCCTCGACACCGGTCTTTGTACCACAAGCTTCATCAAAAGTATCCTCGACGTTGGCGCATCAGTATCTTGCACGTCAGCCTTGCAGCATCGCAGAACTGGTGCCTCACCTCTGCTGCATGACGCATCGTCGACCAGAACCCAGGTAATGCTCTGCACCTCTGATTACGATACTTTGGTTCAGGAGCCCTACCTGGGCTCCTTTATCCAGCCTGCACTCCATCGCTGTCGGCCCGAATAAAAAAAAAAAATGTTTTAAACAAATGTTATTTATCTCGTTTTACATAAGCTGCTTAGCTCTGCAATCCAGAGGCTTCTGCACACATCAAATACGGTGTTAGGGGATCTTTCGATCTAAGGTCATCTATGAATTTCGCTATAACAGCGTCCGTGAGACAATCTTTCGGCGCATAGAGGTCTTCATAGTATGCCGCAAAGCACTCTGCAATAGCTGGGGGCTCAATAAGTGGCGCCCCGGTGGGACCCTGGACTTGCGGCCGAGCCTGGGAATGAAAGGCGCCCTGGCATAATCAATGCAGCATCTTGCTGGATTTGTCCCCCCACTGATAGACCCTACTATGTGTTGCCATCCAAGCCTGATGGGCCTCGTCCATCAGTAGGGGAGAAGGAGAAGTGTGGCTCAATGGTTAGAGCGGCAGACCCTGATGCAGAGGTGTAGCCCGGGACCAGGGTTCAATTCCTGCCTCGGCGGGTCTTGGGCTCAATTTCCTCGGACCTGATAATTCTCGCCTCGGTGCCTATTCTAATCATGGGTCCCACTCTGCAACTCTGGGAAATAGCTTGCTTAATCTCCACAACGGCCCCCACAACGCTAGGATGCCTGGCTTCACCTTGGGGGTGCCCAGGAGTGGGCACTTCACAGGGAAAAGACAGGAAGGGTTCCACAGCGGTATTCGTACAAGCGCCGAGATACCCCAGCTGGGGTCGATTTGTGCGCTATACAAGTACACTACATTTACATTTACATTTACATTTACATTTACATTTACTTTGTCCTGGTCCGAGGCAACCAGATATCCCATTTTAGGTATTTATACGCTTATTGCCATTATTTTTTTTACTGAAAACCTCTCAAATTCTATATTTCAAGTTCTACATATTGGATTTTTGTTATTTTGGTCTGGCTCTGTTTTTTAAAGTTAGAACTATTTCTCTAATTTGGCATGGTATCTTTTTGTGTGGTGTTTTCACTGTTTTACTGCTTGAAGTGTTACATGAATACTTTAGACACTGCCTCTAAGTTAAGCCTAGCAAACACAAGGAGATGATGGACAGAGCGCTGAAGCTTTTCAGACACTTACCCCCAGTCACAGATCTGGGTTTAATCCATCATCGTTATTTAGCTCACTTCACCACCCCAGTTCAGACCCAGCCATATGCAAATCAGTTTTGACCCTGTGCCTCATGGGAACAGTACAGCCCAAACTACCAAGCCAGGTCTTCCCTGGACCTGATACTAGCATCCTGGGACCAGTTTTGGGGTAACACCCCTCATCAGCCAGGCTATCTTGAAACCAGTGGCAAAGAGAGCAAGGGACCCACGTCTGGGCATACCCTGAGAACTTAGGGCTAACAAAGCGCAAACACAAAGAGATGATGGACAGAGTGCTGAAACGTTTCAGACACTCACCCCCAGTCACGGAACTCAGTTTAATGCATCACCGTTTTTTAGCTCACTTTGCCACCCCAGTTCTGACCCAGACATATGCAAACCAGTCTTGACTCTGTGCCTCATGGGAACAGTGTGTGAGGGGGGACGATGGCTTTAGGCCCAGATCTCTGTACTAGTGTGAATGTATGACATTGTTCAGCATTCTGTACATCAATTGTTCTTTTTGCATTTGTCACCCCGATTGGGACGGGTATGCCCGGAGGTAGGTAAGGTGCTCTCCATAACACTGGAGTCAAGCTAGCCTGGCTGATGAATGTTGAAACACCGAATCTGGTACTAGGATGCTTGTTTCCAGTCCAGGGAGGACCTGGCTTGGCGGTTCGGGCTGGACTGTCCCCATGTGGAACAGTGTCAAGACTGATTTGCATATGGCTTGTCTAAACTGGACTGGCATGGGGAGCAAAACATGATGGATTTAGACCCAGCTCTCTGTACTGGGGTGAATGTATGACATTGTTCAGCATTCTGTCCGTCAATTTTTTTTTGTATTTGTCATCCGAGTGGGACAGGTGTGCCCAGACGTGGGTTATGTGCTCTTTATGCCACAGGAGTCAAGCAAGCATGGCTGATGAGGGGTGAAACCCCAAAACAGGTCCTAGGATGCTTGTTTCCAGTCCAGGGATGACCTGACCTGGCAGTTCAGGCTGGACTGTTCTCATGGAGAACCGGGTCAAGACTGATTTGCATATGGCTGGGTCTAAACTGGAATGGCATGGGGAGCAAAAAAACGATGGATTTAGGCCCAGATCACTGTACTGGGGTGAATGTATGACATTGTTCAGCATTCTGTCCATCAATTGTTATTTTTGTCTAAGTTAAGCCTGACTGCCCTTTGCCAAGCTACCAGAGGGTGAGCAAAAGGTGCATGACACTTAGCCTTGACTAGAATTATGGTTGCTGCTTGACTAAGGTTTACATTCCAGTCAACCAACAACCCGATATCTAACACCATCTCATTATTCAGTATTGGCAGGTGTGTTTGCCGCTCTCACATGGGTCATTGGAAAACCAGTGGAACCATCTCCACATGTTACATTGTTAGGTATCGTAGATGATTTGGGGGAACACAAAAATATCACATCTTAATAGGGATTGGGACGGTAGTCGCCAAAAGGGGCATTGCTAAACAATGGAACGCCCCGTCCTCTCCAACCTTGGATAGCTGGCGAATGCCGATGGACTGGTGCTCAAAACGAGAAAAACCAACCTACCTCTCCAGAGGCTATCCTCAGAAACATATGACGGTCTGGGGGAAATAGTGGTTTAGGCTAATGTATAACTGGTCTTATTTGGACGGTGCCGTTATAGAAATACACATTTACTATGTAGGCAGAATGTGTTGTCATATATTGTCTTGAAAATAATAAAATTTGACTTAAAAAAGAAAAAAACAAATATTGAAGTTGCCATAATATTAAATAGGGTAGTAAGCAGTTAGGGCCATGTTCACACAAAAAAGTTACACATTTACACCTGTATATATACTTCAATTCACTGGTACAAATGTGTTCCCCAAGGGTCCTCTCTCTCCCGTTGCTTTTTAACATTTATGTCTAACCTTTGGCTTTGCTAATTAAACCATTTAATGTGATTTCCTACTTATACCTGACGACATAGCTCATAATCTGAATGATGATCCTGGCAGTCTTTATTCAGGACTCTCTATGACTCCGGAAACAATTTGCCTTTGGACGAACAACATCTTAAATTACATCCTTAAAGCTACTCTTTGGGATGCATGTTTATGGCTTCCTTCTATGGGAGATTGCCCTACCACAGCTTCATCTGTAGGAGACCTCTGCATTCCCATAGATGCTGAAATAAATATGGAAAAAACAAATAGACCATCAAGACATGATTTTACCATATCCACTCATTTAGGCATAGCTTCCCTTTTCCATTGCTTAGTTATAGGGTAATGGTGGCCAGTGCCTTTGTTCAATCTTGTATTGACTATGGCTGCCACCTATAAAATTCGACATTTTCTCTGAGCATCCAAACCAACTTCACCCTCTTCCAATTGAGAAGTGCATTCACTTCAAGGCACTTGCTTTGTTTACACAATTTACTATGAAAATGGGCCTAATTTTCTCACCATTTTTATTTTTAAAAATGTGCTCCTGTCCAGAATGGCAAATCCGCTTGCAAAACTACTTTTGAAGTCCAACACACTCAGGGGGATATTCTCAAGAACGTGTGATTGGAGGAGCCAAGATGGCGATCAGAACAGTCGCATAACCGCCTCGCTCCGTGATCTCTTCCTCCCCGCCACCTATCCTGTATTTCATCCTGCTCGGGGTGTTCCGAATTTGGTCACTGAGGAAGAGCCGTCACTTACCATCCTTTTCCGGGGCTCTGGCGTGCAGTGATTCCGGCGTTCTGCCCTGGTCACCTTGTTGGCCTTCCCGGCCCTGACGCCGGGGCCTCGAGTGCTGTGCCTGCCCGGAGATTTTCGGAGTGCCGGCGGTCCGGAACCGGTGGAGAGAACCGATGGTGGGAGCCTGAGAGCCGCGGGCCGGGACCCCCGGGGCAGACCCGCCCCGCTGGTGGGCCACCCCGCATGTCCGTTTGACTACCGGCCCGAAGAAGAGAAGCCGCGCTGTCCGGCACCCCACAAGTGAGAAACCCACTCCTGTTGTTAGTCCCGCCGGGCTCCGATGCTGGGCTCCCCCCGAGTGCTGTGGGGAACACGCCCATTCTTCTGGTGACTCTCCTTTCTCCGCCGAGCGCCTTCCGCCGCGGTTTGGCGGTGGGCCCTGGGGCCGCCGGTGCTCCTGATGGACTTGGACGAACCTGCGGCGATGGCGGAAGGTGCTGTGCTTAAGATGGCGGATGGCCCCTCGGGGTGTCTTTCTCCTGGAGACAGGGAAGTTGCCGCGTTTGCTTTCTCCAGCCCTTGTTTGGTTTGGGCGGCCCCGACTCGGCGTGCTATCTGGTTTGCCCTGTCTGCTTTGCGGATCGACCTGTCCTTGAAATGTCGAGCCTTGGAGTTGCGGATCGCTGCCATGGTGGCTCCGCCATTTTGTGACGAAGTGTCGTCTTCCCGAATTGTACTGCCTGAAACTTCGCCGGCGGCTGTGCTGGGATCTCCGGCTGGGTGCTCGATTCTATGGGATCTAGCGGACCCGGTGCTGATGCTGCAGTGTTTTCTACATCCTGATTTCTTTGCTTCGTGCTGGACGGCCCAGAGACTGTGCTTGACCACGTGGATCTTTGTGGAACTTTTGTATTCTGACTGTTGCCGAGTTCTCCTGGTTGCTTCTAGTTGGCCGGGACGGTGTTTTGCGGAGATCCCCCCGGCTTTTCCTGACTGGTATGGACCCACTGTGTTCTGCTGTTTGTTGGCTGTGGCGGGGCTGGGAAGCTCGACTCTTCATAAAAGTGGACAGGGGTGATCGTGCCCGGATGCCTGTGGGACCCTCTTTACATGGCATCTCCGGGCCTCGTTATTCTGGATGGTTCCTGTTTACATCCCGGTGTAGGCTTTTCTTGACTCTCCTTTTCGACCTCGATTATTGAATTATTGTTGCGGGGGGTAGTGTTTTATGTCTCGGTCGCTGGCTCCTCTCCTCTCTCTTTCTTCCTTTTCCTCTCCTTCCTTTTCTTATTCCCCTCTCTTTCTTTGTTATAATTCCCTTTCTCTTTTTCTGTATTTCGGGTGACTCTGGGCGACAGGCACGCTGTTTAGTGGGGTAGGCCGTAGCCATTACAGTGATGTAGGGTGGGGGGGGGTGTTTGTTATTTTAGTTTGTTTTATTCTATGGTCCCTTTTTGCCTTTTTCCAGGGGGTGGGCTGTGTCCCTTGGTGTTTACTCCTCTGTTTCGTAAGCGTCTGCACTTTCTCCTTTTTCGGGGCGGGTGGGCTGTACGTGTGGCGTCCACTTTATTTGTTTGCTGGTACTCTTCCTCTATTTTGCACCTGGTATGGGCGTGTGGGGTCTTTGGGCTTTGCCCTACTGTGTTCGTCTGCTTGCGTGGGGGGCTGTTTCCCTCCCGCCCCCCCCCCTTCTTTTCTGTATATGTTGCATGACGCGCTGGTAGATATGGTTGCTGCCTCCTTTATATAATGTAAAATGAAACCCTTTTTATCCTGGCGCTGGCGATGTGACGACTTTATTTGCATTCATCCTGTATTCACTCTATCGTATACATTGCTTTGTTTTTTTGAGTCTCCTGACTTTGCGGCCGGCCCCTGTGGTTGTAGGCCAGCGCTTGTACTTATACGTGTCTTTCAATAAAGGTTTATAAAAAATAAAAAAAAATAAAAAAATAAAAAAAGAACGTGTGATTACCATCGCAAATTTAGCTTAATGCAACTTTGCATATCCCAGTCTATCGAGAGAAAATAACACTGTCTTAACGTCCCATTCCCAACCAGGCGGCACCATGCGGTTGTATCAGGATAACGCACCACATGACAGCGTAAAACTCAATGCGATGCACAGAAAATGCGAAACACGAATGCCAAAAAAGTTGCGATGCCCCAAATCGTGATACAAAAAGCAGCGTCAACCAGCAGCAGGCCTGCAATTCCCACGCATCATGCAGGAAAATGCAATATAAAAGCAACAGAAAAAAACACCAAAACCAAATTAAATGTTTTTATTTTGGTGCTCGGGCCTATTTACTGTCCCAGTCCGTCCTTGATTTTTAATTTGTCCATAGACAGATAGATATGCATAACAAGGAAACCTCATCACGACTACGCCATATCTTTTGTGCTGTTTGTTTGCTCCCTATTATTAATCACAACAGTTTGAAAATGTCAGTTTATTAGTAATGTCTGTCCCAGAGACCATGTGCCACTGGAATTTTTTAAGTCTTTGCTAGATTTTCAATACTCTAAGCATGCACCTTCGGAAGCCTGCTCAGGTAGGGGAGAGGATGTAGCCTAACGGCTAGAGCGGTCGCCCTCGATACTGGGGAACCGTGTTCGAGTCTCGGCAGAATCGCTCGATATCCTGTGATTCTGGGCAAATCACTTAATCTCCCTGCGCCTAACAAAAATGAATGTGTCCGTCTGTAACGAAACTGGTGCTCATGTAAAGCGCTGTGGTACCCGATACCTTCAGGTCAAGTTTGTGCTATATATATATATATATATATATATTTTTTTTTTTTAAGTATATTATTTTCCTAAACCACACTATACAGTTTCACGTACAACAGTACATATGGGCCCTAATGCAAGCAAGGAAAGTGACTCCTGTTTTGGTAGTAAAAGACTCCATATTTGAGGTGCACCGTGTCCCTCACACCCCAGGTGCCGCTGCACCTGTTGCACTAATGATAGCTTTGTGGCTGAGGTAAGACTTACATTTGGCTCTCACAAATGGAAATATCACCCTTTTCCCAAAACCACAAAGGAGTGAGGGTTTCGTACTGGGCACTGTGAAAGGGATGTGCTTTTCCTTTCATTTCCAGCGCCCATCCCATAAAGGACACAAAGGCGGGCGCCTCGGCGAGCTATACATGGCCTACTTATGGATTCATCTGAGCGGTGTGTACGTGCGATGCCCTGGATGAGCGGATCTGACCTTTCTGCCTGCCTCCAAAAGGGGTCATTCTCTGAATTCCACTGATGGACTGCTATTTCTTTCCCGGTGCCGAATAAAATATTCGCATTCATTACGGTGAATGCCAAGTTTGTGCGCGTTTCCATAATTCATCTTGCAAATCAAATTCAGCTGCTGTGAGGTACCTGAAGGCAGAGCCCTGTGTGCATGCATTTATGGAGAAAAAAACCCGATGTGTATGTGAGTACAATAAATTGAAACTCAAATCTCTGCCAAATTGTATCTGAATGCTTATTTATCCGAAGGGAAAATGATGTCTCTTTTAGTGGCGGCTTTGCTTTTTCATCGGTGAGTGTTTTATGCGGTGCTTTTCCGGGGCCGCCTATGAGTGCAGAAGCATGCAGGCCGCGCCTGGGAGTAGTTCACAGCCCAGATCTTCAATGTCTTTCCAAGCATATTTTTCCTAAAGAATGGTAAAATCCCAGGGGGCCCTCACAGGCAAGCAGCCTGGGTCATGCAGGGTTCGGGCGGCAGGAAATGCTGCTCTGCACAAAACCGGAGAGACGAGCTAACTGTTGGGTTCATATTTTTTTAATCGATTTAAGATTGCACATCTTTCCATCCCCTGCTACCCTCAAGTATAAATGTAAATAAATAGCCTATAGAAAGGTCAGACACTCCTCAAGATTTTAGGTGCAAGGCCTTTAATATATATATATATATATATATATATATATATATATATATATATATATATATATATATATATATATATATATATATGTATGCGTATATATTATATATATATATATTTTTAAATATTTTATTTATTTATTTATTTTCACTGAAAAATCAAAATTTTAAATAACATTAAAGGTAGGTGAATGTGTCAGCAACATTAATGTTTTGAACTTTAAAAAACTTAGAAATTCACCATATAACTAGCGCCCTGCCATGCATTGCTTATGACCACACATAGTACGTCACTCATAACGTATTCTATGACATCACCCAATGGGTGTGTTATTTTTCTTCTTTGCATAGTGGGGAGTAGCTACCATATTACTTTTCTACCTAATTGTGTACAGCCTGTGTCCAGCTAGTGGGAGTAAGTATTTAAAGAAAACGTGCTCCTAATACATAATAGGTGTGGAAAGGTATTGAACAATGTATAAATCATCGCATTGAAGAGTATCTCTGTGTGCAGGTGGCAGTTGATGGCTTGTGTTCAGCATGTTCCACACAAGTTTACATACTAAGTATTGGAAGCAGCCTTGGGTTATTAGACAGAATCGTCACAGCATGACAGTTTCTACATAATATAGAGGACTGTCTGCACCAGGAACTAACCTATATACATGGGCTTCTTTTGCTTCAGTTGGTGGACTATCGGGAACGTTTTCATCATAGTATGAAGGCTGCAGGTAGTATAATCTTTAGCATCTAGAGACCTTGGTTATTTTAAGTGAATAGTGTTTTTTCTGACAAGTGTTGCATAGAGTGTACACTGTTCTTAGTAGATATTTTGAAATACTCTGTGGTGTATTTCTCATGAGAGTTTCACCGTCTGCGGTACAGAGTAAACTCTCTCCATAGAGTAAACACTGTTTACATTACCTTCTTTTCTACTCATATTAACTTAATTTCTCAATGTGGGTTTGGTGGCTGTGAGGGGTTTCATACAGATAAAAATATGTTTGTAGTAGGGCATTCATTTTGGAACAGATGGTGAGTATCTTGAGTAATTTGGCTATCTCCAAACAGGTGTATACATATTGAACACTGTGTGCAGTGAGGGTTTCCCATATATCTGTGTTTGATTGTTAATGTGAACTGGGCTACCCATGAAGTATATGGTATCGGTTCAATGTTGCACATAACACATGCTTGCTACAATTGATGGAGATGTAACTTTGAAGTTCCTCATGTGTAATAGGTGGGGTAGGCTGGGGTTTCAGAGGATTCAAGATTTTTTTCCTAATAATGAATTCTCGCAATGGCAGCGACTGGTTAACTTGAATACTGCTGTCAGCAGCTGCGGCTGGTGCAGGTAAGAGAGGTGGGGGTGAGGGCAGAGTGGGGGGGAGTCGATAGAAGACACCGAGGTAAAGTAAAATGTATAAAAAAACAAAAAACTTACCTTGCGCTCGCCACATCACTGACTCGCCCATGCAGTGAGTGCAAAGTAAGTGATTTTTAATTTTTTTACATTTTATTTTACCTCATTGTCTGCATCCGCATAGAAAAATATAAGGAACAAAAAACTGTGATGGCATTAATGATGCTTCATATTATTCTGAGCTATTCTGCACTTACGTTCAGGCCTCTAATGCCATACTAGTTTATAGAGTAATGTGTACAAAAGAATCTTAGATGATGCCATCAGTGATGCCATCAATGATGTCATTTAAGATGTCATCAGTGATGACATCTTTCAGCATAGAGCTCTTCGAAAACCAGGGCAGAGAGTGTTTTGGTTTTCCTACTTTGCTTTTCGTACAGAATATTCATTGATCAGGTTTTCCGTGGACTTAGAATAATCATCTTTTGAAGCATTAATGTGTGAGTGGGATCCAGGGTGAGAATGTTATCACAAGCTTTGCCACAACGACCTGTAATGGCAATGTTTTAAATGCCACCGAACATACCTTTTCTCTTTTAAATTGACCAAATATGTTCTGCTTGAGAAAGGATATTGTGAAATAAATCTGAAGCTGGTCAAACAACCATTCAGCTGGGATCAGTTCATCAGAGTCAGATGTGTATCCGTAGAGATGATCAGGTCCAGAATGGAACCTTTACAGTGAGTGACTTTTTGGCAGTCCCGAAAGAGATCATTGTCACAAAGAAAATGACAGAACAAATTAAGAAACTTTCTTTTTTTGTCACCCCAATGTAGATTAAAGTCCTCAAGAAAGACTGTGGACTCCAAGAATTCCATACATTTTTTTATGAATATGTTGTTTTCACCTGGAGGGAGGTGTAAGACATTCATTCTAAAATTAGAAGCCATGTTCACACAACCCAGACAGCCACAAGACACTCACATGGAAGAGTAGAGAATATGTATCCTTCATAACGTCAGAGGGAAACAAACATGGCAGGAACTGCACATAAGGTTTACAGAAAATACATGCACATCAAATTACCCATGTCATTAGGAAGGTTAACTAGAAACAACACAGGTCAGTATTTTTAATGTGTTGCCGGCATAAGGCCAGCAACACACAACAGTGTGGCAGTTCACATCATCAACTAACATTGGCAGAACACAACCAACACATGAACCTCTGGGGTTGTAGGGTGATAGAGTGATAGCTGTGTCAAAGAATGACAATAGTGTAGGTCACCTCTAAACTCACCACAGCAAAAAACTGCTAAGCATTGGGACACCAGAGACAACCCATATGTACCAACATGCCCAACAGTAACACTGAGGGCCATACTGGCCGTAGCAAGCATCAGGTTTTTAACTACGAAGCTGGAAGTGTGGGGGCTGGTTTTGCAGCTGTGGGTATCGGTTTTGTTACTGGGGGCCAGTGGTGCAGCGGTGCTGCCATATCAGCCCCCAGTAACAAAGCAGCAGTGCTTCACACTTGCCACCCCTCCTCCCCCCGGGGGAGTTGGGGCTGGACCGACAAAATTGCCAGGGCTGGTTTGGGTTGCCAGTCCAGCGGTGGTATCAATAAGATGGATCGTGCAGCTTAACAGAAGTAGCACACAACCCACGCTCAAACTTACCAAATTGGTACATGTCAGGTGACAGAAGGTACACATGACATCACCAAAGAAATAAAATAAATACACACATAACCACCCAAAGATGTAGGTGGTGTGCCCCCATACACACACATTTCAAAAACTGAAAAAGTGCACACATAAACACCTAAAGAGGTATGCAGTATGTGGCTACAAGAGCACTTGCAACTTCCACCAAACACCAATATTGCACATATCAGCACTCGAAATGGTATTCACTGTGACCCCAGAATTGCACACAACTTCACTGAATACCAAAATGTCAAGCACATACATACACGCAAAGTGCCCTTGAGAGTATGAGCTAGCATTCATAGCACAGCATGACATAAAGCAAACAAGATGAAGACAGCTAACAAAATGATGTCACTAGTATACCGGACATTAGAGCAGAATCTGCAGTACACAGGGAGTCTATATGGGATGTAGATATGATCATCTATCTCTGCGGATACAAATAGCAGATATGCTGAGTTTTAATATACCAAGTTATGTCTTAATTGTTCTGCCTTATGTCATTGTTTCATTGCCATTATTTTTTTGTCATATATTTTTGTTTCTATATTGTTGACCATTCTTCTTTGCCATGATGTATATGAGTTTTTAAACATACGAACGTCATTGGATATAAAATACAAGTGTGTGAGAAATTGTATATAATTTTTTATATAAAAGAATTAAAACCGTATATATTTTTCACAATTCTGGTGGTACTCGTAGATGGTTTAAAAATGTATTTCGAATGAAGTGAGTCTGTTTGGTAAAGTTTGAGATGTGGCATGTGATTTATGTTTAGGCCGTAAGGGGAAATTTTGAATCAATCATTAGTATAACGAATACACAAATAACTACACAACATATCCTTTACATGCACTGCACATCCATGAATGTTGTCCTTGTAAAACATTTCAAATCGGCACACCAAAAGAAGCAAAGGCAGTTGATTTAGCCACCCGTGCACGATGCACTGTATAGCAAGGACCTAAAGAACGTGTGGCTGTACCACACATTCGATGTCCAGCAACCGTGGAAAACATATTTACTCCCAAACCTAATAAGTTTGCAGTACTTGGCACCAGCAGACCATGCAAGTGTATTAAAAAAGTAAAAGCAGCATATAAACTGTACATTATAAATTCTCATTTGCAAAGATCTTATCGTGACACGCCATCGAATTCCTGGGCAATCTGTGAAAATAAAAATCACAAAGAAACGCATCTTAACAGGCTAAACCCATGAAGAGCCTATTAACCAGTGGTGTTCATAAGAACAATATCACACAGTGGGCTACTTTCAGAGTTGGTTGCTGTGCCGTGGCCCAACCACGGAGCCCACAGGGCCCCACACCTTTCACGGCCTAAGGCAGCGTGGGTGATTTGGACATTTTTGCCGGGTCGTGTTTTGGTTTGTGCCTGTGAATGCCGGGGACTGAGGAGCCGAGCGGAGGGTGGAGCCCCGGGTTTCTCCGACAGCAGCAGCCTGCTCCATCTTCATCGATGCCGCTTTTTCAGTAGACTTTTTAACACTATTAAATCGATACAACATTAAAAAGCGATGAGAGAAAATACATCACTTTAAAAGCACTCAAACTATAAGAAAAAATTCGAGGAGCTCTGTTATATGCCATGGCTTCTTTAGAGCGGCCTATTTTTAGGTGAGCAGTGAGTGATAGGGCTGTGACAGGTGTGCAGGAATGGAAAGGAAGTGCATCTTGTCATGTTGCAAGCGACAGACAGCTAGACTGCAAAATGGAAGCGGATGTCATTCAATTAATCAGAACAATTGGACCCATTTTCACAGTTTTTCGTGTAATGAATTGGATGTATGTGTGTGCGTTACATTCTGACTCTTATTGAAAAAGTAACCATGACCTTAGAGTAGCAAGTGAAATAGTTGCAAATATGTTCCCCATAGATAAGGCTAGAACGTTTGGGGCACTGCCACATCTAATAACTCAATACCAAAACTGCGGTAACTCCTTATTACAGAGTTGTGCCGGCATCAACGCGGACATTAATACCTTCTTCACTGTTGCAGAAGATGCCGCCAACACTGAGATTGCACCTTCTGTAATACCTTTTGAGCAGGCACATATGTAACTTCCTCTAACTCGTCGAGTAATTGCATACTCTAGGGAGAGAGTATTGCTTTAATAGTGTGCACAATGTCAGTTTCTGCTGGGAGCACTGAGTGAGGGTGCATACCAGCACAAACTGGGATCTTTGGCCCAACTCATTATATTACCCACCCCCAGGAATAATTACTGCATAGTATCGAAAAAGCATCAATCAGTGGTCCACCATTCTTACAATGTGCCACAAATAACTTAACAGTATCATAAAGCATAAGTTACGTTATGTGTTTTTATACCTCACTAATCACCCCTGAGGGTATCTCTGCACTCTGTAGCAGGTGTGAGAGGTCAGCCCTGGAGGGCTTACTTGAAAAGCCAGGCTTTAAGCTTCTTGTGAAACTCAAGAACAGAGGAGGAAGCTCTGATGTGTTGTGGGAGGTTGTTCCAGGCTTTAGAGGCCAGGTACTAAAAGGCATGCCCCCGCTCTGATTTTGTGCATACATGGGGTGTGCTATTGAGAGACCACCAGTGTGGAGGTGTCTGGAGGGTTGGTGGAAGTGAATGCTATTGTTCCGGTAGGCAGGGCCTGTGCTGTGGAGTGCTTTGTAGTTGTGGGTAAGGAGTTTGAAGTGTGCGTGCTTGTGTATCAGGAGCCAGTGGAGTTCTCTGAGGTGTTGTGTGATGTGGGCATGGTATGAGAGGTTGATGACTAGTCTAGCTGCTGCATTTTGGATGGTCTGCAGTCTTCTTGTGAGCTGGTTGGTTATCCTTTCGTGCATGGTGTTCCCATAGTCTAGTCTCCTGGTGATGTGTGCTTGGGTGATCGTTTTCTGGTGTTGTCTGGTAACTACTTGAACATTTTCTTCAGCATCCTTAGGGTGTTGAAGCAAGATGAAACCACTGTGTTGACTTGGACGGGCATGGTCAGTTTGTTGTCTGTGATTATTCTGAGGTTTCTCACTTGCAAGCAAGATGTGGGTCCAAGATCTATTGGTCACCAGGTGGAGTCTCATGGTGAGGCTGTTTTACTAAAAACCACCTATTCGGTCTTGTCCGAGTTCATTTTATGGCAATTGGAATTCATCCAAGTGACCACTTGTGTCAGGCACCTGGTGCATTTGTTCCTGGTGTTTTGACCAAGAGGTCCAGTATTAGTTGTGTGTGGTGTTGCGGTGTTGCAAGCTCGTATGTCAGCTAGTGGAGTCATGTATGTGTTGAAAAACATCAGATTGAGCAAAGAGCCCTGCAGGTCTCCACATATTGATGGTTTGGGATTTTCTGATGAGGAAGGAGCAGATCCATTCAAATACACATCCCTCGATTCCTGCTTCATGGAGTCTTCAGATTAGAAGGGAATGGGAGAACACTGTCGAAGGCTGATGATAGGTTAAGGAGGATGAGGGCTGTATTTCCCCTGTGAAGGATCATCTGTATGTCATCTGTTGCTGCTATAAGGGCGGGTTCAATGCTGTGGCTAGGCCTAAATACTGATTGTGTGGCATTGAGAAGCTGGTGTTTGGTGAGGTGGTTGGAGAGGCGCTTGTTGGAGGCTTTATCCAAGAATTTGGCTGTGTAGGGAAGGAGGGATATCAGTCTGGACTTGGCTGATTTGGTCAGGTAGGCTGAGGGTTCCTTTAGGAGGGTGTTGATGGTAGCATGTTTCGATGGCTCCGGGAAGGTGACTCTACTGATGGGGGTGTTGAAGATGGGGGTGAGGTACTCTCTGATAGGAAATTCTCCTTTGTCAAAGGTGTGGTGAAGGCAGGGGTCCTCAGGGGCCCTACAGTGAATGGCCTTCACAGTTCTCATGGTTTCATCTGTGCTAATGGTGTCCTATCTGGTGATTATGTTGCCTTTGCTCATCACTGGGAGACTTCTGGAGAGAGTCAGGAGGTCTGGTTGTGGGGTGAAGTTGATGTCTAGGGTTGTGATCTTGCTGCAAAAGAATCTGTGATGGGTTGATGTTGCTGGTGGCAGCTGTGGCTGTTGTGAAGTCTGTGACAATTGCAAGGATTTCTTTGCTGCTGTTGAAACTGGTGTTGACAGGGCCTTCCTCTTGGTTTCTCAGATCAGTTGGTGGTACCTTCTCTGAGTGGCTTTGAAAGGGTATTTTTCCACGTCCCCTTTGCTGGGTCTCCATTTCTGTTCCAGTTGTTTGCAGTGGCGCTTGGTCATTCTGAGGTCTTCTGTGTACCAGCTGGCTTGTGTTCTACTTTTTGCTATGTTGCTTCATTTCATTGGATCCTGAGTGTCAGTGTAATTGGTGATCCATTGGCTGAAGTTCCTAATATCACGTTAGGAAGCCTGTTGGTTCCAGTTTGTTCTTGAGGAGGGTAGTTGTCCAATCTGTCTCTGTTAGGTTGTTCCAGTTTCCTCACACTAGCCCTGTTGTTGGGGTTCTTCCGGGTTGATGAATGTTGACTGTGAAACTGCTGGGGAGTGGTCTGTCCAGGTAACGTGTCTTTGTGTGTTGATCATGATGATATTGAACAATATGAAGATGGGATCTAGAATATGTCCAGCGGCATCGGTGGTCTCCATGACATGTTGGATGAGACCCAGGTTTTGGAGGTTGTCTAGCAGGTCGGCGAGTTGGAGTTGGTCCGGTCATCAAGCTAAAAGTTGAAGTGCTGGGATGAAAAAGTCCTCTGCATGGTAATGGTCATGTACCCCTGCCCTGAGGGCCCAACTGTACTGTTGTCGGAATCCCTAATGCTGATTTTTGTGGTCATATGCAAACACGGATCATGCACATGTGTAATGACATCGGCCTGTCTCACAGATTATGGTTTTGTTGGACCACAAGGGGCATCCAAAGCTCTACCATCATAGTGGTAGTAGGTTCCTACCTTCACCAGGACATAAGCAGCATTAGCACGGTGGAGGTAGCATACCGTGTAGTGATCAGTAGGAGTGAACAGGTCCTTTTAAACCTGTCCTGATAGAATCCAGCCTACAGGCTCACTCACTTTTTAAAGTTCCACTAGTTTGTGCATAACTCGCCCCTTGGACTACATCCATTAGATGTGAAGCGGTGCGCAGTGCAAAAGTGGTGACTCTGCACTGGTTGTATGTGTGCCTCGGAAGGGTACTTGTACAGGGTAAGAGCAGTACTTTGCAGTGTGACCATGGTGAGTGTATGTACTGGGTGTACGTGTAGGTGCGAGGAGTGTAGTACATGAGAGATGTAATGCTAGGCAGTATGTGCATGGTGATTGCATGTACTGGGTGTATGTGTGCACCTGCATGGAGTACAATGCATGAAGGGTGTGGTATTTTGCAATATGTACATGGTGAATGTGTGCGCTGGCTGTATATGTGCCTGAAAGTGGCACAATGCAGAACGTCTATGTTGCGCAGAGTAAATATGTGTGCTGAATGTATGTGTGCCTAAGGTGGCACAATACATGAAGTCACAGTGCTTGACCGTGTGTGTGCTGTGTACATACATTGAGTGCAGTGTGCCAGTAATGATACATTACATGGATGCTCCAGGGTTCCTTTTTGGGAAGCCAAGGCCTGCCTGATGAAGATATGTGGAGGTAGAGGAATCCCCCCAGACAGATTTGTGGATTGCTGCAATCCTGTGAGCTGGATGAGACACACCGGAGATGGGAGAGAGAGATTCCCCCTGTACATTTCAAAGGGTGCTCTTTGATTCCATGAGAGATTACAAGTAAGGCTACTGGACACATATCAGGAAGGAGTTGAGGCAGATAAGGGAATCATGAAGAGTAGGGCTAGGAAGCCGGGATTAACCTTTTCAGGCACATTACACTGTATCTGACATCCAGGTCTGAGCTTAAGTCACTCACATTGCTTGTGTTGTTGGACTATCCGCTTTGAAGCCTCTCCTGCTGTGACAAGCAGCTTTTCAGGAGGAAGATAGAGAGGATAATTATGTACTGTAAAATAAGCAGAACCCCAACATTACAGTTCAAATACCCAGACTATAAATCACATTTGGTGTCCAGAAATGGGCTATAAAGAGGGGAAGTTGAGACCCCAAAAACTTTCATCTGCCAAGCAGCCAGAGGTGCTGTGTGAGGAGGGGAAGCTCTGCAAGACTTCTGACTGTGAACAGTACTGGGGACCAAGGCCTGTTAGTCTCCCTACTGGGTGAGGGGACATCACCTACGGAAACCAAGACCACATGCTCTGGAGCCTGGCACACTAGTGCCTGCTTGCTTGCCAAGACCAGTGTGTCCTGTAAGGAAGATGAGACCATTGGAATCAGCCCACTACTTTCTGGGGAACATGGAATCTTACCTTGCAGAAGGAGTGCAGAAACTCCTCTGATTGCTGCCAGTGCCCAGCGCCTTGGGTAAGTCGAGAGCTGTTGCACCTCCTGTGGGCAGCCAACTTAATGAGTAGGACTGAAGCTGTGAGAGTTACCAGGTCGGGGCACCCTCTAAGACACTTGATGCTTCCTCTCTGCCAGAGCGGGTAAGTCTGAGTACGGGCCTGCCGGACCTCGCAAAACTTGCTAAGAGCGCTGGGCACCAAGACACTTTTCACTGTGTCCTAAAAATCAGAGTGGACTCGTGAGTTAAGGCCTGCTAATGAGCATTCCTTGGATGCGGCCGTCAGTGAATGGGGAATAACCCCTATCACACTGTAAGAAGCCGGTGGGACAGGGATTTGCCATTGAAACACTAGATGCCCGACTTCAAGGGAAAGGTATTGTTGTCTATAAATGTTTTAACATTCCCTTGCATGAGTAGAGTAGAAATAAAATAGTTATTTTTATTATAAAAATAAGCATTTGAATGGACATTGATTTATTGCTACTGCTGCATAGTCTTTGAGTTATGAGTCGTATTCACTAATCTGTATCCACACCTCCCCCGGAGGGAGCCTTGAACTGCTCATTCACGTCTACCACTCAGAGCCAAGTGCAGAAGAGGTACCTGGTCCAGTTGCTTAGGATCCATAGGAGATCAGGTCCCCGGCCTCACCACCCACGGTGGGCCCAGGAACCCCTGTGTGCCCTCTGAAAAGGGTTTTCACATAAGGTCTCCTAGGAGGATGAAAGCGCTGGAGTAGAGGACTAAGAGAGGGCGATGTAGTCTGTGATGTTGCTTGCAAAGTTGGCTCAGTGGCTGGGGATGGGGTAGACTAAGGTTCCACCCAGAGTGACATTTTTTTGTAATTTGTAATTTAAAGTTGAGGTGTTCAATTTAGATTGTTCCGGCTTCAGCAGAGTTGGTGTAGATGGTGTCTTTGCAGACAATGATGATTCCTTCTCTGGAGCTGTTTAGATTGTCTTGCCTGTCTTATCTTGTATCCCGCAGGGATGGGTTGCAATGTCTGTCGTTGAAGCTGTGGTCAGCCATGTTTCAGTGAGGAAGAGGAGGTACAAAGTGGTGGCATCCAGCAGGTTCCAGATCTCTGTGGCGTGGTTGCTGAGTTAGCAGGTGTTGAGGAGCATGCATGATATTGGTGTGTGAGGAGTGCCACTGTGTTTATAGGTCTTTGAGTGTGTATGTGTGTGTGGGGGCAGGTGTTGTGGTGTGTTCTTGGTTGAAGTTTGGGAACGGTTGTGCAGCTGGAGCTAGTGAATGCTCCTTCTGTGCTGTGTGGTACAGCAACAAAAAGTAGTGGGACGTCCAGGGTTCAGGGCACAAAGGTGAGCAGCGGAAGGTCGGTGGAGGAATAGGGTTTCTGGCACTGGGCACGGTTCAGGCTCGGACATGCATGGATAGGCTTGATTTTGGTGCACTATGACTTCCATTAAGTAGGTCCTGGGAAGGGGAAGGAGCTCACGGGTGGTGGGAGAGTCTGAGGAGGAGCGTGACGAAGGGGAAGGATAGAGGTGTGAGGAAAAGGTAATTAGCGGGGAGGTGGAAGGGTGCAAGGAACAGGTGAGGAGTGGGGAAAGGTTGGAGGTAGCGCAGAAAGTGAGGGAAATGGATCCACAAAAAGGAGAGATGGTAAGGTCAGGAAAGAGAGTGAAAAATGGCACAAACAGTGAGAAAAGGCGCAAAGAGTGAGAGAAAAGGCACACAGAGTGAGAGAAATGGTGCACAGAGTGAGGAAAAGGCAAGAAACGTCATGAGAGAGTGAGAGAAAAGGCACAGTGAGCAAGAGAAAAGGCACAAAGAGTGAGAAAAGTGGCACCGAAGTCACAGAGAGAGAACTAAGTGAAACATTGAGACACGAGAATGAGAGAGGCGAGACGGGTGCCTTGAGGTGCTGGAGCTGGGTCCGCAAGGGCCTTAACCAATTGAAGAATTGGTTGCAGGTTAGTCCAAGGGGTGCTAAGCCTTTGTACTGACTTAATGGCCGGTCCGAGGCGCAGCGATCATTAAGTATGTCCTGCAAGGGGGAATGAATGCAGGGGGCTATGGGTGGAGCGGAGGTGGAACACGACACTGGTGAAGGAGAGAGGCGTGAGGAACAGGGAAGGAGTGGGGCGCAGAGAGGGCAGAAAAGGGGTGCACAGAAGATGGAGAGTTGGCAAGGTCAGAAAAGAGTGCGAGAAAGAACACAACGAGTGATAAAAATCAAAAAGAGAGGGAGACAGCACAAAAGTGGTAGAAGAGGTGAGAGAAAAGACAAGAAGATTGAGAGAAACGGCACAAGGAGTGAAAGAAAAGGCACAGAAAGCAAGAGAAAGGCACAACAGTCGCAGACAGAATGAGAGAAAAGACTCTGAGATTGAGAAAAAAGTCACAATTAGTGGGAGACATGATGCAAAAGTCACAGATAGAGAGAATGGGGTGAGAGAGGGAGAGAGGCGAGTGGTTGCATCGAGTAGCTGGAGCCAGGTCTCATTGGGCCTTGATCAATTGATGGACTGGTCGCAGGTAAATCCAGGAAGGGCTGGTTTTATGCATCTGCTTAAAAAAGTATACTTTATATATAGGATTTTGAAATTGTGCATAATATGGGTACATTGAGTTAATGTTATAGCAGAACGACTACAAATATCCAAAACATTCTAAACTACAGATGTCTGTGGGTATAACATTTAATGATACACAGTTTCAGCATTTTATTCGAAGCGATTTTGTATTCAAGATGAGTATTTTTTACATATTCCATGATACAAAGCCTTGCCACCCTCCAGCGCTGCCTTAGCCTAATACACAACAGTAAAATCAAAATTTATATATATACTGTTAAAGTACACGTTTTACCAGTCCATGGTACTAAAGGAGACTACTAATTGCGCAGATGTGTGTGTTGTGCAAGAGGGGAATGGGGTCACTTACAGGTAAGCAAATCGCTCAAGTGGGCTGACCCCGTGTATATATATTCAAGGGCCTTTTGCCTAAACGCGTCATGGCGGATGAGCGGAATATAAAATAATTGCACGAGAACTTTGGGTCTGTGTCCCGACATGTCCCTGGGGGGAGTGACGCAACGGGTATTCAAAGATCTATATATATATATATGTACACATACGAATGCCATGGAATGCTCAGAACGCCCAGTCTTTCGGGTCGGGGCTTGCTAGGCGGCATCAATCGCCGAATATTTCCAAAGAACACACATACTCTGCCTTTGGAGATGGGAATACAAGCCAATCAGCCAATCAAAAGTGACAGTCTTTAATTCTGGCAGCAGTATCCACATAACGCATTTCGACTCAACACGAGTCTTAATCATATGCAAAAACAAAGATCGATGCTCGTTTAATCTTTGAAAAATCCAGTATGTCAACAGTGAGGAAGGACTCATGATGAACCAAATACCTGAACACTAAAACATGACTTATGGTGGAAGTGGTCAATCAAAATGTCATTAAAGTTCCAATATCCGACATAAGTGAGTATTTATAAACAGTTTTTTTGATACACCGTTAGATCTGTTCCAATTCATTTCAATACTTCAACTTAATATTGTCACTGATAGTAGTTTGCCCTAAATTGAAAATCTACAACTTATAAATATAGATAGATATGTATGCGTTGCTATATATATCCAAAACAACACAGGAAGCCCATTTGAAGCAGATCCACACGAAGTTGAAATAGGCACATTTCTTTATTTGCATCCATTTCACAGCTCGATCCCCAAGCTGCTCCGGGCACCACCTTCTTACATGAGAGCCTAACGCGTTTCAGGAATTACCCTTTCATCAGAGGCAAGGTTCGAAGGTTCTGAGAAACAGTCTCTGGTCGTACACCTCTTCAAATACAAATCACCTGCCAAGTGGGCGTGGCCAATCTTGCACTGCATTCTGTGCCTTGTAGTGTACTAACCCTCTTTCCACAGTGGGGCTGCTTCTCTGACTTCTCAATAACCACTATTGTTCCCCCTATATATATATATATACCAATTCAGAAAAAGAGCCCAATGTGGAAGAGCCACACTATATATATATACACACACATATATACACATATATACACACACACACACAGAAAGTAATTTAAACTTTGTGGTCTGAAGGGGCAAGGTCTTCCAAGTGTCTCAATCACTTAGATTCTCTTCACACCACTCTCCTCTGCAGTCTGCATATCTCACACCTCTTCGCTTTCCTCTACAGCACCCTGTGTTCACTTTCTCCTGCACTTACTTTCTTGCATCTCTTTCACCGTGTCACGCCCACCATACACAATGCACCTACTTACCTGGATGCACCCCATTTTCTTTATCTTTGGCCCTGTCAATATTTTGACAGCTGTGTCTTCTTCACATATAATCGCACTTGTAGATGACGCACTTGACCGTTGCTCTGTGTGCTCTGCAGAGACGCCAGTCACCCCAAGGATTGGATGAGCACGTATGAGCATGTATGTATTACAAACCCCTTTAAGACCCACTGTGGGGAAACCGCATTGCGTTCGGCCTAAAGTCCGCAACTCTCAATCGTTGCTCACCCACAACAAAAGCACACAGCTACGTAGGATCAACTCTTCACACTGTGTTCAGTGGGGTAACATAGGCCCCTGCAGCCCCTGTGGAGCGAGGGGGGGCGGGATCCAGGGGGTTCCTCAGCACAGTACCCTGGGCTGTGAGCGCCTGACTGAATCTGAAGGAGGGGCACTGCATGTTAAGTGCAGGGGAGCCCCCTAAGGTCTCGTTACGCCACTGACTACGGTCTATACGAGAATAATATGTTGCATGGAAAAAAACGACAGAAAAATACCATCCCCAAAAAGTAAATTCTCTTAGGGATTGCACCACCTACTAGCATAGTGGTGAAGGTGCGATGTGTGGCAGTGGCGTACCCAGTTTGTGGGTCCCAGGGCCGTCAATCTTAAAGCCCTACCAATGATGGCCCTGGGCCAGCCCCCACACTGTGCTCCTCTGAGGCGCACCATCACCACGCGCTTAGACTGAGTGGAGACAGTCTCGGCTGGGGAGTGTTGCTGGGCGATTTGCAGAACCCCTACGGTAGGGGCCCAGCCACCACCACAGTGGAGTCTAAAGAAAAGGTAAGATGTCACTGTGTGTTGAGTAGGAGTTTTGGCACACTCTTTAAAACTTTTCTACAGTGATATGTATACCATGTGGATGGTAATTTATCGGACTTCAGTGCCTTTCATAGGATAGTACCGCCATTTCAGAATGGCAGGTTGCGTGACTGAACAAAATGCCTATGTGATGCAGATTGATACTCTTGAACAGGACTCCTCGTTTTTGTGGCAACTTATTTTGTATAAACATAATTTTTTTCTCTTAGCAAATATTAGTATTTCTCAGTATGGTGCACATACATGGGGCAATAAGATTCCTCCTCTCTTGCACACAACATCTGTCTAGAGTGTGTGGGAAGTTCTCTCTTGTGCCCATGGTACCCCCGCCCGCCCTCCAGTTTCGGTCCTTGTGCGCTGTGGGGTTTATTGAAGTGCGGGAGGGGGCAGCCTGGGCTCTTTTCAGGATGCTGGTGGCTTGAGCCCTCTGCGCCTCCCCACCCCTCTCTCTTTGCCTTCCGTGATGTGTGTGTTTTTTCTGCACGCAAATACACTCAGACAGGGCACCCATTGACTTGCAGTTTTTGCAGCACGCCGCGCGATTAGACTATTAGCAGAGTGATTAAAAAAGAGACAGTTTTAGATGGATATTGGTTTCCACGAACAGCGGTGGCCAAGTGTGTGTTCCGCCCGCAGGAAGGGCTGCGCTTTGAAACTCTGGACTTTTTTGCAATGGCTATTTACTGTTTTTTTTTGTTGCTTTCCTGGGGCACTATGGACCCTAGTGCAAGCAGGAGGAAATGTGACCACCACCTCCGTGTGCGAGAGCAAAAAATAGTGACAATTGACGTGAGATTGGGCACTTTACACCCCAGTGCCCCGGTGCCACTGCACCTGCTGTGCTAAGAACAGCTACGTACCTATTTGCTTTGTCAGTCTCGAGGTACTGTATTAGGAGCTTTCTCAACATTTTAACATGGCAGTTAGTTTCACCCAGAGTGTGCTGTGTTGTCAAGCCAGAGCGTGTCATCATATTGTCAAATGTGTAGCTGCCGTGTTGTTCAGTGCAGTGTCTTTTCAGTCTAGTCTCACGCCCGCCTGTGCAGTGTGGTGCTGTTTTTCTTGACTAGTGCCACATAACATGGGGTGCAGTCTAGTGTTATGGTTTAGTGAGGGTTCTTGAGGCCTATTGTGGGTCCGTATTACTTAGTTTTGTACCACACTGTTTAGTCTGGGGCCATATTGACCAGTGTTGCGCCATCGGGGTAGCCAGAGTGGTGCCATTTTGTCTTGTGTGGTGTCATGTTGCTAAGCTGGTGTCATATCATCCATTGCTGGGCCATTGCGTTTTGTGTGGTGACGTTTTGTCTATTGTTGGGTCATTCTCTCTAGTGTGATGCTGTACTGTTCATTGTGATGCCATGTTAACCAAAGTTGTGCCATGTTGTTTTATATGGTGCCATCACGTTTCCCACTGTGGCTTCATACTTTCTAGTGTGATGTCCATGTTGTGTTCTGCGTTGTGGCTTCATGTTTTAAGTTGTCCAAAGCAATGCTATAATGTGGATCTCTGGTGTTGACCTTGGTCGCATGCTGCCATGTTGTGTTGTCCTGTGTTGTCTTGTGTGGTATCATGTTGTCTAGTGTGATGGCATTGTATTAAGTCATGTTGTTCAGCACAGTACCATGTTGTATGTTGTCCTGTGTTGTGCTGTTGTGTAGTCCTCTGTGGAGCTGCCATGCTGTGCGCACCTTAGTACCATACTGCACAGTGTTACGTCATGTTTTCTAATATTCCATTCTGTTGATTAATGTGATGTCTTGTTGTCTTTTGTGGTGCCATGTTGTCCAGTGCCGTGCCACCATGCAGTCCAGTGTGGTGAGACCGCAGTGCCATGCTCTGGTGTCATATTGTTCAGTGCAGTGCCACCATGCAGTCCAGTGTGGTGAGAACGAAGTGCCATGCTCTGGTGTTGTGTTGTGCAGTGCCACCATGCAGTCCGGAGTGGTGTGACCGCAGTGCCATACTCTGGTGTTGTGTTGTGTAGTGCCACCATGCAGTGTTGTGAGACCGAAGTGCCATGCTCTGGTATGTTGTTCAGTGCAGTGCCACCATGTAGTCTGGTGTGGTGTGACCACACTGCCATGCTTGGTGTTGTGTTGTTCAGTGCAGTTCCACTGGAGGAGGTCCATGCAGTAAGTCGTGAGGGGGTGACACCATGAGTTACCCGCACCGGGTGACACCAACCCTAGTAACGCCACTGATAGGGGCCACAATTTATTTCCATGGGAAAGGAAATACCAGCAGCGGAGGATGGATTAGCCCTCCTGCCGGGACGCTGTACCGAGATCACGTGTTGTGTTTGTTAACACAACAAAGGGAAGGGCTAATAGATGTATCTCTTCTCTGGAATCCGCAACATTCACCACAAATGCCTAGAAAAAATGGAGGTTTTCAGAACATGTGGAATGTATTCAGAACGGTGACCTCTGACCTCGCTGCCCACCACTACTTCTGCGTGGTGATGCCTCCCTCTGACAATACGTTAACAAATTTCCTTTAAGCCCAGATGAGAGGCAAGGAGTGAGAGCGACAGAGAGGGAGGGGGGAGCGATAGTCTCTCTTCTATTTGGAACAGATGTGCTATCAAGAAAGGTACACGTTTGTCTTGTAAAATATTTGTAAAGAGAAATAGCCCCAGGATGTCTCATGAAGCAGTCTGTATTTATCTTTGAAGATGTCAGGAAGGGCATTGTTTTTGTTACAGCGATATAATTCTGTTCTCACAAAGTTTGATCAGGGATCCAGATAGTCTACAGTAAAGGAGGGGGGGGTGGAGAGGGTTTTGGAACTCAAAATATGAAATTTACTTTAAAGGAGGCAGCAGCAGCCGGGAACTCTGGGTGACTAGTCTTGGGTCATAAAAAGAAAGCCCTCCACCTCACGACGGACTACAAAGCACCCGAGCCATCTTGTTACTTGATAGTTTAATTCAGAATTTTAGATTTAGTTTTGTAACGTATAATAAGTATGCAGGCGCAGTCCAGCTCACCCCTTAAGCATGGACCTTGGATATATATATATATTTATATATATTGTGAATGATAGACAGATATATATTTTTCAGTAAAAATCTTTATTCGGTTGAACAAAGCAACCATAAAAGAACAATATACAATATCATAGCACACATATAAATACACAAAAATCGTAAAAACAGTTAAATGCAACATAAAAACAAAATTAAAAACACAGACGGCCAGATTCATCAATGTCCCGTTTTACGAGTCCTTAATAGCGATTATTAAGGAATCGCTATTAAAGACTCGCAAAACAGGATTCATGTAGAACTCGCAAAAATAATTGCGATTTCTACAGCTTCCTTATTTGCGATTATTTATATTCTAAAATGGTTCACGAATTGCATTTAAGGAATCTCAAATAGAGATTCCTTAAATGCAATTCCTCGCAATATAGCGATTTCGCAATTTGCGGTTTTTGCATTTGGGATGATGAATCCCAAATGCAAAAATTGCGCTCGCAAAGGGCCAGATTCTCAGAATTTGGCCCTTTGCGAGACGTTTTGTGCTTGATGAATCTGGCTGAGAGTCCATTGTGTACATGCTATCATGAGTCAGGTCACGTCTAGATGACAGAGCAGCCCTTAAAAATATCTTGATACAGCTGATCATTGGGGAGTAGTAGTAAATGTAAAAAATGTAAATCCGTATTTGTAAAGCATGAACTACTCACCCTTACGGGTCTCAAGGTGCTGGGGGCCATCATGGAAATTAAGTGAGCTATTGCCCAGAGTCACATGGTGCTGAGCTGAGCTGCCGCCAGAGCCAGGGATCGAACCATGAACCATGAACCCTGTGCTCCAAAGGCAGCTGCCCTGGCTACTGCACCACACTTCTCCACTAATATTAAAGGGTTGGGCGGTCTTGAGTGAAATTCATGGATCTCACCAATTGCAACAAAAACCTCTTTCTAAATTCTAGGCCAGCTAAAATAGTTACATAGCATAATAATGTGAGTAGTATCCTGTGGAGACCTATTGTCACAACCGCAGAGCAGCCAGATTCCACGGTGTTCTCATCCAACAGGATGGAATTGGGTATGCCTAATAGTAAGTAGTCGGTACCAAATAACAATCTATGCCCTGAACTTTCTTTAACAGCGTTATTGTCAAGATAAGTATTGATTTACTTTTGTTAACTCCACATATATGTACCTTACAGATATATCGATAAGATATGCAGGGTTGGAGTTAAGAATAGTAAATGTGTATTTACCGACATATTCTTACCTTGACGATTTAGTGGTAGTTGATTTTCTGAGTCAAGTTTAAGTAACCCTGGGCGTAGTTCACGAAGTAGCGCTACGCGGAGTGCACTTCGCACTACGCGAGCTACGCGTAGCACTACTCAAGCTGCAT
This sequence comes from Lissotriton helveticus, assembly GCF_964261635.1. Taxonomy (NCBI): domain Eukaryota; kingdom Metazoa; phylum Chordata; class Amphibia; order Caudata; family Salamandridae; genus Lissotriton; species Lissotriton helveticus. The sequence continues at coordinate 689,938,528 of NC_136059.1, read as the reverse complement.
AGTACCCTGTTCGCGATGATTGCACAGTGCCGGATGCTTGTCCGCACTGTGCAATTGTAGAAAACGGCATCCTGCCCAGTGCGATCTCTCTTTTACTGCTGCTCGAGAAGATTTTTACTAGAGCGGCAGCTTTCTCAACGCGGACTGGTAGTTTCTCATTGCGAGCGGTCGCGAGCATACGCAACCACTCGCAATGAGAAATCTGACCTCCCCGAGTTGAGAATCTCACCGGGAGGTTTATTTTCCACGCTTACGATCGGCAACTTGATGTTGCTGATCGCGAACAAGGAAAAAGTCTCGCCGGGATGTCATTTTGCTTGCTGGCGGTCTCCAACTTGACGTTGAGGATCGCAAGCAAGCAAAATATGACCGCTGCACTACGCTACGTGTGTTTGCACTGTGCTACGTGCAGTTCGCGTAGTGCGAAGTAGCGCAAACTTCGAGAGCGTAGCGTAGTGCTTTGCCCAGGGTTAGTTATAAGTGAGTCCATATAAAATCTGAGAATATTGTAGAACACTGGGCCTGATTACACTGCTTAGCAAATTTATGTTTATTCAGTGTCAGACTTACAGGCTGGTGAACTGGCTTATACTAGAGAAAGTGTTTCAATTTGTTTCTTACGTCAATCAACGTAGGATAGTTGCTCTATAGTTGTAATTTGCTTAGGGCAGAGTGTCTAGGTAACTCAACCTTACCCCTTGTTTCTTGTTTCTTTTTATCTGCGTCTCTATATTGTCCTAGGTCTCCCTTGTATATAGCATGTGGGTTTCCTAACATGATGAGGGCATTTCTGTTGTGCAGTTATTGCCTATTGCCTGTCTATTGGTAATTTACATTCTCATGGGCAGACTATTGTCTTCAGTTGTGGGTTTACCTCATGAGGCTTTTCATGGGGATGTAGGATCATTTCAACCTTCTTGTACCATGTATAATTGTGGGTGTTATGGATGAATGTTGAGGGTTTCCCCTATGATGTTGTTTGCAGGTTGGGAATTGATCTTGCGATCATCCATCCTAAAACGTGTGAGTCATATTTATGAAATAGAATACCTTTATGGAGTGCATTATAGTTCTCAGAGTACAGGAGGTAATGACATGGATATCAGGGAAGGTCGGCCTTATCACTTTTTTAGAGCAGTATTTTCAACAGAAAGCTCCAGATCAGACTTTTGTCTTTTGAAAAGAGATTTCGACATCAATATTGCAGATACATAAAATTAGAGATATGTAATGGTTAATGTTGACTTTTGGCACTAAGGGTCGGATTTAGATCTTGGTGGACGGGTTACTCTGTCACAACGGTGATGGATATTCCGTCCGCCGAAATGCAAACCGATAGGATATAACTGGATTTATATTTTGGCGGAAGTTATACCCATCACCGTTGTGATGGAATAACCTGTCTGCCAAGATCTCAGTCAGGCTGTAATGGGGGGTTTGCAGGTACAGTGGGTGGCTGAAAACAGGAAACCGTCACTTCTGTAGTGGCATGTGCCCAGGTAGATATCATCATCAACATCAGCGTCCTGGAGCATGGGTAAAGTTCAAAACAAACCCGGAAACATGCATCCGAACACAGCATGTTAGCGAAGTCAACATCGAACACACCTTGTTCTAAGACACTGAGAATAAAGGAGTTGTTAGGAGTCTTCAACGTGCAAGATGAGCACATTGGCATATGTTCCAGAAGTGCATTCCAGAGTTAGCATTCCATGTTCAGGTGGGTGGCATTAGTAAGCGTGTGTTCCTGGATTAAAAGATGTAAAAGGAATATGGGACTTCAGTTTGTTTTTCAAACAACTGGGACCCAAGCAAGCCCTGTGTAAGACTGTGAACTAATGTCAGTGCTCTGCATTTCACTGCAACCTGCACTGGAAGCCAATGCAGGCTTCTAAACACTGTTTTGTATGCATCATTCTAGCTTATCTATATCAGGTCTTTGCAGCTGATTTTTTAAGGACATACAACGTCTGAATATGAATTTTGTTACTTCATCCAACTGGGAATTACAATTATTGAATATCATTCTCACAAATCATTAGAGTTATTAATTTGACGAGCCTTTGTGGCCTTCACATGTTTAAACGTTGTCATTTTCCTACCAAAGATGTTCAAGTCAGAGAGAATCTTATTGAGCGCTCATATCACCAGAAAGGTCTCATGGTGCTTGCGGAGATTCCAGTGGGCTGATGGTCATATCCAGACTTGCATTATTTCTGATCAAATAGCAACGTTTTTAATTCTTTACGAAAGCACTGGTTGTCGGCAATGGAGAGAAGTTGAAACGGAAGCTTGTTCCAGAGGTGGGGACCAAGAAAGAAAAGCATCCTCCTCCGTTTCGTACAGTGCAGACTCGCAGAGGGGTAAGAAGAGATTTTGAGCTAGACCATAACATTCTTTCTGGCTGGTATCTTTTCGGTAGATAACCAGGCCCAGTACCATATATGATATTATGGGTAAATCATAGGATTTTAAAATGGCCTCTCTTTCTTACTGGGAGCCAGTAGAGGGACCTCAGAGATGGGACTGAGGGGGATCTAGGTGGAAGATTTAGGATGTCTGGTAGCAGTGTTCTGCAGGATCTGCAATTTAGAAAAGAGGTCTTCATTTAGGGAAGCTAATAAGGAGTTCCCATAGTCCACAAGGGTTTTAAGCTTGTCCCTGGAACTGAAGGTCACATCACCTATTCGTGTATGTGCATGTGCATCTGTCTTTACTATTATTTAACACCAAATTTGTTGCAGTAAAATTAGTGGTTTCGGAGTCGATACATCACTGAAATGAAGCCATATGTTTTAATTATATGACATTTCCAGGAATGATATATTTTACCCAATGAAAGGCCTAGTCTTGATCTAATTTCTCACCTCCAGCAAATTTAGATAATTACTGCCCCCAGTCTTCACTATTGCCCTTTGTTTGAACAGCATCCTCTTCATGAGCGAAAAACAAGACCTGAACATGCTGTTTGAAATCTGGTCACTGCTAGCTGCACCGTGCAGGCACCAGCTTAAAAACCTCTTACGTCTACAGAATGGGCTCTTTACATAACAAAAAATCATCACTTTTACCATTTTCTGTCAACAACATAATTACAAATGTGCTTTTATTTTGACTGCGAATGACTACATTATCTAACTAATCATTTTCAAGAGCATGTCTCTCTTTTGAAAAGAAAACATTATTTTCATGGAAACTGCATAAAAATATGACGTAATGTAAAGAAAACATAATATGTAACATATACTGTTGACAAACAAAGCGATCTCGGGGTTCTGGTGACATTTACAAACCACTCCTCAGCCTTTGCCCCTATGGTTAATTTTGTCACAAACCCCCCCAATGGCATTATAGTACCCATTATGTACCCTCTATATCTTTATCTCTCACATTCTCTCTTTGTTTTTCTCTCTCACACTCTCTATATTTACATAAATCTAAAAATATCGATATGTTTGTATATCTGTAATATTTATTTATATATATGTAAATGTATATAGATCAATCTCACTGTGGCAGTCTCCACTGTGTAGCTATACATTAGGTCTCAGTTTCCAAAGGAAGAGCTTTTTTTGATTTTCTAGGAACTTTGGCTCCATGTGACAAATCTTCAAGAAATTTACCAAAACAAGAGTATCCACCTTAGCTCCTTCCTGGAACGTTTTGCGGTGATCCGTCAAGCAAGCACCAACTTTTTTTCCCATGAAGATTCCCATAAGAATTTTTGGAAGCAATATAGAAAAAACAGCTGTATAGAATTTACCAAATTTGGCAGAAATTTAGGGCTAAATGTACAACAGTTTTATCAGTTGTAAACAGAAAATCAAGTAATTTGTGACCGCTATAAAGGGTTGTAGTATGCACAAACACTATTTTGCGAGTTGGTAACATATTTTCAACTCACATAATAGGGTTTGCGAGTCGCTATTAGGAAGGGGCTTGCCAAGGGCGTCCCTTCCTAATAGTCGCAGGGGATGTACGATTGTTTTGCGACCGCAAATGCAATCTCACAATAATCACAGCTTACCACCTACTTCAAGTAATACACAGAACAGGTGGCTGGGTGTCAATTGCGCAGAGTTGTGAGATAATCAAAATTCACAATTTAGCTAGCTCCAAGGATATGGCAACGGTCACCCACCATATACCAGAAGGTATAGAAAAATTCCTACACCGTTTAAACATGAAAAAAGAGATATATCCTGAGCTTATTTCACAATCAGTCCAAATTCTTAATGAGTTAACACCGAGTGGTCTTCTTAATCTTCTTTTATTTCTTAAGACCTTCTCCAGAAAACAGTCCTAGCCGCCAACACGTGTTTCGTCTCTTTGTGGTGTAAGCCACAGACTTCCTCAGGGCTAGATTTTATAACACACACAAAAAACTTGTATCACAATTCTATATTTCTCTCAATGTTGTGTTTACAAAAAAGCACAGCTATAGTGTCCTGTCACAAAGCTAAAGAAAGAGGCAAAAACTCTGTGCATCGGGGTCATGGAGCGGTCATGCAGTGCTATGTGTGGTTCTTCAGCTGCTGTAGCTTGGAAGTACTATGCAGTGCCATAGCAACAATGCCATGGGCTCTTGTGTAAGCAAGGAAAATGTCCCTTTTCACTATTGTCAGGGTACTAAAATACAGCAATTATCAGGGCTCAATAGGTCCCTGCCTGCAGTGGGGTTCTGGATATTAAAGGATGTGATCTGTTACTAACATTCCTTTCACACAGCCAACTTGGGCAGTATAATGTATAGGTTCATATCTTAGGACTCAGGACTCTGTCCTGAGTCCTATGAAAAATGTATAAAAACATAGGGAGGCAGAGTTGGGCTAACCTGGCCTCCTAGGCCTGGTGGAATGAAGGCGAGTCCTAGAGGGACCCTGTCTGGGGCCAAAAATGTATTTTCTTTATTTTGCCACAAATTTGTGGAGAATCTGCAGTAGTTAAGAAAAAAAGCCAGGGGCTCCCACGTGTTTTCATTAAAAAAACAAAACACGGGGAGAGCCAGTGCCTGGGGAGCAGAGCATATGTTAAGGGGAGGAGGCATGTTACACCCCTCCCCAAGCCTCAAAAAGGCCCTCGGAACCCCACCCCCAGGGCCGATAGCTTATTATAGGGTATGGGGGCACACAGCCCCTCTACTAACACAAAGAAGCCCTGGGGACCCTATCTCACAGGGCCATGTCATAAATAAAGATCATGTGGGCTCACTCCCCGGGTCACAAATCAGTAGATTTGGGTCATAAAGCCATTCAATGGCCCTGGGGACCCCACCCTCTGGGGCTGGCTCAGGTATGGTGTCCTGAGGTACCCAAACCTCAGGACACAGTCTATTTGCGTACCCGATCGCGTGGGCATGGAAAGTGCAATCTTCTTCCACCAGGCAGTGGGAGAACAAAACTTTTTCCTGCCTCTGCTCTCGGGCAGGGAAATAGAGTGAATTGCTACCACCCCACACGATCAAAAGAAAACTGCTCCTGTGGGATGGGAGCAATGCCGGCTCCAGCTTACCTGCGATGGGTGCAAGCAAGGAGCCAGTGGGGCTGCAGGGGCCCTGGGTTTTCCCCCAATCCCCCAATGTGGAAGCAGCTGTAGAATGCCCCAGGTGGGCACCGAGGCACGCCCCTTTAAAAAAATATATATTTCTGGTTCCTCCACTAGCAAGGTTTTGGCGAGCCGTGGGGCCCTCAGGCTACCCCAGCGGCCCTCAACTAAAGTAATTCTCTGGGTTGCCGCAGGTGGGCACCGGGGCACCCTTTAAATTAAAACAAAATGTAATGTAACATGGATTTGTAGAATGCGAAGCTTGTCATCTATGAGAGTATCCAGGTGCTGAGTAGGCAATACAAAAATCCATAAGGGCAAAGACATTTTAAACTTTGTATTTTTATGGAGAGTAAATGCACCTACATTGATTGTTGTGTATAAATTAACATATGTGTCAATTTCTTTCTAAACAGGTAGATCCTGTATTACCAGGTAGATCCAGTACTACCAGGGACGTTTACACAATTAGTAGTTAGGGTGGACAATAGTGTAAAGTTTGACTACATTGCTACCCTAGGTGAAGATAGTACATCGATTAATTTTTGGTCCTGACAAATCGCCCCTAGACTTAGGAGTAGGCGAGAAACATGTTGACCAGTCACACAAAAGAGCGCCCCATCTGAGACATTAATTTCAGCTTTTGCGCCTTTTGTTCTACTTTTTAATCAGGGTAGGAGACCTATTCATTAAAATTATTGTTATTGGTACTTCCTACTCTGTTTTAACTCACTAGTCGAACATACATATTTTGCACATCTTCACTCATTAGGTCCCTCACCCCCACTGCACCAAACGGCAATTGGAAAAAAGATCTCCGCCAAAGTGCCCCTCATTGGGAGCCCGTCGGGTATTGCAGTTCAGACCCGACAAGGAGCAGCCCGATGATGATGCATGACACCCATTTGGGTGTGTGAGGGCCCTAAATTCCAATAAAATGGATTTCCAATTCTAAGTCACTTTTGACCAATCTTTTTAGAACCCTTCAACTGCCTCATCACATTTTTTGTAGTGAACAGGAACAGCACATTATTTGGATTTATCATGACTATTGGCACATGTGCTAGACCTTGACAAAAGCCCTTAGGTCCCTGTTTTGTACATCAATGTCCAAGATGATGCCGGGGTTTCTGGCATGGTTGGAGGGTGAGGGAGTGGGGCCTAGTTTTGCTAGCCACCAGATGAAGCCCAGGGGGAGTTATTGTTGCCGAATACCAGTGCTTCCATCTTGTCAGCTTTGAGTTTGAGGTAGAAGTCTCTCATCCAGTTGGCCACGTTGGTCATACATATTTTGAAATTATTTTTGGTGGTGTTGGTGTCTTCTGAGAGGGATAAGATGAGTTGGGTCTTGTCGGTGTAAGGGATGATGTTGAGTCTGTGGGTCCGAATGATGTTTGCTTGAGGAGTCATGTATATGTAGTAGAGGGTGGGGCTGAGTCTACATATGAGGTCCTTGGTTTCAGAGGTGAATGGAAGGAGCTCGACCCATTGTATTCTTCTGGTCAGGAAGGAGGCTATCCATTGGAGAGCTGCTCCTTGGATTATGGTTTCGTGGAGTCAGGGATGAGTGTTGTGGGAGACTGTGCCAAAGGCGACAGAGAGGTCCAGGAGGATGAGTGTAGCAGTGAGGCTTTGATCAATTATGGTGCGAATATCTGAAGCTTCAATGAGGGCCATATTGGTGCTGTGGTTTCTATGAAACTTGATTGTAAGCTGTCCAGGAGTTTGTGATGTTCAAGGTAGTGGGAGAGCTGATGGTTGATGGCCTTTTCTATTTCTTAGGCTGTTAAGGGGAGCAGGGAGATTGTTCGGTAGTTGTTGAGGACTTTGGGGTCCGTGGATGGTTTATAGAGTAGCGAGGTGACTTCTGCATGTTTTTAGGCGTCCGGGATAGTAGCTGTAGTGATGGAGGGGTTGATGTCGGTTGTGAGTGCTATGCATATTGTGAGTCTCCCTAGGTTGAAAAAGCAGTGGAAACATGGGTCCATTGGAGCCACTGAGTGGATGAATGCCATTTTAGCCGATGTGTCTTCGTTGCTCATCAGGGTCTACACAGTAAGTGGGGTGGCCTTTGTGGTGGAGTCCGGAGGTGAGGCAGGGTGTGGTTTAGGGTCAAAGTTCCTTTAGATTTTAGATTTGTTGCCTTGGAAGAGGTCAGAGAGTTTGTTGCAGAGTCCTTGTGACGGGGTGATAGATGGATGGATGGAAAATGAAGACTCCTCCATGGGCCAGAGAAATGGAGCTGCTTGCTGAGAGTAGGAGGGCCACAGGGCCCTGGTACTCCTCTTATACTCCTCTATCAAAAAAGAATAGTGGGTGTCCCAGGTGGGACTGGGACACCTAGAATTGTTTTGAAAAAAGGCAAATTGTGAATCATAAATCAGCTGCCACAGCTGCTGATTTATTATTCAGTGCACCTTCAAGCTGGGGCCTGCAGCGAGGGGGTTGGCTTTAAGCTGGTAATAAAATATTACTTTACTTTAAAAAGTAAAGATTCACTGAAAAAAACAATGCTTGAAGTGACATTATAGTTAGTTATATTAATTACATCTTATGATACATAAAAAAATTAGAAATTCACGGAAAAATATCAAAGATTAAAGGGACATTATAGTTAGGATAAAATTTCAGTTAAAACATGCCATTTCTAATGTACAAAACCACTGATATGCACCAGTAATAGTTGTCTCAAGTTACCCCAGATAATACGTCACTTATGACATGTTCTATGACATCATTGATAATATAACTGCAACATTTACAATAAAATTATTGATAAGAAAACTGTGCATGGTGGGACTGCTTGCAGGGAGCCGGTGAGCCAGTGGGCCCCTGGGGCTCCCCCTCCTGCAGCCCCCTAAAAAAGAATATAGTGTGTGTCCCTTGTGGGAATGCTAATGTATTCTCCCCTTCTTCAATGAGCACCCCATAATGCCCTGCAATGTCCTAGAAGATGTGTGCATGTGTGTGTATATATATATATATATGTATATATATATATATGTGTGTGAGCAAACGCACTTGTGCTTTCAAAGGGGCTCACCATCGGCACTCCAACCCTCCGGTTTGCTTAAGCCCCCATGCAGTTTCACAGCCTCTCATCCAACTTTTTTCACAGTAGGTCCGAGGCGTTTCGGGGCCAACGCCCCCTCCTCATGGACTGACACAGAGGCAGGTAAGACTCGCTGTCGTGATTCAAAAGCATTTTATTTCATTTTGAATAGTTCCGCCCTAAGTGGGTGTGGCTTGGTTACATTTCGTCTGCCAGGATTGCTGGTAGACGTAGTCCATGAAAGCGAGTAGTAGTATGTCCTTGAGTAGGTAACATGCCTCTTGTCCGATTAGTCACATTGTACATTAAACACCTTGAGTAGGCGATGAGAAGATGTAGAAGCCGCTCTTTACCACGGAGTGTCCCGCTGTCAGGTAAGAAAGGGTAATCTCACCACAGTCCTCTCCTACGCAGTGCATGCTGACAGCCAGTTTACTGCGTGAAGAAGCGGAGCTCCCTTCCACGGACAGAGCAAGCCGCGTATTAAATGTGTGAGCAAACGCACTTGTGCTTTCAAAGGGGCTCACCATCGGCACTCCAACCATCCGGTTTGCTTAAGCCCCCATGCCGTTTCACAGCCTCTCATCCAACTTTTTTCACAGTAGGTCCGACGCGTTTCGGGGCCAACGCCCCCTCCTCATGGACTGACACAGAGGCAGGTAAGACTCGCTGTCGTGATTCAAATGCATTTTATTTCATTTTGAATAGTTCCGCCCTAAGTGGGTGTGGCTTGGTTACATTTCGTCTGCCAGGATTGCTGGTAGACGTAGTCCATGAAAGCGAGTAGTAGTATGTCCTTGAGTAGGTAACATGCCTCTTGTCCGATTCGTCACATTGTACATTAAACACCTTGAGTAGGCGATGAGAAGATGTAGAAGCCGCTCTTTACCACGGAGTGTCGCGCTGTCAGGTAAGAAAGGGTAATCTCACCACAGTCCTCTCCTACGCACTGCATGCTGACAGCCAGTTTACTGCGTGAAGAAGCGGAGCTCCCTTCCACGGACAGAGCAAGCCGTGTATTAAATGTGTGAACAAACGCACTTGTGCTTTCAAAGGGGCTCACCATCGGCACTCCAACCATCCGGTTTGCTTAAGCCCCCATGCAGTTTCACAGCCTCTCATCCAACTTTTTTCACAGTAGGTCTGACGCGTTTCGGGGCCAACGCCCCCTCCTCATGGACTGACACAGAGGCAGGTAAGACTCGCTGTCGTGATTCAAAAGCATTTTATTTCATTTTGAATAGTTCCGCCCTAAGTGGGTGTGGCTTGGTTACATTTCGTCTGCCTGGATTGCTGGTAGACGTAGTCCATGAAAGCGAGTAGTAGTATGTCCTTGAGTAGGTAACATGCCTCTTGTCCGATTCGTCACATTGTACATTAAACACCTTGAGTAGGCGATGAGAAGATGTAGAAGCCGCTCTTTACCACGGAGTGTCGCGCTGTCAGGTAAGAAAGGGTAATCTCACCACAGTCCTCTCCTACGCAGTGCATGCTGACAGCCAGTTTACTGCGTGAAGAAGCAGAGCACCCTTCCACGGACAGAGCAAGCCGTGTATTAAATGTGTGAGCAAACGCACTTGTGCTTTCAAAGGGGCTCACCATCGGCACTCCAACCATCCGGTTTGCTTAAGCCTCCATGCAGTTTCACAGCCTCTCATCCAACTTTTTTCACAGTAGGTTCGACGCGTTTCGGGGCCAACGCCCCCTCCTCATGGACTGACACAGAGGCAGGTAAGACTCGCTGTCGTGATTCAAAAGCATTTTATTTCATTTTGAATAGTTCCGCCCTAAGTGGGTGTGGCTTGGTTACATTTCGTCTGCCAGGATTGCTGGTAGACGTAGTCCATGAAAGCGAGTAGTAGTATGTCCTTGAGTAGGTAACATGCCTCTTGTCCGATTAGTCACATTGTACATTAAACACCTTGAGTAGGCGATGAGAAGATGTAGAAGCCGCTCTTTACCACGGAGTGTCCCGCTGTCAGGTAAGAAAGGGTAATCTCACCACAGTCCTCTCCTACGCAGTGCATGCTGACAGCCAGTTTACTGCGTGAAGAAGCGGAGCTCCCTTCCACGGACAGAGCAAGCCGCGTATTAAATGTGTGAGCAAACGCACTTGTGCTTTCAAAGGGGCTCACCATCGGCACTCCAACCATCCGGTTTGCTTAAGCCCCCATGCCGTTTCACAGCCTCTCATCCAACTTTTTTCACAGTAGGTCCGACGCGTTTCGGGGCCAACGCCCCCTCCTCATGGACTGACACAGAGGCAGGTAAGACTCGCTGTCGTGATTCAAATGCATTTTATTTCATTTTGAATAGTTCCGCCCTAAGTGGGTGTGGCTTGGTTACATTTCGTCTGCCAGGATTGCTGGTAGACGTAGTCCATGAAAGCGAGTAGTAGTATGTCCTTGAGTAGGTAACATGCCTCTTGTCCGATTCGTCACATTGTACATTAAACACCTTGAGTAGGCGATGAGAAGATGTAGAAGCCGCTCTTTACCACGGAGTGTCCCGCTGTCAGGTAAGAAAGGGTAATCTCACCACAGTCCTCTCCTACGCAGTGCATGCTGACAGCCAGTTTACTGCGTGAAGAAGCGGAGCTCCCTTCCACGGACAGAGCAAGCCGCGTATTAAATGTGTGAGCAAACGCACTTGTGCTTTCAAAGGGGCTCACCATCGGCACTCCAACCATCCGGTTTGCTTAAGCCCCCATGCCGTTTCACAGCCTCTCATCCAACTTTTTTCACAGTAGGTCCGACGCGTTTCGGGGCCAACGCCCCCTCCTCATGGACTGACACAGAGGCAGGTAAGACTCGCTGTCGTGATTCAAATGCATTTTATTTCATTTTGAATAGTTCCGCCCTAAGTGGGTGTGGCTTGGTTACATTTCGTCTGCCAGGATTGCTGGTAGACGTAGTCCATGAAAGCGAGTAGTAGTATGTCCTTGAGTAGGTAACATGCCTCTTGTCCGATTCGTCACATTGTACATTAAACACCTTGAGTAGGCGATGAGAAGATGTAGAAGCCGCTCTTTACCACGGAGTGTCGCGCTGTCAGGTAAGAAAGGGTAATCTCACCACAGTCCTCTCCTACGCACTGCATGCTGACAGCCAGTTTACTGCGTGAAGAAGCGGAGCTCCCTTCCACGGACAGAGCAAGCCGTGTATTAAATGTGTGAACAAACGCACTTGTGCTTTCAAAGGGGCTCACCATCGGCACTCCAACCATCCGGTTTGCTTAAGCCCCCATGCAGTTTCACAGCCTCTCATCCAACTTTTTTCACAGTAGGTCTGACGCGTTTCGGGGCCAACGCCCCCTCCTCATGGACTGACACAGAGGAAGGTAAGACTCGCTGTCGTGATTCAAAAGCATTTTATTTCATTTTGAATAGTTCCGCCCTAAGTGGGTGTGGCTTGGTTACATTTCGTCTGCCTGGATTGCTGGTAGACGTAGTCCATGAAAGCGAGTAGTAGTATGTCCTTGAGTAGGTAACATGCCTCTTGTCCGATTCGTCACATTGTACATTAAACACCTTGAGTAGGCGATGAGAAGATGTAGAAGCCGCTCTTTACCACGGAGTGTCGCGCTGTCAGGTAAGAAAGGGTAATCTCACCACAGTCCTCTCCTACGCAGTGCATGCTGACAGCCAGTTTACTGCGTGAAGAAGCAGAGCACCCTTCCACGGACAGAGCAAGCCGTGTATTAAATGTGTGAGCAAACGCACTTGTGCTTTCAAAGGGGCTCACCATCGGCACTCCAACCATCCGGTTTGCTTAAGCCTCCATGCAGTTTCACAGCCTCTCATCCAACTTTTTTCACAGTAGGTCTGACGCGTTTCGGGGCCAACGCCCCCTCCTCATGGACTGACACAGAGGCATTTTTCGTCTGCCAGGATTGCTGGTAGACGTAGTCCATGAAAGCGAGTAGTAGTATGTCCTTGAGTAGGTAACATGCCTCTTGTCCGATGGCTGTCAGCATGCACTGCGTAGGAGAGGACTGTGGTGAGATTACCCTTTCTTACCTGACAGCGCGACACTCCGTGGTAAAGAGCGGCTTCTACATCTTCTCATTGCCTACTCAAGGTGTTTAATGTACAATGTGACGAATCGGACAAGAGGCATGTTACCTACTCAAGGACATACTACTACTCGTTTTCATGGACTACGTCTACCAGCAATCCTGGCAGACGAAATGTAACCAAGCCACACCCACTTAGGGCGGAACTATTCAAAATGAAATAAAATGCTTTTGAATCATGACAGCGAGTCTTACCTGCCTCTGTGTCAGTCCATGAGGAGGGGGCGTTGGCCCCGAAACGCGTCGGACCTACTGTGAAAAAAGTTGGATGAGAGGCTGTGAAACTGCATGGGGGCTTAAGCAAACCGGATGGTTGGAGTGCCGATGGTGAGCCCCTTTGAAAGCACAAGTGCGTTTGCTCACACACATATATATATATATATATATATATATATATATATAAATTCACTGAAAAAACCATAGGTTTCAGGCCTTATATAGTTTCGAATTAGCATTTAAAAAACCTTTAAAATTCACTCAAAAAACTATAAGTTTTAGGGGTGTTATAGTTAGCTGGACATTTCACTCATACAAAACCATTGAAATTGCTCCTATATAGTTAGTTGTACTAACTATATTTCGCGCACCTGCAATCCACTGCTGATGATGTCACATATTACATCATTCATGACATGGTCAGTGACATCACTGATGACATCTCAAATGACATCACTGATGACATCACTGATGACATCATCCAGTGACTGTGGTTTGCTTCGTTATTTAAATATGCATTATATATATAGCAATTTGCATTGAAGAATGAGTGGATATATAAAAATAAATATTTGGATGGAGGATTTAGTAGCAGTGTAATTGACTGTTTACTTGACCAATTTATAGTGTCTCACTAAATATAGTGGATAGTGACTAAACTGTTTGAATATCTGTATCACTTTGTTAGTTGTTGTGTAAACTGGTTCTCCAGTTGGTTACTAGCTATGTGAAAGTCTGTATTAGTTATTGATTAGTTAACTGAGTATTTGTATGGGAGAGTGAATGTGTGTGTGGTTCAGTGGGGGGGGGGGGGTGTGACTGCCCAAAGATGTGTGAATAGTTGATTCACTAGATATATCAAGTTAAAACTACATGTTCTAACAGTTGTTTGGGTGAGTGAATATCTTTATGGGTGTGGTGATGAGCAAATATATTTCTCAATGGTACATGTCCAACAAACTAGAAAAATAAAAGGCAGTGTATGTGTCAGTTGTTGTATATTAATAAGTATACATAAGACTCAATGACTGTGTGAGTGACTGTACGGATAACTTTATACTTGTAATAATGATTTTATAATTCACTAATTATGACTAGATGAAGTTGTGTTTGTATAAGTGTGTAGCTAAGTAAATATGTAAGTATGATCCATTGTTTGCATAAGTGAGTAGGATGACTTCATATGTGAATAGGATGTGTGCTGGTGTGTAATGTCGATTTAGGTGTATAAGTATTTTTGATAGTGTTCTATTGTTCATTGACAGCATGTATGAGTGAATCTACAGGTAAGTGATTAGATGTGTGTATACATCTATGAATCACTGAGTGGGTTTTTAGATACTTGTATTGCAGTAACAATGGATTCAAATATGATACTCTGTATTTTACAAAGAGTGATGAAAGATTTTACTAGTGTATGAAAAGGTGTATGTGATTGTCAGGTGGATGATGTCATCAGTGATGTCATTTGAGATGTCATCAGTGATGTCACTGACCATGTCATGAATGATGTAATATGTGACATCATCAGCAGTGGATTGCGGGTGCGCGAAAAATAGTTAGTACAACTAACTATATAGGAGCAATTTCAATGGTTTTGTATGAGTGAAATGTCCAGCTAACTATAACACCCCTAAAACGTATAGTTTTTTGAGTGAATTTTAAAGGTTTTTTAAATGCTAATTCCTAACTATATAAGGCCTGAAACCTATGGATTTTTCAGTGAATTTCAAAGGTTTTTTAAATGCTAATTCCTAACTATATAAGGCCTGAAACGTATGTTTTTTTCAGTGAATTTGCAAGGCTTTTTAAATGCTAATTCCTAACTATATAAGGCCTGAAACCTATGTTTTTTTCACTGAATTTCAAAGTTTTTTTTTAATGCTAATTCCTAACTATATAAGACCTGAAAGCCCACCAGGAATCTCCAGTATGCGCCAGGGGACTGCATTGCAGAGAGGTGTAATGAAGCCACGCCCCTTTTTACACCTCTCTGCAACGCAGCCCCGTGCATGTTTGAAGAGGGGGAACTAATTCTCCTTGCATACTGGGGGCCCCTGGGGGCCAACTAGCCCACCTTGAACCTCCAGTATGCGCCAGGGGGCTGCATTGCAGAGGTGTAATGAGGCTATGCCCCTTGTTACACCTCTCTGCAACGCAGCCCCCTGGCGCGTTTGCAGAGGGGGAACTAATTCCCCTTGCATACTGGGGGTCCCTGGGGGCCAACTATCCCACCAGGAGCCTCCAGTATGCGCCAGGGGGCTGCATTGCAGAGAGGTGTAATGAGGCCACACCCTTTTTTACACCTCTCTGCAACACAGCCCCTGTGCATGTTTGAAGAGGGGGAACTAATTCCCCTTGCATACTGGGGGTCCCTGGGGACCAACTAGCCCATCTGGAACCTCCAGTATGCGCCAGAGGGCTGCATTGCACAGAGGTGTAATGAGGCCATGCCTCTTTTTACACCTCTCTGCAACGCAGGCCACTGGCGCGTTTGCAGAGGGGGGACTAATTCCCCTTGCATACTAGGGGTCCCTGGGTCATATCTGCCCAAACGCCGAAATTCCGAACGATTCAAAATTACTTTTCTTGAGAAACATTTGGATTTGGATTATCATGTCCTATACTTTGGAATTTTTGAAAGACTGACTTTGAGGATGCTATAAATTACTCAAGTCTGCCCGAATTGTGTGGGTAAAATTGATACCTAGTCACTTTGAATAAGAATGTACTTACGTCTCATCTAACATTTGGAAGAAATATCTAGTTATATGACAACAGGATACCAACATAACTTGAAGGAAATAAGAACGCCCTGAAGAAGTTCTGTTGTACAGAACGAAACCCCTCAGCTGGCTGTGGTACTTAAACTTAAGGAAAATAAAAGCATTTAAATATACACCAAGATTCAGCGCTACAATAAGGACTCTAAGTGATATGATTTGATTGGACTTATTGTGCAAGTGGTGCTGTGCCAAACTTTGGAATATTCTCCACTACTCTCTACTACTTACTCTCTACTACTCCACTACTCTCTAATACTCACTCTCTACTACTCATTCTCTACTACTCTACTACTCTCTACTACTCTCTCTCTACTACTCACTCCCTACTACTCACTATCTACTACTCTCTACTACTCACTCTCTACTACTCTCTACTCTCTACTACTCACTCTCTACTACTCTCTCTCTACTACTCACTCTTTACTACTCTCTACTACTCACTCTCTACTGCTCTCTACTACTCACTCTACTACTTACTCTCTACTACTCTCTACTACTCACTCTCTACTACTCTCTACTACTCACTCTACTATTCACTCTACTACTCACTCTCTGCTACTCTCTCTACTGCTCTTCACTACTCTCTACTACTCACTCTCTACTCTATTACTCACTCTCTTCTCTCTACCTCTCTACCTCTCTCTACTTCTTTCTCTACTAGTCTCTACCTCTACCTCTCTACCTCTACCTCTCTACCTCTCTACCTCTACCTCTCTACCTCTCTCTACACCCACACATATACACATATATATATATATGCATATATATGCATATGCATGTATGTATGTGTATATATATAGATATATACATACATATATAAACATATATAATCTGCATATCTATATAAATACAAATATAAATGCATGCATACATATACATATATGCATACATATGCATGTTATTTACATGAAAGTTTTAAAAACACTAATAAAAGCAAAGCTAAAAAGCCACCTTATTACAAACAGAATGGCTTTAACTTAAACGAGGGCGAGATCTATTGCATTTTCAATGCTTGTTTACTTTGGTTCCATCAAGAAGGCATTCAGATGTGTCACACATTTGCCATAAATTCTGAATGTTATCACTCTAGTTGCTCATTAGATCACTGTAGTAAAGCTACTGCTCACCAGGGAAGTCTGCTGCTAATCATACTTTCAATGGCAAAATGAACCCCCTCATTTTGTTCCTTTTTAAATTAAATGTTTTCAGACTTACCACTTCATTCCAATCAAGATGGCTTCTGGTGTGCCATACCTTTGTCATAAGTAAGACTGTTAGCGCTCTAGTTGTTCTTTAGAACACTCTGGGACATTCTGTCATTGGGCTATACTTGGGCTACATCTGGGTGATATTTGGGCTACATTTGGGCTCTTTTGTCTCTGGTGGCCATCTTGGGAGACTGCATGTCAGAATTTTTTAATGAAATAGAAGAGGATTTGGGAAGTTACTCAAAATGTGCCCTAATTTTTCTTTCTGCAGCACTAATCATACTTTCTATGGCAAAATATACCCCCTCATTTTGTTCCTTTTTAAATTAAATGTTTTAAGAGGTACCACTTTATTCCAATCAAGATGGCTTCAGGTGTGCCATACCTTTGTAATAAGTAGGACTGTTAGCGCTCTAGTTGTTCTTTAGAACACTCTAAGAGGCTGCAGTAGAACACAAAGGAATCAACTGACAGTCTCTGTCCTTGTTGGATGTACATGTTTTACTGAGAATGTCAGACTTCATTCTCACATGACTGAGAAAGATAATGTGAATTTACTGAAAATATGCTTTCAGTTTAGCTTATAGATCCCCTTCCAAACCACTGTGGGAAAAGCATGAGATAATAGTTTTCTTTCAAACATGATGCATGATATCCCAGCAGAAGGCTTTTTCACATGGTAAAATCACCTTAGAACACACCACAATTCCTAAAATGAGTATGGTGCCATCAACAAATGATTTATAATGTAACTAAAGTCCTAAAGCCCTCTATTAACTACAATGCTTTTTAATGAGGTGCTATCATGTATATTGTCCCAAGATGGCTGCCAACACTTCTTGGATGAAGTGCTGACAGCCAATCAGATCTCACGATGAGATGTGTGGTTAGGCTCTGCCCAGATATATATGTGTTTTTGAAGTTAATTTTCATAAATACCACTGGAGCAATTTTCACCAAATATAGCAAAGGCACTTCTGCGTACCAGTCCCTACAATTTTGCCAAGTTTGGTGTAATTCCGTTCAGCGGTTCTGGCTGTAGCCTTGTCAGAACGTCCTATGGAAATTAACATGGGGAAAACACGTTTTGGGACCCCCTTTTTTTCTCAGCCCCCACTTCACGAATCTCCCCAAAACTTTCAGGGAATGAGCACAGCGGAGCTGGCCAAAGGTTTGGAAAATTACACGCAAATTCCTCAACTGGCGCCAAAGTTATTCCCAATAGAATGTTGCGGAATTCCTATGGTAGCTAGGTCCTAACTATATATACCTACTGGCTATCGCCAGTAGGTAATGTATATATATATATACCAAATAATTCCCACCACTTCCGGCGAAGAAGGAACTCAGACCACCACAGCAGATCAGGCAAGATATACGTTTATTGCGTTTTTCCACACAGCCTGCAATGACCAAGCTGCTGCTCGTGTGCTACTCAAAGGTGGACAACCTTGGAGCGAATATATATATATATATATATATATATATATATATATATTGAAGTCCACAAACACCCACGTGTGGAACGCACTCACAGTCGGCGTTCATCAGGTCAGGTGAGAAGCCCGGTACATCCAGCATCAGCAGAGACCTGACGCGTTTCGGGCTTGCGCCCTTCTTCATAGGTTAGCTGCTTACAAATGACTGCCCGCATGCAAGGCTTTCCAGTGTATGTCCCTTTTATTTATACAATCACATTCCAATGTTGGAGGAACATCTCACAGATGCATGATGGGACTGGAAGTCCTTAAATGTAACACCCCAGTGGGCTACAAGCAGTCAAATGTACAAATCATAAAATTCACGGGTGTGCCTTTCGCTTCTCACCACATTCTGCCATTCGCCAGTTTGTCCCACGCCGCTGAAACGCCGTTCAGCAGCGGAACCGCTCAAGATCTGCGGCGGTGCGATCCCCGGCCGGGTCGGCCGTATTATATTGAAGTCCACAAACACCCACGTGTGGAACGCACTCACAGTCGGCGTTCATCAGGTCAGGTGAGAAGCCCGGTACATCCAGCATCAGCAGAGACCTGACGCGTTTCGGGCTTGCGCCCTTCTTCATAGGTTAGCTGCTTACAAATGACTGCCCGCATGCAAGGCTTTCCAGTGTATGTCCCTTTTATTTATACAATCACATTCCAATGTTGGAGGAACATCTCACAGATGCATGATGGGACTGGAAGTCCTTAAATGTAACACCCCAGTGGGCTACAAGCAGTCAAATGTACAAATCATAAAATTCACGGGTGTGCCTTTCGCTTCTCACCACATTCTGCCATTCGCCAGTTTGTCCCACGCCGCTGAAACGCCGTTCAGCAGCGGAACCGCTCAAGATCTGCGGCGGTGCGATCCCCGGCCGGGTCGGCCGTATTATATGTGTCTGAATTAAGCAGACCACTCTTACCCAGTCCAAAGATCAGGGCTTGATCCATCACCGTTATTTATCTCACTGCCCCATCCCAGCTCAGAACCTGGCTATATGCAAATTAGTCTGTCCCTGGCCCAGTGCATCATGGGAACAGGGCAGACCAAACTACCAAGCCAATTCTTCACCAGAAAGGAGACAAGCTACCGGGGACCGGTTTCTGGCATTTCAGCCTCTTCGACCCGGCTTGCTTGAATCCTGATGGAGCAGTGAGAAAGGGACTCATGTCTGAGTATACCCTGCCACACCTATAGTGGCCAAAAACGATTCAGAAAAGGGGGTGGTGATGAACAGAGTGTCTGAATTAAGCAGACCACTCTTACCCAGTCCAAAGATCAGGGCTTGATCCATCACCGTTATTTATCTCACTGCCCCATCCCAGCTCAGAACCTGGCTATATGCAAATTAGTCTGTCCCTGGCCCAGTGCATCATGGGAACAGGGCAGACCAAACTACCAAGCCAATTCTTCACCAGAAAGGAGACAAGCTACCGGGGACCGGTTTCTGGCATTTCAGCCTCTTCGACCCGGCTTGCTTGAATCCTGATGGAGCAGTGAGAAAGGGACTCATGTCTGAGTATACCCTGCCACACCTATAGTGGCCAAAAACGATTCAGAAAAGGGGGTGGTGATGAACAGAGTGTCTGAATTAAGCAGACCACTCTTACCCAGTCCAAAGATCAGGGCTTGATCCATCACCGTTATTTATCTCACTGCCCCATCCCAGCTCAGAACCTGGCTATATGCAAATTAGTCTGTCCCTGGCCCAGTGCATCATGGGAACAGGGCAGACCAAACTACCAAGCCAATTCTTCACCAGAAAGGAGACAAGCTACCGGGGACCGGTTTCTGGCATTTCAGCCTCTTCGACCCGGCTTGCTTGAATCCTGATGGAGCAGTGAGAAAGGGACTCATGTCTGAGTATACCCTGCCACACCTATAGTGGCCAAAAACGATTCAGAAAAGGGGGTGGTGATGAACAGAGTGTCTGAATTAAGCAGACCACTCTTACCCAGTCCAAAGATCAGGGCTTGATCCATCACCGTTATTTATCTCACTGCCCCATCCCAGCTCAGAACCTGGCTATATGCAAATTAGTCTGTCCCTGGCCCAGTGCATCATGGGAACAGGGCAGACCAAACTACCAAGCCAATTCTTCACCAGAAAGGAGACAAGCTACCGGGGACCGGTTTCTGGCATTTCAGCCTCTTCGACCCGGCTTGCTTGAATCCTGATGGAGCAGTGAGAAAGGGACTCATGTCTGAGTATACCCTGCCACACCTATAGTGGCCAAAAACGATTCAGAAAAGGGGGTGGTGATGAACAGAGTGTCTGAATTAAGCAGACCACTCTTACCCAGTCCAAAGATCAGGGCTTGATCCATCACCGTTATTTATCTCACTGCCCCATCCCAGCTCAGAACCTGGCTATATGCAAATTAGTCTGTCCCTGGCCCAGTGCATCATGGGAACAGGGCAGACCAAACTACCAAGCCAATTCTTCACCAGAAAGGAGACAAGCTACCGGGGACCGGTTTCTGGCATTTCAGCCTCTTCGACCCGGCTTGCTTGAATCCTGATGGAGCAGTGAGAAAGGGACTCATGTCTGAGTATACCCTGCCACACCTATAGTGGCCAAAAACGATTCAGAAAAGGGGGTGGTGATGAACAGAGTGTCTGAATTAAGCAGACCACTCTTACCCAGTCCAAAGATCAGGGCTTGATCCATCACCGTTATTTATCTCACTGCCCCATCCCAGCTCAGAACCTGGCTATATGCAAATTAGTCTGTCCCTGGCCCAGTGCATCATGGGAACAGGGCAGACCAAACTACCAAGCCAATTCTTCACCAGAAAGGAGACAAGCTACCGGGGACCGGTTTCTGGCATTTCAGCCTCTTCGACCCGGCTTGCTTGAATCCTGATGGAGCAGTGAGAAAGGGACTCATGTCTGAGTATACCCTGCCACACCTATAGTGGCCAAAAACGATTCAGAAAAGGGGGTGGTGATGAACAGAGTGTCTGAATTAAGCAGACCACTCTTACCCAGTCCAAAGATCAGGGCTTGATCCATCACCGTTATTTATCTCACTGCCCCATCCCAGCTCAGAACCTGGCTATATGCAAATTAGTCTGTCCCTGGCCCAGTGCATCATGGGAACAGGGCAGACCAAACTACCAAGCCAATTCTTCACCAGAAAGGAGACAAGCTACCGGGGACCGGTTTCTGGCATTTCAGCCTCTTCGACCCGGCTTGCTTGAATCCTGATGGAGCAGTGAGAAAGGGACTCATGTCTGAGTATACCCTGCCACACCTATAGTGGCCAAAAACGATTCAGAAAAGGGGGTGGTGATGAACAGAGTGTCTGAATTAAGCAGACCACTCTTACCCAGTCCAAAGATCAGGGCTTGATCCATCACCGTTATTTATCTCACTGCCCCATCCCAGCTCAGAACCTGGCTATATGCAAATTAGTCTGTCCCTGGCCCAGTGCATCATGGGAACAGGGCAGACCAAACTACCAAGCCAATTCTTCACCAGAAAGGAGACAAGCTACCGGGGACCGGTTTCTGGCATTTCAGCCTCTTCGACCCGGCTTGCTTGAATCCTGATGGAGCAGTGAGAAAGGGACTCATGTCTGAGTATACCCTGCCACACCTATAGTGGCCAAAAACGATTCAGAAAAGGGGGTGGTGATGAACAGAGTGTCTGAATTAAGCAGACCACTCTTACCCAGTCCAAAGATCAGGGCTTGATCCATCACCGTTATTTATCTCACTGCCCCATCCCAGCTCAGAACCTGGCTATATGCAAATTAGTCTGACCCTGGCCCAGTGCATCATGGGAACAGGGCAGACCAAACTACCAAGCCAATTCTTTACTGGAAAGGAAACAAGCTTCCGGGGACCGGTTTCTGGCATTACAGCCGTCTTCGGCCCGGCTTGCTTGAATCCTGATGGTACAGTGAGCAAGGGACTCACATCTGAGCATACCCTGCCACTCCTATAGTGGCCAAAACGATTCAGAAAAGGGGGTGGTGATGGACAGAGCATCTGAGTTAAACAGAACACTCATACCCAGTCAAAAGATCAGGGCTTGATCCATCACTGTTTTTTTAGCTCACTGCACCATCCCAGCTCAGAACCTGGCTATATGCAAATTAGTCTGACCCTGGCCCAGTGCATCATGGGAACAGGGCAGACCAAACTACCAAGCGGTGCGATCCCCGGCCGGGTCGGCCGTATTATATTGAAGTCCACAAACACCCACGTGTGGAACGCACTCCAGTCCCATCATGCATCTGTGAGATGTTCCTCCAACATTGGAATGTGATTGTATAAATAAAAGGGACATACACTGGAAAGCCTTGCATGCGGGCAGTCATTTGTAAGCAGCTAACCTATGAAGAAGGGCGCAAGCCCGAAACGCGTCAGGTCTCTGCTGATGCTGGATGTACCGGGCTTCTCACCTGACCTGATGAACGCCGACTGTGAGTGCGTTCCACACGTGGGTGTTTGTGGACTTCAATATATATATATATATATATATATATATATATATATATATATATATATATATATATATATATGTTC
This sequence comes from Lissotriton helveticus, assembly GCF_964261635.1. NCBI lineage: Eukaryota > Metazoa > Chordata > Amphibia > Caudata > Salamandridae > Lissotriton > Lissotriton helveticus. The sequence continues at coordinate 689,915,632 of NC_136059.1, read as the reverse complement.
ACTTAAAATCAAAGGTCACAGGGATGTTATAGTTAGGAAATAGATTTGAAAATACCTTATAAATTAACTGGATATGGCTTTTTAAGTCAATTTCTATGGTTTTCTAACTAGTTGTCATGTTTGCAGAGTGGTGGAGAAATGGGATGGAGCCTCCAACCAGCTCTGAGGAATACCCCTGTGTGGGACTAATTGGAGGTACTGGGAGGGCTTCTTCACCCCCAAGGTCCCTCAGCATCAAAGAGGACTTCATCCCCCAACCAGCAGGGCGCAGGGTGTGCCTTTGCATAATGGTGGAGAAAGTCGGTGGGGCCTCCGACCAGCTCTTAGCAATCACGCTGTGTGGGTCTTACTGGAGGTAACAGAAGGGGTTGTTGGCCCCCAATGACCCTCAGCATCCGAGGAGACTTCATCCCCCAAGCAGTAGTGCACCCGGAGGTGAATTTATAGACTGGTGGAAAAAGGGGCGGGCCTCCGACCAGCTCACAACAATCCTGCTGTGTGGGAATTACTGGAGGTAACAGGAGGGGTTTGTATACCCCAAGGACCCTCAGCATCCAAGGGAACTTCATTCCTCAACGAGTAGTGTTCCAGGAGGTGTGTTTGCAGAGTGGTGGAGAAAGAGTGTGTGGCCTCCGAAGAGTTCTCAGCAATCCAGCTGTTTGGGACTTACTTGAGATAACAGGAGGGCTTGTTGGCCCCCAAGGACCCTTCCTCAGTATCCAAAGGTACTTCATCCCCAACCAATAGTGCACCAGGAGGGATGTTTGCAGAGCGGTTAAGAAAGGGGGTGGGAACTCTGATGACCTCTTAGCAATCACACTGTGTGAGACTTACTGGAGGCAAAAGGAGGAGTAGTTGGCCCATAAGGACCCTAAGGAGCCAAGCGGACTTCATCCTCCCACCAGTAGTGCACCAAGAGATGTGTTTGCAGAGTGGTGGAGAAAGGGGCAGGTCCCCTGGGGACTTCCAGGTCCTGCAATTTTTCTTCTCTTTTTATCTTTTTATTAGGGGAGAGGGCTATGTCGCCCCCTTCCCAGGGCCTCTATCTGTGTGTGTACGTGTGTTTGAGAGGCTGTATTGGTGTTTGCCTGGGTGTGTAAGTGAGTGCATTAGTGTTTGACTGGGTGTGTCAGTAGCTGTATTGGTCTGTAGCTGGGTGTGTCAGTGTCTGTATCGATGTTTGTCTAGGTGTGTAAGTGGCTCTATCGATGTGTGAGTGGATGTGTTATTAGGTGTATGAGTGTATGCCTGGGTGTGTCTGTGGCTGTATCGGCATGTGCCTGAGAGTGTAATGGGCTGTACTGGTGTTTGCCTAGGTGTGCCAGTGTCTGTAACAATGTGTGCTTGGGTGTGTTTGTGTCTGTATTAGTGTGTGGCTGGGTGTGTCAATGGCTGTATCAGTAGGTGCATGGGTGTTTGAGAGGCTATATCAATGTTTGGCAGGGTGTCTTATTGGCTGTATGAGTATGTGCCTGGGTGTGTTAGGCTCTGTATCAATGTGTGGCTTGGTGTGTCAGTAATTGTATCTGTGTGTTCCTGGCTTTGTCAGTGGCTAGCAATGTGTACCTGGTTGTGTCAGACACTGTATCAGTGTGTGCCTGGGTGTGTCTGTGGCTTTATCAGTGTGTGCCAGGGTGTGTCAATGGCCTTACTGGTGTGTTTCTGGGTGTGGCAGTGTCTGTAACAATGTGTGTTTGGGTGTATTAGTGTTTGTTAGAGTGTGGCAAGGTGTATCAGTGTCTGTATCAGTATGTGTATTGGTGTTTGATAGGCTATATCAGTGTTTGGCTGAATGTCTAAGTGGCTCTATCAATATGTGCCTGGGTGTGTCAGTGGCGGTATCGGTGTGATCATTAATGTATCAGTTTCTGTATCAGAGTATGGCTGGGTGTGTCATTAGCTGTATCCATGTGGGCCTTGGTGTGTCATTGTCTACCAATGTGTGAAGGGGTGTGCCAGACTCTGATCAGTGTGTGGCTGGGTATGCCAGTGGCTGTATCTGTGTGTGTATAGGTATTTGAGAGGTTGTATCTGTGTTTGGCTGGGTTCGTAAGTGGCTGTATCAATATGTGCCTGGGTGTGTCAGTGGCAGTATTAGTGTGTGCATTAATGTATCAGTCTCTGTATTGGAGTGTGGCTGGGTGTGTTGGTAGCTGTCTCAGTATTTGTTTTGGTGTGTCAGTGTCTTACAATGTCTTCCTGGATGTGTCACACACTGTAACAGTGGGTGGGTGGCTGTATTTGTGTCTGAGTGGCTATTTGAGAGGCTGGATCAGTGTCTGGTTGGGTGTATCAGTAGCTGCATTGGTGTGTATCTGAGTGTGTTAGTGCCTGTAACGATGTGTACCTGGGTGTGTGAGTGGATGTATTAGTGTCTACTTTGGTTTGTACCCTGAGAATGTAATCTAATGAAACAATGATGAAAAAAGTAATTAGTAAAATACATTACTCCAATAGATTATGCCATACATCCGTATGAAAAGAAAAAAAACACAAATATGAGTTAATGGTATTACAATTTATAAAATTTCACAATATAGTCACACTTTGGATAATGCATAACTTCATAATAACACATTACTACTCATTTCTTCTGCTGTAATGCTATGTTCACCTTTATACTGTTCTCAGGTTGTACGCTCATACACCATAAATGGTACACTGTTGAAAGAAACATTATTGAAAAGTGGGGAACAAAATCATAAAGAAAACTGCACACTATATCAATGCAATTTAGGAACAGTGTGCATTGCACTTCCTACAATTTTTTATATGTTTGATTTACCTCTACTTAGACTACTAATTTCAGAAATATTTTGCAGAAAATGAGACCCTCATTATCAGATCCACTAGTAGAAATATAAAGCACACCAGCATATGGTGAGCCTTACAAAGACAGCACCCCTGGTAGGCCGAATGATGTCATAAATACTGATAATAGATCTAAAACAAATACAGAATACAACTTTCACAACTGTAATTCTCATCAGAAGTTCTGTTCCAGAATGAAAAGATAAGAATTTAGTAGCTTAAAAGACTGTCTTTGCTTGAATTTGAGCTTGCTATCATTACTATCTGTCCATCCACTTTTACTTTTTATATAGCCAGTGTATTGACCAGAGGTAATAGTAACTCCTTCATGAAATATGATAGCCATGGTAGTATATGTTCTTCCAGAAATAAATATTTGTCCTGCTTTAAAATTTGTTCTCTCTTTTTCCATTTTACTTCCATCTGCTCTGCATCATTGTAGCATTAAAACAAGATATTTTCCACTTCCTCGTACACATAATGTCGACATGAGATCTAAACAATTAAGGCAGGTAATATTTTATGTAGCTTGTTAGAACAATCTGTCAAAAGACACAGTTTTGTAATCTGGTAGTGTTAAATAAATAAAACACTCCAAATCTATTTCTGTACTTGATGTGAGTGAGCTATCTTCAAACTTATGGTTCCATGAGTATGTAAGTCCCAATACCTCATCAATACATATTTCTTCTTCTTCTAATACTTCAAAGATCATCATTATAAAGTCCTTAGCATCATGTTGAGTGTTTGGAATAAACAGTACAGGTCCACCACATATATCTGCAAGGTCTCAAATATGTGAAGCACAATATGGTATAGTCCTATCATGACGTAAACATTGCTACAAATCAACCAGTGCAGAACACATGCTCTTTTGTGGGCTGTGTTCAATTGCATGTACAAGATAAGGTACTTGAAAGAGTTTTTTTAGAACAGCATTTGCATAGCAGTTGACACCAGAGGGGTTTGACAATTGTAACCAAGAATATCTCTCTCATTGCCAATTTTTTTTTCTTAACAACTTCTTTCTTCTTTATCATTTCTTTCTTTTGAACGACATCACTACACTCCTTTGGAAGCTTCAGCTTTGGACAGATGATGTGTTTTTCATAAATGGGATACTGTTCTCAATGAGGAGCATAAACACTTCTTTATCGATTGTACTCTTTAACACAACTTTGATCAAAACGTACCTTCTGACAGCAAATGCATCCAAATACAAACTGGGCAATGTTCTATCTCAAGATAAGGCTACATATGACATAACTACCAACGGTATCAAGGCCAAAGGATATATGGGAACCACTGAGGCAATATTTGCAGAAGAGAGCAACAGCGGAAGAGCAGAGTGAACTGGACTAGTTGGTGCATGGTAAAGCGCAAGGCTGGTCAGGGTCACAGTATGTGGGCAATGACACTGTGGTGTCTTTGTCTTCCAGTTTGACAATATGTACTTGATCATTTGAGTCACGTATTTTTTTTGTGTTATAATTTGATGATTAGTGGTTTCGTCGTTATTGCAGTGGGGATAACATTCATGACTATTTCTGTATGGTGATATCGTGAAGTATGATTATTTTTGTTTGTTTGTATTTTTTGAAAACCAATAATAAAAACATTAGTTTTTTTTAAAAGGCTGCCTATAAACTTTCTGCCTTAAACACTGTACTTCCAACATTAATCAATGCTGAATCTACACATAAACCATGAGTTGTATGAACACTTACAGCATATGCCAGAGAAACTGGAAACTGTTTCGGTCACACATATAAGTCTTGCACAAGTAAAAAAACATACAATGTACCTTCTAATCCGCTTTATTCTATCAATCTGATCACATTGAATTTCTAGGTACACTATCTTACTCCTGTTAGGAAAGCTAATTAAATCATTAATTTAACCCATAGCATCATTAACTAATCCTTCCTCAGCATTTAAATTTCAGCACAAAATTACTCTACAGTTCTTGCAAACACTTAAACATTTCTCCAGTCCTGCAGTTTTTAAACAGCTTTTTCCAATGAATCCAATTTTGTTTGCAATCTTTCATTTAGGAAGACTGTGATGCTCTGGTGTTCCATGTTGTCCACGGCCGTTATTTCCAAAATTTCTTCTTTGTCCAATTGCAGCAATTTTGTTATGTATGAAGTAACATAACGAGCAACAGCTATGGAGTATGCCATAAACTGAATATCCATATTGGCATTCCACTTTTTGAGAATGGCAGGATTCTAGTCACTGATTAAAGCTTCTGTTTTCCTCAGGTTGTAGGAGTTTTTGGGTGATTTCTGAGTAAACGTATGCCTGACTGTAGACAAAAAACTGTTGACGCTTCCTTTGGAAATAACTGGTCTTTGAAATCCAAAACTACATTTAGTGTAAAAAAATGTGTTCACTCTGTATTTCTACAGACAGTACTTCCCACATGTATGTGATTGAAAACACAGAATTTGCTGTTTTAGGCCTTTTTCTTCATTGTCTTTTGGGATAGTACATGTACTATACTGCTCTCTAAAAGAAATAACAGACTCATCTGTGAATGCTCCAAATTTTGGTGCATCTTTAATCCATACTAACATATGAATATGAGGAGCAGCTCTTGTTTGGTACTCTTTACGATAAAAGAAATCAATGTCTTCCCCAAGAGTTGGATTTTTTTATGTTGCAGATTAAGGCGAGCATGGTTTGAAATCTGTGGTCAAAGTACCTACAAACATTTGCAGGATCCAAAGAGCAACGTTCTCCTGGTGTCTTCAGGATGATGTAATTAATATTATAGTTTTCTTCTCTCAAAAAGTCATATGTCATCCCACGCGTACTTTGCACAACTGAGAGTCAAAAACCAAATTGGTGCTCCTAAATTTCATAACATACATTTTAGTCACCATGACGATCATACCAATATTCATTGGTGCCATGTTGGTATGACATCAAATTTATCAAATTGTATTCCAACTTCTTATCTTCTCTATGAATTTTGTCGACAAAGTCTCTCTCAGACATATTTTGTAAAACTCCTCTCTTAAGAATCTGGTTAACAGGGTATCATAGTCCAAATAAATCACTTTCAAATAACAGATGGAATATATGTGGAATACTTTGACGAAATCTAGGGTCCTCTGAATATAATCTGGTAGATCTATACCCAGCTGCTGGTATTTGCACTGGGTGGTCATCAGACCGTATGCCTACTCCATTTGGAAATAGTTGTGGAAAACAGCGAGCATCTAAGCTTTTCTCCCAGACACTCATTGGAGCTGCTTTAGTATGTTTTATCTGGTACAGTTCAATGACACTCCTTCATCTGAATACAGGGGATGGATATTGTAGTGCTTATAGATTTCTTTAGATTTCATTCTATCCACTTTTTCAAACTGTGCACTTGAAGGTAACATTTCTTCCTCCATGTTACTTCCATCTGTGAGAACATCTACATCTTTGTAATACACTTTATTCTGTTGAAGATAGAATTTAGCATTGTTCACCTTATTCACATCCACTAGTTCTTGCCAGATTTCTTTGTTTTTTTGTGGGCACACCATTCATTAGACTAATTAGCGGTTCATCTATATCTCTTTCTACACCCACAGTTTCCACATTACGTTTAAAATCTAAAGGTAAGTACACACTCTACCGTTAAAGTCCTTTCAGTAGCTAAGTCAGTGATAGTTTTCCCTGTCTTTGGTTCCATCCAAACTGTTTCTTGAAATGGGTGTATAGAAGTCCCTCTGGGATTTCAACCAACTCTAACTTATTATGTTTTCTTGTCACAAGCAGTTAGTTGTTCTCTAATTTGTAATAGTAATGCTTACACATGATCTGCTGTGTTGACAAATCGAACCATTCCTCCACAAATAAATACACAGCAAATTCTAGCCACTTTTCTCAGTTTTCCAACTCACTTTTTGAAAACATATCAACATTTCGTGTTTGGCCTTTGGTGGTGAATGCGTCGACAACATAGGGTTTTTTCTCTGTAGAAACTGCATAAACGTTACTATTTCTCGTGCAAAGTTATCAGTACCAGCATCTGTGTTCTCTTCCTCTATACATGGGCATACCAACTCCTCATTACTTCAGGACCAAAGAAACAGAATTGTATATCATCACAAACTTTTTCAACCTCTGATTCTGTACCATACAAACATGCTTTGATCATTTATCATAAACACAATGCTGTACCTGTACTCACTTTCTTGGACAGACACACCAGTAAATGTCCTTGTAAATTAGTATATTTCCTTACTTTGCACAGATCTATTCCTTGCAACATTGCAATTTTCTGCTTCACACTTTTACCCGGAAAATGATGTAGAAAATGTCTTAATATATATATTGATTCCTGGCAAACACTAAAAATAGTGCTCCACTCCCATTTATACACAGGGGCATGTCTACGCCTTCTTTGCACTTTTTCAGCTATATCTTCCGCTACAGTTCTAAGAACCATCTCTTCTTTTGCACTGGGAATACCAACTTTTACCTCATAGCATTGACCAGTTGTTTCAACTACATGTACTAATGTGTTCTCTTGCAAGTAGCTTTCATCATTAAAGAAAGGCTCAGTACTAGGCATATACTTCCATTCTCCTCCAGAGATTTTACAAAAATTACTTTTATTCGTAAGTCTTTTTTTCTAGCTTTTTCTCTTCTTAGACAACACTATTTTGTCCAGTGTTCTCATTCTCTTCAGTATCAAAATAAATAGTTTCCGCTTCACAACAAATACTTTATCAACTACACTCTCAATATGTTGTTTTTGCTTTAGTGCTTCCCTTCTGCTCTTATACTGCTTCATATTTCATACAAAATTTTGTGTTACCCTGCTATGAAACATTCTCACTCTTATTTGCTTACATTGCTTCTGTCTTCTTGTTAAACTAGTTATTTTCTTATAAGATTTCTCACTTCAATTTTCACTAACTCCTCCTTTATGAGTTGATTTTAAACATCACTTTTTATTAGCATATTTTGTACATTTTCCACTTTTCCACATACTATTTTTAGAAACATCTTTAACCACATTCTACGCCCTATGTCCCTTTTCACTGTCAGTTGTAAGCAGATAATACTGTTTCCTCTGTTTTTTTCTTGTGTCTGTCTTTTTCTGCATTGTTAATCTTCCTTTGTAAATACAAATAGATGTCAGAAAAGCCAAGAAACAATACATTTACTTTTACATTACATACTATAAAATTACATATTATCAGCAATTCAATAGCTGCATAAGTAGTTATATCAGTGAACATCAGGCAGTGTAAATCTGCCACTTTGGATGAATAAGGGCATTTATGAGGTAGTGTATGGATGAGTGACTTGCTGGCTGTGTTAGTGGATGATGAGATACTGGCTCAGTTACTGCTGGATACAAAAGTGCTGTGTGGGTGCGAGTGAATCTATAACTGTCAGTGTGTGTGGCTTAATGCTTTTCTACATGGGAATGTGAATCACAGTATGGGTGGGAGACTGGATGTATAACTGAACATAAGGGTCTGTAAGTGTGCTTGTAACACTCTGAAACGTTAAAGTACATGTCTTACTTTTTAAGCACATAGTACCCTGCTGTATGTGCTGCCTACCTCAGGGGTGACTTATAGGAAGAAAAAGTGGAGTTAACCTCATGGCTGCTGGACCTATTCCCCTGTAGTGCTGGGCCATAATAGCATAAAGCGGGTGTGGTCATGACGAGCTCAGCTCATCATGAGCACCTGAGAGGTATATGCCATGACGAGCTCGTCATGAGCACCGAAGGGGCAAGGGGTTTTAAATGTCAAGTTGGCATGGTAGTAATGCTGCACACACAGGCTCTTCAGTATCATGCCCGAGACATGTTTAAAGGGCTAATTGTCTGGATGGGTGACTTGGTAGTGTCAGTTCTTCAGTACATATCATAATGAGTGTATCAGACCATCTGTGGGTGTGAGATTAGATATGTCAGTAACTATGTCAGTAAATGAATGCCTCTCTTAGTAATTCTATGGGTCTGTAAATGTGTTTGTAAGTGACTGAATGCATTGCTTACAGGCTGCATTAGTGTGTATAGGGGTATGTAACTGTGTGTGCAACTGGCTCTTTTACTGCTCGATACATAAATGCTGTGTGGGTGTGTGAGTGAATGTTTAAGTGCCTCTTTCACTTTCTGACTGGGTGTGTGAGTGGCTTTATGCTTTTGTAAATAGATATGTGAGTCACAGTATGGTTGGGAGATTGGATGTACATTTCTGTGTGTGAGTCTTTAAGGGCATGTGTAAGTCACTGTTGCTTCAAGGTGCATGTCTTACCTTTTAGGCACATAGCACCTACGACCCACCTTAGGGGTGACTTATATGCAGAGAAAAGGGAGTTTACGGCTTGGCAAGGAGTTTTAAGTGCCAAGTCGACACAGCAGTAAAACTGCACACACAGGCTCTGCAGTAGTAGGCCTGAGGCATGTTAAAAGGGCTACTTGTCTGGCTGGGTGACTTGTTTGTGTCAGTACTTGAGTACATATATGCTTGAGTGTATCAGTTGCCTGTGGGTGTCTCACTGCATGTGTAAGTAACTATATCGCCGTGGGACTAGCTTTCTTAGGAAATCTATAGGTCTGTAAATGTGTATGTAAGTGGCTGTATGGATTTCTGTACTGGCTCTGTTAGTGAGTATAGGAGTATGTAACTGTGTGAGTGAATGTGTTAGTACCTCTGTTGCTGTCTAACTAGGTTTGTGAGTAACTCTATGGTATTGTAATAATTATATGAGTAGCTATGTGGGAGCAATTGCATATATAACTTGGTGTATGACTCTGTACATCTCTCTCTCTGTGAGTACTGGGTACATGGACAGCTTTATATGTATCTAAGAGGATATTACAGGGTCTGCATACCTATGAAAATGAGTATGCAAATAGATGTATAGGTGAATAAATGGATATGTCAATGATTTTACTGATATCCCTCTCAGTGTGTCAGTGTCTATCTAGCTATATCGGAGGTGCATACATAAGTACCTTCTTGGCACTGTAAATAAGCATATGAGTGCCTACCAAGCTGTGTGTGGGGGTACAAATTATATACTATCAAATTATATAGAGTAATACCTCTCACACATCTACTTCCAAACAAATTCATTCATTAGAGCTTAATAAAAGAACTATATTTTCTTTTCAGACATTATTCTTCCTTTGCTGCTCACTATGGTTTTCCTTAATATCATCATCTACCCCTCTCATGTATAACCTACATTTTGTTGCACCTTATGTACACTCATAACTTTTTATATACATATACTTTTTTAAAGTATACCCCAGTTGTCATACCTGGGAAATGTCTTTGTTGTTCTCCAACTTTTATCTCAGTATCAGTTAGAATCTCTTGTCAGTGAAAATCAAAAGCACAGGAATGGTATACCACTCTCAGTGCAAAGAAACCATTCATTGCAACCCTTCCCATTATGCTTTCTGTGATACTGATGGTGTAATCAAATCACAACCTTCCTTTTATATTTTACTTTTGACAAACCACTTCTGAATGGGCGGTGTTTTTTAATCCTTTGTAAGACTACTGTTAAAAAGCCCAATTAGGTAGTGGCTTTAAGTGGATTCCCAAATCCACCGCGATGCTCAGCATGACCTACCGTGTACCATCGTAGCTGATTCACGAACCCACATGGGAGCCCGTAAAACTACTTAACAATCTGATGTTAAAGCATGCCATTTATAGTTTACTTTGTAAAAAGTACTAAATTACAACTCAAACACTCCCTAATGAGCAATAGTTCCATACTGCTCCGCTTCTCAGTTTTACAATCTACTTTTTTTTTGTTCCATTCTCCCCGGCACTTTTGGCTCCATTTCCATAGTAACTGTTTTTGGAACACTGACTGCAATCATTAGGTTAATAGTTCACAACTCTTTCTGTGAGCACCATTCTACCTTCAAATTGAACTGTAGCAGGTGTGGTTGACTGTTTGGAATATTAAGCGTATCCCAAACAGCATAACTTTTTTTTCCAGAGGCAATCACGGAAGTAATTACTTTTTTCTCAAAATCACGACCTACTTTTAGCTACCTGCATATTAACAGCATCCAATAAAATTGTATTTTTTAATTTTGGTGTTGTCCTCCATTTTAACTGCCTTTCATTTTGAAAACTGTCTCATTCAACTACAGCCTTCTCCTGTGTGCTACTCTAGTTTGCCTCCAAAATTGTTAGAGTGTGGATTGTAGGCCATAGTTTTGTGTTTTGGGCCAGAGAGAGTGCTAGAAAGAGTGGCATTGACACAGACTTGGGTTTACCTAATGTAGACATTAGTTGGCTTGGCAGGGGGATTAAAGTGGCATCAATTGCAAGCTTTGGTTGAAAGCATTGTTGATTGCCAGCATCCAGGCCTCATGATTAAGCACTGTGATGGAAATGACCTAGGGACAATTGCTGGGTTGGACTAAAAATTCTAAAGAAGGATACCTTTGGTAAATTAATGGCACTTTTCCCACACATCTCATTGGTGTTCTCTAACATTCGCCAAAGGCAAACGTGGAAGTGGCCAAACAAATTCTACCTACAGATGGACCAATTCACAAAACATGTCAATAAAACTGTTTCAGCATTCCTCCAGATACCACAACATGGGCTCTATGTACAACAACAGTTTAAGCTTTGCTATAGACATTATATATAGTAATGATGGAGTTCATTTCACAGCTAAAGGCAATAGGATATTCCTCAACAACTTAAAAGACTGCATACTCTTTTATTTTTAGTTATTATTTGCACACCATCAACACAAAGGTTCTTTTTAGAGCCACCCTTTTTCCCAAACACTGGTTCATATTCCTTTTAAATCCTATTTTTGAAATGTTTACTTGACTCCGTGGATCCATCGCGGATTCACAAACCAAAAGCACACATTCAATACAAAGCAACACATATAGGACTTGTTTTATTGGTTTGTGAGTGGATGTATGACTGTGTGTGTGGATCTGTGGGTGGAGGTGTGAGTGCCTGTGTGGGTCTGTGAGTGGGTGTGTGAGTGTCTCTGTGGATCTGAGAGTGGGCCTGTGGGTGCCTGTGTAGGTCTGTAAGTGTGTGTGTGACTGCCTATATGGGTCTGTGAATACCTGCATAGGTGTGTGAGTGTGTGTGCAAGTACCTGAGAACGTCTGTAAGTGGATGTATAAGTAGATGCATGGGTAGATGAGTGCATGCATAGGTTTATGAGTGTGTGTTTAAGTACCTGTATAGCTCTATGAGTGGGTCTCTGAGTATGTGTGTGGGACTGTGAGTGTATTTGTTAGTGCCTGCATGGATATGTGAATGGATGTATGAGTGACTGTGTGGCTCTCTCAATGGGTCAGTGACTGCTTTTGTGATTCTGTGAGTGTGAGAATGCCTGTGTGGATCAATGAGTGGGTCTGTGAGAGGGTGTATGAGTGAGTCTCTGAGTGGATGTGTGAGTGTCTGAGGGAGTGGGTGTAAAAGTGTCTGTCTGGATCTATGAGTAGGTGTGTGAGTACCTGTGTGAGTCTATGAGTAGGTGTGTGTGTGTCTGTATGGGTATATGAGTGTGTGAGTGAGTCTCCGAGTGGGTGTGTGAGTGTCTGAGTGAGTGGGTGTAAAGGTATCTGTGTGTGGGTGTGTGAGTGCCTGGTGGGTCTGTGTAAAGGTGTGTGAGTGTCTACGTGTATATGTGAGCAGGTCTGTCAGTGCCTGCATAGGTCTATAAGTGGGTGTATCAATACCTGCATAGGGCTGTGAGGGGAGGGCGAATGCCTATGTGAGTCTGTGAGTGGGTCTGAGAGTGCCTGCATGGCTCTGTGAGTGGGTCTGCGAATGCCTACATAGGTCTGTGAGTAGGTGCATGACATCTGCCTTTTATATCAATGGGAGCCTGGCATCTTATGCTATGTTGGTTGATAGATATCAGCTGCCTAGGACAATTTTTTTCAAATTTTCACAAATTCGCAATTATTTATGTAAAAGGCGACCGGTAATAGAGCTGAATCCCCTTATTGAGGCTATTAGGAATAACTCCGCAAAATTACCCTATACAACATGTTGCTCGACACTCAGAATGATGATCTAGATGCCCAAAATCTCAAGTGGGATAATAGGTTAGAGTGCTAGCGTACCCGTATTGAGCGATCTATTGATCTGGCAGGGAGGATACTACTGTCTGCTAACTTGCGGTCACAGCGCTACAAGACTATGTTTAACTTGTATCATACTCCTGCTAGGATGGTAAAATGGGGAGGGGCAAAAGATGGGAAATGTTTTTGGTGTGGAGCAGCAGCGGCAAATGTGGTACAAATCTTCGATGCATGCAGGGGTCTGACCAATCTGCTGGAACATATTGAGAAGTTCCTTTGTGAAATAACTGGGACAGCTATAAATATTTCAGCCTCCACTATGCTTCTAGGGATGGATGGAAATGTAATGGTGTGGCAACCAGCACATAGGTTTTGCTATGTAATTTTCCGAGCCACTGCTGTGGCTACGCTCCATATTGCCTCTATGTGGATACAGAAGGACGCCCCTACCTTCGAGCAATGGAGAGCTAGATTTTATACTATTTTTAATCTGGAGTATAGCTTTTATGCTCTTAAAAGCGCACGTCAGCGGAGTCTGGACATGCAAATATGGGGCCCTATGATTGAACATATGAAGGACTGAATATTTATTGTTAATCACTATTTATGATGCATTTATTCATGGATATGTATTAATTGTGTGTCTTTTTAACTTATGGAGTAACTGCCGTTTTTCTACTGCCACTCATCAGCTTTTAATAAGACTGTGTTAATGAAGTATGATGTGTATTTGTATTATCATGCATTGAAATAAAAAAAAGTACATCTCCATCAGGTGAAGCAAGCATGTGTTATGTGCAACATTGAACCTATACCATATACTTCATGGGTTGCCCAGTTCTTATTAATAATCAATCACAGATATATTGGAAACCCTCCCTGCGCACAGTGTTCAATATGTATACAACTGTTCAGAGAAAGCCACATTACTCAAGATACTCAACATCTGTTCCAAAATGATTGCCCTACCACAAACATATTTTATCTGTATTAAACCCCTCACAGCCACCAACCCACATTGAGAAATTAAGTTAATATGAGTAGAAAAGTGGGTAATGTAAACAGTGTTTACTATATGGAGAGAGTTTACTCTGTACCACACGGTTTGCAGATAGTGAAACTCTCATGAAAAATACACCACAGAGTATTACAAAGTATCTACTAAGAACAGTGTACACTCTATGCAACACTTGTCCATCATTCATTCATAAACTGTATTCGGGTAACTTGGTACCCATAAAAGCACAATATCATAACAGTAAAATGGCAATCAGAGAGTTTTGAGAACACAAGGTAAAATGGAAATTCACATTGATATGACCACTGTATATTAATTACAAAAAATAGGAATAACTTCATTGGTAATAAAAAGATAAAATAAATTACTAATGTAAAAACATTCTATCAGCCTACAGAAATAAAATATCAGGGATCAGACATCGATTTGCGTGCTCTAGTGGCAATTCTAAGGAATGTGCTTGTACGAAAAATCAACTCTTCATCAGCCAAAGATAATATGCACAGTAAGACATCTCCAGACCAATAGGCCCACTCTTTTTAAAAAATGGGATTAAAAGCCACTTTGAGTATTTTATGTAATATTTGCAGAAAAATAGAAAATGTAATATTGATTGAGCACTCTTCCCATCGCAGGGACATAGTGTGTGATTGAGGTTAGAGTGGTAACCAAGAGGAAAACACAGTGCAAATCTGACAGTTCCTGCTCTTAAACTGAATAATAGGCTTCTTTCTCAATGACTCATTGTTAAAGTGCGATATATGGGTAAAGTATGATTGCACAGTTCTATGGTCATGTAACTAAGAACAGTAGATTTCTTAGATTCCAAATCTATCCTTTGTGTGTTATACAAAGAGTAGAGGGCATCTTGTCAAAAAAGACACTATTCGCTTAAAATAACCAAGGTCTCTAGATGCTAAAGATTATACTACCTGCAGCCTTCATACTTTGGTGAAAACTTTCCCGATAGCCTATCTTCTGAAATGAAAGAAGCACATGCACATAGGGTAGTCCCTGGTGCGCACAGTCTTCTATATTATGTCGAAACTGTCATGCTGCGACGATTCTGTCTAATAACCCAAGGCTGCTTAGTATGTAAACTTGTGTGGAACATGCTGAACACAAGCCATCAACTGCCACCTGCACACAGTTACTCTTCAATGCGAAGATTTATACCATGATCAATACCTCTGCACACCTATAATGTATGAGGAGCACATGTGTGCTGTAAAGACTTACACCCATTAGCGGGACACAGGCTGTACACAATTAAATAGAAAGTAATTTGGTAGGTATTCACCACTTTGTAAACTAAAAAACACACTCATTTGGTGATCTCATAGAATATGTCATGAGAGACGTAATATGTGAGGTCATAAGCAGTGCATGGCAGGACTCTAATTATAGTTAGCTGTGCTAACTATATCTGGTGAAGTTCTTTGTTCCTTTTAGTTCAAAACGTTAATGTTTTCCCTGGCATATTCACCTAACTATAATGCTACTTTAACCTTTGTTTTTTTCAGTGTATTTCATAGGTTTATGTAATGTAGAGTCATATTTTGTTACCATACGTAAAGCCCCCCCCCCCCACACCTTGCATGGCCTTCAGCAGAATGGCAGGGGGTTGGCCACAAGCCTGGAATGCGGCTAGGCTCTGCAGCAAACCCCCACAGGGCCTTACGTTTGTTAAAGGTGAGGATGGCATATCACCCCCCAAGCCTCAGTAAGCCCATTAGGCTCTGGAGACCCCAGTCTTATATTTTTGAGATATGTTTTTAAAAAAATGGATTTAACTACATTTGACTTAATGTGGACCTGGAGTTAGCAACATAATTCTGAAAATCTACCTCGCTTTTATTCCATCTTTAGGAAAGAATTCTTATCAAAGTGCATAATTATTTTGTGCACTGCCGCACTGTGGTTTACTTAAATGTGACTCATGTGCTTTTATTCAAATATCAAGAACTACATTCCGAATTTGTAATAAATCCTACCAAAGAGCAAACTTTCAGTAACGTGACTGCAAACTGACTCTTCCAGGTGTTTCATTTTCATCTTTTTTAGCAAATGGAATACAAAGTAGGGAGTCAACATAAATGTAAGTGGTGCATAAATGCCCAAATTGCAGCATACATTTGTCTCTGATGTCAACGTGTAAAATGTATACCTTAAGCTCTGACATCAGTGACAAGGGAAAATCAGTTCAAACAGAGCGCTAAATTAGTGCCTATAAATGCAGTACCAGGACTCAGTTATTGTCCTGCAGCTGTGTTTACAAAGATGCAGTATCTAATTGCTGTTGAAAAGCAATTCAATGAAAATTTTAACAAAAGAAGGTTGTGTCATGCGTCAGACAAGGAAGAGGGTGGCAGAAAGCAAAGTCTTAGCTAGAATACGTTTAATTGTTCAAACTGAATAGAGAAAAAATTACCTAGTGTAGTAACATATTTACTGCAGGTCAGAAAGTTGGTGTGCTGGAGCACTGAATAATTTAGTCAATGCCCATTGGTTTCTGTTTTTAACTAAGAGATTAGGGACCATATTACACATTGTCATTGTTTTTGCACGGCACACCTTTTACAAGGTGCGCCCAGCACAAAAAATGACAATGTGCCCCATTAAGGTGAATATGCAGCCCCAGGTCAGCCGCAAACTTGCACTGCTCCCAGGGCAGCAGATTCATGTGCAAACACGGAGTGGCTGCACATGAACATGCACATATATATATAATACACACACGCATATCCATTTATTCATAATCTATGTATTTTGTTGCAATATAAATATTCATGCACTTTTTTAGGGGGCAAGGCCCAAGCCCCATTTTAAATTTGTTTTCCTTTTTTCTGTTTGGTGGGTAACCGCCAATTCTCCCCCTTTTAAAAAAAAAAAACACCCTTAACTCCTATTACTTCTACCCGCCCCTAAAAATCCTTTTACCTCTAGCCATACTTGAACCCTAACAACCCCATACCTCCATTTACCTCTACCCGCATCTGGTCCCTAAAACCTCCAAACAGTAGTAGGGAGTGCAGGTCCCCTTCCTTATTCATCCAGAACGTCCTGGCCCGCCAGCCCACAGGGACTATGGGTGGCTATCCTTAACACCCGCTCCCTACAGAAGCATAATCTCAAAGTCTTCTCGCTCCTCCAAGATGACTCCCTGGATATTCTAGGGGTCACAGAAACTTGGCTTGACGACTCCTCAACCCTGGACATGGTAGCAGTCCTGCCCCCGAACTATGCTGCCCTCTGGCACAATAGACCAGGCAGCACTAGAGGGGGGAGAGCCTATGCGCAGAAAATATCGAGGGGGCAGATGTTCTGGGAGCTAAGATCTGCTCCCAGACTACCTGCCTAATCATATTGGTAGTCTTCCGCCCCCCTCGAACGCCCCCCAAATTTATTGCGCTCTTTACCGAGTTAGTCAATGATTAATGATCTCCGCTCCCAGTATCAATGGATCAGATACCCAAAGACTGTCAGGCCAAACAGTTGGACGAGGCATTGGCTACTCTGGAACTCAGACAAATGGTAAACGCCCCCACCCACGATAAGGGCCACATTCTTGATTTAGTCTGGACTACCTACCCATCAGCCAGCCTAACGGATATCAGTCCCTGCGCCTGGTCTGACCACAACCTAATTAAAGGCCTGTTTCCACCCACGAGACGAGCAGTCCCCCCCCTCCCTCCCTTGGAGTGGAAAGTGTTGCTGGGTGAAATAAAATAAAAGAAGATGACCTGGTTAAAATTCTACATAAATCAGCCCCTCCAAGACTAGCACAGGGAAACCTTTACCAATAAAGTGTTTCCCTCTCAATGAGGCCGAAGAATGCAATAGATATAGTAGCTCCTGCACGCATGGAAAGAGTGAGGAACACAGGCAAAGGGGCCCCTTAGTTTAATGAGACTTTAGGAATGAAGAAACAAACCCTACGCCAGTTCGAGAGAGCCTGGCATAAAGCTTACGACCCAGGTGCTCTGTCTAAATATAAAACAATGTTTGCAGCCTATAAGAAAGCAATTATAATGAGGAAGGCAGAATAATATGAATCTAGGATCCTGACCGCGGACAATACACAAAAGGAGACTTTTCGGATTCTAAATGAGCTGAGGTAGTCTCAAGAATAAAAAAAACCCCACCAGCCATAAAGACTGTAACAAGTTCCAGTCCTTCTTTTAAAAAAAAGTCAAGGACCTCTTGACAGACATCTACCTTACCCCCATTGTCCCCTGTTCCCTGGTATTGGCCCCCCGACTACACGCTTACGACAAACACCTCACCGTCTTCCCAAAGCTTAACCATGACTCACTGACCCTCCTAATGGGGCAGGTCAAGTCAGCGTCACCAGCAGACCCCTGCACACCCAGGGTATTCCATATGGCGATCCAGGGGGTAGAGAGTGAGGTCCTCGACTACTAAACCGGTCTCTTGAAATTGGCCACGTCCCGACCAACTTTAAGGAAGCACGAGTCATCCCCCTCCTGAAAAAAACAGGGGCAGGCGCAAAGAACCTTAAAAAGTTTAGGCCAATTTCCTAGCTCCCTTTTTTGGCAAAGGTGCTGGAATAGCACGTGCTGAAAACCCTGTCACATCACATAGAGGCAAATTAGCTACTGCAAACCAACCACGCAGGTTGTAGGGCCCACCACAGTACAGAAATGCTAATGCTGGCAATGACGAACAAACTCAGGCTCATGGCCAACAACAAAAAGCCATGTGCCCTGGTCCTGCTAGACCTGTCTGCGGCATTTGACACGGTCAGCCATGACCATCTCTTGTCACGGGTCTCGGAGATGGGCATCCAGGGACCGGCTCTCAAGTGACTCACGTCCTTCCTAACAGACCGATCACAGAGAATACAGTTGTTCGACCAGGTGTCTGACACTGGCAAACTTACATGCAGGGTTCCACAGGGCTCGGCGCTTTCCCTCCTCTTGTTCAATGCCTACCTCCAGCCCCTGGCGGCCGCACTGACTTACATGGAGGGCCATGTCTACAATTACGCGGAGGACACCCAAATCATCCAAATTGACAACTCCCCCTCTGCCCACACACGAATTCAAAATATTTTTAAATACGCAGTCACCTGGATGACCGCTAACTCCCTTAAAATTAATCCTGACAAGACCGAGGTACTGGCCATCACCACGGACACCAATCCCTGGAGCGACCTCTTTTGGCCACAAGAGCTTGGCACAAATCATAAGCCTGCCCAGGCCGTAAAAAGCCTGGGCTTCAAAATCGATGCCAAGCTCTCCATGTCCCACCAGGTATCTGCTGTAGTAGGAACATGTGTGGGCCTACTAAGACAGCTATGGAAACTTGCTCCCCATCTCTCCTTTACAACACTCAGAATGGCAGTATCGGCCATAATAGTGTCAGGTCTGGATTATGGATACCCCTGTAGATTGGCCTCCCAGAAAATCTTCTTGCCAAACTGCAGGTGATTATGAACGATGCCGCCAGACTGATCTTCAGACTCCCAAGGAGGGCCCATGCCACCCCCCTTTTACAACAGCTGCACTGGCTCCCGGTCAGGCAGAGAACCAGGTTCAAGGGCCTATGCATCATGCACAAAGCCATCTATGGCCAGACCCCAACTTACATCAAAGACCAGCTGGTAAAATACAAGCCTGGCAGGTCCCTCCGCTCTTCGGACGCAGGCTTGCTGGCCTGCCCTCGAGTTAGCACCTCCTCCAAAGGAGGCAGAGCCTTTTCAACCTTAATCCCACAACTGTGGAACAAGCTGCCTGCAAATCTTCGTAAGGAACCCGCCCTCCTCCCATTTAGGAAGAAGCTAAACACACTTCTCTTTGCAGAAGCCTGGGGCACAACCTAACCTGTCACAATCATACTCTTTGGCACAAGTGCGACGGTAGGGCTCTCTCTCACAGCGCTTAAAAACCTGGAGGTGATTATGCGCTCTAGAAATCCCAATTACAGTTACAATTACAATTACCTCTCTTTACCTCTACCTTCGCCTGAACCCTAAAATCTCCTCACCTCTCTTTACCGTTAACCATCCCTGAACCCTATATTACTGTTTCCGTCTTATTAAAAAAACACATTCAATCTCAGTGTGGTACCGCACAGAGCACTGTGTTACTTCATTTAGCACTTGAGCTTTAACTCATAAACGAAGCCAGTTAAAATGAAAACAGGGAAATTAGGCCATAGAATTACATAGTGCCAACTTCTTATATATACCTGAACAAGTCGTTATGAACTGCAAACATTTTTGGATTGGGCATGCCTACCTGGGGCCGTATTACAACAAGTGCCTAGGGGGCACAACGGGCATTTGTGCTTGCTTTGCGCGCCCCTGTGACATTTTGGTATTGCAGATGAGTGTGCATATGCTTGTGCGTCCCCTTCAGTAATACCGATCGAGCTGGCTCACTTAAAGCGCCAGCGCTACCATCGGCGGGCGTTCCCTCATTTGCCTAGGGGCGTATCCTATACAAAAGATGGAATTCCTTTGCCTCAGCGCCCGCGCCATAATATAGACGTGGAAAAGGAAAACAAGGGAACCTTACTCACAGAGGAACCAAGGTGCGTACTTTATAATCAAAACAATGGTTCCAGTGGAATAATACATATACCTTTTAGTACATACAAGGCATAATAGCAATAGCAGCTGAGGGTTGGGGGGACGCTAGAGAGAGAGATAAAAGGGTTTTTTGTTTTGCTAATAACTTTGGCACGTTTGATGAATCTGTCTTGAAAGTTTTGGAGTGATTCATCAACTGAGGGCCCAGAAACAGGGATTCCCAAAATTATTTTTCCCCATGCAATTTCCCATAGGGATCTTGAACAGAGCTAAAGCCGCTGACCGGAATTACACCAAATTTGGCAGAAAGCTAGCTCTTGCTTCAGAAAGAGCCCTTTGTGCTATTTGGTGATAATCCGTTCAGTAGTTTTGGAGATTTTAAAGGAAAACCAAATTTGTATATCTAGAGGCTCCACGAATCCTACAGATCTCGTGCAGAGATCTGATTGACTACCAACAATTCAACCAGGAAGTGTTGGCAGCCATCTTGAGACTCAGACTCATCTGAGTCCAAAGAAGACATTAAAAAAAGAGAAGGGAGCAGGATAGGAATACCATGACCCCCAAGGCCTGATGGTGGGGTCTGGGACCCTGCTAGGGCCAAAAATCTTTTTTTTTTTCGCAAGCAAAATCGAAAAAATTTGCAAATCCCCACAACAATAAAAAAAATTGAAAACATAGGCCCCCAGGTGGACCAGGTCCTGAGGTCTTATTTTTAAAGGTAATAAGGGGAGGGGGCACATGAGGCCCCCCTCCTCATTGCCCCAGGGCCAGAGCTAACATAAAAAAAGAAAAGGAGGGGCACCTCCCTAGGGCAAGGCTGATAAAATAATATTTGAAGGGGGAGCTGCGCGGACCCCCCTCCAGGGCCATTTACAGCCACTGGGACCACCACCTCCCCGGGCCAGGCCGAATATAGGGAAAGGTGGCCGGTGGCCTAGCAGCCTCCCTCCCAGATCATTTACACAGAAAGGAGGAGGTGGCCCCCCTGGAGACAATAATGGCCCTGGGCACTACCACCTATGTTGGCTCCCTACATTACAGGGTACCCACCCCTGGGGCATAGCTGTTTTCTTTCACTTGGCTAGAGCTTTGACAGCTCCTGGCAAGCGAGAGCAAACAGTAAGTCTGCTCACAGCGGGCACGGGCAGGAAAACTGCTATCGCTCGCTGGGAGTGGACTTTTCATCTGTTTTCCTGCCCACAGTCAAACGGGCAGAAAAACAGATGAAAGGAGGGCACCCACATGCAAGGAGCAGCATTTTTGGCTGCTCCCTGTGTGCGGGAGCAATGCTGGCTCCCGCTGGAGACGGGGAGTCAGCAGGGACCATGGGGGCACTGAGGCTCTCCCCCCCGGTCCCCGGGGGGAGAGCCTGTGTGCTCTGGGTGCACTTCGGGGCAACCAGGTTCAAGAGGTCGCGCCTCCGGGGATCAGGTCCCTAGACCCGAAATCGGCCTGGGAAGGGGGTCAGACCTTCACCTTTTACTTCATAAGGTGGAAATTCTCCTCTTTGTAGTCTACTCATCTTCTCTTTATGAGGGTTCTTTTTATCACTGATTTGTGGATGATCGGGGAAACAATCACATTAACAAAATGACATGCACCCGGGTCACTGGAGACATTACCTTGTGGTCCTTTATGTGTAGTATAGAATATGCACTAGACATTTATCCAACGAGGAAGCAATTACTAATTAACCAGTAGAGAGTACTCTAGAAACTGTGGATTCTTCTTGGAAAAATGAGGTTTTGTTATGGCCCTGATGCACATTTCACAGAAAATAAACTTCAACAGGAAGCACTTACAAATGTAAACACAGTAGGTGCCCCGGTTGAAGCTCCACTTCTGTAAAGCATAAATGATCCTAACTTCATGTGTTGGTGAAGACAAAGCAAGTGTGTTTCCCACACTGAAAAACAATCTGAAATCCTTAATGGAGTGAATGCATCTTTGATCTACTGGAGTGCAATCTGATATGTAGTAACTGTGACGAGTGGTTTCTTTCTTGTCTTGAGTCCATGGTTCTCCCTTTCAATTACCCTAAGTATGCAAATACCCAAAATTATCTGCAAGGTCCGTCCATTAGGCCTGACTCCATTTTCCTTAGTAGGATGCAAAGGTCTTCCCACCTTTTCGTACGTTGATGGACAGCTTACTAAAAGGCCTCCAAGCATATTTCCCGCCAATTTTGGTGATTCATTCTTGATGCAGAGGAATTCTGAGGACTTCTCTACCAAGCAAAGACACACTTAATTCATATAGTAGGAAGGAAGCACCTTTGTTTGGGTAAAAATCCCCTCTTTGTAGTCTTGTCTTCTTCTCAAGATGAAGATTCATGTTATCACAGATTTGTGGATCAAGACGCTTGAGGAACAATCACATTGCTGAAATTTCATGCACACTAGGTCGCTATAGACAATTCCTTTTGGTCCATTATGCAGGTGTAGTGTAGAATATGAACTAATTACTATGTAACGATGTAGCACTTACTAATTGACCAGTAGAAAGAACTCCAGTTGGGTAGACTTTTTCTGCAAAACTGTGAACTCTTGTAGGATAAAGGGGCAGGTGAGGTTCTGTTCTGGCCCTGTCACTCACACAGCTACTGACACACACACAGACACTCAGACACCCACTCACACACCCATTCAACCACTCTCACATACACACATAGACCCACTCACTCACACACCCATCTAGCCACTCCAACACCCACAAAACCACTAGCACACCCACTCACAGACCCATACAGCCACTCACATACCCACATAACCACTTACAGACCGACTCACACACCCATTCACAGACCCATACAGCCAATCACACACCCACTTACAGACCCATACAGCCACTCACAAAACTGGTCACACACCCGCACAGTTACTCACGCATCCACTTACAGGCCCATACAGCCATTCACACACCCAATCAGTGACCCATGTAGCTACTCACACACCCACTCACAGATCCATACAGCCACACACCGACCTACTCACCATCCCACACACCCCTCCCTCACACACCCACTCACACACCTACAAAACCTCTCACATACCCACTCACAGATCCATGCTGCTACTCACACACCCACTCTCAAAGATTAGAGGTTACAGTTAGGAAATAATATTTGAAAAACCTCAGAAATTCACTGAAAAAAATAAAGGTTACAGGGGCGTTATAGTTAGTCTCAGATTTCACTCGCACAAAACCAGTGAAATTTAGCTTTTATAGTTACCTGAGCTAACTATAACCTCCTCCCCCCGCAATGCACTGCTTATGACCTCACGTATTACATCACTCATTACATGGTCACCATACTGGTCGCCACTCATTACATGGTCACCATACTGGGTGCTTGCTTGAGAGAGCACTTTTCCTTTGCTCCAGCCTTGGCAGTAGCAGCATTCTTTACCTGCTCTTGTGCGGGGCAGGAGCAAAGGGAAGTTTCCTGCCCGGGAGAGTGCGGGCAGGGTATGTCAGCACTCTCCATGGCAGGGAACCACATTGTCCAGGTGTTGGCTCCCTAGGACATTGTACATTATTGCGCCCTGGGGAATGGGATCCCCTGGGCCGATATCAGCATGGGGAGGTGGTTATGCAACCCCACCCCTTCTGTAAGTATTTTGGCCCCAAGGGATGGAGTCCCTGGGGCCCAAAAGCGGCTCAGAGGGGAGGGCCTCATGCCAGCTTCCCTATTTAGGATTCAGCTCTGAGATGGAGGTACCTGTGACCAATAGCGGCTTGGGGAGGGAGGGCCCCACTCACATTATTAAAACATAAAATGTTGGTGTGCATTTTATCCTTTTTTTTAATATCCCATAATCCCTCTGTAGTCCTGCAGGACTTCTGTGGGATTGCAGCTTTTAAAAAGAAATATATAAATATTGGAGCCAGATTGCCATTACCTGTGAATAAGGTCTCATAAGACCGAAACGCACCAGGAAGCTACAGCCTATGATTTTACAACAATAAAAGTATTGCTGTGGCCATATTGAGAGTGCAGGCTCTTTCCTTCATTTGGAGGAAACATTGCCTTGTATTTAGCGGCCTGGTCCTGCCTCAAGCCTGTACCACCAGTAAGAGTGCCATTACTGCCTTTGGGACTGTTTTTGGAGGTACATCATGAAGCAACATAAGGCAGTGGTGCCACCTTGGATTACTGCAGCATGGGTCTGTGCAGCCTATACGAACAGTTTTTGACTAGTGATCTGAATGCCCACTGGGGCTTTGAAGTACTGTTTGACAAAACCACAAGTTCCATCATGCATTTCCATCCATGAGGGTAGCCACAAGGGGGGTGAGCACTATAACATTTTAAACCGGACTTTGGTTGTCATCAGGGCGATATTGCCGTCACCTGTGAACAAGGTCTCATGTGACCGAAACGCATCAGGAAGCTACAGCCTGTGATTTTACTACAATAAAAGGATTGCTATGGCCATATCAAGAGAGCAGGCTCTTTCTTTCGTTCAGAGGAAAACTTGCCTTGTGTTTAGCTGCCTGGTCCTGTCACAAACCTGCACCACTAGTAAGAGCTCCATTACCTTTGGTACTGCTCTTGGAGGTACCTCGTGAGGCGACATATATTAGCGGTGCCGCTGTGGATTACCGCAGCATGGGTCTGTGCAGCCTGTATGAACAGTGCTGCAAGCGGATCAATATCTGGCTGCTAACTTGTGAAAATAGTTTTTTGGCTGTTCTTGACTAGTGATCTAATTGCCCACTGGGGCTTTAAAGTACTGTATGACAAAACCACTAATTCCATCATGCATTTCCACCCATGAGGGTAGCCTCAAAGGGACGAGCACTATAAAATTTGGAATGGGACTCTGGTTGTCATTGGAGCAAGATTGCCGCCACCTGTGAAGAAGGTCTCATAAGACCAAAACGCTTCAGTAAGCTACAGCTTGTAATTTTACTTTAATAAAAAAGGATTGCTATGCCCGTATTGAGTGCAGTCTCTTTCCTTCATTTGGAGGAAAACTGGATATATAAATATCCAATATATATATATCTATATATATATATTACCTACTGGCGGTCGCGAGTAGGTAGTTATAGTTGGGACCTATTTTCCATAGGAAATCCGCAACATTCTATTCCCAATAACCTTGGTGCTAATTGACGAATCTGCACGAAATTTTCAAAACTTATGGCCCGCTCCGGTCCGGTCCGCTCCTATCTTGAAAGTTTCGGGTTGATTCATCAAGCGGGAGCTGAGATAAAAGGGGGGTCCCAAAACGTGTTTTCCCCATGCAATTTCCTATAGGAAACTTTAGACACGGCTACAGCTCGAACTGCTGAACGGAATTACACCAAATTTGGCAAAAAGGTAGATCTTGGTTCAGAAAGAACCTTTTTGTTAAATGGTGTAAATCGGTTCAGTAGTTCCTGAGAAATTCAAATTGAAAAACATTTAGCTATCTATGGCCGCACAGGATCGGCGCACCCTCCTGATCACGAGCTGTGTGCTAATTAGCAGTCAACACTTCACACCAGGAAGTATTGGCAGCCATCTTGTGACTCCGTAGAACCGAGGCACAAGAAAACAGAAAAAGAAACGCACAAAACACACAAAGGGGGCAGGGTAGAAACACCCTGACCCCCTAGGCCTGCTTAGGGGGTTCCACAAGGACCCCCAGGGCCTAAAATGTTTTACCTTTTTTTTTTTATCGCCAAAATCCCCGCAGGGTGCACGGATCCTGCCCAGAAAAAAACAACGAAGCGCTGGCTCCTGCGCTTAGTTAATATTCAGCCCCCGGGTGAGCCAAATCCCAGGGGCAATATTAGTATTGGGTTGGGGGCCAAAGGGGCCCCCTGCCCCAGGGACCCCCACCCCTCCGGGGCTTATCTGACATAATTGCGGGGGTCACAGCCCCCCAGCCCTGGGAACCGTCAACCCCCGAGGCTTTTTAATGTAATGTGCGGGGGCCTCAAAGGCCCCCCCATGCCACCCCCAGGGCTTATCTACAATATTTGCGGGGGGCTCATGGCCCCCCCACAGCCCCGGGGAGCGCCACCCCCTGGGGCTTGATTTTCATTTTTTGAAGATTTTTTTTTTTTTAATTGGAGGTCTGTGACGTACCCCACCAGCCCCGGGGGCTTTGTAAATATCTGCAACGCAGCTCTGTGGTGCTTACTGGAGGTACCTATTGGGCTAGTTTGACCATAGGGACCCTTAGGATTCAAGGGGACTTAATCCCTCAAATTAGAACGGCCACAGGGGGCATTTACACAGTGGTGAAGGGAGGTGACGGGGCCTGAGGTGACGAGTGCAAACACGCCCTGTGGCGCATTTTATGTTGGGGAAATAATTCCCATTCAATCCTGATGGAACCTGGGGGCCAACTAGCCCACCAGGTGCTTCCAGTAAGCGCTGCTGCGTTGCAGAGAAGTGGTGCAGGCCGTGCCCCTTTTTACACCTCTCTGCTATGATGCTGACTGGAGGTACCTAATGGGCTAATTTGACCTTAGTGACCCTCAGGATTCAAGGGGACTTAATCTCCCAACTTAAAACGGCCACAGGGCGTGTTTACACAGTGGGAAAGGGAGGGGACGGGGCCTGAGGTGACATGTGCAAACACGCCCTGTGGCGCATATTAATTTGGGGAAATAATTCCCCTTCAGTTCTGAGGGCTCCTGGGGACCAACTAGCCCACTAGGTGCTTCCAGGAACCGCCACTGTGCTGCGTTGCAGAGAGGTGGTCCAGGCCGTGCCCCTTTTTATACCTCAGTGCAATGCCGCTCTGTGGCACTTACTGGAGGTACCTAGTGGGCTAGTTGGACCCCAGGGACCCTCAGGATTCAAGGGGACTTAATCCCCCAACTTAAAACATGCCACAGGGCGTGTTTGCACACATCACCTCAGCCCCCCCCCCGTCCCTTCACCAGTGTGTAAACACGCCCTGCGCGCATTTTAAGAGGTAGTTTTAATCCCCCTGCCCTATTATATACTAGGGGCTTACAGAGGAGGTCATGCTAATCACAGGAGTACCCCAACGCATAGTGTTCCCTAGTGTATGTAGGTGTTTTAACTTTATTGTAACTGTGTTTTAGCATAGCACTGGCTCTAGGACTGGTTAGTCAGAGTTAGTTACCACCAGTACCCATCTGAAAAAGTTCAGTGTACAGGATGATTTTGCAACAAGGCCTCTTTCTGCTCCTCTGTTTGTTCTTTTTGCACGTCTTCCTTCTTCCTGCACTTTTCTTCGTCTTTGAGGACTTCTGTTGCTTCTTTCTGCATTTCTTTTGCTTCTTTCTGTGCGTTTTTTCTTCTTTCTTCACATGTCGTACCTCTGTAGGCATTGGTAGAAACTAGCTTTTAAAAAACCTTAGAAATTCACTGAAAAAACCATAGGTTTCAGGCACGTTATAGTTAGGAATTAGCATTTAAAAAACCTTAGAAATTCACTGAAAAAACCATAGGTTTCAGGGGCATTATAGTTAGTTCAGCTAACTATAACTCGCGCGCCCGCAATGCACTGCTGATGACGTCACATATTACATCACTCATGACATCATTGATGACATCTCAAATGACATTACTGATTACATCACTGATTAAATCATCCTTGTGATAGTGGCAGACCTCCGCTCACCCTAATATAACCTTTGATACACACACTCAAAAATAGAAACTAACATTTTGAAAACAATGGACATACCAATACCACTTACAACACACCTAATCAGTAATTCCAAGATCTACACACACATCCACTCATTTACCAACAGTCCTATACAGTCACTCATACATGTACTCACTCATCATATGTACTCATACACCTATACATCCTGTTACACAGTGACACTCATCCATAGAGTTACTCACACACATAGTCACACAAGCAAGCAAAGTATCAAACATCCATTAAATTGCATATACAGTTATACACACACCATGGTCCGTGATAACCATGTTGTCTTTATGGATGATAACAACCCCTCCCCCTCGCTGATCTTTTCTGTCTTTGTTAATGATGGAAAAACCTGGGGGTACTAGCATGTCTAAGCATGGTGGGGAGAGCTCGTTGAGCCAGGTGTCCGTGATCAACGCAATGTCGATGTCTTGCGAGAGGATGGCCTCTGCTAGTTCAGTTGGATGCAAAGAAGCCGACCTGTGGATGATGAGCAAGCAGTTAGTGAAAAGCTCTTTGTTGCTGGGGTCTTTTCTTTGGGCGCCCTAGGTAGGGTGGTGAGGACAGGCGGTCGCGGGGGTTTTGTGCAGGGGGTTACTTTTTGGAGACCTGTTATCACTTGGAGTTTGGCTTAAGGGTAGTCAAAGGGAGGTGTGACATATGAGGAGGCTAGATCGGCTGCTTCATTGTCCGACATGGCTGCTTCTGTCCTAGTGGGTCTTGAGATCGGAGTTTGATATCGGTATTTGAACGTCTCTGGGCCCTGGTGGGAAGAAATGTGTTTCCTGAGTATTTTTGTGACCAGGGTTCCGTGTCCAATCTTGGGAGTCTCTGAAGCTGATTTTTGTGGTTTTTTGAGGGCCAGGAAGGGCTCTTGTGGCTGTTGGTGTAGGAAGTAGAGGGAACCCAGGGAGGGGATTGGTGGGGTCTGCATGCCTTATCTAGGTTGGTGAGGATTTCGGATAGGCCACGGGTGATCGAGTCTATCTGGTTTTCTAGTGACGCTGTGCACGGAGACGTGGGGGGGGGGGCATCTTGGGGGGATTCACCTTGTGTGGTGTAGGACGGGTTTATGGAGTGCTCTCTATTGCTCATTATGTCGGACAAGTTATCACCTTTTGGAATCCTGGGAGGGGGTGAGTTGGGTCATGATAAGAATTTCTGCGATCTGTGCGGGAACTAGTGAGGTTAGGGGTCACTGTCGGCGGAGCTCGTTCATGGGGTAGTGGTGGGAGGGTCCAATTAGGGAGTGGAATAGTGTTTTCCTTAGGGAGTTGTGGAGCATGTTTAGTAGGGGTGCTGTAGTGTGAGGTGACTCGTGGGAGGTGAACAGTGGGGGGCGTGGGGTGGGGTGTGGTGGATTGTGTTACCTGTTGGGGCCGATTAGCTGTCGGAGGAAGCTGGGATAAGGCGCTTTGAGGCAGGTGGGGTAGAGCAGATCGTAGTGTGGGGAAGAGGGAGTCAAAAGCCTCAAGGTTCTCGTTGTTTGCCTGAATGAGGACAGTGCCGTTAGTGTAGATGGTCAGGGATGTGATCCCTCTTCTTGACGAGCGATTGGGGAGCAAGGATATTAATTTGCAGCTGTGTGGTGTAGATGTGGTTTGGCGATGTAAAAGAGTGGAGATCCAATCGTCTGATCTCTCCGTGTGGAAAATTAGGTCCATCTTAATCAAACCTTTGGAAGAAGAGTGGTAGATGTCTGTAAATAGGGTTTCTCTGTGTTGTCTGATTAGTTTCTGTTTGAAATTTCGTCTCATTTTAGCAGAAAGGTGGGGGGAAGTTAATAGTGTATGAGTTCAGGCTGTGAGGTTTCAGATGGGTAGGTAGGGATTGGATGGGGTGAGTTGGCGTGTCAGGAGCCATATTGTGAGTTCTGCACAGTGGGGGATCAAGTCTCTGAAAGGGAGCTTAAGGGGGTTGGAGAGAGAGGCAGATCAGCAGTGAGTGAGATAGATGTTGAGTTAGAGGTTGTTGCCGGAGTCGGTCTTGGGGTACTGACTTCAGGAGTCCACTCTAATGGACCTCTGGGTCAGGAGAGGATAGGTCAGCCACTATTGATATGGGTGCAATAGTTCTAAACTTATGGGAAAGGGCTGGACAACTTCCTCTTGCTTGGTGGCCCATAAGGCGGATTTGTTTCAGAGCATGATTATGTGGTTGGCGTTCGGCGGGCCCTATTTCTCGATGGAATGGTCACGCCTGGTGGCCATTTTGAGGCCAGTCGTCCTACCTGAGACGCTGCTCCAAGACAGATCGGGACAGGAATCCTTCCAAATTCAAGACCTGCAGCCCTAGCTCAGGCATGAGCGCTCGTCTGGACTGAGGTTTTTCTGTGGTTTCTCGTGTGACCGAAGCGGATCCTGGAGTGCTTGCAGGAATCCTACATGGAGTCCTGTCAGGGCTGCTGGCAGTTCTGCGGGGTCGGCGAGGGACGAATTTTGCCAGGCACTGTGATCTGCGCGGATGACGTCTTCAGGCTTCTTCGTTCCGGTGAGTCACGTTAAGCTGAGTTGGGGGGAGAATAGGGTTTTGGGAGGGGGGATTCTGGTGGGGAGTCATTGATGTAGTGAACCCGATCCTGGGAGTCAGGTTCCAGAGCACCCTCCCCGTGGCCATCTTGCCTTGCCATTCCTTCAATGCGAGTTGTGCTGCACACCGCCAACTCACTGCAAACAATGCCGTCCCCGCGGTGTGGGCCTACAGCTGCGCTATGTCCGGTGACCAGCCGCAGGGGCCCACACAGGTAGGGTGTCATAGAAGGGTGTCCCCTATGTTTGTCTGCCCGTGTGTGTCCTTTGATGTCCCTTCATTACAGATTGTGCCCACACCCCAGTGTTCGCATGAATTCTGGGCAAAGTAATCAGATCTGATATCAGACCCCAGCCTTTTCAATCACGTTCCCACCTGATGTCCCTCCGGAGCTTCTGGACTGTATCAAGCCAGTCTCAGGGACTCCATGGGGTTTCTGTGACTCACTCTGCGCTGTGTTGGGATCAGGTCTGCCCGGGTCTCTCGGGGTCTGCCGCCTTCGCACTAAGTGTCACGCTGAGCGGCTAGAGGACGTTACACCTTTTGATCTCTTTGAGTTCCTGGAGGAAGCCATCATAGGGTCAGGCTTTGGATTTCGGACTTGTATTCCCTCGTGTCTGGGCTCACAGTGCTTTCTCAAAGGTCTTGGGTGACTCCTACTTTGGTTACTCCATCATCTGTTGCCCCCTCCCCCCGGAGTACTGCGTGGGCGTTCTATTCACTGTGGCGCTTCGTCCGCCATCTTGAGGTCAGGAGACTTTATTACACTCTTTGCCCCCTTGCGGCAACACCTCGCTGGACTTGGGGGGTCCACCCCTGCTGGTTCGCCTGGTACTCACCTACTCTTGCTTACTCCTGGTGACTCGCCACTCGTGGCAGTGAAGTGACTCCTTTGCCTGGCTTCAGCAGCACCACTGAGCGCGCCGGTATGTCCTTTCTGTGTCAGCCGGTATTCATTCTCTCTGCCGCTCCTCAGATAGCGCCCTGCCAGTCTTATCTGCCGTTGATCAGTTTCGGCGGCCGCAATGGGTCATCGCCATTTTGGGGGAGGATGCGCTCACCGGGTCCTCACGGTTCTCCTCAAAAGCAGCTCCGATTGCTTTAGAGGCCCGTCTGAGCTGGGGGGCGAGGCAGAGCGAGAAGACCAGCCTCCACCTCCACAGAGCCCCACCTTTTTTGCAATATTGCTTCTTTAAAACAAATCTATGGAAAATGAAAGGGGATTTTGCTTTTTGGGTCCCTCTTTTGCTCGCCTACGCTTGCCTATCACCCTGACTCTCTCCATGAAGAAACTGGTCAATAAAGAAAATCTTTTTGTAAAGTTTCTTGAAGATTTGTCAACCTGCGCCAAAGTTAAAAGCAAACCAAAAAAGGCCTTTCTTATGGAAATGCTGACCTAACTTTAAATACCCATTGATGAAAGGGAGAGGTGTGGCGCCGCGGCCAGGGCGACTGACGCTGGAATCTAGGGATCAAGGTTCGATCCCCGGTGCCGGTGGAAGATTAGCCCAGCACCATGTGACTCTGGGCAATAGCTTGCTTAATCTTCCTAACGGCCCCCATCGCCTAGAGACCCTTACGGGTGATTGTTCACGCTTTACAAATGTGGATTATTATTATTATTATTATGACAGCCACTGGGTAATAAATATACATATATATCTCAGACATTACAACTGCATTGCATGGTAAAGGCATACATTGTAAAGTCCTTTGTGGTATTACAACTCGATTTGAAGGTCAACGCGTTGTAATGCCAGGGAGGTAAAGGCATAAGGTGTAAAGCCCTGTGTGGTAACATCTGATATATACGTTGCTTATGGGTGCTGCTATATGCAATGGCCTAACAGAGACATTTGTGTCGCTCAAACAGACAAAAAGACATATGGGGACCATTTGGGGAATACCTGATGCATGCTGACACCACAGTTATATGGTCGGAAGTTTGAAGCAGGCACGTATCTCCAACTGGTGATGCTATGTAGCACACTTTACTGCTTACGGGGGAAGGAGAGACCCAATGGTGTATCTCAGTGTTATGACCCTCTATGATTTATTGATTTTATTAAACAGTTAATTAAAACTGTAACATACTAATGACATATTGATACTCAATAAAATATTAAAATATATAAAAATTAATAAAAGGTATTTACACATTTATAGATCTGGAAATGCAGATAAGTTTAAAAGTCCAAAGGGCAACATTCCAAGTTAGTTGAATATATCACAATTGGGCATTTGATCCAGAGAAGGTGTATAATATAAAAGTGAAAACAATAACAAAGAGTATCACAATACTGGTTAATAAAGGTTGAGCTTCCATCGACGTTAATTTATGCAATGAGAGTAGAGCTTGTCAGTTTCTTAAGACTGGGCATTATGCAGTGCAGTTAAAATAATATTAACAAACTTCCCAGCTCTTGCTAGAACTTGGGTTGAATTGTTACAGAAGCACAGATCAGATGCTTCCCTGCAAAGTCTCAGTAACTTTTCCTGAAAAACTGGAACCAGTAGGCGTCGGCGATCATTGGCAAGATGAGGGCAACAACATAACAAATGTAACCAGGATTCATATGGATAACTGCAGAGCCTACATGTTAGTTGGCCATTCCTCCGAGCCCACAGCGGGTTAAAGTCATGAATTGGAAGGGCTAGCAACCTCATATAAATGATTTTATTGCGAGTCTGTGATTGAAGAGAATAGTAAAAATATGGTTGCGGTTTTCCCTTAATATACGAGTCATTCAAAGCTGCAAGGAGTGGTATTTTGGGGAGCCGAGCAACATCTCTCTCGAATGACACTAGAGTAATTTGGTTTTTTATCGTTTTTTTCCACATTGACATGGAAACGATTGGATTAGAAAAGTTGACGATTTCAATCTTCAATGTGGAGATGGCCAAGTGCAGCTGTCTGTGCCAAGGGGAGAGTTCATCCGCACACAATGATTGCAATTGCTCTTTCATGGATTGAGCAGGAGCTCGTGGAATGCACACGTAGAATTTAATTAAGTCTCCCAGACAATGAAGATCTGCGCTTGGCAGGCCCAGCTCAAGTCTAAACCTCGCCCTCCTTGCATGCTGGGGAGCCAAAAATATTTTGTTATAGGCCATTATTCGATAGTTCGCTAAAAATGAATCCATTTTGCCAGGGAAGGCCAAATGGCCATAGGACATTGCTGGGAGTAATTTGGTGCGTAGAACCCTTAAAATTGGCTCGGCTGTTGGGCTGGGCAATTGCCGATTCAAGCGCCTCAAACTATGAATAACCCCGGCTCCCTTGGAGTGAAGATGTTTGAGATGAGAAACTTGATTTGCCTTTTCATTAAACCACACTCCTAGATAATTATAGCTAGTGCAGGTAACTATATGCAGGTCACCTGCTCGCCAAGACAGATTTTTCTTTTTTTTATGTTTCCCAAAAATCATGACTTTGGTTTTTGATTCGTTCATCAAAAGATTGTTTTTTATGTTATATTTATTGAGGGCAGTGAGCGCTCTCTGTAGGCCTGTTTTTGTATGGTCCATGATGATAATGTCATCAGCGTATTGCATGACCCGTAAACGTATGCCACCCAGTTTTGGGGCAACCAAAGTTGCACCTGCCAGTTCTTTAGGCAAATCGGCAGTATAAAGATTGAATAATAGCGGAGCTAATACGCAGCCTTGCTTTAGACCATTTTTTGTTGCAATTTTTGCATATACTGTCGTGGCACTTGTTTTGATCCTCACCCAGGTTTTCTGAAGCAGAGATATCAGTGCAGAGAGAAGTGCAGATGGTATCCCCCATAAGTATAGTTTGTTCCATAGTGTCCCTCAGTTGACTCTATCGAACGCTGCACTGTAGTCCACAAAGCAGCAGAATAATGGTAGTTGATTGGCCAGAGTAGCTCTCCATGACAGATAGGACAGTGCTATTATATTATCCTTTGTGGAACAGCCTTGCCTAAAGCCTGACGAGTGCGGGGAAGAATGCTATTTTTGTAACCCAATTTTCAAGTTCTACCAGTAGGACTCGAGCATAGGCCTTAGCTTCAATATCCAGTAAAGCTATTAGCCTATAATTAGCTGGATTTGATTGATTACCCTTTTTATAAAGTGGATGTAATATCGAGCGCTGCCAGGTGAATGGGATTGTGGCTGTAAGGAAGGCTTGTTTAAAGAGAGGTGTAAAGAGCTCTGCCCAGAATGATCGGTTTGATTTGAAAACTGTGGCAGGTATTCCATTTGGCCCAGGCGCACCGTCATTCCTCATGCGGCTAATGATCTTATTTACTTCAGCTTTAGAGATGCCTGAACCCTGGGTGTTATCGTAATTTGGTGCTTGACGTGAGGAAAAGGCTGGTGGCTCCCCTGTCCCGCTCCTGTAGGGCTGATTGATGTGATCCACCCAAACGTTCTCGGGTATCCCATTCTCCTTGGACTGGCCACTGTTACTGGCTTGGTTGATATATCTCCAGAATGGAGCTGGATTTGTTTCCTTAAGAAGAAAGAAGATTTTGAGCCAGACTTCCTCTATTCGTTTAGTGCGTTGCTCCCATGCACGTTTCTTATGGGCAGCTCGAAGCGATCCATTTGTGGCACCCTGCAGAACTTTTTCCCCTTTTTGTCTTGCGTTTAAGGGAGTTTGACGCCTCCATTTGCTTCCCGGCATTTCCTTGTTTGGGAGCTGGTTTAGATTGTTTAGCACCCGTTTTTGTTGGGCATCCAGTGTTCCCCCCAGCGCCCGGTGCAGATATAGCAGGAGGGTGGGCCAATAGTCTAAGAAGACTTGCGAACCAAAAGCAGTTTTTAAATGATCATTTTTAATTGTCCATGCAGACAGTTTTGTACTAAGATTGGTAGTCCGTTTTATCCTGCGTGGGACTTTGTCACGTTCTTCGCCCGTGGATTCGCCTATAGATGTAGATTTGCAAGATGCGACAGTAGAAAGACTAAAAGATGCTCTAAGGGGCCTATGGTCACTCTCTACGCAATTATCGATGTCAAAGTCATTCAGATGCAAAGCTAGTGTGCTACCAATGAAAAGATAATCAATTGTGGAGATATTTCTGTATGTTGCAGGCGGGGTCCATGTTTGATCCTTTGCTTTCTTGAGTTTATAAGCAGAGGATATGGAGCAGGCATCAAATAGGGCTTGTAGTACCCCAGCCCCTTTAGGGTGCTTATTCTCATTTCCTGTTTTGTCGAAAGATCTATTATTAAAGTCCCGGACTATAAGTGGATTGTGATGAGGATATCTAATGAGAAAATCTCCAATGATAGCTGCCTGGTCATTAAGTGCTTGATTTCTCTGGTGCAGACCTGGATTAACATAACAATTGAATAGTAACAATATGAACGGATTATAATGATTTTTTATTCCATTAATAAGTAATACTTGAATCCCAGGTGAGGGAGGTGCAAGTGTGATTACTTCCAACCTTCGGGAGTGCTTGATAAAAACAGAAAGGCCACCCATTGGCCGCCCAAAAATATTACGTCTTAAAGCCGGGACATGTATTTCGAAGTACCCGGAAAGAGCTGTAGTTGATGTTGCCCATGTCTCCTGGAGGCAAATTATATCACTACTTTGAAGGTAATGTAAGGCCGAGTCATTTTTAGTCAGTTTCTGAAGGCCAGCCAGGTTCCAATAAATAATTGTTAGGTAGTTATTTTGCTAGTTTAATGTGTGATTTGTGTTGCCTTTGAGAATCTTAGAGGTGCCGTCGGGCCGAATGAGGGCCATGTTTGGCCTGGAGTACGTTTTTAAAGATGTATTGAGTAAAACATGAGGATATCTATCTTGGGGTAAGATGTTTTGTAGGGAATCTAGACTGAACCTACTGCAGGACTGATATAAGACAATACAAATCATGCTTTATCCTTGCAATGGTTAAAAGAATGTTAAAGTTCCTACTTGTCCTTCTATCATGTTGTGTGCTGAGTAGAGTACTTGTAAACCTGAACATTCTATACTGAATAGCTGTTTATTGTATGTGGGGTTGGCATAAAACTAGGGAGTTTCTATTGTTTTCTTGTGAAACTGCTCTGACATGATGTTGCTTAACAAACATATATATTTTTTTTAAAGCAAGAGAAACTTATGACGGTGCACTTGTTTAATGTCATGGATTTTTTTTGTATTTTAGGACAGTGAAAAGAAAGGATTCATGAACAAACTATATGCAATCCAAGAGGTTTGTGTCAGTGTCCAGAATGTCCTTGATGAAGTGGCTTCTTTTGCAGAGAGGCTTAAAAAGTAAGTGTGATTGTATAGCCGGTGGGTGCTTCACAGATGGCGATTTACAATCTAACCTTTGTAAACTTCTCCCGAGCACCATTGAGAGTAGTGCTAAAACTCGCCATCGGGAGTGCATTTTCCATGGAACCAAGAACTACGTAACCGTATGCCCACACCATACCACCCTGGTTTCAGTTCCCAAGCCAGTATTGTGGGGAGTATTCTCTTTGCCCGCATGCCTGCTTGCACCAACATAACCAATATTATCCCCCACACATTTTAAATGAATCTAAGCAAATAAAACCCCTTATTGACATCCCAAAATGCTCCTTATTGAATGTAAAGTATTTCTCCTATTCTACATATTTGGAGCTGATTGAGAAATACATATTTTAGAAGTCCCCATAACACACCTGACAAATCTGTATATAGGATTAAATGAAGGGCTTAGGTTCAAATGAACGTTTGCAAAATGTCTTGCCGATCCATCAAATTGGCTCTAAAACTCGCTCCATTTTACGAACCGGCACACAATCTTCCAAAGAAAGATATTAATTTTCCTAAATTTGATCCCTGAAATGTTTCATGCACATTGGTCATGGTGGGAAAACTTTACACTGGGGTTCCAAATCGTTGCCTTTTCCACTTACGCTTCCATTGGAATTTCCCCACGCTCCGTAATACAGTAAGGTCGAATTGCAGCAGACCTGGGTCATAAGGTCATTAAGCACTTTTGATTTGGCTAAGTGTAAATAATTATTGTGTGTTTTTTAAAAAAAAGAAATTCCCTTAAATATTGAGGTAAAATCTGATCTTCATGAGTAAAGTCTAATTTATGCTGTTAGCAATTTTGAGCTCACATTGATCTAGACCTCCATGTGACCTGCGGGAGCTGTGAAGCTGAACTTCACTGCAAGGAGAGGGAGCGGCCCTATTAAGTGAAAGTCTTGCACAAGGCCCAGCTGACTAAAGATCTGAGGAAGCATCACTTTAGAGAACACAGCATCACAGTGTAGTACAAGGCTCTGCTCAACTTGGGACCAGCCTTCTTCACCCAAAATCTTATCCCCTACTGTCCCTCCAGAACTCTACGCTCCTCTAGTTCACACGTACTTGTGGTACCTCGTACCAAAACTGTGTTATGGGGAGACAGAAGATTCCTTGTGTCAGCGCCTAAACTTTGGAACACTC
Source organism: Lissotriton helveticus (assembly GCF_964261635.1). Lineage (NCBI taxonomy): Eukaryota > Metazoa > Chordata > Amphibia > Caudata > Salamandridae > Lissotriton > Lissotriton helveticus. The sequence continues at coordinate 689,877,604 of NC_136059.1, read as the reverse complement.
TGCCGCACTCGATTAAAACAAGCCCCTCGCTTTGGTCTTTTCGCAAGCAACTTAAGACCTGGCTTTTTAATCTGTAAACTTAACTCCTACTCTCAACAAGGCCAACAGAGTTATCTCGACTTGGGATACTCAAGGACTACAAAATTGAAGTTTTTAAAATTCAGATTGGGCCTGTTACCCTGCAGAACCCATCTCCCTCATTGGCTGAGGGACAAAGGGGGCTGCCTCTGCCGTTTATGTAGCAAGGCAAAGGAGGATATGCCACATTTGCTGTGTTCCTGCGACAAATTGACAGAGGAAAGGAAACGCATGCTGAAATCTTTGTTCAACCAACGAGGAATACGTACTCGAAGGCATGCAGTTCTTGCTTGCTTCACTCCTGATGATCCGCAGTTAAACTGCAGCTTTGTGAAGTTCATGAAGGAGGTGGAGAAAAAGATGAAGAAACTAGAATCTTCACCTAACTTGCTGCTTCTTGACTAGGCTGAACCACATTTTAAAATGATTGTCTAAATATTATTAAACCTATGAAGGTGGTGGAAAGAGGACATTGGAAGCCAACCTTTCCTTTTAAGCCTACAATGAGAAATGAAGTCAAGATGAACATTATTGCAAAATAGTATTTAACTTACAAGATTTTTAAAAATGAATTATATCGTTTTAAATGCAATATTAAGTATACGATGAAAATGTACAGTACGTATATGTATTATTTTTTTTTTTTTTAAATGGAGATATTGCAATGGTTTTTAGTAACTATGCAAAATAAAATTCAATTCAATTCAATAATCTGTAAACTCTGCCTCCCCTTCTTTGGATAAACTCTGCAGATATTTTTTAGCGCCGAGATGCCCTTGGGCCTTTGTTCGCGCTCTATAAAAGCTGTTAATAAATAATAAATAAATAAATAGAAAAAGTCCACTTCTGCTACCCTAACCCAGCTACCTTTTCAATCATTTGTTGACTACAGGTTCAACTTTGAACCTGTAGTCAACAACAGCCCTCCGGTGCCTCTTGGCTACGTTCACACTATGCAAATACTACATAAATATACACATATATGCAGAGTAGCTGGATGAACCAGCACTTAGACATCTCCTACAAAGGAATGAATGAAATGGGGTTCAGGATACAGGATTTCAGAATAAGGAACTAGCAAGGCATAAAAAAAGACAAAAAATAAGATCAGAACAAAACGTGTCCGCAAGAGCATGGTGAATCATATTCGGAATATAGCACTTGGAGCATTGATTGCATCCAGGCGCTCCAGATAGATAACTTAAACAGTGAGCAATAGATTATGTGAATGCCAGATGATCGCAGATGGGATATGCAACAATGGATTGGGGCGCATCAGCAGCTGTCCCTGTTGCTGTGCACCATCTTCCCTTGAGATGTTGCCATTCTTTGGCCAGAGACTCCATACCTGTAGCCCACCACAGACTATCTACGCCTGTCCATCACATGTGGACTCCTGGAATGTAGGATGCGACACACCGCTGGGTGGCCAAAGATGCCTCACTATGCACATATCCGCTTAATCCCTGTGGGTCGGAGGCATAGGGGAATTAGGAACAGAAGGGTGATGGAAGTCATGCTTAGTCAGTCTGTGCTCAAAAGCTGCTGGGCACGGCTGAAACATTTGTCTTGGAGGATTTGGGAGCAGGAGGCTCTGCACATGATTTTGCAAAACTCCAAGCCTGTGAAGCCTTCTCTTGCCCAGAGCCTGCTGGACATGGTTACAGGCAGGGCCTCGTTGATTCTTGGGCCAAGAGAGGGGGCACAAGATGTGCTCGAAGGCCATGACTTGCGCTCAGGGGTGCTGCAGGTTTTCATTTTTTATTCTTTACAATTTTATACGGCTTAAACCTATCCCGAGGGCATTAAAGTGCCCTACAAGGCACAAACAATGTCACACATTTTTAGGCATGGGGATATTAAGTGATCTGTCCAGAATCACTGGATGTTGAGCTGAGGCTGTAATTCTGACTTGGGTTCCCAGTTCCCAAGTCGGTAACTCTGTTGAGTGGAACTGCTGTCTTTTCTCTATACGAAAATATAATGTCCCTTAAATTCAATTGAAGTTTTTGTGGGGTTTTCTATGGGATTTTATAGAATGTGTTGTTTTGTAGTGTTCCTGTTTACAACTATTTTGTTGGGCTTTATGTTTTTTCGGCCATACTTTGACCCTGGTCTTCGTATATCCCCAGACTGTTGGCACACACTGCTCCCAGAGTCACAGTCTCCAGAGTCGATTATATGTAGCCTATAACCATGGAAGGCACCTTGCTTCTGCTTGCTGCTGATTTTAAAAACAACCTAATCTACTGAACAACCTTGAATATCCTTGAGCAAGCATGCACTACAATTAGCGGCAGCCCGTGGAAGAAGATGCTACCTCAGGCTTGCCCCTTGACACTTGTGGCACTGCTTTCCTACCCCTGGTCTCGGGGTCATACAGGTGGTAGCAGGAATAGAAAGTAAAGAAGGCGCCAAGAGTCATTTTGCTTTCCATAGTTTCTGCCATTTGCCCTTCATCTTGCCTATTTCTAAGAAACACATTGAAAACGTCCCCAAGTAAAGAACATGTTGAGGGTTTCTATTCAAGACCACAATGGGTTCAATGCAAACCTTGCACAGATGTGGCACCACCTGAAATGGTGACCTGGCCACCACATGTAGGGCAGCCAGCCCAACACCATTTTGGATGGCGTCTCAGCCCCCAGTACATTCTTGCCATGCCAGAGACATTGACAGCTATGTCAAACCGGAAACACAGGTTTTACCAGGCAGGGGAACATAAAGGACGATGAATGAGAAATCCAACTTTTGTTGGAAAATGTTGCATTAACTTCTCCTCTAAATCCAGCCCAGTGTAATTTAATCAATAATATAGCATTATATACTGCTGCTGAGGACTTTAACAGGTGTTAAAGGCTCTGAAACAGTTACTGCAGGCAAGGGCCTATAATGAGAGTGAGGGCCTTCTCGGCAAGACACAAGGGCATTAATCCCATTTGAGCATTCCACCCACTAGTTAAAGAATGTTCTAAAGTAAAAAGGGAGAAACAGAAAGGCAAACATTGCCATTTGCCACCCTATTGTGGTTCATGGAGTTCTCAAAATTCGAGTGTTCTAATAATTCATGAAGAACAATCTAGTTAGCTAATTCAGCTCAATTTGAGCTAAAACTATATGACATCACTGGAAAATGTCTCCACACATTCTGCCATATGTGTGATATAAGCGAAGGCTCCCATTGTGAAAGTCATCGTGTTTCTTCTACCAATAACGTAAGAACATATATTTTGATGTAATTGTGCTCCATTTCCAATCGTAACGAAAATGAGAGAAGAGGACCTTGGTTTGGTGTTCCTGCCTACCTAACTCAAAACTCATCCTCTTCAATTATGGTCCCTTTGCCTTCATCATAGTTTCCCGAGACCGCCTAGGTGATCACAAATGTGAGTCTATCAATTGTAGATCTCCCATAGTAGGATTCTGTGTTGTGATTAAGGTTATTTATACTGCTTGGGAAGCTGGGATGAATGAAATGAAAATTGCACTTATATAGCGCGTAACTACCCGGAGGCCTCGCAGCGATGAGTTTTGTCCAATGAGCCCAACTGGGAACGAAGTTACTATGGTCGGTGCCATGCAAAATTCTAAGCTGCCCTGCACATTGGCTGCTTGCTTGGGTACCAGTTGCAGGATCTTAGGAAAATAACAAGGTTGCTGCATGCTCAATATTCAATCATTATAATTATTCTGTGCCTTAACACTAGTAACCTTCCTCTATGCCCCATCCATGCCCAGTATAGCAGTTACAATCTTTCAGGATCCATACTCAATATTGTTACTTAGCGTAGTTTCTTCTGTCACTAGGTGCCTCCATGTGGCCAATCAGGCTAATGAATATGAGAAACTTTAATGCATACATAGCTACTGTTTAGTGAGTAGCAGCTGACTCTGACCCCTGGTCGGAGGCTTTCTGACCAACATTGTAGGTTAAAACTCCGACCGCCCGCCGTATTACAATGACAATATTCAGAGTTTAAACCGGCTCGGGAATTCAACTCAGTTCCGGCGGGCTCCAGTCGGAAAGGCATCATAATCCCTAAAGAACGGGATTTCCGCAGTCTGGATTATGATGGGACTTTCCAACATGGAACTGCTGTCAGGAAGTGTCTTTGGGGCCACTAGCAGGGCCACCTACACCCCAAGCCCTCTGCATGTGGCCCGCCACATGCCTTCCTTCACATCCCTGCATCAAATGGCACATTGTGCAGTAATGTGTAAAAACTTCATGTGCTGGGGGTGGTTTAGGCCCTCTGCACAAGTTCCTATCGAAAAATTGAAGTTTGCCACCACACCAGTGGACACCACTGACCTGAGGTCGGTCGGCTCCCCATCTGCAGCGATATCTGGCGGAGGCAACTCTGACTGACATCGTAATCAGGGCCTATGTCACACTGAGCATCCCCTGATAATGAGCAGCAACCATCAATTACCAAGCGGCCCATGAAATGAGTATTAGTGGTCAGTCAGGTCCATCCTGTGGTATAGGTTCACAGTCCAGAGAAGGCACTGTAGCGAACAACAACAGGGAGCAATTTTGATGTAATCTACCTACATAAATACCTAGCCCTGATATCAATAGGCGTAGTAAATTTAAAATTTCCAAAGTAAAACTCACAGCATGAGGTTATTGAACACATATGGTAATTTCGTCACCCCATGGCATTGGTATTTACCAGCTGTATGTAGTAAATACCTCTGCGTTTTGTCACCCACTCGTAATTAGGACCACAAATTAGTTTATGGTTCATGGAGAGAAAATTAAGGTTGCATGCTTATTTCATCCACAAATAACATTAACGCTTTTTTATCCTTTTGACTTTATCATGCCCTCCAGGTGATGTGAGTAAGCAAAGTGAATACTTGCATCTATAATAAATAAAACAATTTGACAGAAAAGCTGCCTCCATCCATTCGCATTTTCCTTTACTCCACACTGCATATGAACAATATTAGCTCATCAGCGCAGATGGTTTCCCTTCGTTGGCCCACACAATGAATGATTTAATGTAGCATTGTCAGAGTTTTCGCTATTTACTACTTTGCAAATGCCATGCTGATAGGGTATTGGTTGCCAGCAGTGTATGCTAGCTTGAACAAAGACTTGTGTCTCTCCCATTTCGCAGTGGGGAAAAACAATAGAAATGCTGCTACTTGCACACGCTTCAATGATTCCCATAGACCATTTGAATCAACTGAACTTTTCTTGACAGCAGTTTATTATCCGGGGAAAACTCATGTGCCAACAGCTACACCGAACAGAATCCATGTGTAGCTGGCCAACTGGAGTTCCCACCAAAGTCTGGTTAATATTCCACATCTGCACTTTCCCAGCATGCCTTGCCCTTTGAAGTGAGGAAGGCTGTTTCGGGCGCACGTATACATTTGCTGCTGAACACCTTCCCTGTTACATCTTTCTTTGGATGTGTGAGGTGATTTGCTCGCTGACTGGTGTTTTTTTTCTTCTTCAGCACATTCAATTGGAGGGTGCCCTTCCTGAGCTGGCTGGCGATGGTAGCCCTATGTGTCTTCACCGCAGTGCTGTATTTCATCCCGCTGAGATACATTGTCCTTGTCTGGGGTAGGTACATCCTTTTGTTGAACTGTCTGTGCTGTTTCGAGCGACCTGCCTTGACGGGAGAGTTATGCTGTCAGTGGGGGGCAGTATTTATAGCCGTGGAGGTGCTCAGTGATTGAAGGAGACAGGTTAGTTAAAAATCGCAACTGTACAAAGATTTAGACCTGCTGGCAAGGTGCATTTTTCTTTCGCAGCGCCCCAGATTTCATCGTACCATAAACATGTAGCCGTAAGGATTCCTCATACATCACAGGGCCGCGTGCACTTGATATTATAATGATTTATGGGCACCACTTATACATAAACCAGAGGCATTTCTATCCGTACAGTCCATTGAAGACAATCAGCTTCTGTCTGCAGTACTTCATCTTACAAGGATGTTCAGGAACCTTAGGAAAGGTCACCTCTAGCCGGACAGTTAAATATTTGCAGCGCTTCACGCCCATTTATAAACACGGGGCAGCTTTAGTTTGAGAGCCACTGCCCTTTTTAGATAGGACAGTGCCGTGTGACTGCCTCCGCCTAGGCCTAGGTGAGAGCCAGTGTATGCAGAGCATCCAGCTGTTCTCTTGATTCCTGTTTAATAGGCGCTCAAGATGGCGCCCACAGCACCTGTGTGCAATGAGGCCTGCTGCAGGGGTTAACGCGAAAGACCTTGTAGACGAAACATCAGCACGGAGGGCCGGTTTCTCGGTTTCAGCATAGTATCTGTTGCCAGCTACATTACGTCTCAAGCAACGCGGGCCTGGGTCTTGCAGCTCTTTTAACTTCTTACTCTAGTCTAGAGGCTATCGGATAAAACCCTAAGCCACTGATGTCTCTTTTGTAAGTAGTTTTGCGTGATTTGCTAATACGCGGCGATTAGGAAATGTGGGACAAACAAAGTTTAGAACTTGAAGAGAAATTCCACTCAGAGCAACATAAACAGGTGGAGTGAGTTATCTGGACGGCCAATAATTGGTGCAAGATGCGCTGCACGTTCAGAGCTCAGACACTAGTGCACTTGTTTTATGTTACTGCCCCCCTTACAGGCTCGACTTTCTCCGTCCATCCGCGCGTAATCGACTCCATTCTCTGTAGGGAGCTGGGGGCTCCAGGCAGTAGAATGCTGCTAGGAAGAGAAAGCCAGGTCTCTGGGCTTTGGATGGTCCCCACAGATGCAACGCACTTCCCTGCAGCTCCTGTCGTGCAGAGAGGCCCCAGTAGTTCAGGGACCCCTCAACCTTCACGGGGCCCCCATAAAGCTCAATGTCAATGAATATATGTAAGATATGGGACAAACAGGGGTCCCTCATCACATTCTGCAGGGGGCCCTATCATTTTGCGCTAGGCTGCTGATGGTCCCCATTCCACAAAGAAATTCAGTATAGCAGACAATGGGGGAAATGAGCATCCTCGCTTTGGTGATCAGTTATTGGTTTATTTTAGGAATCACTGACATATCGAATACAAACATACCTACCTACACAAATATCGATGCTAAAATATCGATAATCAAAATATCGATATCCTATCTTTATAATCTAAATGACTAAAATATCAAAATAATAATATAAATGTAAAAAACTATTGATGTAAAAAAGATCGGTTTTTATATATAAGAAATAATGTTAAATACATTAAATAATAAAATTAACTTAAAAAATTACTTAGATGTAATGTACATTAAAAAAAATATAATAAATAACTTTAATCTAAAACACTTTAGACATACATATGTACAATTTAATAGATACATGTATATTTACTTTAAAACAATTAATAAATGAATAACTTTAATTTTCTTTTGAAATATATAAAAATTAACTATTATATATATATATATATATATATATATATATATATATACATACACCTATAACACAAAATCTAATAATAAAAACATTATATTATCAAATAAATTGTTAAAATATTTATACATCTTTAAACTTACATGTTGCACTCCATTGAGTGCAACAGTAGGAACATTGTTGTATAGCCATAGGGGTAAAAATTACTATTCTCCCTCCAGAGAGTGCAACAGAAGGGAAAGTGTTGGATACCGAAGGGTAAAAAATTACTATTCCCCTTCCAGAGAGTGCAACAGTAGGGAAAGTATTGGATAGTGAAGGGGTTCAAATTACTTTTCCCACTCCAGAGAGTGCAACAGTAGGGAAAATGTTGGATAGCGAAGGGTAAAAATTACTATTCCCACTTCAGAGAGTGCAACAGTAGGGAAAGTTTTGGATAGCGTAAGGGAAAAAATTACTATTCCCACTCCAGAGAGTGCAACAGTAGGGAAAGTGTTGGATAGCAGAGGGTTAAAATTAATATTTCCCCAAAAATAAATTCAAAAGAAACAAAATATCAACTACAATACAAAAATTGTCAATAACACAAAAATATATTTTGTACAAAAGATAGAAACTTATTATGTCAAACAATACAAAAAATTAACTAACGTTCATTTCTAAACATTAAAAAAACATTTTACAAATAAATACCTATATTTAATATAAATTAATTATAAACAGAAACATTAATTATTACACAAAAACAATACTTTTTATTTCCAACCCTATAACACCACACATTTCACAACACACATCTAAATTTCTTTAAAAATTTACCTCCATGAATAATATAATTAAGTATCAAATAAAAAATTATTATTATCTAAAAATTAATTTAAAACATATACAAATGAATGTACTCACCAAACATTACCCCTATACATTCAAAATCCCCACACAAAATGAAAGTAAAAATTTACCATAAAATGTTATCAATTAATAAATCAATAATAATTAGCAAATATTTATTCAGTATAAAACGTTAAATCATTTCCACCCTTTACTCCAACAAACACCATAAAACACACATAAAAATAATTACATAATTTCCATAACTAAGTTAACATTAAAATATTATCAATTAACAACTTATGAATTAATTGAAATTAATGTAATTCCTACCCTTTACCACTATAAACCCCACAACTGACATCTCTGATTAATTACACAATTTCCATATTTTATTTTTAATTAATTAATTACCATTAATCAACAATAAAGCAAACATGTATTTTAAATAAATTACTTCACACCCTATTCCCCTACAACCCACTCCTATATAATTGACACAATTAACCTAATTACGAATGAATTATTAATAATTATAAAACATTAATAATTAATTATTAATAATTATATTACCACAAACAACGCTATAACATAGAAATCAAATAAATACTAATAAAAATAAATTTACTTTATTAAAATTAAATTACTTCCCACCCTATTCCTCTATAAACCCACAACCTGCTCCTAACAAAATATCACAATTAACATAATTATCAATTCATTAATTAATAAACATGAATAACCAATGAATAATTAATGAATTGCAAATTTACTAAGTAAAAAACATTAACTACTTTAAACCCACAACCCGCTCCTAAAAAAAAGAACACAACTAATTTAATTATCAATAATTAAAATTAATAACCAATTAATAAATAATAAACAAATATTTATAAATACCAATAAATACAAAAATATTAATTTCTTTATTATAATTAAATTACTTCCCACCCTATTTCCCTATAAACCCACAACCTGCTCCTAAAAAAATAACACAATTAACATAATTATCAATTAATTAATACAAATGAATAACCAATTAATAAGTAATTTTCCCAAAATTATGTATAAATACTAATAAATAACCATTATTAATTACCTTATTATAATTAAATTACTTCCCACCCTATTCCCCTATAACCCACAACCCGCTACAGAACTATAAAACGCAACATTTAATTAACATAAAAGTAATCACTTCCAAAAATTTAACACATACATTTATAAAAAGCAATACTTATACAAAAAAATTAGATCACATATGTTAGACCTGGTATCATTGACGTGAGTCTCCCTTCCATTTTTACTGATTGCCTCCTCTGTTTTTTATCTGTTTGCTGGTTTTAGATGTTTTGGGCACTGTGCCACTGCTATTCATTGCCACAGTGCAAGTGCTCCATATGTTAAATTGTTGTACTAATTAGTGACTCCATGATTGGGTTATTTGATTTACTTGTCAGACCCTAGTACAGTGCACCATGTGTGCCCAGGGCTTTAAAATCAAATGCTGCTGGTGGACTTGCAGCACTAGTTGTGCCACCCACAGAAGCAGCTTGTAAAGTGTGTCTCAGGCGTGCCATTGCAGAGCCTGTGTGCAGTCTAGTACTGCCATGTTGACTGGGCAAGTGCACCCACTTGCCAGTCCCTAAACCTTCCCTTATCTTCATATCAGACACCCCTAAGGTAGGCCCAAGGGCCGGGTGCATTGTACGTATAAGGTAGGACATGCCCTGGTGTATGTGACTTGTCCTAATAGTGAATTACAGTCATTTTAATTTTTCACTATTGCAAGGCTACCTGCTCCCCATAGGCCGAAATGGGCAGTTTGATTATAACATCTCATAATCCTAACTGACTCAGGGAACATGGTAGAAATTCGACTGTAGTATGCCTGAACTCAGAATGATAAAATACATATTTTTGTGAAGTTGGTTTTAACATTCTGTATTTGAAAATACCATTTTTAGAAAGTAGGTATTTTCTTGCCTAACTATCCAAGCCTGCCTCTGCTAGGTTGTGTATTCCTTGTCTGTAGTTTGAGTGACAGGGGCTGGGGGATACCAGGAGACAGGGTGAGTCAACACAAGTCTGAACAGAGAGATCTGCATGTAGGTGGGTGGGAGGAGTTGCACCTGGGACCTGCCTAGGGCTGTGCCTTCCCTCCACAATGCTGGCTCCACCTCCTGTGGTGGGTCCAATGTCCCTGGCCTACACTGTGAAAGGAAAGAAGGAGTCTTGTCAACAAAGTGCTCCAGGACTGACCAGAACTGGTTTGGACTAGGCAGCAGCCTCTCTGCCTTCAGAGAACAAAGACAATTTGAGTATAAATATGGGGACCCAGACCCCTCTTGTTCACTTCTGGGAACAAGACAAACCTTTTGCCAAGGAGAAGAACCAAGGAAGCTGCAGGAGTTTGGACAACCCCTCTGCCAGTGTGCTGTTTGCTGTGTTGGCCTGCAGTGGTATCTTCATTGTCAAGGAAAGGAGAAGTAACTTTTCAAGAACTTTCATCATCTTGCAGAATATTACTCCAAGGGCTTGATTTGAGCTTGCCTCCTGACCGAAGTCCCAGGGATACCAGACTTCACCCCCTTCTGTTTGCCTGCATCTGGAACTTGCTGTTCTAGTGCTACAGAAGGAATCTACAATACCGACTAAGGTACTCGACGCCGTAATCTGCAACGAAGTCGTGAGTGCTTCTCCGACTTGCAACGTAGACACGACGCCGGCCGCCGTGCCACATCGACGCCAGCGAACTACATCGTAAGCCTGCCATAGCTGGGAGCGCTGCTCCGACTTGCGACGCCGTCTCAACGCCAGCTGCTGGTCCGCATCGACTCCGAAGCCGACATCATCGTGGAGCTGATCGCCGACGTGGGTCTGGTTTTTTTTTACTCTGGGCCCGACGTCGCGCACCTCGCGGTCGGCGCTGTACTTTGGGATTTCTTTGACCTTGACGTTGTGATAACTCCAGTTGGGGTTATCCGTTGCTAAATACTATTTTTAAGTGGATAATCTCTTTTTGAACTATTTCTACCATCTTGAAGAATTCTTATTGATTACAGTATTGTGGATTTTTGCCGTTTATGGTCTTGTGATAAGTCTATATAAAGAATCCTTATTTTTATAAAACCTGTGTGGTGTCCATCTGTAGTGTTTTCACTGTATTACTGTATGTGTACACAAATGCTTAACACACTGTCTTCTCGTGCCAAGCTACCAAGAGGGTGAGCAGGGGTTATCCAGTAGTGTAATCTCCTTTCCCTGACTTAGAAGCAAGGGTCCCTGCTTGGTCAAAGGTGTATACCATTGCCAACTAGAGACCCCCAGTTCTAACAACATACCTTTAAAAACCATACTAAAATACATCACACTAATATAAAAATCGATATAATAAACAATGATATTTTTACAAACGACATTACTGACGTTGATATTAAAAAAATCAATATTTCTTACGTTAATGTCGATATTCTGGACCATGATATTCTTGCAGTCGATATTCTTGTAGCACGATATTTGCAACTCGATATTATGGTATTTCGATAATCACAACTTGATATTCTGTCTGTGCAGCGGCATTATTATGTGAGTAAACTCCATCACAAGTGAGGAAATACATTTAAGAGAATAAGAGAAAACCAACAAATTGTCCCAAAAAAGACCAGAACTGGATACAGTAGTTAGAATGTAAAATGTATGTGGGAGGGTAAGAGAGAATCAAAATGGGTGTAATAACAAGTAATGCCTAGGGCAGGAGTGAGAAAATTGCAGATTCTGGCTACGATTGAGCAGTAGTGATTTTGTTTCATTAATGCTGGGGATTCCAGTAAAAGCGTTTCAGCTTTGCATAGAGATATGTTTAATATTTTAGACCGGAAAAGAGAAATGAACGAGTGCAATATCCTATGCGTTATAATTCCTGTTGTGAAGATTGATTTACCTTCAATAGAAAGCCATTGAAGCATTTGTAGAATGGGGCGAGGGCATCAAATCTTTTCTTCCCAGTGACTTAACAAGCCATAGAATGCCAAGGTGCCTTCAGTGGCGCGAGTTCTTCTATAGGTGGCGCAGGTAAAAGGGACTGTCCGAGGCAAGACTTGACAGAACAAGGGATTGCGCTATGGTCTGTTCTCAGCTAAACTCTAATTCATCATTATAATATCCACAGTTTTATTTAAATTGGAGTCTTTTTGTCAAAAGTAACAACTAGGGATTTTGAGTTAATAATGGTCACTGGATACAACCAATCAAAGAATGCCTAGGAATATTGGAGTAAGTAGAATAAATTAAGAGAAAAAACATTTTTAATGGGCTCAGTTTAATATGGTAGATTGATATAAGCAGAAAGCACAAAAATCCACATTATTCATGAAAAACTTGAGATAGATGCTAATTATTACACCTGATTAATACCAAACCCCTTCGAGTCAGATTTTATCGGATGCAATATTTATTGCATCCAATAGTGGCCAAAGAGGGTCTAAGAGCGGAATGCCTGACAATAGCCAAAGCAGCAGATAAGCAAGGTGAACAAGTAGACGTGTTTCCATTGTCAAGAATCTTGAACCAAGGTGGCCTTGGTACTACAATCAGGTATGAAACCCAACTGAAAATAATCTAAATGTTCATTGTCATAGATATGTTATGGGTCAACACAACTTCCAATGCCCTTTGCAAAGAAAGGAAGCCGTGAGACACACAGAACGTTCTAAAGAACTCAGACATCAGTTGGAATTACTTGAGCAGGGAAGAGACAAGGTCAAGAGATAAATTCAGTAGATGAGGCCAATAGGGTAGAAGCTGGTAACTCAGGTGTTTAGCACTGTCTACCAATTTGAGATTGGATGGAACTGGGCATGTGAAGAGTTCAAGAGTATCATTTTAGGTACAGTATTCAATAAATCAGAATTCGAATTTCTTAGAACTGAAGATGTGTATCCATGGATTTCTGTTAAACACAGGTATTTCAGAAAATTAGGAAGATTAATAAAATGGAGCTAATTTGATTTACATTTCTCATCCAAGAGTTTTGCAAGTTCTTCATATCTAGCACTAGGATCTTATACTGGCAAAGAGGAATGGGCATTATTGTCTAATTTTAAAACTTTTAAGAGCTATCTTGGTTGATATTAAGCTTTCATAGCCAGAATACGTGCTACACTATTACATTCTGAGAAAAAGAAAACAGTGATCATTAAAATGATGGTTTTAATCTCAACCACCTGTAATTGTTCTGAGCCTCTTTCCAGGCCACCATTATTGTGCATAGCATGCCACTACAGATGGGGACAAATCTTAGGAAAATGAGGATTTATCCTGCTCCAGTAGAAAAAAATCCACCTTAAACTGCCAGGTGCTTTGCCTCGTAATGGGAATGCAAGAAACCCAGACTTGTTTTGGCCTCTGGACTCAAAGTAGTTACAGTTATTCAAGCATTCCACCAATTACATATTTTGTTTTTGGGGGGAAATTAGTACATTGTGTCCACTGATATTCAAATCCTTATTTTTGAAGGCTGTATTGATTAGTTTTGTTCAGGGGTGACCTCATGAATAAGAGCTAGATTTCTCCAATTTTATATTCACATTCTGAAATGTAATCAGTGTGAGAACATGGCCATACTGATTTTTTTATAGGATGCTTCCATTGACTTCATCTTTTTCTGCTCTGTTGTTTTGTGTGTCTACGGAAATCATCCATGGCATGTCTGCTGTATTTTGCTTACCTAGCAGATACCTAAGCTGGTTAAGCAGTTCCTGCAAACATCTCTATGAATCTCCATGAAAAGTGGAAGTCACTTGCTAGAAACTGTACTTAGCCTTTCATTCTTTTGTGGTTGATGAAATATGTAGATTGATTGGCTAGCAATAATAACTAATGTTGCTTTGAGAACCAGTTGGTGTTTGCACTAATTGCTAACCCTTGAGGGGCTGTACATTTGCTGATCTGCATGAAATACTGGAACCGACACTTTTCATTAAAAGTTCAACTTGATCTATCATTTTTAATCCTTAAATGCCTCAAATGGTGCATTTGTGTAATGCATGTGTGTAAAAACGTTCCTGCGGTGTTCTGTTTAATGCATTTCCAATTCTATATATCCACTTTTCCTTTCGTTATCACATCTTAGTTTCTGCGATCTGTTCTCAATAGCACAACTTGCCATACTGTTCTACTTTGATGCTCCGAAGTTCTAGATGTTCCCACAAAAAAATGTTTTTTCCATTTGTGTATAATGCCCAACCCCCATTAATACATCTCATCCTAGCTCGACAGCCTTAGTTCTGTTCCCACACAGGCTCAGTATATGACAGCCTTATTGCCGTCACCTGCAGGACAATAACAGTTGTTAACTACACCCTGTCGGTATGTGCCCTCGTCTTAACTACAGAGGGTAATTAACACCCGATATTGCCTGCAAGTACAGACAATAATGTTTAATAAAATATTTTGTCGCTGTCAGTAACATTTGATCAGAAATGTGTTTTCCTGTTTCGAGGAGGTAGGAAAAGCTTTTAGCATTTCATGACTCGATTTAGTAACTTCTAACCCGGCCTTTACCTCTTCAGGCATCAACAAGTTTACAAAACAGATCCGAAGCCCATACACAATAGACAACAATGAGCTTCTGGACTTCCTATCCAGGGTCCCATCGGACGTGCAAGTGGTGAGTAGAGTTACCCTGTGTTCCGAAGCGGCTGCACTGTGTCTGAACTCCGAGAGAGTGAATGTCTCGCTGTGAAAATGGCGTATTAATTGGGCACTGCTGGTTCTCCTCATTTTAAATCTGTGTGTCTGTCGTCGAAGTGTTCAGTTTCATTGCCACAGAGCTTAACGCCTTTACCATGGGACTCTACCATGGAAATTCAGAGAGGCTGGGAGAACAAGCGGTCTAATGTCATGGAGTGGATGGGACAGTCATTTTGGGTTGCACATCTGTACTGTGGTACTCCGGTGCCCGTTAGTCATGGTCACTGGCCGGAACCCAATGTTTCATGAACCATCAGGAAGCATTAGCATAACTTACTAGCCAATGGAGCGCACTTGAGTCATGGAACCTGCATTCTGCCCACTTAGAACCTGAAGCCGTAGACAGCTGTCAGCACCATTCTATTTGACCACAGACTTATAATTGAATCTCTTATGGTATGTGAATTTGGAGGGGTATATTTTTAATGTACTTGTGTATTTGATATGTTTTCTTGAATGTATTGCACAGTGTTTTGTGATGATTTTTATTAATCAGACAATAAATTCACTTATCAATATACAAAACGAAAGTAAATTACTGCTAATCTCAATGCAGACAACTTCTGATCACTATCCGTTTCATGTGACGTCAGAGTTGGGCATCACAAAAGTGTCTGAAGCAAAGGAGGTGCAATCCAATGTAGTCATTAGGGCAATGTGCCTAGAGGGACAGGAAGGATCCAGATTTGTGAGCTATTTTCATTCCTTCCTGCTGGAATCTTGCCCTGCTTTTGTTCTGGGATGCGTCACAGTGTGCTCTGAAAAAGCAAGCATTTTTATTTATTCGTTTCATAAAGAGCAAATTAGACACAAGTGTTAACAGGCAAAAACTGAATACACCAAAAATATAATTATCAACAAACATTAAACATGCAATTAGAGTGGTGGCGGAGAGAAATGATAAAATTCCATTAGTAAGTCAAGGAAACTACACACTCCCCCGTACATGTTTCATGCCTGCAACGTAACACAGCAAAAACCTATTCGCAAAAGCATTTTGCAGTATGCTAAGTTGTATTCCTTTATTACTCTTTTACGCACTCTCACCTAGCTTTGTGAATTGGACCTAAATAATTAGAAAAAATCCAAATTCAGGTAACAGTCAAATACCATTAGTGCCAATAGAAGAAGTGTGCTGTCTTTGTACTTTTAACACAAAGGAATTTGATGTTTTGAAGCTTTAAGATATGCAAAGCGCATAGAAGAGCACTCCACCTCCAGTTCGAATTAAAAAAAAATAAAAACTGGACTAATTGAAAAATATTCAAAAAACAAAAGACAGGCTTTACAGACACAAAAGGCTCTTCTTAAAACAACATCTTCAAAAGGAAAAATAAAAAAGAAACGATAAAAAACAATAAAAATATGAATGAGTGAAAATGGGTGGAATAAAGTGAAAAGCACAAATAAAAAGAACCACTTTCACTCTAAGCTTTTTCGTATTGTGCTACTTCTATGAAGAAAACATACCCATTGATGGGGATGAATACAATATTTTGATAGGAGGATCACATGCTCACAACTTTTCTGCTTACAAAAGGCCTTATTCACTGGAAAACAAAATGTAAATATACGGTCAGAGAGTTATATCTCCGCCTGAACATATTGTTATGGGGTTCATTCTATTAATAAATATTGCCAGTAGTACCAGTGGTGGCTGGCAGGGATCGGGGCAGGGGAGAGGAGGTGAGGTGGTTAAAAATAAGGAAAAAAACGTACTTTATTACTGGGTCTCTCCAGCTGGAATAGGAAAGCAGGAAGCACCCGGCTCCCAGGCTCCCCTGAGCCAATCACAACTCTGCAATGCAGGATTGTGATTGGTCTGAGCGTTATGGATCGGATCTCAGCCAGGGAATGGGGGCCTGGGCATGTTCTCCACGCAGGCTGTAATGCAGCCTGCATGGAGTACATGCAAAGTGCGCATGAATGTTTAGCTGGCCCGAGAGGGCCAGCCAAGCATTCAAGGGCAGGTTGGGCGTCCAAACCACTCCTCCCCTGCCCTGCTATGTATGCAGAGCAGCACCGCCCGCTCGCCCACAGAGCTGCGCAGCAGGGAAAAATAAAATGATAACAACAACGAGTTATTATCATTTATGATTTCTTTATTTCACTGCTGGAAGCTGAGTAGTACACTTAGAAAGTCACAGTAGGCGTACTTTTCCAGCTATACTACTGAGAACGGCATGTGAAATGTCTAATGGGGTCCAATGGGGTCCAATGCCGCCTGCGTGGAATTCTAAGAACCATGGAATTCCACGCAGAGGAAAGGGAGCCTCCTGTGCAAGTGTACATTGTTTTCTTTGCAGTGAAAACATTTTCCATAAGGAGAAAGCTCTTCCCGTACACTCCCAGCAAATCTGGGGGTGATCCATTTCCATTTGTGATCCAATCTGATTCCCACCCTGAAAGGGAAGTTAATACAGCAGAGGTCGGATCGAAGTTTGGGAATGCCCATAACTTATATTGTTGTAAGCATTCAAAAATTTCCAAGGTATATCATAATTTGAAACACCAACTTCTGATCCCTCGAAGGGCTTTACTTGTTCAGATTTCTCCGCAGTAGTAAATATATTTACACCTGGAACAAATCTCTTTGTGCATGCCTCTTATGTGTAAATGGGGTGTTTTCAACTGTAAACTTAAGTTAACAGATGAAAATACCTTTGTGAATAAGGTCCCCAAGAGTTTTCAGGAGGGAGCTGAAACTTTTATGTTCAGGGTGCATCTTATGGGGGAGGTGATAACTCTCTCCATGTGAAGACGTACCATCCACAAGGGATGCAACTGGTAATTCAAAATACCTCTAAAATTCAGTTTATCCTAATATAAATATGTATATATGAGTATTTTTCTTAAATGAAGTACAACTTGGAATCGATGTAGCATTTCTAAGTAGGATATATGTGATATAGATGAGCTGCTGCATTCTCACCTGGTACCAAAAATGCAGACATTTTGGGTTTGCAGTGAATTATGTGTTGCAGTAATCCCAGATGCTGCAAATGAGGTCACAGGCAACTGCCTTTTGATTCAACAATACCGTAGATCTAATTTTTCAGGAAGAGTTTTGAGCGGGTTAAATCTCAGTTTTAAGTATTTGATGCACTTACCGAGCTTCTTAGCCCTGTATGTGTTGTCCCGTTTACAGATGCCGTGCTGAGCTGCAAACCTGAAAAAACCCATCCAATGGTCGTTCGTCAAAGCCCAATATATTGGAGTGCCATCCACATAAGCAAAAAAGCTGATGGCATCTGCCCTCAGCATTTAAATCTGTGATAAACTAATTCCATCAGTTAAGAACACGGTTAGCAAAATGCACTTGAATGACCTCAGATGTTACTGTCACAGATGGGTCCTAAACTCAGCCAGAATAACATTATAGGCAAGTGCCATTCAAACCTAAACAAAACTGCTGTGAAGCAGCATGATCTGGCAAATGTGCCAATTATTTGTAAATGTGACTCCATTGCTCTTACACATCTCTGCTTCAAGCCATAATTAAACACAACCACAACTTTGCTACAATGTGACTGGAGTGCCCTCTGAAACTCACCTATGACACGCAATGAACTCTAGACAAGCCACAGAATACGGCTAAACTCCATAGAGCATGAAAACAAACAGAGATGCCTCTTTCACGACCACCCACACGTGATTCGCCGCGCCTTCATGAATGTGAAGTGCTATACAAATGCTACGACACAGTTCTATCACAGTGCCATCGTGTTGTGTTGGTCGAAGGTCTCAGGGCTGCTAATAGACCATTACAAACAGAACCTGGGAGCTGTGACAAGAGAGACCACAATCCAGTAGGTGGATCGAAGCCAGGACTACATTACATCAGGAAGGAGTTCCCATGAATCTGGGAGAAGTGTGTTGTTGATTTAGACGTTGGCACAAGCCGCAGGTCTGAAAATGCTTTAAATCTAGATCCTATAATCAAGTCTAAAACTTTGAGAATGCTTTTGTCGAACTAGTTTCAACCTAAGCCTCCACTGTGAAGGCATGCACTGTGCACTCTAATGCATTTATTTCAATGGTAGTAATTGAAGGATTAAGGACTCGTCAAAGAGGTAATTAAGGGGGATGACTGATTCCACATAATTGGTTTTGCACAGAGGATAAAGTGTTCTTACTGTACACTGTAGACATATTACAAGTCACAGATTAAGTTTGTGGCCATGTAGATGCTTAGGGTCAATAGGCATGCCCGTTTATAAGTTCAAGGACTTCCAATGTGATGTACAATATCCTTTTTACAAAGGGACAAAAGGTCTTCTCTATCCATGCACTCAGATTATGAAGCAACATTCATGTATTCATCACTACCACAAAAACTGTGATCCATTTCAGGTAATATCTGAAGTCACACCTCTTTCAAAAATGCTACATGATGATACAGTAACAAAAACCAGCTCCTTCTCAATCTGACTGGATACTTGCCTTTGACCAAGTCCTTTAAGATAGATTCAAGCTATACAAATGCAACATACACACATACATACATAATCATATTGACATACAACTGGCAGGGAGTATATTTTTCCTTATAATGCATAGTCACTTTCTAATCCCACCTTTGCTCAGCAGGGTTCCAGTTGTTGACATTAAACTTGCTCTGACAGAAGATGTTTTCTGCATTGAGATTTGCAAATTGAACGCATAATAATAATAAGGTGTAAAACGATATGCAACCTTTGGCATGTTGCAATCAAATATTGAAAGAAAACATTTCAAATTGTTTTGATTTTATAAATATTCGTGTCTCACATATATGCAGATTCAGGGAAATCATACAGTGAAGCAGAAACATTTACTTACAAATCTCAGAAGGACAGCAGTGTAGTTCTCAGTTGTAATTATTTTTTATAGGGTGGCCTGGTGTGTTCCATGGCTTGAATTTCACTAGAAAACATCACGCAGTTGTCAAGTATTTCCTTAGGAGTTATTGGCTATGAACTTCCAGAAACATTTCATGAAAAAATTATCTGAAATGGAAGTAATGACTTAACTTTAATTGTGGGAGTCACAAAGAAGCGATGCCCTTATAGGCATACGTCTAGTTTGGACAGATTTCTTATCTGATTTACAGGCACTGCATAATTTAAAAATGGAAAGAAAGAAAGATGTGTAGAATACTAAAATGTTCGTAGGTCCGAATGCTTAAAAGTTGTCCATTCTTAATTCCACACCTTTCCTCTTTCTTCAACCACCCCACACATCCTGTCCCTTTATCGCACTCTTGCGGGTTCTTTTTCAGCCCTGGTTTCTCACTTTATCACTGGTGTTCTCTCTTTCTCTTCCTTTCCTCATTTCTGATTCGAGTCAAAGTCAATGATGAAAGATAAGTCTAGAACACAGAGGTGAGATCGGTGCCCACCACCTGCACAAAATAAGCATGGTGTCAGAGACATCTCTAATTGTCATAGATTCCCTGGCATTCATGTGTATTCCCTAACCCTCCTTTCTCATAATGTCCATACCAAGAAACAAGTATAAGCCTTGGGTAAGGCTAAGCATGGAATTCTACATGTACTTTTTTAGTTCGGACAATTATTTTAGATGTAGTTTAAGTGTTAGAACTGGTGTAGGCCATTTCCCAGAATTGTAGCAGCACTTACGCCTTGGTGTTCCAGGCATGCGTTTAGAAGAACATGAGGGGGAAAGTACAGCAACTGGAGAAAAATACCCCCTGGTTATGATTGCGGGTATAAACACTGTTTGATTGTCCAACCCCCTGGTATTCTCCTTGGGGCATCCGCTTACCGCTTGCGGTGTCAGAGATACAGATCACTATCCCTATTGGGTAGAATCTGCACAGTTGTGACAACGCACATATTTGCCTACCCTGCACCTGTGAATCAGGATGCTCCATGCAGACTTACCAACATGTTTAAGTGGCAATTAAATATGGACCATGAGCGATGCGTTTAATATTCTATGACCATTCTTGCAGCAAGACCTGAGATATTTGAACTAACTTATAGGGTTAATAAAATGCGTTAGGCAAAAATATCAATTAATATTAAGCACCTGGAAACCTTCTCGTTTATAGTGTGTTTGGATGCTCTAGTTGGGGCTCCTCTAGAGTCCCACAAGGCTAGTATGTGATGGGGAACCACTAAGACCCTAGCAAGTTCCATCCGCATACATCTCTATCATAGTCTCCTATTCCCAATCTGACCTCAGGAAACCAAACATTTTTAATTAACCTGGCCGTGGATGAGACTGCCTACCTGTACCAGTCCTCCTAATGCATTTTGTCTTATGCAGTCTTCAGTAGTGTTCATCCTCACAGTTATACACACTCACCCACATCCTGATCTTCTCCCTGCTTTTAGCCGCGCCCCCACTGAAGTCAGAGAGCTAGGACTCCTCCTTACGTACCTGTTTACTCGTCAACTCTCAAAACCCATTAAATTTTTTTTTTAATGGTCTGTTCATTTCCATTTGCTTCTACTCTCTTCTGTGTATCACTCAGAGGCCATGCACATGATTTGGCCAGTACACATCCATTCAGCTCTTTTATTTAAAGACTGTGCTTATGCTTGCCCAAGCCACATCACTTGTCGCGTCATACATCCAGTATCCAACAACGGGTCTGTGCAACCAGTGAGTGTTCAAGAAGAGAGAGCGAGGCAGGAAGAAACAGAGAAGAACCCATCAATACATGTGCCACCCCCTGCACTTCTGAATTAGAAAGGAATGATCAAATACATAAATCTCACACAATCGAAATTACCAGACTGGTAATGCAATCCTTTCCCTAGGACGTACATTATGGGAAAAATGTGAAGCCCTTGTTAACTGGCTTGAACAGAAATATGCCTGGTATTGGCAACCGCCTTAAAATAATATATCTTGAAATTGTAAAAGTAATAACCTGCAGCATGTTCTCATTGGAAGAACTGGCAAGGTCATGCTACAGCCTTGCCAGTATGACAATCTCAATGTGCAGATGAACAAAGAACTCTCAAGAGAACCTCTCTATGTTCAGTACCACATCAAGGATCAGGAAAAGCCTAAACAGATGAAACTCATGTATGCTCTCAAACAAAAGAGAAAACGGAAAATGGCGCATCTATGTTTGTGTGGTCATCTGCTGTTGTTCAGTACAACTAGATGTACGGCACATCTAATAGTAGGTATCCATTGTCATTGTTATCCATTGTCCTTTCTCTCTGAATTTGAGACCATATGCAATCAGTTCTTCAAATAAAGTTAAACAGATATACAAATCATTGAAAATGAAATATCTGAAGATACCTGGCCTTTTTTCTTTTAAGAGAATCTACAGCTCAGAGGGACAATCACTATTGTGAGTTTCTTCTGACGAACCACACCAGATAAGTGTCTGAATAAAGGGAAAATGTCTGGGGATGCTTGTCTGTGGGAAATTGTGTTATTCATTTGGTAAAGGCGATCCCTACCTACTTAATAAACATTATCCATTTAGAACAAAATACAGTTCTAGGAGAAGCTCTGCTCACCCTCGTAGCTATGGCACAAGTAACTCTCAGAAAATTATGAACTAAATTCAAGCATTAGCTACAATTTCAAAGTTAAGAATATAACACCACAATATTCCTAAACCAATCAAACAAACAAAGAGAACATTTAGTGAGTAAAAAGACACTAAAGATCGTAAAATAGGATAAGAGGAACCAGAAATAAGTATTTAAAGCATTTTAACCACTTGGCTGCTAAGGGGTGTGCATGTAGGTCCATTGACTTTCCATTGAAATCAATGGAAACTCCATGACGAGTTACCCTTGTCATTAGCACTGAAGGGGTTAAGGAACAACAGAAATAAAAGCAGCATTAACTACAACAGTTCACAGTTGAATGAGAACTTGGAGTGATTTCAGGTCAACCGTGTTAGAACTAGGGGTCTCTAGTTGGCAGAGGTAGGCACCACTGTCCAAATAGGGACCCTTGCTTCTAGTCAGGGTAAGAAGGATACACTCTTTAGATAACCCCTGCTCACCCCCTTGGTAGCTTGGCATGACCCAAGCTACAAAGCTTGGCTCGTGCCAAGGCTTATCAAAGGCAATGTGCAAAGTATTTGTACCAACACTCACAGTAACACAGTAAAAACACCACAAACTGACTCCACAACAGCTTAGAAAAATAAAGGTATTTTAATCTAAACTACACAAGACCAAAATGACAAAAATCCAACATACACAGTTCAAGAATATGGTTTCAAAAGAGTTCTTAAGGTTGCGTTAAAATAATCCACAGTTGTGTTATGTTTTATCCAAGAGTACCTTTAGATGCGACAAAATTTCCAAGTGAAAGCTGTTGCAGTGAAAAGCAAGCAATTCGTCACTCCTGAGACCCTGGGCAGGCGGTGCGACAACCTCGCTGGACGCAGCGGGCGTGTTGCGGTGACTCCGTTCTGTATGGGGAGGGATGCGATACCTTGCATGGATTCCGGTGCACAGGTTTCTGTGGAAGCGGCTCGTAAATGGTACGATGTGACGATCTTCGGGGCGGGGACAATCTCCGGTGCGGCGATGATGCGCGGTTCAGCGTCTATCTTCTCCTCTCGTGGCCCCTCGATGCGATGGCTCTGCGATGACTCTCGCAGCGATGTGATGCTGTCCGCAAGCAAGCAGTGCGACGATCTCACCTAGTGACGACAGGCTCTGTGACGATACTCGCAGTGATGGTAATCTTCCCGCACCGGACTGGTGCGTCCCGCAAGAGAAGGATGCGCGACTCTGGCAGCGACAATAGGTGCTGCGACGATCTCGGCCTTCGCGGTGGCAGGAATTTCCTCGCACTGACGGGGATGCGCTCCGCAAGCGAGCGATGTGTTAAAACTTGCAGAAAGTCTTTAAAATCTTGGTTTCCAGCTTCCCAACACAGGTACAACTTCCAGCGGCACCACAACTGGCCCAAACACTCTAGGAAGGACAGAACTCTCTCAGCAGAGTTTGGGGAAGCTGGGGCTGAAGTCCTTTTGTTCCTGGGACTTCTTAACAGGGAGCCAGCTCTTCTCAGGCCCTTGGAGATTCCTTCAAGCAAGGGGACACAGCACAAAGCAAAGTCTTTCACCTCTCCTTGGTAGCAAAGCAACTGCAGGTCAGTCCAGCACAGCAACAGCAGGACAGTCTTCCTTCTTCAGTCTTCCAGCTTTCTCCTTGGCAGAGGTTCCTTCTTGATTCCAGGATGATCTAATTTTCTGTAGTCTGGGGTCCTGTACTTATACCCCTAAAAGTCTTTGTTCCCTTTGTGCAGGAGGGTTCTGAGCCCGGTCTGAACCACTTCTGGGTGTTCCTTGGCTTTTCCTTTCCTTTCAGAGTGAGGGGCAGGGTCATCAGCCGCCCAGCAGGAGGTGGAGCCAGCATTGTGGAAGGCAGGCACAGCCCTATTCAGGTCCAGGTGCTACCCCTCCCACTACTCAAGATGCAGAGGCAGTCATTCAGCCTACGGCTGACTCATCCAGCCTCCTGGGGGCTCCCCAGCCCCTGTCACTCTCAAACCAGACAGTCAATTCCCAAACAGGCCAAGGCACACAGAAAGGTCAGACAAGAGAAGAGCCACTTTCTAAAAGTGCTGTTCTCAAACACAGGATTTAAAATACACCTTTCCTAAAAGATGTGTTATTAGATTCTGAGTTCAGGGACGTTTATGTCCTACCTTGCTCCTATGGGAAGATATGCTGGTAGCCACTGTAGCCAGCATTCCCCATGATAGCCTATGGGCAAGGTAGCCTTACAATAGTGAAAAACGAAAATGACTGTCATTCACTACCAGAGCATGTCACCTGCACTAGGACATGCTCTACCTTTCACATACACGGCACCCTGCCCAAGGGAGTACCTTGGGCATTCCATAGGAGTGACCAATGTGCACATAAAGGGAAGGGTTAGGCCTGGTCAGTGGGGACACTGACCAGGAGGACATGGCAGTTCACAGACTGCACACAGACACTGCGGTGGCAGGCCTGAGACACCATTTTAGGGCTACTCATGTGGGTGGCACAATTAGTGCTGCAAGCCCACTAGTAGCATTTGTACCACCAGCCCTGGCACACTCAGTGCACTTTACTAGGGACTTATTGGTGATACAAATATGCCAATCATGGATAACCAATTACAATAACAATTTACACAGTGAGCACTTTCACTTTGACACTGATCAGCAGTGGCAAAATGCCCAAAGCATCTAAACCAGCAAAAACGAAATCCAGCACAGCGTCAAAAATACAGGAGGCAGAGGCAAAAAGACTGGGGAAACCACGCCAAAGATGCCAGGTCTAACAAACCGCAATAGAGCGTACAATGGATACACCAAGCGAGTAATCCTGGTCAAAGATTTACCTTAGGGCTAATCTCTGAAATGGAGATCAGAATCTTCTAGGGCTGTGGCCATAGAGGGTCCTTCTAAGTCAGACATGTCGTTGTTGAGTTCCCGCTGAAGCCACTGGTTCTGAACCAAAAGCTGTGAGTGGGACAAAGCCAGATCTCATGGCTACAGAGGGTGCTTTGCTGGTCAAATAGATTTGCCATCTTTCCCCAGTCCAAGGTTTTGCCTTCAGAATCGCTCACATTTTGGAAGTCAAAATTCTCCAGTGGAGCAAGGTTGGAATCTGTAGCTGGGCAGGTCCCCAAGCTGCCTGCCCTGGTGATGTCCTGCTGATCTGTTTTCAGCATGACAAAAAACAACACATCAACATAGTTTTCGTATCTGCCTTTGGTGCAACATTCGTGGGTAAACCTGAAGAATTAGTCAAGGTCTTCCAGAGGTGCAAAAAATGAGTAAATCCCATTTCATTCTAACTGTGTAGAATGTCCCTATTGACCTATCATGTGGCCCTTGGTACCCGAGGGCAGACTTCTAGGCACTAGGGCTCTCTCTTAAAGGGTACAGTCCTCTGTGGACAGCTGGGACAGCTTGCTGTTAGGAAAGCATCTACATTTTGTGTCCCGGAGCATGCAGATAGGAGGTCAACCACTCAACTCTTGGAAAGCAGTTCTAGTCCAAGGGTATGAGAAAAAGTCAGAAGTTTTTGAGTCTTTTTGTGAGACTTCTTCTTCCATCAGGTGTAATGAGTCTGGAGTCTTCTTTCTTCCAGCAGGCCCTTCTTCCTTGGATCGAGTCTTCCTGGGTCCAGGAATATTCTGAAAAGATAGTGGCTGTGATAAAAGTGTACTTGTACTAGTAGTGATTGGAGAAATGTTGCCACCCAATCCTAACTAATTTCAAGCAGTCACCCACCTCTTTTTGCAGCACTTCATCTTTTCCTTGATTCATTATGGCTGAGCCGACCACGAGGCAGGCTCCGTATCTGTTACCCAAATTAAATGAGATATCCTTCGACCTAACAAGGTCCAAATTGGTTCGCTACCCACTGTGACTGGAGCTTAGCTGTCTAGAGAGGCCCTGAGAATGAATAGAAGTCCTCCCTGGCATATCCAATTTAAAAGAAGGAGTGTTTGTTCTGCTATCTGTTTCTGGCCACTCCCAGGACAACATCCCCACTGTCTTAAGACTCTGCTGTCCTTCCTGGGCTCAGAGGGTAACATTGTCTTCTGATCCCGGGTTGTTTACTCTCCCAGCCAAGGATGTGTATTCCAGCTCTGGAGGAAAGCTGTGAGTCAGAAATCGTTTTAAGGCAGTTCTGACTCAGGCACCCTGCAGTACATTTTATAAAGTTGAATTTCCACTTAAGTTATCAAAAATCTGATTTCACCATTAAATCAGATTTTGAGAAATATGTTTAAAAAAATAACTTTTAAGGACTTTCCTAGGATTTTGACATGCTGAGATATGAAATGTAATATTTTAATCGCACGCCTAGGCCTGCCTTATGAAAAATGTAGCTGGGCTACACAATGAAATAGCCCTTATGCCTTCAGTTCCTATGAGGGCACACTTTTTAAATATGAATGTGATGATTTTTGAAAAATATATTAAGCACCCTACCCCGTGGTCTTAGTTTACACTTTAGGGGTGACTTTATATATAAAAATAGTTTTTTTTTTTTTTACATGATGAAGGTGCTTTTCCATGCCATGTGTAACTGTAGTACTTTTAAACTGTAACTCAGCAGAGTACAGTGTTGCTCCTGGCAGACATATATTTTTTAGCATGAATACCGCATCGCCCACATGACATAGTTGCATTTCAGTTATCATCTAAAATGGACTTATAAGGAAGTTAAATGGGCCAAACACAGAGTTCCAATTGCACAGAACATAGGCATAGACGTTTACTACTGTTTAGCAGTGGTAACGCACACACAGTTCTAAATCCAGCAAATTCACAGTAAAAAATGGGGGACCACTACAAAACAAATTGGATTCCTTACATTGCCACACTCGGTAGTCTGTATTCAGGTCTGGAAGAGATTACCCGTCCAGCAGCTCTGATCCACCCTGCAGCAGCTAAGACCTATGTCAGCAGTGGCCTAGTGAGACATAACTCTACTTTGGCAAACAATGTAGTATAACCAAAACAATGTAGAGATTAAATAACCCTCATACACTCAGTGACCAACATTATCATTGCTGGGCCGGTTACTCTTCTGTTAGTACTAAAATCGTTGCACTCACATGGGTCACAGACAATCATGCCAAACAAATTCAATTGGTTCCTCTGTCTATGCGATTCATAGTCATAACAGAGTGAGAGGCATATTCTCGATTTAATTTTTAAGAAGCTCCTTCCCACATTTGCAGACATAAGGTCCATAAGTGTGGCCTGCATGATATAGGCATCCAGCTGAGAGACTGGAGACGGAGTTCATTCCGGGAAGAACATAGAGTACCTCAAAGAACAGAAGTACAATATTTCAAAAGGGTTGAAGAGAAGCTAAACCTCTTTGTAATGATGCTAACATCTACACAGAGCCTGTACCTTAGAAGTTAAACAATGAGTTAATCAAGAAAATGCAGAATGGTCAGGAAGGAGACAGCGAAACTTCCAGGCTACAAAATGCAGTATTTAATTTAAGGGTGAGAAACCTAAGGTAGCGATGCAAAGCGGGAATTGCAGGATAAAGGACAGAACATTATTTTGTGGTGTTGCAGATCAGGTAATGGATCGAGTGAATAAGCATAGAGTAATTATCTGGCATCAGTGTATATTTAAGAATTATTGGTGAAAGAAGCACACCTTAAACATAAATTCTTAATTTCAAAATTAGGCACAAAAAGGTCGTATAAGCTCATAGATTCATACCAAACTTAAGAAGAAGAAACAACGTTATTGAATTTTTACAAGACAACACAACACAAATTAGATGGTCTCATTTTTAAAGACTGTTAGAAATGGGGTTTCTGGTTGGCTAGGGTATGCACCTAAGCCAGGCAGAGCCCACCACTCTAGTCAGGTAAAGGGATTTACACACTGAAGATAACCCCTGCTCCCCCTAGGTAGCTTGGAAGAACAGTCAGGCTTATCCCAGAGGCAATGTGTAAAGCGTTTGCGCCACACACTCACACAACAGTGACATACTCGGCACACCACAAAAAGAGACTCCACACAAGGTAATATAAAAATATTCTTTGTATTATTCACAAAACACATTAGACCACAATCCCGTAAAGCACTGTGCCACTAGACACTTGTCATGACATCACAGATTACACAATCACTTTGCCAATCGGGCAATAGTCATAACCAAACATGTAGTGCAAAGAGGAAATACTACCAGCTTGCACAGGTTACCAAACCACCATCGTTATACACATAACGGAGTAGATACTCCTAGCTTGCACAGGTTACCAAACCACTAACACTGGGGAATTATCCTGCAGCTCCTGCACATAACATTTTAGGGCATAAAATGCGGCCAATCATACATAACCTGCAATTAGGTTTATCCCTAAATCATAATTAGGGAATTGAATACAGTGACAACATCACATCAGGGAATCATATCCTCCCAATATCATCATGACCACATAAGGTGCAGGATTCCTGCACTCTTGCTCCACTTTGCCTGGTCGCACCCCCTAATCACGTAGGGCACCTACCCTCAGTCGTGCCTTTTATCGTGATAACGGTCATCTGTAGGCTAAGGCAGCACGTGTGCCAGTTTCAAGAGTGGCCCTTTGGCGCCCCTCCCAAGTGTGTACCAACCCAGGTGGGGGTGCCCAAACACTACCAATCATGCGGGGAGACCCCATTTTCCTGTGGACCAAGGGGACTGCAGGGGCGACTGCTAGCCAACCCAGTCACAAAACAAAGGTCCCAATGTCACATCCACCAGGGGCCTGGGCAGTACACTGGGACCGACTGTCCCGCTGGGGTCGAGGAAAATGCTGGACTGCTCCGGTCCATCCAGGAGCTCCCGCCACTCACCCGGTACTGATGGTGTTGCAGCACGTCTGGAGCCCTTCGGGTCGCGTGGACTGCTGAATCAACAACGACGGATCCTCCAGACACTGGAGGAAACCTCCACAACTGGCTTGCTTCGGAGCGAAGTCTCCGCTGTGGCCATCTTCCTCTCTCCGGCCTTCCTCAGAGGGGAGGTACCTTACTAAGGGGGTTCATGCTAGTCGTCTCCCGAGCCTCTTTTTAGGCAGGAGGTGGTAGATTGGAGCCTGTGAGGCTCTGGTTCTCTTCGGCGGTTGGGCCCCACCTCCATCTAGCATTGCCAATGGAGCTACTACACTGTTCCGAGAGGTTGCTAGGCAACGCCTAGTACCCCAGCAACTTTAGGAGCAGCCACACTGCAACTTCTCGGCGCCGCCTCCTCACCCTAAGCCCCATTGAGGAGAGCAGTTTCGCCCAGCACAGCGCTCACCGGGTGCTTTCAGGAAGGAACAACAGTTGTTAGTTCCCTCTTCTTCACGTGAGGGAATACAGCACTCCCCATGCGCTCTTGGGGAAAAAAAACAGATAAAGTGCTCAGCCTGTCCATACCACGAGACACGAAACTGGGAACACGCCGTGCTCGCCAGTGCTACGTTCTCTCCAGCCCAGAGCAGCCCTCAGGAGCAGTCAACAGCGCTCCGTTCGTGCTGGGCTCCTGTGAGAGCAATGGGACACTCAGGGTTAGGAAAGCAGGCCAGCACACAGGGTCCTTAGGCATTGATGCAGTCCCTCTAGCAGATCAACACACCAATAACAGGATATCCCCAACCCTAGCTCAAACCAAATTTTGGCTACTACACAAGGCCTACTGGACCCCAGCACGTCTGGCAACAGTCGGACTCTCAAACGTTGACAAATGCTGGCACTGCCACAGGCAAAAAGGCGATCTACCACACATGACCCTACACTGCCCCAGGGTCGCAAGCTTTTGGGAACAGGTCAAGCACTGCATACGCAACATAGTAGGATATTCACCACCCCCGGACCTATTCAGTATAATATCAGCCTTTATGGCACCTGAACTCCAAACACAAAGAGACAAAGACCTTACAGATCTCCTCCTAACCGTAGCTGTGAAATGAATCCTCTCAAACTGGAAAGACACTAGGAAGGTCAACTTCAAGAGCTGGCTAAATTGGATAACCTACCTGAGGGGCGCAGACAGCACAACCCTAGGGAACTATTCAGGGAGGCACCCCAAAAGAGAGATATGACACTCACTAGATGTCTTTCTGGGATCTTACAAGCCACCGTAGATAACCAAACACACAATCAACCACGAACCCCTGAACAGTGATCTCCCCACCGGAGCACAGGAACAGTGACTTCTTACTCACCCAGACCGCCACCCCTCTCAATCTCCCATTTCATTTCCTTCTTGCTTCCTTCTACCTCATTCTTACTTACCTTTCTGTAAGGCAATGCAGGGTAACCTAACGATTAAAAGAGAAAATGTTCCAACAACGAGCGAGAACAAAAAGCCATTGTGTAACAGAGAACCACTGGGAAAAACCTGCACTGTTCTTATGATGTCTGTATTTTGTATAAAAGTCTCAATAAAAATCTTGTGAAATAAAAAAAAATAGTGCAAGGTCTTTGTTCTCTTCAGGCAGAGGGCTCTGAGCCCAGTCCAAATCAGTTCTGTCCTCACTGGTGTAGTTTCCTGGCAGGAGGTGGAAACAGCATTGTTCAGAGCAGAAAAGGCCTATTCAGGAGCAAGTCAAATCTCCTCCCACCACTCTATATGCAGCCCAGGTTTATTCAGCCCAGCCCTGACTCATTCGGGAAAGGCAGGTCACACCTCAACCCTCCCCGTGGCTGTCTGAAGAGAATTCACATCCCCTGTCCTTGTCAGTCCAAAACCAGACAGTCAATTCACAAACCAGCAGAAGCACAAAGTCACATAAGCACACAGAAATGCCCACTTCTAAAAGTTGCATTTCTAAAATAGTAATAATAAATCTGCTTTCACCAATAAGCAGGATTTATCCTACTATTCCAAACATACCAAACATGGTTACGCTACCCCTCTCAGATCAGAAGCACTGAAGCACATATCAGGGAATCCCCAATGCATCCCCATGACAGGGCAGCCTCACAGCAGTGAGAAACCAATTAGGCTATTTGTCACTACCAGGACATGCCACACAGTTAAGGCACATGTCCTACCTTTTACCTACACTGCACCCTGCCCATAGGGCTAGCTAGGACCTACCTTAGGGGAGACTGAAATGTAGTAAAAAGGGGAGTTGCAGACGTAGCAACCACTTAATATGCCACGTCAAGGAGGCAGTAAACTGTGTGCGCAGGCCCTGCAGGGGCAGAAGCCTGAGAAAGGTTTGAAAGGCTACTTCGGTGGGTGGCGCAAGCAACGCTACAAGCCCTCTACTAGCATTTAATTTACAGGCCCTGGGTATATGAGATACCACTGTACAAGGGACTTATAGGTAAATTGAATATGCCAAACAGGTGTAGACCAATCTTACCAAGTTTACAAGAGAAAGCACATGCACTTTAGCACTGATCAGCAGTGATAAGGTGCCCAGAGTCATAAAACCACTAACAACAAGTCAGAAAACATAGGAGGAAGGCAAAAAGTTCTGGGATGACCCTGCAAAAAGGGCCAAGTCCAACAAAAACTTATTCTTTATTTTCTTGTTTCATGTGAAGCAGCAACCACAGCCAACGTGTTTCGTGTCGCAATCACAGGGACTTCTTTAGGGCATAGTAGATATGGCACCCACCAATAATTCTTATTTTTGCTTATGTGGGTCTTTTTAAGACGGTTGGTCCCGTTGAGTGAGCACCTTTTGGATTCTTTTGGAAGCTATACAAAGTGCGGGAATATATACTAAACCGTTCTTGATTTTGATTGTAAACATCAGTGTCTATTTATATGTTGATAAGTAACAGAGGACAATTAATGTAACATCCTCATTAGTCCTATGATTTTCTCATCCTTAAGTTACCGGCAGCTTGTCTAACAGCTTTATCTCCTATGCCTTTGAGGGCACTTCTGTCACAGGGCACAGCCGCAAATGTAAACTAGTATAACTGTTCTGTTAGCACTGGGAGAAACAGGAGCAAGGATAAGTTAAGGACTTTCTGAAAGACAACGTGTGTGTGTGTGAGCGCGTGCGTGTGTGGGGGGGGGGTTATGGGTGCCCTCACTAATGTGTATAGTGAAAATGGAACTTTTACCATTTTGTGACACTGGCTGAATGGTTGTTTGTAAAAGATGTGTCTAAATTTGGCTCTCATATTTTTAGAATCTACAAATTATGCTGGCTAAATGCAAACCTTTCCAAGTGCATAAAGGAGGATTCTCTCGGCTGTTTGCTTGAGGTTGTTTGTTTTCAAATGCATTATCTTGTGGTTTAAAGAAAAGCCTCTCCTAGCTGCTTCCTGGCAGGATTTAGCCGCTGCAGCCTGTGTGTTTTCCCCCATTCCTACCCCTGGTCTATCATCCCTTTGTGTGTGCGCCCCAGCTGCAGATTCCATACAGCTCGGAGGGTTCGCTTTTCTCTTTCCCAGGACAAGATCTCTCCAGCCATCTCTATTCTCTCCTTTGCCAGCCCGTGGCCACCTGACCAATCTCTGTCTGAACTTCTGTGTTTAAACAGGTGCAATACCACGAACTGAAACAGGATCCGAGCCAGAGCCCGAGCAAGAGGAAGAAAAACAACCCGGGCTAGCCAGCTCCGAGGCGGACGCATCTGCTTTGGGTCGGAGATGGAGCAGCGAGGGGCGCCAGGCCGAGCAGCGTGTCCTTTCTTCATGTCGTTTCCGCTTCTTCCTGCTTCCACCATCACGGAGAACATTTGTAAATATTGTACAAAGGCTCGCGCCGCTGAACATACACCTGCCATTGTACAGAACACATTTGATAAGTTTTTTGGAAAGTTTTGAGTTCTGCTTTACGAAACCCATAGAGAACGTGGCTGGTACTGTGATGCAATCAGTGACGTACCCTACACACCGGTAGAC
This sequence comes from Lissotriton helveticus, assembly GCF_964261635.1. Classification (NCBI taxonomy): domain Eukaryota; kingdom Metazoa; phylum Chordata; class Amphibia; order Caudata; family Salamandridae; genus Lissotriton; species Lissotriton helveticus. The sequence continues at coordinate 689,844,253 of NC_136059.1, read as the reverse complement.
GTTTTGAGTTCTGCTGATCAATAGACTGAAGCATGCATGACCAGTGACATCTGCAAACAGTATATATAGCCTAATCATGTATACTTTTTTATGCAAGAAAATTCGTTTTTATTCAAGTAGTTCATAATTGAATTGTGCCCTTTTCTCCCCAGTTCACATTGAAAACGGGTTATTCTAAAGTGTACTTTGACGAGTTATGACCAAATTAGCGCATGCCAACTTTGAGGGAAAGGTGGAGGAGGGGTCTGCTGGCCACCACTGTCCGACTGAGCAGAGCTACGTGCATTTCTAAAAGAATAAAGTATCGGGTGCAAAAACGCCTGAGTAGACATCTCAATCTGCCTCCAGCCGCCTCTTTTGTTCTGCATTGTTTGCGCCGTGTTACAACACCTTGGAAAGTGGCCTGGCAGGATCCCGGCTGACAGCCTGGTTTAAAGTGTCTGCTATCAGTGGGATTAGCGCGGACTGATTAAACAAATTAGTTCCACGCTTCACTTGAAAATGGAATTCTAATCAAATCAAGGCTGTATTGGTTAAACATTTGTGTCGGGTTACTAGCACCTGTGTCTATGAAAGGGTTGCCTGTACAACAGCAACATTGGATACGCAGATTTTTATCATCATGTTTCGGGGGCGGGCCCTGGGGTGTAACCAGTGATCACAGATCACAGGAGGGGGCCCTGGGGTGTAACCACTGATCACAGGAAGCAAGGCGTTGTGAGGGCTTCAGTGAAGCAGATGCTGGGGCTGTTTTCCCAGGTGTGCTACGCCGGGAAAGAAACGTCATTTGGCCTTTGCAGTTGCTAATATGGACTGTATACCTGATACACCACAAGTCCGATTGCCTTCCTGTCTGGGAATCCAAGTAGAAACAAGCAGTGGCAAAGCCAAATAGGTCTGTTTTGTTGGCCAGGTGTTGCTGTGGCCATTTTGAAATTATTTGACTTTGACAATGCTTGAAACGCAATTCAACAGGCATTGGCAAAGTCAAAAGGCTGAGTGTGCTGGTGCCTGATAGCAAGTAGCATTAGAGAGGCAGTAGGGGCACTTCCATCAGTGCTTACTTTGAGCCAGTGGTTTCGAGTGCTTGGCATCGCCACCTAATGGTCAACACTGATGCTTGTGACAGTCTGCACAAGGTGATGCTGTCTGGATAATTTAGAGGTGACCACAACAATAGGTAATTATTAATTTAATTTACACGAGAAATGACTATTACCTTCTGCCAAAGAAATTCTTATAGCTATGGAGGCTTGAAATAGTCAGAATTGTCACACTTGTAGTAGTGTAATGGTTAGCAGTTGTGTTGTTACTGCCATTAGCAACGCTGGCAGGGGCAAGGGGTGATGTAAGTTACAGTGGCCTCCTAACAAGAAGAGCCTTGGCACTTATTATTATAATTATCTTTATATAAGGTCGAACGCTGCACATCCTACACTGGGGCGTGGGGCTGGGAGCTCGGGGTGTGGAGTGGGACAGAGTCAGTTAGGGTCAGGTTAGCAGCAGAACAGTGGAGTGGCTACCACAGGAGATTACTTAGAGCCCTTGTAAACTTCTACAAAATGCCATGGCTTTGAGGACAACAAGCCAGCCAATGGAATAGTTTAAGAAATGCCAACAACCGAATACTGAAGGGGCCTGACCTCTGTGTACTTAAGTGTGTAGGTCACATGAGGCTTCCAGCAGAAATCTACCATTGGCTGTAAGCAAGATCTAAAAAGAGAAAATTGGGATAGAAGCCTGATGAAATGCTAAATGAGTAATTTGTTAGAAAACTAAGTACTTGTCTGATTAAGGATTTACAAAGTAGGACTACGTTTACATTCAAGAAAGTGCATAATGCGAGCCCAAAAACAAACTCAATCCAACACCCTTGACATGCTATCATCTAAAATGTTTTAACATAAGGTGATTCCTTTGCATATCATCTGAGTATACAGAGGCCAAGATGGGGGCGGGGGGGGGGGGGTGGTGGTACAATTTGAGGAGATATGTCAATGGGTCCTTCAGAGGCAAGGCTGCAAGTAAATACATTCACTTAACCTTTTCATCTTCTCATCATCATACTAGCCAGACACCCTCGGACAGCATCAGTGAACATTATAACAAGCAATAACCAGCTCTCCCTATCGCAGACTGAGCACCTGTCATTTCTATAGACCACACTTTACGTTGGAGTGCGATTCTTTGTTCACTGCCATAAAAAAAATGTAGGCCCTATGTTCTTGAAGTACTTACAATTCTGTTACAAACAACCCCTGCTTAGGGTTTTGCTGAATGGGATCCTGTTGCTCCAGTTTCCCACTGGGAGGGGCACCCGCCAGGGGTGCCCGCTATTACTGCTCTTTGTGGTAGGGATAGAAATGATGATGATAAAGTGGTTCAAGATAGATGCTATCATTCAGAGATTTCAGTGTGCTGGTGGTATGGACAACCAGGTATACTTGTGTGGCAATAATTGTTGTTGTATTTGAACAATCTTCAATGGTCCAGCTCTAAGGCATTCTAGATACTCAAGGACAGATTCATTAATAGTCAATTGGTGCTGCATTGCTTGAATAGAAGTTGCACTGTGTTGTGCAACTTTATTTTGGCATGGGCTGCACCGTATTTACTGAGCATCTCGCAAGCGCAATGCAGCATAACATAATTCATCATGCTTGGCGCAAAGTGTATATGCGTGGCACAACAAGACATCCTTTTATCGCACTGCACTTTCAGAACTGATAAAAGTCTTATGCATACTGGGTTGTTGAATGCTACAAGATGGCAAGCCAGTAAGACGCTACTAGCTAGGAGGTCACTTAGCAACACAGAGAGGGACTCAGGAGACTACAGAAAAAGAAAGATTACCTTTATCCAGAAGGAGAATGAGATTAGACTTCTGAGTTGAAAAACACCAAGAACAATTTCTGGTTGTCACCTCAAAACTCCCACTACCTAAGAAAGCTACCCTGTGGCGGGTACTTATAGAAAAAGTCAATGTTGTGGCACCAACATGAAGGACTGTGGAGGAATGTAAGAAAATGTTGCATGACCACAAGCTCAGGACTAAGAAGAAGCAGGCGAAGAACTTGAGGGCTGCATTGGCAACTGGTGGCGGTCCTAAAATCCAGGAGAAGTTGACATCTATGTGCAGGTGGGTGCAGTCATTAGCCGTGAATGGATGTCAGAATCAAGGGCACAGATAACCGCCATCCTTGAGGACACCATTGCATCTCATGGTAAGCTATGTCAGCAATCAATTCATACAATATACTCAAGTTTTATGTTTTTTTTAAATCTAACAGTAAAATATATTATTTTGGCACATGTTTAGACTGGTGAGACATTGGGCATGCTGGGTTTACTGGGTCTCAACTGTGGAAGTAGTATTTGTGTTTTTCTGATGTCCTGGAGTCTGTTCTACCAAGGTTTTCTAAGCACCATTAAATATGAAATGTTATGCGATTTACTTTCCTTCATCATTTCTTGTTTAAATGTGATCATTGTTGTAGTGTCTTGCGAGTTTGTATAATAGAACCCTTTTGCTTCCTCCCAGACTCCTTAGAGCTGTGACCTAAATGGCTGTGGTAGACGCTATAATCGTAATTACCTAGGGACACATTTCCTTGGCTTTATGCTGGTGAAAAGTCATAAAAAGTCATGCTAATTAGTGCAAAGTAATGACGTTTTTTCCTTTCTATAAGTTTTTAAGAAGTAAAAAAAATAGCACTTTGTGTTACTTTACATTTAGTGGACATTACATGGATGTTATATATGGGTGTACCAAAGTCACCACAAACTGATTTTGTCCGTAAAACCTAAATAGTAGCAATGTTAGGCAGGACTTTGTGACATAATAATATGCCTAATTTATTCTGACACAAAGAATGTTGAAGTTATTTGTTTTTTAATGTTCACACTTCGCCTGTGTCTGCAATGTTCAGCATGCATACCAAGTTTGAAAGTTATTATCTTAGGTCTTACCCATGTATTTTGTACTTGAAAGGTCCTCTTCCAGTACAAAATCTTTTTAGTTCTATGTCCAACATAAAAACTGTCTCAGCAACAGAAGGCAAACATATAGGGTGACCCTGCAGAAAGGGACAGTTTCCAACAAATACTCACTTTCACCTCTGCTTGAGTTTTTATATGCTTAAGCTTTTTGGAATATGCCAAATTGAACCAGAGCTAGTTATCTTGCTTCAGAACGGTTTAAGTGGATTCACAATATCTAAATATCACAGGTCTTTACATCTTGTATGTACTCTTGCTTAAACATTTATTCAAGCATTTTGAAAATATGCAATTTTATTGAAAGTAATAGAAATTGGAATGGTTTGCATGTCAGACATATATCAACTGCTTGTTCTGTTGATCAAAATGTGGAAACCTATTTTTTTGATTTCACTTGTTGTAAGAAATCTGCCTTTTCTTTATGGTCGCCCCTTATTTGTTGCCTTTTGCTGGACCCTAACTGTTTTCTGGCTAAAGAAATCTATACACATCAACTCCACCAACCAGTGGTAAAGTGCTTGTGCTCTCACTTTCTTTTCTTTTTATTTATTTTTTATTTTTTATTAAACTGTTGCTCAGCACACGCTGACCGATACGAACATGTAAAATCTTGACTTGCAGTGCAAGGATAGGAGGTCACGGCATATTCAGTGTCCATTAAAGTCAAATAAACAACAAAGGCAGATCTTGGCACGGTTCAAAAGCCCATTCAAGCCCCTTCATTAACCTGGGTGTGTTCTTCCAGGGTGCTCCTTCATTGGCCTCTATAATGCCCCATACTCTTTCTTTATGTCTTAGGCTTCCCGACTTTGATAGACCACTTTCTCAGCTTGTTGACACCAATCCATGTCCGCCTTCCAGTTCACCACCCTTGTAGGATGATCTGTTCCCCACACCTTTGCTATTTGCCTTTTTGCCAATCCAGCCACCAGCATCAGCCATAGTTTGTGGTATTTGGCCCATACCTCCTCCCCCGTCACACACAGGATATGCCACTGTGCCTCCAATGGGACATCTAGGCTCATGACTCGGGCCATGACCTGTACTACCTCGCATTTGTATTTTTGTATTTTGAGACACAACCCATAGTATGTGGACAAATGATCCCACTGAGATGCAGCCTCTAGCGCACAAGTCAGTCAGTGTCAGATGTATGACGGAATTCCGCATGCGTTTTTCACGCATGCCTTAGGAACTCCGTCATGTGAATGAATCTGTCTTCAGCACGCATTTGTTCTGCACGCAAGTTGTTTTAACGACTTGCCTTAGGGGGGTGCTGGATATTGGAATAGTTTAATTTACTATTTCAACTCCAGTCTGCGCAACAGTAGGGAAGGTGTTGGACTTTAATTCCAACATCACTCCACCATTGCGCCCCCGAAAGTAAGTCGTTTTAGCGACTTGCATGCAGAACGATTGTGTGCTAAAGATGCATTTGTTCTGCTGCCAGCGCTGTGAAGGCACAGCGTGGTTCCGGCTTTGTCCTAAAAGACGTTTCCCCTTAAACACATCTCCTAAGTCGGTGCAAAACTGTTCTAGAGGAATAGGATCTGTAGAGGATCCTCAGCTGTATCAGGCGTAAGCAGACACAAATAGCTATTGCGATAGGGCTCTGGAGTGCCTTCACCAAATCATCGTCTTCTAGTAGCCCCAAATTCACCTCCCACACCTCCCTTAGGGCTCCCAAAGGATTTGGAGCTTCCTATAGGTTAGAGAGCTGGCTTTGTCTATCATAGGATCAAGCAGTAGTCTGTCCTCCAAAGGCATGGATTCTGGCAGATGTTACCCTTACAAGACATGTCATCGCAATGCATGCCCCAACTGCAGATAATGAACCTTTCATTGTCTGTCATCTGATACTCTGCCCACAAGTCTTCAAATGAAATCAATGCCTTGTGGAATCCCTTCAAGTTCCCTACCTCCCACAGCAGGTCCTCATGCAAAGTATGGACCACCGTCTGAGTGCGGGTTGGCAGCTTTCCTTCCTGCCTCTTTCAGTATAATACTGCTGGGAGCCTCGTCTTCCCTTTGCCTACTGATCCACCAGATATGGGGTTCGTCTCTATCCATGAACACCAAGTCCTTGAGTGTAATCAGTTGGGTTGTCCAATAATAATTCTGCATGTCCGGGACCACCAGACCCCCTCAAATACCTCCCTCTGGAGATTACGTAGTGCTACTGATGAACTTCCCCATCCCATAGAAGTATGCGCAACTTACTGTTAACCTTCTTGAAGAAGTCTATTGGTATTTTGTAGGGGGTGTTCTGCATGATAGCTAGCAAGCGCAGAAGGGCCATCATCTTAAAGAGGACAGCTTTACCCATCAGGGATAGTGGGAGCTTCCTCCAGTGGGCCACATTGTACTGCAGTTTTTCAAGCTGCAGGAGTAAATTCTTAGCCAGAAATACGTCTGCATTTCTTTCGATGTGGATGCCTAAATATCTGAACCCATCTTTCACCATCAGGGCTGTATACCTGGATGACAGAGCAGGAATGTCCCCAGTAAGGGGAAAGATCAGGGACTTATCCCAATTAATTTGATTTCCAGAATAGCTACCAAACAGCTGGAAGATATACAGCAGCCTATCAACCATCAGGTGGGGCTGCGCAGCATATAGCAGTATGTCGTCAGTGTAGAGGGAGATTCGTTCTTCCCAGTGTACCTCTCTTGCAATGCCCTGTACGAGCAGGTACTGGTGGACCCAGGCCACCAGAGGCCCAAGCGCCAATGCAAATATCATTGGTGACAGTGGGCATCCCTGCCTCATGCCCTTGTGCAGGGCAAATGAACGGGACAGTGTACCTTTAACCTGTACTCTCGCTATTGGATCTCAATAGAGAAGTCTGATCCACCACAAAATCATGGACCAAATCCTAATTTAGTCAAGGCCGTGAACAGATAGGGCCACTCAAAGCTGTTGAATGCCATTTGAGTGTCCAGCAACAGCTGTACGGCTTTCTCCATTTGTTGGGCTGCGTTCATGTGTAGCACTCTGTATAGCACCTGAAATGTAATTGGGTGCTTCTGTGGGCCATAAATTCTGATTGGTCAGGACAGACCAGAGAGGATATCACTATCCTTAGCTTGTACGCCAAGGCCTTGGATTTCATGTTCAGATGTGATTTGGGCCTATATGAACTACATTCCTCAGGAGGCCTGCCTTTATTTGGGATAGCCACAATAGCTGCCAGCCTCTAGGCGTCTGGCAGGAAACCCTCCATCCTGGCTGCCTGAAACATATTTGGCATAGGCTTCGCTACTTTGTCTGCTATACCCTTGTATAGTTCTACAGGCAGGCCATTAAGGCCCGCAGTCTTTCCAGATTGCAATTCTCGGATGGCCCCCCTCTATTTTTTTGGGCATCAAGTAGATAGAGTAGGGAGGGAGAGATCCCTTAGAAGGTCAGCACAGTCGTCCCCAGACCTATCAGAACAAGACATGTATACTGCCTCATAATAGGCCGCAAATGCCTCTGCTATGTCCGGCCATATTGTGTGGGTAGTCCCACCAGGATGCTGGATTTCTAGGAGCCAGTTTCTCTCCTTGTCCCTCTTTTCTAACCAAGCTATCAGTTTGTTTGCTTTCATCTCCTACATCATAGAGTCTTTGTTGTGTCACTATTATGTGTGTTCGGGCTGTATTTGCAGCTAGATCCCTGAGCTCTTGTTGTTTAAGGCAGAGTTTATGACCCAGGGGAGAGCTTGGCATCCCCTTCTGCGATACCCAAGACTCTAGTAGAGTGATCTCCCTGTCGAGCTCTTTGCATCTTAATCATTGGTCCTTCCTTTTCCCACCTATCAGAGTCTGAGCATGGTCCAGAATTACTGCCTTGAAGGCTCCCTAGAGGATGCAGTCAGAGTCAACAGTCCCCTCATTCTCCTGAAAATATTTATCTGTCTGTTCCCTTATCTTGTCCGTGAATGATTTGTCTTTCAGATGCCATGGATCTATTCTGAGAGGCAAGGTGGTGTCACTGGGAGGGCCCGGCAGCAGTAATTCCTTCGGGCAGTGGTCCTAGATGCCCCGTGGTCTATGCCTTTCAATGCAAAACCGGCTTGCGTGTGTGCCGTGGGTGAAAATATGATCTAAAGAGGATTAGCTGCTGTGTATGACAGAAATGTGTGTGAACTGTCACCCTGTGGGATTGTGTTCCTGCCACAAATTTACCAGCCCCATTGTGTCCTCAAAGTCCCGCAGTGGGCCAGGGCAGACACCATGGGGGATCGAGATATCCTATGCATTTCTGAGTCCAGTGTAGCATTAATGTCAACCCCCAGTATTAGAGTGCCAAGTGGTATTTTGAGCAGTAGGGAGCTGAGTGTTGGTAATGTGTCAGCGTGGTGCCTGGGAGGGATGTACACCGAAAATATGTTGTGTGTGCGGCCTTGCTACAATCCATTTTGGCATATATATCTGTCAAGCGCTGCGTTTTAGATGGTGCTAAATTTAGCTTCCTAGCTCCAACGCAGGCACTCTTGCACCATTGTGCTATGGTGCCTGCATTGCAGGGTAAGATTGTTTATGTGCAGGAAGGTAATTCTGCAGCACACATAGGAGTTGCACCTCGGAATTATTTTTTTAGGATTATTTGGGGCAGAAAAGGACACCTTCCTGTACATAAACAATCAATGGCATTTTGCTGTTTCTATGTGTGCTGCACATCTCAGCACACATAGAAACAGCAAAAATGAGGAGAAATAAAGCATTTCTACTCATTTCATCATGATAATACCAGGTTTTCCCATAGTCATAATTTTGTCGCTGCCCCATATTTATACCACCCTTGTAAATATGGGGCAGCATCAAAATCAATGGCTGCTGTTGTGGAACACCCACCGCAAAACCCATTGCCCACCCCTTTCAAGCTAAGTATAGCATGAAAAGGTGCCTTATTTACAAGATAACGTTACTTCACATTAAGTGGCTTAATGCTGCCTTATAAATAAGGCAAAACCCATTTTGCTACGACAACTTCAAAAAAAGTGACGGTATGGTGGAAATAGGGGCTTGTAAATATGTCCCTAAGTCTGGGGCATGCCTCTGAAGATACTGCAGGACTATGGTACGTTTGATTTTATTACAGAGGCCGTCAACGTTTCATGTTACAACCTTCAAAGCTGACATCGCTCGGGACTCCATGTGATGTCTAATTGAGGTGTGACTCACCCCCGAAACAGGTGGAATACCTCATACCCCCACTACCAAATGACCATCTTCCCTATTCCCTGTAATCTAGTGTAGCAGCGCTAAAGTCAAGAAAACCATGCAATCTAAACATTGTATAACAGCAAAATTGAATTCCCCTAAGTAACATCCCTACCCTCCTCTGTAGGCTTTAAACTGCCCACTTCCCTAATTTGTAGAGTACCTGTCACCCATACAAGTCATCAAAACTAGGGTTGGCCTGCACCACAATATCCAGCCTGAAAGTGGTACATTATACCCCATTAGCATAGCATAGTGTCTTCTGAACTGCAATATGAAAGTCTCAGTAGTCAGTTCCTGATCTTGTTTCTATGAGTTTTACCTTCTTGGTCCTCAAGTTTTGTCGCCATAACCTAATGTTGTTTTGTTAAATACTGGACTTGCTCATCCACCTTTTTGGATGTGGACTGTAGCTGGTTAATGTGAGTTTCTGCTGCGGTGACCTTTACTATCATCTTTTTAAATCTGCCCTAAGGAGAGTTACGTCTACTGCCAAGACATCTATTTTGGGTTCCAGGGCGTTCTTTAGGTCGTGGATGGCTACCATTATGGTCCAGGGAGTGCTCCACCTCCTCTAAATGCTCAGCGACCAGCGCAGGCGCATCTGTGGACTGTCTGGGCACTGTGTACTTGTCCATCTTGTTAGACCGAGTGAAGGGTGTCCCTTTGGACCTCACCATAGCCCCAAAGGAGAGGCAGTCTCCCTGTCTGGTCTTTTACTCCACCACAAGTGTGTTATACCACTTCGAGCCACCCCCCTTGAGCGATGGTTGAAGATACGGGCTATTATCGTCCGCGGAGGACCACCGTTCTAGGCGGTAGTATCGATGCCCTATGTGCTCGTTCGACAAAAGAAATTTGGGACACTATTGGTTCGCAAGTTTTTGACTACGAGGTCCTCAAGAAAGAGGTCTATGCCAGGTCCTTCCAACCTTGTTTCTACGAGCTCAACCTTCTTGGTCCTCAGGTTATGCCACCATAACCTCATGTTGTTTTGTGAAATACTGAACTTGCTCGTCCAGCTTTTTGGAAGTGGACTGTAGCTGGTTGATGTGAGTTTCTGCTGCAGTGACCTTGAAGAACCGGATTATCCCACTTACTGGGTCTCAGCGGCGGGGGAACCGCCCAAGCCTTCCATACCCTTCATACGTAGTAAAAGGAGACACAGGAGCCTTCGTCTGCAGGAGGACCCAGATTTATTCAAATAGCCCGGGCTATGGAACAGAGTCCCAAGCTCGTCAGAAAAAAGACAGAGGAGGCTGCTGCTTTACTCCGCTGCTTACAAGCCTTTTATACTTTTTCATTCTGATCTTTTGGCTGTTAGTTCATTGTTCAATCAGGGCAGTGTTTGCAGTTGATAACCAGATCCAGACGATGTTTGTAGATGGTGACCTGATCAAGGCTTGGTACACAAATCATTGTTCACTCAGTTTGATCAAAGCTCGGTCTTTCAGGTCATTGTCCACTCAGCTTGATCAAAGCCCGGTCTTTCAGGTCATTGTTTAATAACCCTGATCAAGGCCCAGCAGTCAGACCATTGTCCAGATAACCAGATCACGGTGTCAAGGATATTTACCAGGCCGGGACCAGGAGATGGAAAACAAATCATTTACACAGGGTGTGAGTGTCTCATGGCTTTCTGGTGAACTGCAAAGAACAGGGTTGGGGGGCTTGGATGGGCGACAGTTCCTGGGCAGAAATGCAGGTTGCAAGATGATTGTTGTCGTGTTAGTTAGATTTTCCTCAGGCATCAGCAGAAACGACCAGGTGGGTCGTGTGGAAGTGTTTTACACGAGATGGCAATGAAAAAGCAATGGAGTCCCGGTACAAATGATGCCGATCAGAAGAACACTTTTCCTCAGGCCCTCCTTTTGCCATTGAGTGGCTAATACTTTAAGAAATGTCAATGTTCATAAGGCCATCGGTTTCTTGTTGGAGCATCATCATCATATTGGTGTTGTGAATGTTAGAGGGTGGAGGCTTGATGGTCTGGACACACATTGTACAGAGCACTGGCAGACACTGAAAGCACAAACAGCAGGAGACCAGGACAGTTACTCCCAAGGCAAGGAAGATGAGGATCCTCCACACCCAGTGGGAAAGGAGGCCACAGATCCAGCCTGTGAGGGACCAGTTGCCTTCATCCAGATGAATGTCGGAAGTAAGGCGATGCAGACGTTGGATGGCATCGTACACTGTAGTGCGTTGTCTGGGATGTACACGCAGCAGCTGGAGCCGATCAATTTACACACACCACTACGATCAGCAAGGATGAGTTCTAGGACCATTCTGTTCTGGAGCATTATGAGGCGGTCCCCTGCAGCTCTGCAGTGATGTTGGAGAGGGCACCAGCTGTTACTGTGATGGTGGCTTCAAGGACCCTGGTCAGTCCTCGTACAGCCCGACAGTTGGCCATAGGGCCCCAGAAAGGAAGGAAACCTTTATAGAAGTCCTCGGTTTCCTGGCCTGCTGTATCCTCGGCTGATATGACGCCCCTACGTGAGCGGCGCAGAGCGCCCTTCATTGACAGGTGATAACCTCCATGGGTAGAATACGTTGGTGGAAGGAGGAAGGGCAGATAGCAGGTACCATACCAGTTATGGGGGAGCCAAGTGTAGGCGGCAGTGCCACAGATGAAATAGGTGTTGGGGATGCCACCAGCTTCGGAGGAGATGTGGAGTTTAAAGCTTTTGTGATATCACACGTACTGGTACCAACTTTCTTAGTTCCTAGGCCATGAATGCAGACACCGGCTTGCACATTTATGACATTCACAGTGTCTCGTTCATCAGGCAGTATCCTTCTTGTGTGGAATCTGGAAAATGTTCGTCGATTAGTTGAGTTGAATACTACCATCTCACTGAGTTCATCTGGGGATAGTGGCGTTGTGGATGAGCTGGTCGGGCAAAAAGGAGCATTGACATGGCCAGATCTGTTCCGCCAGAAGTCATCCCGAAATGTTCCAGGGGCAGAATTGGCAGTACCATTGACAGTGTAGGCCTCCTGTATCAACATGCACCATGCAAGACAAGACCCAGAGATGGAAAAGGGGTAGGGAAAGAATGGGACAGGGCGTATCATGGAATGCGGCATCAGTCCACAAACCCAGCAGTTGGAAGTGTTCATGATCAGCTGGTGATGATGCAACATTTGGATGAAGGTGTTATTGAAGAATTCTGCACGGCAGGGTAATTCGTGGGCTGGTAGCGTGAAATACTGGTGTTCTGTAGGGGTCGGGGTAGGAGTTGCTGAGGCCACAGGGTGGTAGATCAGTAACAGCCAACCAAGGATAGACAGGATGAAGGAGACAAACAGTGTTACCACGGTGGCCATGAAGTATTTACTATGTCGGAGACTAACAAATTGTTTCTGGATTCTGATGTTTTGGACGGCAGCCATTGTGCTAAGCCAGGGACCTCTAGTGGCTGTCTGTGATTGGTGGTTGCTTCACTGGGCGCAGGTGCCAAGGGCCCTAGCGTACCTTAGTCTGACACACCAGCACTACTCTCAGCCGGGGAAGATCACAGCCGTACAGCCTATAGGCACTTGGTGAAGTCAAGGGCAAGCCTTCCCTTGGGGGGCGCAAGTTATATCGGTCGGAAATAGGGACAGTATGGTCGGGAAACAATTATTCTTGGTGCTGAGCAGAGTTAAGGGAGGGTTCCACCCTTCCTTTCAGTATGCTGTCAATCTCTGCTTCCGTAGATGCAGAATGCAGTCTGGCATCGGTGAATGGGACAAAAGTCGGGACTGTTTCTGTTTCTGAGTCTCCTTGTCCTTCCCTCACCCACTGATCATAGGGGATGGGCAGAGGCACACGCCTGCAGTGCGACGAATGCGCCCAATTCTTCCGACCTTCAACTTTTATGGCGGTGCGGGTGGCCAGCAACACCTGACGGGGCTGTGTCCAGCGGGGTTCGAGGCTCTCAGTCCGTTGAAAGTTACGGATCAGGACCCAATCACCAGGTTGGATAACGTGTCCTGGGCCCTCGCTTTTGTCAGGTATGGCCTCATGCACCTGGTGATAAAGAGTACGAAAGGTATTAGTCAGACTGTACAGATAATCAGTTAATATAGGGTATTCAACATCAGACAGTTTCACGGGACACCCCATACATTGGCAGGCCTCCCGAACACAATTTCATGGGGGGATAGCCCTATCCTGGTGTGGGCCGTTGTTCTTGTGGACAGTAGGGCTAAGGGCAGAGCATCAACCCAAGTAACACCTGTCTCGGCTACTATTTTGGCCATTTTAGTTTTTAGGATGCCATTGTATACCTCCACTAGACCTGCTGACTGGGGGTGGTTAGCAGCATGAAATTTTTGTTTTATACCCAATGCTGTACAGACATATTCCATAATTTGAGCCGTAAAGTGTGTCCCGTTGTCACTCCAGACCAAGCGGGGCAAACCGAATCGTGGGAGGTACTCTTTTAATAGCACTTTGGCGGTAGTGATAGCAGTGCAGTCTTTGACGGGGTAGGCCTCCACCAATCGGCTGAAGGTACAGACCACTACTAGGACATATTTCAAATTGTTACATCGGTCCATCTGGATGTAATCCATTTGGAGGACTTCAAAAGGAAAGGTGGGGGAGAGAATCCTCCCTTAGGAGTAACTGTGCCTTTTTCTGGGTTATACATTAGGCAAATCATACATGTTTTAACCAGCTTTTCAGCATATGCTGGTATCGTAGAGTTGTACCATGTAGGTTCCAACAGTTTAATATCCCTTTTGCACTAATGTGAGCAGGACCATGGGCCATTGTAACTACTGGTAGCACGTGACTGTCAGGTAACATTCATTGTCTTTCCATAGTCGTACGGACCCAACAACCATCAATTCCCTCCTTTGCTAATTGCTCCTTCCACACCCTTAGTTCCTCAGGAGTAGTATGAGACTGAATATCAATCACACTCTGTACTGTGTTTTCAACCATGCCCTCGTCTGCCACCCACCTAGCGGGACCTCCTACATACATTCCTTCCTTTTTCCTAAGAGCTGTTTGTCTGGCCATCTGGTCAGCCAGGGCATTGCCTTTTCCAACATCATCTGTCACTTTCTTATGGGCCTTACATTTTATAATGGCCACCTTTCTGGGGAGTGTCAGGGAGTTTAACAATCGGTGAATTAGGGGGCCATGTTGAATCTGGGTCCCATCTGGGTCCCATGGGAAGTAAGGAAATTCCTTTCTTTCCTTAACCTCCCGAAGTTGTGGGCCACCCCGAAGGAATATCGGCTGTCAGTATAAATATTTACTGTCATCCCTTTGCTTCACTCACAAGCTCTAGTGAGGGCCACTAATTCTACTGCTTGAGCAGAGCACTGCGGAATCTGAGCTGTTTCTACTACTCGCCCTAATGTCGTGAGGGCGTAGGCGGCTGAGGTGTTACCATCTGGCCCTCTCAGACATGATCCGTCCACATACAGTGTACCTTCTGGTTCTGCTATCGGGGTGTCCTGTAAGTCAATCGGTCCCTTTGTCTCCTCCTCTGTCCTTAATATGCAGTCATGTGGGTCTAAGCGGGCATCCTGAGTATTCAGTGGGAGTAATGTGGCGGGGTTTAGTACAGTACATCTTTTGATGTTAATGTGGCTGGCAAAGAGTGTCAGTTCATATCCTTTTAGTCGTGCGCTAGTGAGGTACTGTGTCTTTGTGTTATATAGGAGGGTATCTACAGAATGGGGGACCATCAGAGTCAGGGGGGAGTTCTTGACAATCCCAGCACTCTGACGGACCATGAGGGCGGTCGCAGCGGTCGCCCGTAGTCATCCTGGGAGAGCCCTTGCAACAGGATCTAAGGTGGCTGAAAAATAGGCACATGGCCGATGGTGACCTCCGAACATCTGGGCCAAGACAGCGCATGCACAGCCGCCTGTCTCATGTACAAAAAGAAAAAAATATTTGTTATAATCAGGAGTACCGAGGACTGGAGCAGTACACAGAGCCTTTTTTTAAATCTTGGAAGGGCTGTGCATGCTCTCTAGTCCATGGAAAGGAACTGTCTGATATGTCTTTAGTGGTGAGGGCAAGAAGACGTTTGACCATGGCCGAAAAATTGGAAATCCACTGTCTACAGTATGAGGTTAGGCCTATAAAGTCTCACACCTGCTTTTGTGGTCGTGGGGCCGTCATAGCATTGATAATGGCTTCATGATCAGTGGTGAGCTGCCTTCCCTCCTTCGAGAGGAGATGACCTAAATAGGTCACCTTCTCTTGACAAAACTGAAGCTTTTTCAAAGAGACTTTGTGATTATGGAGGGCAAGGTGGCGTAACAGAGAGTAGCTTCTTTACATGCTGGGGCAGAATTTGCAGCAATGAGGAGGTCATCTACATATTGTAATAGTGTGGAATTATCAGGGAGTTCCAAGAAATCTAGTTGACTTTTTAGGGCTTGACTATAGATACTGGGGCTCTCGGTGAAACCTTGAGGGGCACGGCAGAATCTAAAGCTCCGCCCACCAAAAGAGAAACCAAAAAAATGTCTGCTGTCAGGATATATAGGAATGCTGAAAAAAGCATTCTTCAGGTCCATGACAGAAAAGTGCGTTGCGTCAGAAGGGACCATTATTAAGAGGGCTGTAATGTCGGGGACAACAGGATATTGGGATATTGTTATTTTGTTAAGGGCTCTCAGGTCAATCACGAATCGGTATATTTTAGGGGAGAGAGCATCTCCATTTGTCTTTTTAAGAACGGGAATAATGGGACTGGTACAGATATTGCCACGTGTTTCCTCCACTACGCCCTTGTCCATTAATTCAGATATTATTGTTAAAAGGGCCACTTCTCCTTCCGTGGGCACTCGATACTGCCGGAGGTGGGGGAGAAGTGCCACTGGCTGGATGCGTACCACATGAGGGGATATGTTGAGACACCCTACATCAGTGTCTGATGATGCCCAGAGGGAGGATGGTAAAGACTGTAACTCTGGTGGGAGGGGACCGGACAGGTACATATAGGAAGCTGTGGTGGGAGAAATTGTTAGGGATACACCTTGAGGACTACATGATATGGTTGCATACAGAGCTTTCAGTAAATCCATTCCTAACAAGTTTTCACTGCAACCTGTAGTAAGGACCAAGGGAGCGTCAACATATGCAGGGCCAATATCGAGATGAAGGGGTTCAGAGACAGGGCTGGTCACAGGTGTTCCTACAAAACCCACGGAGACATTCATATTTGCAGAAAGGGGTGCCTCCGGGACTGACAGACGTGCAATAGAAGACCTGGTGGCCCCAGTATCCAAAAGAAAATTCTGATCGATCCCCACAACTGACATTTGAACATAAGGGCCCCTTTGATCCACTGGAATTTGCACTCTGGTAATAGCCCTTTCCTGGCTGTCCTATGCTTGGTAGGACCCTGTCTCATCAACTTCATCATAATCATCATTGTAATAAGTGCGTGTTGCTTCATACCCATCAAACCCATTGGCCGGGCCCTGCCCGATGGGAGCGTCATCCCTGGGCCTGCGTTCTTTATCCTGTGGATGGGGCGAGCCATGGTCCCTAGTAGGCCTCCCCTCCCTGGGAGCGCGAGGCTGAGTCTTCCCTGATCGGATGTTTTCAGCTAACACAGGAACTCATCTATCCAATGGCCGTACACCTTACAATAAGCACACTGATCTGTTTGGAGGGTTCCCGTACGTTGAGGGATGGAGGGGGTAGACTGGCGAGCCCTCGGAGGGGGTTGGGGTTGAGGTCTGAAATTCCCACGGGCATCGGGACCTCGGGGAGGTTAAGCCTGCTGCAGAAGTGCCTTAGTTTTAAGATACCTAACCTTCTTATTTTCCTTATCTCTATCTTCATTCTCCCTATTCTCGTGATATTGTGCCATAGCCAAGATACCAGTCATAGTTTGGGCAGACCACGTACTTTCAACTTTCTTAAGCCTGGCGGAGATCTCAGGAAGGAAGTTGCTGACAAACTTATCGACAAATACTGGGCCAGAACCTGGGGTCCGGGGATCCAAACTACTATGTCCCTTGTATTCTGTTTCAAAATGGGTAAAGAAGTCAGCCACATTCTCATCTTTTCACTGCCTACAGGCGTTTATTTTATCCCAGTTAATGACAGTTTCCGGCAAAAGTGTTTTCATAAACGTTATTATTTTACCGGGCAAAGTCAGGATGGCAGCTCCTGGTTTAGTCCCTCCTACTCTTGCTTCTTCCATAGCCTCTAGGCCAGCACATTTACCTCCCAACGCTACTTCATGGTCAGTATGTCGAATTTTGTCCCAAATTTCAGTGGGGACAACTGTACCAAAAAGTAAATCTATATCCTCAAGAACGAGAGAACCTGCAGATATAATCTGACCTAATTCTCTGTAAAAGGCAGCCGGATTCTTCCGGGGATCTGGTAATTGTCCTTTTAACTGCATTACCTCTGACCTTTTCCAAGGAACATGAACCCAAAGCCGGCGCCAGTGTGCCTTAACAGCCCCTCAGCCATTAGTTTGGGCATCGGTAAGTGCGTTAACAAAGACAGGGGCCGCATCTCTCATTGGCATTGCTTTTTCTAGAGGGGTGTTGGGGAAAGCGGTCATATCACGGTAAGCCATTAAAGCAGACATAGTGCCAAACATCCCCTCTCCCTGAACATCGCCTCTTTTTATTTGTGACCTAAGGTCCATTAATCCGGTGGGTATCTGTATAAGCGCATTCTCAAATCTTTGCATGACCAGGGTACACATGTATTCAGCCCAGGTGGTCTGTTCCATAATCGTCCACTTGGAAAAGGTGGACCATATTTCTTTAAAGGCATAAATATTACCGTTACTTATCCAACATTCACACTGTTGCCTCTGTAGGTCATTTTCTCGAAGGGATGAAAAGCTGACTGCAGAGCGCAAGGAGGCCAGTCGGGAGGAATTCAACAATTTATATAAATCCTGCTTAACTGTAGACCACGTGGAAGTAGGAAAAGGGCGAGTAGGGGTAAAGCCGCAGGGGTTGGGCCGATGGAGACTTGTCATTCCCGCAGCAAGGACAGGGTTAGCGGGCGTGGTCGGTGTCATAGGAAAAATCGGTAGGGTTGGTGTGACAGGGAGAACAGTAAGAGGGGCAGTGGGGGCAGGAGTGGGATGTGGCGGGGGGACATGCGGGGTGTGAGGCGTCAGGGCAGGATACATTGGGGCATATGCAGGAGGGCTTTCTAGCATGGTATCAAGCAAGGAATCACCTTCTTCTCCCCCTACCATATGGCCCTTTCCTTTCTCCTCACGAGCTGGATAACACTTTTGTACCCGAGCCCCATGCTCCCTATCGGCTATTTCTACCGATTTTGTCATTTGATTTTGTAAATTTTCTCTGGCGTGGTCGGCCATTGACATACGTTCCAGTTTTCTTTCTTGAGCCTTCTGCTTTCTAGCTCTCTGCTCTATCTCCTTCCCCCAAAATTGGACAGATTCAAACATAGACCGGCTTGTTTTTCTTTTCATTAGTTGTTCCTCTAAGTTGGCGAGAACTTGCGAATTAGAGACGCCATAAAGTGGCCACCGTAATTCCGCGTTACTTTGTTTTGTATATTTTACCCAGAATGAGGAAAACATTATGGCAGAAAGGCCATGTTTAACATACATCGTATGGCATGGGGTCCCTTCTGGAGGAAGCAGACAAGCCGCCTCCAGCTGGGAGTCCTGCGTACACATACAACAACATAATCTCTTGAACTTACTACTGACTGGCATGCATGAAAACAGATAACAGACACCAGCGTGTTTTAAAACACACCTCGCTTGCCTGGCTTTTGCAAAAGTCAATAACAGCAGAATCATACAGAACAGACACCAGCGGGTTTTAAAAAACTCACCTCGCTTGCTTGGCTTTTGCAAAAGTCAATAACAGCTTGGCTTTTGCAGAAGTCAATAACAGAATCATACAGACTTGGTGTGTGACCAGTCCACCCTTACCTTACAGGGGTAGTTCTCTTCTGCAGACGTAGGGCTGTGTCCTGCTCCAGAAATTATTTGCTAGGGGACTCCAGCGAGAACGCGGTCATGTGGCCCAGACCGGGTGGGGAGGAACAGTGGGCGAGTCGTTTGGCTTACCGGATTGCAAGAATCCCTCGGGTAGGGTACCTCCGTCGGAGTCTCTCCGTGCACCTCCTCACATCCACCGGGCCTGACCTTCGTGCTCGTGGAGTCCCTATTCGGGCACCATTTGAAGAACCGGATTAACCCACTTACTGGGTCTCGGCGGCGGGGGAATCTCCCAAGCCTTCCATACCCTTCATATGTAGTAAAAGGAGACACAGGAGCCTTCGTCTGTGTCAGGTGTGGAAGGGGGGGGGAGGCTATTTGAAGGAGGAGGCACGGGTCCACTCGCTGGGTTTAAGCGGTACTTCTTTATTTCAGGAGTACAACAGTCATGAAAAACAGTTAAGTAAAGAAAGTGGTATCCGCAGGTCTTGAGAACTGATGAAGGAGCCCTTCTATGTTCGTCTCTTGCTGTTGTTGTTGTTGCCTTGCCTTCAGGGGTCCTTAGGAGAGCTCCCGTGAGGTCATAGAAGAAAAGAAAAGAACAAGACCCAGGGTTACGAGTGTCTCCTATTTTTCAGGTTTGACAGAGGAGGGGCGGGGAGTGAGGGATCACCAGGGGCTTTCACCAAAACAGTGTAGCAACAGGCTTCAAGGTGGGTGCTCGGGGGCGACCGTCGGTGTGGACCTAGAACAGCCACAACCCCTCCCCCCTTGTCCCGTGACCTCCCTCAACCACCCCTACCCGCTCCCTCCCCGTGAAGAGACGAGACCCCTTATCCGGTCCCGTACCTTGTATAGCCACACTTCTCCCAGTGAAGTGTGGCGGGGCGACTCGTGTCCTCGGTGGCCTCCTGGCGTTCCGGATTCCGTCGGTGGAGCGTCTCTCGAGCCTTCGTCCTGGTCACTCCTGGGCAGCTCGCGTGGTACGTTGGCCGAGTCCTCTCCTACTCTCGATCCGGCTTCCATGGACGCGCCCTCGCCTTCCGGGTAGTGCGCTATAATCTCCTTCCTCGATTCCGATTGGTCGAGGAGCGATGACGTCACCGCCGAGTTGCTGAGTTCCGGGAAAGCCCACGCAGCATTAAAGGGGCCGCAGGAATCCTGTGCGCAGGACGGAAAGTGACATGTGTTAGGGTCATCGCCCGTGTCCGGGCCGAGGGGGACCCCGTGACACATCCCACCCTCGGGATTTCCCCGATCGGGGGAAAGAGGGAAACGAGACAGAAAGTCAGCATTCCCTTGCTCCATGCCTTTCCGGTGTCGAACCTCAATTTGAAAAGGTTGAAGGGCCACGATTTCGTTGTAGCCATGTGAGTGGGGCATGGTCCGTATAAAGGATGAAGGGCCGACCCTCTAGATAGTACCTGAGCTTATCAATCCCCCAGCGAACAGCCAGACACTCCTTCTCAATAGTAGAGTAGGCAACCTCCCGAGGAAACAGTTTTCTGCTAATGTAGAGGATCGGTCGTTCACGACCCTCCTCGTCTTCTTGCGAAAGAACAGCCCCAATCCCTACTCCTGAAGCATCTGTCTGGAGGATTAAGGGTTTGTGGAAATCAGGGGATATTAACACTGGGGCTGTGGTGAGGATGGATTTTAAGGCCTGGAAGGCGTCGGTCTCTTTAGGAGTGGGAGCTGGTAACCTATTGGAGGATTGGGACTTTTTCAATAGATCAGTGAGGGGCCCTGCCATATCAGCGAACTGAGGAATGAATCTTCTATAGTAACCCACGAGGCCAAGGAAAGCTCTGAGATCCCTCTTGGTTTTTGGATAGGGAACATTCAAAATAGCCTTTACTTTCTCTGTTTGAGGTTCTAATACTCCATTACCCAGGACATACCCTAGATATTTGACCTTTCTAAAGGCAACTCGTGATTTTTTTGCATTTATGTGAAACCCAGTGGCCCTAAGACTCGTGAGGACGTTTTCTTGGTGTTTGGTATGGTCTTCCCACGTTTTACTGAAGACGACTATATCGTCTAAGTAAGCGGAGGAATATTGGTGGTGGGGTGACAACACTGTATCCATGGCCCTTTGGAAGGTTGCCGGAGCGCCGTGCAATCCGAATGGAAGGACTGTGAAGTGGAAATGACCACAGGGTGTAGAGAAAGCTGTTTTCTCTTGATCGGCAGGGTTTAGGGGAATCTGCCAATACCCCTTGGTGACGTCTATGGTAGTGATATAACGAGCCTCACCAAGGCGTTCTAGCAGCTCGTCCACCCTAGGGAGGGGATAAGCGTCTTGTTTGGGCACCCTATTAACTGCTCTGAAATCGATGGAAAACCGAATGCTGCCATCCGGTTTTGGAACGAGAACCACGGATGAACACCAGTTGCTGTGGGAGGGTACTATAATGCCGGTTCGCAGCATTTGGTTGATCTCTTCTTGGAAGGCACGACGTCTGGCTTCGGGGATCCGGTATGGTTTCTGTTTAACCACTACCCCTGGAGGGGTAGGAATGGAATGTGTGGCTATCTGTGTTTTCCCGGGTTGGTCTGAGAAGATGTCTGAGTACTGGAGCAGAAGAGAAAGGATCTCTTTTTGTGGTGCCTCTGTTAAGTCGGGATTGATGGGAGTGTCATAAACCGTGTGTGAGGTAGTGCTAAGGGTATGAACCGGTTGAGGTTTTCCCAACCATCTTTTTAACAAGTTGATGTGGTACATCTGTGTCTTAGAACCTTTGACTTGTAATAGGTAGGTGGTTCTGCCGAACTTTTTAACGATCTTGAATGGACCTTGCCACTCCTTTTTTAGTTTTTGGGTAGATGTAGGCAATAGGACTAAAGCCCAGTCACCGACATCAAGTTCCCTCCATTTCTTGCCTTTGTCATAAAAGGTCTTTTGTTTTGTTTGGGCTATGGCTAGGTGGTCATGGGCCATGGTTCGAAGCTTATGGCGACGGGTTTGAAGTTGTCGGGTATAGTCTAGTAAGGCCTCAGCCTCTTGGGCTCCTTCTTTTTCCCAACTGTCCTTAGTTATCTCCAACAGAGTTCTCGGGCTCCGTCCGTATAACAACTCGAAAGGGGACGTGCCTAAGCTGGCTTGTTTTTGGCTCCGAAGGACAAAAAGGGCTAATGGTAGTAACTGGTCCCAATTCCTGCCATCCCCAGACAAGAGTTTCTTTAGGGTGAGCTTTAAACTCCCATTGTAACGCTCTAACAGCCCATCTGTCTGGGGATGGTAGACAGAGGTTTTGATAGGAGTGATTCGGAGTTGGTTACAGACCTGCTTCATTAAACGGGATACAAAAGGTGTGCCTTGATCGGTAACGATCTCGCGAGGAAAACCCATTCTGGAGAAGACCTCGACTAGTCTTTGGGCAATGATGGTTGAGGTCACTGCCTTAAGGGGAAAAGCCTCCGGGTAGCGAGTGGCATAATCCACTAGGACTAAGGCGTACTGGTGCCCTCAAGCTGACTTGGGTAAGGGGCCTATGAGGTCCATCCCTATCCTATCAAATGGTTTTCCTATGATGGGTAGGGGGTTCAAGGGTACAGCAGGAGGAACATAGGGGTTACAATGCTGGCAGATGTGACATTCTTGACAATAGCGTTGAATTTGTGCGTACACCCCGGGCCAAAAGAAGTGCTGTAAAATGGCCTGCCCTGTTTTTCCAGCGCCTGTGTGTCCTGCTAGTAAATGAATGAATGAATGAACATGGAAAGGTGCCCCACCACTTACAGCACAGAGATTGTGCTTACAGGAGGAAAAAGAAATTGAGGAATTAATTGAGACGATCAAGACTAGTCCGGCAGTGACGGACGCCAAGGCACTTCTGGAAAAAATAGAGAAGGAAATCAGGACCTTCAAGGACAACACCATTAATGACAAGACTTTTAAATATGAGCGAGACGTCAAGTCATTCAAAATAGAGCAGGTATATCCTTTTCTAAAAGAGGACTATTACACACAACAGGAATCTCGTAGAGCGTTATCTACGTTTCAAGGCCGGTCAAGGAATCGGTTCACAACATTTTCGGAAACGTCTTCTTCTGATTCATCGAGCTCGGACAACCGTAATACAAACAAGAAACAGGTGGCTTTTTTAGACCAGGGCCAACAGCCCAAAACTCGCTTCAAACCACCATGGGAGATGCGAACCAGGAACCGCTCATACAAATCGTAGAGGGCCCTAGCACTGTGGTTAATCTGTCCAACAGACAATTAACACCAGATGAACATTCGGTCTTAGCGCTTGGTCTTAAATTTGTTCCTGGGCGCAAAACGGATTACACAAGGCTCAAATTAGAGGCGATTGAGTTTTGCCGCAAAATTCGTTTAAAAATATTTTTTGGGAATCATCCTTCATCGCCCTCCACAGAAGTCACTGGCCTACGGAACAAGTCCACCTTTGTCCCTAACCAAAATATTCCTAAAGAAGTCCTCGCATTTGAGCAGGTCCTGCTGTCATCGATCGACAAACTTGAGAAGGGTAGACATTTTGTACATCAAAACATAGGCCAAAAACAACAGGCAGCGATCAAAGCCCTCAAAGAAGACCATTCTATTATCATCAAACAGGCCGATAAGGGCGGGGCAGTGGTTGTGTGGTCTCGTGACCAATATCTAGCAGAAGGCAACAAGCAGGTGAATAATGTAACCTGGTATAGACGTCTTTCTGAGAACCCTGTCAAAGAGATCCAACGACTCATTGTTGATTCATTACAGGTGGGGTTGGATGGCGGCTTTCTGGGTAAAAAAGAGTATGAGTACCTCCTCAAAAAATTTCCCAGAACCCCAGTGCTCTACCTCTTACCAAAGATTCACAAGAGCCTTCAAGACCCCCCCAGGACGTCCAATTGTTTCTGGATGTGATTCTTGTCTTGAACCGCTTTCTCAGTATGTGGATTTCTTCTTGAAACCATTTTTACAGACAGTCAAATCATACTTACGTGACACAACGGATTTTTTGCAGAAGGTAGAAGACACTGAGTTCGACCCAGACACCCAATTGATGGTCACAATGGACGTAACCTCCCTCTACACGCAAATTCCACAAGAAGAAGCGCTAGAGGTGATGGAGATCTATTTGAATCTTAGAGTGAGGCCACATCAAGTGCCCACTTCCTTCATTTTGAGACTGGCTGAAATCGCCCTAAAAAAGAACTATTTTTCGTTCAATGGTGACTTCTTTATGCAGGTCAAGGGCACGGCGATGGGGTGTCCTTATGCCCCTGAAATGGCCGTACTGTTCATGGCCCAGTACGAGCAAAAATTTTTGGACAATAATAACCCCTTTGAACAGCATATCCTGCAGTGGTTCCGCTACATAGATGACGTCTGGCTCCTGTGGCAGGGGAGCCAGACCCAGCTAGTAGCGTTCCATGATTGGCTCAACAACAGGCATGCCGACATCAAATTTTCAATGGCCCAGAGTAATGAAAGGATGACCTTCCTTGATGTAGAAATATCAAACATCAATGGGGTTCTAAAATCATCCCTTTTCAAAAAAGACACTGATAGGAACACAATCCTGCACCACAGGAGTGCCCATCCGAGGAATTTAAAATCCAACCTTCCATATGGGCAATTGTTGCGCATAAGGAGGAACTGCTCTCACTTGGATGACTTCACGGCTCATGCAGCGACGTTTTGTCAGGAAATGCAAGCAAGGGGGTACCCTAAGAAACTCTTAAAGCACTCTTTCAAAAGAGCTCGCTTCACCCCCCGAGAAACGCTCCTACAAGTACGGTCCAAACCTACACTTGAAAGATTGGTCTGTGTTACTACTTTTGGACCCGACACAAACGCAGTCAGAAAAACTGTATTGAATAATTGGCATTTAATGGCAAATTTAGATTGTCCACTTCCGCGATCACTGTTCGCTTATAAGAGGAATCAAAATGTGGGACAACATAATTGCAAAACCAAGAATGTCGTGTACCTGGTGCAGTGCCCCTGCGACCAAATTTACATTGGCAAAACTAGACAACAAGTGAACACACGTATTTGCCAACATCGGTCACGAATTAAAAATAAAATCACGACTGCCCCAATGGTTGAACATTTCTTGACTGCCAATCATGATGCCAATGACCTTAGGTGGACGGTACTGCACACATTACGTCCATCACAGAATAACGCAGATCTGGATAGAATGCTCCTCAAAAAGGAAGCATATCTTATTCTGAAATTTAATAGTGTACGGAAGGGCCTGAATAGTCTGTCCGAAATTGCGAGACTATGATTCAGTTGTGCCTCCAGTCCTGTTGCCCGGACTGGTCCCGTCTCATTTCTTCCTCAGTAATACATTGCATGGAATTTTTCCAATAGCATTGCGCAGCATGAACTACAAATCCCACAAACCCTAGCACACAGCGACGTGCTTTTCTCCATGGCAACATCGGGGGCGTCCATCTTTGGATCCATGCAGAATGCTGGAAAGCCTCACCGAGTAACACGGAGGTAAGCATTGCTCCCGCGGCACTACGCCAATACCTTTTGTTCGCTCCCGCTCACCGCGCATACAAACTAACCCGGTCCCGCTTGCTTTTAGTGAATTGGAGCACGGATTAAACCGCATGTGTTTGCTATCGAAGTAAAGTTTGCCCGCAGAGCTAGACCCCCGCACCGAGCGATTGAAATTCGAAGGTATGCTTTTTGTCACTGATTTCAGTGTTTGTTGCTCTCGCAAACTGCAGCCACACATATCAATTCCGCACTTTTTATATATACAGTGTCTTGACTTCACCTCAGTGAAATTCCACAGAAGAACCCATTTTTTCAACCAAAGGCGACTGCCCCCGTCAAGCAGAGAATTAGGTGACGGTACGTGCATTTTTTAGTTCTTTTTTCAACCGAACTCTGCTTGTTACATGTTCTAGCTCCGCTAATGCAAATCCACCTCCTTGCAGGTAGTTCTGCCCCTCTGACTCCTCCTGGAGTCGTTCCAGCCTGCACTCACAACTGTCCCTCGAATTTGTTTCTGCTGAAGACCCGGTAGGTCCCCTTGCTGTTTGTCACTTCATAGGGAGCCCTGTCTTTCCAGTCCAAATACTCAAAAACGTTATTTCTTCTTTTAAATTTTACAGACAGAATAATTGTGCCCTGGTGAGAATCCAGAACATAATCTCCTGGATTCGAAACGCGCCGGCCAATTAGAAAAGGACAATTTGGAAACCAGCTTTCGCTGGCTGATAATTAATTTCGAATTTGCCTTCACGTTCCTTTCCCAATTTTCTTACTTTTTCACCAATTTTCTTGTGTTTAGCACAAAGTCTTATTCACTTGATAATGTGTTTTTCATTCATTACACTGTAAATATTACTGTCTGTTGCAAAACGTTTCCGCATTTAACTTTTTGTCAATAGTGAATATAATTTGTTTGATAACACGTTGTCGTGTAGATAAGCCACACTACATGTTGAATGTATATTGTATATATGTGTTTGTCTGTCTATAATAAGGTTGTTTTGACTAAACAGATTTTGAAATAAAAAAATCGATTGGTATAAATAAAAATACCCAGTTGAGTACGACAAACAGCGTCTTCAACTTTCCTTAAGAGAGGGATAAAAAGTAAGTGGTGGGGCACCTTTCCATGTTCATTTATCTAATTAGGCCCAGCCTCCCCATTTGTCCATCAGGGCCAAGCTCCCCTTTTGTTTCACTGCTAGTAAATGGGCATGTGCAAAAAACAATATCTGGTCCCGGAAGTCTCTGGGTACCAGGAGTTGGGGAACTGCGTCGGAGTTAGCCAATCGGTACAGTAGGCCGTTTTTTTCGACAAAGGTAGGATAAGACCTTTTCGAGGGGTCTTGAGCAGAGCGGGCTGTTTGCCAGGCATTGGTGAGAGTGGCATCGTTCAGTTGTGCGGTTCTAAAATGTGTATCCCTAGCCCATGGTTCTGATGTAAGGAGAGTATCCCTGGGTGTATGTTGTATGGCATCAGACATGAGAGACACAAAACCGGGATTATCGGTTCCAATAATCACTGGTTCAGGGAGAGTCTCTAAAACCCCAACCACTACTTCTGTCTCACTCCCTGATGTGCTGCAAAGGGTTATTTTGGCTAAGGGATACTCTTTCACGTCCCCATGGACACATCTAATGTGAACAGTTTTCCAGGCATGATACATGAAGGGGGAACCAACCCATGTCTTACTACTGAATGCTTGCAACCCGAATCGAGTAAAGCTCTAACCGTTTTACCGTTAATGACAACACTCACATAAAATACAGGACCCGTTTCCTGAGCGTATAAAAGAGAACGGGGTGCATAGCTCACATCCATAGGTTCTTCTTCTTTTTCTTTTTTTTTCTCTGCAAAACCTTGCTATATGACCCCACTCCCCACACTCATAGCACTGGGGGCCTGAAGTCGGGGGTAGGTTAGGTCTAGAAAGACGTGGTCGAGGAGGTTCTATGAGTGGTTTTACAAATTTTCTGTCTGGTTTTCCAGGTACGTTTTTGTTATTTTTTTCTGGTTCCTTAACAAGAGGTCGCCCCTGGGCGCGGGCATATGACGTAGCCATTTCGATCGCATGTTCGAGTGTTAGACCCGCGTGTTGTTTCAACCAACGCTGGGTTCCATATGGTGGAGCCTCTAAGAACTGTTCAAGGTATATCTTGTTCATTACTTCTTCCATGTTCCCATCTTGAGGTTTGAGCCACAAGTCAGCTGCCGCTTTTAACTTGTAAAAGAGAGTCTTGGGGAGGTCTCCTGGAGTTCCCCGTTCTTGTCGGAATTTCAACCTATGTGTCTCTTCATCGACACCTAGACGGTCGAGGATGTACTGTTTCACTATGGCATAGCCTGTGGTACCGTCTTTATTGACCATCTGGTATGCGGCTTGTGCCTCTCCCGTTAAAAGAGGGGCGAGGTAGAAAGGCCACCTGTGTCCGGGCCATGCACTAGCCCTAGCAGCCCTTTCAAAATTCAAAAAAAAAAAAGCTAAAGGGTCATCCCCAGGTGTGAACTTCTGAAGGGGTACCACAGTTCTGGGAGGGGGTGCACTTGTTCTGCCTTGTCCCAGGACCGTCATGAGTTGTGTTTGGCCTTCAGCTATCTTCAGTAGATTGTCGGTTTGAGTCTGTATTGCGGCCGCGAAGGCTGTGCGATCTGCTTCAGCCTGGCTGGACGTCTGTCCTATGGCCCACTCGAGCTTGTCCTGTCCTTCCGTCATTTGTTGTATGAGAGCCTCCATCTTGTATCAGATGATGGTTCGTCTACCGATGTCAATCTCCTATCTGGCTCGCCACTTGTCAGGTGTGGAAGAGGGGGGGGAGGCTATTTGAAGGAGGAGGCACGGGTCCACTCGCTGGGTTTAAGTGGTACTTCTTTATTTCAGGAGTACAACAGTCATGAAAAACAGTTAAGTAAATGTGATGGGGCGTGCGAACCGAAAATGACTATCCCAACGGACTGGTGGTCCGCCACCCCCCTCTCACCTTGCCCCTTTTCCCCACAGCTACCACCTTGTCCTTGGAACGAGGAACCCGAGTCAGGCTGGCCGGATGACAACAACGCATCTGGCCCCTTTAAGAACACGGACCAAGAAGAGGAGACCCCGCCCCTTGACAGCGTCACCACGTCAAAAGGAGGAAGTAGGAGAGACCAGACGGACGGCGTTTCCCCGGAGGTAGCTGACAACGAGGAAGACGGACAGCGGTATCCTGAACCGAGACAGACCGAGAGCGACACGCCAGGAGGCCAACATTTCAACGCTTCGCCCCGCCACGTTCCCAAGGGAGGAGCGTGGCTACAAGAGGTACGGGGCCGGGTA
Organism: Lissotriton helveticus; assembly: GCF_964261635.1. NCBI lineage: Eukaryota > Metazoa > Chordata > Amphibia > Caudata > Salamandridae > Lissotriton > Lissotriton helveticus. The sequence goes on along the minus strand of NC_136059.1, from coordinate 689,815,337 downwards.
GCGGGTTGGGTCGGGCGGAGGAGTCAGCCCCGTGTATAAAAGTGTACAGCCCTTTGTATAGTACCCTGTCCTTTCACGTGCACTCATACCACACTCCTTTGATTCAGAAGTGTGCACCGTATCACTGTTGTTGTCCCTCACTCCCGGCCCTTAAGAGTGTTACCGGAACCACGCATTTGTCTGACTCAAGTTTCCTTTCTTTTCGGTACCAGAGCGGAACACGGAGCGGAGAGACGTCCCCTCCCTGAGCACGACCGCCCCTGTCTACATACCGGGAACAGCCAAGCTGGAGAAAGCTACCTTTCCTTTCGACCCTGCAGTGCTTGCAAGAGAACGAGCAATCCCATTAATGAAAAAGACTTACATACCAATAAAGCCTTCCCTGAAACCTCTACTCAAGGCGCCAGTGTTTCTCATTACCCCGACACCTGCAGTCAGTCCCATCTCAGTAGCCGAAACCCCACACGTCCCGACCCCCTCGGGACAGTAAAGAAAGTGGTATCCGCAGGTCTTGAGAACTGATGAAGGAGCCCTTCTATGTTCGTCTCTTGCTGTTGTCGTTGTTGCCTTGCCTTCAGGGGTCCTTAGGAGAGCTCCCGTGAGGTCATAGAAGAAAAGAAAAGAACAAGACCCAGGGTTACGAGTGTCTCCTATTTTTCGGGTTTGACAGAGGAGGGGCGGGGAGTGAGGGATCACCAGGGGCTTTCACCAAAACAGTGTAGTAACAGGCTTCAAGGTGGGTGCTCGGGGGCGACCGTCGGTGTAGACCTAGAACAGCCACAACCCCTCCCCCCTTGTCCCGTGACCTCCCTCAACCACCCCTACCCGCTCCCTCCCCGTGAAGAGACGAGACCCCTGATCCGGTCCCGTACCTTGTATAGCCACACTTCTCCCAGTGAAGTGTGGCGGGGCGACTCGTGTCCTCGGTGGCCTCCTGGTGTTCCGGATTCCGTCGGTGGAGCGTCTCTCGAGCCTTCGTCCTCGTCACTCCTGGGCAGCTCGCGTGGTACGCTGGCCGAGTCCTCTTCTACTCTCGATCCGGCTTCCATGGACGCGCCCTCGCCTTCCGGGTAGTGCGCTATAATCTCCTTCCTCGATTCCGATTGGTCGAGGAGCGATGACGTCACCGCCGAGTTGCTGAGTTCCGGGAAAGCCCACGCAGCATTAAAGGGGCCGCAGGAATCCTGTGCGCAGGACGGAAAGTGACATGTGTTAGGGTCATCGCCCGTGTCCGGGCCGAGGGGGACCCCGTGACAGTCTGCAGGAGGAACCCAGATTTATTCAAATATCACGGGCTATGGAACAGAGTCCCAAGCTCGTCAGAAACAAGACAGAGGAGGCTGCTGGTTTACTCCGCAGCTTACATGACATAATCGTCTCTGCTACAGTCATCTCGAGGCTAGATTATGGCAACGCTCTGTATCTTGGTTTGCCACAGAAGTTGTTGAGGAAGCTGCAGGTCGTGCAGAACGACGCCGCTAGATTGATTTTTTCTCTACCAAGAAGCTCACATGCAACCCCACTCCTTTGGAAGCTGCACTAGCTGCCTGTGAAGCTCAGGGTTCAGTTTAAATGTCTCTGTGTGGCCCATAAGGCACTCTTTGGTAAAGCCCCAGAGTACATCAAGCAGCGCCTGAGGAGGTATGTTCCCGGCAGAACTCTGCGCTCAGGTCAGACCTCCAATCTGACTCAACCCAGATTTAAACTAAAAACTAAAGGAGGCAGAGCTTTCTCGGTGATTCTTCCGCAACTTTGGAATGAGCTACCGGCCAGTCTGAAGGAAGATTCACAGCTACTTTCCTTCAGGAAGAAATTGAAGACGTACCTATTTAAAAAGGCAATACTTCCGGCCTAATCAGAGATGGCAGAGGGTTTTGGGGTGACAGCTTGTTATTTTCTTTCTATTTAAGCGCTTAGAGACCGGCGGTGATAGGCGCTATACAAAAATGTTATAACATAACATGCCTTTTATACTTTTTCATTCTGGTCTTTTCGCTGTTAGTTCATTGTTCAATCATCAATCAGGGCAGTGTTTGCAGTTAATAACCAGATCCAGACGATGTTTGTAGATGGTGACCTGGTCAAGGCTTGGTACACAAATCATTGTTCACTCAGTTTGATCAAAGCTCGGTCTTTCAGGTCATTGTCCACTCACCCTGATCAAGGCCCAGCAGTCGGACCAGTGTCCGGATAACCTGATCACGGTGTCAATGATGTTTACCAGGCTGGGAGCAGGAGATGGAACACAAATCATTTACACAGGGTGTGAGTGTCTCATGGCTTTCTGGTGAACTGCAAAGAACAGGGGGGGGGTTGGGTGTGCGACAGTTCCTGGGCAGAAATGCAGGCTGCAAGATGATTGTTGTCGCGTTAGTTAGATTTTCCTCAGGCATCAGCAGAAACGACCAGGTGGGTCGTGTGGAAGTGTTTGACACGAGATGGCAATGAAAAAGCAATGGAGTCCCGGTACAAATGATGTCGATCAGAAGAACACTTTTTCTCAACCTTTTCCGTCATCCTTTTAAAATCTGCCCTCGGGTGAGTTGCGCCTACTGTCATTGCATCTACTTTGGTTCCAGGGTGTTTTTTAGGTCATGCCTTTATGGCCCCCAGAGAGGGCTCCACCTCCTCTAAATGCTCAGCATTCAGCACAGGTGCGTTTGTGGGCTGTCTGGGAAAGCATACTAGTCCATCTTGTTAGACTGAGTGATGGGTGTCCCTTTGGCCTCACCATAGCCCAGAAGGAGAGGCAGCTTCCCTGTGGGGTCTATTACTCATTAATGAGTGTGTTGCACCACCTCTTCTTCGAGTCAAACGAGAGCTTGGGCTGGCTCCTGTCAGTCCGACCCATCGCGGAATCGCTGTGCATCTCGCTATCACAGTGGTTATGTTATGTTATGTTAAAATGTATTTATTAAGCCCGCGTACGCCCGTAGGCTTCATGGCGCTATCGGAAGAGAACATAACACAAAAATAATACTCTAGAAGTAAGCCTGTTTAAAAAGCCAAGTCTTAAGAGAGTGTCTGAAGGTAAGGAGGTCCGGACTCTGCCTTACAGGCAGTGGTAGGGAATTCCAAAAGGTGGCTGCAAGATGGTCGAAACAGCTACCACCCAAGCGTTTATTCTTCAAATTCGGAACAACTAAAAGAGATTTGTGCGCAGAACGAAGATTTAGTGAAGGATTATACCTAGAGACGAGTTTCTTGATAAATTTTGGGCCTGTATTCTGTAAAGCTTTAAAGGTGATACATCCAGTTTTGAACGCAACCCTTTGCATTACAAATAGCCAATGTAGTCTTTCCAGACAAGGTCTAATAGGCTGCCATTTAGGTTGTTTACAAATCAGCCTGGCTGCTTGGTTGTGAGTAAGATGGCGGTGACTAATTGCGGTGGTCTCGGCGGATCCCGTCTCGAGGTCAAACCCTCCGTTAAAAGGGGGGGGCAAACACCGCAAGCGGCAGACAACCCACGCAAATTTCAGACTGCGTCCCTTAAAGACACTTCAATCACCGCAATAGGACCTTCAGTCTTCCAGCCTGTCCCCAGCCAGCCTCCTCACTCTGGATCCAGATGAGTCCCTTTATGTGCCCCAGTAGTGGTATTGCTATGCTCTTGGCGACCCCCCAACTCGTGGTGTCTATTGGCCGGTCTCACAGCCCCTGGGACCCCCAGCAGCAGTGCACTCGCGTGCCTCACCGTTATTGGCCGCGTTTCAAATACTCTCTCCGGCAGCGGGGGTGTCCCTGGGGGTCCATATAAGCCACAGCGCCTCAAAAAACAGACAGGCCCCCAGGCGCAGCTACCTCAAACTCCTTCTCCGCAGCGGCAGGCCAGGCCCACTTCCACCGCTGGGCCTCCCCACCTCAGGAGCGTGTCTCTGTGCTCGTCCGGTGCTGTGGGAAGGGGGGGGGGGGCGGGGAGCTCCCCCCGAGCCGCGTCTAAGTCAGCCCGCCACCAGAGCACAGCAACAGGCGCAGGCTCTCCCGACCTCGCGCCTCGCTCTCTGCAGACGATGCGAGTGGGGCCCGCGCCACAGGTCCCGGTCCCCGTGAGCTGCCGCACTTCAGGCCCAGTCGGGCCGCGCTACTCTCACCGCGCTGCTGCGCGGTCCCCCAGGCAGCCCGTCAGTCTGCTCCTCTCCTGGGCGCCAGCGGCGTCCAGGTATCACGCAGCACGCTGCTCCCTGCAGATCTCTCTGGCAGCTATCGATGTCGGCAAGGTGCCAGGGCAGCGAACCGATCCGTGCCCCCGCCTCCAACAGTCTGCACAGTCCCGCAGCACACACCGCCACCAGCAAGCAGGCCCAGACGTCGCAATCCAAGCGAACGGGAGGGGCTAGAGGGTCGCACCTAGCCCGTTCGCGGGCCACAACAGTCTCGGAGCACTATCCTTCGATAGATGGCTGTGAAGCACCGTGCAACACGCAGGATTCTGACCGGATAGTGAGACAGGGGAGCTTCGGCTCAAGCAGCCTTCTTGGTTGGGAGCTAGCTCCGCCCCCCAAGGTCTCAAACCTTTATGATTCCTTCCCAAAAGAGGTTCAAGACGCCCCATGCCTTGAAACATGGTTTGAACCATTAAATGTAAAGATTGAACTTTACAAGTTTAACACCTTAACTGCAACAGATTTGTGTGCTCGGATGGGCAGGGTGAAATCAGGCACCCCTAATGATCTTGCATTGCCCATGATTTTGGGTCGAGGGAGGATATTCAACCAGAACTGTGAGAGCTGCTCAATAAATCTTACATCAGGGCAAGTCCCGTTAAGGTGGAAGCAGGCTATGGTTGAGCCATTATTGAAAAAACCCACTCTTGAACCCATAAAACAAGAAAATCTCAGCACTCTCTCTTTGCTTCCCTTTTTGCCAAGGTGGCCGAGGAACATGTAAATGGTCAGTTGATGAGATTTGTGTAGGTCCATGGCCTATTGCATGAAACCCAATCAGGCTTCCCCCCAAAGTTTAGTACGGAGTCTGCACTACTGTTAGAATCTGAATCCCTGAGACAGATAGTGGATGGGAGCAAAACTGCTGCATTGATTATGTTAGACCTAAGCGCAGCCTTCGACGCCGTATCCCAGGGCCTGTTGTTGAAACGATTATGAAATTGCTGCGTCAGGGCAATGGCTTTGGTGTTGCCTCCTTTCTTCAAAATTGCACATTCCAGGTGGTATAACAACCATTTCTGTCCGAGGAAGTCTTATTGAAGCAGGGGGTTGCCTCAGGTCTCAGCTTCGAGGCCCACTTTTTTCAATCTTCATATGCGCCCACTTGCGAATGTCATTGAGCGTCACAGCTTTAACATCGTATCTTATGGCGATGACAGGCAACTTATTATTACCCTCTCTCAGGAAGAAGGAGAATCTGCAGCTAGATTAAGCTCTTGTCTGGTCAATTTGGCGGAGTGGATGGACCAGAGTTGCCTTAAGCTAAATGCTGTAAAAACTGAGGTTCTCTTAGTAGGCAAAGAACCATCTATCTGGTCCTTCGGCTGGTGGCCAGATGTACTCGGGCCATAGTCTACCCCCAGGCAGAAAGTGAAGAATCTTGGGGTCTGGTTTGAGGCTGACCTATCTTTTGATAGTCAGACTTCCTGCTAGTGGGTAGGTGCTTCAGAATTAAAAAAATTCTGAGCAAACAGGGATGTGGAATTCCGGTAGCCCGACGCCCGGGACATATTGTTTGGGGTCAAGGGCAACAAGTTTGTATGTGTATTTTGTCCTTGGGACAAGTAGGCCCTAACCCCTACAGCACAACCCCTTTGATTGCCATTTTACAGTAGCACATTATGGATTAGGGAAGGGCATTGTCTACAGTTAAGATAATATGTGTGTCTTTGTGTTAATGCTGCTCAAACTTGCATTGATGGTTCATTAATGCAAAGCCTTTATTATTAGGGCATTCACTAAAAGTAAATGTTGCAAGCTCGGCCTGCACTACTGACGGTGGTTCCAGTGTAAATCTGTACACACGTTTTCAAAGTTTAGTAATATGTGGCTATGTATAATGCTCCCAGAATGCTCTCTGATTATATACAAATATTTGGAGAAGCTTGAAAGCAAGAGTGATGATTCTTTGCTTTCAAAATAAAATGTACACAAAAAAATACAAGTAGGAAAAAAAACATTTTGCTATATTACTGTAGGATTTTAGGTATCATATCTTTGCAGCATCATTTAGTAACATGTTGACGTAAGCTTGTATTTCCCAAAAATAGTCATAATCGAAAATCAGTGTAACGAGTTTAACTCCTCGGCAGCGCCGCCGATTTTGCGGAAGTGCGGCACTTCCGCAAAACGGCTGGGGCCGCGTCGGCCATTGGCCGACGGCAGCACCAGCGAGGTAGTGCAGCCGTCGGCCAATGGCCGACTGCAGCATGGAAGGGGTTAAATATGATTATGTGGAAACAAAAATAAACAAGCATTGGCAAAGCCAGTAGGTCTGAAATTGGTAGTCAGCCTTTTGGTTTTGTCAATGCGTGACATGTTTAGGCGTGGTTTTTGTGAAACCTTATCGGTGTGGGAGCTGCTGGGCCCTCACCATTCTAACAAGCATTGGCAAAAGCAAAAATAGTTTTTGGCCTCAAAAAGCACACATTGTCACAGCAGTTCCGGGCACTGAACAAAACTACTTTATGTGCCAATATGCTCATTGTAAAAGAGTAGAATACTGTCACTCACAGTGAAGCCAGCTGGGGGGAGGGGAGGAGAGAAAGATAGAAAGAAAGAGAGAGAGATTTATTAAACACAAACGGTCATGGTTTAAAGCCAGGCCTAATTAGAGGCCCAATTATTAAAGAAAGTCTCAAAAGTACATTCATGGTATATATCCTTGCATTAAGGGCATATATACAGTTTTTGTGAATTCACAAGAATTTACAGAAGTACGTCAGGAAATAGTACTCCTAGAAAATATTTGTGAACTGCATTTTAGCATGAGCAAATGTGCATGTGTAGATTTTGCTCATGTGAAACTTTGAATGTTTCAAGTTCACTTACCCTCCAACCACATCTTTGCCAACCCTGGAAAAAGTTTTATGTCTTCTACTGTCAGGAGCAAATTTCTAACGTTTTTCAGTATGGGAAAAGATTAGAAAAGAGTTGGTGACAACCTTAAAACATGCAAGTTAGTAGGTTTGCACAGACTCAAAAGAGCATTCCAACCGTTGAACTATTGCTTACCACTACCTTTGGCCCCAGTATGTAGACCTGCAGAAACATAGCAACATAAGGGAATTGCAAGTATTCAAAACCTACTATGGTATGAGCCCTAGCATAATTAGAGAGGCTGTATCAGAACTCTTATATAATGAGATTGCTACCGTAATTTGTCGCCTTATTACATGGCACAAAAGGGACAAATGTATTTTGGTACAGGACAAGTAGGTTTATGAAGTAACCTGCCCCATGGACAAGTAGATATTTTATTAAATTCCACAGCCCTGGATCAAAGTTCTGGCCTTTCTCCCAGATGCGACCAGGAAATCAGCAGTCCGGGCGCAGGTCACATCCAGTCTAGACTACTGTGACATGTTATATCTAGGAATTTCATAGCGTAGATGGGCAAAACTTCAGTTCAGAACACAGTGGCACAGCTACTGCTTAATATCCTGCGGAGGGCACCCACTGGGACAGCTCTTGCCAAATTGCACTGGTTTCCTGTGAGACAGAGTGTCTTTCATAGCTATGTGCATCTGCCAAAAAATCTTGAACGGGAGGGAACCTTGATACTTATGCCCCCTGATAAAGTTTTATCAACCTAATAGAAGCCTGAGATCTGCTGGCATCTCGCTTACTGCTGTGCACAGACTGAAAAAAGCCTGAATGGGCGGTTGCTCTTTTGGCCTGCTGGCCTCTAAATTGTGGAAAATCATGCCTCTATATCTGAGCCAGGAGGTGTCTGATAGAAGTCTCTCATCAGAAACTTAAGATCTGACTCTTTTCACAACCATAGGTTGGTCCAGCTTGCTATTTAGGTCAGTGCTGGTCTTAGCGTGAGTAGCGAGGGGACACTAACAATGGAGTAACCAGGCGCTTTATAAATCTTTTTATAATTATTATTGTTATTATTATTATTATTATGTGGTGTTCACAAACCGCAATGCCAGGCTGGTGGAAGAAAACATTTTCTTGCCTAAGTAATCCAGCCTCTTGGATTTCCAATCTGGCAGGGAGGTTGGGAATGTGCTGGGTTTACGTGGGATGTGGAGGCTTGGACCACCAAGCTCATTGGAGTAGGGTGTTTGGTGAGGAAGTTTGGGTCCCCTGGAGCAGTTGTGACCGGCAGTCATCCTGTTCACAGAGGCTCTGTGCTGGGATTGGACCAAGTCCCACACAGGACGCCAGTAAGTGCCCCATTGAAAGGGAGAAGCGGTTCTGATAGGAACACTCCCGGCTGAAGCCCTTCTATCAACACATTAGCCTTGACTGCAACCGAGGGCAAGCTAATGTCCAGGACCTCAGCTGCCCTCAACACCACTATTGCATAGGAAGCTTTCTCCTCCCAAGCCCTGGAAGGGGGAGAACGCATGTTAGTATCTGAATAGGTATCCAGTCCACTAGCTTTACCCAGATCCTCACACCAGTCCATTTGTTCTTCATAAGACTGGTATTCTTCAGGGTCCAGCAACCCCTCCCATTCCTCCCAGAGTCCTAGCCCATAAGGATAGGGCTCGGGCTCTGGCCTGGAAGTCATCAGAGGATGCCCTTCTGGCTCTGTGCAGGAGTTGAGGATGAGGATAGGGATGGCGCCGGCAGCGCTAGGAGCATCGGCTTCAGGATCGGTGTCGGGGAAGGTAGAGGTGACACGACCGCCACCAATCACTATCCATCTGTGGATCCCTGGGGCTCCACTGGCCCAGGGCCAGAGCCGCTGTCGTGGATCCAGTAGGGGCCCTTCCAGAACCCGCGGGCCCATAGGCATGCCAGAGGGAACGGGCCACCCAAAGATGAGGTGCATGGCCTCATACAAATTATTTTAATTGGGCGGGAGTTGCTCCGGCTCCCGCAAAATCAGAGAAGCGCGGAGCTGACCCAGGCACCAGCTCAACCGCAGAACCAGGCTGTGAGTGGCAACGCTCCTTAATCTCGTCGGCCGCCGGACGAGGCAAAGTGGAAGAACGCTTCAACTTATTTTCCTTCTTGTGGGACTGAGACCTGGCTCAACAACTTGGAGTGCGACAATGACCACGGGCTCCGTGACGGCTCTCCGGAACTTCCTCTCAACAGGGACCTCGATCACTGCAGGCCAACCCAACAAACAGCACACTGGCAGAGGGGCAGTCAAACTCCTGAAGCTTCCTTGGTTCTTCTCCTTGGGAAAAGGTTTCTTGTTACAGAAGTGATCTAAAATTCTTGGGACTGGGTCCCAATATTTAAACCCCAAAATCCATTGTTCTCTGAAGGCAGAGAAGCCTCTGCCTAGTCCAAACCAGTTTCTGAGCACTTTGTTTACATGACTCCTTCCTTCCTTTCACAGCGCAGGGCAGAGACATCAGCCGCCCACAGGAGGTGGAGTCAGCACAGGGGAGGGAAGGCACAGCTCTGGAGCACTTTGTTGACAAGATTCGTTCTCTCGTTTCACAGTGCAGGGCAGAGACATCAGACACACCACAGGAGGTGGAGCCAGAATTGTAGAGGGAAGGCCCAGCCTCATTCAGGTCCCAGGTGCAACTCCTCCCTCTAGATGCAGATCTCTCTATTCACCACTGGGCTGCCTCAGCCTGTTTCCTAGAATCCCCCAGCCCTGTCACTCAAAACTCCAGACAAGGAATAAAAAACCTAGCAGAGGCAGGCCTGGACAGTTAGGCAAGAAAATACATGCTTTCTAAAAGTGGTATTTTCAACCACAGATGTTAAAACCAATTTTACTAAAAGATGTATTTTATCATTCTGAGCTCAGGCATATTAAATTCGAATTTCTACCATGTTCCCTGAGTCAGTTAGGATTATAAGATGTAACAATCTAACTGCCCATTCTGGCCTATGGAGAACAGGTAGCCTTGCAATAGTGAAAAATGGCTGTAATTCACTATAAGGACATGCTACACACACCAGGGCATGTCCTACCTTATACTTATAATGCACCCTGCCCTTAAGCCTACTATAGGGGTGTCTGATAGGAAGCAAAGGGAAGGTTTAGGGACTGGCAAGTGGGTGCACTTGCCAAGTCAACATGGCAGTCACAGACTGCACACAGGCCTTGCATTGGCAGGCCTGAGACATACTTAACAAGCTACTTCTTTGGGTGGCACAACCAGTGCTGCAAGCCCACCAGCAGCATTCCATTTACAAGACCTGGGCACACATGGTCCACTCTACTAAAGTCTGACAAGTAAATCAAATAACCCAATCATGGAATCACTAATTAGTACATCAATTTAACATAGGGAGCACTTGCACTGTGGCACTGAATAACAGTGGCACAGTGCCCAAAGCATATAACCAGCAAAAACATATCCGTATCAGGGGCTGGTATTCTTCAGGGTCCAGTTACCCCTCCAATCTTCACCAAATCATACCCCATAGGAATCGGACACATGCTCTGGCCTGGAGCCGTTGGCTCCAGTTGGTACCGGAGTCAGTGCCAGGCGATGCCTCCATCTCCGTGTCAGAGTCAGGGATAAGAATGGGTGCCCAAAGCATCGACAGTGGGACTGGCGTTGGGGAAGAAAGCGCCGGTCTGGATCCATCTGTGGATCTAAGGGGTCAGACTGGCGTTAAGGGCGGACCCGCCTGTGGAGAACCATTAGGGGCTCCTCCTGAACCCATGAGGAGCGAAGGTGCTGCAGCGGGACGGGCCACCCAAATAAGAGGGGCATGGCCTCATAGAATTCTCAGAGGTTGCTTCACCTCCTGAAAATTCGGGGAGGTGCGGAGACGGCCCAGGTGCAGGTTCAACGTGGAGCCAAGCCAATGCTCTTTCGTCTTGCCTGATTACCATGATGGACGGGGTAAAGTCAAAGACCACTTCAACTTCCTGCTCTTCTTCTTCTTGTGAGACTTACCAGAGTGGGATGACTGCAACGAAGATTAATGGCTTCATGACTGATCCCAAGCCCTTCCTCTCGACCGGGATTGAGACTGCCATGGTGTTGCATGTTGGGTGGCAAGGAGCTTGAGGATATCGGTTTCTCAAGGCCTTGGGTTGCATGGCGGGACAATCGATGGAGATCTTGGCAAAGTGGTCGCACTCAAGGCACCAGAGACAGATGAGGTGAAGGTCAGACATCGATATTTTCCAGTGACAGGCTCCGCAGGGCTTGAATCCAGCATTGCTCATTGACATCCCTGCCACACCAGGAGACAAGTTTTAAAAAACTTTAGCAAATAGAAAAACAAAAATCAAAAAATGACTGTGGGTAGCTCTTTGTGGATCTGCGCCGACTAACATTGAAAGAAAAGAACTGACGTCTGGGGTGCTACCTATATAGGCACAGTGCACGTCACTTCCGGAATGAGCGACACCACGCAGAACTGAACAACGTCACCTACCAGCGCGTAGGGGTACTTCTCACGACAAATTTCAGGATCCAGTCTGACGAATGGGGATAAATTCAAAGGTAAGGAATCTGTGGCTAGAAGTCATTATCAGATACATGTGTAAGAGAGTGTGCAAATTGTATGCACAGTGACAAATCTTTGGTGGTAAGGGAATCTGAAATAGTACCAATCAAGCTCCATGACATGTCCATCGTGGATGGGAGGGGATGGTGTGGTACCAAACTATTTTCCTTTGTGAGAGTAAAGCACTGACAGGAGGAATACAGAGAAAGACACAATAGAAGGATGCGTGTATCAGACAGTAAGTTCTCGGTGGGTAATGAGGTACGGGTAAAATTGGGAGGCTGGTTGGGCAAAAGAATGGGAACGTTTTCAGGTCCTCAAAAGATAAAAGGTTGTGTTTAGAAACACTGTCATTTTGGAGAATGGCGACAAATAGAACATTCGCAGATTGGCTCTATGCAATGCTGATAACAACAAAGGATTGAGTGGATGTGAGGGAGGGTGGAAAGAGGTTCAGATGGATTATGAAATATGAGGACAGCTGGAATTCTGTTGCAATGTATAAAATGTGCTGAATTCCTCTGTATTTAGTTACTTTATCACTATGTTACATAATTTTAATTTTTTGTTATTGTCATAAATGTTGCACTTGTTTTGTTGAATTTAAAACTATATAGAAAAAGAGATGTGTACAATGGATTCTGAAGCAAGTAGTTGAACGTGAAGTCACTAGTCATTAACCTACCTGATACTTCCCCTTCTTTTCCAGGGCCTGGGAGGAAGATGTTGGAGAATTAACAGACAGAAGACTGGACAGATGTGTACTAGAGCGGTGGACAAACCTGCTTGGTATCACCTGATCCTATTAAAACATTTGCACAGGTTTTAGTGCAGCTGGAAAAGTTATGAAAAATCCATATGTCACTTTGAAATTGCACTTTTTTTCTACACAGTGATCATTTAATTATTCTAAGAAGAACTCCTTGATTCCCTTGCAATAATCCTTGGCTGGCAAATCACTCCATCCCCTAAACGGGCTCTCCTAATTACAAGGGAGGAATCAGACACCAAGGCCCTGCTGCTGGTCACGTGGATAATGGCCAGCACTGAACTGGCCTTCCCCTTTTAAGTGAATGGTTACACAGCATGAACAAATATGTATTTTTGCAAGGCCTACTAGCGAGGCGAAGATTTGCCTCCAGAAACACTGAAAGGTATGGGAGTGCAGGCAGGAACATTTTCATCAGAATTAGCCAGATGAGTTGGAAGTCTGAAGGCTCTTTAATGATTAGTCTACCGCACCCTATTCTTTGTGTATTTCACATATTTGAATAATGTCAATTCCTAGGATATATATATGCATTTTTCCAGAAAGTATTCAGAATGCCTGATGCCGTTTATTTTTAATTTGCCTGTCAAGTTGTTTAAATAAATGCCAATAAATCTTTTTTTTTCTTACAAAAAAAAAGTAGTCAAATAGTACATGTGTGAAATAAAAATTGAGCAAAAAATCAAGATGGGGACAATGAACCACTTGTCCTGTAATCACCCGAGGAACTAGAGCCAGCACAAGTCCTCGTGACGGCAGCACCGCAACAGGTCTGCCAAGCTGGCTGAATTCCATGATGACGCCAGAGTCAAAATGATTTACGGTACAGATACAATTTATCTACAAATTAACTATAAAGGTGGTAAGTAGACCATTTTTATACACTTAGGAGCCACAAAGGGCTCTTAAACGATTGGTCCTGACGAAAGCCTCTAGAGATACCGGGAGGCTGAAACATGTTGACCGTTCTCATCAGTGCGGAAGGCTAGTAACTAGGCCTGAAGACGCACGTTTCTGTTTTTAGTTTCCTATACCAGCGATCTGTAGAATAAAACACGAAAGACCTGGCATAAGGAATTTTAATTCACTCTCACCTGAGCACCAACACGCCCTCCTGTTTTATTCCTGGCCACTACTGTCACTCCAGTTGGTCTTCCTCCATGTGGAGGTCAGCATAACATACTAAGGAAAAGACCCAATGATAATGCTGTTGCGGCACTGAATGGCGGACAACCAAGATATACCGCCTAACGCCTGTGTTCGCATATGAGGGTTTTTTACGACTATGCCCCCCCCACGTTATCATAGACCCTGGGAATACAGGACAAGTGGTTCATTCTCCCCCATCTTGATTTTTTGCTCTAGCATAAGGAAGCAGAATGGACTACAATTTCTTCTTTTACCCCCTTCATTGATTTTTTTTTTTTTAAACCTTTATTGACATCAAAAAGGAGAGACAAGTCAAGGCCTACAACCAAGCCGGCCGGCCGCAATGTGCAAAACAATCAGGAGTCACCAGGCAAATATCACATAATCAATCAATACAAAGCAGAGGCCGCACAATCATAAAAGGGGGGAGAAAAAATACAGGAACCAAAGGGCTGAAACACAGGAGTAAATAAGGCTTAATTTTATAATATGGGGAGAGGACGTATGACAGGCTCACTTTCAATACGGAGGCATCCGATATCCCGTAACCAACTTCAACATTAATAAGGGGGCATGAGGCCAGAATATCGGGGGGGACAATACAATGCATTCAAGAAATCAGGATATGTGAGACACAATCAGCCCCTGAGCATTATCCTCGTAACATGCCCACCACCCAAGACACTACCAAGCCAGAACAGAGGGATCGGAAAGACAATGCACCAAAACCAGCCCGTCATAGTAACCTCTAGGACACCGAAAGGAAAAAGGGGGGGGGGACGAGGTAGGGAAGGGGAAGGGAAAGGAAAATGGAGGGAAGACAAAATAAAACAATAAAAAGGGGGAAATAAAGAAATATGAAAAACGAAAGGAAGAAGACACGCCGACACAGGCCCCCCGTGGCGGGAAGACAGGAGACAAAAGGAGTAGCGGCCCAAGTGGGGGTATGGCGATCGGGGAGAAAGACAGCCGAAACATAGCAGGAGGATTAACGACGCCACACCCCCCACCCGAAACACACCATAGGAGGTCGGGACAGACGCGGCCTCACGAAAAAGAGATAGAAAAGGGCCATAGAACCAGAGGACAAACAAAAAGTAGAACCCAACCCACCCGTCCCACCCTGCACCCCTGTAGAAGGCTATGGCCTACCCTTCAAACAGCGAGCCTGTCGCCCTAAACCAGAAACCGAAATATAGCGAGAAGTAAGAAAGAAGAACGAGACGAAAAACAACAAAAGCAGAGAAAAGAAGACAGGAGGGAGGAGCAGAATAACTATAATCCGAACGGGCAGCCGCAGCCCTCCGCCCAACCAGACAAGCACAGTCAAAAAACAGACCAGGACGACACCCCATCATGCGCCATAAAACATTAGGCGAAGGGGACCTCCCACCTTTCTACGATTGAAAACATTTATGCTACTGAATCGTATACCGGGAATCAAACAGAAGTCGTACATTTCACCCCCAACCCTTTCGAGCGACAAACCCCACCCACCACATGGCAATGGAAAACCACATACTAAATACGGAATCAGCATATAATCGAGTGGAATGGTGACTAACATAGCTACGTGGGGGGTAGATAGATCCACAAGGGAGCAATAGTCCAAACCGAAAGTGTAGATGCATCAACAATCGCAGCACGAGCAATGAAAAACAGGAGTTCAGTTGCGCCACTGGATCGGGCGAGGTGGCCCCAATTATAGACACAGGCAAAGTCATCGAAGCAGGCACAGGAGGCAGTCCACCAATAGTTTCAGGCAACAATGTCAAACAGGGTCGCAGTACAGCATCCAAGTCCCTGGGGTCCGAACCTTGAAAAGCAGGGCGCCCCAAAGTCACCGGCACACTACACGATCTTCGATCAGTGGCGGAGACACTCAAGCCAATCGAGGGGGGCGAGGCAAGGAAGTCATCGAAACAAGAGGGCGACAAGAAGAAATGGCCGCCCAAAATGGCGGCAGATCGTGGCGGACCCACCGAGACGCCCAGGGCCAGGGAAGCGTGCAGGGATCTCAGGGCTTCCAGGATATCTCTGACCGTCGGCTCACGTCCACCAGATCCGCTCCCCACACAATTAGGCAACACGGGCCCGCCGCCACAGGGTGATTCTCGTTCCAGAGGGTCGGCCGCCATTTCGTGAAGCAGCCCAATCGCCGCCCACCAAGACCCCCGGAAAGAACAGTTCTCAAATGTAGGACTTTACAAGCTCCGGGGGTCCCAGCAAGGGCGGCCTCGATGCCAAAAGGATATCCGCCCAAGACGGGTCTCCGCCAGCACCAGCACCGGTGCCCCAAACACGCGGAGTCCGGGCCCCGAGGACCAGGGCCGCCGGACAAAGCAGCGGCGGGGAGAGACCCCCTCACAGAATCAGGTCCCGGGGCCTCTCACCCACGTCGGCCGCGCGGCCACCAGGGCAGGCCCGGGTCAGGATCGCCGGGATCTTCGCACATCGGCTCCCAACACTGGTTCTTGCTCTCGGCCGGGGCCGAGAGCCATCGGATCCCGCCGGCCAGGTCCCGGTCCAAGTCTCGCAGAGGCCCCGATCCCTCGGAGGCCACAACTCCGGAGCCACTGCACACCGAGACCCCGGGGTCGGATGGTAAGTACAAACAAGCCGTTATGTTTCCAATGCCCCAAAAATGTGTCGTCCTCGGACAGGATAGAAGACAGGATAGGCAATCAGGACGGAGGGCTGCGGGAGCCGAGCTAAAGGGCGACCATCACGGCCGCGAGCTAGGCTCCTCCCCCTTCATTGATTTTTGAGTGTAATAAAAATTGACCACTAGGGAATATTTGATTTGGTTTTGTCAACTCTCCACTGAGGTTTGCAACACACTTCAGCATAACCGCATGGCAATTAAGTCTGTCCTTATATATGTGAAAATATAAACGGGAGAAATACGGATGTGAAGAATTTTATTGTTTGTCACATTTTTTCAGCTCTTAGCATTTTTGGAGGGGTGCATGATTGTTGTGTGTCGATTTAGATACCGTATATAGATTTCCCAATATATGCCCTTATATAGGTACAATTCGCATTGCCCTTATTTAGGCATAGAAATCCAGCCCTTATTTCGGCATTGCTCATGCTAACCAAATACAGGCATGGTCAACTACATCCGATCCACTTCGTCTCAACGAGTTCTTGGAAAACCAGACTCTTATCCTTGCTTGGATATTGATTTCTTCAAGAACTCATTTATTATGCATAAACATCTATTCCTTATTCCTATTCCTTAGGGGTTCATTCACGACGTTCATATGCCCGACTTGTATGACAATACAGGCATTCCTAAACACCTTCAAGGTATAAATATACCTTCACTTGCTATGGCAAGGCACGGTGCGGCTACCTACTTGCACGACGCGGCTTGCCACAGCAAGTCCAGAAGGAAGTCAACTCTCCAACTGACGCACTGACCAGACGTTGTCATCCTGCTCGCCGAGATTCCAGTGTTTCTGACTCCCCTTGCGGGGTGTTAGAGAACGAGTCCCGGGACAGAGATACCAACCTCTCTTATTGTAAGGTATGGAGCTGATTAGAACCTAGAGAAACTTTTGGCAATTCTTGGCACAACTAAACTATATCTTAAACAGCACCTACTTCCCTCATACTAGACTTAGGTTAGGTACACTGGGGTAGGATTATTTTAGAAGCACCGGTTGAGTATTTTAGCCTGTGTTATTTATGTATGTATTTTTATATATGTCATAGCAACAGACCATGCTATTACAGTATTATTTTATATTACTGTTTACGCTATACGCATTATACTTCGCATTTTGTCTTTTGATTGTAGCAGTTCATATCTCTTGCATGAGAAATAAGATTGTTCAATAAACCCTTTTATTGAAACACCCATCTCCCTTTTTCTATGCAATTCTGTAGAAACGAAGCATGCACGATTGACTGAGTGAAACTATAATCTATTGTTTCCATGACTCTGAAGATATTGTTTCGACTCTAAGGGAAACAAAGTGGTCATGTTTATGCAGCTGTCAGAAACGAATCCCTTCTTGTTCATTCGAGAAAGTTTCTAGTGACCTCTGAGTTAGCTGGCACACACAAGTAATTAAGTTTAATGTACTCGATAGAGACATACTGACCTCAGTCCTATGTCAAATCTATAGTGCATATTATTCCAATGCGCAGAGCCTATCAGGAATAGATCAACTACACTATATGATATGCTCTCAGTTGTTCTTTGATAGCAGTGAAGGGTGCTTTAAACCTCCCTTTTCTCCACTGCCTTACCCTTACGAAGTGGGAATTTGCTATTCACTCACCTTTTCTTTCTTGTTAATAATGTTTTTTTTTACATTTCTGTGAATGAAAAACTAGTTTCATTTTTGCTGCCCAAATACTCTTTCTTTAAGATCGAAATCATGAAATAAAAATAAAGAATGTGTGAAATTTGTATTATTGCGAAATTTACATAATTACTTGTTAAGCGAAACTCACAAAAACTCAACACTTTTGTAAGTATGAATTTTGATCCAGTTTCCTTTTCCGGCTACTGGGTTCAGCAGGAAATGTATTGAATGAGACTGGTTAGAGCAGAAAATTAGTTACAGAAGACATTACGCCAGGCATGCCCTCACATAAACATTGACGGAGATACATAGAAGTGCATGCCGCAAAAAGTTTGTGCACTTTCATATACTTTTCTCAACCATTTGCCCATTTGTGCTGCAATCTCTACCGCACTTAAGTCGATCAATTATGCCTGAGATGTATTTGATTTTGTTGTTGCTCAAGCAATAGTCCCACGGCAACTTTTCCCCCATACCTTGTCCAAGTTGCCAGCCACAATAGCACAAATTTAGAAGGCTCCGACGCAGCCTTTAATCATGAAAATATAGGCACTCACAATACCTTCAATGTAAAAATCTAATTCATAGCAGAAAAAAACTTTAACAAATATTTATTCAACTTCCATATAAAATAAAATGTAAGATTAACACAACAACATATAATTATATTTGCCTGAAAACATCTTATATAAACATGGTTGTAAAATGAAATTCCACAAATGCTGGGAAACAAATGTGGCGTCATCGTCCTCACTGCTGCGTATAAAAGTGCGTCACCTATCCTACATTTAAAAATACAATTATTTTAGTGCTGGCTGCTGACGGCTTGAACTATTTTCAATGGCCATAACCGACCAGTCCGATAGCATCTGTGCAATCGCGGCACTGTGCTATGTAGTACACATTTCACTTCAAGTGTAAAGAGATAAGACGTATTGTAAAACAATTAGTGCCAAAGTTGAAGGGCTGTCTTCAACTGTTGATTACGCCATGACTTAGAGACCCTAAGATCAAGTAGAGAATGCATAATAACATTTAGCTATGGGCACATCTCTGGCAGTAAAAGGTGGAAACCCCGGTGCGCCATCACTCGAATGTGATACTGTGTTTGTTGTACAGACCAGCTTTGGTGGTCCTACCCATATTGGTTACTTCCAATGTATTCTTTTTTTTATTTCAGGTCGTTACTGCCTTGATTTTATCAGGAGACCGAGATGAGTACAACAGAGACGGATAGAAGTCGTGCAAGGGCTTTTGTATTTTTCGGTCTAGGGGCCTCCAATGATGGATGGATGAATGAATGCAGGTGTTCTATTTTCTGAAAGACATGTTGGGATTTAGGTCAGTTCAAGATACTGAAAGTAAGGCTAGATCCAGCCTCACAAGTCATAAAGCTTACTGGATGCCATTGGCGGGGTGGTGCACAGTTGATGTCTCACATGAGTGAACCATGAACTGTGTCAGTATCCACCAGAGCGGGCAGTACTGCACTGTCCCTTGGCATGCTTTCCACTACCTGCAAAACTGTACGGTTTCCATGAACAAATACCATCTACTAACGGATTACATTTCTTACATGCACAACAGCTGCAGAATGAGAATGATACATGTTTATAACAAGGGCGAACCCAATGAAGTCAACCGAGGTGAACCACTTTTAGGGTGAGATGCAGGGCTAATGATCTAAAGGAGGTCTCAAGGGGAGGAGGATATTTTGTAACTTAACAGAGGGACTGATGGTTTCAAAGAGGGCAACACCCCCAAGTGAGAGTGAGCTGAGACTTATGGAGTTTGACGGGGTGAAAATATGCTACATGAGGCACATGAGTATATTCTAGCCCAAAAGGTGCATTATTGGTGCAGGACTTATAGTCTCCAATGTGGTAATAATGCACATGCAGAATCAGAAATCACCCTCAGGCACGAGTCATGCATGTTTAATTAATACGAATAAAACACAAATATCTTGTGGACTCTTTTGTCCAGTTCTCTACAAATCTGGTAAAGACACCTTACATCCTAATCCAAGTGCTTTGAATGGGTCTCTACTAAGACGAAGCAGTAGTGGGCAGTTGAAATCCTGAAATAGATCGGAGGTATGACTGGCCAGGGTACAGTAAAAGGAAAAGATCAGACTCACAATCCAATTCTCCAGAAGTTCTCTTTGTGTATTATTGCTGTCACTGGAGAGAGGTCACCATTGGTCATGCATGCCTAGTTTATGTGCTGTGGGGGAATTGTTTGAGCATCTGATTCGGTTGTGCACGTGTCGTGCTCTGTTATGCACAAAAGAGGGTTAGGGTCACCTAGGGTTCAGTCTGCAACTCATGGTTGGTGAAGCAGAGGTGCACATTTACTCAGAATCTCAAGAATCCTACTCCAAATCTTAGGGACTTGGGTTGGGTAAAGAAATTCTCAATAGAGCCTTGGACATGTATTCAGTTTTTTTCCACAGTAATGAAAAAGTTCTGAAGCGGAACAAAACATGAAATCTGTTTGCTTCTACGATCTCATTGGTGGTTGTATGGAACTTTACATCAGTACTGAAAAACATTCAAATAGACTCATGATTCGAGGACTA
This sequence comes from Lissotriton helveticus, assembly GCF_964261635.1. Lineage (NCBI taxonomy): Eukaryota > Metazoa > Chordata > Amphibia > Caudata > Salamandridae > Lissotriton > Lissotriton helveticus. The sequence goes on along the minus strand of NC_136059.1, from coordinate 689,794,955 downwards.
TGTCTGGGACAAATGAATGGGAAGTTGATACGATGGTTCCTTTTTTCAATGCTCAGGACCCTTTCCAATTTCTCTTTGAATTTGACCTTTTTGATATGATTCTGCACTTTTTCTATTTTATTGAACACATTTTGTAAAATAGAATTTAAGTACGAAAAATAAACTTCCTCAATGGTTTGACTGTTATAACAGTATATGTAATCTATCGAGGAGTGCAATTACATATTTTGTAATGAAGAGCAAAGATCCACCTTTTCGCAATATTTTTACGAACGTCAGTATAAGTTGAACTTAATGGTTTCCTAGTTTCAAGACTCCTTAATAAGAGGAAGCAATTTAACACTGTAACCAAACATCCAGCCAATTTCTCCCCCTTTCCCAGTTTTAAGGTTTAAATGTGGGGTTTTTACCCCCTTTGATCAGCATGTAGCCTCAGACCCTGACTGTGTGGTGCGTACTATTATCGAAGTGAAACACCTATTATTAGAACACATTATAGTCCGTTGCTGCAACAACCAGGTTTAGAAAATAGGTGCAAGTGATTTTTCACAGAAGATGGAAATCTTTAAAAGAACACTTAGGGCCAAAAACATCCCAATGTAATCTTCTAGAACAGTCTTTATGAGTTAATAGCCATTGATGGATGCGTTGTCATGTTTGTTAGGACTGCAAGCAAAACCCGAGTGTGAAATCCATCGCACTGCGATAGGCTCTTTGATAGCTTTGCAAGAAACTCTGGCAGCTTGTACAAAGTCTGCAGATCCCGCACATGTTGCTCGAGCAGCCAGTCCGTAAATGACGTGGGCTTCTTTAAAGTCTGGACAGTATTCATCGACGGATGAAGTGACTGCACATGCGCAGAAGCAATACTTGAAGACAAGCCATAAATCGAACGGAAATTTAGCAATACCCTACAAAGAAGAAATGATGCGAATTCTATTTGCTGGACAGACAAGTCTTTTTCCATTTCCACACAAAATTCCTCCAAAGTCTGTGGAAGCCGGAGAATACTGAACAGGTCCTCTTTCAACTGCTGAGACGCAATGTAATCCAGTGGCAGCTTTCCATCCAAGTCCCTGTGCCGTAGAAGCACCGGTCCTGCGGGGAGAATGGCAAGCATTAATATTAACAACAGTCGCATGTTAGCAGCTGAACAGCTGTTTATTTGTGAAGCACCCAAGGCTACTTTCAGAAATGTTGCTGACAAAATTAACTGATTAAGTACTGACACCTACCAAAGAAATGTTTAGGTATATTTCTGTCAATTACCTACCCAGTTTAAAAACCGAGTGCACATTTTTGTTCTTAACCTTTGATTCTTCAGGACAAACCAAACTTGCTGGGGTTAGCTAATGCTATATTTCTTCAAGCTCATGATATCTTTTGTGGATATTACAACATTAGACGGTGCAGGTAGGCTTTTAACACTCGAGTAATAATGCACTCCTGCAACAGATGTACTCACATTTCGTCAGCCCAAGAACATCAATAAAATTAATTAGGTCATCTAGCAAAATTAAGACTTACTTCATATCAGAACGGTCAGACACTTTTCTTGCCAGTGCAATGTACTCGAGTAAAGTGTGGAGAGGTGTGGCTCACTGGTTAGAGGCGGCAGACCTGTAAGCAGAGAACGGCCCGGGACCAGGGTTCAATTCCCGACGCGGCAGGGTCTTGGGCCAGGGTCAACGGACTCGATAATTCTCGCCTCAGTGCCTACTCTAACCAGGGAACACACTCGGTAACTCTGGGCATTAAGCTTGCCTCATCTCTACAACGGCCCCCCACAGACGCCGGGGATGCCTGGGAAGAGGTGTGGCGCCGCGGCCAGGGCGACTGACGCCGGAATCTGGGGACCACGGTTCGATCCCCGGCTCCGGCGGCAGGTCAGCCCAGCACCATGTGACTCTGGGCAATAGCTTGCTTAATCTTCCCGACGGCCCCCCAGCGCCTAGAGACCCTTACGGGTGATTGTGCGCTTTACAAATGTGGACTTTACTTTACTTTACTTTGGTTTCACCCTGGAGATACCCAGAAAGGGACCATCTCACAGGGAAAACCAGGACGGGTTCCCCAGCGGTCTACAGCGCCAGGACACTCGGGTAGAGTAACAGTGCGTATCCCACATTTATCCCACATTTAAACAGATGTGTGTGTCACCATAAAGTGATGAACACAAATAATAACCAATGGCAGTATCTTTTCCACAGACCTTTCTCGATCAAAGCAACAGGAGGCTAAATTACATACCGGTCGCACTGTACCAGTCTGTGCCGCGGTGCACTCTTAACTAGGTGCATCTTGCACGGGCAGGGCACCCGGTTACATACAAAATGCCCTGTCCCTCTTTTATCCCCTCCACCATTACCCCCCACCTACCCTTCCCTCCCTCTACCCACCTACCCCCTTGACCACCCCCCACCCCACCCATTAACAAGGCAATCGGACTTATGGTCCTATAGATGTGGCTGACAATCCCCCGCCCCCCTCCCCCACCCGCCAAACCGCTAGTATACATATCCTTTAACCACAAAAAGTAATGAAAGAATCCTTTCCTCTTATTTAAAGAATCAATGACAACGTCATATATTAGCGGTGAGTTGACTATTACACATTGTGAGAAACACAGACCTCAATCACAAAAAAAAAACAGTGAAAAAATAATATCTTTTAAATCTCTCTTAATTTAACAGTCACCCTATCCTATTTTTTCCCTACTCATTATTTGACGTTTCTCTTGTTTGACTAGTTATCTTGCTCAGGTATTCCTTTGCCTGCCCCACATTAGTAAAAAAATTAGTACGCTCCTTATAAATAATCTTTAATTGTGCGGGATTTAGGAGGAACACTTGGGCACCCTGGGCACGTAATGGAGTTATTAGCTGTCGCAGTTGCCATCGATTATCAACAGTATATTTGGAAAAGTCAGGAGTTACAAAAAATTCAAATCCTGGACCAGGGCGTTTTTTATCGGGTCTAGCAAGCCTATATACCTCTTCACGAGCAAGAAAACTATTGAATGCAATTAGTAGGGCCCTGGGCCTGCCTACATTTCTCTCTCCTTGACCAGTTAGTTTCAAATTAAATGGAAAGCGATTGCTCGCTCGATCTCCCGGTCCCAGTCCCATTTTGTAAGTTCCGGAAAAGCTTCTTTGAACAAGTTGACTACAAATTTGCGGGGATCTTGGCCCTCCTTCCCTTCAGGAACTTGTAGGACTCTCAAATTGTTACGCGAGCTCTGTTCTCGAAGTCAGAGAGTTTCCAGAGGGTGTCGTCCTTAATTCCTTGTAGCGCCTCTGTAGCTCCTTTCTGTTGCTCCACAGCATCCTCCAAGTTAGAGATGCGGTTCTCAGCTTCATTAAACCTGTTAGTGGTGTCTATTTGCGATTTTGCAATCCTACGAACTGAGTTCTGTAGTTTCCGACACATGCTCTGGACTCTCTGGCTCTCTTCTCTAGTCTCATCCCGCAATGAGATTATGGACTCATAAATCAAAGCTAGTGAGATTTCAGATTTTAATACCCCAGCAGTCTCGTCTGTCTCTACTTCATTGCTTGTATTATCTGGGTTTTCAATATTTAAGTTCCGAACAGTAGAAAGGCTATCCTCTGCAAGATCCATAGAATCCTCCTGGCATAGGCTGCTTGCAAGACTCCCTCCCTCCATACTCATTTGTGATGCGTATTGTGCTACCAGGTCTTCACAGGATGAAAAAAATCCACACTCGCATATCAAGATGATGAATATGGAAGATTAAGAGTATCTAAACAGAATATGTTTATTAAGAAAGTACCCAACTATTGTAGGGTTTTGTTGAGGTTTAATAGATGCAAAATTGTGGGATGTTTAAACATGAGGTATGTCTACAATTAAAGATCTACGTATTTGTTCGCTAAATGTATCAGGTCTAAATAATTTCAACAAACGAAGGAGAGTAACGGCTGAATTACGGCATATCGCTCCAGATGTGGTTTGCTTACAAGAGACTCATCTCCCTTGGAATAAGCATCAGGTATTGAGAGAATTGGGGTTTAATATTTTAATATCCTCTCAACAATCAGGAATGACGCGGGGGTAGCCATTTTAGCAAAAAGGGATCTGGTCACGATACGACGTTCAGCAGCAGACACACAGGGCAGGTGGGCGATGGTTGAATTTGCGAAAAATTATGGGAACTTTACAATATGCAATGTTTATGGATCCAATTTAGATGAGCCTGAGGTCCTAGAACAAGTACACCAAAAGTTGGTGACCTGGGCCACCCCCGTAATTATTTGCGGAGACATGAATATTAATTTAATAAAGGAAAAATTTGATGGGGGTGTAAAGGTTTATAAAGGACGGAACCCCCAGGTTTGTAGGGCCCTTTTTAACATATTAAAAGACTATCGTTTGGCGGATGTATGGACCACTTTGTTTCCGATGGATCCAGGTTACACCTATTATCAAAAAAAAGTTTGGTTAGATTATTTTTTTTAGAAGTGCCACATTTAGCCAAAGTAAAAATGCAGATATACCCTAACATTTCTTCCGATCATTCACCCATTGTGCTGTCAATTTTTGGGCGGGGTGATCCTCCTACAATTAGGAAATTCACTTTTGACCGCAAATTGTGCTATAATGATGAGTTTGTGAAATATATGAAAGAGTGGATCAGAGAATTTTAAAAAAACAATGTAAACTCGGCCCCAATCAAGATTGTCTGGGACATATTTAAAGCCTGTTTTAGGGGGGAGGCCTTAAGCTTCGGCCTAGCCCGTCAGAGGAAATTAAAAATGGAATTGGAAAGACTATATCAGCGACTACAAGAGGCAGAAGAGAATTTAACAAGAGGGATAGCTATAAAGGGAGATGTGAAAGCATTAGAGCTAGAGGTTGCAAAGAAAAGGACACAAATATTGGGTGTATGGGATAGTGAAAATGCAAGAAAATATCTAGTTCAACGTAAGATTTGCCATGAATATGGTGAAACCATAGGACGACCTTTAGCCTTGAGACTACGAATGAAGGATGCTAGTCGCCATATACCCTGTTTGAAAGATAAAACTGGTAATGTAAAAACTGGACCCCAAGATATATTGGCTATTTTCCACGATTTCTATTCAACATTATATAAAACAGAACAAACTAATATACAAGAATTGGATTTTAGTATTTTAGGTACATTAACTATTCTAGATCCTAGCGCGGTAGCTTTATTGGAGTCACCTATATCAGAAGAAGAGATAGCCAGGGCAATTAAAATGGTGCCAATGGGTAAAGCATCAGGTCCTGATCAACTACCGGGAGAAATATATAAACTTTTTTATATGGAATTGAAGGAGATACTACTTGAAATATTCAGGGCTGCACAAAATGGAGAGACACCTTCATCATGGAATGAGGCCATTATAGTTGTATTTAGTAAGAAAGGGAAAGAGGCTGATATACCGGGCTCTTATCGCCCAATATCATTGCTAAATTGTGATGGAAAGATTTATTCTAAAATACTAGCAAATCGAATGACAAAAGTAATAACATCATTAGTGTCAGAGGAACAACACGGTTTTATTCCAGGGAGAGGAACAGTGGCACATACCAACAAAGTCATTACACTTCTAGACATAGCAGAGGTAGAAAAACGTAGCTTAGGGTTAATATTACTCAATGCTGAAAAAGCATTCGATCGGGTAGAATGGAATTATTTATGGAAAGTAATGGAGACGATGGGATTCCCTAGGAAGTTTATGATAGCACTACGTAGTCTATATGCGGCACCAACGGCTAGGATAGCATCTATGGGGGCGATTTCTGATTCAGTACAGATAACCAGGGGGACAAGGCAGGGTTGTCCCTGTTCTCCTCTCCTTTTTGCCTTATATATAAATGCTTTTATTGGTTTGCTTACTAACAGCGAGGCTATTAAACCTTTTTTTGTACGTAATATTCCCCATATAGTTTTTGCTTTTGCAGACGATATAGCAGTGACTACAGAAGACCCGGCCCTAGCATTGGTAGAAGTCGAGCGACTAGCCACGTTATTTGGGCAACTATCGGGTTATAAGTTAAATATTACAAAAATGCAGCTGGTGTGTTCACAATCGGTTCAAGTTAACGACCCCAGGGTAGTAGTAGAAGCAACATACTTGGGGGTTAAGATAAGAGCAGCTATGTTAGAAGTGGTAGCAACTAATTGGGTCTCACTTTATAGAAACATAGCGGAGTCTTTAGAAAAGTGGGGGAGGCTACATTTCACTTTAATAGGCTGAACTAATATAATAAAAATGATCATATTACCAAGGGTTTTATACCTATTTAGGTCCTTACCACTAGAAATATCACTGGTTCAAATTCAACAACTACAGGCATTATGTGCCAGATTTATTTGGACCCCAGGTAAACCGCGGAGAGCCATGCGGTTCATGACGCTACCAAAAGATAGAGGGGGACTATCGGTCCCTGATTTTTTGCTGTATTATTATGTTTGTTCTCTACAAAAGATGTATTGTGTATTGATAGGAGGTGAAGATGGAAGTAACTCAACTACATCGAGCTTTATTAGTTCTATACATCATCTAACTTTGGGAATGGCTGCAAACCGGAGTTTGTTTAGGGAAATAGAATGGAGCTATTACAAAAGAACTAAGTTTAAGACGATAGAAGCAATTAGTAAAACTTGGCAAAAAGTACGTAAGTTAATTAACCTAGGCTCTATAACATACTACACCCCATTAAAATGCAACAAATTACTGCCAGCTATATTCAGAGATAGTGTCACGAGGTCCTGGCAAAGTAAAGGGATCAACATACTAGGAGATCTGTATGATCAATCTGGTACCCTTAAACAGTTTGCTTCATTATCACATGCTTATGGTATACCACAAACACAGTTTTTTAAATATATATAAATTAGGGATGTTGTGATCAAAAAAAATTTAAAACTGATATCTAATCCTTTGATAGAGGCGGTAAAGTTTTGTAGTAGAATAGGAGGATTGTATAAAATCCTAAATTCAAGAAAAGATGATGATTTGGGGAAACATATGGCCTACTGGATAGAAACTTTGGGTGAGAATGAAATAGATATTTAAATTGAAGATGCTATTGGTAGAGGCAGAGAAACTTTAATGTCGGCAAATTTACAAGTGCAATTTTTTAAAACTGTGTTCAGGTTGTACTATACGCCAGCGCGAATGAAAAAGTGGGGCAATAGATATGATGGGAAGTGTTTTCGATGTGCTATACTAGATGCGGATATAGACCATATTTTTTATTCTTGTGTTAAACTGCTTCCCTTCTTACAAGCTATGGAAGGATTCCTATCCCAAATAACAGAAAAACCGGTTAAGATAACCCCAGCGTTGATGATGTTAGGGATGGGTCATGAGGTTTTGCAGGAAGGTAGTTTGTACAAATTTAGATACTTCCTATTTGTTGCAATGACTGTTGCCCGCTTAAGTATAGCAGGGGAATGGTTATGTCAAGAGCCTCCGAGATTTGAGGTGTGGAGGGCCAAGCTACTTAGAATTTCAAACTTGGAATTTAGCCTATACTCGCTAAAAGGAGTAAGGAAACATAAAATGGGACTTATGATTTGGGAACAATTTTTGGCCTATATGAACAAGTGAAAAGTATATTGCGACTAAATATGGTGCAAGAGTGTTTATTCATTTCTATTTTGCAATATACTATGAAGGAGTTTAAAAAGAAAATCCCGCTTGGAAAAAATTTGCATTGTTTTGAAAATTATGTAATCATTGTAATGGGATAAATTGTATACTCTTGATGTCATGATGTCAATCTTGTTATGGAAGTGTGGAAAGAAAAAAGAAATAATAAAAAAAAAAAAAATGCCCTGTCCTCAGCACAGGTGCGAACCCCAAAATTTCGGGCCTGCACTGAGGAGAGCACATTAGTGAAAGGTAGGACCTTGGTTTGAAACTGCAGCATCATCTTTCACTGGAGACGGACAAGACTGTTTCTGAAGAGCAGGGACGGGCATCTCCCCCACCTCTATGTGGCACAGTGAGTGTGCCTCCCTGCAGCTTCTTCTTCTGCACATCCACATACGTAAAAGGGTGAGGGCACAAAGGCAAATTGTTCTCTCATTAGCCAGGGCCCGTGGCCCAATGCGAATGTGGGAATGATGCATTGTGATCGTACCGGTGTATAACGTGCATGGACATGATACATATTATAGAAGGGACCGCACAAGAATGTGTGGCCCCTTTTATAATATTAAAGTGCGCACAGGAGCACAAGAAACAGGTGCAAACACCTGTTGCACCCTGGGCACTTTCAGTGATATGACCCCAGATGTTTTCACAAGTGCTTGATTGGAGACTTGCATATTTTCTGAACTCTCAACAAATTTGTTAGGCCTTCGTCCTATAGAAACCAGAAAGGTAGCTCAGTGAGACTATCATGCGCAACCGAGATCTGAAGGTAGGTCACAACACGCTCAAGTTAGCTCATTATGCTTTTAGTGGTTGAAACATTTATAGTATGGTTACATTGGGTAATGGCGTCACCATCCTATTCATTTCCATTCAATGCAAATAGTCATAATGTGATTAGGTCTGAAAAAAACCTCCCTTTGGGGTATTATGTAAACATACCAATCATGCACTCGCACCACACATACCACTCAGTTTCAACTCGGGTCCTTATCTCAGTTACCAGTAAGTCAATTCTCACTCAAATTTCTGAAAAAATATAGACTTTTTTTTATTTTATTCAGTTAGTTCAAGAGAATATATGCTCATAAAACATCTATTTGTATTAGACATAATACATCATGATGCACGTTAAAAACATGACAAATTAAGAATTATTTTAAAATTACAGAACAATCCATTTGGAGATGGCTCCTTTCTGTACAGCTTTCCCTTACTTTGATCCCACATAACTCACGAAGAGTTGATCGTCCACCCGGAACTCTGTGGTGCAGTCAAGGTAGAATGACAATGCTCTTTTTGGGCCCAGGCGGTGGAGTCTCTCCTCTTCTTCAGAGGGATAAGGTGGAGCAAAGAAAGTACGCAGGGTCATGTTCAGGTCTAAATGGAAATGAGTGACAATCTATGTTAGGAAGGAGGCATGTGTCTGAAGGACCAGTTTGTCTTCATAATAGGTAATATAAGGAGGGTGCGCCAACAGCACTTGTGGTTCGCTGACCCTCCTGGCCGATGTTATGGCCACAAAAAAGGCAGTTTTGATGGTCAGCAGCCTAACAGGATAATTTTGTAGAGGCTTGAATGGTGCACACATGAGAAAGGTATGGACCAGGTTGAGGTCCCACTGAGGCATGATAAAGGGTTTAGGTGGAAACATATTTTGCAGGCCTTTAAGGAAAATAAGCCACAACCGGTGACTTAAAAAGAGAACTTTGGTCCATCAACCTCAAAAACGCAGAGAAAACAGACAGGTATCCCATAACTCTGCCCAAAGCAGAGCCCTGCTGGGCCAAAGACAGTGGAAACAAAATAACTTGTGAGAGAGGTGCAGATAAGGGGTCGATATTGTGGGAGGCACAACATGATACATACTTTTTCCAACTGAAGGCACATACCGTCTTGGTGAAGGGAGGCCTGGGTGCCAGAATAACAACACAGACTTCGGGAGGAAGGTCAAAAGCTGTCAACAGTCGCCACTCAATCTCCACGCATGGAGGTGGAGTGTGCGCAGGTTCGGGTGCAGAACTCTGCTCTCTTGCTGCAACAGACAATCCTCCTCCTAAAGAGGCAGCCTGGGGAGGAGTGGGAGTTGATGGCGTATCCTGCTTCCCACTAGATGCCCATGATGGTCTGCTGTCAGACTAAAGAAGCTCGGAGGCAGCCGCTAGGAGAGTGGTGCACTGACCTGACCATTGGCTGCCTGACCCACATGGTCTATGGGACCCTCTCCCTCTGCCACGAAAACTCTGGGAAGCCTGCTGGCATTGGTGGCTGGGAGGGTATGGGCATGGCTGGAGGACCATTCCGTAGCCTCGAAAGAGGCGGTAGTCAGATTGGGACTGACGAGGGTCCATAGAGAGGCCCAAGGACCTGGCCTTAGCTCTGCTGTCCTTGAAGAAATCCAGCGCTGAATCCTTGTCTCCAAATAGGCGAGAATTATCAAAGGGCATGTCTATGAGGAAAGGCTGATTATCCCCTGAAAAAAACAGATATTCTTAGCAAGGCATGGCCCCACAAGACCACCGACAATGAAATTGCTCTGCCTAGCTAGTTGGTAGTGTCAAGTCCACATCTGATGTAGAACTTTGCTGCATCTCTCCCATCTGTAACTGCCTGAAAGAGTATGGCCTGGGCCTCCTCCAAGACCACAGGCAGTACTTGCGCAACCGAATCCCATAGCGCAAGGCTGGTGGAAGAGAACATTCTCTTACCAAAAGTGCCCAGCCTCTTGGATTCCCTATCCAGTGGAGTGGTAGGGAACGCGCCAGGATGAATCTGAGATGTGGAGGCTTAGACCACAAGCTCTCCAGGGTAGAGTGCTGGGTAAGGAAACTGGGAGGGGGCCAATGGCGATGAACAATCTCCTATTCACAGGAGCCCTTGTGCAGAGCTTGGAAAAGGACCCAAGTAGATGTCTGTAAGGCCTTCATTAAATGTGAGTAAGGGTTCTGAGGGCGAAACTCCCGGCAGAAAGCACCTCTGTCAAAACTTTAGCTTTGACTGCCACTGAGTGTAGATTAAGGTCCAGGACCTCAGCTGCCCTGCGCACCACCATAGCAAAAGAGGCTCCCACCTACATAGCCACAGTAGATAGGGAAACCAGGCCAGTGTCAGGTGAGGTGTCTGACCCACTGGCCTCACCCAGTTCCTCATGCCAGTTGGCCTCCTCAACTTATATATATATAAAGCGTCCCGCTGTCCCAACAGACTATAAACACAAAGGGAAGAGCAAAATACTAAATTAAAAGCAAAAACATTGGCAGACAAGGGAACTCGTTTGTGTGTGGATGTCTCCTTGTGTGAGAGCAAAATGCAGTCACTCAAAGTGAAGTTATCCAGTGGCTGAAGTGGAATGACCCCTGCCCAATGCTGTATGCCATAGTGGGCGGGACCAAATGTGAATGACACACTGACAGACCGATGTGTGAAGAAAGCTGCCTGAAAGCCCCTTTAATAAGTATGTTGTACATGTTTTTAAAATTCAAATAGTCTTGGCTAATGCCAGACCTAAAAAGTATATGCATAAATCAACAGTAGTCACTAGGAGAGGTGTTTAATCCCATACTGAAGAAGTGTTAAGAGGGCACTCTTCTTCCTGTCACCTCTGGTGCCAGGCTGCTAGTAGGTCCTTCTTCAATGGCTGTCTCTGACATTCCCATCCTCAAGCCTCTATGCTGGGGTTTTTCACCTGACACCTAAACTGCAGCGTAGGGTTCTGATAATTTCAAGATTCTTTTCACTTCCTCAAGTGCTCTAACTACAAGTTATTTTAACTGAAAATAGGGTACTTCTTCAGAAGCCATGAAATGAGCAGTAGGGCTGACGCAGCTGGCGAGACAGATAAGGAGCATTCTGTGGTCGTGGTCTCCTTGAACCATTCCACAGTGGAATCTGCCTTGGCCTCAAACAGGAGAGGCACATCAAAAGGCATGTCCATAAGGGCCAATGGCCCACCAGATGGAATTGGTGGTGTCCAAGCCACAACAAATTGTGAACTTGGCCACATCATGGTCATCCTGGATGGCTTGAGTTAGGGCAGATCAGGTCTTCTGGGACACCTGGGAGGGCTTGAGCCACCAAATCACAAAGAGCATGGAAATATCGGCACAGGAGGCAGCTGACATTTAAAGCTCTGAAGGTCAAGCTGGTGGAAGAAAATACCCTCTTCCCAAAGGTATCTAATAGTTTGGACTCCCTAGCGGGGAGAGAAGTCGGAAAGGTATTCGGAGTCATCCGATGCATTTATAGATGTCTGCACCACCAAGCTTTCAGAAGAGGGGTGCCGAGACATAATGCAGGGTCACCCAAGGCAAGGCGGTAGCGTCTTACAATTTGGCAATTGCGAGGTGGAAGCAAGATGGCGACCGCGTAGTGGTCGAATGCAGTGCTAGCGGAACGGGTCCGTTCTCTGAGAAATACTGCATCGGTATTCTAGCAGCAGAGCATCATTTTCTTTTTTGATGACAGACTAGCCTACAAAGTTATATGTTGGTACTGATTGCTTACCGAGGGACCTGGGCGAGGACGGCGACATACACGGGGCCCGCGCTCTGGCTGATGCGAGCGCTTGACGTGGTACTGGCTCACTGGTGCTGGCGGAGCAGAGGGAGTAGGCGGAGCGGAGGAGACATGGCTCTGAAAGCGGCGGCAGGAGCAACGGCGAAGGCAGCAGCAACGGCCGTGGCCCGCAAAAGAGGAGACACAGCTATTAGTTCAGCGGGATCAGAGCAAGGTGTGCTGGAACGGAGCAGGGTGGAAACGCCGCAGAAGCTGCGGACGCCTCCTCTGGAACCGCTAAGGAGAGGAAAAGGCATTGTGGCGAAGAATCGGCAGGTGGTTCCATCGATTGTGGAGATGCTCTCGCGCAGCAGCAAGGAACAACACACCAAAGCTGCAGGTGAGGAAGGTGTAGCCGCCCCAGCGCCCGCTCACAGATGGTCGTGGCAGGAACACAGGCACAGGAGGTGGGCTCTGAAGAGACTCGAGTCGCCCGGCCAAAGAATGTAAATAATCAAGTAGACCCAGAAATCCAGGCAGACATTATCCCTGTTACATCGTACCCGGTGCTTCCTACAGTCAGTTCTGTGGGTGATAAGGGAGATATTCTGGGGGACGATGCGGCAGATGGAGAGCCTTGGGCTAGTAAAATGGGAATGGTGGAGGCTGTAGTATCAAGTAATGACATATCCCTCCCACAAATAAAGACTGGGGCTGATCAGGCAGCAATGGAAGCAGATTAATGCCATATCCTAGGAAGGGGAGAGATTGGAATCCCATGTTCTTCTGAGGCCCAGTTGGATGGAAAAGAGAAAGAAAAAAGATGGAGTACGAAAAAGACAAAGATCCTAGCGACTTCCTTTTCTCTGTCTCAGAAGGGGCGGAATGGTCTGAAGAAGAACGGAGTTCGTCCCTAGCGGTTAGCAATCTAGACTCAGAGAGCTACTTTGATCATGACCCCCCCCCCGCCGTAACGGCCAAAAGGCCTAACACCCAACCAAAGACCCATGAGCAACCTATAAAGGATTTAAGCTGGGATCACTCATCTACCATGCCACTCCAGGGGAGTCCTAAAACCGAAAATACTACAACTCATCCCCCGCTACTGGAAGTGATCCATCAGGCGATTCTCGCTCATAGGGAGGAAACACGTCTTGATAGCCGCAAATCCCAAGCAGCAATGAGAAAGGTAAGGAAGCTGTCTAAGGCCTATGCAAATGTAGGAGACAGAGTTTCAAATCTGGTGGAAAGGATTGTTGCTACGGAATCTGAGGCGGCCGCAGCCACCACCAAAGTAGAGACTCACAGTGCCCAGGTCAAGGACATCCAGTGGAAACTGGAAGATATGGAAAATAGGCTGAGAAGAAACAATCTCAGGGTGCTGGGGGTACTAGAGGGGGTGGAGGGGTCAGATGTAAGGGGAATTTTATTCTACGGCAGGCAATAGCTGAGAAGGCTAGAGCGGAAGCAAGAAGGTCCAGCGGTGGAGCGACGTTCTTTGTCCGACCGGACTACTGCCATGTAACGGTGGAGAGACGCTGGAGACTGAGACAATTAATCAAACCGTTTCAAGACAAGAATATTCAAGTATATCTCATCAATCCAGCACAACTTAAAGTTATAAATGGAGGACAGACCTGGTACTTTGCGTCTGAAGTACTAATGTGTTTCTATTTTTGGAAATGATGTATAATTTATAAGGGTATATAATCCAATTGCTGGTACAAAAAGGGAAGGAGAATCGCATGGGGAAGAATGGCAAACCTTAATTTATGCCCGGTTAATATCGGGGGTTTAAACGATTGGAAAAAAGGGCGTAAACTGGCCGAATTTGGGAAATCAGAGCATATAGATGTCATATGCCTACAAGAGACGCACCTGCCTTGGGGGAAAAAACAGCTGTTGAGTCTGAGAGGTTTTGGTATTTTGGCCTGTTCTTCTCAGACCTCTATAGTAAGAGGGGTAGCTATCATAGGCAAATCTACACTCGGGGGTACTAAGCGCTTTAAGGCTTATTCATTAGGGAGATGGGCACTGGCTGAGATGTGTATTGGTATTGCAATTTGTGGGATCTACAGCTCTAACCAAGATGACCCCAAGGTATTTTAATTATTAGAGAATGAATTAACCAGTTGGCCTACTCCTATTTTAGTGTGCGGAGACTTAAACATATCAGCAGACTTTACTAACAAGTCTCCGTATGTAGGCCGGAAGCCAAGGGTGTATCAGGCTCTGAGCTCCTTGATTCAGTCACATGGATTAATAGATGTATGGGGGAACAAAGAGCCTGGTAATCCTGGGTTTACCTATTTCTCGTGTCCATATCAGAAATATACGAAACTAGACTACTTTCTAATCTCGTCTACAGAAGTGAGAAAGGTTAACATAAGGAAGTTACCAAAAATCATATCGGAGCACAGTCCTTTAATATTGGGCTATGATCTGTCTATGCACATGAGAAAACAGAGGGTCTGGACCTTCGATAGAAAGCTGCTAGCAGATATCGCATATGTGGAGCATTTGAGGAAATGGACCGTAGAATTCTTCGATGCAAACGGGTTTAGCGCATCTAGAAACAGTGTTTGGGACGCGTTTAAAGCAGCTCTGCGGGGCGAGACAATCAGCTATGCTGCCCAGCGCAGGAAAGAGATGCTAGCAGATAATAATAGGTTGACAGACCAACTGATAGCAGCTGAAGAGCAGCATAGGGAAGATATATTGCAAGGAAGGGAAGGGAAGGAATGCCAACAGACAATTAGCTCTATTAAAGTGGAGATTCATAGGCAATGGGCCAATGGGCCAAAAAAGATGCCTCCGAATATCAAGCTCATAGATGTAAAATGTAGAGCCAAAAGATATCCTAAGTGTGTTCAAAAACTTCTATCAAGCATTATATCAGGAAGAGGTGGATGTCGATATGCCACATGGGGAGTTCGGGGACGAAGGCACTAAACTGGATGAATTAGAGATAGAAACACTGGATAAAGATCTGTCAATCAGCGAAGTACTTGAGGCACTGCAAGAATTAGCAATATGCAAGGCCACAGGGCCAGATAGTATTCCACTAGAGGTGTATAAGTGCATTTCGCGTGAGATAGCCCCAATACTCCTAGATTTATTCAGTGGGATAGTATGCACCAGCAAAATTCCTGAGACTTGGAAGGAAACAAACATAGTTGTATTTTATGAGAAAGGGAAGCCAAAAGAAAATCCTGGCTCGTATAGGCCAATATCCCTCATAAACACGGACACCAAAATCTACGCTAAGATTCTGGCTAGCAGATTGGGGAGGGTCGTTGGTGGTCTGGTCTCCCCCTGGCAGCATGGATTCATTCCAGGATGCGGAACAACTGATCATATAAGACGGGCTATAGCCCTGTTTGATTTCAATGCTGTCGGGGGGGCTGTTCATGATCCTCCTCGATGCGGAAAAAGCTTTTGACCGCGTAAGGTGGAAGTATTTCTGGTGGGTATTGGACCGAAGAGGGTTTGGACCAAAAATTCTGAATGCCTTCAAGGCCACGTATCACGATCCAGTGGCCAGGGTACAGTTAATGGGTGAAAGCTTGGGGAGAATCTATATAACGAGGGGGACTCGTCAGGGGTGTCCCTGTTCACCTATTCTTTTCGCACTGTATATTGACCCATTAGTCCGGCAGATTCTGTGTAACGTGGAAATTAAGCCTGTCATAACCAATGGATTTGAGACAAAAATATTGGCGTATGCCGATGACTTGGCAGTAACTTCCACGGATCCAGGTACAACCATGCGCATATTAGTTGAAATCACAAAAGAATTTGGTAGATATTCAGGATACAGCTTGAACGAGGGTAAAACCAAGGCAATTTGTACCGATAATATCATCAAAGCAGACTCGAGATATGTGGAATCTGCAGTATATCTGGGAGTAACAGTTAATGTCACGACAGATTTAATTGTCAAGGATAATTTCACCCCATTGTTAAAATCGCCAACGAATACACGTGCCAGATGAGGGGTACATCGCCCTGTTGCCGGTTTGAGCTCGGGAAATATCTCTGAACCACCCGACCGACTTGATCATTATCACGTTATGAAATAATAGTGCGCTTCTTAGAGACTTGTATGAACTAAGTATTTTTGAAACGATGATGATTAGATTGAATTCATCCTTGAAGCTAAAACGATAGTTCTCTTTAACAAGGTTTGAGAATATATTTGGTCCTATGATCTTATGGAAATGCATTTTATTTATTGATACCAGCTCTCAAATATTAGTTGGATTGCCCTGACGAAGTCATTGGCCGAAGTGCCAGACGAAACACGTGTTGGCAAAAACTTGTTTCGATCTTTGTTAATACAGAAGAGATTCTTCTAAAGATTTGTACCCGGTGATTGGACCAAGTGATGAGATGATACAACTGAAATTTATGAAATTGAAAAAATAAAGAGGAGACGGAACCTACGAAGTTGAGAAGGAGTGTTATTGATATGGACATTATGATTTATTAGCGTTGCTCAGGTTGAAGAATCTGTGTTTTGGAATTTGGATAGACATTGTCTATCTGTAGTGACAACCCCTGGCGGTGGTTGTCTCTCTACCTTAGATCATGAGCTATTTAAAGATATATAAGGAGAATTATTCATTCTACACTATTTAACGCAAAAGATCTCCCTACTGCCAAAATTTTGAGTATTTTTCTATATAATGAGGGGGACACGTCAGGGGTGTCCCTGTTCACCCATTCTGTTCGCACTGTATATTGACGCATTAGTCCGGCAGATTCTGTGTAACATGGAAATTAAGTCTGTCATAACAAATGGATTTGAGACAAAAATATTGGCGTATGCCGATGACTTGGTAGTAACTTCCACGGATCCAGATACAACCATGCGCATATTAGTTGAAATCAAAAAAGAATTTGGTAGATATTCAGGATACCGCTTGAACGAGGGTAAAACCCAGGTAATTTGTAACGATAATATCGTCAAAGCAGACTCGAGATATGTGGAATCTGCAGTATATCTGGGAGTAACAGTTAATGTCACGACAGATCTAATGGTCAAGGATAATTTCACCCCATTGTTAAAATCAATAGAGGTAGATCTTAAAAGAATGGATAAGCTGCATCTATCACTAATAGGGAGGTCTAACGTGTTGAAGATGACGATGCTCCCCAAAGTCCTGTATCTGTTCCGCGCTATTCCGCTGTTAATAGATGAGGGACTGAAAAAATCAATTGAAGCAATATTTATGAACTTTTTATGGCAATATGGTAAGATCAGACGGTCACTAAAATTCATGTCCCTCCGACAGGAATTAGGAGGTTTAGGAATTCCCAATGTCAGGTTTTATCAATGGACATGTCTGATAACCCAGATGGCAATTTTATTTGATCCTGCCACAAATGAGTCGTATTTGCCATATAGCAATCAAATTCTCCCCTCTATATATGAACTGTTATTAGGTAGAGAGGCTGTTGGGGTTCTTTTAAGGAAAACACACCGACGATATTTTAAGAAAATGCGATATAAGATTATGGGCAGTGTGTGGGGGGGTCTGGAAATTGAGACAAAAGGCATTAGCAATCCCGAAGATCAACTTTCACACCCCATTGTGGAAATCGGGGATGTTCCCAAATCTAAGTATTGATGGTATGTGGAAAAGCTGGGAGCAGCAGGGAATTCGAACAGTGGGCGATGTTATGGAGGGGAATGTTATGCTGAGCTTCGGGGCTATTCAACAGAGATACGGTATCCCCAGTAACCAAGGTTTCAAATTTGTCCAGGTCTCCCAAACGATTAAAGCTAAGAGACCCCGGATCTCCGTTGGAAGCAGAAGCAACCTTTTGGATTACTTGTTAAAAGGGGGCAGCAGGATTAAAATTATCTATAGGATACTAATGGCTGGGATTCAAGATGATTTGGAAAAAAACAAGACTTCTTGGTCCTTAAAACTGGATGATCCAGATGTGGATTTAGATAAAGCTCTACAACTAGATAAGAAGATACTAAGCTCCTCGAATTTAAAAGCGCAACATTTTAAGACGTTATTTAATCTTTACTTTACACCTGCAAAACTTTTTGATTGGGGTAAATGGGAAGACAATAGATGCCCTAGATGTTTGAAAGGACCTGCTGATCTATTACATATGTTCCACCAATGTGAGAAATACATAATCAATATAATCAAGGCTGAGATCGAGACATTCTGGGAGGGGCTGCTAGGCCTTAAGATCAGTCTATCCCCTACCCTAATGATTCTAGGAAGTGAGAGTAAATTGGGGCTAAAGAAAGAGACCGAAGCTTTCGTTTTTATCTCTGTGGCAGTGTTACGTATTCTTATATCAGCAGGTTAGAAGGATATAGTTCCCCCGTCCTTTCAGATGTGGTTGACTAGACTCCTTGGTATACATAACATTGAGTCTGCCCTACATGAACACAAGAGTAGGAAAGCACGCGAGATGGGGCTAAATATCTGGGCACCATTAAAAACCTGGAGAGACACACGAATATAAAACAGAAGAGGGTTCGGGGGGGGGAATATACCCTGGGATATGAGTCCTAACTCATTGTCAGCACATGTATATACAAGCTATTCCTTTGTACAGTGGTTTTTATCATCGCCCTGATTGTGGATTACATGAGATTATTTAAGTGACTATTTATTGCTTCTACCTTATTGAGGTTGTATGGAATAATGTAAGAAATCAAAATTTTATATGGCTAATTTTGTACCAGAAAATTCTCAATAAAAATTTTAAAAAAAATTTAAAAAAAAATTGCCAATTGACTGGGGAGCCAGAGCAAGGTTTGGGCCAGGCTCATGAGAAGGTATCTGTAAGTGCCTCATTGAAGTGCCAGAGGGGCTCAGTAGATGTTTGTTTTGACAGGAGCACTTCCGTCAAGACATTGGTTTTGACCCTTAACATGGAGAGCTTATGGTCAAGAACTTGGGCTGCCCTACGCATGACCAATGTGACAGAAGCACTCTCTTCAGTGGCAGGGCCAGGAGCAAGTCCCGACTCAGGGGGGGTTGTTGTTGCTTCAGGAACCTGCTGCTCAGCGCAGTGGGGTCTGACGCCAAGGCCCATGGCGTTGCTTATTCCCGACCACTTGCGGAGTGGTTATCTGCCCATTGTAGGTCAAAACATCACTGTTGGAACAGCAGGAGTGGACCGCGTCAGAAACCTGCAGCACTCCCTTTAACAGTGACGTGTGCTGTCGGGTCCTAGCCCTTGCCACGTCCCAGAAGAGTATATTACAAAGTGTTTATAACCGTTTTAGCGTAAATCTTTCAAATGAAAAATAGTAACAGTGGAACTTCGTTCACTCCTTTCTGTTCTGCTTGCTAAGCAAATCACTTTAGCAGCAGTAACAAATGTGTTACATACACAGGTCTTTTTGTGTTTATTATCTGGTTGAAATGGTAGGATGCAAAATATGACACATTTTTATGCAGTGCCTTATAAAGGGTCTTAATCCATCCAAGGACTTTAAAGTGTGGGGGTGTAGGGGTCTCTAAAATGGATGTGGCCTATGTAAAAGAGCTTAGCATAAATATTCGAACTACATTTCTATGATTCCCACTCACCTGTAAGCAATGAATTTTCTTTTACTCTTGCCTTGTCAATATTTTGACAACTGTGTACCTCTTTCAAACACATTTGCACAGAACCACAATTTTAGCCAGAATACGTGTCCACTGCACTGTGCGCTCGGCAGAGAGGCCAAGGGTGGCTAGGCCATGTATTCTGAGCACCTTTTCGACCAGCAGACAGGCCCTGTGAGAAACTCACACTGACTTCAGCTTCAACTGCAGAGCTCTAAGTGGCGGGCCGCAGGTTAAACACACACCCGGAGAGGACTCAGGGGCATATTACCAAGCAATAGCGATAATTATCGCTATTGCGTGGTTAGAGACAAAATGTTACCGCTGAGCTGCGGCGATTTTTATCGCAGATAAACCTTGGTATTACCAAGGTTTATCGCAAATGCGATAAAAAACGGCCGCAATGCATGAATATCGCTGAAAAGTCCACGATATTCATGCATTACCGAGCTAATGCTCTTAGCCATGTTATCCACCTCCCATTGGATAACATGGCTAAGAAGTGCTCAGGGCAGGTGTTAGCTTTTGGAGATATTCGCGCTTAGCGCGAATATCTCCAAAAGTTGGTAATAGGAGTTAGCGATGTTAGCGACTGTTTCCAGTCGCTAACATCTTGGCACGCCCACTTTGCATGTCATTAGTGATAAATATCACTGACATGCAAAGTGGGGCCCAAGATGGTCGCTATCTCCTACTAGCTGTCGCTAACTAGTGTTAGCGACAGCTAGGTAATAGGGAGATCATTTTATCTCCGCTTTCTTGGCTTTTAAAGCCAAAAACGCGGAGATAAACCCCCTTGATAATATGCCCCTCAGTTCCCAATTCCCATCCTGGAAATAAATAACACTAAGACTTAGGACGTGAAAGATTAAGTAAAACATATGGAGGGCGAGGCTTTGGAAGCGGCCCATGGCGACGGACCAGGATGACTTGTTGGCTGCCCTTGAGATACCGCAGGACAGTCGATCGCCTCGGACTGATCAACCACACGAGGCAACAGCCTGCCACGAATGTAAACTTCCTCGCCCCCTTCTTCTCTCTCCCCTACTCCCTTCCCTGCGACACACGGCCAGTCTAATCCAGACGAGCCGCGCCAGTGGGACCCCTGGGGTAGGCTGCGCGCCATGAATGCTCATGCTGGGACATACTTTTCCTAGTTATCATATATGTGGCTTCATATGTATGAGGCTTTGTGACATAATGCCCGTACTGCTGTTGTGAACATTTTTGTACGAACTGATATATCCACTGAAATGTATGCAATAAAACCCCCAAAAGATTTTGAAGTTTAAAAAACATGGAATATAAAAGGTAACTAAATAGCTGACATGCACTACTATTCATAGTTCAGAAATCGCTCAATGTTTTTGCAGTTAGAGTTTAGGACATGAATGCAAGGACCCGTGTTAATGTCTGTTTTTAATTACTACCGAGTCTGAGATCCGGGTAGCCCCGCCCTACTTAAAGCTCTGCTCTATCCACTGTAGTCTGTGATCTTTTTAGCACTATCATAAGGGTGATGGCAATGACCACTCAAACATGAAACTTACGAATTAAACAAAGACAGCAAGCCCACTGATCTTTATCTATGGCAATGCAGTATTTGGCAACCTTCTGAAAGCTGTGGTTCTTAAACCGCAACTTTATTATTTCGGAAACGATGCTTAATACCAGCTGAAAACACGGCTAAATAGTGAACGGAAGACACGCACCTAATGACCATATTAAAGGCTCCAAGTTACAGCGAGGCTAGCCAAGGAAAATATACAAGGCATGTCTAGTGGTGTTTCCATTTGACAGGCCAGCACCCGTTCCGGAAAGAACGCGACAGCAGCAGTCCGCACTGGCTGCCAGAATGCCTTGACGAATGCAGGAGCAAGTAGATCGCCTCCCCTAGGAAGACAAGATTATCCACTCCCTAGTCCGTGAAGAAAACAAAAACACGACACATTTATCAGTGAAATGCCAGCGTCTTAATATATTATTGGCTCTTACATCACTTGGAGCGATTGAAGTCAGGCCAGGTATTGGCTTGGTGTGTCAGATGCATGACTCAGTGGATAAATAAAGCACCTGGGAGATCGAGCAGGGAGGCTCAGTAAACACACACAGCTCCACGAGCCAGCAGGGGGATGAGATAAAGAGAGCAAAGGAATGTATTGATCATGCAATGGTGGGAGTACATCACACCTCCTGCAGCCTTTAGGGGGCAGGAGAAGACTGCGAATATTAACGGAAGATTCATGCTCACAATCATAATGGCCAAAAGAATCTGAAATCTTTTGTCGATTTCGGATGAGAGTGGCTATAAAGCCTCCATCTAAACAGCATTCTTTTGCCTTTATCGTTTTTTCACAGCATAGGAAAACATGTTTTCATTTCCGAATAAGTTTCGTGCGGGATGTATTTGAAGAAGTATAAATAGAAAAAACAGAATTATAATTCAATTTAGTACTACATTGTTGAGGCTAATGCCAATTGTACAAACAGTATGTTAAGCAGAGGGCATCTGCAATGTTATTTTCCCATGTTAATCCCCACGAGGAAGTCACGGCTGTACTATCTACCAAGCATTTGCAATGCAATAGGTCTTGCATTCATACTAGTTTGAGCTATTGGCATTGCAAATGACAATACCTTTTATTTATGTTTTGGGTTTTAAAACAAAAATAAAAGGCATTGTCATTTACAATACTAATAGCTTAAACTCTCGCAAATGCGAGACCTATTGCATTGCAATAAAGGGCCTTTTCAGCCGCTTGTTTTTATTTATTTATTTGGAAAGTTTTATATAGCGCGAACAAGTCCCTTACGGGTATCAGAGCGCTTTACAGTAAATGTGTACAGGTATAACAAAATCAATAAAAATAAGCAGGACCATAAGAATAAAATCAAAAAGCCAAATAAAAGAACAAGGCACAGATCGAACATTATGAATATAACAGAGCGCATTACAGTAAATGTGTATAGGCATATCAAAACAATAAAAATAAGCAGGAACGTAAAAGTAAAGTCAAAATGCTTAATACATGAACACAGGGTTAATCAAACATTATGGATAAGCAGGACCATATAGATTGGCAGCAAGGCCAAACATAGATAGAAGGGAAAGACAGATAAGGTGCAAGATCGAACCGGTCGGTATTGAAGGATGATGGTAGACCATTGATGATGAAAAAGTCACAATGTGTGGAATAAAGCTGTACATATAAACGATAAGCATTCGATTGGTAGGTAAGCTAAATGGAATAGGGGATCTCCACTGTCCAGTCAAGCAATGCTTATGTAAATTTTACCATAAGGATGCCTTTTACTTCCAGTTTGAAGGAAGGGGTGGAAGGGTTCCGTCTAATTTCTGGTGGCATTCCATATTCTGGGTGCCATTCCTGAAAAGGAACGATTATACGTTTTTTTTCTTCTTGAATTTTTGTGGTTTCAGAAGGAAGTTTTCCGCACTTCTTGTTGATCTTCTTGTTAGATTGTAAATATAGGACGAAGAGACAAGCCTGCAACGTCTTCAAAGAAGTGATAAATAGTGCAGTGAAGAAGATGTGTAAGTGTTGTAACTTACACAGACACTAAGTGTGAAGTGAGAGTTAAATATGATCCGTGCTATAAACACTAACAAAGTGCTCCAACACCTTTCGCTCTGTGATTATACTGTCGCAGCTCAGGAGGAAGAGCGGGAGGGGGCTATTTCCTGCCCTCTTCGTGCTTTGAAAGTGCAGTGCAGCATTGCGTAATGTGATGGCAATCTTTGGCCTAATAAAAACACTCCAGCTGTAGTAGGGCCCTGACTTCACCTCCTGTTGCATGGCGGGCTGTGATTTATGGCAGGCATGGAGGGAGGGATGGTCTCGCCTGCTTCTTCGGCCTCGTACAGTGCCCCTGCTATTACTAGTGAGCTGAGGTGGTGGTATTGGTATTGGTAGTGGTGGTGGTATTGGTGGTGGCACTGGTGGTGGGATTGGTGGTGGTATTGGTGGTGGTGGGATTGGTGGTGGTGGTATTGGTGGTGGCGGCATTGGTGGTGGTGGCATTGGTGGTGGTGTTATTTGTGGTGGTACTGGTGGTGGAGGTGGTGGTGGTAGTATTAGTGGTGGTGGTAATGGTGGTGGTGTTATTGATGGTATCAGTTGTGGTGGTATTGGAGGTGGTGGTGGTATTGGTGGTGGAGGTGGTATTGGTGGTGGTATTAGTGGTGGTTGTATTGGTAATGGTGGTAGAGTTATTGGTGGTATCAGTGGTGGTGGTGGTATTGGCAGTGGTGGTATTGGTGGTGGTGTTATTGGTGGTATTTGTATTGGTGGTGGTGGTATTGGAGGTGGTATTGGTGGTGGTGTTTGCTGTGATATTGGTGATGATGGTGGTATTGGTGGTGGTCGTGTAGGTGGTGGTAGTGGTGGTATTGGTGGTGGTGGTATTGGTGGTACTGGTGGTGGTATTGGTGTGGCATCAGTGGTGGTGGTAGTGGTGGTGGTATTGGTGTGACATTGGTGTTAGTGGTATTGAGGGTGGTGGTATTCATATTGGTAGTGGTGGTATTGGTTGTGGTGGTGGTGGTATTGGGGGTAGTGGTGGTATTGGTGGTGGTAGTATTTGTATTGACAGTGGTATTGGTGGTGGTGCTGGTATTAGGGGTGGTGGCGGCATTGGTGGCGGCATTGGTGGTGGTATTGGTGGTGGTGGCATCAGTGGTGGTATTGGTGGTGATGGTATTTATGATAATGGTATTGGTGGTGATGGTAGAGGTGGCATTATTAGTGGTGGTGGTATTGGTGGTGACAGTGGAGGTAGTGGTATTGGTGGTGATAGTGGAGGTAGTGGTATTGGTGGTGGTGTTAGCAAAACAGGCTTTTGAAAACAACCCATCAGGTGGCTTTAGTACAGATGACATGTAACACAGATGTGCTGTTGTCAGCTTCAGCCCATTAGTACAGGATTATGTGCTACCTAGAATTCATGACTTAGTTCGCGAATCATTTCTAAATCCATTTTACTTACGGGGTTGAAACAGACGAGACAATGCCGGGTTAAAGTGATTGAAAGCAGGCGCCCAAGTTACGGGGACGGCCGTGCTGCTTAAAAAAACACAATTGGTTTCAGCTGAAGCAGCGCATGTCTGGCGTGAAACTCAATAAAGTAAATAACTAGTGCTTAAAGACTAAATAACATGTCCTGTGTAGCAACCGAAGTGAAAGGGCCAGTAGACATGGGAGGTTACAAATGAATATAAGGCCGTACTAAGGAGGGACTAAGACGCCTATTTACGAATCCGAAGGCAGCATTTAGGATGTCACCATCCGAGGCATGCACATAAAGGAAGTTCAGTTATGTGTTTTATTTTATTCTGGTCCAATTTCTTGGGTCCGGTAAGGAAGGGAGGGAACACACTATTAACAATTAAGAAGAAGGCGATTTCCAGGGAGATAGAAGTATCCTTTACCAAGGCACAATGCTACATTTATCAACAGGCTTGGGAAACTGCTTTCAAATACGTAAATTCTTTCTTTCGAAGTCACAATTAGGTTGAAATGACATTAATGTGCCTCTGGTGGTCCTCGGAGCTCCTATACCACCAAACACCGACCTCACCAGATCCATCTCCAACTTCAACTCCTGGATCACCCTCTGTGTAGACACGTTGGCTTCACTCGACACCACCAAAGCTAACAGAACGAAACTGCAACCAGGCTGGCATACACAAGAGCTCAGATTCACCAAACACCAGTGCAAGCAACTGGAACGCAGATGGCGACAAAGCCAGAATGACACCTACAGATCAGCCTTCAGACACTACCACCAACAAAGCAAATGAACAAAATGTTCCACTCTTACCAACCGCATTGAAAGCAGCACAAATAGTACCAAGGAAATCTTCACAATTTTTAAAGAGTTCACCTCTCCAGCAGCAAGCACCACTAGCATCACTTTCTCATAGAGCCTATGCACCCTGCTGCCCCTCTTCTTCAGCAGCAAAATAACCAGCATCTACGACAAGTTTGAGCCTCAACTGGATCTATCCATTCTTGCAGCCCACGAACCCATCACAAACAACACCCAGAGAACCTCCCGACCACCTGGCCCACAAGCACCACTCAAGAAACTGCAACGAACATGCAGCCCATACACTCCGGACCACACTCAAACCACTATCCTCACCACATCTTCACAAAAGGACTCGACACCATCAGCACTGCCCTCACCCCAGTCCTGAATGACTTGATCAACACAGCCACATTCCTGGATTCCTGGAAACATGCCACAGAACTTCCCCTCCAAAAAAACATGCCTTAGCTATCCCGAAGATGCTAGGCAACTACTGGCACATCCCCCTGTTACCTTACCCCGGCAAAAGTTATGGAGAATATCATGAGCAAAACACTAGCTGCCCACATCAACCACCTTCTTGACAAAATTCAAACTGGATTCAGGCCCAACCATAGCACTGCGACCGCCCTCATTGCCGCCACAAAGACACCCGACTGATCATGGGCAGAGGACACACCGCTGCCTACTGGACCCATCTGCTATCTTGAACACCATCTCCCACCCCCTCCTCATCCAAAGCCTTCAGTAAGCGGGCATTCAAAGCCCTGCACTCCACTGACTCTGTTCCTTTCTAATAGACCGCATCCAATCAGGCAGTTTTACTCCTTCACCTCAGCCACCAATAACCTCATCTGCAGAGTTACACGAGGCTCATCGTTCAACCCCACTCTGTTCAATGCCTACATGTCCCTAAACACCAGTATAATCGTGCCCAAGGAGTCAATATGGTAACCTATGCAGACAACACTCTACTTATCTTCTCCCTCTCCGGCAAGATACAGAAAACCCAGACCAACTTCTCAGTCTGCTTGACTGAAGGGGCTAGATGGTTGAACACCAACTTTCTCAAGGTCTTCATAGACAAAACAGAAGTAGTAAACTTCAGCAAAGACACTTCGTTATGGATATCCATCCGGTGGCCTGCTGAACTCAGACCCACACTCCACCAGACCACCCAATTCGAAGAATCTTGGACTAGTAGTCAACAACCGGGGTGACATGATGGCAAAGTGAAGGCAGTTTTCGCCTCTGTGCTTAATTTGCAAAACGGAAGTGCCTGGACCCTTCTCGGGAGGCCACTGCAGATTGCACCATCCATTGACCCTGCCTGCCCCAACACAACTAATAACAATCATACTCCTAGAAGTATGACAATTCAGGTTATTCTAGGCCACCCAAAGCTATAAGTGTGGCATGGGGGTGGAAGGTATTTTTAACTGTTAATGTATATCACATTATTAAACACTGTTGCTGTGCTCGTCTCAAAATAAGACAAACAACGCCTCCATGTGGTGAACTGTTATAAGTGCCAATGTTGGGAATTAAGTGCCGGTGTCAATAATTAAGTCGGGGAGCAGAACAGTGGCAAAAACCGTCTCAAATTTAGCACAGCCTTGTCTCTTGTTTGCAAATACTCAAGATGCTCAAGAAGATCTTCAAATGGCTTCCTACAAACACATTTGAATCATCACCAGGCCCTCTTCAGCAGCAAGGTGGACTACAGCAACGCACGCTACGTCTGAATCAACACACAATTGATCTGTAGACTCCAGACCATACAAAACTCAGCAGCCAGGCTCACACTCAAGACTACCTCCCCACATGTACATCATCTCTCACCCCAGACCTCCTCTGGCTCCAAGTCCATAAACAAGCACTCTTCAAAATCCTCAAGCACTCATACAAAGCCCTACACAACACTGGCCGTTCTACACAACAATTGAATCAGCTTCCACAAATCTACCAGACGCCGCTGCACAGTCGGACTCCTACTCGCATGTCGCACCCCCCACATAAACAGAACCTGTGCAGCACATACTTTCTCTTCTTCCAGTGTCAGCAGGTATCAGTACACGATATATTATTGCACATAGCTGCAGAAAAAAAGAATGTTTCTTACCTGTGAAGGTGGTTCTCCAGCATAAGAATATTTTATAGATTAACATTCTATAAGAATATTCACGTATGTCAATAATAAAAAAGAAAACATACATGGAATAGGGTGCATCTTAAAACAGAAAGCCCATCAAAGAAACTCTTTTCTACAGTCTGTTCAGCTCACTTATACCGATACCTCCTTGCCCCGTAGGGATTCCTTCTCCTAGCACCTCAGCAACTACAGGCAAGTATTGCGAAACATGCAAAACTACAGAAACAAACTAAGCTACTCTGTGGAGGATGGTAGAGACTCAAGTGACTATATAAAATATAATCGGGAGAACAGAGACGCAGAACTAGGTGCCGCTGTAGGGAGAGACCTTTAACGAATCTGTGACTACAAGCCTCGGCTCATCGCACTCCTCCAGGAGGTGTGCCTATCTCACAGTCAGGGACCCTATCATTGAAAAAGAGCAAAACCATTTTGCCATATCCATCAAACTGGTAGTTTTAGCATACATGTGCACCGAGTGCGTGTATAAGTGTATAGACAGGGATTTATACAGGGAAAAGAAGGATTCCGGTCCTGAGGAAAGTGCCGGACCCCAGTTGGGGCCTTCTCAGGGCTGAAACATGTCGATCTATGTGGACATGAGCCACAAAATGAACCCTCATGTGTTCTATTATTATTTTTTTTTTTAAATCATCCATTCATCACCCCCGTCATAAAAGCATAGTTTCATTTCAGGTAGGTGCACAGGATTTTTATTCTGTTTGGATCCTCCACTCCCGTATCATCTCTGAACATCCCCTCAACCAACAACGAGAGCTTGCCCACCACTAGAGAATTCTCTGGTGAGCGCAGGATGGGCAATGATGAAGCATGACACCCACAGGGTGTGTGAGGTCAGCCTGTTCTTTTATGTAAATATCCCTCAGGTCCTATTTACAGTATCTGGGACACAGACACTATCATGAACTGAGTAATCACTCACTAATGAAGATGACTGGGTCCCATAGTTTAGAGCTGATAAAAGGGGCATGTTTGTTTTTTGTGTCTTTGGTACTCTATAAAATATACCAATGCTCGAGGATCATTTTTAAAGGTAATTAACTTATTTGACATATGTGAGAAGGTGGCCTGGTATATGCTTCCCACTAATTAAAGTGGGCACCCTGTCTCGGTCCACACGACCCGTATGATTTATGAGGTCAAAGATAACCTTATTGAAAGCTATCCTAGTGGTAGCTACGGAGAGCAGCCTTCAGGCTTAATCTTGAAGGAATGTAAAGCAGCTCGTTTTACCAGGATATCACCTCCTAAATGACTAAATGAAAGGAGAACCACACAGTGTTTATATAAAAATATGTATTTATTAATATAACACTCTCCACTAGTCTCTAAACGGGACTAGGGCACACAGCACACAATACTGAATCAATAAAACATTCGTAAATAGCACAATATACAGTGGGCTCCAGGGGTAGACCGAACCATATACTAAACAAATGGTATAACAACAATGACTTGACTAGACACAGTGCCTAGAGCACGTAGAATCACTGGGACCCCAAGGAACCACACAGAGGAGTGACACAGGGAGCCCACGGAGGACGGGTGCAGTGAGGAAACACGGACGCGTGCTCCGTACAACTCTATGGGAAAGTCACAGTTGCAAATTTAAAGTTTAAGGACACTTCTACGTGGACTTCCAGCGAACCCTTTGGAACATAGGAGGTTCTAAGGCCAATCCACCAGTGAGTACCGAGGTGCCAGTGTTACCTATCCCAGAGGAGCCTGGTGCATAGGGGTCAAGTGGTGTCAGAAACTTTAGTTGTTTTCAATGGAGAGCTGCAAATAAGTACTGCTGCCAGGAAGGCGAAGAGTGTCCAGTGGAATCCAAGCCTGGATTCAAGATGAGAGGAACCCGAAAGAAGAGGGGACAGAGTCTGGGTCACTTCAGGTGACCTGGGGCTCGGTAGTAGAATATCCACCGATGTTGGGTTCTTCAGGTGCAAAGAAGGGTTGCTTGACTCTGCAGCCACGGGGACCAGGGGACTTCGAGGACAACCAGGATCCGGAGGTGAGATTTCTCACGAAGGATGTCGAGTGCTGAGGGGTCGATTTCCAGCTGAGGCACCAACAAGCCTTGGCAACTGTAACCCATACGGTCAGAGGAAACAGGTTATGGAGTGGACCAGCAAGGTCCAGGGGACTCTCCAAGCAATGGAGAGTCAGGGCACGTCTGGAGCAACCAGGTAAGCCCAAGAACAAACAAGGTGATACTCGCCAGGACAGACCAGGGATCGCGAGGAGACCTCAAGCAAGTTTGCAAAGTACCAGCCCATAGGACACTCGGAGAGTGGAGGCTGGAAATCTTCGGTGCAAATACTGCTCGGGTCAGGACTACACAGAGTCCAATGCACAAGCTCGGAAATCATCAACAAGCATATGCAACTGCAAATGTACGCGGTGCACAGGGGTGCGGGTTGCACGGTCCCCACGAGGGATACTGGTCTTAGAATCGCTGAGGGCAGATGGATCTCAGGGACCTTTGGGAAACCACCTCCTGTGTTGCTGAAATCTTCTGAGTTATCAGGAGCGCGGGAGAAGCAAACCGGTCAGATGCGTTTAGGTGCCTGATTTTATAGGGGAGTAACTCCTTTACTCCAAGGGAGATTCTTCAGTCGTCCAGTGTCGTGCAGGTAGCCAAAGTACTTGGTTTCTTCTTAGCAGAATCTTGTCCAGGTAAAATCTAAAGTCCTGCAGTCAGGTAACCCACTTTATACCCATGGGAAGGGGTTGGAAAGATTCTGTGGACCCTCCTAGGGGAGGGGCAGGACAGAGGGGTGGCTACACCCATGTCCTTTGTCTAGTCTAACTGGACTATGCACAGGGACACCAAATGTGACTCCAGTGCAGACTTTCTGGCACTCAAAGAGTGCACCCACCCTGCCCCAATACACCAAATACTGTCTGGGAGGTGGTTACACCTCCCTGTGACAGGATGCCTATTGTCATGCTTTCCTCTGCTCAAGCTTGGCTCAGCAGCAGGAGGGCAGACCCGTGTCTGTGGCTGGCTGCGTCCATTTTGTGCTGCCCAGGTTGAGAAAGCTGGTACCACGTAGACCGGTGACCCACAGTAGTGGTTCTAGAAGGGTGGAATCATACCTCCCTCACCAGTTACTGGTGTGGAGGTATGATTCCAAGGTGTTTGACACCAAACAAGCCATGTTTCTAAGAAGCTGCTTTAAAGTTAGCATGTACCGCGAGGTTATAATGCACTTAAACATATATGTCTGGCTGCATCACAGACTACCCCGGGGAATGGTCTCTGAAGGCTGCAGAGGGGCTCTGCTCATGCAGGGACACCCTCTCACGTAAAACCCAGCACCCTGCCTTTAGGATTGATAAGGCCTGCCATAGGGGTGACTGATAGGTATTTAAGTGTAGTGATTTAGATGGATATAGTGAACCTATATCTCAGTAAGTCTTAAACAGTCTGCAGTAGCAGGCCTGTCGTGTCAATTTAAATGGCCTCTCATGAGTGGCATAATACATGCTGCAGCCCATTGAAGCCTCTGGGTTACCTATGTCCTGGGTACATGGTGTTCCATATACTAGGGAATGATAAGGAGACCCCAGTATCCAATCTGGAGTGTACCTAAAATACATTCATTGCAATTTAAGGGAGAAAGCAGATAGACTGGGGTCCTGGATAGCAGTTTCCCAGTCAGACTAGGCCAAAAACAGTGATACATCAGAAAAAGTGGGGGTAACCATAAGAAGCAGCTCCTACTTTCCTACAACGTAAATCCCTTAAGGTCATCTGACTTTATTCTAGATAAGCCCTGCCGCCATTTTGGATCATGGAAGTCACCATCTTTCTTCATTTATACAGAATCACTGTCATATCTGCCATTTGACACAGATGTCTGTGGAGGCATATCTCTAGCGAGGGGAGGGACACCATACTGGCCCTAGAGAAGGAGGACAGAAAGAGGTACTCCCCATGAAGAAATCCATTGTCAGAAAGTATGGTCTGATCCCAAAAAAGCACAGACAGAAGTTTAGGAACAGCCAGAAAATGGCTCAACAGATCGGGGTGGACTGTGTGAACTCCAATTGCAAGCATTGGATGGTGGGGTGAAGGGCAGTGAAGTAAAGATTATCAAGGGATATACAATTTGACTGCAAAGGAGCACAGGTTCAGTCTTTATTTTCCAGATGTGGATTGTCTGCTTGGCAATGACAAAGAGCATACCATCTGGAAGGAGGTGGAGCTCAGGTCCTACTTGGAGCTGTTAGGGTTGCTTGAGTGGGTGTGACCGACCACACGCTCCATGGCAGCCCGAAAGGGTAGTCAAGAGGACATGGAATCTGGAGGAATGGCACAGGTGCCTGTCAAAAAAGAGGAAGGGCAAGGGGCATATGAAACCTGCTTCTGAAACCCCCATGGTCCAGGAGGATGCTGACCCTGAGGAGGACGCACCGGAGCCTACAGGGGAGTATGTTGCCGACCTGAGGAACCTACCTGAGCTGGCTAACTGGCAGAAGGAAGCGGGCCCCATAGGTAGGAGTTCTGCAAGGCACAGAGGGAATGCCCTACTCTTGTGGGTTTTACGGCAGAAGGCCAGAGCCCAGGCCGCGGGCGACACCTCTAATGATCACCGGATTTACTGGGAGAATGGTCTTTTGTATAGTGAGCCTAAGGTTCCTGAGCCTGGTGGAACATGTGTGTTGGTGGTCCTCCAGTGATACAGGACCTTCCTACTGGAGATGGTTCATGATGAACCCCTGGCAGGAGATTTGGGGCAGAACAAGACATTTGACACTCTTGTCACCCACATTTACTGGCCTCAAATGAGGAGAGCCTTAGATGCGTTCTGCAGGTATTTTCCTATCTACCAGGCCAGTGGCAATTCAGGAGGGAAGTGCAAGGCTCCCCTGCAACCTTTCCCTGCCGTTAGCACCCGAATTGAAAGGATGGGTATCAATCTTATTGGGCTTCTGGACCCCAAGACAGCCATGGGAAAGAGGTACATCCCGGTCTTGGTGGAACATGCCACCTGGTACCCGAAAGCTATCTGAGGACAGTAGGTGCTACCGCAGTGATCAAGCCACTGATGGGATCTTTACTCATGTGGGGTTCCCCAAGCTGTGGTGTCAGATCATGGTACCAACTTCATTTCAGGGTAAATGAAGGCCATGTAGAGGGAGTGTGGGGTAATTTACCAGCTCTCCACTCCTTACCGCCGTCAAACTAATGGGCTTGTTGATAGGTTCAGGCTGTCTGATAAGGTGAGAGCCAGTATCAAGGAGGAGTTCTCCAAGATGTTGGTGTTAGGGGTTACTGAGCCCTCAAACAGCCCTTGGTCCAGCCCAGTGGTGTTGTTCCCCAAGGCAGCCCCTCCAGGTGTCACTCCAGAACTTAAGTTCCTTGTGGACTACCTTGGCGTCAACACCTTTGACTTAACATTTGGGTACAGGCCGATTGCCTTGATTGAGGGGGGCCAAAGAGAGGTCTGAATTCTCTACCCCAGAAGGGCACTTCCAGGTCCAGGTAATGCCCTTCGGGTTGAAGAACGCCCCTGCCACCTTCCAGAGGTTGGTCAATCAGGTCCTGACTGGATGGGAGCACTTCAGTGCTGCCTATTTGGATGGCAATGCAGTCTTCAGTTTTAGGTTGGAGGATTCTAGGCTGAAGGACCACTTGTGCCACCTCAGCGAAGTGCTTCAGGCTCAGCAGAGGGTAGGCCTGACTATCAAGGCCAAAAAGTGCCAGATAGGGCAGGGGTCAGTGACCTACCTGGGTCACCAAGAGGGAGGAGGCAAGGTGCAGCCCTTCAGGGCCAAGATTGAAAAAAATCTGTCTTGGGACCCCTTCAAAACCCAGACAGAGGTGAGAGCCTTCTTAGGACTCACCGGCTACTACAGGAGATTCGTCAAGGAGTATGTCACAATTGTTGCCCCTTTGACAGAGCTGACTTACTAGAAACAGCCACTATTGGTGATCTGGACAGAGGCATGCAAGAAAGCATTTGACATACGGAAGGAGGTCTAGTGCACAGCACCCATGCTCAAGACCCCTGACTTCTCTCAAGAGTTTATTGTGCAGACTCTCAGAGCATGGTAGGGGGGCCATGCCCTCGCAGCTAAACAAAGAGGGCCTTGATCAACCTGTAAGCTTCATCAGTAGGAGGTTACTTCCTAGGGAACAGAGGTGGAGTGCAATGAAGAGGGAAGCCTATCCTGTGTCCGGGCACTGAAGAAACTGAGTCCACACCTGTTTGGTGCTCACTTCTGGGTTCAGACAGACATCAGACCCCTCAGATGGTTAATGGAGATGAGGGGTGAGAATCCCAAACTGTTAAGGAGGGCCCTACAGGAAATGGACTTTATAGTGGAACACAATCATGGAACAGACTACACCAATGCTGATGGTCTCTACAGGTTATTCTGCCTTACTTAGAACACCTAAGGGTATGGTTAGTCCTCCCTACTTTCAGATGGAGGGGACATCTGTGAGACCTGGCATCCTTGGTGTTAATTCGCCCTTACTTTTTACCTTCAGAACTACTGTTTTTGCTGACTTTGTTTTGCTGGCCTTAGGAATCTGCTCACTGTACCACAGCTAACTAGTGCTAAAGGGCTTGTAATCTCTACTTGAAACATGGTAACATTGGCTTACACCCAAATGGCATATTTAATTTACTTGTTAGTCCCATGTAAACAGGGCCTGTAAATGAAATGCTACTAGTGGGGCTGCAGCACTGGCTGTGCCATCCACTTTAGTAGCCCTTTAAACATGTTTCAGGCCTGCCATTGCAGAGACTGTGTGAGCAGTTTTAAGGTGCCATTACGACTTGGAAAAACAAACCTCTTGCCAGGCTCAAACCTTCCTTTATAATACATATAATTTAGCCTTAAGCAGGCCTGGACGTCCCCATTGGCAGGGTTCAGTGTATTTGAGAAGTTGGACATGTACCTTTAACTTTTACATGTCCTAGTAGTGAAAAACTCTTTGAGAACAAGTTAATTACCATCTGTAAGAGACATAGGTTTGTTATAAATTCATTACCTTAGAATTACCCCCAGGCATCAGACTGGATCCGGAGAATTTTTTTCTTAGCAGTACCCCTGCGCGTCAGTAGGTGGTGTCGGTCGGCTTTGCGCCCGTTGTCGTGGTCGCCAGGATGATGTAGTTGTGTTTATTTAGACGTCGCCCCTGCACGCTGACGTCAGTTCTAACAAGACTTTCCACGCCAGAAGCGCAGAGCCATGAAAGACACCGACCACTGGTGTGCCATAACTAGGGCCCTGTAAGGGAGTCCCTATCCCTAGAAGTCAGTTTGAAGAGCAGGGAGGATGTGTGGGACGGTAAGGAATGTATAACTAACCTATGTCTCTTACAGAGACATAGGTACCAAAGGTAAGTAACTTGTGCATCTGAAAGAGACAGTTACTTATAAATTACTTACCTTTGAATGGATACCTCAGCAATACCATCCCCAAAGGAGGGACTGAGAACTAAGTTCACACCAGAAAGCTCCGTAGGACCGAATGGGCAAAATAGCCGTCCCTCCAGACTTGGCTGTTCAGGCAGTAATGTCTGGTGAACGTGTGCAGGGATGCCCATGTTGCCGCCTGGCAGATGTCAAGGAGTGGGACTTCACATGCCAATGCAGTAGTAGCTGCCATGGCTCTGATGGAATGAGCATGCAGCCCCACTGGTGGTTCCTTTTTCGCTGAAGCGTAACAGATTTTAATGCACAGGACAATCCATCGGGAGATGGTGAGCTTTTGGACAGCCTGACCTTTCTTGGCACCTACATAGCCAACGAAGAGTTGATCATCCACCCGCAAATCTTTTGTCCGATCAAGCTAGAAGGACAGCACGCGTTTTGGGTCCAGATGGTGGAGTCTCTCCTCCACCTTGGAAGGGTGCGGAGGTAGGAAAAAGGTGGGCAAAGTGATCATTTGTCCTATGTGAAATGGTGTAACCACTTTAGGAAGGAAGAATGGTGTCGTCCTAAGCACCACTTTGTCTGGATTCACAGTGATGAAAGGGGGCTTAGAGGGTAGAGCCTGAAGCTCACTCACCCTGCAAGCAGAGGTGATGGCAACAAGGAAAGCAGTTTTCAAAGTAAGAGGCCCGAGGTGACAGTTATAAAGAGGCTCAACGGGAGCAACAAGATTCAAGTCCCACTGGGGCATTATGAAAGGAGATGGAGGAAAGAGGTGAATAACGCCCTTACAGAATCTATTTACAATAGGGGACTTGAATAAGGACAGCTGATCTGCTAGCTGAAGGAAAGTAGAAATAGCTGCAAGATAGCCTTTAAGAGTGCGCAGTGCAGAGCCCTGCTGGGCCAAGGAAAGGAGCAATAAGAGAACCTCGGAAAGAGGGGCAAAAAGGGGATCCACAGCCTTTGCTGTGCACCATGCCACAAACTTATTCCATTGACAGGCGTATACAGTTTTAGTGGAGGGACGCCTGGCTGCCAAGATGACATTACAACTGTCGCCGCTCAATCTCCACGCAAGGAGGTAGAGGCTGGACAGGTTTGGGTGAAAGACAGTCCCCTGTTGCTGCGGCAGAAGATCCTACCGAAGGGGCAGTCTGATCGGAGGATTGATGGCCATGGTCAGGTCAGGCCATGGTCGGACTCCACCTTCCTTTTAAGCGCTAAAATCAAGCTCACCCATGAGCCCCGAAAGGTGTAACAGTCCTCAATCCATGACTCACCTACCACCTTGGGCCCCGCTTTTACACGGGCGCCGTGGCCCCCTTGGAGTGCAGTGGTGCTGGCTCAGCGGCAGGACGGCCGCTCTTTTATCATTGCTCGGTGGGGGTGTCCAAAAAAGTGAGTCGCACTCGACAGTGGGTCGCTTTCTCTGTCTCTTCACTCCCTTACTCACCTTATCTCACACTCACTTGCCTTTATCCAGTCTGTATCTCCACTCTCGCAAGGAGTTACAGATACGTCAGTATTTCTGACGTATCTGTAAGCGCAAAAGTGATGCATTGCTGGAGTGTCACAAACGTGACGCAACTCCAGCAATGCATCCTTTCACATGAGGCCAGCCCCATGTGAAAGGGCCTGCGTCAGTCTTACGCCTGCTGTGAGGCAGGCGCAAGATTTTGACGCAACGGCGTCCTAAAAGTGACGCAGTGAAATCTCATAGATTTCACTGCGTCACTTCTACGACCCTTCCTTGCGTCAATACGCCCCCTTTGCATACATAACACCTGGCGCAGGTATAATGTGGCGCAGGGGTTTACAAAGTGACGCATCTACCTAGATGCGTCATTTGTAAATATGACTCAACAAGGTGCATTTTTTACACCACTGGTGCGTTATAAAATGTGACGCACCGGCGGCGTAAAAGTGACGCATGACCTCATAAATGAGGCCTTCAGTCTTCTACTCTCACTTTTTCTTTCACTTTCTCTGTCTCTTCACTCCCTAACTCACCTTGTCTCACACTCGCTTGTCTTTATCCAGTCTGTATCTCCACTCTTTCCTAAACATCACTGCTCTTTTCTTACCCTTCCACACCCCCGTTCCTTTACTACATTATCTTCACTTATCCTCATTCCCCATGTTCACTCTCCTTCTCCTCACTCTCATGTCCCACACTCACCTTCTTTCAGTCCCCCTACTTCACTTCCCCTGTCGTCCCTTTCTTTGCTTTCTCACTCATTTTCCTCTCCTCTCTCACTGCACTCCACTTCAGTTACTCTTTTTCATTTTTTTAAGAATACAGCTCTTTTTTGAGAATTTGAGGTAGTTCTGAAAATAACTTTTTTTGTCTTCTTTTTTCTTTTTTTTCAACAAAAACAAAAACAAAAACGGAATGGCAAACTGCTCAACAGGAGCAAAAAAAAAAAAATCTAAATTAGGGCTGGGGACGGCAGCGGTGGTTCTCTAATGCTCGAACAATGATCATAATACTTTGTTCCCCGTAATAAAGTAGTGCATCACAATGTTTGCATTTGATGGAGGCCTCATTAAAAACAGGCTGAATATTTGGGATCAGCTGCTCTGGTTGCCCCCTCACCGATGCAGTTGCTCCTCCAGTTGAAGTAGAGGCACCATCCCTTGGAGCCTCTCGTGCCAGAGCCCTGACACTCTCCCGGGCATAGTTCAGGGGGTGCCTCCTCTGGACGTGGCGAATCATAGTTGAATTACCAAAGCTGTACTTCCTTCTGGGGTCTCCTCGGGAAAGTATAGTATGGCAGATCTTACACTCCATGTAGGTAATATATATATGTATGTATGTAGATGAAAACGAACTTCTGTGACTGCCTTCACTCGCATTTTGCCGCCATTATCGTAGGACACAGAAAGGTAGCACTCGGAACAGCGAGCTCACACCATGTAGTAGTTGCAGAATTCTTTTTTTTTATTTGCATTTTCTTAGATGCAAAGTGCAAACAGTGCAAAAAAAAAAAAATATATATATATATATAATTTTATATCAAAATCGTACTATTTTAAAATGGGTGAATTGTTAAGCAACTGAGTAAACGGGTAGCCTGAGTAAACAAATGAGGAAAGGGGATATTTACAGTTCCTTTCAGAAGGGGAATAGAACTACCACATGCCAGGATGAGAATGGAACTACCAGTCTCCAGGAAGGGACTCGGGGGCGGTGCTCCACCCTATGGGCCCTCTCCTGCTTCCCATCTACCAACAAAACTGGTGTGAGAGCTCTGATGAAGAAAATCAAATCCGGCTCACCATTAGACCCAGCCCCACTCCATGTGCTTGGGACGGTTTTGGAGCCCTTGCACCCACATCATAAGTCGAAATTATTAATCTCTCGTTAGAGGCAAGCTAAGTTCCTAAAGCCTGGAAACACACGATAATCAGAACCCTATTAGAAAACTAAAATCTTGACGCAGTTCAGCTAGGTAACTACCGGCCTATATCACTTCTACCATTAATTGGCAAATTAACAGGGAAAAATGTTAGCGGAGAATTAACAGAGTTCCTGGTAACTAATCATTGCTTCCACCCCACTCAGATTGGCTTTCCGGCACAGCACAGCACAGAATAAGCATTGCTTGTTGCGGCAGAAGAATTAAAGATGACCCTGGACCAAGGGAGATCAGCCGATATATTGCTCTTCGATCTCAGCATACCATTTGACCCCGTGGACAAACTCGATCCTACGAAAGAGGCTGTGGGGAAGTGGCAAACGAGACAAAGATCTGGAGTGGCTGTCCTCCTTTTTGGAGGGCAGAACCTTTCAAGTCATGGAAGCTAATCTTTTTCTCTAACCCTACGCGATGCAGACCGTATAGCACCTTGCCTAGAAAGAGTGGTGGAATTGATGACACGCAACTGCCTGAAGCTGAACGGGGAAAAAACAGAGCTTATGTGGCTTGGAAGTAAGGCGGTCCCCAGGCCTGTGATCAGCTGGCCTATTTGTCTAGGCAGGCCATACATCCCCAATACGATTATCAAAAATCTAGGCTTCTGGCTCAACAGGGAAATAACTATTGAAACCCAGGCGAAAAAGCTAGCAGGAACTTGTTTTGGGCTGCTTAGAATGCTCTGTAAAATTCTTAAGTGCCTTGCCCCGCAGCTCAGAAAGACAGTAATTCATGCGTTGGTTAAATCACGCCTGGACTACGCAAATTCCCTCTATTTGGGGGTACCAAAATACGTCATCCAAAAACTTCAGGTTATACAGAACGCCGCAGTTAGACTGCTGTGGAAAGCCCCCAAACAGGAAGCCGTGGGAAAGCAATTAAAAGAACTACATTGGCTGCCGATTGAGGCAAGCGTCAAATTCAAGACACTCTGCCTAACACACAAGGCGATACACAGCAAGAGCTCCAGCAAAATCAGAGATTTGGTACGCTTATATGTCCCGAACAGAAGCCTGCGCTCTGGCTCCGAACGGCTACTAAAAACAACTAGAATCAAAAGAGCCAGATGGGGCGGTAGATCTTTTACACATTTGGCACCCAAGCGATGGAACTCTCTGCCTCGTGAGTGCAGATCCGTGGAACCAGAATCAATTATCCAAAAAAAAAAGCTAAGACGTGGCCCTTCACTCAATACCATTAATCTCCCCTAGCTTCAGTATCGGATTTGTCCGCTAGCGCTGGGAAGCCCCTGGGCAGCCATGCGCTCTATAAATCCCCTAAACATACTGTACGTATGCAGATGCCTCTCCCTTAAGCACTTTTTAGCTCCTTTAACACCTTGAATGCTACAACAATTCTCCCCTGGTGCTGCAGGCCCTTAAATCCCATTGTTCATGACGAGCTCAGCTCGTCATGAGCACACGAGCAGTGTACTGCATGACGAGCTGAGCTCGTCATGAGCATGGAAGGGGTTAAAAATATACTTTGCCTCAAATTATTAAACACCCACACTCCCCTCACATTTATAACCTTCTGGTTTCATGCCTGCTTTAAAATCTCAACACTCATTTACTTCAGCCTGCTTTTTAGGGAAGGCTTTAAATTTAACAGCTCATATTCCAACAAAAGTAAGTTCAGGAGTGCCTCACTTTTGTCTTGAATGTAAAATGCTAGTACTCAAGTTGTCCATTAGAACTCTGTAGTGACGCTGTAGTTGACTAATTAAGGAGTTAAGTGACAAACTGCTGCTGGCATTGGAAGTACGTTTGACTCTGCATTCCAGAAGTTTGTACTGAATAGATGAGGAAGATATCAAAAAATAGGAAATGTGTCCTCCTTTTAGCTTTCTAGAGCTTTAACCTTAATTTCAATGACAAAAAGAAGCCCCTCAATTTTTTTCATTTACTGCAGTATCTTCTGTAGGAATTGCTTTCAGTTTTACAGCTTTGATTCCATCAATTGGCGTTCAGGTGAGCCAAATTCTTTTTCATAAATACTGAATGTTTTGCTCATTTGAACTTTATGGTAAAGCTGAGTTGATCACAAAGGAGTTAACTGACAGGCTGCTCATTGTGTTGAAATTACGTGTTTCAGCCTGCATGGCAGAATACTTTACAGAAATTAAAGAGAAAGATATAATATGTGTCCTGATTTCAGCTTTCCCAGAGCACTAACCATGCTTTCTATGACAAAAAGAACTCCCTTACATTGCTCATTTTTAAAGGAAATGCCTTACGTTTTACAGCTTTATTGCGCCAAAATGGCATCAGATGTTCCACACGTTTGTCAAAAATAGTGTTAGCACTCTCGTTCATTAGAACATAGTGGGAAACTTAAAAATTACTAGGGAGTTAACTCAGACTGTTGCCATTGTCGGAAGTGCCTGGGTCAC
Source organism: Lissotriton helveticus (assembly GCF_964261635.1). Taxonomy (NCBI): domain Eukaryota; kingdom Metazoa; phylum Chordata; class Amphibia; order Caudata; family Salamandridae; genus Lissotriton; species Lissotriton helveticus. Next base: position 689,754,007 of record NC_136059.1, on the reverse strand, counting down.
TCTGCATGTCAGAATGTTTTACTGAAATAGATGAGGAAGCTATTTGATAACTCAGAAAAGATGCCCTCATTATAACTTTCTAGAGCACTAACCATCATTTCTATTGAAAAAACAATTCCCTCATTTTTTTAACGCTTTATTAACATTATAGCACTTACAACTACTTGTAGTAGAACATGAGCTTCGGGGAATACAGCTGTTCCCAACATTGCTAGTAGTACAAAGTTGGTACAATAAATGGCCCATTTAGCACATCACAGAACCAGCAAGCATCCTGTCCCCTTCCTAAACTCTCCCAGTCAGCCCGACCGAGACTCGACCCCAGAGCCCTTCACGGGGGCCTGTCATCAGGGAGATTTGATAATTTAGCACTCATTTCCCCCAGATCACCAGGTCCTCTGCCACGCTGTCAATCACGTCAGGTAAGCACCAGGTGCTGTTCGTCAGCAATCACCCACTCCTAGGAAAGTCTATTTTCCATTGCCTAACAGTGCCACCCACTGAATGGTGATCCAATAGTTCGACAGGATCACACCTGAAAGGATCAGCCTAGCTTTTATTTTCAGCCGTTTCCGCCGTGGAACAATACCCACAAGACCCCTACTGCGCACGCACACATGCAATGAGTGCACCAAAGGCAAGTCCATCTGTGCCCATCCACATCTGGGAGAAGGTAAGCCTTCTTTGTGCGTGTCATTTGGATTTGCTGAAATGACTGATTTTAAAACTTGCACATGTGATACCTGTGGGTTCAGGTCCACCTACCCGCCTTCCTTCTTATTGCCTAACACTATTAACAGGAACAAAATATGTACGACCTTCAAGGAGGTAGTTGGGTGGGATAGAAAACCTTAAGGGTTTTTTAATTATGCGGGGTCACTGATCAAACCTAAAATTGAATTTGCAGAATTCCCGTCTGCTCACGACCCTAACTGGGTGTTCATTAGAGTCGTGGGCTAATACTGATGCCTCAGGTACTGATTTAGTGGATGCTATTCCATCTTAATTCTCAATCAAGACTTGAGAGTAGGTAGGCCTGGAGGAGGACTGGCTATGGTTTATAATTATAAAGCACAGTATCAGTGTCACCTTGAGACAGAGCTATGGAATAGCTCCAGTGAAGCCCTATATTTCACCATTAAAATATCGCCTACACTCGCATTTTCTGGAATGTTCATCTATAGGCTCCCAGGCCTTCCCGACTGAAATATTACATTTTTAAGAGCCTCGCATGGTAGAAAGTAATCTTACCATCTTGGGCAACTTTCATTATTTTTACTTGGAGGAGTGTCACAGAGACTCTGGCCTGCCTCGGGCTTCCACAGTTGGTCACGGCCCCATCTCATGTAGCAGGACACACCCTAGATGGGAACTTTTCCAATGACCCCTGGCTTTCACTTCAGGAGATGCTTCCCCTCGGTTGGTGGGACCACAGCGCAGTTGCCTTTTCTTTTAATTTGACACCCACTCAACATAAGGATATGCCCACTAACCACAAGACCCTCAAAAGGAATTGGAAGGGGTCTCAGCTGAATCTTTTGCTACTGCTCTTGTAAACAAGCCTCATATCGTCCAGGAGACCGTGGACAGAGTGGCGGAGGACCTCTCAGCCTTGCTGTGCCCAGCAGCGGATAAGGTAGCACCCATACATGAGGTTAGCTTTAAGAGAAAAGTTCCTAAGGTGTCCTGGTTTACGGAAAAATTAAGGATTCTTCTTAGTCGCCAGGAATTTGCCTGAAAGAAACAATATGAGGCGAATGAAAGGTCCTTATATAAAATAGGGCCAGATGTAGGTAAATTCAATTTAACGAGTCCTTAATAGCGATTTTTACCGAATTGCTATTAAGGACTCGCTAAATTGAATGTAGGTAAGAATGGCTAAAATATTAAAAGGACACCCTGTTGCACCCCTGAAATGTGCATGTGTGCACATGTGGCGCACATACATGCCCTAAGGGCCTGAATGTGGGCCACATGGCACTTTTTAAAAAAAGCAAAAAAGTTATTTTTTACAGGAAATCGCTAATTACCACCAAATTGAAGTTGGTGGTAATTAGCCATTCCTTAAGCCTAAAGTGCACTTTCTTTTGTGCTACCTACATTGCATTTAAGGAATCGCAATTTGCGATTCCTTAAATGCAAGAGCAAAATAAGGAATCACAAATTTTGCATTCCTTATTTTGCTAGTAGGTTTAAACTCACCTACATGGCTCTCAGCCAAATACCGATCGCAAACGCTGAAATTCTGCGAATTTCAGCGTTATCGATCGGTATTTGGCCACCTACATCTGGCCCATAGTGATTAGAGACACTAAATTAGCTCTGAGAGAGAAAAAAGCCAGCTACTGGACCAACAAAATTGAGGGAACTAACTCTCCGAAAGAACTCTTTAAAATCATCAACAGTTATCCACACCCCCGGCCGTGCCCGATAGCGAAGGATCACAAGTGCTATGTATTAGGCTAGCAGAGTTCTTCCAACTGAAAATCTCTAATATTTATGAAGATTTTAAATTCTCTAAAACTGAAACTGATGTTGCACTATCTTTAAGTTAAGAGATGTAGCTAGACCGCTCAGAATTCACAGAAGTTAAGGAAGAAAGAATATAAAGGGTCTGAAGAACGTTCCTCTTCTTGCTCAGAAGCTTGTTGAATTGGACCTCCTGAACACCAAATCGGGTTCCCCCATTGAAACATGCACACCAAAAAATCTGCATATGGTTGCTGGTACGGTAGCTCAATCGCTAGCATCTATGAATAACAAAGCCATCATATCAGGGTGCTATCCTCGGAAGTGGAAGGAGCCTGTAGTGAAGCTATTTCTCAAGAACCCCAATCCTGACTCAAATGACCTTAAGAACTATCATCCTATTTCTCTGTTACCCGTCCCAACTAAGATCCTGAAGAAACATATCAATAGCCACCTGATGGCTAATGTGGAGGAACAGAGTCTGTTGGACGCATCACAGTTGGGGCCCTGAAAACATCAGGCTATGAACAGCATTAGACGCCTAGTTGATGCAGGGCTGGCCGCGGCTCTGATCCTGCTGGGTCCGTCCACAGCCTTTGACACCATCTCTTTGACACCATCTCTCCATCCCTGCTGGCTGAACACATGAAGAAACTGGGAACTGGGCTTCTCTTTGAGCCCACCCTATTCAATCTTCACGTCTCCACACGGGCTAGGCTGCTACACACTTTTGGGCTACAAGCAGTGTCGTACACCAATGACACCCAGATAATCATGTTGATTCCTAAAGCCAAGGATGCTACCAGAGCCATCTTCAACAACTGTATGACGGATGGCTGGGTGGATGATAAAAAACGATCTGAAGCTTAACGGTGAGAAAACAGAGGTGCTGTTCTTTGGAACTCAAGCCTTTATTTGGAACCGAACTGGTGGCTTGATACATTGGGCTTATTACCAGCTCCTAAAGACATGGGCAAGATACGGGGGGTGATTCTGGATAGTGAGCTTTCACTTGACTGTTAGGTCAATCACACCACATCAACCTGTTTTTGGATCATCAGAATTGCATCAGTTTATTGCCCTTTAAGTACGAAAACAAGTAGCCTTGGTGTTGGTCTCTTCTAGAACTGACTATTGTAATGTGCTTTACTTAGAGACCAACGACAACACTCAAGCCAAACTGCAATTAGTGCAGAATGCACAGACAAGCCTCACCTTGGATATCCCGAAATGGCAGTCAGTGTCCAAGGGACTACATGGTCTGAATTGGCTCCCAGTAAAAAAGCACATCATGTTCAAGGCAGACTGCATCGTGCATAATGCCCTCTACCATGCTAGACCGATAGAATCAAGGCTATGTTTCATTGATTTATTCCTGGGAGAAATTTCCGATCAGCTCATCTCAACTTGGTGACAGTGGCCAGAATTTGAAGAGATGGGGAGGCAAAGCTTTTCTGATCGCAGTATCAAGGCTCTGGAACTCTCTTCCTCCTCTCACAGGTATTAAAATGCATCCTCCCTTTAGGAAAACCTTAACTACCTGGCTCTTCACACTATAGGGAAATTTAGTTTGTTGCAATCATGCCGAACCGGCATCTTTGCTAAGGAGTATCCTGAGAGTATAGCACCTTGACGCCTACAGGCATTTGTTGCGCCATATAAATTTCCCTCATATCATATAAAGACAATTTTATAGAGCTCTCCTATTCCAGCCTCACAGCTTGGGATAAGGCGTGTATCACTTCCCCCTAGAAGTCCACCATCTATGGAAACCCCCATGTCATATGAAGGAAGCTTGCGGCAGGTTGTCTGCATCTCTCACACGCCGTGGGTGTAGTGGGATGAATCTTGCTGAGTTTTGTAGGAGTCATATATGATTAATGCAGACATATCAGCTGTTGAACTTTAAAGTGTGCATTGGGGATGCTTGTGTGACTTGTTCACAACTTTCTACCATTCAGTGGATGTCAAATCATCAGGTCAGTCTGCATTCAGTGCTCCTGGGCCCAATCATTAATACCTCCCACATTGGTCACTAAGGCCGCATACAAATGGATTCTCAGTCACCTGTAGCCTGCTAGTGCGAACAATTGCTGCACCGAAGCTTGTTCCTGTGGCTTGCCTTTTACCCAAAAGAGTTTCAAGATATCTAACTTCACTCTGCTTCTCTGGTCTGTCCACACCAAGTAGCACAACAATCTGTCCAGGGGGGTAAACGTTAGAGCTGAAACAACATATTCCGCAACATGTACAAGCAGTGTGGTAAGAACATAATTTTTGCCATGGCCACCCTGCCAATCATAGACAGAGGAAGTGTTTTCCATAAATCCACAGACTGCTGCAACCCATATATCATCTTTCCCACATTAAGGTCATATTGGGCCACTTGACATCTGGTTATCCATACTCCCAGTTTTCAGATGTTTTCTCTCTCTCAGGGCAGGCCAAGACCCTCTGGGAGGGTGGTACCTTCCTGGCCCCGTTTGCCCAGCGGGAATAGTGTAGATTTATCTCTGTTTGGAGCCTAGAAACGTACACAACCCCGCATCACTATCAACAAGTGGAGCACTTTCTTCACCAGGTCATTTTCAAATATAGATATTATGTGGGGTGTGAATGCCTCACAGCCTGAGGGTTGATTGAGGGTGAAAGGCCAGCTGCTTCATCACAAGTGCAAACAGCATGGGGTACCCCTGCCTTGTTCCCATGTCCAACCGTCAAGGGTCAGAGATCATGTTCCCCGTTCTCCCCCTAGACACAGGGTCAGACTATAGTAGACTGACCCATTTAATGAAACCAGAGTCAATACACATTCGGTGAAGTGTAACCCACATAGAGGACCATCCAACTGTGTCGAAGGTGCATTCCACACCAATGCCAAATCTTCCTCCGAAGACGAGTGTTTGCACATTGTGGGTCAGTCACCTAATATTACATATCATGCTCCTCCCAGGGATAAAACCCATCTCATCAGGTTGAACCAGCATATGAAAAACGCGCAACAATCTGTTGGCCAAAACCTTGCACAACAGATTGTTGTCCGTATTCACCACTGACAATGATCTTTAGTGGGAGAGATGCTGGATAGCTACCCTCCTTTGGTATCAGCCAATCATAACTTCTCTCATGATTGGTTCTCCCTAGCTTCCATAAAAACACACAGTAGGTTTTCCAGCAATATGGAAGGGAGGGTCAGATACACATTTTTATTAATTTCTAAATGAAATGCTTTAAGTTTTACAGTTTCGAATCTGTCAAGGTCTCTTCAGGTGTACCACAGTTTTGCCAGGAACACAGAATATTAGTGCTCTTAGTTGTTTATTAGAACCCGGTGACGGAGCAGCAGTGGAACACTGGGGAATCAACTGACAGGCTGCTGTTGCTGTTAGAAGCACATGTTTTACTCAGATTATCAGATTTTGATCTCACATGGCTGAGAATGATAGGATGCACTGATAGAAAGTGTGATCTCATTTAATCTTCTGTGGTACCTTCCATACTCTCTATGAGAAAATCACGAGAGTAAATCATTTTCTTTCAAACATGGTTCATCCAATCTCAGCAGAGGGTCAACTTTCTTCAAAGGTTAAAATCACCCTACAACACACCACAATTCCTAAAATTAGAATGGTACTACCAACAAATGATTTATATTGTGACTAAAATCATCTATCGTCCCTTAATATGTGCTCCATTTTGTGACCCTCGAAACCTGCCATTCACTAAAATGCAATTCAGTGAGGACCGTGTCCCTGAGCCCTGTAATTGCTACCATAACATGTGACCAGCCAATGAAAGGGGTGTCTTTGATGCCCTGCCCCTCCCCGTTTGGGGCCAGGGTGTGCTCACTTTGCCCCCTTATATTTTCTATTATTCATTATCAGAATGCAGGGACAATGTCTCCGAGTCCTGCATTGGCCAGCCACAGCCTGTCCATATGGGCGAAGGGGCCACACCCCCTCACCTTTATCCAGAGAAGTAGAGTGTCTGTCAGACTGAGCAGAAGTCAACATGAAAGATGCTCATCTTGTTCAGGTCAGGCAGGCAGGAGCTAGACATGCATTAAATGTGCAGGGCTACCTGAGCTGAGCTTAGTCAGGCTGAGGATTTCACAGCTCTGTGGATGGAACCTACTCAGCCTGGCAAAAGTACCTGGAGGCCCTACCCCTCATGACAAGGGTGAGGATCACTGATTGCCTAGGATGTGAGCCCTTCAGTTTTAAGCTCTGAAGTGCCCAGGGCTCAGTGTCAACCAGTCACACACCGTCACAGAGTGGGGTGGAGTCAGCAGTCTCACTGACCCAATCCCACTCTGTGACAATTATCAGTTAGTGAGGGGAGGCAGCAGTTCCAACCCTCCTGGGACTCCTAAGACGTTCCTCTCTGGGGGCTGCAGGGCATGTAAGTTGTACGTTTTTGAATGTTTGATGTGTGTATGCATGTATGTATAGATGTATGAATTTGTTGAGTGAGTATTGTGAATGGGTGTGTGTGCGCGTTTGTGAATGCAAGTGTGGTGTACTGGTAATGAACATTGCCACTGCAACTCTGCCTTTAATTGATTGGGCAGTCACCCTAATAGCCAGATGTTTGTCTGCATACTGCTAGACAAACTTGAAGGAGTCCATTGCCCATCAGGAAATGGTGGTCTTGGCCACTGCTAGCTGCAGGCTTGTTTGCTCAAAAGCCACAAAAAGTTGAGACGTAGATCTGAGTGCCTTAGTCCTTTCAATGAAGAGAGTGTTTGCTCTACCTTTAGCGTAAGCGTTTAGTCAACACTTTCTACTTGAACCTCATGTGCATCCCGAAGTATTACCTTTTCTAGGGGAAACGTGATCAAATGTTCTTCAGTGGATGTCCGGGTCTGTCCCTCTCTAATGGATTAGTGACATCCACAAAGAATGCATCTTCTCTTGCGAGAAACTTGAGATCATTATTGCATTCATTTAAATGGCTTCTGTTTTTAATTACCCATCTTGCGCTTTCAACTTTTATTGAGGTACTTTTTTATCATGCAGCGGGGAGACTCCATAATCTATTTGTGGGGTTTCTGTCGAGTTATGGCATATCACAGGCCTTGAGAATCATTGATCTATCTCTATTATTATTAATAATGTAAGTTTGGGAGGATATACGTCCCATACCTTTGATTATATCACCATATGGGTAGAGGTCAAGGAAGGCTCTAGCCCATATATTATAGATTGTATCATTACCTAGGGTGGTCAGAAGCTGTTTAATATGGATATCTCCTGGCCTCTCCTTTTTTGTGTTCTTACAACCCATTGTGGGTGATCTTAATTGGTTGTGTGAGGCAAAGAATGTTCGATTATCTATTGAAATATATCACCAGAATATAAATGTTTTAGCTTGGGTTGAGCTAATAGCTAATGTTTAATTGTGATGTTTGTTTTTTATATTGTATTATACAGTGAACAAATTGTTGCTGGGAGATATCCTTTTTTCCTGAAGAAGGTGGCAGCGAGTTTGTAAGGTCCACCGAAACGCAGCGATGCTCTACTAATTCTTAGGATGCTAGATCTCTGGGAGTGGGACATTTGTGAGGCAAGAGACATTTAAGTTTCGACAGGAAACAAATGATCTGACAGAGACTAGTGCTGATTCAATGATATTATATTCTGTCTGATTTGTTCTCCCACTGTGTTGTTGTGTTTTAATGTAGTTGCACAATTTTATTTCTATAACATTGTATGGTTTCAATCATGTGTGAATTAACTGTGATGTCATATGTTTATTGTCCATCTTGAAGGATTTCAGAATTGGGTGTTTTTAACTTCTAAATGTACACACTATAATATTTTTTTATGCTGAATGTGATGTCCAAGTAGATTTATATATAGTACATATTGGCTTAATACATTTGTTTTTTTTAATAGGAGAATATTTTTGGTTTATTTGACATTTTTCTTATATGTCTTTTATTCTTACCTTTATATTTCCGTGATATGAGGTGTATGGTTATTGAGGGATTGAGTGAACCAAGGAGGATTTTATTTGACCGTGGTCTTATCCCCATCTCTTTGGTGTTTTTTGAGATGAGAGAAATGTGAGCCTAACTATAACTTCACTGTAACCTTTGGTTTTAAAGTTAAGTTCTAAGGTTTTTTTAAATGTAATTTCCTAGCTGTAACCTTTGACAGTGAATGTGTGAGTGGGTGCCTCAGTAGGTATGTGAGTGAGTGAGTGTGTCTCAATTGATGTGTGAGGTGGTGTGTGTTTGTGTGGGTCTGGGAGAGGCTGTATAAGTGTCTCACTGGGTATGTGAGTGTCTGAGTGGGTCTGTGACTGGGTGCTTGAGTGTCTGAACGGGTGCCTGAGTGTCTAAGTGGGTGTGTGAGATGGGGAGTTTCTGAGTGTGTTTGTGAGTGCCTCCATGAGTGGGAGTCAGTCGGTGAGTGTCTGAGTGGGTCTGTGAGTGGGTGTATGTGTCTGAGTGGGTCTGTGAGTGGGTTCATGAATATCTGAATGGATCTGTCATTGGCTGTATTGGTCTGTGAGTGGGGGCATAATTGTCAGAGTGTCTGAGTTAATCTGTGAGTGGGTGTACGAGTGTCTAAGTAGGTGTGTCTGTGTCTGAGTGGGTCTGTCAGTGGGTGTGTGAGTGAGTGCTTGAGTGTGTGAGTGTCTGTAAGGGTATGACAGGAGTTGTGTGATTAACTTGGCCATAAAAGACCTGCGTCTGCCATTTTATCCAATAAGAGCTCACAGTTTAGCACAAAATATCTACCTAAGTAGAGTACCTTCTGCTGGTTAATTACTAAGTGCTACCTCCTTGGGAAAATGTCCAGTACATATTCTACACTACAGCTGCATAATGGAGCATGAGGAAATGTCACCAGTGACCTTGTGTGCGTTTTGACAATATGATTGTTCCTGGTGCGTCTTTATCCAGAAATATGTGATAACATGAATCCTCCTATAGAAAAGACAATGAGACTACAAAGAGGTACATTTCTACCAAACAAGAGCCTTTCCGCTTAAATATATGGATTAAGTGCTCTATGTTTGGTGCAGATGTCCTCATATTCCTCAGCATCAAGGAATCCTCAACAAAATTGGCGGGAAAGCGCTGGGGGGACTGCTTGTTAAGCTGTCCATCATCCTTGCAAAAAAAACAGTAAGACCTTTGCATACTACTAAGGTAAGCAGGGCCAAAGGAGCGAAGCTTCCAAATGATTTGCACATTTGCATACTCGTAGGAATTTAAAGGGAGGACCATGGACTCTGCTCTCGACTGGACAGAACATCAAAGAACCCAATCGTCACACTCACATACAGATTGAGCTCCAATAGATCAACAATGCAGTCACCTAAACAAAGGATTTCAGATCGTTTTTTCAATATGGAACTGCCGAGAAAACACACTTACTTTGCCTTCCCCAAGCCTAGGAGGTAGTTGGGTGGGATAGAAAACCTTAAGGGTTTTTTAATTATGCGGGGTCACTGATCAAACCTAAAGGTGAATTTGCAGAATTCCCGTCTGCTCACGACCCTAACTGGGTGTTCATTAGAGTCGTGGACTAATACTAATGCCTCAGGTACTGATTTAGTGGATGCTATTCCATCTTAATTCTCAATCAAGACTTGAGAGTAGGTAGGCCTGGAGGAGGACTGGCTATGGTTTATAATTATAAAGCACAGTATCAGTGTCACCTTGAGACAGAGCTATGGAATAGCTCCAGTGAAGCCCTATATTTCACCATTAAAATATCGCCTACACTCGCATTTTCTGGAATTTTCATCTGTAGGCTCCCAGGCCTTCCCGACTGAAATATTACATTTTTAAGAGCCTCGCATGGTAGAAAGTAATCTTACCATCTTGGGCAACTTTCATTATTTTTACTTGGAGGAGTGTCACAGAGACTCTGGCCTGCCTCGGGCTTCCACAGTTGGTCACGGCCCCATCTCATGTAGCAGGACACATCCTAGATGGGAACTTTTCCAATGACCCCTGGCTTTCACTTCAGGAGATGCTTCCCCTCGGTTGGTGGGACCACAGCGCAGTTGCCTTTTCTTTTAATTTGACACCCACTCAACATAAGGATATGCCCACTAACCACAAGACCCTCAAAAGGAATTGGAAGGGGTCTCAGCTGAATCTTTTGCTACTGCTCTTGTAAACAAGCCTCATATCGTCCAGGAGACCGTGGACAGAGTGGCGGAGGACCTCTCAGCCTTGCTATGCCCAGCAGGGGATAAGGTAGCACCCATACATGAGGTTAGCTTTAAGAGAAAAGTTCCTAAGGTGTCCTGGTTTACGGAAAAATTAAGGATTCTTCTTAGTCGCCAGGAATTTGCCTGAAAGAAACAATATGAGGCGAATGAAAGGTCCTTATATAAAATAGGGCCAGATGTAGGTAAATTCAATTTAACGAGTCCTTAATAGCGATTTTTACCGAATTGCTATTAAGGACTCGCTAAATTGAATGTAGGTAAGAATGGCTAAAATATTAAAAGGACACCCTGTTGCACCCCTGAAATGTGCATGTGTGCACATGTGGCGCACATACATGCCCTAAGAGCCTGAATGTGGGCCACATGGCACTTTTTAAAAAAAGCAAAAAAGTTATTTTTTACAGGAAATCGCTAATTACCACCAAATTGAAGTTGGTGGTAATTAGCCATTCCTTAAGCCTAAAGTGCACTTTCTTTTGTGCTACCTACATTGCATTTAGGGGATCGCAATTTGCGATTCCTTAAATGCAAGAGCAAAATAAGGAATCACAAATTTTGCATTCCTTATTTTGCTAGTAGGTTTAAACTCACCTACATGGCTCTCAGCCAAATACCGATCGCAAACGCTGAAATTCTGCGAATTTCAGCGTTATCGATCGGTATTTGGCCACCTACATCTGGCCCATAGTGATTAGAGACACTAAATTAGCTCTGAGAGAGAAAAAAGCCAGCTACTGGACCAACAAAATTGAGGGAACTAACTCTCCGAAAGAACTCTTTAAAATCATCAACAGTTATCCACACCCCCGGCCGTGCCCGATAGCGAAGGATCACAAGTGCTATGTATTAGGCTAGCAGAGTTCTTCCAACTGAAAATCTCTAATATTTATGAAGATTTTAAATTCTCTAAAACTGAAACTGATGTTGCACTATCTTTAAGTTAAGAGATGTAGCTAGACCGCTCAGAATTCACAGAAGTTAAGGAAGAAAGAATATAAAGGGTCTGAAGAACGTTCCTCTTCTTGCTCAGAAGCTTGTTGAATTGCACCTCCTGAACACCAAATCGGGTTCCCCCATTGAAACATGCACACCAAAAAATCTGCATATGGTTGCTGGTACGGTAGCTCAATCGCTAGCATCTATGAATAACAAAGCCATCATGTCAATCAATCAATCAGGAGTTTGTTAAAGCGCGACTACTCACCCGTAAGGGTCTCAAGGCGCTAGGGGTGGGGGGGTTGGGGGGGTGCAGGTTCCATTCCATCAAGGAGGGGGTCTGTCGAAGAGCCAGGTTTTGAGGTTTCTTGCGAAGATGGGGAGCGATGTTGTCTGTCTGAGGTGGAGCGGAAGGGCGTTCCATGCTTTGGCCGCGAGGAAGGAGAAGGAGCGGCCTCACGATCTGGTCTTTCTGGTGCGGGGGACCACAGCGTAGGAAAGCTGGGCTGATCGTAGGGTCCTTTGGGGTGCGTGGAATTTGAGTCGGCTGTTCAGGTATGCTGGTCCGGTGCCGTGGAGGGCCTTGTGTGCGTGGGTGAGCATCTTAAAGGTGATTCTCGCCTCGACGGGGAGCCAGTGGAGTGTGCGCAGGTGCTGGGAGATGTGGCAGTGTTTTGGCAGGTTGAGGACCAGTCTTGCGGCGGCGTTCTGGATGTTCTGTAGCTTGCGGATGAGGTTTTTGTTTATTCCGGCGTAGAGTGCGTTGCCGTAGTCGAGTCTGCTGGTGACCAGGGCGTGAGTGACTGTCTTTCGGTGTTCGAGGGGGATCCATTTGAAGGTCTTACGAAGGAGGCGGAGGGTGTGGAAGCAGGAAGATGAGACAGAGTTGATCTGGCGGTCCATTTTGAGCTCGGAGTCCAGGATGATTCCCAGGTTGCGTGCGTGGTCTGTGGGGGTTGGCGGGTTTCCGAGGGCGGTGGGCCACCAGGTGTCACTCCAGGCGTCGGGGTTTGGGCCCATGATGAGTACTTCTGTTTTGTTGGTGTTTAGTTGTAGGCAGCTGTTTTTCATCCATTTGGCGACGGCTTCCATGCCTTCTCGAAAGTTGCGTCTGGCGGTGTTGGGCTCGTTGGATAGGGAGAGGATGAGCTGGGTGTCGTCTGCATATGACACGATGTTGAGTCCGTAGGTTCTGACGATGGGGGCAAGTGGAGCCATGTAGACGTTGAAGTGTCAGGGTGCTATCCTCGGAAGTGGAAGGAGCCTGTAGTGAAGCTATTTCTCAAGAACCCCAATCCTGACTCAAATGACCTTAAGAACTATCATCCTATTTCTCTGTTACCCGTCCCAACTAAGATCCTGAAGAAACATATCAATAGCCACCTGATGGCTAATGTGGAGGAACAGAGTCTGTTGGACGCATCACAGTTGGGGCCCTGAAAACATCAGGCTATGAACAGCATTAGACGCCTAGTTGATGCAGGGCTGGCCGCGGCTCTGATCCTGCTGGGTCCGTCCACAGCCTTTGACACCATCTCTTTGACACCATCTCTCCATCCCTGCTGGCTGAACACATGAAGAAACTGGGAACTGGGCTTCTCTTTGAGCCCACCCTATTCAATCTTCACGTCTCCACACGGGCTAGGCTCCTACACACTTTTGGGCTACAAGCAGTATCGTACACCAATGACACCCAGATAATCATGTTGATTCCTAAAGCCAAGGATGCTACCAGAGCCATCTTCAACAACTGTATGGCGGATGGCTGGGTGGATGATAAAAAACGATCTGAAGCTTAACGGTGAGAAAACAGAGGTGCTGTTCTTTGGAACTCAAGCCTTTATTTGGAACCAAACTGGTGGCTTGATACATTGGGCTTATTACCAGCTCCTAAAGACATGGGCAAGAAACGGGGGGTGATTCTGGATAGTGAGCTTTCACTTGACTGGTAGGTCAATCACACCACGTCAACCTGTTTTTGGATCATCAGAATTGCATCAGTTTATTGCCCTTTAAGTACGAAAACAAGTAGCCTTGGTGTTGGTCTCTTCTAGAACTGACTATTGTAATGTGCTTTACTTAGAGACCAACGACAACACTCAAGCCAAACTGCAATTAGTGCAGAATGCACAGACAAGCCTCACCTTGGATATCCCGAAATGGCAGTCAGTGTCCAAGGGACTACATGGTCTGAATTGGCTCCCAGTAAAAAAGCACATCATGTTCAAGGCAGACTGCATCGTGCATAATGCCCTCTACCATGCTAGACCGATAGAATCAAGGCTATGTTTCATTGATTTATTCCTGGGAGAAATTTCCGATCAGCTCATCTCAACTTGGTGACAGTGGCCAGAATTTGAAGAGATGGGGAGGCAAAGCTTTTCTGATCGCAGTATCAAGGCTCTGGAACTCTCTTCCTCCTCTCACAGGTATTAAAATGCATCCTCCCTTTAGGAAAACCTTAACTACCTGGCTCTTCACACTATAGGGAATTTTAGTTTGTTGCAATCATGCCGAACCGGCATCTTTGCTAAGGAGTATCCTGAGAGTATAGCACCTTGACGCCTACAGGCATTTGTTGCGCCATATAAATTTCCCTCATATCATATAAAGACAATTTTATAGAGCTCTCCTATTCCAGCCTCACAGCTTGGGATAAGGCGTGTATCACTTCCCCCTAGAAGTCCACCATCTATGGAAACCCCCATGTCATATGAAGGAAGCTTGCGGCAAGTTGTCTGCATCTCTCACACGCCGTGGGTGTAGTGGGATGAATCTTGCTGAGTTTTGTAGGAGTCATATATGATTAATGCAGACATATCAGCTGTTGAACTTTAAAGTGTGCATTGGGGATGCTTGTTTGACTTGTTCACAACTTTCTACCATTCAGTGGATGTCAAATCATCAGGTCAGTCTGCATTCAGTGCTCCTGGGCCCAATCATTAATACCTCCCACATTGGTCACTAAGGCCGCATACAAATGGAATCTCAGTCACCTGTAGCCTGCTAGTGCGAACAATTGCTGCACCGAAGCTTGTTCCTGTGGCTTGCCTTCTACCCAAAAGAGTTTCAAGATATCTAACTTCACTCTGCTTCTCTGGTCTGTCCACACCAAGTAGCACAACAATCTGTCCAGGGGGGTAAACGTTAGAGCTGAAACAACATATTCCGCAACATGTACAAGCAGTGTGGTAAGAACATAATTTTTGCCATGGCCACCCTGCCAATCATAGACAGAGGAAGTGTTTTCCATAAATCCACAGACTGCTGCAACCCATATATCATCTTTCCCACATTAAGGTCATATTGGGCCACTTGACATCTGGTTATCCATACTCCCAGTTTTCAGATGTTTTCTCTCTCTCAGGGCAGGCCAAGACCCTCTGGGAGGGTGGTACCTTCCTGGCCCCGTTTGCCCAGCGGGAATAGTGTAGATTTATCTCTGTTTGGAGCCTAGAAACGTACACAACCTCGCATCACTATCAACAAGTGGAGCACTTTCTTCACCAGGTCATTTTCAAATATAGATATTATGTGGGGTGTGAATGCCTCACAGCCTGAGGGTTGATTGAGGGTGAAAGGCCAGCTGCTTCATCACAAGTGCAAACAGCATGGGGTACCCCTGCCTTGTTCCCATGTCCAACCGTCAAGGGTCAGAGATCATGTTCCCCGTTCACCCCCTAGACACAGGGTCAGACTATAGTAGACTGACCCATTTAATGAAACCAGAGTCAATACACATTCGGTGCAGTGTAACCCACATAGAGGACCATCCAACTGTGTCGAAGGTGCATTCCACACCAATGCCAAATCTTCCTCCGAAGACGAGTGTTTGCACATTGAAGTAGTGTGGCTCACTGGTTAGAGGCGGCAGACCCGAGAGCAGAGGACGGCCCGGGACCAGGGTTCGATTCCCGGCGCGGCAGGTTTCTGGACCAGGGTCAGCGGACTCGATAATTCTCTCGCCTCGGTGCCCACTCTGATCAGCGATCACACTCGGCAACTCTGGGCATTAGCTTGCCTCATCTTCACTAACGGCCCCACCAGACCGCCGGGGAGGCCTGGTCTCACCCTGGAGATACCCATTAAGGGACCATCTCTCAGGGAAGCCAGGAAGGGTTTCGCAGCGGTCGAAGCGCCTTGGGACCCTACGGGTAAGTAGTGCGCTATATAAATGCCTATACATACATACATACATTGTGGGTCAGTCACCTAATATTACATATCATGCTCCTCCCAGGGATAAAACCCATCTCATCAGGTTGAACCAGCATATGAAAAACGCGCAACAATCTGTTGGCCAAAACCTTGCACAACAGATTGTTGTCCGTATTCACCACTGACAATGATCTTTAGGGGGAGAGATGCTGGATAGCTACCCTCCTTTGGTATCAGCCAATCATAACTTCTCTCATGATTGGTTCTCCCTAGCTTCCATAAAAACACACAGTAGGTTTTCCAGCAATATGGAAGGGAGGGTCAGATACACATTTTTATTAATTTCTAAATGAAATGCTTTAAGTTTTACAGTTTCGAATCTGTCAAGGTCGCTTCAGGTGTACCACAGTTTTGCCAGTAACACAGAATATTAGTGCTCTTAGTTGTTTATTAGAACCCGGTGACGGAGCAGCAGTGGAACACTGGGGAATCAACTGACAGGCTGCTGTTGCTGTTAGAAGCACATGTTTTACTCAGATTATCAGATTTTGATCTCACATGGCTGAGAATGATAGGATGCACTGATAGAAAGTGTGATCTCATTTAATCTTCTGTGGTACCTTCCATACTCTCTATGAGAAAATCACGAGAGTAAATAATTTTCTTTCAAACATGGTTCATCCAATCTCAGCAGAGGGTCAACTTTCTTCAAACGTTAAAATCACCCTACAACACACCACAATTCCTAAAATTAGAATGGTACTACCAACAAATGATTTATATTGTGACTAAAATCATCTATCGTCCCTTAATATGTGCTACATTTTGTGACCCTCGAAACCTGCCATTCACTAAAATGCAATTCAGTGAGGACCGTGTCCCTGAGCCCTGTAATTGCTACCATAACATGTGACCAGCCAATGAAAGGGGTGTCTTTGATGCCCTGCCCCTCCCCGTTTGGGGCCAGGGTGTGCTCACTTTGCCCCCTTATATTTTCTATTATTCATTATCAGAATGCAGGGACAATGTCTCCGAGTCCTGCATTGGCCAGCCACAGCCTGTCCATATGGGCGAAGGGGCCACACCCCCTCACCTTTATCCAGAGAAGTAGAGTGTCTGTCAGACTGAGCAGAAGTCAACATGAAAGATGCTCATCTTGTTCAGGTCAGGCAGGCAGGAGCTAGACATGCATTAAATGTGCAGGGCTACCTGAGCTGAGCTTAGTCAGGCTGAGGATTTCACAGCTCTGTGGATGGAACCTACTCAGCCTGGCAAAAGTACCTGGAGGCCCTACCCCTCATGACAAGGGTGAGGATCACTGATTGCCTAGGATGTGAGCCCTTCAGTTTTAAGCTCTGAAGTGCCCAGGGCTCAGTGTCAACCAGTCACACACCGTCACAGAGTGGGGTGGAGTCAGCAGTCTCACTGACCCAATCCCACTCTGTGACAATTATCAGTTAGTGAGGGGAGGCAGCAGTTCCAACCCTCCTGGGACTCCTAAGACGTTCCTCTCTGGGGGCTGCAGGGCATGTAAGTTGTACGTTTTTGAATGTTTGATGTGTGTATGCATGTATGTATAGATGTATGAATTTGTTGAGTGAGTATTGTGAATGGGTGTGTGTGCGCGTTTGTGAATGCAAGTGTGGTGTACTGGTAATGAACATTGCCACTGCAACTCTGCATTTCATTGATTGGGCAGTCACCCTAATAGCCAGATGTTTGTCTGCATTCTGCTAGACAAACTTGAAGGAGTCCATTGCCCATCAGGAAATGGTGGTCTTGGCCACTGCTAGCTGCAGGCTTGTTTGCTCAAAAGCCACAAAAAGTTGAGACATAGATCTGAGTGCCTTAGTCCTTACAATGAAGAGAGTGTTTGCTCTACCTTTAGCGTAAGCGTTTAGTCAACACTTTCTACTTGAACCTCATGTGCATCCCGAAGTATGACCTTTTCTAGGGGAAACGTGATCAAATGTTCTTCAGTGGATGTCCGGGTCTGTCCCTCTCTAATGGATTAGTGACATCCACAAAGAATGCATCTTCTCTTGCGAGAAACTTGAGATCATTATTGCATTCATTTAAATGGCTTCTGTTTTTAATTATCCATCTTGCGCTTTCAACTTTTATTGAGGTACTTTTTTATCATGCAGCGGGGAGACTCCATAATCTATTTGTGGGGTTTCTGTCGAGTTATGGCATATCACAGGCCTTGAGAATCATTGATCTATCTCTATTATTATTAATAATGTAAGTTTGGGAGGATATACGTCCCATACCTTTGATTATATCACCATATGGGTAGAGGTCAAGGAAGGCTCTAGCCCATATATTATAGATTGTATCATTACCTAGGGTGGTCAGAAGCTGTTTAATATGGATATCTCCTGGCCTCTCCTTTTTTGTGTTCTTACAACCCATTGTGGGTGATCTTAATTGGTTGTGTGAGGCAAAGAATGTTCGATTATCTATTGAAATATATCACCAGAATATAAATGTTTTAGCTTGGGTTGAGCTAATAGCTAATGTTTAATTGTGATGTTTGTTTTTTATATTGTATTATACAGTGAACAAATTGTTGCTGGGAGATATCCTTTTTTCCTGAAGAAGGTGGCAGCGAGTTTGTAAGGTCCACCGAAACGCAGCGATGCTCTACTAATTCTTAGGATGCTAGATCTCTGGGAGTGGGACATTTGTGAGGCAAGAGACATTTAAGTTTCGACAGGAAACAAATGATCTGACAGAGACTAGTGATGATTCAATGATATTATATTCTGTCTGATTTGTTCTCCCACTGTGTTGTTGTGTTTTAATGTAGTTGCACAATTTTATTTCTATAACATTGTATGGTTTCAATCATGTGTGAATTAACTGTGATGTCATAAGTTTATTGTCCATCTTGAAGGATTTCAGAATTGGGTGTTTTTAACTTCTAAATGTACACACTATAATATTTTTTTATGCTGAATGTGATGTCCAAGTAGATTTATATACAGTACATATTGGCTTAATACATTTGTTTTTTTTAATAGGAGAATATTTTTGGTTTATTTGACATTTTTCTTATATGTCTTTTATTCTTACCTTTATATTTCCGTGATATGAGGTGTATGGTTATTGAGGGATTGAGTGAACCAAGGAGGATTTTATTTGACCGTGGTCTTATCCCCATCTCTTTGGTGTTTTTTGAGATGAGAGAAATGTGAGCCTAACTATAACTTCACTGTAACCTTTGGTTTTAAAGTTAAGTTCTAAGGTTTTTTTAAATGTAATTTCCTAGCTGTAACCTTTGACAGTGAATGTGTGAGTGGGTGCCTCAGTAGGTATGTGAGTGAGTGAGTGTGTCTCAATTGATGTGTGAGGTGGTGTGTGTTTGTGTGGGTCTGGGAGAGGCTGTATAAGTGTCTCACTGGGTATGTGAGTGTCTGAGTGGGTCTGTGACTGGGTGCTTGAGTGTCTGAACGGGTGCCTGAGTGTCTAAGTGGGTGTGTGAGATGGGGAGTTTCTGAGTGTGTTTGTGAGTGCCTCCATGAGTGGGAGTCAGTCGGTGAGTGTCTGAGTGGGTCTGTGAGTGGGTGTATGTGTCTGAGTGGGTCTGTGAGTGGGTTCATGAATATCTGAATGGATCTGTCATTGGCTGTATTGGTCTGTGAGTGGGGGCATAATTGTCAGAGTGTCTGAGTTAATCTGTGAGTGGGTGTACGAGTGTCTAAGTAGGTGTGTCTGTGTCTGAGTGGGTCTGTCAGTGGGTGTGTGAGTGAGTGCTTGAGTGTGTGAGTGTCTGTGTGGGTATGACAGGAGTTGTGTGATTAACTTGGCCATAAAAGACCTGCGTCTGCCATTTTATCCAATAAGAGCTCACAGTTTAGCACAAAATATCTACCTAAGTAGAGTACCTTCTGCTGGTTAATTACTAAGTGCTACCTCCTTGGGAAAATGTCCAGTACATATTCTACACTACAGCTGCATAATGGAGCATGAGGAAATGTCACCAGTGACCTTGTGTGCGTTTTGACAATATGATTGTTCCTGGTGCGTCTTTATCCAGAAATATGTGATAACATGAATCCTCCTATAGAAAAGACAATGAGACTACAAAGAGGTACATTTCTACCAAACAAGAGCCTTTCCGCTTAAATATATGGATTAAGTGCTCTATGTTTGGTGCAGATGTCCTCATATTCCTCAGCATCAAGGAATCCTCAACAAAATTGGCGGGAAAGCGCTGGGGGGACTGCTTGTTAAGCTGTCCATCATCCTTGCAAAAAAAACAGTAAGACCTTTGCATACTACTAAGGTAAGCAGGGCCAAAGGAGCGAAGCTTCCAAATGATTTGCACATTTGCATACTCGTAGGAATTTAAAGGGAGGACCATGGACTCTGCTCTCGACTGGACAGAACATCAAAGAACCCAATCGTCACACTCACATACAGATTGAGCTCCAATAGATCAACAATGCAGTCACCTAAACAAAGGATTTCAGATCGTTTTTTCAATATGGAACTGCCGAGAAAACACACTTACTTTGCCTTCCCGAAGCCTAGGAGTTAAGATCATTTGTTCTTCACAGAGTGGAGATTCAATTGAGAACCTGCTATGTTTATATTTGTAAGTGCCTCCCGTTGAAGTTTAAGTTCTGTGAACTGCACATTAGGGCCAAAACAGCTCTGTCAAAACATAATGGTGGAGGGGGGCGGCGTGGCCCCCTCCCCGGGCTGATTTTTACCCTGGGGACCCCATCTCCGGGGCCCAGACATACTACAATGGGGAAGGGGGGGGGCAACCCCCTCCCCAAGGCCTATTAGACCCGAGGGACCCCATTCCCCGGCCATATCTCCCTCGGTGCCCACCCATGGCACCCAGTGTGCTATGGGACTGCTGGGGGAGCCTCAAGGCCCGTGCGGTCCCAGCTGGCTCTCTGCCTTCGGCGGGATTCCTGTCACACACAGGTAGCTGCTGGAAATGCATCTGCACAGAGCCCCTCTTGATTTTTTACTGTAGGCCCGGGAAGGCGGTTCCCCAGGGTCTGGGGGAGGGAGGGGGTCTGCAAGGCCCCAGTTTATTTTTTTTATACAGCTGGTGCTGCCCCCAGGGCCTGGAGGGGTCTACAAGCCCCCCCCTTTATAATTTACATAAGCCCCGGGGAGGTGGTGGTCCCCAGGGAATAAATATGCCCTTGAAGGGGGCCCGTGCCGCCTCCCTTTCATGTTTTTAAAATCTCTGAATGCCCCCGGGACCTGGCCCACCCGGGGGCTACATTAAAAAGAAGCACAGGAGACCGAGCTTGGTTCTCTTTTTTTTTTTATTCATGGAGATATTTTCAAATTAAAAAAGGGTATTCATATCCTGCCCCCTTCTCTTTTTTGTGTTCTTTTTTTTGGGTGGGGGGGGTGACGTGGGGGGGGGAGATCCAAGATGGCTGCCAACACTTCCTGGTTGAAGTGTTGGCAGCCAATCAGAGCTCTGCATTTCTCTACACAAGCTCTTTATTATTTGCACAGGTTTTACAACCCTAAATATACAAATTTGGATTTCTTTTAATTTTTCAAAAAAACTACTGAACGGTTTTACACCAAATACCTGAAAGCGTGATCTGAGAAACAAAATTTACTTTTCTGCCAAATTCGGTGTAATGATGTCCAGCAGTTCGGGCTGTAGTCGGTTTCAAAAGCGCTATGGGAATTAACATGGGAAAAGCACTTTTCTCAACCCCCGGTTGACGGATCACCCTGAAATATTCCATGCACAACTAGAATGGCCTACGTACTTTTTTAGGAAAATGTCTTGAAGATTCATCTAATGGCGCCTAAGATATAGGTATGTCAAAAAACGCTTTTCCTATGGAAAGATAGTTAACTACCTACTGGTGACCCCCAGTAGGATGAATGGGTGGGTGGGTGGGTAGATAGATAGATAGATAGATATATTGTTTCCAAAGGGCTCCATTTTACTGGGGGCCCCCGGCCCTGCAGGGCGGACTCTCGATAACAGGAACGGAGAATCCTGTAGTTTCCAACATGCTTCAAAAGACAGAGCCCAACACCGACTTGCGTGCAAGATGACTTTTATTTGTCACGTGCTCAGCAGCATTAAAACACTCCTTTTAACCTGTCCGGTTTCGGCGACCTCGCCTTGCTCACAGGTGAGTGTAATTTGTAACCTCCTAGTGGTCATGTGGCCCATAGTAAAATACTTCAGGTCCCAGAATGCACCATAATGTAAAAATAAATGTCTTAGTGCTGAATGTCAATTCAAGAGCAAACATAATTCAAAAAGCAACACGGCCACAGTGCCCCTCGCTGCCAGGCACGAATGGGTTTACTTGCAATGCGGTGTCCCAGAGAGAGAAACGTCTCTCTCATCTCAATTTCTCCTTCGACGTTGCCAAATATCCTCGGAAGTCCTGTGGCTGGCACGTTTTCAGAGCGAGTCATGCCCCCTCAATTAACTGTTTCCAAAGGGCTCCATTTTACTGGGGGCCCCCGACCCTGCAGGGCGGGCTCTCGATAACAGGAACGGAGAATCCTGTAGTTTCCAACATGCTTCAAAAGACAGAGCCCAACATCAACTTGCGTGCAAGATGACTTTTATTTGTCACGTGCTCAGCAGCATTAAAACACTCCTTTTAACCTGACCGGTTTCGGCGACCTCGCCTTGCTCACAGGTGAGTGTAATTTGTAGCCTCCTAGTGGTCATGTGGCCCATAGTAAAATACCGCAGGTCCCAGAATGCACCATAATGTAAAAATAAATGTCTTAGTGCTGAATGTCAATTCAAGTGCAAACATAATTCAAAAAGCATCACGGGCACAGTGCCCCTCGCTGCCAGGCACGAATGGGTTTACTTGCAATGTGGTGTCCCAGAGAGACAAACGTCTCTCTCATCTCCCTTTCTCCTTCGACGTTGCCAAATATCCTCGGAAGTCCTGTGGAAAACGTGCCAGCCACATGGAGCCCTTTGGAAACAGTTAATTGAAGGGGCATGACTCACTCTGAAAACGTGCCAGCCACAGGATTTCCGAGGATATTCGGCAACGTCGAAGGAGAAAGGGAGATGAGAGAGACGTTTCTCTCTCTGGGACACCGCATTGCAAGTAAACCCATTCGTGCCTGGCAGCGAGGGGCACTGTGCCCGTGATGCTTTTTGAATTATGTTTGCACTTGAATTGACATTCAGCACTAAGACATTTATTTTTACATTACGGTGCATTCTGGGACCTGCAGTATTTTACTATGGGACACATGACCACTAGGAGGCTACAAATTACACTCACCTGTGAGCAAGGCGAGGTCGCCGAAAACGGTCAGGTTAAAAGGAGTGTTTTAATGCTGCTGAGCACGTGACAAATAAAAGTCATCTTGCACGCAAGTCGGTGTTAGGCTCTGTCTTTTGAAGCATGTTGGAAAATACAGGATTCTCCGTTCCTGTTATCGGGGCCTCCAGTAAAATGGAGCCCTTTGAAAACAGTTAATTGAGGGGGCATGACTCGCTCTGAAAACGTGCCAGCCACAGGACTTCCGAGGATATTTTGCAACGTCGAAGGAGAAAGGGAGATGAGAGAAACGTTTCTCTCTCTGGGACACCGCATTGCAAGTAAACCCATTCGTGCCTGGCAGCGAGGGGCACTGTGCCCGTGAGGCTTTTTGAATTAGGTTTGCCCTTGAATTGACATTCAGCACTAAGACATTTATTTTTACATTATGGTGCATTCTGGGACCTGCAGTATTTTACTATGGGCCACATGACCACTAGGAGGCTACAAATTACACTCACCTGTGAGCAAGGCGAGGTCGCCGAAACCAGTCAGGTTAAAAGGAGTGTTTTAATGCTGCTGAGCACGTGACAAATAAAAGTCATCTTGCACGCAAGTCGATATATATATATATATACATATATATCTCACAAAACAAAGGGGTCCTTCCGGGATCCTTCCTCCCCAGTCAGGTGGCGTCTCAAATTTGGCGGACCACACCGGCCGAAAAAGTAATAAATCCACAGGTTGCATGAAAGCAAAAAGACGCACTCGGGAAAATTGCAGCATAACGGATTTATTGTCCTAGCAACACGCTACGCGTTTCGACAAAGACTTTTGCCTTGATCACACGTGACAACCCCCTGCTGGTCACAATATAATATACACATTTGTTGTAACATTTCATGAACATAGAAGAAGGATACCTCGCATAGTCATACCGGAGCTGAAAAGTATAACTAGCCGCCATCTTAGAGTGGTGTATCTGATAAACAATCTATACAGGAATGGAAAAGTATCTACAGAACTATATATATACATATCGGATAAACATATAATTTTTACTATACCTGCAGATCGAGTAACTTGAATACTCTACTCAACCTAACTGAAATATACTTGACCTATAGACTGGTCTCATTATGTCATCCTAGGCAAATATTTTATTTTGCAGAGCCACCTTTTCTTCATTATCGCATACCAGAGCACCTTCCAATATGTGAGTTCAGCATTCCTGCTGTACCACAAAACCTATTTGGTTTGATTTAACAGACTAAAGGTTTGCTCTATACATAATAAGAATCTGGCCAGCATATAGGGTACACATGACTCTGGACTTATCTCTTATTTCACTAACAGCATTACTATCTGGGCAGGAATGTTTCTTAGTTTATATTTAAAAACTCACTTTTAATAAGTATGTTACTAAAGCATGAGGTTATAGTGCACTGTCATTTATAGCACATTTGACAAGAATGTTCCCAGCAAAATGCAGTTTTACTTATAAAATTATATAGTGTATAAACAAAATTCTGTGGAAATTGGGTTCCAGCAAACATATTTATTATTTGCAAAGTGTTCTGATTTCATCCTATTAAAATATTTTTTTCATCACACAGAATCACACAAGGACTTTCATAACTACTGAAATTTATTTTGAAATGTTTGCACAGTTCAGCTACCTAAATGTGTGTTAGAATAAATCATGACATCCTACAGATTTTCATTTCACACATTTGAATAGCACGTTTGACGAAAAAGTAATTATAGATGTAAACTAACTTTTGACCTTTGTCTATGAACACAGAATAAATGTGACAAGATAAAAACAAGATTTAAAGGCATCTTTAATGCTCCTTCACTTTGCCTGAACAGAACACCTGTTGTTTGTCAGCTCACCAGAAGGGGTGAGTAGACCCTAAATATAGCTTGCCCTGATAAAATCTGAGTTGCCATAGCGAGTGGGCCAGTAGATTTGCGAGGCCTGGGTGTGAGTAAGTGTAAGTATATATGTGCGTGTGTGATCCTCTATCTCGGCCAGAATTAACGACCGTCAATGGCAACGTCTGGCACAACATATTATTCAAGCTGTGGCCAGCCAAACAGAACTGAGTAGTATCTTAAAAGTGGCCAATCAGAGCATATCTGGACACCATCAGTCCAGATGTAACTAACTTTTTAACTCCTTCATGACCATCCCAAGCACTTCTTTAAACATGTATTTCTCAACAATGGCCGATCAGGTTTACACCAAATAATCAAATGCATGCTTACTTAGTAAAGTTCTAATATTCTGCCAAATTTGACATAATACAGTTCGGGTCCTTTTTTCTGTATCACTTCCCAAAATTTCCAATCGGAATAAACATAGGAAATTAACATTTTGGAACCCCCTCTTTTTGCTGGACCCTGCTTGACAGTTCAATGCAAAACTTTCCAGGAAAACAATTATCTCTTGTGTTTTCAATTGGTCTCTCACTCCCCTAAAACCGCGTGGTTTGCGTTCTCCAATTGGAACATGGATGGTCCATGTATAATTACTGTCTCAAAGTGCAGTAGGATGTATGTAGCATGCATGCGCTCTGTGTTACTGTGGCAGCCCTAGAGCCCATTTTGATTGCACGAATGTTAGTGGTACCTAAAACAGAAGTTAGAGAGAGCCTACCAAGAGAAACGTGAATTCCAGAGCTTCTATAAAGCATTCATGAGCTCCTTTGTACTGGACCAGACTTGAGGGTGTGGATGATAAAGCTAGAGAGTCCTTTGAAGCATAGAGACTATCCTCGCATTCTTCCTTATCCATTTTGCTGCAGAGTTATATAACCCCCAAAAGCCAAGCTAAGCCCTGCCCCACCTTCCTCCTGACACTAGTTGACAACGACTGTGGCTTGATCAGTCTTGGAGGCATAGACAAAAGTCAGGTATTGCCTCAAACTGGTCCTAGAACTGGACCTGTGGAATAACACAGTCTCAGACCACTGGACAATGTGAGGCACTTTTGTACTCCGGGTTTGGAGCTGTTAACTGAGTTCTCAATGTTGCCTAGTTCAGGAACAGGAACATGGAAGTTATGCAACCTTCCAGGAAGAGCTGCCTGAGGCTGTCTTGAGGTAAGTAGCAGAGTGGCTTCTGAGAATGGGTCCTTGTACAAAGAAAAAGCTGTGCACTGTATCTCTCTCTCTCTCTCTCTTGCACTCACTCTCTCTTCTCTCCCACACACTCTATGGCTTTCTGTGGGAGACTGAGGCGGCCCACCCCCTGAAGATGAAGACTGGCACACAGGGAAATAGGCATACACTCCTGCTACAGACTTATAGAATGTCATCATCTATGGTGCATCTCTCTTACTAGATACCAGATCTGGCATTTCCAGAGGGATTCTTCCCTTAATGGTTTGAAAAGCCAGACCGAAGGAAGGGGATGTTATGTCCACTGTATGGAGCTGCAGAATTATCCAATTCTTCTGGATGGCATCGCAAAAATTCTTTTAGAAGCAGCGGGGAGCACTATAGTCCTGACCCCTCAGTTAGCTTTGTTTAACATCCAGGAAGGTATTGATAATACTAAGCTTTTTTTCCTCTTTCAAATAGTTTTTATTGTTTTTTAGTAGCAAAAGTACAAAAATAAAACATCAATTTATTTTTATTTTATTTTTTATTGCATTTGTTACGCGCAACAGCTACCCACAAAGGGTTTCCCGGCGCGGAGACTTGTACAGGTTAGCAACACTACGAGGTATGGAATTTAGATGTTAAATAGCCACGTTTTTAGGCTTTTGCGAAATCTGCCGTAATTATCTTCCATCCGAACTGTAAGAGGCATGGAATTCCACAGCATTGGGCCTTGATAGCAAAATGACCTGCCTCCTACGCGGGAGAGCTTAAATCTGGGAATGGTGAATTTCTTTTGGGTGGA
Source organism: Lissotriton helveticus (assembly GCF_964261635.1). NCBI lineage: Eukaryota > Metazoa > Chordata > Amphibia > Caudata > Salamandridae > Lissotriton > Lissotriton helveticus. The sequence continues at coordinate 689,727,086 of NC_136059.1, read as the reverse complement.
GGAGCGCAATTATCGCGACGGACGGTACGGACGGACCAATGTCATCAGGTATTTCGGGGCTCTGGCCATGTTTATTTTGTGCATAATGCAGAGTGCCTTAAATCTGATCCGCTTTTCTACCTTCAACCAGTGCAAATCTCGCAGATATTTTGTGGTTGAGGTGTGTCTGGGAATTCTGCATATTAACCTAGCTGCAGAATTTTGGACTACCTGTAGTTTAAGAATTAATGCTTTATTTGCACCCAGGTACAGGACATTTCCGTAATCAATACGGGAGGTAATCAAAGCATTCACCACCGTCTTCTTGGTTGGCTCAGGTAGCATCCAACAAATTTTCTTCAGCCATTTTAAGATAGCAAAGCATGTTCCTGCAGTTTTTTCCACCTGCTTATGCATCTTAAGCGCATCGTCTATAATGACTCCAAGATTGCGTGCTTGAGTCACTGGGACGGGAATCTTGCCCATTTCAGTTGGCCAGTGATGGGGACCCCACAAATTTTTATTATTCCCTAGGATGATAACCTCCGTTTTATCCCCATTCAGTTGGAGGAAATTATCCTGCATCCACCTTGCGATTTTCTTCAGGCCACTTTTCAGGGTGGACTCATCTTCCACTGTCTCGGAAGTCAGTGAAACAACAAGTTGGGAATCATCCGCGTAAGAAAACATCACTAATCCTGTTTCCTCCACAATCTTGGCCAGAGGGCTCATGTATAAATTAAATAATAAAGGACTTAAAATTGATCCCTGGGGAACACCATGCTCGAACGTGTGAATGTCGGAGCATGCATTCTGAGAAAAGACCTGAAATGACCTTTCCTTTAGAAAAGAAGTAAGCCACTACAATGCTGGACCACAGATACCTAATGATTGTAATGTTGAAACCAAGACCGCATGAGATATTGAATCAAACGCGGCACTGAGGTCCAACAACACCAGGGCCACAGTTTCTCCTTTGTCCAGCCTACTCCTGATATTTTCTGTCACCCCCAAGAGCGTGGTCTCCGTTGAGAAGCCGGCTCTGAATCCTGATTGGCCGGGCGGTAGTAGTTCATGGGTGGTAACAAATTCAGTTAAGATGTGGTTTACGTGTTTTTCTAGAATTTTTGAGAAGATTGGCAATAGTGAATTTGGGTGAAAGTTGGAGGGCTGATTGGGGTCTGTTCCTGCTTTCTTCATAATGGGTTGAATCATGGCATGCTTCCACTGCGACTGTACTGTATTTTCATGCAGGGACCTATTTAATAAACTTGTGATAATATTCAGTACGTCAGGAGAAAGTTTTTTCAGGATTTTACACGGTAAAGGGTCTTTCGGGGATCCTGACTTAATCGAGCTGAGCAGTTTGATTAAAAATTCCGTACTCAATTTAGGCCATTTATCTAGGACATTTCCTTTATTCAAAGGCCGCTCTACCTCCGATTCACACTCTTGCTCCTCTCCAGGAGGGGGAATTGCCCCGGGGTATGAATCACATTGTTTAGCTGTCACTATTCCTTGATGGATTTTATCCACTTTCTGAATGAAAAATGATGCTAGGGCTTCACATTGATCTTTATTTAATTCTGGGGGGCTAGCTGTGGTTTTTGACCCAGCCAGTTCTTTGACCATTTTAAATAGCATTTGGGAGCGGTTCAAGGCCTCTGATATCGAGAAGCAGACATAGTTTGCTCGCGCTTTGTCACAAAGAGACCGATAATTTTTCAGCTTGTTTTTATATTCTGTTTTTGCTTCTAGGAGATAGTACTTTCTCCATCTTCGCTCCAGAACCTTACATTCCGATTTCTCCTTTTTTAATGTTTCTGTAAACCAAGGTGCCGGTGGCCTCCTCCCCTTGCACTTTGCTTTAGAAAGAGGCAGACAGGTATCTATAGCTACCCTTAACCAAGTTGTATTTCTTCAGACAGAGATTGCACCGACCCATTTAAACACGGGCGGTGTGCCGCTAGATGATTATTCAGCATCTCAAAGTCTAGATTTTTCCAACTTCTTATCAGTCTAGGATACTCCAATGGGTTGCTGCCTCTCTGGGGGGCAATCTGCAGGGAAAATCCAACCAGATAGTGGTCTGACCAACTAAGTGGAACTGAAGGCAAAACCTTGACATCTCTTAAATTAGAAATAATTAGGTCCAATAAATGTCCTGCACTGTGAGTGGCTTCTGTATTTAACAGCCTCATGTTCTGTGCAGCTAAGTCTGATATAAAATCTACTATGGTGGTGCAAGCTAAATTCTCCAAATGAATATTAAAATCTCCGAGGAGAGAGAAATTCGCAGCAGACAGAACCAAGGGGCTTATAATTTCAGGTAAGGCCGCCATCTAATCCGTCGCTGAACCTGGTGGACGATAGGCCAGCATCCCAGAGAGGGTGAAGTTCGGAGTAACTGCCAGCTTAAAAATCGCCGCCTCCCCTTTGATGGTAGGGAGTCTCAAAAGCTCACAGCTATATTCCTTTTTGAAGAGGACGGCTATACCCCCTCCTATTTGATTGAGACGGTCCAACCTGACAATCGTATAATTATCAGGCACAGCCACTGCAATATCCGGCCCTGAACTCTCTTGGAGCCATGTCTCAGTCAAAAAGAGAGCGTCCGGTTTATCCTCCAGCAATAAATTCAAGATTTCATATTTATGCTTGGGTAAAGATCTACAGTTTAGGCTCAAGAACAGAAGTTTTTTATCCTTCCCTTGTGGTAGCGCCCTCTTTGTGTTTGCCTTATCCTCCCCTCTATATGTGATTGTTGTGGATAAACCAAAAGTCGGGCATGAGGTCAAGCCAATGTCAAGGTGTAAGCACGTGCAATCCTGATGTATGGGAGTTCTCAGTTCTTTCAGATCATTAGAGCTGTATTTAAAAACAGGACCAGAGTTGTTATCTAAGGCCACAATCTCAATTCTACTATCTGGGTCGATATTACTTACAGAATCCAAGTGCGAGTAGAAATGAGCAGGATGTATGTCCCTGGGCCCGGTCCCGGCGCGGACGGGCGCAGACGGGCTTGCCTTAGGCGCGCCTTCGGCGCACCGTCGGCGCGCCCGCTGCGCCCGTCCGCTGCGCCTACGAATGTCGTGCTCCATTTAGACTGTCAGAGGCGGGAGCTCAGGGCAGCTAGAACGCTAACCTTGAGCCTCCAGCAAGATGGCGGCCAAGGAGAACATTGCATAAAATTGCATACTCAGTAGTACAGGTAGTAGGATGTTGATTAGTTGCTACTTCATACATATGATATATATTGATAAAACAGATATGACCTCTCTTAGCAGTTGATATTCTCAAGATCATTGTTAGGATGTAGGTTAATTACATGACACTGTCCATCTAACTAAGGCAATACAGTGACATTGGGTCCTGATGTACCATGTTACAGTTGTTTGTATCATATACCCCCTATCCTCGTAATGTTATACAAGATAAATAGAAGACTAGACACAAAAAAAAGAATTTAGAACAAGTAAGGAAAGAAGAAAGGAGCCAAGACACTCCAGGGATGTACATGTCTGGATTATGAGTAACCTCAGACGATGACTTGTGTGAGATGCTTAAGGACCCCTTTGTATGGAGTGGCAGGACCAATTTTGAGGGGGGTTTAAATGCGTCTAGCGATTCCCATATTTTCCTATGACTAAGGAGCCATGGGGAGAGTCAGAGGGTCGTGTTATCTGTGCCCCTCAGAAAGGTTAGCCATTCTTGCCATATTTTGAAGGATATTTACTTAAAATGTTTCCAGTTACACAGAACTATTTTACATGCCAGTGTCAGATTCAAGTTGAGCAGGAAACGGTCACTCTTCTTTCCGGATCGTGAAATCCCACTAAAATATATGAGAATTCTCTGACTGGGGTGATATGTAGAGTCTGGGTGATGCATTCAAAGATCTTGTCCCAGAAATTGTGTAACACTGGGCATAAAAGTACCATGTGTGATAGGTCACCTAGTTGTGAGTAACAGTTACAGCATTAGAAAGATTGGATAGGATTGCGCTTACGTAGTCTGGCTGGGGTCCAGTAGTTCCTATTTATAATCATGTACTTTATTTGGTAGAGCGTAGGAGATATTTTATTTTTGAAGGCCATCATATGAATTTGCTCCCAGTCAAGCTTTATTGCCTTGGCTTTCATTTCAGATTCCCATTTCCTTTCAATAAGCATATGAGATATATGTGGTTTGGGGAATAAAGTCTTATATGCTCTTGATACCAGGTGCCCAGCATTTGACAGATGAATCAATTTGACAGGATGCGAGGGGGCGTTAGGCTTCTGAGATAATTTAGAAATCTGTACAATACATTGCAAGAACATATATAAGTTTATGTCAGCTAGTCCCCTCTCCCTTTCAAGAACAGTGAAGGATATACAGGTTGGTATCCTCATACAGATCTTTAATCCGATTAATACCTCTTTATGACCAATTTTGCCAGTATATTAGTTGTCTATCGATTTTTATTTTGGGATTGTACCAGATCACTGTCACGTATGATGCACACATTTTAGTGCTGAGTGGATATCTAGACAGGCCAGTGCTTTCGTAGTGTTTTGAATAATGTATTTAGAGTGCAACAAATTAGAGATCTGCATTGTCATAATAGCTGGGAGAGGAATGTCTTTTACCAAGTTCTTTTCTAAATCTAGCCAATGGGGTTTGTAATCAAACTTTTACATTAACTATGTAGCTCCTTATTTACATAGTTAAGCTGTTTGGTAATTCTCTAAATTTGGTAGGCCCACTCCTCCCTTGTTCTTGGCTAGGCTGAGTTTGCCTAAAGAGATCCTTGGTTACTTCCCTTGCCATAGAAAGTTATTAAGGGCCTTATCGATTTTCTGAAGGAAATCCTATGATAATATCATAGGTAACATACTAATGAGGTAATTGATAAGAGACGTATTCATCATTTTAATTGTTTCTATTGTACCCCACCATGTTAGGAATTTTGGTGACCATCATTCAGTAGTTCTATGATTTTTAAAAAATAAATAATAGCTTCATTTTCTTCTAGGGTAGTGATAAGGTTGTTTGAAAATTCTATGCCGAATATTTAATCGTACCTGTCTACCACGTCAACCTGGAATCTCTCAATACATCTCTACCACCACATAGATTTAGTAACTTAACTTCTACCACGTCCTTGTTAAGGGTGTATCCTGAGACTTTTGCAAGTTCTTGAATAGATCTCATGAGAGCCGGTAAAGCAGTGGCTGCCTTTTTTGAGACCACCATTATGCTGTCTGCATATGCTGCTACTTTGAAATTAGTTTTGCAGAAGTTTATACCCGGGATGTTCTGATTTTTCATTAAATATTGGAGGAATGGTTCAATTGCTAGTAGGAAAAGTGAAGGAGACCGGGGACGTTCTTGTCTGGTACCCTGTTTTAATGGGAATAAAGAAGAGATAGCTCCCCCTGCTCTAACCTTTGCCCTTGGGCTGTGATATAATGTCGTGATCATACATATTAAGGAGTCTCCCAGATTACATTTGATAAGTGTCGTAAGTAGGAAAGTACAGTCTACTTTATCGAATGCTTTTTCTGCATCGAGTGTTATGGTGACAGTTGGGAGCTAAGTAATTTGACTTTTTCAATTGCAAGACAGAAAATCCTGGTGTTATCGCAATAGAGTCTTTGTTTTCGGAAACCTGTTGGAGAAGAGTGGATAAGTTTGGCAATGGGTTTTTGTAAGCGGTTAGCTAAAATCATGGCATATATTTTACAGTCAAGATTTATTAGGGAGATTGGTCTATAATTCTTAGTTAGAAGAGTATCTTTACCTTCTTCTGGAATGACTGTTATTATAGCTTCAGCCGGTGTACCTGTTATTTGTCCTGAAGATGCAAAGTGGTAGTATAGGAGTAGTCGTGGTTGTCTCAAGTGTTCAGCAAATATTTTATAGAAGGTGGAATTATAACCATCAGGTCCAGGTGCTTTTCTTGATTTGAGTTTCTTAATGGCGGTTTTAAATTCTTCCATAATGATCCAGCCATTAATAGAGTCCCTTTCTTGGTTGTTTAATGTATTGAGTAATATCCCATCAAGGTATTTCTTGTTGTTCTGGTGAGTCACTTTTGGATTGGAATCATATAGGTTTTGGTGGAAGTCTTTGAATGTGTCAGCAATCTGATGTGGGTTGGTGTGGATAGTGCCTATATCGTCTTTGATCACGTTCATCACATACCTTTGGCTTTGGAATTTTAAGTATGAGGCTAACAACTTACCTGTTTTATTAGCCTCACAAAGTCGAAGGCTTTTCTGTTTATTCATCCAGATTCCTGCTCTAGCACGAATTATTTTATTGTATTAGTATTTTTTATTTCAAATCTTGGTTAAGGTTTGGGGGTCACTTTTTAAAATATGCAGCTTTTCCAGGTTGGAATTATGATTCTCTAGTTTTAGTAGTTGTGAATTAGCTTCTTTATTCATATTTGATTTCATTTTTGTAATCACTCCCCTAACGTTGGCCTTTAACGCTTCCCATCTTACGAGACGTGATGTCTAGTTTTCTTTATTTTCAAGCAAGTCGTTTTTAATTGCGTCTTCATTAACTTTTTTATTTTGTGGTGCGGAGACAACATCTTCATTGAATCTTAATACCTAACATAACATTACTAGGCTTTAGCGTACTCTAATGGGGGTTGGCCTGGTTAAAGCGAAACAGAACATTGATTAGTGCTGGACAGCACCCTTGGCACTGAAAGAGACCAAGAGAAAGGGGAGACACACACAGTATACGGATAAGCAATATAACTTTGGTTCACACCTGTTTGAAAACAGATAATCAACATATAGTGCTTAAAGTTGAAAGATATAGTGGGGAATGTACATTTTCATTTTCAGAGAACACAAAGATTGTTTGAGACATAATTAAAATTAAATTACACACTACTAGACTCAAGCTCCTATGCTGCCCTCCTTTCTCATAAAGATGTAGCATGATTCACGGTTGAGTTAAGGACATTTACCAGTTGCGATCCACCCGACTGGGGCAGGCTCACATTTGTTAGAAATGGGTGCCCTTCTGAGATGTGTAATATTACATTCAAGCTTACAAGGTGAGTGGGAAAAATAAAGATATCTAGATTTTGCATCTGCTGCTATGCTATGCTGCTGTGTTTCCTGCATGGCCCGTTATAGTTTTCCCTATATTAGCTTAACTGTGCACGTTGTACGCCTTATTTTCCTTTGCACACAATACTATAAACATGCTTGCTTTTGTACCACATTGAACTTTCACACGTTGAACCTGCTTATTTTTTCGCGTTCTGTTCCTTGCCTGGGATTTAGCCTGAACACAACCAACAAGGTCAAACAACAATGTCCCTTGTTATTCTTTTTAGTCATGCACTAGCACCTAGACATAACACAAGAATGAAGCTGTTCTTTATGTGCATACATGTCCTCTCATATAAATGAGCATATGAGTCAAAAACACACACATTAAAGGAGAGTTCCTAGACAAGAGCACTGTGTCTGATAAGATGTAGAATGTCCATCTGTGAATGCTAAGGTACGGGGTTTGCCAGTGATTCCAAAGATATTTGATATATATAATCATTTAGCTTCAGTAGCAACGGAGGGGGGGTTTAGGTTAGTCTGTTTTATAAAATGACAGGGCTTTTTATGGTATACGGATTATTAACCATGTTAACAGTATGTTTAGTATTCATTTGTTTTCTAATTGAGGCCCGTATACTGCATTTCAGAGCACAATAGCTTAAATAAATGTTCTAAGCTTCCTTTGTGCCTCCTTATTATCTTATTGTGGACAAGTACGAGTGAGAGAGCGAAAGGGTGTGTCCTGGTACCATGAGCCCTGAGAGGTTCAAGGGTGTTGTGTTCTGGAGTGCGAATTCACTTGTTTTTCTGGTAAGGGTAGGAGTGCAAGGGAGTCACTATAGCTGGGCACAGACTCAGGCTCATACATTTTCAGGTGGTATGATGAATCAGTCCCTACATGTTAGTGCTCTATGGATCCAAGCATAGTTCTTTTCTAGAGTAGAATCCCTGCAAAACCTGGGGGGATAATTTAGTTTCAGTAGTTGCGGGCTGTGCCTGCTCGTAAAATTTGTTTTTAAAACTGTGCGGGAAACGTTACTACTTTTACCGTGCTGTTAGGGCACCAAGGAAAGTGAGGACTTTGTACACTGCATTTAGAGCTGCGCTCTAGTTGTTGCGATCAGCCTGCCTTAAATTGAAGGACGCGGCGCAGATGCGCAACTAATTCAGATAGAGTATCTGCTGCTGCAAGGGGAATTTTGTTTCAGCAGGGGCTGGCTGACCCTGCTCGTTAAATTAGTTTGACAAACTGTGCTAAACCTCTGTAAAAAAAATGTTTTAACTGTGCGGGGAACATTACTGCTTTTACCCTGTTGTTGGGGCACAGAGGGAAGTGAGGACTTTGTACAGTGCATTTAGAACTGAACTCTAGTTGTTGAGATCGGCCTGCCTTAAAATGAAGGACGTGGGGCCAACGCACAACTAATTTAGATATAGTATCTGCTGCTGCCGGGGTGGGGGATTTTCTTTCAGTGTTTGTGGGCTGAGCCTGCTCATTACATTCGTTTTTAAAACTGTGCTAAACATTTTAAACCTTTTTCAAAACTGCGTGGTGAACTTTACTGCTTTTACTGTGTTGTTGGGGCACAGAGGGAAGGCATTTAGAGCTGTGCACATCCACGCCCTTGCAAGACCAGGGCCAGGGATGTTGCCCCTTTTTTCCTAGGTAAGATTCAATATATCTCTGGGCAATGGCAAGAACTTCGGAGAATCCTTGCTAGCTCCGGTTTGCACTCTTTAGACCCCAGTCAGCTGTCCCAGTCCTGTCCTAATTGTGGATGGGCACCGTAGCAGGGTTTTAATCAGTGTCTCTGTGGTCACATATCTCCCCTGTTAGTTGGGCATGCTTGTCTGATTAACTGTCTTTCCCCGGCTGCCCACAAGCAGGATATATTTGACCTTCTTGCCGAGTCCTGTTTAGATGTACTATTTCTTACTGAAACATGGATGTCAGATGACTCTGATCCTGACATATTTCAAGCCCTTCCCCGGAATACTGCATTGCTAGGTATATAGACAGGACAAGGGTGGTAGCAGGATAGCAATTATCCATTGGGAGTCACTGAAGTGCTTCACCTTGCTGCTCAACATTCCTAACTGTGAGAGCCTTTTATTTTCCCTATCACTATCCTCTACCTTTTCCTTCTTTGGAATTCTTGTTTTCAGACCTCCAAGCCCTTCCATTCATTTACTTCAAGCCCTTCCAGAAGTGGTTGCTGAATTAGCGATAGATAAAGCCAACTTTACTGTATTGGTCAATTTCAATGTACCTGAAAGACAGTGCTTCGAAAACCCTTCTAGAAGATATGCCCTCACTACAGTTAACACAGCTGGTGGAGGGTCCAACTCATAAGAAGGGTGATACATTTGATCTTGTTTTTAGTAACATTGGCACTTTCCAGGTCCAGACCCCTTCGCTTCAAATTTGGTCATACCATTTTAGGATTTCTTTTACTTTTATAACATCTCTCTCGCCTATAACCCTTCCCTCGGTCACACGAGGTGGATGACTGGCAAAAGGCCACAATAATACCTGTTCTTACAGATTGTGTTGCATGAGCAGCTAATCAGTTCAGTCAGTGGATTACTGACTCCCTCGACAGAGTTCTTCCAGTCAGGTGGAGGAAAGATGGCCATCGATTCATAAATCCCTTGGTTCAATGCCTATTTACTGTCCTTGAAGAAAGAGTGTAAACACATGGAGAGAAGATGGAGAAATACTTTTTTTAATATATATTTTTATTAGTTTTTCCATCAAGAAGATGGAGAAAGACTTATGACGAGCCCAGCAAATCAGACTACAGGAAATCTGTTAGGCTGTACCATGCAGAAATTAAATTGGTTCAAGCCACTTTTTTCGCCGCTGAAATTGCCAACTCCTCTAACTCTCCTAAATATATTTTAATATTCTTAAAGATATAACTGTTCGGCCAATAGTTAGCGCCACTGAGGATGCCTCTGCGGAGCACAGTACTGATTTGGCACATTTCTTACAGAAGAAAATGTTAGATATTTACTCCTCCTTCCCTGATACGACTGACTTAGTTGGTACTCTTCGGCGCCCGATCAAAAAGATGGCCTTCTTTCAACTTTCCCTAATCTTACTTAGAGTCTTGTTAAAGATCTTCTAAAAGAGGCTAAATCGGGTTCACTATTGGATCCAGCCCTTCTCCAAGCCGGTCTGATTGCATTGCTTTACTGCTGACAGAGTTTTTAAACGTCTCCCTTTTGAGTGGGAAGGTTCCGCCCAAATGGAGGCATGGAATAAATATGCCACTTTTAAAAAAAATCTACCCTTGACACCCTTTGCCTAAATAATTAAAGGCCTCTCTCTTTATTACCTGGGTTTGAAAATAATCTATAAAAGCACGTTGACAAGAATCTTTCTGCCTTCCTGGAATCTACTACGTTCCTGACGGACTTAGCCACTTTGGGACTGGAGCAGATTAACACAGGCCCAACCCATCTGGCAGGACATACTTTAGACGTCATCCTGATTACATCCCCAAACATTTGCTGTGAGGCCCATGCCCTCTCTTTTGGACTGACCACTCTCTACTTCATTTTCACATAAAAGGCGTAAGGGTCACGCCCACCTCCACGACATCCTCCCGTAGCTTTGAAAGACAATGGCATAAAATCACACCTGGCCATTTTGCAACTGCCCTATCCACTAATATCTACTTAACTCCTAAAAATATTGAAGAAGACCTGACCAACTTTAACACTCTAATTAATTCTACATTAGACCAACTGGCCCCACTAAAACCCTTCCCCACCAAATCCCACAGACGTCATGCTTCTTTCCCAACTTAAGGGTAGAAAAAAGCCATAGCAAAAAGTTAGAAAGACGCTGGCTTCTCTCACATGACACAAATGATAAAGAAGCCTACAAGAGCCGCTTGGCCCTTTACCACAAAAACGTAAAGAAGGATTTAAAAACTGACATTGAGTCGCAACTTAATCAGGCAGGTAAATCTTCCAAAGAACTCTACCACATCCTTAACTCTTTTACGAACCCAAAGGCATGTCATAACGAAGTAACCCCAACACAAGACCTTTGTGACAAGTTGGCTAACCACTTCATCCAGAAGATTGAGAGCATTTACGATAACATCACGAAGGATAAGGACCCTCAGAAAGATATCACCGCCCCCTACCTCCCTCACTCCCACTTTGCTTATTCCCTGGACCGCTTCCCCCTCTCTCAAATGACACTATAGAGTCCCTAATCGTCACAAACCGTTGGCACCCCTAATCTGCCCCATTCTCAACTCCTCCTTGACTGAGGGCAAATTACCTACTGAATGGAAGGCTGCCCACATTATTCCTATCAGAAAGAAACCCAATGCTCCCTCTGAAGATCTGTCTAACTATCGCCCTATTTACCTACTGCCCTATCTGAGTAAACTTCTGGAGAAACATATTAACAAATACCTCTCAGACTTCATGGAAGTTACTGGAGGCTTTGACCCCTCAAAGTCCGGTTTTCGTCCCAAATTCAGTACGGAGTCAGCACTCATTGCAGTCACAGATAACCTTAGGCACTTCTTGGACAACGGAAAGGCAGCATTATTAGTGCTGCTGGACCTGTCAGCAGCGTTTGACATGATATACCATTTCATCCTACTAACTAGATTAATAAACGCTGGTATCCAAAATCTTGCCTTTCAATGATTGTCTAACTTCCTAACCCATCGTACCCAAACTGTCAATCTCTGCACCTTCCACTCTCCAATATCAGAGCTGACTAAAGGTGTGCCTCAGGGATTCAGCCTTAGCCCCACGTCGTTTAATATTTACGTGGCCCCTCTTGCAGATCTCCTTAGAAACCTGGGCTTCATCCCAATTTCATCTGCGGATGATACCCAGCTCCTACTGGCATTTGATAAAAATTCCAATAAAAATGAGATGGAATGTTAATGGCCTGGGAGACAAGATTAAGAGAGGGATGGTGAATCAGCTGGTTAGAAAACATTCCCCAGATGTGGTTCTGTTGCAGGAGACACACCTTATCGGTAATCGATGCATGGCCCTTCATAAAGGGGGATATAAATTGGTGGCTCATGCTGGGTTTACATCGGGGTCTAGGGGGGTCGGTATTCTGACAAAGAATGCCTTCCCATTGGCGATTCAGGCTAAATGGTCAGACCAGAGGGGCAGATATGTCGGTATCTCGGGGCAGATGGGGGGAAAGACGGATACCTTTTTGTCGATTTATGTGCCACCGGGCCTTCAGTCAGACACTTTCAGAGACTTAGGAGCGGTGTTTTTGATGCTACCCTTGAGCCTCCTGGTACTGGGGGGTCATTTCAATGCAGTGCTTGATGGGGAAATGGATAGGTATCCGGCGCGGATGCACACTCCATCGCAGAGGTGGCTTCCAGATTTCCTCGTAACATTAGGACTGGTTGATTGCTGGCGGTTACGCAATCCGACGCAGAAGCATTTTAGTCATGTGTCAGCCGCACATAAAAGTATGTCCAGACTGGACTACATATTGATACCGGCGGCTATGGCCGCCACAATTAGAGAGGCGCGGTATCTTGGTAGAGGCATCTCTGATCATTCCCCAATGTGTAATACAGGTTGAGTGCGGACAGCCAGCTGTGGGTAGGGCGGCTCTGATCAGTGCGTGGCAACTGAAGGATCCTGCCATCAAAAAGGAGATACTTCGGGTCTCGGACCACTACTTTCAGGAGAATGTAGGTACGGTTGATTCAGCACAGTAGTTGTGGGAGGCGTATAAAGTTGTGTTGAGGGGTGAGGTCCTCTCCTTGGTGGCGGCCAAGAAAAAGAAGAGTCTGGCGGAGGTGTTTAGGGTAGAGTCCGAGGTGATAAGGTTAGAGGAGCGGGTGGCTGAATCAGCCACTCAGGGGGACCTCCACTTATTGAAGTTAAAACAGGATGAATACAAAGGCCTTGCCGCGGAGAGGGCGACTGTTCAGAACGAAGCAACACAGAGTCGAATATATGAACACGGAGACAATGCCGGTAAGTTGATTGCTTGGCTGGAGTGGGGGGAATGGGAATCTAGGATAGTGCTTGAGCTGGAAGGGTCGGGATCCGATAGATTCACAGAGCCGCAGACAGTGGCAGAAGGATTCTCTGAGTATTTCAGAGAGGTGTACACTACGGCTGGTGGCTACACTGAGGCAGAGATTGGCGAAATGATCAAGGATATTTACATGCCAGGGTTATCGGAAGATCACAAGGAATATTTGGACTCTGCATTTACTGAAGATTAAGTCACGCAGGCAATTAGAGGCTTAAAATCAGGGAAGGCAACGGGTCCAAATGGAATACCAATAGAATTATACAAACTGAATGCCGTTAAGATCGCTCCGCATATCCGGGCTATGTTTCTGGAAAGTAAGGAAACAGTTCAGCTTCCATACGACCAGCGGGTGGCAAATATTGTGGTCATCCACAAGGCAGGCAAGCCTAAGACGCTACCTTCCTCGTATAGGCCCATCTCACTCCTCAATGCTGAGCCTAAGATCTTAGCGAAACTGCTGGCCATCAGATTAGTCAAGGTCATCTCGACCCTGATACACCCCAATCAATCAGGATTCATGCCGCGTCGGAGCACGGCCCTGAACCTGCGAAGGCTGCACGGGATCCTCGGCGGTTCCCAAAAGATACTTGAGCCGGCAGTACTGGTCTCCTTGGATGCCACAATGGCGTTTGGCCGGGTTGAATGGGCCTATTTGTTTGCGGTTCTGGCTAAGCTGGGCTTTGGTCCGGAGTATACCGTCTGGGTTCGATTGTTGTCTCCACTTCTATTTGCTCTGGCACTGGAACCCTTGGCGGCGTGGGTCAGATGGGACCGGTCCATTCGCGGCTTGCTGTGGAGGCCAGAGTGGGAAGATAAAATTTCGCTCTATGCGGACGATATTCTGCTATATCTCACAGGGCGTCCTTGATAAATTTTCTGGACGTTCTTGCCATATTTGGCAGATACTCTAGATTTGCTATAAATTGGTCAAAGTCTGTACTGTTCGTTATATCGGGTAAGCCGCCTGAGATCTCGCAGTCATGCCCTATAAAGATTGAGCCGATAGGATTCAAATATTTAAGGATATATATATATAACTTTAGACCCGAAGAGCACACGCCGTGCACGTTTGGCACGCGGCTACTAGAAGTTTGGGATGGGAGGGAAGGTTGACGTTGGCCACCCCCCTGTTCTGCTCGGAGAAGATCGGGAGCTTGTGGAAATCCAAAGGATTTGACAAATGGGACCTCATTGGGATTAGTAGATTAAGGATGTGTGGGGCTGAGACAGGGTGCACACATTTGACTTTCTCAAGCAACAATACAGTTTGAATGATAATGAACATTTCCGGTATAGACAGATTAGACATGCCCTTCTCGCCCACATACGCGAAGGCATATCGCTACCGGAGGCTTCCCCTCTCGAATACCGAGTGTTGGATGGACACATCCCAGAAAAGACCATCTCCTTGATATATAGGAAACTTGTGAATAATATGGAAGACCCGCTAGGGCATCTCAGAACATTATGGGTGGCAGATGGATTGGAATTAGACGACAAAGACTGGGTAGAGGCTGTTTCCTTTCCTCCCCTAAAGTGGTTACAGTTCAGATGCGGCTCAGATTAGTGCAGCTTAAGATCCTACACAGGTCATATATTACCGGGCCTCAACTAGTGCACATGGGCCGAGCGGAGAGTGCAGAAGAGGTTGTGGAGAACTTGGCACCTTTATGCATATTCTCTGGCACTGTGAGGAAGTGCAGAACTTCTGGGCAAAAATACATGATGAGATGAAAGAAGTACTGGGGAAGGAGATAAGGCCAGAAGCCCGGAGATGTATATTGAATGTATGAGAACCTAGGGATTTGAATGCGTGTCTGAAACAATGGGTGACACTGGCATGCATGGTGGCAAAACGGAATATTGCTCAGTTGTGGGGAGCTGGCCAGTCGCCCCGACCTACCAAGTGGGCAGAAGATTTAGACTGGTGTATGTTCAGGGAGATGGCAGTATATGTGGCTAGGGGTTGTCTGCAGAAATGGGGAACGGTCTGGGGGGCATGGAATAGCTATCGTGGAGAGATATGCACACCCCGGTGTTGCAAGAGGAAACAGAAGAGCAGGAATCCCTGTGATCCCCATTTTCTTTTATATATAGCTCTATGTGATTCTGTACGAACGACAAATTGACCCTCGCAAAGATGACAACTGTTATTCACCTGATGTGATTGTTTTTTCCTTTTTTTGTTTATTTTCAATAAAAAAGATTTTTTTTTAAAAATCCAATAATACTGAGTCCGCCTTTTCTGAAGGCATGACAGCCATCTCGGACTGGATGAGGAATAACTTTCTCCAACTAAAGACAAGTAAAACTGAGATTATGCTCTTTGGAGAGGCGCCCCAACTCTGGTCTCCAGAGTGGTGGCCCACTAACCTAGGTCCTGCACCGATCCCGAAAGCAGTGATGAAAAATGTAGGTGTACATTTAGAACAGAAACTCACGATGAAAGAACATGTTACATCTACCGGTAGCACTACTCAATATCCTCCCTCGTAGTCTATCAATAGTTTACATTAAGACATAGTTCTCCTTAATTATTAATATGTAAACACTCACAACAGTGACATAAGCAAAAAGATTTTTCATTGTCTTTATTTTCTCTCATAACTTCTTTATTTAATCTCTTTTCATTTCATTTCTTTCTTTTTTCTATATATTTTTTGGTTATTTCAAAGCCAAAAATTTAACAAATACAAAAGATAAATACAATCATTACAATCAATATTATTTAAATATGCCTATACAAAAACAATTACAACAATATCCCTGGACTGTATTCAATAAATACACACATATCATACTCATTCATACACATCCACACATTCACAAAACTTCATACACCTTGCATCTGTACATGGTAGATGTATACAGATGACCAGCGGAGCCCCTGCGTAACACAGCTGTAAATGTTTTAGAGCACAAGGCTCAACAAAGGGTAGACGCGTGTTTCGGTGGCATAAAGGGAATTAGACCACCTTCATCAGGACCTTGACAGATATCAACATACAGTACACAGCTCCCAAGGATCAACAAAAGCTAGATGACTGAAATATTCCTGAAGTATTCCTGAAGTGTGAATAGTTAATTGAATTATCCTTACGTCTCTTAGAGAAATCTTCTGTGTCAGAATCACATGGCCAACATTAAAATTAACCTGTTTAGCACCATTTTCTCACACACATATCATGGACCCAATATAGCCTACGTAAGTTACTCGCCAGATCTCTGCATTTCTTCACATAAATGTTCCTGCCAGTGATCCTGCCACCTCTCTGGTTTGGTGTTTCACTTGGTTATTTTTTAATCTCTGTTCTTTTCAGTAACGCTTCCACAATATAACGGGTCCCAGCTCCTTACTCAGTGTCCGGTCTACCGTGAGCTCCCGTTTCCACACACTCAGTCTTTTGAAGAAGGTTTTTCCTTTCCTCCCCATGCCAGTTCGGAAAACTTTACTTCAGGCACTCATAATTAGTTGTCTTGACTATTGCAATGCCCTCTTGATCTCAGCCAATGAATCTTCCCTCAACAGAGTCCAGGTGGTCCAAAATAGAGCGACCTGACTGGTTTCTAACTCTCCTGCCAGGACCGCCTCTTTGCCTTTGCTCCTGAGACTACATAAGCTTCCAATCCGCAAGGGGATCCTCTTTAGAATCAGCTGCATAGTACATAAGGCACTATACAGCAACGTCCCCAGCTACCTCGCTGACAGACTCGTATGATACCAGCCTTCCAGAACACTCCGATCATGATCTAAATCACTCCTCTTAGTTCCTTGTGTAAAGAAATCCCGCATAGGGGGAATGCCTTTTATCATTTGGCTCCCTCCTTCTGGAATCAACTCCCTCGTCACCTCCGCAAATGTACTAACTATCTGCAGTTCTGCAGGTTTCTTAAAACCGAGCTCTTCTGATTCTTTCTGCTGACTCTGTAGCAACTCCATAGCACGGAGATGCCCCTTGGGGGGGGGGCGATTCAGGCGCATAACAAGACAAATAAATAAAGGCAGTGCTTCATCCTACTCAAATGGGCTTCCTACCACAACACAGTAATGAATCAGCACTGTTAGCAGTGGTCGAAGAACTAAGGAGACTCCTGGACCAGGGAGGATCTGCAGCGGTTATCCTTCTAGATCCGAGTGCTACCTTTGACACCGTGGACCATCTAACTCTCATTCACAGAATATCTAAGGCTGGTGTGTGGGGCAGAGCAAGAGAATGGCTCTCTTCTTTCTTGGAGAATCCAACCTTGCAGGTTTGGGATCAGGTCTATTATTCAACGAGCCTCCCTCGTAGCTGTGGGGTGCCTCGGGGCTCCTCCCTGAGCCCCACCCTTTTTAATTTCTACATGCTTCCCCTTGCCAATAGTGTGCAATTGTTCCGGTTATAATTGGTTTCCGACGCTGATACATCCAGTTGGTTGTGTCAATCTCCACCAACAATATTTCCAATCACTTATATCTGACCCTTTGCCTCCGGGAAGTAGCCAGCTGGTTGGCCGGCTGTAAACTAAACCTGACTGAAGACAAAACAGATGTCATTTTGCAGGGAACAACTTCAATAGCAACTTCCTGAGCCCCTTTCCAGAATGTTTAAGCAAGTTGGCAACCACCAAAGGCTCGATAAGAAGTGTGGGGTGTGGTTAGACCCTAATCTCACAATAGACTATGTTGTATTCTACATCTTATTAATATGTACTGTGTTCCTTTAAGATGCTGGTCATGTTTAGCATCTAGTTTATGATGTCATGTATATCCAGTGTATGGTGGAATGTTATGTTTTAAGACTGGGGAGACTGTTAAACTAGAAGATGCTGGCAGATGATGAGCTGTGTAGTTATACTCAAATAAACTACCTTTAATCCAAGTTCCTGCCTCCTGGATTACTGGATTACAACATATTTTTTCCACCATACACTGGATATACATGACATCATAAACTAGATGCTAAACATGACCAGCATCTTAAAGGAACACAGTACATATTAATAAGATGTAGAATACAACAATAGATGTTGATGCATACTTTTCCACTCTTAGGAAACTAGCTTCTGTCTGCTTGTTTGAAAATTTCACCGAACAATTGATTCGTGATCAATTTGTTGGTCACTGCAAGGACAAACAAACTAGACAGAAGTTACTCACTATGGACAATCCCACTCTTGATGAAACCATCAAGATTGCGAAAAGTATTGAAACCTCTCATGTTTCTCTAAAAGAATTAGAAGACAAGCCTGTAGACAGTGTTAATTTTGTTGGGGGGTCAAAAAAGAGCAAAAGTAGATCTTTTAAACCTGTTAACAATCTTACTCCTAAACTCAAAGACAGTTCTTCTACAAAGTTCAAGGATGGTGGGCCTGTACCTAACAACATGTGTTTGTGTTGTGGGGCTTCCACTCACAACAAAAGTTCAAGGTGTCCTGCCATGAGTTCTACGTGCAATTATTGCAAGAAAGTGGGACATTACGCTACTGTTTGCCTAAGGAAAAAGTTTCAAAAGAAGACTATAGCGTGTGTTTTGGAATCAGAAGAAGATTCAGACACAGAAACTATCTCTATTGTTACTGATAATATAGAGCCTGATGGTACATCTATCCCACTCACTGGAGATCCTTCGACCTGTGTAGATCCCATTGTTGAAATTCTAGTGGGTGATAAGAAACATAATCTGTTAGTAGATTCGGGTGCCAGAATTACTATAATTACCAATGAGTTGTTCCGCCAAACATGGGGTGAAAGAACTTTATTTCCCCCTGATAGAAAACCCATTTCATTTCAAAAACGCAAAATAGCTCTCTCAGGATTCTTCGAAGATTACCTAGAATTCAAGGGTAGAAGAATCAGGGGGAAAGTGTATGTGGCTGTTGATGGATTAAATATCCTAGGGTGGTTTCATCAAGGGCTTTTTGGTATGCAACTGAGACCAGGAATGAGAGAGCAAGTCTTACTTGTATCCTGTGAAGAGGAAAACACTAAGTGGGTTAATGAATTCCCTTCAGTGTTTGGAAACCAACTTGGCAAAATCACAGGTTTCAAACACAAAATAATTGTAAAAAATGGTGCTACTCCCATAAAACACAAGCTCAGGAGTGTCCCTTTTAGCGTTAGGGAAGACCTTGATAAGGAAATAACCATGCTTTGTGAAAAGGAAATTATTGAACCCACAGAATCTTCACTATGGTTATCTCCTCTTGTGGTCGCACGTAAGAGGGATGGAAAGCTCAGAGTTTGTGTAGATCTCAGGTCCTTAAACAAAGAGATCTGGGTTGACTCCCATCCCCTGCCCAAGATTACTGATCTATTTACTAATATCAAAGGAGCTAAAGTTTTTTCAAAGCTGGATTTAGCCAGCGCGTATCATCAGATCGAACTTCACCCTGACTCACGGTCTCTTACTGCCTTTGTTTTACCACTAGGTACGTTTCGTTACAAGAGGATGCCATTTGGATTAGCCTCCGCAGCCTCTGTTTTCCAACGTGTGATGCAAAACTTGTTGAGAGATATTGAGGGGGTTCTTGTTTTTCAAGACGATGTTCTAATCCATGCTAAAGATAATATGACACATGATAACATTGTCAGGAAAGTTTTGAGTATTTTTAAGGAAAGTGGTGTTGTCTTGAAAACTGAGAAGTGCAAATTCAGTTGCAGTGAAGTTGAGTACCTTGGACATTTATTGTCTTCCGAGGGGATCAAGCCTAGGGAGGGGTTGATTGATGCCATTATGAAGGCACCAATACCAAAGGACAGGTCAGGAGTTAAATCTTTGTTGGGACTTTTAGAATATTATTCGAGATTTGTACCAGGGTATGCGTCTATTGTTAGACCCATCAGTAATCTACTCAAATTCTCCACGAAATTCTCATGGACCAGTGACTGTGATGGTGCTTTTTCTAAAGTTAAGGACATTCTTAGAAAAGGTGATGCACTTACCCCATTCCATCCGGATTTACCTTGTTATATTACTGTAGATGCAAGCAAAGTGGGTTTGGGTGCCATTCTTACTCAACGTTCTGGTGAGAGAGAGTTTACGGTTGCTTTCGCTTCCAGAGTACTTAGGAGTGCTGAAGTTCAATATTCCGTTATTGAGAAAGAGTTGCTGGCGTGTGTGTGGGCTATTGACAAGTATCGGCCGTATATTTGGGGTAGGCGTTTTAATTTGATTACTGACCACAAGCCATTAGTCTCCATTTTGTCAGCTGGTCCAAGCAAGTGTTGCACGCCCAGAATCACAAGAATGGTGACCAACTTACTCCAATATCAGTTCGACATCACACACATATCTGGTGGGAAAAACACACGAGCAGATTATTTGTCACGTTTTCCTCAGAGTGATGGTGTGAGAGAAGGTACGAATTTTCATGATTTGAATGATGAAGACAAGGAGGATTGTTTTGTAGCTTCAATAGATGTACCTGTTTTAGCTGTGGGGTCTGAAGAGAATTGGAAAGAGTTGTTGACAAAGGACAAAGTGTTGCAGGAAGTATTTGATTATGTCAGAAATGGGTGGCCCAAAGAAAAATCTTTAACTTCTATGCTGCAGCCATATTGGAAGGTTGAATCTGAAATCTCTATTGAAGATGGTCTTTTAGTGAGGTGTGACAAATTAATACCACCTCATGATCTCAGACCTACTATCATGAGAGAGTCCCATGAAGGACATTTGGGAATGTCTCTTACAATACGTCGAGTACGACAAGATTTTTGGTGGCCGAGCATGAACAATGAGATTCGCACTTATGTTGAGAATTGTCCAGTATGCTCTGTATCTGAAAAATCACTCAAAATAACTGTTCCACCTCTGTCTCCAATTGAGTGTCCCAGCAGTCCTTGGGTCAAAGTAGGCATTGATATCATGGGTCCTTTTGATGTTTTGCCATTAGGTTTGAGGTTCATTATAGTTTTAATGGATTATACGTCGAAGTGGCCCGAAATTAAAGTTGTAAAAGAGGTTAGTACTTTCACTGTGATTAAGTTCCTCAAGGAAGTGTTTATGAGAGAAGGCTTTCCTGAATCGATTGTCTCCGACAATGGGACTCAGTTTGTTAGTTTGGAGTTTCAGTCGTTTCTCAAGTCATGTGGAATTAAACACTTCAAGAGTTCACTTTACTATCCACAAACAAATGGCCTTGTTGAAAGGATGAATCGTGTTGTGGGGGACTGTGTCAAGTGGGCTGTGAAGACAAGGCATGATGTCCTTATTTCATTAGAAAGTATGATTTGGTCTTACAGAACAACACCTCACTCTTCCACAAAGATTTCTCCTTTTGAAGTTTTAAGGGGAAGGAAAGCTAATACCAGCTTTAGGCCTAGCTGGATGTCAAAATGGTCTTCCTCTGTTGTTGATCTTAAATCTGTCTTAGAAACAGTCAAGTCAAATTCTATAGTGGCTCAAGATAAAGAGAAAAGTTGGTTTGATCAAAAGAAAAAAACAAAAATGGTCACATTGTGTGTGGGGGATTTTATAAGAATAAAGAACTCTACACACGTAAAGAAGGGGAGAAGCAAGTACAGTGAACCTATCAAAATAGTGAGAATAGGTGGTAATGCTGTTCAAGTTGAAGGAGGATGTTGGTGGAATGTTTCGAAGGTTGTGAAAGCTAAAACTAAAGAAGTTACTGTTGCTCCTCAACAAGGTGACATACTTACCAAAGGTACGAATTTACCCAGTAGAAAAAGTTCTAGATCTATCAACTTGCCTTGCAGGTTTCGCGAATAGTATCCTGATGTTTTATTGCTAAGTTTCCTTAAAGTTTTTTTGATTTGTATTTTTCCTTCCTTTGGAAGAAAGGGAGGTATGTTG
This sequence comes from Lissotriton helveticus, assembly GCF_964261635.1. NCBI lineage: Eukaryota > Metazoa > Chordata > Amphibia > Caudata > Salamandridae > Lissotriton > Lissotriton helveticus. The sequence goes on along the minus strand of NC_136059.1, from coordinate 689,705,187 downwards.
TATTCTACATCTTATTAATATGTACTGTGTTCCTTTAAGATGCTGGTCATGTTTAGCATCTAGTTTATGATGTCATGTATATCCAGTGTATGGTGGAATGTTATGTTTTAAGACTGGGGAGACTGTTAAACTAGAAGATGCTGGCAGATGATGAGCTGTGTAGTTATACTCAAATAAACTACCTTTAATCCAAGTTCCTGCCTCCTGGATTACTGGATTACAACAACTATCAAGCCCAAAAAATCTCTGCTAGTTGCTATGGCATTCTGAGACTTCTGAGGAAGGTTCTTGAGCGCCATACTCCCAGTGGCTGCTGGTGACATTTGAAAGTGGTGGCGCGTAAATGTTGGGGATGAGTGGCCTGTGGCGAGCGAGCGTAGCAAGCGAGCCCTACTGGCATAAGGGGGATACCACCTTATGAACAATTTGAAAAAATTGTTGAGAAATGGTGCATTTTTAAGCAAATCTGAGAAAGCAAGAAGGTTAATGAAGCACCTCAGCGTTTCTCTCCTCCACCTTAAAGTCTTTGCTATCCCTCAGCCTCTCTCTCCTCTACCTCCAAGCCTCTGCTCTCTCTCCTCCACCTCCAAGTTTCAGCTATCCTTCGACCTCTCTCTCCTGCACCTCTAAGGTTCTGCATTCTCTAAGTCTCTCTTTCCAACTCAAAGGCTCTGCTCTCTCTCATTCGCTCCCTTCTCTACCTTCAAGTTTCTGCTCTCCCTCACCTCAGAGTTTCTGCTCTCGCTCAGCCTTTCTCTCCTCCAACTGCAAGCCCCCTCTCTCCCTCAGTCTCTCGTTCCCAGGACCCTGCTGTCCAACATACCAGGCAAGAAAATGTATACTGTAGTGTACGCATGCCCTTTACACACACACAAACAAATTACCTTCTGTTACTTTAGGGCTGCTTGCTCTCCTCCCTCTCTGCAAGTAGAAAATACACCCACAAGCCGCCTGTACTGCCTGCTGGTTTCCTCTTGCTCCTAGCCCTTCATAACAGACAACCAGGAACCATGCGTGATGAGGGGCCACTTCTATTGCGCTTAAGTAACTTGTTCTGAAGCGCATCTTGCCTTGTCTGCGAGCCTTATTTTTGTGCTTATAACGGGAGGAGAGAGAGGGATTGGTGCTGTTTTGTGTGTGGTTGAAGCCGATGGGGGTGTGCGCATGATTGGACCTGGTGTATGTGACCAGAGCCGAAGTAAGTAATCTGTAGTTTGGTAGTGTGGAGGTAATCTGAGCCCTTTTCTGTCATCCGACGGATATGTGTCATGGGAGCTAATGAGTGTGAGCATGACTTGAGTGCCTGATCAGAGCTGACGCGCACTCCGAGCCCGTTAGGCAATTTGCATCGGGTCCAAGTGAGGAGTAAAGCCCCAGCTCAGCTGTTGCACTCTCAGCCACGACCATCTCTTAATGTTTGCTTCACAGAGCAGGCTGTGGCCTCTGCTGAGTCTCATACAGCCAGTAAGGTGATCGGAGTACGGCACATGCGTGTCCCCATCATTCTTCCGCAAGTTCACGCATGGAAGCATTAGACTTACAAAGAGCTGCAGTTCAACTAGTCGTTACTAGATGTCCCTCACGAGTCAAATGCAAAACACTGAAATTATTGTTACATCAAGCTGTAGTTCCACTAGTCGTTACTAGATGCCCCTCACGAGTCAAATGCAAAACTATTGAAACCCTTTCATCAAGCAGTTGCATTTGACTCATGAGGGACATCTAGTAACCACCAGTTGAACTGCAGCTCTTTGTAGAATTATTTTGATACTAGCAGCCCGCCCCAGCGTTGCCCGGGGCAGAAGGGGGCTGGGGGCAGCATTTCAGGCTTGCGTTCACTCATGGCTCCCGCCCGTCCCTCCGCCCGTCCCTCTGTGCGCACCCGCGGCTCTTGGCTGCTTCAGAAGGGGGCTGGGGGCAGCATTTCAGGCTTGCGTGCACTCATGGCTCCCGCCCGTCCCTCTGTGCGCACCCGCGGCTCTTGGCTGCTTCACTTACCTCATTCGCCGGCGTTGCCCGGGGCAGAAGGGGGCTAGGGGCAGCATTTCAGGCTTGTGTGCACTCATGGCTCCCGCCCGCCCGTCCCTCCGCCCGTCCCTCGGTGCGCACCCACGGCTCTTGGCTGCTTCACTTACCTCACCCGCCGCTCCTCCCCGCGCTACTGATTTTACCGCTCCACTGCTCCTCCGCTTCTCGCTGCTCCTCACCGCTTGACCGCCGCTCGCCGCTCCTCCCCTCGCTCATGTCCTCCGCTCTTCCTGTTGCTCCTGAACGCCGCTCCTCACCGCACTCCCGATGTCATCACGCAGACGTCGCGGCCGGCGCTACTTGCAAGGCACTACTTTATTTTTATTTCTAAATTTTTTAAACAACGTATATTTTAAATTTTTATATAGCCTATGTCCTTCTGCTTGCCCTGAGGTTTTCAAATATGTCTTGGGTGTTTGGATTGGTGGTGTACTTTTCGAGTTTACCTGGCTCAAAGGACACAGTTCTCTCTTTATAATAGTAGTATAGTTTGGATACTATATAATATTCACTGCCCACTGCTAATCTCATCCCATAACGCTTTGCAGGGCCTATGGTTTGGAATGTTTTTTTGCCAATAACTGTGCTTGGGGTGGTCCTAAGAGGATGGGACCACCACCAAATCGTTCAATACGATGTGCTTTTTGTTTTCAAGGCATCTGCTTGGTACTCCCCCTAGGTTAGGGAGGATCCCAAAATCATCACCTCTCTTATTGCTTTCTAATTTTTCAGTTACACTTATGTGAAAGTACTATATGCTATATAATATATAATGATAGAGATACTTATTTTATCATAACTGCCACTGTGCAGAATGCCATTTGCATTTATTTCACAGTGCAGACAAGTACACAGTGCCATAGGCTACGCTACACAGTACTACATGTACTACGTGAAATTCAAAGTATACTACGTGAAGCTACGTGAAGTGCTGCTACGCAAACTATGCCCAGTGTTACTCCCAACCCATCTAGCAAATGCACGAACTATCTCCCAACCCATCAAGCAAATGCACGAACTATCTCCCAACCCATCAAGCAAATGCACGAACTATCTCCCAACCCATCAAGCAAATGCACAAACTATCTCCCAACCCATCAAGCAAATGCACGAACTATCTCCCAACCCATCAAGCAAATGCACGAACTATCTCCCAACCCATCAAGCAAATGCACGAACTATGTCCCAACCCATCAAGCAAATGCACGAACTATCTCCCAACCCATCAAGCAAATGCACGAACTATCTCCCAACCCATCAAGCAAATGCACGAACTATCTCCCAACCCATCAAGCAAATGCACGAACTATCTCCCAACCCATCAAGCAAATGCACGAACTATCTCCCAACCCATCAAGAAAATGCACGAACTATGTCCCAACCCATCTAGCAAATGCACGAACTATCTCCCAACCCATCTACCAAATGCACAAACTATCTCCCAACCCATCAAGCAAATGCACGAACTATCTCCCAACCCATCTAGCAAATGCACGAAATCCTCAAGAACGATGTGTGTAACAATCTCCTCAACGTGACTAATGCAGGGCACTGTTTTGTTCTTAAAATGCACAGTAGTTATTGTCCAAAAATGCTAAAGGTCTTTGGGGTAAAGTGATAAGTTTTAGAAGCGGGAAAATGTTTGTAATATTTTTCGAGGGTAGGGGGTCAGAAAAACAACGTGCAGACAGCGAAGCTAAATCAGCTAAATGTGCCTCTTGGTTTCATGTCAAAATCGCGCCACAATCGATTTTAGGAATCTACTGTACTGCGGTGTAAGGATATGCTCATACTTCATGCTCATACTTCACATTAGCTGGATATCCGGAAAAAAACTTCACAAACATATCTTAAACTGCACAACGAACCTCGGATGCAGCCTGTTAAATATACCTGCAACGGCATGTATGAATTAGGCTCGTCCTATTAAAGATATCGTAAAAACACAACTGCTATATATCATGAAACCTATTATCCTACTATCACCAAAAATGAATATTAGATGTAACAGCTACGGAAAGACCTATCACAAAAAAGAGCCCACTTATTATTATTAATATTTAAGTTATAAGTCTGCGTGATCTTTTCTAACTAACCAACATAAAACATCATTTTGCCTTTTCCTCATGGGCTCCATGCAAAAAGGATATTCTTTTCAAAACAATGTAACTTCTATTTCACTCACCTCCATACTGAAGCAACAACTTGCCAATTTCAACATGTCCGTTTGACAGCGCGTCATGCAAAGGAGTCACCCCATCCACTTGACTGAGCAGGTCTGCCTCTGGACAGCGCTGCAGAATCTCCTGGACACATTCTGTGCTGCCATGGTTACAAGCTTCATGCAGGGGCGTCCAGCCGGCATAGTCTGAATTATGAATTAAGGGCAGATATTTATAAAACAGGAACACAGAAGGAGCAAGTGTCATGGCTGTGCCTTTAGATTTCCTATGGACAACTTGGACGGCCTGCCGAAGAGCAGTGGACAGAACATTCGACAGTCGTCTGGCGGTTAACTTAGAACGGAATAACAAAACAGGCATTACAGTTCTAGGAAGGGTGTAGGCAATATCACACTAAAAATCACTAGCTATTAAAATATAAAAGACGAGAGTAAAAACTGATCAAAAACAGATCTTTTGCAAGAAAATCCATAAAAAAGAAGTGCTGCCCTCTCTAATAACCAATGGCCACGGGTGCCCAGTATCAGGCGATTATCAGGCAGATTTGGCTTTTGCATCTCAAGAACACACAGGTGGAACTCACCTTTTACATTAACGTCTGCTCCCGGACTGCTGAGCAGCAGGGCCAATTTCTCCACTTTGTTCTGTTTGCAAGCTCTATGCAGGGCGGTCTCTCCTATCAGAAAGAACGAATACCTTAGATCTGGTTAGGCAAGGTGGCCGCTCAAGAACATAATCAACATCTAGAGAACATGCAAGATTTGGCTGCGAGTCAGAACAGTAAAGAAGGACCACAAATTCTATTTCTCCTGCTTAAACAAATATTAATATTATGAAAAGGCCCACTGGAGACATGTTCTATTATAGAGCAAGCATTGGTGACATACTGAGCATGCGGATCAACACCCTTTGTTTATGTTCCTCTTCTTAGTTTAGTAATTAAAGGCCTGATTTAGTTTGGTGGACCGATTACTCCGTTACAAGCTTTACGGGTGTCCTATCAGCCTTACTAGATGTGCGTTATAGCCTGTGGACCTTGTAATAAAGTAAACGAGATTCCCGTCACTTTTATGACAGAAGAAATCCTCAGGCAGAGGCCTAAATTAGGGCCGAATAGGCCCTGCATTTTCCCGATTAGGACCTACATTTTCCTTCATAAAGTGAAAAAGTCATGTATGAATCCAGAACAACAAAAGAACATAAGTCTTGAGACAAGGATGGTCAAGTTGATACCTTCTGCGTTCATTAGTACCACTCCAATCACTATTTACATTTATTCCTGGAACCACTTTAAACCTACTGCTTTTCTTTTACATAAAATTGATTGAGTCATTTAAAACGAACATTTCAGGACAAACACCATTGCCCCCAAATGCTGGACTGTAATTCACAACTTCAGATCAGGTAACAGATGGCTAGGTGTTCCTCAACAGGCTGTCTGGCTTCCCTACAAAAGCACTGCGAGGCAAGTAAAAGATGAGAAGATATCTTTAAATGCTTTTTACTGCTGAAAAGAATGAAACGAGTGGTAGCACGCCCCAGTATGCATCAACCTGGAGTGCGAACCGATTCTTCACAAACTGCAGCATGTACTCTAGATGAGTTTGCATTCTTATACATAATGCATTATCATTTACAACACACAAAGTGGTTGTGGATTCTGATGGTCGCTATCTCATAGTGACAGGGACACTGGGCGCCATTCCCATATTACTGATCAACATTTATGCGTCAAACACAGATGTCCCAGAGATCTTTACAGATATATCAATGCACATTACTCGTTTACACAGCTCATGGGAGGAGATTTCAATCTCCCCATGAGTCCAGCAATCGATACAACTGGCCCAGGACACTCCACAAAGCCACGCACGCTATGCACACTCACAGACCTTATGCAATTCCACTCTTTAGCAGGCGCATGGAGACTCAAGATACCCACATGCTAGGGAATACATGTTCTACTCCGCTCCACATGATACCTGGTCCCGGATGACTATTGGTTCACAACGCCTGACCTAACCTGTGCACTTACTGAAATCTCACATTTGCCTAGGACATTGTCGAATTAATACCGGTGCTCTTCACTATGCAGCTGGCAGGCACTCTACCACCACGTGCACCCTGGCAATTCTCATCAAATGCCTTACTGGATGAGGTCTTCCGCTCTGAGGTCATGAGGCAATCACTGAATACTTTCAACATAATGTGGGTAAGGTGTAGCATTTCTTGACACTATGGGATGCTTTCAAAGCGTTCATTAGAGGGGTTTGCATAGCGAAGCAGTATAGATTCCTGCGTACCATCCGAAAAGAGCTGAAACAGGTTGAACAAACCTTAAAAGTGATTGATTCTGAGGCACCCACGGGAGACAACACTGGGTACCTACAGAAAAGAGGGGACCTTATTCAAGAGTTCCAAGAATTGGCTAGTAGGAAGGTTAAATATCTGTGTAAATATGCTATAGCGAGAATGCATGGCAAAGGTGAGAGACCAGGGCGCACACTAGCTAACATGTTACGTCCCCCATACCAGACATCGATGATACCCTCGCTCCATCTCAAAGATGGCACTGTAGTAACTGCACCGAAGGACATAACAAATACTTTTTGGGAATATTACACTGCCCTATATTCATCCAAAGCCACCGCGAATATAGACACCATTACAGATTATCTTACAGAGATTGCCTTGGTTTGGATGGAGAAGGGGCAACAACAATTCCTAGTTATGCCAATAACTTGAAAGGAGATTTTGCAGGCCATAGATGACCCGAGTGGTACACGCACACCAGGGCTAGATAGCTTCACAGGTGCGTTTTACAAAGCGTACAAGGGTAAATTAACCCCATATTTACTTGAGGTATATAAGGAAGCCTTGTCCTGTGGCACTCTTCACCTAACAATGCGATAGGCAGTCATAACCCTACTTCTGAAGCCCAGTAAACCCCCAGAACAATGCTCATATTATCGCTCATTGTCTCTGCTGAGCCCTGATAATAAAATACTTGCCAAAGTTCTAGCTACCCGACTGTCTCTGCTAATGAGCACGATAATATCCCCACTGCAGACAGGGTTCGTCGCTAACTGATCCACATCAGTAAATCTACGTACTATATTCGCAGTCCTTAATCAAATCGATGCGAGACTCCCAGCAGCAGCCATACGGTTAGATGCTGAAAAAGCATTCAAATCCCTAGAATGGCCGTTTTTATTTTCTACATTGTGTAAGCTAGGTTGCCCTAAGGGATTTTGCAACCTCGTTCGATTATTATATGCTGCCCTAGTGGCCCTTCTTAAGCTGAATGGAACATGCACAGACCAGTTTCCCTTATACTGAGGAATGTGGCAGGGATGCCCCCTGTCACCATTACTATTTATAGTGGCGATGGATTCACTTGTCAGTTGTCTACAAGAGCACCATCTGGCGAGTGGGCTGCGATTTCCGCATGGCCCACTAATGGCGCTGTAAATGTAAATGTAAATTGATACTTTTATAGCGCACTACTCACCCGCAAGGGTCTCAAGGCGCTTGTACGAATACCGCTGTGGTACCCATCCGGGCTTTCCCTGTGAGGTTGTGATGTATTCCTATAGGTTCTGTATCGATCCCCCTATTCCTGACCCTATTCTAGTTAGCAAACTAACAAGTTAACTAGCAGCCATCCCATGAGGCAGAAAACCCCCATGATGCAGGAACCGTTATCTGATAAAGCCACAATACGGCACAGGAACGTGTTATCTGATTAGGTCATAACGCTTGCCATCTAATTAGACAAGCGATATTCCTCCAGCCCCTGATAAGGCATACGGAGTTCTCATAACAAATCAAACCTATGACAACCTGGGGAAAACCCTGCGGCCATTGTTTTGATTTCACTGAGAACTTCAGAAAAAGAATGTGCTAACGACCTGGTCGTATGACATCCTTATTGACGTATCTATGTCCATCCTTACGTCAATCTCGGCACCTTAAAGGTATAAATATTACCGATATTGCCCTATGCAAACACACGCGGTGGTGACGAGGACGGAGCAGCCAGACTTGCCGAAGCCCAGAGCAGAGCAGACCCCGCTGGCGCAGCCCCGCCTTCTTGACGCGCTGAGATCGAGCAGCTGCCTATTTCTCCTGCCGAGAAATCCAGCTCCGGCGTTTCCGGGTAGCCCTCGCAGGCAGCCTGGAATATCGAGACCAGAGACGAGAGATACCATCCCTCATCCATCCTAGATTCCAGGTACAGAACTGAATAACCCCTCGCAGAGAATTCTTTAGTCAGTCACTTGGCAAAAACAAACTTAACTTAAACTGTAACTTTCTATTCCCGCCCACGTATTAGGCTTAGGTCAGGTACACGGGGTAGGCGTATCTAGAAACACCAGTTGAGTACGTTTAGTCAAATGTATATGTGTATGTAATATATTTTATTCATTTTAAACCTTCATATGGCTTAGAAACCATATCAATGTTTTTACAGTATTATTTTATACTTCTGCTTTTAATGTATGCACTTTACTTAACTATAAGTATTGCAATAATATCGATCCATTTCTCTTGTATGAGAAAAGAGACTGATCAATAAATAACATCTTTTATTGAACACGCCCGTCTCTTCCTTTTCTCTACAATCTGATGAGACTAAGAATGCACGTACTGACTGAGTAAAATAAATTGCCTTTTGTTCACACGACTCTCGAGATACACTCTTGATTAGGGGAGAGCAAAGTTGTCATGTTCTATGGTTGTCAGAAACTAAATCCCTTCTTGTCTAATCAGGGAAGTTAATTCCTTCCTGAACATTCGAGAAAGTTTCTAGTGAACTCTGAGCTAGCTGGCAAACCCAAAACTTTAAGTCTAATATTGACAGTAGTAGACCTAGTTAACGTCTGGTCTAGGCCTATACTATTGAAGGTATTATTCCAATGCGCAGAGCCTATTGGGATAATAGGAACTACACTACAAGGTGTCCACTCCTGGGCACCCCCAAGGTGGAGGCCAGGCATCCTTAGCATTGTGGGGGCCGTTGTGGAGATTAGGCAAGCTATTGCCCAGAGTTGCAGAGTGGGACTCCATGATTGGAATAGGCACCAAGGCGAGAATTATCAGGTCCGTGGAATTTTTGAGCCCAAGACCCGCCGAGGCGGGGAATTGAACACTGGTCCCGGGCTAGACCTCTGCATCAGGGTCTACCGCTCTAACCACTGAGCCACACTTCTCCGTCATCATGTCATCAGCTGTTATACACGGATGACATTATGCTATTTCTCAGAAATCCCACAGCCAACCCCTCACTGGTACTAAGAAACATGGTCCAATTTGGGGCGCTATCAGGCCTCAAGATAAATTGGTCAAAATCGGAAATCTTCCCATTGACAGACGCCATACTACAGGCACCCTTGGACTTTCATCTCCGATGGTATTTGGATCCCCTTCGATATCTTGCCATATACTTCCACCGGGAACGTTCTGAGGTTGTGCGATTGAACTTTACAGTGGATAAATTGAATACATTGGTCGGCAAATGGATTAAGCTTCCTTTATCCATGGCCGGTAGAATTGCGATAATAAAAATGGTGATACTCTCCTGGTTCCTCTATTTGTTCCTCAATATCCCCATTGCACTTACTACCGTCTTCTTTCGTAGCCTCTGCAGCACGCTACTCTGGCTGATATGGGCAGGTCGACATCCCAGAATTGGTTGGTCCACCTTAATATTACCATATGAGCAAGGGGTCTCGGAGTCCCAGATTTGTATCTTTATTACCGAGTTGCTCAACTACATTTCTCTTACCATTGGTACCACCCAGATGTACCACTCCAATACCTTAAACCAGAAATTCATCCTTTGGTATCCAGGCTCTACCATGCTGCCATTGGGGAAAAACCCATTCCTGACCAGGCATCGAGGGCGGCTTGGGAGAGGGACTCAGGTATCCCTTTGACTGACAAAAAAGTGGTTCTATTGCTGTGAACAAACCAAATTAGTATGCAATAATCATCAACATAAACTATTACATTTTAAATACTTACATCATTCATATTGCACTCCACAACTACTTTTTAAATTGGATCCCACTAAATCCCACAAACATCATAGATATGCCGCATTATACACATTTGGCCTGGAACTGCGCTCCCATACTGAGATATTGGGAGGAGGTGTTCGGCATTCTATCCAAGATGACAGAGATCACTATCGAGCCTTCTCCGCTAGTGGCCCTGCTGGGATAAGTGCTGGGATAAGTCCTCCCACTGCCAAAGGGAGTCAGAAGATACACGGCTTTTGCACTATTACTGGCTAAGCGCCAAGTGTCTCTTCACTGGGGGGGGGGGGGGGGGGGGGAGGGGGGGGCGCTCCTATCCTACAGCCAAACAGTGGATTCAAGATCTGATCGATTGTGATACCTCCAAGTGATATATATGCTTCGCTGCATCCCCCTGCCTCCAGGCCGAAGAATATTTGGCAACCCCTGAGAGCATATTTACAAACATTCCCATTCGAGAGTGACACCCCTCATGCAGACTTAGATAATCCTTAGGAAGTCAGACAAATGCTGCAATTATACTGAGATTACATTCTGGTTCTCCCTTTTACTGCAAACACCAAAGAAATAACACAGCCTGCTGATCACTTTCTTACTACATGAGCGGGAAGAGATACTTGGAATGCGGTGTTATACAATTTCAATGACACAGGATACGGTCGAATGCAAGATCATATATTACAGACATGCAAACACCAGAGTTGAACTGAGTAAAACGTAGATACAGCGATGTATATTAAGTGTGAACTGAAATTAATGAAATATAAGTGTACTTGCTATTTTGTGAGGCTAGTGTCTGTTGTCTTTTTCTTGTTGGTTTTGTATTGTAATATGATACATGCTAAATAAATCAATTAAAACTGTTTTTTAAAAAAAAAAAAAGAATGAAACAAGTGAAAACGTGAAGATCTGGATTTTCCGTCTAGAGCACGAGGTACAACTTGTGCATAAAACACAGAGGGGAAACTTGGCTCGAAGTTTATGCTCTAAAACGCCCGAGCTAGCACTTTATGATACACAACAGAAGTGCATTCTGCCTTGTCAAAACGAACCACTGAAACCTAATTTTATTTCACGAGTCCTAACCGGCATCATCCAGTCTGGAATTTGATACAAGATGAAATGACAGCTGTGCCTAGATATACGTATGGTGCATTGTTCATGTCAGACTGGTACATTACTAAAAGAAATGTTCAAGTTGCAAGAGGAGTAGCGAATTTAACATGTTGCAAATGTTTTGTGCACTCGCTGCAGGATTCAGGTCTTACAATGTACTATGTTTAGCACTAAAATGTTGGCTAATGGCCTCTTTATAACCCTGGCTGTAGGGCGTGGACCGTCGTGTGTAACACTGATTTCAGCACTTCGTGTAACTAAAACAGGCTTAAAGTAATTGAATATAGTCCCCCAGAGGGGCAATAAGTGGTCGGGTGATTGAAGCTGTGACAGAGTTATTTAGGACTAGCTAGTTTAGAAAGATATAGGAGACTCAGGTAGGTACGTCAAAACAGCAACAAGAAATAAGGAAAAACACTGTTTTCCTTATAAAGCCCTCACCCACCGACCTAGTCGGTGGCACGCTTCATCATCGGGCCCACCACAGTGGCACCGAGTGTGCCCCGGGTGTGCTTCAACGCCAGGAGACTGCGGAGCTGGTATGTTGCTGAGTGTGCGGTGAAAAGAGTGAGAGAGGTGAGGTTTTAAAAGCTATGCAGGAGGTCCCAGCACCCGAGGGTTGCTTATCTTTAATGAACTGGGCCTCTGCTAGCGGATAAAAAGGCAAGAAGACGTATTGGAGTGCTTGTTATGACCTCCAGCGTCTAGTGCGGTCTACATGTTTCAGCCAGTGCCTTGTTAATTTAAGCTGGCTTTCCTCAGGACCATTTGATATGTGAAAAAGTGCAAAATAAACTTAATTTTAAGTGGTTGTTTGGTCTTTTGGCTATGTGTGGCGCTCGCTAAGGCGCTATAGCTGTTAGAGGGGATTCCCTCAAGCTTGACTACATATAACACATAGGACAAAGACAAGACGTACATGGTAGAGTCATTTCAGTATGGTATATTGTTGTACCACAAAATGCCGGCTTATAAGGTGGTGTACGGCCTTTAATCGGCTATGGTGAGCTCATGGCACGTGCATGAAGCTGGTGAGGGTTTTAGCGAAACCGGTAGTGTTTGGTGGTGAGCTAAAGAGCGTATTTACAAGGTGAGGTACAGGTAAGTGTAATACTGGGTCCTCACTCTGTTTTATCTTGTAAACAAGCTTCAAGGGTCGCCTGGCAGACAAGGGCATCATCCCACCACCTGGCAGACCCATCGTGTCTGGAATCAAGTCACTACTTGAACCCCTGTCACGTTTTTGTGACTTTTTTCTCAACCCGTTGGTTCAAAAAACTCCTTCATATATCCAGGACACCAAACACCTCCTAAGTGTAATCCAAGACATCAACTTTAACCCAACCTCTGAACTTCTAGTAGGATTAGATATAGAGAGCCTTTACACCAGCCTGCCACAGGACGCTACACTCAAGGTACTACATGATGTCCTCATGACAAGCTCCTGGGAATACAACACCCCCCGCAGTTTTATTCTGGACTGCGCAACTTTGGCCCTCAAAGAGAACTACTTCGAATACGAAGGAACCTACTACCTGCAGACCAATGGAACATCCATGGGCAGCGTTTTTGCCCCCAGCGTGGCAGGGCTGTACGTAGCAAACTTTGAACACACCTACATACAACAACCCACCAATCCGTTCTCAGCCAACATAAAAATGTGGCGTCGCTACATAGATGACATCCTCCTGATATGGGAAGGCAACCAAGAACAACTGGATAACTTCATGCTCTGGATCAACCACCAAGACTCCTTCTTACGCTTCACAAGCACCAGCAGTTCTACCGAACTAGCCTTCCTCGACTTGAACATCAAATCGCAGAATGGAGGTCTCATCACGACGACCTTCTACAAACCCACAGCAAGAAACTCCCTACTAAGGTTTGACAGCTTCCATCCCAGACACCTAAGGGAGAATTTACCTTACGGGCAATTTTTACGCATTAGACGTAATTGCAGCAACACCCAGGAATACAAGCTGCAAGCCAATGACCTAACAGACAAACTCAAGGAACGTGGCTATCCATCAAGGATAATAAACAAAACTTGCAAAAGAGCCAGGAACCAGAACAGAGAAGCACTCTTGGAAACCTTTGAGAAACAACAAGAAGAACCCACCCTGACCTGTGTGACTACCTACAACACGGCGTCCAACCAGGTAGCCAACATCATACAACGGAACTGGAAGATCATCAACTCTGGCACCAGGAAGTGGGAGAAACCACGTTTTGCCTACAAAAGAGGTACCAACCTCAGGCACCAACTAGTAAAAACCAGACCCCGGCCAAACAAAAGTAGTAGTGACAACACCATACTAAACGCATGGGGCCTGCCTAGAGTCACTGGCCACCAACCCTGCAATAATTGTAGCGTGTGCCACCTGACATCGCCCTCCAAAACCTTGAACCTAGAACCTGGCAAGGTCTGGACACAACGGCAGTTCACAAACTGCAACTCCACAAATTTGGTGTACTTGATAACCTGCCGATGTGGCCTAAGATACATTGGCATGACCACCCGGAAAGTCCGGACAAGAATGACGGAACACAGGAGCACGATAAGGTGTGGCAAAAACATTAGCAAGCTCACAGATCACTTTCTAACTCACAACCACACCCCCAATGACTTCTCCTGGACTGTCATCGAAAAATTTGACAACGCCACAAATGAAAAACTTCTCCTTCAAAAGGAGCAACGGTGGATATACCGCTTATCCACACATACCCATGGCCTCAACGATGCCATACCATGGAATTCTTTAACAGTGTAACCCCCACAAGCTGTGCATAACACCCCTCAATAAAGCGATATCTGTGCCAGGACATCCTTGCATGAGCGCCGCTGTCCTTGCTCCTCTCTCTCTCTCCCCCCATGGGAGCCCCTCTCTGGGTGCATCCCTCATTGCGTCCCCCATGCACTTCGGTGCATTTATGAGAAGTTACTACCACAAGCAAATCACTTCTCATGGCTATCACTAACTGTGTTTTAGGCCACGTCATGCTGATAACTCCATCATGACCCCACAATCCCTGATTGGCACCACGCGAACTCCGAGTGGCTCGCCCTCACTCCAGCCAACACTTAGACTTCATTTGACATCACTGCGCATGCGCGATACACCCGCGCTTGCCCACACAATCGGTCACCTGAACCGGCACCAACACGCATGCGCTATCTACTCGCACATGCGCAATGCCGCGCACTTCTCCATAGCGCATGGGCGCTAAGACCAACAATGACATGGCGATCAGCGCGCACCCCTCCCTCTCTCTTTACCACACACAGGTGAAATCAACCAAATAGGAAGTATAAATAAGAGACCGGACGCCCCATTCCCTTCATAACGGGCGCCGCGGAAGGACGGTATAGGTCCAAGGAGGAACCAGACCGAAATACTCGTGAGTAAACTAGAACCACTACAGCTACAGACAGGGTAAGCAACCACCTTTTTCCCTACAGGTTGGACATATGTTGAACAACTTTTTATCCCAACAGGGTCTCTTTCTCTGCCAGGCGACCCTTGAAGCTTGTTTACAAGATAAAACAGAGTGAGGACCCAGTATTACACTTACCTGTACCTCACCTTGTAAATACGCTCTTTAGCTCACCACCAAACACTACCGGTTTCGCTAAAACCCTCACCAGCTTCATGCACGTGCCATGAGCTCACCATAGCCGATTATAGGCCGTACACCACCTTATAAGCCGGCATTTTGTGGTACAACAATATACCATACTGAAATGACTCTACCGTGTACGTCTTGTCTTTGTCCTATGTGTTATATGTAGTCAAGCTTGAGGGAATCCCCTCTAACAGCTATAGCGCCTTAGCGAGCGCCACACATAGCCAAAAGACCAAACAATCACTTAAAATTAAGTTTATTTTGCACTTTTTCACATATCAAATGGTCCTGAGGAAAGCCAGCTTAAATTAACAAGGCACTAGCTGAAAAATGTAGACCGCACTAGACGCTGGAGGTCATAACAAGCACTCCAATACGTCTTCTTGCCTTTTTATCCGCTAGCAGAGGCCCAGTTCATTAAAGATAAGCAACCCTCGGGTGCTGGGACCTCCTGCATAGCTTTTAAAACCTCACCTCTCTCACTCTTTTCACCGCACACTCAGCAACATACCAGCTCCGCAGTCTCCTGGCGTTGAAGCACACCCGGGGCACACTCGGTGCCACTGTGGTGGGCCCAATGATGAAGCATGCCACCGACTAGGTCGGTGGGTGAGGGCTTTATAAGGAAAACAGTGTTTTTCCTTATTTCTTGTTGCTGTTTTGACGTACCTACCTGAGTCTCCTATATCTTTCTAAACTAGCTAGTCCTTATTGATACATGCATATATAATCCAGGGGATTCGGCCTAGCCTATCTAGTCCTCTCTCTCTTATTGATCTAAGCAGAGTTATTTAGGACCCAGAGGCTTGAGTGTGAAATGCTGTCTTCAGGTCCTGGTGATTCGGTTCCGAAGGTCTCTCAGAGGATGGATGTGTGCAGTCCAGGACTGAGGGGGGAGCACATGATGACCCAGACAATCGCTGATCCACTTGAGTTTGATCCGGGAAATACAGACGAGTTACTAAATCTGAAATATGTGACGTGGGTGTAATGAGGCCGCTGCTCTACAGATTACTAGGGGTTTCATCCTCCAGTCAAGACATGACATTTTTTGATGCAGCATTTCCCCCCAGGTCTAGTCATATACTACTTGCTTATTTATGACATATTTTTCATGAGGAGACCTAAATACAGACTGTGCTGCAGTAGCCAGCTAGCTTTTGTGGTCCAGGCACAGAGCCTTCTTCCTGTGCCGGTTGGATTGCCTGGCTACCGTGTTGTAGTGTGAACAAGTTCAAAATCAAATACAGATTGATTTCTTACTTTAAGTGAATGAGTAGCACGTTACTCGGTGGGAGTGTCATGCATAAATGCATGAGCTGGAGATCGACGCAGAGCAAACTATTTATTGCAGGAACAGCAGCCTTTCTTTTTTTAACATTGCAAACATAAATACTGATTGAGATACATAAGCATGAATACAAACTAATACACAAACTTCAGAAAGCACAATGACAGTACATTCCAATACTCAATTTTCCTAATTTTCTTCATATAAGTAGACAACCTACAGCAGCGGCCGAGGGGAGAAGAAGACAGAGGAAAAAAGTATAGACACACTTGGGGATACCATGGGATGCTTTTTGATGGGCCCTTGTTATACTTTGAAATTAAATTTCTAGTCTAAATTGATTACACACCGACCCTCTGGGGTTGTTGCTCTGGACCTCGTAAGGCCAACCCTGAACCACTGTTCTCTTCAAACATGTTATAACCCCAGGTTCGCTTTTCGGGGTACCCTTGTTCTCCTAGACTTGTTATACTTTGTGGCTCACTCTATAGCCTTGTGAGACTGATACAAGATTGAATTTGAGATTAGGACATGGTACATTTGATTCTAACTGGAGAACTCCATGGGGAAGTAACGAGAAAACCCTATAGAACAGGAAGGTTGAGGCAAAGACCTTAGCGAAAGGTGAGTTTAACCATACTGTCATTAACCTGGGGACGGCGAGAGTTTATGTAGAGTTGAGTGCATCTGCATGTCATCATTAGAATGTTAGCTATGTTTCTAGGATAGAATGTTAGCTTTTGATTATAGGAGTTGATCTTTGAGCTTTGAAGCTGTGCTGGAGGTATCTGCCTTGATTCTCAAATAAAGCTATTTGATCTTCATCAAATTGACTGGAAATTGGATCTTTACATTGGCGACGAGGTGGTCTTCTCTGCGCAGGGGGCAGAGACATTGATACCTTCACCTCTGTATTAATGGACTTATTGGAGATTTATCTACCTGTTGAGATTTAGTTGGAATCTACAACTGCTGAAATCGTGTCCTACTTCCTTTGGATATACTGTGAGTAAAATGTGTTGGATGAAAGAATATTTACTACACTTTCCAAGATTGAATTCGAAATTGGAAAATCTGGATTCTCCAATAAGGAAAGGAAACGTTTATTTTCCTTAATATTTACTAAATCTTCTGAAGATTTCTTTAAATAAAGAACCTGGATATTTTAATATAGAACCTGGATGTTTTAATACTGAAACGTTAAGGATTTTCATGCTTGCCTGAGAAATATCAAGAGTGTTAAAGACTGCATTCTTTGAACTGCTTCCTAACTGGTATAAGGGATTGCGGCCATATTGGATTTTTTTTTAAGCAAGCCTTACCTCCCTTGAAAAGAGGATCTAGTGTTTCTTTCGGCAGCCATATTGGATTTTCTTCGAAGCAAGCTCTACCTCCCTTGAAAAGAGGTCCAAGTGTTTCTTTCGGCGGCCATATTAGATTTTCTTCTAAGCAAGCTCTACCTTCCTTGAAAAGAGGACTGAGTGTTTCTTTTTGCGGCCATATTGGATTTTCTTATAAGCAAGCCCTATTTCCCTTGAAAAGAGGACCGAGTGTTTCTTTCGGCTGCCATTTTAAGAGATTGGGTGGATTTTCATTAGAAAAACATTACTTTACGATCATTTTTTATCAAAATACAATCGCGACTTTAGAAAACTACATCTATCTTGAGGAATATTTGGATTTGAAGAAAAGAGGAGAACAGTTTTCTACAGTTTGGAAGTATTGAACTGGAAAAGACTACAACAGTTTAGAAGTCTTTGGAATTATAAATAGAAGGACTGGAAAGTTATAAATAGAAGACATCAAATAATCTGGTTTGTTATTTTAAACTATTGTTTTATCTTTTTATATTAACTTATTGTTTTGATTTGTTGTTTTCTTAACCAACACTTTCCTTCCAGGTACATTTTATTATATATATTCTAATCCTTT
The DNA here is from genome assembly GCF_964261635.1 of Lissotriton helveticus. NCBI lineage: Eukaryota > Metazoa > Chordata > Amphibia > Caudata > Salamandridae > Lissotriton > Lissotriton helveticus. The sequence continues at coordinate 689,686,972 of NC_136059.1, read as the reverse complement.
TTTTTATCATTATGGGTGATCAATCCATGTCTGCTCCTCCAAGTTTCCTTCCTACTCCAGGTGATCCGGCAATCCCTTGGAAAGAAGGAAAAAAATATTTTTTACTTACATTTTGGCTACTGGGGCAGATAAATATGGACCCATAAGAAAACAAGCTATATTACTCCATCATCTTGGAGTTGAAGGGCGTCGATTATATGAAGATCTACCTGAGATCTCTCTAGGAATGGGATATGGTCAACCCATTAATCTATATGAAATGTCAATGAAAATGTTAGAGTTACGCTTTACTACTAAAGTGAATGTGGTCCTTCAGAGGCATACATTTTTTAGTCGCAAACAGAAAGTTGATGAGGATATTGGTACCTATGTTGCTGCATTAAGGGGTCTATCTCTTACATGCCAATTTGAAAACCTAGCAGATTCTCTTATTTGAGACCAGATAGTAAGATGTACTAACAATAAGGGAATACAAGAAAAACTTCTCATTAAAGATCCGTCTCTAGAAGGGGCAATTCAACTCGCTAAAAGTCTAGAACATACTCAGATATGGATTAAGGAAATGGAAGTTTGTAGTGATTCATTAAGTAGAGATCAGAATAATAAGAAACGTGAAACTCAAGCCTATTTTGATGAAACTAAATTAGTTAAGCAAATAGAGAAATATCCGATAAAAAATCCTGTCAAAATTGATAGATCTGTAGGTAATAATAATATTCCAAAATTTGACATGAGGACTGTTAAGTGTTACCGTTGTGGGGCACCTGGTCACATTGCTTCTAGTCTCAAATGTGCTGCGAGGAATGCCTTGTGTAGAATTTGCGGAAAAAGGGGACATCTTGCCAAAGCGTGTAAGACCAAGATCCAGTCGGGACAGACGCAATCAGATCAAGTACATGAAGTGGGTGATGTTACTGATAATATGCGGGAGCTTATGTTATGTGTTGATGGTTACAGTGACTCTACTAAATATGATCAAGGGTACAGTAATGATTTAGAATCACATTCTGAAAATTCAGTTTTGGATTGTGATGTGGTTAGAGAAAGCACAGAATTGTTGACCAAGCCTCACTGCATCATAAAATTAGACTCATATGATGTTAATATGCTAGATGATTCAGGGAGTCTTTACACTTTGTTATCCATGGAAACGTATAATGAAGTGTGGAAAGGTAAAGCTGATGTTAACTCATGGAATAAGCCTGACATCAGAGCTGTCGGGTATGGAGGAAAAACTATTGATATAATTGGCCTCAAATGGATGTTAATATTCTTTAAAGGAAAGAAAGTATATGGAAGGGTGTATTTAACCAAACAAGGTTCAAATTTGTTGGGCTGGCGCCATCAAAAGGATTTAGATATTATCCTCAATCCTAATGCTGAAGAACCTGTTATGTCTGCTGTTGTGCATGATATTAATTCTATCTATCAAAATGATTTATTTGAAAAGTACTCAAGAGTGTTCTCTGATGACCTTGGGAAATTGAAAAACTTCTCGCACAAAATTATTTTAAAGAGAAATGCTATTCCAGTAGTACACAAAGTTAGAAATGTACCCCATTTAATGAGAGAACCATTGCGATGTGAACTTAAAAAACTCCTTGCTCAAGGAATTATTGAACCAATCGAGGCCTCCGAGTGGTTGGCCCTGATTGTCGTAGCGCCAAAGGATGAAAACAAAATGTGTTTGTGTGTGGACTTACGCGATTTAGACAGAAATATTTGGGTAGATAGACAACCTTTGCCAAATATTTCTGAAATGCTAACAGCTATGGGTGCTGGTACTGTTTTCAGTGTGATCGATATGTCTTCGGCGTATCATCAGATAGTGGATCAAGACATCTTACCTCTTTTGTGACGTCGTTAGGGGCATATCGGTATTGTAGGATGCCTTTTGGCTTAGCATCCGCCTCTGCGGTATTTCAGAGAGTGATGAAGAGGATTTTTGGAGACATGAATGATGTTTTGTGTATTCAGGATGATGTTTTAATTGTAGGAAAAGACTGTGTACACCATGATATTGTTCTGAATGAGGTATTGAAGAGAATGGATGATAATGGACTGACCATAAAGAAAGAAAAATGTCAGTTAAGAAAAGATAGTGTGACGTATCTTGGACACGAAATTTGCAAAGATGGTATTAAGCCTAAAAAACGTATCATTGCTGCAGTTAGAGACTCTCTCATTCAAAAAAATAAGGATCAGCTTAAGTCATTTTTAGGACTTGCTGAGTATTGCTCAAAATTTGTCAACGGTTTTACAGAAATTGTGAGACTGCAGATAAAGAAAAGAGTTATTTTTACTTGGAATGAGAGTTGTGACAAGGCAATTAATAACATTAAAGGAAGCATCATTAGTGCTCCTACTCTAGGGCATTTTAATGTTAAGAATAAGACTTTTGTTACTATTGATGCAAGTGGGGAAACGGCCACTACAACGCGGCCGTTTCCACGGATACCTTAACCACGCATGCAGTACAACGCATGCGTGGTTACCACGATAGCCTTTACCACGCATACCTTTACTTCGAGGTATGTAGTAAAGGCATATGTGGTAAAGGTTAAAAGTAAAAAAATGGGGGCTTGGGGGGGGGGGTCTCCCCCCCCAAAAAAAACTCACCAGAAGTCACGTCGGGATATGCAGGCAAACAGCGTTGTTTAAGAGAAAACGGGAAAAACTTCAGTTTTCTCTTAACGACGTATGACGTCACCACGCAATAATTCGATGAAAAGCTAGTGCGTAGAAATACCATTCCGTTGTAACGCATGCGTGGTAAAGGCATGCGTTGCAACGGAATGCGAAGTAAGAACATACAACCATGCAAGTGCAGTAGGGGTTGGTGCTGTTTTGACTCAGCTGAGTAATGGTGAGGAAAAGATCATTGGATTTGCTTCCAGAAGATTGCGAGATGCGGAACTATCATATTCTGTGATAGAGAGGGAGGCCTTAGCGTGTTGTTGGGGGATTAGGCACTTTAAGTACTTTGTATGGGGTCTTCCTTTTCATGTGCGAACTGATAATAAACCGTTAGGTCATCTTTTCAAAGGAGTAAGAGGATTAGAAGGAAAAGTTACCCCTGGGATTTCAAGGTGGATCTTGTCTGTACTTGATTTCAATTTTGTTGTTGAATATGTTAAGGGTCTCAGGAAAGTAGTAGCAGACTATTTATCTAGAATGCCAGTTGAGGGTGTGGAAAATAATATGGACGACATGATTGATGTAGTACATGATGTTAAATTAGTTGAACATGCATTTAGCAAGGAGGAATGGACAAATGCAATGTCAAATGATGAACTTTTACAACAAGTGATTACTTGTGTTTCTCATGGGTGGCATCAAAACATTATTGAAGATGTAAGATTCAGAAGTTTCTACCATGTTGAGGCTGAACTGAGTGTAAGTGAAGGAAAACTATTGAGGAGATATCAATTGGTACCACCAGCAAGTCTGAGAGGGAAAATTATAAACATTGCTCACGAGGGACACTTAGGCAGGAATATGACTAAGAGAAGGGTCCGACAATTGTATTGGTGGCCTGGAATGGATAGAGAGATTGAGAATGCAGTAAGAGAATGTTACGCTTGTGCTCAAGCGGATCAAACTAAAGTTGTAAGGCAGCCTTCATTGGTGTCTACAACTTTTCCCAAATGTGGGAAAGAGTGGTGATTGATTTTCTTGGGCCAATTGTCAAGCTTGGTACTCGTAGCAAGTTTTTGATGGTCATTGTTGACTACCATTCTAAATGGTTTGTGGTGGAAAGCACAGAATTTATAAATACTCAAAGAGTTGTTGATTTTATGGAAAGGGTGTTTATGAATGAAGGGCTACCCAAGACACAAGTGTCAGATAATGGTGTGCAATTGGTGTCGAAAGAAATGAAGGAATTTCTTTCTAAATTTGGGATCATTCATGAGAGGGTTGCTCTATTTATGCCACAAGCTAATGGTTTAGTGGAACGCATTAACCGATTGATTATGGATAATATGCAGTTGTCCTTGTCTAATGGATTGTCTTGGCGTGAAGAATAAAAAAAAATGGTGTGGTCTTACAGAATTAGGCCACATTCAATAACAGGGGTTTCTCCATTTATATCTTTAAAGGGACGTGAACCTGGTGTCAAAGAGGTTCCTGGTTGGTTGAAAGTGAAAGATTGTGTGTGGGTGGACAGAACTGCTGTGGAAGATAAAGTAGTTAAAATGCAAGCTGAATCTACTATATATTACAATGATAGGAAGAGTGTGAAAGATATTAAATTTGAGATTGGTGATTAAGTGACCATAAAACGTGGTGGTGTAACTACATAGGGTGAAAGCAAATTTTCTGTACCGATTCAAGTGAAATCTATAAAAAGAAATGTTGTTATCATATCCGATGGATCAGCTTGGAGTACTGGAAACAAATGCAAATGCCGTGCTCCGGTTCATGTTTCTGAAGATTGATGTCTTTTGAATATAAAAAATGGAAATGTTTTATGTTCCTTAAATATGATTTATATGATGAAAAAAAATGTATAAGTTATTTAGTGTATGTTAAGTAGGGAGATGTGTAGGGTTGGGTGCATCTGAATTTCATCATTAGAATGTTAGCTATGTTGCTAGGATAGAATGTTAGCTTTTGATTATAGGAGTTGATCTTTGAGCTGTGAAGCTGTGCTGGAGGTATCTGCCTTGATTCTCAAATAAAGCTATTTGATCTTCATCAAATTGATTGGAAATTGGATCTTTACAGTTTACTACTGTGAGCTTAGCGATAATGAAGTCTAGGGGACGAGGCGTTTACAAAACACATGTTTGGTAGAAGCAGTGATGAAGAGAACATTTTTAGCTGACGAACTCTGAATACACTTGGTTTATGAGGGTGCTCAAATTTTTTTTTTTTTAATTCAATGCTATCACTGTCACACTGTGTTCAGGTGGAGGGAGGGCATGAAACAGACGGGCTATTAGGGCCCCCCAATCATGGTGGTCGAGGTTGTTTGCCACTGGCGTCTTGGAGTTTGTTCTGCTTTAACTCAGCAAATTTGGCCAAGAATAATCTTTTCTACACTTGACTCTCAGGGTGCCGAGAGCAAACAGTCACAGGCATTTTAGTGAGGTGTAAGGGAGGTGGGCACTCATAACACACAATCAACCAACAACAGACACAATATTGTCCAGCACAGTTCTACTGTTCTAAATAAAAGAACATACTTTAATCATACATTGCTACTTAATACTACATAGTGCAATTAGGGAAATGCGGTGGGCGAAAATTCAGTTCCGCGGGCGGAGTTTGCAGTGTTTTGCCCACTCCGCGTTCCGCTTGGAACGTGGAGTTCTGGCAAACCTCCGCCCATCCCTGTGTGTCGGAATTGTTTCTTGCATGTGGCTTGCCAACGTTAAGTTGGCTAGAGTTTGCGTCCACTAGCATGATTTTCGGGTGCTAGAAACCCTCCCGGCAAGATTTCTCAATGTGGGTGCTCGTGGCAAGTCACTACTGCTCGCAGTAGAAAAGCTACTTGAGCAGCAGAAAGAAGAAGCATCCTCTGGCACGCTGCATATTGCAGTTCATGCTGATTGTACAGAGCGGAACAAGCTCCTGGTGCTACTAATCAGCGGGTGGGAACACAATGTGCTGAATTCCATCCGCTTGGGGAACTCCACGGAATCTCGCAGAGTTTTTATGTAAGTTCGCAGAATTCTACGGAGTGAAACTCCACGAGTTTCACCCACCCATAGAAATGATTTACATGGTTAAAATCCTGCATGCAATTTTAGGCAGTACATCCTTCAGTGCCCAGACCCTGCTATGAAGTTCTTTCTGATTCTTGTCACCTAGTTTGGGTACAGCGCTGGCTATCCTCAGATGCACTCACTCAATCATCCCCAAGGCTTATAGTCACCCAACAGTTGAGTTCACTTTTTCCTTTGTGAAATATTCTAATAGAGAAACTTTAGTATGTGCTGTACATTTAAGGCTGTTTTTCAGTCCCTCATCTGCACTCAGTTCTTGAGCTACGTGGTTTCCTGTTTTTGGCAGTTGGAGTACTGGCAGATGTAGGATGGTCATGAGCAGAATTATTTCACCTCAGGCGGCAGCTTTGGAGGTGTCAGATTCATTGGGGAGAACTTGCTGGGAATTTTAAGTCTTATAGGTGTCTCGGTGCAGTTACCTCATCTGGCAGCTTCCGGTCATCAGAAGTTGGGGCCCGCCTAGGCTGGGTGCAGAAGAGATGCAGACTTGGCAGTTGCAGGATATGGTCTAATCAGGACACACACCTCGGTTTTTCTGGAGAACATAGGCTCCAACGGTGGCAGTGGGAGCACCAGTCTCTCAGCAGCAGTGGTCTACCCATCTCACTTGATGCTTGCTTTCAGTAGAAAACTTGATGTGGTTCACAATAAAGACCCTTTAAGGAGACCGGGTGACCCCCTTCAGCTTCGTTTCATATGCAGAGAAATGCTGGACTTCACCTCCTGGACAGTCTCTCCCTCATGCAGAGCCAGGCATACTCCTTCCCTCTCTTAGTAGACAGACAACCTTCTGCATTCTTTAGGTGAGATTGGCTGTCATGTAGATTGTAGCTCTGGTCACACAACGGCCCTCCTAGTAGTCTACGGAACACTCCCTTGATTGGTCCAGAAGAACTTGGAAGTAGAACACAGTGGGTTGGTTTGGATCGACCGTAAACACACATCTTCCAGAAAGAGATTTTAGAACTGGTTTGTGTTCATTCTCTTTCAAATGTCATGTGAGGTAGCAATGGGGCAGGGTCCACGTTGGTGTATGCAAAACATTGCCACACCGTATGTGAGATCTGCATGAAGTAGTAATCTGAGACAGGCAAAAGGGCAGGTCTTGCTTAGAAACGTTCTCACCTTGAAGAACAGAAAACTGTAGTCCAGTCACCCATGTCAACCAAATGACAGTGTTCAGGGAGAACTAATCAGCAGCCCTTTGCTATACTGGACCTCATGGAATTTCTAAAGGTAACCCTGTTTTCAACCTCCTTACTTCAGTGTCTGGGTCTCAACCATTCATCCACAGCAATGCAGGTAATACACTTTCCGATGTCTGAATAAGCTATCCTCATCCTCCATGTTGTGCCATGCTAAATCAGGGTCATCCAAAATGAATGACATCATCCTCAGTACTCAGATTAACACACCACACAGAATCCTATTTCTTTACATAAGCTACAAACATACTATACTACACGTCAAAATGCACATGGAATGTCATCGCACGGTTCTGGGCTTTGCATAACAGCAGAAATTTACATGAGGGGTCAGCACAACACACTCTTGCTGACACAGAGAAAAAAAAAAGGACTCTTCAAAAAAAAAAAATTGAAGAGTTTTATATAGTGCGAACTAGCTCAGAGACATCGGGTATCAGAGCGCTTCACATGAGCACCCGGTTCCGTTACAGAAGGATACCATACATTTTTTTGTTAGGCATGGGGAGTTAAGTGATTTGCCCAGAATTACCGGATGTTGAGAGTCGTCGCCGAGACTCGAACCCAGTTTCCCTGCTTCGAGGTCGACCGCCCTAGCCATTAGGCTACATCCTCTCCCCATTACTATACAGGAGATCCACACTGCAGTAAAAGGGTTAGCAAGAGGCAAATCGCCAGGTCCAGCGGGCAACTAGCTGAATTCTGCAAGACATACATCAAAATGCTAGCGCCTCATCTCGAGAAAGTATATGTGGAGGCTTGGAAAGATGGCTTGCTCCCGGAGTCCACAAGAGATGCGATAGTAATACCCCTACCAAAAAGCAAAGAACAGGGCAGGAGAGTAACCGATTACCGCCCTCTATCGCTGCTGAACCTAGATTTTAAAATCCTGAGCAAGGTATTGTCAATTTGGCTCCTCCCCCATATGCAGGGCTTAGTGAATGCAGACCAGAACGGGTTTATACCCACGCGTAGTACCTCGCACAACCTTAGAAGACTTTACCAAGTGATGTATCACCCAGTTACACAGGCCGACCGTAAAGCAATGCTGATGTCGGTAGACTTGGAGAAAGCCTTCGATACAGTAAGATGGGACTATCTGTTCACTGTAATGAAATGGATGGGCCTAGGTGACGACTGGATTAAATGGGTAGGACTATTGTACAATGCCACGACGGCGAGAGTTAGAATGGGAAGCACACTCTCACCACAATACGAAATACATCAAGGCATTTGACAGGGATGTCCTCTTTCCCCGTTCCAGTTTGCCCTGGCAGTTGAACCTTTAGCTGCACAGCTTACACATTTGGGGAGGGGTTGGGGTCTGGAAGTGGAAGGCCAAGAGCATATTATTTCACTGTAGGCTGACGACATACTCCTCTATTTCAGAGATGGACTGACGGGCATTCTCCAAGCTGTGACGCAATTGAAACAATATGAAGCAGTTTCCAGGCTCCGGGTAAACACATTCAGAATGCATACATTTTCACTATTCAGATGTCAGGAGAACCCCATAGGGCTCCCACCTGACCTGAATTGGTCCCCAAGATCCTTTAAATACCTAGGAATACAAGTATTTCACACAATAGAAGATTTGGGAGACAGCAACCTGGGAGGAGCCTTGTGCTCCCGGAGGGTGTGTGTGCCCTTTTGGAGGTAGTTGAGACTGCCCATTAAGGCCCGAATAGCGATCTCGAAGATGGTAATGCTACCAAGGCTTCTTTATTATTTTGCCAATATGCCTAAATGTGTACCGGCATCTTGGTTTATGCAAGTAGACACCCTGCTACAAGTTTTAATATGGGACGGGGGCATACATAGAGTATCTCACTCAGACATCGACAGATGAGGGGGTCTTGGAGTTCCAAACTTTGAGCTATATTTTCTAGCATCTCAACTCCAGTGGCTTACACAGTGGCTAGACCGAGTTAGTCAAGAAAAACTAGAGCAATCAAGAAAAATTATGCAAATAGACATTTTAGTGGCTAAACTGCTAAATGCCTCAAGTGTGATCCCCAAGCCGGGCATATTGACACAGCCCTAGGATGCTGGCGTAGGTGCGTATACAAAACCACGGGAGCAACTTTGCATGCCCCATCGCTGTCTTTAGCCAGACTTCCACATGGCGATCCTCTCATTTACTTCACCCAAATTCAAATGCCAGCTTGGACGGAAGTGGGTGTACTCACCATGGGTGACTGCTATCAGCAGGGTACATTAATCCCTATGGAGGACCTGATGGACTCTTACCAGCTGCCTCCTGGCCAATTTCTCAGATATGAGGCACAGACGCACGCATTTCAAGACCTACGGAGCAGAGGAGGGACTTACCTCCGACACATAGTACATTAAATTACTGATGTCTATGGGGGCCACAAAACTCTTAGTGACGTGGTTCTATGGATCACTAACAGACAAGACCAGACGTCCCCTAACTATGTTAAGGAATAAATGGGAAAAAGCTCCTAACCGGGAACTAGCAGACCCGGAATGGCAAAGAATACTAGCTACACCGAATAAAATCTCTAGAAATACCAGACTTAAGTACACACAGTATAACTATATACATATGACCTATATGACACCACATAGGTTGCATGTCACATATGGGGGGGGGGAGCCCCGGCCCTGTCCTTGACGTGGACGTGTGGTTCGTCCATATGGTATGGGACTGCCCGCATTTAGATATATTGGACAGAAATATTGGAGACCCTACATCTGGAATTGGGATGAACTCCACCTTGATCGCTAGAGGCATGTATATTGGGCTTATATGCAAGACCAAGAGCGACGAAGGTGGTAACAGGATTCATAGATTTGGCGCTAGGATTAGCTAAGCGGAGAATTGCTATAGAATGGAAATCAGCGGCATGACCAACTGTTAAGGCATGGAAAGCAGAGGTGACGCAATGGGCCAGAGCAGAAAAACAGGCGCTGGTCAGAGAAGAGGCTAGGGGGATTAGACATCGCCCAACAGCAGACTTGTGGACTGAAATATTGACAGCATGGGAACACCCAGGACAGAGTAGTGATGATGAATAGCATACGAGCGAAGATGCCACAGAAGATGAAGTGGAAGGCCACCTCTCGCTAGCTGGCTGTTTTGTATTAGTTAGAAAAAGTATGATGCCAATTAGGAGGAACAAGAAAAAGTATTCTTTCATCAAAAAGAGCTGGAGCGTGAAGAGCAGAACACTGCACTACAATTATACCTGGAAGTCCTGGAAAACGTGTCCCACAGGAATGATATAAAGTTAAAAGGAGTTACTGAGGGAAAGAATATTGGGCTTCCAACCAAAACGTTTTCAGCACCTTACTGGATAAACCAGACTCTGGAGATATAATGGTGGACAAAACTTACAGAACCTCCAGACCTGCAATCATGATCCCAGACATGCTTACCCAAAAGTAAGAAATACAGACGGCTGCTAGATAAAGAAAAACTTCACCCATATTAGAAACCCAATCCTCATTTTCCAGGGCCTCTCCCTATAATGCTACAGAAAATAAAGTAATTTTGCCTGGTTCTTGACTTTCTATGTGCAAAACAGATTACCTACAAGTAGGGACACTCATCTGCCACATGTTTGAATGGTAAAATCGCACTCTACAATATCATTGCTAGAACAAGCCAAAAGCATGCCCCAAATTTTGGAAGAACTACCTTAAAGGGAAGGGCTCCAGGAGGATCCAGGACATCCACCCTGCCCCACTCGAGTGACGAACAGCTTGAGGAAAGTTTCAAACAAAAGAGCAAGATCAGGCTGTAAACCCAACATAGCTGTCATACAGAAAGAACTTAAAGATATACTGCACATACGAAGATCTCCGACCCCCTACGACAACGCTAACCAAGGTGTCAATGAAGAAATCCTAGAAGAACCCATAAAGTTATGCTAGGTCATATATACTTTCGATAACTAAAAAATAACTAAGCCCTCATGATGGTTGGTTTTATACCCCAGTGCTACAAAACGTTCGCAAAGCAAACCACAGCCCAGTCTAAACACATTTATACAACACTTCCAATAATAAATAATGAAACTATAGACACATTTACCCAAGCACAGATATCAGTGATTCCAAAACCGGAAGAAAGACAAACAATTATTTTGACTTATATAGACTGATATCATGGCAAAACACAGATATCAAACTTTTTACAGGAAATTTGGCAAGCAGACTGGAGAAACTTTTGCCAGCCTTATTTGAATGGGCCTGTTTTATTTTTTGAGACCGTGATAAAACCAAATCTTTGCTACATCTCATTGATAATATACTTAGAAATAGAAAGAAAGCCTGTCTACTTTTGCTTGACACCCAAAAGGCATTTGACAGAAAATGATGGAAATTCCTAAAGAGGATTCTGGAAGTAGGCTCTCACTTTAGAGGATGGGTGCCAAATTGTTATAAAAAGTCGACATCGATAATATGGGGCACCAGATGCATATTGAACTAGTTTATTATAGGGAGAGGCACGAGACAAGGATGCCCTTTCTCTCCCCTGTTATAAAATGTTATAGTGGAATCATCGTCAGGATGGATCGGAAAGAGAGAGGACGTCCAAGGAATCCAAATGGGTAAAGTTAATTACAAATGTGCAATGTATGATGACAATATCATGGTTACAATAATGTAGCCAGATGTCTCTACCTTGGCCCTAATGGACATGCTGGAGAGATAAGGCCAAGTCTCAGATTTTAAAGAGAACATCACTAAATCTTAAGTACTGAACCTTACAATCCTTTGAAACCAGGAGCCAAAACCTAAGAAATTATTCCAGTTTCTATGACTGAAGTTCACTGCCCTGTACTTAGGTTTTCAAGCAGCGAGAATGCTTCATCACATCGTTCATACAAACTTTAGCACATTAATCAGAAGGATCCAGTCAGATTTGGAATCGTGACAGGATAGGATTGCCTTGGATGAGTCGCCATAAAGATATCCACACTTCCACTTATACTGTATACATTCTCAAGACACCTTTTGCCTGTTGAGATGTCTCATCTATGCCTGTCAATAAAACGCAAAAAAACAAACAAAAAACTGCTGGGCACATTTAAAGGAGATTCAACAGGGAAGGAAGTTTCCAAACATCAAAAGATACTTTCAAGCCTCTTAATTAAAGTACATGGTGAAATAGGGATAAACAGAATCAGCAAAATCTGCTGCTTCTTGGACATGACAATAACAGGTATCATTCGGCTGTGGGCTATATACTTACCCAATTACAAGAGCAACTCGAAATATGGGACAAAGTTGCAGTTAAAGAAAGCCTTACTACATTCATATCCCCGTTGACCTCCATACTACAGCACTCATAATTTGATCCAGCCCAAAAAGATTGTTATTTTGAAATCTGGACAGAGAGAGGCTGGACAAGAATAGGAGACATGTTTAAAGGAACAGAACTTGGATCTTTCTTCAACGTACAGTCTGTGTTCCAGAAGCAAAAAGGCAGCCGAATTAGGCATTCAGTCTTAACACCCCACAAGAAGACCAATGGCCAGCAGACCTCTCCCCATATTTGAACAATGGCTTTTATCAAGAGAAACCAATAAAAACTAACTTTAGATATCTATTGCTTACCCAACAAGCAGGGAAATTGAAAACTACAGGACACACACGTGGGAATTGGGCAGAAAGCCATGAGGGAAAAAATGGAGAGAGGTCTATATTAAGACATATATCACAGCATGGACAACCACTGCACAATAAATTCTCTAACAACTAATGATATACTGGTATCATATCTCACAGAAAAGATGGTAGTGGGATAGGCAGCATACAGGGAAATGCTGGTGATGTTGTAACTGTGATGGCACGTTAATCTGCATACAATGACAATGCTTCAATCTGCCACTGTACTGGAAGGTGATAGACGGTATGTTTCAAACTAACATTCCTAAACTCCCAGCACATGTACTTATAGATTGTGCGAACCCTCAAACATACCTATTACTTTACAAAATGGTAATATGATGTCCCTTAACTTATGTGTAGAAAAAACCTGAACAACTTTTCATTCTCCAGATACCCCAATGCCACAGGTAGCTCATTCAAGGGTTTAGAAGATAAAACAGTAAAAGAGCGGCCGCCACTGGTTTTCACACAACACCGAGGACAAAACAGAGGACATTTTAAAAATGTACAGCAGAACATTATAAACTATTATAAAATTGTGAAGCATAGCACTTCACAGAGAAGACACCCAAGGCCTGCAAACATTGCCTATAGTGGCAGCATGGGACACTATCCTAACAGATCTTTGCACATCCTGGCAAGAAAACACAAAAACAACCGAGACCCCTCCAGATCACAGACGAGACATAACACAGAACACAATACAACACTCCAACCATGAATGGTATACCCAACACGTGGGCAAACCATATCACTCAAGAAAGGATGATAAGGTGGCGCGGTTACTAGTGGTCGATTGGACAAATGTCACTAACGCACATACCTGTTCATCACTTCCCATACTCTATCCCTTAGTCCTCCCGTTACACGACACAAAGCCTTACATCACGCATGTAACACAAGTGTAACCTATTAGCAACTATACTGATTACATGATAATGTTCAATCTACATTTATATCCTGAAAATTGTCATGGGTACATGCTTTTTTAAGATGCTTGTTAAATATTACAATCAATAAACAAATAAAAAAAAGAAATGAAGCTGTAAAGACCCAGACTAAAAACAGGAGATGAAGTAGAAGAGTGTGGAAACCTGCAAATGGGTACCAATATCTTCATACATACAAGAATGTTGTCATTGTAGGTGAGGGAAAGGATTGAGGATACTGTTCTTAGGAAATACAAAGAACCTTGTTGGCTAGTGGATGTAGGCAAGAGTACGTGTTCAAGTAGCATCTTCAATAAAAACAAATGTAAACCATAATCATCAAGGCAGGAGCTTCAACTTGAAAATAATGCTTGCAATGATACAAGGTAATAAGCAAAAAAAACATACCCTTATTGTTTTGTTTACACGATAGCATCAATTGCTCTATATTTCGGAAATTCTCTTTAGGAACAAAAGCACTTTCTAATTTCCTTCTCAGTTTCTTTGGTAGTGGGGTGTCGAAGCTTGAGTCACTAAAATCAAAACGAGGATTAGCCTGTTAGTACAATTACACAGTACTTTATCACATTCGCCTTGCATTGTTAATCTAGGTTTAACGTGTTTCGTTTAAAAATGCCACTCGCAAAAGTATGCAATGGAACACATGCTAGGGCATTTATCCTTAAGTATTAATGCAAGGTCAAAATAAACTCCTTTAATTAACCAAAATGAGAAGTCACTGCTTCCCTTCCTGCTAAATGTACCAAGCCATGCCATGAGGAAATGAGTTCAACTCAACTAACCTAGTTATTATGTTGAGATCTGTAGAGCCTTTCAGTTCGGAACCTTCTGCTCACCCTTAGGTTTTATCTGTTTCAGCATCATGCATATACTCCTCACAGTTCTTTTCGACCAAAGGAGGTGAGATTAATTCTAGATCCTTTGTCAGATTAAGTGTGAACCAAGGGCCTTAGAAAGATGAACACTGAGAATTGAGTAGGATCCTTCGCTAATGTAAATTAGCTGATAAAGTAGTAATCCGTTCAATCAAAAACTTTGAAATTTATTATTGCTAGTCTATTTTTGCTTGCCTGATGAAAAGCCCGCAAATCGTCGTTTGAAACTGCAGACTACACGTCCTTTGAGAATTGTCACACATAGACAGATCATTGGTAATACAATGAAATCACACTTGAAGAAAGTCTTTAAGGTACGGAGAAGAATTATAGTATATGATTTACTCTAACAACAGCAATTACAAAACATGCTAATTTTAGCAAGAATATTGCTAATGTGCTCAAACTTAGTATGTGCCCTACCCACCAGAAAGATATTAAACATAAATGAAGTGCACAGTTGCACTATATTATGAGAAAGAAGGCAGCCCGTAAAAGGTCTTTCATAACCATGCGTAGCTAAGGATTGTAAACCTCAAACTGGATTCCAAAGGATATGAAGCATTCAACATGTGATGAAGAAACCGGCTGAAATGAGACAGCATTTGGTGTTAGCCCAGCCGAATGTGGCCTGCAAAAGAAATATAGAGGCAGCTCTACCACCGGTTATTTAATTATTCCAATATTCTTGTTGCGAACAGCAGATAGAACAAAAGGAAACATCAAAAAGATAAAAAATAACCCGGGTTAGAGCAGGGCTGTATTTCACAATATCAAGTGCCAAAATATTGACCTGCAACAATTCAGACTGCAGAATATTGACTATCAATATATTGTCAAGATAAGTGTTCATAGGTAAGTGAGATTTTACTATTCTTAACTCCACTTCTATGTTACTTGAAGATATATCTTGTCAAGCACTCCCAGAGCTGATAAAGGAATTAATGACTGGTTAGTTGAGCTCCTTATGACGGGTGAGGATAGATCCCAGCTGAACCTGCCTCTTCTTGCATACAAATACCCTTCCATATGTGACACCAAGAGGACCATGACATGAGAGAAGCCGTGTTGTCACATGTCTCCTATTTGTAGATAATGCCTCCTGATAAAGATAGGGTTGTCAGTGGTATTGGTTATTATCATCACTACCTTGGAAGTGGAAAAAGGGAGTAGGGTTAGTGAGGCCCAATTAAATTCCCTTTTTAACACCTTTGTTGATAGAATTATGCCGTAGGACAACTATGGCCTATGTCGCAACAGAGACTCTATCCCCAGTCAGACTCTGACCACAACCTTGAGGTCATGGCAGACAGAAGGGGCAATCTGCTAACAAGTTGGGGCAGTGGCACACTGTCTGCATATTGGAAGATGACAGGAGTGAAATGGGATGATTTAACTAGCTATTCAGAAGCTGGTCCTGCACTTTGCTAGTAGGCCATGCAAGGGTCTCTTGTGTAGCTTGGCACAAAGGACGACTCCAATGCATAATGCATGAAGTCCTAGAAACCATTTAAACTACCAGAATGTTTTAAATTATGTTGTGGTGTGGGAGACGTACGGAAAACTTGAGGGGGTGTGGTGAAGAACATATCCTAGTTGGGATCATAACTTTGATTGCTAACAGAGACATTGCCAGGCTTTGGAACTCTGTATCCCCCCCCCCTGTACTCCCACCCTGGCTTAGTGGTGTTTGGCAATTTACTGTTGTGGGAAGCTTGAGGATCCTACATGGAAAGGGGATGCTATCAGAAACATGAGACGGTTTGGAGGACTTACTATGGTTTGGGATAATATTTATAAGAGTTTATGATATATGTCTTGTTGTGTTTCGATCTAGATTCCGTATATAGATTTCCCGATTTATGCCCTTATATAGGTACAATTCACATTGCCCTTATTTAGGTAGAGAAATCCGGCCCTTATTTAGGCATTCTCCATGCTAAGCAAATAAAGCCATGGCCACCTACATCCGTTCATCTACGTCACAACGAGTTCTTGGAAAACCAGACTCTTAAGCCTTTAGGACTTCCCCTTGCTTGGATATTGATTTCTCCAAGAACTAATTTACTATGCATGAACATCTATTCCTTAGGGGTTCATTCATGACGTTCTTTTGCCCTACTTTCACGTCAATACTGGCACTCCTAAACACCTTCAAGGTATAAATATACCTTCACTTGCCATGGCAAACTATGGTTCAGTCCACGGTTACTTGCACGACGCGGTTCGCCACGGCAAGTTCGGAAGGAAGTTGAGTCCCCCAACTGACGCACTGACCAGACCCTGCCATCCTCCTTGCAGAGAATCCAACTCCAGTGTTTCTGACTCCCCTTGTGGGGTGTTAGAGAGCGAGACCGGGAAAGAGATTCAAACCTCACTCATTCTAAGGTATGGAGCAGACTAGAGCCTAGAGGGACTCTTGGCAACTCTGGCAAAAACTAAAACTATAGATAGCTATACTTTAGTTTACAACACCTACTTCTTCCATCGTACTGCACTTAGGTTAGGTACACTGGGGTAGGATTATTTTAGAAGCACCAGATGAGTATTTTAGCCTGTGTTATTTATGTATTTATTTTTATGAATATATGTCATAGCTACAGACCATGCTATTGCAGTATTATTTAATCCTACTGCTTTTTATTGAAACGCCCGTCTACCTATTTCTGTGTAACTCTGTAGAAAAGAAGCATGCATGATCGACCGAGTGAAACGGTTATCTATTGTTTCCACGATTCTGAAACTGTTCTGATTCTAAGGGAAACAAAGTTGTCATGTTTATGCGGTTGTCAGAAACGAATCCCTTCCTGTTTATTCAAGAAGTTTCTAGTGACCTCTGAGTTAGCTGGCACACACAAGTAATTAAGTTTAATGTACTCGATAGAGACATACTGACCTCAGTCCTATGTCAAATCTATAGTGTATATTATTCCAATGCACAGAGCCTATCAGGGATATAGGAACTACACTACAGTCTTCGATGGTCAAAACGTATACTGTGTTTTCACTGTGTGTGTTCATATGGTTTATTTAAAAAAAATACCATTTAGTTATTAACAAACCTATGGTGTGCCACAGGACCAGACTGTCCCCTAGATGGATGGTATTATTTCTGTAACAAGTTCCTTTTCCAGGCCTGTGCCAAAAATAGTCTAGATGCATTGAGCCCTGAATAGAGCAGGATAAGATGATGGAGAGTGTACTATGAACACAAAACTGCAAGCGATTCTAAAAAGTAGATCAAATTATTTGCAATGAAAGTTTTTACGAAATCCTAAACCAGTCATCCAGATTTGATTAGCAGTGGACCTCCTTCAGCCTAAAAAATGATGATACAGGAGTGGGAAACTTAAGATAGATGGGCGGAGTAACATTTTGTATTTGTAGAGATAATTCTACATTATGAGCTTGAAAAGCCATCAGTAAGCTTTCTGCATGGGAACATGAAAGTATGAGCACAACCAGTCATAGGCCTGCACAGATCCCAGCAACTGAGCCAGCGCTATCACACTGAACTCTTGGACTGTAAAAAGAAGTTGCGATTGTGCAAGTCCTAATTATGGTACAGCCCGCCTGGGCCCTAAGTACCACCTTGTGCTGGCAAAACAGTGTAAGTCTAGTCAGCAGATAAAGACAAAAGCTTTTCTTCGTTTGCAAGATACGGAGAATACAGATGGAGAAGCCCGAAAAAAGACGTTTGAAGGAAAAGCCTCAAGGTTTGTATTCTATTAGGTGCTACATGCAACTAAAGAGAACTTGCATCAGAAAACCTGCATGGGTAAATAAGAAGTTAAACCCAGTTTATGAGCTCCTGCTTGTATCAGGAGCTGTTAACATCTGAATTGGGACTAATGAGCGAGTTCCTGGTTTCCCTGATGATGAACATCTCTAATGCTCATATCTCTCCTGGCCCTGCTCTTGGGACTGCTATTCTGGTAAGCCAAGTTCTGCTATGACTGAGCAGTGGAGACTGTAGCACCCGTATTTCTAACTGCTGTCTCATGTTTATTTTCCCCTTGCCTTGGAGAGTTTTCTCAGAGTTTTATGGGATGTTTATCTCCTGCCTACATTACTACTCAGTACCCGTCTCTTCTTCCTCCCATTATGGCTGTGAAGCACGGTGAGGCAACCTTTCACCAATGTACTGAATGTTAGGGACTGATTTAGGTCTTGAAGGACAGGTTAATCCATCACGGTGGAGAAGTGTGGCTCAATGGTTAGAGCGGCAGACCCTGATGCAGAGGGGTTCACTTCCCCGCCTCGGCGGGTCTTGGGCTCAAAATTCCACGGACCTGATAATTCTCGCCTCGGTGCCTATTCCAATCATGGAGTCCCACTCTGCAACTCTGGGCAATAGCTTGCTTAATCTCCACAACGGCCCCCACAACGCTAAGGATGCCTGGCCTCCACCTTGGGGGTGCCCAGGAGTGGACACCTCACAGGGAAAGCCAGGATGGGTTCCACAGCGGTATTCGAACAAGCGCCTTGAGACCCTTGCGGGTGAGTAGTGCGCTATACAAGTATCAATTTACAATTTTTACAATGGTGATGAATATCCCGTCCGCCGAAATATAAATCCTATAGGATATAATGGGATTTATATTTCGCCGGGCGGGATATCCGTCACTGTTGTGACGGAGTAATCCATCCGCAGCGATCTAAATCAATATGTTCTACAAATAGGTTCCGTTGGGTAGAAACAATTATTTCTTTAGTGCATCAATGCTTAAGTGTAACAACAATATTTCCCTTTAGACTTAAACTAGGTTTGTACACACCACAAAGATTCTTCAAATTATACAAATATTTCTTTTATATGTTTCAATTAATTGAAAAGGTTGTCAGGCAAGACCTAACATACGGTAACATGAGCACAACAACCAAATAATTAGTGACTGATGAACCAAATGGTGATCCAACGTAATAAAGTAACAAACAATAAAAAACCTTTTATACATAACAGTACAAATACAAAAATCTCTGTCCTATTTTGAATTTCATCAGTAACCTGCAATGTCAGTTAGCTATGGTTACAGTGACTCGGGAGGACATAAGTAGGTTATGCGTCGACGTTTCGACCCTTGTGTCTGTGTTAATGAAGAGACATCACATAGGGTTTTATTAAGGACAAAATAAAACATGCTGTGACAGCCTAGATACAAAGGGAGTATTTTGTTAGGGGCGTGTGCACAAAATAAGTAACTTTGTGTTTTAAAAGGAGCTGTTTTGGGCAAAAGGGCATTCATCAAAGTATTGGGGGGGAAAAACTCCTCCAGTCTTGGATGGAGAAAAAGGTAAAAGCATTTGTCCAAATCTGGATGGTAGTCAACCATTAGGGATAGTCAAGTCCTCTGCAAACAAAAATTGTAAGACTGACTTAGGATATCTTAATTAATAAACGGGGCTAAACTAGGACCGGGCCAACAAGGCCGGGGGAGAGGACGAGGCAACCGCCCACCACCTCAATGGCAAACATTTTCCCCGCGACATACGCGGAGCAGAGGGAGGAAGCCACTCTGAAGAGCATTGTGGTCAATTTATCTGACCACCCACTAACTATGAACGAGGAGAAAGTGCTCAACAAGGGATTGGGATTTGTCCCCACCCCCTCACACGACGCCTTTAGGTGTCGGATTGAATTTCACGAGACCATGAGAAAAATCAAATTGAAGAAATATTTTGCAAAACAACCCTTTGAGGAGAACAAAGGTTTCAATACGAACTTGAGGAAACCCTCTACTTTCTGCAATAAGAACAGGGGTACTCCGTATTATGTTTGTGGTCAAGAGGTGGGAGTAACAAGTAGTACAAAGACACAGAAAAAACCTCTTATGACCTGAATATCATTCAGGTCATAAGAGGTTTTTTCTGTGTCTTTGTACAACCCTCTACTTTCTGTCCACCCACGGGCGCTGTGGGGCCGGAAGTGGCCGTATTTGAGGCGAAGGTCTTGGAAGATATCGGAAAGATCGAAAATAACAACAAAAATAATGGCTTTAAGAACATGACCAAAGGAGATTGGGAAGCTGTGAAGTCACTTCAAAACAACAGTAACATCACAATAAAGAGCGCCGACAAAGGCGGCGCAGTTGTCATATTAAACACCTGTGACTATGAAGCTGAGGTTCACCGCTTACTAAATGAGAGAGCTAACTATCAACCCTTGAAGAAAGACCCCACTCCTGAACTACTGGTAATCGTAACGGAGTTAATTGGCAACGCAAAAGAGAAGAAATGGATCAGTGCTAAGGAGGCGGAGTTCCTTATTAACAACAATCCGAGGACCCCAGCCTTCTACATTCTTCCAAAAATACACAAGCCGGCCCGGCCACCGCCGGGTCGGCCAATTGTATCAGGAATTCAATCAATATTGGAACCACTATCACAGTTCGCTGATTACTATCTTCACGAATCTGTGATCACACAGAAATCGTTTGTCAAACACACTATGGACATTTTGAATGTCCTGGGGGAAATGACATTTGACCCCATGACGGAGTATATAGTGACTATCGACATCGAGTCACTTTACTCATGTATCCCTCAGGATGCCGCGCTGGTGGCAGCAGCGCGGGCATTAGCCTCTCAGGAGTGGTTTTATGATGCCCCCCAGAGCTTCGTGCTGCAATGTGTTGAACTAGCACTTACAAGAAACTTCTTCAGCTATAAGGATGACCTGTTTCTTCGAGTTACAGGTACATCCATGGGCGCAACCATGGCACCGAGTCTGGCCTGCATCTATGTAGGCCAGTTTGAAGAGCACATCATCAACTCTGACATCAATCCCTTTAAAGGCCATTTGCGCCTTTGGAGGAGATATATTGATGATGTGCTCTGCATCTGGTCAGGAGAAGAAACATCTCTCCTGCAGTTCTTGAACTGGCTGAATACGCAAGATCGGAGTTTGCGTTTTACCTGGTCATACAGCAAAAACGAAGCAGTCTATCTCGATCTCGATATTGAGGCATTAGAAGGGGGGTTCCAAACAAGTGTACACCAAAAGCCCACGGACAGAAACTCACTGCTCTCCTATCAGTCATATTACCCCAGAGCCTTAAGAGATAATCTGCCCGTGGGGCAATTCCTACGCTATCGGAGGAACTGTTCCTCAACCGAAATGTATAAAGAACAAGCGGAAGGACTCAGCGCGAAGTTGGAAGCTAGGAACTATCCTCGGAGAGTCATTAAACAAGCTAAGAAAAGGGCTCTGAACACCCCCAGAAGTGTGTTACTCGAGACTCGCACCAAAGAGAAAGAGGAATGTATCCCGGTGATAATGACTTATGACCCCATGGCGACAAAGATTCGCCAATCAATCAGAAAACATTGGACACTATTATCCAACAAGGACTATAAGATGCCACCCCCACGCTTCGCGTTTCGGAGAGCTGGTAACTTAAAGGACAAATTGGTTCATACCAGGGTAAGAACCAGTCTAGATCCAAAACCTGATACCATTCCCAATGGGCATTTTCCTTGTGGAAATTGTTCGGTGTGTCCTCTAACTTGCAAAACATCATCAGTGACTCTCCAATCAGGAAAGAACTGGACCCTTGAACAGTTTAGTAACTGTAACACTGCCAATGTAGTGTACAGATTGAAATGTGAATGCGGTCTGGAATGCATCGGACTCACCACTCGTAAAATAAAACTCCGCATACAGGAACACTAAGCACCATCAGAAGCGGAAAACTGACTACTAAGCTGGTACAACATTGCCATCGCAACAGACATACATTCACCTGGGTTGTCTTGGAGAGAGTGACAGGGGATGCCCAAATGGTAGAGAGACGTCTGATCACAAAATAAGCCAGATGGATTTTTCAGGAGAAGAGCGAGCAGAGGGGATTGAACGAACTTCTGGAGTGGAATAAACTACGTTAGATGTTCCTTCGCGAATGTATCTACTGACTGATGGGAACATAGGGATTGGGACATTACATGCTGGTACCTCTGAAAACCTTGGTAGTGAAAACTTGTAAGTGATAAGAGAGCACATACATAACACTAGAGCTTGCCACTTAGGATTCCAGATAAACATCATATTAGGTAGAGGGATATACCACGATTATTGTCTTTATTAGAACACAATGGCAAGGACATTTTCCCACTATCTTAGTTAGAACCTATATGAATAAAGGTGCCTTATGAAATTGTAGGCATTGATACCATATTGGTATCAACAAAAAAGCCCCCTAAATCAACAATCTATATCCATTTTTCGAGTATAATATGTGAATAAGTGGTCTGGACAATAACGTTCTAAAAATTACAAACCGGATTTGCTGGTTGTATCTAATTAGGTGCCGCATTGCAACACGCAATTTGGAAGACACTAAATAGAATGAGGCAACAACATAGGCTAGACTTGCACGGCCCACTTAGTACTTGCCAGCTCGCCACATATTGAATGACATGATAAGATGACAGCAGAATAGATAGCTGATTTATAGGTTAAGGTGTTACACAATTAATGATGTCTCACGGAGGTGTGGACATCAATACAATAAACAAGGTCGCAATTGATATGCACTTTTCAGATACAAGTGATGGGCTGAGATTGTCATTTACAATAAAGTTATGATAGCGAGATCCTGCGAGGATTTGTCGCTCTACACATACGAATCTCTGTTTACAATGTGTTTAAGACCAATCCAAGATGGCGGCCATGCACGCGAGACGTACGCAGCCAATCAGATGCTGTGCAAAACGGCGCGTCACACGCTATAGGTACCGGCAGGGAAGAGCCTCGGTGTTCCAGGGCTGATTGAGCGCCGGACTTCTCTTCACTAGCGGTAACTTTTTAAATGGGATAGGAAGGAGCCTACGAGCATAAATGACGAAAACCACAGGTATAAGACGATATTTTTAATATTTCCTGGTTGATTGTTAATGCAGTAACAAGAACGGAGGGAGACTTAACAAAGCTTACCATTGGGAGCTGTGATCCTGTTCAAATTCCTCTCGGCTGGTATGAGAGGCTAGGATTATTGAAGGGTAAATATTAACACTTTGCAGCATGATGGTGTATGCGACGCATATAAGCACTTTTGACTTGACTAAGGCATCAAAGTGGGATAACCTCGATTCTGTTTATTGTTTATGTCTTGCTACAGTGCGCAAAGCCCAGTGTCCTTTGCAGTGGCATTGAAAGGTATATGCCCTGAGGAAATTGCCTGATACAAACCAAGGCAATGAAACATGTCGGCTGTGAGTAGGTTGTGAATCGATTGGTAGTATTCACAACCTCCCCTTTTTTAACTCTATATATGTTTTGTATGCAACAAATAGGAACTAAATTAAAGGAACTAGTCCTAGTTGCAGAATAGAATATGTGTTATGTGTTAAATGTTGTACGTTGAGTCACATATAATTTTTGTTCACTGCATCACGCACAATCTTTTCTTTGGGTTTAGGACACGTTTCCGTTATAGCTTGATGGTACCAATGATGATAACAGGGCCATCCTGGTGAGTACCAGCCAGGGGTCCCATTGGTGTTGCGCCCGTGATGTGCCATCTCACTTTCTCACCTTTTTTCTATGTTACACTAGGTGAATGTGGGCTTTGTAAATGTTTGTTAAGTCTATCAGAGTTGGGCTATTTTAATAGTGGCAGCAGACTGAGGCATTCCCTACCCCAAATTCATTGCAAGAGGGGAGGTATGTTGTAATTTTGGTGCAACTTGTGATGCCGCAGATTTCTTGACAATATTGTTTCTGCCTTGAGCACTAGGACATCATTATTGTTGTGACTTAATGAGTGGAGGGCGTCCTAGTTCTTGTGTTTCCCTCTGTGCTCCTTCTTTTAGTCCGTTAAACTAGGAGAACCTGGATAATGAACTCACCAGTAATGTTACTTCGTCGGGAATTGATCCTGACTCAAATAATATTAAATAAATAGAATGAGGTCCATCAGGGCACTTAACTGGCAAGGCACGAAAGTTGAGCACTTAATTTCCAAAAATGTAGACTCCCATTTTGTGGCAAAACCTGCTGTATGAATGCACACTGTTAGGGCCACATCTAATGCAGATGTAAATGTCTTGAGGATAGTGTAATAAAAAATTATTGCCCGACAAAATAATTTACGTTGTCGGAATTTAGCTATACTCCAGGCAAGGACTCCAACCAGATAGAAAGCCAATGGAAAACCGTGCCTTGTAGACGTTTGCTGTATCTAGCACATAAATGAGAACTGTTAAAACCCCTCATGGATGTGGCAAAAGTATGAAGGTAATAGCAAAGCAACACGTTTGCCTACCCGAACAGGCTGTTCCACTCAATTTGTCCAGATAAATGACTCAAATCACTTTTAAAGCCGATAATCCAGAAACCATGGTCTAGTAACTATGGCTGAATCTAGCATGAAAGCGAAAATTATTAAGGCCCCTCATGAAAAATAGTAAAAGTATCAAAGAATAGGCAAAAGTGTCAAGCGTGCTTACCCAAACAGTCCATAGCAATGAATGCGATTGGGTGTTAGTAAGGACCGCGCTCTCGATTAAAGCGGTGTTGTACGCTGGAGAGCGTCGTGCCAACGTGTATCACGTCTCACGTGACTCGGCAATCAATCATGTGTTGCGCGGGGTGCGGGCCGCGAGAGACTAGAACGGGCCAGGTAGAAGCGTGTCACTTTCATGGATAATTTTCTGATAACAAGAATTATGAAGTAAGAATGTTCGATGAATGGTAAAAATATATGTCGACCAACACATAAAAACAGTCCAATTGGCCCAAAGGATCATTCCTATTAAACAAAGGGGCAACCTAAATCCAAAAGGATTATGTATGATAACATTTGAAATCAAGCAAAATGCAATATTAGCCAGGGAGAATGCATTCCAAAAATTTGCAAAAAAGCCTCATTTTGATGCCCATCACTGCATTAAGCCACCCGATGTATAACAATACATCATAGATTAAACCCCTCAAACAACATAAAGATGGTGAAGTTCATTGCAATAAAACATCCATGTATGAAAATGTAACATCAATTTAAATCCTTGTACCCGTAATACCACGGTCAGGTATGGTAACCAACATAAAAACCCTCAATTACATACAGGAGCGAAAAGCGGTATATCTTGATTCTCCAACTTTAGGAACGTCGAAGCATCATCATTGTTTTTTTTAAATGAAATGCTTTCCTCCACCTGGAGGTTTGACCACTGGTATTAACAGTAGTGACCAGGAATTGGGTAGAGGAAGTGAAGTGAAAAAAGGTAAAAGTGAGTTAAAATTGCTTTGCTCTTCTTCCTAAACAAACTTTATTCGGAAGAAGTGGTGGCCAGGTTAAAAACAAGTTGGGGCTTCTATAGAAATGTTACTGTTCTATAGCACCGTGCAATTCTAGAGAAGGTTAAACGGTCGACATGTTTCAGTCCTGTATTTTTGCCCAGGAGGGGTCGGAGGGCCTCCTTCAGGGCATCTGGATGCCAGACGGAACTTGTCCTTTAAGTAGACATTTTTCCCCGTTGTCCCCCTCATTCAGCCACGGGGAAGCATTCTGCAGGTGCGCCCCATAGTAATATAAGTCCAGCCTGGGGGCTTCCAACCTCCCCTGTTCCTACTGCCTAAGTAAGACATGCAAGGTCACCCTGCTGCGCCGACCAGCCCAGAATAGGGACACCAGCACAGAGTTCAGCTGCCTGAACACACTCATAGGGATACTGCACAGTGAATTCTGGCGCACATGCAGGCAAAGTGGAAGAACAACCATCCTGGACACCACCACAATTCCCATAAGGGAGAGTGGCAGGGTGTTCCAGAAGGCCACTGGATTCAACCTCCCTGGTCACGCTCAGGTGTAGCGATTGTGATTCCACGAGTGCCACCTGTATGCCCAGATATCGGAAGGGTCCACTCTCCCAACAAAATCCAAGCCTCGGAGGCTCTCCGGAGGCAGCGCGTACAGACCTGCTAATATAAAGATCAGAGACTTGCGACTGTTGAGGCACAAACCATAGCAGTTGGCAAACTCATCGAAAAGCTGCAACAGACTAGGGACCACTACTTGTGGGGATGCAATAGAATAAAGCATCATCAGCATACAGTGATATTAAATAGGATCTCTTCCTTATTGAGTATTCCCCAATGCTCAAGCTCCCGTCGGGCCCATATCACCTTGGGCTCGATGGTCCAAGGGAACAGCAACAACGACAGGGAGCAGCACTGCTGCGTTTCTCATACCAACGTCAATTTCTCTGACCGGCTTTGGCCCACTCGAGCCTGAACACACTGCTCCGTATAGACAAGCTTGAAAAATCGGCAAAAAAGCAGACTGAAACCAGACGCCCTCAGGACCTCCTGAAGATAGCCCCAGTCCGCAGTGTCAAATGCCTTCTCTAGATAGATGGATGGTGAGCTAATAGTTAGCGTTGACTTCAAGACCATATTGATGACCCAGGAGGTGAGCTTTCCTAGAAAGTTCTGGTTTCACTAAAAGCTTTTGAAGTAAAGATGATGATCTTGCAACTCGGAAGGTAAATTCAGAGACATCTAAACTTTTAGCCTTTCCAGATCTTGAGTGAGCTGGATGCTGTAAACTGAGCTGAATGTAAAGTCCAGATCAAGAATGTTAAATATGTCATTATAGGAATGGTGATGGTGGTTTCACGCAGAAATTCCATACAGAGTCACTTGACGTGGCTGACTGGTGGGGAAGGTCTATGTCTGGCCATCTCATCTGAAATAAATGCATTCAATCATAGAAATGGACGCTTAGGGAGTTAATTGCTACAACATTTTGGTCATGATTTTTCAGCTCAGCCTGTGTGACAGATCCTTGTTAACTGTGTTCAGTGTGCTCTGCCCCTCCATGACGCATATTTAAAGGGATTTTTTCCCGATTGCTGCGCCCATAACCCTAGTTGCTCACAAAGCGCTCAACACGATTGCTAATTACGTGCTGCCATAAGTGCGGACGAGCCTGAGACCTAGTCAAATCAATATGAAACACGCATTGGCACTACTAATGAAGACGGGAAAAGAAATTAAACAGAACATTAGTATGCTCTAATTCAACACACAAACTTTATATTGTGTACTTGCCACAAAAGAAGCACAGCATTCCCCAAACCGTACATGGACGTTCGCTTATCCCCAGGAACAGTGTAAAAACTGAAGAAGGACTATTTGAAGCAGCAGTGGCATAGAAATGGTGAGAAGACAGCGATTTGGGTACTAGGGGAGCACAAATAAAAAAAAACCTCAAGATTATTACCTGGATAAGGAGTGACATAGGAACTATGAAAGAATTGCTATTTAGATAGTAAAGGGGCACAAACCTAAAGGAAAGGAACAAACATAAGACTGTATTCTTGGATTCCATATCTTGTGTACTGTGCTGATGGATCCAACAATGTCCTTAGGCATAATTCCACCACCAATGTTTTTGATAAACACAGGGTCTCCACCAATTGAATGGAATGAATGGATTGATATTTTGAGAACTACTTAGAAGCATTGGATGGTCATGATTTTCGACCAGTGAGGAAAAGAGCACTAGGCAAAAAGGGGCAGCATGTTTTTAAGTACATACCTACTGCCAAAAATCAGGACGGCAGTGCAATCAAGGATGAGGATAAGGAAGCAAAATTGAGATTGGAAAAGAGATTTGCCAAAGACACAAATGTGATGATGAGCAGGTTCAAATTTTAAACGCAACTACAAAAAAGTGGAGAAACTGTAAATGAGTCTGTGTCCAGATTAAGAGAGCCATCAATGAAATGTCAGTAAGGTGGAATGACCGATAAATTGATTCACGACCAACTGATAGTACAGTGCACAAGCAAAAAAAATGCAGGAGAGATTATGGGCAGCAAAAAATCCAACACTAAAAGATACAACTGAAATATCTATGGTTGTAGAACAATCGAAATTCTGTAAGAAGAAAATGAAGAAGAGGGAGAGTAGTAGTGGTGATGTTACGTTTGTGAAGAATGAAGCAACGGAAGTGCCTTCAGCCGCAAATCGCAATCCTTTAAACAAGACATCAATCCGTCACAAGTCAATACCAGAACATGTTTGAGGTGGGGAAGTAGTTTTCACAATATATTTTAAAGGGTGTTTTGCGGTAGGGAAGGACCGCAGGAAGTGTGGTTGCAAAGGAAATTTTGCACAGATGTGCAAAGGATATCCCACACCTAAAGTAGCAATAGTCCAAGAGGAGTGTGGAGGTAGCGGCAGTGGATTGTATGAGAGAGAAGAAAGGATTCTATGTAATGATGATTCAGATACATACTCAGGAAGACTGGGCAGACCAAAAGCAGACTTCAGAGTCAAAGGGAAAGCTGTTCAACTTATGGCTGACTCAGGTTCACTATACACGATAATACCTAAAAGCAGGTTTATGGGTGCGTGGCCAAATTTATGCCTGCTACCCAAGGACATAAACCATGGAGGGTGAAACAAAATTGACATATTAGGCCACATGATGACTAAAATAGAGTTTAAGGCCAGATCTGTAGAAGGAAAAGTGTATGTGGCATAATCAGGACCTCCAATTTCAGGGTGGCAGCACCAATACGATCTCCATATTATCATTACCTGAGGGCACCAACCAGGTTATGGTTCTGGAAGACATTTCAATTAAGGAAATGATTAAGGGGGTGAAATTGGTCTTTTTCAGAAAGGATGGGTAAATTAAAAGGATTGTATTAAAGAAAGATGCAAGACCTGTACAGCATACACTAAGGAGAGTACCGGTTGTGGTGCGGAAGGAGGTCAAAAAAATGATGGAGGACATGGTGGAGTGAAGGAATTACTGAACCGGTCGAGAGCTCAGAGTGGGGTTCACCTGTGGTCATTAGAAAAAAGGCAGACAGCAGCTTCAGGTTTTACGGTGAAGTGCACAGCATCAATCGGAATATTATAACGACAATTCTCCTCTGCCAAATATTAACAAATTGGTGTTGTTGCTTAAGGGAGGATGTTTTTACAGCAAACTTGTTCTGAAGAACGCATACCATCAGATCAAGTTACACAAAGACTTGAAAAAACTCACAGCCTTCATAACCATGGAAGGCATCTTTCAGTTCAAAAGGATGCCTTTCAGATTATCGTTGGCTACGAACATTTTTCAAAAATGATGGCAGAAGTCTTTAAAGGTCTGGGCAACGTTATATTTTTCCAAGATGATATATTGGTGTTTGTTGAGTCTATAGAAAGCCACAATATCACACTTAAACAAGTTTTGGACAGACTTATTGTAGTGGGTTTAAGGCTCAAAAGACAGAAATGTAAATTGCTTGTGGAAGAAATTGAGAATTTATGGTACCGAAGAAGGTGCAAGGCCAACAAATAATTTGTTTAGAGCCAACAATTCCCGGTCAATAAGAATCAACTGAGGTCCTTTCTGGGCTTCATAAAGTATTATTCCAATTTCATACAAAATGTTGTAGGTAAAACAGAGAACTTGAGGTAGCTCTTGAGGAAAATATGTAATTTTGTGTGGGCGGAGAAACAGCAAACTGTGTTTGCAGGTATTATGGATGAAATGTGCAGAGATAATGTACTGCCTCCTTTTGACACAAGGCATAAAGTTATCATTAAGGTGGATGCAAGTGCGGTGGGAGTAGGAGCGGTATCGACCCAAACACAAGCGGGTGGAGAATTTATTTCAAAATTTGCGTCAAGGTCTCTCACCCTCAGTGATAGAAACTACTCAGTCACTTAAAGGGAGGCACTGGCTGAAGCTTGAGGAATGGAGTATTTTCGCACATACATTTGAAGTATTCCAGTGACTCTAGGCACAGGCCACAAACCATTGATCAAAGTACTTTTGCCAGGCGGGGCAGGAAGGTTCAGCGAGGTTGGCAAGGTTGGCATCCTGGCTCCAGGAGTACTCGTATTCAGTGGAACATATTCAAGGATAGCGCAACATTCAAGCAGATTGCTTTTCGCGCCTACTTGTAGAGTGGCAAATGGTGGATAAAGAAAATGTTGAGAGATGGGAAAAAGAGGGGGAGAGCATTGATGATGTATTTGAGTGCGCTTAAGATGAAATATCAAGAGAAGACTGGCATCAATGGATGGTAGGTAGAGAATAGTAATTTAAGAGAAGTGGTATTAATGATTAAGAATGAAAGACGGTAGTCTGAGGATGCCGATCGGCTGAGGGAGCAGGCCGTTACCACTCCCCCTCAATTCCTCTGACGTCAGAAGCCGCCAGCAGCGAGGAGCTGCCACCGAGATTTCTCTGAGTTTTGGAGTCCTGGTGTGCGGCTTCTTCAGTCCGCAGATTGGCGCTACATTCTCCTTTGCAAAAGAGTTTATATTTCCAAATCTCTTCATTTCTTTTGGTGTCCGTTTTTGAAATAATTCACAGTGCACCTTTCAAGAAAAAAAAGTCTGCTCTGAGGGTCCCGAGACAGCGTGCCGGCGGACGGATTACAGCCAGCTGCGCATTTTGTTTTTTTCTCTAACAGTGGAGGGCTGCCGGAGAGCATCATCAGAAGTCCCAGGTTTCTCACCAAGAGTGGGTAAGTGTCTTTTCTCTTGCTCACTTGTCTTGGTTGAGGGTCGCTGGGAAGATCCCATTTAACTGATATTTAACTGACTCCAAGTTCTGGGCAGCATTTTTACCAGCTACCGGCAGAGGGGTACTGTAAAGAAGACATTATGAGAAAGCTAGCCAAAGGGGCAAAAGCAACAACCCCGGTCGCATCACCGACTCTAGCACAAAAAGTTAAAAAGCGTGCAGCTCAGGCCACGGCTCGGTTGAACCTTGCAGCCACATTTCAACAGGATCTTCCTCTTTCATCGGAGCTTGTGGGGGTGGCAAGTGCTGATCGGGCCCTACAGGACCAGCTTGAGGCTGAGATGGTGGATTTAGATTCCCCCATTAGCCCTAGTGAGATGGCTTCCCCAAGGGCGGATTTACCGATCTCTGTCACTTCCACTAAAGAGACTTTGTCCTCCGTAAAGGCAGCGGGCGAAAATCTCGAGGCCAAAAAAGACCCTATTTTTATCAAAGCCAAACAGGACGGACCTTTAATTGGAGCAGATGCAATGCAGGAGACAGAAGGGGACGACCTTTCAGTAGCAGATAACTTGCTGGTTGCCGGCCCAGAAGCTTTAGTCTCCAAGCCTGGTAGTCAATTGTCTCTTCTCTTAAATCCATCAGTTGAGGAAGAGCCCATGCATCTTTCAATGCCGGGTGTCTCAGATGTGTCTATGGCGACCTCATCAGTGGTCCTTGATTTGACGGGTCCAGAGGGGTCCCTGGCTGAGGATAGGTCAAACGTTATTCAGATGAATCCCGCGCAAGGTGGCAGCTACTTTTCTATGCAATGGGATGCTAAGAGCCTACTTAATTTAATTCTGGAAGAAATTCGGGACCTAAAAGCCTCCCAATCTACTGAGATCGCTGCAATAAATGCTCGCTTGACGAAGATCGAGGAATCCATGGTGCAGGTCCCGGCACGGCTCCTGGAGGCCAAAACTTGCATCTCCCAATTGGAGGATCAAATGTCATCTCTAAATTGTAAGGTGACTACCTTCAAGTCCCGGAGAGCTTCACTAGAAATGAAGCAGGAGGAATTGAAGAACCATTCCAGACGTTCAAATCTTTTAATCCTGGGCATTTCGGAGGGTGTGGAGGGCCAGCAGATGCTACAATGGATTGACTCTTTCATAAAGAAAAATTTCCTTCCAGAATTCAAGGGGGATCTGACAATAATGAGAGCTCATCGGGTCCCCGCACATCTCCCTGCTAATGCAAAGTTCCCCCGGACGATTCTGGCAAACTTTGGTGATTTCAGGGTCAAGGAGCAGATCGTGTCTAGAGCAATCAGGCAAAGGCAGTTTTCTTCGGCAGAAGTGCCAGTATGTCGTATTTTTTCAGACATGTCAACCTCCGCTGCAAAAAGGCGGAAAGAATTTGTAAAAATGCTTCAGTTGTTTAAAGCTCAAGGGGCACAAGCCATGATAGCTCAGCAGAGTAAGCTCAAAGTGTTAGTTAAGGGCCAATTTCGGTTGATAAACCCTAGTGGCTTGAAGCAAGTATTTGGTTGACCTGCTGGGGGGGTATGTATTTTTGGGTTGGGGATGGGTTATTCATCCCTTGAGGATTGTATCACTATATAATTCTTTCCACAGGTGAAATGATAAGGTGTCAGCATAAGGTGTAGAAGGGTAATGACAGTATAAGGTGGTATCGTGTTAGGTTTTGTAGTGTAGGAAGAGGAAGTGAGGGTAGGGGGAGGGCTTCATTCAGCTACACTAGGCACCAAGTCAGTGTGCCTGTAGTAGGGTAGGTGGGTGGGACAGGTTGTCGACCACGGAGCAGGGGCGGCAATCTGCTCGGGCGACAATGGGTCAAGGGTTGGGTTGGGAGTATGGGGGGGAAATGAAATCCATATTTTAAATTCATACTCATTTGCTGATTGTTATGTGAGAGCAAGAAAGGAGAACCTGTCACCTCCATTAGATCTGGGCTGGAGGCTTCTCTCAGTTTTAGTAAAAGGAATATCCTTGGAACATGGGGGTATTCAGAAATGTACTCTTTTTCCGTAATGGGTAATAAGAAAATAGTGAAAGTAGTGTTGTTTAATGTGAATGGCCTTAAGAATAAAAGGAAAATCCGGGCCATTGAGGCTTGGATTAAAACGGAGAACCCCTCGGTCATTTTAATACAAGAAACACATATACCAGCAGGGAAAATTTCTGTGTTTGCAATGTTCAGAGCCTGGGCAGCCTATAGGGGTTTCTCTTCATCCTCAGTAGCACATAGGGGGACAGCGATTTTTCTTAACAAACAATTCCAGGCTGAGGTGGTCAATTCAGCAAGCGATGAAAGTGGTAGATGGTGCTGGGTTACTTTTAATGTAGACCATCGACCTCTGATGTTTGCTAGTATATATGCACCAGTTGAGGACAATCTCCTCCCATATGAGGAACTTTTTCAATCTTTAATCCAAGTCTCGGGAGAGTTGATTGTGGGAGGTGATTTTAATTTGCTAATGAATCCCAGGATCGATTCCTCATCTAAATTAAAAAGTCAGTTAAAACGAAAAACTCTTAAAATTATACATAGCTATGGTTCAATGCTGGAGGTTATTGACCCCTGGCGAACAGCATTTCCTAACGAAATTGCTTACACTTGTTTCTCAGGGAGCTTTCACACTTTTTCACGCATTGATTTTTTTCTTATTTCCAGGAAATTGTTTTTTTTACAGCAGGAAATTCTTTAAAATGGATTTTCTGATCATGCATTGGTGGTTTTGGAGTTAGCATTAGGTAAAGGTAGTGTATCTAGTAAAAGGTGGATGTTAAACCGACAATATTTGCTAGAAGAGGATTGGGTGTCTTCTAGTAAAACACAGACTTTAGAGTTTTTGGAGCAAAATCTTGGCTATGCTCCATCCCACGTGGTATGGGATTCGGATGTATGACATTACAACGCATGCTTCTACCACTCATGCCTTTACAACGCAGAATTTACAACGAATACCTTTACAACGCATAGTGCTTTGGGGCGCTGGATAGTGAATAGTTTAATTTACTATTCCAACTCCAGTCCCCGTGGATAGTAGGGAAGGTGTTGGATAGTAAATTAAATCTATTCCCTATCCAAGAGCGCCCCCCAGCGCAATGCGTTGTAATGGTTTGCGTTGTAAAAGTTGCGTCGTAAAGGCACTGCGTGGTAAAAGTTGCGTTGTAAAGGATGTTTCCCATGGGATTCGTTTAAAGCCTTTTTCCGAGGCCTAGTTATAGGTAAGGAAGCAGAGAAATCAAGAAAAAGGAAGGGAGAAAAACAGTTAGTAGAGCAAAACGTGCAAGAATCTTTTGAAAGGTTTCTCTCTAATCCCTCTGCCTTGAATAAATGTCAGTGGGTTCAGGCTAAGCGGGACCTGACTGAAGTATATAATGCCAAAAGCGAAACCCTTTTTCAGCAGGTTAGGCAAAAGACCTACGAAGAAAGCAATTACACTGGGAGATTTTTAGCTTGGCAGGCTAGGGAACGGCCCGCAAGTAATCAAATATTGGCTTTGAGATGTCCCACCTCTGGCTCCTGTACGGAGGATTCAGAAGCATTAGGAGAGATAATGATCCAGCATTATAGGAAGATCTATGGCCAGCAATCACCAATTGATATTTCATCATTGGAAGATTTTTTGCGGGAATACAAAGTACCGGAGCTATATGAGGAGGATAAAGGGCATATGATGTACCCTTTTACAAAAGATGAGTTAGGGGAGGTTATTAAAATTCTTCCAAATGGTAAAGACCGTGGTCCAGATGGTCTGCCAGGGGAATTGTTTAAAACATTCTTCGGGATAATTGGGCACTCTTTATTTTTAGTTATAAATTCAATTTTTGAGGGTGGGCCTATCCCTTTGTCATTTAGAGAAGGAAGAGTAGTCAGTTTTAAAAAAAAAGGTAAAAATAGTGAAGACCCCAATTCATATCGTCCCATCACGCTTTTAAACTCTGATTACAAAATAATTACTAAACTTTTAGCTAATCATTTTAATGGAATTGCCTCTCATTTAATTCGTCAGGATCAGAATGGTTTTATTGCTGGAAGGCAGCTTGGCACGAACACGCACTTTTTGGTGGAGGCACTTGATTATTTTGATACCCAGAAGATACCAGCCTTGATGCTGTTTTTAGACGCCGAAAAGGCTTTTGATTTGGCGATCTGGGAATCTTTATTTTGTATCTTGGGCAAATTTGGCATCCCCTCTAAAATTACAGGGCTGCTTGAAAAGCTATATTTGAAGGCCTGAGGCCAATATTATTATTAATTTAGCAAGTGGCGGCCACGTTAAAGTCACAAGAGGAACTAGACAGGGATGTCCGCTTTCCCCGGTTCTATTTGCCTTTTTTATTGAACCTCTTGCGATAGCCATTAGGAACAACAGAGATATCAGCCCCCCGCTTCCAAATCTAGATAAATTTAAATTATACGCGGACGATATTATGTTGATTATAAAACCAGAGAAGGAAGTGCAGGCAGCGGCCTTCCAGATTTTCGAACGGTATGAGGCTTTTGGAGGGTATAAAATTAATTCTTTTTAAACTTAAGTTTTACTTTGCGGTGGCGGGGCAACCAGGGATTTACACCCCGACATTCTCTCATGTTTGAACATAAATCCGAAGAGATATTTAGGGGTGTATTTTTCACCATTAATTTCGGAATTATATGACTTAAATGTTGTCCCACTACTACGAAAAGTCCAAGATTTGCTTACCCATTGGCATCCTCTTCCATTATCTATTCTAGGCAGGGTGGCACTGATCAAAATCTGCGAAATGACAGGTGGCTGAATAGAGGAAATATCTTGCTTAATCCATAGCAATTTTCTTCTAACGTTCTAAAGAAGTTTTTCAGTAATCTGGACTTGGTCCAAATTAGCATCAGAAAAGCCTAGACTATGACTTAGTAGAAGATACGGTTAAAAAAAAAAGAAAATGGGGGTTTGGAAAAAACGTGTTGCCTCGGTTAAGGGGATAGATCTGGAAACTAAGGCTATAATTAAATGGGAAAAATATTAGGAGTTGGAAATCAATGCAAATGTTTGGTCTACAATAAATAGTTTAACTTTTAGCATGCTCAGGGGGGCCAATTGGCAAAGGATGCTTTTTTTTAGTAAGTGGCTACTGTATAGAACTCCGAGTTTTATAGCTAAGGCCTATCCAAATCAATCAGGGCAGTGCTTTCGGTGCCACAATCATCTTTCTGCCAACTGGACACACATAATTTCACAGTGTCCCCTGATCCAGAAATTTTGGATTGACATTTTTTATTATTTAACATCAGAACGTATATAAGCAAGTGGTCCCAATGCCTTGCTGATAGTTCTTGGTTATGACCCAGATCTCAGCCTACCTGATAAAACGATCAAACTTATTTATATTGGAATGGCAGTTGCCAGGTCACTTTTACTTCAAAGATCTAACAGGTACTAAAATGCTCCCGGCCTGGATGAGGTGTCTGTTGCACACAGGTACAGTTCTGGGCTCATAGGGTATGAGGTTATGGGTGCTGCACAATACTACTTGTGTAACAATATATCTGTAAGAGACATTAGTTAGTAAGAGATTCCTTACCTTAGAATATCCCCAGGCATCAAGCTGGATCCGCAAAGCTTTCGTCAACAGTACCGTTGCGCGTCGATAGGCGTAGCCGTACAGCTCCGCGTGGGTCGCTGGTGTCGTATTCACCGAGATGACGTCACTGGAGCTACATAGATGGGCCCACGCGCGCTGACTTCAGTGCTGTACACAACTTTCCGTGACAGGAACGCAGAGCCATGTTAGATACTGACCACTGGTGCATAGAAACTAGGGCCTGAAAGGATGACCTTAACCCCAGTAATCAGTTAGCAGAACGGGGAGGATGGGTGGGGCGGTAAGGAATCTTTCACTAACTAATGTCTCTTACAGATATATCGCTACACAAGTAGTAACTTGTGCATCTGAAAGAGACACGTTAGTGATAGATTCCTTACCTTAGAATAGATACCCCAGCAATACAAACCCCGGTGGTAGGTCTGCGAATAAGATTACACCAGAAAGTCACGGAGAACAGAACGGCCAAAGAAGCCATCCCTCAGGACCTGACTGTCAAGGCAATAATGGTTTGAAAAGGTGTGCAGTGAAGCCCACGTGGCAGCCTGATAGATGTCTTGCAAGGGGACACCTCGTCCCAATGCCGTAGTGGCTGCTATTGCCCTGGTAGAATGGGCGCGCAGCCCCACCGGAGGTTCCTTTTTAGCCTAAGAATAAAAGGCCTTGATACACAAGACGACCCAGCGAGAGATACTCCTCTTGTGAACAGCCCGGTCTTTCTTGGCGCCTGCGTAGCCAACAAAGAGCTGGTCATCCACCCGGAATGCTTGTGCGCGATTCAGATAAAAGGAAAGTGCACGTTTTGGGTCCCGACGGTGGAGCCTCTCTCCCTCTCTGGAAGGATGCGGAGGCGGAAAGAAAGTGGGCAAGGTGATAAGCTGCCCGATGTGGAAGGCAGTGACAACCTTAGGCAAGAAGGAAGGACGAGTGCGAAGCACAACCTTGTCCGGATGAACCGACACAAAAGGAGGTTTACAAGAAAGAGCCTGAAGCTCACTCCCTCTCCTGGCAGAGGTGATAGCCACCAGGAAGGCAATTTTCAAAGTCAAAAAACGTATGGGACAATTGTGGAGCGGCTCAAACGGAGCACACATGAGATAGGTCAAAACAAGTTTCAAGTCCTACTGAGGCATTTTGAAAGGAACAGGAGGGAACATATGCGTAATGCCTTTTAAGAATCTCTGTACAACAGGGGACTTGAAAAGAGAAGGCTGATCTGGAACCCTCAGAAAGGCTGAAATGGCCTAAAGGTAGCCCTTGATAATGCCCAGAGCAGAGCCCTGCCGCGCCAGAGAAAGAAGGAACAAAAGGACCTCAGAAAGAGGAACAGAAAAGGGATCCACAGTCTTGGCTGTGTATCATGCCACAAATTTTTTCCACCTGCAGGCGTATACCGATTTAGTGGAGGGACGCCTGGCTGCCAGAATGACATCACAGACTTCGGGAGGCAAGTCAAATGGAATCAACTGTCGCCGCTTAATCTCCACCCATGAAGGTGGAGGCTGGGCAGGTTCGGGTGGCGAACAATCCCCTGCTGCTGCGACAGAAGATCCTCCCGCAGAGGCAGTCGGATCTGGGGATCCAGGCTCATACTGAGTAGCTTGGGATACCAAACTCTTCGAGCCCAGTCCGGTGCCACAAGGATGACTTGGACCCAGTCGCTTCTGATCTTCTTCAGAAATCTGCGCAGTAGTGGTATAGGCGGAAAGGCATACAACAGACCGTAACTCCACTTGCGACAAAAAGCGCAGCCGAGCGACTTCCGCCATGGAAATTCCAGCGCACAGAACTGATGACATTGCGCGTTCTCTTCGGTGGTGAATAGATCTAACCAAGGCTCTCCCTACTGTTGAAAGAGACCTTGCACCACCTCCGAGTGAAGACCCCATTTGTGATCCATCAGACACCAGCGGCTGAGTTCATCCACCCTGGCGTTCAAAGAACCTGGCAGGTGTTGAACCGTCAAGGAAATGCTGTGACACTCTAGCCATGTCCAGAGGCGCAGGGCCTCCTGACATAGGGTCCACGACCCCACCCCACCCTGTTTCTTGCAATACCAAATGGCTGTAGTGTTGTCTGTGAACACCTGCACTACCTTCCCCTGACAGAGGGGAGGAATGCCTTCAGAGCAACAAGAATCAACCAAAGCTCCAGCAGGTTGACATGGAGCAGGGACTAAGCCAGAGACCAGAGGCCTCTGATCTCTGCCTCTCCCATGTGGCCGCCCCATCCCTGGAGGGTCGCATCCGTCACCACTGTGTGCTCCGGTTGGGGAAGGGAGAGGGATCTGCCGCTGACCCAATGCTGATTCGTCAGCCACCACTGCAATTGTTGCGCAGAGCCCTCCGAGATCTGGACGTAATCGGACAGGTTTCCCTGATGCACTGCAGAGCCCACATATGCCACCTGGCATGGGTGGTCAGCAGGATGCAGGAAGCCATGAGTACCAGCAGCCTCAAGGTCTTCCTGACCGAAATCCAGGACAAGGGCTGAAATATCGGAATCATAGCCCGAATGTCCTGGACTCGCTGTTCGGGAGGATAAACCCAAAACTGCTCCGCGTCCAGAACTGCTCCGATGAGGAGGAGCTTCTGAGAGGGAATCAGGTGCGAATTCGGCACGTTGATGAAAAATCCCAACAAATGCAGGAGGTCAGCCGTAGTCTGGAGGTGGGAGATGACTGTCTGAGGCGAGCCCGCCTTGAACAACCAGTCGTTCAGATAGGGGAAGACTGAAACCCCTGATCTGAGCAGATGAGCTGCGACCACCGCCATCACTTTCGTGAACACCCGAGGGGCACTGGTAAGGCCAAAGGGGAGCACGGTGAACTGAAAATGCTCTTAGCCCACCGTGAATCGTAGGTAAAGCAGATGGGCCGGCAGGACGAGAATATGAAAATAAGCGTCCTGCAGGTCCCGTGCCACGATCCAGTCTTGTGGGTCGAGAGCAGACAAGACCTGAGCCAGAGTGAGCATCTTGAACTTCTCCTTCCGGAGGAAGCGATTGACGTTTTGAAGGTCTAAGATGGGACGTAGACCCTTGTCCTTCTTTGGCACCGAGAAGTAGTGGGAGTACTTCTAGCGTCGGAACGCGCTAGATGGCCCCCTTTGCCAAGAGGGCAGCAACTTCCTGCTGGAGAAGTGCCAAATGATCCCCCGACATGCGGTGGAACTGATGTGGCATTGCTGGAGGGGTAGACTCGAATGGGAGGGGGTAGCCCCTTCAAACAATCACCAGAACCCACCTGTCTGATGTAAAGGTGCGCCAGTGGGGGAGGTGATGACGAATCCTGCCCCCCCACTGGCGTCTGGTGGGCCTGAAACACCGGACTAGGAAGGTGTGGAGGCACTGGCAGCGGGGGCGTTGGTGGACTGACCAGCATGCTGGCCCCGTGACCCGCCTCTGCGAGCCCCGTGTCCGCGGCTGCGCTGTGACTATTGCTGCGCAGGCTTGTTCTGAAAGGAACGTGTTTGCACGCCCCTTCGGGAGCTTCGAAAGGAACGAAAGTTGGAAGTGGAAGCAGTACGTGCGGCCGAAAGGCCTAAGGATCCGAGAGTCCTTAAAATGCGCCTTATCACCAAAGAGGCAGGTTTCATTTTCCGATGCCCCGCCCACTTATACCTACGCTTATGAGTTAGCATAATGTGTCTAACTAATGATATATTCATTTATGCATTTACGTTTATATTCTCTACTTCGTTATTCATTTATACGTATGACATTATTCAGTTCTCTTAGCTTAGCTTGTGTGCCACCATTTTGGAGTGCTTCTCTCTGCATGCGAGTCGCGCTTGCTCACCCCCTCCCGTAGGAAAAGGAAAAACCCTGAATGCAGCAGTTTTTCGTTTCTTGGCTAACTGTGATCGAAACTAATAGCAAAACTTCTTATCAGAACTGTTCTCATGCGCTGGAGATGCCGAGGCCTGGCTCCGCGGCCTTGGACGAAGATAACAAAATGTTGCCATTGCAGGTGCAGATGCCTCTTGTGTGAGGCCATTGTTCACCCTCTCCGGGGTCCAGTACTTTTCCAGTATGGGCGTGTTTTATTCTGCTGTACCATGTTATAATGTATTGCTGTGATGAGATGGGCCAGTCCTCTCGGGCACTCTTAGGGGTGAGGTCGGACAGGGCCCTCTCATATGGGAGTTTGTGGCCTAATAAAATACTCTGTTTATTCTTCTCCACTGTCCGGCTGACTTCTTACTTGGTAATTATAGGTGAGTGCAGTAAGTCACTCGGGTGGATTTGAGCCACGCTTATCAGATGGCGCCCGAACAGGTACCCCGCGATTAGGATCCTTCTCACCCGTAAGTGGGTAGCAGAAGGCCGGGGACCCTCTGGTCGGCACGGTGGGTCTGGGTACCCACTTTGATGGCGAGCTTGGTTCTCGCAGCGCTGCCCCACCCTGCTGATCGGGAGAGGTCCCGGTTCATGATCCTGCGCTGGGGTCCGGAAGGCGGAACTTTGGAGCTGACCGTGTTGGTCTCGGCAGCCGGCGGTGGAGAACGGAAGAGGTCGGTACCGCATATGGACGGTGAGTGGTCCGACTGCTGATTGAGGGAGCTGGGATGCTCCAAGGGCGAATAATAAAATATATGCACTCCCTTATTCCTCCTAAGAAAGTGGATTGGGATAAGTTGACTGCAGGTAGGCAGAAAAAGGATGAAGCGGTTTCAGATTTCTTCACTCGTTTCGAGGAAGCCTTTATGGATTTTAGTGGTCAGGACCTCTCTCAGGACGGGGGCTTACGACTTTTCGTTAATAGGTTCGTAACAAATTTGTTACCGGAAATATCGACTAGATTGCAGGCGTCGGAGAGTACGTGGACGACAGCCACCCCCTCTGGTATTCTGAGTATGGCTCAGTATTATGAACATAGAGAGAATGAGAACAAATGGAATGGAATGGAAAGATAATTTATAAAGCGCGATGGCTACTACAGGGCGTCCCAGCGCTAACAGAGGATGGGCTAAGGCGGAGTACGCTAGAATTTATATCGGTTTATTAAAAAGCCAGGTTTTGAGGAGCTTTCGGAAGGTAAGAAGTTTAGGCTCTGATCTGATTGTGAGGGGAAGCGTGTTCCAGATCGTGGCTAGGTTATAGGAGAGCGAACGGCCTCCACACCTTGCTCTCCTAATTCGGGGCACTGTGGTCAGATAAGATGTCCCGGATCTGAGGTGTCGATTGGGGTGATAGGCATTTACAAGGGGACGGTTGATAATGGGGCCTGTTCCCCAATAGGAACGATGGGCAATACACATGGCCTTAAATTCAATCCTCGATTTTACAGGGAGGCAATGGAGGTCTTTCAATCGGGCTTTGACTGAGACTCGTCGTGGGATATCGAGAAGAGTCCTGGCAGCACGGTTTTGGACAATTTGGAGTCTGTTGAGCGTGGACTGTGGGGCCCGAGGTATAGGGCATTTCCGCAGTCAAGGCGAGATAAAATCAGCCCTTGGACCATGATCCGTCTTGAGTGAGAAGGGGGAGGATTTTACGTAATAGCCTCAGGAGCCCGAAGCAAGTGGCGGATAGCTTGGTTGCCTGGTAATTAAAATGAAGTGTTCTGTCAAGCCATATGCCAAGGCTTTTGATTTGTTCTTTGGGTACGGGGGAGAGCCTAGGCAGTGGGGCCAGATGGCATCAATAGATTTAGAGATGGTATTTCCTAGGAGCATGATCTCTGTTTTCTCCCCATTTAGTTTTAAGCAGGAGGCCGTCATCCAGGCGGCAACTGCTTCTAGACATTTATGTAGGCTATGGCGGGAGTTGAGAGGGGGATCCAGTGCTACCACTAGCTGTGTGTCGTCCGCATAAGTGATAATTTTCACTCCAAAGGGGCGGACGACATCAGCCAATGGGCTAAGGTAAACATTAAAAAGAGTGGGGCTCAGGGAGGAGCCCTGGGGCACCCCATAGTTCAAGGGTTTTCTGGAGGAGGTGAGATCTTTCTCGAATATCTGAAAAGATCGATCTGTGAGAAAGGATCTCAGCCAGGTGAGTGCCGTTCCCGAGATGCCTATCCTACTGAGACGGTGGAGAAGAATGTTGTGGTTTACAGTGTCGAAGGCGGCACTAAGGTCGAGGAGAACGATGGCCGATGACCCACCGCTATCCAGGATCCTTCTTGCCTCCTCCGTCACTGCGACCAAGGCTGTTTCTGTTCCGTGGAGGGGCCGAAAGCCCGTCTCCGAGGAATCAAGTATTGCATTTGA
The DNA here is from genome assembly GCF_964261635.1 of Lissotriton helveticus. Lineage (NCBI taxonomy): Eukaryota > Metazoa > Chordata > Amphibia > Caudata > Salamandridae > Lissotriton > Lissotriton helveticus. Next base: position 689,644,274 of record NC_136059.1, on the reverse strand, counting down.
TTCCAAAAAGTGTGTCACAACAGAGTTGACATACTTCTCTAGTAGTTTGCTGAGCCAGGGTAGCAGAGAGATAGGTCTATAGTTGGAGGGGTTGTTTTGGTCAAGGCTTGGCTTCTTTAATAGGGCTTTGACCATTGCTCGTTTCCATGGGGGTGGGACGATACCAACGTGGAGAGAGGAGTTAAGCAGGTCCAGAATAGTGGGTGAGATCTGACTGGTGATCGGGATGAGAGCTCGCGGGGGGGCCGGGTCGATAGGTGATCCTGATTTGACCTGCTGCATGATACTCTCTAAATGACTGAGGTCCAAGAGCGGGATATATGTGAGGGGAACGGGTGATACTGACGTGTGATCTGGATCTGGGCAGCTAGTCGGAGGGGAGTTTTGAGTGAAAGAGGAATTGATGATTTCTATTTTATGATAGAAGAAGTCCGCTAGCTCATCACAGTGGACTTGTGAGTTACTGTGCTCTTTTGGTGTCTCTAATAGTTGAAGGAGAGATTTTGCTATCCGATAGATCTCCTTAGGCTTAGAGGCGGCCTTGTCAATTTTCTCCTCAAAATACTTTGCCTGCGCAAGTTTAATACTAGTTTTGTAGCTTTTGATAGCTGCCATGTAGGCTGTTTTGCCTGTTAGTGAATAATCGAGGCGCCATTTCCTCTCAATTCTTTTACAGTTTCGTTTGGCGTCTCGTAAGTCAGTGGTGTACCAAGGGGCAGTCGCGTTCCCCCGCTTGGGGTAGATACATTTGAGTGGGAGTACTAGATCTAGGGATTTGGTGATCCAGGTGTTGTAATTCTCGTTGCCCTCTATAGGGTTGGAGGTTTTGGTAGGTTTGGTCGAGTCAAGGTTCTCCAGCCATTGCGGTTGGGGAAGCTTGGACCAGTTACGTGACTTTTGGACTTGGGTTTTGGTAATGGGTAGTTGGGAAGGGTCCATGTGAGAGGAATAAGGAAGTGATCAGTCCAGGGGAGCAGGGAGGGGTTTCCAACTTGTAGGTTCGGGCAATTGCTGAATATGGGGGTCCAGAAGATGGCCCTTTTGATGAGTGGGCCCGAGGACTAGTTGCTGTAGTTCGAGGGCGCCTAGGCTAGAGGATAGTTCTCTGGCGTTTGAGTCATTAGGGTCATCAAGGTGGGTGTTCAGGTCTCCCAGGAGCGTGAAATTAGCAGAGCTAAGAGCAAGGTTTGCAACTATTGGGGCAAGGTTAGAGAGAAATTGTCCTTGCGTCCCAGGTGGACGGTATATAAGCATACCTGAGAACCTATTAGTGGGGCTGAGTTTTATAGTGAATGGAAGGCATTCACTGTCAAGGACACAGGCGGGGGTGCTAGTGATTTCGTAGCCTATCTTGTGGATCACTGCTAGTCCACCACCAATTCCTGTTTTGCGGTCATGGCGGAATATTTGGTATCCTTGTGGGAGGGTTTGCACCAGATCAGGTTCAGAATGTTCATGCAGCCAAGTCTCTGTAAGGAAGAGGATGTCCGGATTTGCATCCTCTATCAATAAAGAGATTTCCAAGGAGTGCCTGGGAAGGGATCTACAATTGAGCAAGAACATGGAGTATTGTGTGAGTTCCGTTCTCGCATAAGGTGAGAAATAAAATCCGCACTGATTACATGTGGGGTGTTGTATGGAAAGATCCCAAGCATGATGACATGGTGGAGCGGCATCCTTCCTTAATTGGAGGAGGGAGTGCGGGGCTATAGTTTCTGACCCGGTGGGGTGACTGGACAGGGGGGGTGGCCCCTTGCCCCGGCCGGCCGCGGACAAGCGCAGACGGGCTTGCCTTTGGCGCGCTGAAGGCGCGCCAGCTGCGCGCGTCCGCTGCACGTCCGGGGAAGGCACATTATATTTATATGAAAGGAGGGGGCGTGGCCTCAGGGCTGTGGGCGTGGCCTGTGGCCTCAGGAAGAGAATGGCGGTAGAAATCACAGTGCCGTGGCAGCGTTCAGATCGGCTGCGCGGCGATATAACAGTGATTAGGCGGGAGAGTGCGCTGAGTAAAGTGAAAGACAGGTAAAAACAATTCAAATTCCAACAATTAAATTTTTTAAATTTCGAGCGTGCTCCCGGCTTCCGCCTCAGGAGTGTTATAGCCTCTGAATGCGAGCTGTTCCTATCAGCGCGGCTTATATAGTCAGTTTCAAGAGGGGGGCGTGGCCTCAGGGCCGTGGGCGTGGCCTGTGGCCTCAGGGCGAGAATGGCGGTAGAAATCACAGTGCCGTGGCAGCGTTCAGATCGGCTGCGCGGCGATTTAACAGTGATTAGGGCGGGAGAGTGCGCTGAGTAAAGTGAAAGACAGGTAAAAACAATTAAAATTCCAACAATTAAATTTTTAAAATTTCGAGCGTGCTCCCTGCTTCCGCCTCAGGAGTGTTATAGCCTCTGAACAAAGACAGACAAGAAAAGAAAGCCAAAGATTTGAAGACAAGGGTGCTTCTGCAGCAGGTGTCGAAGGGTCGGGGACGTGGAGCCCCACCTATGATAGCGGGTCGAGGTGGAAGTAGTTACGGAAGGGGAGAGAAGAGAGAGCGTCTGGGACAGAATCAGTGTGCGAACTGCAAAAAGGAGGGGCACTCACTGGTGGAGAGATTGTCCGGAGCTTCGGTCCAATGCTGGACCAGGCAGGGGTAGAGGTCGTGGAGAATTTGGTAGGGAGGACAGACAGTTTGATGAAGGTAGGCGACCGGGAAGAAATTACTTTGACGGAGAGAAGGATCGACAACACTTTCAAACTGAGGGTGACCATGGCGGAGATAGACAGTACTACAACGACGCATACGCTTTGGACGACCTGACTGGATTCTCCCATAACTAGGACAGCGTAGGACAGAGTATGGGACCGGTTTCTGTGGATGTTGATCAACAAGGACCGTATGTGACTGCGGATTTGTCGGGGTCCCCTCAGAAACTTTTGGTGGACACGGGTGCTATGAAAAGCTCTGTAGCACGTTCTGAGGTCCCAGGGGCGGCTCTGTCTGGCAAGAATAATATTTCCGTAGGGTTCTCAGGCACTCCGGTGATTAGCCCCATTTCTAAACCTCTTGCTCTTACGATTGGTCCTTTCACCGTTGACTCTCCTTTCCTTTTGACTTCGAATTGTGGCGAAAATTTGTTGGGTTTGGATTTGTTGAAGAGATTAAATGCTACCATTTACTGGTTCCCAGACGGTGTGTACCTCACTTTGGGTCCTACTGTCGCGCATGCGCAGCAGTGTTTTTCAAAAGACAAGCCTCTCCCGGCGGAGTTTGTGGGGATCCCAGAGACTTTGTGGGCCAGTAGTGATACTGATGTGGGAAAAATGGATATTGCCCCTGTGTCCATAAAGGTTAAGGTGGGAGCCCGACTGCCACGAATACCCCAGTATAAGATATCTAGGGATGGAGAGAAGGCTTTGCTACGAATAATACAGGATTTGATACGGTCAGGTGTAGTGGAAGAGACAGACTCTAACAGTTGTAATAGTCCTATTCTCCTGATCCTTAAAAGACCCTCAGCCGATGCCAGTGATGGTGCACCTGATGTCTATTGATTTGTGATTGATTTACGCCACGTTAATAAGGTGGTTGAGCCCCAATATCCGGTGGTCTCTGACATCACCACGATTTTGACCATGATACCTCCCACAGCTAAATATTTCTCTGTTCTAGATTTAAAGAATGCTTTCTTTAGTATACCTGTACACCCTGATAGCCGTTACCTTTTCGGATTCTCATTGGCTGGCCGAAGCTTCAGATTTTGTATAATTCCCCAAGGCTATACGGAGAGCCCCAGCATTTATAGTCAGGCTTTGAAGGCTCAATTGGACGATTTGGAACTCCCCAAGGGCAATGTCCTATTGCAATATGTAGATGATATTCTCATAGCATCTGACACCGAAGAGGGGTGTCGAGACGCTACAGTTAAATTGTTGCATCATTTGGCTCGTTTCCCTTCCTAAATTCCAATACTGTCGACAGGAGGTTACCTACCTAGGTCATCTCCTATTGAATTAGGGGAGGAGGTTGACACCGGAGCGCATCAAGGCGATAACTAACATGGCTGTACCTAACACGAAGCGAGAGGTGAGCGCATTTCTGGGCATAACATCGTATTGTCGCCAGTGGATACCTAATTATGCCTTACTAACCAAACCCCTGTTGTATTTGACTACTAAAGAGGTGTGTGAACCCCTACCCTGGACTCCAGCATGTCAAGAAGCGTTTGAGTTACTAAAAACTGCTTTGTGTTCTGCACCTGTTTTGGGAACTCCTGATTACCAGAAGCCTTTTGTGCTTTATGAGACGGAAGGTTGCGCGTTGTCTGTCCTAACTCAATGTTTTGGAGGGAAACAAAGACCTTGTGCTTATTTTTCCGCTATGCTTGACAATGTGGCGAGAGCGTTGCCGAGCTGTCTAAGGGCTACAGCGGCTGCTGCGGTCTCAATAAGACAATCGGCGGGGCTCGTGTTGGGTTCAGATCTCACAGTGATGGTACCGCATGCTGTGGATATTTTACTGAACAGGACGCAGACGCAGCATTTAACAAGTGCTCGTCTTACTGGTTATGAGATGACATAATTTGCACCCCATGTTACGATTAAAAGATGTGCCACTCTGAACCCGGCCACGTTGATACCCATCTCTTCAGATGAAAAGGACGATGAAGTCCATGATTGTTTGTTTCGGACTGAGGAAGAGACGAAGGGAAGGATAGATTTAACGGACACTCCCTTTGATGACCCGGACGGGGAGATGTATGTTGATGGTTCCTGCTTTAAGCTTGCGGATGGTACCTCAACTGCAGCATACGCAGTTACAACATTGAAAACAGTGGTGGAGACATCTAGGGTCCCGTACAACTCGGCCCAAGCTACAGAAATAATAGCATTGATGCGAGCGTGTGAATTGAGTGAAGGACTGGATGTGAATATTTATACTGACAGCCAATACGCCTTTGGCGTGGCTCATAGCTATGGGCGATTGTGGGCAGAAAGGGGTTTTTTGACATCACACGGACAAAGGATTCAGAATGGTCCATTGATATTACGACTATTGACAGCATTGACACTTCCCAGACGACTGGCTGTGATCAAATGTAGTGCACACAAAGCAGTGGTGGATGATGTAGGACGGGGAAATGCATTTGCAGATCAGACAGCTAAGGAGACGGCAAGGAAAAAACTCCCACAAATGTTTGTGGCAGGACCAGCTAGGTGGGTACCGGACGTTAATATGTATGCGAATACTATACAAAGTGTGCGGAACATACAATAAAAAGTGACTGAGGATGAGTTGAGGACATGGAAGGATGGTGGGGGACGGTTGGACTCGGACGAGTGTTGGACGGATGTGTCAGACAAAAGACGGTGGTTACTCCCAGATGCATATGTCCTCCCAGTGGTGACAATGGCTCATGGGCCAGCTCACATTAGTGCGAAGGGAATATGCAAACTACTAGACCCAGTATGGAGCAATAAGAACATTTCCAAGGTGGCAACCCATTTAGTGCAGCAATGCATGGTTTGTTTAAGACATAATCCTGGAAAAGGAACACCTGTTCCGGTTGGCAATTTTGCTCCCCCTTCTTTCCCTTTTGAAGTGATCCAAATGGATTATATTGAAATGGAGAGGGTCAACAACCTTAAATACGTCCTTGTGGTAGTATGCTCCTTTAGTAGGTGGGTGGAGGCTTTCCCAACTAAGGATTGTACGGCCATCTCAACAGCTAAGATGTTGATAAAGGAGTATTTTTCCCGTTATGGCTTGCCCCGGGTGATCTGGAGCGATAACGGCACATCTTTTAATGCTGAATTGATGAAACAGATATGTAAAGGACTGCAGATATCCCAAAAGTGTCATGAAGCACAACACCCCAGGCTGCGGGTTTGGTAGAGAGGTTTAACGGGACCCTTAAGCTGAAAATGGCCAAGATACAAGAGAGTACAGGGTTACGTTGGCCAGATGCACTTCCCCTGGCTTTGCTTTCCACCAGAGTGACAGTAAATTCTAAGACAGGTGTTTCACCCCACGAGGTCATTTTCGGCCGACCGGCAAATGTGTGGGGTGTCCCTAGACCTAAATGTTTCTCGGAAATAGAATATCCTTTGTTGATAGATTACCTGTATGCTTTGACTAAAGATCTCCGTTCTGTTCATCAGCAGGTAGCAGACACCCTGAAACCGCTGCCGGAGGGGCCAGGCCACAGCATACAACCCGGGGATTGGGTTGTCGTGAAGAAGTACCAACGGAAGTCCTGCTTGGAAACCAGGTGGTCGGAGCCAAGGCAAGTGCTCCTTACCACCCGCACCGCACTTCGGATCCAGGGCCGCAAAGCATGGACGCATGCATCTCATGTGAAGCGCGTACCCCTGCCGCTGCCATATGATGAATGGGTGAAAAACGGCGTCGCTGATCAAGAATGCGAAGTGGGTCCTCGGTATACACCCTTCTCGGATGCTTTGTTGAGGCCGGTTTCGGAGTGACTGCAATTGTTTTGAATACTCTTTTAGTTTAGTTTTGGACTTTTAGTTAGGAAACATGTACCCCTTTGGCCGTCCCATCCCTGAGGAGGAGCAGCCTTTTGCAGCTCCTTGTAGACCAGAACATGATTCTCCATGGCTTGCTCTGTCACGAAAAGGAAAAATTGTGGTCATTGTGATATTCATCATTGTATTTCTAATAATTCTTGGAATATTGTTTTTCCTAGATGAAGCCTACCCTGTTCATAAGTTTATCCCTACCCCTTCTGCCCTCCCCGAGCATAATATGGTTACTGTTGATTATGGCGAACAATGTCTGCGAAAAGGCTACCGTGATAATGTTTTTATTAAGACTCTACATCATGCCCATGCCGTGTATAATGTGACAGATTGTTGGGTTTGTGGGTTGCTCCCTTCTGCTGCATATAAAAAGGATAGATTGCTGGCACTTCCTTTAACACCTGTAAATAGTTGTGTGGGTTGGTACACCTTAATTGGTATGGTGAAATTCTTTCAACAGTCCGATTTTCTAGACCCTCGATTGCCTAGTACCTGGTCGTCTTTGACGATGCGTGTACGTGTACGCCCTATGCCCACCTCTTCTCTTGGACGGTTGTTTACTGACGGACGTTTCGATCAGACATTTCTGGAAACATGCTCGAGGAAAGTAGGACGATTTGTGACCCCTAATGACACTGATAAAGTGAGGGAAAGTTTTCTACAGTTGAACTCTTCTCTAGCTTATAGACACCCCCCTTCGACAAATAGTAGTGGTCATTCTTTGGTACCCTTGGCAGTTGTTGGGCCCTCATCATTTTTCTGTATCCAAGGGAGGGGTCCTATAAAGGTTGGGAATAGTTCCTGCAATGTGACCGCTTCGATTCGCCTACCCCTTAGTCCTTCTCTGGTCACTCCACCGAATATTTATTTTGTTCGCGGGGACAATGGATATCTGTGGTTGCCCGAGGGTTGGGGTGGGGTCTGCTATCTGGCTTATTTGCTTCCTCCTGTTTATGTAGCACCCTCAGACTATCATAAGACTCATCGTCGGTTTGCTATAATGCCTGAACAGCGTAAAAGGAGGGCTCTTCAAGCTGAGGATGTAGATCAGACCGACACTTCTTCGCAGCAATAGACGGATTTTTCTAAGGGCTTACTGCCGTTCTGGGGTCCCATCTTTAACAGTAGAGCTATTCGGAGACTGTCAAGAGTGATGGAAAAGGTAGTGAATGCTGAGGCTGACATTGCAGCTAATATGACCGTTGAGATGCAGGCTATGAGATTATTTACGATCCAGAATAGGATGGTGCTTGACGTCATCCTTGCAGATAGGGGTGAAGCCTGTCGCGTCATCGGGACGTCCTGCTGCGTGTATATTCCTGACTCGGCCCCGACTGTTAACTTAGCTGTACAGAAACTCCATAGATTGGCGGCTGAACTTCATCAGGACACTGGCACTTGGTCACTGCAGACGTGGTTGTGGGGTGTTTTCTCCTCTTGGGGCTGGAAGATTTTGATGGGTGTTGTAGGAGTTGTTGGTATATTACTGACTTGTTGCCTATGTGTTTATTGCCTTCCTCCTTGTTGTTCCTTGTGTGCCAGCAATTTGCGAGTTCCTAAAAGACCAACACGCCAATATCCTGTTTCCAATGATGTTGAGCTCCACGATATTCACTGGTTGATGCTTATTGATGATGATATTTTCGATTATTATCTTGCCTCGCTCCTAGAAAGTTGTGTAAAGACCCTACCTTTTGGTTAATAAAGGCTGCGCTCATGTTAGCCACATAATGCTAAAAGGAAGGTCTGATAGGTTTCATTTTTCGATGCCCCGCCCACTTATACCTACGCTTATGAGTTAGCATAATGTGTCTAACTAATGATATATTCATTTATGCATTTACGTTTATATTCTCTACTTCGTTATTCATTTATGTGTATGACAATATTCAGTTCTCTTAGCTTAGCTTGTGTGCCACCATTTTGTAGTGCTTCTCTCTGTGTGCGAGTCGCGCTTGCATCCCCCTCCCGTAGGAATAGGAAACACCCTGAATGCAGCAGTTTTTCGTTTCTTGGCTAACTGTGATCGAAACTAATAGCAAAACTTCTTATCAGAACTGTTCTCATGCGCTGGAGATGCTGAGGCCTAGCTCCGCGGCCTTGGACGAAGATAACAAAATGTTGCCATTGCAGGTGCAGATGCCTCTTGTGTGAGGCCATTGTTCACCCTCTCCGGGGTCCAGTACTTTTCCAGTATGGGCGTGTTTTATTCTGCTGTACCATGTTATAATGTATTGCTGTGATGAGATGGGTCATTCCTCTCGGCGCACTCTTAGGGGTGAGGTCGGACAGGGCCCTCTCATTTGGGAGTTTGTGGCCTAATAAAATACTCTGTTTATTCTTCTCCACTGTCCGGCTGACTTCTTACTTGGTAATTATAGGTGAGTGCGGTAAGTCACTCGGGTGGATTTGAGCCACGCTTATCACAGGTGCCATCGAAGGACATGTCCATCAAAATATTCTGGACATCTGCAGAAAAGCCAGTCGTCCTCAACCACGCATGACGACGTAAGGCCACCGTGGTGGAAATCGCCCTACCCAGCGAATCAGCGGTATCAAGACCACAATGTATAGTGAACTTGGCCGCATCTCTCCCCTCCATAAGAGCTCGGGAGAGAACTGTCCGAGCCTCTTCCGGACACTGAGGTAGCACCTGCTCAACCGCATAACATACAGAATGGGAATAGCGGCCCAAGAGACCGGCAGTGTTCATAGACCGCAGTGCAGAACTTGTGGAAGAATAAATCTTCTTGCCAAACTGCTCCAATTTCTTGGATTCCTTGTCTGGCGGAGCAGAAGGAAACGCACTCGGGACGTGGAGGCCTGAACCATCAAACTTTGAGGTGTGGGATGCTGGATGAGGAAGGCAGGGTCGCCTGGAGCTGGGCGATGGCATCGACCCACACCCTTATGCACAGGAGCCCCTGTGTTGGGACGGGACCAACAGCGGTTCTGTAGAAGAAGAAGCTGGCCGAAGCACTTCATTCAGTAGGTTGGTCCTGACAGACACTGTAGGGAGCTCGAGGCCATGAACCTCGGCCGCCCTAAGTAGCACTGTGGAAAAGAAACCACTCTCCTCCGTAGTAGCTGAAGGGGATGGTGGACCAGGGGCCGGAGCGTAATCAGGGCCACCGGCCCCCGCCTCCTCATCCCAGTCGGGGACGGACTCGCACTGTACTGCGAGAGGGTCTTCAAACCCTTCCCAATCCTCTCCTTCCTGCTCGAGGGGACGAGGACGTGGGTGAATATAAGGGTAAAAGTCCCCCATTGGCGTAGGAATCGGCGCCGGAAGACATCCCCCGGCATCGTGTCGACGTCGGAAAAGAAGCCGACGCCAGCGTTTGGCGTCGGCACCGGCGACGCTGGCATCGGCGTTGTCAATGTCAGTGGTGGCCGTACGGGGTCCACCGGCAAGAATGGGGAGCCCCTGCCAGAGCCATGGAGGCCTCTGGGCGTCGACGACATCAGGCCGTAGCCGCGACGTCGAGGAACACAGAACAGTTGGGCCCACAGGGCCCAAAGGCGATCCGAAGGGGGCCGCACGGACCGAAGATACGTGCCATTGAGGACACAAACTCTTGCAATTCGGCTGGAGTTGCAGATGGACCCGGGAAAGGTGGGGAGGCCAACGGTAACTGCTCAGGCTCCGGCGGAACCGCAGGACAGGTGCCATGACGAAGAGCGACGACGATTCTTTGACTTTTTGTGCTTCGCCTTACCTGACTCCGAATGTGAAGACTTCGAATGGTGGTGCTTGCTCCGCAACCGAGCCCTCGACCTCCCACGAGACCGGGACCTGGAACGACGTAGGGCCGACTCCCGAGCCTCCAGCCACTTTCGGGACCGCTCCTGCAAAGTTTTCGGGGTCATGGCTCGGCAGTGGGAACACAACTTGGTTTCATGGTCACGCCCCAGGCAGAAAAGACACTCACGTTGCGGTTCCGTCAGCGACATCGTGCGCGGAAGGGCTTCACAAAGCTTGAAACCGGGCATCCCTGTGCACCAGGAGTACGTTTTACTTACAATTCAATCAAATAAACACTTTAGTCAACAAGTTGACGGGGTACCGCTTTCTCCGGATCTGCGCTTGCTGGCGTGGAAAAAGAAAGAACTGACGTCAGCGTGCGTGGGCGCGTCTAAGTAGCTCCAGTGATGTTATCTCGGCGAATACGACGCCAGCGATGCACGCAGAGCCGTACGATGGCGCCTATCGACGACGCAGGGGTACTGCTGACAAAAGCTTTACGGATCCAGGCTGACGCCTGGGGATATTCTAAGGTAAGGAATCTATCACTAACGTGTCTCTTTCAGATATGTTTGCATTTATTGATTCCTTGAACATTGTATGTTCTGTATTATTTGTAATTTGGGAGTGTAAGGGGGGAGATGTGTTATAGCCTGAGCTGGAGTAGCTTCCAGCTCAAGAATTTTAAATATGTCATTATAGGAATGTTGAAGTTGGTTCCACGCAGGAATTCCACAAAGTCAGTTGATGTGTCTGACTAGTGGGGAAGAACTACGAGAAGCTGACTCATCTGGAACAAACGCGTTTAATCATAGAACTGGACGCTTGGAGAGTTTATTGCCACAACATTGGACCTCTCGGACATAGCCGGAAAGCTTGCATGAAGCCATTAGCAAGGACAGTGAATGCGTTTACCATAATCTGGCCTTGAATAACATACATTTAACCTTGGAAGAGGTCTTCCCAAACAGGGCAGCCATTAAAGAATGTTTCCCGCAGCCTGTGAAGCTATCAAATCCCTGGTTAACAGATCCACTGCACTTTCTTGAAACTACTGGTGATGCAGGCAGAACAAGCTAGGAGAAACTGTTATACAGCTTCTGCTAAAAAATAAAATTTGTGAGGTCGGGAAAGCCTATTAACAAACTCTGGGACAAGCTAAGGCCACCTGCTTATGTAACAATATGTTAGAGGGAGCTACTTTATTAACACTTTCTGCATTACAGCATTTCATGCACAGAAAGGGAAACAGAAGAGATGGATACCAATATACATTGAAATAGCTGAAAAAGGAAAAGAAAATGATCAACTTCAGAAACAGGAACAACGATTGGTGGGGGTGGTGCAACAGTTCTGATTTCAGAATGCCAGAGATCAAAACAGTATGGATGGAGAGTAGAGTGGTTCATCTCTGAAATATTCTCCAGAAACTAGGTAAATTGCTATCCCCACACCCTATAATAATGCAGTATCTTGATTGATTCCAATCTCTGGCATATAACACTGTTTAGCCATGACAAACATTTGTTCTTAATTATTTTAGGTACATTAGCGATTCCACTTATCATGGACCAAGGGCCACAGCCTATTATCCTTAATAGTGCATTGAGCATTTTAAACTCAAAAGGTGCTCAATAGGAAAAGCTAGAGGTTTCTGAATAACTTATTGGGCTACAGACCCACAGTTTAATTTCCTTCCATAATAAATACTTGATTCTAGGATAGATTGCTTGGCTGGAACTACAACTTCTGTTTATGTGGCCCTATCAATGGATATAAGCTGAGGAAGTTGGAGTTCCTGTTAGAAATTAAAGGAAGGGTGATACTATTTTCTGGGAAGTGGATTACGTTTTGTCTGGGAGCCTTGTGCTTTTGATTGCGGTTTCTAGGGCATGGAGTTCATCTCTTTTGCTCTCTTTTGATTCTTGAGTTACTATTACAATCTGGCAATTGTTTCTCTTTGAGCTTCAAATATGACCATCAGTTCACTATTTTGTATTAATGACATCTGAGATTTCAGAAGCCCTATACCCTGCTACTACCCGGGCTTTGCATTTTTTCATCATAGTCCTTACATATCCCTAGTGAGCCCTGTTCCAAATCTGTGGCTTGTTTGATCCTCTCTTGGCTCCTCTCTTCCACTATATACCTATCAAAGGGTTTCGATACAGCAGTTGCTTTGTTCCAGGGAAGGATATACAAGCCCTACCTGGGCTATGCTCTAGGCTCGCTGGCTCCCTGGCGTTTGAGTATTCACTGCCTAGAATTCGATGTCATGTCCAGAGAAACTGCACTTTTCAGTAGGGCTGGGTAACAAAATGGGCCACTGAATCAGTGTGTGGAAAATGAAGAAGTCTTTCTTGTACCTAGTGCATATTTTGTGGCGTACTTGTAGTGGGGTTCAAAGGTCACATTCTACTGATGCAGAAGCATTTCTACTCCAAACTTCTACCATAGTCTCTCACTCAAGTTTAATTTATTGAGCTATTAAAGTAAACATTTTCTCAGAGTGATCTATCTTCAAGCACGACAATTTTTTTTCTCCAGGTGACACATTTCTGTCAGTCCCCATCAATGGATTGCCACATGTGAGACTCCCAGTCTTCAGTTTTCTTTTCCATCTATTGAATCCATATCTATTCTCAATGATTTAACTTCAGTGGACAGCTCTGTAATTTTGGACTCAACTGCACTCAATTTCTTACCTATTGTTTTGTTTAGCGAATACTGTTCTGTATTGTGTCCATAGATGCTAAAGGGGTTAGACAACCACACTGATTCAACAAAACGTAATTGCCTGGAGGGTTTTCCTAAGAACACAGTGACAAGCGATGTCTGATTTACATTTACAGTTCAGCTGCAGAGTGCCCCAGGGCTCCTCCCTGAACCCCATCCTCTTCAACATCTATTTGGCTTCCCTCGCAGCCATCGTCAGAAAAAACTAGTTACTTACCTGTACACTATGGTTTTCCAGTATTATCTTTCATAGATTCACATGCTTGTATCTTCCCCGTCGTCATGGTGGGAGTCTCACGGTAACAGAATTACTATAGCAGTATCATAGAGTAAAACACTGCATAGAAAGTCTCATAGGGGACCATTATATTTGGTTGCCAAACCACCTCATTATTTGGATCAAAACTCAGCCAATCAGCTGCCAGCCCTGACATCACACTCCCCAGTAGAACCATCATACCTCAGATTTCCGACCCCGGGTGAGAACCAAGTATATATCCAGAGATAAGAGGTCTACCTGAGTAACGGGGAAGTGGAGGGTCGCAAGTGAATCTATGAAAGATAATACTGGAGAACCATAGTGTACAGTTAAATAAATAGTTTTTTCTCCAGTATTGAATCTTTCATAAATTTCACATGCTTGTATCAGACTAGCGAGCAGTGCTTATAGAAGATGCGTTGCTCAGGATAGAACCTCACAGACTGTGGGCTCTGCTCCTATTTTTTGCATATAAATAAACAGCATCTTAGAATAGTTTTTTTTTTTTTAATTGTACACACAGCATGTCTGTTGAACACACAGAATACCAATAAAGCAAAAGTATAACCTTGAAAGAAAGCAAATATATACACATTGATATATGTATATATATATATATATATATACATACATACATACATATATATATATATATATATATATATATATATATATATATATATATATATATAAACTCTTGAACAATACCTCAATTAAATAGATGGTGAAGAACTGCTTGTCCCACTGCTGCATCATGTCGCCATGCTGTATCTAGACAATAGTGTCTAGTAAAAGAGTGCACATTTTTCCACGTTACTGCTCAGTAAATGTCTGGAAGTGACACTCCTGCAAAAAAGGCTATAGAAGTTGCCATTTTTCTGGTGGAATGTGCATGTACTTTGGATTGGAGAGGATTACCGGCTTTGTCATGGCACAGAGAGATAGCCGAAGAAATCCATCTAGAAATACTGGCTCTTGAAAGTGCCAACCCTTTTCTTGGACCAGAAAATGCTACAAAAGGCTGGTTTGTTTTTCTGAACGACTTCGTCCTGTCAATGTAGAACTTTAGACATCTTTTGACGTCTAGGGAGTGTAGAGATTGCTCCGCAGGCGACGAAGGATCCTTAAAAAATGTAGGCAGTACCACAGGTTCGTTTGGATGAAATATGGATGGAACCTTAGGGATGAATTTAGGATTTGTCATCAAGACAACCTTGTCAGGACGAAATTGGAGAAAAGGTTCTGAAATCGAGAAAGTCTGAATTTCACTTACTCTCCTTGCTGAAGTGAGAGCTAAAAGCAAGGCCGTTTTCCATGAGAGAAATTGCAAATCCGTTTTATGTATCTGTTCAAAAGGAGACTTCATGAGTTGTGCTAGAACCAAGTTAAGCTGCCATGAGACTGTTGGACGGTGAACTGGAGGAAATGTCCTGAAAAGTACCTTGAGAAATTCCTTTATTACTCTCTGAGACCAGAGAGATGGACGGTCAGGATGTCTTCTATATCTTGAGATAGCTGCCAAATGCACCTTTATAGAAGCATGAGAAAGTTTTGCTCTAGCCAGATGCAAAAGATAAGGCAGGTTTTGTTCTGAAGAAATATTAAAAGGATGAAGATTTAGAGAAGCGCACCATTGACAAAACCTCCTCCATTTTGCCGTATAGGTCTTGATCGTAGAGATCGCCCGTGATTTGGAAAGAATCTCTCTGCATTCTTGAGAAATAATCAAAGATTGAAACTCATGTTCATGAGGTTCCATGCCAATAAATTGAGCGATTTCAAATTGGGATGAAGAATTTGGCCTTTGTTCATGGAAATCAAATTCTGAGTGAGTGGGAACTGAATCCTGGGTGCCACTGACAGCTTGAGGAGATCAGAAAACCACGCTTGTCTCGGCCAAGCTGGAACTATGAGAATCAAGTGGCACAGCTCTAATTTCATTTTCCGGATCACTTTTGAAATTAGAAGGAATGGGGGAAAGGCATATGCGAACATTCCTGTCCAGCACATTTGGAGAGCATTGCCCCACGATCCTTTCTGATGGAATCTGTTTGCGAAGGGCTTGCATTTTGAGTTGCGAACTGTCGCGAAAAAGTCCAGTGACGGGGTTCCCCATAGGCGGAAGACCTGGAACAGGTGATCCTGATGTAATTCCCTTTCGTGAGAGGCACTTGGAGATCTGCTGAGAGCATCTGCCCTCGAGTTGTTCACTCCCGGAATGTGCTGCACTTGCAGCGAGATGTTGTGGAGAAGTAACCACCTCCAAATCTCCTGCGCTTGTCTTGAGAGAAGTTCCGACCTTGTACCCCCATGTTTTAGCAGGTAAAACATGGTAGTCGTGCTGTCGGTTCTGACTAGAACTGTGGAACCTCTGATTCTGGGTAGAAAAGCCTGTAATCCCAAGAACACTGCTTTTAACTCTAGTAGGTTGATGTGAAGTTGCGATTCCCTTTCTGACCAATGTCCTTGAATTTCCAAGTTTTGAAAATGAGCCCCCCAACCTTACAGAGATGTGTTACATAACTGTGATGTTGAGGCTCGAATATCAGATCTTTCGTTAAGTGTTTTCTGATTGTCCACCACGACAGAGCTCTTTTTATCTGAGGAGAGATGGACACTCGATCTTCAAAAGATCCTAGAGATTGGATCCACTGTTTGTCCAGAAGTTCTTGAAGAGGCCTCATATGTAGCCTGCAATTGGGAAGCAACGGGATACAAGAAGACATCATTCCCAACAATGACTTGTAGATCCTCACTGAAGTGAACTGCTTTTTTCGCAGAAGAGATGCCAGATTTAGTATCTTTTGAACCCGTTCCTCTGAAGGGTAAGCTTTCGCTTCTTTTGTGCGAAGCATAGCTCCTAGAAACTGAAGAGACTGAGACGGGAGAAGACATGACTTTTCCATGTTGACTTTCAAACCGAGACGACTGAAGAGATCCATGCAACGCTGCAGAGAGAGCTGCGTTTCCTGAAATGAAGCGCCTTTTATGAGCCAGTCGTCCAGGTACAGGAAGACTTGAAGTCCTAAGTGAGCTGCCACTGGCGCCATACACTTCGTGAAAACCCTTGGGGCTGACTTCAGACTGAATGGCAAGACTTTGAATTGGTAGTGGCGCCCCGCCACCATAAAGCGAAGACATTTTCTGTGTTTTATGTGGATTGGAATATGAAAATAAGCATCTAAGAGGTCCAGGGATGCTCGATAGTCTCCCCGGCAAAGAAGTAGTAATATTTCTTGAAGGGATAACATGCAAAATGAAATCTTTTTGATGCATTTGTTCAAACTTTTAGGTCCATTACCTGCCTCCATTTCCCTGTAAGTTTTTTCTTTATTAGAAAGAAATGTGAATAAAAGCCTTTCCCTTGTTGATGACGTGGCACATCCTCTATTGCCTCCTTTCGCAAGAGAGATAACATTTCCATTTTTAGAGCTGACAGGTGCCGCTGTTTTCGGAGGATAGGAGGCTGATGCGGAGGCTCCTGTATAAATTCCAGGGTATGGCCCTGATGGATTATGTCCAAAACCCATTTGTCCGTTGTAATGGACTTCCATGTTTGGTAGAATAGAGCTGACGTCACTGTCTTCTATTAGACTGTTGAGGCTTGCCTCTTGCCGATGGTTTTCCTCTTGTCTGTTGCTGATATGTGGTACCTGAGGAGCGAAACTGCTGACCACTTGAGAACTGGCGATATCCCTGTTGATTGTAAGGCTGATATCTGCCAGATTGATATGCCGGTCTCTGAGTATATTGTCCTCTTGACCCTCTCCTTCGAAAGGATTGAAACTTCCCTTGTTGCAAAGATCCTAGTGCCCGTGCCGTATTAGTGTCGGCCTTGATGCCTTAAAGGGCTTTATCAATATGTTTACCAAACAGATTTTCTCCGTCAAATGGCATGTCAATTATCTTAGTTTGCACTTCAGGTCTAAACGAAGTATCCTTAAGCCATCCCTGTCTTCGCAGCGCTACAGCCGCTGCCATCTGACAAAAGGAAAGCAACAACATATCCATGGCTATATCGATGGACTCAGAAGCCGCTCTGGAACCATCCTGGATTATGGTGGCTGCCTCTTCTTTTTTATCTTCTGGCAAGTGAAACAATAAAGGAGCTATATCCGACCACATCTGGCGATTGTATCTACTGAGGAAAGCTAAGGCATTTGCAGCCCTTATTGCTGCTGCTGCCAGCACAGCAAAGCTCTTCCCCGCTCCATCCATGCGTCTTCCTTCCTTGTCCGGAGGCGCTGCAGTTGTTGATACCGGATTTTTTGAGTTGCATTGCACTGCATGCATCACCACAGATTCCGGCCGTGGATGCCCAATTAAACACGCTGGAGAAGATTCAGGTGCCTGATAATTTTTTTCTATCCTCGGTACCGAGGCTGCAACGGCTGCAACGGCTGCAACGGAGGCAGGGTTTTTCATCAATTTTAACCCTTCTTCCCAAATGAAGTCTATAATTGGGATTGATCGGAAGGATTTACGTGATTCTTCCTTAAAGTCGTAAAGGAAACATTCTGCCTCTTTGACTGGAAGCGGGAGCTCAAATCTCTTTGAGGCCTTCGCCATTATATCATGGAATCCTCCAATATCTTGAGAAGGAGAAGTGGCTGGCGACGGCGATGGAGATGGTGTAGTAGGGATAACATATTCATCCCATTTATTTCCAACTGGGCTATCTCGAAGAAGCTCACCTTCCTCTGGTTGATCTCCGTCACTTTCTATCAGATCATCTCTGATTGTAACAGGAGGGGAGCATATTTTTTTAATGGAATGTGTAGGTAGAGGTGGAGGCTGAGCCTTCTGAACCTGACCAGGACTTGTAACAGACTTTGAGGTGGAAGTGTTTGCCTCTGGGAAACGGCGATAGTAGTCATTTATCATATGGCGAAGGTCTGTTACTAGGAAAATTGGCATAGAGACAGTTTCCTCTCTCACCTCTTGTTGCACCTCCTCTTCTTCTTCATAGTCGTAAGATCTTGGAAAGAAAAGACCTCCTGCACCTCCTGGTACTCCTCATCATCAGTGTCTTGACTTTTTATCTGTAGCTGGGATGGACTATAAGCTACTCCAGATTCCTCACCCTTAGACTGCATTTCCAACAGAGTTGAAGGTGGCAACTGTGAAACCTTGGTC
This sequence comes from Lissotriton helveticus, assembly GCF_964261635.1. Lineage (NCBI taxonomy): Eukaryota > Metazoa > Chordata > Amphibia > Caudata > Salamandridae > Lissotriton > Lissotriton helveticus. The sequence continues at coordinate 689,625,872 of NC_136059.1, read as the reverse complement.
CAACTAGTAAAGTCAGTAGATTTTTTCGTCGTCGACGGGTGGAAGGACTTTAAATTAATGGAGGATTTTGTCTTCGGAGACTTGAAATGCGTTGTCGACGAGTCTCCCGTCAATAAAGTTCCTCTCGTCGTCGAAATTCGGAATATCGTCGACGCTGTCATCGACGTCAATGGTGTCGTCGTCGCGGATGCTGTCGACAAGGTTGTCGGCGGCGGCGCGGTCGACGACGGTGTCGAAGCTGATCTTCCCGTCGACGAGTTCGACGTCGAACCTTTCGTCGACGGCGTTGTCTTCGTCGTCGACGAAGCTGTTGTCGTCGAAATCGTCGTCTTCGATGGTGTCGTCGTCATTTTGACAGGAATTACAGCTGGAGATGCTCCTACCTTGGATGAGGGAGCAGATGACACCTCCCTTGAAACAGAGGGTCGTTTCAACGGTGTTTGAGGCAAAGAAGATGAAGAAGACTCTTTTTCTTTGGTTTTTTGCTTTTTAGCAATCAATTTCTCTTCAGGAGCCGAAGACTTTCTTTTCTTGGGAGTCTGAGGATTAACTTCTTCTTCAGAGACCGAATCTGAAGTGGACTTCTTCTTTTGAAGCCACAATAATAAACGTGCCTCCCTGTCCCTCAAGGTTTTATCCGAAAAAGTCCTACAATGCTTGCAGTCTTTAGGGACATGTTTAGGGTGGAGACAGTATAAGCAATCCTTATGTGGATCCTCAGAATAAAGTCTAGGTTTTCCACAGGATCTGCAGGGCCTGAAAAGCCTCTTTTTATAGCTTTCAGCCATTGTAGTTAAAGGAAAAAAACAGTACCTCAATCCAGAAGCAAGACAACGTTCAGTTGAGCAAAGTGAAATGTTCACAGGAAGTAAACTGAGCAGAGCTCAGGGAGACTCCTCTTCACACGAAGGCGGTTGGAAATCTGAGGTATGATGGTTCTACTGGGGAGTGTGATGTCATGGCTGGCAGCTGATTGGATGAGTTTTGGTCCAAATAATGAGGTGGTTTGGCAACCAAACATAATGGTTCCCTATGGGACTTTCTATGCAGTGTTTTACTCTATGAAACTGCTATAGTCATTCTGTTACTGTGAGACTCCCACCATGACGACAGGGAAGAAACAAGCATGTGAATCTATGAAAGATTTAATACTGGAGAAGCCATGGACTAAACATCGCCTCCTACGCCGACGACACCCAGCTGATCATCTCCATCATTAACGAACCCACAGCCACCAGAACCAACTTTCACAATGAAACGAAGACAGTTGCTACCTGGATGCAAGGCAGCTGCCTCAAGCTCAACTCGGACAAGACTAAAGTACTCATCCTGGGACCCACCCCCTCAGCCTAGAACGACTCCCGGTGGCCCGCCGCACTAGGAACTCCTCCCACCCATACGGATCAGACATGCAACCTGTGCATCTTACTGGGCTCCTCGCTCTCAATGAACCTCCTAATAAACACAGTATACTCATCCTGTTTCCACACGCTCTGCCTGCTTTGAAAGACATTCATATTGCTCCCAGTAGGATCCAGAAAGATGGTCACCCCAGCACTCATTACCAGTAGATTTGACTACAGCAACACACTCTACGCCGGCATCACCAAGAAACAGTTCAGGAAGTTACAGAATGTGCAAACCGCAGCAGTCAGACTGGTCTTCGACATTACCCGCCACAGCCACATGACACATTGCCTCCGACAACTTCACTGGGTCCCTATCAACAAGAGAATCACCTTCAAGCTCCTCACTCACGCCAACAAGGCCCTCCACGATGCAGGACGAGAATATCTGAGCCACCGGCTAGCTTTCCACACACCCGATAGACAACTTCGCTACGCCTATCTCGCCCTGGCCTCCGTCCCACGGATCCACAAGACTGAACCCAGAGGAAGATCCTTTGCTTACCATGCCTCCAAGACCTGGAACACCGTAGCCCTCCACCTTAGGCAATCCGCGCTGTTGACCCAGTTCAGGAAGGACCTCAAGAGAGCTGGCTCTCCGATGAACCTCCACAACCAGATGGATCAGCATCTCCGCCCCCCCACCCCCCAGCGCCTTGAGTAGTGGAGCTTCACAAAACCCTTTTTGATTGATGGTGAAACTCTAGCACTTTCCCCAGAGGGCAGCAGCCTGGAGGGTTGCTTCCAGAGCAAGATGGGCTGCCAGAAGTCAATCTTTACGCCCGATGCCCCTATTCTTGGTGCCGCCTCATGCAGTGTGGAGCTGGTTTGAACATTTTTGCCAAGGTGGATTTTAGTTTTTAGTCAACGATGTGTCTACTGACTAGCAATTTTCACATGATCTCCGTTTTTTATCCTCTATGGTAATCTGCAACTCTTCATTTTCTTCATCAGCTCAATTACGAACTTTTAGACGGAACGAGTTTCTATCAATGGTACTGTATAATCCACCTCTTAACCACAGTTGTAGGACATTCTATCAATGTTCTCCTCAATAATTTTACAGATTTTTGCAAGACTTTGTTTCCAATCTTTGACTTTGCCTTTGTCGTGCAGGCTCGCCCAGATGCAAGACTTTACTCCTTTCTTGCCCATCCATCCTCGTGCAAGACTCTTTTGCATCTTGTTCCATCCTCTCCTGTCCAAATGCAAGACCTTGTCCTTGACACCTGTCTAATCCTGTTGTAAGGTTTCTTGTCACACTTCTAATTTGTTTTCTGATTGAACTTCCCAACATTCCTAGTACTGACATTAAGGACCTTTGTTAGCTTTAATTTGGTAAGATGTATGTTACGGGTATGTGTTGGAAAGAATATATCTTGGAATAGTTCTCACCATTATGCCACTTTTGTTGCAAATACATAGCGTGTTTCTATTCTGTACCCAGGACCTAGTTCATACACCGCTGTTAGTTCTTCCCACATTTCAAGACTCATGGACTCTGCATAAATGGACTGCAACCTCGAGCTTCCCAATCTACTAGCCCCCTTGCCAAACCATGCTTGTGCCTGTGGAACTAGACAGTGCTGAAGTGGCAGCTGCCATCATGGGCCACAATGCTCTTCATATTCGTGACAATCTGGAGACAGAAACCAAAATGTATTGCCCTAGTCAGTCCCCTTTCTGGCACTAAGACAAGGGGATGATAGTTGATATTGTCTAGAGGACTCTCTGAAAGATCTCATGGCACCAGTGGACAAAACGAACTCTGTGATATCAACGACTGTCAAACCAAGATTTTTCATTTCCTGAATGAGTCTGACTAAGCCAGCCTTCTCTGCTTCAGTAACAGTAGTCTGTTTGTCCGACTCTCTTGTAGTATCTAGGGCAGTGTTTCCGAAACTGTGGGTCGGAAGACAATTTTTGTTGAGTCTCTAAAAGCTCAGCAATAAATAGAGGTGGCTTTAAATTCTGTATTTATCTTGTCACATTTGCCGGTCTATAAAGACAGAGGTCAAATGTCTGGCCAAGTCTTCTGACCAATTGCTGCGTATTTGTTTCTCTCAGTTTACAGTCAGGAAAAGAAAAGTGAAATGAAATGTACAGTAATCTTGGATGGATATAGAGAGTGTCAAAGGAAAGGCTGTTGATGTCATTTGTTTGTAACACACAAGAAAATGTACATACTTGTAAACTAACTGTACACATTCTGCAGTTAGGAAGGAAACAATGAAGCACATTTTGTTGTAATTCTGAAATGTGAGGGAAACAAAGATTTTAATGGGATAAAACAAATCTAGAACCTTTACTTGGTGATGCACAATTAATGAAACCCAATTGCCACAATATATCAATACAGTTTTATGAGGAAAACTATATGTCTGTGCAAACCTGGTGGAAAATACGCTGTCCGTAATTGACAGTGCGCCACCAAACAATGCTTAAATTAGATTAGAAAATTGACTGCCTCGTGTTCATTAAAGGTAGGTTAGTCACGAAAGTTTCTTGTACTAAACACTGGGTTGTGGTTTTAAAAAGTTTGGGAAGCACCCATCTAGGGAGGCCAGATAAAACGGCTAGGCTTAGTGTCAAGCATATATGGAGGGATTCACTGGTCTAACAACCACTCTACCTGATGTAGAACGGTTGCACACACAATTATAGTGATGCCCATATCACCAAAGGAAAAAGAAGAATTGATGGACAGAATGCAGAACAATGTCATACATACACCCCAGTACAGAGATCTGGGCTCCCCTTGAAATTCCAGTTTAAAATCAGCCATATGCAAATCAGTCTTGACCCCGCGCCCAATGGGAACAGTCCAGCCCAGTGCGACCAGTTATTATAAACACAGCAATTCATTTTTTATGCATAGGAGATTAGGTGATTTGCCCAGAGCCAACGCCGGGACTCAAACCCGGTTCCTCAGATTCGAAATTGGCAACATTGGCCATTAGGCCACATCCATATTTCTAAATTTATGTGCGAAATCATACACAATTAGGCTGACTTTGAATGATTACATAAAGTGAGCAAATTCTCAACACAAAAAAAGCAGCAAACGATTTTGTGAAAAATCCTAGCTTCACACAGTGTGTAGCAAATGGCAAATGGGTTCAGCAGGAGAGTGGTACAGTATGTAAGGAGTGCTGTGTTTTGGAGGATACTCGCAAATATATTACTAAAGCATTTTGTGGTAGTGCACTGTCATTTACAGACAGCATAATTTCCATTTACAGTTTTACTGGTAAAACTATATAGCACAGAAATGATAATGCTGGGAAATAAGGTTTCAGTGAATACTTATAATTTGTGTATCACTAAGTAAAAGTGTCTTGATTTATTTTGATTCTATTAAAATATTGTTTTTCATCACACATCTAAATTACAAAAAATGGGCTTAATTTTTGCTTTCATAACTGCTAATATATTCTTAAATATATGTACAGTTCATATCTGGTATTTAAAGTTGTTTGTGTTACAAACAATGTCATCCTGCAGCCTTTCCTTTCCCATTCCATGTACCCCAGCAAGATGACCACATAGTTCACTTTACAAACTTCTCTCAGTTTGCAGCAAGACAAATTACAGTAAAATACCACCTCTAAGTTAAAAGAATAGGCAGCAGTTCAAGGCATAGCCTGATATTTGACCAGTGTCTTCAAAGCACAGCAAATATCACAAGGGAAATACAAAATTTAAAGGCATCTTTATTTATTGCTCTTTCATGACCCACCAGAAATTGGCCAGCAACCCACCAGTTGGTTGCGATCCGCAGATTGGGAAACGCTGCTCTTAGACATTAGTGGATGTGGAACTATAACATGGGGAAAAGATGCCTGACGTAGGTGAAAATCACAAAGCTTTCATCCAGTCAGTAACTTAGAGACATCACAGGTCAGATAAAGGTCAAGAAATGTGTCAGGTCAGAAGCTGTCCCCCAAAGCGGAATAAAGCTGGCGTGGAGATGTTATAGTCATTACTTACGGGAGATCAGGTAGAACGTCGGCGTGGCTCCGCTTTTCATCATTCAGAGTCAGTAATGCCCTTTGAGACCCCAGGCCAGGACGCTGCCCTGCTTTCCTCCCTTTCACTTTTTGTTCTCGGCGCTCCTCACATGTACCCATTCGGCTTAAAGCCGGCAGATAGGAGCAGACCTGGTAGGCAAAGCAAAATAACATTTACTGATTCGGAGGTTCTTTAAGAAAACTAAAACTGCTGCTCTCTGCACATCATATAATTAAAAACGTTATCAAGTCTTTTACTCTGAATTTTTAAGCATGAAAAAGTGTAATCAATAAATAGTGGCCTTCTCTGCAAGGTCACCTTAGATTTTCACCTTTTTTTAAAACTCTACTTTTACTTGACTGTGAACTCTGCACATTACCACTGCTAACCAGTAATAAAGTGCCTATGATTCTGCTTCCCCTCTAAAACACGCGCTGAAATTGAAACTCCCTATTTGGCATATTTAATTGGGATGGAAAATTAAATGTTATGTGCACGCTGCAAAGAATATTAAACATTATTTCTGTCAGGAGCACCACTGTGGTCTGGCTAGGCTGCTGTTTAAATGCACTGTAGTGACTCAAGGCAGGGAAATCTGCCTTTGCCATATAGAAAATGCATATTTTTAATATTCAGAATTCACTCAACGTGTGCCTCTTAGGAGCAGGGCGCTAATACATAGAAATAGGGAATACCACATTTTGGGGTTACCGTGCCCGCACAGTGAAATTAAAGGCAACAGCTATCTCACTCTGTAGGTCCGGCTATATCTTTCGCAAATAGGCTTCAGAACATCTTTATTTGCCACCCCACTTAGGGAAGTGCTAGAAAAATGCTTCATAGTTATTTCCTGCTTAGTTTTTAAAATCTCACTTAATGGTGAAGTCAGATTTTTGATAACTTTAGCTGAAAATTAACTTTAGAAAAACATGCCTGTGCCAGAACTCGATTAAAACCATTCTGCCACTCATCACACATCAGGCGCTCTAATATATATCTTTGGCTGGGAGAGTTCACAACTGTGCGCAGAGGACAATGGCTTGCCTTGGGCACAGGACAAATCAATGGGTGTAAACTGTTGATCACTTAGAAGGCATTAGCTATCTGGGTGTGGACAGTAACAGATGGCAAACAAAACTGTATCTTTAACATTAGCTCTTTTAGATTTGGTGATGCAAAGAAGAGAATCTTCTATTCATTCCCAAGATCCTCCAATACAGTTAGGCTCCAGACACAGTAGGAGAGCGGCCAAGAAGCTGAAGACAGGTCTACCTGGTGGCAGCTATGTTCCACTATTCTGAAACAGGGGTTACAGGGTAATTTTAGAGTAAGTCAAAGAGAAGCACAAAAGGAGGTGGGGGACTCAGAATTTTTTTTTACAATTGGGTGGTAGAATTCCACCAGTCACTGGGTAGTGCACTGGATAAATCTTGCACCACCTCAGAATAGTCCTAGACCTGTAAAAACTCAATTTGAAAAAGAAGCGCCCTGCTGGCAGAAAAATCCGGACTTCTGGCTCCTATTTCGAGAAGACTTGCAAAAGGACTTAAGGACCTCTGAAGCCTGAGTGCACCCAGGGACTGGAACTGCTCTCCAAGGGGCAAGTCGTTGGCCTCCTGTTTACCTGCTTCAGGGGCACAATAGCAAAAGGACTCCTGACTCCAAAAGGGCCCAGCTGACTAAAGAGGACTAGACCCTGTAGGGTAATTGACTGGAGAGAGACTTGTTGTCCAGAAACCTGCCCTGGGGCACTAGGATCTGAAGAACTAACCAGGAGAAACTATCCCACTAGCTGGAGACTAAGGGCCTGATTAGATCTTTGCGGGCAGGTTACTTCGTCACAACAGTAACGGATATTCCATCCACTGAAATATAAATCCTGTAGGATATAATGGAATTTATATTTTGGTAGACGAAAGTCTGAAGGTAAAACCGCTGACTGGGAAAACCGACTTGGTGTCGGACTTCCGCACTATCGCAGTTTGGGTGAAATTGCGCCTTGGTCTCGGTCCATCACAAACTGTTGCTTTTCCACAGGGCTTGACATCTCGCTGGGCGCTTTTTGCCTTAACATTTTAAAAATCATAATCACTGATTCCCCCTAACTTAATTTGATGCTTGTGGTGTCTTTCTGATTCAGAAAAGGGGGTGGTGATGAACAGGGTGCCTGAATTAAGCAGACCACTCTTACCCAGTCCAAATATCAGGGCTTGATCCATCACCGTTTTTTAGCTCACTGCACCATCCCAGCTCAGAACTTGGCTATATGCAAATTAGTCTGTTCCTGTCCCAGTGCATGATGGGAACAGGGCAAACCAAACTACCAAGCCAATTCTTATACTGGGAAGGAAACAAGCTTCCGGGGACCGGTTTCTGCCATTTCAGGCGTCGTCGGCCCGGCTTGCTTGAATCCTGATGGTGCAATGAGCAAGGGACTCACATCTGAGTATACCCTTCCACGCTTATGGTGGACAAAATGATTCAGAAAAGGGGGTGGTGATGAACAGCCGGTAGCTTGTCTCCTTTCTGGTGAAGAATTGGCTTGGTAGTTTGGTCTGCCCTGTTCCCATGATGCACTGGGCCAGGGACAGACTAATTTGCATATAGCCAGGGTCTGAGCTGGGATGGGGCAGTGAGCTAAATAACGGTGATGGATCAAGCCCTGATCTTTGGACTGGGTAAGAGTGGTCTGCTTAATTCAGACACTCTGTTCATCACCACCCCCTTTTCTGAATCGTTTTTGGCCACTATAGGTGTGGCAGGGTATACTCAGACATGAGTCCCTTGCTCACTGCTCCATCAGGATTCAAGCAAGCCGGGCCGACGAGGCTGAAATGCCAGAAACCGGTCCCCGGTAGCTTGTCTCCTTTCTGGTGAAGAATTGGCTTGGTAGTTTGGTCTGCCCTGTTCCCATGATGCACTGGGCCAGGGACAGACTAATTTGCATATAGCCAGGTTCTGAGCTGGGATGGGGCAGTGAGCTAAATAACGGTGATGGATCAAGCCCTGATCTTTGGACTGGGTAAGAGTGGTCTGCTTAATTCAGACACTCTGTTCATCACCACCCCCTTTTCTGAATCGTTTTTGGCCACTATAGGTGTGGCAGGGTATACTCAGACATGAGTCCCTTGCTCACTGCTGAAATGCCAGAAACCGGTCCCCGGTAGCTTGTCTCCTTTCTGGTGAAGAATTGGCTTGGTAGTTTGGTCTGCCCTGTTCCCATGATGCACTGGGCCAGGGACAGACTAATTTGCATATAGCCAGGTTCTGAGCTGGGATGGGGCAGTGAGCTAAATAACGGTGATGGATCAAGCCCTGATCTTTGGACTGGGTAAGAGTGGTCTGCTTAATTCAGACACTCTGTTCATCACCACCCCCTTTTCTGTGGTGTCTTTCTGTCATTAAATATTTCTCAATTTTTTAAGTAGGGTTGGGACACACTTTTATTGGTGTTGCCTGCTGCTTGTGTCATAGCTACCATTGGCTGAGCAGAGATCCTATAAGAACTGTGTTTTGACCAAGCCACAAAGGGATTATTGAGTTGGTAGGGTTGCCCGCTCTTTCAAATTAATAGCCCCATTTTTGAAAGTCAGTGAAATATAGCTCTTCTTGAACATTTATGTTTCCAAAATAAAATTGCTTTGTTTAGGTTCCTACCTGTTGTCTTTGAAGCGTAAATCAAATGTGTAACTGCAGATAGATTTTCTTAAACGGCTAAAACAGGACACATTATTAAAGCTATATTTACCAAGGCAAACAAGGTAGCTATATGTCAGACAAAAGCGATCTCCCGAACATTCCCAAAACAATGTGCCCACTAAGTTTTTTGGTGTGGTGAATTAAGAATATACTAAGGGAGGGGGAGGAATACAAGACGGAACCAACTATGGCGCAAGTTGGATGCTCCTTGGCTAGAGGAGTGGACTTACCAGATTCTTTGCATCGCCCTTGAAAGCGGAGTAATACTGTGCAACAATCCTGAAAGAGGAAAGGTGACACTCAACATAGCGGCATGTTCTGCTTGTGTGATCAGTGCATCCTGCCTGAAGTACGAATGTAGCTGCACAGACCTGCTCCCAAAGTGGTGGCAGCTCCCGAGATTGACCTGCCAGCAGAGGGCGGATGATTATCTGGAGCCCTGACCCTTTTGGCAGTGGCTACCTGTATGATCTAACTGCCTATTCCGCTGCAGCTAGGTGGAGCTGATGAGCTTAGAGAGTATACAATGTGAAAAACACCCTTATCCACTGACAGGCCTTCGAAGAAGCCGGCATGTGCAATGTGCCCACTCATGGCCTACATAAGGATTGTGGGAGAGTCAGCCCATTTTCCACACTAAGGGCAGCGCTGGGCCTGTGAAAGTAGTGTTATTGGCTCACTTTTGCCCAACCTTGTTTTATCTTGTATTCTCTGCTCTAATTATTATTGCTTTATTTATGTAGAGATTTTGGTGGGTTCGGCAGTTCCTTCCCCCCACAACTGTACAGCTGACTCTGAAACCACTAGGAGCACAACAACGTCCTCTTGAAGAGGATCCTAATAAGACAATCCCTTGATCAAATCACAGGCCATACACACACAAAGTAGCAGAGGCAATTGTGATATACAATATCGGTATTACATGCTAGAAATCCGTAACTGACCTGTACGCATCCTTTCAAGCTTCTTGACAGTGCTTCTAGCATTGGCAACTATTCTGATGGTCTCCACTGTAGTTGAGACCTCATTCATAAGGATCTATAACTGTATTGGGTTGGGTATATACCTGTATGGTTCAGTGCATTACCCCTAGACATACAATGAAAAACCAGATCACTGGGGCAACAGCACCTCCTTGATTTGACCCCTGCCACACGTGCAGATGGCGATGAGCTACGCCATAATTGGCACCCCACGTTCCCTGAGAAGGAGTTGTACGTGAACCTTCTTCCCACTCTTCATATCAAAGTCTTCATGAAGACTGATGAGGCAACTGCTCTTATCGTAGGCCTTTAGCAGTTACAAGCAAGCTTCAGACAACAGCCACACAAGGCCATAGAAATTATCCTAATTGTGATAATGAAGGACATTTCCGTCAATAATACAAAAAATGGCACGTTTAATTCTACGATGGCTAAGTAAGTATTCACAGGGATGAAATCCATGAAATCTGTCTTTGCATTCCTGCAGACTTTCTGGACTACAACTGAAAGTAGGTTGAAAGAAGTCAAAAGAAATATGCATACACAACTGGACTGGAGTGCTGAACTTCGGCACCTATGATTCAAAGTTATGAACCAGGAGGACTGTTTGTGAAGAGACAACATATGTATATATTGCATTCCGAACAACAACAAAAAAGCAAACATGATAGATTTACTGAGAAACTTCATTCCTCTTCTGCAGGATATTCAATTCTCTGAACCCTTAGAATTTAAAAGAGCACAAAGGTTACGCATAAGTGGATCTCTGAATCGTGTTAATCGAAGGTCAGTGATACCTTGTCTCCTCTGTCATCAAAATACAGGCCTCAAAACAAAGAGTATAGCTCCTTCCTATATGTAAAACTGCAGACCATTCAAATGATACCTATAGCAAAAGAAAGTAATTACTTGCACTAAGACCCAGGTTGTGGCAGGGAAACATCAAATCTGGCTTACTTGACCCAGCTGTTATGATAGTTACTGCTGACCAAACACTTCTGAATTATCTGAACTTAAAGACCTAGCCTATTCAATTCTCTGAACCCTTGAAATTTCGAAGAGCACACAGGTTATGCACACATGGGTCTCACAACCACAATTTATACAGGAACAACAACAGCATTTAGCATTTTAGGCCTAATGCAAAACAGGTGGGGTGGGGTAGGGGTGGGAGGGAAGGGGAGGGGAGGGGAGGTAAAAACAGTTAGATAGGACCCAAGGCAACAAAACTGTTTTCACTTATACTTCCTTCTTTCAAATAAGCTGTTTTTCAGGGGTGATCGAGATGTGTCCCTTTCCTGCACCAGAGACTCCACCACAGCCCTTCTCTATCAAATTGTCTGTAGAACGATCCATTGTTTGAGTTTGAAAGGCAGGTAAGTGTAGGGCACCGCTGTTCACCCTGCACTTGTCTTCCTTAGTGGTTAGAACTTGGTCCAGATTAGCCTTTTTCATTGAGGTTGGTATGATGAATGTTAGCCAGGCTTCAGGCACAAACGCAGAACTTACTAAGGAGGATCCCCGTAAACTAGAAAACATAGAAATTGTCTGGCTTCAACCAAGTGGAACACCTTCAGAAAGATGATTCTATAATGTTATTTAATTTTCTGATCTAGCATTAGACCAACATGGTATTACCAGCTTGTGCATTGCATTATTAGAATCTTGGGTGGATGCCCCTTAAGTATATTACAATCCTCATTAAGGGTGTAAATCGAGATGCTGGGAAAATTCCAGGGAGTAATATCAGGCCTTTAAGGGATTGTTAACTGACTTCGCACTCTATGCCCCATAGTGTTAGCTTCCAAAACATTTTGGCAAGATGCTTTACACTCCATAATACTCTTCCGACGATTGGAAAGAGCTGCTGAACTCTCACAAACTCCTGCATGAATATAGATTAAACTTTTCTTACTTGAAGATCTTCCATAACTGTTACCGGACTTCCCTATGCCTATTTAGAGCAGGTCTCTTACAGGATTCTGAATGTTGATGATGCAAGCAGTATAACTGTCATTGGTTCCATATTCTAAGGGATGGAATCAACATCCTATTTTATTTGGTGGAAAACTGGCCCACACTATCCTCTCTAGAAATTCATCCAAGAAAAATCCATTTGCTAGTAAGGACAACATGAGGTAAGTACTTGACAAGGACCGGGACATAGCAGAATGGTCCAGAAGGCAACTATAAAATATATACCATCCAATTGAAAAAACAGTATAATAAAAAAGAGATACCAGAATGAAGAGTTGATGAAGAATTCAAGAATGTGTCTCAGCAATTAGATAGCAATGCCAAAATGTGGATCTTAAATAATCAAAGATCACCATCACTGGAAATGGCCAGCAATATATATGGATGCGAAAAACGGCATTAGTCCAGTAGTAGAGAGGAGAGTGGAGCAGGAAGGCAGCACTAGGAAAATCAGACTCCACATGTATGGGTTATGGCCATCAATTCAAGAGTACAAAACCATCGTTTTAACATGGCAACTGCTCCCGGCAAGAATGGAATCAATACACAGGCCGTAGGACAACCAATGCCACCTGTGTAAGCACCAAGCAACAAGAGTCCGGCATCTGTGAAACAAGGAGAATGCCCTTGTCTATCATGTGATATACGCAAGGACATGAGGGACAAAACTAATTGATAGGTATGAAAAGTGAGCATTTGGCCAAATGGGGTGTCAGCCATAATAATCCAGAAATAGTAGACAGAATTGAGGAGAATCTCAGAAAAAACATATAAATTAATTGGAGAGCACATTCCACATGGAGTAGTGCAATGAACCTGATGAGTCTAAAAAGGCTCACAATATTTTACAAAGGAATGACAAATTTCCAAAATGAACCATGGGATTCTATTCAAGTAAACCAAAGACTTCGGTATAGTAATATAATGACATTTGCCTTTATTTAGTAAATCTTGAAGGATGCCACCTCTTAGAGGACTTTGATTTGATCTATAAATTGCCATTTCAGTTGAGACTTGGAATGACCATGAGCAATGAAATGAGCCATAAGAGGTGAGTTTTCAGTTTACCAATGACTACGGCTCTTGTGGTAGATAATGTGTTGTCTAAATTTCTGCATAGTCTTGCCAATGTAAAGGAGGTTAAAGGGACACCAAATAGCATAAATGTCATTACATGAGTCACAGTTTGTGTTGTGTCCCAGTGTACGTGTTATGTTCCCATGTCTAAATTGTTTAGTATTACTGGTTCAGAGACAGTCCAAGCAATTTTGACATTTGTAATCGAGTGGAAGACCCCAGATACTAATGAGAGAGTTCGTAGTGGAGTTAATAGTGGGATTCTAGCACATGGCCTTGACCAAGTGGTCACAAATATGTTTTCCTCTTTTGAAAGAGAAAAGGGAAGATTCCATTATTAGTCAGCTGGTACTTAAAATAGATCAGTATTTTTTGATCATCTTAGTCACCTTAATTCATGGACTGAATGTGATGGCACAAGGTACATGGTGGTTGCCAGATTTAATCTGCGGATTCAGTAGTGATTCACAGGGAAAATACCGTGCTTTTTTGAGTCCTCTTGATTCGAGGCATTTGAGAGACCCTCTGTCAATCAGTTTATTAGAGAGGACAGCTGCTTCCATGAAATAATCTGCTTTCCACTTGCAGTTTCTATGTGTATGTAGAAACTAACCATATGGCAGTCCATCTATGAGGCCACTAAGATGGTTGCTACTACATAAGAATAGTCAGTTCCTTTTGGTGAGCTTTCAATATAGACCAATTCAAAGTTTACCGTCATGTACTGTAATGGTCAAGTTCCGAAAGGGTCAATTTTGATTTTCTAGATAAAATAACTGGGCTCTGCAATTTGAGTTTAAAATCAGATCAATCACAATGCAGATTTTTACTGTTCAAGATTGGAAGTAATTGTTGTTTTACAGATAACTTTTCGCAGAACATACCTCATGACATCTTATAGTACACCACTCAAACAATAAGTTCAAAAGTTTAAAAAAAATACAATAAATAGCATACGTTAGCAATGGCCTCAAAGGCTGACCGTATGATAAGTGAAACAAACATTTGGTTCAATGTTGCTTTTGTCTCAGTTCAAGGCATATCACACAAATAAGCAATGATTCAAATTTTGGAAGTGTGATCACATTGACTACACCCAAAATGACACGTTTGGACCTATTTTTAGTACACCCATCTTGAGGTAAGTGAAGATCCAGTGAAGATGAGTATAAAAGGCTCATAACAAATCAGAAATAATTAAAATTGAGAAAAGATGTTAAGACATTTAGTTACATAAAAGCGTTTCCTTATGCAACTGATGAACATTGCAGTGGTGGTTTCTTCATTTGAGCAGAGGGTGTTGACCCGCCACCCCCGCATGCACTGCCAATTTAAAAAGTGTCAAATCAAATGCCATATTACTATTCACTGCGCGCAGCGTGTTTTAAATGTTTGTCTGGCCGAGTCTGCATAGGGCAGAGCGTGGCCAATTCTGCTGATTGCCAGTCAGCAGCTAAAGCCTGATGCACATATCTGGTTAGACAAGCCTGTTACTGTGGCCAACCAGCCATGTGTACTTTAGGCTTCTGAACGAGCCAGGGGAACCGCAGCACATCTGCCCCTGTTTCCTTTAGAGTGCTGGGTTCCCCAACTCACACCAATCCTTGCTTTGCTGTCATTCTGTTTACTAGGCACGTATTGGTTGACTTTAAAGTAGTGAGCTCATGTTGTGGTGATTTGATAATGACAGAGTGCTCAGTAGGAAGTGCGGTTGTGAAGAGAGCAGTATTATTAGACGTCTCCACGCCATTTTTTTGATACATTATTTCATTATTTGAAGCAATCGGAATCTAAATATTTAATAATTTTTGACGTGATGAGTAGTCTCAAAGGCACAGACAATTCGCTGAGTTGTGGGGGGATGGATAGAACACATTAATCTGCTTTGAACTCTTCCCCCGCTTGAACTTTATATTTACCATTTTTTTTTTTAGAGAGTCTTATATAGCGCGAACTTGACCCGAACCGGGTATCAGAGCGCTTTACATAGCACCAGTTGCATTACACTAGGAGGCACGGGGAGATTAAGTGATTTGCCCAGAATCACAGGATGTTCAGCGCAGTGCTTAATTTGTAAAATATGAAGTGCAGGTGCCCACATTTTTAAAAGGCCACACCCACTTCCCCGGCTCCAACCATAACGTCCAGTGGCTCCACCCACTTCCTTTATTGGCCCCATCCACATCCACAACCCTAAACACATTAGAGGTAACTCCTCATGTCTTCAGTTTCGCAAGTAGGTGAAGACCTAGTTCTTCACATAAGCATATCGAAGAACTTACACGTACACACCTGCCCAAGGGCCTGGATACCCTCTTGGGTGATTAGTGTGCTATATGAATCAATATAATATAACATATTTTAACATTTGAGAAGCCTATGACAACAACTTAAAAGTGAACTCAAATTTGAAAATGTGTGTAAATCTCAAAATGTACCATTTGTAGGATCATTTGAGGGACAGAGGCAGCATTATAAACTAAAGAGAATGTACTTGTACTGTGCTGTTTAAAAGATTTGAAGGTATGAAGGAAGGAATACATTAAAGAAGATGGCAACAAATGCAGGCAGGAAGGTGAGTACTGGAGTGAGGATTTAAATGAGTAATGGAAGAAATAAGAAAATAATGTGAAAAGAAGACATGAAGGGATAGAAGAAATGAGGGAGAAAGGAAGTGGACGATGTGTGATGGATGAATAGAAAGACGAAAAGAAATGATAAAGAAAGGCAGAAGGAAGGGTTGAAGATAAGAAAAGAAGAAATTAAAGAAGGGATGAAGGAAGGAGCAGGCAAAAAAGAAAGTTAGGAATGAAAGGAGGAAGAGGGAAGAAATGCACAAAGGGAGGGACGATGGGGAATGAGTGAGGGTGTAAGGAAGCAAGAATGGAAAGAGGAAAGGAGGCATGGCTGGATGTGCGGAGGATGAGAACAAGGAAAGAAAAAGATGGCAAGAAGGAAAGAAAGGAGTTCATGGGAATGGATACGTGTTTGAAAGGTACTGTGTCACGGAAGTACATAGGGGATAATGGCTGGGTAATATTGCAAAGAAATTGAACAACCAAATATTAAAATACATATCTGTGTCCTTAACACACCAATTATGTTTTTAAAACACATATTCACCAGAGGGGGCCTAGACACCAAATACAAATGCTATCCACCTCAATGGCACTAATTTGATTGACCTCAGAAAGAAAAAAGATTGAGTGGCCACATCAAGATTTAAATTTATGTCCCTGACATCAAACACAGTTCCTGGAGTGGATATAGATATATACTCAAGAAAGAAAAACATAAAAGGGAGTGTGTGGAAGGAGGAGAGGTCTGAAGGAAAAACATAGATACAGTACACAAAGAATGTGAAGAGAAGTGGGGAAAGCAGAGATTGAGAGTGCAAGATTGAAGATGAACATGATGAGAATGAATATTGGAAAGAGGAGAAAGGCAAGGGAAGAAGAGCAGACAGCATGTGAAAGGAAAGTGGAAGTGAAAGAAGGGAAGGTGAAAAGGTGTAGATTAAGGGTAAATACGGCGTAGAGCAGAAAGTGAAGGAATAATGGAGAGAAAGGAAGGTGTGAATGGGAGAAAGAAAAGCAGATACTGAGGGAGAGCACTAAAAGAGTACACCTCTGCTTTATTACCTATACAGTAATTCATTATGTAAAGTTGAAGGGTGACAGAGCAGTATCATTTTTGGCTTGTCTCATCAATGCATAGCTGTGCTGTCCAAGACACACAATAGCAATTCTCTAACTGTGGTAAGGTTTTCTGCCATCAAAAGATGTTTTGTGGCATCACAATTAGTAATCCTCATAAAAGTGTCAGTTAAAGGCCCAAGTTCAGGGCTGAGGTAGCACAGCAGAGCTGTGAGTGAAGGGCCACTGCCAAGCCAGTGAGAACTACGGCTTGGGAGAGAGCAGCACTGGCAGAGACGTGGGGATGCGCTGATGCTCTGGAAATAGCAGAATACCTGTGTGGGTTTATTGTGCTGTGGCTGTCGGAGGAGAGCAGTATAGCTGAGCTCGGCAAGGCCTTCCAACACTTTTTCACTAGTGTTGTGTAGGTTCCTAAATTAAGCTGCAGCATTAAAGGCCAAAGATGAGACCAGGACTGCACATCCTGGGCACAGACACCCTCTGAAATATTATCACTTGGTGCAAGCCAAACTGGGCCACTCCCACATCTGGGCCCTGGTGCATTTTACCGGGTGTACTAATGGCCACTATTCTCCTGCTATCATCCATTAGATCCACCTTTTCTTGATTCTGTTCCTCACTGTTTTGTATGCTTGCTTCCAGTTCTTAATAGGTTTTTTGTGAAACGTACGTTCACTCCTGTGTTTCCAACTCCAGAATACTCATATTGTCTTGAGAAGGAAAGCCTGCATGGCCTTGCCAGGTTTCGAACTAATGCTATGAATGAGGCCAAACCCAGATGATGCAATGAATGCACTACTACACTGACTCCCAGACCCTGCATTCAGGCTCAACAGTACCAAGAATTATTTTAGGCTAATGGAAATACCACCTTTCATCTCTAGATTTCCCTCCCCAAGCCACCTATCTGAGGTGTTTAATCTTTTCTATTACTTCCCTGGGTTTGTGAAGCGCACACTTCCAAAAGTTGAAAGAATTGCAGCCTACGCTAAGTTTCATAGATTTTGAAAGTTTTGATTCAAATAGTAGGTACAGAGCATTCTCCTGTGTGGTATGTGCCCTGCTTGTGCACCTTCCACACTGGGCCAAAGAACAACCCAGAAGCCACGGAAAGGCTGTGTGTGGACCCTCTGCGACACTTGCATGAAAAGGAGGAAAACCACTATCCCTCCACGCAGCACACTGGCATGGCAGTTGTTGGACGCTCCCACTGTCCATTTACCACCAATATATATCACCTTATAAGCAACACTCTTGACGCAGTCTGCCATTCAAAACATATAGTGCTATGAGAATGACATATTTGCCAGTACAGCTTCAAACTTGTGCATTGAAAGAGACATCACACCTGGCATGAAATGGTACACCGGACCGTACAGCTCTTAAGAAGCATGCTGTAGTGTCTCAGAGGAACGCTGGGCATGTTTTGGAGGATGGGAGGGGGTGGAAATAAGGGATTCATGCTCAAAACCTGCATTGCTTTTTTTTGACCTGCAGTTTTATATAGCGATATCTCGACTGAAGATATTGGAGCGCTTTACATGAGTTTCCCTGGTAGGCAATGTTGGCCTCCCTGCACAGGAGCATGCCAAAAGTGATCAGCATTTAATGCCAGGTGTGAGTGAGCACTTGTGCAGGACAGTTTCATATTCTGTTCTGTGCTGTTCCCTTCTCACTGAATGCACTGTCCAGGGCAACGTCAATAAAATAATCTCAGACCTGCCGGTGTTTGGGATCTGAGCTGAATCAGATCAGGTGTCTGTGAACTTCGGGAGTGGAGACCAGTGCTTAGGAGGCACCGCAGGAACTCCCAGCTCAGCCTGTAGGTAGAGGGCCTGGCTCTGCTGTCGCACATGTACACTTCTGTGTGTGCATGGTTTTCGGCAGTGGGGTGTCTGCTATTTCACTCTTGCTTCACTTGTATAGTTCTTGGCAACTCCAGTGCAGGGCCTCAGTTGCTCGGCTGGTCTAGGTGTTAGTGTTCTGCATGCAAAGCATGGGTGCTGCCACCCCTCCTGCCTCAGTCATCCAGTGTTTCGTTAACCCTTCCCATGCCTGATACAAAAAAGTAAAAACAAGCGCAAGACTTAGCAGTAGAGCCCAAAACAAGACAGGCCCCACACAACAAGGAGACTGGATTAGATTTGAAGCATTTGGCGTGCATCAAACTGGATTTCCTATGTTGAATGTTTATGAATTATTAATTCTGCCCACCCCTACAATACACCCGGCCCGGAGAAATAAGTGCCAGTGCTCAGCACCAGAAAGCACCTGCACAAATTAAGTACTGGTTCAGCGTCATTGCCGAGACTCGAACCCTGTTCCCCAGATTCGAGGTTGACCGCCCTAGCCGTTAGGCCAACTCCTCTCCTCAACTTCGATGAAGTACTAAGACAGCTGTTCTTCTTCACTACTTGTCTCCCTGAGAGACAAGTAGTATTTTTGCAAAGCACCAGCAGCTACTGGAATATTAGGAACAAACAATCAGGGAAGTTCAAGTTCTAATAAGTATAGGTCACAAAACAGAGTACTCCCAAAACGTGGACCGTCAGGGAGACAAGTACTTCATCTAGACATGTACAATTTAGAAATAATTACTAGACAAGTGGCTCATCTTTAAAGTCCTTTTATAGCACGTGGACGAGGAAGAATTAAAGGGAGTTCAGGGATATGAACAAAGATGTGTGGGACCAAAGCTTTGTCAGAGCCACCAGCAGCAAGGGGAGATTCCAGAGCAAGCAATGGTTGTGAATCTGCCATCTTACATTCTTAGAGTGTCAGAAACTAGCATTTCGGAAAAAGGACAAAGGTAGTAATTCCTGGTAAAATGCTGGCCCTTGCACAGTGGTGGTAATCCCTAGTAAAAAGAAGGCCCTGCTCAATGGTGGTGATCACTGAAAATGTGCTGGCACTGCAACAATAGTGGCAATTCCCAGGCAAAATGGTGATATCATCCCTGGCACATGCTGGTTGTGGTACAATGGTGTTAATCCCCAATAATATGCTGTTAATGTCACATTAGTGATAATTCCTTCCAATATCTTGGTCCTGATACAACTGTGGAGGCGATATGGAAAGTAAACATACAGATGGTATGATTAATTCCCTAGTAGGGCATGAAGCGCAATAACAAAGAACCTTACAGAGTCTCGGTTTTTAAGTGACATTTGACTACCCACTGCTTCCATTACAAGTGAAAGACACAGCGAAAGCGATGTTAAATCACGCAAGTCTTGTAAAAATTACCCAATTATGTACCTTTGGGAAAATGTGGCTGAGTATTTGTTCTATCCTGCAGTGTGTGACTACAGGGCGGTGTCCCCATGACAGTCCCGGGTTTGGAGATTTCATTATGAAACTCGGGTAAGATACTCTGAGGGTAGCCTCACTGTGAAGGCTTCTGTGTTTTAACCACTAGTTTCCATATGGTTACCAAGTCCATACCATCACTGGGTGTTGGGTGCTTATTGTGTTTTTTATAGATGAATAGAATGATTTTTTTTATATCTCTTTATATATTTGTAGGAGTTTAGAGGGGATCACTCATGATTTTTCATTTCTTTTTCACAGACATTAATGGCGACTGTGTTACTGAAATACAAGTAAGACTGATTTAACCACTCTGTACTAATTGATCATATTGTGACACAGACCAACATCATGAGGGCTCTTTACCCTGAAGAAGGCCAGTGACCAAGAGGGGTAACAAAATTTAACTGAAAGATGTTGGTACATGCAGTAGGGAATAAGGGGTGGTAACTCCTCCTATATACCCCGTTATTTGATTTTTAGGTCTCGTGACCTTAAATGCGCGCAAGCGCATTGAGGAACGAGAATTCAAGTGCTCAAAATGCTCATGAAACCACCAGCTTTTTGCTGGCGTTTTCATGCAGTTCATGTGAACCACGTGTTCAAACACGAACGCGCATCAGCCTTCCTCCCATTTGCCGCACAGCACATCAAAGGGCTTCGCCCAGCGTGCGCTCTGCGGCTTCTCGGCTTCTCCTCACCTAATTAGTCATTTTCGCATTTCTCCTCCCCCTCCCCTTCTCTGCCTTCCTTTCCCGGCGCACGCATTAACATGACCTTTTTTGCCGTTTACATTCTTTCCCGTCTCTGCCTCTTCCTCTTTCACACAAGTTCCTCCCTCTTCTTTCTCCTCTGAGGTCTCATGATGTTGAAATTTATTTCCATGTTGCATGTATTCGTCGCTACTGAAAGGCAGAGGTGTGACAGGCCCCTCGCATGTGCCATTGTTCAAAGTGTGTAATTGCACCCTCTTCGTTTTCAGATTTCAGCCATCTTATTTCAGCGTCGTATACGAGGGACACCACACACCTCTGTAGTCTTAATCGAAACTTGGCGCATATTCCATTTTTGGCAACTGAGTGAAATTCACGGCGGGCGTGATACTCTGATATTTTCAGAACGTGCCACGGTTTACTTTGAACATCATGGTGTCATTCGACAGAGGGACTTGCATATAATCCACATTTTTGAAGTCTATTTTTGTGATTGTGTTGATTTTGTGGACCTTTTACAACTCGCAAAAAACAATCGTGTTCTGTGCTAGTAACACCTGCTGGCTCACAGGTCGCCTCGCACAGTAATATCAACTTTTAACTTAGCATTGCCTACCAGCAGCATTCCGACTAGTATGTGCGCTTCTCATTTAAGACTTGTGCTTTTTGAATGCACTGTAATGAGGACATGGGGGTAGGGTTACGGCGCACATGAAGTGCAGGGCACCATCAATCCCTCACTCTGTCTGTAATCAGCCACCCCTTTAAGTACATAATACCTGGCTCGGACACAGCGAAACGACCATACAACATAACCAGGTTGGCGTGGGTAGAAAAACACCATTAATACACTTCGTAGTGGTGGTGACAACAAAACATGGCATGGTGCGTGTTTGCAAGGACCCCCCACGCCATCGCAAGACCACCAGTTTACAGAACTCTTTAAAGTTTCCTGTATCATCCGGGGTCACAGGAAT
The DNA here is from genome assembly GCF_964261635.1 of Lissotriton helveticus. Taxonomy (NCBI): domain Eukaryota; kingdom Metazoa; phylum Chordata; class Amphibia; order Caudata; family Salamandridae; genus Lissotriton; species Lissotriton helveticus. The sequence continues at coordinate 689,604,064 of NC_136059.1, read as the reverse complement.
TGTGCGCTTCTGCGGCCGCGTCGTTTTAGGTATAATTGTGGGGTTGCCCATATGCCACATAATCCTTTATTTTCAGCATAACCTCCAGAATTCACCCCCAAAATGTTTCTGACTCAAATTAATCACAAGTTGCTAAATTGCAAGGACTCGTGTTGCAATGCAAGGGGAGGCTCTCGGCTCTGGTCAGCTTTCAGTTGCTCATTTGTTTTATTTGGGTGTTAAATTGGTGTTAATGCGGTGAAACATTTACGCAGAGACTGCTACCATGTAAAATAAAGTTATACTGGTTGAGAATGTCACAGAATGAGCATAATTTGTCTTTTCTTGCCGCTTAATTTAGTTCACCCTGACGCATAATCAGATGCTTCCCCAAGCCGCATAATTCCAGTGGCACGGATCATACCCAAAACGAATTTTCGGCATTGAGGGCAATGTCCTATCGAACACGCACAACCCTTGAGGTATTCGTACACTTCAGGACCAGGAATGAACTCGCGCACTGAGTCTAATCAAAATGTGGGCTCTATAATAAGAACTGAAACAATCTCAGGCTGAAACACTGATCCAATGTACCCGAGTCCCGCCGGCTGTGCAGAGGGGTGTACACTGGCCGTGCACCTCCGGGGTTCCAAACCCGTGGGATACATTTAAGACTTCAGTTCCACGGAGCACAACGGTATATACGCCCGTCAACCGACCTAAATTATTTTAATGTTGACAATGGCTGGCGCTGCCTTGCTAAAGACTTTAAATAGCAGACGAGGCTATTACCAGGTTTAATTATACGCGTGGGAACTGTGGAAAGGTACCTGCAGGTTTAATTGGCGCGCAAACCGTTTGTAGACTCGAACTGCAACAATAAAATCGCACTAGGCAATTTTGGGTCGTGACCAGCATCAGTTACCTAACCCTCTTCTCGGGGTAGACTCGGCGGGAGGATTGTCATTCTTCTAGTGCTCGCAAAATTCAGTGTCCGCCCACGTTGTCTTTATTAATACATTTTATTGCACGTTTTTGCTACATGCTCAAAATCCGCGGAACTCGGTTAATTAATTCCCCTGGCGTTGTTGGACAAATTACAACAGAATGCACAGAGGCTTCATCTTTTAAATGCATCAAATGCGACCGGGTAGATGTAATCCACGCTAACTCCATAAACGCTTCTCTTTAGTTGGCAGTTGATCCTTTTCGTGTTATATTTCAGACATTTGAATATTTCTTCGTATTTTCTGTTGGTTTTGTCTTCGGTATTAGTCGTATCCCTTCGGGTAATTGAATATGTGAACATTAGTAATGTTCTTCTTAATAAAATGTAGTGAAATATCCAACAATCCTCTATATAGCTGCGTTTGTCGGTAGTTCCAGAAAACAAAACAAGCATTGGCATTGCCAATAGGTCTCGCTTGTGGGACCTTATAAGTATTTAGTTTTGCAGCACAATATCCTTGTTGCATAATCGGATATTGTGCTGCAAAACTAAATACTTATAAGGTCCCACAAGCGAGACCTATTGGCAATGCCAATGCTTGTTTAATCCTGCCAAGGGAGACCTACAATAAAGGAGTTTAGGCGGTACTTCCTTAGGTAGTTTTAGTTTACTTTCTTCTGCACTAGTGATCCCTCATAAGAATACTTTTCCTTACTTTACCTCACCTCTCTTTTTTCTTTATTCCTAAAAAAAAATCAGCACTCCGTCCAGTGTTGGTCTGCACCTGGGCGTCATAAGTGGCTATAGGATGAAGCATGCCACTGCATAGTGGGCGAGGGCAGTATTTAAAAATCTGTTGATTTTCCTCTCTATTTCCTCTTTTATAAATCCTTCTACCATTTGCTTAGGACAGAGACACAAACAAAACTACTTTGAGCATAGTCTTCTCTGGTATGTTTTTAGGCCTCTTTTCTGAGTTGTGATGTATTTGTAAGGGGAGTAAGAGAAGGCTCACTCCCTTGTCCCTCTTTTGTGATACTGGGTAGTTCCTAGTCAAACACCGGCATTGGTAAGTGGTGGCAATTCCTAGTGAAATTCTGGCTTGGCCACAATGGATGTAATTGTTGGAAATACGCTGGTCCTGGCACAATGGTGTTAATCCCTTGCAGCATGGAGGCCCTGGCATCATGGGGCTAATCTCTGGAGAAATGCTCAGCATGGCAAAATGGTGGTAGTCCCCAACGGTTTGTGAGCAGCCACTGTATGATAGTGCAAAAGACCAAACATAGATCATTTTGAATATCTTAAAATTAAAGCAGGCTCAAAGGGAAAGAAAAACTATGACAAAGGAGAAGGGTTGGTACTTATGTAATATTCCAATATTTTAGGGCTGACAGAGGAAGCATTCCTTACCAGATACACAAATCCTCACCCATCAAAGTGGCTGCATCCTCATTGGGCTGTGCTACTCGCTAGGCGGGCGCTGCAATGCCCAGCAAGCCCAAACGAGGAGGTTCCTTTCCAGGGGTATTTTCCTTACCTAAAATTGCTAGGCAAAGGCAGTTGTGTAACCTGAACCTAGTTTGGAAGTGGGATAAAATGTAAGATAGCAAGAGAGTAAAATGGTAGATTGGGGATAGGTGAGATTAAAATTGGCTTTGGGTTATCAATAAAATATTTTTTATTCATGCTGAGAACTCATGCCAGAATTAAAAACATGCGTAGAACCTAAAAGAATATCAATGAATCCAAGGTTCAAAAAGAGGTGTCTTGGCTAAGTCTGCTCACAAAAGAGTTGATGGCAATTCATCAGGAGCGACTAACAGAGCCCTAATTGACCAAATTAGCAGTACTATTCATGTAGGTAAGAAATCCTGTTTAAGGGGGAAAAAAGAACTTTAATGATCAGTAATTTGGGGTATGGTAAAGATCCCTGGAAAAGAGACCCCTCGTTGGGGCCCTCTGGGCATTGCAGCACCCACACTACGAGGAGAAGGGCCTGATGATGAAACATGTTGCTTCGGTGTGTGAGGGCTTGTGTATTCGATAAGTGATTCTCCCTCTGTCTGACCTAACTAATTGGAATACTAAATAAGTAACAACACTTTTCCGAAACAGCACTCTTTTTAGTATGTTTATTTAAGGATTGGGGGCCGTAAAAACCTCTATAGCCCTTCATTTGTTTCTCAAAACAAACGTGCAAGTGCAACGTGAAACATTTAATGTTAATTTACATGTTTAGATATCCTTCACAAAACCCAAGACAAATGCCTGGTTTTAGGGTGATAGTTGGACAAGGAAAAACATATTGTATTTGTAAATGCTTGCTTAGTATTACAGCTCATAGCTTGGTTTGACATCATGTCCGTTACCATCTCTCCATGAGTTGCCAACTGCTAAAGGATGCAATGCCCACAGAAAAGTTCCTCCTTAATAGTCCACAAACTGGTTCTAGCCTCTTGCCACTAATCAAGAAGAGGTAAACACTGGGGGGAAATTAACAAATTGCGTCTTCCATTCACTGATATTATCACATGATAATGCAGTTAAAAAACAAATCCAACAGCGGCAAATTTATGAATAAAGGCGGTCAGCACTAAGTATAGGACCAGTTAAGTAATATGAAATGTATGTATCTTACCATCTTGTGAAGAGACAGCGGTTCAGAAGACAAATTAAGATTGTTCTTTAAACAAAGTGTTCTAAAGACAGAGTCTGCTAAAAACATCTGAAGCCAGGGGGAAGGTATGGAACAAATCAACGATTCACTTTCTTCAACTGAAAAATCTAAAAACGAAAACAGTTATTCAATATAGAGAACATCCAGAATCAAGATTTCAAATGAACAGTGTAAACGAGCAGCTATTAACATTTTGGCTTCTGAGAACCCACAATGAATGACAAATGGACACCGGGGACCCCCACCTAAGCAATTTCTACAATTCAAACGTCAAAATAATACAAAAACCTACAGAAACATTTAACAAATACATTAATTATTAAACAATTTGTGTAATACACCCACAGAAGTATACAAACACTGAAATCTTAAGGAGAAGAGAAGAGTGCTTCAAATTTGGGAATTATTCCTCATAGAAAAAGGGATATGATAGGCGATTGGATATTGCTTTGATTTTTTTCTCCTAATGTATATTCTCTTTTTGTCGGGCATACTAGTGCTGTAAGTGAGGTCATCAAATGTCTGTACATTTTGCTGCACTTCAGCAGCTCCCACGAATCAAGCTTGTAATGCCAGCTTAATTTTTAGTTTCAAATTTCAAATCCTTTCACATCTACAGAACGTTTTAAAATGTACTATTTTACATGTATCTTTTTATGAATAGGTACTTTATTAATCTGCTCATATTATTTAATTTCTTTTAAGCAGTAGCATACCCTTGAATAAGTAAGAGCCACTAAACAATAAAGAATATCTAACAGCTAGAACTACCAACTAAATATGCCTACATTGTATTGTATTGTATTGTAATTGCTTTAATATAACGCTTACTACCCCTGACGAGGCATCGAAACACTTTTTCCGGCAAGTAGCACAGGTGAAAACATATGGGGAAGAGCTAAGAGGAAGATAAATAACGCAGTCAAAGAAAACGTGAGAGGAAGACAGAACAAGAAAGGGTAGGGGGCAGTGGAGAAAAAAGGTTAAACAAAGGAGGCAAGGGAAAGATGCTAAGAGAGGACAAGATGTGGGGAAAAGAAGTCCTCAGGGGAGGAGAGCTATGATGTGGCTTCACATTTCAAAATATTTCCTGTAGAAGTTCGGCCTCCAAAATCCCTGAAGGGTGTCTGCCTTGTTCTGGCTGCAAATGGAGACTGGATTGCTTTTGCCAGGGATGTTTTCAGTTCTCAATCTGGTCCTTTCATGGACGCTTGTGTGCAGAAAAGGGGTTCCTTAATCCGAAGGCAATGACTAGTAGTCAGGCCCTTCAAGTGTTCTTACTATACAAATATTTCACAGGGACCACATAGATGTCTTGCAATGCTCTGGTATACCTGGTGTGGACATGCAGGAATATGTAGCATGCCGGTTTATCAATGCAAACACCTACTGAAATCGTGTTCCCCGCTGCTTTTTTACAACAGACACCCTTGCATTGCTTAAGTTTTCTCTACTTTATACTTTTTTAAAAATCTGCCTGGCCCGCTGCATTCTACCATACACTGCATGTTAACAGGTTAAGCTGCAGGCAGTCACTTTTTGACCAAAATGAGTTGTGGATTAGAAGGAGAGGAAATGCAGTGTTACATGGTTGAGGAAACATTAAAAAAGAGAACGACCTGATGAGGGTGCAGGGTGAACAATGAATGAAGCGGTCTTGGTGGCACGTGCATGAACCTGCAGGTTATTACAAAGGGGTTTGCAGACCATGCCGACTATTTATAGATTCAACAAGCTCAGAATATGGAGGAGCTCCATATAAAACTGTAGTTAAGACATCAAAGGGGAGAGTGGAAAGAATATGGAAAGAAATGTGATGGACTAAATGAAGGTGGGAATGTCTATAAACGCTGCATTAATTAGATTTGCTGATTTTATACACACACACACACATATGTGTGTGTATATATATATATATATATATATATATATATATATATATATATACGTGTGTGTGTGTGTAAAACACATTGCCACAAGTTCTTAACTCTACCATAGGGCCCCAAAACTACAGATTTAATCAATAATGTATCTCACAATATATATAAAAAATAAATCCGTGTCAAGGCCCGCCAAACCTTGTGTTACCTCTAGAATGCAAGGACTGACAAACGCAGCCAGTCGAGGAATCCGACCAGATTTCCCTTTAAGGTTCTCGGACTGGAATATGTCTGAAAACTGCTGCCGTGGCTGAGTGACCTATTTCAGAAGGCGCTGCCAGACCTTGATAGCATATACTTGAATCGCAGCAGCCAGCATTAGGATATTGCATTTGAACATCAGAGCGATGTGAGAGGCAGCACCCACCCCTCTGGATCTTGAAGATCCATAAGTGCATACTCTTAAAGAGATGCTTTGAAGTAGCGAGGACCAAAGTGTTATCATCAGAGCAGTGAAATAAATGGACTATTTGACATACACTGGCTCTCAGGCAGATTATTAGTGTTCAAAACACTGCTGTTAAGCTTGTTCTGTATAAGGCTTCTTGGTAAGCCTCATTTACAAGGATGTGGAGAAAATAGGTTTCTGGAATATAAACAATAAAATTGCTTTGAGAGGAACATAGATACGTTGAATACATTAAATAAATCCCGCACAGTTTCCTAAACCGCTTATTTTATCTGATAGTATCCGCGAGTCGCGTTTTTGTTTGTGTAAAGTATGTTTTTAGATTTTATAACAGTTACTACATTCATGTATGAGGCATTATGTTAAATAAAGAATTGCGCAAAAGTAACTTGGAAAGACATGCCAAGGGAGATGAGCAAGATATTATTGATATATTTGGTATTGGAGATGTCCATCCGTAAGTGCTCCTACGAACGAGCAATGGGAGGAAAATCTGAGTTTCACTGCCCATTAGAGGGGTGGGGATGTTGGAGGGGTACGTGAGTTGATGTCGGGGTGGGGAGGGGGGGTATAGGCTTTGGCAAGATTAACATTTAGGGCCTGATTATGACTTTGGAGGTGTGGCTGTACCGCGAAAGCCCTGGTCAGACCGCCCACCAGATTAAAAGCTTCCTCCTGTCTGGCGCGCTTTGTTTTGTACGTTCCCACGCTGATGTCCTGAAATGGGGACGTCAAAAACAGTACCTGCACGGCATGGACTAAAAAGTCCATGCCATGCAGGAACTGGTGTGCATGCACTCAGGAGAGCGCATGTTGTGCCCCCCGGTGTCCATTCACATGCGGAGGAGGCACAGGGGACCCTGCAGGGCTCCCTTTGTTTCCTCTCCGCCACAGTGTTCATGAGATAGAACCTCCATGACACCGCCGGCGGAGAGGAAACTCGTAATATGCTTGGCGGGACCGCAGCGGTCCAGCCAAGCATATTGCGACCTCCTGACCGCTGCAGCAGTCAAAATTTCTTTGATGTCCTCTAAGACCCCTTGCACATTCTTTACCCTTTGATTACCATATTATTTTGTATTTGATTAGTATACATAGGAGTCATTCTAAGAAAGAATTAAGACATAACAACAGAAGGCAGCATCTGCTAAATTCTCACTTAAAATGTTTGGTTTGCTCTGGTTTACCCTTCAGACACCTAGCATGCAAGGTTTAAAAGCACTACCGCAAATTGGATGCAGGAGGAGACGTAACATGAAATGCACACGCGCATATTGGGAGAAGCCCCAAGGAATCTAGAGTGACTGTGCCTGGTCCCTTGCTGAGACCCAGTCTTCTCCCTCTTCCTAACACTGTATGCCACAGCAAAACCAACCCTCCCTGCGGCCTGCTTGCGGCCCAGGAAAGCGAGGGGTAGGAGGGAGGTAGACCTAGAGTGGAGGAGGCTTTCAGGGTCTACTGCTATCCCCGTGGCACCAGTGCAGCCTGCAGTAGCCCTCTGGTTCCATTATTTTTTACATTTGCCAGTTTTTATCCCCCACTCCAAATTGCCTGGAAACGTGAGGGCATGTTGTCACAAGGGGCCCTCATTGCTACTGGATCTGAGGGGTCCAGAAAATATTGAGTATACTGAGGATGCAGCCACAGGAGGCTACATGTATCCCTTGTTGGTTGTTTGGGAGGATAGCCCGGCGTTTAAGATTGCAGTGTGCTGCACCTCGTCTTACCACTTCTTGCCCAAGGCATTAGTGGGAGTAGTATGAAGACCAATTGCCAAACAGTTGCTGAGGAAGATGAAGTTGAAAGAGGAGGGAGTGCTGTCACTGCCATAGCTACTGTGCTTGTTGGATTATTGGGAGTTTTAGCCACCAGATATCAGCTAATAGAAGACAATTGTCTACAACTGTGAAAAGCCGACAAATAACAGCTAGTTGTTAAAGCAAGTTGTTGGTCGCTAGTTGGTAACAGCTAATTAGTTCTTCTAAGTGTACAGAAGTAATGGTAAATTTTCTGCAGCTTTGAAGAAAGTGGGTGTGGAAAATCTACTTGTGGCAGGACCTGTCTGTCCCCTCTAGAGTGTCTCCTGGCGGGTTCTGTACAGAGACTGTCCTGTTGGTATTTTGGTCTCAGGCTCGAGATTTTGTGAGACTGACTGTCAAAGAGTGAAAGAGATGCCTGCCGAAAATTTAAGACCTCTGCGATCAGTGTGTGGTCCTATAGCACTGAAGAAGACAGGGCTGGTTTGGGACCTAAATCGTAGCCCGGGGGCAGTGCTGATAGCTGATGCATCCCCTCCTTTCAGCCTTCCAATCTTCGGAAAAACTGAACCTGCCCTCCACTGTTGACCCCTCTGCAGAACTTTGTCGCAAAACACTTTAAAGTTTATGAGCACCATAAAGTGCAGATATGCTCAAATGTTAATTCTGAATCTGATCCTGATGAAATAAAAAAGCAGCAGCCTCCTGGTTTTACAGCCATTCCAGATAAAGTACTTTGTTCAGATGCAGTGCATTTACCTGTGGATTTGTTTGCACCTTTGTTGAAACTTCCTCATTGTGCTGACCGTAATCCGTCCATGACCTGTGATCGATTTCATATTGCGTTACTTGTTGAGTTGACTGAACCTGCTGCTGAGTTAGTTGAGATAGATTCCAACAAAATAAGTGACAACATTTTTGAGTATTCTGAGTATGTGGACAAGTTATTGGGTAATGTGATGAAAGTGTTAAATGTGGGTAATGGGGGGGTGGGAGAGAATTTCTCGTCTATCTTCCTCCCCGCTGTTTGAAGCCAGTTCTACCCAAGCCCTGACGACTGAAGTAGACATTTTGACTTTTCACACCTTATAACCACCCTCCCCACCAGGATTGCCTTTTCAAATTTGCTACACTTAAAATGTACTGCCCTTACTGCAAACTACATTCCAGGGGATGTTAAAATTACTAACTAGTTCTAGTTAATATCCAACAAGCTAGGCAGATATTAGAAAGTTTTAAGATTGGACTTGAATTCAAATCGAGAGAAGCCATAAATACTCCCCAAATCGGGCACCCAGGTGATACTATACCGTCAATTCCAATTGATACTGGCAGTACTATGTATTTTTTTTTCCTGGGTTGGTTTATCAGCTCAGTGAAATGTATGGCAAGAATAGGGTCCTGTTTAGATACAGTATAGCTTGTAGAGGGAGAAAGATAGGAAGCATATGCACCATAAATGTGTAGAAAAAAAGCCTTCCAAATCTTCTAAACACTTCCTATTTCTTCCCCCTCGACGTCTTGCAAACCTGTACTAGGAGTGGTAAAGTGTGAGATTTGTCAAGTAAGAATGAGGTAGTTTCTGCCTGCAACTTAAGTTCGTTTAAATCTGTAATACTGCCTAAGCAAAAAGAAAAATCCAGTTTCTAAAAACAAAGTCATTGAGGTTAAAGATGATGTACCAAGTAATAACACTGTTCAAAGACGCCTCTCGGAAGGTAAGATCCCCAGAGTACTTAATTTTAAACCTCAGAAGTTGGGAAAGAGAAAATCAAAGATCCTCCCCGTTTAACTGCTCTAAACTCTTGGCAGCTTTCAAATATATTGCAGCATTGAAAGAATTACATTCTTTAGATTTGTACTTGGTGGGATTCATTTGGTTAAAGGGTGTGAAGCAACCAAAGTAGAATTTCAATCTAAGTTAGTGACAGTCACTGTTAAGGCAAGAAGAGCGGATTTAATCTTGCAGGGTACAGAGCTTTGTGAACGTCCTGACCCCAATGAATCTAGGAATATGAATTCTAGCCTAATTGCCCCTTCCTTACGTTGACTACTTAGGAGATAGACTGCTGCACACATTGAAATTCCTCACTTATCCAAAAATAATTAATGGAAGGGGATAATAGGAATCGTTCAGATCGGAAAATAACATTATAATTTCAAAATGATTTGTTAAATAGTGGTAACTTTGATTCAACTTTTCCCCACAAGTCAAATTGAGGGCAGGTCCGTTTTTGAAGAGGAGGAAGCTGGAAGGGAAACTGTACTTAGGTGAATGGACATCCAGAATTCACAACGATCTTAGTTTGGAACATTTATGAGTATATAATCATATCTAGTTAATCTTCTTATAAACACATTTTAGAGGAATACCCTATCTTTATTCTAGAGGAAACGGGGCTGTGGGAAAGCCTGACTGTAGATGGGTTCATCATCTATGCAGATATTGCTTCTCCATCAAATCCACTTCAGGAGGGGAGATGATTTTAGTGTTTGTTCTCTGGGGGGGGGGGGGGGAGTCACACAGTTGAAGAACTTTTGTAACTGTTTGCTAGCCTGGTCTATTTTATTATTTAACAAGCAATGCTTAAACAACCTGCTTATTTGATTGAATGTTTAGAGGCCACCTAACTGCACTAGGTTTATGATGAATTGAAAAAATGGGTTACAATTTGACTAATTAGCATTGCCCTTTTCTTTCTGCATTGTTTGTTTTGGCTGTGGATTTCAATTTTAAAATTATGCTCTCTATATTTGATACTTTTTTGGAAGACCCAATAGAATGCTTTCAGATTCCCAGAACAGTGTCCCAGCTTGGAGATCGTACTGGTAGAACGAACAAGGCATTGTCAGTCTTGAGTCAGCACAATTTAATCAGTCTTAATGGGTGATTCCTAAGTCATACTCCTGCGATAGCACCATTTAGGTATGCTAATCGACAAATCCATATAGAGTATACATTTATCCCCTAAGAGCAGTTTGGAGTAATTGATGATTTCAATTTAATGAATCTGGGAGAAAGTGAACATTTAGCTATGCAGATAAGTATTTTGTAAAAATACAACGGAGTCTGTGCTGGAGTTACATTTGATCTACAATGATAGAATAAATCAATGATTAAAGAACACCTCCACAAGCTATATAACATCACTGTAGATAAGAATATGATACCTAATCGTGACAAGGTGGTATTGAATGGTATATTTAGTTGGGAATAAAAGAGTCTTGATGCTCCAGAAAATAAACTAGAAACCTCGATTGTGATTTTGGATGTAATAGATGTGGCATATCCACATGAATCCATATGAAGGATTCTCAGGGTATGCGGTACTCTATAGACTAATCTCCCTTTTGGACTCCACCTCAAAGATCTATGCCCAAACGTTGTTAACATTTCTTGAGTCTTGGGCATTTGATACTGGTATAATCCTAAAATAGCAGGAGGGATTTGGGCAAAATCTTTCCACGGTCGACCATTGTATAAAATATTCCTTAATATATATTCTCTTAAATTGCTCCTTATTTGTGAGCAAGCAGAAAAGGATTCTTTGACCTTTTCTAAGGAAGTAGGGCATTATAACTAGGAATAATATTGTAACTGTACATTATGTTGATCCAGAAGAGAGCTATCTGATGTAATCTTGAGACTCAGAATTAAAAAGTCATTGAGTAGCTGAGTAACCCTCGAACTTTGTGGAAGATGTTATGTTAGGATATTGTGCAATATTGCTATGTGTACTCCTGATAGGTTTTGTTTAATTTGGTTTGTTTTAACTTGTATGATATAAATTGTTTTATGGTTTTATATATTTTTAGTTAACCAATTTAATCTGCATGTTTTTGGGGAAATTAATACTAAAGAGTATTATTTAAACTGTTCTAAATAATAGTATGAGTATGACGTATACATACGAAATCACACTGCAAATCATCTTTTTCTATATATGTTCGAAAGTGTGTGCTGAAGCCCCATAAAATGTTTCACCATATTTGCAGATCTGAACATTTTATCGAATAAGTGTGAGAATCTGTTTCTTATTTCGGAGACCACAGTGAAATTATTTTACAGGTGGAAGGGCGCGGCAGTAAAAAGTTTGAAGGCCAGTGGAGAAAGGTCAGATCCTGGTCACATTGATTAAACTGATTTCTTTAAATGAAACCTTTTCAAACAACTCCTCCTTCCTTCACCGAGCACGCCTTTATTTGCGTGTTGCTTTCTTGCCGCCATGTTGCAAACTCGCTGATTCTGCAGATCCTGTGAGGAGGGGAAGACATCTGGAAGCTACGTAAGCAGTTAGTTAGACTGACCTTTTGTCCCCGAAGTGACATTGTTGGTGGCTGCGCCATTTCAGGTCAGTTCCTCACAGGTTGTTTCAGAATGTGTTTGGTTTGCCTCTCGCCTACGCAGGGACCCTCACTCTCTACAACCTGTGTAGCTCTCAGACAGCTTTCTCCTAGGGTCCTATCCCCACACAACTGTCCCGCTTCCCAAAGATCCAGGGTGGGTCAGACATGCATCTGGGTGATGAACTAGATCGACCATTGCTTGCCTCGGACTAAATTGAAATCTTGTCTGCAACCAGCCAATCTACTAAACGCAATTGCGTGTGAATTTTGAACAACTAGCCAAACGTAAATAAATGTGGATCTAACAATAGTATTTCTCTTTGGTGGCAGTGGAAATTTGAAGTTTGAGCAGCTGGTGTAGGAGGAGGTAAGTCTTTCTTACTTTTCTGTACACTAATCCTAATCTTCTCTTTCCTTGGTCATTACTTCTTGTGTGAAGCACCTCTCCCCCAAGTGTATACCCCAAGGGATCGAATGAAAGTGTGTGTATTTGCGAGTATAGGAAGACAACTTGTGACTTGCGTTGTGTATACAGTTTCTGCAGTATCTATCGGTAACTATATTGCCATTTAGGACTGAGATGTTTATTTTCTATTTCTAATTGACTGGACCGACTGGATTTAATTGTCTCCCATAATGAATGGTGGCAAATTCACACACTCAAAATCGGTAGCACAGCAGCCAAAGAGGAAGGAGGTAATAAGAGTTATGGTAAAATCAACCCACAGTTCACATTCTGACAGGAGGGTGGTCTTTGTGATGAACTTCAACCTATGTTGATTGCATTTCAGTCAAGGGAAATAGTGGACACAGTGGGAGTGGTAAGAACCCTGTAATGACCTTGGAATCCTCTCCATCTATTAAATCAAAAAAAGACTTTGGGGGGCAACATTATAAAACCAAAACAAATGAAGCAATAATGTTAACCCCATCTGTAAAGGACGCAAGAAATAAGAACAGTATCGCAGGTTTACCAGTTCAGACTGACTCTATTTTTGTTCAGCCTACTTTAGAATGAGTTGCTGACTTTCCAAAACCTCGCCTTTCATTCTCTTGTTACCTCCAAGTTTGGGTGCATTTCGACAGAAGAGGAGAATTCTTTCTGTCTAGGCCATAACTCCTTTATAAAATCGATTTCAGTCAGGCAGCAAACAACCCTTCTTTCATGTGAAGGGGGGTAGGGGGCAGGCGTGGACGAGAGGGGGGGTAATCATGCCACAGATAAACAAAATTTGTATCTTATTTAAAAACTTTGCCAACTTCCTCTTCATCAATGTTGGCAATATGGTATTAATGCAGAAAAGTCTACATGGGATTTCTGAGGCATTAGTATGAAATGGCACATTCAAATATCTATCAGGCCATCTTGTAACAATAGCCACAGAGCTAAGACATCTCAATCTGTGTTTGCCCTTTCTTGCACCTCCGATTGATAATATCTTAATATGTAGCCCAAGCGATGTAGTAGGGAAACCTGAATCCTGTGACAACTTGGTCCCTTTCATGATTGTCTAAAGATTAACCATGTTGGTTAAAAGGTGAAAGTTCATACCTTTTACAAAAAGGAATGCCCACCAACAAGTACCATAAAAGTACATAGGAATGCTATGGTTCCAGGTATATCCTCAGGACTTAGACCGTTTGAACTATACGCAAATGCTGATGTATCTCTAAAATCTTCCAGAAAGCACAGATCAATAAATTAAGAACTGGGCTTCGTAAGTATTCGAGTTCGGATGATCACCAAGACCCTTCAGTGTCATGGTTAGTGCATTTGGCCCATTAAGCTCTAGGTGAAAGCTATTAATAGAGCCTGTATTTATAGGAAATTATCTTCATTCCTGCAAATCCCTCCTGTCAACTCTTGATTAGAAAAAAGGAGAGAAAATAGTAATAATTTGCCCACATTAACTTCAAAGAAATTCTTTTTAACAGTCTTTGGGTGTAGGCTAACATAATAAGATCTGGCAAAATAAATGTAAAAAAATGAGTCCATTAAATGGTTCACAGCTTTTATAGGTTATTTTTTTAACTGGCCCCTCTTAAAAGCGTTTACTTCGAAAGACAAATTGGGTAAGGGGGGGGGAGGGGGGTGGGAGTGCAGACATGCGTTGTAAAATCCACAAAGATTATTCCACTCTCACAACTAGCTAAGGATGATCTTTACAAGGAAGAGGATGAGCTTTTGGTTCAAGTGATCACACTGATAGCTGAGGATGAATTTGTACCAGTAGCATTTATATCCAATTCATTTATCGAAAACCACACAAACCCAGGAATAAATCAATGCTATTTTCCACCACATAAAAATCTACCCAACCCAATCTTGCGAAAGGTCGATAAGGTAAATGAGGGAATTCTTAGGGTAACAATACAAAGTCAAAGATCTTTATTTGGATTTAGACAATCCATAAAAGACATACAAAATACATTTCTTACATAAAAATTCGTCATTAAAATCAAATCATCATAAAACATCACAACTTAAACTGGTCATATTACATATAATTTCAGGTAATAATATTCGAGTACTAATACATGTGCAAACTTTTATTGATTTTAAAACAAAAACAAGTCAGCCAATGCACGGAAATCACAGATATAAGTTCATTCACACCATCACTATACCCCCCAATCACGATCCCCATAAAATAACCTATTCCAAACTCGAGTCCAATTAATCCGGACCCTCCACAGCCCCAGCCATTTCCCCCACACTCTATGATAGTTCTTAACATGCCACTTAGCTTTATACATGGCTTTTTCTTGGGTCACACACCAGTCCACTCCTATTCGCCACCTCTCCAGGGTAGGAGGATCAGGGCTTATGCAGGCCGCCGCAATGTCCCGCTTGGCCACCATTATAGCTATGTTGTAAAACCACTCATCATTCCTGGACCCATCCAGCCCATCAGTGATCCCCAGCAAGGAGTGACGTGGATCATGAGGAACCTCCCAGCTCAAGACCTCCGTTAGCTCTACTTCAATGGATCCCCAGAACTGCTCCAAGCGGGAGCATGACCAAACCATATGGAGGAAGTTGGCTGGGGCATGCTTACATCTGGTACACGACGCGTCTGGGCGCAAACCTGCTCGCTGCATTCGCATGGGAGTGAGGTACGCAGCGTGTAAGTAATATAACTGAATCAGCTTGAGTTTGGCAGAGACAGTGACTATTCTGGGGGCCATAAGGGCATCGCGCCAGTCTACATCATCAAGGGGGCCCACCCAGTCCGCCCATTGGTGCCTCAACTTGTCCAGAGATGTGGGAGTGTTATTAAACCTCCCAAAATAGGGTGCAATAGATTCGGGAGAGCCCCCCCTTACCCAAGTCTCCCAGCAGAGTCTGAGCCTTGGTGGGGCTGTATTCGGGGAGCATCGTATCGCCCGCGATCAATCAATCAAGGAATTTGTAAAGCGCACTACTTACCCGTGAGGGTCTCAAGGCGCGGGGGGGGGGATGCTGCTACTGATCGAAGAACCATGTCTTGAGGAGTCTTCTGCAGGCGAGTAGGTCTTGGGTCTGCCGCAGATGGGTGGGGAGGGTGTTCCAGGTCTTGGCGGCGAGGAAGGAGAAGAATCTGCCACCGGAGGTTGTTTGTTGGATGCGTGGGACTGTGGCAAGGGCGAGGCTGGTGGAGCGGAGCTGGCAGGCGGGGGTGTAGAAGTCTGTTGTTCAGGTAGGCTGGTCCGGTGTTGTGGAGAGCTTTGTGTGCGTGGGTGAGGAGCTTGAAAGTTATCCTCTTGTTGATGAGGAGTCAGTGCAGGTCTCTTAGGTGGGGGGGGTGATGTGGCTGCGGCGGGGGACGTTAAGGATCAGTCGGGCGGAGGCGTTTTGGATGCGTTGTTGTCGTCGTAGGTTTTTGGCCGGGATTCCTGCATAGAGTGCGTTGCCGTAGTCCAGCCTGCTGCTGACGAGGGTTTGGGTCACAGTTCTTCTGGTTTCGGTCCGGATCCACTTGTACATCCTGCAAAGCATGCGGAGGGTGCTGTAGCAGGAGGAGGAGATGGCGTTGACCTGCTTTGACATGGAGAGGGAGGAGTCGAGGATGAATCCTAGGTTGTGTACGTGGTCCATGGGTGTTAGAGCTGTTCCCAGTGCGGTCGGCCACCAGGAGTCGTCCCATGCAGAGGGGATGGGGCCGAGGATGAGGACTGCTGTCTTGTCCGAGTTCAGTTTCAGATGGCTTTTCCTCATCCATTCGGCGACGGCCCTCATTCCCTCGTTGAGGTTGGTTTTGGCGGTGTGTGGGTCCTTGGTGAGGGAGAGGATGAGCTGGGTGTCGTCGGCTCGCTGGTTTCTGCCAGAGAGGAAGGACGTGGTCCGGTCCAGGGCCTTCTTCTGGATCCCGGCTTCTTGGAGGCGTGTTCTTAGTGTGCGGTGGCAAACCGTGTAGAAGGCGGCTGACAGGTCCAGGAGGATGACGGCTGAGGTTTCGCCGTTGTCTACTTGGCACCTGATGTCGTCTGTGGCAGCGATGAGGGATGTCTCGGTGCTGTGATTTCGTCTGAGTCCGGACTGGGATGGGTCTAGGATGTTGTTGTCCTCAAGGTGGCGGGTCAGCTGTAAGTTGCCGATTTTCTGAATGACCTTTGCCGGGAAGGGGAGCAGGAAGATGGGCCGGAAGTTCTTGAGGTCTTTGGGGTCCGCCTTGGGCTTCTTGAGGAGGGCGTTGATTTCGGCGTGCTTCCAGCTTTCCGGGAATGTTGCTGTGTCGAAGGAGAAGTTGATGACCTTCCGTAGTTGGGGTACGATGGTAGCATCAGCTTTGTTGAAAACGTGGTGTGGGCAGGGGTCTGATGGAGATCCTGTGTGGATGGAGTTCATAACATAACTTTGCGTGTCTCGTCGTAGTTGACCTGGGACCAGGAGGTCAGCTGGTTTGTTCAAGTGGTGTTCAGGGAGGGGTCTGTTGCAGTCGGGCGGTTGAAGTGTTGAAGCTGTTGTGGAAGTCGGCGATCTTGCGATGGAAGAAGGTGGCCAGTGAGTCGCATAGATCTTGCGAGGCCGGGATGTCGTTGGTGTTGGCACTGGGGTTGGAGAGTTCCTTTACTATGTTGAAAAGCTCTTTGCTGTCATGTGTGTTGTTGTCCAGGCGGGCTTTGAAGGAAGATCTCCTGGCTGTTCTGATGAGGTGGTGGTGTCTGTGGATGGCGTCTTTGTGGGCTGTGTGGCTGTCTGGTGTGCGGTCGTGGAGCCATTTCTTCTCCAGTTTCCGGCATGAGCGTTTGGAGGTTAGGAGTTCTTCGGTGAACCAGGCGGCTTTCTTCCTGGAGTGGTTGATGCAGGGTTTCTTGAGCGGGGCGAGGGTGTTGGCACAGTCGTCGATCCACTGTCTGTGTTGGTGGGGTCAAGGGGGTGGGTTCTGGGCGAGGGTGGAGGTCAGCTGGTATTCGGTGACTTTGCTCCAGCAGCGGCGAGGCAGCTGTTGTGTGGGGTGGTGCGTGGTTGGTTTCTTGAAGGTGAAGTGGATGCAGCGGTGGTCAGTCCAGTGTTGTGGTTGAAGGTGATGTGGGTGCTTGTGGAAAAGACGGGGTCGAGCGTGTGGCCGGCGGCGTGGGTTGGTTTGGTGACGAGCTGTCGGAGGCCGAGGTTGGCGATTAGGGTGGCGGAGTTGGCATCGTTGTTGTTCTCGAGGTGGAAGTTCAGGTCCCCGAGGAGGATGTAGTCTGTGGAGGCGAGAGCGTGGGTGCTGGCGAGGTCGGCGATGGAGTCGCTGAAGAGGGTCCGGGTGGTCTGTAGACGAGTTTTCCTCTGAGGGTGGTGTTGGGGTCGGTGTGGATCTGGAAGTGAAGGTGTTCGGCGGAGTGGATGGAGTCGTCTGCGAGGGTGTGGACCTGGAGGGTGTACTTGTGGATGATGGTAATTCCTCCTCAGATTCCGTTGGTGCGGTCTCTGCGGGAGATCTTGTAGCCGTCCGGGATGGCTATGGCGATGTCAGGTGTTGAGGAGTTGTTCCACCAGGTCTCGGTCAGGAAGGCGACGTCTGGGGCGGAGGAGTCGAGCAGGTCCCAGAGCTCGACGGCGCGTTTGAGTGCTGAGCGGGTGTTGAGGAGTATGCAGCGGAGGTGGTTGGCTCTGGTCCTTGGAGGTTGGTGGTTCTGTCGCAGGCGAAGTTGCAAGTTTGGCAGGAGAAGGGGCCGTGGGTGAGTTTCGGGGTGGCCTGGAAGCAGTGGTGGTCTCGGCCGGTGTTGAGAGTGTGGATGGTGTTGCCGTCGTATCGGAGTCTGGCGTCATGGCGTGTGCGGGGTCCAGGGGTTCTCGCGCTGGGAGCGGTCGAGGCGCAGACAGGCTTGCCTTTGGCGGCCGCCATTTAAGGCGGGGAGGATCAGCTGGGAGGTAGGAGCGGGGCGGGGAGGAGGCGTGGCCGCCGGGGGCAGCGGCAGGAAGAGCGGGGTACGGAATGAGAGAAGGAGGGGTGGGGGGGGCGAGCTGGTCAGCGAGGCAAAAAGGAACAAATAATACAGGGGGCACAAAAGATTCAAAAGGAGACAATAGCACAGGAACAAAAAGATACAGGGGGCACAAAAGAATAAAAAAGGAGACAATAACACAAAAGCAGTACGAACGTGGAGGCGGTGAGCAGCGGCAGAGAAAATACAGCGGGCACGAACTCGAGCTCAGGCAGGACCAGCCAGGTAGCAGGTGGAGCTGATAGGCAGCAGGGGGGTGACCTGGCCTGCAAGCAGGGTCAGGGGTCACTCCCGCTGTTGGGCAACGGCCGCCATTTAAGGCGGGGAGGGAGGGAGGAGCAGCTGGGAGGCAGGGCGGGGGCGTGGCCGCAGGGGGCAGCGGCGGGAAGAGCGGGGTACGGAATGAGAGAAGGGGGGATGAGCTGGTCAGCGAGGCAAAAAGGAACAAATAATACAGGGGGCACAAAAGATTCAAATGGAGACAATAACACAGGAACAAAAAGTTACAGGGGGCACAAAAGATTAAAAAAGGAGGAAATATCACAGGAGCAGTACGAACGTGGAGGCGGTGAGCAGCGGCAGAGAGAATACAGCGGGCGAGAACTCGCGCTCAGGCAGGAGCGGTCAGGTAGCAGGTGGAGCTGATCGGCAGCAGGGTGGTGACCTGGCCTGTAAGCAGGGTCAGGGGTCACTCCCGCTGTCGGGCAGCGACCGCCAATTAAGGCGGGGAGGGAGGGAGATGCAGCTGGGGAGGAGGCGTGGCCGCAGGGGGCAGCGGCGGAAAGAGCGGAGTACGGAGTGAGAGAAGGGAGGGTGGGGGGGCATCTAGTCAGCGAGGCAAAAAGGAACAAATAATACAGGGGGCACAAAAGATTCAAAAGGAGACAATAACACAGGAACAAAAAGATACAGGGGGCACAAAAGATTCAAAAAGGAGACAATAACACAGGAGCAGTACGAACGTGGAGGCGGAGAGCAGCGGCAGAGAGAATACAGCGGGGGCGAACTGGCGCTCAGGCAGGAGCGGCCAGGTAGCAGGTGGAGCTGATCGGCAGCAGGGGGGTGACCTGGCCTGCAAGCAGGGTCAGGGGTCACTCCAGCTGTCGGGCAGTGGCCGCCATTTAAGGCGGGGAGGGAGGGAGGAGCAGTTGGGGGGTGGGGAGGGGGCGTGGCCTCAGAGGGCAGCGGCGGGAAGAGCGCGTTACAGAATGAGAGAAGGGGGGGCGAGCTGGTCAGCGAGGCAAAAAGGAACAAATAATACAGGGGGCACAAAAGATTCAAAATGAAACAATAACACAGGAACAAAAAGATACAGGGGGCGCAAAAGATTCAAAAAGGAGACAATAACACAGGAGCAGTACAAACGTGGAGGCGTTGAGCAGCGGCAGAGAGAATACAGCGGGCACGAACTCGCACTCAGGCAGGAGCGGACAGGTAGCAGGTGGAGCTGATCGGCAGCAGGGGGGTGACCTGGCCTGCAAGCAGGGCCAGGGGTCATGTCTCAACTGCAGATATTTATAGAGCTGGGATGAGTGTAGGGAGTATCGAGTTTGGAGCTCCTGGAAGGAAAACATCTGACCCCTTGCCCACACGTCCCCTAGCTGGGAGATACTAATAAGGTCCCAAGTTTTAAATCCCCGCAACCCACTAACCTCCTGAAGCCAAGCCCCCTGCCAAAAGGGCGTACACTGGGTTAGCTTCCCCAACCACCCCGTGTGTCAGAGCGAGGCCTGCCAAGCCAGCAACACCGAGCGCGTCACATCAGGTAGTCGGTTCGAAATGGGCTCCCCATATAGAATCGCTTGGATGTCCATAATCCCCAGTTTGCTCAATTCGAGCCTATAGGCTGGGTCCAACCAACCACCATTAAACTAATCGTGGACCACTAATAAGCATACCACCAGAAAATACAAATACAGGTGTGTCATCTTCATGCCGCCGTCGTAAGAGGGAATCTGACAAGCAGACAGAGCCACCCGGACCCGTCCTCCACTCCAGAGAAACTTAGTAATTAGACTGTCCACCTCCTTAAACCAGGCCCTAGAAAACCAGAAGAGGTGTTCTGTAGGACGTAAAGGAACCTGGGGAGGACCATCATTTTAAACATGGCCACCCTCCCCAGGGGGTTCAGAGGCAGCGTTCCTCCATTTGAGTAGATCCTCCTTAGCCTTCTTAACCAAGGGGGTTCACGTTGAGGCACCAGCCCAGTTCGGGAAGAAGGGTGATCCAGATCCCCAGATATTTAAAGGATTGCCGGAGTGGTATGGTGGAGTGCCAATCGAAGCACTCTCTATAGAGATGAAGGGGGACCAACACTGACTTTCCGGGGTTAAGCTGCAACCCTGAGGCCTGCTCGAAATCATGCAGGATCCGGAGGCACTGTGGCCCGGAGGAGGCGGGGTCGGACAGGAAGACAAACAAATCATCCGTGTATAAAGCAATCTTGTCCGCGCCGGTGTTTGGCCATTCCCATCCACGGAGGCGGTCCTCTGTCCGCACCAGGGACGCCAGGGGTTCCATCGCCAGTGCAAACAGCAAAGGAGAAATGGGACATTCCTGCCTAGTGCCCCTGGTGATGGGGAAGGCCTCCGACAGTACCCCATTAACCAGGACTCGTGCTCTCGGGTGGGCGTACAGGACCCGGACCAGAGAACAGAAGTGGGGCCCGAACCCCATCTCGACCAGCACGACCTGTACATATGCCCAGTGCACTGAATCGAAAGCTTTTTCAAAGTCTATGGACAGGAGGAATAAGTAGGGGGTAAGCAGGTGCTGATACGCCAAAGCCTGCTGCAGTCTTCGGAGGCAGTGGCAGGTCCCCCGCTGAGGCATGAACCCGCATTGATCCGGGTGCACCAATGAAGCCAAATAGGGTTTTAGCTGCTGGGCCAGAATGGTGTCATATAGTTTAATTTCGGTGTTAAGGAGGGATATGGAGCGGTACTCAGCACACAATCGGGAGGGAGGCTGGGATTTCGGGAGAACCACAATGGTGGCAATATCAGTTTCCGGTGGAAACGAGCCTCTGTCCACTGCTTCCTTAAATAAGTTTGCTAGGTGGGGCAGTAGAGTGCCTCGGTAGGCCACATAGTATTCCTGCGGCAGGTCGTTCGGACCCAGGGTCTTACCCGGGGAGACCAGAGAGATCGCCGCCTCAATTTCTTTCAAGGAGATGAGGCGCTCTAGATCCCTCTGGCCCGCCGTCCAGCATAGGAAGGCACACCACACCCCGTTCAAGGAGAGCAGCAACGGTCCGGTCAGGGGCTTGTGTGGTATACAGCTTCCGATAGTACGCGGCAAAGGAATTTGCCATTGCCATGGGAGCATGGTGAACCACCCCCGCTGTGTCGGCCACCTCAGGGATGATACCGTTCGCCCTGGGATATGTGGCCATCCTGTGTAAGATTGTACCGTTTTTGTCTCCCCAGCCGTAAACTCTTGCCACCGAAGACCTCCAGAGAAGCTTGGCCGCATCCAGGGACAATTGCTTAATATCATGCCCAATAAGGGCCAAATGCCCAGTCTGAGCAGCGTCCTCTGACGTGGATAGGAGCTGTTCCAAGCTAAGCGCCTGCGCTTCCTTGGCAGAGATCTCCTGCAGCTGTGCTTGCTTCAGAATTTTACGCTGCCGCTTTGCGAAACCTCTGATGGTCGCCTTTCCCGCCTCCCACAGAGTACCCGGGGATACCACCGAACCCTCATTGGAATCAAAGTATTGCGTAAGCTCTTTTCCTATCTCTTTCTGGAAATCTTTATCTTGGAGAAACCAGGCATTCAACCTCCATGTTTGACGAGCCGCTGGAGGGGGGGCCCCCGAACTATGGAGTATCTGGAAGTGGTCGGAAATGCCTCTAGGGAGGATACGGACTTCGGCAATCAGTGAACAATCGGGCGCGGGCGCGAAGATCGCATCTATGCTCACTTGAATGTGGTGGGCAGCAGATGTGTGCGTGCATTGGATGGATCATGGGTACCAAATGCACCGTTCATCGCAGAGCCCCAGAGACTCAGACAATTTCCGCAGTTGTTTCGCACTCGCCGCCCAGGCAGCCGAAGTGGTTCCAGATGTGTCAAGACTGCATTGAAGTCTCCCGCAATGACCATGTTGCCTGCCGGCATGTTATGTAGCAAAGAAGCTGTGTGTGCCAAGGTGGGCGCAAGCAAGGAGGGAGGAGCATATATATACATGAGAGTGAGGGGTGTACCAGCCAATGACCCACAAACTGTCACGAATGAACCTTGGGTGTCATGTACAACTTGTGAGAGGACAAAGGGCACTGTACGCCTTAGGAGGATTGCAACCCCTCGCGAGCTCCTGGAGAAGCCAGAGTGCCATACCCTGTCGTAGCCGTAACTAGCCAAGAAGGGGCAGCAGTTACCCAGGAGGTGCGTTTCTTGAAGCATGAGGATGTCTATGTTTAGACGCTGCGCGTACCTTAAAACCGCTGTTCGTTTGTGACGGTCCAGCAGAGCGTTTACATTCCACGACAACAAGTGGAGAGATCCCATAGGGGAGGTGTTATCTGTCATGGTAGACTGCTCTTGGTCTAAGCGGAGGGCGTGGCTTGGAATGTACAGTCGCGCCTGGGAGCCTATGGTGATGCACATGATCGCGCACTGCGGGGACACATCCACCGGTAAGATGTGGCATTCAGTGATAGCTGAAACAAAAACCAATGCAAATCAGAACAACATACAGGGAAAAACAATCCCAAACACCACCCCCCATCACCTCTACACCCCACCCTACACTTCAGGAACAGAAGCATCTGTCGACCCCCTAGCAAACAGCACCCAGTGCACAGGGCGAACTACCAAACTACAACGCTTGGGAATGGGGAAGCGTGGAGGATCCCTCCTCGGATGCGTGATTACAAAGATCATCGGGAAACTAGAAACAAATCAGAAACACTGTGCCATCTCAAGCTGCGGAGCAAGGCCCGGCAGGCAGAGAGCAGTTCAGGCAGGGTCCCTCAACAGTATCAGGCTACAGGAGAGGTCAGTGTCTGGAAGATCAATCACGGAGGGCCGGAACGCACCTCCACTGTCATTCAGTCAGCCAGTCGGCCAGACAAACCCGAACGCCTCCCCCCGATACTCCTTCCTCAGCCCGGGGAGGCTGTTGTGTGTGGCGCAGTTAGGAATCCTAGAGGGCCCGCCTCCGATCACGACGCCTACAGGAACGATTACGGGGAGGCTGAGGAGCAGAGGGAGCGGAGTGGCCCGGCCCGCCCCAGCCACCCCCCATGGCGCGGCCATCAGCCCGTAGAGGATGCTCCTCTGTTGCCCAGGTCCAGGCCTCTGTTGGGCTGTCGAAGAACAATGTCTTATTCTCAAATACCACCCTCAGACGAGCCGGGAAGAGAAGCCGGTACTGAATAGTAAGTGCCCTCAACTTTTGTTTGACCTCTCCGAATGAGCGCCCTTGACCCTGGACTTCACAGGTGTAATCTGGAAAAATCATAATAGCCCAATTCTCATGGAGGAGCCAAGGCTGTTTGCGGATTTCGGACAGGATAGTGTGACAGTCTTTGAAATTAAGAACCCGCATGATAATAGGGCAGTGGGGAGCGCCCGGCAGTGGGCTGGGGGCCAGGGACCGGTGAGCCCGTTCGATTGCAAACCAAGGGGACACAGCTCCTTCAGGGACCCACGATTTCAGCCACCTCTCCAGGAATTCCACTGTACGGCCCCGCTCCGCCCCTTCCGGAAAGCCCACCAGGCAGAGGTTATTGCGTCTGGACCTGTTTTCTGCGTCCTCTGCCCGGCGATGCAACTCTTGAGTGTGGGACTGAAGACGGGCCACCATGCCCCTTAAGTAGCTGCACGCCCTCCTCCCCAGTTGAGATCCTGGACTCAGTCTCTTTAATCCGGGCATTTGCGTTGCAAAGATCTTGCCTAAAGAGAGTCTTATCTACCCTTACTTCCGCAATTTTGCCCTCCACCGAGGTCTGGGATGTGTGGATGGCAGCCAGTTCTGCGGACGGAGGAACCTTCTGCCCCCTACCCCCCCCAGTAGCCTCCCCCCTCTGGGGTGGTGAAGCGATCTATTTTGGTTTGGTTGACGGGGACTTTTGGGGATCTGTCCTTTCTGCCCATGTTCTACCCTCAGTGGGGACCAAGCGCTCAAGAACCCCCCAGTCAGACTCCGTTCCCGACCACACCCAACGACCACAGGGACAATCCCAGATCTGGGACTGAAGGGACAGAAGATCACAGAAGCGCAGCACGAGGCAGGGCTGCGCCGGGAGGGAGAGACCCAGCCAGGCAAGTCCACCCCGCCTAGAGAGCACAGTAGAAGCTCTGGGAGTGGGGAAGAGGGGGAGGAGACAAGGCGAAAAGAAGGAAGCTGCACTGACCAGGGCCCCCATGCATCTGCCTGCCACCCGACCAATGGGCGAGTCCACCACCCCAACCCTGATGCCGCAGCACCCTCACTCCTTACCACCACTCCAAGGCGTTGAAGCTCGCCGGGGCCCAGGCCCCACGTCCAACAGGAGCATGCGACGAGCAGCAGTCCTCACCACATGTCTTCCTCGGATCGTTCACCTCCAGAGATATTGTTCAGGCCCAGGGGTTGATGTGAGGGGGGACCCCGCCCCCAATGGCCACCCAGGGCAGTGGTGGTGTTTCCTTGTGGTTGTCCACACCCCTAGCAGAGCCCACAGCAGGCAGGGCCCACAATGCAGGAAGCAGTCCATCTAGGCCCGGGCAAGCACTAGCCCAGCACAGCCGCCTCCAAGCCCCAGCAGCTCTAGACCGCCACTCCACGTGCCAATCTCCTCACTACCACCATCCCCCGCCTCCCGACTTGGCGACCGCCACTGGGGAGCTGGAGTCCAGTAGTGGGTGTGTGACCCTGCTACAAGGGTCCGTAGGGACAGGCCCGCTCTGCAGATACATCTGTTGTCAATGAAGCGAACCTCCACCAAGCAAAGAAGGGGGGAGGGGCGGGCAGCCCACAGCAAGACCGCGACACCCTGTCCAAGGCCCAAGCACCGCCGTACCTCCACACCCAAGGCAGGCTCCCGCCGTCCGAGGTGACGGCCGAAATAGATGTGACCCCACAGGGAGGTCACAAATTACCCAACCCCCGCACCGGAGTCACATCAGCTGCTGCGGACTGCCACCGCCAACAAAGCGGACCTACTCCGGGCAAGGAAGGGGAGGAGGGGGGGGCAGACAACCAACTCAGCCGCGGGCGGAGGTCGGAAGTCAGCCTCTCCTCCGCAGCACCATTCAATCACCGCAGCAGGGGTTCCAGAAGCAGCCAGAGCCCGCACGGGCAAGACACAGGATGGGGAGCAGACAACCTCAAGGCCGCAACATCCAGGGCCCAAGCTCTGCCGCACCTCCGCCCCAAATTCAGGCTCCCGCTGTCCGAGGTGACGGCCGAAATGGGCAACACCTCCGGGAATGCACAGCAACTCAGCCTCGGGTGGAGGTCGGAAGACAGCCTTGCGCCCGCGGCACCACTCAGTCAGAGCAGCAGGGAGTCCAGAATCAGCCAGACCCCGCGCAGGCAGGACACAAGGATGAGGCAAGCGGCCTCCAAACTGCCGCGGCCCCACCAAAGTTAGCCGCTCCCCAAGGACCTCTTAACTCGGGCCACTAATTGTAGTCAGAGCCCAGGCGGCTCAATCCCGGGTGACAGACAGCCATCGACCAGTGGAAGCAGCCGCCATTTTACCTCAAGCCGTCCGGCAATCAACAGCACACACCGGTGCCCGGAGTCCCCGCAGGCAGGACCAGACGCAGGTAAGTGGCAAGAGAGCAGGGGCGCCGAGTTTCAAGGCCGGATGGCGACCAGGACGGGCAGATTGCAGGCGGACAGCGGAGGAGTCCAGGAGCACACTTAATGTGCGACCGCCATCTTAGCCCTCTTGGCCACACCACAAAATTATTCTTTAAAAACAATTATTAAAAAAGACTTTTAACCAGGTCACAATAAGTCATATTTTAAATTAATCTTCAAATCCTAAATTATCTAGAGTAGTCATGGTTTTGCTTCTAGCTATTACACGTGCAATGTAGGTGGCGACTGTATAACAAATCATATAATTCTTTAAATTGGCCAGAAATGTAAACACAGCCTGAAAATAAATACATTTCTGGGGCAAAAATAGGGGTCGTAACAGGTTTTCCCACAAAATAACATAAGATGGACAGTTGATTGGGTTGCCCTTCCATCGCGGGGGCATTTTAGATTTTTAGTCCATGCTTCTCTCTTTGGAAGTGCTACGAGATGATGCAGGATGCCCAAACGCTTATGTGTGAGATAGAATCCATGCTGTGTATTTGATACCAAAGTCAGATCCATAGGTAGACGCTGATGTTCCTGCTCTAACGTATATCTGGATTCTGAAGACTGAAGACTCTTGATTCTCTCACACCCTCACTATTGGTGTTAAACAGGGCTTTCAACTCCTTCTTGCTGTATTGACAGATACTTGCTGGGTTTGCTGTGGTAACACCCACAAACGATTCTGTTAGCAGCCCATTCAAATATGCTAGCCATGAAGTATAACATCTTTCAAAATGTCTTAACCTATCTTACTCCAGATATTATAGGACCAAGTAATCGAATTCATGCATATTAAATCTTTAATGTAAGCCATATACAACAAGAAACCAAAATGTGCCTGAAGGGAATCGTTTTGCCAATTTGAGGATATATCTTGAATCAGAAGGTGAACACAGCATACTGCGCGAGGAAGACTAGGATCCAAAATCACTGCACATTTTATTGTTCTCCAGGAATATACATGGTTTACAAAAATAATTTAGAATTAGAATTAGAGCTTTTAAAAATATCATCTTTGTTTCCAGGAGACCTGGTTGTGTTAAGAAAACCTCCAACACAGTTTTACAAGTGCATCTTTTCAGGTTTGGCTTATGGAGGTCTGATAACTCCTCTCTAATAAGGCGACCTGTAATGCGCTATTGATAAAGTACAACTGTAAAAGAATCTTGGTTACTTTTGTTAACCTAAACAGAAATCCCACTCATTTTGACCTAATGGTTGTGATAAATGTATATATATATGTATGTTACTTTTTCAAATTCATAATTGCACAATGTTAAACAGCGTCTCTTCTTTGAGGAGCTGACTTGCATTTTTTCCACTTGCCGTCTAGCGACTGGAGATTTTAACCTTTGTTTAAATCCCTTGAAGCCCAATTTATATGTTGAGAACTTACCATCAACCTATAACATCAAGACAGCAGCATTTCTAGATTGTACTTTCGCACTTCACATCTATAATATATTTTAATAAATGATCTTCTGGGGCATTTTCTGTGTAAATGGTGGGCTTTCTTCTGATTCTCCAGCTAAATAATCTTGTAATAATGGTAACCAACACTGCCCTGTGGATTATGTGCTTTTTAGAAATTTAACAGTGTATTTTAAAGGATTACAAATGGAAAATAGTGACCATCGACCATTACACCTGGTCTTAAGGCTTTTAGTTCCACGTATTTGGCAAAAAGGCCTCCCCTTAAAGGCATATTTCCCAAAAGACTTATGTCATGTAATGTTATACGCATTTATATCGCGCACGGCTACTCAAGATTGTCCTGGCACGGAAGCCAAATGAAAACGGTGAGGTAATACAAAATGCTGTGGCTAGGGCTTAGCTTAACATCCCGGGAAGATCAAGCATAAAACTTATGACCCGGATTAACAAACATCTATTACTTTTGTCAAATTTTCAACAAAATATGGAAATTATTTTAAGGGGGAAGGTATACTGAATGATATCCTAAAGTAGTATGCAAGCACAATAAAACAGGTGGTGGACTGTGTAAAGGTACAATTATAGGTCGCTAACCACCAGGAAAAAATATTAACTTCTACCACATGCAAGGAGAAGGTATAGTGCATTTAGACATCTAAAAAAGTAAAACCCGCAAACTGTGAAGACTAAATAGGGGTAAAGGTCGGCGAAGAAAATGTTGCCTTACACAACTCATTGAATTCTGAATATAAAGAGTTAATAAAAAATAAAGAGTGGTTACATTATAAAACCTTTTGGGATAGCATTCAGGAAATTCCGGCAACTAGTGAGCCAATGCATTAGAAGAAACCCTGTCAGGGCACTCTGGATGTTGCCCGATGAGTTATTTGGGCGGTTACTTGAAAGCTTCTCAAAAAAGTTTCAATGTGATGATGAGATGTTCCACTTTTCAGTCTCTATCATGAAAAACATCGTTTACGTGTGCAGCAGGTGTGCCCGACCTTCGTGCCATCATAAAACCAGATTTGAACAGGTGAGCACGATTTCTTTTCTCAAGTTTATCGTACAAAACAATATAAACATTTCCAGAAAGCTGGAAAGGGGAGATCGTAAAATCAATCTTGCAAAAAGACGATCCTTATGCCCACAAAACTACAGGTTAACAAGCCTTTTGCATGTGGGGAAAACTATTCGCTAAATAATATTTGCATCTCTCTAAACCAATGGTCTGAGGCCCATGACTCACTTCCTATGGAACAAGGCAGATTCAAACAAGGCCATGCTACTTTAGGAAGTCATGGAAGTCATGGCTTATATCGATTATTATTTACCTAACACAGAGATGCGATTGGGTTTGTTAAAATTCTGAATAGATTTGAACACTTTTTTTTCCTGCTCCATGGTGATGAATAACAATCCATGTAAATGAGAGGTAATACAAAAGTGGTTTGTGCAGAAACTGTAACACTGCTCAAATCTTGTTAGATGTTTTGTTTTTAAATTCGTTGTGTAGGCGATTTTAAAAGCCAATTTTATTTAAATACAGAATAAGATATTGTTCGCAAGCCAGGAAAATTCCTAATTCACATGCAATACCTTGACATGAGTGAAGAGAAGGTAAAAAAGATTTTCGTTACTTTTTAATCATTTCATGTTGTTTTTAATACTCTATTTTACGATTTCTATTGTATATTATGGTTGTATTTTTCGTATATTTGTTGTGAAATTAGAGAGACCATGATCTAAATAAACAAAATGTTTACTGACAAAAAAGTAAAATTTGCTATTTTGAAAAGCTTCTTTCTATTCCTATGTGCACCAGGTTCACAAGGACTACGGCCCTCAATTATAGGTGGTTGAAAAAGGATCAGCAGCCCAAAATTGGCAGCTGTCTCATCTGTCCATCATTTCATTGAACATCATGGGGATGAAGGCTTTCCCGGCAACAGATCCCGAGTCTGCTCCACCATCACTAAAACCTTCTCAGGGGTACCATCACCAGTGATATAGTATCTGAAAGAATGTCCTTTCAAATACATGTTCACTTGCTTTTCTTCTTGTCTAGGTCAGCCATAGTGATTGCGATCAGGAACAATGCACAAATGTCCCTGTTCTGGGAGAAAACCCCCAGGGACTTATTTATATATATATATATATATATATATATATATATATATATATATATATATATATATATATATATATAGACAGCTCAATGATTTGCACGTCTTCTTGAATTAAAAAAAAAGTCCTATCAGGACCGGATTTGTGATCACTGCCTTTTTTCATGAAAGCGACTCCTGGCATTGGAGGTGAGAGTCACTTAAAAAAAAAAAAAACGACACCACCGATACAGCTGTCAACTTTTCCTGCGGAAGTACCTCTGGCGCCCTTTTCGCACCAGGACTGGCCAACCAAGGCCTAAGTGAGGCCCTGATAAACTAAAAGTGGACGTTGAAGCTGAGCTGATTGAAGACATAAAATATAAATAGCACAAAATGAGCTTTAGGTGACATACTGTGCTTTGTAATTTTTGCTGAAATACTGGTAAGTACCTCGAATACATTTCACCCTATTATTCTGATAATCCACATATCATAAAGATCTTAAAAGAGAAAATGGACCTTCTTTTTATGGTTATAAGAGCCCAATCTGTGTCCAACTGGTGGTTTGAAATAGGCTCTCTTGGAGAGCCTTGGTTTGTCTCCAAATTGAACTTTTAGTCAAAGTGAATAAATGGGGCATTGTGGAGACAGTAGTATGTAACAATTGTAATTTTGCTCAGCTGGACGTGGATGCACATAACATGATCTCATCAGAATAAAAACGTCTTGCAGAAAGAGATGAGACTGTAATAAAATGAACTCTCCATGCAACCTATGACTGGCTTTAAAGAATAGATTAACTATGTCTCTGTGGTTCCATTTGTATGAAGGCTCGACAAGAAAAACCTAAATAAGGCCCTTAGAAACTAAGAGTCGAGCAGAAAGAGCTGTCAATGAAAAAAAAGATATAATAATAAAATAGGATGCGCAACCTACAACTGTGATTTTGAAGAACTGAATCTTTATGCAACCAATGCAATTAGCACCTTCAGGAGGTGCAAAACTCAGCAGCAAGACTAGCCCTCTATCTCCCCTGTCGCTCCAACCTTCAAAGCGCAATGATCTTCACTGGTTACCTGTCAGGACCACCTCTATCTTTAAATCTCTGAGTTTGGTCCATAACGCTATACATAAAAAAGGACCGCTCAATCCACAGGTGAAATTTCACAGTTTTATGCCTAACAGCTTCTTGCACTCAGCTTCCAAGTTTCTTCTGTTCATTCCATGTGAAGTGTTCTAGGGCTGGTCACCACTCCTTCCACTATCTCGCCAGCCAGTACTGGAATTCCTTGTCCTTTACCATACATTCCACCTTCATTTTGGCCTTCAGACAGCTTCTCATAAATTGACTATTCCA
Organism: Lissotriton helveticus; assembly: GCF_964261635.1. Classification (NCBI taxonomy): domain Eukaryota; kingdom Metazoa; phylum Chordata; class Amphibia; order Caudata; family Salamandridae; genus Lissotriton; species Lissotriton helveticus. The sequence continues at coordinate 689,572,889 of NC_136059.1, read as the reverse complement.
GCCTGTTTCTCATCTTGCATCTTATGCTTTTCCCATTTTTCCTTTTAGCACCAGGATGCCCACTGGGGCAGTTGCCACACTTTAGAAATGTTTACATATAATCAGAACATTGGAATGTCGGGAGCTACATTGAAGACAATGCAGCGCTCAGGGCTACTAATGGCTGGTAAAAGCCTGGAGCTCCAATGTTTGTTGTTCACAGGTGTTGCTATGAACAAAGGCCTCATGGAGCACAAGGGGATTTAAAACCCCTCAGGCTCACTGAGGCCTTTATTTTGTTAGAACATTCTTCCCTGTAGTGGTAGAATGTTCTAATAGCCTTATAGCCTGCCGTGGCTGGGCTATAACAGCCATTAAAGGCCAGATCCATTGTTAAAGGCCCGAGCGGGCATATAATGGCCGGTATAGCCTGCTTCGGAGCCTATAAGCTATAGAAAAATAGATATATTATTTAACCAATAGGTGACTTAAAGAAAGGAATCCCAATACAACCAATGAGTTATGTCAATAAAAAGATTGGAATCTTTATGCAACCAACCACTGTGACTGTAAAAATGGGATTTCAATGTGGCCAATGGCTGTGATTGTAAAGAATGGGATCTTAATGCAACCAACTACTGTGAGTGTAAAGAATGGAAACTCTACACAACCAGCAGCTGTTGTCGTAAAATATATAATCTCTGGACAACCAAAAGTTTGGACAGTAAAAACTGAAATCTTCCCGTAAGGATGTGTGATTGTAAAGCAAACAAGCATTGGCAAATTCAATAGGTCTGAAATTGGTAAGATGGTGTGATTATTTGATTGCAAAAAACACAGTTGATGGACAGAATGTAGAACAATGTCATACATTCATCCCAGTACAAGGATCTGGGCCTAAATCCATCGTTTTTTTGCACTCCACACCACCCTGGGTTAGACACTGGCTATATGCAAATCAGCTCTGACCCTGTGCCTCATGGGAACAGTCCAGTCCGAACTACCAAGCCATGTCTTTCCCAGACCAGAATCAAGCATCCAAGGACCGGTTTCTGGCTATCAGCCTTCATCAGCCTGGATAGCTTGACTCCAGTGGTGTGGAGAGCCTGGGACTCACGTCTGAGCATACCCAGCCCACTCGGGGTGAAAATTGTAAAAAACACAGTTGATGGATAGAATGTAGAACAATGTCATACATTCATCCCAGTACAAGGATCTGGGCCTAAATCCATCGTTTTTTTGCAGTCCACACCAACCTGGGTTAGACACTGGCTATATGCAAATCAGCTCTGACCCTGTGCCTCATGGGAACAGTCCAGTCCGAACTACCAAGCCATGTCTTTCCCAGACCGGAATCAAGCATCCAAGGACCAGTTTCTGGCTATCAGCCTTCATCAGCCTGGATAGCTTGACTCCAGTGGTGTGGAGAGCCTGGGACTCACGTCTGAGCATACCCAAGCCCACTCGGGGTGAAAATAGCAAAATTGCCACTGGATTCAAGCAAGCCGGGCTGAAGAAGGCTGAAATGCCAGAAACCGGTCCTCGGTAGCTTGTTTCCGGTCCAGGGAAGGCATGGCTTGGCAGTTCGGGCTGAACTGTTCCCATGAGGCACAGGGTCAGACTGATTTGCATATGGCCATGTCTGAACTGGGGTGGCAGAGTGGGCTAAAGAACGGTGATGGATTAAACCCAGATCAGTTGACTGGGGGTGAGTGCTTGTATTGTCAACGCTCCGTCCATCATTTCCTTTGGTTTTTCTTTGTTCGCCATAAGTTGGCAGGGTATGCTCAGACGTGAGTCCCTTGCTCACTTTGCTACTGGATTCAAGCAAGCCGGGCTGAAGAAGGCTGAAATGCCAGAAACCGGTCCTCGGAAGCTTGTTTCCGGTCCAGGGAAGGCATGGCTTGGCAGTTCGGGCTGGACTGTTCCCATGAGGCACAGGGTCAGACTGATTTGCATATGGCCATGTCTGAACTGGGGTGGCAGAGTGGGCTAAAGAAAGGTGATGGATTAAACCCAGATCAGTTGACTGGGGGTGAGTGCTTGTATTGTCAACGCTCCGTCCATCATTTCCTTTGGTTTTTCTTTGTTCGCCACAAGTTGGCAGGGTATGCTCAGACGTGAGTCCCTTGCTCACTTTGCCACTGGATTCAAGCAAGCCGGGCTGAAGAAGGCTGAAATGCCAGAAACCGGTCCTCTGTAGCTTGTTTCCGGTCCAGGGAAGGCATGGCTTGGCAGTTCGGGCTGGACTGTTCCCATGAGGCAAAGGGTCAGACTGATTTGCATATGGCCATGTCTTAACTGGGGTGGCAGAGTGGGCTAAAGAACGGTGATGGATTAAACCCAGATCAGTTGACTGGGGGTGAGTGCTTGTATTGTCAACGCTCCGTCCATCATTTCCTTTGGTTTTTCTTTGTTCGCCATAAGTTGGCAGGGTATGCTCAGACGCGAGTCCCTTGCTCACTTTGCCACTGGATTCAAGCAAGCCGGGCTGAAGAAGGCTGAAATGCCAGAAACCGGTCCTCGGTAGCTTGTTTCCGGTCCAGGGAAGGCATGGCTTGGCAGTTCGGGCTGGACTGTTCCCATGAGGCACAGGGTCAGACTGATTTGCATATGGTCATGTCTGAACTGGGGTGGCAGAGTGGGCTAAAGAACGGTGATGGATTAAACCCAGATCAGTTGACTGGGGGTGAGTGCTTGTATTGTCAACGCTCCGTCCATCATTTCCTTTGGTTTTTCTTTGTTCGCCATAAGTTGGCAAGGTATGCTCAGACGTGAGTCCCTTGCTCACTTTGCCACTGGATTCAAGCAAGCCGGGCTGAAGAAGGCTGAAATGCCAGAAACCGGTCCTCGGTAGCTTGTTTCCGGTCCAGGGAAGGCATGGCTTGGCAGTTCGGGCTGGACTGTTCCCATGAGGCACAGGGTCAGACTGATTTGCATATGGCCATGTCTGAACTGGGGTGGCAGAGTGGGCTAAAGAACGGTGATGGATTAAACCCAGATCAGTTGACTGGGGGTGAGTGCTTGTATTGTCAACGCTCCGTCCATCATTTCCTTTGGTTTTTCTTTGTTCGCCATAAGTTGGCAGGGTATGCTCAGACGTGAGTCCCTTGCTCACTTTGCCACTGGACTTAAGCAAGCCGGGCTGAAGAAGGCTGAAATGCCAGAAACCGGTCCTCGGTAGCTTGTTTCCTGTCCAGGGAAGGCATGGCTTGGCAGTTCGGGCTGGACTGTTCCCATGAGGCACAGGGTCAGACTGATTTGCATATGGCCATGTCTGAACTGGGGTGGCAGAGTGGGCTAAAGAACGGTGATGGATTAAACCCAGATCAGTTGACTGGGGGTGAGTGCTTGTATTGTCAACGCTCAGTCCATCATTTCCTTTGGTTTTTCTTTGTTCGCCATAAGTTGGCAGGGTATGCTCAGACGTGAGTCCCTTGCTCACTTTGCTACTGGATTCAAGCAAGCCGGGCTGAAGAAGGCTGAAATGCCAGAAACCGGTCCTCGGAAGCTTGTTTCCGGTCCAGGGAAGGCATGGCTTGGCAGTTCGGGCTGGACTGTTCCCATGAGGCACAGGGTCAGACTGATTTGCATATGGCCATGTCTGAACTGGGGTGGCAGAGTGGGCTAAAGAAAGGTGATGGATTAAACCCAGATCAGTTGACTGGGGGTGAGTGCTTGTATTGTCAACGCTCCGTCCATCATTTCCTTTGGTTTTTCTTTGTTCGCCACAAGTTGGCAGGGTATGCTCAGACGTGAGTCCCTTGCTCACTTTGCCACTGGATTCAAGCAAGCCGGGCTGAAGAAGGCTGAAATGCCAGAAACCGGTCCTCTGTAGCTTGTTTCCGGTCCAGGGAAGGCATGGCTTGGCAGTTCGGGCTGGACTGTTCCCATGAGGCAAAGGGTCAGACTGATTTGCATATGGCCATGTCTGAACTGGGGTGGCAGAGTGGGCTAAAGAACGGTGATGGATTAAACCCAGATCAGTTGACTGGGGGTGAGTGCTTGTATTGTCAACGCTCCGTCCATCATTTCCTTTGGTTTTTCTTTGTTCGCCATAAGTTGGCAGGGTATGCTCAGACGCGAGTCCCTTGCTCACTTTGCCACTGGATTCAAGCAAGCCGGGCTGAAGAAGGCTGAAATGCCAGAAACCGGTCCTCGGTAGCTTGTTTCCGGTCCAGGGAAGGCATGGCTTGGCAGTTCGGGCTGGACTGTTCCCATGAGGCACAGGGTCAGACTGATTTGCATATGGTCATGTCTGAACTGGGGTGGCAGAGTGGGCTAAAGAACGGTGATGGATTAAACCCAGATCAGTTGACTGGGGGTGAGTGCTTGTATTGTCAACGCTCCGTCCATCATTTCCTTTGGTTTTTCTTTGTTCGCCATAAGTTGGCAGGGTATGCTCAGACGTGAGTCCCTTGCTCACTTTGCCACTGGATTCAAGCAAGCCGGGCTGAAGAAGGCTGAAATGCCAGAAACCGGTCCTCGGTAGCTTGTTTCCTGTCCAGGGAAGGCATGGCTTGGCAGTTCGGGCTGGACTGTTCCCATGAGGCACAGGGTCAGACTGATTTGCATATGGCCATGTCTGAACTGGGGTGGCAGAGTGGGCTAAAGAACGGTGATGGATTAAACCCAGATCAGTTGACTGGGGTGAGTGCTTGTATTGTCAACGCTCCGTCCATCATTTCCTTTGGTTTTTCTGTGATTATTTGATTACCTGAGCCTGGCAATACAGCTAAAGGGGTCTCTTGACCAGACCTTAAAAGATGTTACTGAAGAAACAGCAGGGTGGAAGAGAAAAAGCATGCTCTAGGGAAATGGACCCTGCCCCCCTTTACTAATGGTGAAGAATACAAATTGAACTACAGTAAAGCCAAAGTAGTACCTACAAGACTGAATACGCAGTATTTTTAAAAGTTTTTTTGTTACAATTAGATCTCACAATGTTAATGACTTGATTAAGAAACGTGAATAAATGCATTTTCGAAATGTCGCTGTTCGAACCAGCATCTTTTCATGATTGTTAAATGTACTATCGGGCCTTGCATCATACGAACTATAATTGCACTTGATGCAACAACATCGACCTCAAAAGGTGATAGGTTCGTCGTTTTTTGTGTTGTTCCGTACTATAATGGACCTATTTGGCTATTTTACATTAACCCCTTCGATGCTAATGACAAAGCCAGCTCGTCATGGGCGTTACCTGCGCTACGCGGATGACGAGCTGGCTTTGTCATAAACCGCGCGATTTTCAAAAATCAGCACACAGCGGGAAAATGCGGTAGCGCGGTAGAGGTTAAAGTCCTATTCTTTCTAAAGCTGCTGTTGAGAATGAGTGTTGTTAACAGTTTGAAATCACTTATGTAATTACAATATCTGGGTTCTAAAGTTTCACACTTTCTGGCTGCTCGCACTCAAATGTACCAAGGTTGTAACCGGTTATGCAACTACAGTTCAATAGTGTCAAAGGCCTCAAAAATGAGTAGCAAGCATTGGCAAAGCCAAGAGGTCTCGCCTTTGGGACCTACTAACTTTGCCAATGACTTTTGGTGATGCTGTGCTACATTACCAAAAGAACAAAAAGTGTGATGACACTGCTGTCTGATTAATATGTGATAAAAATATCTAAAGGTGAAAATTACAACAAAGTAAGTGGAAGGCTTGAAACCATGTAATGTTTTTTTTAAGTAAGAGATATCAACACTGTTAAACGCAGTACTAGCCTAGAAGCACAAGTTACTTACCTTCGGTAATGATATATCTGTAAGAAACATTAGTTAGTTAGATTCCTTACCTTATAATAACCCCCAGGTGTCAGACTGGATCCGGAAAGTTTTCTCATCAGCAGTACCCCTGCGCGTCGGTAGGCGTCGTCTGCGGCTTCGAGTCCGTTGTCGGGGTCGTGATCGCCGGAATGACGTCGCTGGAGTACTTAGACGCCGCCCTCGCGCGCTGATTTCAGTTCTGTACATAGCTTTCCGCGCCAGGAATGCAGAGCCATACAAGAAACCGACACTGGTGCCATGAAACCATGGCCCTGACAGGGAAGTCCTTAACCCTAGATATCCGTTCGAAGAACGGGGAGGATGGGTGTGGCGGTAAGGAATCTAACTAACTAATGTTTCATGCAGATATATCGTTACTGAAGGTAAGTAACTTGTGCATCTGAAAGAAACATGTTAGTTAGATTCCTTACCTTAGAATAGATACCCCAGCAATACCAACCTCGGTGGTGGGTCTGCGAACCAAGATCACACCAGGAAGTCCTGGAGAACTGAACGGCCAAAGAAGCCGCCTCTCCGGACTTGGCTGTCCAGGCATTAGTGCTTGGCAAACATGTGCAGCGAGGCCCACGTGCTGCCTGACAAATGTCCTGCAAAGGGACTCCATGTCCTAAGGCAGTAGTAGCCGATGTGGCCCGAGTGGAATGGGCTCGCAGCCCAACATGAGGATCCTTTTTAGCCAAGGAATAACAGACCTTCATGCACAAAACTACCCACTGAGAGATGGTTCGTTTGTGCACCGCCCGCCCTTTATAGCGCCCACGTAGCCAACAAAGAGTTGGTCGTCCACCCGGAACTGTCGTGTGCGATCCAGATAAAAGGAGAGTGCACATTTTGGGTCCAGACGGAGGAGCCTCTCTTCCTCTTTAGAAGGATGCAGAAGCGGAAAGAAGGTGGGCAAGGTAATGGACTGCACAATGTGAAAGGCAGCAACCACCTTAGGTAGAAAAGAAAGAAGAGTCCTCAGAACAACTTTGTCCGGATGGACAGAAAGGAAAGGAGGCTTAGAGGAAGAGCATGGAGCTCACTCACTCATCTGGCAGAGGTGATGGCAACCAGGAAAGCAGTCTTTAGAGCCAGAAGACGTAAGGGACAGTTGTGGAGCGGCTCAAAGGGAGCACACATCAGATAGGTTAACACCAGGTTCAAGTCCCACTGAGGCATTACAAAGGGCACAATAGGAAACATAAGAGTAATGCCTTCCAAGAATCTATTGACAACAGGGGACTTGAAAAGAGAAGGCTGATCAGGAAGCCTCAAGAAGGCGGAAATGGCCGAAAGATAGCCCTTGATAGTGCCCAAAGTAGAGCCCTGCTGGGCTAGAGAAAGAAGAAAGAGGAGAACCTCCGAAAGAGGGGCAGATAGGGGATCCACAGCATTTGCTGTGCACCATGCCACAAATTTGTTCCACCTACAGGCGTATACCATTTTTGTGGAGGGACACCTGGCTGCCAGAATGACATTTCAGACTTCAGAAGGCAAGTCTAATGGCCTCAACTGTCACCGCTCAATCTCCACGCATGTAGGTGGAGGCTGGACAGGTTCGGGTAGAGGACCGTCCCCTGCTGCTGCGACAGAAGGTCCTCCTGAAGAGGCAGTCGAATCGGGGGATCAATTGACATACTGAGTAGCTCGGGATACCAGTATCTTCGTGCCCAATCCTGAGCCAAAAAGATGACTTGGGCCCGGTCGCGCAAGATCTTCTTCAGCACTCTGGGCGGAAGTGGTATAGGCGGAAAAGCGTACAGCAGACCGCAGCTCCACTCGTGATGAAAAGCGTCGCCAAGCGAGTGCCGTCTTGGAAATTCCAACGTGCAGAACTGATGACATTGCGCGTTCTCTTCTGTGGCGAATAGATCTAACCAAGGTTCTCCTCATTGCAGAAAGAGACCTTGCGCCACGTCAGAGTTCAGACACCACTCGCACCGAGGGCTGAGTTCGCCCGCTCTGGCGTTCAGGAAGCCTGCCAGGTGTTGAACCATCAGGGTGATGCCCTGTTATTCCAGCCATGTCCAGAGGCACAGAGCCTCCTGACATAGGGTCCACTGTTTGTTGCAGTACCACATGGCGGTGGTGTTGTCTGTGAACACCTGCACTACACTTCCCCGGATAGAGGGAAGGAATGCTTTCAGTGCAAGTCGGATCACCTGAAGCTCCAACAGGTTGTTTTGGAGCTGGGACTCCGCCGGAGACCAGAGGCCTCTGATTTCCCCTCTCCCATGTGGCCCCCCTATCCCAGGAGGGACGCATCCGTCACCACTGTGTGCTCTGCTTGGGGAAAGGAGAGGGATCTGCCACTGTCCCAATCGCGGTCCGTGAGCCACCACTGCAACTGTCTCGCAGTGCCCTCCGAGATCAGGACGAGGTCGGATAGGTTGCCCTGATGCTGTGCCCACTGGAACTTCAGGTCCCACTGCAGAGCCCGCATCCGCCACCAGGCGTGATGCACCAACAGGATGCAGGAGGCCATCAGTCCCAGAAGCCGTAGGGTCAACCGGACCAAAACTCGGGATAAAGGCTGAAAGATCGGAATCAGAGCCTGAATAGCACGAATCCGCTGCTCGGGAGGATAAACCGAAACTGCGCCGAGTCCAGAACCGCTCCGATGAAGAGGAGCTGCTGGGAGGGAATCAGGTGCGACTTAGGCACGTTGATGGAGAACCCCAGCAAATGCAGGAGGTCGGCCGTAGTCTGGAGGTGGGAGACGACTGTCTGGGCGAGCCCGCCTTCAACAACCAGTCGTCGAGATAGGGGAAGACTGGAACCCCTGATCTGCGCAGATGAGTTGCGATTACCGCCATCACTTTCGTGAACACCCGAGGGGCGCTGGTGAGGCCAAAGGGGAGCACGGTAAACTGAAAGTGCTCGTGGCCTACCGTGAACCGCAGGTAACGCGAGTGGGCCAGAAGGACGGGAATATGGAAATAAGCGTTTTGCAAGTCCAACGCTACCATCCAGTCTCCAGGGTCTAGGGCAGCCAAAACCTGAGCTAAAGTCAGCATCTTGAACTTCTCCTTCCGGAGGAAGAAGTTGACGCTCCTGAGGTCCAAGACAGGGCGCAGGCCCCCTTTGCCCTTCTTTGGAACCAGGAAGTAGTGGGAGTAACAACCACGTCCTACTTCTGGCCCAGGAACACGCTCGATGGCCCCCTTGGCCAAGAGGGCCAAAACCTCCTCCTGCAGAAGTTGCAAGTGATCCCCGACATGCGGTGGTACTGCAGTGGCATGGCTGGAAGGGCCGCCTCGAAGGGGAGGGAGTAGCCCCTTCGGACGATTTACAGTACCCACCTGTCCGAAGTGATGGTACGCCAGTGGAGTAGGTGATGGCGAAGCCTGCCTCCCACTGGCGTTGAATGGGCCTGAAAGTTCTGACTAGGAAGGCTTTGAGGCAGATACTGCGGGAGCAGATGTGGACTGACCGGCTCTCTGACCCCCTTCTCCGTCAAAGCAGAAAGCATGTCCGCGTTGAGGCTGGTTCTGTGGCCTGTGGCTGGACCAACGTGCGGGGGCACCCCTTCCTTGACCACGAAAGGGACAAAAAGCAGAAGTCTGCTGGCGCTGGGCCGAAATGCCCAAGGACTTGGCCGTAGCCCTGGAGTCCTTAAAGCATTCCAGCGTGCTATCTGCCTTGTTGCCAAAGAAGCGACGGCCATCAAAAGGCCGTTCCATGAGAGTGCTCTGGACATCCCCTGAAAGCAGGGGTCACCCGGAGCTGGGCGGTGGCGCCGGGCCACGTTCCGATCCACAGGGGGAACTGTGGTGGGCTTGGACCAAGTGCCCATCAGAAAGTCAGTGAGGCCCTCATTAAACTTCAGTAGTGGCTCCGAGGAGGTTACTGGCGGTTGAAGCACCTCAGTGAGGAGATTAGTCCTCACGGCCGCTGCAGGGAGCTCAAGGCCCAGGGCCGTGGCCGCCCTGCGCAGCTCCACAGCATAAGTAGCTCCCTCCTGCGTAGCCACGGAGGGAGGAGAGAGAAAACCAGTGTCAGGCGAAGTGTCTAGACCACCCACCTCATCTGCCGAGTCCTGACTTAACTGGCACTGCTGTGCCAGAGGGTCCTTGGACCCCTCCCAGTCTTCCCCTTCATCCGTGTCCTGATAAACAGGCAGAAATGACGGAGCCAGGGCGTAGGTGAACAACTCACCAGTGGGCATCGGAGACAGCGCCGATTGGCGCCGATCTGACGCCGAGCCTGGGCCAGGGCGGAAACCGGGGCCGGCGTTGCCCGAGGACGGCGCTGGTGGTGGCACTGAGGGAGTCGTGAGGTCAACCGGCGTCGACCGGGGTCCAGGCCTAGATCCCTCAGGGTCCTGCGGCGCCAATGCCCCCTGCAGCACAGGTCTAGGACCCCCGCAGGGCCTGAAGGCGCGACGGCGGGCCTCGGCGGCGGAAAGAGAGTCCTCATGGCCACGAGGAAGTCTCGAATCTGCTCCGGAGTCGCATCGAGTCCAGGGACCGGAGGGTGTGGAGCCGGATGTGACAGCGCGGGCCCCGACGGAGCCGCGTGGGAGGTGCCATTTGAACCCTCGGCCGATGCTTCTTCGACTTCTTTTTGCCATGCCTCGAATTACCCGAATGCGAGGACTTGGATCCCGACGATCGATGGTGACTGCGGCTCCATGACTGGTCCCTCGACCTCCTCCTCGAGCGGCGCGGAGCCAACTGCCGGATCTCGAGCAGCTTACGGGAACACTCCCGCCTAGCTTTCGACGTCAAGGCCCGGCAGTCTGGGCACGACTTGTCACACGGCTTGAAACCGAGCATCCCTACTGGCACCAGGAGTCGAGGTCGACTCAAAAAAGATAGACGCGGAGCCGCAAACGACGCCTACCGACACGCAGAGGTACTGCTGACGAGAAAATTTTCCGGATCCAGTCTGACGCCTGGGGGTTATTCTAAGGCAAGGAATCTAACTAACGTGTTACTTTCAGATCTAGAACAACTAAACCACGACTGTGTGTGCACATTTATATAAAAGACTAAATGAGCCTGCGTGGCCTGTGCAGGTAAGAGCGGTGGGGCAGGGAGTCGACAGACGACAAGGAGGGAAACTTACATTAAAAAAAAAAAAAAACAACTGTTACCTTGCACTTGCAGCATCGCAGAGTGCAAGGTAATCTTTTTTGTTTTTTAAATTTAAGTGTCCCTCCTTGTCGTCTATCGACTCCCTCGCTGCACCACTCTTACCTGCAAATGCCGCACCTGCAATTAAGCACAAAAAAACCCACATTCGAATGTATTATTTATGTACGTTTACTTCAGACAGTTTAAATCGGTACTAAGGGGGATGTGAGAGGGATTTTAAATAGTTTTCTGCCATTTTGGATACAATAATGTATGCATAGATTTTCCACTATTAGCTGTGGCATGCTAGGTGTTTCCATACATTTTCAAACTGGAGTTGTGTAGACTTTTGCCTAGTGTAATGGTGCTTGGCCAGGGGGGCTCCTTCGTAATGGCAGAGGAGCGTTGTCCCACTGCCTAGCTCAGAGCTAGCAAATGTAAAAAACATTTGCAGAATTTCCACGTTTGCGATCGCTAAAACCCCATGCGTAATGTAGAGGCAGAAACACCGAATCGCAAAATAAAGAATCGCTAAAACCAATGGAATGAACCCAGCTATTCATTATTTAGCGATTATGCCACACCGACTCACCATTTAGCGAATCGCTAAATAAGGAATCACTAAATAAAGTCGCAGAGCAATGTACCCAAAATCGCTAATACCAATTCCATTAAAAATTGCTAAATAAGTTGCAAATTACCACTAGCTCAAAGCAGGTGGTAACCAGGTGCACAGCATATAAACAGACCCAAAATGCATCTGCGTGAACACAATGGCGACCCTCTATGTCATTGCAAGGTGGACACGGATACAAGCTGCAGCTCAAAGGATCTGGAGACGACAGGAACGCGTATACAGACTGCACATCTCACTATTCCAACTCACAGAGGCAGAAATCCATGAGAGGTACAGGTTTCACCCAACCACCATCCTGGACCTGATACTTGACCTGCACCCACTCCTGGAGCACCAGACACCAAGGGAGCATGCAATACCTCCACATGTGCAGGTCCTCTGTTGCCTGCACCTACTAGCATCCGGCAGTTACCAGGGAGTAAAAGCTGTGGCTGGTGGAGTCTCACAGAGTTGCCTGTCACGTTTTTTAAACAAATTCATGGATGCCTTGATGCAAAGGATGCACCATTATATCGGATTCCCCAGCACACAGGCGGAACTGCACAAGACAAAGATGGACTTTTATCAGAAGGCCCAGTTCCCACATGTAATAGGGTGCATTGACAGGACACACATACCAATCTGCCCCCCCGCTACTGAGTACACCTACCTTAACCGCAAATCAACACATTCAATCAACGCACAGGTCATATGTGATGCATCTCACATCATTACCGACATCGATGATTCCTACATCATCAGGAACAGTAGGATCTTTACCCGTCTAGCTGGGGGTGAATTTGGAGAAGGATACCTGCTAGGTAAATAAATGTGACACACCCTGATGTCTACCTTTGATGTATCTATTGCTGACTGCAAATAATCTTTCTTCCTTTAACACCTAGGTGATAGCGCATATGCGGTGCGAGCATTCATCCTGACTCCATACCTCAATCCATCTACCCCAAGTGAAAGGCGATTCAATGTTGCACACAAATCAACGAGGAATGTGGTGGAGCGTAAATTCGGACTCGTCAAAATCAGGTTCCGTTGCCTCCACAAAAGTGGAGGTGCACAGCAGTACCACCCACTGATCTGCTGCAAAATAATAGCAACATGTGCCATGCTGCATAACCTGGCTACAAGGAAAGGAACACCCATGGAACTCACTGAATCAGAGGAAGAGGGAGAGGATTGTCCACAGCAACAGCACAGCGAAGTAGGTGTCGCAGCAGCACCAGATGGGAGACACAGACGGGCTGAGATCACACACAACTATTTATGAGTAAGTAATGAGACAAAGCGAGTAACCGCAATAAAGTAACAGTGTTTAATTGACCTTAAGTCAGGCAATAGGACAGCACACCACCACACCATGATGGCCTCACAGTGCCTCAAAAACCCCAACATGGCATAGATACTCCCCATGCAATGTTCACAACCCCATCATTATGTAAAATGGGTTACTTCACCCATCTACCAATGCCAGGGGATGCCTGGTTTATTTTCTGCGCCCACGTGCAGCACTGCTGCGCTCACCAGGCACGCTGTGCTCCGTAGCGGCCAGGCCTGCGGCTGGCCCATGCCTTCCACTAAGCCTCCTGGACTCATGTAATGGGGGAGTGATGATGCTGCGGCTTGTTGCCTCCTCACTTTCACCCCCATCCTCCGATCCTGTGGCAGCTATTTGAGAGGTCTGCAGCACCTCCAGGGCACTGGTGATTGTGACCAATCCCCTTGTGACATCACGGCTGCACTTGGCCATCTCCAGCTGCATGGCCACCAAGTGCCTGCTGAGTACATGGGTGACATTGCATAGCTGATTCACTGCCTTGGTGTACCTATCCAATCTCTGTCTGTCCCTGCGCCTTGCCCCACGTTCACTTTCCATCTTGCTGCATAACAGCCTAACAGCCTCTGACATGTCCCGCATGCCCTCAGCCACGGTGTTGTTGAGGCAGTATATGGCCTTCTTCATGTCGCGCGTGTGTTTGTTGTTGGCCAACATCTGGCGTTGCATTGCCCTCATTGTTTTGCCTTGCAGGCTCTGCACTTTCAGCATCTTCCCCTCCAGACCTGCAAAGACACTGAACTCCTCAACCTCAAGACTGTGTGCCCTTGGTCGGCGTCTTCGGGTGACCTGTGTTGCCAAGCTCCATGGGGGACTGTGTTCCTGCTGTGTGTCCATCCTCATTCTGCGGGCCTGTTGGGCTCCCATGCTCTTCTACTCGGAGCCCTTCATCTCCTGGAGGCTAGCCACTGTATGCCTCCTGGCTCTCGGTGGTGGTGGTGGTGATGGTGGTGTGACCTCAGCAGGTGACAGGACATCCTCCTCCAGTGTGTTGGGCTCCCTGGGTGCCTCTTCTGCCTCCCCTCCTGCAGCCTGGCGCGATGGCTTGCCTGTGGATACAGAATGTCCATTTACTCACTTGTCCAGCAGCATTTGTAATGTAATGTAATGTAACACATACTTGTTGAGCGCGACTGCCACCCAGAGGGTATCCTGGCGCTTGCCTTAAAATAAATTAGTTGATTGGGACTACATCTCCCATGATGCATTGCTGATTATTGGCAAAGCATGGACTGGAGTGGGATTCTTGCAGGGTTATTGGGATTAGGGAGGGGGGCACAGCATGCTGTGCATTCATATTACATTGTCTGTTAGCTCCTGTGGCTGAACTGTCCACGTCTCCAATGCCACTGATGCTCTCCGGCTGGAGGGTGGACTCCACCATTTGTTCCAAGACAGTCAGTGCATGCGCTGTTGATGTCCCCCCACCTGTTTTTCTGGCTTGTTTGAGCTTGTCAGTGATGTCATTTGAGATGTCATCAGTGATGTCATGAGTGATGTCACTGACCATGTCATGAGTGATGTAATATGTGACGTCATCAGCAGTGCATTGCACGCGCAAGTTATAGTGAGTCCAACTAACTATAACGTGGGAATTTCAATGGTTTTATGCGAGTAAAATTTCCACCTAACTATAACTGGTGTGAAACCTATGTTTTTTTCAGCGAATTTAATACCTTTTTTAAATGCTAATTCCTAACTATAACTGGTGTGAAACCTATGGTTTTTTCAGTGAATATATATATATATATATATATATATATATATAAATTTCTATGGCAAAATGAAACCTCTCATTTTGTTCCTTTTCAAATTGAATGTATTAAGTGTTACCACTTTATTCCAATCAAGATGACTTCAGGTGTGCCATACTTTTGTCATAAGTAAGACTGTTAGCGTTCTAGTTGTTCTTTAGAACACTCTGGGACATTCTGTCATTGGGCTATAGTTGGGCTACATCTGGCTGATATTTGGGCAACATTAGGGCTCTTTTGTCTCTGGTGGCCATCTTGGGATACTGCATATCAGAATGTTTTTAATGAAATATAAGAGGATTTGAGAAGTCACTCAAAAGGTGCCCTAATTTTTCTTTCTTCAGCACTAATCATAATTTCTATGGCAAAATGAACCCCCTCATTTTGTTCCTTTGCAAATTAAATGTTTTAAGTGTTAACACTTTATTCCAATCAAGATGACTTCAGGTGTGCCATAGGTTTGTCATAAGTAAGACTATTAGCGCTCTAGTTGTTCTTTAGAACACTCTGGGACATTCCGCCACTGGGCTATAGTTGGGCTACATCTGGCTGATATTTGGGCTACATTTGTTTTTTTTTTGGGCTCTAACATATATATAGCCCAATGTAGCCCAATATATATTTTTTCAAAGTTAATTTTCGTAAAAACCACTGGAGCATATATCTTGAGACATAGCAAAGGCACATCGGGGTACCAGTCCCTACAATTTTGCCAAGTTTGGTGGAAATCCATTCAGCCGTTCGGGCTAAAAGTGAGTCCAACCACCCTATGGAAATTAACATGGGGAAAATGGGGAGAGGAGTTGGCCTAACGGCTAGGGCGTTCGACCTCGGACCTGGGGATCTGGGTTCGAGTCTCGGTAACGACGCCAAAACCTCCTGTGATTCTGGGCAAATCACTTAATCTCCCAGTGCCTAAAATGTGTCCTCATGTAACGTAACTGGAAAAATATGTAAAGCGCTCTGATACCTGATTCGGGTCTAGTTCGCGCTATATAAAACTAAAAAAAAAAAAGAAAACACGTTTTGGGACCCCCCTTTTATCTCGGCCCCCGCTAGACGGATCCTCCCGAAACTTTCAGGGAAGGAGCGGAGCGCAGCGAGGCAAAGTTAAGGAAAATTACAGGCAGATCCCTCATTCGGCGCCAAAGTTATTCCCAATAGAATGTTGCGGATTTCCTATGGAAAACGATCCTAACTATAACTACCTACTGGCGACCGCCAGTAGGTAATATATATATATATATATCTCAATATATATATATATATCCAAGCGGTAGATTGCCCGCAAATAAATACTTTTCTTGAAACTTGATTGGCGTGGCTCGTACTTCGTGTAAATCAAGACGTTTCCTGTTTGATAGATATATATATATATTACTAAAGCATGATGTTGTAGTGCACTGTCATTTACAGGCAGCCCATTTCCTTAGAAATAGCCACAAACCTTCCCACCAACGTGCAGTTTAATTGGTAAAATTATATAGCATACAAAAAAATAATGTGGGGAAATCAGATTTCAGCAAATACTTATAATTTGCACATTAGCAAGTAAAGTTTTTTTTTATCCTATTAAAATCTCTGTTTCCATCACACTTTAGGATTACAAAAAAGTGCTTTCTTGACCACTGAAACGTTTTGAGATATTTGTACAGGACATGTATAAGCTATTTAAATGTGTGTTAGAAACAAAATGACACCTTACAGCTTTTTACTTCACAATGCCAGTACACAGAATGAATGCCAGACAGTTCACTTTACTTTAACTGAAAAGTTAAAGGATTTTAAAATCATCAATTTCCAGGATAAAATAAGCAGTAATTTATAAGGAGACATAAACTGAAATTAAACCTCTATCTTGCAATGTACAGCAAATGTGACATGATATAAACACGATTTAAAGGCATCTTTATTGCTCATTCACTTTTTGAAGGAGCGGAACACCAGTTCCTTGCCAGTTTGAGCTCTCACCCGGGCCAGTACGCCCTACAAATAGCTTGTCCTGGTAAAATCTGACTTGACATAGCGAGCGAGTAGGTTTCTCAAAGCCTGATCAGGTCAGTAGACACAGTTACAGTTTTCTGACTACATATGTGCCATACAGTGTGTGCGGGGCAGTGGGAGTAGAAACTGAGTGATGCGCAGTCCAGCCATGTATTTGTGCCTCTTTCAGGTTGTGCAGGGCCAGGGCCGGCCTAAGGCATGTGCAAGCTGTGCACCTGCACAGGGCCGCCAAACCCCAGGGGACGCCACGCCAATATATATCCTTAGATACATATTTGCGTGGCGGCCCATGGCAGGGATTTGGCGGCCTCGGGCCCCCTACCTACACTCCATGCTCAGGGCCTCCGTGAGCCTAGAGCCGGGCCTGGCAGGGCATGGTTGGTAACAACTGAACCTCATACAGGTCAGTCATGCTATTGAGGATCAGCGAATTAATCTGGGCGTTCAGTGCATTTGTGTCGACCAAGGAGGGGTATAGCCTGCTTATCAAAGTTAACTGTTAAGATCTCTCCCCACCTGGTGTGCCGTGGGGCAGGTCCTGAAACCCGGACATATTGTCTACTCTGCCAGTAGGAGCAGTGCCTATAGCTTCCTCTCTCCCACAGGGAGTGCACGCTACTTCACTAGGCACTTAACCCCAGGCAGCAACGTCAGGGTTTGAGTGATAGCAGTGCTGTCCAGTGTGCGTACAGCAATGGGGCAAGGTGTGGAAACATGGCAGGCATTCAATGACGTGCACTTGAAGCGGAGGCATAGGTTTTTAACTTGTGGCACTTTTCTGGTGAAGGCAGTCCCTCCCGAGTGTGCACTGCAGTGGGGTAGCCGGCGTTCAACCTCAGCTAGGACAATTAATTAGGAGTGCTGATCAGTGAATCGCATGCACCAATGTATGCATGGCAGTGTGTGTGGGAAGGCAAAGGAGGGCCTAAGACTCTGGGCTTGCCTTTTACATGTATAGGTGAGACCTATGCTACTTCAGACTGTACAGTGCAGTGCATGCAGTCAATAAATCTCAGTTATGCCTGCAAAAGTGGGCCCGTAAGAGACGGTCTTTCTTCTGTGTGTACAGCTGTCACTGGATTTCGGAGAAGCCAGTCATGGTGAGTTGTGCAGGTGTTGTACAGCACCGAGCATTGCAGGATACACGGGCAGCCATTTAAACTCGGACAGGTCTCCGATGATGTGTTTGTGACAGCAATGCCTTATTCCTGATTTGTATGGCAGTGCACAGCCATTTCGCATAGTACAAGCTTGTAACTTTATGAATATAAAAGCAGTGTTGCTTGTGATCTGCAGGGTAGTGGGAGGCGATTTAGACCAGTGCAGTACTGTTATCGTATGGCCGAGAGCAGTCTCTCTCTCACTTGTAGTGTGCAGGTTAGCCACTCAGCACAGAACAGTCCTATCATTGTATGCCTGTAAGAGCAATACCCTACTCTGGTGTGCAGGGCAGTGGGCGACTACTTTGCAAAACAAGCATTTGCAATGCAGTCGGTCTCGCCTTCGGAACCGTATAAGTATTTAGCCAATGAAGCACATCTTCCTGGGTGCTGCAACATCTACTGTTCTTCAACATTGAAGCGTTGACACTAATAGCACTGCTTTGACAAGTATAAATATTGTCATTTGTATGTGCAATGAGAATGGTTGCTAAATATGTACTATAGCACATGAGCTACCACCAATTGCACTTTTAATATTGCAATTCTACCTTTTCTTACCGCATAATTTGCTCACCCCTGACACATAAAGCGTTGTAAGCAGCCAGTCGAACCAATCCAATCATTAAAATTCACAGAAATAGAAGGGGTAAAAGTTTTTTGATGAGATAAAATTCTCTTTTTTTATTATTGTTTAAAATATTTCTTAAAGTTATGATTGAGAAGTGCAACTATTTGTAAACACTACTGCCTTAAAATTGATTTGCCTGTGAACACTGAAAGATGGTACAACATGTCAGAGGCCCGGAAAGGCTTGCTAAGCTGAGGCAGAGTCAATTTAACCGCATGCGCGCTAGCGGTTTTCCCGCTGCGCGCTGCGATTTTAAAAATCCCGCGTTACGTGACAAGGTCAGCTCATCATCCGCGTAGCGCAGGTTACGCCCATGACGAGCTGACCTTGTCATGAGCGCCGAAGGGGTTAAGAGGCAGTTCCACTAACTAAAATCGTCCGGTCTGGGGCTTCACATGAAGCGTGACTTTGGCAGCATTATCGTTAGCCACCATATTGATACTTCATAATATATATATATAGTGTTGCATTTAGATGTATTGTGATTGACCAGCCACTAAGATGTCAGGGTCGTGTTAACAAAAATTAAAAAATAAAATAATAAAACATGCTGTGGATATTAAAAACAGACAACTCTCGCCTCATAGTATTTGGCCTCAGCCGATTCCTACTGGCCATTAATTTGTTATTGATAAAGAGAGGGCAAACATTTTAAATATCTAATTTCATTACCAGGAATTCAGGACAAAGCTTATATCTAGTGGTTAGGGCGCACCCCTTTGTATGAGTATATTTCGGTGTAACTACCAAAATGTTTTTATTTCTTATGCCCTTCTATAAGTTTTATATTTTTAGAAATACTTTGAAGATGTTATGAATGGATAGGCCCAGTTTGACAAAGCTATTTTGTCGAACTTACTCTTAAGAGCATCTAAATAGTATTAACTTTTGCACTTCTTGCACACGCACTTTAAACAGCTTATACCGATGGTTAAACGTAATGGTCTATCATAACAATTGCCCTTTTGCACATCTATTGTACATGTACTTTAATGGAAATCATTCTTTGGCACAAGACAAACAGCAAAATTATGTTTATATATTTCACAAGCACTTTATATAGCACTATGATAATAGGTTAGCCTGTAGACTGTTGTGGCAACCCTGTGGGACCTGTCCAAAACCATTGTGATCTTCTACAAATCAGATGCATATTCATGCACCGTAGCGAGTATTGGATAAGTGTATTTTAATTCCCTATATATGTATTGTATTTTCACTCTGCTTTTACTTTTATGGCCTTTCAGGCCGAAATAAAGTATTTTGAATTGAATAAAACGAGTGATCAGGTTGCCGACAATTGTCACTGCGGGAAATATGGCATTTTGCCAGAGAAGCAATGTAGGCAAATTACATTTTTAAGTAAAGAGGCACCAGAGCACGTTCAGAATTGCGCTGCATGTATTTTCATGAAAACGTGAACAGATCTGCAGCTGTAGTGACAAAAACTGTAAATGAAAAAGCATGTGAGCGGCTGAGTTGCACTTTATAAGGAACTCAAGTAACTGTTGGAGTTAAAGCGTTTCCTTAATAAGCAGTAAGTATTTCCCGTTGAAACTAAATATGCTCGAGGATTTTTTAACCATTTAAAGGAAGTGATAAATAAATACTATTATATATTAAACACTATTTATCAGTGTTTGGAGCCTTTGAGAATGCAACCAGTGATTAGTGTATATCCCTCTCCATCTGGCTTCCATCGCCTGCTGCACAGCGTGCCTAGACCAAATGTTTTGTGCAGCGGGCGCTAAACAATTCCCTCCCCATGTGTAGTGAATGAGGCACTCTTGTGATTTGGCACCCTATGATGATCTTCAGCTCCACCATTTTAACTGACTTTAGTGTGTCATTTTACCCTAGCCTGGATGTGTGAGAAGGTCCTGCATAGGCCTGCTTCTCTTCTTTCTTGTAATCTTGCTGTCTTTCAGTGGGAGCTGTCATGGAGTAGAACAGTCTTGCCAAGAGCAGAATGTGTGGGGTGTGCATTTGAAAGTGTAAGAGGGAGAGAGAGGCGTGGAATGTACCTTTTGGTTTTGAAGTGCAGTGATGCACACATGTGCTCGGTGTTGTACATTGATGAGTTCTTACTATTTGCTTTGACATGACCTCATGTCATCTTGTTTTCTGACTTTTACTTGCTTAATTATGAGTTCTTACTATTGGCTTTGACATGGCCTCATGTCATCTTATTTTCTAGCTTTGCCTTGCTGTTCACACGTAGCTGCAAAGTGGGGAGGGCATGTTTCTGATCTTCACTTGTTTTTCGCTCCTCACTGACCAGAGTGAACTGGATATTATCTGTAGAATGTGCAACTCTGCCTCAGAGTCAAAATACGGGAGCTTGACCAGCCTCCGTCTTGCCTTGATGCAGACTGGTACAGCCAGCTCGTTTTATCCAATGAGAAGGGGCGAGTTTTTCTAGAAGCTTTGCCTCACATTGAGTGTTGGTATTAAAGCAGGGAAGCTACGGGGCCAGGTGGAAGCTCGCCACAGAATAGACGTATTTCTGTGGAGGTGATGGAATTTGACTCCTGATCGAACTCCTTTCTGGGCTGGTGAAGGGCTCCCACCGGCTGAGTTGGCAAGGATGTTGCTTAATCAATCGGTGAAGTTTTCCTAACCAATATATATAGTCTACTCTTTGCACATACTGCATTTTATTTCAATTGTTCATTTAATTGTTCACTTGACATTTGTGAATCTGCGTTAACTGATATATTTGGCCTACCGTTCTAAAACATTGCATTAATAAACTTGTGTGTTATTTTAAATGCACCAGAATTTGTTTTCTCGCCTTGCGTAAAGGGAGTGCTGTGTTCTTTCCTCGTCTTTAGGAAGTGCTGCTCAAAGTGTATTATTTAAAGGTGCAGTGGTAAACTTGCCTCCCAGGTGGGAGTGCAGGGTTTGGGTGTGTCCTTTTAGTGAAAAGCACATTCATTACATCTTGGCGTAACTTTCACAGGATTCGAAAATTAAAGGGGAAAAATGCTTTCTAAGTTGCCTATGTTTTCAGTATCCCAGATGTCAATTGAGCACTTCAGGGGGAGCCGATCTCTCTCAATGAAGGAAAACAATTTGGTATTTCAGACAGAAACAGTGGTGTCATTTTGAATGTATTACTTAGCATGTATAAAAAAATGTAATATTTAGAAAAGGAATGTAGTGAGCTGAGACCGGAGTTGGCTGATGTTCAGTTTGAAAACAAGTTTTTGAAGACTGAATTAAACATGTACCAGGCTCTGAAGCCATTTGTTTTGACCAGCTATGATGAGTCAAATGTGAACTTGAAGAATGTGCCAGTTAATCTGCAGGCTTCACAGATGGTCTTAATTAAATCTTTTGAGGAACATGCTCAGCCAGAAAGGAATGTGAAGGGAGATAAAGAGACCAGTTTTTTTTAGACTTAACGATCAGTGGTTGCAGGTATAAATCAAACATGTCAGTGAATGATGAATCTTGCATCACATGAAAATACACTATTTTTAAAAAGGAAATGCAGCAATGTGTTTTTGAATCTGCACAACAGACTGTGCAGAATGTTTCAAACATGTTGTCAATTCAGAAATGTGACAGTGTATCATGTGTGCCAGTTCAGGAGCAGTGTGATATTTTCAGTTACTGTGAAGAACAGGGAAAGAAGAGGATACTTTTAAATTCAGATGCTGGCCAAATACAGATGTTTTTGTACTTTTACGCATTGAAAGACACTGGGCAGATGATAGTTAGACGCAATGTAATTTATCAGTGGGAGAAAGCCAACGTAATAAAATGGTGTATACAGACAGAGACTGCAGTTTTGCATAGACAGTTTGTGCAGGTCTCAACTGAAGGTCCAGGGGTGGAGTTTGAGACACAAGATCCCTAGTGAAGTGACAGATTGTACTGCAAAGCGCAGCTATGGTCCACAACAGAACATTTAATTCCCTTGCAGATGAAAAGGCTAAAATCTTGGAGACAGAGGTGGTGACACACGATTCAGATTTGGTGTACATGATTAAATTCAAGAACCTAGGAGATAAGGACCATACAAACAGGTGGGCAGAAAATGAAGGGATACATATTCCCCTAGATTTACTCAGAACTGTGATTCTTATGTGTCAGAATGTACAAGCCAGACCAGTCCCCCAGAAGGTGAGGGGCGTATTGAAGGAAGGAAAAATACCAGAGCAGACAGAGCAGCCGGAGTGCTTTGGGCTTCTGCCAATTGATAAAGGGAGCACGTCACCAGCAGTGATGGGAGAAATAGTCAGGAAGGAGACTGCCCCAGCCCTTCTTACTGTGCAGGGAAAAAAGAGAGTTTCACTCCAATACCAAGAATTCAGAGGCTAAAGTGTGGGTAGAATTCTCAGACAATTCCCCAGAGCCAGCAGTGAACTGTGCAGACAGGAATGATAATATTGTGCATTTAGACCCAAGACAGGAAAACGTGAGCTTTTGAAAAATGTTTTTGCAAGAAGAGTGATGCTTGTTTCTTTTCCAGGTCATCATACTGCGACGTGTTGGTGTGCTTGATGTCCATGTCCCTGCCCTTCCCTCCCTTCCTCAAGCCTGGAGCGATCACCGGACGATGCAAGATGACATCCTGTAGCTGAACGAACCAGACGGACCTACTTTGCAAAACCAATAAACTGATTTAGTGGAGATGAAGTTAAATACAAGAAGGACTGTGTGTTTAAAGAGAAAACAGAACAACAAAATGTGCTACAGTTGCAACTGCTTTATAAACACAAAGTTAAAACAAAATGCGAGATGGCTGTGTGTCTTTTACACAGAAGAACTGTTTGTTTAAAAAGAAAAAGAACAACAAAAATGTTCTGCATTTGGAGAAAAATGTTTTTGAATTCCAGAAAATAATAATGATACCTTTACTTTTTGGCACAAAATATATACGTTTGGCTGCTTCAGCAGTAGAAGTTTCAGTATTAACCATTAGAGACATTAGGAGCAGTCACGGAGTAGAACAGTCTTGCCAAGAGCAGAGTGTGTGGGATGTGCATTTGAAAGCATGAGAGGGAGAGAGAGGTGTGGAATGTACTTTTTGGTTTTGAAGTGCAGTGTTGTGGGCAGTGTTGTACATTGATAAGTTCTTACTATTGGCTTTGACATGGCCTCATGTCATCTTGTTTTCTGACTTTGCCTTGCTTAATTATGAGTTCTTACTATTGGCTTTGGCTTTGACATGGCCTCATGTCATCTTGTTTTCTGGCTTTGCCTTGCTGTTCAAACGTAGCTGCAAAGTGGGGGTAGGCATGTTTCTGCTCTTCACTTGTTTTTCGCTCCTCACTGACCAGAGTGAACTGGATATTATCTGTAGAATGTGCAACTCTGCCTCAGAGTCAAAATACGGGAGCTTGGCCAGCCTCTGTCTGGGCCTTGATGCAGACTGGTACAGCCAGCTCGTTTTATTCAATGAGAAGGGGCGAGTTTTTCTAGAAGCTTTGCCTCACATTGAGTGTTGAGCAGGGAACCTACGGGGCCAGGTGGAAGCTCGCCACAGAATAGACGTATTTCCGTGGGGGTGACAGAATTTGAGTCCTGATCGAACTCCTTCCTGGTCTGGAGAAAAGCTCCCCCACAGCTTGAATTGGCAAGGATGTTGCTTAATCGATCAGTGAGGTGTTCCTAACCAATATATATATATATATATATATATATATATATATATATATATATATATATATTCTACTCTTTGCTATTTGTACATACTGCATTTTATTTCAATTGTTCATTTATTTGTTCACTTGACATTTGGGAATTGGCATTTACTGATATATTTGGCCTAACGTTCTAAAACATTGCATTAATAAACTTGTGTGTTATTGTAAATGCACCAGAACTTGTTTTCTCACCTTTCCTAAGAGAGTGCTGTGTCCTTTTCTTGTCTTTAGGAAGTGCTGCTCAAAGTGTATTATTTAAAGGTGCAGTGGTAAATTTGAAGTAAAGGGGCCAGCAGCCAACGGAGGATACAAATGACGACATGGCCCTAATAAGGAAGGACTACCAAACCTATAAACTAATCTGAAGGCAGCATTTACGAAGGACAAAGACACAAGCCAATGAAAAATATGGACTGGGGAGTGGGCAGGCCTTCCCTCCTGTACTGAACTACAGCAGATCTTCACCAAAGCAGCACTTGTGCACTGACTCTAGGCTCAACCTAAAAAGGTAATGCCACACTGTGCTGGTGGGAGCAGTGCCTGAAGGTGTGAAGCCAGTAGACAGGTTTTCAGCTCAGGACATGTCTGGTTCTGTGTGAATATGAAATCAGTGCTTTACTCTTGATATGCAGAGCAGCCATTTGGCACAGCATAGTCCCATCTCTGTATGCATGTGAGCGCAGTGGTTCTCTCATGGTTTGAAGTGCAGTGAGTCACCATTTATCACAGCAAAGTGCTGTGATTGTATGCCTGTGAGAGCCAGGTGCAGGGCCCAGTGTGCAGGATCGTGGACAGCCATTTATCACAGCACAGGCCTGTTGCCCTATTGGTGAGAGCTTGTCACTTTGTGGTGGCGAGACCATGCCTTGCTCAGGATGTGTGGGACGGCATGCATTGATTCCCATGCCTAAGACCTCCTACCATGTTTTGATGGAGGGTGAGGAGTCCTGAATGGGAGACTCGTACCCTTCAAAAGCCCTCCCTCTGATAGCTATTTAAATGCTGGTGCCCACAACAACGAGGATCCGGCATAATACACAGAAATATTTTCCCATCACTCATCTGCACAGGAAGTGGCAACACTAGATTTCTCATCATCCACCTGCAAAGGAAATCCAGTCTGTGGTTTCCTGTCACAACTGGCTTTAAAGAAAAAGCAAAGCAAGAAGACTTCATTTCCCAGCACCCATCTGAATAGGAAGTGACATCACTGGATTCCCCATCACCCATCTCTACAGGACATAATATTACAAGATTACCCATAATACATCTACACAGAAAGAGAAATCTCTAGTTTCGTGCCAACACTGTCTTTAAAAGGAGTAGCCAAACAAGAGGACTTTATTTCTGATCACCCATCTGCACAGGAAGTGACCGCATTGGATTTCCCATTATCCATCTGCAGAGGAAGTGATATCACAGGTGTCCAAAACCATCTTTAAAAGAACAAGTTAAGCAAGAGAACTTCACCCCCCCCCATCTGCACAAGAAGAGACATCACTGGATTTCCCATCATCCATCTCTACAGGAAGTGACACGTCCTATCATCAATCTGAACAAGAAGTGGAATCTCTGGTTTCCTGCCAAAACTGCCATTAAAAGGAGAAGCCAAGCAAGATGAATTAATTTCCCAACATCCATCTCCACAGGCAGTAACATCACTGGTTTTTAGCCCACAGAGCCTTGCACTCTTCCCCTCTACCAGGACCTATTTAATGGCGACTGCAAATCAGAAGTGCTGCACTAAAGGCAAAGCCGTCTGCGCCCATCCATGCCCAAACAGCGCTCAGCGCCAAGAACCCAGGGTCTCACCCTACCCACCGCTACCCTGCTGCACACCTCCATGCTCTCAAGCCTGGCTGCCACTTGCTGCACTGCTGCCACACTGCACCACACAACATGGAAGAAGCGTTCACATGAGCCTCCTGCAAATTCTCATGCAATCTTCCATACCCTACACTCACCACTCCTGCATCAACAGCACCAGGCACTCCACTTGCTCACACTCACACAAACCAGCCTCACACTCAAACAGATCACATAGCATCCACATAACATGCCACACTTGCATGTGTGATCCTCAACACCCACTGGCTTACCAAATATGCCAGTTATATTGGCCTCCCCACAGACCTTAAGTTTAACCTAGAAGGCTGCACTGACCCCAACTCTACAGGCCTTCTAGAAAACCTCAGAAACCTTGGCCTCACCAAGCATGTTACCGAATCCAGCCACCCGGCCGTACACTTATTGGACCAGATTTTCTCCTCAATCAGCAACATCACAGACGACAAGTCTGCAACCATGAACCAGATAGATGACACCCTCATCAGTTTCAACATACTCATTCCCCATGATCAGAGACTTATCCCCATCAGAACTACCTCCGTAGCTAGAAAAGCATCACAGAAGGAAAGTGGGCTTATGTCCTCTCTGTTTACTAGCCTGAGCACACCAGCAACTTGTCAAAAGCCCTCAAGAACCTCAACAGCTGGATCACTGCATGTGTAGGCTTAGCTCCCCTCAAGAACAGCCCACCACAGGCCAGTTGGTACACTGAGATATTCAGACTGACAAATAGCTACTGCAAGCATCTTGGCCCAAATGGAGAACAAATGAAGACATCACGATAAAGACATCTTCAAATTAGCCCTAAGAAGTTACCACCAGCAGATATGAAAAACCAAGTGCATGCTCTTGCAGATCACATCGAAGTCAGCACTAACACAAGCAAAGAAATCTTTGCCATCATCAAAGATTTCACTGCGCCTCCTGCCACCTCCAGCTAGATCACCCTCTCACAAAACCTTTGCATCATCTCTCGGAATTCTTCAGTAACAAAATCACTTTCATATGCAGGAACTTCGACTCTCAACCGTACCCCGTCACAGTCTAACCTCATCTTCTCATCATAGCCAAAGACGAATTCTGATCTCATGGCCTTCCATTGCCAATATCAAAATACCTGCTACCATTAAGACTATCCACTCGGGGGCCTCATCTGACCCCACCATGCCTTCACCAAAGGACTCCTATTGATCAGCAAAGAACTAACACCCATCCTCAATGCCTCCATCAACCCAGCTACATTCCAGAACAGCTGGAAACTTGCCACTGTCATTCAAGCTTTCCAACTACAGACCCTTCTCCCTCCTGCAGTACCAATTAATCGACTTGAAGAAACTTATCAACCAACGTGTCGCCGACCACCTCAGCGACCACCAGCTCCCTGAAGCTGTGCAGTCCAGATTCAGACCCAACCACTGTACAACATCTGCATGATCTTTGACAGAGAGGACACTGCAGCCATCATCCTCCTAGACCTCTCAACAGAATTTGACCATCTCACACTACATCCTTATCAGGCGCCTGGTGCTATACTTGCATCCGGCAACCCGCTCTCTGCTGGATCTATTCCTTCTTAACAGATAGAACACAAGTTCCAGGTCTGGAACCTAGAAAGCCAAGAAACTCAGCTGTGGAGTGCCTCAAATTCATCGCCCAACACACCCTCCTCAATATATACATAATACCTCTGGCCAATGTCATCCGCAAACACAACATCAACATCCTCTTCTACGCTGACAACACACAACTCATAGTCTCCCTCTCAGACAAAATCTCCAATACACAAAACAAGTTCAACGCCTGTATGAACGAGGTCGCAAATGGATGAAAGCCAACTGTTTCAAGCTTAACACCAACAAGACAGAAGTAGTGATCTTCAGCAAGAACACCTTACCTTGGGACTCAAACTGGTTACAGGCCGAACGCAGACCACACCCAGCACCCTTGCCAGGAGCCTCGAAATAATTGACTGCAAATTAGACACGACTACATAAGTCAACTGCATCCCTACATCCTGCTGCCACACCCTAAAGATGCTGAGGAAGAACATCAAATGGCTTTTAAGCAACACTAGAAAAATTGTCACTCACGTCCTAGTGACTAGCAAGTTGGACTATGGGAACACCCTTTAGAACTGGATCACTAAGCAACTCACTAAAAGACTACAATCTATCCAAAACTAGGCAACCAGATTTTTCTTCAATCTCCCAAACAGAACTCCCATCACACCACACCTCAGCGAGCTCCACTGGCTCCTGATACACAAACAAGCTCATTTCAACCACCTCAAACACACATTTAAGGCACTACACAACTTAAGCACCCCCTACCTGAACAGTTGCAATCTATGTCCACCAACCACCCAGACGTGACTCCTGCTCCCACACATCCCATGCATACATAGAACCAGAACAGGATAGCCGCTATCTTACATCGCTCCTAATGCGTGGAGCAGCATCCCACTCTACATTAGAGCCTCCTCCTCTGAAATTCTGCAACACGCTCAAGACCAGACTTTTCAATAAACCAACTTACCATAGGCAGAGAAAGGCACACACACCTGCCTGCTCTGTACCAAGATACCTACACATGCACACAACATAAAATACCATAACATAAAAAACAACACAGGAAGGAACCTGGGCCAGGGAACGCCTGTGGGGCTTAAGCCTGTACTGTGCCTTCCACTTCAAGTCCTGGCAGCGGTAGTAACAAACATTGGCAAAGCCAGTAGTGAGGTTGGGGGGAGATTTGGCCTGCAGCAAACATTTCATTTGGGACAGCAGTGTTTCATAAGTGTCCGAGTCGAAGTAGTTTGAACTCCCCAGAGCAGAATGTGATATGAGGCTTCAAAGCTGCTGTCTGTGTGTGTTTGTTGAATCTAAAAAAGATTAGGAAGAGGCTTGACGCTACTGTCTTTGAGTGTATGTATGTCGAATGTAGAGGGATGAAACCAAAATTCCTCCAAAGCCGACTGGAGCGACTGTCAAAATGAAATCATAATGAAACCAGCTGCCACTTTCGAAACAAGGAAGCCAACCAATAGAAAGTAATGGGTGGGATCTAATCCCTTTTCAGATTTTTTCAAGGAAACAAAGTATTGCAAGGGACACCACATGCGCGGTCTCAGACGAGACCTAATAAACAGCAATACCCACCACAGATACCTTATAAAATCCACTGAGTGTCCAAGAGAAAAGGTCTCTGTATAAACAATTAATAAAAGCTGTTAGAAGAATTCAAAATCCTGAGGCTCCGAGCCCTAAGTTACTCAAAATAAGTTTCGAACTAAAAAATATCTCAGCTGCAAGTTCAGAATACATCCAAAAACACAAAGCATAGACTGGCCAGCCATATAAGTACGTCAGGCCAAATGGTAGTAAACTGGTATATTTCCTGTTCATTATTACATTTAATAAAATTGGCTAAAGAGCTGCGAAAATAAAACAAAATGCAAGCAAACAAAAGGTCTATGAATGGAATGTTGTTCTTCAACAAAGAAAGTTGATACTGAAACTCCTGCATTTAGCCGATTAATTTCCATACACCATTAAACGGGCAGCATTAATCAAATGCAAGAACAAAACCTGTATAATAGACGATGATTACATTTATTTTCAAATAGGTACTGTTATTACACATGAAAGCTTGAAATAATAGTAAATACTAAATAACATTTACATTATTACTGTTACAAATGAGGGCTGATTGGTATAAAAAAGAGCCTGCATGCCAATTATTCCTACACAAGAAAGTCACGGTGAAGTATGGATGCAGTGACAGCTACTAGCGAATTCTATGTATGGGAGGCCAGTATACCCATCACCATCTTTCAGAAATGCATATCTGTCAAATTACGATTGAAATTCATAAGCAACAGATTTTCTTAAATTCAACACTGCAAATATTCCACTGCAACTATTAGATTTGAAAGCATTCAACGTGCAATTAAGACTTTGCATCCCTACAATTAATAGGAATGTGGCTATACACTCACCATCACATAAAATTGAGATGTAGTTTGCTAGATCAACGGATATATGATGCACCATATATTTGTTAAGGAGAAGGCCAAGAAGAATCCAATATTCTACAACAGCTCCAAGAATTCCACAAAGGAGGTAAGCTACTTGATGCTTCAAGACCTAGAATGAGATGCAGAACGAATATGAGATGAACAGGCCTTGACAACATATGATTAACTTTATTTGACTTTAGTTGCTAAACAGATACATGGCACAAGGATCTAGGCTAACACTTGGCTACTGACCAAAATCCCTGCTCCCATTCTCAGCAACGGTACTGGAAAAAATAATCAAGCAACTAATGGCACACCTGGAGCCGAACCAACTACTCGACGCCTCCAAATCCGGCTTCCGAAGAATCATGGCACGGAAACCGGCATGATCAGTCACTGATGACATCTTAATCCTCCTCGACTGAGAAGAAGAAATGCGTTACTTACCTGTAACTGCAGTTATCCAGTATTGGTATCTTTCATAGATTCACATGCCTGAATCATTCCCCGTCGTCGGGGTGGAAGTCCCCGGTATATAAAAAGAGTAATGTCATAAAGACATATACATAGCAATAGGCCAGAGGCCTCTCATTAGTAACATATTCATGTCCTTTTGTAAAAAGGACCAAACTTTGGCCACGAGCCAATCAGATCTCACCACCCTCTAGAACCTTCCTGGAAGGAGCCCTAGTCCCTCAGATTTTCGTAAGCACCTTGCTAAGTAGTACTTACTGAGAGAACCAAGGTGAGCCCTTCCAGGGGAGGTGGGTGGGTTGCATGTGAATCTATGAAAGATACCAATACTGGATAACTGCAGTTACAGGTAAGTAACGCATTTCTTATCCAGTATTATGGGTATCTTTCATAGATTCACATGCCTGAATCAGGGTAGCAAGCAATAACCAGCACTTTTCGAATGGTACAACATGCAAAATCACACGATATAAGAATACCATTTGTGAAATATAACAAGTACCAAAAACAATATAATAGAGAAATGTGCAAGTGGACAGTAGGAAGGTGGGATGAAGAAAGAAGGCTCACCTCTAGTGAAATAGATGACGGAGCACAGCTTGTCCCACTGCTGCATCTTTCATCAGTTCAGCATCCAAGCAGTAGTGCCTGGTGAACGTATGTGGTTTCTTTCACGTCGCCGCTGTGCATATGTCGATAATGGGCACTCCTGCAAAGAGCGCCATTGAAGTGGAGACAGCTCTGGTTGAATGAGCTCGCACTTTAGAATGCAGAGGATGACCTGCCTGTTGATGGCAGAAAATAATGGCTGCAGAGATCCAACGAGAAATGCTCTGCTTAGTCAAAGGAAGACCCTTTCTGGGCCTGCTGAAGGCGACAAAAAGCTGGTTGGATTTCGGAAACTGTTCTGTTCGGTGAATGTAGAACTTCAGACAACGCTTGAGGTCTAAAGAGTGGAGAGACCTCTCTGCTGTGGAAAGTGGATTTGGGAAGAAAGTACGCAAGACTATAGGTTCATTCAGGTGAAAATTAGACGGAACCTTTGGGATGAATTTAGGGTTGGTCCGTAGGATAACTCTGTCCTGTTTGAATTGCAAGAAAGGATCTTGAATAGAGAAGGCTTGCAGCTCACTTACACGTCTTGCTGATGTGAGCGCTAGCAAGAGAGCGGTTTTCCAAGATAGATATTTGATGTCGGCTCTGTGTATTGGCTCAAAGGGATGTTTCATCAGTTGAGCGAGTACAATGTTTAGTTGCCAGGTGGGTGGTAAAGCCATCACCGGAGGGAATGTCCTGAACAGGCCCTTTAAGAATTGCTTAACCAGTCTATCAGATCAGAGGGAAGTAGCAGATGACGAACGCCTGAAGCGAGACATGGCCGCCAGGTGGACTTTAATAGAAGCATGGGCCAATCCTGAGTGCGCCAAATGGACCAGGTAAGGTAGAATTTGTGCAGGTGTTGATGAAAAGGTGTGTATCTTGTTTGCTTTACACCATATTCAGAACCTTTTCCACTTTAGAGAATAAGTTTTATTGGTACTGTCAGCCCGAGCCCGGGCTAAAACTGCCCTGCATTCTTGAGGAATGTCTAGGTGTTGAAACTCTCTGAACTCAGGAGCCAAGCAGACAATCTGATAGATGCTGGATCCGGATGCTGGACTTGACGCTGGTTCATTGTAAGGAGAGTCGGGCAAGGCTTGAATAGAATCGGCGGTTCCAGCGACAGGAGATGAAGCTCTGTAAACCGGTGTTGGCGCGGCCACGCTGTTGCTATTAAGATCAGGGTGCAATGCTCTGCCTTCAGTTTCCGGAGGACCCTGGGAATCAGGGGAAATGGAGGAAATGCGTAAGCAAAGATGTTGCACCATCCGATCGAAAATGCATTCCCCAGTGATCCCTTCTGGGGATGCCAGCTTGCCTAATGTTGGCATTTTGCGTTGTGCTGTGTCGCAAACAGATCCAGGTGAGACCTGCCCCATCGGTCGAATACAGAGCTGAGAAGTTGATGATCCAACTCCCACTCGTGGCACACGGAATGTTGCCTGCTCAGAGAGTCCGCCAGGACATTGTCCGTCTCTGGGACGTACTCCGCCCGAAGGGAAATGTTGTGCTGAAGAAGCCATTTCCAAATTCTTTGCGATTCTTGAGACAACGACAGAGAGCGAGTTCCCCCTGTTTTTTTCAAATAGTGCATTGTGGTGGTGCTGTCTGTTCTCACAAGCACTGGGGAATCTTTGATCCTGGGCAGGAACGCTTTTAAAGCCAGGTAAACTGCCCTTAACTCGAGGAGGTTTATGTGCAGGGGACCACTGCCCGTTGATTTGAAGGTCTTGAAGGAACGCTCCCCAACCTTCCAAAGACGCATCTGTAGTTATCACATGTGGCGAGACTGGAAGTATGAACGAAAGGCCCTTCCGAAGATTTTGTGGATGAAGCCACCAGTTCAGAGCCTGGACAATGGTAGGAGTTATCCGGATGACGTCGTCGAAGGATCCCCTGCATTGAATCCACTGAGCTGATAGCGCCTCCTGAAGTGGACGCATACGAAGGCGGCAGTTTGGAACCAACAGGATGTTCGAGGACATCATCCCTAACAAGGACTTGTACAGGCGCACCGTGATGGACTTTTTGGATTGAATCCGGGCGGCCAAGGTCCTTAGTTTCACTTGACGTTCCTGTGAAGGGAAAGCCTTTCTCTGAGTAGTATCTAGGACAGTCGTCTATCAGTCGTCTAAGTACGGGAAGACCTGGTGATGTTATTGGCGGAAGTACGCTGCTACTGGAGACAGACATTCGGTAAAAATGCATGGTGCCGAGTTTAGGCCAAAAGGCAATACCCGAAACTGGTAGTGCTTGCCCGCCACCTCGAACCTGAGAAATTGTTTGTGGTTCTTGTGGATTGGTATATGAAAATATGCGTCTTGAAGGTCTAAAGACACCATAAAGTTGTTCGCATTGAGGAGTTGCAGCACCTCCTGGATGGACGCCATACGGAATGACTGTTTTTTGAGGTATTGGTTGAGGTCTCTCAAGTCCAAAATAGGTCTCCATTTTTTCTCCTTCTTTCGAATTAGAAAGAAACGGGAGTAGAATCCCTTGCCTTTCTGATGCCGGGGGACTCTTTCTATCGCTCCTTTTTTGAGCATGAGAGAGAGTTCCAATTGCTGCAGTTGCAGATTTTTGTGCCGCATTGGGATTGGCAGCTTTTGAGGGGGAGTTTCCACAAACTCCAGAGAGTGTCCGAATTGAACAAATTGGAGGACCCACCGATCAGTTGTAATTTGTTGCGAATTGTGAAGGAAGGACGAAATTCTCCCGCCAACTTTGCAAGGCGGAGAGAAACAGGAGACCTGAGGCAGAGAGAAGTCATTGCCTTCTGCCTGCATCCTTCTTTCCCCCACGTCCGCGAAAGGAAGACTTGTTGTAGGACGACTGGTTTTGTTGCTGTCTTTGCTGGTACTGGGGTTTCGAATTGCAGATTCGAGCCGTACGTGGATTTGTACCCCTGATAGGTGCCTCTAGAGGACTGACCTCTTCCTCTGGAGCCCCGAAAGGAAGGATTCTTATATTGGAGAGTTCCTAGAGCTTTTGCGGTATCAGTAACTTTTTTGACACCCTGTAGCATCTCATCAATGTGTTGTCCAAAAAGAAGCTGACCATCATACGGCATGTCCAATACCTTGGTCTGAACTTCTGGTCGGAAAGATGTTGCCTTAAGCCAACCTTGGCGCCTCAGGGCTGCAGCTCCTGCCAGGTGCCGGAACCCCGTGGATGCGATAATCCATCGCCACATCAATCATCTCCGAAGCGGAACGCTCTCCTTCAAGGAGAATCTTCTTCGCCTCTTCTTTCTGCTCGTCTTGAAGCGAATCCAAGTATAGAGCGGTATCTGCCCACATTTGACGGTTGTAGCGTCCCAACAGTGCCAAAGAGTTTGCTGCACGCACCGTTAAAGCGGACATGGACAAAAACCTCTTTCCTATGTTGTCTAGCTTTCGACCCTCCTTATCTGGCGGCGCAGTCAATGCAGCCGATGGATTTTTTGACCTGCGCTGCGCTGCCTGGGTAATCACAGAGTCTGGCTTCGGATGGCCAAAAAGGCAGGCTGGGGCTGTGTCAGGAGCTTTATACTTTTTGTCCAATCTGGGCAGCACTGGAACCAGAGATGAAGGGTTTTTCATTATTTTCTCCCCTTGTTCCCAGACATAATCAATGATGGGAATGGACCGTACAGCCTTTTGGAATGGTTCCTTAAAATCATAAAGGAAGCAATCCTGTGGTGTTGCCGTTACCTTGAGTTTGAAGCGCAACGCTGCTCTCTCTAGGATGTTGTGGAATCCCCCAATGTCTTCCGGGGGTGAATCCGCTTGTGGCTGTACAGGGGATGCTGGCTTTGACATCACATAGTCATCCCATTCGTCTTGTGTGTCCTGGAGCTCCCCTTCCTCTCGTTGTTGGTCCTCTTCTTCGTCTTCCTCATCAGAGGATGGCAGAGGACGCGAGGGAGCCGGATCTGGTTGAAGGACTAAAGGAGCAGGTTTATGTTTTTGCAATTTTTAAAGCGCGGCAATTACCCAGGGGTGTCTCGGCGCTATTGAGTTTGCATAGACGAGCAGAGGGTGATTACTGTGAGAACAATCATGTTTTCACTTGTTTCCTGAACGTGAAGAGGGATGGGCTGGTTTTAATGCTAAGGGGAAGGGAGTTCCACAGTTTTGCAGTGGCAGTGGTGAAGCACCTGTCACCCCAGTTGACTCTTCTTGTCCGAGGGACATTGAGAAGGTGGGCTGAATCGGAACGTAGCGCTCTGTTAGAAGCATATGGTCTGAAAGCTTGTTTAAGAAATTGGGGTCCAACTTTGTGGATTGCCTTATAGGCGATGCAGAGTGACTTGAACTTGGTTCGACTCCTGATGGGAAGCCAATGTAATTGGCGAAGATGTTGTGAGATGGGACTGTATTTGGGAATTCCCAGTAGGACCCTGGCTGAAGCGTTTTGCACCATTTGGAGCTTGGTGGTCACTTTC
The DNA here is from genome assembly GCF_964261635.1 of Lissotriton helveticus. NCBI lineage: Eukaryota > Metazoa > Chordata > Amphibia > Caudata > Salamandridae > Lissotriton > Lissotriton helveticus. Next base: position 689,537,522 of record NC_136059.1, on the reverse strand, counting down.
TCCTGGGCATTGTGGAGAAGTGCGTTACAGTAGTCTGTGCGTGAGAAGACCAGGGTGGAGGTAAGGGTTTTTCCTGCTGATTTAGGGAGATAGGGGAGTAGCTTTTTAATTTTCCTCAGTGTATGGAATGATGAGGAGACCACCGAGTTGACGTGGTGGTCGAAGTGGAACTTGTCATCGAAGATGACCCCTATGTTTCTCACTTTGCTAACTGGTTCAGGTGGTACACCCATTTCTTCTGGCCACCATTGGGGAGACCACATTGGTTGAACCTTGCCGAACCTCATCACCTCGGTTTTTGATGAGTTCAGCTTTAGGCAATTGACAGCCATCCAATTGCTGATTGCTCTCATTCCTTCTTTAAAGTTAGCTGCTATTTTGGTACCGTCCTTGTGGATGGACAGGACCAACTGTGTGTCGTCGGCGTAGGTCGTGAGATTGATGTTGTAAGCCTTGATTACCCTCACTAAGTCCGAGACATAGATATTAAATAGGGTCGGACTTAGCGAGGATCCTTGCGGTACTCCGCATGGGAGGGAGAATGTGGGGGAAACAAATGAGCCTAGTTTTACCGCCTGGTTGCAGTTGGCGAGGAAAGATGTGAGGAGGTCCCTGGCCCTATCTTTGATACCTATTGTTTCGACACGGTTGATCAGGGTGGTATGGTCAACCGTGTCGAAAGCTGCAGATAGATCTAGGAGTATCAAGATTGCTGCTCCTCCATCACCCATAGTCCTTCTGATCTCATGTGCTGCTTTTATAAGGGCGGTCTCTGTGCCGTGCCCCTGTCTGAAGCCGAATTGAGAGTCATCCAGCAGTGTATTTGTGTGGATGTATTCTGACAATTGTGTGTTCATAATGGACTCGAAGATTTTTGCTGGAAATGGGAGGGAGGCAATGGGTCTATAGCTGGCTGGTGCCGAGGGGTCTAGTGTTGGTTTTTTAAGCAAGGGTTTGATAATAGTGTTTTTCCATATAGATGGGTATGTGCCACTGGAGAACATGGTGTTACATATATTGGCTATTGTGGGGGTGATGATTTCTGGGATTGAGTTGAATATGGAGGGGGGGACATGGATCTAGAGGTGAACATGATTTAATGGATGAAATCAGCTGAAAAATATGGTCGGGTGTGCTTTGTGAAACTCCGTAAAGCTCGGGAGGTCTGTCATGTTAGGTGGATTGAGTGGTTAGTCATTTGATTATGCTGTGGGGAGAAGTCTGTGAAGATTGACATGACTTTATCCTTAAAAGATTCTGCTAATGAGTTGCAGAGGGCCTGGGAAGTTTGAGGGGGTGGGTTCAATGGCATGGATAAGTGGTCAACAACCTGGAACAATTTTTTCATGGAGCATTTTGCTTGGTCAATTTGAGTGGTGTAATAGTTGCTTTTTTCCGCGAGTATAAGTTGTTTGTAATTGTAAAGGGCGGATTTATATGCTATCTTGTCTTCGGTGTCGTAGTGTTTCCGCCAATGTCGCTCTAAGTTTCGACAGTGTTGTCTTTGTAACCGCAGTTGTTCTGTAAACCAGGGGGCCGAAGGTGTTCTTCTATTGCGTTTTGAGGTTTTGGTTGGGGCTAGAGTTAGGAATGCTTTCTCTAAATGAGAGGTGTATGTGTTAGCTGCAATATCTGGGTTAGTTTCTGTACAGTTAAGTGACTTGCTGAGTGTGTCTGAGAGTAGATTGAGATCTATATTTCTCCAATCTCGGGTAGTCTGATGGGGGATGGGGGTATGTGATTTGAATGAGAAGGTCTGGGTTTAATGTAAAATAGAATTGCTGAATGATCGGTCCAAGTGAGAGGAAGGATTTTGTTAATTGTGATGTCTGGGTTGTTGGTAAAGATTCCATCCAGTGTGTGTCCTGCTGTGTGTGTTGGTGCGGAGACGAGTTGTTGTAGTTCCACCGCTGCCAAGTCATTACTGAGCCGGGATGTGTTGTTGTCTGTTGAGATTTCTAAGTGAAAGTTGAAATCCCCGAGCAATGTGCAGTGTGTGGTTCCAGCAGCCAATTCACTAAGCTGATTAATGTTTGCCAGGAAATTTGTGCGGGGGCCTGGGGGTCGGTAGAGCAATATACCTGTTAAGGATTGGTTGCTGGCAAGGGTAATGGTAAACGAGTAAGCTTCGCATTGGGTTTGGTGTATTGCGACAGTTTTTACCTGGAAGTGGTTACGGCAAATAATCGCTATCCCACCTCCCTTTTTGTTAGACTTGCGGTCCTGCCTATAGACGCAGTAATCGTCTGGGAGTGCCGCTTTGAAGTCCGGCTCTGAGGCTTCGTCTCCCCATGTTTCTGTGACGAAGAGTATGTCCAAAGAGTAGCTGGTAATTAGCTCTAAAATTTCGATTTTATGTTTAGGAAGGGATCATGCATTGACGAGTGCTGCTTGAACTGGCTTTGAATGTTCGTTATGGGGGGTCGTTCCTCTGCACAAAGAGCATTTAAATGGACCTCCTATAGGGTCGGTATAGATGTAGTGAGGTGGCACGTGGGGTTGGCGTAAGGTGGTATTTAAAGCTCGTAAATTTTCAGAGGAATATATGATCCTTGGCGAGCCCTGGGATGAAGTGAGTTGGGCAGGGGACGTGGCCCTTGGTCCGTTCCAGGCGCGGACGGGAGCAGACGGGCAGGACTCTGGCTTGACTCCGGCGCGAGTCCGGTGCGCCCGCTGCGCTCATCCGCTGCGCTGGACAGGAGCCATTGGCTTTTATGCAGGGGGGTGAGGCGGGGAACTAGAGAGCTGACCTCTGTCAGACCGGAGGTGCTTGGGGGACACTTCCGGCTGTGGCGCTCGTTCCCTCCACTCAAACTGGACTGCCAGTGGTGGAACGGGATACACGCCTGGCAGGAGCACAGGTAAATCAATCACAGTGCAATCAAGTGCTCAGTTACTTCGTGGATTAAAATACATTTCAGTGCAGTGATATATATTAAAAATGCAGTTCAATTCGCCGCGCTCGCTAGGTGCCTCTTAGATTAGGCTGCCGTCTGCGGTCTCAGTTTAAAAATTACGTGCCTCTAATTATTCAAACGCAGCGCTCGCTAGGGCCTCTTAAAGTCGTCTGCCGTCTGCGGGGGTGCGCTTTAAGCTGGGTGAAGATTTACCCTGAATAGATCTCAGGGAAGCGGATTGCCGTTTTCAGCGCTCAGCGCTCAGTTCATCTAATCAGTATCTACTGGAACCGGCTATTTCCCGGTCTTTTATGCAGGTGGGTGAGGCGGGGAACTAGAGAGCTGACCTCTGTCAGACCGGAGGTGCTTGGGGGACACTTCCGGTTGTGGCGCTCGTTCCCTCCACTCAAACTGGACTTCCAGTGGTGGAACAGGGAACACGCCTGGCAGGAGCACAGGTAAATCAATCACAGTGCAATCAAGTGCTCAGTTACTTCGTGGATTAAAATACATTTCAGTGCAGTGATATATATTAAAAATGCAGTTCAATTCGCCGCGCTCGCTAGGTGCCTCTAAGATTAGGCTGCCGTCTGCGAGGGTGCGGTCTCAGTTTAAAAATTACCGTGCCTCTAATTATTCAAACGCAGCGCTCGCTAGGGCCTCTTAAAGTGGGCTGCCGTCTGCAGGGGTGCGCTTTAAGCTGGGCGAAGATTTACCCTAAATAGATCTCAGGGATGCGGATTGGCGTTTTCAGCGCTCAGTTCATCTAATCAGTATCTACTGGAACTGGCTATTTCCCGGTCTTTTATGCAGGGGGGTGAGGCGGGGAACTAGAGAGCTGACCTGTGTCAGACCGGAGGTGCTTGAGGGACACTTCCGGCTGTGAGGCTCGTTCCCTCCACTCAAACTGGACTTCCAGTGGTGGAACGGGGAACACGCCTGGCAGGATCACAGGTAAATCAATCCCAGTGCAATCAAGTGCTCAGTTACTTCGTCGAGGCCTAGGTGGCGGTGTCACCACTGGCGGTGTCACAACTGGCGGTGCCACCACTGGCGGAGGCGGAGCAGTGGACGGAAACCTTTGTTTGTAGTCCGCAATGAGAAACTGCAGATCTGTCACTATGGATGCTGGGAGACACACCATAGGCTGTTGAGGAGGCGGAGGAGGTTGGAATTCCTCCTGGTACTCCAAATCATCCTATCCTTGCTCCTCATAATCTGAGCTTTCGGGAAGTGTTACGCGTAGTTCAGATGGGCTTGTCGCCTGCTGGAACATAGAGCCCTCATCCGGGTCCTCATTATCCAGAAGATGAGCAGGGGGGAATGGCTGGACCCTGCTCGGAGAGGTCAACTCCGGCATGAGAGTACGCGTGGTCATCCTGAAGTGCGTATAGGTACACTTCAATGGAGGCGACTATCGTCGTCGAACTCATCGACGGAGCGGTCGTCGACGGGGGCACGCCGACAGTTAACCCAGATTCCGTCGTCGACGGTGTCTTCTTCGATGATGTCGTCGACTATGGTTGCTTCGTCGACGTAGGTGTCGCAGTCGACGGCTTCGTCGACGCTGGTGTCACCGTCGACGGTCTCATCGACGCTGGTGTCGACGACGATGACTTCATCGACGATGAGCTTGTCGTCGACGATGGGGCCTTTATCGCCGATGACGATTTCGTCGGCGATGATGAGGCTTTCGTCGACGTCGATGGTTTTGTTGACGACGACGGTTTTGACTTCGTCGACGACGAGGCACTTGTCAACGGTGGCGCAGTCGACGACTTTTTAATAACAATTAGAGATGGAACAGACCTACCCACCGACGACGAGAATTTAGTAGTCGTGGACGTTGATGTTAAAGATGACGCCATCGATGTGGAGATAGTGGCTGTCGACATTGTCACAGGCAGAGCTGAAGATGTCACCAAAGGTTTCTTGAAGGTAGGATCTTGTGGAGAAACCTTCACAGCAACGGCCTTAGAACGAACCTCTGAAAACTTGGGCGTCTTCTTTTGAGGTGGCTGCAAAGATGGTCCTGGAGATGACGTTCTAGGCCTTTTGGGAGAAGAGTGTATACTACTAATGGAACACTCACTCTCACCTGAAGAGACTGGCTGGTCCTTGTCCTTGAGTCTCTGAAGCCATATCAGCAGGCGACCCTCTCTGTCCTTGAGACTTTTGGCTGATAAAGTGCGGCAGACTTTACAATCCTTTGCTGAATGGTCAGGGTATAGACAGTAAAGGCAGTCTTCATGCCTGTCATCCACATGAAGCCTCTTTTTGCTACAAGAGGCACAAGGTCTGAAAAGTCCCTTTTTTGGTGTATCAGCCCTGGCTAAAAGGAAGATCCTTCATAGAATGATAATTCTGAGACAAATATGTGGACAAAATCCAGAAATACAAAGAAACTGAGCAGAGCTCAGAGGAGACTCCCTTAGCACGACGTGCGGTAGAAAATCTGAGGGACTAGGGCTCTTTCCAGGAAGGTTCTAGAGGGTGGTGAGATCCGATTGGCTCGTGGCCAAAGTTTGGTCCTTCTTACAAAAGGACATGGATATGTTACTAATGAGAGGCCTCTGGCCTATTGCTATGTATATGTCTTTATGACATTACTCTTTTTATATACCGGGGACTCCCACCCCGACGACGGGGAATGATTCAGGCATCTGAATCTATGAAAGATACCCATAATACTGGTTAAACAACAGCTCTGATCCTTCTCGACCTGTCGGCAGCCTGTGACACCACATCCCACCACATGCTCCACCACATCGGCAGACAAGGGGACATGCTCAGATGGATCACCTCCTTCCTCACCGGAAGAACCCGGAGGATCTACCTTCTACATTTCACCTCCAAAGCCATGGAGATCAGTTGCGGTGCCCCCAAGGGTTCATCCCTCAGACACAAGCAATAAACCCCGCTGCCCAACATCGTCAGATCCCATGGTCTCAACATAATTTCCTACGCAGACTACACCCAACTCATCCTCTCAGTTACCGACGACCCCACCACCGGCAGAACCAACTCCCACAGGTGCATGGCAAGCGTCGCCGACTGAATGAAGAACTGTCTGCAGCTGAACACAGACAAGACGGAAGTACTGATCTTCGGCAACAGCAACAACACATGGAACGACTCCTGGCGGCTATCGATCTAGGACCCTCACCCACTCTCTCCGACCACGCCAGAAACCTCGGAATCATCATTGAAAACAAGTTCACCATGAAATCACAGATCAACGCCATTTCCGCTGCCTGCTTCCTGGCGCATGCTACATAAGATCTTCAAGTGGCTACCCCTACACACAAGACGCACCGTGACACAGGCCCTCATCACTAGCCAACTGGACTACAGCAATGCCCTTTACATAGGGAGCAACGCACACCTCCGACAAAGACTTCCGATATAGAGTACGTCACAATCAGACTCATCCTCGGCCTTCTCCGACAAACCCATAACACACCCCACCTCAGGCAACTCTACTGGCTCCCTGTACAGAAGAGATGTGAATTCAAGCTGCTGACCCACACACACAAGGTTCTACACAACCAAGGGCCGCCTACATTGACCACCGCCTGAACTTCCAGCAACCACTGAGATGACTTCCCTCGCCTCCCTCTCACTTGCACATATTCCTTGCATCTACCGAAGCAGAAGTGGAGAACGCTCCTTCTACCATATCAAAGCAAAGACCTGGAAAAGCCTTCCCACACTACTATGGGCTATCACCTAACTTCCAGAATTCGAAAGGCCCTCAAGACCTGGCTACTTGAATAAGCTTCCGGACCTGCTGGCACATTGATACCCTATCTGGTGATTAGCTGCACTTCATAAATCCTGTTTGATTGATTGGGAGCCAGTGTCCTTAGAAAGCCCTCTGGCTGTCAATCTATTTAGCCAAGCAGCCTATACAACACTGATTTGACCATCTTACTCCCTTGCGGGATGCAACTGCTTTGTTTGTTTATTTGAGCTACTAGAGAACATGATTGGTAAAAAAAAAAGGCTGATTGGTATAAAAAAGAGCCTGCATGTCGGGGCTGGTTGAACTAAGAAAACATCACATTTCTCAATTGTTTCTACACAAGAAAGTCAGGGTTAAGTATGGATTCAGTGACAGCTACTAGTGAATTCTATGGGTGGGAGGCAAGTATACCTGTAACCATCCTTCAGAAATGCATATCTGTCAAATTACAATTGAACTTCATGAACCACAGATTTTGTCTTAAGTTCAAGACTGCAAATATTTTTGATCATCTTACTCCCTTGGGGATGCAACTGCTTTGTTTGTTTATTTGAACTACTAGAGAACATGTGAAAGAAACAAATCAAAAAATAAAGTTACATTTTCGTGGCTATTAATAAGTTTCATTCCCATTACCAAGCTGTAGGTATCCCTTTCGTCTACAAGCAGAATTACAGAACCATGTAAAAAAAAAAAAGAAATCAAAGAATAGTTACCTTTGTTTGACTATTAATAAATAGTTTCATTCCCATTACCAACCTGTAGGTATCTCTTTCATCTAAACGCAGGATTACGGAGAATTGCACACTGATATTTTTTATGCATGTGTATGTCAGACACAAAACTCCTTCCTCTGCCTTTGGAGTGTATTCGTATCCTTACAAGTTTCACACATTTCTATGGTCTGGCTTGACAACGTAGCTGTCGCCAGACAATTATGTGAACATCACTATAGAAGGGCTTTGACTCTTGAGGTCGACATGTGGCTTAATTGGTGCCCGGAGGTTATAAGATACTGATTGCCCTATAGTACGGGGCCGTGTGAGCTCCTAAGTTGGTGACCTTCAGAGGACAGGAGTTAACAAAGGTAAGTCCAGCCCGGGTGACAGGAGAGGAGGCGCGGGTCCTGTGATCTGAGGCCTGACTGTAGGTGCTGTACTTTGATGTCCCCTTGGTGAGAGCACAGGAAGGCAGCTAGAATAGGAGACTGGGGGTGGGGGGCAGCGCTGGGCAACAAAGTGAACGACATGGATTGGTAACTGTTCAGCGGTACAGGACTGACTGAGCGATCTGACCTGCACACAGCCTTTTCACGCTGATGAGCAGCAGAGGCACTCCGGTATGCTGTGCGGTACATGAGCTGCATCATTATTGGCAAGGACATGCATTCAAAGACATCATCATCCAATAGTATCACCCTGTATGACACTCTCCGTCAGTCATCATAAAGACTGGTTAGGCAGGGGAGTGCGGACTTGAAGGCCGCCGCACCAGTGACAACAGAGAAGCCAATGCGCATTAATATGTTGGAGGCAATACATGGCTAGCGCACAAAGCAGGAACATAAGATAGAAACAGTTTCTGTAGATGTCAATCTGCTTTCGGCGGATCTGCGGAAAATGGATGAGAAAGTAACAGACACTGAGAAAAACACTGACTTCCTTCAGGGTGAGGTGTCCCCACTTAAGCAACAGATGGCTAAAATGACAACGGTCACAAGGGAATTGGTGGCCCAGGTGGAGGATGCTGAGGGGCGCTCCCGTAGCTTCAACCTTTGGATCCTGGAGTTTCCTGAGCAGGTGGAGAACCCTTGGGTGAAAAGCTTTTTGGAACAATGGATCAAGCTGTAGTTGAGGTTGTGAGGTTTTGTAGAGATTTTTGTAGTTGAAAGTGTGCATTGTGCTCTGGTGACACCACCTTGGGGGCTCCCCATGGGCCTTCATGGCTAAAATATTATATTATAGGGATAGGGACTTCATCCTCAGTGCTGCTAGGGAGCAGGACATCCCAAGATTTGACAATCCTGCTGCTGACATTCTCCCTGATAACACAAGGAAAGTACAAGAGATGCACAAGTCGTTCCTTGGGGTCAAACAAAGGCTGCGAGCCATGAACCTAACATACATGTTGCTTTACCTCTCCAAATTGAATGTCATGTCCAATGGCAAGGCACACTTATTTGAACACCCACAGGAGGTATGGGATTGGCTGGAGGTGTGGGAGGAGCCTTCGATCCCTCTGGAGTGTAGAAGATCCGAGGTGCTTGGGGGGCCGTGCTATTGGGGTCCTGCTGAGGAGCGACCCACATGCCTCGCATAGAGTCACAATACACAAGGATGACACTGTGCTTATAAGAGACCAATCTCACTGCAGAAGAAAGAACTGGATCATAATGTTTTCCTCCTGTGCATTTAGTGTGCAGTGACATATTGGGACAGTGGCAGGAGTGTTGGGAGTCTATCCCTGGGAACACCCACTGGCATCTGTCTCTTGATTGTTATACATTACAGAGGACTCTTTGCCTCTCTGCGCCATGGTGAAGGCATATACTTGGTGGTTTAGGACTAGTTACGGTATTGTACTGTACTATATTGGCTATCATCAACTTTTTCTTACAGGATTTGAGACTAAAACTCTGGGGTGTGGAAGCTGTGTATGAATAGGATTCTGCCCTTTCTGAGGCGGCGTAAGATAAATATTGCTTGTGTCTAGGAGGTGTCCCTCAGTGATACAGAGATTGATAAGGTGGCCAAGACATGGAAGGGGCAGCTGTATCACTCCTCCTATCCAACTTACGCTAGGGGAGTACTGATCTGGTTGGCTCCGGGGACCCCATTTGTGTCCAGTTAAGTGGAGGCTGACGTTGAGGTGAGGTATGTCTTCCTGCAGGGTAAGCTTGATGGGAGGAATATCTCCTTACACAATTTGTATGCACCTAAAGTTAATGATCCGCACTTCTTTTTTAGGCATCAAGCACTGATTAGTTCAGATGTTGATGGTCCGCTCCTTTGGCTGGGGGATTTTAATTGCATGTTGGATGGAGAGTGGGACGGGAAACCCCCCTAGGGCTGGAACGAAGCCTTGCATGATGGCGGTGCTGCATGAAATGATGGTCAATCTGGGATTGCTTGATGTCAGAAGGGCCGGTAGACCACTAGATAAAGCCTTCACCTGTCATTCAGTTACACATTACATGTACAGCAGAATAGACGGGGTGCAGGCAGTGGCCATGTCACTTAAGTCTTTGCCAGCAATACTGCACTTGGCTTGCTCCTTGCCGTTCATTCGCTGGTAGTTTATGAGATGGCCTGGGGAGTAGATGATCAATTTCGAAATTGGCACTTCCCATCTGGTGTCCTGGCAGACGTAGTGGTGAGAGAGGTGTTGTTGCTGGTGTTGAAAGAGTACTTGTCAGTTAATTGGGAGTCTATGGGTGCCCGTGCAGTCGAATGGGATGCCATGAAGGCTGTGATGAGGGGGCAATGTTTGGGTGTGACTTACAGGGTATGCCGGCAGCTCCTGTCTGAGCTGCACAAAGAGGAAAGGGTACTGGCAGGAGTGCAGAGTCTAGACCTGGCCAACCCAGTTCACCAGAGGGGGGAATTGAGGCTCCGTAGCAAAATTGCTGAAAAGCGGGATAGCTCGACGCATATACACTTACACAATACATGCAACGTTTGCATTTGGGAGGGTGACAAGTCAGGCGGGTTACTAGTTTGGGTCCTCCAGAGGGATAGTGTCCCGCCTCCAGTGATTCACCTAATAGAACCGGATGGGATGGTGGCTGCTTATCAGACCGAGGTATTGGCAGAATTCCAGCGACACTCGAGGGGGTGGATGAGGGAAAGTCACTGTAAATCATTTGGATCACATTTGGAATTTCCTTTCAACTCTCAATATTCCTTAGCTGGGAGCTGTGGCAGTGGGTGAACTGGATGCAGAGATTACGCTACAGGAGCTTAGAGCTGCCTTGCACTTGCTACCTAAGAACAAGGCTCCAGGAGGAAATGGATTCCCAGATGAATTTTATCAGGGATTCATAGCAGTGCTGACCCAGCCTTTACTAGAGGAATGCTGAGCACCTAAAGAGAAAGGGTAACTTCTGCCTAGTATGTGCGAAGGCCTTATTTTAATGTTACCTAAGCCGGGTGGATGGCCTCAGATCCTGCCTCGTACCGGCCCCTCACAATGATACATTCTGACGTCAAAATATTATGTAAACTCTTAGCCAATTGTCTGAGCCGATGAAGACTGTTCTGGTCCATGTGGACCAGAGTGGCTTTATTCCTGGCCGCAGTATGACTTTGAACTTGAAGCGCCTTACACATGTGCTCCACAAAGTGGGGGGACAGTCAGGAGGAGCTGGTGTTGTCTTCAAAAGGCATTTGTCACAGTGGACTGGGGGTACTTGTTAGAGGTGATGGAAGCCATGGGGATAGGGCCACAATGTTGAGCCTGGATGCAATTGTTATACACTGATCCTGGTGCATGAGTGAAGGTAGGACAATATAGATCAGAGCGGTGGGACATAGAACATTGCACCGAATAGAGATGCCCGCTGCCGCCCCTCAAGTTTGCCCTGGCAGTACAGCTTCTGGCATAACTAGTACTTTGGGTCATGCATGAATGGGGGATAGAGTTGGGGCGCATCAACTGAGTTGGTTGGAGACCTGTAACCTACCAATGTCTTTATCCTTTGAGGAGACGCAGACTTGATTCAGGCTGGGAGGCGGGCAATTTTTACACTACGAGGACACATTGGATATGGGCATGGTGGTATGGACGTCTTATCCAGCAGCGCCACCTGTGTCTGCCATACTATGCACGCTATTGACTCCGGGGTCTGGGCAACACCTTATTTCGTTAATTTACAAGGTGCTGCAGTCAGATATGGTCAGTGGCCTATTGAGAGTTCAGAATGTTTGGGAGGCTGATCTTGGGGCTCCATTCTCAGGTATAGACTGGGCTAATGACGTCTGTTTCAAGAAACAGCTTGTTAAAATTAATACACTTCAAGTTAGTGCATCACACTTATATGAACCTGTAGGCATACAATCTGAAGTGCCCTGCTGCGTGTCTCTGATGAGGAGGGGGGCGGGGAAGCAAACTTATTGCACCTGGCGGGAAGCCGCCAGCAGGTGAGATACTTCTGAACAAGGGTAATAAAAAGGATGACCTAGACCACCATGCTGACGTGAGCATTCACACTGCAGCTTTGTCTCCTGAGCAACTTGGTGCGCCCCAGGAAGTGCAAAATGATGTACAGGTTCCTACAGTGGGTGCTAGTGCTGGCAAGGAGGCAGGTGGCAATCACTTTGATAGTGGTTAGGGTTCCCATTCAGTGTCTTTGAGTCTGGGATGTCACTGAATGTTTGGTGGCAGAAGAAACTCAAATATGTCACATCTGCCCCGATGCTAAACTCCTAGTTGGTATTTGTGCCACAAATTATTGGGTCAAGAGAGTGATGCCTCAGAGGTGGACTCCACTGACTCTGAAGCACAGCTATAGAATGGCAGCACAGGGGTGGAGATGTGGCAAAATCATGTTGGCTATGGTAATTGTCTGTGCTTGGATATATCTCTAGCCTGTTCTGTGGTAATTGTTATTATGAAACAAATTTCAGAATGATCTTCATTCTATGGTATTGTGATTGTTGGTTGCTGTGCTGCATTTTTTTATGTTGTTTGTTTATAAAACAACAAATAAAGTTTTTTTTAAACCAAGAGGGGCTTTGGCTTCACCCAGATTTTGAGAGCCAGGAGTACATGTTTTGGTTGGGCAGAAGTTGTGTGCTTTAAAACCAAAAGTGCTTGCCCTCCTCGCAACTGTGATCATTATGTTTAATTATCCAGCAGCCTGAGGTTGAACTTTCAGGGACACGTACATGGAAAGTGTTCGAAGATACCTATATAATTTATATTTACTGATCAATTTTAGTAACCAGGTACAGCTAAAGGGCACTCAACCTTTGTCATGGGTAAGTACAATAAGCCAATAAGATCTGGATGGTGCTCTAGAAAAAGGAAGAAAGATTGGTTACCAATTCAATCTTATGTTAATCCTCCAGAGAAGACTATTAATACCAGTGGCGGCTGGTGACATTCAAAAGTGGTGATGCGTAAAATTATTGCCGTACTGCCATTTGGCGAGCGTGCATAGCGAGCTAGCCCGAACAACTTAAGGAGGGAATCGATGGTGTAAGCAGTGCTTCAATTGTGCTAGCGGTTGGCGTTAATGAGAACCGGCACTCATTTTGATGGACTGGGACTTCATTACCAGACTGACAGTGTAGGAACGACTGGCAATACACAGAGAAAGTAGGAAGAGAAAATAAAAATAAACCGAGAGGAATCGGAGATGAAAACACCTGCAAGAATTAGAAAGGTTAGTGTCAAGTCGTGTAAGAATTATGCATGAGCTCGACTTGAGGCTAAGCAGCCTTGGTGTACTGCAACCCTGGCAGCGTCTATCCTGGTCTCCTAAAACTTTGGGTCCCGGCATTTATTTTGTTTATTATAAGTAAAGCGCTGGGTGTACAAGCGAGTCCGAACATTAGGGTGAATGCTATTTTATCATGTCCGTGCACCATCCATTGATTACATCCACCAACTCTTAAAATGACAAATCCATGCCAGGACTGTCCAACTTGCATGGAAATTAAGAGTGCCCTGACAATGTATGCGATCAAAGAAAAATGCAAGTTAAATTGTCAAAGCAGACTTGATACTCTCGTCATAAGGAAAGTTAAGTTGCCAAAAAACATTAAACGAGGAAGGGTTGCTTTTAATGGGACACGGCTCCATTGCGTATTATGTTGCACTGGGTAAACCTGTCAGTAGTAGGAATATCGCTGGAAACCGGTGCATGGTGAACAATGCCCATCCAGGCTGCTCATTTCCCTGCGTGCTCGTCGTTCACCACAGAATCCACCTGGCCTTCACCTATATCTAACACACTCACAGCTCTGTCTGCTCCAGGCATTCTGAATGTAAATAAAAGTTGATTTCACTCACCGCCATGACGAGCTCGAAGGGATGTTTGTACAGCCGCACCGAGGACTAGTACTTTAAAAGTACTAGTCCCCGTGGTGGGCCACCATGAACTCTAAGGCCGCGGCAGACATAGTTAGATAAATAGCAGATCCCACGGGTCACCGCCCTCTTTCTTTTGTTAACAAATCAAAGCTCCCCTTCTGGGGTTAGCTTCTTTAATATATTAATTCGACTTCTTGTCAATGGAGTTTCTTCATTTCTTTCTATGGATGGTGGTGGTGTTCTCCACATTGGAATCATAACCTATTAACTTTGAAAATTACACCTTATAATTGATAGAGTAACATGTATATTTTATCATGTGGAATGTATAGAGTAAACCCCCCCCCCCCTTTGTTCCTGGGTTTGCAGACCTGAGGAAGACATATGAACACTAAGTGGCACAATGAAACATGTGTTGGCTGCTGTTGTTTAGTTAACTATAGATCTAGCTGCGTCTAGAAGAGTATATCTACTTTCATCTGAATATCGGAATACTGATTTGGACATTGATTTGAATACAACTTTAATCACCTGATACTTTATGGACTCTTGAATTTACTCTTAGAGTTCTCGGGGAGGAGTTTTGAAGATAATTTATATTACTTGTCTTTCTCTGGCAGCAGCACAGATGGGGGGAGGGTAGTCATTAACCTACATGCACTTTTAGGTCTGGCTTGACAGTGTAACTTTTGCCTGACCTTTTAACCTACACCAATATTATTCAACAGTTCTTTGCTTCCACACAAATACATATTCATTCCCATTTTATTTACTTGTAATGCTTTACATTACCATTCATTACCATTCAACATTCTGTGAGAGCTACAACCACTTGGGAAGGTACCGTCCCTTCCACCGCAAGAATGTCAGAACGCAATAAGATAGTATGAGGATGACGTTCTTTATTCTTTTTCTTTACAGGTTCAGATGTCACCCTTAGTCTTTTCAGGGTATATATTTCCTTAAGACCAGTTCCAGTAAGGTCTGAGTATTGCTCAGTCAAAAAGGAAAGGGCTTAAATGTGAGGCAGTGATAGGAGGCTCTTCGGCTTCTGTGTCCCCACAACCGGCTTCCTCTTCGGGGAAGGCTCAGTTCTTCTACTCCTCGATTTAGTACCAGCAACAATAAAAGAAAAGAAAAAAGGCATAAAAAACCACTGTTCTTGCGGTAAATAAAGGAAAGATTAAGTGCTACTGTCACCCGTACTGCTCCCATGATGTGCCTACGTGGGAGGGGTCATGGTGTCTCAAGGTGAGGTGCCCCGCATTACCACCCACCAGCCCCTGATTGAAAAGAACCCCGGCACTTGCCTGCACCCACGACCCTCCTGGCCCACGGGGAGGGGAGTCACGGCCTCCGCTTCCCTTGCTGGAGCACCAGACTCGTGGGCGTTGCTCCTCGAGCTGTTAGTCTCGGCAAGGTCCTCTTCTTCCAGAAGAAGGCTTCCGGACAATGGCTGTTCCCTGGCTCATCCACACTGGATGATGTTCTCCTCTTCTGCTTCCGGCTGTTCTCCGTCTTCTGTCTGCACTCCTGTCTTCCTTTTCTCTTGCTGCATCCCCGGCATAAGAGCTTGTCTCTCGGCTCCACCTCCTGGGTTCCCAGGTTCCGGTACTCTGAAACCGGCTTGAACGGCTAGACCGCATACCCCACTTCCGGTCAGGGTTTTAGCGGTCGCCATGTTGGAGCGGTTGGGGTACTCGGCAATAGGGGAGAATCCACCACACGGCCTCCCCTTCAGTAATGGACGAGCGGGCCATTCAGATACTGGGTAACGGGAAAGGAAGTCCACATTTGTCTGTAGTTTCCCTGGGACATGCGAAGCACGAAAGGAAAAAGGTTGTAAGGCAAGGAACCAGTGGAGCACTTTTGGATTTGAGTCTTTGTGTAGGGATAGCCAAGTTAATGGGGCATGGTCTGTGAGGAGAATGAACTGTCGTCATAGGAGGTAGTATTGTAGGGCATCTTCTGCCCACTTGATTGCCAAACACTATTTTCCTATGGTGGCGCATTTCATCTCTCTGGGGAATAATTTTCGACTTAAATAAAGGACAGGGCGTAGGTCGCCCTTTTCGTCGGGCTGGGAGAGGACAGCTCCAAGACACCTACCAGAGGCGTCTGTCTGGAGTATGAAGGATTTCGTGTGATCAGGACAGACCAGAACAGGAGCGTTACAAAGGCTCTTTTTTAGTAAGGAGAAGCTGTGTTCCTGATGAGAGCCCCATGGGAGGGATTTCCCTGATGTGTTTTTACTTAAAAGGTCGGAGAGGGGACTAGCGATGACCGAGAATTGAGGGATGAACCTCCGGTAATATCCTACCAAGCCTAAGAAAGAAAGGACATCCTTCCTAGTGGTGGGGTGGGGAATGTTTGTGATGGCTTCTAGTTTGTTGACCTGAGGTCTGATTTGTCCTGCTTGTATGTCATAGCCTAGGTATTCTATATGATCTGTACCGAAAGTGTTTTTTTTGGGAATGACGGTGAGACCTGCACTCTTGAGGGTGTCTAGTACTGTCGTCAGATGTGTGATGGGTGTCTCCCAGTCAGGGCTATGGAGGACTATGTCGTCCAGGTACGTGACACCATATGCATGGTGTTCCTGCACAAGAACATCCATTAGACGTTGGAATGTGGCTGGGACGCCATGAAGGCCGAAAGGAAGGACTTTAAACTGAAACAGGCCCGAAGAGGTAGAGAAGGCATTTTTTTCTCTGGCCTCACAGGCGAGAGGGATTTGCCAATAGCCCTTCGTAAGGTCGATGGTGGACATTACTCGGGCATCCCCCAATAGTAATATTAGCTCATCAACGCGAGGCACAGGGTATGCATCAGACTTAGCTACAACATTAAGCTGACGGAAGTCGATACAGGACCTAATGCTTCCATCAGGTTTGGGAACGAGGAAAACCAGGGAGGACCAGGCACTGTTGGAGGGCTCGATGATGTCTGCCTCCAACATAGCTTTCACCTCCTGATCCACCGTCAGTCTACATGCAGCGGGTATCCGATAGGGCTTTAGTTTTATTGGTTTCGCTCCTGTCGTGTCTATCGTGTGTTCGACTAAGGTCTTCCGTCCCGGTGTTCCCACCAGTACGTCAGAGTACTCCTGACATAGGTTGTGCATCTGGAGCGTTTGTGTATGTGACAATTATTTTCCTATACGGACAGACTCCTTTCCTATGGAGGAGGGAACGGCTGCAGGGATGTCAAGGGGTTTGTTAAGGGATACATGTAGTACCGGTTTGTCTTTATGTGTGGGTGCTGGTAAGGTGCCTTCCCAGGCTTTTAAGAGGTTCACATGATAGGTTTGGCCTGTCTGTGTTTTTTGGGAACGGCTATACCGTAAGAGACAGGGGTGACTCCATCCAGTACCTTGTAGGTGCCCTGCCATGTGGCTAACAACTGTTTCTCTGTGGTGGGAAGAAGGATCAGGACATAGTCACCTGCTTTGAACTCTCCGAGTGTGGTGTTCTTGTTGTACTGCTTCTTCTTTGTTGTTTGCGCTTTCTCCATGTTTGTATGGACCTCTTCCCAAAGAAACGCCAGAGTGTCTCTTAGGTCCTTGCTAGACTGCAACAAGGGCTTGCTTTCGTACTCTTCTTCCACCCACTGTTCTACCACCATGTCGACGAGTGTGCGTGGTTTCCTCCCGAACTGTAGTTCGTAAAGGGAGAACCCCATGGACTTCTGGGTGTGGGTTCAGATGGCGAACAACACTAGGGGTATTTGTTGGTCCCAGTCTCTACCTGCTTTGTTAATGGATTTTCTAAGCATGGTCTTAATCGTTCTATTGTACCTCTCAACAAGGCCGTCTGAGGATGGTAAAAGGCTGTGCATATCTGCTTGATCCCAAAGAGGTCACAGGGTTCTTTCATGAGGCAAGGTACAAATGGGGCACCCTGGTCGGTCAACAACTCACTGGGAAAACCCACACGAGAAAAGAAGGAGAGCATAGCTTGAGCTACTGCTGTGGTGGTGGTACTGGTCAGGGGTATTGCTTCCGGGTACCGGGTGGCGTAGTCCACCAGCACAAGCCAATGTTGGCCCACGGGAGGAGGGTATGGGAGGACCCACGAGATCCATCCCAACCCGCTGAAAGGGAACGTCTATTATTAAATGTGGGTGTAGTGGGGCCCTGGGTAGAGAGCGGTTGTTGACCAATTGACATCTAGCACAGGAGCAGCAATATCTGGCTACTTCATGATAAACCCCGGGCCAGTAAAACCTGTCTAAAAGGTATTTCAATGTGTGCTCTTTCCCGTAATTACGCCCTCCTGTTTGTCTGTGGGCGAGGTCTAACACTTGTTCTTGGAATGGTTTTGGGACCAATAACTGTTCCTTATAGCGTACCGCCTCCCGAGTTACCTTACATAGCAAACCCTTTTTTATACTGAATAGTGGGCCAACCTTCTCGGGATGGTCCTTTTGGACTTACCCCAGGCGCGTTGCAAGGTGCTGTCCTCTCTCTGAGCAGCACGGAAGTTCTGGCCTGGCGTCGGGGATGCATCTAAGGAATAAATGACAGGTGATGGTATGGCACAATGGTTTTTAAGGTACAAAGCCTGTTCTTCTCTCCGTTCCCTACTGGTCTTTGTTCTTTTGGGTGTGGGTCCTTCTATCCCCTTTTTGGAGAAGGGGGCATGGGCCAACCACTCATATACGGGGGATGCAGGGATGAGGGATGAGAGGTACTCCTGGAACCTGGGTAGGTCTGTCCCTAGAAGGATGGATTCAGGGAGGAAGGGCATTACTCCCACTTTTCGTAACTGGGGCTTCCCATCTATCTCCAGTAAAACTTCAGCAACGGGGTACATTTTCTTCTCCCCATGCACGCATGTGATTTGTATGCAGTCTCCTTCAAGTATCTGAGACACGTGTACGAGTCCTTTGCTAACTACGGTGTGTTGACACCCTGTGTCCAGGAGAGCCACTACCGGCTTCCTGTTTACGTATTTTTTTTCTTGTAGAGTTGAGGGGCTTTTCCGGCAATTAGGACACGGCCACGGGTGTACCCTACTTCCATGGGTTCTTGGGGAGGATTGCGGGCAGGGCATTGTCGGGCTATGTGCCCCTACTCAGCGCAGTGGAAACACTGGGGACCCTGCAGTGCTAGTATGGCCGGGGTGTATGTCTCCCTGGGATTGGGACTTGGTTATCTGTAGTTTTCTTCACCGGGGGCCTAGGTATGCTTACGGGGTATCTTTGGGGCTGGGCCTTGAACTCGGAGGACCTGTGAAAAGCACATGCCAGATCTACTACCAATGTTACCATTTAGTGGGGATGCTGTTTACCCCAAGTCTGAGTGCTAAGGGAAGGGCCTCGAGGTATTGTTCTAGGTAAATATTTTCTGTTAAGTCATCTCTGGTTGAGGACGCAGGCTGTAGCCAACGATTCCCAAGGTCACGTATCCTATAATATAGGGCTCGGGGTTATCCCCTGTTGTCCACTTCTCCTTGCGGAAATGACTACAGCCCAGCCTCTCCAAGATAGTTCTATTTATGTCACCGTAGGGAGTAATTCCAGCCGGATTGGCAGCTTGAAAAGCAGCCTGTAGTTCCCCTGACAATAAGGGGGCTTGTACTGTCCCTATCTCTCTTAGGGTCAAGCTGTAGTGGCGGCAAGCAGCTCGAAATTCACAAAAAATAAGTTGGGTCGTCCCCCTCCTGGAATTTCTGAATTATGGTGCCATCCACATTAGGGTGTACCCTTGTGCTAGATATGGCGTCTGTCAAGTGCATGATGGCTGTGTCCTGCACCTGTTGGTTAGAAGCCATGAGAGATGCCTGATCCTTCAAGGCAGCTTGTAGAGCTTCCCGTACCTGCTGATCCAACTTGGTTTGCTGTTCAAAGACGAGCTGCAGGTGGCGCTAACCCTCTGCTAACTGGGAAATCATGGATTCCATGGTAAGGGGTTGTGTCACGATAGGCTAGACACTGTCCCACTTCTGACACCACTGTGAGATCTCCTTCCGCTTGGGAAGGTACCGCTCCCCCCACCGCAAGAATGTCAGAACCCAGTAAAGTAATATGAGGGTGGCGTTCTTTATTATTTTTCTTTACAGGTTCGATGTCATTGTTAGCCTTTAAAGGTATGTATTTCCCTAAGACCAGTTCCAGTAAGGTCTGAGTATTGATCAGTCAAAAAGGAAAGGGCTTAAATGTGAGGCAGTGATAGGATGCTCTTCGGCTTCTGTGTCCCCAGGTTCGCCTTCCTCCTCGGGGGAGGCTCAGTTCTTCTCCTCCTCGATTTGGTACCGGCAAGAATATAAGAAAGGAAAAAAGGGATAAAAAACACTGTCCTTGCGGTATAAAAAGGAAAGGTAAAGAGCCACAGTCAGCCGTACTGCTCCTGTGATGTGCTTACTTGGGAGGGGTCATGGTGTCTCACAGTGAGGTGCCCCGCATTGCTGCCCACCAGCCCCTGAATGAAAAGAACCCTAGCACTTGCCTGCACCCACGACCCTCCTGGGCTACGGGGAGGAGAGTCACGGCCTCCGATTCCCTTGCTGGATCACCAGACTCGTGGGCGTTGCTCCTCGAGCTGTTAATCTCGGCCTGGTTCTCTTCTTCCAGAAGCAGTCTTCCGGACAACGGCGGTTCCCTGGCTCCTTCACACAGGATGATGGTCTCGTCCTCTGCTCCCGGCTGTTCTCCGTCTTCCGTCTGCACTCCTGCTTTCCTCTTATCGTCCTGCGTCACTGGCATAAGAGCTCATCTCTCGGCTCTACCTCCTGTGTTCCCAGGTTCCGGTACTGCCAAACCGGATTGAATGGCTAGACCGTATACCCAACTTCCGGTCGGGGTTTTAGCGGCCGCTATGTTTGAGCGGTCAGGGTACTCCGCGATGGGGGAGAATCCACCATACATTTCTTTAAAGCCAAACCTATTGGCATTGCCAATGCTAGTTATAAAAAGGAGCCGTTTAGTATTTAGTTTCTGAGTGGTCACCAGGATGACAATATAAAAAAGCACATGGACTAAGAGTAACAGAGCAACCGTAAAGGTAACTTTGTTTTACTGTTAAATTCTAGCTCCTAACCATTCTCAATCAAGTGGTGGATTCCACAGTAACTAAGAAAGAGAGGAGGCGAAATACAGCACAGAATAGCTTAGGCCCAGGCAAAGATAAGTCATGGAACTTCATTTCATAAAATGTCCTACCAAACTTAGCATCAGACTGTAGTGTCTGAAATGTGAACTTGGGTAACCAATGCAACCACGTAGCATATATCTCAAATGGACAAATGCATGGTTATTGCTACCACTTTAACCTACGTGCAGTGCGTCCTGACACCAGATGGAGTGTGGGGCTGATTCATTTATAAAGTTTAAAGGGTTTGTGGGGAGCACTCCGTTTTAAACTGAATATTCAGCCTATTCAATCGGTGCTGCAACTAATCAGGTGTGTCAGACCCGTATATCTCGAATGCTAGTTTGGGTGAGATTAATCTCATCTAGTTGCGCACTGTTCACCACGTGTTATCCAACACTTTAAATCATAATCAATGTTAACACAATAACATAATTGAACTTCAGTTATTTAATTCATATACTGATCAAACTTTGGCAACATCAAGAGAAGGTACCCAACAACCTACTACTAGTGGCAATGTGGCTTTTTTGTCTCAAACTCAGAATCAAGGATTACAACCTACGGACCAACTAGGAGTTCTAACATCAAGCGGAAAACCAGACGAGGAAACAACAGGAAAATCCCTAAGGAGCGGGAGGACAGTAATCTGATCATTAATATATCTTCCACAACTCTTACTCAACAACAAATAAGAGTTTTAAACAAGGGCCTATCATTTGTTCCTACAGTGAGAGCAAGTGAAATGGAATTGGAAGGAGCCTTCTACCGCTTCATGAGAACATTAAGATTGAAACACTTTTTTAACAACATAGTGCCATCAGTAGAAACAACACAGTCTGAATACAGCACACGTTTCAAACCTAAGAGCACATTCCAACCCCCAATCTCGCATAAAATGTTAGACACATTTGAGACAATGGTGAAGAAGGATATACAAACCTTGGACTACAAGTCAACCAAACGCGGCAATCTCACAAGATTTGAAGAACGGACTCTACATAATCTGGCTATGAATCGCACAATCCAAATACAACCAGCTGACAAAGGAGGAGCTATGGTAGTAATGGATAAGCATTTTTACATAGCAAAAGTTGAGGAGCATGTTTCAGACACAGATACGTATCAACTTCTGGATAGAGACCCAACTATGACACTGCAGTCAATGCTTAAAGATCTACTACTGGGAGCACGTGAACAGGAATGGATTGATGAGAAGATCCAAAGCTTTCTGACAACGAACCATCCACGTTGCCCAAAACTTTACATGCTCCCCAAGGTGCACAAACACCTGACAAATCCACCATGCAGACCTATTGTTTCGGGGTGCGGGTCTTTATTTGACCCCCTCGGTAAATATTTGGACTTTTTCCTGCAGAAATTTGTCCAAAAGTGGAAATCTTACATCCGGGATACAAGTGATTTTTTAACAAAGATCTCAGAAATTGGATGTGAAATGGATGAGAATTGGATTCTATGTACAATAGATGTAATTTCTTTATATACTTCAATCCCACATTCAGATGGATTAGACTCAGTGGAATGGGCTCTTTTACAAATGGAGGATTTACCCACAGAGAAAGTGTTCCTTCTGCAGTTACTGAAATTCTGTTTGCATAATAGTTACTTTGAATGGAACCAACGGTTTTATGCCCAAATGACTGGTACATCTATGGGCTTTGCAGGGGCTCCTGCATATGCAAATATTTTTATGGCGCAATTCGAGGCAGAACATGTGTTTGAAACGACAGCATGGGCACAAATCAAGATGTATTGTCGTTTTATAGACGATATTTTTCTGGTCTGGCAAGGCACTGAGGAATCTTTACTTGACACAATCCATTATTTGAATTCGGTAAACCCTAGGATTCAATTTACCTACAAAATTGACTCCAAAACAATGGATTTCTTGGATGTGAGAATCCCAAAACAACCCACTGGGTTCAACACAGAACTGTACACTAAGACAACAGATCGAAACAGTGCGTTACATTACGCTAGTTTCCACCCGAGACGATTGGTAGAGAATTTACCTCTTTCTCAATTTATTCGCATCAAAAGGATCTGTTCACAGACAACTACAAGTGAGGCCAATATTGAGAAGTTTGTCCAAAGATACAAAGACCGTGGATATCCAGATCACATTGTACAACGTAGCAGAGAGCGAGTCACAGAAATTAATAGAAACACATTGTTGCAACAAAGATCTAAAACTACCCAGGATAGAATGGTATTTGTGACTAAGTTCACCACAGCATCACCAAAGATCAAACAGATCATCAATCAGAGATGGGAACTACTTTCCACAGAGGCAGATTTTAATGGGATATTTGCTCAACCACCAATGCATGCATACAAGAGAGGACCTAACATTAGACAAATCTTGAAGGGCAGAGAAAAAGAAGATCAACATATTGATTACAGAGGAACAACCCGGTGTCTGAACTGTGTGAATTGTAACAATATAACCACTGGAAATACTTTTTCTCACCCTACTACTGGCAAAACTATTAAATTGAGACACAGCAGTGACTGCAATACTCAAAACATAATCTATGGGATTAAATGCCCATGTGGCAAGTTGTATATTAGGAAGACAGAGCGAAAGCTCAAAATCAGACTCAATGAGCATAAGAGTAGGATACGCAACCAGAATTTATCATCACCTTTGGCCACACACTGGAAAGAGTTAAGTCATATGATTTCCCAATTACGATGTTTTATCATTGAGAAGGTAGTGATTAAATCAGGAGTTGACAATAGACTTCGTCTTCTTCAACGTGAATTATATTGGATTAAATGTTTGCAAACAATGCAGCCTAAGGGATTAAATGACAGATATGACCTTTCATGTTACCTGTAGGGCTCTAGACATTGGACATTTATGTATATCCATTCTGTTGAAATGATTCACACTCTTTAATACTTAAGGTTCATTTGAGATGTGGTATGTACATTTTTCCATTCTGCCTTGAATACCTCAGGTTTACTCGAGATTGTACGATGTGATACACTAGTTTCAGTCAGTATTGTTAACATAGCGACATAATTAATTACTGAATGTGCCATATTCATTTTGTACGTATACATCCTGGATGATTGTCACCCTGTATAATGTTTACATATTATTACATCCATCAGCTTGTATTATTGATAGACATAACATATAAAATGTCCAGGTATTTATAACAAGAGGTTGATAAGTTGGAAATGATGATATTTGTATATGTGAATCATTTCACTATGTGTTTCGTGAATACACTGGTACATCTTTCTCCATATACACAGACACTAATCACCTCATCACATTGGGCCATCAGCTGAACAATCATAATATTATATTACTATTCGAGTTTACCCAGGGTGAAACCACCACGTCAAATTCGTGCATCATGAATTACAATAGTGAGCATAAGAGATGCCATACAGGACGTTGAGTATGGAACACAACACTTTACCTTTTTTACAGCACTCGAGTTCAGACATTGATGCGCAACAACACAATATTTATTCCAGATTTAGCGTCAGAAGAGTACGCATTTACTGTTCATTTAATTAGTAATTGGCCATTATTGTTTAGAATATAAGGTAAAGTACTCCGCTTTAATCAGTATGGCTATGGTGTCTATACAACTTGAATATGTCACCTTTTAAAATGGCACGTTAGGTTACCTTTAGAATCGGAACGTTTTTTCGTTCAGTCCGTTTTTAGTGTTGTTTAAGGAAACACGCTATGACGTGGTATATACCAGCAATGGCGCGGGACGTTTGATCTAGAGCACCCGATTGTAAGCAGGAGAACGCGGGTTTGACCCTACTGTTTAAAATATTGGCGACGTTATCTTCAGGTAATGGGCTTCTCGTTCTTTAGTGCGATACTCGTTCACACATGTTTGAACAATTTTGAGCATTCCCGCTTTATAAACAACTCGTTTTTTATGATTCAGGACAGGAAATAGTACACTTAAGGTACGTGGCTCTGGAAATGGCTGAAATACATCTTAAACTGGGAGTTTTTTATCCAGTGTCTAATACCATATCATATACTTATAGATCGGAACATTCCACACAGATCAGGTAGGACCTTTTGTTCATGTTATTTTTGTCATCATTTGGCAAGTGATTAAAAAAGTATCACGTGAATGTTCACGAACCAAATGTTTGGACTGTTAATTGTTTTCGCAGGGTACCAGGTCTCAGATATACTTAGGTAAGCGGTTCCCTTATTGATCCATCTCTGATGGTTTATAAAGTCTCATTCTCCCATTTATCGCTGGTCTTTAATTTATTTTTTCAGTTCACTGAACAGACTTACTTCTATCAGAGGTATGAAGAAACATCTCTTTAATATACACACCCCCATGACACATGATTAACATAGCACACTCACCTGTTCCATTGTTTCTATTTTTACAGATCAGCCCCTGATGAAGGCACAATGTAGTGCCGAAATGCATTGGGCATGAATATGAAAATTAAGTGCTATGAATTTTGTGTGGTTATAACATGAACTTAAAATGTTGGTTTTCTTTAAAGCATTGAGTACTATAAGATAATGTGTTCAATTGAATTTGGACTGTACTTGGTTATAACATTGTGATGATTATGAATGAATCAGTATATGAATTAAATAACTGAAGTTCAATTATGTTATTGTGTTAACATTGATTATGATTTAAAGTGTTGGATAACACGTGGTGAACAGTGCGCAACTAGATGAGATTAATCTCACCCAAACTAGCTGATTCATTTATGACATCATTAATTTGGCAACGTTAGCCTCAAAAGCTGCTCAACCATTATAACTGCGCTCACATGTCATAAGAATGGTTTGTTCAAAGCAGATGGCTGGGTCTTGAAGATAGAGGCACAATGAATGCTTAACATCCTAAATGAGAAAGATATCCACAGCAGATGGACCAGGAAAAAATGTCACAAGAATGAAGACTTCATTCAAATGGAACACAGACAACACACTAGGAATGAATAAAGCATGAAACTGAAAATTCACTCTATCCGCTAAGAAACAAGTTAAATGAATGTGAGGTACACAAAGCTTCTAGCTCACAATTCAAATGCACACTGCCACCAAGAAAGCAGTCTTTCAGCCCAAAGCTTCATGTCACAGAATAGCATAAATTCAAAGGATTGTGCTTAAATTTGGCCAAAACCAGGTTCAGGTCCCAAAGATTGACGAAACACTATACCATGGGGAGCATATGCATGCAACTCATCTGATGTATTTGTACTGCCTTTTCTAGATGTGTAGAAGGATTCTCCACTGTACCCACTACACTGAGCAAATCAGTGGGTACATGTATCTGCTGTTAAACTGGTTTCTGGAAAAGGATATCTGGACAGCCAATAGGACTTCCAAGTTTTCAGAAGAGGAACCTGGTTGTTAACTCCTCAGGAGCCAAAAGTTCAAGGTCTGAGATGTTAGCGAAAGGATGTTGCACGCCCCCCCTACATGGGCAGGAAGTTCCTTTTCTGGAGGATTCAGATGTTTTCCTTCTGCAGAAGAAGGAGAAGGCTAAAGCCAACAGGACCAGAGAACACCTCGGGCTCTCTCTGAACTTGATTAGGACCCTCAAAGTAAAATGGGTTGGGAGAGAGTGTATATAGAAGTGCCTGTCTAAACAGAATCCCCTAACTCAGACTGTGGTAATGGACCTATCTCAGACTGTGGTAATGATGGTAGATAAGAGCAAAGCAATATTTGGTCACATGGAAAGCGGGCAGAATATATGGAGAGACATGGGAAAAAGAGCATAAGTTTGCTAATGTCTCATTTTGACAGACCAACATTATCATGGGTAGCTACAGACAGCATCTGTGGCACGAGAGTGAGCAGTTTGGTACACCAACATCATCAAAAGAAAGGGGGAGGGAGGTTTGATACCAGTCCATTACATATCCTCCTTTGACTCAAACATATATAAAAAATGTGACTTGCTGAAGAGATCCCTAACCAAAACTGGGGGTAGGGAACTTTAAAGGGTATTGCACCCTAAAAATGTTAATCCTGGTGATCACTGTAGCAAACATACTAGCAGAATCTTCGGTTTCTAGTTGCCACCCCTCATATGTAGGTTAGAGACCTCTTCAAAACGTCACAGTATGGTACACCTCTTTGCTCCCAAACTACCTCTTGACAGAGTAAATATCAAAGGTCAACTTGGGCATAGAGTCTGCGAAATAGAAACAGAAAATGTCAATGGTATGGCCACCAAGAACATGAATTTCAGTCTGGCCATGCGTCGGGAATCATGGCAGGAGTCTTCGAACGTGAAGTTTGAGGACCAGGAACAAGAAGAAGTAAAAACATGCTTGATCCTCCATGGATGAGGTGCTCCAGCAGTATAAGAAGGGCACAGTCGAGGTACATCGCTGAGTGCCATCTGAGCCACTGAAGAGGAAGTTCTACATAAGGACAATTGCCTGCTCTCTAGATTCAGCTAAGGCAGAGAAGACCACTTGGCCTCTAAGTGTAACAGTTAACCATCCTCTGCACCACTGCAGGAGGCCCGTGCCTCTGAAGTAGGGGAGAGGAGCTTTACATCCACTACGACCACTAGAGTAAGATCATTAAAAATGCATGGGTACTTTTCAGTGGTGAATGACAGCTAAGCTGTACATCTGCTTTAGCCATCAAACCACAAGCTTCCTCCATCCCAGTAGCCTTAAATGAACCTTTGATGGATGGAGAGTTGAGCTTCCTTTTTGGAGCGATCGAGCAGGTCCTAGCGCCAAAAAGGGGGTGGGGATATTACTCACATTATTTTGCTGTTTAGTAAAATTGCGGGAGTGCTGTTTTTTTTTTTTAAAACCTTTATTGCACCTTACAGTCATACACAGCTTCTGGCCTACAACCCAAGGGGCCGGCCGCTATATAATCACGACAATAGTGTATCTACTGGATAACTCCGTACAGCGGCTGCTATTTCCTGGGTTCGGCTACTTCGCAATACGGTGAAGGTACATCAGTCACAGTTAGTTTGCTGATCTGAGTAGGTTTTTTTTTTTTTTTTTTTTTAACAATAAACAACACAAAAATCAACAAAGAAATCACTGTTAGGTCATCACGTGTATAAGTAAATTTGCACTGATTGTGTCGTGGCAAGTTCTGGAAAGTCTATCTGCACTTATGTCCTTAGGGTCAGTCGCATCTGTTATCACTAAGAATACGTGTAGGTGTGAGGTTCTGCTGTGTCCCTGCTCCAGTAGTCCCTCCGTCTCTCCCCTCCCGATTTCCAAGGTCTCCCCCGATCCCAGCCCCCTATTCCACTCTCCCCACCTCCAAGATCTGCTAGTCGTCTTCCCCCTCCTCTTCGGATGTGATTGGGTCGTCTTCCGGTAAAGGCTCACAAAGTTCTCCCCTGCACACGTTCCACGGGGTCCAAATCTTGTTCCATTTACGCGGGCAAGCCCTGCCAGCGTACACCTCCCTTTCTGTGACCATCACCCTGTCCATATTCTCACACCATTGTGTTCTCGTCGGCACCTCTGCCGGGGAGTGCTGGTTTTGGCTCACGTATGGAAGCTGTACAGAGCACAACTGGCTGTCCTTCATTCAGTATGCCAACGTTCAAATACTTATTCTGAAAGAACATTAAGGCAAGGAACAAGAAGAAGTAAGAACATGCTTGATCCTCCATGAATGAGGTGCTCCAGCAGTATAAGAAGGGCACAGTCGAGGTACATCGCTGAGTGCCATCTGAGCCACTGAAGAGGAAGTTCTACAGAAGGACAATTGCCTGCTCTCTAGATTCAGCTAAGGCAGAGAAGACCACTTGGCCTCTAAGTGTAACAGTTAACCATCCTCTGCACCACTGCAAGAGGCCCGTGCCACTGAAGTAGGGGAGAAGAGCTTTACATCCACTACGACCACTAGAGCAAGATCATTAAAAATGCATGGGTACTTTTCAGTGGTGAATGACAGCTAAGCTGTACATCTGCTTTAGCCATCAAACCACAAGCTTCCTCCACCCCAGTAGCCTTAAATGAACATTTGATGGATGGAGAGTTGAGCTTCCTTTTTGGAGCGATCAAGCAGGTCCTATCGCCAAAAAGGGGGTGGGGATAGTACTCACATTATTTTGCTGTTTAGTAAAATTGCGGGAGTGCTGGTTTTGGCTCACGTATGGAAGCAGTACGGAGCACAACTGGCTGTCCTTCATTCAGTATGCCAACGTTCATATACTTATTCTGAAAGAACATTAAGGCATACGTCGGCTTTAAAATGGGAAAACAATACTGACCGTGAAGGACAGACAGTGCCATTGGGTCTTCACCAAGATCCTGACTTCTGGCTACAGCTGAATGTCCATTGCTAGCCATACTTAAGTGATGGTCTCATTCAACCAGTGTAAAGTGAAGATGCCCTTGGAGGGTTGGTTAACTGGTGGATGTGAGGGTTCAAAGTCCCAAATGCAGTAGCCATTTGCCATCCTCATTTTCAAATTGTGGCCGAACCAGTATGTTTTCCTTTGCATGAAACTACTGTCACAAGTCTAATGACATGCTCTACATGCTTCTGGATGATGTTCATCACAAAAGTAATAGGCTCAGTTAGGAGATATGCCTTGGACGGCACGGAGATATTGGTCACTACTCTCTGATATGCGTTATCCCGGGCTTGGCAGCACATGCGAGCACAAAATGCAGGCAATCTTAACCTTACCATATTGAGGCAACTTGAGTGGACTCCATGACTACGTGGCACTGGGCATTACTATAGTTGGGGGCTGTATGTGGGATGGGGTGGTTGCAGACTTTGGGGGGGCTGGTGGATAAGCATCTCCTGGCACTCTACTTCCTGTTACAGGGGGCGGTGGTGGCTGGGATATGTGTGTGTGGTGGTGAACCGGCGTGACTGAATCACTGTTACATGTGTGCCTTAACAGCATCTGTGAGATAAGAGGTCACAGACATGCAATATTGGAATTATCGAAATGTGGGTCCATGCAAGAAGGTGCGGCTGCAGACAAGTGTTTCACCATAGGCAGATCTCATGCCAGATGTACAATCCCACAGATTTTGCTGATTGTGTGAGGCGGAGCTGGCACCGATCAGACTCGCGAGGGGTCTCTTTATTATCCTCTTACTATCCCTCGGGTGATGTTAATTTTGCGTTCTGTTTCTTTTACTATGTCATGGATTGATAATTATGAAGCGAAAACTAACAGCAGCACAGCAAGCATGTTGACATGCTGGGGAGGTCCGTCGTGACTGCATTTGCTGGTTGGTAGGAGTGTGATGTGGAGTAATGTTGGACCAGTTTGCTTGTGCTGACAACTTTGTCTAGGGTTGATTATGTTGATAATTTTTCATGTATTGTGGGGATCATATGTAAGATTTGGCATGCGCCAGATGCATTTGAATAGTAACTAAGAATAGTAAAATAATTTTTTTTAAAACACACCAGAATCAACCTTCTGAAATTAGAATTTACGTATGAGGAGAAACTGCGGTAGTATGGAACAGCTTTTTAAAGCACAGACTGAACTGAATGAAAGATTTGAACTGCAAGGCTACATCTAAGCTATCATAGAAAAGGCTAAAAACAAAGCTAATCTTCACAGATAAAAACAGCGAAAAAGCTCCTTCTGATCAACAAGATCAAAAATGTTGTTTCATTACTGGGTACAGTATGCATCATCAAAAGATTAGAGCCATTCTTCAAAAGCATTGGCATTTAGTGCACAGTGATCCCATCTTAGGGCCGAAGACACAAAACAGACCCCTTATCACCTTTCGCAAACCAAAATCGATGAGGCAAAATCTTGTGGTTAACACCTTCAGCGCGGCGCGAATTTTCGCGCTGTGCTGAAGGTTTAAAAAAAGGGCGGTTCGGTCATTAGCACAGCCCAACCGGCGCTCATGACGGAACGGTTCCGTCACAAGCATCGAAGGGGTTAACAGTCCGGGCAGACAACAACAAGAAACATGGTTGAGTGGTAGTAAGGGATTTAAACGATGCCATAAATGCAAATCTTGAAATTATGGCATCAATACTACAGAAGTGCCCATACCTTTCACAGATCGGAAGTGGAAAATCATGAAACCTCTGAATTGTAAAAGTGAGTTTGCTGTAAATGCACTCAAATGTAGCTGTCTTAAGCTTTATATAGGTGCACCATTTTACGTCCACACCAACGCATTTTATAACATGTCAAGCCTATCAGAAATAAAGATCAGATGTACCCAGAAGCAAGGCATTTTAAACAGATACATGATACATAACTGTAACATAAAGGATTTGGAATACTTTGTGCTAGACCAGGTGCCAAACAGAATAAGGGGTGGCAACAGAGAGAAACACCTAAGACAACTAGAATCACAATATATATTACCATTCAATTCCAAGATCCCCAATGGTCTTAACACTGAGGAAGATTTAAATGTCCACTTATGAAATTTAATCATGAAGGACATTTTTATGTGGCTTTGTTTGAATTTATTGTTTTTAATCTTAATGGATTTGCTTCAGATTTTTACTATTCAAGTCCACTTCTGCATATAATGTTTTACCCATGTTTCAAAAGTTTCACTTATTTGCGCAGTACTTTAATACTAAAAAGATCTTTTTATAATCAGTAGGAATTTTAGACATATTTGAACAAAGAGCATTAACGGGCACTTGCCCTGTATGATGTTGTTATTACATTGGAAGCAATGTTGAGACAATAGGCACCTATGCGATTTATGTTTGTTTTTTAAAGAGTTGGACAAATACATGTTGTTATTTATATCACAATGAATTTTGGGGAACAATCACGCTGATGCAATATAATAAGCCTCCAATACATGAATTGAGAGTGGAGCAAGTTGTCGATAATGTGAAGGTATTTTCAATGCTTGTTGTCCTTTTGAAATTCCATAGAAAGATATATTAGCAAATATGGAACAGGTCAATTTCATACGGGGAAACTATGTATATATCATTTTAATTAGCAAATGTGTCACTTTAATGTAGTTGAAACTACGTAGTTGTATAAATGGTGGCAATATTTGGTTTGACAAAGACCGCACCTGATGTTGTAACACGTTACCCGAGTGTTATAGCCACAATAAAGCCCATTTATGTGAGCTCGAGCGTGCTGGAGTCGGTTCTTATTTGTGAGCAGGCACTTTGAGGAGATATATATATATATACATACATGTATATAAACAAACACATACACATATAGTGTATATGCAAATAAACAGAATTGAATATTACATTTAATAGCATTGTAGAGTACCCATGAGTCACAATAGGCAAATTCGAGTAGGTCCTGATGTGTGACTCAATGGGAAACATTCCTGGGAAAACAACGCTATCAGGGGAAAAGAACCAGAAAACAAAATAAAATACCTCCATAAAGAGATCTTTAAAACAAATTAAGAAAAAAAGCATGTTGAATGAAGCATAAAAGGTAGCATGCAAGTACATTTTAAACAATAATAACAGTAAAAAAGCCAAAGGTTACTGTTTTTGGATATTCATTTAAAAGTGTCCCGTGGACAGATCCGACCTAAGTACAAGTCTCAGTGGTTGCAGAACTAATGTCCCCCTTTGGACCATGCTCAGGTATAGTTGGCTTTTTTAATATCGTTTTCGGTACAGGTGCAGGAATGGACATTTAATCCCCCATACAGGTGCAGATTTTCCAAACGGGAGAGATTTGCATGGTGCCATTTCACACTTATACATTTCATGTACTTATACAGTGTGGTTTCCTCTGCATACATTTGAGTGGACTTTTATTAAAGGACCATCATTTCCCCTGCATTTCCCAGTTTAACATTGCCTGTTTAATCTTTAACAAAAGAATTTTCAACGCATAGTCGAAGGGGGAGGTGTAAAAACGCATGGCTTAGGTTTGAAAGGCGGTATTTGAGTTGTGCTTAAAGGTCCCCCTTTCATTTGAATTTTTGGATTTAATCTGCCATTAGGAGTAATCACAGGGTTGGCTCAGACACGTTACCTCCCTTCTTTACAGAACGTCAGGGTTTCACTTAAAATCTCTATAATGGACTGGGTTGTCTGATTACATATAAGTCAGGTGTAACAGTATTTCTGCCATTTTCAGTTGGCTACCGCCTGCTTTGACGCTTCTCAAGATAATTGAAAGCTTCAGGATTATGTTATATACATTTTATTTTCTGTGGTTTTCTGATGTTAAAAACATGCAAGGGCACCATATATTTTTAGCAAGAGATTGGGGGTCAAGTGCATGAGTAAGAGTTATTGCAAGTGGCAAATCCTTCCACGATACTGAACACAGTGTCTGTCCCACATTAACAAATAGATGCTAAACAGTTACACAGCACACACTGTAGGTTCCAGATGTTTGTCTGACCACTATACAGGATAGATAATCCGGTGCATGTTCCTTATAAACTGTAGTGCAGGTCTGCTCATCTTAAGAATCTTCAACTTCACCAGCAACTCCGAACTCTGAAATAATATATATATTGAGTGTAATTATAGTTAGGTCAGACTTTCCATAGGAAGAGTGTTGTTTGTTTTGCTAATAACTTTGTTACTGTTTGACAAATCTTCATGAAACTTAACTTTTCCCCCCTACCCCCTACCCCCTCCCAAAAAAAAGTTCTCCCATCTCAGTTCATTCCTGGAAGGTTTAGGATGATCTGTCAAGTGGGGGTCCAAGGAAAAGGGGGCGTGCTAACGCAATTTCCCCATAAAACTTCCAGAGGGAATTGTAGACAGTGCTACAGCCAAAACGGTTGAATGGAATTGCACCAAATTTGTCAGAAAGCTAGATCTTCATCCAGAAAGAGCTTTTTATGATTTGCCGTAAATCCATTCAGTAGTGTTTGAGAAAGGAAGGTTCACAATCTATGGATATATTGACAGTTGAGCTTGAATAAAAAAATGCAAGAATTTTTTTTGGCTGAGGGAGCGTTTTGGAGCAAGCGCCCGCTTGCTTTATTTCTCCACTCCAGGATGGTAAAAAAGTCCCAAACTATGGACGGTGTTGAGGGTCAAGGCTTGTCCTGCTGTTCCTGGGACTGCCCTTACCTGTCGACTCCTGGAGATGGCATCCTTTTAAGTTCAAATCAAAAAGAAAGTTGGAAAACACCAAGAAAAGCTAGAACAAACTGGAAAGGATGTAAATGGTGTGAACTGACTCTTTCTAATAACAGTAAGAGGGTGGGAATTTCCAGGGCATATATCAAACTAATGATGTTAGCCATTAGGATAATGTTTTACTGAGTCTCACCGGTAGAGTAGTACAATTTTCAGGTATCCTACCCACAACACTTAAAAAACGCAGAAATATCCCCAAAAACTTAAAGACATCTTGGTTATTCATGCCTTTGATGAAGCCACTAGGGACAAACTTAAAATGAAACCACCCCTTCAAACTAAACACAACGTTTTTTTAAAAACAACATTTGGGTCCTGCTGTACTCCCATGGGACACGGACCAGGAGACGCTACTCATAAAAAAGCACACACCTTTTCGAAACAACCTCAAATAATTTTGCTAACCACCATCACTGGATAGGTAATCATAGACAGAGTTCTGAAGTTTGTATTGCAGAGGCATGATATTTTATGGTTCAAAATTATTTATTTAGAATTTAATTAATACTAAAGCCAAGGCAACACGTGATTCGTGACCTCTAAAGACATATGTCGGGTCTTCAGGGCAAACACTGAAATTTTTCAAGAAGTATAGCAGTATTTTTTCAATCCTATAAATATTTAAAATAGGCTGGAAAACTCTTAAAATAAGAAAAAATTACAAAAATAGTTGTTAAAATTGTTTTAAAAAAATGTGAAAAACAAAAAACGGTTAAAATAATGTCAAAAAACTTTAACACCCTCCCGGTGTCACCGCCAATGGGGACGCTAGCTGACCTCCAACATGCTCTTCACCAATTTGTGTGGGAGGGGAAACGCGCCAGACTACATCGTCAAGTGGCGCACAGGACTGTGGACGAGGGCGGCCTCGGGATCCCAAACTTGCTGCAGTATTTCCAGGCCTCGCAAATTCGGTATCTGGTGGAATGGTACCGGCCCGAATCGGAGAAAAGATGGCTCTTTCAGGACAGGGCCATGGCACAGACCTCCCTGTGGAAGATACCGTTTCTTGCTCGCCGGCATAGGCCGCGTTATCTCCTCCGTTCCCCTATTACTCGGACCACTATGGCAACCTGGGACATGGTGGCAGTCAAACGGGGCCTCACGACCTTCCCGTCCCCACTTACTCCACTCTTTGACAACCCCGCATTCCCACCCGGCACGGACACTCGAGCTTTCCTGCAATGGCGTGATACGCCGTGCCGATCGGCCGGGCACCTCTTTGACACGGAGGGGTTCCTTCCTCTCGCCGAGCTCTCGCGAGACTATGGAGTGGACAACCCTCACATGTATCAATATTTCCAGATCCGCCACTGGCTCTTGAGCCCGGACGTTGCCCCTCTGGTGGGCCGGCAGATGACACCGTTCGAACGCTGGCTTGTGTCCAAAGACTCAGATAAACATCTTATCTCAGATCTCTATCGGATGCTCTCCCCTACTGCCGACCCTGCTAAAACCGCTGGGCAGCGGCGCTGGGAAGCGGAATTTGGAAGACCTCTTTCCACGATCGAATGGAACCACATATATTACAGGGCCGCCCACACTACCCGCAACACCAAAGCCAGGGAATCGGCGATAAAATTGGCTATATATTGGCACCTTACCCCAGCGAGACTCAACCAAAGCAACCCGACCCGTAGCGCGCTGTGTTGAAGAGGATGTGGCAGCCGGGGTACACTGACTCACCTCCTATGGGACTGTCCCGCCTTGCAGGAGTACTGGAAGGTCGTCCTGGACGATATTGACTCCACATTCGATACTGAGATCCCACGCTTCCCAGCATACACACTCCTAGGACTTCCAAACGCACTTACATTCCCCCTACGATCAGCTCGCGGCAAACAGATGGGCATCGCCATGCAGGCAGCGTCGCAACACATCTTGTCGCTATGGGGCTCTACTACCCCACCCACCCACACTGGCTGGTTACACAAACTGTGGTTCACCTTGGGCATGGAACGGATTCAGGCCACACTAACACATACCACTGACGCATTCCGCACCACTTGGCAGCCACTCCTAGCGTTGCTCTCCAGGGAATTCCACGAAATCACCTGCCCGAAGTACCTTCGTATCCTACGACTTACGGACTGCATGATAGACCGAACGCAAACAGAGGCACCCTGATACATTTAGTCTTGCAATACCTCACAAGACTACTATGGAAGACTGGCGTACTGGTGGGGTGGGGGGGGGGTGCTGCTTTGGGGTGTTAGGGGGGGGCGGGTTCTTAAGGCTGGCTTGTTTACTTGTTGCCCCGTCTAGGGGCGTCTTTCGACCTCCGGGCACTACCTTTACATCTGAGCATGCTCATCTAACGCTTATTAAGAGAAGACGTGTCTGTCTGTCTCGCTCGCTTAACCTGCCTGTTGATTGTGCTTAGCTATGCCATGCCTTCTTTTTCTGTTCTGAAAAATTCAATAAACATACTTTGAAATTAAAAAACTTTAACAGAGCTGTCGTTGAAAACTGTCATAAAACGTAAAAGAAATTCGAAAAGCAAACAAAAAAAACACAAAAAATGGTATCCACTCTCTTTTACATACAAATGAATGTTGTGTGTAAATAGGGACTGGCTGCAATAAAAAGTCATGTGCATGAGTGGGTTGACCGCCCATTGGAATATGGGCGTACGGCTCAGTTGGACAACAAGCTGTGTTGGTAATCCCCCTGCTTTGAAGAGGTGAAACCTGTGCATAGCTTAGATTTGACTGCATATGCTCAATAAAAAACTGAATTTCACTGAAAAAAACAAAGGTTAAAGTGATATTATAAAACACACAAGATGATGGCCCTACGTATAGCAAACTTATTATTGTAGGGGTCCCCTGTTTTCCAAATAGTATCAGCCGTCATCAACCAGGATAGCTTGACTCCAGTGGCGTAGTGAGCACGGGACCCACGTCTGGGCATACCCTTCCCACATAGGGCGAACAGCAAAACGCACAAGATGATGGACGGAATGCTGCACATTGGCAAAACATTCACCCCTGTCACAGATCTGGGTTTAGTCCATCCTTATTTTGCTCACCTCGCTACCCCAGTTCAGACATAGCCATATGCAAATCAGTCTTGTCCCTGTGCCTCATGGGAACAGTCCAGCCCGAACTGCCAAGCCATGTCTTCCCTGGACCGGAATCAAGCATCCTAGGACCAGTTTCTGGCTATCAGCCATCATCAGCCAGGATAGCTTGACTCCAGTGGCGTAGTGAGCATGGGACCCACATCTGGGCATACCCTTCCCACATAGGGCAAACAGCAAAACATGCAAAATGATGGAAGGAATGCTGCACATCGGCAAAACATTCACCCCCAGTCACAGATCTGGGTTTAATCTATTGTTATTTTGCTCACCACGCCACCCCAGTTCAGAGACTTAAAGTGATAATATAGTCAGGTATGCCAAAAAACCTTAACTTGGGGGCGTGGCCAAGATGGCGGCGTGAGCAGACGTGTTGCTCTGGCGCTCCCACCGACGGCCCGGTAAAGTATCGACTTTTGGCCGTTTTAGCTGTTGCTGGCTTCAGTCCTGGGGCAGTCTTGGCCGCTAGACTTGCAGGGCACTTTTTGGGCAAAATGGAGGTGCTCAGGAGAGCACAGTTCTGGAGGTGCAAGGTGAGCGGCTGAGAACGAGACCTTCCCGCGGGGACGCGAAATGAGGCCTTGGGATTGATAGCGATGCAGAGGGCTGCCCGGGCGGCGAAGCTACGGGCCCTGAGGGACCTGACTGGGGCAGCTGCCGGAGCTGGTGGTTCAGTGTCACTGAGGTGGAGGTGACGGGCAGCTGAGCCGGAGAAGCGCATCGGCGGAGCTCCCGCTGCGGAAGGAGGCGAGGACGGGCGGCTCTCGCCTGCCATCTTGTGAGGGTCCCTGCAGGGCCTAGACACACATGAGGCCGGTTGAGGGTCAGGTGGCCTTACCGGTGCCTTCCCATTACGGCTTTGCCAGGGAGGCGGCCAGTGCCATTGCCCGCGGCCCAGCATAGAGTGGAGAGAGACATTGGACCGGTCGGCTACCGACCGCCAGAGTCGAGATACTGGGGCCCTGGGACGTAGAGGAAGGCCCGGTCTAAGCATAATCCTTGAGACCTGGGCTGCGGTACGTCTGCCAGTAGAAGACTCCCTACTTTGTCGGCAGTGGAGAGACGGACGCCAGCACTGCCCGAAAGGAGGCGGCCGCCATTTTGGAGTGCTTGGAGGTGAAGCTGCAATCCGTTGGAAGCCCTGCGGCGCAGACCGGGCCTCCCTGCCGGGTGAGTCCCTGAGTGGGGGCCGGGAGCGGCCCAATACAGGAAGCTCACACGGTGTTAGATGCCGGGGAGCCCAGCGGGGATATAAGGGGAACACCATCCACCAGCTGCAGGTGAGCGCACCAGAGTGACTTGGGCGAGCCTGGCGTTGGTTGGGGGCCCTAGGTGTCCAGCAAGGCCCTCCCGCGCCGGAGTCTACAGTTGGTGGGCCCCATGTGAGGAAAGATCAGCCTCACGGTCCATCACTCAGGTCAGCAGCAGCAAAGGACTGACTCAGGCAAGTGTCATCTTTACAGCGCGTCCACACGGCGGGGAGGAGCGGCGAGGGAGATGATTGCTGAAGGGTGTGGGCCGCCCACGGACCGGGTGACCCCGACAGCAAGGAGCTGGGGTGCTGACTCTTCTTGAAGCAGCCTACGGGGGATGGTGCCGAGTTCCCTGCGGTTGACCATACAGTTACTGCATCACTCTGGCCCTCTTGCCTCTGTGCCACGTAGTTGGAAAGCGCCGTGTTCTGAGAAGGGGTCGGACATTACAGAGCCTGGCGTCTCCGGAGGAAGTGCCTTCGGGGTCTTGGAGGGGGCACTTTCAGGGCCCGGGCACTCATTGGCGGTTGGTAGGGAGGCGCCCAGCTACTGAGCACTGCCACGTGTGTTGAAGAAGGGCGCAGCTGAGGGGCGGGAGCCATTCCAACCAGACCAGGGTTTCATCTGGACTTCGTTTGTGGCAAGGTATGTCTTCCTCCCGGGGCCGCAAGGACAGGACCCTGAAGGACTTGTCTGCGAAAGCACAGGCTGGTCAACAGGCTACCGTCATGGGAACAGGCACTGTACGCCCGCATCAAAGCGGGATGACTGCGCGGAACCGATCACTAAGGCCTTTCTGGAATCCATGTTTGTTACATTGAGGGAGCATATCCAAACACTCAAACGGGAATTCACTACAGAGATTAAAGATGTCTGCAGAGATATGGACGGCATCAGCGAAAGAGTCACCGAACTGGACGACAAGAGCGACGGAAGGGACATGGAGATAGTGGCACTGCAGCAGGAAGTCCTCAGTATTCATGATCAGCAGGTAGATCTTCAGTCGCACCATGAGGACCTAGAGAACCGCTCCCAGCGCCACAATATCCAGATTCGAGCAGTGAAGATGGACGACGACACAAGGGACCTTTTTAGGTACACAGGAGCTCTTCAATCACATCCTGGATAGACCTCTCGAGGAGGAACTACGCCTAGACCGAGCGCACAGAGTGGTGCCTCCGATGGGCCCGTCGGCTCCACCGTCAGACATCCTGGTCTGCATTCAAGACTACCGCACCAAAGAAGAGATTCTACAAAAAGCGCGCCATATGCACCCCCTGACGTTTCGTGGCCAGACGCCGGTTCTGTCCCAGGACTTGTCAGCCCTCACTCTGCAAAAGCATAGAACCTTCAAGCCCATCACTGCGCATCTTCGGCAACGCAATATCTCCTATAGCTGGGGCCATCCATTTCGTCTGGTGTTCTGCTTGGACAACAAACAAACAATCAGTTGCGCTCCTTTTCAGAGGCTTTTTGATTGCTCAGTGTGCCCCCCGCAGAGGAGAGCAGTGAAGAGGGCCCTAAAGTCGACGTGGATGACTATAAGCCCCGATGGAGCCAACAGGGCCGAAGACATCGCCCCATGAAGCCCCCTCCTGCAGAAATAACAAAGGGCCAGCAGTCAGCTCTTGAGACGGTCTCTGCGGAACGGGGCAAATCCCAACACGGCTAAACTCTGTAGCTATCATTGGCCGGATGACAGACTTGTTTTGTGTCCTAGGCCATTGGCGGGAGGGGAGTTTTTCGATTCCGCGTAGATTACCCCAAATTGACTCATTTCCAATCACCAGGAAAATACAAATAGACGAATGGCTGGGTTAACAATTGCGCATTGTTGTGCGATTTATAATTTTAGTTCAATCACCAACGGATGATGGACTTTACGTTACTGTTCTCTTTTTTCAATTGTTCTTCTTTTTGGGATTTTTCTGGGGGGGTTCCAGTGTTCCTTATCCACTTTCTTTTTAGGAATAGCGTAGACCCATACAACCTTGGAGCTCTGTACCAAACAATCGCTCCTCGCTTCTGTAGTACCAGAACCAGCACTTTACCTATGCCTGCTGTTTTCTTGGTCACCGTGAATGCCTGCCAACACGCTTAAAATACTCACCTTAAATGTGAGGGTTTTTTTCCTGAGGCACAACTAAATCTGCCGGGGTGGCCATCTTGGTGGCTCAGCAGTTTAAAGGTGCGGTCTTACATAGGGGGGCCGAAATAAGGGGTAGGCTATTGGCTTATAGATTTGCCTTAGGTAACTTAACATTCACCATTAATTAATTGTGGGTTTCTAAAGCGCTAGAATCGACTCCCGAAGGAGTATCTCTGCGCTGTAGACCGCTGGGGAACCCGTCCTGGCTTTCCCTGTGAGATGGTCCCTACTGGGTATCTCCAAGGTGAAACCAGGCATCCCCGGCGTATGTGGGGGGCCGTTGTGGAGATGAGTTAAGCTAATGCCCAGAGTTGCTGAGTGTGATCCCTGGTTAGAGTAGGCACGAGGCGAGAATTATCGAGTCCGCTGACCCTGGTCCACGACCCTGCCACGTCGGGAATTGAACCCTGGTCCCTGGCCGTCCTCTATTTCCGGGTTTGCCGCCTCTAACCAGTGAGCCACACCACTCCATACCAGTGAGCCACACCACTCCATTGACTCCCTATACGCCCCAAATGATGGCCAAGAACAATTCTTGCACTCCGCCCTCACTGAAGCAACAGCCATGACAGAACGCAACATCCTCCTGGGGGGAGATTTTAACCTAGTTTTTGATAACACTATGGACAGATCTTGTCAGCGCACACATCAACCAGGCACACTCTTCGCAGAGGGACTTGCCCGCCGGCACAACCTGGGTTTAAGAGACTTGTGGCGTCGTTTTCACCCCCAAAGTCGAGAATACTCTTACTACTCCAGCGGGCATAAAACTTATGCCAGGCTAGACCACCTCTTGGCACCACACCCATATATGTGCTTACGACAGGGTTTGAAATAGGAGTAGCCTCCCTCTCCGACCAAGCGCCGGTAATTGTCACTCTCACCCTCCCACCCATACAACAGCCCTCCAGGGTATGACGTCTCAGGGATACCCTACTGCACCGTGAGAAAGTGGTTAAACATATACAGCGCTCCATCACTGACTACCTCTCTCACAATGCTAACACTGACACAACCCTTTTAACACAATGGCAGAACTAAAGGCGGTTATTCGGGGGGAGTTGATAGCCATCTCAGCAGTAGAAAATGTAGAGCGCAGGCGCAAATGGGAAGAACTCACCCAACAAACTAAAGAGCTGGAACTGATGCACCAAAGGACGGGAGGCCCTCGGGTATGGCGTCAACTTAAAACCGTGCGCCAACAATTCACTGCGCTTGACCAGGATAGGGCAGAATTTGCAGCATTGCGGCTGCGACATGCCTATTATACTGTGGGAGAGAGATGTGGGCGACTTCTCGCTCACAAACTATGCGAGATCAGACAGAAACAGGGGGTCCAGAAGATACGCCGAGAGGATGGTAGCCGCGTCTCAGAGAACGGAGATATCGCCAAGGTGTTTCGCGAGTTTTATGCCAACCTCTACGCCAGTTCCCCGCTGAAGAGCTCAGATGGGGACACTTTCCTTGACTCCGTCGCCCTGCCAGCTTTGACTAAAGCTCAGGTCGAATGTCTCGACCGGGACATTCGGACTGATGAGGTCATTGCCACCATAGCTCACCTCAAACTTGTAAAGGCCCCCGGGCAGGATGGCTTCTCGGCTGTTTAAGACATTCTGGGCCCTGATTGCCCCTCTCCTTACTCAGCTTTTTAATTCTGTTGCTGTCCCCGCAGCGATCCCAGGAGACCTCCTGGAGGCCTTCATAGTGGTGATCTCCAAACCAGGGAAAGACAAGACCAAGTGCGGAGCATATAGCCCTATCTCCCTTCTTAATAAAGATCTCAAATTGTATACAGGGATCCTAGCTGCCCGCCTAGCACCCCACATGCCCGGTCTAATTGATCCGGATCAAGCAGGCTTCATCCCCGAGCGCCAAACCTCTGATAACACAAAATGTGCCCTACACCTTATCGAGAAAGCCACGTGTACACAGGGAGAATATATGATGCTCACTATCGACGCCGAAAAGGCGTTCGATAAGGGTCCAATTGCCCTATTTAGAGCAGGTACTGGAACGTGTGGGGATAAGGGAGAAATTTCGCACGTACATCTTGAATTGTTATAAGTTTCCGACTGCTACAGTCCGTGTGAATGGACATACGTCCTCCCGATTCCCCATTGAGAGAGGCACAAGACAGGGGTGCCCTTTGTCGCCCCTTCTTTTTGCCCTCCATATGGAGCCTCTGGCTCAGAGGATACGGCATAACCCAGCGATTACCGGGATTAAATTTGGCGGCTATATTCGTACCATCAGTCTCTATGCGAAGATGTTTTGCTTTCACTATCTAACCCCAGTCCCGCGCTGCCAGCATGCCTAGCAGACTTAGAAATCTTTATTCGGGTTGCAGGGTTTAAGGTGAATATGGATAAATCGATAGCCCTGGATCTCTCACTGACGCGAGCCACCCGTGCATATCTTCAGAGCCTGCATCCCATCCAATGAGCGACGGATACGCTGGGGACTCAATTGGCTTCCTCTCTCTCGAAAGTAGTTGCTACCAACTACGCACACCTGCAATGGAAGATTCGTAGAGAGCTTGGTCAGGGGAAACATTACCCTCTCTCGTGGTTGGGCAAAATAGCAGCGGTCAAAATGACCATTCTACCCCAGATCCTCTATCTGTTCCGTACTATCCCTCTTTGACCGCCTCCAGGTTGGATATGACAGACGCAATCGGATCTTTCACAGTTCATTTGGAACGGTCGGAAGCCGCGACTGAAACAGATGCTAGCACGTTCCCTACGGAGGGGGGCAGTTTTGGGATCCCTGACCTCAGGCTCTACTTCCATGTGGCCCTACTGCATCATCTGGTTGAGTGGAGTCGGAGAAACACTGGTTGTTTCAGGACCAAGCAGTAGCTGCAAGGCCTTTGCAAGAAATCCCATTTCTCAGCAAGCGTCATTGACCCCCCCCAATTCATATGCCTCATATATTACACAAGTTACCCTCGACGTATGGAACCATACTAATATCAGACACGATATCACCCCCTTCCCGTCTCCGCTCACCCCTTTGATAGTGGTTGTATGTACTTTATTCAATAACATTTTTATCATAAAAGTATGTACATCCTCAAGTCGTAAAAAGCAATCCATTTACACATACAACCATAATACAAAACATTAAAAAAACATAGAAAGCTACTATGTTACAGCT
Source organism: Lissotriton helveticus (assembly GCF_964261635.1). Classification (NCBI taxonomy): domain Eukaryota; kingdom Metazoa; phylum Chordata; class Amphibia; order Caudata; family Salamandridae; genus Lissotriton; species Lissotriton helveticus. The sequence goes on along the minus strand of NC_136059.1, from coordinate 689,494,016 downwards.
TAAAAAAAAACAATATTCAAGATGGGCCCACTAACGCCTAACTCTTAGCTTTCTTTAACAACGTTGTACGGGTCAGCCAAGCCCTGCCCAAATACTTCGCTACCCCACAAACAATGATAAGGGACGTAGTATCAGATGTTAAGATACGTTGTGCCATCCTGTGGTTCCTGAAGCCCAGCTCTTTGCAGATGGATTTAAGCCATGTTCTTCTCACAGCCCTATACGCTGTACATGCAAAAAGAAAGTGGGCTAGTGACTCAATAGGGGCTGTGCAACCTGGGCAGGAAACAGATACAGAATTGCACTGTTTCCAGCCAGCTGTAATTTCATTGAGCGGGAGGGTTCCAAACCTCAGCTTGAAATAGAGTGTCCTGTCTCTAGGATTTTGGATGAAGTTGAGGAAAGGTTCGAACTTCCTGACAGGTTTGTGCTCCAGAAACTGCTCGGTGAGGGTCCCCCATTTGGCGCTATGCAGCTCCTCCGCCTGCACCCATTCCCAATATGCTTTCTTAATTATTTCTTTGGGTGGCGGACACTGGCTAGCCCATTATTCCCTCAGCCCTATGTTTGAAACAAGCTGTCTAAGCTTGCTTATCCACTTAATCTTATTACGGGTGTTCAATTTAATGAGTTCGTCTAGGGCTACTGCATAATTAGCCAGTTCATGCGTCCTCCTAAAACGTACCCAAAATAATAAAGGGTGAAGCCATACTATATCTTTAATCGAGTGTTTTCCCAAATCCTGGCAGAGGGGCTTTAATGGGGTGGAAGATGGAAGAGAAACCAGACCTCTAAAGAACTTATTCTCAGATATAACCAGGTCAGTGGTATTCGCGAACCCCCATAGTTTGGACCCATATACTGCCGAGGGTAATGCTTTCCCTTCATACACCACAAGGGCCGGGGCTATTGGTTGACTAACAGAGGATTGTTGATCTCTTAAAATTGCCCCTGACACTTGCTTGTGGTTAAGAAGCATTTTGACCATATGGGAGTTCCAATTCATCAGGTTATTAACTCGAACTCCCAAGTAGTCAAACGACTCAACCACATCTAATGGAATACCATTGAGGGTGATGCTATTCCTAAATCGTTTTGACGGCGACAGGGTCATTAGCTTGGTCTTGGTGGTATTAATAGTTAGCCCCCTTGCATCGCAAAATAGGCTAAACCTATCCAGCAGTTTTTGCAAACCTGCTGGGCTTCTGGACATCAAGAGAGTGTCGTCGGCAAAGAGCAGGGTAGGTATTTTCTCTCCTGCCAGGACTGGGGCCTCTCTCAAATGGTCTACCACCCCATTGACAAAGAGAGAGTACAACGTCGGGGCCAGCACACTGCCCTGGCGTACCCCCCATTCACCGCCACCCTCTCGGTCAACTGGCCCTGGTTCCCCCATCTGACTCTATCATAATTTCCCTCATGGAGGCGCTTAATAAAATTGAGAAGTGAAGTGGGAAGACCCAGGTCATGCAGCACCCGCCGGAGTTTGTCACGGGGAACCAAGACGAAAGCAGTCTTTAAGTCTATAAAGGCCAGATATAAACTGCCTTTCCCGATGGTTACGATTTTCCAATGTACCATAAAGAATCTAAACACCTGGTCCATCGTGCCCACCTTCTGTCTGAAGCCTGCCTGAAAGTGTGAGAGAATATTCCCATCTTCCATCAAGACCCTATCCTCGTGACGATGACCCTGCCGACTACCTTCTTTATTACGCCAATTAGGCTGATCGGCCTGTAGTTGGCAGGGTCCTCTCTAGCACCTTTTTTATATTTTGTTACCACCTCAGCTCCCTTCCATAGCATGACCCCTCGCAATGAGATTCATTAGGAGACAGATAAAATTGGCCCAAGGCATTGGATCATGTAAGAGTAAATCTCCAGGAAGTCCATCGGGCCCGCTGCCTTTCCCGGGGCTATACTCTTGATGGCCAAATATACCTCATTAATCACAAAAGGTTCCGCTGGTACTAAGTTCTCAGATCCAGATGCTAAGGGAGCACTTTGTGGGAACTGAGAGTCTCCTTCGCCACAGTACAGGTTAAGAAAGTGGGCATACCATTGTTGTTCTGTAATGTGGTTTGGGATAGGGTCAGCTCCCCTTCTGTTAGCTTTATTAATTAATTCCCAAGATAAAGTTGGATCTTTCAATTGGAAGGCAGATTTGAGCTCCTGCCAATGCTGTTCCTCCCAATCACGCTTCGCTAAATCTATGGATCTTGAGTACTCCTTCCTAGCCACTCTTACTGATGGCAGATCCTTATTAAGCAGAGCTGTGGTTAATGCCTTCCTCTTTTCTCTGCATGTCGCCGTATACCAGAGGTTGCTCGATCTTACAGGGCCCCTTTTCAACGTTCTACGTTCCTTGATAATGACAAGCATTTACTATGCAACGGTCTAGCCTTTGCCAAAGTTAGAGCTATTGGCATTATAAATGACAAAATTGTTATTTATGTGTTGGTTTTGAAAACAGATAAATAAATGGCATTGTCATTTACAATGTCAATAGCGTAATCTTTCGCAAATGCGAGACCTATTGCATTTGCACACACACCCAAACACACACACATACACACAGAGAGCCACACACACACACACAGAGCCACACACACACACACACACAGCCACACAGAGCCACACACACACACACAGAGCCACACACACACAGAGCCACACACACATAGAGCCACACACACGCAGAGCCACACACGCAGAGCCACACACACACACACAGAGCAACACACACACACACAGAGCAACACACACACACAGAGCCACACACACACACACAGAGCCACACACAGCCAGACAGACACACACACAGAGCCCCCCAACACACACAGAGTCCCCCTCCCAAGACACGTGTTCAGCTGTTCTTTGTTTGAGCTCCTGTGTGTCAGTGCACTGTGTAAGCGTACAAGCCTACCCTGCTCACACTGCTGAGTCACTCTCACTCTGCAGTCACTCTCACTCTGCAGTCACTCTCACTCTGCAGTCACACTCACTCTGCAGTCACACTCACTCTGCACTCGCACTCACTCTGCACTCGCACTCACTCTGCACTCACTCTCACTCTGCACTCACTCTCACTCTGCACTCACACTCACTCTGCACTCACTCACTCTGCACTCACACTCACTGCACTCACTCAGCACTCACATTCACTCAGCACTCACATTCACTCAGCACTCACATTCACTCAGCACTCCCACTCTGCACTCACACTGCAGTCGCACTCACTCTGCACTCACACTCACTCTGCACTCACACTCACTCTGCACTCACACTGCAGTCACACTCACTCTGCACTCACTGCACTCACTCTGCACTCACTCTGCAGTCAGTCACTCTGCACTCACTCTGCACTCACTCTGACTCTGCACTCACTCTCATTCTGCACTCACACTGCAGTCACAATCACTCTGCACTCACACTCACGCTGCACTCACTCTGCTCTCACTCTGCACTCACACTGCAGTCGCACTCACTCTGCACTCACTCTGCACTCACTCTGCACTCACTCTGCACTCACTCTGCAGTCACACTCACTCTGCACTCACTCTGCACTCACACTCCCTGCACTCCCTCTCACTTTGCACTCACACTGCAGTCGCACTCACTCTGCATTCACTCTGTACTCACACTCACTCTGCACTCACACTCGCTCTGCTCTCACTCTGCACTCACACTCACTGCACTCACTCTGCACTCACTCTCACTCTGCACTCACACTGCAGTCACACTCACTCTGCACTCAGGCACATTTTCTATAACGGCACCTTTTGTGATGCCTGTCTAAACCCACTCCTCTTTGCCTATGAATTAAAATATCCGTTTCTTTTTTTTGCTTAATAAAATATTTGGGAAAACACATATTGTTTGAATATGTATATTTTAGGTTGCAATGTAATTGCGTGTTTATTACATTTCTGTCAGTAGATTACGTGTAAAATTGAGGGGTTCCTGTAAGTGCTTGTTTGTAGACACTATTGACAAAAAGCTATTTAAATAATGCACATTTAAACGAGTAATCATATTAATGATAGACATCATCCTCCAGTCCATCCTGTTCATGTCTGACACAATCCAACCCTTTCCACCATTATTTGGTAAGTTTCCACTGATGCATTTGTTTTTTATGTCATCAGTAGTTTCTATTACTTTAGCTTAAGTCTTTGTTTCAGGTGGTTACAGCAAATGCACACACACGCGCACGCACACGCACACACATACTTATACTCTCTCTACTCTCTCTGCTTGGGCATACATACAACAGTGTCTCCGGTCACTCAACCATACACAGCAGAGCCCCTCAGACTTTTACACGCATACAGTTTGTGTTAATCTCACACACCAGGACATCTTCATTCACATGCAAAAGCTTCCCTCTGTCATCCGCTCCATCCTAGCACGCACCTCACTCGCAAAGCCACAAACACACACACAACTATCCTGAATAACCTGAGACTCCCCAGTCACACGCACGATCCCTGCAGCCCCCCAGTCATACGCCGCAAACCCCCCCAGTCTCACGCACAAACGCTCTGATGCCCCCTGCGCCCCCCCCACACACACCCCGATCTCGTTGCACTCATCCCGCAGTCTCACCGGCCAGGTGAAGTTAAAGGGCAGCCTGATGGGGTTGCTGAATCACGGGACCTCGGTGATGGCGAACGAGTTGGCCCCCAGCACCGGGGTGACGAGGCTGCCGAAGGTGCAGGCCTCCGGGGAGGGCACCTTCTGGAAGTGCATCAGGCAGACCCTGAAGAAGGATCGGCAGTCGGGCCAGCAGGAGCGCCCGTTCTCTAGGAGACTATCGCCATTCACAAAGTCCTGCAGCTGGAAGACCCCCGAGCAGGACATCTGAACACATGAGAGACACCCACGTCAGACCTGACTGCCTGCCCCCCACCCAGCACCCAGGCCTCTGCGACGCCTGCCTCCACCGCTCATTTATTTACCTGTTGCAAAACCAAGGAGAGAAACGTCAAACCAAAGACGCATAACGTCGCCATCCTGTCCGCGAGTGCCAGGCTCCAAATTCAACTTATACGCAAAAGAAAGTTGTCTTTTCACTTTGTTGATGTTTATATTATCCACGTGGTTTAAAAAGGTAGCGAACAAAAAAATCCAAAATACGACAAAAAAGAAAAACAAGCTGCACTTCAACCGCTTGGGTGATTGATGGCGGCGGCAAGAAAAGCGAGGCAGAGTCTGCTCACACTGCCTGCATGCGCCAGTCAGCCCTCTGATTGGTTAATAAGGAACACCAATCAGAGGGCCGACTGGCGCGTGCAGGCAGCGTGATGAGGGGCGTGCTCTTTCCCGATGACATCAGGGAGAGAAAGAAGAGCAAAAACACACACCTCTGTCCCAAAAAGACGGGGTTTAAATCGAGTGACGCCCCTTTCCTCCAATGGCTGACCAGCCTTTACGAGGCCAGCCAATGGAGAAGAGGGGCGGGTTTAAGCCCCCAATACTGTAAACATTCAATCTCGGCTGCGTAAACACTGCTGTGCAGTGTAACGCTAGGCCGAGACCTAAAAAACAAGCCCAGTCTCTCTATTGTGTTATTATAAAAGTTAGTAAAGAGGAAGTCATAGGTGTTTTCCTTGGCTACATTAATCAATTCCAGCTCTACTATCTTCTGATCTATATGCTCCCTTATACTGAGTAGTTTATCCTCCTGACATGCAACCTTATGCCATTTCAAGCGCAGATTGCAATTCGACGGCACAACCTCCTTTGTTTGCATTATCGGGGCCTTAATTGCCTTTCCACAAGACAATGCCCACCTAATTTTCATACATAAAGGATTATGATCACTGTCCTAGGTGTTCTTTACCTCCATATCCAATAGGTCACCCCAAAGACAGGTATCCAACAATATATAATCTATCCGTGATGGGCAACTGATCCTGTTGTAAGTGTTAGCCCCACTCAGATCGGAACGTGTCCTGCCATTCAATGCTCTCAAATTATATTCTAAGGTTAGAGCATTGATTTGGATCGCCCTTTGTGACCATTTCTTAATTGCCGCTAAAGTCAGGGTGGGTATGGCCCATTTCATATCCTCCTCGTTAGTTCCCAAAAAATCTTCCCCACTCAGGGGTTCATATGTACAGTTGAGGTCCCCTGCCACGATGATATTAGCAAAAGAATAGTTCAGACTCCAATGCTGTTAGGGTGGCTGAAACTTGTGCCCCCGGGGACCCCCTCACGTACACATTAAATAACTCCACATTATTGCCATTAGGGGGCCCTTTGATTGTCAGATGTAAAATATCCTCTGTGGATGAATTATGCATAGTGACAACCCAGTTCAGTACGATATTGACCCATATGTGGAGACGCCCAGATGGACGGCCATTTCCTGAGCTTATAGCGGGGATAAAGAAGGTAGTATACCCTGTCTTGTATATGGGGACCATGCTCCAAGTCTCTTAAAACAAGCAAACGTTAAACTTATCGATAAATTCATTCCACTCCGAGATGGACAATTTTTTCTGGAGGCCTGCTATGTTCCAGGATAGGAGCTGGATCACCCTTGGGGTTGTAACCACGGTCACATTAGTGCCATTGTTAACCAACCCCATCCTTTCACCGCTAGGACTTTCTATCACTGGATTATTTATGCATGGGACAGACCCTCCCTTTTCCCTGTTTGGTAAATCTATTGGGGGTTACAGTTGATGGGTCTCACCTAGTCAATCCACTCTATTAAGACCAGATCCTCCCCCCTCCCTGACCAGAGACCAAAGTGGTAAGCGTTTGATCTGAATGTCAGAATGCTTAGGGGGGGAGGTGCGATACTCAAGGGCCAGTAGATTCTCCGCGATTGCTACATTGGTTAACTGCAGCTCAATGCAGTCCGTCATAGAGTTAACCAAGGAGATCCTCTTTACCCTTACCAGGTCTTCCCTGATAATTGACCTACAGCCCCTTATGTGGCGTAACCAATGGATCGCTTTATTGTGGATGGATTCGCTGCTTTCATAACCATAATTATTGCTGTATTTAGGAACCTTGGTCATGTAGACTATTAGCGGGGAATTCCCTGTGGAGATACTATTCCTTAGCATACCTGGGCCATCCCGCCCACTCTGACTTTCTTTAGCTGAAGGGGAGCCTCGATAGCCTACTTTGTTAAGGTGTAAACCCGAGGGCTTACCTCTATCTCCCCAATTTTTTTGCAGTTTCTGCGTAGGATCTAGTGGTGCCAGACAAAACAGATGAGCCAGAAGGCCCCTGAGCTGTATTGCCTGGCACCACTAATGACCCCACACCCTCCATCGGTTTGGTAGATAGCGATGCCCTAGTTGCTATACTTGCATGAATAAGTGGTTGAGACGGAGCACGTACGCCCCAGGCAGGTCAACTCTACGGGTTAATTCCTCCACCTTCATTCTCAAAAAGGCCAAATCCCTTTCGAGGACTTAAACTTTCTGCGATAAAACCTTATTTGCCTGGCCACACTTGGAGCACACTAGGAAATCTTCATTTGGGAGCTCTATGTCCTTGTTTTCACACACTGGGTCTGCTGTTATGTCCCCTATAGTCTGTTCTAATGCAGCAAATCTGTTTGAACATAAAATATTTTTCTCAGTTTGACACGCATGAGAGGCCCCTTGGGTGATATAGTCTACTGCCTTATTAGGGGATTCCACCAACACACTTTCCTCTGCATCTCCTACTAATGAACTGTGAACTTCACAGATGGGGAGCTTTGGGGATGGTTTCTTATTAAAAATTGCGGGAATCACCCATTTCTGGGCCTGCGTAAAAACCTCAGAAAGGGGATCTGTATTCTCCACTAAATTGCTAATTGTATTTACTCCCAAAACCTCTTCACATTCGTTGACAATGGCCTCAATTCTTGTAAGAACGCAGTTAGTGGCTGCATGGGCTACTTTTTTTTGCCTTTCTCCCTTTGTTAGATGATAAAATTGGGGCTCCACCCTCCATAGCTTTTCTTTTCTCCATTGTGAAAATTCTCTTAACAAAGATCAAAGCAGTTCCCACTCAAGATTATTTTCCCAAACAGTAATGTCACCGCCACAGGACTTATCCAGTTGATGCTTGAGTGCTCCCTATCAAAGCCCACAGTGCCCCATTTAATGGACAAACAGTACCTTTAGTCCTTCTATGCCGTGTTCCAGATGTAAGAGGGGGGGCCCTGCCCTGCCTCTTCCTGTCGATGACGGGTGAAGACGGGCCCGCCTTTGGCCCGGCACGCGCCAGCGCGCGTCCCGCGAAGCAGGGGGGGCGGGGCGTGGGGTGGGGGGGCCCAGTAATGTAGGCGTCGGTGGCGGGAGGAGCACAGGTGTTGCTGTTTGCGGGGCTCCTGGTCCTGGGAGTCCCGCTTCTCCCTTCACTGGCGGCAACGCAAGGAAGTGCAGGCAACTGACTGCTGCGAGCGGCTCCCGCGAAGCGGGGCCCGCGAGCAGTAACGAAGGCGGGGCGGGAGGAGCACGGGTGTTGCTGGTCGCGGGGCTCCTGGTCCTGGGAGTCCTGCTTCTCCCCTCAATGGCGGCAACCCAAGGAAATGCAGGCAACTGCTGCGAGTGGCACCCCTTTGATAGACAACCCCCAACTTCACCCCGGGCATGGACAAGGTGGCCTTTGTGATATTATAGTTAAGTGACAGTGTAACAATCAACATAACCTAAAACAAAAAGAGAGAAATTAACCAGTTATAGTTCAGTGAGCCACCTATAACTTGCGCTCCGTCCATGCACTGCTAATACAACTGTTGTCGAGAAATTAGAACTTAAAGAGGTGCTCGTATTGGAATTGAATGGGTCAAAAAGTTAGGTATACCTGTACGGTGGCTCCATCAAGCGTTCTGTGATAACAAAAAAATTAAAAATTAGGGCCTTTCTGATTGGCCAAATAAGCTTTTTCTCCTGTCTGCCATTTCAGTCCAGAAGGACTGGTCCTGGTCTCGCAATAGCAAGCGATCGGATTGGATGGCCGCAGCTCAGAGGAAAACCCTATGCTGCCACTGCAGGACTCAAGCACTTGGACCCGTGTCCTAAAAAAGGTGAGAAAAAAAGATGGTAATTGGGCATGGGATGGAAACCCTGATCCTCAGGCACTTGTGTGGGAGACCCAGAGGGATGCTCCCCAGAGTCAAATAAAAAAAGTTTAAAAAACTAGACGGTACTGCGGTACTCAGCACAGCCCTGCTGTGAGACACTGTGATGCTCCTGCTGGAGTCGCGTTCAAACTTTTCCCCCCAAGGATCGAAGCATAAACGGTGGGAACCGCTGGAGTGCCATGGTATCAAAAAAGGGATTTTAAAACAAGACAATGCTGGTTGGGTGCACGCAGGTTGGGTGCAGGGACTGCCTGGACAGTTTGGTGCAGGGCCTGGCCAGAGGCATTGCACTGACTTACTTATGTACCACCCACTGGACGCCCTCCTTGAAACAAAGTAGTGCAAAGTTGCTCAAACTGCTACTTTGCATTACTTTAGTTAACTTTCCACTGTAAATCTTGATTTCTTTCTGCACATTTAAAATGATTTCAACCACTTAACTGCTGGGCCTTTTCTCCCCAGTGCTGAGCCCTTTTTTGGCTAATTGGAGTAGTTTGTGCTTAGGACTTTTTGTTCACATGAGGTATCCACGCCAGACTTGCACTCTTTTTTTTTTGGCAACATCCTGGAAATTCTAAAGGTACCTAGGGTTTGCATATTTCCCTGGAGGGGTCTGAGAAAATAGCCAAAATATAGTTACATTTGGAGTTTTGGGGGAATAATAGGAAAAAAGTGCTCTGGAAAAAAGTGTCTATTTGTTACTCATAAAAATGGTACCTCACTTGTGTGGGATGGATACATCATATTTTTCCACCAAAAGCTGTCCTCTTTTTTGAAAAGTGGGCAGCTGTGGATTTTGGATCCTAACTCAGGCAGCATCTAGGGAAACCTAGCAAACCTGCAAATTAAAAAAACTAGACAACTATGGGAGTCCATGGCTGTGTGCCTTGTGTGGATCACATGAGGTTTTTTTTTACCAACTATGTCATGCAAACCTTAAAATGTGCCTAAATCATGCATTCTCCTTATATTTCTGTGATGAAAACTTCGGGGATTCGCAGGAATCCACAAACTTCCTACCAGCACCAACCCATTTCCAATAGTTCCCTCTAAAAGTAGGCTATCCCAGCCTCTGCATTCATTCAAACTACTATCACAAAGTGAATTTATGGATTTGGTCAAAGCAAGTAAGCCAGCCAGCTGCCCTCCTAACCCTTGTCCAGCACAAATCTTCATGAACAGTCTTCTAACTACCTCTGCTTTCATTTCATTTCATTTCATGAGGCTTTATTCGGAACAAAGGACATGTCCATAAAAGCACACATATGATAAATACAAAACAAATAACAGTTAGAGTACAATTACTTTTACAGTTGGACAATCAATGTTTAAAAAAAAAGCATAATATACAGGCGGGGACAGAATAAATAATTAAAAACTCATGCTTTTCCTGACACTAATTGCTTTAAGCAGGAAAGTAGCAGTATAAAAACAAACATCAGGATGGTGCAGATTAAAAAGCAATTTCATATAATCATGTACTGTTCTAACACCAATCTTGACGAAAATAGGTTTTAAAAAAGTTTTACGAAAATTCCCATATACAATTGACACAACAGAAGAAAGTGCATAGTGCTTTGTGCAGAAGTGTTGTCACACGGACAAGGACCAGCAGGGTGCTTGTTCAGAGAAGGGAAAGCAACTAGATTATGCACAATCCTCATCCTTAACCTTGTTAAAACAAACTGATGGGAAACTCTGGTCACTTGGGTCAAATACGATTGGTAGCCCGCTATTTCATTCATACTGCTGTAAAACACACAGGTGGATAACTTGCCTTCATTACAAGCCCGCCTCTCTGATTTGTAATTCAAAAAGATGTTCTTGATTTCAGACTTAGAAAGGTCTGAAGCCCCATACCGATCAGTGATTATATTAAGGCCATAGAACTCCTGAAAGCTGTTGATGATATATTTAATCCATGGGATCTTTAAATGGTAATCAACAGTGAGACAATCATTAATAATGGCTCTAGTTAAAGATGTCTTTTCTTTCAGCCAAATGGAGCGCCACAACAATAGAGGTCTCAGAAGAATCAAATCATTTAAATATTGGATTCCGAGTTCTCTATGGACTAAGTCGTTAGAGGCAGATTTTGGCAGGCACAAAAGTCTTTTTAGGAAGACGTTCTCCTCCACCTGGAGGCTCCCAGCTGGGGCCAGACCCCAAACCCCTGCCCCCTACAGGGCAACGGAGAGACATCTGGACTGAAAAATCTTAAGCATGTCTTTTATCCATTTCTTCCCTAGTTTGGTGGCAAATGTAAACACCCTATTGGCACTCCTCATCATCTTAGTCCTGACATTCTTATGCTCAATAGCCCAGCTACAGTTCTTGGAGAGGTGATCCCAAGGTAGCAGGAATTGTCGACTTTTTGGACCCTTTGGCCTTCTATATAATAAGATTGGGGCTTACTCAGCCCTGGCCCACACTCCCTAACATAGGTTTTGGTTTTATTAATCACAAGTTTTCTACTCTTGATAAACTGCGAAAACACATCCATCAAGCGTTGAAGGCCTATCGGGGTCCTAGACAGCAGCACGGCATCGTCCGCGTAGAGCAATACGGGGACATTAAAATCATTTACTCTCGGGGCATCTGCCACTACTGTCTGTAAAACCGAGTCCACCTCATTGATGAAAAGAGTGAAAAGCAGGGGGGCTAAAACACACCCCTGCCTTATACCCCTCCCGATCTTAAATTTGGTGGTACATTCCTCGTTAGAGCCATATCGAATACTAGTACGTAGCTTAACATAGAGTCGGGCCAAAAAAAAGACAATACCCTCGGGTGCCCCCATTTCAATCAATTTAGCCCAGAGAATTGCGTGGTCCACCATATCAAAAGCGCTGCTTAAATCTGCGAAGCAGAGGTAAATAGGGCCCTTCTTGGCCTGGGTATATTTCCCTATCAAAAGTTCAAGATTTAAGCATTGCTCGATTGTCCCACGCCCTTTTCTGAACCCAAACTGACAGTTAGCCAGGATCCCGTTGGTTTCTGCCCATTCTTCCAGTCTGACCAGAAGTACCCGGCTCATAATTTTCACCGAGGAATCCAGTAGGGAAATTGGACGATAATTTTTCACATCCCCCCGGTCGCCTTTTTTAAAGATGGGAATAATAATTGATTCTTCCGAGGTTGAGGGTATCTCATGACAAACCGCTGCGTTAAAAACTTTAACCAGCAGTGGGCCCCATACCTCAGGGGCTGTCTTATAAACATCAATGGGCACCCCATCAGGTCCTTGAGCCTTTCCCCCCTTACTAGCGCTGATACTATCCATAACCTCAGTAATAGTAATGTTCAAAGGGACAGTGGGCCAACCATCCCTATTATTACCCAAGGCTTTATCAGAGTCAAAGATAATAGAGAAGTGGGAAATCCATGTTTCCATATTAACCATGGATGTTAGTTCTGGTACCTTCTCATCTTTGAGAAACGGGCAATTAACAGTAGCCCAAAATAGTGTACAATTTTTTGATCCTGCAGCCAGAGTCAATTTATCCCAGGCCTCAAGCCGTAACTCCGCCTTCCTTCGCTTTAGTATTATCTTGTAATCTAATCTAAGCTGGGACTCCTAACTCTAGGTTTGGCTGCCAGAGCCTCTTTGAGCTCTTTAAGCGCGATAGTACATGCATGGTCAAACCATCCCCTTCGTTAGTTGGTCTTAGACCCAGCTGTTTTAGTAAACTTATTGTCAATGATGGAGTTAATTCTAGTAAAATATCCAATAAAATCAACAGTGACGTCAGCATGCTCAAGGATCGCAGTGATTTCTAATAAGCAGCTATTTATAATTAAATCAGACGTCAATTCCGCTTTATCCCCTTTCCATCTTAACCTAGTACCGTTCGGTCTATGGGGTTCAATATTAACAATAATACCCGAATCCGGTTCAGGTTTTTCTTTCCAGAGCGTGGCTTCAATAGTGATACAGTTGTGGTCGCTAAGCATGATATCCACGACCCTAGGGGCCAAACTCCAGGGGATAAGGTTAGAAGATATACATATAGAATCTTTAACAGTGTTTGCCCCCTACCTGAAAAAGTGGGGATACTCTCCCCTAAATCATTCTTCTCATTCTCCAATATTTCCATACCATGTGCTGCTAACAGAATATTCAAAGATTCCCCGTACATGTCATGTGGAAAATGGAGATCAGTGTCCCCAACACGATTGGTAACCCCACACGTACTTTGGTGGGAAAGGGGGCAGACAGCAATGTTAAAATCCCCTGCCAAAATAAATTCAAAAATAACATTTGAACGTTCTATAATATCAGCCAGTGCACTCTCTAAGGCATTAACCACCAAGTGCCTGGTGCCGTCGAAAATGTTATTATAAAAATTGATTAGAAGGATATTTCTTCCCTCATCTTATGACAACCATAAAATTTGAGAGTGAGCCCCCACTGAAACATGTTTTTTAACGATTATAGGGATTTTAACAGAAATCAAAACCAAAAGCCCTCCCTTGGCTCTACCAAAGGTTGATGCCGTAGCGGGCAATTGGTAAGAAACGAAACCATTATAACCGGTAAAATCTTTGCACCTAGTTTCCTGGAGGCAAATAATATCAAATAGACCAACAAATTCTTTCCACCCCAAGCAGTCCTCTTTAGGCAATAAACCCGCAACGTTCCAACTGGCGATAAAACAGCTTGGGGGCCCAGCGGATGATTGCAAGGTTTCGACAATAGTGGTAGTTGGACTAATACATTGATTGTCCAAGATATCATTAAAATTAGGGTGAGTTACACTTAACCTTTCAGCTACACAGAGACCTTCAGTACACCCAACAGGTTCACCCACTGCACCACATATCGTACGGCAATCATAATGCTCACTTACAGTGACTGGGAGTCCTATAACATTTCCATCTAACTCTCCACCACAGGGTACAGTGTTTACTTCAGGCAACGAGGAGACCTGGTCAGAGTTTAGTCAATCGTTAGAGTCTAAACCACTCAGGGGTTGGTAACGATTAGATGTTACCAACTCAAAACCACTGGACATACCAGCAGCACAGCCTCTTCTCCCCCCAAAGTCATGTGTGGGCTGGGCAAATAAATGTCTGTAAAAATACCCCAAAGGTCTAAGTGAAATTCCCATATCATTCGGTGGGCCGGAGGTAGCTCTGATAAAAGAGGTGGTGGCAAGATGTGGATTTTTAAAATTAACTATTACACAGTCGCCACTAATATTTTTATGTGATTTCCCTATCCAATTAGTTCTAGTGGTGGTTAGAATCTGATCGGACAGAGCTACTGGGAAACCACACTCTCGATTCAGCCAACCCACTGTTTTATGCTTCAGGGATTCATGTGTTTCCAGATTGCCATAAGGCCCTGACTCCCTGACTGGTGGAACGTTAGTCATAACTGCCACATACGGAGCACAATCTGGGGGTAAGTCGGGTTGCGAATAACCATGTCGCCTCATCTTCTCTTTAGGTGGCCCTGGATTATCCACTGGAGCTCTGGCAGTAGGGGTCTTTAAACACACCACAGGCATAGATACAGCTTCAGTGACTGGACGTGATCCCTCTTCTGGAATCCATTGTAGAACCAATAGCCCTTGAGCTAACTTCAGGGCTAACATTAGACCCAGTATGTAAACTCAAAAGGCCTCCCAACCTCAGTACCTCCCCCGGGATGGTGTCAAGTTTGTCCATTAGGGGTTTGATAATTTTATCAAGCTTTGCATCAATGATGATAATCAAAAGCTCTAGCTGTTCAGAGTCTAGTTTAATATGGGGATTATTAATAACAGCTGCAGGGTCACTTATAACTCTGTCAGGTGGTGGCTCCGATCTTTTTTTATTATGTTCCCCCCGCCCCCGTTTTGGAATATTTGTCCTACCGATATTCCTCCCAGATCTTAGTACCCTCTGGGCTCTTGGAACCGGGGAGTCAGATATTATTGTATCAAGAGGGGAATCGGGCGTGACCAGATTAGGCTCTAGTACTATAGGAGTAGCCGTAGTTGGGAGTAGAGGGAACTCAGAGTTGCAACTGACATCGACTAAGGAAGTCGACAGGGATATAGGTGACTTGGGTGAGTTAGGTAAAGATACAGAGGGGGTCCCACGCCCCAATGAAAGTCGACGTTCTTTGTTGATTTTATCTACTACTTTAACAAGATAATTATCGAGAGTAGCTAGGGCTGGACGGGTGTTTACGTTGTTGCATTTAGACATGATAAACTCTCACAAGATACTCACAACAAATATTAAAATCCGAGAAGCCTTAATGAACGACAGGGAGAAATTCCCTTATACAGTTAAAATATTAAACAGGGGACACAGGGCATGACTGAGGGAGTGCAAAAACAGTCTTGTTTACCAAAAGCGAAGCTGTCTACCTTAAATGTCCAGAGCTTGTCCCAGAACCAGGGTCCGTGGCCCTGCCCTGTCTCGGCCTGCCTCGGACGGCCGCAGACAGCCCGCCCTTTGCCGGCATCGCCCGTGCGCGTCCCGCGGGGCGTTCGGTCGTCTTATGGCGCCTCCGGGCGCGTGGTGATGCGTCACGCCCTCCCTAGGGCTGCTGGGAGCAGTAGTCCGCTGGCCGGGACTACTGCGTGCGCTGGGCGGTGAGCAGCGAGCAAAGCAATCGCCTGGTGCCGTTTCCCTCACGGCGGCGTCAGGCTCCAGGCTCCGGAAAGTGTCCCCCCTCTGCTTTCATATAACCACAGGAACCTTTCCAGGAGACTTAAAATAAAGCCATTATTTAAAAAAATAAAAAAAATAACCTGGACCCGCATGGCCCATACAACTACAGACCAATTACAAATTGACCTTTCCTGGATAAAAGCAGACTTTACCTAGAGGTCACAATTTATTGAGATAAATCCATATTTTCTGACTTCCAAACAGGATTCCGTCAAGAAAGAGGCACAGAATCTTCCAGTGGCGGCTGGTGAGCTTTGAAAATGGTGTGGCGGAAAAGTTTAGGATGAGTGCAAAGTCGTGAGTGAGCAAAGCAAACAAGCTCAACGGAAAATGTGGAAGTTACCCCACACCCAAAACATTTTTTTTAGAATAAAGAGTAGTAATAGAGAGATGGGAGGAGAGAATGGAGTGTGAAGGGTACATATTGCCGAGAGAATGTGCAGGTACAGGGAGGAGGAGGGGAATATAAAGGGCAAATGAAGATGGGAGAAAACACGTGTAAGGAGGAGAGGCGTAAGCAGGTAGGAGGGAGAAGCGCAAATAATAACTTTGCGAGCTCCATTGTATTGCGACTTATATAGCGCACGTATCACCCGAAGGTATCAAGGCGCTTGCTTAGGGAACCCGTCCTGGTATTCCCCTGTGAGATACCCCGGCAGGGTATCCACAAGGTGAAAGCCAGGCATCCCGCCGCGAGGGGCCGTAGTGGAGATTAAGCAAGCTATTGCCCAGAGTCGCAGAGTGTGACCCCGTGAGTCGAGTAGGCACCGGAGCGAGAATTGTCGAGTCTGTGGAATTTTGAGCCCGAGACCCGCCGAGGCGGGGAATTGAACCCTGGTCCACGGCCGATCTCAGCTTCCGGGTCTGCCGCCTCTAACTACTGAGCCACGCTTCTCCACTAGATTAGGCCCATGGCATGGGCCTAATCTTCCATGGCAACTGCTACTAATGGTCAGATACTTTTGTGTGGATTCTCTCTTGTTACCAACTGCCGCAAGCTGCACCCTCTTATCGCCTTCTTTCTAGACTACTTAGCCCTCACCCTAACCCTCCTGATGTCAAAATGTACTCCCAGACAATGCGGTTCTCTGGATTGACCCAGACTGAGACAGCCCTCGATCCTGAGAAAGGTATTGAGGAGAGAGCAGGATGTTGATAAGACACACATGCACAATCCACTTCAAATAATAGGCCAGGGTTGACATGGTTTCCTTTCCAGCAGGGAGGTATCAAAGTAGGTGTTAACCAGCACTTCAAATGTGACTTCTATATCTGTTGCAGTGCCTTCTCATAGTGCTTACGTTACGCGTCTCCTTTTAGCACAGCACTACACATCAAACCTACTGCTACCTCCAATTTCAGCATACAGTCTGGGTTTTTTACCTTCAGCTGGCAGATTCCAGGACTCCTCAGTTCTCCATATTTGTCTCACTGACCCTTGAAAAAACACCGGATCATCAAAGCATCCGCAGCTGCTCTACTGTCCCAGGGCAATGATATGCCGATATCACTATCTTCACCACAGAAGGGACACCACCGAGTGTAAACTGCTGGCAGCAGACACAAAACATAAGCAGAATAATAGTACGGGCAATTTTAAAATGCTGTCCCTTGTTAAAAAGCATGCACCTTTAATTCCAGCCACATCCGCAACGTGTTTAAATGGCCTTTGTAAAGCTATTTGTGACTCTGGCCAAATCACAATCTCCAAGTACCTAAAAATGGATCTGTTATTGTGCTCATGCAAAGCACTCCAACTTCTCTGTGCTAGGAGACTTCCCCCACCACAGGAGATCCTCTGGAAATTAAAGAATACATATTCCACCCCGCCAATATTACCCACTTCACCTCCATTCCGCAGAGACACACACCTTGTATCCAGAGCACACAGCCTGCGCCAGCAGAGCCAGAGAGCGTATATATATGAGCGAAGTGTGCCCGAAAGCACGAGGACGGCTTCAGAGACACCATGTGCACAGAGGGCACTAAGATAGCCTGTGCCTATAGCATGCATCACCCGAGAAACCCAATGTATACATCCTGCATGCGCCCTGTCATCCTGTGTACACAGACCCCTGAACCACCCTGTGTGCATAGCACAGCCCGCACTTGCCCATGGCATCCCATGTGCACAGCCTGTACACCCTGAGACATCCCGTCTAACAGCATGCACCACATGACACACATACTATGCAATCCATGCCCATGCATGCAAACTGTGTATACAAAGAATGCACCCTGCTAGACACCAGGTGTACACAGCAAAGGTACACCCTGAGACATCATATGTATACACAGCATGCACTGCGCGAGGCACAGCGTGTGCACTACTGCAGCACTCTACCTCCCGGAACACACTGTAAACAATTATATGCACCCCCATGTGTGCACATCCTGCATACTGCCCACAAATACGCACACATCGACACAGTAACAACTCAGGCACACACATCCACCACCCCTCCACACACAGATGCACAAGCATACCAAAACGAACAGACAGAGAAATGTAGTCACACACAGACATGCCAAAAGACGCACAAGCCCCTAACACAAGTATGTTGAATAAACATACGGAGGCAAAAAAAACATGCATCCACACACAAACACTAGACAGACACCCACAGAAATGGACAGACGCACCCGTGTGCCCTACACAGTCTGACTGCCATGCAACTATTTTTGCTTGCCAGGAGTTATGTCCGCAGGATACGCATGTGCAGATGCAAAGGGGAGATCATTCCGATGGGGAGAGCATTCCGATGGGGAGATCATTCCGATGGAACACCGGGCGAGATAAGCTCCCTTAAAGTAGGGAAGCTTCTTAACCGCATGCGTGCGGGCGGAATTCCGCTCGTACGCGGAGTTTTGCGAAACCGCATTTTACGTGACGAGCTGGGCTCGTCATCAGCGTAGCAGGAGGCTACCTCATGACGAGCCCAGCTCGTCATCAGCGTGGAAGGGGTTAAAGAAGCTGAGCAGTGCGGCCTCGTGGCAGATGCCGATGAGATTCTCACAAGGGTAGAGGAACAGCGAACGACAAAGAATAGACGATTTAAGAATATAACAAACACACATTAACAAAACCAATCTGTCCGCTGTGTGTAGCGTTCAGCATTGGTCGCTTAATCAATATAATAATGTACTGTGTAACTCGTATTAACTAAATAAATAACAAACTAGCCAATGGAACGTTCTCGCGCCAGGCTCTTCCGCATGACTGGACAGCAGACAGCATGGCGCAAGCCTGGAAGAAACCGGAAAATGCTGGATTTGGACTCCTCCCCCAGCCCACCAATCATTTTAATAATTAACAACTATTGCTGGGTCTCATGGAAGAAGCAGAGGCCACTGACACGCCCCCACTCCTACATTGTTTAAGCTGACTGCCCTGCCCACAGCCATTGAAATGAATGTAAGTCTTCCGACTCCTCCCTGGCCTACATGAATAACGCCCAAACTAAAACACTATTCTGGCAGTGCTATGAAGACCGCACCCACCAGTGTGCCATCACTGTCCTGCTTTCTGGCTGCAGGTCGAAGAAATCTTTGCCCTTGGAGCCAAGATATACACAGAGCTAAGTGCCATCCTCCTCCACCACGACCCCACCCCTAAAACAAAACCCAGATTTATATGTTTGTTCACCGAGCAGCCAGCACAATTTATTGCTAGCTGCTCGGTGGTAAGGCAGCGCCCATCACGCCCCCGAACTCCAGCCGCCACTGGAATCTTCCCTCATCACCATCTGGGATGACCTTAAAAATACAGTAGACCAAACGGGGTCGCTACATTACTTCACTTGGACCTTTCAGCTGCCATAGACACAGTTGACCATGACACTTTAATCCAAAGACTCTACGAAGCAGGCATAGAGGGGACTGCTCTCGACTGGATCACATCCCACCTTTAAACAGGACAAATGCCATCCATACTCCCCCTTTCTCATCCAAACCGTACTTCACAAAAGCAGGGGTTTCTCAAGGCTCTATCATCTGACCCATGCTTTTCAACATCTAAATGAAGTTATTACAGGCAATGATCAATGAATTTCAGCTGACTTGCTAGAACAATGCAGACGATAGACAAATAGTTCTTAAACTGGAAAGCCCCAAATAACATTAGAAACTAAAAAATCTTCAATTGCCTCAGAGCAGTTGATGAGTGGATGACATGGATACACCTCAAATTAAGTGCTTCTAAAAATGAAATACTCACAGTGGCGACTGGAAAAATTATGACCCACTCAGTATCTGGCCCGACCATCTAGGATCACTTTCTTTTTTTTTTTTTTCATTGTTAGCTTTGGTAAAAATTCAGGTTGAACACAATCACATTTTACTTTCACTGTACATTCCCATAGCAGCAATACAATCATTACATATATACGTATTTTTATGTCATGCGGTTCCCCATGCAGTCTCTCTAAGCGTCGTCCGTCGCTCTCCCTACTGCTCCCCCTCTGAACTGTCTCCACTGCGATCCGGTGGTGGCTCACATATGTCTCCCCCCGAACCCATTCCACGCTCCCCATATCTTGTTCCATTTCTGGGGGAGCCCGATTGATAAATACTGTCCTTTCCGCCACCATGGCCATGTCCATGCACAATGCTGCCAATGACGGTACTCCCGCCGCCGCCCTCCATTTTTGCGCTATATTTTGCTTAGCCATCATTAACCCCAGCGTGGCCCACGTTTGCGCCTGATGACTAAGCTCATTCGGTTCCCACACATTTAGCACATTTAGCAGACACTAGAATCCCTTTCTTAACCATTTTGCTGCCAGACCTTCCTCCCCCACTCCCTCCCGTGCCACGCCCTTTTTTGGCTATTTGGGGTAGTTTGCGCCTATGCTCCCATAACTTTTTGTCCACATAAGTTATCCATACCAAGTTTATGTCATTTTCTTCCAGGATCTTGAGGATTCTAAAGGTACCATTTGGTAAAATATAAAGAGTGAAAAATCAGTATCAAGGAAAGCTATCGATTTCAGAAATTGGAACAAGACATGGAGTTTAGTAGCAGTGGTTATTTGTGCATCACTGAATTTGTGGGTACCCATATTAGCATGTGAATTTGAGGGTATTGTTCAAATTGACTTCTTTACACAGTATCTTCCATTTGGATGGCAGAAATTCATAGAAAGACACATAGTCATAACATTTTGTCTACTATGTTGTGTTTCCCTAAGACTCCCGATAAAAATGTGTGGGTAGCCTTAGTGCCCGCAACAGGAAAAAACACAATGGGGACACATCATATTTTTCCAGTGAAAACGGATCCCTTTATTGCAAGGTGCATAGCTGTGGATTTTAGGCCCTAGCTTACCCGGCACCTAGAGAAACCTAGCAAACCTGTACATTTTTGATAACTAAACACCCAGGGAAATCCAGGATGGGGTGACATGTGTGGCTCTCGCAAGGTTCTGTTACACAGAGATCCTTGCAAACCTCAAACATTATCAAAAAAACACATTTTCCTCACATTTCTGTGATGGAAAATTCTGAAATCTGTAGGAAACCACAAACTTACACACACTCAGCATTCCCCCAAGTCTGCCGATAAAACTTATACCTCACTTGTGTGGGTAGGCCTAGTGCCCGCAACCAGAAACGGCCCAATATGCAACATGGACACATCACATTTTTCCAATGAAAACGGACCCTTCTTTTGCAATGTCCCTAGCTGTGGATTTTGGCCCCCAGCTCAGCCTGCACCTAGGGAAACCTAGCAAATCTGTACATTTAAAACTAGACACCCAGAGGAATCCAGGATGAGGTGACTTGTGTGGCTCTCAACAGGTTCAGTTACCCAGCATCCCTTTGAAACCTCGAACTTTGTAAAAAAAAAAAAAAAACATTTCCTCACATTTCTGTCATGGAGAGTTCTGGAATCTGCCACCCACCCAGCATTACCCTCAAGTCTGCCGATATAAACGGTACCTCATTGTGTGGATATGCCTAGTGCCTGCAACAGTAAATGGCCCAAAACTTATTGTGGAGACATACAAATTATTTATCACAAGACAACCTGGTTTTGCGAGTGAGTCTTCCAGGTTTTTGGTCCCGGGCTCGACTGCCATCTAGAGAAACCTACTAAACCCAGACATTTTTTAAAACTAGACATCCAGGGGAGTCCAGGGAGGTGTAGCTTGCATGGATCCTCCAATGTCTTCTTACCCAGAATCCAGTGCAAACCTCAAATTTTGCTTAAAAAATCCAATTTTCCTCACATTTCCGTGTGGCTAGTTTTTCATTTTGTACGTTTTTAGTTTCTCTGCTTTGGGCACCCACAAAAGTGAAGTATCATTTTAATTAGGAGACCGAGGGGAACTCTGAGTGGAGGGAAATTTGTGCTGTTGCATGATCCCCCGACTTTTCCACAGAGAAATGTGAGGAAAGTGTGACTTTTTAGCTAAATTGAAGGTTTGCAGGGGATTCTGGGTAATGAAACACTGGAGGATCCACACAAGCCACTCCGCCAGCCAAGCACCATACATGCACCCCACCAGTCAAGCGCCATCCATGTAGACTGACAGTCAAGCGACAGACCATGCTCACCACCAGCCAAGCGACAGTCCACACCTACCACCAGTCAAGCGGTGGTCCACACACATCGCCAGACATGTGCCATCCACACAGACCACTAGCCAAGGGACAATCCACGCAAGCTACCAGCAAGCACTAGTCCACACACACTGCCAGCTAGGCACAAGTCCACACACACCGCCAGCAAAATGCAGGTTCACACACAGCCAGCCAAACGCCAGTACACAAACCATCACCGAACCCCAGTACACACACACACACACAAACTTTTGCTAGTGTCTAGTGATTTAATGCCCCCTTGGGGGCGATGGCCCTAACAAATAAAACTGTTCTGCCCCAAAGGGAAGGCAGAAGCAGCCAAAATGTGAGCAACGCTTGCCTAAGGGGCAGCTCACTGACATGCCCATAAACTTATATCTGGTGCCTAGCAGGCTTTCTCACCCCCCGCCCCCCCACCACCCCCAGAGTCAGTTTGGGGCTATTGCCCCATCTGCCACTCGGGGACAGAAAGACGGGGGCTATTTTTGGGGGGAGGGGGCATTGGCATCCCCCATTATGGGCTGCCCAGAGCCTCTCTTTTACTTAAAAAAAACAAATCCTTGGTGTCTAGTGTGATTCCAGCCCCCTCGTGACAGATCGGGAGTAATAACCCCCATCTGTCCCTTCTGGGAGGGCAGATAGACAGTCCCTTTTTTTGTTTAGGGGTTAGGCATTTGCATGCCCAATCTGGGCATTTATTAAGTTAGGGGGAAAAATATCCCTAGTGTCTAGTGTGCTTTCTGCCCACCTCGGGAGGCAGATTAGGGGTATTGCCCCATCTGTCCCCCGGGAGGGCAGACAGACTGTGCCGACATTTCAGAGGGGTGGGGGCATTTAGGGCAGCCCCCACCCCTAAATTTGTGCACAAATCCCTGGTGTCTAGTGGGCATTCAACCCCCCACCCCCGGGGGGTGGGCAGATTGGGGGCTATTGCCCCATCTGCACCCAGGGGGCAGAAAGACTGTTCTAATATTTTGGAGGGGTGGGGGCATTATAATGCCCATTTAGCGCTGCCCCCACCCCTTATGGTGTACACAAATACCTGGTGTCTAGTGTGCGTTCTGCCCTCAGGGGCGGAAAAGACTATACCAATATTTTGGAGGGGTAGGGGCATTATAATCCCCATTTAGGATAGCTCCCACCCCTAAATGTGCGCATAATAAAAAATTGCTGGTGTCTAGTGTGCTTTCTGCCCCCGGAGTGGGGGGGGCAAATTGGAGGCTACTACCCCCATCTGCACCCTGGGGGGGGGGGGGGGGGGGGGGGCAGAAAGACTGCCAATATTTTAGAGGGGTGGAAACAAAAAAATGCTCTTCCCAGCTCCCGAGGCTCAAAGAAGAAAAAAGAAATCCGTCTGCTGTTCACAGCAGAGGGATTTCTGACTGCTGTGCCGAGGACGTAATGGTTACATCCTTTGGCACAGCAGCACCGTTGCTGAGGACGCACGGAAGGGGTTAAGTATCTAAGTAAGTAAGAAACCTTGGAATTTCCATGGACTCCAAATTATCAATGACTGTTAGCAAGGTTACGTTTTGTTAACATGAAAAGTCTGCAACACATCTTCCAACACCTAGGATTTCTAGACAAGGTCCAGGCTACTTTCTCTCTTGTACTGCCACATCCACGAGGAAGATGAATAAAGCGCACTAGAGCACCCAGAAGGCCATAGTAGTGGCCACGCCCACTGGGGTAGGTGCCAGGTGATATAGTGCAAAAAACGTGTCATCTAAGCCAGAAACACCACGCCTTTGAGAAAGGGAAGTCATTCCTGAAACGCGTCAGGTGGAGAAAATTTTCAGAATATATATATATATATGACAAGGTTATTTTGGCACTATGTCATTACTTTCCTGTTCTTGTATATTTGAACAGCTTTGTCTATGAAAGGGGTATTATGGCATTGCCCGCTATTATGTATTCTACATACATTGTTTCCCCTTTGTAAATAACTCCTGTGTATATAACATCATTATTAGATACAATTTAACATGCTCAATATCGTGTAAATAATTTTGACCTAGAGCTTTTCAGTACTGCACTGGATATCTTCCTTGTTACTTTGTTTCTCCTTCACATTATTTTTTGTAGTCCATCTTTTATGCTTATTACTCTGAGAAGGCGAATAGCATTGTTGTTTCTTATTTTGAGTCCTATGTTTATGCTTACTATATAAACCCTTTTTTTGTTTCTGGCGCGCTGTGTGAACAAGCTCTCTTGTAGAGTGAAACGCGTCACCCTTAATAAAATTTCGTCTTCCCTGTTCCACTGGTGGATTTAATTCCTTGAGGCTGGATTGACTGCTGATTGCGAGGTGTTTGTGGTCCTGACCGCTGATTCCGACATCGGAATCTGGACTGTTTTTTTCATTCAATTCTCCCGGGATTGGCTGCTCCCGGTTTCTGGACCCTCCCCGGTTTGTGAGGCACAGTGTCGGCGCTGCTTCCGAGGTGTTGCATCGCCTCTCCGTTTTTTGAATCGTTGGATTCTGCCTTTTGCTGTGCCCCCTATCTACGCGTTGAAATCTTGTATTTGTTGCCACGCTTTGCAAGTGAGGAAGTTGCTGACCTTTCAGGCGTGGTGGAAGGCTCGTTCCGCCGGTCGGCTGACTGGAGGACTACCCGACACCGATTCCGGTAAGGTTTCTTCTTTTCTCCTCTGCTTCTCGCGGGCAGTGTTATTACTCACGCAGTAGTAGGTGTGGGGATTACCTCTTACTTTTACCAGCAGTCTGCCTCCTCATTAAAATACAGGGTCCCGGAGCATTATTTTCTATCCGAGTCAGACGTATGTGTATTTTAGACACAAGACTATGATTTCAAGTGACGCGCTAAGAAACAGAGAAGCTACAGCTGAGGCACGCTTTGACAGTCTCCCTGCTATTGCCCCTAAACGAACAAACGAGGCACCAGGCTCGGCTGACAACAATGTGAAAAATCTACTGAAAACATTGGAAAAACTCCTCCGTGGTGAAATTTCCAAATGGTGGGAGAAGAAATCCCTTGAGAAGTATAGGGATGCTAATAGTATTCCGCGGGGTTTAAGAGTACTTATTGTCCCTACTTATGAGGATCCGGACCCCCAGATGCTTCAAGAATGGGCGGAAAACAATCTAAAATACTCAATGAATAGTGTGCACATTTTGATCAAGTATGCTGAATCTGATCAAAATAAACTGCTACTCGAAATCGACCGAGTGAATGGTCTATTGGAAGCATCAGGTGAGACCGATCTAATCACTAAAACCAAGGCAGAGATCGATACAAGGATAAAAAAATTGGAAGAAACCATCATTGAGCGTAAAATCACAAAATTTGCCAGAGATAAAAACGATTATGCCACAGGGAGAATATTTACATTCTCGAGAAAATATGACAATTTAAAACGAAAAGCAGTGGCTAATGCAGGCATCGCTCAAACCAATCAACTATCAAGCTCCGAAAATACGACACCATCTGTTAGTAGCGACAATCTCTCATTGAACTCGCTCACATCCGGCAGTGAAGACGACGTTACACAAGCCAGTTCAGCAGAGGGTCTGGCTAACTGTGAAAACTTCACATTAGTAGATGAACTTAATTTTGTGAGCGAGGACCGGCGTTATTCCCTGCGATCCCGGCAACCTCAGAGCAAACCAGGCTATCAAACAGCCAGCGCAGGCACGCAAGGAGGGTCCTCTTCAAACGCAAATACCACACGTGGAAAAGCAAAAAAGAATTGGAGAAGATAACGACCACGATAGAAAATCCTGTCATCAATCTTACTGATTTTCCATTGACTACAAAAGAACAACAACTGCTCTCCCTGGGGTTGTCATATTGTCCACCGAACAGGTTTTCATATAACCAGACTAGGATTGACATTTATAAGTTTATCCGCAAGATTAAACTCATAAAATATTCTAGACTCGAAGCCAAAAGAAACCAAACCGAGTCTACATCCGAAGTTAATATGATGACACCGGGGTTGAGAGTTCAAGATGCAGCGGGGTTACAAAACTTGTTGGATCTAGCTTTTGAGAATGATTCACAACTTACTCCTACTGTGAGTCAAAGTATTGCGACAAGTTGCTCAGCAAACACTCCTTTCCGTCCAAAATCTACATTTCTACCAATCATGCCCCGTGATGCGGTGGATGTTTTTAGTGACAGAGTGATTGTTGAATTGAAAGCACTTAACAGGAATATTCTGAGTCATAAGAATCAATCTAAATACAATGACAAGCAATACCATAGACTAGTGAGTAAACTACAAAAGAACAAAGAGATTATAATTAAAAATGCTGACCAGGGAGGGAATACGGTGCTATGGTCAACTAAGGATTACATCACTGAAGCCCAGAGACACCTTAATGATTCCTCTTGTTATCATTTAACTTCCCAGTTTGCGATGAACAAATGTAATGAGTCTACACGCAAACAAATCCACACATGGAAGCGGAAAGGTTTACTCGCTAAAGACGAATGTAATTTTCTGGTAAAAGATCATCCCATTACACCGGTATTGTACTTTCTACCGAAAATTCATAAACAAGTTACACCTACTCCAGGTCGTCCTATCATAGCTGCTATTGGTAGCAACAATGAAAATCTCTCCAAATATATTGACTTTTTTCTGCAGACACATATGCAGAATCTTCCATCCTTTGTTAAGGACACCACGGATTTTTTAATCAAACTCATGGAAGTGGAATGGAATGCGAGTCTACTGTTTTTGGTAATGGATATCGAATCGCTGTACAGATCGATACATCATCAACATGGCATGCAAGCATGTAAATATTTTTGGGACAGAAGAGACATTTGTTTTCGTGAGCATAACATTATGTTGATGGAAATGTTAAATATCTGCTTAACTACAAACTTTTTTAAGTTTCAGGGTGAGATATATCAACAACTTCGCGGGGTGGCGATGGGCTCGTGTTTCTCCCCCAGCTACTCATGTTTGCATGTGGGCTGGTGGGAGGAGCACGAGCTCAAATCCACACACCGTCAATGGTTACCCCACATCAAACACTACTGGCGTTTTATAGATGACGTCTGCATCATCTGGCAGGGATCAGTGAGCGAGGCTGAAATGTTTGTCAGAGAGGTTAATGAAAATTCTTTTAATCTTAAATTTACCTCTACAATCACGACCGACTCAGCTGAATTCCTTGATGTAAACATTTTCATCAAAAATAACAAAATTGAAACTTGCCTACATAGGAAGGCCACTGCAGGCAACTCAATTTTGCATGCTCAGAGCTCTCACCCTGGTCACACAATTCAGAGCTTCCCCTATGGGGAGTTCATTCGTATCTGCAGAATATGCAGTGAAAATGACTCCCTGGAAAAATGTCTCAATGAATCTAGACAACGTTTCATTCAGAAGGGGTACTCTGATTCCATTCTTGATAAGGCTCTCCACAAAGCATGCAATTTTGAACGCAAAACATTGTTGATGCCCAAGGCTCCTAAGATGTCCACTACTGATAGTACTGTGCGCCTTATTACCAACTACAGTACTCAAGAACATAAAATTAGGGGCATTATCACTTCAGAATGGCCTATA
Organism: Lissotriton helveticus; assembly: GCF_964261635.1. NCBI lineage: Eukaryota > Metazoa > Chordata > Amphibia > Caudata > Salamandridae > Lissotriton > Lissotriton helveticus. The sequence continues at coordinate 689,466,113 of NC_136059.1, read as the reverse complement.
ATCCTTACGGATGTCATTCTTGGACCCATATTGCCCACTAAACCCAACATCACATTTAGAAGAGCTCCCAGCATGCGAGATGCCCTTGACAGAGCCATGCCGGAGGTTCCGCCTAAAAAGAGTTTGATTATGAAAACTGGGCTCTTCCGGTGCACTTCGTGCCGAGCATGCACTTTTGCCAAAAACAGCACCTACTACTGCACCGCATTCTGTTCCACACCTGTCCCTATTCGTGAATACCTTACATGCAGATCGGAATATGTTGTATATAAACTTAGATGCACATGCAACTTGGAGTACATCGGAAGTACTAAACTTCCGGTACACCAACGGATCTTGCAACACATCCGTGCTATCGTTAATAGCGACAATAGCTACCCTGTCGCAAGACATTTTCGAGCTGTCCACGATAAAAAAATAAGGGATCTCGAATATACAGTGTTGTGCTCTGTACCTCAACCCGGACGGGGAGGGGATAGGATGAAACTTCTTCGACAGAAAGAATCTCATTTAATCCTTGCTTTAGATACCAAGGCTCCAAATGGTTTAAACTTGACTGAAGATTGGAGTAATTTTTTGTAAACTGTATGATGACAAGTCTTGATATATATATTCTTTCTGATTTTGATCCATTTTTCTGATGTGACGTAGATTATCGCAAAGGTGTTGGCCGGCTGGTTAATCCTTTTTGTACATATTAGAGTTAGGTGGTTTTTCCTGATATTGAAATGATTTTTTTCTTGTTATACTTGAAATTCATTTGCAAAATATTGTATGTAATGTAATTATGTGGGATCCTGTCTAGCATTTTCCTCTAAGCTGCAGCTCATTATATATATCCTGTATATATTGTCCATTTTACTTTCACCTTTTCATCTGTTATTATTAGTTTTTTTTTTGCTTTCTCTTATTTCATTGCTCACTCATTTTGGTTTATTATTATTTTTCTTGTGTTTAGCTGTGGTCTTATTTGCACTCTTATAGTATGTTTGTAACTATGATAATTTTTTACACGGAATTGTTTTCTCAACTGCTTATTTTAAGTTCAGTTTGACAAGGTTATTTTGGCACTATGTCATTACTTTCCTGTTCTTGTATATTTGAACAGCTTTGTCTATGAAAGGGGTATTATGGCATTGCCCGCTATTATGTATTCTACATACATTGTTTCCCCTTTGTAAATAACTCCTGTGTATATAACATCATTATTAGATACAATTTAACATGCTCAATATCGTGTAAATAATTTTGACCTAGAGCTTTTCAGTATTGCACTGGATATCTTCCTTGTTACTTTGTTTCTCCTTCACATTATTTTTTGTAGTCCATCTTTTATGCTGATTACTCTGAGAAGGCGAATAGCATTGGTGTTTCTTATTTTGAGTCCTATGTTTATGCTTACTATATAAACCCTTTTTTTGTTTCTGGCGCGCTGTGTGAACAAGCTCTCTTGTAGAGTGAAACGCGTCACCCTTAATAAAATTTCGTCTTCCCTGTTCCACTGGCGGATTTAATTCCTTGAGGCTGGATTGACTGCTGATTGCGAGGTGTTTGTGGTCCTGACCGCTGATTCCGACATCGGAATCTGGACTGTTTTTTTCATTCATATATATATATATATATATATATATATATATATATATATATATATATCCCTGAAAACGGCACCTCCTGTTCGAGAAACCCAAAAGGACACAGCGGGGATTCAGCAGGAGGATAGCTTTAATGCTGGAAAATTGCGGCATAATGCATTTCAACGGTTAAGTCTTCTTCAGATGCCTTCAGAAACAAAATGAGGTAACACCATTGCTTTTGACCTACTTGGCTCCTCCCATGTCATTGGAGTACACCTGGCCCCGGTTTGAGAACTCATAGTCTCTATTCTGTAGTCTGATGTCCGAGACTACCACTCCCAGAAGCGCTCAGGATAGTAGCTGTCTTCTGTGGGGCTGCAAAAATGTTTATGCTGTTAGTGCCCTGTTCGAGGTAAGTAGTGTTTCCTCAAAAGTTCTTAGCAATGACAGGTCGATCCTCCTTGCGTACCCTGACGCTCTGCCTGCAATGCTGCCACCAGCCGGGTCACGGAACGACAGCACAGTGTCCGTGTTCCCCCGTCAGAGCCGGGTTGTTTCATAACAAAAACCGCATGCTGGGATGGTTTATTGAGGTGGTCCGAGGCGAAAAAACCAACTTCCTTGGACAAATCAAACTCGCCAGCTGTACCTCGGACTCTTCAGAGCGGGTCCTTTTGCACGCGTCTGGCTTGCGTGCTAAGCACCAACACTGAAAACGGCACATCCTGTTCGAGAAACCCAAAAGGACACAGCGGGGATTCAGCAGGAGGATAGCTTTAATGCTGGAAAATTGCGGCATAATGCATTTCAACGGTTAAGTCTTCTTCAGATGCCTTCCGAAACAAAATGAGGTAACACCATTGCTTTTAACCTCCTTGGCTCCTCCCATGTCATTGGAGTACAGCTGGCCCCGGTTTGAGAACTCAGTCTCTATTCTGTATATATATATATATTGTAAATAAATAGCAAAGCAACACTTTTAAGTCTGAATGTCTAACTATCAATCCACATATGGAACTTTAGGCAATACATTTTTATATCTCTTTATTATTTCCTTTATACATGTATACCCTTTCTATGTAATTATGCATCTACATATTTCAATACTTTACTCCTACTGTAGAAAGAAAAATAAAATTATTTAAAAATGTCTCATCCTATACCTCCCTCAATATATCTTTTAACTCCACTCTCTGACTCAACCCAAATCTCATTTTACTACCATGATTTCCCTAAGATCCGTCTGGATTCTTACCTCCTCTCAAACCTCAGTCTACTTCTATGTACTCCCATATAACCCTTTCCAGACTCTTTCCTCCTCTATCCCTCCTTGACCCAACCCAAACATAACTTTACTACTATAATAACACAACTAGAATCTTCCCTCCTTTGACTCCAAAACCTCATTTTACTACTATGATCTCCCTAAGAACGTTTTGCAGATTCTCTCCTTCTATCCCTCCTCTGACTCATCCAAACCTCATCTAACAAATATGTTCTCCCAAATAATACTATGTGGACTCTTTGCGCCTCTATCTCTCCTTTTTCCTATTTAATCAAACTAACTGACTCACACGTCCACCGCTGAAATGAGTAGTGTGTTACTTGCCGAAAAGCACTTCAATCATCAGGTGTAGTAAGCGCTATATAAATACAACTGCAATTGCAATGGAGACTTCAAGGTGACTGTGGAAAGAGCTTCCCTGAGAGCCTCAGGTCTACCCCTATCTGACAAAGCTTCCTGATCCCTTCACAACAAAACTTCAAAGGCAAACCCCTCCTCTGTTGGCTCCAGAGTCTGGCCCTCCTTTGTTTCTGTGGGACTGGGCTGTTCCAACCAGGTGCAATATGACAAGCAAATTACAGGAAGCAGATTTCCACTGAATTTCACTAGTTATAGTTCAGTGAGCCAACTATAACTTGGGGCCCCGAAATACAATGCTATTGACCTTCCATAGTACATCACTCAAGGCGTGTTAAATACGTCAATGATGATCTCATTCACTCATTGTGACAGAGCGTCCTATAGGGTTTGAGGATTTGAGGTAATTAAACATTACAAAAGTGCCCAATTTTCTATCACCAATCATGTGATAATGGACACACATCCAGGACACATATCATAACTGTCAAGTCACCCAAACTTGGTGGATGTCACTCTCTTTTTAAAGGTATTCACCCATGTAACAAGCAAAATGCCTTAATAGACTTTAATAAGGTTGCCTCTTTTTTAAACCTCGAACACTGTCCAAAAAAACCAACCTTTGTACATTATTCACCCTAACACGATCACCCTCTCAAAGACTTGACATGACCCACAATTTGAAGTCAAAATTGTTGACCGGTATACATTTACCACTGACAAGACACTTTATTCCAGGCCCTATGGACAAACCTTCTTAGTTAGCTAAAAGGCACTACGCAATTGCATACAACCTTTGAGTCAATCTTACAACTCCAGTATGAGTTAAACACCAGTAAGTGCCTCAGCCCTAACATCTGCATTATTCAACAATCACCAAAATATTAAGCGAAGTTTGAGAAATAAACATCCACATCTCCTACCGTATGTGCTACAAAGAATGTGTCAATAAGACTCTATTACTAAGTATTTAACATAGGACTAGATATCTACTGGGGGCTAATTTATTGTCAACAGAAGCTTTAGACTTTCTTACAGATTTTTCACACAGGCTTTGGCTTTAAGCCTCTACAAACTTTCAAATATACCTCTGCAACAGGCATCAGGTGAGCTCAGCCTTTACCTTGTTTAACATGGAGTAAAACTTGCACCCAAACTTTAGTGATTTGTATAAATTTCAACATGCACAATTATACTTGCCCCCATGGCTTACACTATTTCCATGCCTTGGACCCACACATGAGCACTCAATACATCTATGCTGTATATGACTATGGTGTTATCTTTGATGCCATCAGTGGTGTTGCTTGAGATGTCATCAGTGATGTCAACAATGATGTCATTTAATTCATTTAACATGTAATGAGTGATGTAACATGTGAGGTAATAAGCAGTGCATGGTGGCAGCACAAAATATAGTTAGCTCAGTAAACTATAGTTAATTTTAGTAGTTTTCTATTTCTTAAACTTTAGTTTTTAGCTTATTTCCACACCAAACTATAACATGGCTTTACCCTTTGTTTGTTTCCAGGGAATTTCTAAGGTTTTCTAAAGTGAACTAAGATCTTATTACCATACCTAACTGTAACATCGCTTTAACCTTTGCTTTTTTCAGTGTTTACCATACCTAAGTATGTCACTTTAACTTTTGATTTTCACTGTGAATTTCTTGAGTTCTTGATCATATTCAGCCAACATCAGCAAGGCCCTGTGCCCACAACCCACAGCCACACCCTTCAGCACACGGTACTGATCTAGGGGTGAATTAGCTACAGGGCCAGTACAAAGCCTAGGCCCTGAGCACAAACCCTCACCCCGCCGCAGGTGCCCATCTCCCCACAAACACCCAACCCACATTTCATTTTTAAATAGTTAAAAAAAAATTGCTTGCACAGTAGTACTCCATTGGTACCAGTGCTCAAGCTTCACCCTCAAGGTACTGAGATAATGTGCAAGATTTCCCAGAGGAAGCTTGCATGGTACTGTGGAACAACAGGGGTAAAGCGTGTGGCAGCTTCCGCCAGAGTGTTGCGGTGCTTAAAGTAGGGCAGTGCTGGGTCTCGCTGTACAACTATTATTATTTGTTTTTTTACTTTTGGGCCCTGGGTTAATCCCTCTGGGCCCCACTCCCGCCCACAAGTGCCATGAGGCCAAAGAGTCCTTACTTTGCCCTTTACACCTCATTTTTTAAATATTGTTAGGACAAAGAGATCGAGTCCTCGAGTACTGTTATGGTGGCCTGAGCATTTTTCTCTGAGATAAGACCGGTCATCAGATTATTCAGTATTGAGGCACAGGTCCTATTGCAACCAAATGGCGGTCAAGAGAAACTGCTTCCTCTGCCATTCAAAGAGCTCTATTTTTTTTACATTTACATTTACAGAACCTCAGAAATCTTGCAGGATGTAACGCCTTCTAGTCCTATTTGAGCACCTCTTGTAAGGCAAATGTCTTGTAAACGGATTAACAGATTCACACCAAACCACCCTTTCTGAGTAAAGTTCTAACCTTCTTGCCAAATTTGGTGTAATTCCATTCAGCTGTTATTTCTCTATCGGAGAGCACATTTTCCTATGGCAATATTATAGGATCCCCCCACACTTTCTTAACACAAAACTTTTCAAGCAGGAGCAGAGGTGCAGATTGGTCTAGTGGCACCAAAGTTATTAGCAACACAGAATGCACTCTTTCTATGTAAACACTAACCCTGCTATAACTACATAGTGGTGACTGTCAATGTGTAATTAATATATATATATATATATATATATATATATATATATATATATATATATATATATATATATATATATATATATATATATATATATATATATATATATATATATATATATATATATTACACATTGACATATATATATATGTATCCAAGCTCCAAGTTGCATCGGTGGATCGGTGGTCCCGAAGCACTCGTAAGCGGGTGCAAATTTCCGCGCCGATGCACGCGGTAAAGATCAAAGCTCCAATCTCTTCCGTTTAAGAAAGACGTAACATGCACTCCGGGGGTAAGAGGCAAAACATTATTTTAGCCCACAAACAAGCGTAACAGACGCGTTTCGGACACACAGTCCTTTGTCATATATGAGGTCGCCAGGCGGCGACGAATGTAAACATTGACAAAGGACTGTGTCCGAAACGTGTCTGTTACGCTTGTTTGTGGGCTAAAATACATTTTTGCCACTTACCCCCGGAGTGCATGTTACGTCTTTCTTAAACGGAAGAGATTGAAGCTTTGAGATATATATATATATATATATATATATATATGTATGGATATACACATATATATGGATATACACAAATATATATACACACACATATATATATATGTATATCTATATATATATATATATATATATATGTATACACACACATATATTTTTATGCACAGAAAAAGGGTAAAGAGCTGTTATAGTTAGGTGAAAATGTCAGTTAAAACATACAGTTTTAAGCAATCAGAACCACTGAAATTCACCAGTTACAATTAAGTATAACTTGTGTGCTAAAGTAACGGTAACTTGCAGCCCCACCATGCACGGTCTTGGCATCAATTATGTCATTTCAGATGTGGCAGTGATGTTATCAATGATGTCATAGAACATATCATAAGTAATGTAATATGTGAGTTTATTAAGTAGTGAAGAGTATTAAGTGAAGTAGTGCATGTCGAGAACATGTTTTATAGATACTTTAGGGCACAAACTATAGTTACATGCGATAACTATAACTTGTGAATTTAAGTGGTTCTGTTCGGTTAACGTAGAATGTTTTAGGTGATATTTTCATCTTTCACCTCCCTTTTTAACCTTGTTTTTCTGATTTCTTTTTTATGTAAGGTTAGATATTATTACAATTCCTAACCATAACATCACTTCAACCTTTGTTTGCATTACTGATTTTCTTAGGGCTTTTTTAACGTAAAGTAAGATATCCATCGCCATGCATGGCGTGGGGTTGGGTGCAGGGGTTGGGTGCAGGGCTTCCCAGTCCAACCCCTTTGGGGACCCAACACCTGGCTATCACGCATGGCTCTTGTAACAATATAAAGGGTGTCAGTGTAAGTAAGGCAGATATACTGGCTTTGACAAAAATTCACTAATAACTATAACTGCTGGTTGGCTGCTGCGCTCCCTGGAGCCCTCTATAGCATTAAAAATGCTTGGTGGTGCCCTTGCCATTTCTAGGGCCACCACCAGGATCAACATATTCAACTGAAAGGCCTGGCAGGCAATCAAAAGAGGTCCCCGCACTCCAGCTGAAGAGCATATCTCTCCAGCTCTGAGTGCTTTAAAAAAAAATACGGTAAGCTCTCCTGTGGTCATGGATTCAATTGCCCAGGAGAATTACTGTATTTTTTTATGTTGCTGTGGCGCTTCTGTGCCCCTTCCTTCATCTCCTCCCTAACATGGTAAAGCATTACACATGTCGCAGTTAGTGTCACAAAATCTCTACCGATACATAGTGGTGCTGTAAGTTAACCAAATTAAAAAATAAATGCCTTAGGTGCTCGCACGTCCACCCTTTTTTTTTTTATCGGGACCACAAATCCTCCATGGAGCCATAGTACCATTAAAAAATGTGGTATTGGCCAGGGGATGGGGGGTCCTTCTTGGCGTCCGACCATGAAGCCTAAAGGGGCAGGGTATCCCTAACTTGCCTTCCTGCATGACTTTATACTTTTTGTAGAATAGGGCACGGAGCCCCTGAGTCCTAAAAGGCTGCCACCACATCTTTGTTGATATGGTGGCAGCCAATCATGTCTCATCTTTCGATCTCTTATCTGTGGAAGCTCAGCAAAAAAAAAGAATATATATATATATATATATATATATATATATATATATATATATATATATATATATATATATATATATATATATATATATATATATATATATATATATATATATATATATATATATATATATATATATATATATATATATATATATATATATATATAATTAAAAAAAATCTTCTTTTTATTTATCTTAATTTCTCAATGAGTATTGAATGGATTTACACCAAATCACAAAAAGCACGCTTTCTGGAACATGTTCTCACTTTCTGCCAAATTTGGTGCAATTCTTATGGAAAACTACATGAGGGAACCGTGTTTAGGGCCCCCCTTTTTCTCAGATTTCTCTTGATGGATCATCCCAAAACATTTCACAAAGAAGCTGAGATAGATAGATCTTTTGGGGAACGTTTTGTGAAATTAGTCAAACGGTGGAAAAGTTATAAGCAAATCAAAAAAATCTATTTTTTATGGAAGCTTGGTCCCAACTATGTGTGTAGGCTTGGTTATACTAACAAAATAAGTTGTGCTTTTGCATGTTATTATAAAATAACTCACATCACTCGCCAAGTTTTTTTCTCTGTGGGAACGAATAACCCAGTCTACTAGAATATATAATGGTTTGGTCAAAAACACTGAAGATTTGGTTTCAGACCAAAAGATTCCAACGAGAACGGCCTGTGGCATCACTTCGAGGCGCCTTGACTCTGTCAAATCACACAACCTACAAAGAAAAAGAAGAGAATATGACACTTTAACATGATAGTCATTTCATGACTCACCATCGTGGTTTTCTCTCAGCAGAAAGATTTAATAAGTTTTACAATCACTCCCCAACATGCAAAACTCTTATTATAAAAATGTAAATCGTTGAGTTACCAACTTTAGCAAGAAACTGCCCCAATTAGTCGTTGGTAAACTTTGTTGCACTGAAGCCTACTTTTCCTTCTATCAGTCCTTCCCATAGGAGGATGTGCTGCCCTCTGAGACTGAAGCGTCGCAATTATTCCTCATCCCACAGAGGCGTACAAGGAAGGGAAGGCCTACAGGCACTAGTGGACAAAGAGTTACATATAGAGGAAGTCTAAGAGGAAAAAACTTTTTTCACCAAGAGAATGCGGGGAGAATGTCGACACGCTTATGAGAGCACACAGAAACAGATTGAAACCCATTGCTAGATCTCCAGTATATTTACATTGATATGAAGTGTCTTCCCACAGAAGTTGCATCCCGTACAAACAATAAGAAAACTTTTCTTCAATTGGCAAAAAAATATATATGTGCACAATACAGCTGGAGCAACCTCAAACCTGTATTCTAAAGTGGTCTTCTATACAGAATACGAGCAGTCACTAGCATTTCTTATGGATACATGCTACCTCTAAAAAAGTAAGTTAAATGTGAAACTCCAATAGGGGTGTACAAAATTTGTTAACATTTGCTTTCGCATAATCACGCGAAATTTCATCAAAATTACACAAAATGTCAATCTGTCACTGGGCATATATTTTAGCACAAAAAGCGCTTTTTTGACTCAAATGTGCATTTATCGCTACAAAAAAAGTGGAAAAACCCAAAAGCAATGCAAACAACAGCCCCTCACTTACTGTGGGACCCATGGATTGGCAGTCAATTTTTACTGTGAGTGGCACGGTCGGTACATGTTTACTGCAAAAGGTGCAAATGTACACAGCATAGGATAATGGAACAATCAGTAATTTCACGTAACAAACGTGGGCGAAATGATTTGAATTACCTTGGCATAATTTAAATTTCACCCAGGCCTACTTTCCTAGTCTAAAATTGCAAAAGCGGTGGCACCATCCAGAGTAGTGCCTATAATCTGCCCTCGAAAATCAGGAATCATGTATTGTTCTTCGCTGTGCCTCCCTTGCTTCACACTTCAGCGCATTAAAAAAAGATGACACTTTGTTGTAAGTCACAGTTTCGTGTACACTGTAGATCATGCAAATCCATTTGCAGTGTTTTTTTTGGGCATCCAATTAAGAGCTAAGGTTCATATCTGTCACAAACGAAGATCGTTCTCCTTATCAGAAGTTCTATAGTCTCTTAAAAAAAAGTGTGTGTATTTTTACACTCTAAACACTGAGGGCTACACATTTGCTACAGCATTCTTTCATTTTCCACATTCGAACAAATGCCTTGCAAAAAATAACAATAAAAACTAATCATCTACAAGCTCTAATGGTGAGTCATTCATCAAAAAGGAAGTCCGATACTTGCCAACAGATTCCTTGGACTGTGGTGACTTTGAAGATATACGTCTTTTGCATATGTGTAATTCCCCTTTATATTTTAAATACCGCACAGATAATGATACCGGGATTACACAAATAAAACAGCCCTGTATAGTGTGTTCGGTTTCACCCTAAGGCATAAGAGATAAACATGAATTCCGCCATATTCAACATTAAAAAAATGTTTTGATTAAAGCCGATCGAGGATACAAATTATTTCTCTTTTTAATCTGATGAAAGATAAGGTTGCTTGAAACTGGGGTAACAACTTTAACAATGAGAGCTAGTCAACATTGCACTGCAAAAACCTTTACTTGCAAAGATATTTCCCAAATTCTTTTAAAGCATGTGTATAACACACTGGATGGCACATTTCTGAATTTTACAGAACAATATGGTACAAAATGATGCTGCACTCGACCCATTTGAGCGGTTTTTAGGTCTCGCGCCTAGCGTTACTCTGCGCAGCAGTGTTCGCGCAGCGAGAGTCCTTTTGTCCGGGTTTCCGAAATGGACCCAGGAAATGAACACGTGCGTGTTTTTTTACTTATGCGGCCTGCTATTAGCCTTTGCCTGCGTGTTTGGTTTAAACAGAGCACACAATAGGTCAGAGGCAGGCGCATAGCTTCGCCCCTGGCCTATTGGTGCCTATTACGTGCATTCTGGCATATGGTTTCAATTATCGTGCCCAGACACGGGCGCGATAATTGAAAGCATATGGCGCGCGCGCGCACCACTCTCGGCTTTGTTTTTCACAAAAGCGATCACATATGCCTCGCAGTGGCGCGCGCGCGCACCACTCGCGAGCATATATTTTTTTTCACAATAGCAAGTGCTTTCGCGATCGCTTGTTGGAAGTGTTTCAGTTACGTTGAAGGTGTTTGCGAATACATGCACAATTGTACCCCCTCCTCATACCTGTGAAGTCTACTCAAGCTCAGTATGCATTCAGACCACAAGGGTTAAACGTATTTGCCCAGGTTATTTATTGTACTGGTTTGTACAGCACTGGCTTGTGACTGATAGCCACCTGAAACCGCAGAGGATCATTCAACTCGAGTACTTTAAAGGTTTGGTCTTCGACTGGGTTAAACTGCACTGAGAGGGACCCAGCTGCTTTTCACAGGGAGTAGGCAGCCCTGATAATTTTGTGCGGAGAAGGAAAGGCCTCCTTGCAGATAGAGGCTTATCTTAAACTAAAGTTTAGTTTAAGATCTGAGCTCCCGACACCAGGATCGCCCTGCCTCCCGGCACCAGCATCGCCCTGACTCATCTGGGTGAGCCAGAAATACTTATGGAGTCTCTTGTCACTGTTCCAGTCCAGTGCAAAACATGGAGAAAGTTTATCTGTACCGTATCCAGCAAATTGTGTATTTTAGTACCCCGGGTCAGAAACATTGGTAGTAGCCTAATAGAACTTAACATTTCCAGGGGGTGCTGGGTTCTCCTTTATGGAGACTTAGCATTACGAATGGCAAACATTGCACTGCGCTTCATTACACATTGGGCCTCAAGACTTGCCAGGTGTGGAACTTCTGTTTCTAGTTTCAAGCGGCATGGGAAGAGCCAAGACTAAAACCCGGTTCCCCAGTTTCCAGACTTTGCAGCTCTGGCTGTTACATCACATCCTCTCTCTAAATTAATCAACAATTTTGAGGGGGAGTTTCGCAGTTTATTTCCCCTTCTGATCAGCATGTCTGCATTTCTTTTTTTGTTTCCACAGAGAGGGCAGGCTCTTAGACTCGAACCCTGTCCCCCAGTTACAAAGTCAGAAGCTCTAAATGTTACGCCACATCCTTTCTTCAGGCATTGCTGGGCACAGGCGTCATCCTGAATACTGTTTCATTGTGTTTGGCTGGGAGTGGGCAGGTTTCGTTATGAATTTTTGTGTGTGCTTGAAGTGAGCATTCGTGATGTCCTCTTTATGTTACTATTGCTACCTCGTACCAGTGGATGTGGCATAAGCTTCGCCTGTCTGTGTGATATACGGCTACGAGCTTCCCTCTCGGTCAGCTGCCGCCACCCACTGGGGCTCACGAGGGTTTGATGTGCCTATAATGGTGTGACTAAGAAATCAAAAAACACACCAGTCTTTTTCTTGGCGCAATAGGTAACCCAGTACATTTCACAAATGATTATTAAATACCTAAGGCCATCGATGGCTTATGAAACACTTAATTATAAGCCAGACGTTTTGTCATTGACCAAGCTTGTTTGAGTATGCAGATTTGTTTCCAAAACGCTAATGCAACTTTGCCGTGCAGGAGAAGACTGTTTACGTAGGTTAGCTGGTCATCTTTCAGTTGCCTATTGCTGTACTTGTTTTAAATATGACTGGGTCGTGTTTTCTCCCCCTCCGTTTTCTGGCCCTCCGCTGTTTGTTTGCTTTCCGCTAGCGCCGCCCTCCCTCTTTTGTCGTACTGGTTGCACCCAGCTACTCTCTCCCTGTGTTGCCCCCAACTGCTCTCCTTCCATTATCCGTGTTGCTCCCACCCCCTACTTCGTTCTCCGTGTTTCCCCTCCACCCACCCAACCTCCATAACAAAACAAGCATTTGCAATGCAATAGGTCTCGCATTTACGCGAATTCAAGCTATTGGCATTGTAAATGGCAATGCCTTTTATTTATGCTTTAAAAACCAAATCATAAAAAATGCATTGTTATTTACAATGACAATAGCTCAAACTTGTGTGAATGCGAGACCTATTGCATTGCAAAAGCTTGGTTTATATAACGTGCAGTATCCATCCAGGAATGTCTAGGCGCTTCACCAAGTTTGCAGAAAGACTAATAGCGGCAGCCGATATGGTACGAACGGTAGTGCAACCATCCGAGGACAGTGAAAGACTGGGTCTACCACGCAGGATTCCTATCCGTAGTTCAGAGGTTACTCGCAGATGACTGCTGCGTGAGCATTATCCCACTGAGCTATCTCAGGGGCAGGTTAAGGTAAAGTCAGGGGGCAGTTTATGTGGGTTATAGATGAGTTTCAGATGTTCCTGAGCACATCTACTCCGCACTCCTGAGGCGTGACGTTGCCTGACACACCCCAGCCATGGCTCGGTGCTCAGGGGGTCTCCAGAACAAGCGTGCCCCACTCTTCCGCAGGCGTGCTGCAGTCTGAGGCAGCCCAAGCTGGTCTAGTGCTTAGGGGTCTCCAGGACATATATACCTTAGGGTGCTGCCGTCTGAGACAGCAGGTCTAGTGCTTAGGGGGTCTCCAGTACACATGTGCCCCACTCTTTCGAAGGGTGATGCAGCAGCCCAGAGCTGGCCAGGTGCGCTACGGGGCCCCATAGCACATGTACCCCACTCTTCTGAGGGGTGCTGGCGAGAGAGACAGCCCAGCCCCGGTGCTTAGGGGGTCTCCAGTACACATGTGCCCCACTCTTCCAAGGGGATGCTGGCCCGGTGCGCTGCGTGTGTCCCTAAGCCCCCATTGTACACTGCTTGAAACAAGCACCCTTCAGTCGAACACATGTGTTGTTGGAACAATCGGAGTTGCCTGCTTGGGTTTCCTGCCTGTACTCCTGGTTCTGCCTGCCTCACACCCTGTTCCCGAACCCCCCCACCCCCGTGGAAGGGGTCCCTTTATAAGAAATGTGTAGGTTTTATCGCACCAGTGAGGCTTTAATCCGACTATAGGAGCCTGTCTCTAATCAGCCCAGTGGGCCAGCGAAAAGACGGTGTTCTGCACCCTCAATGGTAGTGTTTTCAGTAGCACCGTGAGGTCGGTACAGTGAGCTAGGGAGATCTGTGGGCACGGTGCTGGGACCTAGGCAGGGCACACGCTACCTGTTATCCTTCGAGGTCGAGAGATCGAAGTCTGTCCAGATGGGTAATAGCATACACCCTGACATGTTCACCAGGGGCAGATGCAGTCCAGGAACTGCAGGCGCTTTAAATGAATAGCGCCTACCTTTTAGTAGCATGGAAACCACAATCCACATAATCACAAAGTGCCTGGCGGTCAGCAGCGAGCGCTACTCAAGAAATCTGAGCCGCCAGTCACCGGCCTACTCATTCCCTCATTTATTAACTCTTTCAATCACGGTGAATCGTTCACCCAATCTCTGAAAGCGCCACTCAATTCACGGAATCTCGTTCAGCCGCACACCACTCATTCAGCCATTCAACCTTTTCACTTACGCACACAGTCACTCCAGACCAATAACACACACCTCCACTCACCCACACTCACTCACAAGGCGCCAGTCGCGTTGTTTCAGCCAGTTATACTCCCCCGCTCTTCTTGATTTAATGTTACCGACTCATATTAAAAATCTTCTATCCTTAACTTTCAACAGTCTTTTTACAAATAAGGGCTTCGGGAAAAGGTCAAGGAGGTGGACTGCAGAAAGCAAACATGGGACCTTGGTTCTTGCTGCTGTTTTCATGACTCTTTAAGACTAGGGGTAGAAAGGAGTATGTACGAAATCACAAAATGTAGGCCAGGTGTAGTATCTGCTACTCTTGATTGATGGCTGTGTGGACTTGCATTTTCATCATTGTAGACAAGAGGAAACTACCTGCTTTCGAAGCTTTTTTAAACATATTGTGTTGTTGGCGAACGGCATACTGACCCTTTTAATATAGTTCATTTTCTGTTGATATTGGGCATGTGGTGGTAGGGTCTTCTAATCTGGAGCTTGACAGGTGATGCAATTCTTCTGTACTGTCAATCAGTGTGTACTAGGGAGAGTATGGCCTTGAAGCCCCACCCACTCTATGCCCATATTTTTAATTGGCTTGTTGTCTTTGAGTGCAGCCTGTTAATAGAAGTGTTTAATAAGTATGCTGAGCTTAGCTGAACACTGCCCATGATTCACATCCAACCACACACACAACCACAAACACACACAACCACACACACACACACACAACCACATCCAACCACACACACACACAACTACACACACAAACACACAACCACCCCACACACACAACCACACACACAACCACACATACAACCACACACATAACCACACACATAACCACACACACAACCACACCGACAGTGCACACTTTCACCAGGCACAGACACCATCAGTCCTCAGTGCACGCTTTCACTGGGCACAAACAGCACCAGCCGTCAGTGCACTCTTCCACCAGGCACACACAACCAGACGTCAGTGAACGCTTTCACCAGGCATACACACTCCACCAGCCATCAGTGCATGTTTTCACCAGGCACGCACACACCACCAGCCGTCAGTGCACGCTTTCACAAATCATACCCACACCACCAGCCGTCAGTGCACGCTTTCACCAGGCACACACCACCAGCCGTCTGTGCACACTTTCACCAGGCACACACACCACCAGCCGTCAGTGCACACTTCCACCAGGCACACACACCACCAGCCATCAATGCACAATTTCTACAGGCACACACACCACCAGCCATCAGTGCACACATCAATTTTTAAGGCATCCACAATTAACTATTGTAGCAATTGTAGTATGGCGCACTTTACTTTTCAATATGTTCATCTAAACCGCAGCATGCCACCATTGCTACAAAATTAAATAAACTTTTTTTGGCCTACAATTGATAGACTTTGGTTGCAATTGCTGTTGCAATATTTAGCAATGCCAATAGCTCAAACTTAATTAATGCGAGACCTATTGCATTGCAAATGCTTGTTTTTTCAGCCAGCATCTCACATATGCACATTTTGCCAGCATTATTAATATGACAGAAAATGCACAAAACCAAGTTTGTTCTTTTGCTTAAATATCAAAATTTAAAACAAACTTTTTTCTAAGACCAAGAATTACAGCAAACACCTATTCACAGGAATAAAAATAACGGAAGGCTCTCATGTAAGCTCACCTTTTGCTCAAAGCCTGGGTTTCCGCTTCCAGAACGCCAGCTATGTATTTAAGAAGAGACCCGTGAATCCTTCTCTGATCAGAAAACTCAAATTCTTCCCGCAATATTGGATGACAAAAGTCTTTCTGATCAAGACACGATCTAAAAAGAACATTCAAACATAAATGCTTCCCCTTCTAAAACAAAGAAAAACATACCACTTCCAATATTCCAATCACAAATTAAAAACGTATGTATCATCTAAAAGGTAATCGCAAAATTCGCTAGAGGTCCAATGAGAGGTCAGAGAATCCATAGAAATATTGTTTATAGTTTCACTAATAACTCTGGTGTTGTTTGATGAATCTCCATGAAACTTTCCCCCCAAAAAGTGCATCCAAATCAGCCCATTAATAGAAAGTTTAGGCTGATTCATCAATCGGGGCCAAGAAAAAGGGCGTGTTTGGATACCCAAGCATGTATTCCCTAAGAATGTGGATTGTCATGTTAGACAGTATAGGCCTTTAGATAGCTTCCTCTTCTTGCCACCCTATATATTTCAACACCAGTCCTTCCTCTTCCCCCACTCGCACAGACCAATATATATAATATATGATTCTGATCAACTAAACCTTTAATAGAGCAGATAAATTAATTATCAGTATAGTAAACAACGAGAGAGTGAGGAAAGAAAGGAATGGGGCTACGTCCCCTTCCCCTAGATAATAATATAAACAACGTGGACAAGCCCACCAAAAATGTTACAACTTCAGGTGACTCAATAACCTGTAACAGAGTACAGACATCCAGTGGATGTGTAATAAGACCCACCACCAACCAACCTATTTGGTGTCATGCTTTATCATTGAGGTCCCAGCTGGGCTGTCGAGTGCAACCCAGCTGTGCTACAACGCCTGATTACAGCGGAGCAGGTTTTTGATGAGTGGAGTGAGTGCTCTGTGAGTAAAATACTCCGCGTGAAGTGAAAAATATTAGAAATGTCTCTAAGAAATGCCCTTATGAATTTTCTTTTATTAGAAGGGTCTTAGGACATGATTAAAAACACAAGCGGGATATAGTGAAGTTAAAATTGTGCTTCGATATCCCTTAGGTACAGGTCGACATGTTTCAGCCTTCTACGTCAATCGTGAGGCTTTCATCATGACCATGGTATAAATAGTGAGATGGCTAAAAAATGGAAGCAGCCACGTGAGTGTGATATCAGCACACGTACTAAAGTGTACTGTGAGTATAGTGAGCAAACCGTACTTATGGACCCCGTAAAAGGTTGAAATCTGTAATAGAAAACACACAAAGTAAAAAGACACACAGGACATACAAATGCTGTCGGGTACCATGCATTGTCACAAGAATGCGCCAGAGACCTTTAGGCCATTCTATAGGTTTGTCTATATTCAGCTACAAACGTGGGACTATTGTGTCTGCTACTATAAGCGCTGGAGCAATCGCGCTGATGCTGGTTTGCCTTAACCCCTTCGACGCTGATGACGAGCTGGGCTCGTCATGAGGTAGCCTCCTCGCACGCTCATGACGAGCCCAGCTCGTCACGTAACATGCGCTTTTGAAAATCTCAGCGTACGGGCGGAATTCCGCCCGCACACATGCGGTTAAACCCACACACCCATGACTTCTATTAGAGTGAACAAAAAATATTGGTAGTGTTTAAGCCAGCATGTATGATGAGCGTGATGAGCGAGTGCTAACCAATATGGGACAAAACAGGAAATAACAAAAATGAGCATTAAAAAGTATTGCTTATTAAAAACAGACAAATTGATCGTGCCAGGGGGAACCTCATGTAGTCACACACTGTGGGCTGTAAAATGAAAGGTAGTAAGTATGCAGGAAGGCAAAAGTGGGCCGAGCGCCCATCCTTGCCGTGGAATCATTGTAGTACCAAATGACTTACTTGGTCACGGATGGATTCCCACCATTCAAACCTGTAGTACTCTGGCCGGGATCCTGCCGGTAACTGTACCGATGTCGGATGTGTGTTACATCTAGTTCTTGGGAGGGGGGAGTCTACGTCAGGCGACGTGTATCACGTGTGTGGGAAGCTGGTGTGCTGACCTGCCCAATATGGAGGCACACGGAGTAGGGGTGCAAAATACGCGTCCTGGTTAGTATCACGGTTGTGTGTTGAGTATTAAATAACATTTCTATTGACATGCGGGAGAACAGAGCATATCGTATAAGACTAGCAAGTTATGCATGGACTCATATGTCATTACAATTTGTAATTGACAGGCGGGTGATAATAACATATATGAATACCATAAAGAGGCATACGCGGAAAATTGTGCATAAACTGGTGTGTCAATAACATTGTAATTGACATGTGCAAAATTACAGGTCACATAAAATATCAGACTTACACTTATACTCATGGGTTAAAAGAGTAGAGTGTGGGAAGTAAACCCGCTGGAGCAGAGGTACTAGATGACTTAAGAAAGACAAGGTTGCGTGTTGACAGAGGGCCGTTGAATTAATGTTAAGACTAGTGGAAGGCTAATAGGTGGTGTAGCGATATGTCAGGTACCATAAGGGCTATCCGATATTTAGGATGTATGAATAGCACCATCTTCACTGGTTCCCAGTGAATAAAAGGATACAGTTCAAGGCACTCAGCTTTGCATTTAGGGCCTACACCCACAAAGGTCCTCTTTAGCTCAGGTGCTGCTTCAAACCCTAAACCCCGGCGAGATTACTTACATCCAATAATCTGAAACTCTTACTACCGCCACTCATTCACAAGGGCAGAAGAGGTAGTAGATCATTTGCTTTCCTGGCCTCAAAGTTATGGAATGCTCTCCTTCTTGGTCTGAACAGCAGCCTGACTGAAGCTGTTTCAGAAAGAGCCATAAAACATTACTCTTTGACTCCTGACTTGACGTCATTTAGGAACTCCGTAGTTACGTCACTTGATGGTGCTCTTTCCCCTAGAGCCGGAATGCCTCTACGGAGGTAGCTGTGCGCTCTATAAATGTATTGTATTGTATATACTCTTTATGCTCACCTCGTTTGGTCAAGTAAGTAGTTTCAGGTCGACCTGTGGTGATCAGAAGGAAAATCTTATTTTAATGTTTGTGTCAAATGGCATGGCCGTCCGCTGCCTTGAGCAAAAGTGTTGTGATGCCCGACAATTATCTCTTATCCTCTGGTGAGCTCGGGCGCGGAGATGAAGCCCCAGCATCTGACCGTAATAGGGAAATGGAATTTTGTAGGCCTGCGTGGAAGGAAAACATAACCCTGATAGCATTATGTGTTCCTTGCCATCTTCAAGGAATCAGAGATCCAGTGAATAATATGGGATGTTTGCAACCACAGGATTAAATTGTACCTGAAGACCACCTCCCATTCTTTATTGGCATCTTATAATATCTGAATTAGGCTTGATAACTAAGTACAAAGGACTCCTGTTGATCTGATTCGAAGGAAAAGGAGAAAGACTGTCTTGCATGCTTTCAACCAGCCTTACTCTGTTAAGGATCAAAGGTCCATCTACTTTGAATGCTGCTGCAGGAAACTGGGTTACTGGTAGAGGCGGGTGAAACCCTACTCAAGCAGCAACCACAAATTCTGTCAGGGTGAAACACAAGAAAACCCCAAATTAACCTGTGCTTAACCCACTGGTAGCTTGGCACAAAAACAGTCAGGCAATGTGTAAATGTTAGAGATAATGCAGCACACAAACAGTACTATGAAAACACAACACAAGAAAAGTCCCACACCAATTCAGAAAATAGAGTCAAATGTAATAAATTATTTTACTACAAAATGACAAAAGTTCAATTAGTAGAACCGGAGATACCCAATTTTAAATCTTTAGGTAAAAATAGTGCTTAAAAGAATAGAGGGCAAACCGTGGTTATCTGGTTGCGCCGGACTAGGATAAAGACAAGTTCAGGTGACCACGATGGAGACCGGGACGGATACAGGGACCAAGTTAGTCCAGCTAATGTGCCTTAAGTCCTGATTGTGGACCATTGTGCAGTGCTGCTGCAGTCCCAAATAGCGATGTGAGGTCCACGATGAGGATGTGTAGTGCAGCAGTGTTTCCAATGAGCTGGAAGGGCTGTGATGTGGACTTGCGTGAAGGCTGTGTCACGCTGCGTGGGTTCCAATGAGGAGCTGCGAGGTCCGCATCGAGAATGCGTCATGCACCAGTGGTTCCAATGAGATGTGAGGGCTGCAATGCAAGCTTGCATCGCTCTGCGTCAGTTCCCATGAGGTGCTGCAAAAAGCTCCGCTGGGTTTGCGTTGCTCTGCCTCAGTTCTGTTAGAGACCACATCTGGGCTGACAGAGCACCTTTCGCTCCACTTGCAAGGGTACTAGACTGGAGTGGCATCACTTGAGGGGTTGGGACTCACAGCAGGCAAAGTCCAGATGCGAAGGTCAAGATGGTTGGAGCCTTTTCTGTCCCTGAGGCTATGATCAAGAGGCCATCTAACCTGCCCATGGAGTCACTCTGGTGGTCCTGGGTTCAAGATGCAGGTCCAGTCTTTCTCACTCAGGCAGTAGGACACTACTCCTTGCAGCAGAGCAGCATAGTAGTCCTTCTTTTGAGTTGTCCAGAAGTGTATTTAAGAGTTGGGTCTGAGGGTCCACGACTTATACCAGGTGCTTGCTTTGAAGTTGGAGAAGATTCTACAGTCCTCACTCTACAGTGGTGTCTAGAATTTCCTTCCTTCCTGCCCTAACCACTGCTTGCCTGGGGGCCCAAAAGTTCAGTGTAAAAACCTTTGTGAGTATGCTGAGGCAGTGTCTTTGTGATGTGCTAGTGTGGTAAGTCACATCTCTCCTCCTCATTCTGACAGAGATGGCCCCTCCTGACAACACCTACTCCTTCTATCTCACTATCTAAAAATGATACACATTGACCATCTTCCAGCAACACCTAGTCATGTAACCCAGGATACAGGTTGCAGCCATCAAATGGCTGGGACAAGAAAATTCCAACTTTCTAAAAGTGTTATTTTCAGAATTGTGACTTAAAATCCAACTGTAACATTCAAGAGGGTTTCACGTTACAATTCTTTAGAGACTAAACTCAACTTCCCTGCTTATTCCCAATTGAAAGTTATCACTTATTAAAGGTAATAAGGTAACACAATGTTATCCTATCAGAAAGGCAGGCTGTCAGGTAGTGAAAAACTAATGTAAGATTTTTTCACTACCAGGATGAAAGTTAAAAGTACATGTCCAACACTTTAAATACACTGCACCCAGCTTTATGGGCTGTTTAGGGCATACCCTAGGAGTGACTTATATGAGTAAAAAAAGAAGGTTTAGGTCTGGCAAGAGGTTTGTTTTGTCCGGTCTAAATGGCGGTTTAAACTGCACATACAGGCTGCACTGGCATACCTGAGACATGTTCAAAGAGCTACTTATTTGGGTGGCAAAATGAGTGCTGCAGGCCAACTAGAAGTATTTAATTTACAGGCCAACGATACATGTATTACCACTTTACTATGGACTTACATGTAAGTTAAAGGTGCAAAATTAGGTAGAAACCACTGTTATGTTTTAGCGAGAGAGCACTAGCACTTTAGCACTGGTTAGCAGTGTTGAAGTGTGCAGAGCCCGAAGACCAGCAAAAACAGGAGGACTGAAGGCAAAA
Organism: Lissotriton helveticus; assembly: GCF_964261635.1. Lineage (NCBI taxonomy): Eukaryota > Metazoa > Chordata > Amphibia > Caudata > Salamandridae > Lissotriton > Lissotriton helveticus. The sequence continues at coordinate 689,444,363 of NC_136059.1, read as the reverse complement.
GGTAAGTGAAAAAGACGTCAAGGATGTCAGGTCAGCAAAATAAACTGTGGTGTGACTGTCTAGATCACTGCTGCACCATATGAGATCGCATTGAACAACTTGTGACCAAGGACAGTAGCAGCGGGTGTGACATGTTCGCAAGCACATCACCTAGTACATCACCAAACCCACTCTGGCCAGAAGAGGTTGAAGATCCATGTGACTGAGTGGAAAACTCAAGAGCGCCAGCTCGCATATATGAATACCAAGACTGAAAAGCTTGAATGTCGGGCAATAGCATCCGACCAACAACAAAAACAAGACACCAAACTTCAGTATTTCATTGGCTTGGGAGTGCGCATAATGGTCCTGCTGCATTGCTCAAATCAGTCAGTTTATCTAACGTGTAAAGTGGGAAGAACAGTAACCAACCGCATTTCATACAAGTCTTATTATGCTAGTGCATTTAAAGTAAATAAAGATTTCTTGGACGTTCACGTTGTTGCATGCCCTTCATGCGTAATTTCTATTTAAAGCTTTAAACCTACAAGAACCTTCAACAGAAAATCTTGTGTGCTCGGCCTTGCTATCTCCTGTGAGTCAAAGCTCAAGGAGGAGTTTCTTGGCCTTTTAGGGAGCATGCAAATGTTTCTGAGGTTTTAGGAACAGCTGACGATACTGGTTACGTGGATTTCCTTAGACCCTAAAGAAGCGGCCTGACAAATGGTAAATTTGTGTTTTAGAAATGTCAAAACACATGAATTGAAAAGGAATGAGTGGTCTGCAGGTGTCACAATATTTGGGAACATGTTGCTCTTCCATCAACGGCTAGCTACTAGCAAGCACAGCTATTGTTACAACAGAAATTGTGCCCGTTAATTAGGTGACAAGAATTAGATTGGTCATACCTCTGTGGTGAGTCTTGAAAAACTGCCGACTTGGATATTATTATATACCAGATCGCATTTTCTGAGTAAACACAGATGCTGCCTTTTTTATTGAATAGACTTTTTAAAATCTCATCATCTTATACTATTTACTAAACCACACTCACCTTACAAGCATTTCTAGCAAAGACCAGGTTCCCTTTTTACAGAGTGGACACTGAAGCACTTCCAAGTAATATTTCTGCATGGAGGCACACTTCCAAGGAGGATGAAGATGAAGCAGGTTGTAGAAGATATCAAAAATTCGACAAGACAAACTTCCGTCTATATTTCCCTGCAATACAAATGTAAAAAAATATTGTTAAAACCCTGTGAGAATGTCAAAGCAATCAACAAATTTAACAGCTCTGTGTTTTACTTAGTCTCTTCTCATTTCACTTACGTTCTTAAGGCATCTTGCTATAACGGAGTTAAGAATTGTGCAGAACATTATGGACCATAAAAGTGTCTTCTTACCAGTAAATTGCATTTTTTTTAAACTTTGTTGAGAGCAATTAAAAATCTCGAAGCCTGGTCCTTTATGATAACAGTACACAACAAAGTTGTGGAATCAAGTAACAGACTAGGAGTTCCAACTCTCTGGTTTAACATGAAGTGAGGAAACTGAATGTCCCTTTCTTGGAGCTCCCAAAGGTCTGAAAGATTTGTCAGGTCCGGTTTTTTACAGTAGCTCAGCTTCAAAAGCTGAACATGATTTACAATCCCTGCTTTTAGCGAAAGGCGAACAGAAGGAGGCAACCTTTTTAGCCAATGCATCTAGGGATCAATTCTGTAATAGTCACCTTTCTTTAAACATTAAGGGGCACATGCACATAGATTTCCATTTGCAAGTTCCTAATAGCGAATTTTTGCAATTCACTATTAATAAATTGGAAACAGCTATGTACAAGAGTGTGTTTCACACTGTTATCGATTCCCAGTGGGGTTGCAATTGACCTACCTTGTTGATATTTCTGAGGTTGGCTGCAATTTGCGACCCACTGGGAATCATTAAGAACATAGGGATGGAAGCCTACTTAGGACAACAGAACACCATGTCTGTGTTTTCTTTTAAATAAAGCAATTCTTTTGTGTTTTTTTTTTTTAAATGTAGCCCATTTTCCTTAAAGGAACCAGTGGTCGGTGGAACCACTGCCTGCCCTTAAAAAACATTTTCACACACACTCAAAAAGGAGAAGAAGTCCCCTGGTGACCCCTTCCCATTTGTGAATGGGTTACTCCCAAATTGCAATTGGGAGTAAAAAGTGAATATTTTGCAACCACATTTCGGTTGCCCCTTCTTAATACTGAATCACAAACCTATTGTGCAATTCAGTATTAGGTTACTGAATCGCAAAATAGGGTTTGCACATAGAAAAAGGCTTTTTCGCAGTCGTAAATGGTTTAATTCTGCGAATCGGGCCATTTGCGAGCAAAAAAGTTACATACATGTGGCCTTAAGGGACAGATGTATGCAGGTGTGGGTTTTTGATTACCAAATAGCAAAATTTTGCGATTCGCTATTTGGTAATTGCAAACATCAATGTATGAAAGTGTGCTTTACACTTTCTGTGATTCCCAGTGGTTCGCAAATAGACCTACCTCATTAATATTCATGAGGTAGGTCTCCGTTTCTGACTGGGAATAGCTAAATTCACAGGGTTGGTGACCTGCTGGGGTCAGCAGACCACCATGTCTGTTATTGCTGTACAATAAAGCATACTTTTTTTTAATGCAGCTTTTCCTTAAAGGAAAGTGGGATGCGCTTAAAAAGAAAAATATAAGGTTTCTTTTCATTTCTTAAGAGAAGGCAGTGGTTCGTTGGACCACTGATTGCTATTAAAAAGGTTTTTGCTAACAATGTCAAACGGAAAGAGTCTTATGGGGACCCTTTCTCATTTGCAAACTTGATGTAAGTGGGAAAATGGGATTTTTTTGCGACCACATTTCGGCCGCAAAATATTTCATTTACATGGGATGTCCCACACACGTTCCTTCCTAATACCGAATCGCAAACCCAATTTGCAATTCAGTAATAGGGTACAGAATCGTAGATTGGGCCTTTGTATATTAAAAAATATGTTTTTTTTCATTTGCAAACTGTTTGCGAACAAAAAAAGCTTTGCACATTCTGCCCATACTAGGAAATTAGGGCACGCATTTGTTTTTGCAATTACATCGGATGTGGAGGAAGAGCACTGGGCACATATATGATAGCAGATTTTATAAGCTAATGAACTCAAGCATCCATTACTTACTTGTAGCATGTGCATCAGCAGAGTCTGAAGAAAACATACTGGAGGCACACAATGTGGGAGCAGGAAATTCAGATCGTCAATTGCTTCAACAAAGAAGTGACCTTCTAATAATCCTTCGATTCGATTCAATCTAACTCTCAGAGTTTCAATGTGTTTAACCTACAGTGGAAATATGCAATCAATTAAAATTGGTACATGCACACACACTTCCGATTAAGACATAACAAGGCTAGCCAGCTGCTTTCCTTTCTGTTTTGGGGCATACTTCGTTTTGGTTTGTCCTCCCCTAAAGAGATCAGGGGTAGCTAAAATGTGATCCTCTTCTCCCGATCTGCCTAGGTTTAGTTATCGCTCTGTCTCGCCTGTTTGTTTCAGCTCAGGTACAGAGCTAAGGCTAACGAAGGATCAGCGTCCTGAGCGTATTTTGGAAATAAATCAAAAGAAATATAGAGCTTCAAGGAGATTGTTTTTGAGATTCCCATACCGTTAAATATATCAAGTGAGAGTACTTCACACAGGAGACTGTGGAGAGATGTATCCTGGCAGGTAGTATATAACCTATGAGACAACACGTCATAAAATAACATTTTACAGAGATGAATAACCAGTATAATGCATAAACTGATATACTGAATGTATTCCTCCTATAAATGGAAATAATATATGTTAGACAGAATATCAGAAAACGAGACCACCAGGGCCTTCCCTGCTCAGGCCTCTCAGAAATTTACTCCTAATCTTAAAATTGCTTTCTATTGGTGTACGCAGCTGTAGTTAGATTCCAAATGGTGAGGAAGCTTAGAAGCAGGTAAAGAGGCCAAGATAGTACAGCTGAATAGCATAAACACGTTTGTTGGTAAAGTGATTGGAATGAAAGCAAGCACTGGCAAAGCCAATAGGCCTCGCATATGAGAGCTATTGGCTTTTTGGCAATATTTTGTAGCCAAGCTGTACAGCATCGCAGATGCTTTGCATTGTGCCTAAAACAAATTTTTTAAAAGGGCTATGACGCTGTCGTGTCTGCCTACCGAAATCACGACATGGAACAAGGGTTGTAATCAGGTATGTTTATTTCTTGTTCATACAGCTTGCTTCCTTGCGTCCGGTCTCGTCCTCAGTTCCTGTGTGTCTGTCCCTGTGTGTGTATCTTGACCGGAACTGGTGTCCGGTTTCCTGCCCCCTCCCACCACTCGTTGTCTAGGGTCCTAGTGCCCTATGTTCAGGGGACAACATCTTCCCCCTTGTTGCAAAACAAACATAGTTGTGACACCACCTGTTGTAACTGAGAGAGAGAGAGAGAGACAGAGAGAGAGAGAGAGAGAGAGAGAGAGAGAGAGAGAGAGAGAGAGAGAGAGAGAGAGAGAGAGAGAGAGAGAGAGAGAGAGAGAGAAAGATAGAACTCATTATGTCACATCTCTTCAATCAGTCTCTTTGGCCTTTTGCATTCTCTTCCCTGCCATGCCTCTCCTTTGCCCATCTGCGCGCCTTCATCCTGTCTGGTGTCCCCCAGCGCCGTTTCCTGTCTGTCTTCTTCCTCGACCTTCAATTCCTTGAAGTGTGAGCTATTTTTTGTGATGTGGTGGCGTCCTGCTAATGCTGTTATCATGGGCCCTTTCACTTCAGTCACCGTCAGCGGCTCCTTCGAGAACGGGCTGTCTGACTTCCTCAGCTGCCTTTGCCGCACTACCACTTTGTCTCCTTGCTTTAGTTGCGCTGGAGTGGCGTGCCTCCTTGCGTCTGCGTTTGTCTTAATTTTCTCTTTTGCTCTTGATCTTTGGTGGCAATGCTGCCTCGCTCTTGCTTCGCTACTGCCTCCAGCTGCGGTATCCTCATCTTGCTTAACCGGCCCAGCACTAGCTCAGCGGGTCTCCGTCCTGTGGAGCAGTGAGGAGTGTTTCTATAGTCCCTTAGTATTTGGCACAGGGCCTGCCCTATCGATATCTGTGTCAGCCTAGCTCGTTGTACAGCCTTCTTTATCGTTCCCATGAACCTTTCTACCATGCCATTGCCTATGACCACAGCGGCGTTATTTTCCGGTGACGGATCCCTAGGTAGTCCATGAATTTTCAGAACTCCTCCCCTGAGAAGGTTGGACCATTGTCAGTCTTTAGAGTTTGCGGGGAGCCCCACGCCGCAAAAACGTCGTCCATAGCCGGCAGCGTCACGCTTGCTGATGTTGACGCCACTTGCCGCACAATGGGAAACCTGGAAAATTCATCAATTATCACAAGCAGGTAGCTTCCTGTCTCCAGGGGCCCATAGAAATCAGCTGCCAACTCGGTCCACACTGCCTTCAGGAGCTCTGACATCTGTAGTGGTTCCGGTTTTGCCGGCTGTCCTGTCACTTGATATATATAGCAGAGTGCGACTGCGGCTTCTACCATGTTGTCTAATCCTGGGAACCACACTTTTTCCCGTAGCATTTTCTTTGTTGCTACCATGCCTCTATGTGATTCGTGCGCTAAGTCCACTGTCTGTCTCCTCAGCGCTCCTGGCATTACTATTCTCGTTCCTCTCATCATTATTCCATTTTTGGTCTCTGAGAGCTCTTCATGGATCTTTTTGAATGCCAGCATTTCTTCTTTGATCACTCCTTTTCCCATGATGCTGTTGTTGTTGACATGCCTCCACGTCTGCTGTCTTGTCACTGTTTTGATCGCTTGCATTGTGGGATCCCTCTCTGTTTCCTGCTCCAGTTCTTCCATCTTTATCGATGCTGGAGTATTATGTTTTAGTACAATATTCAGATACTCCTCCGCCATTGATTTTGCCTCAGGTGCGTGCGGTAGAGGGTGCCGTGACATGTAGTCTGCCGGGTTGTGCTCTTTTCCTGATTTGTGTACGATCTTGAAGTTGTAGTCCATGAGTCTTATGGCCCACCTCTCTATTCGCAGCGGTATTTTCGCATTAGGGTTTCCATAGATCGTTACCAGTGCCTGGTGATCCGTTATGATGGTGAATGGTTTCCCATATAAGAATATGTGATAGTGCTCACATGCCCATACTACTGCCAGACTCTCTTTCTTCGGCTGAGAGTATGCCCTCTCGATGTCGGACAGGCTCTTGCTTCCGTAGGCTACTATGCACCTTATTGAATCTTTGCCTGGCCTGTGTTGTGCCAGTATCGCTCCCAGCCCCTCCGGGCTGGCGTCCACCGTCAATTCTGTGAATAGCAGTGGATCAAAGTATGCAAGGTGGTCTACTGCTATCACTGCTTGTCTGATGGCTTCAAATGCTTTGTTGCAGTCTTCTCTCCACATGAAGGTCTGGCCTTGCCTGGTCAGTTCTCTCAGTGGCGTGCTTACCGTGGCAAAATCTTTTATGTATCTTGCACAGTAGCTAGCAAGCCCGAGGAATGACCTTACTTCTGCAACGTCGCTTGGATGTTTTGCTTTTTCTAGCGTGTCCACTTTGCTGCGATCTGGTCGCATCCCCTTTTTGGAGAAAATGTGTCCGAAGAACACCAATTCGTCTCGCCCAATTTCGCACGTGTCCTCGTTTCGCGTCAGCCCTGCTTGTTCTAGCTGTGAGCATACGTCTCGCAGTGCTTTGTCATGTTCATCATCTGATTTGCCGAACACCAGAATGTCGTTACTGTAGTTCAGACTGTTTTTTACCGGCCCTATTACTTGCCGTATTGTCTCTTGGAATATTTCAGCTGCCGATGAGATTCAAAAACTCAAACGCTTGTATCGGAAGAGACCCATGTGTGTGGAAAATGTTGTGATGCATCTAGACTGAGGGTCAAGTTCTAGCTGATGATATCCTTTGCACAGGTCCAGCTTTGAGAATCGGCGTGTACCTGTCAGGCAGCTAATCATGTCGTCGAGGTGCGGTCCAGGGTGTCTTTCACGTTCGATTGCTGTGTTTGTTATTCTTATGTCAACACAGATGCAAATTTTGGATGTGTTCTTCTTTGGCACTGCCACTATTGGCGACACCCATGGCGTCGGTCCCTCGGCCGGCTCTATGATGTCCTGACTTAGCAATGCTTCAATGTCTTCCTCTACTTGTGGTTGTAGGTGTATCGGCACTCGCCTATGGTGTTGAGCCACTGGTTTTACTGCTTCATTGATGTGCAGTGTTATTTGTCGTTCTTTTAGCTTCCCTAGTCCCTGTAGGAGTCCAGGATGCTCTCGCAGGATGCTTTTCTTCTCTGACATGTTGTATGTCATTGCGAGGAGGCCCATTACCTGCGCCGTGACATTGCTCAGTAGGCACGGTGCAGGAATGTCACCCTTAAGTACATGTATGTCTTCCTTGATTGTTTGGCCTTTATACATCAAGTTCTCTGTAAACTTTCCCATGTTCATCACTGGTTTTCTTGATCCCCACGTGAATACCTCAACTCTGGATGGCATCAGCACTGGCTTTACTTCCATTTTCTCATATTCGGATACACACATGATGTTGCATGTGGCTACGCTGTCTAGCACGAACCGTGTTTTGTGTGGCCCCACATATATGGTCACGGTCTCTGTTTTCATTACTTCATTTTTTTCCATCAGGTGGATGCTTTCTCGACTCGTGTCTTCTTCGGTGGACACGGCAACAGCATCGGACATGAGGTATAGGCGTTTTACCTATTCTTCTTCCTCTTCTTCCCCTGATTCAGCCGATGAGCTTCTGTTTGTCGTCTCCATGTGCCCAGCAAGCCTGCTTGTCGTCGTCCGCAGTCTTCCTGGTCTTCCTCTCTCACTTCAACAACAAGGGTTGTAATCAGGTATCTTTATTTCTTGTTCATACAGCTTGCTTCCTTGCGTCCGGTCTCGTCCTCAGTTCCTGTGTGTCTGTCCCTGTGTGTGTGTCTTGACCGGAACTGGTGTCCGGTTTCCTGCCCCCTCCCACCACCCGTTGTCCAGGGTCCTAGTGCCCTATGTCTAGGGCACGACAGACGCTATTAGGGCTAATGCTCAAGGGCTGGATGCATCATAGTCCTCAGATTCAGCGCACATGCGCTGCTCTGCGAGATCTGCTGTATTCTCTCTGTGGAGATTGAACATGACCACAATACACCCACCCCTTTTCATTGGCTGGTTGGTCTACCTTCATAAATTCCAATGTTTTTGTTGGTGAATGGTCAACATTTGCCCCCCCTTGTGGCTGTCTTGTTCCCACCCTGGCTACCGGCCCTGCTACGGGGATCCTTTCACAATGGGCCATACGTTTTGTTGGAGTGCACTACTTTTCTCCTTTCATTTCTCTCCTGCCGGAGACTCGCTGGCACTCGGTGATGTTTGCAGTTTAATCAGTCTTCCCGTGTCTTCCCTCAACAACACCTCTCTCGCCCCTCAGAGCTTGATATTGGCAGTGCCATTTTTCATGATCGCACCACTACCCTCCCGTCGCTGCTTTAAGGTTGTCCGCTCTTTGCCTCGTGTTTATGGTGTAAACAAAGCAGCCTCAGCCTATTGTGTCTTGTGGCTGCACTTTGTGCTGACTCAGTCACAATCTGTAACAGACTGCCTCAGCTCACACACTCAGGGTGCTGCTGCTACCATCCAGGCCCAGGGCGCATCATCATCAGAGGGCAAATAATGTACCAGTGAGACTCAGCAGTCCAAGTATACCCACCCCTCTGTGCACGCCCATTACTCTGGAATATTTTTTTAAACAGGAATAAATTAAAAACATCCATTTTGTATGGAACCCCCTTACATGAAGAACAAAATCCGCGCTGTGAAAGATGAATCGCCTGAATACCACGCGCAGGAGGGAGTTGAGCTGTGAGCTGATATCAAGTCCAGTATAAAACATAATGCAGAGATAAAGAGAGGAGCGCCAGCGATAATGCAAACTTTCCTACTCCGCCTCGAAACGGTCTGATCATTAACCAGGCTCCATGATATCACAGCGTGGAAACTTTTTGACATGGAGAACATACTTTTATTAATATAACTCACAATTCCTAATTACACAGAGTTGAAGTGGGAGCTTGCTGTTGACTTCGTAATACATAATGCATTCTGTAGTTTTCAGCACTTTAAATAACCGACAACGGAAAAGCTCAGGCTACCCTTGCAGGTCTCCTCCCCTCTCCCTGTGCTTAAGTTCCCTTTCTTTTAGCTCATACGTTTGTGCTCCGAGTCCTCTACACCAACATCCCCCTTTTTATTTGTCTCTACTCCCCCTGGGTGCTCTGTGTTTATTCTGCAGCAGGAATGTGGTGCTTGCTTAGTGCTCGGGTCCCAAGGGGGAGGCACTTTTAAAGTCACATTCCCAAACAGCAACAGGACTCGTTTGGCATGGCAGGCTGAAAATATGCCAAAACTTGAAATGGGTTCTCCAGGTCTAAGATCGGCAGTTCAAAATGAGATGTGATGTCTTTTTCCCAAAACAATCACAAGAAGTATATTTAAAACACAGATACATTAAATGCTTTACATTTCTGAGCAAGGGAATGATTTAATACCAACCCTACTGGCTCTGTAAAACGTAAAATCTATTCAAAATTCTAATTTTGGCATGTCTACTTTTGTTTAATCATTAGCCAGGAGGTTCTTATTCAAGTGGTATTTTTTGGGGAGCTCTATGAGTAAATGCAAATCATTTTCCAGGTGAAAGGTGGGATTTCCCAGACACATGCTTTGCAGACTATGATTTCCTTTCCTAGTGCTGGGCGTTCAGATGATACAATAATTTAGAGAGATTGCTAGGTTTAAACTCCCGCCGACTCTGATTTATAGGATTTGTTTGGCTAAACTGATCTGCCCTGGGTGGCTGCTTTTCGCGCTCACAGACATTTAAAGGCATGTGCCGAGCAGACAGGTAAACATATTTACTCTCCTGTTTGGTGTTCTTGTTCAATCTCTATACTCTTGAGCTATTTTTTTTTTTAAAACCCCAATGCCTATTATTTTTCACATGTATTTGACAATTTTAAGCTTATTTATTTTTCAGAGTAATTGACTTTAGAAATGCCTGTGTTTTAACTGTAGATAGAACAGGACCAGAGAAGCAGGAAGTTCTCCACGGTAAAAGAGTAAAATGATTGTTTCTACCGGGAGGACATGACGAAAGCGCCCCTGGTCCCACAAAAAGCTTTTAAAGAGAAAACCCGCCATCAGACAAGGAAATAGTGTTTGAAGACACAGCACGCCTACCGTTTCAGGACACCTAACAAACTACAGACTGCTCAAATTTAGGAGAGTAAACGAAAAATGAAGCAAATCACTACGCCGTAATAGACCCCCACATGATAATATCCAACGGATAGTTTTAAGGGTGATCTAACTGACCCCAGAAACTCGACAGACAGAACGTAGTGTCTTGACAAAGGTGGCCCAGAATCATATGTATCACCGAAACGCGACGACGCATTTCATAGTATAATTCTTCAACTCGGACACCTGTGTTGACACATTAATAGACTGTGCATAACATATGGGGGTCAGATAGAGTTTGAATATACACTCAGTATTGCACAATTGAATGTCTCACTGTTGTCTGTCCTTGTAATTTGTTTCAATTTTGCAGGTCAATCTTGAACCCCATGTATTTTGATCATTTGTCTTATTAAATTTTTTTAACTGTTTTTATTTGTGTAAGTGGTGCTATTGTCCACTTGGTATTTTAAATACATTGTGTAATTTAATAAATTGTAATACAAAAGAATTTTTTGCATAATTGTTGTTGATTTTATGTATTGAACTACTTGCTTGGAGTTTCAAATTGTTTCACTGTATATTTTTCAAGGGAATATCCTTTGTTTATTGGTTAACTGTAGAAGATACCAGAGGTTCTTGTATTTCTAGTCTTCCCACAAAAACAGTAGACGTATAAAAGAAATACGGACGGAATAACTTGGGAAGTTCCTCGAAAACTTGGGGGCAATGCTTAGTGGCAACCGGAAGGGACATACAATCATGTTTCTGCCTATCTGTGCCCTGGATGTCTGCTCCTTTGTCGAACGCTCCCGACCCCACCCCATGAAACAATATTTCAAACTCATTGTTTGCCCCTCAAACTCACTTCTCCTGGCTCATGCGCAGTCCCTTTAAACCCTGCATCCTTCCCTCCACCCCAAAACTCTGCCTGTCTCTGTACTTTAAACTCTCTCCCTCACATGCACGCTCCCCGCCTATCCTCCCACCCAAACCTCTGTCCCTCTCTTTCTTATAGTTTCTCCTCTCCCTCACTCCTAACTCTGTGTTTATCTCTTTTAAACTGAGTGCTATTCTCCAAACCCTCTGTTGGTCTCTATTTATGCTATCCCATTGTCCCCCACTTTCTGTCCTTCTGCAGAACTCTCTCCTCTCCCTCTGTTATACTGCCCCAAACAGTGTCCTTAAAGTCTACTCAAACTGTGTTAGCTTTTTATTCAACACAGCTGGTCTCCCCATTTCATGCCCCTACCCTAAATGTGCTGAATCGCTAAATACGTATATGGTCCAAAAGGCGAGACAGACTGCGTTATTATTATTATTATTATTATTATTTTTAGCCACGCTGCTATACCGCATGGCTACAAATCATTGCCAAAGGAGGCAATGCCCATGCTGTTTACATATGCAAACAGCAATTGCAGAACCAAAAGTCTCATGTAATTATGAGAAAATCAAACAAGTTACTTACCTTCGGTAACAATATATCTGTAAGAAACAGTAGTTAGTGAAAAATTCCTAACCTTAGAATTACCCCCAGGCGTCAGACTGGATCCGGAAAGTTTTCGTCAGCAGTACCCCTGCACGTCGGAAGGTGGCATCGTGCGGCTCCGCGTCAGTCACTGTTATGTTATGTTATGTTATGTTAACCGGGGTCTTGTAGAGCGCTCAGCTACTCAAGCAGAGTGTCCTGGCGCTATCAGACCCAACAAGGAACAAAACAGGGAACCAGATGGACTTTATTGACAAAATAGCCAGGTTTTGAGTTCTTTTCTAAAAGACAGCAGGTTGTCAATCTTCCTTAGTGACAGTGGCAAAGCATTCCAAGCCTTGGGCGCAAGGTATCTAAAGGAGCGACCTCCAGTGCGAGCACGCCTGATAGCCGGGATCGTGGCCAGCGACAGTGAAGCTGAGCGCAAGGCTCTGGCCGGATGGTGAAAACTGATCCTGTGCCTTAAATAGCGGGCACCCTTGCCATGCAAGGCCTTGAACGCAATTGTAAGGGTCTTAAATGCGATGCGTTTTCGAATGGGCAGCCAGTGAAGAGATTTCAGAAGCCCCGCGGCGTGGGATCTCCGGTTAAGACCGAAAATTGCCAGCGCTGCAGATTTCTGCACCACCTGCAAGCGAGACAGAAGATAGTCAGGGAGGCCAAGAAATAGCACATTCGCATAATCCAACCTGGATCCAATCAAGGCTTGCACAATCGTCCTCCTATGGGCAATAGATAGAAGTGGGAGGAATTTTCTCATCATTTTTAAGAGGCCAAAGCACTGACCCACCAGGCTCAGAATCTGCGGTTTAGAAGTAAGACCATTGTCCATCTTCACTCTGAGATTCTTAGCAACTGCGGTATCTGTGGCAGGTGGAAACATGGCTGCCTGCCACCAGGACTTCCAGCCGGGATCAGGAGGACAATCAAAGAAGAGGACCTACGATTTATCTGAGTTGCACTTCAATTGATTTAGTTGGAACCATGCAAAGACGGCATCCAGGCAACTTTTGATCCGCTCTCCATTGAAGTCCGTGTTCTTTCCACAGGTGAAGAGGAGCTGTGTATCATCGGCATAAGAGACAATCTGGGCACCGCAAGACTCAGCCAGTGCCGCCAGAGGGGACATATAGATATTAAAGAGAGTGGGGCTCAGGATAGAACCCTGGGGAACTCCCACCTCCAGAGGCGGCACAGCGGCTTAGTACGGAGGGGCCCAGACTGTCTGTTGGCGGCCCGAAAGGAAAGACTCGAACCATCTGAACACCGTCCCCTCTACCACGATCTCCAAGAGTCTTGCAGGAGACGGTTGTGGGGGACGGTGTCAAACGCCGCCGATAGATCTAACATTACCAGCAGTGCTTTACCCCCCTCGTCCAGGACCTCTTTGATGGCCTCCGATACCTCCAGCAAAGCCGTTTCCATGCTCATATTTGCTCTAAATCCAGACTGGGTGTGATGGAGGACACCCTGTGTCTCAACGAAGTCCAACAGAGCTACCTGCACGTGTTTTTCCACGATCATCGCCAGGACCGGGAGCAAAGAGATAGGCCGATAGTTGGCATGAAGGCTCGGGTCAAGCGTCGGCTTTTTCAAGAGAGGAAGAACCATGGCGTTGTGGTCGCCGAGATGACATTGCGGCAGCTACTTCGACGCGTCCTCGCGCGCTGAAGTTAGTTCTGTACACGACTTTCCCCGCCAGGAACGCAGAGCCATGCAAGATTCGGACCACTGGTGCATTTAAACTAGGGCCCTGAAAGGGATGACCTTAACCCTAGAAATCAGTTTGCAGAACGGGGAGGATGGGTGGGACAGTAAGGAATCTATCACTAACTAATGTTTCTTACAGATATATTGTCACTGAAGGTAAGTAACTTGTTCATCTGAAAGAAACATGTTAGTGATAGATTACTTACCTTAGAATAGATACCCCAGCAATACCAACCCCGGTGGTGGTTCTGTGAACCAAGACCACACCAGGAAGTCCCGGAGAACAGAACGGCCAAAGAAGCCGTCTCTCCGGACTTCGCTGTCCAGGCAATAGTGCTTAGTAACAGTGAGTGAAGACGCCATTCGTGATCCATCATGCGGCTGAGTTTGTCTGCCCTGGCGTTCAGTGAACCTGCCAGGTGTTGAACCACCAGGGAAATGCCTTGATGTTCCAGCCATGTCCAGAGGCGCAGGTCCTCCTGACATAGGTTCCACAACCCCACCCCACCCTATTTGTTGCAGTACCACATGGCAGTGGTGTTGTCTGTGAACACCTGCACTACTCTCTCCTTGACAGACTGAAGGAATCCCTTCAGTGCAAGTCGGATCACCCGAAGGTCCAGGATGTTGATAAGGAGCCTGGACTCCGCCGGAGACCAAAGGCCTCTGATCTCCGCCTCTCGCATGTGGTCGCCCCATCCCAGGAGGGAAGCATCCGTCACCACTGTGTGCTCCGGTTGGGGAAGGTAGAGGAATCTGCCATTGACCCAATGCTGGTTCGTGAGCTACCACTGCATCTGTTGTGCAGTGTCCTCCGAGATTTGGACGTAATTGGACAGGTTCCCCTGATGCTTCGCCCACTGGAACTTCAGGTCCACTGCAGAGCCCACATATGCCGTCTGGCATGATCGATCAGCAGGCTGCAGGAGGCCATGAGGCCCAGCAGCCTCAGGGTCATCCTGAACGAAACCCAGGATAGAGGCTGAAAGATCGGAATCAGAGCATGAATATCCTGGACTCGCCATTCGGGAGGATGACCCACAAGTGCGTTGTATTCAGAACCGCTCCGATGAAGAGGAGCTTCTGAGAGGGAGTCAGGTGCGACTTCGGCACATTGATTGAGAACCCCAGCAGATGCAGGAGGTCGGCCGTAGTCTGGAGGTGGGAGACGACTGTCCGGGGCGAGCCCACCTCCAATAGACAGTCGTCGAGATAGAGGAAGACTGGAACCCCTGACCTGCGTAGATGAGCTGCAACCACCGCCATCACTTTCGTGAACACCCGAGGGGCGCTAGTGCTAGTAAGGCCAAAGGGGAGCACAGTAAAATGAAAGTGCTCGTGGTCTACCGTAAACCGCAGGTAACGCCGGTGGGCCGGCAGGGCGGGAAAGTGGAAATATGTGTCCTGCAGGTCCAACGCTACCATCCAGTCTCCAGGGTCGAGGGCAAACAGGACCTGAGACAGAGTTAACATTTTGAACTTCTCCTTCCGGAGGAAGCGATTGACATCCCTGAGGTCCAAGATAGGACGCAGGCCTTTGTCCTTATTGGGCACCAGAAAATAGTGGGAGGGACAACCACGTCCTACTAATGGCGCAGGAACGCGCTCGATGGCCCCCTTGGCCAAGAGACTCACAACTTCCTGTTGAAGTAGTGCCAAGTGATCCCCCGACATGCGGTGGTACTGGGGTTGCATAGCTGCAGGGGTAGTCTCGAAGGGGAGGGAGTAGCCCCTTCGGACTATTTGTAAAACCCACCTGTCCTAAGTGATGGTGCACCAGTGGGGGAGGTGATGGTGAATCCAGCAGCCTACTGGCGTTTGATGGGCCTGAAAAAACGGACTAGGAAGGTTTGGAGGCAGTGGTGGCTGGGGTGGAGGTGGACTGACCCGCAAACTGGCCCCCTGACCCGGCTCAGTGGGTCCCACCTCCACGCCGAGACTGTTGCTGCGCAGGCATGAGGTTCTGAAGCGAACGCGTCGGGCACCCCTTCCGTGGCCACGAAAGGAGCGAAAAGCAGAAGACGGACAAGGGCACTTGGCGGCAAGGCCCAAGGACTTGGCCGTAGCATCCAGTCCTTAAAACGCTCCAACGCACTATCTGCTTTGTCGCCGAAAAGGCGATAGCCATCAAAGGGCATATCCATCAAACTGTTCTGGACATCCCCAGAAAAAAACAGTTGTCCTCAGCCAGGCGTGGTGAGGGAGCACCACCACCAATGGAATTGCCCAGTGAATCGGCAGTGTCAAGGCCACAACGCATCCCCCTTTCAGCAATAGCTTGAGAGAGCACTCCTCAGGCCTCCTCTGGACATTGAGGCAGCACGCGCCCACTGAATCCCACACAGAGTGGGAATTACGGCCCAAGAAGCATGCGGTGTTCACAGACCGCAGCCTTGAACTGGCGGAAGAAAAAATCTTCTTACTGAAATACTCCAGTTTCTTGGATTTCCTGTCCGGTGGTGCAGTAGGGAATGTGCTCGGGACGCAGAGACTTGCACAACCAAGCTCTCAGGGTTGGGGTGTTGGGAAAGGAAAAGGCTTCAGTGTCTTGCGCTGGGCCCAAACTGAAACTGGGGCAAGAAAGTCTTCACTGGTACCCCAAATGAGCCAGGAGACATTTTGGCAGATTCAGCTTCTCAGTCTGGTAATGACTCCAGTAGCTACTACGGCTCCAGTGACTCAGATAACAACCATTTGTATTGCAATAGGTCGCGCATTTGCAAGAGTTAGAGGTCTTTGCACTGAAAATGACAATGTTTTTTACATTTTATTTTTCTGTATGCGATGGAGTGATGTTTGCATAGCGCTAATGTCATTTGTTTGACATTGTGGTGCTGGAGAACCAGAAAATGGGAAATAGGTCATGAGGCAGGGGAGACCAGAGTAAGATGCCAGCTGAAAAAAACAATCGACATCCTGGAAATAGCAAACAGCCGTAGGGAATGCAAGATTAAGTAAAGCATGTGAAATGTAAGCAGGAACAACATAGTTAAGTAGGTCCTCACCACCTTTGACGGATTCTTTTAAAATTAAAATGGGCAAGTATGTCATGCACTGAGAAAGGTTGAAAACAAAATAAATTAATATTAGTAAAAGGTGTTGGGTACAAGGCTGTGAGGGTACCTAGACAGCAGGTCGAAAAAATCACTGGGGTCTCTCCCCACATATTGAAGATCGTTATTTATGACATCAACACTCCTTTTAAACTCGTGTGTTAACATTGTGAAAGTAGCACAAACTATGCAAATGTTTGAGATGCACTATATAAATGTGTAAACAATAAAACAATGCTTGAGAACTTCAGCAACTAAGAAATCACATGAAAGCACTTAAATCATAGTGGAGGGTGAACTTTTTATACCCAACTTAAAACAAGCTGGTGTTCTATTTGGCTGAACGTCAATCAACACATGATTTAGTAGTATCATTAATTGCAAAAACAAGCCTGCTATAGAGATTTAATCTTCCCTAATATGTCATGCGGAAGTCATCTGAGAACTGAAAATGAAGATGCAATACATCATAGATACATTTTTCTATAGTGTGAGTGTTACCAGTAAATGCACTCGATCAGCCAAAATATTCAACAAATCGTTCATCTCATTCTACAATTCCAATCACGATAACGTCTGTAGTCAGTGCCAAGAGTTAACGCACAGGTGAATGAAGAAAGGAACATCCCAATGGCTGCCTGGAGTCTTTAACGACAAAGGCAGCCGGCCGGTCCATAGCATGGAAGCCACAGAAATCCGAAGTGAAGCACCAGCCACAACTGTAATTTATTTCTCCTCCACCGTGCAAAACATTTTTTTTTAAAGAAAATAAAAACCATAGCAGCAGTGGAGTAACTGCCTAAAGAAAAAAACGTTTTACTCTTTGTCAAAAAACAATGCATCGCAGCCCGCAGCTTTGCGTAGTAACACGTCAACATCGACATTCTGGTAAGAACGTTTTCATGTTAACTAAGCATTGGAAATGCCATCGGTCTGGTCCTGACGCAAACACGCATGCTTCAAGGCTGGGGAGAGGAGGTGAGGAGGAGTGGAGCGGGGGTGGGCTGAAGTGAAGAGAGGCACTCGGAGCAGCTATTAGGAGTATGCCAGCAACTTAAACTAGGCATGCCAGATTCTCACCAGCCGCTTTAGGTGAGATTCAGAAAGATTCCTTGTAGAAAAGTGCAGCCGCACAGGCCACCTTTAAAATCCACTTAGCAAAGCATAAAGTCCGTTTGTCCAAATGCACCCTAAAGATTATCTGAGCACCTTCAGGTTTACTCCAGTGCCAAACTTGACAAAATTAGTGTAAAACAGTTGGTGTAAATCTGCAATGTTTCCAGCAGCTCCTTATTAGCTCCAAATCTCTGCGAATTGGTTACACACATACCGCTGCATTGTTGCTGGGCCATTAGCAATCAGACTATCACGCGGGCAAATGACAACCACAACACATGTGTAAAGGACACCCCCAAGAGCCAGCACGGGTTGAGCATGCCGCGTGCAAAAGAAATAACGAGTTGGGGGGCGGTTAATGCGAAACGGGATGGGAGAAGAAAAAGAGCTTGAGGAGTATGCTGCAGCATGCAAAACAAAAGGAAGAGTGAAAGAAATACTAAACGGCCGGGGGAAGCTCTTAATGTGAAGTGGGAAGGGGAAAAAACAAGTGCCAGACTGAGCCGGGCACCCCTGCATCCTGTCTGCCCTAATTCTTCCTCCCCAGGCGACCCAGAGTTCCTGTCCCTTCCTCCAGAAATGGCTGCTTCTGTGCCAGAAAAGGGGGTGGTGATGAACAGAGTGCCTGAATTAAGCAGACCACTCTTACCCAGTCCAAAGATCAGGGCTTGATCCATCAACGTTTTTTACCTCACTGCACCATCCCAGCTCAGAACTTGGCTATATGCAAATTAGTCTGTTCCTGTCCCAGTGCATGATGGGAACAGGGCAAACCAAACTACCAAGCCAATTCTTGTACTGGGAAGGAAACAAGCTTCCGGGGACCGGTTTCTGCCATTTCAGGCGTCGTCGGCCCGGCTTGCTTGAATCCAGATGGTGCAATGAGCAAGGGACTCACATCTGAGTATACCCTTCCACGCTTATGGTGGACAAAATGATTCAGAAAAGGGGGTGGTGATGAACAGAGTGCCTGAATTAAGCAGACCACTCTTACCCAGTCCAAAGATCAGGGCTTGATCCATCACCGTTTTTTAGCTCACTGCACCATCCCAGCTCAGAACTTGGCTATATGCAAATTAGTCTGTTCCTGTCCCAGTGCATGATGGGAACAGGGCAAACCAAACTACCAAGCCAATTCTTGTACTGGGAAGGAAACAAGCTTCCGGGGACCGGTTTCTGCCATTTCAGGCATCGTCGGCCCGGCTTGCTTGAATCCTGATGGTGCAATGAGCAAGGGACTCACATCTGAGTATACCCTTCCACGCTTATGGTGGACAAAATGATTCAGAAAAGGGGGTGGTGATGAACAGAGTGCCTGAATTAAGCAGACCACTCTTACCCAGTCCAAAGATCAGGGCTTGATCCATCACCGTTTTTTAGCTCACTGCACCATCCCAGCTCAGAACTTAGCTATATGCAAATTAGTCTGTTCCTGTCCCAGTGCATGATGGGAACAGGGCAAACCAAACTACCAAGCCAATTCTTGTACTGGGAAGGAAACAAGCTTCCGGGGACCGGTTTCTGCCATTTCAGGCGTCATCGGCCCGGCTTGCTTGAATCCTGATGGTGCAATGAGCAAGGGACTCACATCTGAGTATACCCTTCCACGCTTATGGTGGACAAAATGATTCAGAAAAGGGGGTGGTGATGAACAGAGTGCCTGAATTAAGCAGACCACTCTTACCCAGTCCAAAGATCAGGGCTTGATCCATCACCTTTTTTTTAGCTCACTGCACCATCCCAGCTCAGAACTTGGCTATATGCAAATTAGTCTGTTCCTGTCCCAGTGCATGATGGGAACAGGGCAAACCAAACTACCAAGCCAATTCTTGTACTGGGAAGGAAACAAGCTTCCGGGGACCGGTTTCTGCCATTTCAGGCGTCGTCGGCCCGGCTTGCTTGAATCCTGATGGTGCAATGAGCAAGGGACTCACATCTGAGTATACCCTTCCACGCTTATGGTGGACAAAATGATTCAGAAAAGGGGGTGTGATGAACAGAGTGCCTGAATTAAGCAGACCACTCTTACCCAGTCCAAAGATCAGGGCTTGATCCATCACCTTTTTTTAGCTCACTGCACCATCCCAGCTCAGAACTTGGCTATATGCAAATTAGTCTGTTCCTGTCCCAGTGCATGATCGGAACAGGGCAAACCAAACTACCAAGCCAATTCTTGTACTGGGAAGGAAACAAGCTTCCGGGGACCGGTTTCTGCCATTTCAGGCGTCGTCGGCCCGGCTTGCTTGAATCCTGATGGTGCAATGAGCAAGGGACTCACATCTGAGTATACCCTTCCACGCTTATGGTGGACAAAATGATTCAGAAAAGGGGGTGGTGATGAACAGAGTGCCCGAATTAAGCAGACCACTCTTACCCAGTCCAAAGATCAGGGCTTGATCCATCACCGTTTTTTAGCTCACTGCACCATCCCAGTTCAGAACTTGGCTATATGCAAATTTGTCTGTTCCTGTCCCAGTGCATGATGGGAACAGGGCAAACCAAACTACCAAGCCAATTCTTGTACTGGGAAGGAAACAAGCTTCCGGGGACCGGTTTCTGCCATTTCAGGCGTCGTCGGCCCGGCTTGCTTGAATCCTGATGGTGCAATGAGCAAGGGACTCACATCTGAGTATACCCTTCCACGCTTATGGTGGACAAAATGATTCAGAAAAGGGGGGTGGTGATGAACAGAGTGCCTGAATTAAGCAGACCACTCTTACCCAGTCCAAAGATCAGGGCTTGATCCATCACCGTTTTTTAGCTCACTGCACCATCCCAGCTCAGAACTTGGCTATATGCAAATTAGTCTGTTCCTGTCCCAGTGCATGATGGGAACAGGGCAAACCAAACTACCAAGCCAATTCTTGTACTGGGAAGGAAACAAGCTTCCGGGGACCGGTTTCTGCCATTTCAGGTGTCGTCGGTCCGGCTTGCTTGAATCCTGATGGTGCAATGAGCAAGGGACTCACATCTGAGTATACCCTTCCACGCTTATGGTGGACAAAATGATTCAGAAAAGGGGGTGGTGATGAACAGAGTGCCTGAATTAAGCAGACCACTCTTACCCAGTCCAAAGATCAGGGCTTGATCCATCACCGTTTTTTAGCTCACTGCACCATCCCAGCTCAGAACTTGGCTATATGCAAATTAGTCTGTTCCTGTCCCAGTGCATGATGGGAACAGGGCAAACCAAACTACCAAGCCAATTCTTGTACTGGGAAGGAAACAAGCTTCCGGGGACCGGTTTCTGCCATTTCAGGCGTCGTCGGCCCGGATTGCTTGAATCCTGATGGTGCAATGAGCAAGGGACTCACATCTGAGTATACCCTTCCACGCTTATGGTGGACAAAATGATTCAGAAAAGGGGGTGGTGATGAACAGAGTGCCTGAATTAAGCAGACCACTCTTACCCAGTCCAAAGATCAGGGCTTGATCCATCACCGTTTTTTAGCTCACTGCACCATCCCAGCTTAGAACTTGGCTATATGCAAATTAGTCTGTTCATGTCCCAGTGCATGATGGGAACAGGGCAAACCAAACTACCAAGCCAATTCTTGTACTGGGAAGGAAACAAGCTTCCGGGGACCGGTTTCTGCCATTTCAGGCGTCGTCGGCCCGGCTTGCTTGAATCCTGATGGTGCAATGAGCAAGGGACTCACATCTGAGTATACCCTTCCACGCTTATGGTGGACAAAATGATTCAGAAAAGGGGGTGGTGATGAACAGAGTGCCTGAATTAAGCAGACCACTCTTACCCAGTCCAAAGATCAGGGCTTGATCCATCACCTTTTTTAGCTCACTGCACCATCCCAGCTCAGAACTTGGCTATATGCAAATTAGTCTGTTCCTGTCCCAGTGCATGATGGGAACAGGGCAAACCAAACTACCAAGCCAATTCTTGTACTGGGAAGGAAACAAGCTTCCGGGGACCGGTTTCTGCCATTTCAGGCGTCGTCGGCCCGGCTTGCTTGAATCCTGATGGTGCAATGAGCAAGGGACTCACATCTGAGTATACCCTTCCACGCTTATGGTGGACAAAATGATTCAGAAAAGGGGGTGGTTATGAACAGAGTGCCTGAATTAAGCAGACCACTCTTACCCAGTCCAAAGATCAGGGCTTGATCCATCACCGTTTTTTAGCTCACTGCACCATCCCAGCTCAGAACTTGGCTATATGCAAATTAGTCTGTTCCTGTCCCAGTGCATGATGGGAACAGGGCAAACCAAACTACCAAGCCAATTCTTGTACTGGGAAGGAAACAAGCTTCCGGGGACCGGTTTCTGCCATTTCAGGCGTCGTCGGCCCGGCTTGCTTGAATCCTGATGGTGCAATGAGCAAGGGACTCACATCTGAGTATACCCTTCCACGCTTATGGTGGACAAAATGATTCAGAAAAGGGGGTGTGATGAACAGAGTGCCTGAATTAAGCAGACCACTCTTACCCAGTCCAAAGATCAGGGCTTGATCCATCACCGTTTTTTAGCTCACTGCACCATCCCAGCTCAGAACTTGGCTATATGCAAATTAGTCTGTTCCTGTCCCAGTGCATGATGGAAACAGGGCAAACCAAACTACCAAGCCAATTCTTGTACTGGGAAGGAAACAAGCTTCCGGGGACCGGTTTCTGCCATTTCAGGTGTCGTCGGCCCGGCTTGCTTGAATCCTGATGGTGCAATGAGCAAGGGACTCACATCTGAGTATACCCTTCCACGCTTATGGTGGACAAAATGATTCAGAAAAGGGGGTGGTGATGAACAGAGTGCCTGAATTAAGCAGACCACTCTTACCCAGTCCAAAGATCAGGGCTTGATCCATCACCGTTTTTTAGCTCACTGCACCATCCCAGCTCAGAACTTGGCTATATGCAAATTAGTCTGTTCCTGTCCCAGTGCATGATGGGAACAGGGCAAACCAAACTACCAAGCCAATTCTTGTACTGGGAAGGAAACAAGCTTCCGGGGACCGGTTTCTGCCATTTCAGGCGTCGTCGGCCCGGCTTGCTTGAATCCTGATGGTGCAATGAGCATGGGACTCACATCTGAGTATACCCTTCCACGCTTATGGTGGACAAAATGATTCAGAAAAGGGGGTGGTGATGAACAGAGTGCCTGAATTAAGCAGACCACTCTTACCCAGTCCAAAGATCAGGGCTTGATCCATCACCGTTTTTTAGCTCACTGCACCATCCCAGCTCAGAACTTGGCTATATGCAAATTAGTCTGTTCCTGTCCCAGTGCATGATGGGAACAGGGCAAACCAAACTACCAAGCCAATTCTTGTACTGGGAAGGAAACAAGCTTCCGGGGACCGGTTTCTGCCATTTCAGGCGTCGTCGGCCCGGCTTGCTTGAATCCTGATGGTGCAATGAGCAAGGGACACCCCCTTTTCTGAATCATTTTGTCCACCATAAGCGTGGAAGGGTATACTCAGACATGAGTCCCTTGCTCACTGCTCCATCAGGATTCAAGCAAGCCGGGCCGACGACGCCTGAAATGGCAGAAACCCGTCCCCGGAAGCTTGTCTCCTTTCTGGTGAAGAATTGGCTTGGTAGTTTGGTCTGCCCTGTTCCCATGATGCACTGGGCCAGGGACAGACTAATTTGCATATAGCCAGGTTCTGAGCTGGGATGGGGCAGTGAGCTAAATAACGGTGATGGATCAAGCCCTGATCTTTGGACTGGGTAAGAGTGGTCTGCTTAATTCAGACACTCTGTTCATCACCACCCCCTTTTCTGAATCATTTTGTCCACCATAAGCGTGGAAGGGTATACTCAGACATGAGTCCCTTGCTCACTGCTCCATCAGGATTCAAGCAAGCCGGGCCGACGACGCCTGAAATGGCAGAAACCGGTCCCCGGAAGCTTGTCTCCTTTCTGGTGAAGAATTGGCTTGGTAGTTTGGTCTGCCCTGTTCCCATGATGCACTGGGCCAGGGACAGACTAATTTGCATATAGCCAGGTTCTGAGCTGGGATGGGGCAGTGAGCTAAATAACGGTGATGGATCAAGCCCTGATCTTTGGACTGGGTAAGAGTGGTCTGCTTAATTCAGACACTCTGTTCATCACCACCCCCTTTTCTGAATCATTTTGTCCACCATAAGCGTGGAAGGGTATACTCAGACATGAGTCCCATGCTCACTGCTCCATCAGGATTCAAGCAAGCCGGGCCGACGCCGCCTGAAATGGCAGTTACCGGTCCCCGGAAGCTTGTCTCCTTTCTGGTGAAGAATTGGCTTGGTAGTTTGGTCTGCCCTGTTCCCATGATGCACTGGGCCAGGGACAGACTAATTTGCATATAGCCAGGTTCTGAGCTGGGATGGGGCAGTGAGCTAAATAACGGTGATGGATCAAGCCCTGATCTTTGGACTGGGTAAGAGTGGTCTGCTTAATTCAGACACTCTGTTCACCACCACCCCCTTTTCTGAATCATGCTTCTGTGCCAAGCATAGGCTGTGGCATTTACACAAAACCTAAAAATTGCAGTTCGGCCTCAAATCTGAAAACCCGCAAAGTAGTAAAAACTAGGAGCGACAGGCAGGTGGCGGTGGTGGGACGACTCAGAGGGTGGTGAGCGGGGCGATGGGGGGGGGGGGCACGTGCATCGAACACTGACACAAGGATGAAGCATGCAAATAACAACAAAAAAGAGTTCCCCAAAGAACAGTTACGCTGCCTAAGCGTAACAAAACTGTACTTGGTCAGTGATGCACTTGGAAACAACGGAAGTGGCGTTTGCTGCCTAAACCAATTAAAGCAGCAGCAAAGAAGACTGGCACTGCGCTGAACAAATACTAAGCAGCAAGCACGACCTACCTCGTTTACTGATTACTACAGGTCTTGCAGACAGCGCATGCGGGCTGCCTAGGCTCGACCTAGAAAGGACTGATCACAATATGGGTTTTCCAAACATAGTACAGTGACACAACATTTTAAATGCGAAACCCAGGACAGAAACAGAAGTTCACTGTTGTTAAAGAGGGCACACTCTGTTGTAATAATGATCTGGTAACCGAGGTATAGTTTTAGATGATTTATTCAGTCTTAGTTGTAGGTAAGTACATTCATAGCTTGGTATAGTGTTGCCCCTAGAACAGCCCCACCAGGAGCAGTCTGCCTGCTGCTCAGCCCATACTCCACTTGACACAGCTCACCTCACAGGCACCCAAACACTCCATTCATCATCACCACTTCGACATTCCATGCATCACATTCACACGGGCTGAACAACTTTGGCCAAAGCATCAGGGAAGATGGATAGATAAATACACTAGATATAACATATCCTTCCCCCTTTATAAAACACATAAAAACACACAAATGCAAGAAGGTATAAAACATAATGTGAGGGAGCATGCAAAGCGAAAACAGGGAAGACGCATAGCTAAATATACAAGAAATATCACACATCCTCTCCCTTTATAGAAAAACATAAAATATAGTAGAAGAAAGCTAGTAAAAAACATTTTCTTTAACATCACACGTTGCTGGACAGCAGATTGAGGATGAACCTGATCAGTCCTACATCAACATACAAGATAAAAACACAATACTGCACCTAATATCACCATCAACCACACCAACTGGCCAAGCAAACATGACAGGTGGCACAACGCAGAGCATCACCTCAACCAATCCATAGCAAACTCTTACACATACAAGAAGAAAAGAAAATCTACAAGTCGAATAATAAATCAAAGAACACTCATGCTAAAACCAAATTATAGGTGAGATACACCTGGCAAATCATCCCCAAGAAAGGGAAAATAGTGTAACTCATAGAAACAGGTGACAAACACCCCAAACCACCTTCCCTCATGTAAGGACACCAAGTGTAAAGTGTAGACATGGGTGACCTCCTACCCATCCAGTCATCCCACTTATAAGGGCATATAGCGTACAACCTAAATATGGGTGACTTCCACCCATGCAGCCATTCCTCATGTAAGGGCCTGTAGCGTATAAGGTAGAAATGAGAGACTCTGACCCATATATCAATCCCTCATGTAATGGCATGTAGACTAAAATGTCCACCCATACAGTAATATTGTGTAAGGGCAAGTAGTGTTAAATACAGAAATGGGTGACTACCACCCTTGCCGTAAACCATGTGTAAGGGTATGTAATGAAAAATGCAAAATCTAGAATTAACACCAAACAGAAAAATAAGTGGTGAAACTCACTGAAAGACAACGTGTACAATAGCAAGAAATAAATATGTCACCACAGCACAAAGTAGATCCCAGCACTAATGTAGGCAATGCCCAACTAAGCAAACTATTAAGGAAAACAATAATCTGCCTTAAAAACCTGAAATAATGGCACAACACACCATAACACAGCATACTATTGGCCAATGAATGCACATGACCAAAAGAAGACATCAGAAAAGTAAGCATGTCTTGCAAAATCGGAACTGTATCTGAATAGGTCTCAAAACGGTCTCCTGTGAGCGATTTCTCACATGAATTGGTAAGCAACTTCACTGGTCCACCAACTGCAGAACTTGCTAAGTTTTTAGTCTGGATAATTAGAACTGTCTGACCAGCATTCACAATAAGAGAAATACTCCAGAGGTAACATGAATTCAGCATGGCACCAGGAATGATGAGGAGATACTCCCCTCACCACATCCGGGTCTCTAACAAAGATGCGAGAATGGTTCGAAGATGCTTGTTTCGGCATTGTAGTTTCATACGTCACACACATGCAATGAGGCATGTAGTTTTTAGTCAATCAAAAAAAAATCTTGGTGTGAGTTTGCTGTTCCTCCATAAACTGTGATAATAATCAAACATAGATACTTGGCATACTGCTAACCATAAACAGCACACTATGAGCCAGTTCTACAACGCACATGTCGCACAATCTGGAAATATGAGAACTTGTCAGTTCACACAACGAACGTTCACTGTGAAGTGGGAGCACCGACAAATAACCTTGCTTAGTGCAGAACATAATGAGAATCTGAAATGCTGGTGTTCCGATGTTATGTGTTTCCCGTCTGCTTGTGCCCCCCTCCTTGCATGTGCACATGCATTTTATCATAAGCATGCACTCTATGCATTTTGTAAACAACTGGTAATACTAAGCTTCACTGTGTTCCTCAGCGCCAAACAAACATGGTGACACGTAAGAAAGAACAGCATTGGATGGCTCCAGGTGCATGCGTGCACTAAACGTTGTTGCACAGCACACGTCATACAGTAGCAACCGGGAGGCACCGTTGCTCATGAAGCAGCCCCTTCACACACCCACACGGCAACGGTGTGAAGTCGCGCGCACCCACTGTACCTGGTCTCATAATGAACAAGCATTGAAAATGCAATAGGTCTTGCCTTTGATTAAGTTAAAGCCATTTGCTTTGCTAATGGTATTGTATAGCAAACCAATTGGCTTTAACTTAATGAAAGGTGAGACCTAATGTTAGTGTCAGTCAGTGTCAGCCAGTCAGTGTTAGTCATGTCAGTCAGTATCAGTCAGTGTCAGTCAGTCAGTCAGTCAGTCAGTGTCAGTCAGTCAGTGTCAGTCAGTCAGTGTCAGTCAGTGTCAGTCAGTCAGTCAGTGTTAGTCAGTGTCAGTCAGTCATTGTCAGTCATTGTCAGTCAGTGTCAGTCCGTCAGTGTCAGTCCGTCAGTGTCAGTCATGTCAGTCAGTGTTAGTCGGTATGAGTCAGTCAGTGTCAGTCATTGTCAGTCAGTGTCAGTCATGGTCAGTCAGTCAGTGTCAGTCAGTAAGTTAGTGTCAGTCAGTCAGTGTCCATCAGTGTCAGTCAAGGTCAATCAGTCATTGTCAGTCAGTCAGTGTCAGTCAGTCATTGTCAGTCAGTGACAATGTCAGTCAGTGTCAGTCAGTCAGTGTCAGTCAGTCAGTCAGTGTCAGTCAGTCATTCAGTGTCAGTCAGTCAGTGTCAGGCATGTCAGTCAGTGTTAGTCAGTATCAGTCAGTCAGTCAGTGTCAAGTCAGTGTCAGTCAGCTAGTCAGTGTCAGTCAGTCAGTGTCAGTGTCAGTCTGTCAGTGTCAGTCAGTCAGTGTCAGTCAGTCAGTGTCAGTCAGTCAGTGTCAAATCACTGTCAGTCTGTCAGTGTCAGTCAGAGTCAGTGTCAGTCAGTCAGTGTTAGTCAGTGTCCGTCAGTCCGTGTCAGTCAGTCCGTGTCAGTCAGTCCGTGACAGTCAGTCCGTGTCAGTGCAGACCTGGTTCTCTGGCTCTAAAGCAGCTCTGCTGACCTGGTTCTCTGGCTCTAAAGCAGCTCTGCTGACCTGGTTCTCTGGCTCTAAAACAGCTCTGCTGACCTGGTTCTCTCCCTCTAAAGCAGCTCTGCTGACCTGGTTCTCTGGCTCTACAACGGCTCTGCTCACCTGGTTCTCTGGCTCTACAACGGCTCTGCTGACCTGGTTCTCTGGCTTTAAAGCAGCTCTACTGACCTGGTTCTCTGGCTCTAAAGCAGCTCTGCTGACCTGGTTTCTTTGGCTCTACAGCAGCTCTGCTGACCTTTTTCTCTGGCTCTAGAGCAGCTCTGCTGACCTAGTTCTTAGGCTCTACAGCAGCTCTGCTGACCTGGTTCTCTGGCTCTACAACAGCACTGCTGACCTGGTTCTCTGGCTCTAAAGCATGCTGACCTGGCTCTAAAGCAGTTCTGCTGACCAGGTTCCCTGGCTCTAAAGCAGCTCTGCTGACCTGGCTCTCTCCCTCTAAAGCAGCTCTGCTGACTTGGGTTCTCTGGCTCTACAGCAGCTCTGCTGACCTGGTTCTCTGGCTCTAGAGCAGCTCTGCTGACCTGGTTCTTAGGCTCTAAAACAGCTCTGCTGACCTGGTTATATGGCTCTAAAGTGTTATATGGCTCTAAAGCAGCTCTGCTGACCTGGTTATATGGCTCTAAAGGATTCTATGGCGCTAAAGCAGCTCTGCTGACCTGGTTCTCTGGCTTTAGAGCAGCTCTGATGACCTGGTTCTCTGGCTCTAAAGCAGCTCTGCTGACATGGTTTCTCTGGCTCTACAGCAGCTCTTCTGACCTGGTTCTGTGCCTCTAGAGCAGCTCTGTTGACCTGCTTCTTAGGCTCTAGAGCAGCTCTGTTGACCTGGTTCTCTGGCTCTAAAGCAGCTCTGCTGACCTGGTTTCCCTGACTTTACAGGAGCTCTACTGGCAGGGTTCTATGACTCTAAAGCATCTCTGCTGACCTGGGTTCTCTGGCTCAACAGCAGCTCTGCTGACCTGGTTCTCTGGCTCTAGTGCAGCTCTGCTGACCTGGTTCTCTGGCTCTAGCGCAGCTCTGCTGACCTGGTTCTCTGGCTCTAGAGCAGCTCTGCTGACCTGGTTCTCTGGCTCTAAAACAGCTCTGATGACCTGGTTCTATAGCTCTAAAGGGTTCTATGGCTCTAAAGCAGCTCTGTTGACCTGGTTCTCTGACTCTAGAGCAGCTCTGCTGACCAGGTTCTCTGGCTCTAAAGCAGCTCTGCTGACCTGGTTCTCTGGCTCTAAAGCAGCTTTGCTGACATGTTTTCTCTGGCTCTACAGCAGCGCTGTCTGCTGACCTGGTTCTCTGCCTTTAGAGCAGCTCTGCTGACCTGCTTCTTAGGCTCTAGAGCAGCTCTGCTGACCTGGTTCTCTGGCTCTACAACGGCTCTGTTGACCTGGTTCTCTTGCTCTAAAGCAGCTCTGCCGACATGGTTTCCCTGGCTTTACAGCAGCTCTGCTGACGGGGTTCTATGACTCTAAAGCAGCTCTGCTGACCTGGTTCTCTGGCTCTACAGCAGCTCTGCTGACCTGGTTCTCTGCATCTAGAGCAGCTCTGCTGACCTGGTTCTCTGGCTTTTAAGCAGCCCTTCTGACCTGCTTCTTAGGCTGGTTCTCTGGCTCTAAAGCAGCTCTGTTGGCCTGGTTCTCTGGCTCTAAAGCAGCTCTGCTGACCTGTTCTATGGCTCTAAAGCAGCTCTGCTGACTTGTTCTATGGCTCTAAAGCAGCTCTGCTGACCTGGTTCTCTGGCTCTAAAGGAGCTCTGCTGACCTGGTTCTCTGGCTCTAAAGCAGCTCTGCTGACCTGGTTCTCTGGCTCTAAAACAGCTCTGCTGACCTGGTTCTCTCCCTCTAAAGCAGCTCTGCTGACCTGGTTCTCTGGCTCTACAACGGCTCTGCTCACCAGGTTCTCTGGCTCTACAACGGCTCTGCTGACCTGGTACTCTGGCTCTACAACGGCTCTGCTGACCTGGTTCCCTGGCTTTAAAGCAGCTCTGCTGACCTGTTCTATGGCACTAAAGCAGCTCTGCTGGCTTGGTTCTATGGCTCTAAAGCAGCCCTGCTGACCTGGTTCTCTGCCCCTAGCGCAGCTCTGCTGACCTGGTTCTTAGGCTCTAGAGCAGCGATGCTGACCTGGTTCTCTGGCTCTAAAGTTGCTCTGTTCACCTAGTTCTCTGGCTCTAAAGGCTCTGACCATTTAAACATACCTCTGTAGTCCAACCCCGCCTCACACGAAATATACTCGTCAGCTCATCATAATGCGCACATGAATGCATGAATAGATTGCTTTAAAAAGCTAAACACCAGAGAGATAAGGTGCGTTGATGATGCAGCAGAATTCCATATTTTGCGAGGGTGCGGGGCTGAAGCAGCAGAGGCTGTCAGCGGCCATTACAAGTGTGTGAACAGACTTGTAAATTAGAAAACAATGTGCTTTGAGTCCTTTAAAGGAAAGAGTGTAAATCTGCCAGTAAACGATCCAATCCCAGTGGGCGTGCCTAAAAGGAGGCAGGGTGGCAACAAGGAATGATTGGCATGCCTTCAGTGCAATCATTGCACTGCTTTAGGCATAATTTGTGACGCCAAACAACGCGCACGAATGAAAGCTGAAGGCAGAGCTGGGACGAGGCTTCTGGAATCGTATCTCGTATGACGAGGGCTGTGCATGCACTGCTAACGTCAGGCCGATACCTAAAAATGTAAGGCATGCCCTTCAGATTTGAACGAACACACATTGCGTGTTAAGGTAACGGTTTTAGTAATGACAGCCCAAGGCCAGGCATTGATGTATGTAAAGCCAGCCAACAAGCTGAAATAAGATGCTGGGCACAAATCTTCCTTGTAAACACTGCCAACTTCCGACCAACTCTGGCAGAATTTTCCACACTAATGATGAAAAGTCCCAAAATACATCAGGTTGCTGAAAATGTTCAGTTGTCACTATAGTATGAAATCCAAACATGTAACAACATGAAGCCACCCTGGCTGGGGCCATCCAATGTAGGGGGCATTTTGATGTTTGTTACAGGCTCCTTAGGTTTCCTTACATAGTTTCTTTTGAGTAGTTCCTTGAATAGTTACTTTACACCGCTTTGCACAAGTAGTTTCTGTAGTTCTTGCCCCCAAATTGTCACCCAAAATTATGTAATAAAAGTCTGGTAACTGAGGTTTAGTTTTAGATGAGTTATTCAGTCTTAGTTGAAGGTAAGTACATCCATAGCTTGGTCCAGGGATGCCCCTAGAAGAAACTGTGTACTGTGGGGTTCCACACTAATGCCACTCCGCTCTGGAAATGATGTGCAGTGCCTATATAGGCGCCACTCCCGCAACAGTTGATGTAAGTTGATTTAGAGGCTTTCCATGCCTCCAAACGTTCAGACCCAACAGAAAATTGGCATTGACCGGTGGGATCTTATTAAGGGCTTGAACTGAATTCACAGAAAGGGGAGGATGAGAGTGTCCGTGAGGATTCTGTGGTTAAGCAGTGTCTCTACCAGAAAGAGCATTACCGAAGTAAGTATCTTGTTCTTCTGATAGAGACTTCTAACCGAAGAGTTCTCACCTTTTGAATAAATACTATAGCAGGACCTATTAGGAGGTGGGTATATGAATTTACTCAAACCAAGAAGCCCAGTAGGACTGAGCGGGTGAGATGCCCTGGCAGAGCTAGCTGTCCAGACAGTACTGCCTGCCCACGCAGTATTGATTGAACATATAGAGAGATGCCCATGTAGCTGCATGGCAGATGCTCAGGACAGGAACTCCATGTGCCTTCGCAGAGCTAGCAGGTTTGGCAGTGGTGGAATTGGCTCGTAGACCTTCTGGAGGCTGCTTTTGTCAATGCATAGTAGATCTTAATTCAGAGTACGATCCAACAGGACTTGGACCTTTTCTGCATTGTCTACCTTTTTCGCACCAGTGAACCCCACATAGAGCTGATCGTTCTCCCAATGTTCTTTGGTACGATTAATGTAAAAGCTCAGTGCTCTTTTGGAGTACAGGCGATGGATTCTCTCCTACTCCTTGGAGGGGTGAAGCCTAACCCACTTGGAATGTAGTCATAACGTTTGGTAAGATGGATGCTTGCATATGCAGAACCAGTTTGTCTAGGAAGGTGGAGGTGCATGGTGGGTTAACACAGACAGCCTGAAGCTCATTTACCCGCCAAGTAGATGATGACAAAAACACAATCTTGTGGGTGAGAAGTCGCACAGGCCAGCTGTGAAGCAGCTCAAAGGGAGTGCACATCAAATATGTGAGGATCAAGTTCTGTTGACCTTAGACTGGTGACTTATATATTGAGGGATTGACCAGCAACCATAAAAAGGCCGAAAGAGATGAAAGGTACCCCTCAACTGTGCCCAAAGCAAAGTTTAGCCGGGCAAGAGATACAACAAACAACAGAACATCAGATAACTTGACCTGAAGTGGGGTCATTTACCATGTGC
The DNA here is from genome assembly GCF_964261635.1 of Lissotriton helveticus. Lineage (NCBI taxonomy): Eukaryota > Metazoa > Chordata > Amphibia > Caudata > Salamandridae > Lissotriton > Lissotriton helveticus. The sequence goes on along the minus strand of NC_136059.1, from coordinate 689,412,047 downwards.
CAAAACCGCAAATGTGTCCCAACGTCAGGCGTATACAGTTTTTGTTGGGGGACACTAAGCTGACATTAACCAGCTTCGGAGGAAGGTCACAGCTATTCAGCTTTCACAGCTCAATCTTCATGTATGAAGGATGCAGAAGCCTGCTATTGATTTTAGACTACTGACACTTCATATCTCACTGCAGAGCCCATATATGCCACCTGGCGCCCTTGACCCGCTGGATGCAGAAATCCATCAGTTCCAGTAACCTTGGATTCAACGTCACTGAAATCCAGGACTTAAAGATTGGCCTGGCCTGGACTCCCTTTTTTGAGGGAAAGGCACAAAACCAAACAGTGCCCAGTATGACTCAGTTGAAGGGAAGTATCTGAGAAGGAATCAGGTTTAACTTCGGAATGTTGATAGTGAACTCCAAAGATTACAGGAGTTTAGTCATACAAAGGGAGTCAGGAAAGGTTTTATTGATTTGGCGCATATATGGGACATCTAGGTATTTACAAAGCTAAGGAGAGATTATTTACTTGCTCTTGTTGGACTGTTATTGACTAATAAAATGAAAGAGCAATAAAGGAATGTATAGAGTGGGAAGGTGAGAAAGAATAGAAATCTGTCCATGAAATACAGGAACATTTCTTCTGGTCCATAAGTGGAAACTGTATTTGATATTTTGGATCCTATTCAGGGTGAGAAAGTACCTCAGTATATTGCTGTATTGATGGAAATGTTCTCCTGTTTTCCAGAGGTAGCTGTGGTAAGGAGATCAACACTCGAACAGTCATAAGCTGTTTAGAACAGGTGTTTCAGAGAAAAGGTAGCCCCGGAGTTATAGTAAAGAGTAATGTGGCCTAATTGACCTCCAAGCAAATGGACGGTTATTTGGAAAGGAATGGGATAGTGCATAAATAATGTGTGCTTTTCCACCCTTACACTAACAGTATGACTGTGAGGATCAACTAAATATTAACCCGTTGCGTGCTGCCGTCGGCCGTCGCGAGCACTACCTTCGCAGTGCTGAGCACGTCCAACGGCCGATGCAGCCCTGTCCACGCAAGGAAACTCCGCGGTTAACGGGTTAAAAGAAAACATACAACAAGGCAAGAGAGTGGGAAGAAGCTGGAAAAAAGAGATAAAGACCAAAAGTCCCAGCTGCCTCAGAACCAGTCTCAATGAAATCCAGCACAGAGGTAAAAACATTGGGATCATAGCTCGAATGTCCTGGACTCTCTACTCCAGTGGATAGGCGGGACTACATAGTGTCCAGAATGGCTCTGATGAAAGGGATCAACTGCGGAGGAGTCAGGTGTGACTTCAGCATATTGCTCGTAAACCTCAACAATGTCAGAAGGCTTGCCGTAGACTGGAGGTGAGACGACTGCCTGGGACGAGCCTGCCTTTAACAGCCAGTCATCGAGGGAGGAGAAGACTGGAATCCCTGACCTCTGAAGGTTAGTAGCAACCACCCCATCACTTTCACGAACACCAAAGGGGCACTGATGAAACCAAAGAGGAGCACAGCAAACTTGAAATGCTCACGTCCCACAGAGAATCACAGACGGCACCGGTGGCCTTGCAGGACAGGGTTTGGAAATAACCGCCCTGCAGGTCGAACGCTACCATCTGGTCTCCATGGTTGAGGGCAGACGAGATGAGCCAGAGGGAGCATTTTGAATTTGTCCTGCCTCAGGAAGGCCTGGAAAGGATGAGGATCTAGGACAGGAAGGATTCCTCCATCCTTTTACCGCATCAGGAAGTAGCGGGAATAGCAACCACAACCTACTTCTGGCATTGGCATTTTCTCAATTGCTCCTTTAGCCAAAAGAACTTTAACTCCCTGCCGCAACAAGGACAGATGGTCCTCCATCAGCCGTTCTACGGACGGAGGCAAGGACAGCAGGGTTTTCCAAGAATGGGAGAACATAACCCCGTTAGATGATCTGTAATACCCACTTGTCCGAGGTGACAATCTGCCACCCGGGCAAAACGTTTTGGATTATGCCTTCACCAGGGTGGCTGTGAGCTGCCAAGGGCATATTGAATAGGTTGAGAGGCTGCACCAGTGAAAGGAGAGGAGGGTTGGGCTGCATTCTGCCCCTGTTGGCCCCAGAACCGATGGGTGCAGCGTCCACGGCTACAAAAATGCGGTCAGGTTTTTGGGCCAGCACAAACCGGTGACGGGGCTGAAATCCTCTTAGGTAGCCGCGAAATGGACAAACAGCTGGATCAGGCTGGCGAGGAAGAACAATTTGGCTCAACAAGCGGGCAATAGCTTGGCTATCTTTAAAGCGCTCCACAGCAGTGAGAGCCTTTTCCCCAAAGAGGCGGAAGCCACTGAGTAGTTTGTCCATAATATTGGCCTGGACATCGGTAAAAAAGCCAGTAGAGCGCATCCAGGTGTAACAGTAGAGAGCGACCATAGAACGAACGGCTGTGGAGACTGTGAAGGGAATGGAAGTGCAAAAGAGATCTGTGATATCCAGCGCACAGCGAATAGCAAATGTTTTTGCATCCAGGCAATCTTTCATGGCTTGTAACAAGATAGCTCAGGCCTCTTCCGGGACTATCGGCAGACTGGGCAACAGAGTCCCATAGGGCATAGGTGTTGCGACCCAGAAGGCAAGGGGCAAACTGGTGAAAGAATATACCCTATCCTCAAATATGCTCAGCCATTTCAATTCCCTATGAAGGGGAGGGGTAGAGAACACATTTTGATTCACTTAGGCTGCGGATGCTACACCACTAGACTCTCGGGTACAGGGTGCCACATCAGAAAATCTGGGTCCCCAGATGCAGGACGATGACGACAGGCAATTTGTCTACTGACCAGCGGTCCGTGCAGGTCTTGGTCCAAATTCAGAAAAGGGCATAAGTTAATGCCTCAATAAAGGGGAAGGGGGTTCAGGTCTGGTTTGGCCCAGCTGAGGAACTCCAGTGAGGACGTTAGTTTTGACTTGCTGGACTGGCAGTTGTAAGCCCAAGATGTCTGCTGCCCTCCACATGACGATAGCGAAGGATGTAGTCTCCTCCATGGCTGAGACACCTGGAGAGACAAGGCCAGTATCTGGTGAGGTATCCAGTCCACTGGCGTCCTGGAGTTCCTCATTCCTCATCCAATCTGATGCCAAGGGAATATTCTAAAGTGAGGAACCTGAAGTTGGAAGTCTCTGGCAGAAATACAAAGTATACGAGGCTTACAGGTTCTCCCAAAATGACACTGCCGGTAAAGTCCCAATCAAATGTTCAGTACTAGAATCGCTTGTACTTAAATGTCTCCATCCTGGATTTGGGAGAAGTTTGGTAAGGGATTTGAAGGATTTCAAAAAGAAGAGCAGGGAGGGAGAATTGTTTAAGCAGGAGAGTAGAAAGGCACATGCAAAGCTGTATTTAAAACCAAGGAATGTGTAAATAATATGGTTGTGGTTAGTGCACCAACTGGACACAAACCAGGATTAAAGTTTAGTAAACCGCTGAGGGTTGTGAAATGATTTAATGGGGTGGTGTAATTAGAGGGTGAAATCTCAATTGTCTCTTTGCTGTCAAGAAAAATATTTCAAACAATAGTATATCTGCTATCTCCAATGGATTAAAAGGATTGGACTCTGTGATGAGAGAACATGTATACCCATACAACTAGAGAGATGTCCTAAGAAAGGCACACAAAAGTCCTAGAAATCTGAAAGACAGTTTTCAATTAACTTCATCAAGCATGTGAATTTTTGAGGAACTACTTATTCATGCATTAGATTATATTTTGCAGTTTTTTTTTAACCCTTTCTTGCTTTCTATTTAAAAGTTTCAACTAGCTTTTATTTCCCTGGTTCGTGTATCGCTTTCACTGAAAGGAAGGCGTGTGGCAGTTTATCTTTTCAGTGGCAGATGTTGGAAGTGTTAAACGCACAAAAAGTATTGGGAGGAATGCCTGCATTAAGTTTAACCACTGGGAATCACTCTGGGTAGCATCTCAACCCACTGTCTTGGGTTGCTTGTGTTCCAGCTTGGAAAGGGCAGGGCTTGGCAGTTAGGGCTGGACTGTTCCTATTAGAGCAGGGTCAAGATTGATTTGCATATAGCTGGGTCTAATCTGAGGTGGCATGTCTGGCAAAAGATCCATGGATTGGAATGCTACCTGAGTTATTGCAAGCATCCTCCCATCACTTTCGTGTTTTTAACAGTTGAGAATGTGTCACTTAAAAACGGACTGGTGGGTGAGCCTCTTGTAGAAATACATTTACAATTTCTCTTACCTCCTTCTGGGGAAATGAATTTGGTTTGCGACGCACCCGATGCTTTCAAAGAAGCTCAATGTATTGAGCACTCAGAATACTGGCAAACATGGAGATTAAACATTCTTAAGAACTTAAAGCAAATACATAAACTCTTGAATTGCTCAAACATTAATAGGTACTGATAACACAAAATACAAGTACATGTCCAAAAAACTGTTTGTGTATCCAACAGCAGAAAATATTATGAAATAAGTAAAATAAAAATGCTAAAATCATGTCATCAACACTAACAGGCCTTTTCGGTGAATGAGCACTTAAAACACAAATCATACAACATTTGTAAAGAATATATATATATATATATATATATATATATATATATATATATATATATATATATCTATCAATCACGCTCAAGGTTTCCACCGTTCCAAAATAGAAACCACGTACTCAAAGGGTAATTCTCCAACCAGATTTTATTCGGTTCGTAACAGACGCGTTTCGGCGCTCCGCCTTCCTCAATGTTACAAACATTTGTTGGTTGGCGCCATGTTTTATTTCCACACCCACGTGATTAGATCGTGAAAACAAACAAGGGACCATAATCAAAAACACCACATTGGGGGGAGGAGCTACGCTCGCAACCAAGATGGCCGCATAAGCTCCCGGCTCCGCCGACCTCTGCCAGAGGCTCATGAATCCTGACTCCCATCCTGATTTCCTGCCGGACTCCCGTGCAGGTGAACTGCGCCTGACTCGAAAGGTGCAATCCCGGACTTTCTAACTGCTCGGACGACAAAGATATGTCGTGTGCCATTTTCGGCCTACCCCAGACTTGAAGCCGGGGCCTCGAGTTCTAACCCGGCTGGGTTGGAGTTGAACAACATCGACCGCGGATTGTGGGCGGTTCTGGTCTCCCGAAGTGACGTTTTTCATCTCCCGTTGTGGATGGTGATTCGGTGACAGCTCTACCCAGCAACTATGGTGGCCTATTGTACCGACTAATTGTTCGGGGTTCCGCTGCCCGGAGGCCCCGTTGAGCCCCCGGGGTTTTCTGGGCTCGATTCCTCGTGGGCGGCGACGGTACTGCTATCGTGCTTTGGACGTGTTGACGGTGGTTTCTACATTGCTTCAGCCCTGTGCCCCGGAGAAGTCGACCTCCGAGGCTTGGACACCCGCCCGGTCACTCATTGAGGGGCGATGGAGCGGGCTGAAACTACACCGTCGCTACGCACTGTAATCGCCGCCATTTTGGAGCTACACACACGATTCATCGCCACCTTCCAAGAGATGATCATAACTGTTGATCATACAGGCTTGGGACCGGATTCCGGCCCTTTGTTCCTGGAGAGCCGAGATATTTCTTCCGCGGAGAACGCCTTGATTGTTACCGAGGACCCTGTGCAGAATACCGACACGGAAATCTACTGTGACCCTAAGATGGCGGCGATCGAGCCCAAAAGACCTGGACGTTTATTTCGCCCTATGTCGACCCCGCCTGAGATGGATGTGACTATCTTCGTAAGCCATTGTGACTTCTCCAACTTCTGTCGGATTACATCTTTGTTTCTTCCTGTGAGTGCTCGAAATCGCTTTGCTGATTTATCGCCGGTGGGCAGTGGACTTGCTTTGACTTTTGGACTCTGTGGCCGTCTATCCTGTTTTCCCTCCCATCGAATTGATCTTGACTCTCTACTATTTTCTACTATTCTTGTCGTGCTGGCGGTTCGGATGGACAGAGCCTACGTGGAGGAACGCAGCGACCTATTTGTACTGGACGGGGTTATCGTGATGGATCGTGAGGGTTTGGGCTGAACTTGATTGGACTATGATGCACTGTTTCTCTTGTCTTTGCTGGGTGGTATCTGTGGGAGCGAGGGCCAGATGTGAATCTGCTTGTCTGATTATTGTCAGTCTGATATGCTCGGGACAGGATTTGCTGCCTCTGTGGTGCCGGGGGTCGGGCGGGATGGTCCTTTTTCTGTTTGCGGCTCCCCTACGGACTGTCTCTTGCTTTACTAAAAATTTGCTTAACATTATGTGGGGGGTGTCTGCTTTTGGCGGGGGGATGGGAGTCCGGGAGCTCGTATCGTTTTGCAACATTCTCCTCCTCCAACTTTTTTCCCTTCCTTGGGGTGTAGTTTAGGGGGCGACAGGCACGCTGCTAGTGGGGTTAGGTCGTAGCCATCTGCAGGGGTGTAGGGTGGGGGGTTGTGTTTTTTTAAAAAAATTTCCTTTGTTATTTTCTATGACCATTCTATTTCCCTTTTCTCTTCTTCACAAGAGATGTGGCGTATTCTCCTGCTTTTTGCCTAAACTTATCTGGGTGTCATATGTCTGCCTCGTATATCCTGTACTCTTGGTGGGCGGGTGCTGTGGGGGGGTGCCTGCGGTCATTGCTATCTAATTGTTTTGTGTTTGCTTTACGCTGGTATTGATTTCTTTGCTGATTCTGACTGTACGGTATTTCTTCACTTATTTGCCCGTCCACAGCTGTGTTGTATTTCGTTTAATGACACCTGATATGTATATTTCTCCTCTTGTGTTATAAAAATAAAAAGATTTTTTAAAAAAACAACAACAAAAAAACACCACATTGGATAACTCTGCGTATTTTAAGGTTTACATTGTTTCCACATCATCTGTTGTTAAACGCGTTCACTATTTTGTTCACAACATACATTAGTTATATATATTAAAGAACAGGGCCGTATATCGACTATATATATATATATATATATATATATATTTATATATATATCCACGCTCGCTCTTCCTGCTAAATCCGGGAGCACTCAAAGACGGGTGCGTAATGCGGCTTCAGGACCCGCAAAATATCACGCTCAAGGTTTCCACCGTTCCAAAATAGAAACCACGCACTCAAAGGGTAATTAAATGGTGGGAGAATAAGTCCCTGACTCGATATTTGCAAGCTGGCCGTGTCCCGAGGGGGCTGCGAATAACTCTGGCACCAAGCTATGACAACCCCGACCCAGACCTGCTCGAGCGCTGGGCAACAGTAAATTTGGAACACTCTGCCAGGCTAATGGGATTCCTAGTAGAAGCAGCAGAAAAGGACCGTCTGAACCTACAGACTGAGATTGAAACGATTGAGGAGGAACTCAAAACATTAAATAGTGACGACATTACCAAAAAAATGAGAGAGGATATGCTGAAGCGCCTAGAAAAAGAAGAGGACATTATAAAGAAACGCAAGGCGTTCAAGTTCGAACGAGATAGACTGGACTATCTTAATGGCCGTGTCTTTACGTTTGCCCGCAGGTATGACAACATCAAAGCAAGGGGTGGCAAAGTAATCCAAAGTGCACAAGGGACAGCGTCCACGTCAGCCTCATCAATAGATTTGAGCTCAGCAGCTGAGAGTGACACAGAAGGTCACCCCACAAGAACAGAGCAGTTGGGGTTTACCAAATTATCTCTCGCCCAGGAAGTAAATTGCTTGTGCGAGGATCGGAGGGATACCCTGAGACCCCGAAAGAAACCACATGCCAATGCCACTCAAGGCGCCAAAGAGCCAACCGTAAGCGGCTCGAACGGCGCAAATGCCGCAGGATCAAACAGGGGCGGCTTGAGAAGGAACAAACGCGGCAATTGGAAGAAAACTTAGTGAGCAACTCCGGGTCCAAATCCGTTATAAATCTAACCAACATGGTGTTATCTGAGAAGGAGGTAGCTATTCTTGGATTAGGGCTGTCATACTGTCCTCCCAGGAATTTTGACTATGCGACTACCCGCTTGGATGCTTTTAGGTTTATAAGGAAGCTCAAGCTGAGCAAATACCACCGGCTACAACCGTATAAAAAGACAAAGAACGCGCAACAACAAAGTCCATCTCCTCTCACGGCAGGAGACACATCCTCCTTTAACGAAATATGGTCACTGCAACAAGAGGGAGCAGAGGTCAGTCTTATGGAAACCCCATTGACGGGGGCAGGAACAGAGATTGGCACTACTCCATTTAAGGTAAAGTCTACTTTTCTTCCGATCATGCCCCATGACAATTTGGATGTCTATCATGACTTTATCATAGAGGACCTTAAAAAACTGTATACCACCACAAACAAAAAGCATGTTGCAATCTATAGACAAAACCAAAACCAAGAAAATCTAGTAAGGAAACTGAACAAGAATAAGAACATTGTGGTCAAACAAGCCGATAAAGGCGGCAACATTGTGCTGTGGGAGCGAGACCTCTATGTAAAGGAAGCTGAAAGCCAGCTGGGGGACCAATCGTGCTACAAAAAAAGTAATTTTGGGGCAATAAAAGCGGCCTGGAATGATCAAAACTCGAAACTAATAGCATGGAAGAGTGGTGGTTTGATCTCCAAAGATGAATTCAAGTTTTTGAAAAAAGACTACCCAATTATTCCTACCTTTTATATGCTGCCAAAAGTGCACAAAGACACTTCTGTCCCACCCGGGAGGCCTATTATATCTGCGATTGGTAGTTCCACTGAAAACATCTCTAGATATATTGACTATTTCCTGCAGGAGTGGGTGACACAACTCAAATCGTATGTCAGAGACACAACTGATTTTTTAACTAAATTGGAGAATGTGGTTTGGAGTGAAGAGTACTGCTTGATGACTCTGGATGTGAAGTCCCTTTATACTTCCATCAGGTATAATGATGGGATTAAAGCAGTTGAACATTATTTAAACAAAAGACCCATGAACTATGTACACCACAACAGGATGATCATCAGCATGTTGAGACTTTGTTTAGAACAGAATTTCTTTTTGTTCTATGGCCAAATATACCAACAGATAAGGGGGGTGGCCATGGGGGCCTGCTTTTCCCCCAGTTTCGCGTGTCTACACATGGGACTGTGGGAGGAGCAGGTCCTCATGGGTGACCATGAAGCCATCATGAGAGATAACATAGTCCTATATTGCAGGTACATAGATGACTTATTCTTTGTATGGAGGGGAGATGTGAAAGAAGCAACTGACTTTGTGTGCAAATTAAACAGTAACAACTTTAATTTGGAGTTCACATCCGTAATACACAAGGAAAGAATAAACTTCCTAGATGTAGAAGTGTACATCGAGAATAATGCATTGGAGACAAGGGCCTATAGAAAAGAGACCTCAGGTAACACTCTCTTACACGCTACCAGCCAGCACCCTGGACACCTCATACGCAGCATTCCCTATGGGGAAATGTTGCGCATGAGACGGCTCTGCAGTACTGAGAAGGAGTGTGATAAAGCACAGAAAGACAGCAGGAGCCGCTCTTTAGAGAGAGGATACAGAGCGGATGTAGTGGACAGTGCTATAGAGCGTACGAAAAATATCCCAAGGGCACAGGCCCTGAAAGGTAAGGGGCTGGTAACTGAAACCAATTCGGAAACCATACAATCAAGGGCAATTGTCACCTATAGTGTCCAACATGCTGAAATTCGCAAGATTTTCAGCAGAAATTGGAATTTGGTTAAGAGAGATCCAATCATCGGCAGCCTTGTACCTATCAAGCCACAACTGACGTTTCGAAGGTCTCCGTCTATGGCAAAAGCTTTAGTGAGCAGTACCCTGGACAAGCCCCTCTCGGGAACCTGGATGGACCTCAGCAGAGGTTTCAAAAGGTGTCCTTTTTGTAAAGCTTGCAGGCAGGGATTAAGTAAAACCCATTATTCTATCCCATTCCAAGATAAGCCTATAGCTATCAAGCATAGACTCACGTGCAAAACTGAATACGTAGTATATGTGCTGCAATGTCCGTGTGGGCTATGCTATGTGGGCAGCACACGACTGCCCGCCCACAAACGGATCTTGCAGCATCTTCGAGCCATTTCAGGTAAAGATCCAGCTTACCCTGTTGCGCGACATTTTGAGCAGATCCATAACAGTAATCCAGATGGATTGGTCTACTTTTTAGTGGACACGATCCCGCCCCTCAAAAGAGGGGGGAATAGGGATGCTCAATTGAGGCTACTAGAGACGAGATACATTCTGGAGTTTAATAGCAAGGCCCCGGGAGGCCTTAACGCCACCGAGGATATGTATACTTGTCTATGATAATACTGGCTCGTATTCTTTGCACATCATTCTACATGAAGGGATTAGGTATCCAATTTTCTTTTTTGGCTGTACTACTTGGGATTGGATAATATTATGATTAACAACTTGAGTGCTCGAATCCCCGATTATAACCAGACTATTATTATGTAGTTTTTAAACAGTTTTCACATTTATTCAATTTGGGTGATCTTTCCCCAGTACGATTATGTAGGGTATTTATATATGTTACAGCTAAGAAGCTAAACATTTAACTTAGACATTTTAGGCAGTTGGTAGACCATTGGAGTGGGATTGGGGATTGCGAGGTGGGGGATGAATTGATTTTTGAATCTTCCACTCCTCCCCATTTCCTCACTATGTCCTATACCAGTTCAGCAAGACCAATGCTAATATTTGAGGTTATATGAAATGCGTTTTTATATGTGAATATGACTTCCTTTTAATTGGTTTTTCTTAATAATATGTAAATATGAGTGTAAATAGATGGTCTATTTTTCTACATATTTATTTATTTTGTATATAGCATATATTTTTCTAAACATTTGGAAGATATATTTCTGTATAATGTTGGGCACTTGCCCTTTAACCTTGCTGCTTAGTATTTCCTTCTTGGCAGTATATCTACTATGTCTATGATTGCACTTTAGAAAAAACTTACACAGCTGTAAATGGTTTGTAATTAACCGTTTTAACATATATACCCTCTTCTATGTCTGTGACACATCATGTGATCAAGCCTCTGTGAGAGGTGAAATGCGTCATGGCATTTTGCTGGCTGAATTATATGCACGGAATAAAGCACTGAAAATACTGCACGTATCTGTGGTTTCGTTCCGACGTTATTTGCTCATGAGGTAATGGAGCGTGATGGATGGCGTCTGTTGAGTGTATATATATATATATTCACTGAAAAAACCATAGGTTATAGACCATATATAGTTAGGAATTAGCATTTAGAAAACCTTATTTTACTCACACAAAACCATTGAAATTCCATATATAGTTAGTTGCACTAACTATATATCGCGCACCCGCAATCCACTGCTGATGATGTCACATATTACATCATTCATGACATGGTCAGTGACATCACTGATGACATCACTGATGATATCTCAAATGACATCACTGATGACATCATCTAGTGTCTGTGTGTTTTTGTAAAGTTTAAATACGTTTTACATATTGAAGAATGACTGGATGTATGGAAGACTGAGTGTGTGTGTGGCTGGCTGGGAGGTGTGTGACTCTGTGCATATCAATGTGTACTTGTATCAGTGATTGTATAAGAGAGTAAGTATGTGTTAGTATATGTGTGAAAAGTATGGTGTTCTGTGTTTAACTATAGATGAGGAAATCGAAGTGTGATTGATTCTTCACAGGACTGACTAGGTGTATGAGTGCATATGATAGTGTTCTAATAATAACTGACTGTATGTATGAGTAATTGTATGGGTGAATGAGTGAATGTGTGTGTAGACGTACGAATCAGTGAGTGCGTATGTAGTAACTGGTATTGGTGTGTCATGATGTCATCAGTGATGTCATTTGAGATGTCATCAGTGATGTCATTTCAGATGTCATTAGTGATGTCATCAGTGATGTCACTGAAGTATGGTGTTCTGTGTTTAACTGTATAGATGAAGAAATGGAAGTGTGATTGATTCTTTACAGGACTGACTTGGTGTGTGAGTAACTCCATGGATGAGTGGCAGTGTGTGACTGTCTGTATAGGTGTATGAGTGCATATGATAGTGTTGTAATAATAAGTGACTGTATGTATGAGTTATTGTATGGGTGAATGAGTGAATGTGTGTGTAGACGTAGGAATCAGTGAGTGCGTATGTAGTAACTGGTATTGGTGTGTCATGATGTCATCAGTGATGTCATTTGAGATGTCATCAGTGATGTCATCAGTGATGTCATTTGAGATGTCATCAGTGATGTCATCAGTGATGTCACTGACCATGTCATGAATGATGTAATATGTGACATCATCAGCAGTGGATTGCGGGTGCGCGATATATAGTTAGTGCAACTAACTATATATGGAATTTCAATGGTTTTGTGTGAGTAAAATAAGGTTTTCTAAATGCTAATTCCTAACTATATATGGTCTATAACCTATGGTTTTTTCAGTGAATTTTCAAGGTTTTGTAAATGCTAATTCCTAACTATATATGGTCTATAACCTATGGTTTTTTCAGTGAATTTCATTGGTTTTTTAACAGCTAATATCTGTAGCTGTAAAATGTATTCTTCTTTAAATCCAAAAATATATTTTATATGTTTATGAATAATTTTTTTTTTAAATATTTTTTTTTCTTCGTTCCCGCTTCGCGAATCGGGAAGCTTCCCGTTAGCTGACCTTGATGCCGCGAAATAGACCGCGAGCCGGTAAACGTTTCTTTACCGCAAGTGCCGCGTTAGAAAACAACATCGTGACGCCTCCCGTCCGCATGACGTTTCACGTTGTCGCGTGATACGTCATATGACGTGCTACGTTAGCGAACTGGTACGCGAAGCGAGTCGCAAAGCGCAGGTTTCTGGAAGCAAACCGGGAGGCCCTGCAAAGCGCTTAACGTAAACACAGCAAGTCATGTGACTTGGTAATAACACTTTTCATTGGTTCATTTCACTTTTGGTTTCCTAATGATGTAAGACTAGGTCATATAATCTAAAATGAACACTTTTGATTGGTTGAGAACTCTTGTTTTTCCCAAATGATGAAAATCCCTCCTTCTTTCCTCACTCTGACTTTCATCATTGTGAGAGAAAGACCCTTTGTGATCACTGAGCAATGGCTTCTTTAGTAGCTTCAGCTGGTGATTCCCCACCACCTCCACCACATCCAAGGAAGAGTGGACCACCTGCTCAAGTTATAATTCAACAAGAAGAGGAAGAAGAGGAACAGGACGACGAGCACGAAGAGAGGCAGTTTTTGCCTGAGCAGCCCAGGATGTCTCACCGGAAAGAAAACTTCATTTGGCAATTTTTTTAAATTCCCAAAGGTCAGAAAAAAGTAAATGCAAGATACGTAACTTGCCTTATATGTCAAGATAGACTGTCCAGAGGAACCGAGAAAAAATACAGTTTCGGAAACTACACAATGCTTCGCCATATGACTAGGTGGCATCCTAACAACTACAGTGCTGCACAGTTTCGGAACGACCTAGATAATCTCCCTATTATGGCCAGAAGATCTGTTGTACCGGAAGTAACGGGACCAGAGGGCAGGGAGATGGTGCCAAATATACAAATGAAATTTGGTGAAGTAAAACACATCTGCGTATTTTGCGATGGATTCATTTCCTACGGAGAAAGAAGCATCACTCTGATCAACAGAGCTATTGACTATCATATGCAAGTTTGTACGAAACGCCCAAAATAATAAATACTTCTTTTTTTGTTTTGTTGCTCCTGTTGAGCCCTTTACAATGAATTGTTTTCATTGCCCCCTCCAAGAAAAACCCCAAAAAATATAAAACTGTTCAGAAAAATTCAAAAAAAGTAAAAAAAATGTTCCGAAAAATAATAAAAAAAATATAAAACAACAAAAACAATAAAAAAAAAAGTTCTTTTCAGAACTACCTCCCCGTTATTAAAAAATTGGTACAATATTTGGAACTGTGCCAACCTCTATTTCTCTTAGTTCGCTTCCCAGTTCGCTCGCCGGTACGCGAACCGGAAGCGAACCAAAAACAGTAAGTATAAGGGAAGGAAACAGACACTTATGTTAAAAGAAAGACAGCTATAGGGGAGTAAACTAGAGATACTATTACCCGTAATCCACTGCTGATGATGTCACATATTAGCTGATGATGTCACATATTACATCATTCATGACATGCTCAGTGACATCATCAGCAGAGGATTGCGGGTTTTTTGGCAACGTGCCTTATCCACGGTTTAATAACGCTGCCTTTTGCTTTATATAAGTTTTCAAATTGTATGAAATATATACCAATAGGTCGTTATGAACCTTTAGGTAGTGCTTTTCTTCATGAGGTCTGGTCGCTTCCATACACATACAGATGTTTCAAAGATGATCAAGAAGTTTATCTGAATGGAGAGGAATGCACTGAGACGCCAGATCATTCACTAATGTGTAGGCACATACAGTTACACGGTTCATGCAACAAACACCGACCAAATATGGCTTGCGTGTTGCAAGGCACGCCAGTTCCTGCTATCATCCCCACGTTCAAGTTGTTGGAAAATGGTAGTTATTTGATGCTCAATAATGAAGATTGTTCTGAGTTAATTAAAAGTATTCCTTTTATCGTAACAGTAAGTGAACGGGTTATTTGCTGCAGAAATGTTCTATTTTCTCCCACACATGAACATAGGGAGTTTTCAATCTGGCCACAAATACCAACCTTGGGAGAGATTTCAACGGCATGGCAAGAATAAGAGCTCTTTTGTCTCAGAGAGAGGTGGCCTTGAGTTCGGCCCGTGAAACTTTCGTGCTTCACATAGCGAACACCCGTACAGAGGTGCAGACCCTTTTCAATTCAGATTTGCCTTTCAATTTCAGCAAGATGGTTCGGACTATCTTTAACGCATCCTCCACAAAGACCCTGGCGCACTTTTTTAAAGTTGTTACCAGTGGTCTCGTGACTTCATTTGAGAAAATCTTTGGAGTCATCCCTGCTTTCTTTCATTCTATTTTCTCCACTCTGCTTCGTGGATTGGCATTTTTACTTGCATTACCAGCACGCTCTTGTGCTTTTTTACATTTTTAAATATGGATGTCCCTCCTATGCAACCTCCCACCCTGCTGCTGCTGACACTGTTCCGCAATCGCATGCTAGAATATTATGGCACAATGCCGTTGGCGATATTAAGCACGGCATATGGATTATCTTTTCGATTCTCCTACTTCACCTGTGTCCAGCCTGTATTTCACTGCCTGACCTGTGATTTCGATTGGGCCATTGATTTGTGTCTCTGCGGACCGGTTTCTCCTGACGTCGACTTTAATCAGCTGATGACTCCTATCATTACTCACGAGTTGGTTTGTCCTGGCGAAAGGATTATGGCTGTGGCATTGATGCATGGACTAATTGGTCCCTGGAATTTATTGGCGGCAGCACAGTCTTTCTTGGAACAGAGCTTTCTTGAAAACCCACCGAGCTGTCCTCTGATGGTGATAGAGGATCCGGTGCTGGGAGAGCACGTATGTTCTTTTCCGCTTTTAAATTGGATGGCTGAACTGTTTTCGGATGAAGACGGTGACTTCCTATTGGAGGCTGTTGCAGCTTATTTTGCATACACAGTTATGTCATAGACCTTTTTCATGTTTGATATGCTGAGTACTAGCATTTCATTGACAATTCATTGACTTATTTGTCAAGTTTTTATTATTTACCTTGCCTATTGGCTTAAGACTCGATAAAGTACTTGGCTGTTTTATTTTTCTTTAGCATTAAATTTTCCTAGTTTTTAATGCTTTACCTTGCGGACCGTCCACATATAAACTTGCAATCTGCTCTCATGAGATGGCACTTCTATTATCTTATTCAGTTCGTTTCCGGATCATGGGGAGGTGTCATCTAGGTCCTGGATATCTTTACACCGTGTTAAGTTAGCATGGGCTCATTACCGGTTTAAACGCCATTTTTCCTTTTTTGCAACTTCTGCACACGACACTTAGTTGTTGCTTTAGCTTTCCACCTAGTAGTTCATCGTGGTTTACATGAGAATAATATGTTATTGCTCTACTATCTGCTTTGCTTGTTAAACTATATCTGTACAGCGAGTGCTAAAGTTTCAAGAACAACACGATACAGAATTGTTATGAGGTCTGATCTCCACGACTTCATACTCATAACATAAGTGCAACTTCTGCCAATTCTGGGCATGAGGCGGGTTTTATATTGCTTTGCCGAACACACATACACAACAGTTGATGCGGTTCACATGAAGAGAGAGCTGGTGTATGCTGATGTGATTCCTTCAAATCTAAGACACTAAAGTATGGGCACGCCCTAAACCAACACAAAGAGACCTTCTTAGCAAATAATATAATATGTGTATTAGGGAGGGTGAGATATAAGCAGCCGCGGGCCGTGGAGGGAGTTACGGTGAGGCAGGGAGGCGGGGAGGGGGAGAAGCAGGGTGGAGCCCTCTCTACCCTGCCCCTCCCCCTCCCCGCCTCCCTGCCCCACCGTAACTCCCTCCACGGCCCGCGGCTGCTTATAAGTGTTGCTAACTCTTATTCATTTACAGCATGTTAACATACTGTCACCATTCGCTTTTTATGTACTAGTAACTATGCTGGTAATTTTGCTACTGATAATATGTGTACTTGTATTCTCCACCCTGCTTCTCCCCCTCCCCGCCTCCCTGCCTCACCGTAACTCCCTCCACGGCCCGCGGCTGCTTATAAGTGTTGCTAACTCTTATTCATTTACAGCATGTTAACATACTATCACCATTCGCTTTTTATGTACTAGTAACTATGCTGGTAATTTTGCTACTGATAATATGTGTACTTGTATTATCTAAGATACTACGCCTGAGAAGACGGCATTAGTAAATAAACATTTCAAATACACATGTGTTCTTCTTAACTCCATGTTCTGGTTTCTAAGAAATATATAACGACCGACTGTTCATGAGTTCCACGTATCCTGAGGTACTATAAGTTCATATTCTGGATTGTCTAAACATTGAGAGTTTGTTATATCCAATGTGACACTGTACCTAGCTTGCTAAGGAGTTTTTGATTACTAACGTGAGTTTTGGGACACCCTAATTCGCCGAGGTTCCAATCCTCTGTCCACAGTTCTGTGTGAGAACAGAAACCCTGCGACAGGGGCACCCCCGACCCTTGCTGGAGCTTCATCACACTTGCGATACAACTCCAGCAATGCGCCACCTTTACGGCACAGTTACATCACGCATCTGTGCTGTTTTTGCCCCATGATGCGCCGCATTGTAAATGCAGCACACCATAGGTGACGGAACAGCGGCACAGAATGACTAACACATCCCTGGTGATGCGCCAGTCATCATAAATGTATCCCTATGCTTCTTATCTTGTTAGAGATGAACCGCCATATGTATCATCAAAGTTTTTTGCATTTCCTAAATAGCGAACTTTAAGGAATAAATAGCGATTCTTTACCATTCCTAGTTTGCGATTAGCTATTTGCTAATTACAAATTACCCATTCATTTCCTTCATTTCCATAGGGCGGTTGGACTCACTTTTAGCTCGAACGGCTGAATGGATTTCCACGAAACTTGGCAAAATTGTAGGGACTGGTAGCCCGATGTGCCTTTGCTATGTCTCAAGATATATGCTCCAGTGGTTTTTACGAAAATTAACTTTGAAAAATATATATTGGGCTACATTGGCCTATATATATGTTGGAGCCCAAATGTAGCCCAATGTAGCCCAATGAAGCCCAATGTAGCCCAAAGATGGCCGCCAGACACACAAAAAAACAAATGTAGCCCAAATATCAGCCAGATGTAGCCCAACTATAGCCCAGTGACAGAATGACCAATCAGCTTCGCAAACCTCCGTTACGCGAAGCGGAGCGCTGTTACAGATATATATCTTTTTTTGAACGTTAATTTCTCAAAATCCACTGGAGCACATATATTGAGACCTAGCAAAGGCACATCGGGCTACCAGTCCCTAATATTTTGCCAAGTTTCGTGCAAATCCATTCAGCCGTTCGATTATTATTATTATTATTTTTTTTGCCCCGCGGGGCCCTTTTAAAACCTCCACATCAAACCTAGGGGGTCAGTGAGGATCTACTATGCCCCCTTATGGTTATTTCCCCCTTTGTTTTGGCCTCCTCTTGTCTCTCGATCCTACCGAGAGACAAGATGGCGGCCGCTACGGACTTTTTGGAATGTTGACAGACGCCAGAGAACCAATCAGCTTCGCTTCACAAAGCTCCGTTGCGCGAAAAGTACGCGTCCTGGGACGCTGCCCGGTCCGCTGTTACAGATATATATCTTTTTTTAAACGTTAATTTCTCAAAATCCACTGTAGCACATATATTGAGACCTACAAAAGGCACATCGGGCTACCAGTCCCTACAATTTTGCCAAGTTTCGTGCAAATCCATTCAGCCGTTCGGGCTAAAAGTGAGGCCAACCGCCCTATGGAAAACTCAATGTTAAAAACACGTTTTGGGACCCCCCTTTTTTCTCGGCCCCCCCTTGACGAACCCCCCCCAAATTTTCAAGGGCTGCTCAGAAACAAAATGTGCCATTTTCCTGAAAATTTCAGCCAATTCCGTCCACAAACGCCAAAGTTATTAGACATAGAATTTTCAAAAATCCCATAGAGAAAAAATCCTAACTATATATACCTACTGGCGACCGCCAGTAGGTAATACATATTACCTACTGGCGGTCGCCAGTAGGTATATATAGTTAGGATTTTTTCCCTATGGGATTTTTGAAAATTCTATGTCTAATAACTTTGGCGTTTGTGGACGGAATTGGCTGAAATTTTCTGGAAAATGGAACATTTTGTTTCTGAGCAGCCCCTGAAAATTTGGGGGGTGTTCGTCCAGGGGGGGCCGAGAAAAAAGGGGGGTCCCAAAACGTGTTTTTAACATTGAGTTTTCCATAGGGCGGTTGGCCTCACTTTTAGCCCGAACGGCTGAATGGATTTCCATGAAACTTGGCAAAATTGTAGGGACTGGTAGCCCGATGTGCCTTTTCTAGGTCTCAATATATGTGCTCCAGTGGATTTTGAGAAATTAACGTTTAAAAAAAGATATATATCTGTAAGCGCGATCCGGGCAGCGCTCCGGTCCGCGGACCTTAAGCGTAACGGAACTTCGCGTAGCGAAGCTGATTGGCTCTCCGGTGTCTGTCAACATTCTAAACAGTCCGGAGCGGCCGCCATCTTGTCTCTCGGGAGGATTGAGAGACAAGAGGAGGCCAAAACAAAGGTGGAAATAACCATAAGGGGGCATAGTAGATCCTCCCTGATCCCCTAGGTTTAATGTGGAGGCTTTAAAAGGGCACCGCGGGGCAAAAAAAAAAATATATTTTTTTTGTTTTTTTTCGTGGTTAGCGCCCGGTCCGCGAACCGGGAAGCGTTCTAGGCAGCGTACTATAATGAAAAATGAATGATAGATTTTTCAAATACTGTATGTTAATTGATTGTTGGTTTTGTTGATTATTTTTTAATTTTTTTATTTTTTAAGCAATTATTTATTATTGTGATTGTGTTTCAACATTTAATAACATTTCTAACATTTCACTAGTTTATGAATTACATATAAAAATGATTAAAGACTCAAATAATTTTTTAATATTACATATAATTTTATTTTTCGGATTGTTTTTCAAAATTTAATAGAATGTCTAACATTTGACTGTCAGATATGTCCTCTTGTTGAGTGAACATAACTTCCCACATTTGACCGTCATCATAATGAAGTAAATGATCCACATATTCTACACATTGAACTAATTCATGGTCCCGTGATTCATCCATGAAATCTGAGTCATCATTGTCCTCAATATCTTTTTCTGTGTTGTTCTCCAGAACAATTTCGAAGGAAATATTCTGCTCTCCTTCCATTTTCTTGCTGTAATTTGCATAAAAAATAAATATATCAGTAGAGATAGGGCACTGTTGGGTTTAAGTTCAGACAGGTACTTGTGAGTTTATAACAGAGAAGTAATCTATGGGCACTGTATGGTTTCAGGCGTGAAGTAGTACTATTAAAAAGTGCCTGTGAAGAAGCCTAAGTAAATTCATAATTATACCACAGAAACCTAAATCAATCCATAATTATAATAAAGAAGCCTTTCTCAATGTCTAACTCTTACAGAGGGATAGTATATAACTATCTGAAAATGTTTTCAATTTTATAAAATAATATCTCACCTTCTAAAAAGAAGTTTAAGTTGTGAGTGAAAATGATCTTGCAATGTAATTCAGGAAGTAGTAGTCAAAATGGCTGTGTTTCTCTCTCTTTCTTTATATATATTCAGGTACATAACCAATCAAATGTCAGGTAAAAAAAGTAGAAAATGAAAGTAACATTTTCATTGGTTGTCAATTCCAACACTTCAGATGTGTTTTGAGAAGTAATTTACCTCAGGGTATTTAGAGAGTTCTACAGGTTAAATGGTTAAATGGAATTCCAATCAAATTTGTGAAAATGGTAGGGATTGGTATGTAGTATGAGCTAATCTATATTTGGTGAAATTGTCTCCAGTGGCTTTTCTGTGAACTACTTTCCCACCTTTTTTGATGGTGCGCTTCCCAGGGAGCGACCCGGTACGCGAACCGTTGAGCGCCCCGGTTCGCGTACCTTAAGCGTTACGGGAGTCCACCATTTTGTATTTCGGTCGAATTAAGATACAAGATGGAGGGTAAATAATGTTCAGAATGGGTAGAAGGGGGCACGGTAGAGTTATCTTGACCCCCTAGGTTTTGTGAGGGTGGCTGAGGAGGCTTATATGTGCGAAAAAAATAACATTTTTTTAAAAAATTTCGCGAGGTTAGCTCCCGGTTCGCGTACCGGGTAGCGCCCCAGGGAGCGTACTTTGTTGAAAATTAGTGAAAAATGTTAGAGTAAAATAATAATTGTGAGTGATTAGATGTAGGGTAGCTCTGAGAAGAGCTTTTGGGTTTATGGTACATTTAGGTACTTATAAGTAGGTACCAATGCACATTCTTAAATTCAGAGTGAAAACTCTGTTGCCCTCATCTGAGAAGTGAACTCCATCTCCTCTGTAGATATCTTGCATGTAGTAACGCAAGTTATTGTTGTACAGGGAGCCCATTCCATGGTCTCTCATGTAAGCTGAAACAGATTTGTTTACATGCTTCCTCGACTTCTCAATTTGTGGACAAAATTGGTTTGACCACCTCCATTTCTGTCTTTGGCATATATTTGAATATACCAAGGCAGTCTGAGGAAAAAGTGTCATTAATTGCTCAAAGGTGTCCTTTAAAAGCATTTCCAGACCTACACCAGTCAAAGTGCCCAAGTCATTACCTCCACAGTGCACAATTAACAGGTCAGGTTTGGGCAAATGCATAAAGGTTTTCACCAATGGTATCAATTGGTGACATTTTAATCCTCTGTGGCCAAACCACTTAATTTCCACATCTTGTAAATTGAGGTTAGGTAATTTCCTGTTTTCAACGTACCTTTGAGCCCAGTGAATATAACTATGTCCAACAATCCAGACAGAAAACATGGTGAGAGAAGGTTCTCCTGCAGTCAGATGAAGTGTGGCAATGAAATGGCAGTTGAAAAAATGAGAGTTTAAAATTAAAAAAACTGTGGAGTTTCTGTGTTCATGAAGCAGTAACAGTGATTGGTGGATTTTGATTGCTGAAAACAGAAAGTTAGGGTGCACGGATGTGTTCTTTGAAAGATGTATTTTGAATGGTCAATAAAAAATCATTAAATGAAAGAATGCACTGGATATGCAGGTGCACTGAGAGTTCAGAGTTCAATTGCAACAAAGTTGTGTGAACTTGCAAACACCAGAAGTCTTCCAAGAGGTGGTTGCCATGCAGAAAAGACAGAAAGGGCAGAGGGGGGAAGGGTTTTCATTTGAAAAAAAGTGAGGGAAGAGTTTTGATTGGGTGACATGAGAAATATGTGTGAAGAATTACAGCATTTCTGTGCTTTTGATAGCTGCAGACTGTGGAGTGCATACCTTTTGCTCTGCTGAAGACAAATTGGTGTGTTTCTGAGACTGTTTTCAAACTCAAAGTATTTGCTAAGGTGAGAAAATATTTCTTTAATTTAGATAGAGAATAGTGTGCTTTAAGGAGAAAATTATGAATTATGTGGCGCAAATTGCTTGTAAATATGCTCCCACATGTGCATGGAAAATTTTGATTTTGAATGTTTGTGTTACATAGCCATGTTAAAAGTGATACAAACATGCAGGAAAGGCAATGAAATAATGCTTTTATGTGTCTTAAGGACATTTTAAGTAATTTTGCCATGTGCAGTGTTTTGAAATTATGATTTGAAAATCGTTTTTGGGGAAAAGGAATTGATTTAAATTTATGACAAGGACATAATGGTGTATGCTTCTTTATAAGGCAATTGACTGTCCCTGATGTTATTTTTCTCATTTTAGTGTAAGACCTTTCTCTGTGGCGCAAATTGCTTGTAAATATGCTCCCACATGTGCATGGAAAATTTAGATTTTGAATGTTTGTGTTACATAGCCATGTTAAAAGTGACCCAACCATGCAGGAAAGGCAATCAAAAAACGCTTTTATGTGTCTTAAGGACATTTTAAGTAATTTTCCCATGTGTAGTGTTTTGAAATTATGATTTGAAAATCGTTTTTGAGGTAAAGGAATGTTGTTAAAATTTATGTGCGCCATATGCCCCCAAATTTCTTTTTCAGGGGTGCAGCAGGGTGTTATTGAGACACCCCTGCAGCTTTGGAAAAATTCCTAATTTGTGATGAGCACATTGTTAATCGCAAATTGCACCTTCATTTATATGAGCCTCCTAGCCCATGGAAATGAATGGGTAATTTGCAATTAGCAATTTTCTCATCGCAAATTTGGAATGGTAAAGAATCGCTATTTATTCCTTAAAATTCGCTTTTTTGGAAATGCAATATAGTTATATGATACATATGGCGGTTGATGTCTAACAAGATAAGAAGCTTAGGCATACATTTATGATGACTGGCGCAATGAAGTAGAAATCACTTACTTCATTGGTAGAGCTTTACATGTATTATTTCCTCTGTATTCTTCATCAAGCGTAACTTTAATCTGCAATCCTGAGTAGGCCTCACTTTAAACAAACCTCTGGATAGGCCACATCTTATTGTTATCCTGAATTAATCATTTAAAATGCTAGGGACAGATTTATGATAGGTGTATGCCTCTTTTGCGCCACTTAGAAAACATTGTCCATGGGGAAATGACTTAAAATGTCCTTAAGACACATGAATGTGTTTTTTTAAAACGTTTGCAATTTTTTTGGGTCACTTTTAACATGGCTATGTGACTCAAACAGTCAAAATCTAAATTCGCCATGCACAGGTGGGAGCATATTTACAAGGAATGTGCTCCATGGGGAAAGGTCTTATAATGTAATATGGGAAAAATGACATCAGAGACACTGAAATGCCTTATAGAGAAGCATACACCATTATGTCCTTGTCATAAATTTGCAAACCATTACTTTTCCCCAAAAACGATTTTCAAATCATAATTTGAAAACACTGCACATGTGGAAAGGACTTAAAATGTCCTTAATTCAAAATGTGCGATTCCTTAAATGCAATGTATGAAACAAAAAATATGTAAAAAATGATATTAAGGATTTGGAAACTACCACCAACTTCTAGTTTGTGGTAATTTGCGAATTCTTTTCAAAAAGCATTTTTTTCCAAAAAACAAAAGGTCCCATATGACGCCCATACATGCCCTTAGGGCATGTAGGTGTGCCATAAGCCCCCAAATTTATTTTTCAGGGGTGCAGCAGGGTGTTCTTGAGATACCCCTGCACGCTTGAAAAAATTCCTATTTTGTGATGAGCTAATTGCTAATCGCAAATTGCAACCTTCATTCCTATGAGCCTCCTAGCCCATGGAAATGAATGGGTAATTTGCAATTAGCAATTTGCTCATTGCAAATTAGGAATAGTAAAGAATTGCTATTTATTCCTTAAAATTTGCTATTTAGGAAATGCAAAATAGTTTGATGGTACATATGGTGGTTCATCTGTAACAAGATAAGAAGCTTAGGGATACATTTATGATGACTGGCGCAATAAAGTGGACATTACTTACTTCATTGGTAGGCCTTTACATGTATTATCTCCTCTGTATTCTTCATCAAGCGTCACTTTAATCTGCAATCCTGAGTAGGCCTCAACTTAAACAAACTTTTGGATAGGCCACACCTTATTGTCATCCTGGATTAATCATTTAAAATGGTAGGGACAGATTTATGATAGGTGTATGCCTCTTTTGTGCCACTGTGCGTCACTTTTATGATGCAACGGCGGTGCTAATTTGCAATTAGCAATTTGCTCATTGCAAATTATGAATGGTAAAGAATTGCTATTTATTCCTTAAAATTTGCTATTTAGGAAATGCAAAATAGTTTGATGGTAGATATGGTGGTTGATCTGTAACAAGATAAGAAGCTTAGGGATACATTTATGATGACTGGCGCAATAAAGTGCACATTACTTACTTCATTGGTAGGCCTTTACATGTATTATCTCCTCTGTATTCTTCATCAAGCGTAACTTTAATCTGCAATCCTGAGTAGGCCTCACCTTAAACAAACCTCTGGATAGGCCACACTTTATCGTCATCCTGGATTAATCATTTAAAATGCTAGGGACAGATTTATGATAGGTGTATGCCTCTTTTGTGCCACTGTGCGTCACTTTTATGATGCAGCGGTGGTGCAAAAGATTTGCTATGAGGCGACAACATTACAAATTGATGCATTTAGGCAGATATGTCATGGTGTAAAAAAAACGTACCACATGAAACCGATGCAGCAGTGATGCAAAAGATGCACCATGTCGTAAGACAGGCCTCACTTGGGGCCATATGTATCAAGCTAATTAGCATTCGCAAAGATCAAAATTCTACGAATTTTGGCCTTTGCGAATGTTAATTAGACAAATGGTATGTATCAAACAAGTTTGATGCAAAATAAGGAGTAGCAAAATTTGCTATTCCTTATTTTGCGATTGCACTGAAGGATTTGCAAATTTTGTGATTCCTTAAATGCAATGTATCAAACAAAAAATATGTAAAAAATGACATTAAGGATTTGGAAACTATTGTGGTAAATTGGTGGTAATTTGTGAATTCTTTTCAAAAAGCTTTTTTTAAAAAAAACAAAAGGTCCCATATGACGCCAACACATGCCCTTAGGGCATGTATGTGTGCCATATGCCCCCAAATTTCTTTTTCAGGGGTGCAGCAGGGTGTTCTTGAGACACCCCTGCACCCTTGGAAAAATTCCTAATTTGTGATGAGCAAATTGCTAATCGCAAATTAAACCTTCATTCCTATGAGCCTCCTAGCCCATGGAAATGAATGGGTAACTTGCAATTAGCAATTTGCTCATCGCAAATTAGGAATGGTAAAGAATCGCAATTTATTCCTTAAAATTCGCTATTTAGGAAATGCAAAATATTTTGATGATACATATGGCAGTTCATCTCTAACAAGATAAGAAGCTTAGGGATAGATTTATGATGACTGGTGCATCACCAGGGATGTGCCAGTCATCTTGCGCCGCTGTTCCGCCACCCATGGTGTGCTGCATTTACAATGCGGCGCAGCATGGGGCAAAAACGGCACAGATGCTTGACGCATCTGTGCCGTTAAGGTGGCGCATTGCTGGAGTTGTATCGCAAGTGCGATGCAGCTCCAGCAAGGCTCAGGGGTGCATCATCTCCACAATGTTGCGTCAAGACCTATGCCTGCTTCAAGCAGGCGCAGGGTTTTGACACAGGTTTCTCCTATCTGATTGTAAATGCGGCACACCATGGGTGGCAGAGCAGTGGTGCACGTTAACTGGTGCATGCCTGGGGATGTGCCATTTAACATAAATCTGCCCCTTTACATTTAAGTATGTGCAGGGGACACAGAGTCGGTGAGGCTTATCCAAGGTTAAGAAGAGATGAGTCCTGTTCAGTGAAAAATTAGACATAGGCTTCACCTGCTCAGCATCGCTGGACATGGCTAAATAATAGCTGCAAAATGTTACTCTCGTTAAACAATTTTACTATTATAATCTGTGAGATTTGTCTCTTACTCTGCAACATCTCAGTGTTGTTATCTTTCTTTAAAGATAAAGACAACCTCAACATGAGCGACAATCTGCAATCAGTTGATTTTGACCTCATCATTGAACTTGTAATTGAAACATCAGTGGATGTTGATCCATTGGATGATTTAAATCCTGAGGATGAAGAAGAGCGTGATGAGGATGCAGATTTGTCCGAATTATATGATATAGGATGGGAAGCTGACCTGCTTGAGCCTTTGGAAATATAAACATTTATTTTTAAAATTTATAATTAATAAAAAGTAAAAAGGTAAACCGTTAATTTAAAAATAAAGACACCTTCAAAAGCAGGTTATGTGTAGTGTCTTCAATAAAATATTAAAATATGCTCATAAAATTAGATCAGATTCACATATAAAATAGCATAGGTAACATAAATATAAATGTCATTTCTTTTCTGGTATTTCTGTATTGTAAATTTGCCAACGACTAAAAAATCTTCTAATTAAAATGTCAAGTAGTGTGTTAAGTTTTTTATCACTGTTACTGATTTACTGTTTGGTAATAATGGTTAATAACATTATTTATTATATTTTTCCACAGATTCAACTGCAGATCATTTCAAGATTTCACCATGCCTACAATAGAAAGACAGAGAAAGGCTGCAAAACGTCAAAGACAGCAGGTGAAAAATAATACGCAGCAGTCCTCTAACAAAAAGATTTGTCAAGTCACGAAGAAAGCACCGGGTAAGAGCACAAAACACTTTATAAGAAATATGTGTAATAAAAAAAATATTACTACAGAAAATGTTTCAGTCCATAAAACGAGAAGGAAATCAAATGGAAAAGAAAGGCCAATGAAAAATGTTACTGCTAGAGCAAGAGATAACTCTGTGCATGATAGTAGAAGGAAACAACAGTTTAGGGAGATTCGTAAACGAATGTTCCGGAACAGGATAATTGGCAATTTGTTAAAAAATATTAAGAAAGGTCAACATAAACTAGTTTTTTATAAGACAAAAAAAAAAGTTGAGAAAGTTATTGATCAGGCATTTGAAATTAAACGTAAGTTATTTATTTTGATAATCAATAGAATTAGGAAGCTAAACAAGGCAATTTTTGATTTCAAAAGAAATAGTAGATGGAAGAGAATAGTTAATCGTAGTAATTTTTGTGAAGTTTTTTCTGGAGAATGGATGCATAGTTCAAGCTGTGAGGCATTTTTTAATGAGGAGAGTTATTTCCAGGATAATGATTTGGTGCATGCAGTTGACACCAGTGGTCGTGCTTATGAAGTGAAAGATGGTTGTCCAGTTGAAAAAGAAAAACTTGTGACAACAGAGGCAGAAGAGGTGTTAGGTAATGAGGTTTTAGGAAGACGTGCTAAGGGTCCTGTGTACACCTGGAAGTGTAGTAGTATTTGCAGTGTGCGACAGGATTCCATCAATTTGCTTTGTGATTTTGTACGGTCATTTAATAAGAAAAGTTTGAAGCAGAAAATGATGTTGTTGCAAGAATTAGATCCTTGCAGAGTAAGAGAAGTGACAGGTTTGCATGGACATTCACTGGCTTGTCTTTCCAGGAGAGTATGCCAGAGTGTTTTTCATCATTTCAGGATGCTAGCAGTGCATCATAACAAAGTGAGGAAATTAGTTAGAATGTTGTATTATGCTAAGAGTCCAGCAATTATGCTTAAACAATTATGCGCTGCTCTTTTGCATGGTTCTGAAATAGATGTGAAGAATATATGTGAAGAAATTGAGTTTTGTTACTTTGGAAGTAAAGAGGAGAATGTTGAAATTGAGCAAGAAGAAGAGGGTCTTGTGGAAGATAGTGTACAGGTTTCCAGTACAGATAATTTCCAGAGGGAAATTGCGACGTTTGAGGTGAAATCAAGTGAGAGGCCGAATTTCACTTGTGTGTGTTGTCGACGCACTTATTATAAGAATCAGACTAAGTTAGTGGATTTATATGCAAAAAGTGAAAGGGAAAATAATAGTGAATGGAAGGATTTTGCAACATACTTGATGGTAGAAAATTGTTTTGATTTGGGATTGGATCAACGTGTGTGTACTTATTGTTCTTGCAAATTAAATCAAAACCAGATGCCTGCTAGAGCAGTTCATAATAATCTGGAATTGGTTGAGATTCCTTCTGAATTGAAGGATTTAAATACTTATGAATCTATTTTGATTCAAAGTATCCATCCCTTTCAGGCTATTGTAAGAATGGAGCCAAAGACAGGGAAATTGCCTCCATCAGATTTACAGAGAGGATTAAAGGGAAGAGTTGTTTATTTGCCTCTAGATTTGAAGAAAAACATTAACACAATTGGAGTAGAAAAAGTGGAAGAGGAACCTCTGGTTATCTTAGTTAATGGGGTTCCGACAAAGAATAAGAAAATATGGCAAGATTTAGTAGATGTTAGGAAAGTTAAAAAGGCAACATTGTATTTGAAAAAAAATAATAAATACTATAAGAATGTATATGTTGCAGAAGAGGAAGTAAGTGAGGAAGAGGATAGCGATTTGTGTGCTGGTCAAATTGAGAAAGTAGAACCCTCTACTAGTGAAGAAATATATGAACATTATAGTGTTCATCCTTTGCATTCCAAGGAAGTCATGGGGAATGCTATTGAGTTGTTTCAAATGAAACAAGCCAAAGGGAGTCCCATTAGTGTTTGGGAGGAAAGTTTGGAAGCTCAGTGTTTCCCACAGCTTTTTCCAACAGGTCAGGGAGGAAGATATGATGAGCGACCTCATCAAATTCCTGCTTCTGAATACCGGACTTTGCGATTGTATGCAGGAGATGCTAGGTTTCGACAATGCATTCCTTATTTGTTTCATCTCCTGTTTGAAAGCGATCTGTCTGGACTGTCATATGCAGTGAACCACATCTTGAAAAGTGGTATACACATGCAAAACATCTCGGCAAGTGACTTTATGGATAAAGTCAATGTCCAAGATAGTATTTTGGATTCTCACCTGATTAATCTCATGGCGTGTCAGCGTGGTACTAATGAGTACTGGTACCGTCGTCATGGTGATTTAAAATGTATGCTGAGGAACTTAGGTACTCCCACATGGTTCCTCACTCTGAGCTGTGCCGAGTATGGCTGGGAAGACTTACTTGAATTTCTACGAGAGGCAAATGCTAACGTAGATAACATCGAATTCAAGACACCCGGAGAACTGTGCTCTTTGGATCCTGTCAATGTATGTAGGTACTTCAATCATAGATTTGAAGCTATGATGTCTTTCATCATGAATAAGAAGAATCCACCTCTTGGAGAGGTGTTGGATTTCTTCTGGAGAAAAGAGTACCAAGCAAGAGGTGCTCCTCATATACATATGTTGCTGTGGATCAAGGATGCACCTAAATTTGGAACGGATCCAGAAGACTCAGTGATGAGTTTCATCCAACAGTATTCTACGTGTGCTGTTCCAAACGCAAAGGAGAAGAAAAACCTAAGAGAAAAAGTTCTGCGTTTCCAAAGCCATCGATGTGGAAAGTACTGCCGTCGTAAATTCCGAAACAAAGACAAGTTCTACACTAAATGTCGTTTCGGCTTTCCACGACCGGTGATTTCTAAAGGAAGAGTAAACAGTTTGATGTCTTCGCTGCGACACAATGTCATGAAGAAATCACCTAAAAACACTTACAATTTGAAGAGGAACGAAGAGTCCAAGTACATCAACGACTACAACCCGGTGATTTTGTCCATGTGGAATGCTAACATGGATATACAGTTTGTGGCTGATAACTGTATGGCTGTGGCTCGGTATGTGACGTCTTACATCACCAAAAAAGAGAAGACAGAATTGAAGGATATGTGGGAGGACATTTCCCATGAAAAGAGCCTCAGCAAGAAGTTGTACAGTTTCAGTCTGAAGATGTTGTCGCATCGAGAAATCGGAGCGTACGAATGTTCTGACCGGTTGTCTTCAGCAAGTCTCTATGCCAAGTCCAGGAGTATCGTTTGGGCGAGTCTTGGTCTTGCAGCAACGCGTAATCGAGTTCTCAAACCTGTGCGGGAAATTGAGTATTTGGCGGAAAAGGAGCCAAACAGTACCAACATTTTGAAGACAAACATGTTGGATACATATTATCCAAATCGAAGCAGTCACCTCGAGAATGTTTGTCTGTATGAGGTTCTGCAAAATTACATATTCAAGAGGAACATCAAAGAAGATACTGAGAAAGGAGTGTATGCTGTAATAGGAAGTGAGGGATGTCTGGTCAAGCAAAGAAAATGCCACTTGGTAAACCATCGAAAATTGAGTGGTGAATCTCCTGAAAAAAAGGAGTTTTTCTATTTAGCACTTTTGCAACTTTTCAAGCCTTGGCGTGCAGAAGAGGAACTGCTTGGAGATTTCCTCTGTTACGAAGACTCTTTCAATGCCGCCAAGGAGACCATAGAATGTCCTGCTTTTCCCAAATATGTAGAAATGTTGAATGCGGAAATTGAGCAGGAAGCAACGATTGCAGCCGAGATTGCCAGAGACAGTTCTCAGGACAGTCAGAGTTCTGCTTCATTGAGTCAGGATCCACTAGGAGGACCTGTTATTGAAAATGAAGCTGCCACTGCTATGAATGAAGTGGAAAGAGCCATGGCACATGCTCAGGAGGATGCGGTTAACTTAGAAGAGTTGGAAAGACAACTCAACGTTGAGCAGAGGAAAATATATGACGAAGTTACCATGCAAATTGATCATGGATTAAGTCATGACAAGAAAGAGTGCTCATGTACGTCGTTGAAGCCTGTCCGACTGTACGTGAGTGGAGAAGCGGGAACTGGAAAAAGTTTCCTCATTAAAGCAATTTCATGCTATTTGCAGGAAAGGACAGAGTCATCGCTGTCTTGTGTTGTCACCGCTCCAACTGGACTGGCAGCACATAATATTAAAGGGATTACTTTACATCGTTTACTGATGCTGCCAGTGGAGCATGACAACAAATTACAATATCACAAGCTATCTGGAGATGCTTGTTTTGAAGTTTCAAGAATCTTGAGGAAAATGAAACTTCTTATCATTGACGAAGTAAGCATGGTTTCCAATGTCATGCTTGCCTTTGTGCATTTGAGGATGCAAGAAGTTCTCAAAACAGAGTATGATGTGTTATTTGGTGGCAAACACATCATTGTTTTCGGAGATCTTCTGCAGCTGACACCAGTGAAAGGGCAACCTGTGTTCAAAATGCTCACGCATGAAGATACCAGGAAGTGCCTAGGCAGCATTGGCAACGTCAATATATGGTTAAACTTCAATTATGCTGAACTGCATGAAAATATGCGTCAGGCGAAGGATGAAGTTTACAAGACTATTCTACAAGATGTTAGAATTGGAAAAGTGACCGAGCATGGGAAAGAAGCTTTACATGCACGATTACTGTCAAATTTATATCCAGAACAAGATGTTGTGCCTGAGAATATTTTTCAGAAAATTACTGAGAAGAAATCTGGAATATGTTTGATGCCAACTCTTGCAGAATGTGCCAAATTTAACAACAAAATGTTGCATTTAGAAAAGCAGTAGATTGTGAAACTGGAAGCTATTGATAGAGTAGAGCATATGGGATCAACAATTATTTTGTCTGAGAATCTGAAAACAAAATTGGATTCATTAGAGAAGAGTATATCTAAAACTGCAGGTTTTGAAAAGACTCTGAATGTGTGCTTGAACTGCCGTATAATTTTAAGAAGGAATTTACATGTTGAAAGAGGTCTGGTAAATGGATCAATGGGTAATGTTGTTGATTTTGTGAAATACAGAAATAGAGATGGAATTGAATTTTTAAAAATTAAATTTGATGGCATTGAGGAAGTACAGCTAATTGCTCGTTGTTCTGCTAGATTTTTGCTTGTAAAAGACTTATATGTTCGCCGTAAGCAGTTTCCTGTTTGCTTGGCATATGCGGTGACAATTCATAAATCGCAAGGTTTAAGTGTAGACAGTGCATTGGTGAATATTGGCAGTTCTGTGTTCAAGGATGGTATGGCATATGTGGCATTGTCACGAGTTAGAACTTTATCGGGATTGTACTTGATTGAGTGTGATGTCACAAACATTTGTGCGGATCTAGATTGTGTTAAGGAATACAATAGGTTAAGAAGAGAGTATGCGCCACATTTGCCTCAGTAT
This sequence comes from Lissotriton helveticus, assembly GCF_964261635.1. Lineage (NCBI taxonomy): Eukaryota > Metazoa > Chordata > Amphibia > Caudata > Salamandridae > Lissotriton > Lissotriton helveticus. Next base: position 689,379,887 of record NC_136059.1, on the reverse strand, counting down.
CCTTTGTTTGAGAAACGTGTGGTAGGCCGGAAACGAAGAAATGAGAACAATATTGGGGAGGTTGTAGCAAAAAGACAAAAAGTCAATGAACCTAAAATTACAAGCAGAAACAAAAAGGATTCTGTTGAAGATGTTGTTGGTTTTCAGTTTGAAAACAGTTCTGGTGTCAACTGCTATGCTAATGTAGTTGTTAATGTTTTGTTTTCTCTAAAATATGTAAAAGAAGATATTGTGGTCAATTCTGATCAAAGATTTTGCAGTTTGTTAAATTCTGTGTTAGAGAAATGTACCACTGATAGAAGAAACATAGAAAGTGTGTCTGAAATTCGAAATCTGTTAGACAGATGTTCAGGCCAAACACAATTCTCTCAAAATATTCAGCAAGATTGTCAGGAGTTTTTAATGTATATGCTTGATGTATTACATGCTGAAGGTGTAGATGTAGATCAGCTGTTTGGGCTTTCTTATCAATGGCAGCATGACTGCGAGAACTGTATGGTATCAAGTACTACTAGTGTAGACTCAGAAAGATTTATATATTTAACTTTGCCAGACAGTAAATCAGTCTCCTTTAATAAGCTAGTAAAAGCAGCTGATCACAACATGGAGTGTAGCCAATGTAAATCTGAAATGATGTCCACATTATTTATACGAACATATGGCCAGTATGTCATTTTAATGTTCCAACGATGTAGGCCTGATGGAACAAAATTGACAACTTTAATTAAAAATTTTGTAGCTTCGCAGTTGTCAATATCAGGAAGGACTTTTGTAACTGCAGCAATTATATATCATGACGGCCCTTCAATAACATCAGGACATTACACAGCTTATTTAAAGTCTAGAAATGGCTGGTCATTCTGCAATGATTCTGTTTTAATTTTCAAAAAAAAATTGCCGTATGACCTTAAAAACTCTTACCTGGTGTTTTTAAAACCAAAATTTTAGGGAAATAATCTCGGGATGTGCTCTGTGGAATTTCAAGAAGTTCTAATGGCTCCTACACAATTTGGCCTTGAGGATAAGTGTAGTTCAGAGACATAACTTCTAACCATAGGACTGGACATTATGGAGAAATACGTGCACTTTGAATGAGTTCAGAAAAACTGTTTCTTTTTATAAACTAATTGAAGCAGCCAATCAAAACATGGAGTAGAGGGAATGTAAGTCTGCAATGCTGTCTACTGTTTTACATTGCTTTGTGATTAAAAGTGATGTAGAGAATTAAATAATTGTAGTAGTCATAGAGGTAGTGTAAGTCTGCTTGTATCAGTGTCATAGGAAAAGTAGAACATGACTGAGCAAGAAGGGGAAGATATTACTATTCCAGGATTGTGAAAATGATCTTCAACATTTTAATTCTGAAAGTTGCGGAAATGCCAAATGACGGGAATGGCTTACAAGAAATCCAAGAGTTATAAATGGCTCTGACCAGATTTGGCCTTGTGGAAAATTGTGGTAGAGAGCAAGAAGTCATTTATTGCATGTAACGTGTTTTTAAAAACGATGGAGATTTTCTTTCAGAAAGTGGCGGGCTGAAAGTAATAACAGCACAAAAGAGTGTAAGCTGTTCATAGGACATCCTTGGACGTCATGGAAAGTAAGTTAACTTTAAGGAGTTCTGAATTTTGATTTCTGATGTTGTATGGGTTTTTTAAACACAATCATTTTGATTGTGGTTTTTTTTCCCCCGCTGTTACATGATGAATACCTTCAAGTCACTGTTTTTAGTGAATTTTGATACATTCTGAGAACAGCAAAAATAAACCATTTAACATGCATAATTAATTCTGTACTGTTTGCATTTATGATGTATATGTAGAACTGTGTAGGAGGCATGGAGAAGGTGAGGCTTCTGTAAGTGTCAAAGTTGTTGCAAGCAGTGCTGCACTTCTGCGTATTCTTTCATATGCTAGACTACATCTGCACAATGAGATACCTAAGCAAAGGAAACGCAAGTGATGTGATTGAGAAATGAGCAAAATAAATTGCACGTATTTCAATTACATCACCTGTGTTTCCTATCATTACGAATCACATTGTGCAGATCAAGTTTAGGTCTGTCCAGGGAAACATAGGAGGTTTCTACTTTGTTGAAGAGTGCAGTGGACATGACTCACTTCATTGGTAGACTTTCACAGATATTATCTCCTCTGTACACTTCAACAAGTGTAAATCTCATCTTGAACTCTGAGTAGGCCTCACCTCAAACAAACCTCTGGATAGGAGACATGTTATTGGCATCCTGAAGCGACACTTTTCTGAAACAAGAGCAATGCAAAAGATGCACCATGTTTTAAGATAGGCCTCACTTCATCTGTATCAAGATACTGTTAGTTTAAAATGTATATCTTTAGGACTGTGTAGGGGACCTGGAGAAGCAGAAGCTTCTGTCAGTGTCAAAGTTGTTGAAAAACTATTTGTCCTTCAATCTTTTCCCTTGTCTTTTGTAATTTTTAAATACATGTTTTAATATTTTTCAAATGTTGGTTCTCTCTTTCACAGATTGAAAGTATAAAAATAAAAAGTGAGTAATTTAACGGCAATTATAAGGTAAATAGTTGTACTCTTTTCGTTACATTTCTATCACATTCACCTACTATTAGTTCCACTGCTTCACTTCTTTAACCCTCAGTTTCCTGCCTTTGGTACTTTCCTCATTCCTTTCTCTATTACCTACTTACTCAACTCCTTCCACTCTTTTTCTCAGTCCCTCTCTTTTCATAGTTCCTCAGTCTTGTTCATTCACTCCGTCTCTATTACTTTTAGTGTCTGTGAATTACTTACCCACCTTTTTTTTTGGACCGCTTCCCGGGAAGTGGCCCGGTTCACAAACCAGCAGCGTTACGGGAGTCCACCATTTTGTGTTTCGGTCGAATCAAGATACAAGATGGAGGGCAAATAATGTTCAGAATGGGTAGAAGGGGGCACGGTAGATGTATCTTGACCCACTTGGTTTTCTGAGGGTGGCTGAGGAGGACCATAGTTCTTCACTCTTGTTCACTCTCTCTGTTTGTATTAATTTCATTGTTTCTGACTGATCAAAAAATTTTTTTTAAAAAAAGAACAGTAACTATAAGGGAAGGAAACAGACAGTTATGTTAAAAGAAAGACAGCTATAGGGAGTAAACTAAGGATACTGTTACCCGCAATCCACTGCTGATGATATTACTGACCATGTCATGAATGATGTAATATGTGACATCATCAGCAGTGGATTGTGGGTAACAGTATCTCTTGTTTACTCCCTAGAGCTGTCTTTCTTTTCACATAACTGTCTGTTTCCTTCCCTTATACTTACTGTTCTTTTTTTAAAAAAAATTTTTTTTTGGTTAGCTTCCGGTTCGCGTACCGGGAAGCGCTCCGGGGAGCGAACTAAGAGAAATAGAGGTTGGCAGAGTTCCAAATATTCTACCAATTTTTTTATAACGGGGAGATAGTTCTGAAAAGAACTTTTTTTTTATGTTTTTGTTGTTTTATATTTTTTTTAGTATTTTTTGAACATTTTTTTACTTTTTTTGTATTTTCTGAACGTTTTTATATTTGTTTTGGTTTTTTTTGGGGGGGGGAAACAAAAACGATCCATTGGAAAGGGCTCAACAGGAGCAACAAAAAAAAAAAGAATTTATTTTTTGGGGCATTTCGGACAAACATTAACATGATTCTGAATAGCTCGCATAATCAAAATGATGCTACTTTCCCTGTAGCAAATGAAATTGCCGCAGTGCACGCACACTTGCTTCACGTGCCCAAACAACATTTGAATGTTTGGGATCATCTCCCTCGCCTCTGGTCCCGACACCTCTGGAACAACCGATCTTCTTGCCATCGGAAGGGGATTTTGTTGCTCATCACGTAGCTGGGCAGCACTATAATTATTAGGATGCCACCTACTCATATGCCGATGCATAGTGAAATTGCCGTAACTGTATTTTTTTTCAGTCCCCCTTGACAGTCTATCACCGCATATACGGCAAAACACGTAGCGTGCATTTACTTTTTTTTGCCCCTCAGGAAATTTATAGAATTGCCAAATGTAGTTCTCTTTTCGATTATACCTCCTGGGCTCCTCTGGCAAAAACCTTGGCTCTTCCTCCTCTTCCTCCTCTTCCTGTTCTTCCTCTTCTTGTTGTAAAATTACTTCAGCAGGTGGTCCTCTCTTCTTTGGATTTGGTGGAGGTGGTGGGTTAGAACCAGCTGAAGCCACTAATGAAGCCATGTCAGAATGCAAATAAAGGGTCTTTCTCTCACCAAGATGAAAGTCAGAGTGAGGAAAGAAGGAGGGGTTTTCATCATTTGGGAAAAGCAAAAGTTCTAAACCAATGAAAAGTGTTCATTTTAGATCACATGACCTAGTATTACATCATTAGGAAACCAAAAGTGAAATGAACCAATGAAAAGTGTTATTACCGAGTCACATGACCTGCTGTGTTTACGTTACGCGGTCGGCGCCGCGCCGCGGATCGCTTCCGGTTCGCGTACCGCTGCGCTTCCGGGTACGCTAACGTAGCACGTCATATGACGTATCACGCGAGAACGCGAAACGTCATGCTGACGCGACGCGACAGTTGCGCAAACGGAACGTTTACCGGTTCGCGGACCAGGTCGCGGCTCCGAATTGAGCTAACGGGAAGCTAACCGGTTCGCGTACCGGGAGCGAAACAATAAAAATAATTAAAAAAAAATTGTATTAAAAACATGTAAAAAATATTTTTCGATTTAAAGAAGAATACATTGTAAAGGTTTTGATATTTGCTATTAAAAAACCATTGAAATTCACTGAAAAAACCATAGGTTATAGACCATATATAGTTAGGAATTAGCATTTACAAAACCTTGAAAATTCACTGAAAAAACCATAGGTTATAGACCATATATAGTTAGGGATTAGCATTTACAAAACCTTATTTTACTCACACAAAACCATTGAAATTCCATATATAGTTAGTTGTACTAACTATATATCGCGCACCCGCAATCCACTGCTGATCATGTCACATATTACATCATTCATGACATGGTCAGTGACATCACTGATGACATCACTGATGACATCTCAAATGACATCACTGATGACATCACTGATGACATCTCAAATGACATCACTGATGACATCTCAAATGACATCACTGATGACATCACTGATGACATCACTGATGACAATACCCAGTGACTGTATTTTTCTGTAAAGTTAAAATATGTCTTGAGTGGATGTATAAGTGTCTGGATGAAGGATTTAGTAGGTGCATGACTGACTGTATGAGTGAGTGATTAAATGTGTCTCTCTGAGTGCATGGGTTAGTGACTAAACTGTCTTAATTTGTGCATCATTATGTCTGTTGTTCTGAAAACTGCTGCATGTGTTGTTCAGTAGCTATATGAGTAACTATATGGGTTATTGATTGGTTGCCCAAGTATTTGTATGGGAGACTGAATGTGTGTGTGGGTGGCTGGGAGGTGTATGACTCTGTGCATAGATGTGTGAGCAGTTGATTCACTAGATGTATGGGTTCAAAAGTGCATGTGGAAACAGCTGTATGGGCGGTTGACTGTGTGCATCAGTTTATTGGTGAGTGAATGGATATCTCAGTGCTACATGTCAAAGTAAGTACATATGTAAAACACAGTACATGTGAGACTTGACATATATAAATAACTGTCCATAAGAGCCAGTGAATGTGTGAGTGGCTGTATGCATCATTGTGAACTTGGATCCAGGATTGTATAAGAGAGTAAATATGTTTTAGTATATGTTTGAATAAGTAAGGTGTGTATAACTGAATAGTTGGGAAAATGGAGGTGTGATTGATTGTTTGCATGACTGACTAGGTGTGTGTGTGTAACTTCATGGATGAATGACAATCTGTGAGTCTGTGTTTACACTGAGTGTATCTAAGGTTATATTAGAGTCTGAAGAGGTTCATCGTATTATCACATGAATGATGTCATCAGTGATGTGATCAGTAATGTCAAATGAGATGTCATCAGTGATGTCATCAGTGATGTCATTTGAGATGTCATCAGTGATGTCATCAGTGATGTCATTTGAGATGTCATCAGTGATGTCATCAGTGATGTCATTTGAGATGTCATCAGTGATGTCATCAGTGATGTCACTGACCATGTCATGAATGATGTAATATGTGACATGATCAGCAGTGGATTGCGGGTGCGCGATATATAGTTAGTACAACTAACTATATATGGAATTTCAATGGTTTTGTGTGAGTAAAATAAGGTTTTGTAAATGCTAATCCCTAACTATATATGGTCTATAACCTATGGTTTTTTCAGTGAATTTTCAAGGTTTTGTAAATGCTAATTCCTAACTATATATGGTCTATAACCTATGGTTTTTTCAGTGAATATATATATATATATATATATATATATATATATATATATATATATGTATATGTATATATATATATATATATATATATATATATATATATATAGATATATAGATATATATATATATATATATATATATTTTTTTTTTTTCTTTTTTCTCCCAGTCACTCTCCTGCACTCCAGCCGGACATGCCGAGAAACGGGAAGCGGACACCAAAGATTTTGTGGTTAAAGCAGGTCTTGATTTATTTTAGCCACAGTCAGACGCGTTTCGAATAGAAAGTATCCTTGTTCACTCAATATATATATTTGTGTGTGTGTGTATATATATGCATATATATATATACATATATATATATATATATATAAAATCATCACCCACGCACAAAGATGCTCTGCCTCCTTCTACCCCGTCCTGTGGTTGTAATATTTCTCCCATTTCTTCCTCTGCAAGAAAACTATGCTAACTAATTTGCTCGTTAGGGGGTTCAATGTTTCTGTTTTGCTGTTATATAAAAATTGAGTTTGGCAATTTATTATTTAAATTGCGTAATCAGTCGTATGAATACACAAAATGCACCGACTTGCCATAAATAACATGAGTTACATAGAAAAGCAGTATCCTGGAAAAAAACACACCAAAAGACAAATAAGTGAAGCTTAATTAAGAAAGTTTACATTACTGGGTATGATTTTTTGGTAACTCCGATTATTAACTGTTCATGTTTCCCAACAATCGTAAACGTCTGCACCACTTAGGTCTTTGAATTTCAAAATGCCCAGCTTGTTTCGAGCAAGTAATGTTTGATAGCTTAGTGGATTTTAGCAACATACGTTAGCTGAATACATTCTAGTTCTCACCATAGATATCTTACCTCAGGCAAGATTTCCTTCTGTGCCGTGCACAGTTCTGCATACTTGTGGTGAATAGCCTATAAAAGGTATAATAACATGAATTAAAATTCCTAAACAGAAGAGAAATATCATCCTTGATCTTAAGTACTTTGATATAGGCTCACTCACTGAAAAGTTAAAGGCAAAAGCAAATTCAATTTCAGGTTAAAAGCGCCATTTAAAAGCAAAGCAAACATTCACTGTGTTGTATTAAAAGAACACAAGATGCAAGAAATTATATTATCGATGTCAAATAGGGCATAGACATTTTGAACAAGGGGGAACAAGAAGTTCCAGGAATAACATCCTTTGCCTCTCTCTGCATTGGGCATCAAGCCAATCGCACCCTTTACAAGCAGAGTTTCAACTTCTCTGGCTAAGTTGGTAGCAAGCACCACTGATGTATCTCAACGATCTGGTTTAACACGTAGAGGGATGGTGTAAACGTTAAAGAATTTGAGGGACTCACTCCTCCCAAGTAACTGCACGCCAGCAGGGCAGGTAAATCAGTATTCTGCTCCATATTGTCCAACAACAAAGAGAATGCTCATGGCAAAACACACATTCCATAGTGCCCAGACCAGCCCAAAGGATGTATTTTTGCCCCATCATTGGCGTTCTTGTAATGTGTAGTATGGTTTAGGGCCTCTTTTTGCGTGTATGTTATGTTAGCATGGCTTATTAGAAGTTTAAATGCCATTTTACCTTTTGCTGCTTTTTTCACACTACACTGCTTAGTTGTTTTTGCAAGTTAGCTTTCACGAAGGTCTATACATGAGAAAAGGTTTGTTTTTCGACATCTCTAGACATACATCGTTCCACAGTCTGTACAGTGAGTGCTGAACCGTCAAGGTTATCATAACATGTGAGCCTGTTTATCGGCATGTCCGTGTAACACATTCTAGACACAACATTTTGGCAGCTGCGAGCCAAGCAAGATTCTGGCGACTTTATCATAGCACACTTGCCATAATTTCACACACTTGGAAGATTCCAGGGATGCAGAGTGACTTGCAGGTCCAGATGTAATTTACACTTACTGAGCTGAAAGGTAATGGGGTCCCCCAAAACAAGCTCAAGAGACCTTCTATAGCTTATAATACAAAGTTCCTATATAGGGAGGGTGTTTAAACTAGGCGCTGTATCACATGTTTGCACTATCATTGTAATATGATTCCTCCTTTTCTATTTTATGGAGTTGTAACCATGCTGACCATATTATTCTTAATCATATGTCTGCTTATGTTGACTAAAATACTGCACTTGAGATCAGGTCGTTAAAATAAATATTTAAACCTTACCGTGTCTCTTTTTTACTCCTGTTGTTGAGTGGTATGAGAGTATAACAAAAGAGTGTTCTCACTTCCCACCATTCCTGAGATGGTCCTAAGTCGCATGTTCTAGGTTGTCTAATCATTGGTTACTTTGCTATAGGACAAAGAGCTAATGTGACACTGATTGCTAGCTGGTTGGGTTTTCTAGGTATTGAGGTGAGTTTCTAGTACACCACAATTCACTAATGTCCTAGGTCTCTGTGCACAGTTCTGTGTATGAGCAGAAATCCATGAAACAAAGGTTTGAGCAAATAAAGTCTGAAAGAGAATGAAAGTCCCAGCGCCAACCTGACCGAGACTCGGGATAAAGGCCGAAAGATCGGAATCAGAGCCTGAATATCCTGAACCTGCTGTTCGGGAGGATAAACCCGAAACTGCGCCAAGTCGAGAACCGCTCCGATGAAGAGGAGCTTCTGAGAGGGACACAGGTGTGACGTCGGCACATTGATGGAGAACCCCAGCAGGTGCAGGAGGTCGGCCGTAGTCTGGAGGCGGCTGACGACTGTGTGGGGTGAGCCCGCCTTCAACAACCAGTCTTTGAGATAGGGGAAGACTGACACCCCTAATATGAGCAGATGGGCTTCGACCACCGCCATCACTATGGAGAACACCCGAGGGGCGCTGGTAAGGCCGAAGGGGAGCACGGTATACTGGAAGTGCTCGCGGCCTACTGTGAAACGCAGGTAACGCCGGTGGGCTGGCAGGACAGGGATGTGAAAATATGCGTCCTGCAAGTCCAACGCGACCATCCAGTCTTCTGGGTCTAGGGCAGCTAAGACCTGAGCCAAAGTCAGCATCTTGAACTTCTCCTTCCGGAGGAATCCGTTGACGTTCCACAGGTCCAAGATAGGGCGTAGGCCCCTTTTGCCCTTCTTGGGAACCAGCAAGTAGTGGGAGTAACAACCACACCCTACTTCTGGCCAAGGAACGCGCTCGATGGCCCCCTTGGCCAAGAGGGCCGTAACTTCCTCTTGCAGAAGTTGCAAGTGATCCTACCACACGCGGTGGTACTGCGGTGGCATGGCTGGAGGGGTCGCCTCGAAGGGGAGGGAGTAGCCCCTTCGGACGATTTGCAGCACCCACATGTCCGATGTGATGGAGCGCCTGTGGAGGAGGTGATGGCGAACTCTGCCACCCACTGGCGTAGAATGGGCCTGAAAGCTCGGACCAGGAAGGCTTTGAGGCGCATGCTGCCGGGGTGGATATGGACTGGCCTCGCTGCTGTCCCCTGGCACCACCACTGCGGTTATCACGTCCGCCGCTGCGCTGGATGTTAGTCTGCGGCCCGTGGCTGGCAGGACGCGAGGGGCCGCTCCTTCCTTGGCCACGAAAGGAGCGAAAGGCAGAAGTTTGCTGGCGCTGGCCCGACAGTCCCAAGGACTTGGCTGTAGCCCTGGAGTCCTTGAAACGCTCAAGCGCACTGCCTGCCTAGTCGCCAAAGAGGCGACGGCCATCATACGGCATGTCCATGAGGGAATTCTGGACATCAGCCGAAAAGTTGGCGGACCTCAGCCAGGCGTGGCGGCAAACTGCCACCGTCATGGAAATCGCCCTGCCCAGCGAGTCCATGGTATCCAGCCCACATCGAATAGAATACCGTGCTGCATCCCGTCCTTCCGTAAGTGCTTGAGCGAGTTTGACCCGGGCCTCCTCCGGGCAAGCAGGCAGCACATCCGCAACCGTGTCCCACAGAGAGTGGGTATAACGGCCCAAAAGGCAAGCGGTCTTGACCGACCACAACACCAAACTAAGTGAGGAGAACAACTTCTTACCGAACTGCTCATACCTTTTGGATTCCCGATCAGGTGATGCAGTCGGGAATGCGGTCTGGGAGTTAGAGGCCTGGATAACCAGGCTCTCGGGGGTGGGGTGGGTGGACAGGAAGCTAGGGTCGACTGGGGCCGGGCGGTGGGACCTGGCCACGTTCCGATCTACAGGGGGACCTGTAGCGGGCCTGGACCAAGTGCCCAACAGTACGTCAGAAAGGGCCTCATTAAACGGCCGCTCGTAGCTGTACTTTGCCTTCGTGTTGACTGAGCATTTGACTGCTTCCCTGCTTGTTTGCTGACCAAGGGACCAGGAAGGATTTGGAAGCGCTTGTGAGGCTGTTCTACCACAGGGGCTGGGACTGCGAGACCCAGGCTGCAGCGCATGACCAACAGAGCGCACCTGGAGTCTCTTCCCGCCCCTGCTCCTCACTGATTGGCTGTTTGCTTTAGAGCGGCCTGTGATTGGCTGCCCACCTCTCTAACAGCTCGCGGCCCCCGCTTCGCGGGTGCCGCTCGTAGCTGTACTTTGCCTTCGTGTTGACTGAGCATTTGACTGCTTCCCTGCTTGTTTGCTGACCAAGGGACCAGGAAGGATTTGGAAGCGCTTGTGAGGCTGTTCTACCACAGGGGCTGGGACTGCGAGACCCAGGCTGCAGCGCATGACCAACAGAGCGCACCTGGAGTCTCTTCCCGCCCCTAGCTCCTCCTATAAATACATTCAGCTGACGCTTAGCGGGACGCTTAGTGGGACGCCGGGCTAAGCCCGGGCAAAGGGCGGGCCGTCTGTGGCCGTCCGTGGACGACCGAGGACGGGACGGGCCCCCCCTCTTTGGTTTCCTTTTTCTCGGATTCTAGTCTTCACTTAGCCTTTATTTTGCAAAATATTTGTAGTTGCATGTGTTCTAATTTTTCTCCCGTGAGTTTACTGGGGATCCATCTATAATAGTAATATCCTCAACGATAACTGCGACGCTACAAGAGACATATAAATCTTAACGACGATCTGTAAATAAATGGGTTTTAGGAAATTGAGATCTCGGACAGTATACATGAAAAGAATGGGTACTGAAAATGCTGTACGAAATTCCACTGATAAAGCTATAAAACAAGGTCGTTTAACCCATACACCAGCTATTAGTGCTTATTTTTCTGCACTCTTGCCCAAAGAGAATCCAGATCTACAATCGCTAAGTAAAGAAATAAAACTTAGTGTAACAGATTCCATTGGGGACATTGAAATTACTCCAACGAAACCTAGTCTACAACTCAAAGAGGAATGTCTGGAATTAGACCTAAGCAACAAATTATCAAGTACCCCGAAAGATCTTCTTTTCTCAGATCATGAAACGACCAATCTGGAAACCGTAACACCTATAAAAAGCAGAGGGAAGGTAATGTTACTCGACGATACAAATATCAGCAAACAAAATATAGCGATAGAGAAAACAGATCCAGGAACAAATAACAGTATTCAGTTAAATACCTCCTCACCTATCGCTTTGCTTGAACTCTCCATGGACCCCTTCAATCTCAAAAATAACAACAATACTGCTGATATGGCTCCTCCAGTGTCTAAAGCTCTATTCTCTCTACAAGAGATATTGGAATCAGTTCTCTCATTTCTCGGAAACATTCTTGAAAACTCCGACCAAACTTTGGACGTCCAAATAGGCATCTTAAAGCATTTGGTAGAAGAAAAAAAGAAAAAAGATTCCTATGAAGCAGACAAAATCAATATGTTACTTAAAACCAATCATGACCAACATGACATTTTACATGTTCTTAAAAACACTCAAGAGAAAAGTATGCGTGACTTTGGTACCCAAACTGTAGATATCCAAACACAAGAAAACCACAAAATCGATAATCCCAATGACTCAATGATATATTCTTTGAAAAAATTATTTAAAGAAAAACATCAACAAAAAATAAAACATTTCTCAATATTCACAAAGACCAATGGAACGAACAAGCTTACTAATACAAACTCATCTGAAAATCAGGAAACAAGAATAAACACCAGTAACATATTGAGCGAAGAAAATGGAGAAACGCTAACCACTAAGAAACAGGAAAATAACATAGTAGTTGGGAAAAGAAGGAGGAGAAAACCGGAAAGAAGGATCCAAAAACGGAAAAACCGTAAATTAAAATTTCAAAAATCTGTTATTTTACGTAATTCTGAAGAAGTACAACGTGACGCCACAACAGAGTCCCAAAACGTTGAAAAAAGTGCAATCAGTAAAAATCCAGAAAATATGGTGTCTTACTTGGATCCGACAGTAAAAGAGTATGTTCCTACCAGACATTTTATGCAATCAGAACAAAGTAATAACAATCTCTTAGAAGAAAATAATAGTTACTATAAAAAGGGGGAAGGGCCTCCCTCTAAAACTCTTCAAATTGAGGAACTCTTTCCTACTGATTCGGCTCCACTCAATAGAGGAAGGATTATAAATTTATTACGTCACATAAGATCTTTACATACAATGACTAGTAATGAAATTGATCTTGTGACCTTCCCCAAAAAAGAGAATAATAAACTGTCAACGGTAACTTTTTGGTCAACGGTTCTTCCAGGCATAATACTCAATGAGAAAGAGATACTCCACAAACATGGATATGATGTAATGGAAATTGCAGAATCAAAGGCTTATAATACCTCCAATGGGTATAATGCCCAATTATGGGCTATCTCCAACTCACAAGTTAATAAATACCAGCGAAATAATGGTATGACTGAAGATCGTGACACCATAAATCCAGGAACCCACTCCACAGGGCATGATAATCTAAAAATTCTGGTGAATAAAGGTCATAGGGCAGTTTGGTACAAACCTGTCAAGGAACCTGAAGAGAACACTACTATTGAGTCTTGGGCTTGGGTCTCCGAGACTCTGAATAGCAACAAAAACCTTAACATCAAACAACATTCTGTTTAGCACGGGATTAAGAATTATATCTTGGAACATCGCAGGCAGAACTAAAAACAAACTGTCCATGGTCATGAGAAATCCGCCAGACATACTGCTTCTACAAGAAACATGGGAAACTGTATCTTTCACTTTTAAAGGGTATTATGTATATGAAAATCTAGCAATATCCACCAAACGAGGACATGCCAAAGGTGGCCTGGCCATTTTATTGAGGGAGGATTATCTGTGGGCACAGGAAACAATAGTTACGAAATCTGAAAATTTGCAGTGCATTCAAATCTTCGTAAAAAAACATAGCACTGCCCCAACACAGGCAATTTGACTTTTTAATGTCTATGCTCCCCCTGGGAAAAAATATGATATTATATTCCTAGATATAATGGAAAAGATTATGCGTATAATGGAAGATTATTCTTATTCATCTTTTATAATTGCAGGCGATTTTAATAGTAAAATCTCCAATTCCGAAATCAACAGGTGGGCAAAACTATTTGTAGAAGAAGGTCAGGAAACTATAACCCCTCAATTCCCTGAGGGTATACTAACCGACAAAAGAGGCAAACTGTTAATATCAGCAATAACTAATCTAAATGGACTAATACTGAATGGCACTGTTGAGGGGGATATCCCAGCAAAGTATACCAGACGAGGTTACGGGACTCTATCCATCATAGATTACATCATAAGCAGCATGGATCTGCTGGATACCGCTTCGTATCTGTCTAACCACTTCTGTCAAGAGAGTGATCATGCACTTATGCAACTAACAACAGATTGGATACCTAAATCTTCCCAACCAAGCCATATTATATATCATGAAAGTACTGTCATGATAAAAAGCGAACAGAGACGCATATTCTGGAATTCCTCGACCCTGGATAAAATCATGACAAAGATCGATCATTCTAAGCTCTTAGCGAAAAGATTCTCTAAAAATCCAATAGAAAACTTTGAATCTATAATTAAGGATTTTAAAAACCTCATACTAAGTATGGTATCACTGGGTGCAAAAGGTAATGATAAAAAGAAGGGAGGAAAAAATGTATGTACCTCTAAGAATTCTGAAGTAAAGAAAAAATTAAATAAACGTATACGCGCCCAATATATGAATTTTTCGCCTACTATAAAGAAGGAAATAAACAGATTGAAAAACCAATTGAGGCGTGAGAATCAAAAGGAAAAAAGAGCTTTAGAAGATCGAAATTGGGTCGACATTCAGATTGCTGCAAGTAAATACAATCAACGTAAATATTGGTCCTTAATCGCAAAAATAACTGGAACAAAGAAGAAATTACAATCCATCCCGGTCCCTCCGAACGACTGGGAACTATATCTCTCAGATCTCTACAAAGCAAATTTAATAAAACTAAAAGTAAGTAGTAAGGTCATGAATGAAGAAAAAGATAAGAGTTCTTTATTACAAACTACAGTCATCTCGGTTGAACTCAACATACGCAAAGCGAGAACTACAGGAGCCTCTGGCCCGGATCAGATTCCAATTAAGGCGTTACAAGTCGCCCCGAAGGAATGGAGTAAGTTGTTATGCCCTCTTTTTAACTATATCTTCGAGAGCGGTCATGTACCAAAATCTTGGCAGGGGAGCATTATTATCCCAATCCATAAGAAGGGGAAGCAGAATCCAAGCCGGAAACTACCGACAAATCGCACTCATGGATGCTGTGGGAAAAGTGTTTGCAGCAGAGGTACTAGACCGCCTGAAAGAATGGGCCTTTTCGTTGGGTCTGATACCCATGTGTCAAGCAGGCTTTAGGCCTAAGCATTCGGTAACAGATAATATCGCAGTTATCCAGGTGATCCTTGACAAATACATTACTCGAAAAGCCCAGGTGGTCTATGCTGCATTCATCGACTACTCAACGGCATTCGATCGGGTAGATCGACCAACTTTATGGGAAAAATTAAGGAGGCTTGGAATCCAAGAACAACTGCTACAAGTAATAATAAGCCTACATACCAATACTTGGTGTCAAGTCCAGATGGGGGGAGAAAAAGGACTTACAAAAAGAATCAAAACAGAAAACGGATTAAAACAAGGGTGCCTTTTAGCCCCGCTCCTATTTTCCCTCTACTTAAGTGACTTGCCTCACCAACTGCAATTTGGCTCTAGTTTACCTCCGAAGATAGCCCAGCAAAGCATAATCTCACTACTCTATGCCGATGACATAGTATTACTAGATCTTACCCCTTTTGGACTGCAAGCATCATTGGACATTCTGTATAAATACTCAAAGGAAAATTATCTAGTACCGAATATACAGAAAACTAAAGTGATAGCCTTTTCGGGAAGAAAACAAAGTGCCAAGTATATCTGGAAGATTGGTGGAGATAAAATAGAAGAGGTAGATAATTATCCCTATCTCGGAAGGATCCTCTCCAAAAACTTGACAAATTCAACACAGGTATTAAACTTACAAAGGAAAACTGATATACACGTCTCGGCTCTCTTGAGACTTTACAGTGCAACAGGGAATAGACATTTGTCTGCACTGTTAAGCACATACAGAGTAAAAATACCACCTGTACTATCTTATGCGACGGAGTATATCCCCATAAAGCAATGGGTTTTCATGGATCGAAAAGAAGGGAAAGTTCTAAGAAGGATCATGAAAGTTTCTGATGCTGTACCTGTTCAGGCACTGAGATTAGAACTATCAATCACAAGCTCTTATGCCATAGCTATCGCCAATGTAATCAGGTGGGCCTACAACCTGTTACATGCGAAGGAGAACACTCTTAGGTCAGTGTTGCAAAAAGAGTCTTTTGGGGTAGAGTCTAAAAAACAAATCTTTTTGGAAAACTTGTCCGTAGCATTCCGATTGGCACAAATTAACACAGAAATGCTGCTTACTTGGTCGCCGACACAACTAAAATTGTTCTTAAAATATTTTACCCCTAAACTGAGCTATGAATTGGACTGCTTACACTGCAACAAACTAGCCACCTACAAGCCGTTTGTGGATGCACTTGAATACAAGCAAAGCCGGCCTTATATTGGGTTCACCTTGACACACGGTGTAAGGAGAACGATTAGTATGTTCCGATTGGGCATCCTACCAGTATTGGCATATACCTCAAGATGGCTTTCAGGTGGATCTCCACTATGCTCATTGTGTGCAGGGGGAGACCAGACTATAGAGCATTTACTACTCGTGTGTCCTAATCATAAAGTAATCTTAGCTCGTACGAGATACCTTGATCCTATATTCCGCTCCTGTAGAATTACAAAGGGGAGAGAACTTTTAGTTTTGTGTAATCAACCTTTGAATGAATTTGTTTGCTACAATCTGTACAAATTTTTAAAACTATTTTTATCCTTGTATTAAAACAGTTGCATTTTTATAGATGTAAAATGTAAATAACTTTTTTGTGGTCCTCTGTCGAGTACCAATACAAATAAACTTTTTGACTTGACTTGACTTAAACGGCAGTAGAGGCTCCGAAGAGCTTGCCTGCGGTTTAAGGACCTCGGTGAGGAGGTTAGTCCTCACGGCCGCGACGGGGAGCTCAAGACCCAAGACCTTGGCCGCCCTTGTCAGCACCACGCTGTAAGCAGTCCCCTTCTCCATAGCCACGGTAGGAGAGGAGACAAAGCCAGTGTCGGGCGAAGTGTCCAAACCACTGGCCTCCCCTAGATCCACTGCCCAGTCCTGATACGACTGGCACTCTCGTGCCAGGGGGTCCTCAGACCCCTCACAATCCCCCTCGCCTCCCATCTCCTGATAGTCAGGTGCAAAGGATGGGGCCGGATCATAGAAGAATTGCTCTTCTCTCGGCGTCCAATGCCGGATCCGGACCGAGGGAAGGACCGGGGACGACGTCGTCCGGGGCGACACCCTGGGGGTCAGCGCCAGCGGAGGGGTCGTAAGGTCAACCAGCGGCGACCCGGATCCGGAACCAGATCCAGTGGGGCCCTGCGGCGTCCGGACCTAAGTCGTCGACGGCGCCGGGGTCGAAGCTCCCGGCTTGCTTGGGCTCCCAGTCGGGGCCGCGGGGCCCGAAGGTGCCACAGTGGTGTGGCAGCAAGCCCCAGTCAGGCCTACTAGTGCAAGGGATTCGCCCTTCTCTGCTTAGAGTCCTTAGACCAATAATAAGAAGTTGGCACAGAAACTGGAATAGAAAAGACAGAGTTTATTAAACCTCATGAGGTGGAACTACATTCACACAACACCCTTCGGTATAGTATGAGGCAGCACACTGACTAGAAGGAGCTTGGTCCTTTTATACCCACACAGGGGCTGAAATGAAGGCGGTACAAGGCACAGAGTGTTGGTTTCAAATACATATAAGGTCATACAGAGAGTGTGCTAGCAACAAGTGGGAAGGGCTCACAGTTAGCTAATTCTGGTGGACACATCTTGACAGTTACAAATTGGAGACAGCTGTATGCTCAACTGAGCATGTGCAAAGCAGAAGAGGATAAATATATCTTGTCTCTAGGCAGATTTCAAGAGCAGTTAACAGGAAGGTAGGACAGACCACATGGCAAACAAAATGGCCGACAGAAATACAAAATAGATTCGGTAAAACGGACAAGGTAGTCTCCAAATACAAGATGTCTTCTGCTAATGCTTAACCTAATCATTGCTAAATTACGACAGACGACCCTTTCAGCATTTGCTGAAGACATTCGTCTGTCTAGGGTAATCTGGATCCGATTCCTGTACATTGATGTTCATCATCTCAGTAACTTCACTATTTAGCATTTGTTGTTCTTTTGTAATATTTCTTTTGGCAGGTTTACAAGCAGTGATGCACATGGAGCAAATCATGGGACCACATTGTATACAAATACAGCATGTAAATAGTATCACCAGTAGTATACATAGAATAGTCAGTAGCTTCCAGCCCCAAGTAACAAAGAGTGTCCATATCCAGTTTGAAAATGTCCATGTACCAGTCTCTGGGTGAATGTCTGCAGCAATCTTATGCAGCTTAGAGATTGCGTCATAAACTGAAGGTGAGTGGTCAGGTATAAAGACGCAGCAACTGCTACCGATGATGCGGCATGCACCACCCCGATCAGCCAAAATCACGTCGAGCACCATCCGATTTTGGAGTGCTACAATTCTTGCAATTTGCAGTTCTTCCGTAATGTTCCCAAGTGCCATAGCTGTCTGATTGGTGACAGCTTCCATTACACGAGTCAATCGTCTGATTTTTCTCCTATTCAAAGCAGCACCCACAAAGAAAAACAAACCCAAATTGAAATCGAAATATTGTTGCAGAGCGGTGTCTGTCTGGTCAATCTCGTCAGTACTTGTTGTCCGTTTATATCTATTCTTAGAAATATCATTGTACAGTTTCACGTCAAAATGATGTGATGCAGGTGCTAAAAACACAGGTGGTAACAAAAATGATATGTAGCATACCCCTGACCATCCAACAGGTAATTGATAATATCCTTTATTACCACACACAAAGTAGGTGTTGTGTGACGATATAAAACTACTATTGTTAACACCCTCAATGTTCAGCGTAGTTATACATTCACTTCGTCCTACGGGAATTCTCCAAGCACTGCCAATACATAAATCTGCTTTTGCTTTGGTTACAGAAATCACAAAGGGTCCAATGTTCTTCATATTCCTCACATTTGTGAAGACATATGGTGTCGAAATATTGTCCAGTTGGTATTCATCCCATTCCCATTTAGTCCCTTTAGCTTGAGGATAACCATTTTCATCTTGGTAACATTCTTTATTTAATTGAAAAATGATTCCACCTAGTGAAGGCTTTCCATAAGCAAACAAAAGGGCATACCAAGCTTGACATGAACCATTATGGGAAAACGGTAGAGGAATAAAAGGTGTTCCTCCTTTCTTCTGGTGTGCAGGTATCATCCCACATACCCAACAATTGGTAGTATTTGTATCATTATGGGTATGATGCAACATCTGGATGAATGTGTTATTCAGATAGGACTGTCAATGTTTCTGCTCATGATAAGGAAGAGTGTAGTAGTGATGCTCCAGTGGAGCTGGAGTAGTTGCAACAAAAAGCTGTCGAACAGGAACTGTTTTCTCAATGAACCAAGTGGTTATTGCCAAAACCACCAGGGCAACAACAAACCCTACAGCACAAATCATTTTCCTATTATTCATTTCAATGACAGCGATGATCGAACTTTCTAAGAACCTGTCGAAAACAATTGTTGGAGCTCTTCTCCCTTGGGTAGCCGTTGATTTCTTCACCACAGGCCAAGACGGGTGTCACTACACTAATGCAGGGCTGACCCCCCACCCCCTGTTGCCTCATTGGCTCTCCGTTTCACAAACCCAGGGCGGTAGCTCAACCAGTCTCGTTCAAAATTGCAGATTCTTTCCTCGGTCTCAAATTGTATCGCGATGTTCCAGGAATCGTGGGGTCCAGGAAGACTTCCGTAGACTCATCAGATGAGATAGCTTGACCCTTCTCCGCCTCCAGAATTTCTCGATGGTCAGTCAGCGCAGCAGGTTCCACCAAGGCGGGCGATACACGCTTGCAATGCGTGGTGTGGAGCCAGTTCTTTCTGTTCGTCACTCGAACCACTGTCCTTGTAGCCAACAGCACCTGCTGCGGACCTTGCCACCTCGGCTCCAAGCTGTTGGATCTATCAAATGCTTTTATCATCACGTGATCACCGGGACAGAGGTCATGGGTCTCACCTGTAGATCTGTCAGGAAGAGCTTCTCAAACCTGTTGAAGAATAGAGGTCAAACTGTCAGTTAATTGTGCTAAATAATCATTCAACAGAACACAAGGTACATCATATATGGGGCGTGGCTTAGGAACACCCCAAATGTTGATGGGTCTTCCAAATACTACCTCATATGGTGTAAGACCTGATCGTGAGTGTGGTACTGATCTTATGGATAACAGTGCCAAAGGCAATGCATCCGGCCACTTTAGGGAAGTGGAAGCCAGTATTTTCGCCAGCTTCAATTTTAAGGTAGCATTATACCTTTCCACCAATCCTGCTGATTGTGGGTGGAAGACTGTATGTAATTTCTGTTCGATCCCTAATCCTTTCATGACATAAGCAACAACTTGCCCAATAAAATGAGGTCGGTTGTCACTCCACAAAATTTTACAAACACCATACTTAGGAAAGAATTCCTTCAGAAGCACCTTTGCTGTGGTAAGAGCAGTATTATCCTTTGTAGGGTACGCCTCTATCCATTTACTGAAGGCACATACCACCACTAGGACATATTTTAGATTATTGCAGAGTTCAAGTTGGATGTAATCCATCTGCAAAACTTCAAAAGGTGCGGTTGGTGTAGCAAACCCTCCTGTAGGAGTTTGTGTCCCTTTTCCAGGATTGTACTATTAACAGATCAAACAGGACTGTACCACTCTTTTAGCTGTGCTGGCAATTTCAGGATGCTCCCAGACTTGTGTAAGCAGTTTAGTTATTGCTAGAGCTCCAACATGTGCCAGCCCATGTGCCATTTGAACCATAGGTTGTAAATAGGCTGCGGGCAATTTCCATTTATTCATTTCTTTCTTACGCCAACAACCCTCATCGTCTAACATTCCTTCTTTGGACCACTGCTCAAGTTCTTCCACAGAGGCAGATCTCTGTATAACCAATACTTCCTCTCTAGCATCATGACAACGCTCAGCTTGTGATTTTACTACGTACATAGGTGTAGTGCTTCGCTGTATTGCAGTTTCACGAGCTACACGATCTGCAAAGGCATTTCTTTGTCCTATTTTGTCAGTGATCGTCTTGTGTGTGCTACACTTCATAATGGCAACTTTCTTCGGATATGTAAGTGCAGTCAAGAGATTATGTACTAATTCTCCGTGCATTATCTGCATCCCGTGGGATGTAAGAAAGCCTCTTTCCTTCCAGAGTAGGCCAAAATCATGAACTACTCCAAAAGCATAGCGGCTATCCGTGTAAATGTTCACACATAAGTCAGTACTAAGCTCACACGCTTGTGTCAAGGCTATTAGTTCAGCTGCTTGAGCCGACTTCTGTGGTATGCGAGCTGTTTCCACTACTGTTTCAAGTGTGGTGATTGCATATGCAGCTGAGGTTGTGCCATCCGGTAACTTTAAACAGGACCCATCAACCCACAGCTCCCCATCAACATCTGGAAGGGGCATATGTTGCTAATCAATGCTACCCTTTGTCTGTTCCTAAGTAAGGAATATACAATCATGAGGCTCCTTTGATTGAGACTGAGTTGCAGGATATGGCAACAAAGTGGCTGGGTTTAGTGTAGCACACCTCTTCAATGTAATATGAGGTGCTAACAGTGTCAATTAGTATCCTGTCAAGCGAGCACTAGTTAAATGCTGAATTTTGGTCTGATTCAAAAGGGTATCTACTGCATGGGATACTAGCACCAACAGTTTGTGTGACAAAACTGTCCCTTCACTCTGACGTATGGACACAGCTGTTGCTGCAACTGAACGAAAACATCCAGGCAACGCACGAGCAACAGGATCAAGAGGTGTAGAGAAATTTGCACAGGGACGCTGCTTGTCACCGTGTGTCTGTACTAAAACTGACAATGCACATCCATCTTTCTCGTGTACGTAGAGTGTAAAGGCCTTCGTATAATCTGGTGTGCCTAACACTGGTGCAGAGCAAAGAGCTTGTTTCAACTAGCGAAAGGCATTTTGACATTCATCTGTCCAAGGAAGAGGAATCGGAGTCTTCTTAGTCAAAAGTGCTAGCAATGGTTTAACAATGTGTGAAAAACCCAATATCCATTGCCTACAAAATGAACTTAAACCAATAAATGCACGGACATCTTTCTGTGTGGAAGGTACTGGAGTGTCTAAAATTGCTTGAATGCGATCTGGTGTCAGTGCAGGGCCCTCCTTAGACAGAAGGTGTCCTAAAAAGGTCACCTTCGGTCTACAATATTGCAATTTCTTCCGTGATACTTTATGGTGATGTGTCGCAAGAAAAGAAAGTAAGGACAAAGTACATTTTTCACACTGCTCAGGTGTATCAGCTGCCAACAAGATGTCATCGACATATAGCATGAGAGCCACTCCTTCAGGCAAAATAAAGGAATCAAGTTGTCTTTTTAAGGCTTGACTATAAATACTCGGCCTCTCAGGTACCCTTGAGGAATTTTACAAAATCTGTATGATCAGGGTAAGCAATGTCGTTATGTCAGACACTACAGGGTACTGTGGTACTACAATCTTGTTGACTTCTCTGAAATCAATGATAAATCTTTAAATCTTAGTGTCAGTATCTTTTTTCCAAATGGGAAGAATTGGACTATTGCAGACATTATAAGGAACTTCTTCCACCACTCCCACCTTAATCAAATCTTGTACAATACGTGTAAGTGCTTCTTCTCCTTCTCGAGAAATTTTATACTGAGGCAATCTTGGTAGTATAGCACCCTCCTTGACACTAATATGCACTGGTGGAATAACCATTTGTCCTACATCGGTATCTGAAGTAGCCCACAAAGTACTAGGGAGTGAAGCTAGGGCAATGTCCTCTTTAACAATACAAGATCTCTCAATCATGGGGTCGTTGTCATTTAAAATAACCCGTACTGGGAGTCACGCGGGCAAGATGGCCGAACAGACGATCTGTTGCGGCTCCCGGTCCCCGCGCTGCTCCTGTGGCGATTTCTTGCACATACAGCGTCGCTCTGGCCGATTCCTGCTGAGCCCATGCGGCAGAAGACGTCCTGCACCTGAACACCTGACAACTGAGTCTGAATCACGGCGCCAACGGACGCGAGGCCTGCGGAGCGCATAGACAGCCGCGACTGACATGGCGGCGAAACCCCCGATGGAGCTTCATCCGCGGTGAGGCATACCTCGGCGCCTCTTGCAGGGCTCGGCTGCCGCATCAGCGCTGCTACGGTGAGGTGCGGTGGGGGCTGCGGTAGCGGACGACAATCGGTACGTTGATCCCCCGCCATGCCTGACCCCAACATGGCGGCGGCCACGGCTTGTAATGGCGGCGCACCCGGCGGCTTCTAAACGGGGGAGCGGATCAGCCTGCACATCAAGTTGCCCCACTGACGACATACGGATGCCTGGGCCCCCACTGAGGTCCCCAATAGACGCTCCTTACACCACGCCGCATGCTTCCGGACATCGGCGCCCTTCTCCCACTGAGCCCTACGTCACGAACGCCCTCGCTCAGCAGGCCTACGGGGCTGAGCCACGCGGGCTCTTTTGGACGCTCCTGCTTTTCCCTGAAGATGGGCCCGCACATTGACGCCTTGGCACTGGGTGGCACTGACTTCGCCCCCGATTGGTGGTGAGCGTATTGGTTGTATTGAATGGCCCTCGTGGCTTTGGCCCCTATGGAGCCCTCAGCAATTCACCGGATATTCTGCTGTCGACGGCCCATCGCTTCACCTCCTTGGCCTTGCAGTGAGGCCTCTCCCCATCGGCCTTCCTGTCATCGGTGGCCTACCGTTGAGCCGTCCTCGCGTGCTGAGCCCTGCTACACTGCTTGGAGAGACCGTTCAGGAACAGAAGCTGGCCCGCTGGGTCCTGCTGTGAACTGGGATCCCGGGGCCCATCTGCCCTCAGCTCTACCTCCTGAACGACACCATATGCCTCCAAAGAAGTTGACGTCCAAGACCCCCGCCAAGGTTTCGGACTTTTGTTCATCTGCCGAAAAGCATGCCTCGCTGAGAGGCGACACTACCCAGGCCACCATGGCTCTCACCAAGGCGGAGCTCCTTAATATGTTTAAAGACTTTAAAACTGATCTACGTAAGGATATCGGTCAGGACATCAAGTCCTCTATCGAACAGCTTCGATCCGACCTATCAGACCGCCTCTCCACTCTGCAACAAGATGTGGACTCCATGGGTACCAGGGTCCTGGACCTGGAGGCACTGCACCAAGAGCAACAACAGCTCGCGACGGAGCTACGGGACGATGTCCGCTTGCTGCAAGAACAACTTCTCCAGTCGCAGCTCAAGGCGGAAGATCTCGAGAACCGCTCACGAAGGGAGAATCTACGGATCCGGGACCTGGAAGAGGGCGCAGAGGGGCCCGACATAGAGGCTTTTGTGGTGGGCCTCTTTTCGGAGATCATATCCCCCCAATCTCTCAAGATCAAACTCGATAGAGTCCATAGAGTGGGATCCCTACAGCCGGGCGAGACGACCACGTGACATTCTGGCCAAATTCCACTTCTTTAAAATCAAGGAAACGGTTCTGCAAGCAGCGAGATCTAAAGATTCTGTATCATTTCAAAACTACTCTTGCACTATCTTTCAAGACGTCGCTCCCGCTACACTGGCCAGGCGGCAAACACTCTGGCCTATCAACTCCAAATTGCGCGACGAAAAAATTAGATACAGATGGACCTACCCCTTCGGGCTCAGCTTTGACTTCAAGAATAAAAGACGTCACATCACAGATCTTCAAGAAGGCCTAGAACTGCTGGGCATCCCTTCGAGCTTGGGAGCCTCTGCGCCAGGATCAGAACAGAGGCCCACCAAGACAGAGGCGGATACCTCCAATTTTCCGACTTCTATTGTTCACCCCATACGGTGTAAGAAATCCCAGACTGTATGCTTGAGCCAGGTACTCTTCTAATGTTAGATATCAAGCAATGTTCCCTCACATGTGTCGTGGCGCAGCCTTCAGTGCGCCAACCTAGGGACCCTCCTTAAACAGGATGTCATGTCCACTCTGACGTTGTTCTGATGCTACATTACTAGCACGCAGGAGCGGGCGTGGACCGGGTCCTCGGACCAGAGTCCCTCCATGGTCTCCATGAGGCTCTTTTGGCTGAATGACGAGACCACTCTCTTAGTTAGCCTTCTCCTTTTGTTTTTTTTTCATTCACGTTTCCTTTTGGGGTTGTAGGGGGGTTTGTGGGGTCGTTGGGGGGGGTGGTGGGGTGGTGGCGGCTTTTTCAATTCTATCACTGTACCTTTGGGATTTGCTTCACGGGTTTTGGGGCGGGAGACTGGAGAAGTGGAGTGACAGGAGGTTGGGATGTGGCTGTTAATATGATGGATGAGAAGTACGAGGTTTCCATACCGCCATGCCAATAACAGTAGGCACCAGGAACGTTTAAGGGTTTAACTCCCCTCAAAAGCGTCAGAAAATATGGAAGTATATAGTCGATCATCATTTAGATATAGGCCCTCCAGGAAACACATTTAACTAGGACTGAAGATTCCCGTCTGAAACACAAACAGTACCCACTTATCTATAAGTCCTCAGCTTCTACAAAACATAGGGGGGTGGCACTGATATTCCGCTCCACTATTCAATTTCAGCCCAAGGGGTGCAGAGCGATAAGGAGGGACGCTGGCTTATGGTGAAGGGACGCTTAAAGTTGAAGCTTTGTACCTTTGTAACGCTCTATGCCCCTAACACTGGCCAAACAGGATTCCGGCAGGCTTTGCTGGGGAAGCTGACGGATTTTGCTGAGGGGCCTCTGTTTCTTATGGGGGACTTTAACCTGGTGTGGCAATCAGACTTAGATAGTACACATGCCCGTCGCTCAGACCTGGGTTCCTTTTCCAATGACATACAAAGACGCATTCAGGAACTGGGCTTGTTGGACACTTGGTGCATTCTCTATCCCCAAACTAGGGACTACACCTTCTTCTCCCATGTCCACCATTCCTATTCTCGATTAGATTACATCTTCGCCAGTCAGTCCCTGCAGGGTAGCCTCTGAGAGGCCATGATATTCCCCATGTCAGTCTCAGATCACAGTCTGTATTCTATCTGTCTCAATTGGTATGGCAATGCCCCGCCTGCTCCTAGGTGGTACTTCCCGGCATCGTTAACTAGGGACAAGGAATCATGTACTCAACTCCGCGAAACTATTAAAGAATTTTTTACCCTTAACCAGCCGGAAGACACTTCAGAATACAACACATAGGACTCTTTTAAGGCTGTGCTGCGACGTAAATGCATCGCGCTCAACTCGGCCCTGAATAGACAGTGCGCTAGGGAAAGGGAGCTACTTGAGGCCAAATTATCGTCCATGGAACAATCACATAAACTAAAAACCACTAGACAGACTTTGTGCCAACTCACGGCGATCAGAGGTAAATTCCGGGCTCTCTACAACAATAGGGCGGAATTCACGCTTCTTAAACTGCGTAACTTGTCCTATGCGCAAGGTAATAAAATTGGAAAACATCTTGCAAGGCAATTAAAAGACAAGAGGGAGAGAGAGTATATAGGGGGTATTCAGGACCCCTCCGGAGACATTGCCCATAGGGACGAGGAAAAGGCATAACTTTTTGGGGCTTTTTACAAAACTTTGTACTCTGGAGACTCCCTTGACGCAGACATGCAGCAAGAATTCTTTAGCAAGCTGCCTATCCCCCAGGTCTTTCCTGCATGGAATGAGACACTCAGGACTCCGATCACCTTAGAAGAGGTCACTTCGGCTATTAAGGCCTTGAAATCCCATAAAGCACCAGGCATTGATGGATACACCAACATTTTCTACAAGACATTTTCCTCTGACATTAGCCCCAACGTAGTTAGACTTTTTAATAGAATGGCTACTGACGGGGACACGGCTGGCTCTATATCCGAAGCCGTGATCTCGGTGATTCCCAAACCAGGGAAAGACCCCTCCCGCTGCGCCTCCTATAGGCCTATTGCCCACCTGAATATAGACGCAAAACTATACTCTTCTATTCTTGCTAAGCGACTGGATGACCTCATGCCGATTCTTATCCACCCAGACCAGTCTGGCTTCATTACGGGACGTCAGACCCATGACAACACCTGCCGCATTATCCATCTGATAGAGAAGGCTAACAAATTTAAGAAAACCTCACCAGGAATCCTTGTCACGCCACGGACCTCCGCATCACCTAAATCCAGCCTGCTGAGCCGCTGCTGCTCGCCGGACCCGCTGCGCGGGTCCCGCTTCGCGGACTCAGGCGGCTGTGGGACACTTGCTAGGGGCTTCGTGTGGACACCGGCAGGGCTGCGAGGGTAGAGCGGGTGGACTCAAACTCCCAGGAGTCCCCGCGCGCCCGTTGACAGCTGGGCTCCTCTCCCTGCCGGCCACGCCCCCTAGGCCACCCTTGTGCTTCTTTAAGAGGAGCAGTCTTTCCCGCTGCGCGGGAGCGCGCGGGAGGGCGCCGGGAGAAGCCCGGGACAAGGGCGGGACCGTTTGAGGCCGTTCGAGGTCTAAGAGGACTGGCCTGGCCCACCCCCCTTGTCTTTTTCTACGGTTATCGTGTCCGGACCTTGAGCATAGTGAGTACCATATATAAACCATAACCTGTCAAACAATATGTGTACTCGGGGGAGCCGCAGTAAGACTGCGTTGGGATTAACCAAGCCAAATGGCACCTTGGACGATTTCCTTGTAAAAACAAATTTTGCTATTGACGCCGAAATCATAAAAATGCAGAAGAGGGTTTCAATGGAGTTAGATGCCGCACGCAGACTTTCCCAGACATTTGCTAACTCTAAAAGGTCTTCCCTGGGAAACATTGCGACTGCTGCATCTCCCCAACAGGCGGCACGTCCCCCTCCTTTGTTGATTCTCGCCGATGTTCATCACCCCCCCCCTTCTTCCTCTCCACCATTATTAAACTCTTCATTCATCTTCTCACCCATGACCGACAAACCTAGTGAGGGTGAACCACCTACCGAACAGAGAAACTCTATCATCTTGCCGGCCATAACTGCCCCTTCCTTCTCTATAGCAAAAAGTACAAACCCAGGTCGCCTAGCTTTGAAGAAGAAAAACAATGCAAAATCTGCCTATGCCCGTAAGAAAGCCAAAGTTGCAAGGCAGACGTTTTTCAATCATAGAAGAACTCTACCCAACGCAGGGGATCCTAAACAAACATCACCCCTAGTTATCCACCGAACAGGGGGTGATAGCAACCTCACTACTGCACCTGCGGTAGAGAATTTTACTACCCTTGTAGATAACCTAACATTGGGAGGGCCAAATGAGACAGGGAGGGACATGGATAAAGCGGGTGATGATGAAGATTTCCTCCAGACAGTCTGGGTCACTTTAAAACAACTATTGACACCTTTTGAACTCAGACTGTCACGTATTGAGAATCACCTACTGGAAATGGATAAAACATTAGTATCCCTGGCCACGCTTAGCCTTAAACAACTGGAAGCAACACACCCCCATATTAATGAGGGTCCACCTCCGGCTAGGAAAGTTGGTATCCAATCTGCTCCAGCCTCTAACACCGGCATTAAACCAGCTACAGCGTCTAAGGAGGTTCCCCCCATCCCCTTGGTTTTGCCCGCACCCTTATCCCCTCGGTTATCCAAACCTACGCCAATTCCTAAACCTAGGACACTCGTGAATGTTGCTGCCAACCCTCCAAAAACAGAGGAAAAACTCCCCCAAAAACATTTTCAGCCCAAACCTTCCTTTAGACCCGACCGCAAGGCGAGTAACCCTGTCACTCCTCTCTTAGAGCGCATACCAAATTTATATCCGAACCACCAGAACTTTCGTGGAGGCTATATTGACCTCCCCCCTGAGGCTGGGCCCTATGTGGTTATCTTGACAGGGGTACCTCCGCTTGCCCCTGACATTGTTGAAACCCAATGGTCCTTAAAAAACAAAGTGATCCACTGGTTAAATACCAATAGGCAGATCCCTCACAGCAACAGGAGTAGGGTATTAATGGTCAGGAGAGTCCCCTGGGTGGGCAGAACCCACAAATCGATACCAGGAGACTGTATCGTGGTGTCTTTTGCAGACCCTCATACAGCCCACCTCATCACCACATGGGACCCATACGTGACTGAACAAATCATTGTCACCAAACCCCTCACCTTTTTTTACCCCCCAAAACAGCTAGCAGAGCATCCTGGGGCGTGGACTATAGTCAACAACCATAGATGGAAGGGACAGGGGCAGCGATGGCAACCCACCAATAATTGGTGGGAAGGTGCACCCACCATGAATAGGTTTGGATCCTTAGATCAGGTGGATTGACTGGGATCAGGCGATCATTCACCCCGATCAAGTGATCAAAACCACGCAATAATTGCCAGTAATAGCAATACATCGCCACTCATTGTAAAGAAATCGACCCATTTGGCGGTGGTTCCACCCTACCCGGACCAGCACCCGCTCCCTGTGCAAGCCATACAACACCTAGACAGGGTACATTCCCAAGACCAGGTACACGCAATAGAGAGTGAGGGCTATACACATCAGGTAGATAGTGAATTGAAACACTCACTACTATCCTGGAATGTAGCAGGACTGGGCAATAAGATCAAACATATACCATGGTTGGAGACCGTCCAGAAGCATGGCATACTTTGCCTGCAAGAAACTTGGCTTGCAGAGGAAAGGCACATCATGGGGTACCGAACATTCCATTCACCCGCTGTTCCCTCCACTCAGGGCCGCAATAAAGGGGGTCTGTGTATATACACCTCGAATGTAGGGGATATAAAGGTGCATAATTTCCACTCTGACCAATATTTTCAAATCCTTTCTTTTAAATGGGGCATCACACAAAAGGTTATACTGGTGAACTTTTATAACAATATGCCACTAGATGAAATGGAACTCATTTTAAATAAAATGTCAAACCTCATTCATAAAGTGAGAGATCAATACACGGGAGACCACACAGTTTTCTGGGTGGGGGACTTTAATTGTGCTGTCTGCCCACTTTCTGAGTTAGGTTTGTGCGGCCTTGCAGATCGTGAGGAGGACGCCCCTTTCCACTTCTCACACACCAAACTGGGGTCTCTCCTTAACAGTATTATGTTTACTTTTGACCTCACCTTCATTAATCAGGCATGCTCTCCTCCAGTTCCCTTTGCCCCAACATATAATGGAAGAGGTTGCGAAACGACAATTGATTTTGCACTGATATCCCCCATTATACCTAATTTTATAACCTTTTGGGAGATAGGGGATGACCCAATGAGTGATCATTACCCTATTACCTTTGGTGTTAGGCTCCCAGGGGAGAAAGTAAAGGAACCTAGCGGCCCACTGTATCCATTGGAGGTCACCTTAACAAGGATAAACGGCTATGTGCTTAAGTGGGAGAAATTGAACCCCACAATTTTCTTCCACAACTTAATATCATCCTGCTTTGCAGATATATTTGTCTGCTTAGAAGAAGATGTCGATCCTAAGGCGATTATGGCAGCTTTCGCCAATATTCAGGAGTATATAAAAGGCGTTTTAACTAAGAGCCATAAAAAGAAGGGGAAACGTGCATCCGGGTG
Organism: Lissotriton helveticus; assembly: GCF_964261635.1. Lineage (NCBI taxonomy): Eukaryota > Metazoa > Chordata > Amphibia > Caudata > Salamandridae > Lissotriton > Lissotriton helveticus. Next base: position 689,349,413 of record NC_136059.1, on the reverse strand, counting down.
GTTTGATTCTAGGTGCACAGCTGCCTTAAAGAACTTGAAGAAAGTTTTAAAAGCCATCCCGAAAAACAGGGTCCAAATTGCTGAGGCCAGACTAGAGTATAAGAGAGAAATTAACCTCCGGAAAGCTACCATGAAAAAGGAGGCCTGGGAAGCGTTGGGAGAAGCGGCCAGGAATAAGGACACTAACCTTTTCTGGAAAGTGATAAGATCAGTATACAACACAAAAGATACTGACAACTGTATAGATGTAGCAATCACAGCAGAGCTCTGGGTGGAATATTATGGGAAACTCTACACCAATAGACAGGGGAACAATATGAATCAACAAAAGGCACTTGCATCTTTGAACAAACTCACGCAAGATTATCAGTCAAGTGATCCAACAGTTTCCCCGTATCCAATCGACTTGGTCTTTACCACCCTAGAAGTTGAAAATGCAATCAGGGAAAGCCCTTCAGGGAAAGCTCCTGGTCCGGACCACACCCCAGTGGATGCCTATAAAACAAATCTGGAATTTTGGGCTCCGCTCTTAACGAACGTTTTGAACATGGGAAACAAATGCGGCCTAATTAACACCTGGTCAGATGCCATTGTGGTCCCCATCTTCAAAAAGGGAAACAGGGACGATCCGGCTTGCTACCGTCCTATATCCTTATTAGACGGACTTATGAAAATTGCAGGAAGGATCGTCCTTAAGAGGATTCAGCTCTGGGAGACAGAAAACAAAGTTATTTCGGAACTCCAATATGGTTTCCGAAAGGGACTGGGTACCCAGGAGCAATGTTTAAACCTGTCCTTATTGATGTCCAAATATACTGAGGCCAAAAAAGGGGACTTGTTTGTTACATTTGTTGACCTTAGCTCGGCATTTGATTGTGTGGATCATCTGCAGCTCTGGTCAACATTGGACCTCATCGGGGTGGATCCTACCATCGTGGTATTTATCAAAGAATTGTATAGAGATGCTGGTGCCAGAGTGAGGTTCGGGACCCAGGGGCAATGTACACAGAAATTTCCCATAAATAGAGGGGTTAGGCAAGGTTGTATACTTGCGCCCCTTCTATTTTGCTTTTACATCAATTCTGTTGTAGACCATCTAACAAATCTCCAGAATGACTATCCAGCTGTCAATGGTAGGCCTGTACCCATTCTATTATACGCCGATGACGCGGCCATTATGTCTAGGACTAGGGTAGGGTTGCAGAGAGCGGTAAGAGAATTTTCATCCTTCATGGGGAAAAGAAACTTGAAAGTGAATACCTCAAAAACTTTCTCCATGCCGTGCACCCAAAAGAGTAAAAGGCCACAATGTTCGATATACCTTGACGAGCAAAGAATTGAGACCACAGACACTTTTTGTTATCTGGGTGTTGTTTTTGATAGAAAAGGAGCCTGGAAACATGCAGTATCGGCTAGGAGGCTTGCCTTTACCCGTGCTATTGGGGCCCTGAGAACTTTTGCAGCGAAAATTGGGGGCAAACCGACTGCTGAGATGATACAGATTTACCGAGCAAAATGTGTAGCGACAGTCACCTATGGAGCAGGCTTATGGGGCTTTGAAGATGTGTCCTCACTCCAGATTTGTGAGAACCTTTTTATTCGTTACTTATTGGGTGTGAGTAAATCTACTTCAACTTTTATTACTCACATTGAGACTGGCCTCAAATACCTGACCGACTCCATAAAGCTGTTACCGTGTTTGCTTTGGCACAAAATTTGGACTACCAAGGAATGCCAACTTAATAGAGAACTCATCACGGAGTGCATGAACTTGGATGCCGCATCCAAAATAAAATGGATGCGACATGTCCGGTTGATGTTCTCCAAGATTGGTTGTCCTGAATATTATGATGACCCGGAGTCCTTAGAAAATCTGTCTAGGTCGTCCCTCAAAAAACTTTTAATTACACACCTGGAAGGTGTTAGATGGGATGCAGAGAAGCTCAAAAACACCACCCTGAGCTATCAAAGAATCACTCCCACTGAAGATCTGCAATTGTATCTTACGACCGAAACTGCACCTTATCCTCGCATGCTTCTCACCAGGCTGCGCCTAGGCACCTTTTTCCGTATGGTCACTCTTCCAAAACAAAATGATTGGACTTCCCCGAACCTAACTTGCCCATGCGATGACCACTCATCACAAAGTAACATTCATATTATGTTCTTTTGCAATCTGTACTCTGCCCCAAGGAAATTGTATCTTTTACCTCTTCTAAAACACTGGGGCATAAGAACATGTAAAGACGCTTACTATAAGTTACTATTGTTAGATGAGGTGTATATCATCTTTGTCGTTTCTCGCTTTTTAATGTCAGTGATGAAATATAGAAATTCTATGATGTAACCCTTACATGTTTAAATTTTTTCACACGTTTTTACATGAGGTTGATCGTCGTATTTTCACCATTGACCTTTTTATTATCTGGAAATATGTTTTATAGAGTCTTATAAAAGTTTCGTTGGGGACAACTTTTAAAATTTGCTGTATAAAATGTACTTGTATGCTTTTATGATTTTACTAAACAAATCGAATAAAGCTGATTTTGAATTTGAATTTGAATTTAAGATTCCAGTGGTGCTAATTGGGTGGGATGCCGAGAAGGCTTTCGACCGCGTCGATTGGCAGTTCTTATTCCACACACTAGCGGCGTTTGGCTTTTCACCACAGTTTCCGAACATGATTCGGGCCAACTACCAACACCCCCGCTCTAAAGTTTCGGTGAATGGAGTGCAATCTTCCACCTTTACTCATTCCAGAGGGACTGGGCAGGGATGCCCCTTATCTCCCCTGCTATTTGCTCTTAGTATTGAACCCCTAGCGTTACCGATCAGAGAAAACCCTGCGATTAAAGGCCTACCCTTCACCGGGGAATCCCATAAGATTTCCCTATTTGCGAACGACGTCCTCTTGTCCCTTTTGGACCCGGCTGTGTCTATTCCGCACTTACAAAGGGAACTGGAGCGCTTTGAGGCGGTTGCGGGCTTTAAAATCAATTTGGATAAATCTTATATACCTAACCTCACCCTCTCACACAAGGAGGTACTTAGACTTCAGTCCCTTACATCCTTGTCTTGGGCCGCCTCCTCCACCCAATACTTGGGTGTCCAACTGACACCGACGGTGGAGAAATTATACTCGGCCAACTTTCCACCCATCCTTAATCGTATCCAAGCAGAGCTTACGAAGTGGAAGCCTCTCCTTGTCATGGCTGGGCCGCGTACACGCAGTAAAAATGGCCCTTCTCCCTAAACTGTTGTATTTATTCCAGACACTACCGAAAGGCCTAGACAGGGATTTTTTTAGGCGTGTAAAAGCTATGATCCTATGCTTTATTTGGCAGGGAGGACGAGCCCGCTTCTCATTTTTTCTGTTGCGCCGTTCCCAGCGGGGGGGGGGTTTGGTTTGCCTGATATTCATCTATGTTACAAGGTGGCACAACTCCGTATTCTAGTTGAGAGGTCACAGAAGGAATCCGGGAAGCACTGGCTCCATATGGACCGCAGTGTGGCTGGTAGGACAATATAGGACCTAATCTGGCGTACGAAACATTACAGACCCAAAAACGTCTACATCAGCACGCCTACACGCACCACCCTGCAAGTCTGGGACACTGTGGCGAAGGATGACAGATGGACAACTCCACTTCACTTCACCACAGCTTTACAGGAGGGACCTTTCGACGCTTGGAGGGAGGGGGGATGTCTCGCTCTGCCTCACCTGTTCCACAACTAAGACCCCCTCGATTTTGATAACTGTAAGAGAGACTATGGTGTGGGAGATTCAGAACGCTACCATTACACCCAGTTAATGCATTGGGCACTTTCACCCCAGATCCGCGAAGGGGCTACCCGTCCCCTTACTAAATTTGAAGCCTTCCTTACCAGGACCTCTTCTATGAAGGGTGTAATCTCGTTTTTGTACAAATTTCTTCTCTCCACTACACTATCCCCTTGGCCGAGGTATATGTCCATGTGGGAGGGGCTGGCTCAACGGGACATTACAGATGAGGAATGGGCTCATTTGTGGTCTGACATCTTTAAATTTAACCAATCCACAGACCCAACAGAGGCCCATATAAAGACAATGATGGATTGGTACCTACACCCCTCCAAATTATCTCAGATCTTTCCGGGCTCCTCCGATAGATGTGGGCGGGGGGTGTGGCCTGTTTGGAGACTTCCAGCACATTTGGTGGGATTGCCCAACCATCTGGCCCTTTTGGGAGGAAATTTTGGCACAAGTGAAAGGAATGCTTGGGTATCCCATCCTTACATCTATGACAGACATACTCTTGGGTCTCCGAGACCCTTTGTTGGAACACCAGACCAGGGCGGATAAAAGGATAATGTGGCTATGCCTGGGGGCGGCTAAGATTACTATAGCGGCGGCATGGAAAAAGAAGGAAGCGCCGGCAATCTCTTTGTGGCACTCCCTGTGGCACTCCCGCCTTTGGAAATTGCTTAGCCTGGAGCAAATGTCTGATATTTTTAAGGATGATTTTAAGAATTTTGAGTTCAGGTGGGGTCCGTTAGTCTCCTTCCTGTCAAGAGGTCTCCCATCAGTAGTCTGTCCTGCTACGTTGAGGGCTCTTCATCTCTTCCAACTTTGAATAAGCTCCACTATTGTAGGCTAATCCCAGATTGTATGAGACCACCACCAGGGGGAGGGAGGGGGGGGGAGGGGAGGAAGGGGGGGGGAGGGGAGGAAGGGGGGAGGGATTGGGGGCAGTCTTAGTTGGTTTAGTTGATTCCTTTATGTGGTTTTCAGTTTTTCAATTTGCTTTGGTCCCCCGCGGGGAGAGTCCAGCTTGCTAATACCCGCCATGGTGGAGGTGTCAAGAACATTGAGTCCGGCTGAAGGAAGACGGAGATGCCATAAGCTGCTACGGACATTCCTTCTCGGCCTATCTGTATTATGACCCACGCGTATTAGCACATTGTTGCCTTCCATGAGATACGTGCTATGACCGAGTTACATAGACACGTAAATGGTGTTCTTTTGACATGTATCATTGTGCTTGCTGGTAGATACTTCTCCCCTGCGTGGGATACTGGGCGGATTGTGCCTTGAATTCTTGTTGAAAAAAACCTATAAAAATATTTTTGACAAAATAACCCGTACTCCTTCCGGAGAACATCGTATCGTACCCCTGAAATATTTGAGTATGTCAAGACCCACAATATTGTCTAGTGTATTTGGAGAAAGCAAAAAAGGACATGGAGCAGTAAACTTATCAACATGGAGTGCAAGTGAGTGTGACAATGGGCTAAGGGTGGATGTTCCATCGAAACCTATCAATGTAATAGTTAAGCCAGACAGGGGAGCCCTTGGAATCAAGTGTTTAGACAAGGAGCTACGAGTAGCTCTTGTATCAACCAGAAACTGATCAGTAGAACCCAAAACATGTGCTGTAACATAGGGACCCTTTCGATCTATTGGAACTTCAACTGATTCCTTACCCCATCCTAGGTAATGATGTGCATAAGCAGAATCTTGCAAATTAGACTGCTCATAGTCAGACATTTGATATTGATTCCGTCTGTCAAAAGTATTAGCCCCCTCTTGTCCACGTGTATTAGCATCAAACCTAGCACGATCATTTGTATTTCCTCTAGGCCCTGAATATCCTGAACGTTTTCTCATTTGTCCCCGACCACGTGAACCCTGCTGAGCACGTAGCACTGGACAGTTAGAAATCCAATGTCCGAATTGTCTGCAATACGCATACTGATCAACAGACAAATCTACACGAGGATAGGGAGGAAAAGACGAACCATATGATCCACGTCCACCTCTATTATTACTTCTAGAAGGTGGGCCATAAGCTTGAGCCATCATAACCTTTGTTTTTAACTCTTTAGATTTTTTATCCTCCATCCTCCTTACTTTTCGCTTCTAATTCTTGTTGATCATAATACTGAGCCAAAGTTAGGAGAGAAACCGGAGAGGAGGTAGTCCATGAACTTTCACTCGCATTTAGGCGACTAGCTATTTCTGGCAAAAGGTTTGTGACATATTTATCGACAAACAGATGCCTACCCGTGTCAACTGTCAATGACTGACCACTAAAATCGCGGAATGCTTCTTCAAAGCGTGTGAAGAAGTCTGAAACTGATTCATCTATCTGTTGCTTACAAGACGCTAACATAGTCCAATCTATCTTTTTTAGGGGGAATATTCGTCTTTAATTTAACCAAGATAGCTGCTGGAAGATCTAAAATTAGCGGACACAGTTTTTGTGCAGGTTCTCTATCTTTATCTAATTGTTCTATATCTGGCCACAATGCCCCAAATACCACACGATCATCAACTTTAAGCACAGTTCTCCACATATCAGGCGGTAATATTAATCCAAAAAACAAATCAATGTCAGACAAAGTCATAGTACAAGAGCAATGGCACCCTCAATTTCTTCATAAAAAGCTGTCGGATTCTTTCGCGGATCATGCAATGCATTTTTAAGAGCCATGACATCTGCTCTATTCCAAGGAGTGTAAACCCAATTATAAATAAAATACCTTTTCGCGTCAATAGAAGTCTTATCATCACTTGTGCCTGTTCCTTTAGGAGGAACATATAAAGGTGCGGCTTCCCGCATAGGTTTCACATTTAGAACATTCTTATCTGTTTCGAGCGCCAATGCTCGTGCCACGTTGATTCGAGATGTTGGTGCAGCCGCATCTGCTGCCTTTTTCTCCTCTCGCAAACGGACTGCTTCATCACGTAGTTTAACCAAGCGTCTGATCGTGTCAGCCACCTGGGAGAAGACAAAAGAACCTCCACGTAATTGCTTACAATCAGCTGCTATATCATCTGGCTCTACTTCCACCGAATATTTCCTAAATCGCTCAAGAACCTCTGCAGCAAATATCTCGGTGAAATATTTTTGTTCCCTTTCTGACCAATTCCGAATAGTATCTAAGGTTTCAGAAGCAGTATTTGTACTACGATCGGCTTTACGCGCCGCAGATGTAATCTGAGAGAAACGTTCGGTATTTAACATTGAGCAAGTGTCTCAGGCTTTATCCTGCTCCATAGGAGAGTCCTCATTTGACTCATCAGGAGCAGAGGGAAGGGTATACGGAGGTGGACAATGATCTAATAAGAGAGAATCATCTTGGGGTTTATTAAGAATAGGATAAAGAGGCCTACAAATAGCGTATTGGCCATTTACCTGTAACTGACGCTCCCTATCTTATTTTTCATTTCTAATGCTTCCGCATGCACACTTTTACGCTGTTCTTTTTCTGTCAAGGCCTGTTCACGCTTCATTCACTCATGCACTTCTTTCTCCCACTTTCGAACACAGTCAAACATGTCTTGCCTAGCCTTTCGCTTGAACATCCGTTGCTCCACATACGGAATCTTTCGCAAATCAAATGACCCATGCTTAGGCCAACTCAACTCAGGAACCTTGCGGGTGTATTTATTCCACAAGGTGCTGTACATAATGGACGAAATACCATATTTAATATACATGTCCCTATTAAGCGTCCCCTCCTGGGGGGGGCCGGTTGTGCTTCATCGATTCTCAAATTGGTACCACTACAAAAGCAACACATCTTACGAAGGGTGCTGGAAACAGGCATGCCAAAAATAGTGCAAAATATGCAGTATTATAATCAAAAGTAGCGCTTAAAGTACTCTCCGTACGTTGCGCTGTTCAAATATTCTTAGAAGTAGAGAAAAATCTTCTCATTACCTGCCTATATGTATTACAACACATATATTTACATATTCATAGGACGAGTTCAATATTTGGCCAATTCCATATACAAATGCCACAGTAAGCGTTTCTAAACTACCTTACCAATCCAAGGCGTACAGCAAGTGCCGCAAAACGGCTCTTACCAATCAAATGGTGTCCAGGTTCCTACTGCCAAGTTCTCAAATCGACCAAACGGTCACTGCAAGGCGAATCAACAGAAGAGATCTCAGTCGAGGACCGGCGCCACCTGGATGGTCAGATAAGAAAGAAAGGGAAAACGCTGTGAATGCCAAGACTCGGGTCTCCTCCGGCAGTGATCACGTCCAAAGCGGGATTCCAATCCTTCATCTCGACCAGTCCTTCGGGCATCCGAGTCGCCGATGAGCCCCACGTTGGAAGCGCCAATTTGTGGTAGCAAGCCCCAGCCATGCCTACTAGTGCAAGGGATTCACCCTTCTCTGCTAAGAGTCCTTAGACCAATAATAAGAAGTTGGCACAGAAACTGGAATAGAAAAGACAGAGTTAATTAAACCTCATGAGGTGGTACTACATTCACACAACACCCTTCGGTAAAGTATGAGGTAGCACACTGACTAGAAGGAGCTTGGTCCTTTTATACCCACACAGAGTGTTGGTTTGAAATACATATAAGGTCATACAGAGAATGTGCTAGCAACAAGTGGGAAGGGCTGACAGTTAATTCTGGTGGACACATCTTGACAGTTACAAATTGGAGACAGCTGCATGCTCAACTGAGCATGTGCAAAGCAGAAGAGGATAAATATATCTTGTCTCTAGGCAGATTTCAAGAGCAGTTAACAGGAAGGTAGGACAGAGCACATGGCAAACAAAATGGCCGACATAAATACAAAATGGATTCCGTAAAACTGAAAAGATAGTCTTTAAATACAAGATGTCTTCTGCTAATGCTTTACCTAATCATTGCTAAATTACGACAGCGGGACCCAACGAAGGATAGAGCGACCTCATGGCCATGAGGAAGGCATCGATCTCCTCCGGCGTCGCATTCAGCCCAGGGACCGGCGGGTGTGGCGCCTGCGGTTCCGGCGGAGCCGCGTGAGCGGTGTCGCCCGAACCCCCGGCCGCATCACGCGAGCGTCGGGGGGAGTCGGAAGTGTGATGTCGTCTCTTCAACTTCTTGTGCCTCTTACCTGAGGACTTGGAGCCCGACGAATGGTGTCGACTCACCGAGCTGCGATGACTGTGGCCCCGCGACCGGTCCTAAGACCTCCTCCTCGACCGTGAACAGCACGGGCGATTGCCGGAGCTCGAGGCCCTTACGGGACCGCTCCCGTCTAGCCTTCGACGTCAAGGCCCGGCAGTCGGGCACGACTTGTAATGGTCGGCCCCAAGGCAATACAGGCTCCGGCGACGGGGTTGGTAAGCGACATCAGTCGGTTGCAATCGGCACAGGACTTGAACCCGGGCATCCCTACCGGCACCGATAGTCTTACGACTTGATACAGGATCAAAAAGATCAAAAAAGTTCGTCAAAAAGTGACTAAGGAGTACTGCTTTTTCCGGATCTGTGCTTGCTGGCGCGGAAAAAAGAAGAACTGATGTCAGCGCGCGAGGGCGGCGTTTAAGTACTCCGACGACGTCATCCCGGCGGCAAAGACGGACGCGGGGCCGCAGACGACGCCTACCGACGCGCAGGGGTACTGCTACGCAAAACTTTCCGGATCCAGTCTGATGCCTGGGGATATTCTAAGGTAAGGAATCTAACACTAACTACTGTTTCTTTCAGATCTCTCTATTGTGTGGCTACCTGGGAGGAATAAACAAAGTCCAGCTGCAAACTACAGCGAGTCATGTGACCCAGGAACAGGTTGTAGGCACCAAATGGTTAGGAGAGGAAAATGTCAACTTTCTAAAAGTGGCATTTACAAATTTGTAACTTAAAATCCGACTTTACCATAAACGAGTTTTAAATTACAATATCTCAGACACCAAACATGATATATTTACCAGTTTCCAATCAAAAGTTAGCACTTATTAAATGTTATAATGCAACCCAATGATATCCAATGAGGGAGGTAGGCCTAACAGTAATGAATCCCTTTGATATCGCCAAAAAGCAGAATAATGGCACCAGATGGATCGCCTGGATCAAAACCTTCGATGATTTAATTTATGTGCTGAAAGAAGCAAATGACAAAAAGATCATTAATTATCTAACGAATCTGGCGGGTGAATGAGTATAAGAAGCGATAAAGAAAATGCCACACGGTGATGAAGTGACGTACCCTAAAATCAAAGCGGCGTTAAACACCAAGTTCAATCTAATGCCAAATGTCGACTATGAAAGGTACATTTTCAGCCTAGAAAGGCAGAGAGCTGGTGAAACGAAGGACGAGCTTGTAGAGAGAGACTTGATTTGCTCATCAAGCATTGCAAGTTCAATAAGTTCAAACGTCAGCGACGAGAGGAGAGAAGCCACAACAAAATGGTGTCTGCGAGTTCCGAGATCAAAGAGAAGGAAGAGGGGGCTGACTCTGCATCATTACCAGGAACAGTCCAGCTCAGAAGTGTCCCAGCTACACACAATCAGGCCCGAACACCAGATAGGGGCCCCTGGAGTGCCCAGCAGAGAGAGGCACAAGGTGCCCAGATGGAGCGGCCCAGTCCCAGCGTGACAGAGACAAGTACAGGGGAGATGGGGCAACACTTCCTCATGGGCTCAGTGTTACCGCGACAGGGAGAAGCCACCGGAGTCAGTCGGAGGGTGCGAGACTGAACGTAAAACTCCCCCGTCCCTGCTCGGAGAGACACGGATCGGTGTCAGAGGCGAAGAAGAAGAAGAACGGCGCAGGCTCATAAAGAGAGGGCCGGGACCCGGAAGAGTGGGTCTCCACAATACATCACACAAATCATAGACATAAGAGGAGGGCGGGCCAGACTTGCAGAACTAACAGAAGGAAAGCTCATCGAGCCCTGATCTCAGCACCGGGACCTCGAACCACATAGAGGCCACGACGGGGAGGCATAGGATACAGAAGGATCGGATACCCTGATGCTTAAACACCTGGGTTGGCAGAGCATGGAAAACACAAAGATAGCCTCTCCTCACCCCAGAAGGGGAGAGGAACCCCAGCGAGCCTCATGGAGGAGGAATAAACTCTGACCGTAGCAGCCAAATAGGTGCCCTTCTGGGTTAATATCTCCCTGACGTTTCACAATTGCAAAGTTGATTGCGCATGTAAAATTCAGACTCACTGTGGGGGCAAGAGATAGTGTTGAGAGGCAGAAAACAATCCCCCCCCCCTTGGGAGACCCAACACTGTAAATGTGAACAAAGGCCCTAGGGCAGCCAGGGTAAGGAAAACGAACTGGTCAGCTAGAGCTGAGGGAGAAAGCCAAAAAAGGGTGCAAAATTGGCTGAAATCTATAGTACCCGACCCCCAGATCTTCAGTCAATAAAGGCAAATCCAAGAAGAGAGTCTGAGCTCCAACAGGTAGGCACAGTCGATATGACGACCCCCACTGCGTCTCCTTAAGATATGAACCTGGCCTGAAAGGAGCCAACAGATGACAAAGTAAACGAGATTGTAGACCTGAAGATAACATAGTCTACCAATCGAAGAGGACACAAGGAGGAAACTGCCACTTAGGAATGTCGAAAGACAAAGACCCCAAACCGCTTCCACAAGGGAAGATAGACAAATATACCAAGGTGGTGGATAGCACGCTAGACTCAGATATACCACCCACAATGCCTGGCAACGCAACCCTCATCAATGCAATCCAGCTGTCTAGAACGGCACTAGTGACCAAGATCGGAGAATTTAAATCAGAAGTGTCCCCGTTAAGACAAGGCCTTCACAATGTGACTGTCTTCAGTGGCAGAAGCAAAGGCACGAGTGTTCAAGTTAGAAGATGTGACTCAGGCCATGCGGAAGGATGTTAAAAACTGCAGGCAGTGACCAAAGACTTACTCGGGAGAGTTGACGATGCAGAGAACAGGGCAAGACAAAACAATATTAGATAGGTGGGATTCCCTGAAGGAGAGGAGAAAGACAACATGGCGGGCTTTTTGGGACAGTGGATGAGATCCTCTCTAACTTCCTTGTGATAGAGAGAGCTCACAGGGCGCTAGCAGCTTGGCCACCACCAGGAAATCCCACACAAGCCATCATAGTCCGCCTTCTGAACTTTCAAGATATAGACATAATCAGTAAGAGAAATCAAATACAAATCATCCACCATTATGATATTCCCAGATTCCTCCTGTGAAATACAGAAACAGAGGTGAATATTTGACACAGTGAAAGCCAAGTCCCGCACGCTCTGACTAAAATACATGCTGCTATTCCCCACTAAGTTAAAAGTAATTTACAATAACAAGTCACAATTCTTTGCCATACCAGAGGAGGCCTGGAGCTGGCTTGAGACGAGACCACAGCTTAAACCATTGCAAAACATGGAAGAGTCACACTTGGAGAGGATTAGACTGGGACCAGACCAAAACTCTGGTCACTGACGAGCAAGAAGCAAAATCAGAAAAATCGGTGGTAGATCCTCGGGACTCTGATGAGGATGTACGGTGGCAAGGAAGCCAAAGATCCTGAACCAACGGAGAGGAAGAGACACACAGAGTAGAGACGAAAAAGGATGCATTAAGTCACAACTCTGAATGGAACACAGAAAGACACTGACCATGAAGACACTGAACAATTTTAATCCTAATGGGGGGTGAGAGATGGGGCTGAGGAGTGGCTCAGAAGGAGAAGCAATGAGATTGGAGCCTTAGAGAGGGCCCCACACGGAACAGACAAGTCCAGTGAGAGAGGGAAGCGCCAGCTTTAATTGACTCGAGTGGGAGCAGTGAGTGCAGAGAGTTTGTAGGAACTAGCTGGGGTGTTTGGATTGAGCGAGTAAGAGAGTGCATGGTTGAGGTTTCTTCTTTACCCTTGTATGGATCCAGTGCAGCTAGAGTGAATGTTTGAAGAGAGGAGTGATCTATTCAGTTAACGATTCAACTGAAGGGTATATAGTTTTGAGTCACGGGGGGAGGGAGACCTCTCAGGCCCAGCATGCAACATCGTTGTCTTATGGACGTATGGGGGTATGAGTGTGGGGGTGGGAGGGGGGCGGGAGATGGGTTATTTGGAGTCTGTTGTTGTTTCGGAAGGAAATGTGTTCAAGTTTAAGGAGTAAAATAGGCGGCAAAGAGGCAGACAGGGATTGCATCATGGAGCACGGTCAGATACTGCCACAACATAGAGATGGGAGGGGCTGAGTCATCAGAAGGACGAGGGGGATCCATTATGACCTGTAATTTGAACAGGCTAGGGAATAACGTCAAGTGGGGATTGGTGACCACTTGCATCAGGCAACATAAGCCAGATGTAGTCTTGTTCCAGGAGACCCACTTGCTGGGCTCCCAGTGCAGAGTCTCAAAGAGAAGGGCATACATCATCCGGGCCCATGCTGGATTTACCACGGGTTCCCGAAGCGTGACAATACTGGTCAGGAAAACATACCCAGCGGCTGCAAAGACATACCCAGACAAGGTTACAGAAATCCTGTTAGAAGCTGACTCCTCCCTTCACATTGTAGGGGGAGACTTTAATGATGTAATGAACGCGGAACTGGATTACTCAAGCCCAGCTCCGGCAGTCCAGAGAGACACATCATTGAGATTTTTTACAAACTCCCTGGGGCTCTCAGACCTCTGGCGCCAATGCCCCCTAGATGACAAAAAATACTCCTAATTCTCTGGCACTCATAGGGTGTGCCTAGATTAGATTATATCTTTGCCTCAGCAGGACAGGTAGGAGAGATATATAGGGCTGAATACTTGGTCAGAAGCCTGACTTACCACTTGCCCCTCTAGCTCACCCTCTGGGCAGAGCCTCTCCATCCGGGTTCGGGATGGAAACTGAATGCCTGGGAAGTACAGGACGAGACAGTCTTGAGGAAGCTCAGATAGTCACAAAGCTATACTTTGCAGAAAACAAAGAGTCAGGAGAGTCTGCAATCACGCTTTGGGAGGCTTACATAATGGTACTACAAGACCGAGCACAGAATATCATAGCACATACAAAGAAGTAGGAACACTGGGAAATAAGAGTCCATAGATAAACACCTAGTGCAGTTAGAAGGGACCCCAGCAGCAGAAACAGACCCCTCTTCACTCCGCAGTATGTCAGTTCTCCGAACTGAATACCAAATATTAGCACAGAAGGAAGCACAATACTAGATCCTAGCGACACAACACCACCTCTATGACATGAGCAACAAGGCCAGCAAGCTAGTGGCATGGCTGGGACTGAAGGAGGAGGAAAAGCATTGGATCCACAGCACAAAGGGCAGCAATCTTGCAATATAGGACACAGACAAGGGTATGGCTGATGAGCTTGCACGGTGCTATGAGGACTTCTCCAGGACGAGACCACTAGCTGAGACCCTTCATATAGAAGAGTATTTAGTCACAGTTAATGTTCTGACCCTTACATCGGAGGATCGCTCGACCCTCAAGGATAAAATTACACTTCCTGAGATACGAGCAGTGATTGCAAAACTATAGCTGAGTAGGGCTCCCGGTCCCAAGGGAATACTGGTGAAGTTCTATAAAAGTAACGCCAGTATCCTTGGACCCCATCACTCAAATGCACATAGAAGCAAGAAATGTGGGAACTCTGACACAAGGAAAAACCGCTGGTGGAAAACCACCAGTATACCAGGTGCACAGCAAGGATGACAATGTGAAAAGTTCAAACAATTTTAACAAAGTTTTTGCAAAATTAACCAAAACAACTAATTCACACTTTCAGGTTACTGCAACCTAGACTTTTATATAAATTCTTCATTTGAACAAAATCATGAATTTAAATACATTATTTAACTGTGCGCTCACTTTACTCCTGAGGCGGAAGCCGGGAGGTTCTTTCTATCACTTTCTAGCACTTTTTTAAAAATACGTACTTTGTTCATTTGTCATTTTGTTACTTGCTTGATGTAATAGGCATTTTAAACTCACCAAGACCTCTCCTCACAGCCTCGCTGCCTGGGCCACTCTCAGCCGATTATCGGAGCTGAGTAGTTGCGGTCCCGGGTAGGACAAAATTCTTTAGCGGACATCTTAGGTGTTGCAAAGGACGGGGACGCGCTCTAGCGGTGCATAAAAGGGGACAGTCATGTCTCCGCGAAGCGAACGCGCCGGACCTGTGCCGGAGTCGTGCCAGAGTCCTGCCCGTCTGCGCCCGTCAGCGCCAAGGAGGCGTCAGGGGCCAAGCATACTGTCCCCATAAATAGAGACCCAGGTCTGTCCAGGGAATTTATACTTTCTTTAAATAACTACACCACCCACTGTCATGATGCCTTGAAACCTGATACATGGGAAGGCCCAATTTGTTGTCAGCATTGTAAAGCGATACTTACCCCAGAGCAAGCTCCCAATGGGAAGTTACGACCCATTGTTTTACAAGGGGGGATCAACACATCCATGACCTGATTACGGAGGGGGACTTAGACTGGCTCCTTATCACGGAAACCTGGCTGAAGGCCTGATGTAATCCGGACATAGCAGTGGCCCTTCCGCAAGGCTTCTTAATCCAGCAACTGGATAGGCAGGAGCAAAGGGGAGGGGGGCTGGCTATTATTTATCGTGACACCATGAAATGTACCACGTATGAGCTGCCAGACATCAAGGGGGCAGAGGCCATGGCCTTTGGTTTAAATATCCACGACTCCTTTACATTTTCTGGTGCCCTGGTATACCGCCCCCCCGGTCAACCCAAAGAATTCCTGGAGAGCATTGGGGACGTACTGAGCGATCTCACGCTCAGGTCTGCCCATTTCACGCTGCTAGGGGACCTCAATCTCCACTTAGACTTCCCTAGAGAACCAGGGGTAGCCTGTTTCATGGATACAATTAGCGTCCTTGGCCTAACCCTGTTGACGCAGGAATCTACACATATAGCAGGCCACATACTAGACTGCATTTGCTCCAAATCAGGCACTCTGACGATCAAACCCCCTTCTATCCAATTCTGGTCAGATCATAAATTTATCCCATTTGATCTTTCATGGAAAATTAATGTCCCAGGTAAAGGTATCAAAAAAACAGCCGGCAGCTTCAAACCAGATTGGAAAAAATTACTTACCCGGCCAGATCTCTTAGAGAAAGTAAAAGAGAGTAGACCCACACTTACTGGCCAGACCTCGACAGACAACCAGCGGTTTTGTGAGTGGATCACGACACTCAGTAAGCCCTCAGACCCAACAAGCGTAAAAAACTCACGTGGTATCAAACCTAAAAAAAGTGCCCCATGGTTCTCACTAGCCTTAAAAGTGGAGTTAGCTGTAGTTCGAACGCTGGAACGGAGGTGGCGTAGAAACTACGAGGCCAAAGACTGCAATATCTATAAAGCAGCCCGGAGGCAGCACCATGCCTCAATTAAGCTGGCAAAAAAAGCCTATTATCTAGAGGCGATATCCTCCTCTGAAAATGGACAGAAAGAGATATTTGAGATTGTAAACAGTTTCACCAACTCTGGAGCATTCTCACAGGAAATTCCTCCTTCCCTGCCCCTCTGCAATTCTATTGCCAACTACTTTGAAAAGAAAATTCTAGATATTGTTAAGGATTTTCCCCAACCGACACCGACCTCCGAAAAGAAAATCCTAGACATTGCTAAGGACTTTCCCCGACCTCCTCGGATCCTGAAAGGGTTGGGACAAGTAGGGAGAATACTAATTTGGCCAGTTTGAATGCATTTGACCCTATCTCCCTAGAGGAGTCACACCAGGCCATCCTTTCAAGTAAATCCGGATCCCCTTTCGACCATTGCCCTCCATCGTTCCTACAAGCCTTGGTTAATGAGGTGAACCCTATCATCGATCACATTATTAATTCCTCATTCGCCACGGCGGAGATCCCGCGTGAATGGAAACTAGCAGCAGTTAAGCCCCTCCAGAAAAAACCTTTACCTGATCCGACTATTCTCTCCAACCTATGTCCCATTTCGCTGCTCCCATTGTTGTTTAAATTGACTGAAACATTTGTCAACAAACAACTCACGAAATTTTTAGAAGACAATATTATCCTGCACACCAACCAATCGGGGTTCAGGTCCAAACATTCAACAGAATCTGCCCTCCTGTTCACGGCAGAGACCCTGCGTACGGCTATGGACCAAGGGAAGAAGGCCGTCCTGATACTATTGCATTTATCGGCGGCCTTCGACACGGTCTCACACACAATCCTGGTCGACCGTCTATTTAACTCAGGTATAGGAGGAGTAGTGTTGACATGGTTCAAAAACTTTCTTGGCCAAAGACGACAAGTCACGCTATTGGGTGGATTCAGCTCTGAAGAAAAACTCATCAGTACAGGGGTCCCTCAGGGCTCTAGTTTGAGCCCTGTACTTTTCAATCTATATATGGTCCCCCTGATAGAGCTTATTTCCTCCTACCAGATTAGTACAATATCATACGCTGATGATACGCAGCTAATCCTTGTACTTGACAGGGAGCGGCCTGGAGCAGAAGAAAACCTTAAAAACTGCCTTACTGCAACATTTGAGTGGATGAAGAGCAACCACCTCAAATGCAACTCGGGGAAAACCGAAATCTAGCCGTTTGGTTCTCGAAATTTGTTTTCACCCAGACAGTAGTGGCCCGAAGAAACCGAAGCCCCTCCTAATACCATCTCCTCTGCCCGTAATTTGGGCATTAAGTTTGATGACTTATTGTCATTTAAGCAACAAGCAGTGGCCGTGGCTGGCACTTGCTTCCACATCATCAGAACCCTCCGAAAATTCTTTGACCTCCTCCCATTGCCAGCAAGGAAAACGGTAGCGGTTGCGCTCATAACATCAAGACTGGACTACTGCAACAGCCTTTATGCGGGAGCAAATAAATCTGCGTTCCACAGGCTGCCGATGGTCCAGCACGCAACCGCTCACCTGGTCCTTGGCTGGCCCAGGAAGTCATCTGCCTCGGCCACACTCCACGCTCTCCACTGGTTACCAACACACAAGCGCGTTCTTTTCAAAATCCTGGTCATCACCTTCAGAGCCTTTCATTCACAAGGACCCAGGTATCTTTCAAATGGCTTCAGACGCTATCGGCCTGCCCGGAGCCTGAGGTCCTCAAATCAAAACCTACTAGTAACCCCAAAATTCAGGCTTGCCACTAAGGGTGGGAAATCCTTTGCTGTCCTGGGTTCCAAGGCATGGAACAAACTGCCACTACAGCTTCGGCAAATTTCAACAGAAAGCCACTTCAGGAAAGTCCTGAAGACCTGGGTGTTCTCTCTCACTGACGCCGCGTGTAAAGCCTTAGTATAAAGTGGGTAGTGTCCATCGAGCTGCTATCAGTTAACCGACCTGTTCCACCTGGGTTGGTACCAAGCGCCAAGATGCTCCTTGGAGTGGTAGTAGCGCTATACAAATGTACTTTACATTACATTACATTACATTACATTTATCAATGCAAATACAAACGAAAAACTTTATACATTTTGTAGTAAAACCACAATATTCATAAACAATTGTTGAAATAAACATGAATGCTTGATCATGCCCGGCGCCTGAACAGGGCCCCCAAATACACAAGGACCAATTGGGCTTTTTGCCAAGATCGACTAGTTTCAATATCAGGAGGCTCCATAATTAGCTGGCGACAGTCCAGCCGAGAGGAGACTGACACATATCCCTCTCCTTAGATGCCGAGAAGGCATTTGATGCAGTACACTGGCCTTTTTTAATGCAGGTCCTGAAGCGATTCGATTTTGGGCCCAGGTTTCAGGCCTGGACAATACTGCTATATAGGAACCCAGTAGCCACCGTCAAAGTAAATGGGATTTTATCAGCAGAGTTCCCTACTAAGCGGGGAACAAGGAAGGGCTGTCCTCTGTCCCCACTCCTGTTTGCCCTCACCCTGGAACCACTTGCTTGCGTAGTCCAGGCACACCCTGATTTTACAGGCTTCCGCATAGAGGCCGCAATGGAAGATAAGAGAATTTCAATTTATGCGGATGACATCCTTTGTATGTCACCTGATCACAAGAGACACTGCCCGATGTCTCCAGGTCTTCAAACAGTATGGAGCCCATGCAGGATACACAATAACCTGGGACAAATCAAGCTTATACCCAGTGGGAGGAGACCTAGACTCATTATACCTTCCGGGGAGGCTACGCATAGATAGGGAGGGATTCAAATACTCAGCAATATATGTGACGTAAAACATGGAGTACAGTTTAGATCGGAACCTCCAGAGAATATGGTGAGCTTTACATGGGGAAGAAGACCAGTGGTGGACGTTACTCCTAACGCTGCTAAGCAGGGAGGCTATATTTAAAATAATAACCCTATGAAAAAGAAACAATTGATGAATGGAATGCTGGACAATGAAAACATTCACCCCAGTCACAAGGATCTGGGTTTAATCCATTATTCTTTTGCTCACCACACCATCCCAGTATGGACCCAGCCATATGCAAATCAGTCTTGACACTGTTCCTTGTGAGAACAGTCCAGCCCGAACTGCCAAGCCAGATCCCCCCTGGACTGGAAACAAGCATCCTGAGGCCGGTTTCAGGGCATCACCCTTCATCAGCTAGGCTAGCTTGAATCCAGTGGCGGAGAGAGCACGGGACCTACATCTTGGCATACCCTTCCCACTTAGGGCGACATATGTAAAAGAAACAATTGATGGACGGAATGATGGACAATGCAAACATTCACCCCCAGTCATAAGGATCTGGGTTTAATCGATCATTCTTTTGCTCACCACACCACCCCAGTTTGGACCCAGCCATATGCAAATCAGTCTTGACCCTGTTCCTTGTGGGAACAGTCCAGACTGAACTGCCAAACCATGCTACTGGAGTCAAGCTATCCTGGCTGATGAGGGGTGAAACCCCAAAACTGGTCCTAGGATGCTTGTTTCCAGTCCAGGGAGGACCAAGGCCTAGCAGTTCGGGCAGGTCGGCAGTCCTGGCAGGTCGGGTTCCCATTGGGCACAGGATCAAGACTGATTTGCATATGGCTGGGTTCAAACTGGAATGGCATGGTGAGCAAAAAAAAGATGGATTTAGGCCCAGATCTCTGTACTGGGGTGACTGTATGACATTGTTTATCAACTGTTGTTTTTGCAAATAGTAACCCTGTCAAAACTATTTTGTCATCCAGAATACATATCACCAAATCCTAGATAAGATTTTTTGCCAAAATAGAGGGTGAGATCTGAAAACTACAATGGAATGGGGGACACACCAGAATGGCATTGCAGATGCTACAGTGCAACCACTACAACAGTGGCATTGCTCTACCAGACATCAGGGCATACTACTGGGTGGCACACTTAATAGTAGTCAATGACTGGGGATACGCAACTAGAGACCATCAGAGAAGCCAAATTCGTTCTAGGCCATACATGCACTACTTATGTGGAGGTAAGGGTATGAGAAAACTGCTACCGACAACTCAGCTGACGATAGAGGAATGGATAAAGGCAGGGAAGTACATGGATTGAGTAACAAAGATAACCTGTGACACCCCGTAATGGCTTGGGTTGCGATTGAAAGAAATCAGGAACCTAAGAAGCTTTGGAGCATGTGACCTTATTGGGATCTCAAGCTCGGTGTCAGAGAACTAAAGTTTGTACTTATAACTTGCCCATGAACAGAAATATGCTTGGTCCCAGTGCCCCGCTCAAAATCCCGCCTGTTCCCCTTTATAAAGTGGAAGACAGGAAAGCTCTAAAGGGGGGATGGGGATATATAGAAGAGACTGCCTTTTCTGGGATTCAGGTTTCTACTATCGCTCTTCTAGAGTCTGTACTCCTGTTGAACAAGTTACTTACCTTCGGTAACGATATATCTGTAAGAAACAGTAGTTAGTATTAGATTCCTTACCTTAGAATATCCCCAGGCGTCAGTCTGGATCCAGAAACTTTTGCGTAGCAGTACCCCTGCGCGTCGGTAGGCATCGTCTGCAGGCGTCCCCTGCGGCTCCGCGTCCGTCGTTGGCGTCGTGCGCCGTGATGACGTCGCTGGAGTATATAGACGCCGCCTCCGCGCGCTGACGTCAGTTCTTTGCACACAGCTTTTCCGCGCCAGAACACGCAGAGCCATGTAAGAACCAACACTGGTGCCATGCGAAACTAGGGCCTTGAAGGGGATGACCTTAACCCTATGTATCAGTTCGCAGAACGGGGAGGATGGGAGGGGCGGTAAGGAATCTAATACTAACTACTGTTTCTTACAGATATATCGTTACCGAAGGTAAGTAACTTGTTCATCTGAAAGAAACAGGTTAGTATTAGATTCCTTACCTTAGAATAGATACCCCAGCAACACCAACCCCGGTGGTGGGTCTGCGAACCAATACAGCTTACACCAGAAAGTCCTGGAGGACAGAACGGCCAAAGAAGCCATCCCTCCGGACTTGACTGTCCAGGCAGTAGTGCCTTGCAAACGTGTGCAGCGATGCCCACGTAGCCGCCTGACAAATGTCCTGCAAGGGGACTCCCCGGCCCAGAGCAGTAGTAGCCGCCGTGGCCCGAGTGGAATGGGCCCTCAGCCCAACAGGAGGTTCCTTCCGAGCCAAAGAGTAGCACACTTTGATGCACAGGACGACCCACCGAGAGATGGTCCGCTTATGCACCGCCCGTCCCTTCTTCGCACCCACGTAGCCAACAAACAGTTGGTCATCCACCCGGAACTGGCGAGTGCGATCCATATAAAATGAAAGCGCACGTTTTGGGTCCAGACGATGGAGCCGCTCTTCATCTTTTGAAGGATGCGGAGGCGGGAAGAAGGAGGGTAAGGTGATGGACTGCCCGATGTGAAAAGCAGAGACTACTTTGGGCAGGAAAGAAGGTCTAGTTCTCAGAACCACCTTGTCTGGATGAATGGACATGAAAGGAGGTTTGACAGAAAGAGCCTGGAGCTCACTCACCCTCCTGGCAGAGGTGATGGCAACCAGGAAGGCCGTCTTTAAAGTCAGGAGACGGAGAGGACAGGAATGAAGAGGCTCAAAGGGAGCGCACATCAAGAAGGTCAGAACCAGGTTCAAGTCCCACTGAGGCATCACAAACGGAACAGGTGGATACATGTGTGTGATGCCCTTCAAGAATCTTGTCACAATAGGGGACTTGAACAAAGAAGGTTGATCAGGCAGCCTCAGAAAGGCCGAAAGGGCAGAAAGGTAGCCCTTGATAGTGCCCAGAGCAGAGCCCTGCTGGGCAAGAGAGAGAAGAAAGAGGAGAACCTCGGAAAGAGGGGCAGAAAGAGGATCCACAGCCTTTGCTGTGCACCATGCCACAAATCTGTTCCACCGGCAGGCGTATACCGACTTCGTGGAGGGACGCCTGGCTGCCAGAATCACATCACATACTTCAGGAGGCAAGTCAAATGGCCTCAACTGTCGCCGCTCAATCTCCACGCATGGAGGTGGAGGCTGGACAGGTTCGGGTGGAGGACCGTCCCCTGCTGCTGCGACAGAAGGTCCTCCTGAAGGGGCAGGCGGATCGGGGGACCGACTGACATGCTGAATAGCTTGGGATACCAGTATCTTCGAGCCCAGTCCGGAGCCACAAGGATGACCTGGGCCCGGTCGCGCCTGATCTTCTTCAGCACTCTGGGCAGAAGTGGTATAGGCGGAAAGGCGTATAACAGACCGCAACTCCACTCGAGCCGAAAGGCGTCGCCGTGCGAGTGCCGTCTTGGAAACTCCAACGCGCAGAACTGATGACATTGCGCGTTCTCTTCTGTGGCGAATAGATCTAACCAAGGCTCTCCCCATCGCAGAAAGAGGCCTTGCGCCACGTCCGAGTTCAGACGCCATTCGTGATCCATCGAGCACCGACGGCTGAGTTCGTCCGCCCTGGCGTTCAGAGAACCTGCCAGGTGTTGAACCGTCAGAGTCACGCCCTGACGTTCCAGCCATTGCCAGAGACGCAGGGCCTCCTGGCAAAGGGTCCACGACCCCACCCCGCCTTGTTTGTTGCAGTACCACATGGCGGTGGTGTTGTCCGTGAACACCTGCACTACACTCCCGTTGACAAAGGGGAGGAATGCCTTCAGTGCCAGACGAATCGCCCGCAGCTCCAACAGGTTTATATGGAGCCGGGACTCCGCCGGAGACCAGAGGCCTCTGATCTCCGCCTCTCCCAAGTGGCCTCCCCAGCCCCGGAGGGACGCGTCCGTCACAACTACGTGCTCCGGTTGGGGAAGGGAGAGGGATCTGCCGCTGACCCAATCGCGGTCCGTAAGCCACCACTGCAGTTGTCTTGCAGTGCCCTCCGAGATCAAGACATGGTCGGACAAGTTGCCCTGATGCTGGGCCCACTGAAACTTCAGGTCCCACTGCAGAGCCCGCATCCGCCACCGGGCGTGATGCACCAGAAGGATGCAGGAAGCCATCAGCCCCAGCAGCCGCAGCGTCAACCTGACCGAAACCCGGGATAACGGCTGGAAGATGGGAATCAAAGCCTGTATATCCCGGACCCGCCGTTCCGGTGGAGAGACCCGAAACTGCGCCGAGTCGAGAACCGCTCCGATGAAAAGGAGCTTTTGGGAGGGACACAGGTGTGATTTCGGCACATTGATGGAAAACCCCAGCCCATGCAGGAGGTCTGCCGTCATCTGAAGGTGGTGGACGACTGTCTGGGGCGAGCCCGCCTTCAACAACCAGTCGTCTAGATAGGAGAAGACTGAAACCCCTGATCTGCGCAGATGGGCTGCAACCACCGCCATCACCTTTGTGAACACCCGTGGGGCGCTTGTAAGGCCGAAGGGGAGCACGATAAACTGAAAATGCTCCTGGCCTACCGTGAACCGCAGGTAACGCCGGTGGGCCGGCAGGACGGGGATGTGAAAATACGCATCCTGCAAGTCCAACGCTACCATCCAGTCTTGCGGGTCTAGAGCAGCCAAGACCTGAGCCAAGTCAACATCTTGAACTTCTCCTTCCGGAGGAAGCCGTTGACGTCCCTTAGGTCCAAGATAGGACGCAGGCCCCCTTTGTCCTTCTTGGGTATCAGAAAGTAGTGGGAATAGCAACCACACCCTACTTCTGGCCCAGGAACGCGCTCGATGGCCCCCTTGGCCAAGAGGGCCGTAACTTCCTCCTGCAGAAGTGTCAAGTGGTCCCCCGACACACGGTGGTTCTGCGGTGGCATGGCTGGAGGAGTGGTCTCGAAGGGGAGGGAGTAGCCCCTTCGGACGAGCTGCAGCACCCACCTGTCCGATGTTATCGTGCGCCAGTGGGAGAGGTGATGGCGAACCCTGCCGCCCACCGGCGTCACATGGGCCTGAAAGCACGGACTAGGAGGATTTAGAGGCGGATGCTGCGTGGGGAGGTGTGGTCTGACCTCGCCGCTGTCCCCGACCGCCACCACGGCGGTTCCCACGGCTGCCGCCGCGTTGAGAAGTCTGTTGCGGCGCGTGGCTGGCAGCACGCGTGGGACCGCCCCTTCTGTGGCCACGAAAGGAGCGAAACGAACCCGTTTGCTGGCGCTGGGTCGAGAGACCCAAGGACTTGGCCGTGACCCTGGAGTCCTTGAAGCGTTCCAGCGCGTGGTCCGCTTTGTCGCCAAACAGGCGACTGCCATCAAGCGGGATGTCCATCAATGCAGACTGGACATCTGCCGAGAAATTGGCGGATCTCAGCCAGGCGTGGCGACGAATCGCCACCGTCGTGGACATCGCCCTGCCCAGTGAGTCGGTCGTATCAAGACAACACCGTATGGAGTATCGCGCTGCGTCTCGGCCTTCAATCATAGCCTTGCCGAGCTTAGCCCGTACCTCCTGCGGGCATTCAGGCAGCAGCTCCGCGACCGTATCCCACAGAGAGTGGGTGTAGCGGCCTAAGAGGCACGCGGTGTTGCAAGACCGCAGTCCCAGACTCAGGGACGAAAAGACCTTCTTACCATACTGGTCGTACCTCTTAGATTCCCGGTCGGGCGGGGCCGACGGGAACGCGGTCTGGGAAGTCGAGGCCTGGATCACCAGGCTCTCAGGGGTGGGATGGGTGGACAAGAACTTTGGGTCATCCGTACACGGACGGTGGCGTCTGGCCACGTTCCTATCAACAGGCGAACCTGAAGCGGGCCTGGACCACGTGCCCAAAAGAACGTCAGTTAAGGCCTCATTGAACGGCAGCAGTGGCTCCTGTGGGCATGACTGCGGTTTGAGTACCTCAGTGAGGATGTTAGTCCTCACGGCCGCGACGGGGAGCTCAAGGTTTAAGGCCTTGGCAGCCCTCATCAATACCACTGAATAAGCTGCCCCCTCCTCCGTAGCCACGGTAGGAGGCGAGACAAAGCCAGGGTTGGGGGAGTCATCCAGACCACTGGCGTCACCCAAGTCACCTGTCCAGTCCACATCGTACTGACACTCGCGGGTCAGAGGGTCCTCAGACCCCTCCCACTCCTCTCCGCAATCTACATCCTCACCATATTCGGAGTCAACAATGTAGACCGGCTCCCCGGGGTCAACAGGCCCCATCGGCGTCGGACTCTGCGTCGGGCGACGTCGGTGCGACTCCGCGGCCGGAGTCGGAGAGGGAATGGGGGCGGCGCCGCCCGGAGCCGGCGTCGGAGACCCGGCGGCGCCGTGGGTTGCCCCGATGGAATCGGCGCCGGAGAGGCCGGTTGACCACCGGGGGCCGGAGCCGTCGGCGACGTCGGGGCCGGAGCACCCGACGGCGTCGAGGCAGGAGCACCCGAACCGCTAGGACCCCCGGACGGGACCACCGGGCCCGCAGGCGCCGTAGGCCCCGTCGGAGGAGGAGACAGTGCCCTCATGGCCATGAGGAACGCCTCTATCTCCTCGGACGACGCGCCCTGCCTAGGGACCGCAGGGTATGGAGCAGGCTGCGTTGGCGACTCACGCGGAGCCGCGGCCACCCGAACCCCCGGCCGCGTCGGGGGGAGTCGGGGGTACGATGACGACGCCCCGACTTCTTGTGCTTCCTACCTGAGGAACCAGAGGAATGGTGACGACTCCCGGAGCGCTCGTGACGGCTCCGCGACCGCTCCCTCGATCGCTCCCTAGACCTCCGTCCGGACCGGGACCGCTCTCGACGTGGGGCCAACACCCGGAGCTCGAGTAGCTTGCGGGACCGCTCCCGTCTAGCTTTAGTCGTCAAGGCCCGGCAATCGACACAGTCGTCCATGGCGTGGTCGGGGCCCAGGCACCGGAGGCAGAGTCGGTGATGATCCGTGACCGACATCGTGCGGTCACAGTCGTCACAGTTCTTAAAACTGGGCATCCTACCGGCACCGTAAGAAGAATCAAGGATTCACAAAAAAACTTTGGTCAAAGACCGGAGTACTGCTCTTCGGATCTGCGCTAACTGGCGCGGAAAAAAGAAGAATTGACGTCAGCGCGCCGAGGCGGCGTCTATATACTCCAGCGACGTCATCACGGCGCACAACGCCAACGACGGACGCGGAGCCGCAGGGGACGCCTGCAGACGACGCCTACCGACGCGCAGGGGTACTGCTACGCAAAAGTTTCCGGATCCAGACTGATGCCTGGGGATATTCTAAGGTAAGGAATCTAATACTAACCTGTTTCTTTCAGATCTACTGGTACATGCTGTATTTCTCTACTGTAAAGACTCATGAAGCTGTAAGAAAACATATAAGATCTATTACACTTCTAATCCATACCTAAATCATCTAATATTCATGTGTAACATTCATATTAATCTCTGAAACATTACATATCCCTTGCCGCTAAGACTTTAGCTTCTCTTTTAATGTATTTTTAAATTCTTCACATTTTTATTTTTGTGTTTTCTCTTATTGATGGTAAGAATTATATTCACTGGTCTTTATTGTTATAAAGTCTCTATTAATATTTTTCCTACAAGCACACTGTGAAAACATTTAATGACTGCTTTAAAAAACCTTTCTCTTTCAGAGAGGATACTTGCGTGCCCCCTCTTGGAGAACCTTCAACGAGGTCCACTGAAGAGAGAGCGCGAAAGGCAGCATGGATTCTTTTGTCAAGTAAGTAATTAATGCCTGGAATTATTCTTTCCTTAACTCGATCCTTCCTACTTCATTTTTGTGGACTTCTCCTCCGTGTCCGTATTTATTGTGTACTAGACCTGGTTAATGATTTGATGATGAGGAGAGACAAACTCTTTCTGACTGACTCTCAGGCTGAGGCACTACTTGTTTTCTCATATTCAAGCTCAACTAGCCTGTGAAAATTCTACAAAAAATTATAATGGTGTGAAGAAGCACTGCTCCTTAAGATGCATGCTCTAAAGCAAGGGCCAGATGTACTATGTTTTTTAGCGTGTGCAAATGTGTCTAAAATGCATGGGCCCATGTACAAACAGTATATTGCGAGTCACAAATAAATTGCAACTCACAAAATACTGTTGTGCGACTCGCTATTAGGAAGGGGAGTTCCCTTTCTAATAGCGACCGCATAGCTATGTACCAATGTTTTGTGACCGCAATTGCGGTCGCAAAACACTCGCAAATTACCCCCTACTTCAATTAGGTGGTAATCAAGTCAAATCATAGAATATTTATTAAGCGTGCATATCACTGGAAAGTCTCATGGCGCTGGTGGATGACTCTAAGATGAACTTGATTTGGTGCATTAGATGTCCAACAGCCATGTCTTTAAGTTCTTACGAAAACAGGTGTGGTCACTAGTGGTGTGAAGAGATAAGGGCAGTTTGTTCCAAAGGGACGGAGAAAGGAACGAGAAAGATTTCCCTCCATAAGTGGTGGTACGAATTCTGGGAGATGAGAGGAGTGTTTGGTTGCAGGATCTCAAGGTTCTACCTGGTTGATACCAGCTTAACTTTTTTGCCCAAAAATCAGGACCTTTTAGGTACATATTCTTATGCGTGAAGCAAAGAATCTTAAAGCGTATACGTTTTCTTACAGGCAACCAGTGTAAAAGCTTCAAAGCAGGTGCAGATGGAGATCTTAGTGGGAGATTAAGTACCAGCCTTGCAGCTGTGTTCTGCAGAACCTGCATCCTTGAGAGAAGGTTTTCTTTGGTAGAAGCTAGCAGGGCATTCCCATAGTCCATACAACTGATAATTAGTCCCTGGACTAGGGGTTTTCTTGCCTCAGTCGGAATCCACTTAAAAACCTTGCGCAGGCTACGCATAACACCAAAGCAGGAGCCAACTGTCTTATTAACATGGTCTTTCATTGACAGTCTATTGTCCATTTGAAAGCCCAGATTACGCACCGACTGAGTTGGAATAGGACAAGGGCCAAGGCTTGAAAGCCACCAATCAGGAGACAAATGCTCATGAGCCTTGCCATAGAGCATTATCTCGGTTTTTCCTCGATTCAACTGTAAGTGGTTGGTGCACATCCACTTATCAATTTGGGACATGCAATCTTTAAACCGGGACTTGGTTTCCGATGGGTCTGGGCCAAAAGTGACCAGGATCTGAGTGTCGTCAGCATACGACACAACATCAAAACCATATGATCTAATCACTTTGGCCAGAGGGGTCACATAAAGGTTAAAGAGTGAGGGACCCAAGATAGAGCCCTGTGGTACTCCCATCCTAACTAATCTACTACAGGAGCTGGTATTTCCTACCTGTATTATCATAGTTCGATCAGTTAGATAATTTTTGAGCCAAACCTTACCTCTGACACCAATCTCCCAAAGCCGATGTTGAAGAATGCTATGGGAGATGGTGTCGAACGCTGCAGATAAGTCTAGTAGAACGAGGATAGATGACTGTCCCCTATCTAGTGCAAGCCTGATATTATCAGATACCTCCAGCAAAGCTATTTCGGTACTGTGGGCTGCCCTAAAGCCAGATTGAGAGGGGACAAGCATAGCTCTCAAGATGGAACACAAGCTGTTTGTTAACCAGTGACTCAAGCATCTTACCGAAATGAGGAAGCAAAGATATAGGACGATAGGTAGAGAGAAGTTTTGGGTCTGCAGTAGATTTTTTTAATATAGGCCTAACTGGCAGTTTTCCATATTTTGGGAAATTCTGCTTCTGACAATGATTTGTTACACAGATCAGTGAGGCTGTTCAAGAGGGCTGAAGCTACAATAGGAAACATTTTCGGTGCCAGAGGGTCTGTAGGCGAACCAGATTTAACTTTTATGAATAAAAGTATAAATATAAAAATATAAAAAATAGTTACAGAATGATTTTTCATATCATTATTCAAATCTTGTACAGGGAAAGAATTATGGATGGCCATGATCTTATCATCAATGAATTTTGAAAGATAGTCTACCCAGTCCTGAGAGGTAGAAGGTTGTGTCTGAACAGGCGGGGTAGAGAATTCCTTTAAAATCTGATAGAACGCCTTGTTTGAATTTGCTGCCCTCTCAATACGGCTGAGGAGAAATAATTTTCTTGTTTGTCTTATGTTTTCCATATACTTATGGTGAACATCTTTATATAATTTACGATCAATTGGGTCTTTAGTTTTCCCCCATTTTCGCTCCGCAGTCCTGCAGGAGAGCTTCACTAGCTTTAGTTGGTAATGCATTCGCAAATGGGAAGGGGTCCCCAGGGGACCCTTTCCTGTTTGCAAATGCATGCAATATTATTTTTTAAGGGCAGCCAGTGGTTCTAGGGACCACTGCCTGCCATTAAAAAAAGAAACAAAATCGTTTCATTTTTTATTTAAAACCAGTCCCAGACATCCTACCGCTTGAATTGAGACTACTTCAGGATCTGCTTCCCTTCAGAAAAGCCCCTTAGACATGGCTGTTTCAGCAATAATTTAGCACTATGCTTTCCTGCACACTACCCCTCCCTTTTTATGTCAGTCTCACTAACCCAGCGCCGGGACACTCAGTAGAGTAGCTGTGCACTTTATAAAACCCCTATTAACATAACATAACATGGTGGTCTGCTGAGCCCAGCAGGCCACCATCCCTGGGAGGGCCTGTCATTCACAATGGGCTTGTAAATTGCGAGAGGCTCATTAATATTAATGAGCCTCGCAATTTGTGACCCCATTGGGAATCGCAAACAGTGTTAAACACACTGTTGTACATGCCAATTAGTGCCTCGCAAAGTGCGAGTCGCAAATGCAAAGCAATTTGCAAGGCGCTTTTTGGTAGGTTGTATATCTGGCCCCAAGACGCTACTCCTTATGCTTCTACTCAGAGTGAAGACACCAACATTTAGACACTTTAGAAATGTGCTCTGAGCCCACAAAAACACAAAAATTATAAAATATCGACGTCACTACTCTAACCAGACTTTCAGGAAAGAGCACTACGACACACGCTGCACACAGATTAATTGCCTCAGTGAAGTGCGCTGTATTTGGTTCAGCGCACGCTTCACATTCCATTCTGGGCTGCATGAATGAACAAATAGAAGGAAGCTGGAAAGGTTGCCTTAGCAGCCATTTCGAGGCTTCTCAGGTACCATCTTGTTCTCCAGTCATTTGCCTTTGTCCATTCTTTAGGCTTAAATCTTTTATTACCGAAGGCTACACTGACTGTTTGTGTGCGGACCTTGGGGATTCTTCTTGGGATCCTGACAGTAAACACTTGCAAGGAGGGTCCTCTCGGTCGTGGCTTTGTTGGAAAGTTTTGACGAAAGGCTTTGGTTAACAGAGGAGAATGTACATCGGATTGTGGCTCCTAGGATCTCTCCTCTGGCCCGTAGCCTTTCCAGTCTATCAGATAAGAATACCTGATCTTTAACATTCTTTGAATCCAGAATTCTTTTAACTTCAAATTCTAAAGCTCCTTCCAACTGTAATGGTTTAGGCGGAAGTGTAGTTCTTAAATTCTGTGATACCTTTTTTAGCAATGAGATATTAAATACTGGATGTAGCTTAACCTGTTTGGGTTGTTTCAAATGAAACGTCATCAGATTTTTATGTGTTATGACCCAACAAAACAAGGTTGGAATTTTCCATTACTCTTGAGTCTAAGGTTTCTGGAGCTGAGCCACACCTTGTCTATGATATAAAAGCTTGGTTCTTTTTTCCTTTTCTTGTCTGCATAGAATTTATAACGGTCATTTGCCAGTATTAAATACTTTACTGCTGAATTATGCACAAGTGTTAGTATTGCACTATATCTTTCACTGCAGGAACAGCTATATCTTTGAAATCCACGAAAGAATTTGGATGTCTACCATAGTTCAGATAGAAAGACGAATATCCTGTGGACAAATTTTTCGCGTTATGTGCAACTCTGCTGTCCACAGATATTCAGGCCAATGTCCTTCCTGATCTAGTAAAAGTAATCTTAGATACTGTTCTGGATCTTGTTCTCCCTGTCTGCCTGTCTGTTTCGGGGTGATAACTAGTAGGGTATCTAGTTTCAATATCTAAACCACTTATGAAGACCTTCCAGAAATGGGACAAAAACTGAGAGCCCCGTCAGATTTAATGACCTTAGGAATACCATGGATTCGTACTATATGTTGGCTGAAGTGTTGTGCTAGCTGTTTATCGGTAGGACTCGGACTCCCTTTAATGCAATGAAGTGGGCCATTTTAATAAAGCATCTACACACACTAAAATTGTATTATACCCTGGATAGGAGGTAAATCAACTAGAAGGTCAGAGTATGCCAGGGATGAGGTGGAGTAGGTAAAAATTATAACAAACCTTTGGGGACATCTTTCTGATTTCCCCTTAGCGCAAGTCTCACAGGTGGTTATATGTTGATGAATGTCCTTACTCATTTGTGGTCAACATAATTTCCTTTTTCACATGGTCTTCGGTTTTAAGGATACCTTTATAGTCTGCTAAGGGGCTATCTTGACGTTCATATAGAGCCTTTTTTTGCAATTCACTAGTGGGAAGATATAATGCTCCATCTTGATATGCCAACTGATAACGAATGTCTCCTTTTGGATGTTGGTCAGCCCACCCTTGCTTGTCTTATAGGTTCATCAATGTATATACTAGTTCTTCATAGGTTCCATCTGGGGTGGCTCCTATGATCTTTGACTCTGGAATTATCTTCTATACCTCAATAAATGTTTTCTGAGTTTCAGTGTCACGATAATGCCTCAGCCTTTTTTGCTTCCTGGTTGTATGCAATAGAAGAAATCATAGCAAAATATAAATACCACCAAAGTTGCAGTGGAGTCAAGGTTCTTGCCGCCGTCAAAATGTTTACGTTTCTATGGTCTGTAAACACAGTAACTGTACGTTTTGCTCTCATAAGGTAGTGCCTCTATTCCTTGAATGCATCTTTTACTGCAATCAATTCCTTCTCAGTGATAGTCAATGCACCTCGGCTGGAGTCAATGTCCGGGATGGGTACGCTACCGGACTCCTAGTCTCCATATGTCTCTGAGACAAAACTCCTCCAATTGCTAACTCTGATTCATCCATCTCTACATAGAATGGTTCTGAAGGGTCACCATGAATCAATATTGGTGTTGTATTGAAATTCTTCTTCAGAGATTTAAAAGCCTCTTCTGCATCTTCTGACCATTTGAAAGGAACTCATTTTTTCAGTAAACGTACTAGAGGAATTATTTTTAGAGAAAACTACTGAATAAATTTATAGGAGAAATTTGCAAATCCAATAAAGCTTTCGACCTCTTTCACTGTGGTCGGAGACTTCCATTCTGTGACTTCTTTTATTTTCTGATCATCCATAGATACTCCTGCAGACGAGAGCACAAATCCCAAGAATTCCACCGTTTGGACATTGAAGGCACATTTTTCGAACTTCACATACAAACCATTCTCCCAGAGTATTTGTAGCACTCCCCTCACTTGCTCTCTGTGTTCTTCTTCAGTAGTGGAGTACATTAAGATGTCATCAATGTAGAGTATGGCACATTTATTAATGAATATACTCAAAACATTGTTGATAAAAAGCTGAAATGTAGCGGAAGCTACAGTGGAGTCAAGGTTCTTGTCGCCTTCAAAATGTTTACGTTTCTATGGTCTGTAAACACAGTAACTGTACGTTTTGCTCCCATAAGGTAGTGCCTCTATTCCTTGAATGCATCTTTTATTGCAATAAATTCCTTCTCAGTGATGGTCAATGCACCTCGGCTGGAGTCAATGTCCGGGATGGGTACGCTACCGGACTCCCAGCCTCCTTAAGTTTCTGAGACAAAACTCCTCCAATTGCTAACTCTGATTCATCCATCTCTACATAGAATGGTTCTGAAGGGTCACCATGAAGCAATATTGGTGTTGTATTGAAATTCTTCTTCAGAGATTTAAAAGCCTCTTCTGCATCTTCTGACCATTTGAAAGGAACTCATTTTTTCAGTAAACGTACTAGAGTAATTATTTTTAGAGAAAACTACTGAATAAATTTATAGGAGAAATTTGCAAATCCAATAAAGCTTTCGACCTCTTTCACTGTGGTCGGAGACTTCCATTCTGTGACTTCTTTTATTTTCTGGTCATCCATAGATACTCCTGCAGGCGAGAGCACAAATCCCACGAATTCCACCGTTTGGACATTGAAGGCACATTTTTCGAACTTCACATACAAACCATTCTCCCAGAGTATTTGTAGCACTCCCCTCACTTGCTCTCTGTGTTCTTCTTCAGTAGTGGAGTACATTAAGATGTCATCAATGTAGACTATGGCACATTTATTGATGAATATACTCAAAACATTGTTGATAAACAGCTGAAATGTAGCGGAAGCATTGCAAAGTCCATACGGCATGATCTGATATTCAAAAAGGCTGTACTTTGTTCTGAATGCCGTTTTCCATTTGTCTCCTTCTCTTAACCTTATCAGGTGATACGTGCTCCTCAAATCAAATTTGGTGTAAATCTGCGCTCCCTTCAACAGGTCTAATAGCACAGAGATGAGAGGTTAAGGGTAAAGGTTCTTCACAGTCCAGTCATTTGGCTGATGGCTCAATAATCTATACTCGTTCTTAAATTTTACTTCTTTCTTTGGTACAAAGAAGAGTGGATAAGAGATTGGAGACTGAGATGGCCTGATAAATCCATTGGCTAGATATTTCTGGATATAATCCTTCAGATGTTGATTTTCCTTTTCTGTTAATGAATACATCTTGCTACATGGTAAGTTTGAGCCTGGTTCCAATTCTATTTTGTAGTATTTAGAACGATGTAGCAGGGGTTCTTCAGCTTCCACTTTGTTAAATATGTCCACAAAATAGTCATAATCAAGGATAATTTAGATTTTTCACAGCCTGCTGGGCAGAAAATCTGGATTTTATTAAAGACACGGAGGCTAATATTATGCAAATTCTCCTTTATTGCCACAGCTCAGCAGTAACAATGAAGAGAACATAGAACTTGTGAACATTCCAGAAAAAGGTATATAGCTCATGAACACACAGCCATCTTCCTTCTTTGTCCAATGCTGCGAAATAAAAGGATAAGGTCAAAACAAAATCCAACCTGAAGAGAGACGCCAAATGAAACATCTTCATCTTCGTAAAACAGGAGATGGAACAGGAGATGGAATTCCTTATTCTGAAAGAAGAAGTAGTATAGATGTTAAAAATATAACCCCATGGGAGGGGCGAATAGAGGAGGGATAATATTAGCCTCCGTGTCTTTAATAAAATCCAGATTTTCTGCCCAGCAGGCTGTGAAAAATCTAAATTTTATGGCATGACACGGAGGCCAACATAATGCAAGTTTAAAGTGAATTGAGAACATTATCAATCACATTATTAATAGGTCTAAAATAACATTTTTTAAACATAGTCTCATTAGACCAATCTGCAGGTCTTAAAATATCTTGGAGCCCTCCGCCAAGCATAAAAGCTGAAGCACCTCTAAGAGAGTGTGCACCAAAAATCGAAATGTCAACACCACATTCACTCATCACTTCTTTCACCCATCTTGCGGGAGTAGGAGAGGAAACTGGTTTATAAGGGGATCTATGGGAGATCAGGAGTTGTGTCTCAGAACCTCTCAAGTTGACAGTCCTTCTTTCATATTCCTTAATACATTTAACAACACACAATCTTTCATTTCCAGGAAAGAAAGGATAGAAGATAGAAGAAGACATAGTTTTAGTCCTTTTCTGGAGATAAAAACAAACTCCCTCAGGTTGAAAGGCCCTGTTTGAAATGTCTAAGGCTTTAACGTCTGGAGTTCGCCTGAAGGAGACTAAACAAAGCAAAACAGTAATTTTATAAGAAATACGTTTGAGAGAAAGGACATCGTTCTCTCCCCATGAAGAGATAAGATACAAAATGTTTCTCACGTCCCACAAGGCTGAGTATTTAGGAGTTGGAGGGTTGAGAACAGGCATGCTTCTCATAATTTTTTTGGTCAAGAGACTTTGACCAACAGAAACACCATCGACTAAGGTGACCCGCAGCTATCGCTGACCTATAAACATTAACGGTTCTATAACTGAGGCCAGAAGCGAAAAGTTCTGAAAGGAAATTAATCACTTGAACTAAATCAACTGAAACGGGATCATGATGTCGTTGAAAACACCAGCGAACCCATTTGTTCCTTGCCAATCGATATGCCTTCCTTGTCCCAGGAGCCCAGGATTCGGATATGAGTCGGAAAGCATTGTGCGAAAGGCCAGGGATTTGCCATTGTCGCCTGAAATCTTCCAGGCCGTCATTACCAAGATGCCTTGTTCTAGGAGGGGGTGAGATTCGTCCTGAGGCCCCGGAGAAGACGGTTGAAAGACGGGATCAGTATTCGGAAGTCTATTGCCATCTCCAAGATGAGCGGAAACCATGCTTGAGACCTCCAGAGGGGGGCTACCACTATCATACTCTGAAGGTATCTGCGAGCATGTAGGAGGAGGCGCGGGAGCATTACAAATGGCGGGAAGGCATATGGCTTTAAGTTTTGCCAGTTCTGGAGGAAGGCATCCACTCCAGCTGCCTGAGGGTCCGGCCTCCAGCTGAAATATTTCGTTAACTGGGTGTTCAGCCTGTCTGCAAATAGGTCTGTCCCGAAGGGGCCCCATTGTTCCTGAATGCTCAAGAAAATCTTTCTGTCCAGTCTCCAATTGCTGGAATCCTTGAAATTTCTGGAGGACCAGTCTGCCACACCATTGTTCAAACCAGGAGTGTGTTCTGCCGTGACTGACAGCCCCTTGTTCAGGCAATAATCCCAGAAAAACTTCGCTACTTCTGTCAGACCTTTCGAATGCGGTCCTCCTAGTTTGTTCACGTACCTCACCGCAGAGACATTGTCCATGCGAAGCATTATAGAACATCTCATAGTTTTTTGTGTAAAGCTTCGAATTGCAAAGGAACCAGCTAAAAGTTCCAGACAATTGATGTGCATGCTCTTCTCCTCGCGTGTCCAGCGCCCCCCTGTCGACAGGTTGGCGCACGTTGCCCCCCAACCTTCTAGACTCGCATCCGATTCTATTATCATGTCTGGGGATTCGCCGAAGATCGCTTTGCCGTTCCATGCTTCCGCATTCTTCAGCCACCAAGAAAGTTCTTCCCTCTACTCTACGTCCAGGGTGGTTAACTGAGTATAGGATTGTGACGCCCTCAGAGTCTTCGCTTTGAGTCTCTGAAGAGCCCTGTAATGGAGAGGGCCGGGGAAGATCGCTTGAATGGTCGAAGAAAGGAGACCCAGGATTCTCGCTAAAAGTCTTAAGGGAAATGAATCTAGTGAGAGAATCTTTTTTAACTCTTTCCTGAGTTTCTTTATCTTTTCCTTTGGTAATTTTAACTCTCCTGACAGCGTGTTTACCATGAAACCCAGGAATTGGGTCTCCTGTGAAGGAACAATGCAAGACTTCTTTGCATTTATGACAAATCCCAGATATTCTAGGAGCCGGATGGTAAGATCCGTGTGACGAGAAATGGTCGACTTGGTCTGAGCCATGATGAGGATGTCGTCTAGGTAGATTATGAGCCTCACACCCCGTTCCCTTAACCAAGCTACCACTGGGCGCAGTACTTTGGTGAAACACCAAGGAGCTGAGGATAGGCCAAAGGGAGACTGGAAAACTCCCAGAGTTTTCCCTCCCAAGTGAACTGTAGGAACTTCCTGTGAGGGGGCCAAATAGGGATGGTCAGATAAGCGTCCTTTAGATCCAGGCGCGTCAGCCAGTCGCCCTTCCTTAGTATGTCTCTGAGTAGGTGAATTCCCTCCATTTTGAAATGGTGGTAGGACACCCATCCATTTAAGCTTTTTAAATTTATCACGGGTCTCTGGGTTTTGTCCTTCTTTTCCACTAGGAAAATATTGCTTATGAAGCCTTTTTGAGTGCTTTGTCTTATCGCCCCTTTGGTGAGGAGGTCTTGAACCTCTTGAGAAACAAGTTTCTCCTGATCTTGAGAGAATACAATCTCTCGTGGAGGTTTTAGTTGAAAGGGAATGCCCTCAAAGTCTATTTTGTACCCTCTTACAGTTTGTAGAACCCATGGATCCTGAGTAACTAGTTTCCAATTGCCAGAGAAAAGGGCTAGTCTGCCGCCCACCTTTACAGGGGTATCTAAATGGTCTCCCATTATAGTTACCTGTTGAGAAGGTCTTGTTTCTTCTATCGCCGCGGGTAAATCTTCCTCGGCCACGTTGTCTCTGGGGGTAGAAGGATTGATTCCCATAGAACGAAGATTGTTGATATCTTCCCCCTCGTCCGAAAAAGGATCTTGAAGACGATTGTGTACGGCAGGGGAATCGACCCCGCATTCTCCCGGCCCGTCCAAAATCTCTGTCCTGGAAGACCTTTTTAATCTCGCGTTGGGATTTCTGGATTGAACTAAAGGCTCCCACGTATTTGGCCATATCACGAATGAACTCTTCACCAAAAAGAAGTCCTTGCGAGTTAGGTCCCGCCTCTTTATTAGCTAACTCAATGAGTTTGGGGTCAATTTTTAGAAGCATGCTCTTCCTTCGCTCATTAGATATAGCGGTATTGGCATTGCCCAAAAGGCAGATTGACCTTTGGACCCATTCTCGTAATTCTTTGGGGTCAACGGGAATACCTCCCACGTAAGCATTCTCTGCCAGTTCAAATATTTTGGTCAGGGAGCCGATAATGTCCAAAAGGCGGTCTTGGCATGACCTTAACCCCTTGTCTAAGCCTTTTCTTGGGTCTTTTGCCCCTTTCGCTATAAATGCAACTACCTTTGGGTCTAGTTCAGGAGTGAAGGTGATTTTATCTGGAAGTGAGGGTCGAGGGCATTCTGATCTTAACCTTGATCTGACTTCTTTGGGGATTTCCCTTCTTAACCAGAAGGATATATAATCTGCGACGT
This sequence comes from Lissotriton helveticus, assembly GCF_964261635.1. Lineage (NCBI taxonomy): Eukaryota > Metazoa > Chordata > Amphibia > Caudata > Salamandridae > Lissotriton > Lissotriton helveticus. Next base: position 689,311,564 of record NC_136059.1, on the reverse strand, counting down.
GTTGGGATGGTACCCATTCGGGAGAAAGTGGATGTTTAATTAGTAAGGGGTCAAACATATTATCTCCAAACGGGTCAGTGATACCCATCTTAGATCCTGATGCCTTGCTTGCCTCCTCCGAGTTTTCCAGTGACTCATTTTCCCGGACCTCAATGTCCGAATCAAAGGTAGAAGAGCAGGAGAGTTCTATCTCCGCATCATGATGATCGTCGCTATCAATTTGGATAGGTGAGTCAGGACCTATTTCTTGTCCTTCTGTGGTGTCCGAGACACCGTTCTGATCTCCGCCCTGATGGCGAGTTTGAGCCGATTTAGATGATGCCTTATGTTTCTTAGATGCCAGGGTAGATTGTTCTCCTGCGGCTCTTTTCTTTGGGGCCTTAACTGCCCCTTCTTTAGTGCCTAAGGAACGAGCACCACTAGTAGAGGGCCATGCCTCAGTAAGCATTTCAACATTTTTATTGATAGTGTCCATAAACTTTTTATTAATGGTCTCAGAGCGGCACCGCGGAGGGGAGAGAAAGCCGAAGGGAGCGAGAATTGGGTCGGAGATTGTAACCCCCAGAGTGCAGCCCCGAGAGTGCAGGTAGGGGGGGGGGAAGCGGCTCAACGAGCCTGTCGGGTCGCGGGCGGGTTATTAGTAGCTCGCGGGCAGGAGCAAGGGTCAAAGTAAAGAACGTGCTCAAACGAAGTAAGCGTTCGCGTTCAAAAGACGCGAGCGCTGAGGCACCGCGTATTACAACCAAAAACGCCTCAGAAAGGCAAATAACAAACGGAGAGTTGTAGAGGGTACTGAAATGCGAGAAATACGGGCTCGGTAGAGCGGTAGAAAGCCTCGAAAAGGACACATACAAGGAAAGACCAAGAATATGGTATAAATCACTCACAAATAACAATAATTCATAAAAGGCGCATAGTAGGGTCAAGTGGACCCAAATATGCTAACAGTATAGTAGAAATATAAGCATTAGTAAGCACGAGTAAAGGGAGTACTTATCTGAATGAGCAGCAGCAACAAAGAAGGAAGATGGCTGTGTGTTCATGAGCTATATACCTTTTTCTGGAATGTTCACAAGTTCTATGTTCTCTTCATTGTTACTGCTGAGCTGTGGCAATAAAGGAGAATTTGCATAATGTTGGCCTCCGTGTCATGCCATAAAATTTCCTTGGTATGTATTACACAAACTGAAACCCCACCATCACATAATCAGGCTGCAGGACTAGGTTCTTGACGTGATTCACCTTTACCAAAAACATTTATTTGCAGAATTCAGAATTCATGACTATGGTCCTGGCACTCCAACCTATGGTGGAATTTTGGTCCGACAACCATGGCAGCCCCAGTATTCTATGGAATTGTGGAGCACCATCAAATTGACTTGGATGAGCTCTTCTCGGGAGATTAACTCCACTTACTCAGTGTGGCTCACTATAGCTCCAGAAGAAAGATTAGTTCCGTCCACTGTCCTGACTGCTTCACTCGAGTTTTCTTATGGCTCTCAATCCAATTTGTTCTGCAAATTTTAAGTCACAGAAATTTCCAGTGGCTTCGGAATCTATCATTACAGATATTCTTGTTAGAGAAATGTGTCTAAATGTAAGTGGCATCAATTGGACCAGAGGAGGAGGAGAAGATTGTAAAGTGTTAGCAAACAGGTGTTTTTTTGGAGGAGTATCCTTATCTGTACTCATCAGTCCAACTTCTCCTACTGATGGTGGTTAAAGTTTTCCTTCTGCAAGAACTTAGGATTTATCAGACAAATCTTTACAACATGTTCACTAGCTCTGCAGTATAGTCATAGGTTATTTTGCCTTTTCTTCCTTAGATGAAGGACATTTGATGGTGCCTATCAACATAGGTTCATCACCTTGTTGACTATACCTTACCTTTGAATTCTACATCTTGACTCGATCGCACCTAGGCACACTGGAATGACTATCTCTTTTTCTTCCTCCTCTGCTTTCATTTTGACGAAAGTTTATTGCCAGGTCTAAATGCCAGAGCAGAGTTTTTTGTTCACCTGTTGGGCATGTGAGCCACAGCATCTTTCAGCTCGTCTTTTAAATACTGATAGAAAACCGCTGCTCTTTTGTCATCAGGCCATTCAGTCTCTATCACCAGCTTATTAAACTGCCAAATAAGCAACAAATTCTCGGTTTCCCTGATTTAAGTCCAATAACTCATTATCAGTTGCTTGTGATGCCTTTCTCGTGTCAATGATTCGGAGGCACTCTTTCTTAAATTCTTCGAAGTTGTATAACACTGGGTCATCTCTTGTAACCAATGGCATAGACCAAGAAGCAGCGTCTCTGCTGAGGTAGGATAAAATAAAGGCTACCCAGGACTGTGCATATGGGTAAATCAAGGACGACACAAAGTGTAGGGAACATTGCATCAAAAAAATAAACAACTAATTCCAGTTTTGGAGTTCCTACAAAGCTATATTAGCTCTGTGTGTTTAGACAACATAAACTAAGAGATTGGTGCTCAGACTGATTCCAGACACCCCCAAAGGATATGTTTGTCTGTTGACCAGCTAGCTCACAGTGCCACTATAAGCCCCACAACCTTACAAAGGAACAAATAGAGTCTGGCAGCTATCGAATATGACAACCCTGACCCCTCAGGGATCGTGGAAACAGTTCAGGACTTTTTGCTCAGTCACTCGTGCTCACTTTGTCTAAGAGAGATATACAGAAATGGTGGGGACGTGTTCAATAATCATATTATTGAACAAGCGTCATTCTAGTATAAAATACATGTGCTGCAACAACAATTAGACAGAAACAGATATATATACGGTTATAAGCACCAGCAGAGTAAATAAAAGGTACAATTCCACCATCGTGGTAAAACAATGAATATATGGAGGCAGGTAGATACATTTATTTATTTATTTTATTTTGAAGGTTTTGTATAGCACGAGCAAGACTCTTGCGGGTATCAGAGCGCTTTACAGGACAGATATAGGTGCCACAAACATGCATACAAATAATATAAGTAAGACTGATACGAAGGTAGTAGCTATTACGGACTAGCAGATATATGTATATGAATATATAAATTGTTCAAGTGAATTTGGCCAAGAGAATCGATTTCACTTCTTGTTTAAAAAAGGCCGTTGAAGGGTTCTGTCTCGTTTCTGGGGCATTCCAGATTCTGGGAGCCAGTCCTGAGAAGGTTCCATTGTATGTTTTCATCTCATTAAATCGTTGTGGTTTCAGTAGAAGAATATAAGAGCTCCTGGTGGTTCTGATCCCACTCGATAACACCAATTTCTCAGCTAGGTATCTTGGGGTTTTGTGAAGTATTGCCCTGTGTGTCATACAGGCAATTTTCAAAGGAATTCTGACCTCGAAAGGTAGCCAATGGATGGCACGAAAGTCAGGGAAGATGTGACTGTTTCTTTTGGAGCCTGGAAGAGACTAGGCGCTGTATTGATTGAGGCTCTTAGAGGAGTCTTCGTCGATCTGGGCAGGCCACAGAGAGTAGAGCTCCCATACTCCACTCTAGGAATTACTAGCGTTTGAACTGTCTGTTTGAGGTCATTTCTGGGCAGAGTTTCAGTTTTCTCAGTGTGTTCATTTGAAAATGTGCTCCTTTTGTTGCTGCGCTGATGTGTTTCTGCATATTTAGTTTATTATCCAGAGTTATTCCCAGCGATTTTTCTGAGTCGATAATGAGAGGTTGACCCTTGAGAGCTGTTAGGTGCTTCATCCACTCGAGGATGATGGTTGATTGGCTGGGGGGAGCGATTAGGAGAAATTCGGTTTTGAGGGTGTTTAGTTTTAAATGTTTTTTTGAGAACCATTTCTGTGTCTTTAGGAGCGTTGAGTTGAGAGATTTGATGTCCTCAGGTGAATGGATCTTTATGTAGAGTACATGTCAATACATGGCAATAATCATGAGTACTCCTACGATGCAAGATCCTAACTAGATGTACCCTAATGTAACTAGCATGTATGTAGGTGTATAGCCAAAAATCCCCCTAGGAAAGAGGCAACCCCATTACCTGATGTGAGAGAACAAAGTACCCCCCTTGTGGCAAGTTTTCGGAGAAAACTACACAATATTCATTTGGCGCCTAACTAGGTAAAAGGTCATCGCCAGAACCGTTATGTAGAGCAAGGTAGGGCAAATGTAGGTAAAAGGTTGTGCAACTACCTAGGCCTATATTGGGGTGAATTTGGAGCTCATAACACTTAGATTTGTATTTCAATCTATTCCTGACTGATCTGAGGCTGAGACACTACTCGTTTCCTTATATTCAAGCTCCACTTGCCTTTGAAAATTCCACTAAGAATTATAACGGCGTGGAGAGGCACTGCTCCTTAAGACACCTACTCTAAAGCAAGACTCTACTCATGTTTCCTCATGCTTCCACTCGGTTTGAGACACTAACATTCAGACACTGTTTCTGAAAGGTTTTCTTTAGAAATGTGCTCTAAAACCGCAACAAACACTAAAACGACTAAATGTTGACATCACTACCCTGACTAAACTTTCAGAATGGAGAACTATGACACAAGCTGCACACAGAATAATTGCTTCAGTAAAGTACGCTGTTTCTGGTTCAGCGCGTGCTTCGCATTCCATCCTGGGATACAGGAACAAACAACTAGAACAAATTTTACTCCAGCCTGACCACAGTGAAGCTAAATCGGATACTGCTGTTCGACCACTGTAAATGCATGCCATACATTTCTTGTTTGTACTTGGGCCCACCTTGAATGCTACGATCTGTTTAACTTTAAAATGTCAATAAAACAGACAGAAAAAAACCCATTTAATAACTTTCAATGAATTCACTTCTACTAATAGTAGGAGAATTGTCTAAAGTAAGCACATTTTTGGAAATTAAAAAGCAACTATCAAATCCACTGGGAAGAGAGAACTAGCATTAAATACTACAAGAGAGAACACTACATATACATTCGTCTCGTAGCTGCTGCTCCTATAAGCTACATGTTTGGAACTTTTGCATTTTCTATTACGAGTCTGAGTACATCCTCTAACAAGGTCTTTCTTCATAGTTTACATATAATGGTACCTATTGTCTTTACAAGAATATGAGCAACATGAATGTGAACTATAGCTGAAATCCAATGGGCCTAGAAGTTAATGCTTGAGCTGTCATTAAAATGAATTTATCAGCAAAAATACAACACATTTGGAGTATAAGCAAGAATATGGAAGTTAGTACTCATTGATTAATTTGGATGGGGTGAGAATATGATAAACTGATTTGAACACTCAGGTGTACCTTATGCTGTACAGCAGAAGACACATATCAGGGGCGGATTTGTTATTTGTGGGTTTTGTCTATTAAAAACCACCTACCCTTGAAATGGACCAGAAGCCTCAACCAAAAGCCTCCTGGAGATCTTCAGTCTAAACTTCGAGCTAAACTTCTTCTCACCCCTCTCTCCCAAGACGCAAATGAGCTCACCGAACACTTCAACAAGACCGTCAATAAGGTCATAGACCTCCTAGCCCCTCCCAAACTAAAGAAACAAAGAACCATTCCATGAAGTACTTGGTTTAACTCTGATCTCAATGAAGAAAGGCGAACACTTAGACTGACCGAAAGATCTTGGAGACAACACCCCTCCGCTGCCCACCTTGCCTGTCTCAGGGCCGCTAGATCATCCTATAAAAAAACACATCGTCAAGGAGAAGGCCTCCTTTTTCCGAATGCAACTCGATCGGGCAAAAAACAGACCCAGAGAATTATTTAACATTGTTCGTAACCAAATATCTTCAGCACCCACCCCCTAACTTACTACACTAACAAATAGATGTGAGGAAATTGCCAACTTCTCGGATAAAATGGCCAAAATCGATCACTCCTTCCACCTAACTGTGATCCCACCCAATTCCCCTCTTGTCGCTGACAATCCACTTAACGATCCTACAGTCTTGACCCCGTCTCCTCAGCCTTCCACTCCCCCTCTCTCTACTACTTTTAAAATCATAAACAAACGTAAACCGTCCTAGCACACCAAAGACCCTATCCCCTCCAGTCTTATCGAGAATCTCAACCACATCATTGCCCCTTACTGGACCAATATCTTCAATACTTCCTTCTCCACAGGTTGTGTCCTTTACTCACTTCAACTCGGTCAAATCACGCCTATCCCTAAAAATCCCATGGAAATTATAATAAAGAAATGTACTTCACTTTTTGGCAGGTTACAATTTTTCAAAGTCAATGCTGTTACAAAAAAAGGAGAGAAAAGGGTCATGGGGGAATTTAAAGACCTAGCCTAGGTTCAACCCCTTGTACAGTAACTTTAAATGACAGAAAACCTAGGGGTCTAATGAAGAGGAAATATCTAAACCTCTAATCCAAAAAAAGTGGATAACAAAAACATTAGGAGTGGAGTGAACAATAATCTATCTAGGGGGAAGTGTTAGTGGTTGTACAACGGGGACTCGCTCATTTCGTAGGATCCCCATCAAACTATTGTATGATCAATTATATCATCTGGTCATCCTACTGTGGTAGAAAGTCTCTTGATCATTGAGACTCATATCTACCCAGTTGACAGAGCGAGATCACTGCTCACAAGCACTCAGTGACCAGTGACAAAACCATGATGGGTGAAAGTGCAGTGCAACAATCTTTAAGAAACAGAAGGAGGAGTCGGACAAAAATAATAAAGACTTCTATGATCATCTAGTACAAACGAAAATTGATAAATTCAAGAAAGATCTTGCAAAATTTAAATTAGATGTCGTGTACCCATACACCAGCGACTCCTACAAAGCCCCGGAGTTTAGGAGTAATGGGAAAAGATATGGCTCTAATTACTCAGCATCAGGGACAGATTCTGATAGTGATCAAGATACTACGAATCCTCAGCCTTATTCAAACAGAGGCCGAGGGAGGTCACGTGGTTATCCTAACTACAGAGGACAACAGGGTGGAACAGTACCTCCTTGGTGGCAACCTACTCCGTGGGGCCCCCCACCCCCTTTTCCTTACTCCTACCAACATCCAATAGGACCCTTTCCTGGTTACCAAAACTTTAACACCCAGCCTTTTTTAGGGTTTGGCACCCGGAGATCACGGGGCAGGAGAAGAGGTCAACAGGTGCATTGGGAGGAACCTACTGGCCCGCACACAGGGACACGCAGCCAGACAACGAGGAACGTCCCACAATCGTAGAGGTACCTGAATCTAGCCTAGCAATAAATTTAAGCAAAAGAACATTGACTACTACCGAAGAATTGGTACTTAACAAGGGTCTGGGGTTTGTCATATCTGATAAAGGAGATGCGTTTAGATTGCAAACTGAACTAGCACATTTCTTTCGTAAACTGAGACTTCATTACTTTTTCAGAGATAAGCCCAAGGAGGAGGTGGATAGAAATACAGGCCTGAGACCGAAGTCTACCTCCTATTCACACGGTCCCCTCACAGGTGGCTACCTTTGAAAGAGCAGTGAAAGATCAAATAGAGACCATCTGGCATACTGATAAAAGAAAAGAGTACTGCAATCTATCAAGGATAAAAAATCAGGCACTACAATCATTGATGAAAGATCCCTCTATAATTATAAAATCTGCTGACAAGGGTGGCGCCACTGTGCTACAGGATACAGAGGTTTACAGAGCAGAATGCCTACGCCAACTTAGTGATGATACTTCTTATCAACTTCTAACGATTGACCCCACCAAAAGACTGATGAGAGAGATTCAATCACTAACGGAGGAAGCACTGGCCGAGGGTTGGATCTCCCTTTCGGAATCTCAATTCTTACAGGCTAAAAATCCTGTAGTACCTTATTTTTACACCTTGCCTAAGGTGCATAAGGCACAGAGACCACCCACTGGTAGGCCTATCATCTCGGGACAGGGCTCTGTGCTTGAGCCTTTGTCGGAATTTGTTGATCACTTCCTAAGACCAATAGTGTATACCATGCCAACCTACCTTAAAGATACAAAGGATGTATTGCGTCTCATCCCAGAGATAGCTTACAATCAAGAGACAGATTTACTTGTCTCCATGGATGTGGAATCCTTATACACATCGATTCCCCAGGACAATACTTTGGATACCATACATTCTATTTTGAATTCCACTGCCTTGGAAACCATAACACCGGTTCCTTTCATAATGGCACATGCAAGAATTGCAATGAAAGAAAACTATTTTAGATATGAGGACAGTCTCTATCTGCAAATCTCTGGCACGAGTATGGGCAGTATTTTTGCGCCAAGCTTGGCGAATCTTTACGTCCACTCGTTTGAACAAAGTGAAATACTAACGGTGAGCAATCCCTTTTTGCCTTCCATAATTTGCTACAAACGCTATATAGACGACATCCTTATGGTATGGCGTGGTGATGAGGAGTCACCCTCTCTGTTTCATGAATGGCTCAACAGCCGGAACAGGTTTCTGAAATTTACTATTGAGCAGAGTAAGGAAAGAATAACTTTTTTGGATCTCTCCATATTTGTGAGCCCAGATGGACTGCAAAGCGAACTCTTTCGGAAGCCTATGGCTAGAAATTCGCTGTTGCTTTATGAGAGCCAACATCCTAGGTCTCTGCGCCAGAATCTTCCTTATGGTCAATTTCTTCGTGTCCGTAGGAATTGCTCCACTAAAGAAATGTACAATAAACACTCTGCGAATCTCTTCAGTCAACTCCAAGATAGACACTATCCTAAATCATTGATTAAACGATCTTGGAAGAGGGCTAGTAATAATAATCGCGAGGCCTTGTTAGAAATATCTGAGGAGAAGCCTCCCTTGACTAGATTAACTTTTGTGAGCACATTTGATGCGAAATCTAACATGGTCCAAAAGATTGTGAAACGACATTGGAAAATTCTAAACTGTACGAATGATAAAATAGAACAACCATTGTTTGCTTTTAAACGCTCAAAGAACCTAAAGGATTGTTTGGTGCATACCCGCCCGACAGAATTTTCCAAAGAGACCAAAGAGACATTGTGGGACTTACCACAAATACAAGGACACCACCCCTGTGGTGGATGCTCTATGTGTACTTTGACCAAAAAAACCACTGACATTGACATTGGGACAAGCCACCCTTGGCAGCTTAAACACTTCTCGAATTGTAATAGCTCAAATGTCATATACATTATGACTTGTCCTTGCAACAAACAGTATGTTGGGATGACAACGCGGAAGGTTCGTACCCGCATGCAAGAACATAAGAGCTCATTTAAATGCAAAAAAAGTGTATCAAAACTAACTAAGCATTTCTTGGAACAAAACCACAGAGAGAACGAGTTCAGCTGGACTGTTCTAGAGAAACCTTACATACCCAATTGGGTCGGGGGTCCGAGTAAATTCCTTTTTCAAAAAGAGCAAAAATGGATCTATCATCTGAAGCTGGACAGCCATGGGCTGAATGACGAAATATCTTGGACCACTTTGTGATTGGGATTGAGTTGAGTGGTACTATTGGGTGGAATTTTGAATAGAAGAGTCCCTGTGTCTTTTTATGGAAATAGGGTACTTTCTGCTGTAGCTGATTACATACAGCTCTTAGAGCATAACCTAACAACTGCCTCTAATGCCCTTTGCTATTTGACTGGTTTGTGTAAGACTGCACGAAGCTAGGAAAATTAGTTGCTTTAATATTTTAGTTACTCCATTGACAAGCTACTATGTTACACGCGCGGCGAGGTCTGAGCAATTGAGTCACTCTTTCTTCAGCGCGTATGCCGGCATAACAACAAACTACAAATTCGTCATGACTGACGTCATTTTGTAGTTTCTCGCGGCCAATCTCGCGAGTAGGTTATTTCCGCGCATGCATAGGACGGAATGCCACATTATAGCGAACGGCACCGCTGTTTTTAAGGAATTCTTCGATGAGGTGAGCCTAATCTTGGGATAATACACTAGGCTTCTCATTCTTTCCAAAACTGTGACATGACGTACTATTGAACAAGCACGAAGCCTCTTAAACAACACTACTACTTAGAACGCTACTATACACACGCCGGGCTGGGCGTGGTTAGAGTTAGCTTAAATGACCCACACTCTTTCGAAGCGTTGCCTCCCCCTTTCTCAGGTTGTACCTGGAGCAACGACGGAGAGGTGAGCGTGAGGGTGCATGTAATGGACACTTGAAGAACAACAAGATCCACAGTTAGATTGAGCTTGCTGACTGTTTAAAAATTACTCTTGTGATGTATTCCTATAGGTTCTGTATCGATCCCCCTATTCCTGACCCTGTTCTGGTTAACAAGTTAACTAGCAGCCATCCCATGATGCAGAAACCGTTATCTGATGAAGCCACACCACGGCACAGGAACGTGTTATCTGATTAGGTCATAACGCTTGCCATCTAATTAGACAAGCAATATTCCTCCAGCCCCTGATAAGGCATACGGAGTTCTCAAAACAAATCAAACCTATGACAACCTGGGAAAAACCCTGCGGCCATTGTTTTGATTTCATCGAGAACTTCAGCAAAAGAATGTGCTAATGACCAGCTCGTATGACATCCTTATTGACGTATCTATGTCCATCCTTACGTCAATCTCGGCACCTTACAGGTATAAATATTACCGGTATTGCCTTAAGCAAACACACGCGGTGGTGACGAGATCGGAGCAGCCAGACTTGCCGAAGCCCAGAGCAGAGCAGACCCCGCTGGCGCAGCCCCGCCTTCCTGGCGCGCTGAGAACGAGACGCTGCTTTCTCCTGCCGAGAAATCCAGCTCCGGCGCTTCCGAGCAGCCCTCGCAGGCAGCTTCGAATATCGAGACCAGAGACGAGAGATACCATCCCTCATTCATCCTAGATTCCAGGTACAGAACTGAATAACCCCTCGCAGAGAATTCTTGAGTCAGTCACTTGGCAAAACAAACTTAACTTAAACTGCTACTTTCTATTCCCGCCCACGTATTAGGCTTAGGTCAGGTACACTGGGGTAGGCGTAGTTAGAAACACCAGTTGAGTATGATTAGTCAAATGTATATGTGTATGTATCTATTTTATCCATTTTAAACCACCATATGGCTTAGAAACCATATAAATGTTTTTACAGTATTATTTTATACTTCTGCTTTTATTGTATGCACTTTACTTAACCATAAGTATTGCGATAATATCGATCCATTTCTCTTGTATGAGAAAAGAGACTGATCAATAAATAACATCTTTTATTGAACACGCCCGTCTCTTCCTTTTCTCTACAATCTGGTGAGACTAAGAATGCACGTACTGACTGAGTAAAATAAGTTGTCTTTTGTTTTCACACGACTCTAGAGATACACTCTTGATTAGGGGAGAGCAAAGTTGTCATGTTCTATGGTTGTCAGAAACTAAATCCCTTCTTGTCTATCCAGGGAGGTTCAACTCCTCCTTGCCGAGAAAGTTTCTAGTGAACTCTGAGCTAGCTGGCAAACCCAAAACTTTAAGTCTAATATCGACAATAGAAGACCTAGTTAACGTCTGGTCTAGGCCTATACTATTGAAGGTATTATTCCAATGCGCAGAGCCTATTGGGATAATAGGAACTACACTACATGGCGCCCAAACGTTTGGAAAGGCGATAAAACTAACGCAAGACATTAGAGTAACTCAGTCGTGCTTTTTCACTCAGACCCCTTTTTTCCCATAATACTCCAAAGACGTCTGGAGTGGGTGAAAGGTAATATCCGCCAAACCTCGCAGGAGGAAACTCCTATGTATGGTTCTTGGTTTAGTCAACGTTGAAGGATACACTGTTCCAAAATATTGTGCATCTAATCTTTGTTTCCATAAGAAACCTGATCTGCAAACAAACGGAATACCCTTCTGGACAGTACAATGTCAGACAGCGAAGGAGAAAGAGAGGCAGCTAGATTAGCAGCTGAACTTGTAGCAGCTGATAATACTATGCAAGAAGCAGACCCGAATATAATACTCATCGCGGTCAACATAAGAAAATCTATAACTTTAAAACTTATAGAAAATGGACTGACACCTAGAGGTGGCACAGTCATATTCGTAATAGAGGCACACGAATATCGGCAGACAGAGGTGTTCTATTCATGGATACACTTTCCAGCAGCGAACGCTGTAACAAAGGTCTTCCACTATTACAAAACAGAGGAACCTCCTAATGAGTACACTCCTTTCGAGGAGGTGGAAGTACCACTTAAATTTCAAGAGCACCTGCTCTTGTTTAATGGCGCCCTAAAACATAATAATCACATCTCCAGGCTCGGTCCATTAGGTAGACCAGGAGCAACGTGGCCGGTCCTAGCCGGATACACACCACATCCAGACATCGATGGGATGTCTGCAGCAAACCTTTTAATACAACTAAAACAATTAATAAAAGTACATAGACAATTAGTCCAATATGTAATGCGGACTTCAACAATCCAACCAGCAATTAAAATTCCACAGCTGACCCCTCATCAGGGGAACACAAATAAAATTACACCACAGAACATACAGTCCTGCCTAGGTAAAGTACCAGCTAAACGGGAACAAATACCATTCTGGTTAGCACAAAAAATCACCCAAATAGAGGCGGTGTTTCCAGACACCACCCCGTAAGAAAAACACAGGATTCTGACTATCTGTCTTCCAATGGGAATCGCACCACACGTGGAGGACTGTGACACTTGGGGTACAGTCTTTGCTTCCATTTACACAAAAACGCATGGCGTTCCATCCATCTCGGTAATACCAGATGTGCTAAAACAAATTCAAGATGAATACGGTCCAGAACCCGCTTTAACTCTTGGTATGAAATTACTGAAAGACTTCAAGCAGGTCTCGGCTATATTACTAGCCAATATAAAGGGAGAAGCAGCAAACGTGGCGATCCGCCAAAGGTTAAAAGAAACAGATATAGCAGACCAACCAGCTGAAATTGCCAGAATTATAGAAAAATTCTATGAGGAACTAGGTAGAGATAGTTTAGGTGGAATACCAGTAAAACCACAACTGATTGAAAGTCCTGAAAAAATATTTTTTAATAATAATTTAACATTACAAAAAAAGAGCTGGGATGGAAACAAACAATCCAATCCTAAAGAAAAGAAATTCCAGTCCAGAGGAAGGTCTCCTAGGCGGAGAGAAAGATCTCCGAACCAAAGACACAGGTCTCCCCAAAGTGATCCCTCTGGGAAAAGATATAACCTTAGAAATAGGGATAATATAAAGAAGCCTGATAGATATCAAGAAATTGATACCCGCCCCTCTCAATCTTTTCAGACTTCCTCGCAGAAATCGGAAAGAAGAGGACGATCAGAACAAAGAGAAGAGCACGTCAAGTCCAAAGACAAGGAACCTGCTCATCTAAAAAAGAAATTACAATTTCCAAAAAAGAAGGTAGCCAGTATTAAAGTAGTTAACAATGCCGAGAATACTGAGGACACAACTGAAAAACGGAGAATGGGCTCAGACAATGCTAGACAGCGCAGCAGAAGTGAGCATAGCTCGCAAAGTCCTTATGAATCATCTGGAGACAGTGGACACGAATGAATATCTTCAAGTGGAAACTGCAGACACCAGAGTTAGCAAACCTCACAAAATATATGAAATAACTTTACGTATAGAAGGGGATAAGACTAGAAAAATAAGGGGACTATTTTGGGATAATCTCTCCAAGGGCTATGACATCCTTCTAGCTGAAAAAGACTGGCCAACAGAGTTTGTCAGGGACTGCCCTCATGGCGAAGAAATAATTATGCCTGCCTTCTCAAATCATATCCCAATTCATAAAAAATACACACTTGCTAGAAAGTGGGCAGTAGCTCAAGCTCCTGCTTTATATAAAAATCATGTAGGATGGGATGAGGACTCTCCTCCTCACAAAATCCAGTTAAAATCACAACCTACTGCACAAAGACAGTACCCAATTAAGCAAGAAGCTAAAAAACAGGTAAAAGAAATCCTAGATCAACTAGAATACCAGGGGGTGATTGAAACTTGCACCTCACAAATGAACAACCCTTTGTTTCCGGTTTCCAAACCAGACAATACATATCGTCTAGTTTTGGATTACAGACACCTTAACTCATGTTGCAAAACTTTTGCAGTGCAAAACTCGCATAGTGCTGCACTAATGAATAACATAGTGCGCAAAAAATACAAAACAACATTAGACATCTCTAATGGATTCTTTTGTCAAAAAATAGCACCAGAGAGCAGATATTTGTCCGCGTTCTCAATAAATGGCGCTCAAAAACAATTCTGTCGGTTACCCCAGGGGTTCAAGAACAGCCCAGGATTATTCTCAGCGAGAGTAAAAGAGTTACTACAAACATATGATGATTTATTTATTTATTTAGGCAATTTTTAGAGCGCGCAAATACCCTTGGGTGTCTCGGCGCTGTAGATGCAGAACTCTCATGGGGGGGGGGGTAGGGAGGTTTAGGCAGGGAACAGCCAGGTTTTTAGTTTCTTTCTGAAATTAAGAAGGGTCGGAGCACACTTGATGTGTAGAGGGAGTGTGTTCCACAAAATGGCTGTTGCCACTGAGAAGCGTTTGTCGCCCCAGTTGGCCCTTCTTGTACGGGGGACCATGAGTAAATGTGCTGAGGATGACCGCAAGGTTCTTGTGTGTTCAAGCGGTCGAAAGGCTCTTCTTAAGAATAGGGGTCCGTGATCATGGATAGCCTTATATGCTATGCATAATGCTTTAAATTTGATACGGCTCCTCACCGGCAGCCAGTGCAGCTGTCGGATGTAGGGGGAGACCGATGCAAACTTAGGGATGGATAGCAGTGTCCTGGCTGCTGCATTCTGCACTGTTTGCAGTTTATTGAGGACCTTTTGTTGTGCATTGAGAAACAGTGCGTTGCAGTAGTCAGTTTTGGAGAATACCAAAGTACTGACCAGGGTTTTGCCTGCATGAGGAGGAAGGTATGGGATTAATTTTTTTATCCTTTTTAGTGTGTAAAAGGAAGAAGAAACCACTGCATTAGCATGTTGCTGAAATGACAGCTTGTTATCGAAGATAACGCCCAAGTTGCGTACCTTCGTTACAGGTTCTGGTGGTTGTCCCATCTGGTGAGGCCACCATTGTGGGGACCAGGTGGGTTGAAGCCTCCCGAATGTCATCACTTCTGTCTTATCAGAATTGAGTTTAAGACAGTTGGATGACATCCAGGAGCTTATTGCCATCATTCCCATTTGGAAGTTGGCTGCCACCGAGATTCCATCGTTATGTATTGACAACACCAATTGGGTGTCGTCGGCATAAGTGGTCAGGGAGATTCCGCAGGATTTTATGACCCTCGCCAGGTCCGACACATAGATGTTGAATAGTGTCGGACTTAGCGAGGATCCCTGCGGTACTCCACATGGCAGGGAGAAGGTCTGGGATGTAAAATTGCCTAGCTTTACAGTTTGCGGACGGTTTGCCAGAAATTAGGCCAGGAGGTTTTTGGCTTTGTCTGTGATTCCTATGGCCTCGACACGGTCGATCAAGGTGGCATGGTCGACCGTGTCAAAGGCCGCGGATAGATCGAGGAGTATCAGTACTGCGGCTCCTCCGTTATCCATCGTAACCCTAATCTCATCTGCAGCTTTTAGTAAAGCCGTCTCCGTTCCGTGGCCTTGTCGAAACCCAAATTGGGTGTCATCTAGTAGATTGTTATGGTGAATATAGTGTGACAGCTGAGTGTTCATAATCTTTTCAAAGATTTTTGCAGGGAATGGGAGGCAGGCAATGGGCCTGTAGCTGGCAGGCAGGAGAGGGTCTAAGCTGGGTTTTTTGAGTAGGGGTTTGATTATTGCTTTTTTCCATATTGAGGGGTAGACACCTGATGCAAACATTGCATTGCATATGATGGTTAGAGGTGGAGCAATGACTTCCGGGATGAGGTTAAGGATACTTGGAGGGCAAGGGTCCAGAGGTGAACCAGATTTGGTTCGAGCGATCAGGGGAAGGGTGATTTCGCAGGTGGTAGGTTCAAAAGCTGCGAATATGGGGCCAGTATCGGCGATCGATTGAGGGGGAGAGCGCACTACGTCAGGTGTAAACGTATTAAAAATGGCTCTGACCTTGTCCTCAAAGAATTTTGCCAATGAATCAGAGAGGGCTTGGGATCCCTCTGACTGGGGGGCAGGTGGGCTAGACAGGTAAGTTACTACTTGGAATAATTTCCCTGAGGAATTTTTTGCCTGATTAATTTGGTTTGTGTAATACGTGGTTTTCTCTGTTTTAATGATTTTTTTATAGTTAGAGAGAGCGCTTTTGTAAGTGATCTTATCAGACGTATTAAAGTTACGGCGCCACTGCCGTTCGAGGTTTCTGCAGTGCTGGCGCTGGAGTCTGAGTGATTCAGAGAACCAAGGGGCTGAAGGAAGTTTTCTACTCCGATGGGATGATTTGAAAGGTGCTAATTTATCGCAGGCTTCAATCAGATTGTCCATGTAAGTATCTGATGCTGCTATGGGATCATGCTCATTAGGTAATGGGCTGTCCTGTATCATCTGAGTGAGACGTTCAAGATTTAAATTTTTCCAGTCTCTGAATTTGGTGGGAGGGGGAAGAGGCAAGCACGGGGAAGTGGGTTTAGTGGGAATAGAGAAGCATATTGCTGAGTGGTCTGTCCAAATTAAAGGGAAGACCTCGGTGATGGAGATTTCAGGGTGGTTGGTGAATAATCCATCCAACGTATGTCCTGCTTTGTGCGTGGGTTTTTTAACAATTTGTGTGAGTCCGGCTGTCTCTAAATCTCCCAGGAGCGTTATGGTGTCTGGGTCATCTAAAACTTCGAGATGAAAGTTTAGATCACCTAAGATGGTAAACTGTGGTGATCCAATTGATGTCTCGATTATATGATCCAAGCGTGCTAGAAATTTGGCTCTGGATCCTGGGGGGCGTTAGATCAACATACCTTTGAAAGTGGCTTTACTGGATAAGCCTATTGAAAAGAGAAGGGCCTCGCATTCAGGGTATGTTGTGTCTGCTGTAGTTATCGTAAGGTGATTTTTGTAAATTATTGCGACTCCTCCACCCTTCCTTATCGGTCTGTCTAACTTACACACGCAGTAATTGTTAGGCGTGGCGTCTCTGAAGTCCGGGCCAGAGGCTTCGTCTCCCCACGTCTCGGTGATGAATAAAATATCTAAATGTTGCGATTCTATGAAATCTGCGATTTCAAATTTGTGTTTCGGCAGTGATCTTACATTTATAAGTGCTGCTGACACTAGTGGCGGAGGTGTAGGGTGAGGGGTAGATGGCGTCTCAGTACAGGTAGGACACTTAAGAGGTCCGATCCTGGGATTGTTGTAGTAGAATTTAGGTAAGGAGTGGGACAACCTACTTGTTTGCTTGATGCTGAGCAGTTGGTCCGAAGTATACATTATTGATGAAGAACTGATGCCGGGGTAGGAGAGTGATGGATCAGGGGGGGTGGCCCTGTGCCCGGTCTCGGCGCGGACGAGCGCAGACGAGCTTGCCTTATGCGCGCCTTCGGCGCGCAATCGTCGCGCCCGCTGCGCTCGTCCGCTGCGCTTCCTGGGGAAGCACATGATATATACACATGTAAGTCAGGGCGGGGGGCGTGGCCTCCAAGGGGGCGTGGCCTGCGGGCCGAGCACGGCGCCGATCAGGAGCTGATAACGAGAAAGCAACTGGCGTTACCCCGCTTTCTGCAGTTTCTTAAAGGTAGGTGTGAGTTAAAAACACAGTATCAACAATATTTAAAAGATAGCCTAACTCCCGGCTTCCGCCTCAGGAGTGCTGCA
Source organism: Lissotriton helveticus (assembly GCF_964261635.1). Taxonomy (NCBI): domain Eukaryota; kingdom Metazoa; phylum Chordata; class Amphibia; order Caudata; family Salamandridae; genus Lissotriton; species Lissotriton helveticus. Next base: position 689,293,875 of record NC_136059.1, on the reverse strand, counting down.
TCAGAAAGGTGGCGCTCGTGGATCAGCGTCTCTTAAGTAATCAGGGCGGGGGGCGTGGCCTCCAAGGGGGCGTGGCCTGCGGGCCGAGCACGGCGCCGATCAGGAGCTGATAACGAGAAAGCAACTGGCGTTACCCCGCTTTCTGCAGTTTCTTAAAGGTAGGTGTGAGTTAAAAACACAGTATCAACAATATTTAAAAGATAGCCTAACTCCCGGCTTCCGCCTCAGGAGTGCTGCATCAGAAAGGTGGCGCTCGTGGATCAGCGTCTCTTAAGTAATCAGGGCGGGGGGCGTGGCCTCCAAGGGGGCGTGGCCTGCGGGCCGAGCACGGCGCCGATCAGGAGCTGATAACGAGAAAGCAACTGGCGTTACCCCGCTTTCTGCAGTTTCTTAAAGGTAGGTGTGAGTTAAAAACACAGTATCAACAATATTTAAAAGATAGCCTAACTCCCGGCTTCCGCCTCAGGAGTGCTGCATCAGAAAGGTGGCGCTCGTGGATCAGCGTCTCTTAAGTAATCAGGGCGGGGGGCGTGGCCTCCAAGGGGGCGTGGCCTGCGGGCCGAGCACGGCGCCGATCAGGAGCTGATAACGAGAAAGCAACTGGCGTTACCCCGCTTTCTGCAGTTTCTTAAAGGTAGGTGTGAGTTAAAAACACAGTATCAACAATATTTAAAAGATAGCCTAACTCCCGGCTTCCGCCTCAGGAGTGCTGCATCAGAAAGCATTATGAAGCATTATCTTATGTCGACGACATATACCTAACAGATGATGACTTGGATACTCACTTGAAGAGAGTGAACACCATAATACTTGGGTTCGCAGCAGAGGGTTACAAATTCAACTTTAAAAAATCTCGAATTGCCCATCTAACAGTCCTGTTCTTAGGATATGAATTATCAAGTGAAGGCAAAAGCCTGGCAGACAATTTCCTAGAGAAATGTGCCGTACTCCAAGCACCTAGAACACTAAAAAACCTACAGTCAATTCTAGGCTTCCTAAATTTCGGAAGAACATACATTGCAAATTACGCAGAAAGGGTCAAGCCCCTTTATGATCTAATAAAACCAGATTTTAAAAGAACCAATTGGACTCAAATACACACAGAAATTCTGAGATCCTTACAAACTGACATGTTAATAAAAACAAAATTAGAAACACGTGATAACACACGCAATCTTGTGATTCGAGTCATCCCAGGAAGATGCGGATTCACATACCTGACCTCTAATGAGGGAGAAAAGGTACCAATTGCACTCAAATCACACTTGTACACAGAAGCTGAAAAGAAGTTCAGCATTAAAGAAAACATTGTTCATGCAGTTCAAACCGCAATAGCTAGAGAAAAAGATAAAGCTGACGGTAGACATATCACAGTCAGAACAGCAGAATCAGCCTTTGAGGCATTAACAACACCGTGTAATTTACCAACAACAGCATTGAATCCGGAATGGATACAAAGGGTGAATTCCATTACAATGGACAAAGTAAACTACTACTTTGATCCAGAACTAGAGGAACTAAAAAACCTAGAATATGAAAGAACATTCCCTCTGCCAATCGACATTCTGCCGTTACGACAGTACGCATGTGTAATCTATACAGACGGACATGCTCAACCCTCCGTTTGAGGAGAACAAGCATACAACCCCACATGTGAGATTACAAAAGAAGTGTGGCGCGGAGGTAAACTAAGACCTCTATTAACAAAAACACACTCAGTAGAAACTAATTCAGAACAACAGACTGAAATAATAGCATTGAAAATGGCGCTATATAATGCGGATCGCGAATTCCCGACACTTATAGTGTCCGATTCATATTACTGCGTCAAATCATATAACAACGATTTGCAGACATGGATTCGAAATGGTTACAAAGATGACACAGGTGCAACAATAAAGCAAAAACTGCTTTGGGAACAAATAGTTCTGTTACAAAAAGAACTACCAAAGACTCACGTGACACACTCACTGAGTCATCAGCGTGATGGCGTTCACGTTGCAGGGAATTCATTGGCTGAGACAGCCACAGCGGTAGCAACTAAATTGGCTTCCGTAGCTAGAAAAAAGCGTACAGTAAAATACATTGACGGTGAAACAGTGCTGGCGGTGAAAACGTCATCAAAAGGCGACTGCTCAGCGCTACCGATCAACTATCCACTCAATTATACATACATAATCGATGCAAACTCCGTCCCTTTTGCTCGAATCCCTGGAGTGGGGGATAGAGTAATTCCAAACACGGACAGGAGAGGCTTGTTAATCGCAGACGCACATATGGGCGAGGGTCTCAGACACCTCAAACTAAAAGATTCTCTGGAAGAATTACAATCAGTGTACTGGTGGCCAGGCATGAGCCTGCAGCATCACATTTTTGTAAAAAAATGCCCGGACTGCAACAGAGATCGCAGTGGCGAGAGAAACGGTATACTACCGTGGCGTTTCACTCCAGAAAGGATCAACAGTAAAAAGCAAAGCGTCCGATTAACATATACAGGCTAGTTTCCACTTATAATGTAGATCCCCAGCACTCGGCTGACGTCTGGACTGTTATACAAAGATTTGCGAGTCTAAATGGCATATACGCTAGGAGCATGCTACGTTTGACCAATGTTTTCACTTTAGCCCTCAAGCTTGTGGGGAAGCACGGCCAAATGAGCATAGCGATGCGGGATTCTTCTCACTTCCTTCCTGAGGGATACGGGATGGTGTAAAGAAAAAACCAAGGCATAAAGCTATCTATAACAGAAAGGATATTAGGTTCGGAAGCTGGGTGGGTCAAACATCTAATAAGTGTCCAACGTAGTCTAAACAACCTGCCAAGAAATTCTCTGAAGGGATTCAGTCCGTACGAATTATTGTTTGGAACTAGGATGTTAGTCTTAGATCTCGACAGTCAGACTTCAGTGGTGAAGGAAAAAAACTTTGATATCAAAGATCGTTTGGCTATTTTGCAGGACTTAAACGAAACAAGAAAAGACCTGAGCAACATAAAGTTGAAACAGCAGCCAACAACCACTGAAGAACCACCACCTGTCCCAGCAAGACCTGTCTGGATTCCAAAAGTCGGGGATCTAGTCAGAGAAAAGATCGCGGTAAAGAAGGAATTTGGGCCTTCTTACAGAAAAGCAGTTCCTGTCTTGTCTATCAACGGGACAAGATCAGTTGTACTACCGCCGCTTGCTGGTAAAAAGGAGAACCGAGTTGTATCCATCGACCTGGTGAAACCACAATCATGTGGCCGATAACAAACAGTAGGCCAAGTGGACTCCCGATAAGTAGTAGAACACCAAGGTTTGCTACAAATACAGAGGTCCAAACTAAGAGGCTAATCACATTCGAAACGCCTACAGAAGAACAACAAGGACTGTGCAACAATGCAATGGAACTTAAACCTCTGAAAACCCAAATAAAAACATTTAGTAGAGACACACCAACATACAATAAAGTAACAAACGAATATGCAAGAAACAGTAATCCTGAAGCAATTGGAACAATTGACAGAACTGCATCCGGCTACTTCATAAACTTCGATGATTCCTCTGAAGACCTAAGTGAATCAAAAACACAGCCATCAACAAAAACCTTTAAAGATAAAGCTAAAAAACTTTTGAAACAACTGAAAGAAACATATCTAATTTCTCCATGGATTGAATTTTGGGTGGGTTTTGGTGCATTTATCCTCATACTTTGGCTCATCATGGTACTAACTTTGGGACGCTTCATTGAGGGAAAATATGCTAAAATGGACACAGCAAGTCATAAAATCAACTTGATCCTCAAACCGCACACATCTTCACACGTCGAGAAAAGAGAACTTTCTTCAGTCAACTTCACAGCCAATCCTATACCGGGTGGGGTAGCATGGGACAATACTGACTACGAAATTTATGGTCCGGTTGAAATCCTGAAATATCCACACCAAATCAAGATCTCATTGAGTGACTTTGTAAAACCAAGCTCATTTGCTGATGATTGGGACTTTGAAAGTATAAATAATATGATGTCTGACTTAGTGATGTCTGCTAAATTTACCAAACATGATTATTTGCAGGGTTCGACTAATTATGATAGTATGTACTGTTACAACCACTATGGTAACCATTTTCTACATAAATCTGCACAACCTAGAAATGTTTTAAATTATAATCAATGGGAACATTGTGCAACCCCTCCAAAAGGAAGCTCAAGAACCTTTTATGACAAATATTCATACTTTTCAGGGTTCAACACAAGTAATGCTGAAACATTTTATTTCAAATTGTCAAATAAGACAGGGACAAAGACCATGATAACAAACACGAAATTTATATATTCAGACTCATTTTTTGAACAAATGAATACTTTTGGTTTTGATTATTGGGACAAAAATGTTGAAGTAAAAAGTGTTTGGGGTACAAAAGAATGGCAAGTACAAGGTATAGAATCATTGTTTAGAGCCTGCATGATCCCAGAACAAATTATATTTTTGAATGACACTGTTCAACAAACTACCTGTCTTGGCCTAGATAAAAATCAAAGACTTAAATAAACTGTCTATTCCAAAGCCAACTATGAACAGCAATAGCTCTACAGATGAAGAGATAGACGTAAACTATGTATTAAACCAAAACAGAACACATCCTGATTGGAAACAATGGTTGATCTGGCCCACAGATACTAATAACTGTCAAGACAGATTCCTGAACAAAAAACAGGGGTTCACATTGACCAGGCCAGACCCTAGATATTCCCAAAGACAACACCCAGGGATAATAACCACCTACAGTGTGGGCAAATTATGCCTTCAATGGCTACAAACTTCCACACTGACAGAAATTAAGCAACACCTAACTTTACTTACTGATGGTGCTGACTTGCGTGATTTCATTATGGGACCACGCAAACAGCGTCAAAAACGCTTCATAGCAGCCTCTGTATATGCAGCTTACAACGAGGCCTGGAAGGTTACTCAAATTGAGACAGCAGAAAGTATACGGGAAATTGACCGTATTAATTTGGAAAAATCACTTTCTGTAGTGGACAATGGGTTAATGACTCTGTCCTCCAGAATTTTTTCTTTGGACAGCATTGTGTCTTCAGCAATCGACATAATATCGCAAGACTTACTGTTGTTACAACACGGTCAGTCTCAATTGCGTTCTATTGTACAGCTTGGCTGGACGTTACAAAATCTGCGTTCAGGCTATGTGCCTTGGCGTTTAATCAACACAACGTCACTATTCAATATCTTTAACCTTACTGATAAACAAATCAGTATGGCACAAAAGGGTGCTGATTATACAATCCTGAGCATTGAGAAACTCGAGAGATTACCAGTGACAATGTCAGAACGACCTGTCAGTGAATGGATAATACATGGGATAATTAATATTCCAATATCAACCTTCAGGTTTCAATACTGCCAAAAATATATACAGGCTGGCATGTACGAAAAATTGGGAAAAGGGTACATTAAGACAACATGGAACTTGCCCTATTCACATGCATGTGTCAGTAATAAAGGACAGAAAGTGTTTCTTAGTGGCAATAATTGTGCGATGTCACTAAGCGGTACACTTCTGTGTAATGGAATTAGTTTGCATGGAGCCTGTGAAGGGAACTCAAATAACCTTTCATGTCACCAGCTAGGCACACCTGCAACAGAGATAGAACCATTTTTTCAGAGACTCTATAATGGGAGTTACATTCTAATTGTGGATCGCAGATGTTGTAGTCTTATGCCCGGGACTCCTTATCTCGTAACTACGACTGCGAAGGTCATGTGCTGTGGACACTCATTGTTCCCCAGCTCCTTTCCAGACAGGGAGGCAAGGGCATGGCCCAACTTGAAAATTACTTCTATTCGAATAGATACTTTAAGCAGAATGAAGACAGTGCTTCTTCAGACGCCGACCAGACTCACGTCATCAAAAGAAACGTATGATCTCCTAGTCGCAAGGACGACTGCAGAGATTCACTCATTGTTATCAACTAATTCCCCCATACATTTCGCAGAAATCCTGAATGAAATCTTAAATATTTCCGATACCAGTGGAGTCTCAAAAGTATTTAAGACAGTATTTTCGATGGCATTAACACCATTCAAAGCCATACTGGGTATTTTTACAGATTTCGTCCATTCGATTTTTGGCGGACTTCCCCTCATTTTAGGACTAATTGCAGGAATCCTATTCCTAGTCCTTATATTTCGTTATGGCAAACCGAGTCACAGACAAAACACCTGCGACAAGGGAAGAAACAATCCGAGCCATTGGATACCGGGACCGGATATCAAAAATCCTGGGACTATCCCGGCTTAGAGACCTGAACATGACTTGGTTTCTTTCATTTCGACCAATGTGGCATCGATGTGTTTTAACTGTATTAAGGTGCCTGCTGTGCGGAGAAGAATGCGTGTTGGACACCTGTCTGACGCTACAATCAGATGCGCCAATGGATGCAGAAACATTGTTGAGTCCAATAAAGGCTCATGCTTTGTGCTGCCCTCAACGGCTACCAATCCTGATGACGGCATTCGTGGAAACTTCACCACTACGATTAAGGGGTAGTGAAGTGCAAGATGAAAGCAGCATCGATCAGGTACGACCTTCTGTCAGCAATACTAATCAAAACGTCAATGGAGACAATCATGCGCACGAATGCATGGTTACACCTTTTTCCGAGTTAGTGGAACTCTCCCAGGAAGCTGTTGACAACTTTTTCGACAGTCTAAATGATATGATGTTCTCACCAGAGCAGAAATAACGACTTTTGAGCAAGCTAGCACACGGCGTTCCCAACACCCTGAATTTGGCCTTCAACTAGAATAGCAAAATAACATGAAAATTTCCCCTCCAGTTCACGGACAGCAATTTTTCAGCAGCCCCAAAATATTTTTACGATTTTTTCGGGACACTTATCTTCTGCTTAAAGTAAGAACTATTCTTAGAGAACTAAAGTTTCTATTTTTAGAAACTTTATAGACAATTAGCTGCCCGCTGGTATGTTCGTAATTATTTTTTTTTATTCTGTGATGAAGTGGTCTCGAACCTTTCTTCTGTATTAAGAGCCATTTCATGTGTAAATTCTCATATACCAATTGGCAATAATGTATACATATGCGTGATTACTTTAGCATTATTCTACAGCTTGAGTACATATAATACATGTGACTGTTTTTTCCGTATATTAGATAATTTCAAAATGCATTTTATGTATTTTGGGGTGGTAAGGTATACACGATACTCTACAGTATGTTTTACTATGCCTAGATTCGTAAACATGGCCATAGTTAGCGTGGAGTGGGTGTGATGTATTCCTATAGGTTCTGTATCGATCCCCCTATTCCTGACCCTGTTCTGGTTAACAAGTTAACTAGCAGCCATCCCATGATGCAGAAACCGTTATCTGATGAAGCCACACCACGGCACAGGAACGTGTTATCTGATTAGGTCATAACGCTTGCCATCTAATTAGACAAGCAATATTCCTCCAGCCCCTGATAAGGCATACGGAGTTCTCAAAACAAATCAAACCTATGACAACCTGGGAAAAACCCTGCGGCCATTGTTTTGATTTCATCGAGAACTTCAGCAAAAGAATGTGCTAACGACCAGCTCGTATGACATCCTTATTGACGTATCTATGTCCATCCTTACGTCAATCTCGGCACCTTACAGGTATAAATATTACCGGTATTGCCTTAAGCAAACACACGCGGTGGTGACGAGATCGGAGCAGCCAGACTTGCCGAAGCCCAGAGCAGAGCAGACCCCGCTGGCGCAGCCCCGCCTTCCTGACGCGCTGAGAACGAGACGCTGCTTTCTCCTGCCGAGAAATCCAGCTCCGGCGCTTCCGAGCAGCCCTCGCAGGCAGCTTGGAATATCGAGACCAGAGACGAGAGATACCATCCCTCATTCATCCTAGATTCCAGGTACAGAACTGAATAACCCCTCGCAGAGAATTCTTGAGTCAGTCACTTGGCAAAACAAACTTAACTTAAACTGCTACTTTCTATTCCCGCCCACGTATTAGGCTTAGGTCAGGTACACTGGGGTAGGCGTAGTTAGAAACACCAGTTGAGTACGATTAGTCAAATGTATATGTGTATGTATCTATTTTATCCATTTTAAACCACCATATGGCTTAGAAACCATATAAATGTTTTACAGTATTATTTTATACTTCTGCTTTTATTGTATGCACTTTACTTAACCATAAGTATTGCGATAATATCGATCCATTTCTCTTGTATGAGAAAAGAGACTGATCAATAAATAACATCTTTTATTGAACACGCCCGTCTCTTCCTTTTCTCTACAATCTGGTGAGACTAAGAATGCACGTACTGACTGAGTAAAATAAGTTGTCTTTTGTTTTCACACGACTCTAGAGATACACTCTTGATTAGGGGAGAGCAAAGTTGTCATGTTCTATGGTTGTCAGAAACTAAATCCCTTCTTGTCTATCCAGGGAGGTTCAACTCCTCCTTGCCTATTCGAGAAAGTTTCTAGTGAACTCTGAGCTAGCTGGCAAACCCAAAACTTTAAGTCTAATATCGACAATAGAAGACCTAGTTAACGTCTGGTCTAGGCCTATACTATTGAAGGTATTATTCCAATGCGCAGAGCCTATTGGGATAATAGGAACTACACTACACTCTGTGATGATTGATCGTTTCGACCATGCTCATAAAACAGAGATTATTCTGGACACTTCCTTTTTAATAATTGTAAAGTAGATATATATATTTTTTTAATAATTGTAAAGTAGATATTTTTGGACCCCTTTTAAACAGAGATTGGGTTTATTGGTTGAATTGAGGGGAATCAAGAGCTGTGATCGTTTTGCAGAAGTTTAATTGAGATAAGGGAGCATATATATTATTTGTAATGGAATGTGAGGATTATTGACGAGCTGGTCAAAACTCAGCTTTCTACAGTATGCTTTCCTTATTTTGTTTAGAGCGTGGCTTCATCTCTACCTGAGTTAGAGTCCAGGCGAGGTGAGGTCTTCTCCCCGGTAGCGCTGGGTGAGTGGTTGATTTACCATTTTGATTTAATGAAACATGGAGTGTTGGAGTACTGTGTATAATAATTTTTCGGTATTATGGGTGGTGTTTGTGTCTCTATAGATCACGAAATGGATCTACCTACATGGAGGAGTTACAACTAACCCACTGTATCCTTTTCTTAATATCATTTTTTTGAATTTCATTTTTCACTAAGCAGTAGCATAATTAAAGAACAGAGGTCCTGATGAAAGCCTTGGGTCCTTCCCTTTCAGGTTGAAACATGTTGACCATCAATGCAGTAATTTGCTTCCATACTGCATTTTGCACTGTTTGTTTTGTTTTTAAGCTAGCTAAAGCTTAGCTAAAGCTAATAAAGCTAATAAAGATACTGTTCTGCCCTCTATCCTATTTTAGATTCACCACTTTCTTTTTTGTTGCACTGCACTTTCACCCATCATGGTTTTGTCACTGGTCACTGAGTGCTTGTGAGCAGTGATCTCGCTCTGTCAACTGGGTAGATATGAGTCTCAATGATCAAGAGACTTTCTACCACAGTAGGATGACCAGATGATATAATTGATCATACAATAGTTTGATGGGGATCCTACGAAATGAGCGAGTCCCCGTTGTACAACCACTAACACTTCCCCCTAGATAGATTATTGTTCACTCCACTCCTAATGTTTTTGTTATCCACTTTTTTGGATTAGAGGTTTGGATATTTCCTCTTCATTAGACCCCTAGGTTTCCTGTCATTTAAAGTCAATGCTGTACCTGGATATATTTTGAGCTTGTTAGGGTAGACCCATACTCCTATTATGGTTAGGTAGCCTCTCTGGAGATTTCTTAATTTTCACAGCTTTTAATGTTTCGATAACTTTTCACTGTGTGCAATCTGCTGAGCTTCTCCTTGTCTTTGGTTGCACTACAGGCACTGCTTTTAGCCATTCTACAGCAGCAGGAAGGGTATTTTGGGCTGTGTGTGTCTTATTACAAGTCTATTCTGGGCAATAATGACTACCAAAACGTTCACTGGTTGATATTTTCTTTCTTTTTTTTTTAATTTTATTTTATTTTTCAAGTAGAAACAGTCCATTATAAACAGTTGAAATGATTCAAAATTCATAAATATTAACGTTAATGTAGCAACAACATTTGTGCAATAAATATAAATGCGGCAAAGATAAGCAAATAAACAACAAGCAGAGACCATTCCATTAAATGGAGATCTTGCATATGCACAGACATTTGTACATAAAAACGATACGCCTACATAGCAAAAGCACACTTGAATGCCTTAAAGCATGATGATGGAGCTCAGTCTGACACATCGTCCCAAATCTCCCAGAATTTTTTAAGAGCCTTAACTCTTTGCGCGTGGAGCTTTTTCCGTTGCTTTACCTGTTTCATTTTGCCTACCCCAGAATCGAAGGTGGGAACCTCGGAGGATCTCCACTTTTGCAAAATGAAGGATTTGGCAACCAAAAGGTCGGTAAATAGAAATTGTTGCTGTCATAAGGTAGTTTGCCTCTGTGAAGCTCACATATCAAAAAGAGTCTCAGAGGGATTGGGGTGATGCAAACCTGCAGCTTATCACTAATCGACAAGAATATTTTAGCAGAAAAGCAAAAGAGAGCTGGACAAGTAAAGCATATGTGCAGCCAGTCACCTTTGTCATAACCTGGTTTGAAGCATACAGCTGAGTTAGTGGGATACATTTTGTGGGTTCGGCAGGGAGTGTAATACAACACCCATTTGGAATAGAAAGCCATTCTTTTGTAATTTGCACCCCGGATAGCTTGTGGGCAATTTGATTATACCAGACCCAGGAGCGCTGGTCTATCTTGAACTCTGTGGAGGCTGTGACCTTGCAGGTCGATATTTTCGCTAGATATTCCATACACATGAACCATTTTTTCAAAACTAGCAAACCAGGCTTGAAGTTTAAAAAATAACCACTTGTAACTGTGACAAGATACAATGGACCTTTTGGAGCTCTCTGCCAATAAGAAACAATTGTATAGCACTCAATTAGTAGACATTACCTCACTCTAGCATGAATGAAATGCCTCAGCATTGCCCACTACTGAGTGCTATTGCCGTAGAAAGCTGGGTGAGTGCATTACTGGAGGATGAGGAATTTATAGCACATAAAACATGCAATGGAGGTAGTTATTTCTTGCTCAAGAATATTAAAAATGTTCAGTACTCGATTTTCACAGAGACTAGAAAATTAGTTTGTGTGAATCTGAATTACGCCGACTTTGTAAATAACGTTAAGTATTCAAGTAAGGGGATTAGCTGAGCAAGTGATAAACTAGTTCATCTAGTATGAACAGTTCCGGTTCAACCTTGTATCTTTTCCAAATGGCTATGCTGAATGCTTAATCCCAGAACAATGGCAGAGACTTTAATCTCTGGTTAGTAATTCTGCCTTCTTTATATCATAGGATTCCTACGGCTTCAATACTTATGCATGACAACAAAAACATCAAAAAAGCTGATTAGGCTAGTAAAAACAGGGCTACATGTTGTATTACTCTCTGGCAATGGCAGACAATACTAGAATTCGAGTTAATTTCAAATACAGGTCACAACACCTTTTAATGGTGCAATAGCAATGAAGTCTAAGCAAATGGCTGTTGCACAAAAAAGAAGCTTCTTACTGAAAAGGGGATAAAGCAAGTATAAAAGTCTATTAGAGATCTCCTGCAAAATAATGATTAGCAAGCTCCCAGTTCTAAAATGACCCACTCTGTTGCACTGAGCCCTCTTCTGCTCTGGTAAATCAATATAATGCCCTAAAATACACAGTCATTTGTAAAGAATTATGCATGCATATATATTTGGGACTTTATATAGTAAAATGTTTACTTTTTCATTATTTTGCATATGCATATCGTGTGAGACTCGCTCTATGTACCTTTCTATGTGTGGGTATGTCTCTATATATTTTCCTCTCAGTGCAGAGGAAAAAATACTCTCCTCAGACCGCGACTCTCGACTCATCCTATGCGTCTTTCTCACTATCCCCCCACCTCCACTCTCTGACTCCTCCCAAACCCCTCTGACTGCTGTGGATACTCAAATAACCCTTTCTGAACCCTTCCCTCCTTTATTCTAGTCATCCAGCTAACAGGCCACCCACTCCCAATAACAATTTATATTTTCCTCTATTATTCCACAACTAATCTACCTTGGGTACCGAAAAGCGCTCCAATACCACGTCATGGGTAGCAAGCGCCATATAAATACAATTAGACCTAGCAGAGAGAGGGTTGATATGTTCATTGACATTCACATGCTTGTTCATCTGTGGGAAATTAGTTTTGTTTCTTACTTGAGCTAAACATAGACGCTTCCACAACGAGTTCTTGGAGTCATACCACATGTCTTCGTTTTCATCATCATCATCTTTGTTCTTTTCAAGGAGGTTACGGCTCAACTGTACCTCTTTTGTGCTATTTTGCAATGAATTCTGTGACTAGTCAAGAAAGAATAAGATTAGATTTTGAATGTAACCGTCATGTTTAACTACACATTATTTCATCTGGGCAAACAATTAATCTGGAAATCCTTTACTAAACACCAAGGAACATTGTAAGTGAATTTAAAGTAAAATAACAATAAAACAATAAGTGGATGATACTGTAGAGAAATGAGATGTAAAAACAGCAGGCATGCTATATTTGAACTTAGATAATGTGCAAATACAGCACACAGAATAAAGGGGAGTCCATTACTGGGAAACTGGTAATACCAGCTGCCTCATTTTACTTACCATACTCCTGACACAGGCAAAAGTATACCTGCTGTAAATTTTCCCTTCTTGCATGGTCAACCATGATTTGTTGCCTTTTTATTGAACTTTATTTTGTTGACTGTAGAACTCTGTGCACTTTATCCCTGCTAACCGTCAGTCGAGTGCATGTGCCCTCCCTTTCACACCTGCAAAAATTGGTATAAATGATTGCCATATTTAATTTGCTTGTAAATCCCTAGTATGTGGTACCACCTGAACACATGGCCTGCAAATTAAATGCTACTACTGGGCTGCAGCACTCACTGTGCCAATCACTATAGGAACACTGTAAAACATGTTGCCAGGACTGCAACTGCAGCCTGGGAGTGTAGTTTTAAACTTCCATTTTGAACTGGCAAAAGTAAATTTTTGCCAGCACTAAACCTTTCTTTTTGATATTTATAAGTCACCCATAAGGCAGCCTTTTAACGCAGTAGGGCAAGAAGCATGGTATTTAAAAGATAGAAAATGTATATTTAATGTTTTACATGACCCAGCAGCGAAAAAACCTTCAAAGGTGGTTTTCACTGTGGCAAGGCTGGCTCTCTCATAGGTAACACTGGTTAATAAGGGCTAAACTCAGTTTGGTAATAGCTAGAAGAATCCAGAATCTTTCAGGGACTCATTTTAATAGTAATTTAAAACCCAACTTCATGGCTCAGTCGGATTTTACAGGACTATTTTGGAAATTACACATGTAAAAAGTTGTCATTTTCCTGCCTAAAACCAAACAGCTTTCCTGCCAGTGTCCAGCTGTCAACTCAGCCCTGATGGCTTCACTGTGATGAGATGAGTATTGCTCCTAAACAGTGAAGGGTGTAGGAAGAAGACCACACCCTTGAAGGATGGCCTGGGGGCTGTGCGCCCAGCCCCTTCCTGAGCTTCATAGGATGCCTACCTTGTCATTGGCAGGTGAATCTCACACCTAGGCCTGCCTCTCCTTTGTCTCTCTAATCAGGATGGCACTACAACCATTGGGAGGAAAGGGAATTGACCAGAATTGGTTTAGGGCTGGACAAAGGCTTGCCCTACACTCACAGGCTGGCACTGAGCATAAAGTGGCAGCGGCGGTTTCTACGATATAGGAGCGTCGACCCCCTACAACAGCCTAAAATGTGAAAAATAAAATGATAATAAAACGTATTTATTATTGTTTTATTTTTCCTTCCTGGACCAAACCTTTGGTGGCAGGCCAATGGGCTAACAGTGACAGAGAGGGAGTGGTGGGCACTGTTATCAGTGCGCATGCCGGTTTGGCCAGCAGTCTTAGGACGGCCAAACTAAAATGCGCACTGAGCTGTCCCCAACCCGAGCTGCGCTACACGGTCGGAGAGAGCAGGCACAGGCTTCCAGTCTCCCTGGGAGAGCAAATCGAGGATACTCAAGCCAATTCTGATGCTGCTCTCATTCTGTCATCAGCATGAGAGCAGCATCTGGATTGGCCGCAGGGGATTCTGGCAGACTGTGCCTGCAGTGGAGAGAAGCAGAAGAGTGCGATGCAGCGGGCATCAGGTAAGTTCTTTTTTATGGGTTTTTTGTATTTTCGTCCATCGTGCCCCCCTCCACTCCCACCCGCCTGCCACTCTTACTTGACACCAGCTGCTCCTGAAAGGTGGACCCCACAGACCTCTCCTCAGAACACTCCTGGACCTGTGCAGAATCAGAAGGGCTGCCCTGCTGTCTGAAGAACCTGAAGGAGGCCCGTGTGCCTTGAACCCAGGTTCTCAGAAGCCTTCAAGGGTTAGATGGCTGACCTCCTGTCCTGTTTGAATTACAGGGACCCAACAAGCTTCCAGCTGACCAGTATAATCTGGACCTGCCCTGGACCCTGCTGCTGATCCCTGCTGGAGTGAGTCCTGACCTCCAAGTGTTGCCCCCCTAGGTCCTTGATCCTTGGCCGTTGTTAGAGTATATTAATCCTGCCCCTAATTGCAAGAACTAGCACTTCAAAACCTTACTGCCAACTTACAGCTTTGAGAACCAATGGAGAAAGGTTAGCTGTCGAAGCCACAGTCGTTGACATCAAATCGTCAGTCGGCCGCAGCTGGCTGATTGGGCCCACTGAAGGAGATCTGACTTCTAGAATAGTTTTTTAGTCTGACACCAAGCCTAAGCTGATTGAAATCTAGGCTTCCCCAAGCAGGGATTCTGGACTTCACCTGGTCGGAGGTTTCCTGTAGTTGTTGACAACCGCATTGGGTACTTATTTTTCAGCAGCCGACCATCGTTGAGCCTCGCTTCGGATTTAGCTTGCCCTGCCAACAACTCAATGACCACTTTGTCTCCATAACAGTTTCAAAGTCACAAACCTGTCCTTATATTTGGCCTACACTCAATTGCCCTGTACTTTTGACTTTGACCCGGTCTAGCACAAACAGATAACTGTGGTAGGTACTATGTGCTTTTTAGCGCCCATTTTAATTCAAGCTTTAAAAATGCATAACTCTGGTTCTACTAACTGGATACATGTAATTTTGGTGTCATTCTCTTTACTATAATATTCTATATTTTTCTAATTTGGTTTTGGATTTTTCGTGTGCTCCATTTTCACTTTATTACTGTTTGAATACTGCATAAATACTTTACACATTGGTTCTAAGTTAAGCCTGACTGCCTTGTGCCAAGCTACCAGAGAAGAGGGTTAAGCACAGGTTTATTTAGTGACTTTGCTTGTTTACCCTTATAAGAACTGTGATTACTATTTGAAGTAGGTTTTTGCCCAGGTCAACTAAAACACCAAGCTCTTACAATAACCCTCAATTTACCACAAATGTTTTGTTTTCTCTGCCAAACCAGTAACATCAATGTGTGAAGGTGTGGTCCAAAAAGGTGGGTATAAGAGCGAGAAACTGAAGGACCTTACAAAGCAAATCAGGAATTATGTAATAGTTATTGGTAAGTAATTGGCACAATACACATCATACCTGCTCTGACATAGGTTTTACTCAGATATGACTCATTTAGAAAAGACAGTTTTAGGCCAAACTATAAAGACATGGCATGGGCCTAAGGTATTACAAAAATCCATAATTTAAGAAAAATAATAAAATAAGATTAGGCCAATGATAAGGCAACAAAGAGCATTTTATGCAAGAAAAGTGTATGCTGATGTCTCCAAAGAAAGCTTGAAAAATGTTCATAACGTTATGGGGACATTTCTACAAATTTCTGATGTAGAGAGGTTTGCAACCCAAGTCTAGAAGTTGCCATGACAAGCATTACACCGTTGTAGGAAAAAACTGGAATGCAGACAAATAAAAAATTAAAAAATACGAATTAAGAAAGGCAGGAGGGTAGAGAGATACTCCAAGTTACTCGTGACTTAAAGAAATTGCAAGAAGGTGTGCACTTATTCAACAAGTGCACAGTAGCGACTGACAATATAAATCATCCTCTAGTAAACAAAAAACTGCAACTGATCAAAGTTTAGACTTTGAACCACAACGCCCAGAAGCCCTTGTATAATGGAGAGAAGCTGAAAAGCAGTCAGCTGTTGAGGTACATTTATCATAATGGACATTTCTCGGCATATCTTTTCACTGAAGGATTAAACTTTCACCTTCCATGCTAGTGTGTTAGGTCGAACTAATGAAATCCATCAAGAGATAAGAAGGCGTAATGACCAACAGGTCTAATGACCTAATCGGTGCTAATCATATATGCGCTAGCAGTGAGGAGTTTGATAGCATTAGCTGAAATCCCTGAAACTGTAGATAACAAATAGCTAATCTCTCCTGAGCTCAGTAAAGGATAAAAGAAAAACTGAGAAGATCCTTTGACCTTGGAAATGAAAAAACTATAACACAGACCGAAGACAAGAGTTTTTGGTACAGAACCTGGATGTACATCTAAAGGTATCTAACCATGCCAAAGAGCAGACTGGACTAAATAGCATTTAAATGGCAATGAAGAAATGTTGAATAGGTTGCGACAGAGCCTACTGGCACACGCTTTTATAAGTTTGGAATGTAAGCAGCCCTGAAAAACTAGTATCTTACCATACAAAGATGTGATGTGCCATATTAGCCATAGAGCAAGATTAGGTGAATTATGCTTGCCATCCTTTGCCAGAACCAGAAAACACAATAAGGGAAGAAAAGGGTGACAAATCATACGCCATAGTGGACAATTCTTATGATTTCCACAGAGCAAAACATGTCTAAACTGGACAAAATCTAAAGCCCTGAATACTGTAAAAGAGCGAACCAATAGATGGAATTACTTGACAAACTCAATCTAGAATGCCTCACAAGTGAAAGACTGACAGGAGGCTAAAAGTTGCCAATTCGAATTTGCATGAATATAGAGTGGAACGCTGGGCTTTAATCCAAACCTGGGGGCAGGCCCAAAACATTTGATTGGATTTAGTGAAAGACAATGGCCACTGTCCAGGAACATCTGTAAGAGTTGGAGGTTTCAAAAAGCGAAAGAAATGCAGAATACAGCCCACCGGAAGGGGTACCTATGAGAGAGCATAATGCACATGCTAGAGGTGGTGTGTGGGCTGCTTAAAATCCGTATGATTAAGCAGCATTCCCATGCTCTAAATACATTATAAAATTCGTTTGGTGAGGGGCGTGGCCAAGCAGCATGGCCGGCAGGACGTGAGCTCCGCTAGCTCCCGGCCTGAGAACCCATAAATCCTGTATATTTATACTGTAAGTGCTTGGTTGCGGCGGTGGTCGGAGGATCCCCTCCCACTGGTGACCCCCCCCTGCGAGTGGCGGTGGCGAGCGCCGGGACGCACAGCCGAACCGCAAGCTGATGTGGGTGAGCCCTAGGACTCTAACTACGAGAGGCCGGGGTCTGAGGCCTAGGCGGGAGTGACGGAGGTGGTGCGGACCCGATCCCCTGTGGTTCCCGGAGGGCCCGGCGCCTTCATACCCGCGCCGGAGCCTGCTGCCGTTTGCGGCAGCTGTGGCGGACCCTGGAGCCTGCTGGTTGCTGCCACGGGAGTGCCATATCGGCCGGCGCCCGCGGAGGTGGCCGCACCGGAAGGCCTTTCCCGCCGGCGCTGCATCGCGGAGTAGGTGGAGGCTGTGGGAGACGCCTGCAGTGACGGTGAGGAGACCCTGTCGGCCCTGGCGACCCCGTCCTTTGGGTGCCCGGCGGAGGGAGGGAGGTTGTGCGCGACGGAGGTGGCTTGGCTCGTGGTCTGCTGGCCTGCCCCGTTGTGGCGACGTTCCCCTGCTGGCGGCCATTGGAAGGCCTGAACCCGCCGATCCGACTGCTGGAGAGGGCCTGAGACCCCTGGGAGTGGAGCTGCTCCGTGGTCATATACACCCAGCTGGGAGCAGATTGGGGGCCCGGGGGGCGCTCCGTGAGTGGTGTTCTATATCCTGATCCCCCCCTCCGCACTGACTTGCCTGTTCCGGGGGGCGGCGCACCGCAGGGGACTGGTGTATGGTGTGGGTCCACTTCACTGGACTGAGGCTGATGGGGCCTGGATCTTGACCCATTACACGCGGTGTTGCCGCTTTGTGCCTGGGGGGTCGCCCTACGTCACTACATCCTTGTACCCATTGACTGGGTGTCGCCTGGGACTTCAGATCTGAGGGTGCCCAGTACTACTACACCCTGAGGGGCCACCCCGAGTGGCTGGTGAGCGCTCTGGACACTGGCCATGCGTAAAGACAGAATGTCGCGTGCCACACAGCCCAACACCATCACCCAGTACACTACGCAGCGGCTGCCCTCCCAACGGATTACGCGCCAATCGGGCCAGGATGAGGGAGCGGGAGACCCTGGGGAGCCAACACGGGCGGAGTTGTTGAAAGCCATACAGGGCTCACATACTGTACTAGAGAGGCAGATCGAGACGGTCTCCATAGACGTCAACCTGCTGCGCACCGACCTTCGTAAGGTTGCTGATAAGGTCACTGATGCCGAGGGGAATATTGCAGAGCTGCAGGGTGAGGTGGCCACTCTCAAAAAGACAGTCACGCACCTCACAGCTGCGACGCAGGCTCTGGAGCGAAGGGCTGAGGATGCAGAGGGAAGGGCCCGCCGAAGCAACATAAGGGTCCTTGGGGTGCCAGAACGGCTGGAGGCAGGGAACGCTGAACGCTTTCTGGAAACGGGGATCCGTACAGCGCTGTGCCCGGTGGGCCTCACAGACGTCTTTGTCATCGTGCGAGCGCACCGTGCTCTGGTCCCGCCGCCGTGTCCCGGAGCGCCCCCACGAGCCTTGATCGCCAAAATCCTGAACTATAAGGATCGCGATTGCATTCTGCGGGCGGCACGAGAAACAGCGGATCTCAGCATTGAGAACAGCCGGGTGTCCATCTACCCTGACTACATGCAACAAGTCCAGGAGCAGAGGAAGTCCTATTTGGGGGTGAAAAGGAAGCTGCGCGAGATGAAGCTGCAATATATGCTATTGTATCCCGCAAAGCTCAAGGTACTCTCGCATGGGAAGGCACACTTTTTTGAATCCCCGGCGGAGGTTTGGGAGTGGCTGGAGATCCGAGGCGACGACCTCCCGCCCGGGGAACGGGGGGACCCCGAGAGATGTGGGGAACACGGCCTTCACTGAGACGCCGTAGCAGACGGAGGCGCGGACCTGGGTCGGCTGGCCGGAGGAACCTAGGATTACGGTGGGAAAGGACAGTGCTATGCTTCTGGAGCCTTTGCCGGGTGAATCTGAATTGGGGGACCCGAGTCAGGTGGACCCTGAAGAGGTCCTGGTCCCTGACACCCTGCAAGACACGATACAGAACACGCTCCTCACTGTTCCTGTGATCCCGGAAACAGGAGGGACTGAGTTGTTGCAGGTACCGGTTTCATCCAGAGGTGCTGTGGCTCCTGGCTGTTCTATGTGTTTGACCTACTGGCCTGTGCCTGGGTCGTATTCCTGATTGAGAACTGCTGTCGGCAGCGTTTGACATTTGGTGACTAACTGCCTTGGAGTGCCTTCATTGTTTCTTGTTCCATATCAAAGATCTGTTGGGGGTGGGGGTGGAGGGGCTACTCGATGGGAGGGGACCTACACTGCTCTGGTCGCACCGGGGAGAGTGCAACTAATCTTTGCTGGGTTCGGTAGGGGGCTTGAGGGGGGGGGGTGGTTGTTTGTGGTTGAGTGCGTGTGTGGTGGGGGGTGAATGGGGTGGCTGTGTACGTCCTGGCACTGGCAGGGGGAGGGCGAGGTGGCATGTTTTGTTGTTGCGCTACTCCTGCTTGTGGGTGGGGGAGGGAGGGGGGATTTCTTCAGAGTTTGAGTGGTTGGGGGGAATGAGGGACTGGAGGGAGTTATGGGGGGAAACAGTTTTTGGCATCGAGTGTACCGTTGTTCGTGCCCCTGGGAGGCTGCTTGCGGATGCTAGATTTGGTTGCCCGGATGGGCATGGCCAGTGCTTATGGGATACAAATTTTTAACTTGGAACGTGCGTGGACTGGGCACCTGCACTACGAGACACAGGGTACTGTCCTTTCTTCGCCGCCATGGAGTCTCCGTGGCGTGTTTGCAGGAAACGCATCTGAATGAGGAGGGTGCTCTTAAGCTGGCAAAGTAGTGGAGGGGTCAGATGTTCCATTCCTCCTTCTCTACCTATGCTAGGGGGGTCCTGATCTGGGTGGCACCCGGGGTTCCCCTGGCGGTTCAGTTTGCCGAGGCAGATATTGAGGGCAGATATATACTTTTACGAGTGAAGCTGGATGGGAGGGATTTCCTGCTGTTGAATTCCTATGCACCCAATGTAGCTGACCCGAGTTTCTTTTCCAACTTACAGGAGCTTATTGTTTCAGATTTAGATGCCCCCCTCCTCTGGTTTGGAGATTTTAATTGTGTACTAGATCCGCTGCTGGACAGGCATCCTCCCCGCGCGGGCACGAAACCGCGGATGACGGCGCGTCTCCGGGAGGTGATGGATAACCTAGGTGCTGTCGATGTGTGGCGCCTCAGTAATCCGGGACTGAAACTATACACTTGTTACACCCCCACGCACAATACACACAGTAGGCTCAGCAGTTAGTTCCTGGATGGCAAAGAGCTGTCTAAAATTGAACTCCTACAAGATTGAGGTGCTTATCTTTGGGTCAAACACGAATCTTTGGAGCCCCAACTGGCGGCCCATTGGCATGGGACTTTCGCCCTCCCCGGTTCTGAAGGTGAAGAATCTTGGTGTCATAATTGACAGCCAACTCTCTTTCAAACCCCAAGTCAAGGCGTTGAGCTCCTCCATACATTGGACTCTGAGTATTATTAGGAAGGTTCTCCCCTTCCTACCGGAGGGAAGTAGAAAGACGGTGGCGACAGCTCTGGTACTCTCACGCCTCCACTATTGCAATAGTCTTTTTCTCGAGGCACAACAGGGGGTGCTTAACAAACTTCAGGTCTTACAAAATGCGGCCGCCTGCCTTATTGGGGGATTGCCTAAGTTTTCCTCAGTTACCAAGGAGCTGGAGAAGTTGCACTGGCTCCCGGTGCGGAAGCGAATTTTGTTCAAAGCTCTCTGCATCGTCTTTAAGGCGTTACATGGTCTTGGCCCTCTGTTACTTCAGGATCATTTTCAATGGTACAGACCAGGAAGACAACTTAGGTCGGCCAGTTTAGGACTGGTCAAAACAGCTCGTATCAGGAAGGCGCGCTGGGGCGGAAGGAGCTTTGTCAGGGGAGCAGCGCTGGCGTGGAACTCCCTCCCTTTTTCCCTTAAACAAAATGAGAATCTGTTGGCATTCAGGAAAGATCTGAAAACATGGCTCTTTTCCCTCTAGCACCCGAATGTCCATTCCCCGGGAACTATCACTTCAGCGCCAGGACACCAACTGGTATTAGCGCGCTTTATAAGTGTTATAAATAAATAAATAAATAGGCTCGATAGAGTCCTTGCTGCCAATCTCGGCGCATCCCTTGTATTATCGGTCACCCATCAGGCTCGGTTTTTGTCTGATCATTCGCCCGTAACGTGCGTAGTACAATGGGTGGACCAGTCCTCCCGCCCGCGGACCTGGAGGATGCCGGGGGATCTCCTGCAGGATCCGGTAGGTAGGGAACATGTGGAGACGACCCTACGTACCTACTTGGACCTAAACTGGGGAGATGGCAACATGCCTTATGCGACCAAATGGGACTCTCTTAAGGCGGTTGTGCGGGGCGCATGTATGGACCTGATTTATGGGGTCCAGAGACAGCTGCTCCGGGAGCTCAAGTGTGCTGAGGAGCGCCTCTGCCGCTGTAAATCCTTATCGGAACCGGATGGGTCGGACCTGGACCCTGAGCGGACGGCCCATGAGGGCGTTCATGATATCCTTACCCGGCTGGATAGGTTTACTCTCGGCCGATATCGCCAGCGACTCCACCGTGAAGGGGACAAATCGGGCCGCCTGTTGGCCTGGATTCTTCGGAGGGAATCGGCACCTCCACGGATAGTGGCGTTGAGAAACCCCGCTGGGGACCTGGTGCACTCGGAGTCGGACTTCCTCGCGGTGCTTCGCACTCATCTGCAGGCGGTGTATAGCGCGGACCCCCTAGTGACGGAGGCATCGTATCAGCCATACCTTCGAGGTTTGACCCTCCAGACCCTCTCTGGGGAGGATGCAGAGGAACTGGACGTTGCCGTGATGCTTCAGGAGGTCAGAGTGGCGTTGGCCGCCCTACCGACGGCTAAGACCCCGGGTGGAGACGGTTTTCCACCAGAGTTCAATCAGGCGTTTGCGGATACCCTCGCTCCCCATCTCCTGCAGGTTTACCATGAGGCGCTGGAGCGTGGCACACTCCTACTTACCATGCAACAGGGTGAGGTCTGCATGCTTCTGAAGCCGGGAGGGGATGGCTGTGATCCCGCTGCCTACCGGCCTATCACTCTAATCAACACTGATGCAAAAATCCTCACTAAGATTTTAGCCACCCGGCTGGCGCCACATATGGCGCGCTTATTCCATCAAGATCAATGTGGGTTCACCCCGGGCCGCAACACCGCCATGAACCTTCGGCGCTTAAACCACGTTCTCCATGAAGTGCGTGATAGGGAGGATCCTCAGGTCCTGGTGTCGATAGACCTGGCTAAAGCCTTTGAAACTTGTCAGCTGGGGGTACCTTTTGGAGGTGCTTTGGATGGCTGGGGTGGGGCCCCTCTTCTGCGCCTGGATCCGGATTCTCTACAGTGCGCCTACGGCCAGGGTCAGACTCGGGGCGGCCCGATCGGAGGAGTGGCAACTGGGCAGGGGCACCCGTCAGGGGTGCCCCCTGTCACCGCTCCTATTCGCACTGGCGATTGAGCCCTTGGCGGTGTCGCTCCGAGCGGAGATGGCCCCCTGGGGGATACAAGTGGGGGATACTGTGCACTTGCTCTCGCTGTACGCCGATGACGCACTGTTCTACCTGACCTCCCCCCGGGAGTCGCTGCCGCTCCTGTTACGGCACTTGGATCGTTTTGGTGCGGCTTCTGGGCTGCGCCTTAATCCTGAGAAGTCCTTGATCTTCCCCCTTGCGGGCTGTGGTGAGGACCGCAGAGTGGGTTTCCAGTACCTAGGACTGAGGTAGGAACTGGAGGCCTTCCGATACCTGGGAATCCAAGTGGCCGTGTCCGATGAGCAGTTACTGGTCTGGAACGCCGACCGAGTGCTCAGTTCCCTACAGCAGTCCGTGTCCTTTTGTAATACGCTCCCACTCTCTCTCATGGGGAGGTTGGCCGTCTCGAAGATGGTGATGTTGCCAAGAGTGTTGTATATCCTGCAGAATACCCTGTGCCCTCTCCCCCCTCGTATATTCAACAAACTTAATACGCTGCTCACCTCCTTGCTTTGGGCGGGCAGACGCAGCAGGGTTGCATTACGCACAGTGGTCAGACGCTGGGAAGAGGGGGTCTAGAGGCCCCGAGGTTCGACCTATACTATTATGCGACCCAACTTTTGCCAGCCACGCGCTGGTTCGCGGAACAGACAACTGGGAGTTGCGACTCCTGGCGGGTAGAGCGGATGAGAGGACGCTACAGGTGGCTCTGATGCAGGGTAGAGGAGCGGATGAATCCCTGCCGTATGTTGTTCGACACACTGCGGGACTTTGGCAGCGAGTTGTGGAGAGGGTGTTGAGGCGGGCCCCATTTCATAGGGAGCTACCGGTGTGGATATTGGCACCGGTGACGCTGATGGAGGAACACATGTCGTTCCGGGAATGGCGTGAGGGCGACTGTGAGACTTTGGCAGACCTGTACCCGGACAACTCTTTTGTGACCCTGGAGAGGGCTACGGAGGCCTTTGGGCTCACTGGGGGACAGTATCTCCATTATAGAAGCCTGCAGGACATGGCGAGGGCGACCTGGCCACAATATCCGGAGGCGCCTCAGATGTACCCTACTTTGAATATCCTATTGTCTTGCGGCAGGGGACGGCGACTGATAACGCTGTTATATACGGCTATGAGGTGTGATTCGGTCCCCCCGATATCCCCGTCTTGGGCGGCATGGGAAGCGGATCTAGGGGTCGCCTTGGACCCGGGACAACGTAAACGAATAGGGACACTTACTAGGAAGGTGTCGTGTAATGCACGTTTCAAACTGATCCATTTCAATTTCGTACATCGCACTTACATGACCCCAGTTGATTTACACCACATCGCCGCGGATAAATCGATGCCTGTCCTAGATGCGGTACGGTCGGAGCAGGATTTCTCCATCTGGCTTGGGAGTGCCCGCTGGTCGGAGACTTCTGGAAGGCAGTGGTAGTCAACATCCGGAAGATCACGAGCCTGCGTATTGACCTGACCCCGCTTCACTGCTTGCTGGCCCTGGTCCCCAAACCTAGGAAGAGGAACCTATCATACAAAATGTTGCAGCTGCTTTTGGTGCTGGCTAGGAGACGAGTGGCTATTACCTGGATGGGACAAAGGGCCCCGGACATGTCATTGTGGCTCCGGGATGTTGGGGAATGGACATTGGCTGAGGAGACACACATGCAGCATACGCGTAAGGATGAGCGGCTACAGGAGGACTTGCTCGCCTGGCGTATGATGTGCGCTGTGGGGTCAGTTAGCAGCGATTCCGATGCAACCAGTGCTGAATTGTTCTCCTCTGAGGAGTCGGGGTCTGAGGACGGGGAGGCTGGAGGCGGGGAGGGAGGGATGGTGTTGGTGTAATGCCCTGATGACTACGCACAAGGTTCCTTAATGTCAGTTTCTATGATTGTTTTGCATCCCGAGGATTTGACTCTTGTATCTATTGTTGTATCTGCACCTGCTGGAGCCGTACTGGGACAATGAACTGTGTACACTTGTTTTTTCTTTCTCACGATGCCACTTTTGGGGGGGATTATGTTGTTCATCTTGCTGAAAAAATAAAGTTAAAAAAAAAAATCGTTTGGTGTCCTGCCAGCCAACCTCAAAAAAGCATGAGACTAATTCAAATTAATATTGTAGCATGTATGTGGCGCTTACTGACTTATGCCAGCATCTCAAAGCACTGTCAATAACCGTTGAAAATATTACTCCAATATTGATATACTAATTCTACCATCACCAGGAAGGACTGTATATGAGACACAGACTCTTGTCCACAGCTAGGTCACCTACTGATACAACCGACCCTACTCCAACAAACCACTCCTTAATTCAGAAATCTACTTTTCTGATGTGACACAACTCCATTTAATTTCATGCGCACTGCAGCAGACGGTTTAGGGTTGCAGCAGCTGTTTTAGACTCTTAGGCCCGCAGGCCGTCCATCAGGCCCTGAAGAGATTGTTCATTGAGAGGGGTGCGCTACCTAGCCCGCTCCATTGGGGAAGTGCCAGTGGCGTAACACGGGCCTCCGCAGCCCCGGCGGTGCGTGGGCACCCTCAAGTTTCGTTACGCCAATGGGAAGTGCAATCGAAACATTCATAATAACAAGCCATCACCTCCAAGAACCCATGCAGAGCTAGTGCAGGTGCCTGTGACCTCACTGACCCATTGGAGCTATTTGAAAACTGAGAGACACAAAAGTATGAGGACTCATCTGCACACCCAATTAAACAGACGCACCATGTGCTCTGAAAGCTCAGCACTGTCTGAGTTCTCTGTGTTTGAAACAATGATGAATGAAGGCTGAATTTTGAAGGTTGAGAACTGTGACTTGAGTCTCATAATAGTAATTGGGACCAAAATCAACCCCAATTGAACCTGTGGTTTGATCATTACATTTTAGCAGGTGAGCTACACCAAACGTCAAGGTGCACAATTGTTACTTTAGAGAAAGATGTGACATTTTTATATCATATTAAAGGGCATCCATTTCGTGATTCATAGTGACATCTATGGTCGCATAAATCAAATGTCGAAAGGTAAAAGAACAGAGAAGAAAAGATGTACTACAGGGTGAGGCAGTGTCCTCATGCCTATCTTACCAATACCTGGCGTCAGCACAAAATATACCACCTTAATTCCAGACCCTTTATACAATGCAACCGATCTGAGTGGTGTCAAACAAAACACAACTACCACCCATTACACTAATTACAAAAACAACAAAGGCGGATTCAAATGTATAAAACTGGGTTAACATTTACCAAGGTCTTAAAAATGAGAAATATTAAGAAAAATAACGATACCATC
Source organism: Lissotriton helveticus (assembly GCF_964261635.1). Lineage (NCBI taxonomy): Eukaryota > Metazoa > Chordata > Amphibia > Caudata > Salamandridae > Lissotriton > Lissotriton helveticus. The sequence goes on along the minus strand of NC_136059.1, from coordinate 689,267,557 downwards.
CATCATATGGCCCGTCCCACTAGTGACTAGGCAAATCAGTGTAACTCTCTATGAGGTTACCAAGCTTTTTTCACCAGTTAACACATTATAATTAAAAAAATCTCCTGAAATACCCTCTATTTTTTAAAACAAATTAATTATTTATCGGCATTTTAACATCATGGCAGTAAATTAGTGGTCAAAGCGTTGGTACACTGTAACAGGCATATCGGCCACATTAGCAAAAATCATAGCCTGATAAAATGAAAATATGAGGCATCACCGAGAAACATTTGTAAGGAGTACCATCCGTAAGACCCAGAAATTAATTTCAACTCCGTTGGAAGGGAGGGGAACAATATCACATTACACACGGTGTAAACCAACAGTTTATGATTATTCAACAATCGTGACCAATAAAGTGTATAGTCCAAAAGGAACAGCCATAATCTAAACAACAGGGAGCACTTGTGGAGAACCAGGGACGTTAATTGTGTGAAGGTTAGGAGTGGGGAGATAGCTGGGCGTCATGCACTGGTCATGCATGAGACAGCACTCTCTTGCCTGTCTGGCCACAGAGCTGTGGAAAAAAGGGGGGGAAGGGGTTGCATCACATATGTCATGAATGTATAGGGAATAACAGAGTTCAGCTCCTGGACTCTCCAAAGACTCTAAGCTGGCTATCAGGTCGCAGAGAGTAGGAAGCTGGAGGCATTCCTGAGTCTAACTGACAGTGATCATGTGGAGGCATCCAACTTATCTTGCAGCTTAGGGTGTCCCAGAGGTTGGCAGCCCCAGCCTCACCCGTGTGGGTGCTTCTTTTTTCATAACATCAGCCTCTACCGACACCCATTTGAGTACTATCCAGAGCCAACAATCTATCGAAGGTGGATGCATGGCATTCCATTACATAGCTATGAGGTGTTTGAAGAGGCCCATTGCCAAACCGTCGAGTTTTAAGTAAAGTTTAGTGCGCTTCATGTGTTTTGCTGCACTACCATCTATAATATGAAAATGCCTATTAACTGATAAAGTCACGGGTAACGTCCTTTTAAGGTCACCCAAACAAGAAATGGACAATTCAAATGGTTTAAGTCAATATGATATGAGGATCTATTAGCAAAATAATATTTGTGCCAATCATACAACAAAATGGATCTCCTTTTGATAAGCATCTTGAGAATAATCCAAAAATATATCAGAGGAACTCACAAACTGGTTTGAAATGACTGCAGCACCAAATATAATGATAACTGCTAACAAACAAACAAACCATAATTCAGGAAATCCAAGCCACTACTTTGGATAAAATGTATGAATCTATATTATCCATCGACAAGAAAATTAGTAATTTAAATTCCTTGGTAAAATGGGAACAAAAACAATGGCCGACAACACCAAGAACTCATGTTCATGTGCCCCATTACTAGAAACTGTTTACCGTAACAACTATCCAATTGTTTTAGATTTACAACATATATTGAACCTGATAAAAAAAACTAGTATATGCAAATCCAAATGAGTTTAAATCAATTAAACCACCAAAACAGTGCTTACTCATACCAAGAATAATGACCATAATTTGCCAATGTATTTACTGGCTGACTGAAAAGCATTAAATAGCGTGCCAAATCAAACCAAAACTGGAGAGCAAACTAAAACAAAACCAGCACATTTGAACGACAGATCACTAGCCTTTGAGGACATATCTAAACAAAAAATTTATGACAAAGGTAATGACAACCTCGCCCCACTTATTTAAAAAAAAAAAAGACAAAATAGAACAAACCTGAAAAGACAAAATAAGAAATAAGAAATGTAGGGTCATTTCAAAAGTAAAGATTTATAACCCCAAGGTCAGCCTGTAATTCGTCTAATATTTTCCAAACAGCCTCAAAACCAAAAATTAGACTACTAGATTTGCCAAACCAGATATACCACACTTCCAAAATAGAAATACATCCTCTATTTAAAAAGAAAATGTAAAAAAAGGTGCCGGGTCCTTCAGCGCAAAACATTTATAATGATAAACTACAATTGTAGAACAGTAGTGCATCTTCTACAAACAGGGCTTGGAACCACCACTTTCAAAGTATTTACAATGCCATACTATCAAATGAGATCAAATACTTGGATCTCAATACTACCAAACTCACACAGGAGGGCCTCTAACAACTAGGGAGCCCGCACTATGTTCTTCTACAGTGGTCACAACAAAAGGGGGTAGGGAAAAACGGTAATTAAGGGAAATTACATAATTATAATTGACACACATAAAGCCATCCAAAGTTCAGAAAATACCAAGATGCATGTTTCTGTCTGTTTGGGAAAAAGTCCAAACAAGAATTCAAATTTGGATGAAGGGCGGTCAAGTAGAAAACGGTAAAGTAGACTTAAAACTAGCCCATCTACGAACAAAACAATGAAGACTTCCAAGACTGCATCTACCCAACACACCACTTTCACACAAACAGTTGGTGCGAATTGGTCAGGGTTCACTGTAAGTGGATAGTACACAACAACTTCTCTTGTTTTGAACAATTAGGCTCGGGGTATTTCCAACTAGAACATTTCCTAGTAGGAAATACCCCAAGCCTCATTGTTAAACAAGCATTTACAATGCAATGGTCTCGGCATTATTAAAGGTAGAGCTATGGGCATTGCTCATGACATTTATTTTCATATTTTTTTTAAAAACATAAATAAAGGATATTGTCATTTATAATGGCAATAGGTGAGCATTAGAGAGTAGTAGAGAGTATTCACAGAGCCACACACACACACACAGAGCTCCACACACACATACAGAGAGCCACCCACCCACAGAGAGCCACCCACCCACACACACAGAGAGCCACCCACCCACACACAGAGAGAGCCACCCACACAGAGAGAGCCACCCACACACAGAGAGCCACCCACACACAGAGTGCCACCCACACACAGCCACCCACCCACACAGAGCCACCCACCCACACAGAGCCACCCACCCACACACAAAGACACCCACCCATACACAGAGCCACCCACCCACCCACACACAGAGCCACCCACCCACACACAGAGCCACCCACCCTCACACAGAGCCACCCACACACACAGAGTCACCCACCCACACACACAGAGCCACCCACCCACACACACTGCCACCCACACACAGAGCCACCCACCCACACACAGACCCAGCCGCACACAGACCCACCCACCCACACACAGAGCCACCCACACACACAGTCTCACACACACACTTAAACACCTCTAGCTAACACAAAGCCTTTCCACTTAGCATACATTTGCACGGACAGTGCACAGCCACAACTGTCTCATCCTGCAGTAGATCAATGATACATGCCGCATCTGGAGCACCTTTCCATTCAACATGCAGGCACGCAGAATGCAACTGGGGAATTTCAAGTGCAGCAAAGCATTGTACTGTACAGTACTAACGTATCGTGCATGTTGAGTACTAAAACATACCCATTCCAGCCATCATCTGGCTACTGTATGCAGCACCAGTGCCCCCTGCTGTAGAATTCAGGAACACTGTCACCAATGAATAACGTGCACTGCACTAGAGACTACCCCATAGTCACAAGTGTGCACTATTCCGCACAAGCTTTCTCGTGTCAGGTGAGCCCTGCCTCCCCCTTCCCACCCCACATACACACATGCCCGTCATGCAGGCACCAACAGCAGCATGTCAGTGATGTGCGTGCAGAGCGCCAGAAGCAGTAAGAAAACCCTAGTGACAGGAGTGCACTGCATAAGAGACAACCTCCATTACCAGTTCACAGCACCAGCACATCAGTGACAGGAGAGCACTGCAGTATAAGCAGCAAACAGCTTACAGGTGTGCACGGGACACTGCACTAGAAATAATCCCCCCCCCTCCCCCAGTGTCAGTCGTGATCTGCACCAGAGGCTAGCCTCGAGCACGGGCATGCACTGCACGATAAAAGAAGGGCACCCCACCCTGTTCTGCGAGCTATTTTTTTTTTTTATGAGTTGCAGGAGTACATGTATGTTCCCTTCAACATAAAATACTGAGAAGAAAAATAGTGGTAAGAAGACGATAGGCACCACTTGCACTGATCCGCTCATAGGAAGCAAATACCAGGGCAATTCAAAGGAGGGACGAGTAATAGCCGTAGTGCTTTAATTAACCTGCACAACATGACAAGCTCAAACACCACCCCATAAATTGATGGCAAAGAGATGTCGAATTTAAACAGTCTACCCTGAAGGCCATGTAGACAGTACAAATCGTCGACACCAATTATTTTAAACCTGCGATTTGTGCGTCAGCCAGGAGCCCGTCACGGTACCGGTCTAGATTCCGCTGCCACGCAGAACCGAACACGATTTCTCAGGCAGATCACCTCCCGGCGGACTGGTAGATTAACCCACAAGGAGGCTGGTCCAGGAAAGGGGACCGCTGCAGAGCAATCTGTGCAGCGGGTGGAGATTTCCGCAGGAGCCCGACATAGATCAAGGACGAGTTCATATTCGGATGATTGGAAAATCTGAAACAGGACCCACCCGGCTGCCTCTGACAAGTCCTACGGCAGTATCACGCCTACCTGCAGCAGCACAATCTTCGCAGATTCAGGGTTGGCGTGAAGCAGTGAGGTCCAATTATCGGACGGAAGGGAGCACTTACACTTTCTGAGCTTGAAGTCACTTTACCCAGCCCAACATTAGCACAGTTTACGTTCCCCAGATTTCAGGTCACATAATAACTGTCACAGGAACAAGCACTTGTTTATCACAAACACTCCAGTCTGGACTCGTAGCAAATGTACCAAGTTAACCCAGTAGATCATCCCTCCTCATAACAATAATTTGCAAAAAGTTGCATCCCTGTGACATGGAGTCATAGGATAATCCTGCTTAATTTATACTCCATAATGTGGGACCATCATAAACTACCACTTTTCAGCATAGAGGCAACACAACAGCCAAACTAGATAAGCTACAAACATCATTCATACGTTACCATTCATGCCATTAACTAAAGTACCAGGAAATGATTTTGGTTTTGTGCAGTTGGGCGACCCTGCGTCCTGATCACAAACCGGCTACTGCTAAAAGCCACTCCGACCACCAACCCACAGCGCTGCAGCCGTATCCAATGAACCGCCGCACAGATGAAGCAAGCTCACCCTCTCCATCATAAATCACAGGTAACAGGCCTCCGTTTGGAAAGAACTTGGGGACTTATGCCGCCCGATCAGTTTCTGCACCGCGAGTCCTCCCTCCTAACTTTGAGACGGCTTCTCCTTCGTCACTTGCATTTCAAGGCTGCAAAGATCTGTGCAGTGAGATGCACCGTTTTCCCCTCATTTGAAGAAGTGAGGTCGCTTGCAGTTATGCAGAGTGGTTGACTCGCCGGCTTCTGAGGACAGGGAGAGGGCGAACTCATTAGAAAAGAAAGGTGAAAGGTGTCTGGGAGTAGAAACGGTGGTCTTCCCTGCCATGCCCGCTTCTGTGCCGAGGTGTGAAGGGCCCAGCCCCATGCGGACACTCTGCGACCGGACCTCGGCCAGCTTTGCTCGGTGGCAGCGCTGTCCGCCCTCCCCATGGCCGGGTGCGGGTGTTGCTGCCGATAGCCGAGCTGCTGGGGGCTGCTGCCGGGCGCCGGATCATCTGCTGGTAATCGCTGCTGCAGTCCATCACACGCTGAAATGGCGGCGCTGCAGGCTAGTGCTTCTCGCCGTGCATGCTCTCGGGAGGGAGGGCACACTCGAGCCGCAGAGGTAAGGGCAGAAGGGAACTTGGAAGGGGGATCGCGGGGGACCGACGTGAGCCAGGGGTGAGGAAATATTACCCCGAACTGCACCGGAGCCCGGACTGACTGGGAAGGGAAGGAAAGCAGAGATGCGGACTTCTCAACAGGAAAACCAAAATGGCGGCCGCAAAGCTCCGAACACTTTCGGATTCGGGAGCGCGTTTTGAGGGACATATGACGTCACAGGTGGAAAGAACGCCAAAAACACGCCCCGAATCCGAAAGAGACGGGCTTGATTGGAGTGACGCCCCTCTCCTCCAATGGCTGGCCTCCGTTTAGGAAGCCAGACAATGGAGGACAGAGGCGGGTTCAAGCCCCATACTCAAAAACATTAAATCTCCGACCGGAGACTGCGCAACCGCAGCCTTTAGGTCCTCGACCTAAAAAAAGAAGTCAGAGACCACCTATGGTCTGAATCATTTTCAAATGTAACTTGCCTCCTTGCTTTACATCTACAGACGTACACAGTATATTAAATTGAGGAAATATACTTAAATTGTCTAAAGCCATCCCAGAATCTAATTGACTCACTAACGATGCTATTTCAAATGTTTTATTTCTGACAGTACATAATGGAGAAAAAAAAATAATTGACATTAACAACTTAACAATGATCTTCAAAATCTCATTGGTAACCAAAATCTACTAGTGAGTTGGCGCATTTTAGTGACCCCTACCAGAACTAGAACAATATCCATGCATTTTCTTTAAACATGCAACAATCTCTGGCGGTCAGAGGCATCCACATTTTAAGTGATGAATCCTACCATTCTAATAACAGCAAAGATTATTTGACGCGCAATTCAACAACTTACCCAAAAGAGGGTAGCACCTAAACATTACATGGGTCCAGAAATTCTGTCCCTGCTAAATCTGTCATTGGCAATGGGGAAGGTCCCATGAAGTCTTGTCATGTGGGGTTCCGCAGGGCTCTGCATTGTCCCCCATGCTTTTCAATATCTACCTTCAGCCACTGGTGGAAGCACTGGCCAAACTGGACTGTCAGGTTTTCAACTATGCCGATGATACTCAACTAATCATGCGTATTGATAATTCCACCCAGGCCTGCCTGCGTTTCCAAAGAGCTGGGTTGTGACCCCCCCAGCTCTGGAATAAGCTACTGGAGAGATTACGTGGGGAAGCTAGGCTACTCCCTTTTAGAAAGACACTTAAAACTATTCTGTTTTCTGAGTTATTCGAGTAGGCCTCCCTCTTCTTTGTGTGCCTAGCAATTAATTAAGGAACTCCTGGGTTGTGGGTCAACAGCGCTTAAAGACCATTGGTGATTTGGCGCTTTACAAATGTAAATTTACATAACATAACATGAGAAAAACGTAATAATCCTCAAGACACCAAAATGGCCACAGGGAAAGCTCCAAGTAAACTATGAACTGACAATTAACCTATTACAGTGGGCTGGTAATTGCCACAGCTATACGAATTCATCATCCCTACAAAAAAAAAAAGGACTGGTACTGGCTATCTGTTGATTTGCATGAAAAAATAAAATTGATGATTATTGGGCTAGCTAACCTGTCACCAATAAATGGAGCTTCTAAAAACCCCGAAACAAGATAGAGCAATAAACAATTAAGCAGATCTGGAAATGTTAATGGAATACAGCAGGATAGGACCACCTAACAGAACTGAATAAAGCACCACAACATCATATGTCTGCAGGAAGTGTGGAAAACGAATGCACCAAACCTCCATCGATTTGTAATCTTTCCAACAAGGTGCTCTTCTAGAAGAAGACCACTGGGGGGTCCTAGTAACCATTGCCGCAATAAAATTGCATACTTTTTTATTTTTTTAAGATTCCTTTATTGCCAGTTCAAATAGCATGATAGTTTATGTGTTGCGTCCATATGAATGAATGAAAATATTTATTGAGCGCAAACAATCACCGGGAGGCCTCTATGAGCTAAGTTAGACAAGAAAAGATGATCCATGATTTCCTAATTCAGTACAAAAATACACGTTTTCAGATACATTCTGAAAATGGCAAGAGATGGAACTGATTTCAGTTCAAATGGAAAATTGTTCAAATGTAAGGCAGTGGACCTGAAGAAAACTCTCTCACCCCAGGATGCATGCTTAAAAGGACGTACCTGGGGGGCATGGCCAAGGTGGCGGTCGGATAGGACGTGCTTTTGTGTCTCTCCAGCTCCGCCGCTCGATAGCTTCGATCTAGCACCTTCCCTCACTACATCGACGGGGGAAATAACTCCTCATTCGATACCGGAACTCTGCGTAGTTAAATGAGGCTGAAAAATCTGCTGCTGCGGGGCTCTGTTATCTACAGCAGCTCCTAAAGGGGGAAGCAAGTTCCATCGAGAGAGGGCGGAGCGCTGAGGTCCTAGACCCAGCTCATCGCGGCAGTGAGAGCGGCCGAACCCTGTGGCTCCCCTCCTTGCGAAACACTGTGAGGGCGTCTTCCTTCAGTTTCGCCGTGGGTGGCTCGGAGACGATCCCAGGAGTCCCAAGCGTGCAGAAAGGGAGTGGGGGAGCCGCCTAGCTGGGTCAGTCGTAAGCGAGGAGGCTGTGTGAAGAAGACCCAAGGAGGCGCGGATGCCATTATCAGCGCAGAGTACATTACACCGGAGCGGAGTGACGACGATCGAGGACTGGGCACTGCGGTCACGGCCCTCATGCTTCTCCGGCCTGGGATTCCCCCCATCAAGGACCAATCGGACCCAGGGGGTGAAGCAAGGACGCACGAGGCACCGAAGTAAGGTGAAGGGCTGAATTACTAAACCCGGCCAAGTGCAGCAGTAAGGGACACTGCGGGGCACTTTCCTCCTGTTTTGCCCCAGAGACCCCCGCCACGAGTAAGGTGAGCAAGGTGGCTCCTGGGCAGGTCAGTGAGGCCAAGGCGAGACCGCAAAACAGAAGGAGCGGGGGAAACAGATGCCACTGCCAGTGTTCAGTGTGACAGAGCGGTGAGGAAAGTTGCTACCCAGGGCCTATGAGCGACGATTACAGCCCTCGCGAGACAGCGGCCAAGAATCCCCCACCAGATACTAAACAAGGCCCGGGAAGTGGAGTGGTTAAAGCAATAGGAGCGGCAGCCGGCCTTTTCAAGGTTATCCTCCCAGGTAGGAGTAAGAGAGTGCAAGGCCTTTGCAGCAATATTGCCAGAACTCCTGCAATAAAGGCGTCACTCCGGAAGACAGCTCAGCGACTAATAACCTTATTCCCCTGGGCTTGGTTTCAAACACGCAAAGAGGAGCAACAGACATTGCGCGAGGGAGCATGTGTGGGCTGCCCGGATCACCACTGAGCTTCTCTGATCCTGGTGTATACCACAGGGGCATATGCTACGACTAACCCTCAGCATGGAGCACCAGGCCTCTACGAGTTAGTGTATCCGGTGACACCCTATTAAAGTCTGTGAGGCCCAGTGACTTATTGCCATAGCGGACCGGCGGGGGGGCCTATGGCAGGAAACGGGGGTCGGGCGGGGGAGGACTGAACCACCCGAATTTGAAAAAGGGCGCACACAGGAACTTGGCTATCCAGGGAAATCCCCATGAGAGGCACTATTGCCAGAGGATAACAATAGTTCAGCACCTACAATCTAGAGGTGCGGTGTACGCCCTGCTGAACTCGCCACTGTAGCACTATTAGACAAACATCTTATCTAAGGGACAAATTAATTGAGCATAGTCAATGAAGTGGGGGTGGTCTTCCTCTTCCTCTCCGAATCCATCAAAGGCAGTTGGCGTTGTCCTCTTGTAGTGTAGTTCCTATAATACCAATAGGCTCTGCGCATTGGAATAATATCTCCTGTAGATATGACGTAGGACTTAGGTCAGTAGGTCTCTATCGAACATACTAAACTTAATTGTGAGTGCCAGCTAGCTCAGAGGTCACTAAAAACTTTCTCGAATTCACAAGAAGGGATTCATTTCTGACAATTGCATAAACATGACAACTTTGTTTCCCCAGGGCTGGAAAATATCTTCAGAATCGTGGAAACAATAGATAAGTATTTTACTCAGTCAATCGTGCATGCTTCGTTTCTAGAGAGTTGCAGAGACATAGTGAGACGGGTCGTTTTCAATGAAAGGTTTATTGAACAGTCTTCCTTCTCATGCAAGAGAGGTGAACTGCTACAATCGTTAGAATGCAAAGTATAATGCATACAGCGAGAATAGTATTGAGAAGAAATACTGTAATAGCATTGTATGGTTTCTAAGCCATATAAAAATACATACATAAATAACACAGGCTAAAATACTCAACTGGTGCTTCTAAAATAAGCCTACCCCAATGTACCTAACCTAGGTCTAGTACGAGGGAAGAAGTAAGTATGGTCTTTAGCATAGGTTTAGTTTTTGCCAAGAATCTACCAAAGGTTTCTCTAGGTTCTAATCAGCTCCATACCTTAGAAGGAAGGAGGTCTGGTATCTCTGTTTCGGGACTCGATTTCCCAACACCCCGAAAGGGGAGTCAGAAACACTGGAGCTGGATTTCTCAGCAGAGGAGGGCAGCTTCCTGATCAGTGCGTTAGCTAGAGATTGGGCTTCGTTAGGCACTTGCTGTAGCGAGCTGCGTCGGGCAAGTAGGTTGTCGAACTGCTCCGAACCACCGAGCTTTGCCATAGCAAGTGAAAGTATATTTATAACTTGAAGGTGTTTAGGAATACCATGTTTGACGTAAAGTCGGGCATATGAACGTCATGAATGAACCCCTAAGTAATAGATGTTCATTGTAAAACTAACTGAGTTCTTGGAGAAATCAATATTCAAGCAAGGGGAAGACCCTAACGGCTTAAGCTGGTTTTCTAAGAAATCGTTGTGACGTTTGGTGAATGGATGGATGTAGCCATGCCTGTATTTGGGTTGCATGGGCTATGCCTAAATAAGGGCTTAATTTCTATGCCTATATAAGGGCATGAATCGGGAAAATCCATTCGGAATCTAAAACGCCGTACAACACCCACTCCACTTTCTTATGTATGACTTCTACTAAATACTAAGTTCTAAACATAAATAAACGTATCTAAATACTATCTATACAACAAGTGTTTAAACCCCACCCAAAAATACATAAAAATGCAATGGTACCGGTTGTACATGAAAGGAGCATTTGTGCTGTACGCATTCAAGCAATGTTTCATTCTAAGCATATATGTTGACATTTGTGAAAGCTGTCTGAATGAATCATGAAAATAAATTTCATGAAATGGCTCGTAAATACAGAAAAAAGAGCCGAAACCATTTCATGTTGCAATACATAAAACTGTTTCTTATGTACGCAAGGTCAATTATTGTCTTTGGAAGTTTTTCAAAGAATTCTAGTTCTCTATGAATAGTTCTACTTTAAGCAGATTACATTGTGCCCAAAAATGAAAAATACAAATTTGGAAGAATTAATAATCATAGTAAAAAAGAGTTCCAAAGTTAGAACTTTGTTTTGAAGAAATGAAGGTCGAATTCAGAATCTCTCAGAACACTGTGTGCCAAATCAAAAGTCAGTGTTATTGTTTGGAGAAAACATCAAATCTTCTAAGTCTGTAAATAATGTTTCTACCATTGTAGGTGAGAGTTGGATTACCTCGTTAAGAAGATCAACCGCACATAGCTGTGAAGCATCGCCGTCACCTTTGGTCGCATTAGTAATGTTCGAATTGGAGGGTACCTGTGTGCCTTTTTCCTCTCGTACCTCACCATCAGCATTTTGCGTCTGTGAGATCTCAATGAATGCCGTCATCAGAATTGGTAGCCGCTGGGGACAACACAATGCATGGGCCGTTACTGGTTCAAACAAAGTATCAACATCCGTTGGCATGACTGATGGGAGTTTCCATGTGTCTAGCACGCATTCTTCTTCGCATAGCAGGCAGCGTAGAACAGGTAAGATGCAATCTTGCCAAATTGGTCTGAATGACAGAGACCATGTGGTATTTAATTCTCTTAGACGAGGTAGTCCCAGAATTTGGTCGATGCACTCATGACACTTCATCGCCAGTAGAGTTGTCTCCATGGTGAACTGGGTGTCGCTTGTGGATTGACTTGCATTATCGCAGCAGTAGGAGCAAAAATAGTACCCCTGCAGCGAGTCCCTAAATGAGAGGCAATCCGCCAAACACAGAGTGCACGAAGTTTGGACATATTCCCAGGACTGCTTCAAAAGGTGCTAACAGTCCAGAAAATACTGTCTTAAATACATGTACAATACCACTCGTATCAGACATGTTTAAGATACGACGTAACATTTCCGAGAAATGTATAGGGCAATTTGTAGTTAAGAGGGCATGTATCTCTGCAGAAGTCCTTGCGACTTGCAGATCATAGGTTTCTTTGACTGAGGTCAGTGGCACAGTTTTCTTTAAAAGAATGGCTTTCATTCTGCTTAAAGTATCAATTCGTATAGAAGAGATGTTCAGTGAAGGCCATAATGGCGACTCATGGTCTGTCTTGGTTTTTGGAAACAATACTTGCAAACAGCAAGTGACCCTGGCTGACACAGTTACTAGATAGGGTAAACCTGGCAACATGCCACAACAGGTGTGATCGTTCAACATGAAGTAACTTCCATTAGAAAGTTGTCCAAAAATTGGATCAATCACCACAGCTTGTGAACCTTGCAGGTGGCAGGATAAGTTGGTAGAGGAACCATCGCCGGCCCCGTGTAAATTAATACCCTGACAAAGGAGAGAACCGCTTAGTGCGTTTTCACAATTTTTAGCACTAAGAAACACCTTTCTTCCCCCACTCCAACATCTGTGTGTGTATGGTAATTCCCAGGAAGTCTTGATGTATTCTTTACCCGACCTTTCATATGTGCCTGCTGGTATGTGTTTTAGGCAATACTGAAAATGTAAAATTGTACCTGATTGTTTCGTGTATAATCCATTCTGTAGCTGGTTTTTCAGAGACAGTAAATGGCAATCTTTCCATTTTTTCAATGCTCAGCACTGTATAGTCTGCTCCCCTCTGTGCCAGTTTGATCTGTTTATCAGTGAGATTGAATTCTGAAAACAGTGGCGTAGTATTGATTAAACGGCAAGGCACATAGCCTGAACAAAGGTTTTGCAACGTCCAACCTAATATCATGATAGAACGTAATTGCGACTGACCATGTTGCAACATGACCAAGTCCTGTTCCATGATGTCTATGGCAGAGGATACTATGCTGTGCAAAGAATATATCCTGAATGACAGAGTCGTTAACCCATTGTCAACTACAGAGAGAATTTTCTCTAAATTAATACGATCAATTTCTTGTATTCTTTCTGCAGTCTCTGCTTGCGTAATCTTCCATGCTTCATTATAAGCAGCATAGATACCAGCATATATAAAACATTTATGACGCAGTGTTCTTGGTCCTAGCAAGAATTCTCTAAGATCAGCGCCATCTTTAAGTAAAGATAAGAGTTGTTTTACATCCTTGAGTGTAGATCTATTTAACCATTCAAGGCACAGTTTCCCTACACTGTATGTTGTTACTATCCCTGGATGCTGTCACTGAACATATCTTGGATCTGGCCTAGTGAATGTGAATCCCTGTGTTTTATTCAGGAATCTATCTTGACAGTTGATTGTAACTGTGGGCCAGATTAACCATTTTTTCTAATCTATATCTGTTCTGTTGAGAAGCAAAATAGTGTGTACTTCGACCTCCCCCTCTGAAGTGTTATCACTAACAGGTGTAGGTGTAGGTATGGACGGATTGTTTAGGTCTTTTATCTTGGCTAACCCAAGACAAGATGTCTGTTGGACAGTGTCATTCAAAAACATAATTTGCTCTGGGATGATGCAGGCTCTAAATAAAGCTCCTATCCCCTGCACTTGCCAATCTTTTGTGCCCCAGACAGTTTTTGTCTCAATGTTGTCTTTCCAAAAGTCGAAACCTGGTGAAGACAGCTGAGCATAAAAGGCTGCAGAATAAATTTGCTTGGTATTTGTCAACATACTTTTCATTCCTGTCTTATTTTAACATTTTTAAAGTAAAATGGTTCTGGATTGGAAACATAAAAACCTGAAAAGTATGGAAATTTTCTCAAAAATGTTTTTGAGCTACCCTTTGGTGGCATAAGACAATGTTCCCATTGGTTATACATCAATACATTTCTAGGGTTTGCAGATTTTTGCAACTAATGATGACCATAGTGATTGTAACAATACATTTGTTCATAATCTGATGAACCTTCTAAGTATTCATGATTTGTAAATACAGCAGACATTTCTAAGTCTGACATCATATTATTAAAAACAGTCTCGAAGTCCCAATCATCAGAAAAGGTACTAGATAAAACAAAGTCATTCAAAGAAATCTTGAACTGGTGTGGAATCTTCAACAGCTCCGCAGGGCCAGAAATGTCATAATCAGTTCTGTCCCAAGCTATAACCCCTGGTATAGGAACGGATGTGATGTTCACTGATGACAAGTCTCTTTGTTCACGATGAGATGATTTGTGTGGCTTGAGTAGTAAGTTGATGTTCTTACTTGCTGTATCCTTTTTAACATATCTTCCATTTATCAGCATTCCCAAAGTTATTATCAGAGTCAACCAAAGAAGAAGAAAAAGCACACCCAACACAATCCAAAGTTCAATCTATGGTGAAACCAAATAAGTCTTTTCCAAGTGACGAAAAAGGTCTGTTGCTTGTACTTTCAAAGTTCTTTTTACTGGTGTTGTTTCAGGTTCGCTGGGATCCTCGGAAACGTATCAAAGTGAATGAAATAGCCAGAGGCAGTTCTGTCAATGGTTGGGATTGCATCAGGATTCGTTGAAATCGCTGGAATTACTTGATCACTTGATACATTTGTGTAGTCTGATGCTACTTCGTTGTAGACAGGTGTTTCCTGACGAACTGTTATTTGGGTCTCAAGAGGTAAAAGTTCCATAGCTTTGTTGCATAGACCTTCATTTCGCACTGCAGATTCTTCAAAGGTGATAAGTCTCTCAGTTTGAAAATCTTTGATAAAAGCCAAAGCTGGGCGTCTGCTACATTGGCGGGGTCCATTTGCCCTACTGCTTATGATCGGCCACATGATATGGTTTGACCAGGTCGATGGACACAAACCTGTTCTCCTTTTTACCAGAAAGGGGCGGCAGTAATACTGTTCTTGATCCGTGGATTGTTAGGACAGGTACTGGTTGTATGTAAGAAGGCCCAAATTCCTTCTTGTCCGCGATCTTTTCTCTGACCAGATCACCAAGCTTTGGGATCCAGACAGGCCTTGCTGGGGCGGTTGGTTTCTCTTCAGTGGTGGTTGGCTTCAGGAACACGTTACTTTGTTTTGATCTTATTTCATTTAAGTCCTGTAAAACAGCCAAAAGGTCTTTGATATCAAAGGTTATTTGGTCTACCACTGAAGTCTGACAATCAAGGTCCGCTACTATCATTCTGGTCCCAAGAAGGACTTCATATGGAGTGATACCCCCTAGAGAACTTCTTGGCAGATTGTTAAGACTACGTTGGACACACCCTAGCTGTTATAGATTGCTTTATGTCCCGGTTTTTTCTCTCCACTACCGAATTTCCCTCAGGATGGAATGGACTAGAGTAACGCAATGCAATGCCCAATTTGGCCATGGCCTCCTTGTAAGCTCAAGAGCTAAACGCAGGACCCTGGTCAGAATGTAGCGTGTCGATTGTGTATGTGCCAATAGAGATTCGCAAATCTTTTATAACAGTTCGAGTGTCAGCCGAGCGCTGAGGCCACATCCAAATGAACCTTGAACACAAATCCACTGCGACCATGAAATATTTATAGTTACCATTCCTCTGTAAGGGACCGCAGTGATCCAGGTAAACGCAAGCTAATGGTTTATCTGAAATTAACAGGGGCGTCTGCGCAGGCCATTTGACAGTAAAGACTTTCATCTTTTGGCACATTTCAAAGTCCAAGACGTAGTTTCTGGTCTGTTTCCTCATGCGTGGCCACCAGTATCTCTGTTTTAATAACGATACTGTGGTGGAAACACCTGAATGTGTAGAGGCGAGCCCTTCATGTGCTACTAAAATTAGTCCTAATCTATGTTTCATGTTTGGAATTACCCTATCCCCCACTCCAGGGATTCGGGCAAACGGAACATTGTTCGCATCAGATCTATATGAGTATTTGAGTGGAAAGCCTTTCGGTAATGTTTTACCACTGTCTTTGCTTGAAGAACTGACAGCTTGTATTATTTCGCTATTTTTATTTTTGAACGAGTGACTGCAGCTACGGAAGCCGTTTGCACAGCTGCTTTTGCGGCTTCATCATCCAATGAATTCCCTTCAACGTGAACGCCATCACGTTGATGACTCAGCGTATGTATCACATGAGTGTTGTGTAGTCCCTGTCGTAACTGAACTACTTGTTCCCAAAGCATTTTATGCTTGATTGTGCCACCTTTTGCATCTTTGTAACCGTTTTGCATCCAGTTTTGCACGTATTCATTGTAAGATTGAACACAATAATACGAATCGCACACTATGAGTGTGGGGAATTCGCGGTCCGTATTCTCAAGCCTCATCTTGAATGCTTGTAGTTCAGCTCGCTGAGCTGTACAATCTCCTAGGGATTGTTTTTTAGTGACCATTGGTTGGAATTTGCCAACGTGCCAGCGACCTTTTACGATCGCGTACGCCGCACTATAGGCTTATTTACCCCCAATAGCAGGTTGAGCTGATCTGTCAGTATAAATTATACATTCATACTGATCTAGTGGCAGAATTTAAGTAGGCAGAGGACATGCTTGTTCATATTGTAGAAATGCTTGTGTTTTCAAATAAGGATCAAAAACATATTCAACGTCTGCTGCAGCAAGAGAATTAACCCATTGCATCCATCTTGGATGTAAAGCTTTAGCATTTGGAATGCTTGCTTTTGTTACTGCCTCTAAGGCAGGTACAGGTGTAACAACCATAATGTGTTTACCCTGTGCGAGGGCTCTCTCTTTTGCTACTGCAGTTTGAACCGCTCTTAGAATTTTTTCTGTTGAAGTAAACTTCATTTCTGCTTGTGTATACAAAAGTGATTTGTAAGCTATTGGTACTTTTTCACCTTTGTTAAAAGTTAAGTACGTGAATCTGCATTGTCCTGGAATGATTTGGATCACTAAGTTGCGTACGTTTACGCGTGTTTGCAAATGTTTAGTTGCTAACATGTCTGTTTGGAGTGAACGCAAAATTTCTGTGTGTTTTTGTGTCCAATTAACTGTTTTGAAATCAGGTTTGATTAATTTGTAGAGAAGTTTAACCCTTTCGGCATAGTTTAAAATGTATGTTCTTCCGAGATTCAGGAAACCTAGAATCGACTAAGTTTTTCAGCGTTTTTGGAGGTTGGAGCAGCGCACATTTCTCTAGAAAGTTTGCTGCCAGGATGTTGCCTTCACTTGAAAGTTCATATCCTAGAAGGAGGACATTTAAAAGGGCAATTCTAAATTTTTTAAAACTGAATTTGTACCCTTCAGAGGCGAATCCCAATATAATTGAATTCACCCTGTTCAAGTGCCTATCCAAGTCATCGTCTGTTAGATAGATGTCATCGACATATGACAATGCTTCATCATCATAAGTTTGCAGTAACTCTGTTACCCTTGCTGAAATAACCCGGGACTATTCTTGAATCCCTGTGGGAGATGACAGAAGTGACGCTGTGTCCCCATAATTGAGAAATACCTACTTTCTGGTGCAATGTTTTGACAGAAGAAACCGTTCGAAATATCTAATGTGGTTTCATACTTTTTACGCACAATGTTATTCATTAATGCTGCACTGTGTGCATTTTGTACTGCAAATATTTTGCAACAATAGTTTAGATGTCTGTAATCCAATACTACACGATACGTATTGTCTGGTTTGGAAACAGGAAATAAAGTATTGTTCATTGACGAGGTGCATGTTTCAATCACCCCTTGGTATTCAAGTTGCTCTAATATCTCCCTGACCTGTTTTTTAGCTTCTTGCTTAACTGGGTACAGCCGTTGTGCAGTTGGTTGATTATTTAACTGGATTTTATGGTGAGGAGAATCCTCATCCCATCCTATATGATTTTTATATAATGCAGGAGCCTGGGCTACTGCCCATTTCCTGGCATGGGTATATTTTAAATGAATTGGAATATGGTTGGAGAAGGCTGGCATAATGATGTCTTCGCCATGTGGGCCCTCCCTGACAAATTCTGGTGGCCAGTCTTGTTCAGCTAGAAGAATGTCATGACCCTTAAAAAGTCGCTCCCAAAAGAGTGCTCTCACTTTTCTTGGTATGTCTCCCTCCATCCGGAGTGTTATTTCATATAACTTATGTGGAGAACTAACCCTGGTATCTGCAGTTTCAACTTGGATGTACTCATTCAAGTCCACTGTCTCCAGATGATCCTTCAAGTTGTTGCGAGCTATGGGGACTTCTGCTGCGCTGTCCAACATTGTCTGAGCCCCCTCCCCGTTCTTGAGTTGTGTCCTCAAGATCCTCGTCATGTCTGATTTTTAGAGAGAATACTGCGATACGTGGTTGGGTAGTGTCTTGCGCAAAACCAATAAGAGTAAGGAAAAGCAGATTATCAGTAACAGATGCTCTCGGGAACAAACAGGCAACAACCACTAACGTGCCAGAGGAGGTCCCTTCTGTAATCACAGACGGAAATAGTTACAAACAAACTTAGTTCCCGAGCAATAATACAATATTTAAAGAGAAATATTAGTCCAAAGAGAGTTCTCGTATTTTTCAATGAAAGTCTTTATTTTCAAAACACAGATTTCAGTCAGTGATCCTGCGTAGTAGGGATCATCCAAAGTAGCCAAACAGAAAAACAGTCAACACGTGTTTCGTCTTGGGAAGATTCCCAATGACTTCTTCAGGGATACAACAAAAGGAAAATGCCACATAAGTTGTATTCAGTGTAAATTGTAATCCATTAGTGAACTGAAAAACACCAAAGAAACACACACCAAATGTGATTGCAAATGACGAAAGAAAGAGTGATCAGCACAAGAAGAACTTGAGGTGAAGAAAGAACGCAGGTAAAGATAAAGATCACCAAAGAAAGCAGAAATAGGATAGAGACCATCAGCCACCATAATGTCTCGTTATCCGATTCTACGGCCATCCCAAGATCATAGGATTACCCTATATAGTAGGTTATATTAACGTAACATACAGGTAGTTCGGGAATCTTATCCAAAGATAAAGTAGATCCCATAGTAGTTGCGTAAGATGGGTTAGTCAAAATATCTAGAAGACTCACCCAAATTTTTAATCAAGATCACATCAGAAATGGCTTCACCGTATTATTGTATAATCTCATATAATGATATTCTAAAGGAAGAAAGAAGTGCAACAAACTATAAGATAAGATACATAATCAACTTCTCATTGATTCAGAGGTAATTTTTTAACTTGTTGAATTATATTTGGATTTTTTGACAGATATTTTAACATTTTCCTTAAAACAAGTTGCCTCATTATGCCAAAGGGCATGTTTGTTTTCACATGAGGCAAATTATATTAGTATTCAGTCCCATATAATAATAATGCGCTGAAAAAGAGGGGGAGTACAGCAAACAATAAAGATACATTGCGGTTAGTCCAATAATAGTAGTATATTGGACAACCATATTATCACATCACCCAAGTTTATTTAGATTAATTTTCGCAAGCAACAAAATGGGTGGCGAGAGGAACACCATAATGTACCTCTCGAGTACTTATGTTCACTCATGATGGCAAGTACCTTAAATTAGTAGTATAGTTCCGTTGTATATAGCGCATTCCATATAACATCTAGTTGAGGCCACAGTAAAAGATTTCTAAAATAAAACATATAAAAGGATTTAATATCCAGAGTCATGTTGCACTACATATAACGGTGCTTACTTGACGATATTCTAGGTCCAAAGTTTAATCAAAGTATATTTAAACCATAAATTGAATCCAACAGTATGGACAAACAATCATTTGAATTGCTGATATACCACCCTCTTAGTGGATTCTACTATAACCATCAATTAAAAACAGTAGTACAATCCCATTTGAAGGATTTTCTCACCCAGTCGTTATATTCACCATGGAAGGACTGAAAGTACAGGTCCAAAGTAAGTCGTTGATATAGGTTCTAAGTCTAAAAGAAATTATAATAAAAGACTTATGGCTCAAAATAAGGTAAACCGTTTACAATAATTAATATAAAACGTCCCAAACAATTTCGGCATTTTTATAAGCACATGGACATATTCTAATGAGAGTTCCCCCGTTTAGAGAAAAACAACAATCTCGCCACCATTAAATCCAGTGGCACATTCCTTTTGTCTTGTTTTATTTTCGACAAAGTTATAAGCGCCATCCCGAGTCAAAGGGCATGGCAAAGTAAGAAGTGTCAAACTAGTCCGCGTACAAGAAACGAGAGAATTCATATCATCACATTCCCTCAAGTGACCACAATCGCAAAATAGTAATTGGATTTCGTGCTTACCAGGTCCCGGAGAGTACTCCCGCCATATTCAAACGCCATAAGTTATTAAACCGAGTGCCTGGTAGCAAGTGTTTAAGTACCAAATGCTCCGCCTTTAATGTTCCATAACTAAAAATAAAGGACGGGTAGCTGTGTATCGCGTTTCCTGCGAAAGTCACAGCAACAACCGGCGCCATCTTGGAACAGGATATTGACAGTCTTTGGCTATATAGTGACGATCAAGCTCCGAATTAAATTATATTTTACGTACACGATAGGTCTTATCGTCTACTATCCCCTTTTGTATGGAATAGTGAACGATTTTCAGTTTATTTAAGTTCTTTTTTGGGGAAGTTTTGGCGGGCTCGTATCGTGCCACAAAATAGCCTGCAATATTAGTATTCAGATCTAGTAGGCTGAAAATTGTTCGTAAGCCGAAATCGCTGTATAGTAATTGGGTTTAATTTACCACTGTATAATGTGGTAATCCGGTTTGCCATTAGAAATAGTTAATCCGTTAATTCTGATGGTAAAAGATAATATATACTATACATATTCCATAAGGTAAGGTAAATGACGAGTAGAGTCAGAAGATGAAGAGGGCAAGGGAAAGGAGAGCAAAGAATACTATATAAAGCACAGTATTATGTGGTGCTAAGAGCATATAACATTCATATCAATAAATGTCCCAGCTGTACAGTGTTTTTCTAAGATCTTACAGATAAGCATTACAGATCAGTCAAAATTTACAGAACATTATGGAAAAGCATATTTCGAAATTAGTACATAATGTCTTCCACATTTTTAGGGACACAACAAAGATGGTTCATCAGGTATTTACATATTATGCAGACAAAGGAAGAACAGAATTTTTGACATAATTCATTTGATTCCAAATTGAGTATAGACCAGAAATATTTATCATTGTTTTCCAACTGATGTTATACAGATACAAAAATAGAACTACACATCAAGGAAAGAATGGAGTTCATGTTCTACATTAATTCCGCACTCCACATCGCGTAATCTCAAAATCCAGCGAGCCTCACATTGTCTCAACTTGAGCATTCTATCACCACCTCGAGCATCATTGTATACAACCTCAATATCAAAAAATTGGAAACCAAGTGAACTCCTTTGTGCCACACACGTTTTGGCATGGCAACCAATTGGGTATCTAGAATCTAAGTTTTTTACTGCACGAAAATGTTCAGACATTCTATCTTTCAGGGGCCGGATCGTTCTCCCCACATATATATTTTTACATCTACATTCAAGTATATAAACCACATATTTGGTCAAGCAGTCAATTGGTTAATTTATTCTGTATTTCCGTGAGTTGTTATACTCAGATTCTTTGGCCCCTTTTTTGGCAAACCTACACATGCTGCATCTCCCACATGCATGTGAGCCTGAATTTAGTTGTCTCAACCACATTGTCTTGTTTTTGGGGTGTATTGGGTAGCTCGGGCTGATGATACTTTGAATGGTCTTTCCCCTTCTATAAGTGATGTTAGGGGATTTAGAGATATATTTAGTCAGGGTTTTATCTGCCATAAGCAGATGCCAGTTCCTTTTAAAAATCAAAAATATTTTGTGCGACCATGGATGGTAGTTGGTCACCACACGTACCTTGCTTTCTCAATTTTTTGTTTTCTGTCTTCAGGGTTTCAGAGGGTCTGATATTCAGCGTTCTCTCTTTGGCTTTGCCAATACACTCCCCAGAGTAACCTCGTTTTTCGAATCTACTGGCAATATCTCCCAGATTGTGTATAAAGTCCTCCTCTCTGCTACAATTTCTACGGGCTCTTAGCATTTCCCCAAAGGGGATAGCATTAATCTGACTCCTGGGGTGCGCACTATCGGCATGCAAGATGGAGTTACAGGAGGTGGTCTTTCTGTACATCTTACTCTGTATTTTGCCATCATGATGAAAAAGTTCCAAATCCAGAAAAACAATTTTATTCAGGTCTGACGTCATAGTAAAAGTCATGTTGAATTCGTTATTATTCATATGATTAAAGAACTCCAACAGTAATTCTTCTGAACCAGTCCAGATGATTAAACAATCATCTATGTAGCGGCCATAGTACAGGATATATTCCTGCCACTTAGCCCCTGATGGGCCCAAGATATGCCCCGCCTCAAGCCATCCAATAAAGAGACAGGCAAAAGACGGAGCAAATCTGGAACCCATTGCGGTCCCACAGATCTGTAGATACCACTCGCTATTGAACAGGAAGGCATTGTTCTTAAGAATCAGCCATGCCATCTCAATAAGCATTTCAGAGTGTTTCAGTAGTTCAATCGGGCGTCGGAATAAGACATGTTTAAGTGCCTGTATGCCATGTTCATGCAAGATGTTTGTATACAGCGAACAAACGTCCATTGTTACAAAGATCATACCTTCATCCCAATTCAGGTCATTCAATAAATTCAAAACATGTTTACTATCACGAATATATGACGGAAGGTTAGTCACAAAGTTCTGCAGAAAACCATCCACAAACTCAGCAACCTCTCAGTTGGCCCCCCGATTCCAGATATTATTGGTCTACCAGGGGGGTCTTTCATGTTTTTATACACTTTTGGGAGTGTATATAAGCACGGAAAGCGTGTTTATCCATCTTAAGATACATAAATTCCTCTCTAGATAGGAGGCCCAAGTCGAGCCAGCGTTGTAAGTCTGTGTTGATAGTCTTAACAAAGGCTGTCATAGGGTTGTTGTCAAGCTTTCTGTAACAGTTCCGATTATTTAGTTGTGTTAGAATCTCTAAATCATATTTATCTCGGTCCATTACAACCATGTTTCCTCCCTTATCTGCTTCCCTGACAATAATGTCAGGGTCACTAGATAGATCTTTCAGGACCTGTCGTTCTTTAAAAGTCAGATTGCGTGATTTCGGTATGTAACCTCTTTTAATCATTTGTTTGTCCCAACTGTCTAGTTCCATATTCACCTTTTGGTGAAAAAGGTCAATGTTATTGCCACTGGAGAGTTGTGGGGTCCAACAAGACTTTTTCTTTAAACCACTATTGATGCTCAAATTGGTACATTGTTCTAAATCCGTCGCCACTTGTGATTCAGTAATAGGTGCATCTACATCTTCATCCCATGACAGCAAAGTAGTAACATTAAGTACATCCTAAATAGACATCTCCCCAAAAGCAACTTCATGTAATTTGGATGCAACAGGTTTTGCATTGTTGTCAAAGAACTTTTTTAATTTCAAATGGCGTACAAACTTGAAAATATCAATTTTAACATCAGCTATTTCATACATCCACGTAGGGCAAAAATTCTTACCTTTTTGGAGCGCTGTTATCAAATGTTTTGACAGTAATTTGCTAGACAGATTGATCACCTGTACACTCCCAACATCCTCAGTATTCATTGTTTGTTCTTGTTCCATGAGCGTGTTTGTACTCTCTCCCTTCCTCTTGGTTCTCCTCCCTCCCCTCTTTCCTCTCCTTGCCTTCCCTTTAGATCCTGTTTGGGTCTCATTTCGTTCCCTTTGTTGCCCATTCTGATACGTTGCACTTCTTTTAAAAAAGAATTGTCGGGTAGGTTTGATAAAGGGCCACTGTTAAGACCCTCATCCCCACTATTAGAAAGATTACTGGTGGATCCCACACTGGTGCAACTAGCTGATGATGATTTGTTATCTGATCTAGGTAGGTCTTTCTTAATTAGTTTGTCAAATTTTTTGGCGAAAGTGAAGATCCTGCCATTAGCATAGTCTACTTCATCCCGTCTGATTTTACGGGCCTTGCGTTGTTTGATGTCCTCTTCGTATTTCGCTAGAATTTCCTCAAGAATAGTGTAATTTTTCTTTGTTGTTTCGGCCAAATTTAGATCACTAATCTCCTTCTCAAGAATATCTATCTCTATGGCCGTTTTTGTTACCTTGCGGCCCGCATTCTCAATGAGGATATTCATAAGTCTAAAGCTGTTATCATTAAGTTCTTTTTCCCATGCTTTAAGTAGGTCTGCTTCTACATCGTCATAAGTAGGGAATATTTGTGCTCGCAGACCCCGTGGTACCCTATTCAGCTTAATATATTGTTTGAGGGTTGCACCATCCCACCATTTGGAGATTTGAAACTTTCTAAGTTTATCCAATCGTACAAATTTAGCTCTCAAACCCTCATTAGTTTTTGGGGCTCCTTGATTAACTGCCTTACTAATAGGTAAACCTGCGTTCAGATTCTTAAATAGGCCTTCTGCAACCTTCTCACGATCTACTCTAGAACTCATTGTATGGTTTAGTTTTTCAACAAATTAGTATGGTTGGGTGCGGCAGAACCCCAAATTAGAAAGAATACTGCGATACGTGGTTGGGTAGTGTCTTGCGCAAAACCAATAAGAGTAAGGAAAAGGAGATTATCAGTAACAGATGCTGTAGGGAACAAACAGGCAACGACCACTAACGTGCCAGAGGAGGTTCCTTCTGTAAACACAGACGGAAATAGTTACAAACAAACTTAGTTCCCGAGCAATAATACAATATTTAAAGAGAAATTTTAGTCCAAAGAGAGTTCTCCAGATCGTATCTTTCAATGAAAGTCTTCATTTTCAAGACACAGATTTCAGTCAGTGATCCTGCGTAGTAGGGATCATCCAAAGTAGCCAAACAGAAAAACAGCCAACACGTGTTTCGTCTTGGGAAGATACCCAATGAATTCTTCAGGGCTACAACAAAAGAAAAATGCCACATAAGTTGTATTCAGTGTAAATTGTAATCCATTAGGGAACTGAAAAACACCAAAGAAACACACACCAAATGTGATTGCAAATGACGAAAGAAAGATTGATCAGCACAAGAAGAACTTGAGGTGAAGAAAGAACGCAGGTAAAGATAAAGATCACCAAAGAAAGCAGAAATAGGATAGAGACCATCAGCCACCATGATGTCTCGTTATACGATTCTACGGCCATCCCAAGATCATAGGATTACCCTACATAGTAGGTTATATTAACGTAACATACGGGTAGTTCGGGAATCTTATCCAAAGATAAAGTAGATCTCATAGTAGTTGCGTAAGATGGGTTAGTCAAAATATCTAGAAGACTCACCCAAATTTTTAATCAAGATCACATCAGAAATGGCTTCACCGTATTATTGTATAATCTCATATAATGATATTCTAAAGGAAGAAAGAAGTGCAACAAACAATAAGATAAGATACATAATCAACATCTCATTGATTCAGAGGTAATTTTTTAACTTGTTGAATTATATTTGGATTTTTTGAGAGATATTTTAAAATTTTCCTTAAAACAAGTTGCCTCATTATGCCAAAGGGCATGTTTGTTTTCACATGAGGCAAATTATATTAGTATTCAGTCCCATATAATAATAATGCGCTTTATGGGATGGCTTGAGGCGGGGCATATCTGGGGCCCATCAGGGGCTAAGTGGCAGGAATATATCCTGTACTATGGCCGCTACATAGATGATTGTTTAATCATCTGGACTGGTTCAGAAGAATTACTGTTGGAGTTCTTTAATCATATGAATAATAATTAATTCAACATGACTTTTACTATGACGTCAGACCTGAATAAAATTGTTTTTCTGGATTTGGAACTTTTTCATCATGATGGCAAAATACAGAGTAAGATGTACAGAAAGACCACCTCCTGTAACTCCATCTTGCATGCCGATAGTGCGCACCCCAGGAGTCAGATTAATGCTATACCCTTTGGGCAAATGCAAAGAGCCTGTAGAAATTGTAGCAGAGGAGGACTTTATACACAATCTGGGAGATATTGCCAGTAGATTCGAAAAACGAGGTTACTCTGGGGAGTCTATTGACAAAGCCAAAGAGAGAAGGCTGAATATCAGACGCTCTGAAACCCTGAAGACAAAAAACAAAAAAACAAAAAATGGAGAAAGCAAGGTACGTGTGGTGACCAACTACCATCCATGGTCACACAAAATATTTTTGAGATTATATGAGATTATACAATAATACGGTGAAGCCATTTCTGATGTGATCTTGATTAAACATTTGGGTGAGTCTTATAGATCTTTTGACTAACCCATCTTACGCAACTACTATGGGATCTACTTTATCTTTGGATAAGATTCCCGAACTACCCGTATGTTACGTTAATATAACCTACTATGTAGGGTAATCCTATGATCTTGGGATGGCCGTAGAATCGGATAACGAGACATTATGGTGGCTGATGGTCTCTATCCTATTTCTGCTTTCTTTGGTGATCTTTATCTTTACCTGCGTTCTTTCTTCACCTCAAGTTCTTCTTGTGCTGATCACTCTTTCTTTCGTCATTTGCAATCACATTTGGTGTGTGTTTCTTTGGTGTTTTTCAGTTCACTAATGGATTACAATTTACACTGAATACAACTTATGTGGCATTTTTCTTTTGTTGTAGCCCTGATGAAGTCATTGGGTATCTTCCCAAGACGAAACACGTGTTGGCTGTTTTTCTGTTTGGCTACTTTGGATGATCCCTACTACGCAGGATCACTGACTGAAATCTGTGTCTTGAAAATAAAGACTTTCATTGAAAGATACGATCTGGAGAACTCTCTTTGGACTAATATTTCTCTTTAAATATGGTATTATTGCTCGGGAACTAAGTTTGGATGTCGATTTTTAGACCTGCTACTTTCTTTTTGGTGAATTGTGGTTTCTTGTTTTTCTGAACATGTTGATCGTCTTTGGACTTCACGCGTTCTTCCTTGTTTTCTGACCGTCCTCTTCTTTCGGATTTCTGTGATGAAGTCTGAAAGGTACGAGAGGAACTTGTATCAGTATCTTGATATCTATCAGGTTTTCTCAAATTATCCCTGTTCCTGAGGTTATACCTCCTTTCAGAGGGCTCCTTTTGAGGAGACCTACCGCTGGAATGAGAACGCTTCTCTTTAGAAGTTTGTTTGCTATTTTACAACTTCTTTTTAATAAGAGTAGGAGTGTTTTTAGTAAATACCTTTTCAGGACTTTCTGACAGTTGGGGTTTAACTGGTTTCCCACCCAAGCCGTCTTTGCCTAATTCTTCATAGGATTTTTCAATTATTCTGGCCAGTTCTTGTGGTTGCTCAGTTACATCAAACTCCCTTAACTTTTGGCAGATCGCCACGCATACTGCTCCACCTTTAATATTAGCTAATATTATTGTTGAGACCTGTTTGAAATCTTTCAGTAATTTCATACCTGTATTCATTTTGAATATGTTTCAGGACGTCTGGTATTACCACCCTAGACGGAACACCATGTGTTTTAGTGTAAATTGCAGCAAAGACTGTACCCCAAGTGTCGCAGTCCTCCAGATGTGGTGCGATCCCCATTTGTAAACAGACTGTTAAAATTCTGTATTTCCCATGAGGGGTAGTAGTCGGAAATACTGTCTCAATTTGAGTAATTTTTTGAGCTATCCAGAATGGAATTTGTTCCAGTTTTGCAAGTAATTTACCAACGACCGAATGTAGAGTCTGTGGTGTAATTGTATTTGTGTTCCCCTGGTGGAGGGAATGCTGTGAAATCATTATTGCTGGTTGGACTGTAAGAGTCCGCATGACATATTGAACCAATTGTCTATAGATTTTGATTAGCTCTTTGAGTTGAGCTCGTAGTTCCACATCTGTCATTTCATTAATTTCAGGATGTGGAGTATAGCTGGCTAAAACCGGACATGTTGCTTCTGGTCTGCCTAGTGGACCGAGCCTGGTAATGTGATTTATATGTTTTAGGACGCCTTTGAACCAGAGCACATGCTCCTGGTATGTTAGTGGAATTTCAATATCCTCGAAAGGAATGTATTCCTCCGGTGGTTCATCTTCTTTGTAGAAGTGAAACATCTGTGTTACTGGATTTGCTTCAAGGAAGACTATCCATGAATAGAATACCTCTCTACTGTCCCTACTAGCGCACATCATAACCAACCACACTAGCAGCAGTTAGAGGGGGGGAGGGATAGAGGAGTAAGTGGACTGCCCTGTTAGAGCATGGAAATAGGTGGAGAGGAGTAGCCGTCGGGCGGGTTGGCCTATTACACGTAGTAGCGGGTTGGGCTCTGTGGATCTACCGCGCTGGGAAGGTGTTAGAGTGGTGGGTGCGGCTCCTCTAGGGGGCATTTGGGGGGGGGGGAGTTGTTGTTGAGGGTCCAGAAAATGCAGAACCAGGATTGTGTTGTTGACCTACCGTCCCTATGTGCCGAGCGGGGATACTTCTCTTGCAAACTGACTTAACGCCGCCCTGCCTCCGGGATGAGGGCTGATGGGCTGTGTACTACTGATTTTCCACGTGGGGCCTTGTATGGGGACGGGGCTGCTGGTTGATACTTTCGATGTTTTGACTGTCACTCTGCAGTAAAAAACATACTTTCAAAAAAAAAAAAAAAAAAATGAATAGAATACCTCTCTCTGATGATATTCATGTGCCTCTATCACAAAAACTACCCTAGCAACTCTAGGTGTTAGGCCATTTTTTATAAGTTAAATAGTGATGGCTTTCCTTACACTTATAGGAATGCATATTGCATCGTCAATTTAATTAAAACCTGTTATGTTAAAAGTTGCATCGGCGGGATCAGCCACAGCTCCACCGTTCTCAGTGTTGTTGCTGTTATTCGGCCTTTGTTTAATAAAAATTGCAGAGCAAGTTTCAAGGAAACAAAGATAAGGAGCACAATATTTTGGAACACTGTTATCCTTCAACATTGAACAAACCAAAAAGCTAATACAAAGGATTTTCTGCCTACTCAGCTATGGCGGGTATTATCCTTTTACCCACTCCAGACGTCTATTGGAGTATTATGGAAAAAGGGGACTCTGAGAAAAGCACGACTGAGCTACTTTAGTATCTAGCGTTAAATTAGTGCCTTACCAAACGTTGGGCGCCATATAGTGTAGTTCCTATATTTCCAATAGGCTTTGCGCATTGGAATAATATATCCTATAGATATGACGTAGGACTTAGGTCAGTAGGTCTCTATCGAATATACTAAACTTAATTGTGAGTGCCAGCTAGCTCAAAGGTCACTAGAAACTTTCTCGAATTCACAAGAAGGGATTCGTTTCTGACAACCGCATAAACATGACAACTTTGTTTCCCTAGGACTGGAAAATATCTTCAGAGTCGTGGAAACAATAGATAAGTATTTCACTTAGTCAATCGTGCATGCTTCATTTCTACAGAGTTGCAGAGAAATAGTGAGACGGGCGTTTTAAATAAAAGGTTTATTGAACAGTCTTCTTTCTCATGCAAGAGAGGTGAACTGCTACAATCATTAGACAGAATGCAAAGTATAATGCTTACAGCTAGAATAGTATTATGAAGTAATACTGTAATAGCATTGTATGGTTTCTAAGCCATATAAAAATACATACATAAATAACACAGGCTAATATACTCAGCTAGTGCGTCTAAAATACGCCTACCTCAATGTACCTAACGTAGGTATAGTATGAGGGAAGAAGTAATTATGGTCTTTAGCATAGGTTTAGTTTTTGCCAAGAATCTACCAAAGGTTTCTCTAGGTTCTAATCAGCTCCACACCTTAGAATGAAGGAGGTCAGGTATCTCTCTCTCGGGACTCGATTTCCCAACTCCCCACAAGGGGAGTCAGAAACACTGGAGCTGGATTTCTCAGCAGAGCAGGGCATCTTCCTGATCCGTGCGTCGGCTGGAGAGTCGGCTTCCTTCGGCACTTGCTGTAGCGAGCTGCGTCGGGCAAGTAGGTCGTCGAACTATTCCGAACCACCGAGCTTTGCCATAGCAATTGAAGGTATATTTATACCTTGAAGGTGTTTACGAATGCCATGTTTGACGTAAAGTCGGGCATATGAACGTCATGAATGAACCCCTAAGGAATAGATGTTCATTGTAAAATTAACTGAGTTCTTGAAGAAATCAATATTCAAGCAAGGGGAAGTCCCTAACAGCTTAAGCTGGTTTTCCAAGAAATCGTGGTGACGTCTGGTGAACGGATGGAAGTAACCTGTGTGCAAAAATTCCTAGGCAGTCAAAGGCTTTCAAATAAAATAAACAAGTGAGCGACCCAAGACAAGGACAATTGAATAGCTGAAAAAGCTGATCTAAAATCATCAAATTTTAATAAAAATGAGCATATAATTAATACAAAAACAAGACACCTGCGGTGAATCAATAATAATTGAAACTAAATAACACAATAATAAAAATTACAAACAATTAATACATTTAAAAACATGGTACAGTATAAAATTATGACAGGAACACCAATCATGGGGGTGTCCGACAGAGTTAACAATGCAATACTCGACGCGCGTTTCGGCGAATTAACGCCTTCTTCAGGAGCCACAAAACAATTTCGTACAAACCAGGGATTAGCTCGGGCAATGCTCATAAGTAAAATTTGATGTACCAAATTGGATCTGATGTAAATACACGTAGACTGCGATCCTAAATAGGGTATGCTGTCTGTTGGAGGTTCATATTAAGAGCCCGAATAGGGATGAGTCTATAGAGCGA
The DNA here is from genome assembly GCF_964261635.1 of Lissotriton helveticus. Taxonomy (NCBI): domain Eukaryota; kingdom Metazoa; phylum Chordata; class Amphibia; order Caudata; family Salamandridae; genus Lissotriton; species Lissotriton helveticus. The sequence goes on along the minus strand of NC_136059.1, from coordinate 689,236,917 downwards.
TGTTCCTACTACCCGACACCCGGTAAGCTGCATCACTCGCGCTACGGAAGACGCATCCACTTTTTGTATCCCGCATCAGCCAGGTCCCATCCGTCGCTACGGATCCTGACACACTATTTTCTTCATTGTTTGGATCAATTTTAACTCGATTAAACTGAACTCCAATACTATTACTCCATTGAGAGGTGTTTTAAGTCTTTATGGTCTAAACGTCGTGATTATCGTTTTCGGCACCACCATAGAAGAAATGTCCAGTTTTTAGGAACATCGCTCTATAGACTCATCCCTATTCGGGCTCTTAATATGAACCTCCAACAGACAGCATACCCTATTTAGGATCGCAGTCTACGTGTATTTACATCAGATCCAATTTGGTACATCAAATTTTACTTATGAGCATTGCCCGAGCTAATCCCTGGTTTGTACGAAATTGTTTTGTGGCTCCTGAAGAAGGCGTTAATTCGCCGAAACGCGCGTCGAGTATTGCATTGTTAACTCTGTCGGACACCCCCATGATTGATGTTCCTGTCATAATTTTATACTGTACCATGTTTTTAAATGTATTAATTGTTTGTAATTTTTATTATTGTGTTATTTAGTTTCAATTATTATTGATTCACCGCAGGTGTCTTGTTTTTGTATTAATTATATGTTCATTTTTATTAAAATTTGATGATTTTAGATCAGCTTTTTCAGCTATTCAATTGTCCTTGTCTTGGGTCGCTCACTTGTTTATTTTATTTGAAAGCCTTTGACTGCCTAGGAATTTTTGCACACAGGTTGTTTACCCTGCCCCAGGAGTCTATTATAGCACTACCCAGGGGGTCCTTGTTATTTACACTTTGAACAGATGGAAGTAGCCATGCCTGTATTTGGGTTGCATGGGCTATGCCTCAATAAGGGCTTGATTTCTATGCCTATATAAGGACATGAATCGGGAAAATCCATTTGGAATCTAAAACGCCATACAACACTCTCTTGCGGCCTGGTCAGGTCATTCCGTGGCTATATTACAACAGCACTACCCCCATCTGCAACCGGGATGTGCGCACCTCGCATCTGCAGGCCTTAACCTGTATTGCAGTGCAAATGGTCAACCCAACACAGAGCCTTGCAAACCACGAAGCAACAACCAGAGCTTCCAGGCTGAGGCAACGAATAGCTAAACATTGCTCCAAGAGAATCTAGCTTGAATATATGCACGCCAACCATGACCACATCCAGCAAAGAAACCCAAAGAGTAGACAACAATATCACCACCCTGTTGCGGATCAGGGGAGCCCCTTAGCATCCATATACTATCATGGCAACAGCCAGGACAAAGAAAGAACGGTCGGTGAAGGACAAAGTTAAAAACCGTATTGTTCAAGCAAGCATGGAGTAGCCTCTAGGCGTTGTGTTAAGATCAAGTAAATACCGAACCCCACTACGTAATCTGGACAAACAGCGCTTAGAGACCCCGGTGGTTATAACGCGCTATACAAATTAAATAAATAAATAAATAAATACTGTTGAAGCAGCCAGGGTTGGGTGCCCCTGCTGGGGCTACCCACAGCGACGATGGGCAGCAAGACATAACGGAAGGCGCAGATGGACCAGCTACTAAAGCATTCTTGAAGGCATTGTTCATATCTCTCAGTGAGGATCTACAAGAGATGAAAGGACAGCTCTCAGCGATTTGAAGGAGATAAGGCACGATTTGGAAGAAGTAGGCACTTGGATGGTACTGTTGGAGGAATGGGACACCAACAAGGATGAAGAAATTGAAATGATGCAACAAGAAATCTCTGGCTTCAGGAACAACATATCGACCTTCACGCTCACACTGAAGATCTACAAAACCGCTTCAGAAGAAACAATGTTCGCATCTAAGGGGTACCATCACAATGCGAGGGAGACGATCCTAATGCCTACGTCCTTGCTCTCTTCCACCATGTATCAGGCAGTGAGCACACTAAAGACATCCAAATAGACTGAGTACAGGGTGTGGGACCACTTAAGGAGAACAAAGCCCGCCATCGGACATACTAGTGTGTGTTCATGATTTTCAAACTAAAGAGGTGATCATTCGCAAAGCAAGAAAGGCCCATCCAGTACACTTCCAAGGTCACTCTCCGACTTTCTTCCAAGACCTAGTCATGTCCACGCTATACAAAAGAAGGGAAATTAGTGGCATAAGCAACCATTTAAGGGAGCAAGGAATCTCATACTCATGGGGCACCCATTCCGGATCATCTTTAGGTACGAAAGAAAGCTGAGACAGCTCCGCTCCTTTAAAAGAAGCCCAGGAAGTCCTATGAACGGGCTCCACTGAACACGACCAAGAAAATAAATCCTGGGAGAACGCCGACAGTAGATATCCACTATGGCAACTTGTTGGGAGGCACGCCGCCAAGCTGAAACCAGACATTGCAGCAATCACTAAAGAAAGAGAAGCAGTCATTAGTTCGCTAACAAAATCGCCAGACTGACTGGCTTCCACCTGATCAGATATATTTTATAGTTGGGAAATATCACCCTAGGCAGGGCCGGGGAGCCCTACTGACCCCACCTCTGACACTTGATGAAAAACTCTATAATCCCGCTCGAATGGGTGGTAGAACTGAAAACAAGCAGACCCTCAATGGCCCACAATCCCTATGGGCTACCATACTTTGAAAAACTACGGTTTCTATTTCTTACTTCAGTTAGGAACTTTGGGGAGTTGATTATGTTTTTGGGTGAAGTTTTTTTTTTTTTTTTTTTTAATATACTGACATCAGTCTCTAAAAGATCTCTAAGTCACCCGCTGGCTAGCGCGTTTGTTCTAAGTCCCCCGACAGACAGCGCAGCAATGCTCTAGCATGATAAATATGCTTCCACCTTTACTAACACGTTATGGGTAGGAATTTGAAGATTGTAAGTCTTAATGTTAGATGCCTCAATCATCCTGCAAAACACACAGTGATCCTTTCACTAGTGGGACATTCCGGGCCGGTGGGGGGGGGGGGGGGGGGATATATGCCTCTTGCAGGAGACTCACCTCCTCTCAAGTGATGCAGCGCGCATGCAGTCACGTTGCTTCCCCTGCCAGTTATGGTCCTCAGGCCCTGCTAAGAAGAATGGTATCCACTTTGTACTTACCCTGCAGTCCTACATATGTAATTGTTGGATTTCTCATCCCTATTTATGATCTTTTTGTCTTCGTCACATATGTATACAACTTGTTATCCCTGTAAAGTGCTCGGATTCCCTAACTGGTCACGTCCGTGCTCTGTAAAACACTAAATAAATAAATGATGGTGTTGCAATATTTCTAAGAGCTAATTCCCCTGCTAAAGTCATCTCTAAAGTGGCAGAGGTAAAAGGGTGCTTGCTTGCAGTCAGAATACAATGGGGAACATACATCTTACACTAGCTAACATTTACACCCCAACACACAACAAGAATAATTTGTCCTTAAGGCCTTAACGGTGGTACTAGCGTCTCTAGATGCAGCAGTCCTGGTGGGCGGGGACCTCAATTTGGTGATGGACACAGCATTTGACCGTTCATGTCAACGATCGACCCAAACGGGAGCTTTCTCAGCAGACAGCTAATGATGGCTGGCAGACAACAGCCTTAAGGACGTTTGGCGCAGCCATTATCCAGGGGTCCATGATTATACATTTTATTTAGCGGCTCACAAAACGTACACACGTCTGGACCTCTACTTGGCTTCGGTGGCGCTCATCCTAGACTGATAGATTCATCCAGTGAACCCCGATCACGGTCAGACCATGCACTGATTATGGTGACAATTCAAGCAGATACGTGCCAGCCGAATCCTACCAGGTGGCGGCTGAGAGAAGATCTTCTGCAGGCTCCGACAGTCTTAACTGATATAAAGGCGAGGCTGAAGGAATACCTGCATACGTATGATGTGGGGAAACCCTCCTTGGCAGCGGTTTGGGAAACACTAAAACTGGTAATGAGGGGAGAATTTATGGAAATTTTGACAGCAGAAAATAAGATTTGCAAAGAGAAGCGCCAGACACTAGAAAGTGAGGTCAGTGAAATAGAGTCCATTCATAAAAGAACAGGGGCTCTGAGTATATGGAGAAAGCTTGAAAAAAAGGCTCCTTTTGAAGCGCTTGAACTTAGACAGGGCAGAATACGCACTTTTCCAGCTCTGACATAAATTCTATCTGAGCAGCGATAGGTGTGGTAAAATGTTAGCCCAAAGGTTTAGGGATTAAATGACGACAGCAACACAAGCCTCGATTAAGCAACCAACATGTGAGGAGGTATATAAAGATTGGCATATTGTAGACACCTTTATGACCTTTTACCAAACACTTTATTCTGATCAATATACTCTGCAGACAGAAACACGCTCTTATCTTGGGAATTGTCCGTTTTCTAGTCTTCCAGAAACAATAACGGACCAATTAGATCAGCCGATCCGTTTCGAGGAGGTGGTTACCGCAATCGCCAGTCGAAAAGTACAAAAGGCCCCGTGCCCTGGTGGTTTCCCTGCCCAATTTTACAAGGCTTTTTGCCAAGAACTAGCACCCCTACTAACTCGTCTGTTTAATCCATTCCTAGATACAGGCTCAGTAACGGATTCAATGACAGGCATCTATCTCAGTAATCTTAAATACTGCCAAAGACCCCACTGAATGCAGATTGTACTGACCCATCTCGCTGCTAAATATCGATGAGAAAATATTCGCCTGCATACTGGTGGCCCATGGTGGATCCCGATCAAGCAGGCTTCATCCCTTCTAGACTGGGAGGAGACAATATCGAACGCCTTTTCCATCTCATGGATGGGATCCATCAATCACGCAAGGAGGCAGTATTCCTGTTGACTGATGCTGAGAAGGCATTTGGAAGGGAGCAATGGACATATCTCTTTGACACATTACGTCACTTTAGGTTTGGCAATCAATTTATAAAATGGATTAGTTGTAACTACCGTGCCCCAGGAGTATTCGTCCAGGTAAATGGGGTGTGTCGGCAATGTTTCCAATTGCCTAGGCACGAGTGCCGATTATCCCCCCTGCTGTTTGCTCTCTACATGGAGCTACTCACACAAAGACTGAGAGATGATCCACAAATTGAAGGAATTTGATTCGGGAAAGAAACACATTGAATCAGTCTTTACGCTGACGACGTAATACTGTCACTTACCAATTGACAGACTACATTACCGGCCCTTGTTAGAGTTGAATAGCTTTAGAGAAATCACAGGCTTTACAGTTAATCTGAGCATATCACAAATCTTGACTCTATTAGTGCCGCAGGCCCTTGCAAAGAGCCTTCAAAACCAATTCCTACTTCAATGGACAGAACTATTCATTCCATATCTGGGCATCCAACTTACCCCGACCATACAGAACACTGTAGCGCTGAACTATACTACGCTATTAGATCCAACGACTAAAGCGCTGGATGCGCCTTAAGCTGGCATTGTTTGGGAGAGTTGCAGCAGTAAAGATGACCGTGTTACCACGTATCCTATATATCTTCCAAACGATATCTATGGCCCGCCCCAGAAAGCTCTTTGCAAGCTACAATTAGCAATCACTAAATTCATCTGGGGAGGGAAAAAAGCAAGATTATTGTTTGCCCAAAATGATGCAATCTTAGCAAGATGGCAGAGTTGGGCTTCCAAAGATCCATAGATATTTTCAAGCTGCACATCTCCGATATGTGGTAGAATGAAATCGCCCCCTTTCCAAAAAGCAATGGCCCTTTATGGACTAGACGGTAGCTGGGGCACATATCTGGAAGGAGATTTGGCTCCCACGCAAAGATAGGGCTGGGGGATTGTATTCTTTCCCAGTAACCTCATAAAAGCTAAAGGTTTGGGATGCGGTGGCCTGTAGGAAAGGATTGACCACCTTCCCATCCCCTATGTCCCCAATAGTAGAAAAACCCGGATTTCCCCCCGGGTCGTGACTCGGATGTGTTTCAGAGATGGAGGGAGCAGGGATGTAAAAGGGTAGGCTTCCTGTTATATCTTAATGGCTAATTCCATACGAGCAACTAAGGCAGGACTATGCTCTTCCACAATCGGACACCTTTCATTACCGTCAGGTGCATCACTGGGTTACATCTTATGATTATCAACTGGCGGCATCCAGGCCCCTCATGGTTTTTGTAAGGTGGCCAGTGGGTAAAAAAAAGAGGATAAACATCTTATATCCAAGCTATATGCAATGCTTTCCACTGGGATAGCGGGAGGTCAAACAAAAGGGCAGCTTCGATGGGAGGAAGAACTAGGAAGGACGCTTCCAGACAAGGAATGGGCAGATATACATTACCAGCCACATCACATAGTATAGCAGGGACTGAATCGGCTTACAAGGTAATGTTGTACTGATATTTCCCACCCGCCTGCATACATACCTGGGACAAAGATTGGACCGACAAATGCTGGAGAGGATGTGGTTTAACGGGTTCTCAAATACACCTACTCTGGCACTGCCCCAAATTCCGGCGGTACTGGGAAGCTGTCTTGGATGATAAAGATAAGGCTTTTGAAACCTCACTTCCCCGCGTATACCATCCTAGGTCTATCGAATCCTTTGACCTTACCCCTATGCTCTGTGAGAGGCAGCCTGATCGCTCTGGCACTCCTAGCAGTGCAACAGGTGATTCTAGCCTAATGGGGTACGTCAGATGTCCCAGATCTTTGAGCATGGCTACAGAGGCTATGGCTAATACTCGTTATGGAACGCATGTCTTTAGTGGCTGATCGTAAGGGAGAGACATACGTCGAGTTGTGGGCCCCCTTCCACCAGATCCTATCTAAAGAATTACGGGAGATTGCATGCCCTAAATATCTACAAATCCTGCGATTACTGCCTGTAGAGGCAACAAAACCTACACCAACTGAGCAGCTCCATGAATGTCAACTAGCAAACGCGCTTTAAGTGACCAGATAGGGAATGACTGGTGCGGGGCTTTGGGTGGGGGTAGGGGTTTGTATTTGATTACTTTTCTGTCTCTCTCTTTTCTTAAGATAATTATTGTTTTGTTTTGTTATAAAATGATCCAATCTTCGCTGCCAGCCTCGGGGTTGTAGGCGTACAGCTGTGTAGAAACTCATTTCGCTGTCGGCCATTGGCTGCAGGTATAAAGCTGTGTTAATATCACCTTGCATCGCTCTAATAAAAGATACCATAAAAGGAGGTACCACCATATTTTTTGCTTAAAAATCAGAGAAATGGAGAAAAAAAATGCTAGGCTCCAGCCCAGCCTAGAGAAATGCAGCATAATATAAAGTTAAATATCCGTATATAGTAGCAAACTTCACAAACCAATATTCATATTAAAAATAATAGGCAAAGGGAGGAAGGATTCGGCTCCAAATTTAACCTAGAACATTGGGCAGCAATAATGTATATTTCCTTCAATAACTATTATAACACAGGATTCGGTCCTACATCATGGCAAGTAGCCCATCTCTACCCACTTTACAAAAAAGGCAACAAGCAGGATCCGTCTCATAGATTAATCGCCCTGTTACGTGTTGAATGAATCCAAATGTTATTCATCACTGATTCGAGAAGATTAAAAAAGGTGGGCTCTAGAAAAAAAATTATTCTGTGATTTCAGACCAGTTTTCAAGCAAATGGTAGTACACAAGACAGCATTATAGTATTAAGACTACTAATTCACAAAAATAAACAGGCAAGGAGCCAATGGCACATTTGCTCTATGGACTTCAAGAAAGCTTTGGATTCCATTCATAGAAATCTACTTTGTACAAAACTTGTAAAACGGGGTCTTTCATAGAAATTGAAAGACATTATAAGCTTCTACTCATTTAACTGGTTTCAAGTTAAACTAGATAAAAACACCAGCCTTCTGCAAAGAAATGCATTAAACAAAGAACTAAAACAGGGATACATCCTTGCAGCAATGCACTTCAACTTATATTTATCTGGCATTGACATGACTGAATAAATCAAGTGCCTGTCCTCCATAACTGAACAGCTAGAGAGTAATTGTTATGCAATTTGTGGACGACACAGTCCTCCTAGAACTCACTAGAATTTGCCTCTAACATACTTTAAGGAGTTTATTCTACTACTGCGACCAAACCAATTTGAGATTAATTATGAGAAAACCAAATTCTATCCTTTGGACCACAAAATGTCAAGGCGACTACCTGGAATATAGGAGTGCAGTCGTTGGAATCAGTAGTCGTACACCTCCCTCGGTGTCACCCTACACAAGAGAGGTGACCGCAAAGCCCATCTGGAGGCATCAAAAAGCAGATCAGCATCATGGGTTTGGCAATATTGAATTTAACAAAATTACTATATGGCCCATCGATTTTGCTCTTTTTAAAAGTAGTAAAAGTGAAATACTTGCCATCTTTAACCTATGGCATGGAAGCATTCCCAGATAAATTCAACACTTGATTAAATCTGGAGCAACGTAAACTTTTTAGATCAATTTTCAATCTCTCACAATCTTCAAACTCTGCACAAATCAGTCTAGAATTTGGCCTCATTGACCAAGAGCACACAGTTGATGGTACTCAGGTAAAATATTGGCCTATTATGAGAAAGGAAGAACCTGCATCCTATGCAAACAATTTGACAATCTAATATACCATGGCACACGACAATAGTATTTGTTTTCTAAAAAGAGATGGATAGAAACCTCTGAAAATTGCTGTACAGGATTACTACTTCTTTTCTTATAACATGCTACCTCTATTTCTTGGTCATTACATTTTAAATATTAATGACTCTAATTTGGCCTCTTTGATATTAGAGGAATCAAACAATTAAGAGAAAATTGAGAGCACCTCAGTCATGGGTTGACTTGTAATTATTAAAAGGAAAGTGTATCTCATATTGTATGCTGCTGTCTAGTACTATCTGAACAGCGCAGAACGTTTTTAACTACACAATTTAAAAAACTGGGCATAAGAACCTGCAATACTATACAGTTTTAACACCACAGAAAGTTTTTTTAATTAACACATTTTTTACATTTATGGACATGGCCAAAATGATACTTGAAAAATTGTGTCAGACTAAGGTTATTATGAATTTCCCACACGGCCAAACCAGTGTACGAACCGCCTGCCAGATCTGGAGGTTTCTTCTGGTCTGGCGGGCAGTTATTTGGCATTTCCAGGGTGGTGCCTATCAAATAGGCACCACAATGGGAACGTCAAAGGCAATACCTGCATGGCATGGACAGCTACAGTCCATGCCATGCAGATACTGGGGTGCATGTACACATGGGGCAAATGCTGTGCCTCCTCTGTGTGCAGCCACATGTTGTGAGGCACCACCTTTGTTTCCTCTCTGTCGCAGGTTCCATAGCGTGCTCACCCCCATGAAAATCGTGGTGGATAGGAAACTCGTAATATGCTTAGCGGGACCGCGGCGGTCTGAGCAAGCATATTTTGGCCTTAGGACCGACGTGCATCCGTCAGGGAACAGCGGTTCCCTGGCAGTTGTGGCAGTTGCTGCTGTCCCAGTGCAGCCCAAACACCTTAGCCATAATAGGGGGTCAGGAATCCGCCACCGTGAGGCCGGCAGTCCAGGGACCGCCAGACATATAATAAGGGCCTTAGTACATTGCAACTATTATGAATTACAATGTACAACTTGCTATGTGCCAATTAATTGAGCATCGCTGGTAACTAACCTTAGAACTGAATGCCCTTTTCCTTTTTCATTTTACTCAATGGTTTTCAGAAGACAAAGTCCCCAAAGCACTCTAATATTTTATTCAATGCACTGTATTTCTTAACATATTTACAATTTAAATAAATCAAATAATACATATTTTGTTGTTACTATTATATGGGGCCCCACCGGTATTTTAACCCGAGAGCTGCATATTACAGGTCATTGTCATAAGGCACTAGCCTACTAAGCTTTCACTCCAGTTTTCTCCTGTGTCAAGTCAGTACATCCACAGTTAGAACACAGATAACTGGATAGACGGGAGATAAGAAAATCCAACAAGGCCACAAGCAGCAAAATTGTAAATGTCAAAACTTGCAATGACAAACAAACTTGCAATGTCTTTTTAGTCACAATGGTAAGTGTAAATGGATCCCCGCAAGGAGAACGTGTTGTGAGAACCACACACAATCAAAAATTAAACAATTTCAGAAGAATAACTCAAAAATAATCAGATATTGTTATTTATTCAACAATACTGCACTTGAATCAATCAAACATGTCAATCGACTTAATGAATTGGTGAATAGCCCCAAGACGGGGGGAAGGGAAGATGAAGTGCTCAAAAAGGCGGTGCAGAATAGAAAAAAGTACATAGAATCAAAATAGTGACAATAAATTATATAAATCACACTTAAAATCAGTCCTAATTAACAAGGGCCTACACAATTGCGGCTAATATTATGTCAATAGTCACACAAGGACATTTCAACGGACACAACCAGAGCTTGAAATAATCAGGGAATTGTGCCGGAGGTCCCAATTAAACAGAGAAGGTCGTCGACGTTTCGACCCCTATTCGTAGGCTACATTAGGTCCTTTATCGGGGTCTTCATCAGGATGGGTACAAGGGAAAGGAAGTGTGATGGGGCAGTCTTATCTGCGAAATTAAGAACCAAGTCAAATTAGTGTACTCATAAGAGCTAGAAAGCATCAGTAACTCAAGCACGACACTTTAATTTCTCTAAATATTAAACTATGGAGTCCGGGCCACAGGGAGGCCTCTAGGACGTGGAAAAGTGAGGGAAAACAAGCAATAAGTCATGTTTAAACTCACAGATATAAATCATAACCTACCGAGGTCAATCAACCAAATTCAACTTAAAACAAACTTGCAACCAACTTACTTCAGCCTGATATATTCAAAGCACTGAAATAATGTGGAGCGTCTAGGCAGGTAATGTTCCAACTACGGCTAGCAGCTCCTACAGCGCACCAGCTATGAAAAAGGATGTAAAAGTGTTACTCGACATTCCCAACACGGGACACCAAACATACACATAGTGGTCGTTAGTTATACGAACGACTTACATTCACGGCTAAAGGACCAAACTACTGGTTGTCTGTAGAAATATGGTGTGGAGCTGGAGAGCATTCAGCTTCAAAATTAGTCACTGTTAAAAAATTAGAAAATATATACACATATAGTTATGTGTATTTTGAAATCCTCAATATTTTAATTTGCCAGTACAGTTCTTAGCAAGCCCAACGCCGCAATTCATACCTTAGGAAAAGGCCATTCGCTCTCGTTGTTTTAAGTTGATGAAAAACGGCTTGTTAGCTAATCCACAAATTTTCAGGTGCGATGGCTGAAAATAAAACACACACCCACCACTATGTCAAGAATAAACGTTTCTAAGTTGCACACAGAAATGTATTAGTAGGGCTAAACCCTATCACATACCGCCTTAGTTGATCACCAGAACCAGGGATATATATTCGGGTCGAGGAAGTAAACAAACGCGGGTGGGTCACAACATTGCAAACCAATCCGGCGGGAAACGGGGAGGAACCTCCGTAAACCTGAAGGGGCCTGAATCAAACACAAAAACCCAAATCAGATGCCGGCCAAATATCAGACGCAATCATACACTAATGATTAGCAGACGGGGACCTGAAAAATGACTTACTGAGTCCTGAGTTTATTGTCACTATTTTGATTCTATGTACTTTTTTCTATTCTGCACCGCCTTTTTGAGCACTTCATCTTCCCTTCCCCCTTTCCCTTCCCCCCGTCTTGGGGCTATTCACCAATTCATTAAGTCGATTGACATGTTTGATTGATTCAAGTGCAGTATTGTTGAATAAATAACAATATCTGATTATTTTTGAGTTATTCTTCTGAAATTGTTTAATTTTTGATTGTGTGTGGTTCTCACAACACGTTCTCCTTGCGGGGATCCATTTACACTTACCACAGTACACCCAGGTCCCCGCGACTACATGGGTTCAACCCCCTTTTGGTAATGTCCTTTGAGCAGGTGCTGACCTGCGAGGTTTTCAGTATTTTAGATTTGCATCTAAGTAACTATGGTGGAATCTGAACTATTGTCCTATACAGAGGAATATATCAACCAACTCACTAAAGACTTATCTACCACCTTTCTCTCAACAACTGCTCCTATAATTGATATCTCCCTTAACGATAAAATATCTCGTCTAGAGAGATTAGAAAAGAAGCTCATCAGAACCAGGTTGCATGGGCACCTGTTTACTAGATATTTACAAGAAAATATAATTCCAGTGGGACTACAGATTAAGATCGAGCCAGCCATTTTCGTGGACGTCCCGAAGTTTAAAGAGGGATTTAGTTACGTAGCCAACAACTGCTCCCGGCACTGGATGGTGCTGGGGGTTGAGACGGCGGCGGAACAGGTAGTCACACTGAGTAAGGAAATTGCGGACCTCAAAGCCGAGATTTTGGGTGACAGTACACTCACCAAAAGCAAGGAAGCTGTGGAAAGTCTGGAAGCAACAATTAAAGACTTTGACGTAACTGCACAGACCAAGAAATTGGAAAAATTAGCCAGAGATTTGAGATTATTCGATAAAAAAACTGTCTATCCCTATTTGCAACCCGATTACTACAAACAGGATAACCAGGGACGATTTTCCAACCGCGGCCGCGGAGGATATAGAGGAAGACGAAATGTTACTACTTTTTCGGATTCTTCCTACAGTTCAGGGAGTGAGAGTGAAGCCGGTCCTAGCACCTCTTACAACTATCCACCTGTGGATCCCAACTACCAACAATATCCACCCCAATTCCAACCGCATTTTTTAGATCAGGGCCGGGGCCAATGGCGGCCCCCACGAGGTCGTGGAAACAACTGGGCCAGAGGACAGGGGAGAGGTCAGCAACAGAACTCCAGATGGAATGGCAACAGGGGCAAACAACAAAAACAAGTAACATTCCGCCCCGAGGAACACGGAGAGATCTCAACTCGCAGGAACACCTACAGATGGTGAATGCAAGAGCCCCTATCGATTCGCAAACAATGGGGACGAGCAGGCCCGTTGTGAACCCGGTGTTTAATATCTCCAAATATCATCTAAAGGACGAGGAGATTCAGGTTTTAAGTAAAGGCCTGTCTTATGTTCCAACTGCTCCAGCCAATAAATTCCTGCTTAAAACGGAACTATACCGTTTCTTCAGAAAGGTGAGACTAAGATATTTTTTTCGCAATCAAACCATTAGGCAACAAAAGTCCATCACTGGCTTGAGGGAACCATCAACCTTTTTCCCACCTACATATGCCATGAGCCCTCGGATTCTGGCCTTTGAGGAAATTATTACACAATCAGTAGACCAGGCCTTAGACCACAGAAAGTTCACCAGATTAAACCTCAGTAAGAAGGAACAAAGTGCATTGACTGACCTGTGTAACAACAAGGAAGTGGTCATCAAACCCGCAGACAAGGGTGGTGCCATAGTCGTGCAAGACCTTTCTAAATACAAGGAGGAAATCTACAGACAGTTGGCTGATGGGGTCAGTTATCAAGAACTACCGAGTGATCCCACAAAAGAGTTAGCCTTGAAAATTCTATCCATCACACAGAAGGGTTTGGACGAAGGGTTCTTAAGTGAACAAGAATTCAAGTTTTTAAACCAAAGGTTCCCGAGACTGGCCACAATCTACACATTGTCTAAGGTACACAAGAATTTGGAGAGTCCCCCTGGCCGTCCCATAGTGTCCGGCTGTGGATCCATTCTTGAACCGCTATGTAAATATATTAACTTTTTTCTAAAGCCTATTGCCCTGAGTACGAGGACCTACCTACGCGACACCACCCAAGTCATCAAATTGATAGATGAAAGACCTTTTGACCCCAAAACTACATTATTGGTGACGTGTGACATCATTTCGTTGTACACCAGTATCCCTCAACAGGATGCTTTGGATGTGATGAGGGATGCTTTAGATAGAAGAATAGCGCCGGTTCAAGTTCCTACAGACTTCATAATTGAACTGCTAAACATCGCCATGAGACAACATTTTTTCATTTTCCAGGAGAAATTCTATGTGCAGACGAAAGGCGTGGCCATGGGGGCCACCTTTGCTCCAAACTTGGCCATTATTTTTATGGACCATTTTGAGACAGAATTTATATTTTTTCGGCTAATAACCCATTTGCGCCAAGGCTGGCCCTATGGGTCAGGTATATTGACGATGTGCTGTGCATCTGGGAAGGCAGCCAGGACCAACTCAAACAATTCCATGAGTGGCTCAATTCATGTAACCCCCACATTCAATTTACACTGGAATCAAGTAACACTACTATACCGTTTCTGGATATTTCAATCTACGTGGCTGGTGATCGCCTGCAAACTACCTTGTTCAGAAAACCAACAGAACGCAACTCCCTTTTGCAGTATGGGAGTCATCATCCCAGAGGCCTAAAAGACAATTTACCCATCGGACAATTTCTTAGAGTCAGAAGAAATTGTTCTACCCGAGCTAATTACCTGCTGGAATCTGAAATCCTCTATGAACGCCTTACATCCCGTGGTTATCCTGCACGAATGGTGAAACGCGCCAGGAAACGAGCGTGGTACAATCCACGGGACAGTCTGCTTAATCCTGGATGTCGTGAGTCAGCTGAGTCTAACCGCATGATCTGTGTCACCACCTTCACCACTAAAAGCAATGAAGTGAAAAAGATCATCAATAGGAACTGGCCACTAATAGCAGAAGAGATTGGACAACCGCATCTCCCTTTCCATTCCTTCAGAAGGGCCAAGAATATCCGTGACAGGGTGGTACACTCGTATCTGGAACCATTGAGCCCTCCCACGCTCACAACTCTGTGGAATTTGCCACCAGTGATAGGGCACTTTAGATGTGGGACATGCACAGCTTGTGACACTACCATTCAGACGAAAACGTTTGTACATGGTAATAAGACCTACACCTTAAAACATCACACTAATTGCAACACAAGCAGTGTAATTTACATTATCGTATGTCCTTGCAACCAAGTGTATGTGGGACAAACACAACAGAAGATTAAGTCTCGCATTTCATCACATTGCAGTAGACTGCGATGCAAGGTACTGGGTGCCCCTTTGGTAGACCACTGGAACACCGCGGGACACATTGTGTCTGACTTGAAATGGTTGGTCATCGAAAAGGTTTCTGTGGGAAGAAGAGGGGGTAATTTGCAAGCTATCCTTAACACACGTGAATCAAAATGGATGTCTCTCTTAGACTCCATAAAAAATGGGCTGAACGAAAATGATAGCAGTCTGGCACAATTGGCAGCATTGCGATGAGTTTCCAACTGTACTCGTCTACACCACAATGTTTGGTAGGTGCACGAGTTGAGGTCAGTTTATTGATGCTAGACCATTGAATTTGTGATTATTTTCGTTTACACCCCCATGCTTGGTAGGTGCACGAATCCACATTTTCTTAATATTTACAGTAGTTTATGACATTTGGCTGCATTACTATGATTATTTAACTGTACTTGTTTATACTATCATGTTTGATAATTGCACGACCTGAGATTTTATTTATAATTGATGCTTTACCTGGCAGTCGTGTTTGTATTTGTTTACACCCCCATGCTTGGGAGGTGCACGAATTTACCATTACTGTTTACTACTGGTCGTTTTTTACAGCCTTGTAACGTTTGTACTGTTGAAGATATTCCGATTTTATGTGTACCATATGAACGCAGGGGAGCACCATTATCACGATTCAATCTTAGAACTGAGGCTACCCCCGTCACGTTGCCACGGTTACCTTTAATTTAATTTAAATTTACACCCGAAGGTCCAATATCCCTGTAGGTCCAATACTCCTGGGATTTTTTGATGTCAAATAGCCTAAATAGTTTTATGTGCCATAATAACTACAGGCCTTGCACTCTCGAGTTTCTGTTCTGACGAAGCGCTATGAGAGGCGGTTCTTGAGTAATTCCTTCATTTCGACTATTTTAGTCCTTGTCCGGCTCCTCCCCCTTTTGCCTCGCGGAGTTTGCCAGCGGAGCTTTGTGGAGTTCGAGTGTGGCGTTTTTTCACTTGGGACTCAGTAAGTCATTTTTCAGGTCCCCGTCTGCTAATCATTAGTGTATGATTGCGTCTGATATTTGGCCGGCATCTGATTTGGGTTTTTGTGTTTGATTCAGGCCCCTTCAGGTTTACGGAGGTTCCTCCCCGTTTCCCGCCGGATTGGTTTGCAATGTTGTGACCCACCCGCGTTTGTTTACTTCCTCGACCCGAATATATATCCCTGGTTCTGGTGATCAACTAAGGCGGTATGTGATAGGGTTTAGCCCTACTAATACATTTCTGTGT
The DNA here is from genome assembly GCF_964261635.1 of Lissotriton helveticus. NCBI lineage: Eukaryota > Metazoa > Chordata > Amphibia > Caudata > Salamandridae > Lissotriton > Lissotriton helveticus. The sequence goes on along the minus strand of NC_136059.1, from coordinate 689,220,648 downwards.
GCAACTTAGAAACGTTTATTCTTGACATAGTGGTGGGTGTGTGTTTTATTTTCAGCCATCGCACCTGAAAATTTGTGGATTAGCTAACAAGCCGTTTTTCATCAACTTAAAACAACGAGAGCGAATGGCCTTTTCCTAAGGTATGAATTGCGGCGTTGGGCTTGCTAAGAACTGTACTGGCAAATTAAAATATTGAGGATTTCAAAATACACATAACTATATGTGTATATATTTTCTAATTTTTTAACAGTGACTAATTTTGAAGCTGAATGCTCTCCAGCTCCACACCATATTTCTACAGACAACCAGTAGTTTGGTCCTTTAGCCGTGAATGTAAGTCATTCGTATAACTAATGACCACTATGTGTATGTTTGGTGTCCCATGTTGGGAATGTCGAGTAACACTTTTACATCCTTTTTCATAGCTGGTGGGCTGTAGGAGCTGCTAGCCGTAGTTGGAACATTACCTGCCTAGACGCTCCACATTATTTCACTGCTTTGAATATATCAGGCTGAAGTAAGTTGGTTGCAAGTTTGTTTTAAGTTGAATTTGGTTGATTGACCTCGGTAGGTTATGATTTATATCTGTGAGTTTAAACATGACTTATTGCTTGTTTTCCCTCACTTTTCCACGTCCTAGAGGCCTCCCTGTGGCCCGGACTCCATAGTTTAATATTTAGAGAAATTAAAGTGTCGTGCTTGAGTTACTGATGCTTTCTAGCTCTTATGAGTACACTAATTTGACTTGGTTCTTAATTTCGCAGATAAGACTGCCCCATCACACTTCCTTTCCCTTGTACCCGTCCTGATGAAGACCCCGATAAAGGACCTAATGTAGCCTACGAATAGGGGTCGAAACGTCGACGACCTTCTCGGTTTAATTGGGACCTCCGGCACAATTCCCTGATTATTTCAAGCTCTGGTTGTGTCCGTTGAAATGTCCTTGTGTGACTATTGACATATTATTAGCCGCAATTGTGTAGGCCCTTGTTAATTAGGACTGATTTTAAGTGTGATTTATATAATTTATTGTCACTATTTTGATTCTATGTACTTTTTTCTATTCTGCACCGCCTTTTTGAGCACTTCATCTTCCCTTCCCCCTTTCCCTTCCCCCCGTCTTGGGGCTATTCACCAATTCATTAAGTCGATTGACATGTTTGATTGATTCAAGTGCAGTATTGTTGAATAAATAACAATATCTGATTATTTTTGAGTTATTCTTCTGAAATTGTTTCATTTTTGATTGTGTGTGGTTCTCACAACACGTTCTCCTTGCGGGGATCCATTTACACTTACCACAGTACACCCAGGTCCCCGCGACTACATGGGTTCAACCCCCTTTTGGTAATGTTTTTAGTCACAATGGCCTAATTTCATAGACTTGGTTGGACCCTTGAGACGTATTCATGAACAGTTTGAAAAACTTCAAGCAAAGATATTTTTAAGTACTGTTGTTGATACTAGGTTCCCCTCTTAGATGATGCACATCTGCACGGATCAACATCAGGTGTGTTGATTCCATTTGGGGTAGGGTTGCTACACAGGTACAGTTTGGAGACTTTAAAAGACTTAACAGTTGTACTTGAATTTAGGAGCAGGCTTTCAAAGAGTAGGGGATGTTCAGTGTACTTATTAATCGGTCTTAGGAGATGAGTTATACTTCCCGGTACTGAAATAGGTGACCTGTATGTCACAGATTTCAGCGGTAAGCATTTGCTTGTTTAAGCCACCCTGCCTGCATAATGGCACAAGGTGCTGAAATACTGACAGTAGTCACTTCTTTCGTTATTGTCCTAGGCTTAATGTAGATGCTATTAGCCCTGCCTAGAGCGGGTGACATTTGGAGATTTAATGCGTAGTGGTGGTTTAGAGAGGATACTTTGGTTGGCCTCCTCAAAGTAGCCATTGCGGACTTTAACCTAATAAGCACGCTGTGGCTTACCCCCTGTGCTTATGGGAAGACTTGACGACAGTGGTCCAAGGTAGAGCGTTTTTGACTGTACACTTGCGTGAGCAAGAAATAGAGTAGGTATCTCCTGGAAACCCAGATTCTTGCATTGGAGCAATCAGCCTGGACAACCATGTTGTCCAAATGTGCTCAGGAACTAGAAGAGCTCCATGATACACTAAAAAGTAAGCTCCTGGGTCGTGTCTTATTGTTTTGCAGTATATTATTTGTAATACAATGATAACAACAATAAAAAAGATCTAAACCTAAAAAGTAAGCTCCTCAACTCTGCATTGTTGGATTGCTCACCGAATACTGACTTTATGAACAAGGCAAGGAAACTAATTTATTGGCTGTCTCAGAAGTGTGAGGGCCACTGCAAGGGCCGACTTAAATACAAGTCTGAGGAAATTGCTGATACCTTTGTGCAATACTATCACGCTCTCAATGACTACAGACCACTCCTTGAGCTCTCCCACCTGATATCAAATCTTCTTGTCCGTTTGCTATCCCAGGTTCAGTGAGAGGATCTGACAGAATCATAAACACTTGAGGTGTTATAGGCGGCTATTACTCTTGCCCCTTTAGGAAAACCCCTGAGCCAAACAGGGTCCCTGGAAACTCGATCTTAGGAACGCCACTATCACCACCATACTTAAACCAGGACAACCATCAACACTCTGTTCTTCCTTTATGCCCAGTTCCCACATTAACATGAAGCCCAAACTCTTGGCCAAAATGTTGGCCACAAGGCTCACTAATATCATCAAAACACTGGTTTTTGAAGACCAAATTGGCTTCATGCCTGAGAGAAGCATGCATCACTGGCTGTGCTGACACCTTTTAGCCCTCTCCCATCTTGATAAATTGTAAGCCCCGGAGGCCCTGCTTTTGGCCAACATATGAAAAAGCATTTGACACAGTCCATTGGCCCTTCCTTTTTCAAATACTACAACAAATTAACTTTGGTCCCAAATTCCAAGCCCTGGTCGAGGCCCTTTATGACTCCTCGAGCGTGAGAGTACGTGTAAACAAGACACTCTCTTCCTCCTTCCCCATTTAACGGGGCACTCGGCAGAGCTGCCCCCATAGCCCCTCCTCTTCACCATGGTTACAGGGCCACTTGCGAGTTGGATCAGAACGGATGCCCCGCTTTGGGGCTTCTGCTAGTCCCTGCATCAAGAAGATAAATTGTTGATATGTGCCCGAGACATGTTACTATACATACAATCCCCCAAGAAGACTCAGCCCCGCATCATCCAGATGCAAGATATTTAGGGCGAGGCTGCATGGTTACGGGGTCAACTGGGAAAAATGCCAGTATATACACCTGACAGGTCTCGTTCCATCGCCTTTAGAGACAATAAACTGAGGGTCACATAGGGGCCGTTCAAATATCTGGGCACTACCATCGCCAGTAATCCATAGACTGCCTGGGAGTTAAACTTCGATCCTATATTGAAACGCGCGCAGGCGAATCTGGATTCCTTGGCCACCCTCCATTGAATCGTCCAGGGTGAGTAGCACTGTATAAGATGTTCATCGTCCCTTGATTTTTATGTGTGAAACAGCACTATTTTACACACTCCCCACATTGTTCTTTCGGAATCTGTGGGCTATATCGACAACATTTTACTGAGCAGGCAGGGTACCCAGAGTATCTCACATCAAATGTACACCACCCTAAAGGAGGCATAGGCACTGCCGATTTTTGTCTTTATTACTGGGTGGCACATATGGTCCTCCTGAATAAACGGCTATTTGGAGACCATCAGGACTCCTCCTGGAGCCTGGAAGGATCTAGCCTTATGCAGTGGGGTGTCCATAAAACTACTTCATGGAACCCGCCCTCCCGCCGCCCTTCCAAAGATCTCCAGGGTACCTGTGCTATTCTTGCGAACAGTCCTTGCACACATTAAATGGCCGGGGAAACTACAGCACAGATCCCCCGGTGGGAGGTGACACGGCTGGGACAGGTAGTTCGGTTGTAGAGCTTCCAGAAATGGGACCCGATTGGGATCTTGACACTGGGTGATCTGTGGGACTCAAGCCACATTGGTTAATTTGACCAACTGAAAATCTAGTATAACCCCAATAATTCACAATTCTTCAAGTACCTCCAGGTATGCCACACCACAAGATATTGGAGGAGGTTTCTGAATTCAATCCGCTGGAGGCGAAACAGACTATGGGCTCGCTTGGGCGCCAAGGGATATCCTGCCTACGCAGGTCCCTCGTACTCAATGCCTCAGACCACCTCTCTTAAAGCGCTGAATAAGCTGGGCAGCGGATCAGGGAGAACTTGATGACTACGACTGGCATGAGACAAAAAATGGCCTTGCGAGTCTTAGCCATCTCCTCCAACCTCAGGCTTATTCAATTTCATTACTTTCACCGAGTGTATTGTCCAGATAGGCTATGGAGGATGTGTCGATCATCATGCTGCACTTGATGTGGAGATACTGATGGGCCCTTCTTTCATGTCATATGGTCATGTCCTGTCATCACGAACTATTGGACCTCAATTCACGCTCAAATTACAGTCACTACAAACCTCTGCTAAGTATGGCACTCCTGGGGACCATGGAGAGATGGGCAGCCAAAACATACGATGGAACGCTAGCGGGGATCGGCTACTTTTGTGTTTTTTAAACAAGGTTTTATTAAGATTTTTTATAAATGGCATAGTACATTCATAGAGGCATAGAAATACATCATTACTTTGATTGTACACCAACAGGACATCAGCTTTATCAACTGCTGACAATTAGTATACAGAATAAGTCATATGGAATCATTGTTGAGTTGCAACAAGCAATGATTATTCAGTACAATGAGGCTTAATGAACTGTAGCAGGTATTGGCTATTTAATACCTAAGAGAGACATTGCTAGGACCTGGAGGTGCTCAGACCCTCCCTCTATATCCATGTGTTGCATGGGAATGAACTTCTGCTGTCATGCAGATAAAGAAAGAAAGAAAGAAAGAAAGAAATGACAGGGTTGTGCCCAAAAAATATCTTACTCCTAGACATCAGACACTATGTGAGATGTTCACTACTACTTCTCTATAAAAAACTACATAGTGAGATACGCTTTTAATTTAGGGAAGACCGGAACAGATATTAATGGATTTTTTTTGTGACCTGTACCGGTGATGTAAGCTTATTTCATAAAATTAATAATAAGAGATATAAAAAAAAATCAACGATATTAAGAGGTCAATCTTCCAGTGTGAAAATTACTTAACCACTAAGTTCTCTCTGTTGTACAATGGTCCACAAAAGAATGTAAAGATTTGAATGTGTAAGGGTTTCCAGAGGTAGTTCTTGCTTGATGCTGCTGAAGAACAAAAGAACAGGAAAGTCTACCATGCAAGCATGTGAAGAGTGTCACAATCCACGGAGGAAGCTGAATGTGTTGGAGAATCAGCTTCATCTACACTGATCCAGCTGTGCCTGCTGTTTAGTATGTTAGGCTATGTGTACTATCCAACAAAGAATAGTTTGTGCTCATTTCAAGGAGCTTATTTAGACCTGAGCGAACCATTCCGCTGAAGACCTGAGACTTGATATTTCGTCAGACTTCAACAGTAGATGCCTGTCCTTCACATCAGTAGGGAGAGATGACTACGAATGTATGATAAGTGATACAGCACATCCAATAACTGGGTGGTTAAATTATCACCTAAGTTGATTTTTACAGTTTTAGGGAATTTTTCACATATTGTGGGATGCATACACCTATCGTATTATTAATATCAAACACAGCAATACTAAAAACAGTAAACTGATTAATCTGACAGGAATGTTTAAGTGTGTGGACTAAATTCAGCCACTTCTTCAAAAGACTATGCTACATATGGTTAGTTATCAAGTTAGGTCGTAACTTCGTGTATGCTCTGATATTTCAGGACTCATAATTAATCAAAGCTAAACACAAGGATAGTTTCTAGGCTTGTCACACCATCACAAGTGACGTGACTACAGTTTTTATCTTGCAATGTTGTCATATTGTTGAATAGCCCTCAATAACAATTTTTGCACAGTATTACAGTGCCTTTTCCAGGGTATTCTACAGTCTCCAGGATGCAATTTGTGAATCCACTTCCACTACGATAAATACCTACCCATTATTTCCAGCTCTGGGTAGCATATTGTCTCCATTATATCCACGCCTTCTCTATTTGAACCTTCAAATAACCTTCGTAATATCCCATATATTAATCAATGGCTTTATGGGCATTCTTGGGTGACCATGGGAAGTCATGTGAAACCACACCTGAGTATGGCAAATGTTGTAGAATAAACACACTGTGCAAGATACACAATAATGGGTACACGTGCTGCCTCGCAGCAGGACATACCTTCAGCCACGCTTTAACCTCTGTACCAAGTATTTCACATCCAACTGCAGAAGCTACTGTTAACTTAATCTATTATGAAAACTGTAAAATTCCCTGATGAAGACTCAGGGCAATCTGCGGGGTGGGGAGATACAAAGGACCTGAATATCTCCTCCAGTTAGCTTCTCGGTCACAACTCAAAATATGGGGCTAAGTAGCCGAGGTACTGCAGAGTCCTTTCGACCAGCCTCAGTGTTCCGTCTTTCCTCATGCAGTTCGCTAGTCAGCCCCCTGCAGTCACCTGCCTCTAACCAGAGCTCCACACACACCACAACCATGGGATGCCTCCCCTGAGGCCATATTCCAGATGACGGAGTACAGCAGGGGCAAAGGCTGTTCTCTGGAGTGCTGCATTCAGGGCTTCTCACCCCAGTTACTATAAAAAATGATATCAGAAAATCCGATATAGGCTGTACAATGAAAGAGAACAGATTTCGCATAATTTGTCAAATGGTTGTGAGAGCAGACAACATCATTAATGGGTGGGGTCAACACAACTGTCAGACGTTATTGTAATGAGTGAAGATTTAACATCTGTTGCTTTAAGCATAGACTAAATACAGCTAAACAGGCAGGTGTTTTGTGATTTGACAGCTCATAAACTGAAAAGGTGACAAAAAGTTAATTGCAAAATAGTAAATTAATATTTCTTGTTCATCTACATACCTCTAAAAGAAAATCTCCAAGATACTGCACTGGGTAATACGGAGCATGGATTACATTTTTCCTTCTCTCTAACATAAAATTTCTGTTGTTTGTGAACACATGGGTAATTCCTTCTTTGGCGTTTTCTTGCTCGTAAAGAGTTGCTTTTCCTGCCAGCAGAACTCTGAAAGGGTACACACATTTTGGAAGAAAATTGTGATTCAAATTATATTTTTTCTTTCTGTAATTGAAATTACATTTATATAGCACTTACTACCCCTGACGAGGCGTCGAATCGTTTTTTGGCGAGTAGCGGTGAATTAGTATAGGAACTTAATCTTAGCAGTGGAAATGTGAGTCTGTTAGTTGGATTGAAAGGGATAATGGAGGGACAGAAGAGGGAAGATTCTAGAAAGTGTTTATATGGAGATCATAGCAATAGGCCGATGTTAGGGATGAGTAAAGGTAAATTGGAGGAGGGAAGAGTTTCTAGAAGTGGATTATGGAGAGAGATGAGGTATCAGATGAGTCTAGGAGGGATACATCATGGAAGGGTTTAGAAAGGCTTGTTTGGGAGATCTGAGTAGTAAAAGAGGTTTGAGATTGATAGAGCAGAAATTTCACTAAACAAATGTATGCCAAAAAGAAATAATTGACAATACTTTACATAAATGATGACAAAAATGTGTTAAGCTTCACGTTTTTGGGAAACAACAAATGCGCCTTTGATTCAAATACGATTCAAAAGGGGGTGGTGATGGACAGAGTATCTGAATTAAGCAGAACACTCCTACCCAGTCAAAAGATCAGGGCTTGATCCATCACCGTTTTTTAGCTCACTGCACCATCCCAGTTCAGAACCTGGCTACATGCAAATTAGTCTGACCCTGGCCCAGTGCATCATGGGAACAGGGCAGACCAAACTACCAAGCCAATTCTTTACTGGAAAGGAAACAAGCTTCCGGGGACCGGTTTCAGGCATTACAGCCGTCTTCGGCCCGGCTTGCTTGAATCCTGATGGTGCAGTGAGCAAGGGACTCACATCTGAGCATACCCTTCCACACTTGTGGTGGCCAAAACGATTCAAAAGGGGGTGGTGATGGACAGAGTATCTGAATTAAGCAGAACACTCCTACCCTGGGTGAGAGTATTCTGCTTAATTCAGAGACTCTGTCCCTCACCACCCCTTGTTGTAAATATTTTTGTCCACCCTAAGCGTGGAAGGGTATACTCAGACATGAGTCCCTTGCTCATTGCACCATCAGGATTCAAGCAAGCCGGGCCGAAGACGGCTGTAATGCCAGAAACCGGTCCCCGGAAGCTTGTTTCCTTCCCAGTGTAAGAATTGGCTTTTGTAGTTTGGTTTGCCCTGTTCCCATCATGCACTGGGACAGGAACAGACTAATTTGCATACAGCCAGGTTCTGAAACTGGGATGGTGCAATGAGCTAATAAACGGTGTTGGATCTAGCCCTGATCTTTTGACTGGGTGAGAGTATTCTGCTTAATTCAGAGACTCTGTCCCTCACCACCCCTTGTTGTAAATACCCCCCTTGTTGTAAATATTTGATTCAAATACTGCATCATAAAAGCATGCAAATATAACCAAAGTTATATTTTATGATTGCCTTCAATAGCTGTGAATTGTTAACAATTTTAATGATGTTGATCTTACAATTTGATAATGTGATATTAATTATAACAAAACAATTTCTATATGCAATAGATCAAACTTTCATGTGCTCGAGCTAAATAGTTATTTCATGATGCAGCGTGTGCACCGAAAATGACAGAAGAAAAGTAGATGCTACACGAAGTTTAGTTAAAGTTGTTATTGTATATATGTGTGCTATGGATATGCATACACGCAAACAGGCTGACATGTACTTTTTCTATATGTGCAACATTGACACTTACAAAATTTTATGAGCACCCAATACTTAAATTAATTTATTACTATTTGAGTGTTAACATATTTTACTTATAAATTTGACAATAGCAGATGTTATTAATGTGAGATTTATAATTCAGCATAAAGTATCGTGTAACTAGCTGTATATTATGTGGGCCTCAAATCTTGCTCTTCTTTCCCAAACATGAATTTATGAAAAGAATAGTCTGAAGTCTGTGGGAACATTTAGCAAAGTTGCCACTTGTATTCTAACTCGCAATTGTTTCTTTTGACATCCTCAATACAGCTTTCCTGCAGTAGCAACAACATCTGTTACACACTAGAACAGATTCTTGAGAAAGGACTATTGACAAGTCAGCGTTGTTTCACTTACTCTCAGAAATATCTCATTGTTCATAAGACTTAGCTTACAATGGTTTAAGGAAACTAAGTAACCTGAATTACTTAATTCTTACAGATTGTATTCTTTTTACCTACTACATTATCCTCATCCCATCGAAAACAACCAATAGGACAGAGTGGTCTGACATTTCTGGTGATGCCAAGGGGTGTCACCACGGAATCCATTGGAGATTAATTGTTTAGATTTAGTGGCTGAAAACATGCCACCTTTGCAGCAGTGAGTAATAACGACTTGGACATCTGAGCACTAAAGCGAACTGTGGCGTAATACTGCGATCTGCTGCCAACCGGTTGTAATGACCGGATTTTCTGACCAAGTTAGCAGCTCACCTGAATACCACAAACCCAGCCACCACGTAACTCCATCCCTTCCCAGTCCCTATTTACAACAGTACCTGGGGTACTTACCTGGGAATGGGGAACCCACTGTATATACACCTTTATACTACTAATATACTACTAGGTCCTAAAGAAACTACGGAATTCCATCCTATGTCCTATTATCTTACCTGTACAACCCCACAGCACTCTGGCTTGGGTTGACCTACCCCCTCTCGTATTGGGGGCAGCTGATTTATACTATCCCCACTTGTGACCCCACGACAATCCGGACTGGTCCACTCTACCTTCTCGCTTCTCGGAAGGGTGCACTCTCTATATTTCCATTGGTAGCACCGCGGCTCCTGCCCGAACTACTCTACCTCTCTCGCTTCTCGGGAGGCAGCTCTCCTCAGTTCGTAGCCCCACAGCCTCTGCCTGAACTACTCTATCTCCTCGCTTCTCGGGAGGCAGCTCATTGGTCCTATTAATACCTCATGCTCTCTCTCTTGGGGAATTTTCTAAGTATCTAATATCTACTGGAAGTATCTATCTCATATGAATTGTTATTATTATATGCAGGACAGGAGATCCAATCCTCACACACAAAAGTGGCCAATCACCACATTTGGACATTACAACTTAATTCAGTCAACGCCCCCTCCCGTCAACAGTTACCTTAGCAGAAGGGAATGTCCCCATCCTTCTGTCCATCAGCATCTGGCTCAGAGAAAGGTTAACTTTATTATAGCAATAATACTCAAATGCGTTCATTAAGAACTGGGGTCCCTTTATTACACAATGATAAAATGACAAGGCAAAGGAAAACATTGCATTATGCTAAGCATAGCCTGAAAAGTAAAGGAAAGAGTTACTTCACCTAGAAAGCAAAAAGGGAATGAATGATTATATATAGTGCAAACTAGCTAAGAATACCTCACCCTGTTAAGAAGGGTCCAACTGTCTGTTCCTCTCTCTCTGGTGGCATCAGGACTCTCTCTCTCTCTCCTGCACCATCACCAACGTGCTAACTTCACTCCACTGGTTCAATTGCTCCAAAAGCTCCAGCTGACCGCTCCAGCTCCAAAGACCATCTGCCTTTGTCCACTCCAAAGTTCATCTCACCAACTGACTGCTTCAGCTTCAAAGACCATCTCACTGCTCCAAGAAACATCCGACAACTATCTGACCGCTCTAGGAACCATCTGACAGCTCTGCCTCTCTGCACTTCGATAATATAGAGTGCTCTCTACCCATGGAAATTTCCAACAGAAAGCTGTCTCCCACCGAATTCCTGTGCCAGCTCCAAAGCTCTCTGCGCAACCGCAGTGGCCACTTGCATGTTGCGTCTAGACCTAAGAGACAAACACATTTCTTCGATAAGAACCAGTTTCCACTGGCTCCTCTCTAGCACACAACGGCCTGAACTATAAACATCACCTTTACCCTGCAAGCGCCTCAGTCAGCAGAGGCAAGACAAAGATGGCTTTTCTCTGTAGTTTAGGCCTCTAGGCCTGAAAAGAGGCAAAGAAGGCACAGAATCATGACAAAGCCAATAGGCAAACACTGCAAATATGTAGATACTGCAAAGGAAAGATGGCTACCCGGGGGGGCGCTGGAGGGCGCACTGCGGAATGGCTGGCGTGTGAGTCAGCTCCGCCGGACGGGTGTGGGAAAAGCAATCCCTATACCCCTAAATCCGCTCCACCAGATACGAAAAACGGCTGTCTGGCAACCGGAATGCGGAGGCGTTAAACTGACGGCGCTCCAGCTCAGTGGCATAGATCCCGGAGGGTAGAAACGGCAATTGCGCCGGCGTGAGAGAGCGCCGATCCAAAATGGCGGTGATCGCATCGTGAACTTACAGGTCCGGAGGGAGATAGCTGCCACCAGATGCCCTGTGTCAACGCGGGATATTCACCCCACAACAGCGGAGCCGCGATATCCACGGGCCGGGGCACTGGGCACCCCTGCCGCCTCTGTCGGGACTGGCGGAGTTGTTGCGTTCCGGACCTAGCAAAATGGCGGTGGAACGCATAGACGGCGAAAGCACAGCGAGGTACTACTGGCACCCCGCCGCCTCGAGGCTGAACGCAGGCAAAACGCGGAGGTAAGAGGGCGGAAACGGAGGCCAAGCTGCGGAGGCGGACTGCACAGATAGCCTGGTGCGGGAGATGGTCCATGAGTGCCCAGCGTGAGATGAGACTGCGCGGCATAGAGAGATTGATAGAGCTGCGGCTGGGCTGTGGTAGGCGCACGCACTCCTGAAAGGCCAAAATAACGTCCACATGTGCGGAGATCAGTAATTTGCTGGCTGTGCGGGAGTCATCATAGAGGAGGAGGGGGAACACGACCCTACCAACGTTTGCTCTATTCAAATAACAGAGCTCTGAGCAGGATAGCATTTTAAATAATCAGGACTTAAAGGTGTACTAACGCAGGGAAGCGCAGGCCCCAGGTGCGGTTTTATCTGAGTCCGGCTGCTGAGCAACACGAAATGGCTGGCGTGGCACGACAGGGAGGGTAGTGGACAACGAAGCACAACTAGACGAGATACCTTACATGCGGATTGCGAAATAACGGGCTGATATCTGGGAAGCTGAATGGTCTGATGTATAGAAACACGACACAGGGGGCAACAGGAACTCTACAGCGCCGAAAGCGGACCACTGCGACACCCACGGCCTCGGCAAGCCCGGGTACACAACGCAATAGCCCCTCGACGACTCCTGGCGGGATGGGGAAACCTGACAAACAACAATCGAAACTGCCCTTCGAAACCAGGAAGCAAACAAGCAAAACGGTGGCAACGTCGGAAGTGGAGGGGGAACAAGACTCGATCGACGGCGCTAACATGGAGGCGGTTCTAAGGGCCATACAACAAAGCCTACAAGAGATGAACAATAAAATGGATAATGTCGTGCAACGGGTGGACACCATGACAGCGAAATTGGAAAATCACGAGGAAAGGCTCGTGGAGACAGAACAAAGGATATCAATGGTTGAAGATGAGTCAAGGGACACAACGAAAGCATGCGGGAGCATGGAGAAGACCCTGGAAACTCTAAGAGCGAAGGTGGAGGACCAGGAAGCAAGATCGCGCCGAAATAACGTCCGTATTTCGGGTCTGCCGGAATCGACAAATACTGGCAAGATGGAGTCCTACGTAGAGTCTATGTTGAAAGACATATTCGGTGCGGAAAGCTTCTCGGAAGTGTTCCTGGTGGAGCGTGCCCATCGCACCCTGGCGCCAGTCCCAAAGCCGGGTGCCACTCCAAGGATGATTATTGCCCGACTGCTTAACTATAGAGACAGAGGGCAAACCTGTGATCCTCCCAAAGGTGCAAGCTGCACGAGACTACATCAAGAAGCTAGGACAGCGCCGCAAAGAACGAGTCAGAGAGGACAGAATGAGTGACAACGACTGAAGAACTGAGCAGCGATGCCCCAGAAGTAAGTTGGTGACGGCGACTTGGGCAGCCGATGTCTGAGGATGAGATCGCGGGCGCACCCCAGCAGACTGAGCAACAAAGCGGAATATGGGTGGTCATTCTACTTTACTAAGATGGGCATAAACATTGCTACTGAACAGTGAGTACATGTACACTCATCGATGCAGGACATATGTTGGTGATCCGTGGGGGGGGACTGCCCAGGGCGCTTAAACGAACAACGAATGATATGGACCGTCTCCACCCCTGAACTGAGCTGGCTCATGCATGGGTGGGCCTACATGTGGGATCTGCGATGTAATGGTTATAGATGCCTTAGACGAGGTTAGGTTGCTGGTGGGGAGGGGGATTCCACTACCCAGCGTGTGTTGAGACGGGATGGGGAGGGAAAGAAATTGACAACTGCTAGAATGATATGCGCACCCGTCCACATCCACCATGTGGATGGAGACGTGTGCACCTGGCGACACCCCCAGGCGGGTGTACCCCAATACAAGTTATGAAATTAGTTTGAAGTTACTAGGGGGATGGCTTTGGCACAGTTTGGGCGCTGAAGTGGGTGGGGGCAGGGGAGGAATGTTGGGAAAATTACATGTGAATGCACTGTGTCTGAGAAGCATTGCGACCTCTTTCATTGACTGCACTGATGCTGTTCAGATTACGCTCAATAATAAAGCTAAATTGTTCCATATATTGTACCCCAAAAGGAATTGAAGTCCAAACCAATGATGAACACCATGTTTTCAAAATGGAAAATCAAAAATCTGAAGCTGATGATTTATTCCCCTTATTAACAAGTGATGATTTACCTTTGGAATTAAAGACACTATGTCACCTGAGGTTTAGGATTTCACAAGAAAAGATAACAGATTGATCAAAGGGGTGACTCCAATACAAATTATTTTGAAACCAAATGCAGAATTTCCTTGAATCCCACTGTATTACCTGAGCTCAGCGACAATTGCAGGTATAAGGCCTTTAACTGAGTCATTGGGGATAGTTTGTGGGGGTACACTACTAGAAAATCTCTTTTTAAAATAGCTGCTGTGTTTGCCTGCATCAGCAACATCCCGAATTGTGAATAACGAGGTGGGTTTGTTGTATTTGGAGGATCTTCTTTTAATGAAACCATTATTGCTCTGGCTCCCCATCTGGATAAAAGAAGAAACTAGCTTTACTAAACTCATTATACTGAATTGTCTTAAATTGGATTATGCCTTTCGCATCCCATTGCTGGCCTATATAGTTTCCACGTTTACGTCTGTGTTCCACTTGAAAGTGGGGGTGGAGCCAGCCTAGGTGTTAGCATTAAGTAAGAGTCACATTATAGCTACTTTCAGTCTGTATAGGTCTGAACCTAGACTTTGTGTAGAGTCAAAAAGACGATGGTTGCTCTTTACATGTCCTTGGAGGGAAGCGAGGGCTGTCAGTAGTATTTAATGTGTTAAAAAAAACAGCCAAGACCGGTATGTCCTAACTAAATTTAGAAGTGTTATGGAGCACCAATTGGTTGCATTTCCGAAGAAGAATGCCTATACCCCTGACAAAACACCTTGTCCCGGTGATGCAATGAGTAATTAAAGCTCACATCACTTTATTTCCTTCTATACGTTTTATAAGGAGCTGCAATGCCAATATTTGAAACCTATTTTTATTATGCAGAATACTAGAAACTATAATGATGCACTGACATTTCTGCCTGCACTTAACAATCAATTTGTGTGTTTTAGTGTTGCCCTGTGTATTTTAAAAGCAATCCACCTAAGGAAAAGTACTGCGTTAAGATTCTGTCGAGGGTATATGATTGTTAAGTGAGGACATCTTAAAGGATTTGATCGTTTTATGAATTACATCGCTTGAATTGCTTTTATTTGTATGTACTTTTATGGCAGTTTTAACTCGCTGAATAAAGTTCTTGAATTGATTGAGTCATTGATTGAACAAGGAATTCTTAGAGGGATTCGGGGAAGCCCATGTAATTCACCTATCATGGGAATTCAGAAACCAAATGGAAAATATAGAGTTGTGCAGGATTCGCACAAGGCCAACGAGATTGTGATTCCATTTTGTCCGCTTGTGCCAAATACAGCTTTGATACTATATCAGAGTCCATGTGAAGCCGAAAGGTTTTCGGTCATTGACTTGTGCCAAGCTTTATTTTCCGTTTCCTTACATCTATTGCCAATTTTTATTTGCTTTCCGGTTCGGAAACCGTGTCTTGGCATGGTGCTGAGTAACACAAGGGTATACGAAAAGCCCTTCCAACTTCAATAAGATATTGAAGAAGAACCTAGGGTCATTGGTAATGCCAAATCACGCTGCATTGGTTCAGTACATTGACGACTTGTAAGTAGCATCAGATACTTGGGAACCTTGCATATGCGACACTATCACATTATTAAATCATTTGGCAGTAAGTGAACATATAGTATCACCAGCAAAGATACAATTCTGCAGGACAAAAGTCCTTTACTTTGTTGTGATTCTATCTAGAACCCTAATTCGATATTCCCGATTTATGCCCTTATCACTGAACCCCGGCCGACTCCCTAACTGCGCCCAAGCAGCACCAGGACACACCCACGGACCCTTCAGCTGCCACTCCTGCAAATTCACCTGCATCAAGACCCACACCAAACCCAAAAACCCCAAACAGAGATCCAACACCAACTACCTCAAATGCATCCTTCTCAACACCCGCTCGGTTCACAAACACGCCATCGACCTCTGGAATCTACTCGACACCATTTCTCCAGACATCGCCTTCCTAACAGAAACCTGGATGAATTCCTCCTCAGCCCCAGACATCACCATAGCCATCCCGGACGGTTACAAGATCACCCGTAAGGACCGCACCATCCAAACAGGTGGAGGCATCGCCAACGTCCACAAGAACACCATCCGCATATCAACCAGCTCAGAAGACAACTTCGCTACCGCCGAACACCTTCACTTCCAGATCCACACCGACCCCAAGACCACACTCAGAGGCACCTTCCTCTACAGGCCACCAGGACCCCGTACAAAATTCCGCGAAGACATCACTGACTTCATCACCCCACACGCCCTCCCCTCAGAAGAATACATTCTACTGGGAGACCTCAATTTCCACCTGGAAAAAAGCAACGACTGTAACACCACCACACTTCTGGACAATCTTGCCAATCTCGGACTCAAACAACTTGTCAACACCCCCACACACTATGCAGGACACACACTCGACCCTATCTTCACCTCCAGCAAGCATATCTCCTTCACCCACACCACACCCCTCCACTGGACGGACCACAGTTGCATCCACTTCATTTACAATAAAACCACGATCCACAACCACCCTCAACAAACTCTGCGAAGAAATTGGAACAAAATCACCATCGACCAGATCTCCACATCGCTTCTTCAAAAACCCCCTGCCTATTCAACGAACCCTAACCAAGCCGCCACCAACCTCACACAATGGTTAACCCAAACGGCCGACAAAGTAGCACCCTTGAAAAAACATCAAATCAAGCAAGGAAGTAAGAACGCCCCTTGGTTCAACGATGACCTTAAGAAATCCAAGAAGCTCTGCCGTTCCCTTGAGAAAACTTGGAAAAAAGACCCAAACACTATCACCCAAACCGCCTTCAAAAACGCCACCCGCAAACACCACCAACTAATCCGGACAGCTAAGAAATCAGCACTCAAAGACCGACTAGACAACAACGCCCACAACAGCAAGGAACTTTTCAACATCATCAAAGAATTCACCAACCCCACCGCCAGCTCAAAGGACATCACCGCCTCTCAAGTCCTCTGCGACTCCCTCGCCTCATTTTTTCATGACAAAATCGCCAACATTCATAACAGCTTTGACAACCAACCCGCAAACCAGTCCACCCCACTCACCTCCGAACCTGTACCTCCTCCGAATAACATTTCCGGCTGGAACCCAATCACCACAGAAGACACCATTCGCCTGATGAACTCCATCCACTCAGGATCCCCTACAGACCCATGCCCCCATCACATCTTCAACAAAGCAGACTCCATCATCGCACCTCATCTCCGAGACGTCATCAACTGCTCCCTCAACTCCGCCACATTCCCAGAAAGCTGGAAACACGCCGAACTCAGCGCCCTTCTGAAGAAACCCACAGCTGACCCCACCAAACTCAAAAACTACCGCCCCATCTCGCTCCTCCCATTCCCTGCCAAAGTCATTGAAAAAGCCATCAACAATCAGCTCGCCGCCTTCCTCGAAACCAACAAATCTCTCGACTCGTCACAGTCTGGCTTTCGAGCCAAACACAGCACCAAGACCGCCCTCATCGCAGCAACAGACGACATTCGAACACTACTGGACAACGGAGACACAGTCGCCCTCATCCTCCTTGACCTCTCTGCAGCCTTCGACACAGTCTGCCATAGCACCCTCATACAACGCCTCAGAAACATCGGAATTCAAGGAAAAGCATTGGACTGGATCATCTCGTTCCTCGCTGGAAGAACTCAGAGAGTGCGCCTCCCCCCTTTCAAGTCAGAGGCCACCGAAGTCATCTGCGGCGTCCAGCAAGGATCATCACTCAGCCCCAGCCTATTCAACGTCTACATGAGCCCCCTCGCAACCATCGCACGTCAACACAACCTCAACATCATCTCCTATGCTGATGACACTCAGCTGATCCTCTCACTCACCAAAGACCCAAGCACCGCCAAAACCAACCTACATGAAGGGATGAAAGAAGTAGCCGAGTGGATGAAGCACAGCCGTCTGAAACTGAACTCGAACAAAACGGAAGTCCTCATCTTAGGCGCATCCCCTTCCGCCTGGGACGACTCTTGGTGGCCAACGGCCCTGGGAAAAGCCCCCATACCGACGGACCACGCACGGAACCTGGGCATCATCCTTGACTCCTCACTCTCGATGACCAAACAAGTCAACGCCGTCTCATCATCATGCTTCAACATCCTTCGCATGCTCAAAAAAACATTTCGCTGGATCCCCACCGAAACAAGAAAAACGGTCACCCACGCACTGGTTACAAGCCGTCTGGACTACGGAAACACCCTTTACGCCGGTACTACCGCAAAACTGCAGAAAAAACTCCAACGCATCCAAAATGCTTCAGCCAGACTCATACTAGACATCCCCCGCACAGACCACATCTCCGTTCACCTGAAAGACCTTCACTGGCTCCCCGTCAACAAGAGGATAACGTTCCACATCCTCACACACGCACACAAAGCCCTATACGAACTTGGACCTGATTGTATCAACACGCGCCTTTCCTTTTACACCCCCACCCGCCAGCTACGTTCGTCCAACCAAGCCCTCGCCGCTGTTCCGCGCATCCACAAAACCACCATGGGGGGAAGATCCTTCTCCTACTTAGCGGCCAAAACCTGGAACTCCCTTCCCACCCACCTCCGCCTTACTCAAAACCACCTAGCCTTCAGAAAACAGCTTAAAACCTGGATATTTGATAAGTAAGCCTCCCCCCCCTTCCTCAAGCGCCTTGAGACCCACTGGGTATGTAGTGCGCTATATAAATTTTGACTTGACTTGACTTGACTATATGGTTATAACATATAATATCCTTATAAAGGCATAAGAATCATATCCATATTTAGTAATAGCCAATGCAGTCCAAATACGGCAAGACTACTCCCATAGACTCCTAGAAAGTACAGCGCGTTCTTTAAACAAACCAAGCCTCCAGCAGCCCGGGAATTCCCCCTGCTTTTGTTTTGATTTGCACAAGAACTCCTGGAGTCCAGAAAGAACTGTTAGTTCTTAGTGACGTCTTATGTCCAACCTTACGTCAAACCCGGCACCTTCCAGGTATCAATATACCAACGTTGCCTTAAGCAAACACACGGTGGTTTGGAGCAGAGCGGCTATCTACTTGCACGACGCCCAGCTGATGCAAGTGCCGAAGGAAGCCGACCCTCCCATTTGACGCACTGAGAGAGACGCTGTCTTTTCTCCTGCCGAGAAATTCCAGCTCCGGTGTTTCCAGTCACCCTTGCGGGTTGCTGGGAGATCGAGTCCTGAGAGAGAGAGATACAAGACCTCCTTCATTCTAGAACCAAGGTACGGAGCTGATTAAACCCTTAGGAGAATTCTTGATTCAGATTCTTGGCAAAAACCAACTTAACTTAAACTGCAACTTACTTACTCCTTCCCACGTATTAGGCTTAGGTCAGGTATACCGGGGTAGGCGTATCTTAGAAGCACCAGTTGAGTACGTTAGTCAATGTTTTTATGTATGTATATATTTTCTGAGTTTTAAAGTATCATATGGCTAAGAAACCATATCAATGCTTTTACAGTATTTTTTCATAATACTCCTTTTACTGTACGCACTTTACTTCATGATAAGTATTGCAATTGTGGCAACTCATTTCTCTTGCATGAGAAAGAAGACTGCTCAATAAATAACACCTTTTATTGAAAACGCCCGTCTCTCTATTTCTCTGCACTCCTGGTGAAATTAAGCATGCACGACTGACTGAGTGAAATAGTTGTCTATTGTTTTCACACGACTCTAGAGATATACTCTTTATTCTGAGGGAGCAAAGTTGTCATGTTTATGCGGTTGTCAGAAACTAATCCCTTCTTGTCTAAGTCAGGAGAGTTAACTCTTTCCTGAACATTCGAGAAAGTTTCTAGTGACCTCTGAGCTAGCTGGCAAACCTAATTAAGTCTAATATAGTCAGTAGAGACCTAGATGACCTCAGTCCTACGTCTAAACTGCTGTTTATATTATTCCAATACGTAGAGCCTATTGGGAATATAGGAACTACACTACATGGGGCCAACGTTTGGTAAGGCGATAATCTAACGCAAGACATTAGAGTAACTCAGTCGTGCTATTCACACAGACGCCTTTTCCCGTAAAAACTCCAAAAGACGTCTGGAGTGGGTAAAAGGTTAATATCCGCCGGAAGTTAGTAGGAAGAGATTCCTATGTATTAGTTTTTGGTTTAGTCAACGTTGAAGGATACAGTGTTCCAAAATATTGTGCACCTAATCTTTGTTTCCTTGAAACTTGCTCTGCAACAAAAATTTCTATCAGAAAAATGTCGGATAGTGAAGAGGAAAGGGGGAGAGCTAAATTAGCAGCTCAACTTTTTGCGGATGACACAAGTCTCCAAGTAAATGACCCGAATGTTATAATCATTCCGGTAAATGTAAGAAAAACTATAACTAAAAAACTTATAGAAAATGGAGTATCATCAATAGGTGGTACAGTCATATTCGTGGTAGAGGCACATGAATATCGGCAGACAGAGGTATTCTATTCATGGATACATTTTCCAGCAGCACACGCTGTGACACACGATTTCCACTATTACGAAATAGAGGAACTTCCGAATGAATACACTCCTTTCGAGGATGTTGAAATCCCACTAAATTACCAAGAGCACCTGCTCTGGTTTAATGGCGCCCTAAAACATCAAAATCACATCAGCAGGCTCGGTCCACTAGGTAGACCAGGAGCCACGAGGCTGTTCTAGCCAGCTACACACCACATCCCGACATTGAAAAAATGTCAAGCGAAGAACTCTTAGTTAAACTAAAAGAATTAACAAAGGCATATAGAGAATTAGTTCAATTGGCAATGGACGATATAACATACCTGCAGAAACTGAAAGAAACAGATATAGCAGAACAACCATTTGAACTTGCCAGAATCATAGAAAAATCCTATGAAGAACTAGGTAGAGATAGTTTGGGTGGGAAACCAGTAAAACCCCAACTAACTGAAAATCCTGAAAAAACATTTATTAAAAATAATCTCAACACTCCAAAAAAGAGTTGGGAGTGTAATAAACAATCCACTCCCAGAGAAAAACGATTCCAGGCCAGAGGAATGTCTCCTCAAAGGAGAAATAGATCTCCAGAGAGAGGAGGCAAGTCTCCACAAAGGGAGCCCTCTGAGAAAAGATACAACCTTAGAGATAGGGATACATTGAGAAAACCTGAAATAGATATCAAGATATTGATACACGTCCCTCTCGATCTTTTCAGACTTCCTCACAGAAATCGGAAAGAAGAGGACGGTCAGAACACAAAGAAGAGCACGTCAAGTCCAAAGACAAGGAACCTGCTCATCAAAGTAAAAAATTACAATTTCCAAAGAAAAAGGTAGCTAGTATTAAAATAAAACATGCGGAGGATTCTGAGGACCCAACTGAAAAACGGAGAATGGGCCCAGACAATGCTAGACAGCGCATCAGAAGTAACCATAGCTCGCAAGATCCTGATGAATCTTCTGGAGACAGTGGACACGAACAAATACATTCAGGTGGAAACTGCAGACACCAGAGTTAGCAAACCCCATAAAATATACGAAATAACATTGCGTATAGAGGGGGACAAAACCAGGAAAATAAAAGGTCTCTTTTGGGATAACCTTTCGAAAGGCTATGACATCCTGTTAGCTGAGAAAGACTGGCCACCAGAGTTTGTCAGGGAGTGCCCTCATGGCGAAGAAATGATTATGCCTGCCTTCTCAAATCACATTCCAATTCATAAAAAATACACATTTGCTAGAAAATGGGCAGTAGCCCAAGCTTCTGCATTATATAAAAATCATGTAGAACGGGATGAGGATTCTCCTCACCATAAAATCCAGTTAAAAAATCAACCAACTGCACAAAGGCAGTACCCAGTTAAGCAAGAAGCTAAATAGCAAGTCAGGGAGATCTTGGATCAACTTGAATATCAGGGGGTAATTGAAACATGCACCTCACAAATGAACAATCCTTTGTTTCCTGTCTCCAAGCCAGACGATTCATATCGTCTAGTTTTGGACTACAGACACCTAAACTCCTGCTGCAAAACATTTGCAGTACAAAACTCACACAGTGCAGCACTAATGAATAACATTGTGCGCAAAAAATATAAAACAACATTAGATATCTCTAATAGATTCTTTTGTCAAAACATTGGACCTGAAAGCAGGTATTTGACTGCTTTCTCAACAATGGGGTCGCAAAAACAATTCTGTCGACTCCCACAGGGTTTCAAGAATAGCCCAGGATTATTCTCAGCAAGGGTAACATAGTTACTACAAATATATGATGATGAGGCATTATCCTATGTCGATGACATTTACCTTACAGACGATGACCTGGAGACTCACTTAAAAAGAGTGAACACCATAATACTTGGGTTCGCAGCAGAAGGGTACAAATTCAACTTTAAAAAGTCATGAATTGCCCATTTAACTGTCCTGTTTTTAGGATATGAATTATCAAGTGAAGGCAAAAGCCTAGCAGACAACTTCTTAGAGAAGTGCGTTGTACTCCAAGCTCCAAAAACGCTGAAGAACTTACAATCAATACTAGGTTTCCTGAATTTCGGAAGAACATACATTCTAAATTATGCAGAGAGAGTTAAACGTCTCTACGAATTAATAAAACCTGATTTCAAATCGAGTAATTGGACTCAGAAAGACACAGAAATTTTAAGATCATTACAAACAGACATGTTAACTAAAACATAATTGCAAACACGCGAAAACGTACGCAACCTTGTAATCAGAGTCATCCCAGGAAGATGCGGATTCACATACCTGACCTCTAATGAGGGAGAAACTGTACCTATAGCTTACAAATCAAACTTGTACACACAAGCTGAAATGAAATTAAGTTAAACTGAAAAACTTCTAACTGCGGTTCAAACTGCTGTAGCAAAAGAAAGAGCCCTAGTCCAAGGGAGAAACATATCTGTTTTAACAGCAGAATGAGCCCTTGAGGCAGTAACAAGACCACGCATTCCAAATGCTGTGGCATTAGATCCAAAATGGATACAATGGGAAAATTCTCTTGCTGCAGAAGATGTGAAACACGCTTTTGACCCGAAAATGAAAAAACTAGAAGATCTAGAACACGAACATGAATATCCTCTGCCAATCGATATTCTGTCTCTAGAACATTACAACTGTGTAATCTACACAGACAGATTCGCACAACACTACGATGTGGGAAAACAAAATTACAATGCAGCGTGCGCGATCGTTAAAGGTCGCTGGCGCTTTGGTAAATTCAGACCGATAATCACCAAAACTGAATCACTCAGAAACTGTACAGCTCAGCGAGCTTAAATAAGATCTTTAAAGATGGCGCTTGAAAATACTGATCGCGAATTCCCCACACTAATAGTGTGCGATTCGCATTACTGCATCAGGTCTTACAATAATGACATGCAGACATGGATTAAAAACGGTTACAAAGATGACACAGGTGCCACAATAAAGCATAAAAAGCTATGGGAACAAGTAGTTCTTTTGAAGAAAGAACTACGAAAGACTCACGTGATACATACACTGAGTCATCAACGTGATGGCGTTCACATTGCAGGGGAATTGATTGGCTAACAGAGCCACAGCGGCAGCGGTTCAACCGGCTTCCGTAGTCACAAAAAAGCGTACTAAAAAACAAATAGACGGTTAAACGCTACTAGCAGTAAAAGCCTCATTGGAAGGCAACTATGCAGCGTTACCTCTAAATTATCCACTCGGAAATAAATACATAATTGATGCAAACTCCGTTCCTTTTGCTCAAATCCCTGGAGTGGGGGATAGAGTAATTCCAAACACGACCCGGAGGGCTTACTTGATTCCAGAAGCACATATGGGGCAGGGTCTAAGGCACCAAGAGATCATGAAATCCCTAATAGAATTACAATCAGAATACTGGTGGCCAGGGATGAGCTTGCAAATTTACAATTTTGCAATGGATTGTCCAGACTGCAATAGAAATCGCAGTTGTGAACCGGACCAGACTATTGCCAGGACACCTTTATTAGAAAGCATCAGGCTATCTATACGCAGAAATCCAGCTGGAGAAATGCGCCTCCATAATTATTAAGACTAGATTCACTTAAGATGTGGCCCCAGCGCTCGGCCGACGCCAGAACTGTTATAAAAGATTTGCGAGTCTTTATCGGCACATACGCAATTGGCATGCTACATTCTGACCAGGGTCCTGCGTTTAGCTCTCGAGCTTACAAAGAGGCCATGACCAGCATAGGCATTGCATTGCGGTACTCTTCTCCCTTCCATCCGGAGGGAAATGCGGTAGTGGTAAGAAAAAACCGTGACATAAAGCAATCTATAACGGCGAGGGTATTAGGTTTGGGTGATGGGTGGGTCAAACATCTAACAAGTGTCCAACGTAGTCTTAACAATCTGCCAAGAAATTCTCTAAAAGGTATCACTCCATACGAACTATTGTTTGGCACTAGAATGCACATCCAGGACTTAGATTGTCAGACTTCAGTGGTGAAAGAAAAAGCCTTTGATATCAAAGACTGTTTGGCTGTTTTACAGGACTTAAATGAAACAAGAAGAAGTCTAAGTAACATAAAGTTAAAGCCAACAGCCACTGAAGAAAACCACCAGTCCCAGCAAGACCTGTCTGGATTCCAAAGATTGGGGATCTAGTCAGAGAGAAGATCGCGGTGAAGAAGGAATTTGGGCCTTCTTACAGGAAAGCAATACCGGTCTTAGCTGTCAGTGGAACAAGATCAGTAGTACTACCGCCCCTTGCTGGTAAAAAGGAGAACAGAGTTGTATCCATCGACCTGGTAAAACAACAATCATGTTACCAATAATAAGTAGTAGGCCCAGTGGACTCCCAAGAAATAGCAGAAGACCAATACTTGCTACAATCCAAGAGGTTCAAACTGGGGAGAGGAGTTGGCCTAACGGCTAGGGCGCTCGACCTCGGACCGGGGGACCTTGGTTCGAGTCTCGGTAACGACGCCAAAACCTCCTGTGATTCTGGGCAAATCACTTAATCTCCCCGTGCCTAAAATAAAAAAGTAACTGGAAACGTAAAATGTACCGTAACTGGAAAAATATGTAAAGCGCTCTGATACCCGATTCGGTTCGGGTCTAGTTCGCGCTATATAAAACTCTGCAAAAAAAAAAAAAGACTAATCACATTTGATAAACCTGCAGTGAATAAAAAAGGACTATGCTACAAAGCCATGGAACTTGTGCCTCTTGAAACCCAAATTGCAACAGCTCGTCAAGAAACACCTGTCTACAACGATGTAGCCACAGACTAAGCTAATGAAACAAAGAAAAATGCAAAGACTGAAGAGAATCCGGAAGCAATTCCAACAATTGACCGAACTGCATCTGGCTACTTCATCAATTTCGATGACTTTTCTGATGATCCTAGCGAACATGAACAAACGCCAGCAACAAAAACTTTCAAAGAAAAAATGACTGAACTTTTTCATCAACTAAAAGAAACATATCTGATTTCACCATGGATTGAATTTTGGATTGTGTTAGGTGTACTTTTCCTTCTGCTTTGGCTGATCATGGTTCTATGTTTGGGAAAATGTATTGATGGAAAATATAGTACAATGGACACAGCAAGTCTAACATCAACTTGGTCCTAAAGCCTCACACATCCTCTCACATCGAGAAAAGAGAACGGTCATCAGTGAACATCACAGCCAATCCAATACCCGGTGGGGTAGCATGGGACAAAACGGATTATGAAATCTATGGCCCGATTGAGCTCTTGAAATATCCACACCAGTTTAAGGTTTCCTTAAGTGACTTTGTGACACCAAGTACTTTCTCTGATGATTGGGACTTTGAAAATATTAATAATATGATGTCAGATTTAGTAATGTCAGCTAAATTCACAGAACACGATTACTTACAGGGTTCATCGAACTATGAAGAAATGTACTGTTTTAACCACTATGGTCATCACTATTTGCATAAATCTGCTCAACCTAGAAATGTTTTTAATTATAATCAATGGGAACATTGCCCTACACCGCCAAAAGGCAGCTCTAAAACATTTTATGAGAAATTCCAATACTTCTCAGGGTTTAACAACAGTGATCCAGAAACATTTTATTTTAAAATGTGTTAAATAAGACAGGAATGAAAACAATGTTGTCAAATACTAAATAGATTTATTCAGAAAAATTTTATGATAAAATGTCTACATTTGGTTTTGAATTTTGGCAAAACAACATTGAGACAAAAACCATCTGGGGTTCAAAAGACTGGCAGGTACAAGGTCTAGAAGCATTATTTAGAGCCTGCATGATCCCGGCACAGATAATATTCCAGAATGACACCATTCAGCAAACAACCTGTTTTGGCTTAGCCAAAATAAAAGACTTACATAAACCGTCTATTCCGAAGCCCATACCTGATAGTAATAGCACTACAGATGTGGAGATAGACGTATCCCATATTTTACACCAAAACAGAACAAATCCTGATTGGAAAAAATGGTTGATCTGGCCCACAGACACAAATAACTGTCAAGATAGATTCCTGAACAAAACACAGGGGTTCAAACAGACCAGGCCAGACCCAAGATATTCCCAGAGAAAACATCCAGGGATAGTTACAACATACAGTGTAGGGAAACTATGCCTTGGCTGAACTTGTGACTTTGTCCCAGGGTAGCGCGACCAGATAGTCACAGTTAGCGCTTTCTGTTTCTTCGCTCTACTTTTACTTAAATCTTTAAAAGTGCATATCTCCCTGTCTCATTTTATTTATTACATTTTACTCTATTTTTCTAAATTGGTGTTTGATGTTTCTTGCCCTGTTTTTTCCACTTTCTTACTGTTTTTGTACTGCATTAATACCACAGTAGCCCTACGTTAAGCCTGACTGCTTTTGTGCAAGCTACCAGAGTTAACATAAATTAAGTGACTCGGCCTGACAGGGACTGTGATTTTTAAACCCCCCTATTAAAAAATTCAATCTCTTACAGGTTAGCCTGGGAACTTTTTACCTCAATGGTTTGGGCGTGCCTAAGAGTCATTTCCACCCCCTTGATGTGCCAGACATAAATGTGGCATCTCTAGGCTCCCACTTCAGAATACTCCCGGACCTGAGTAAGATCAGAAGAGGACTGAGCCTACTGTCTGTGAGCTGAGAAGAGCACTGAATGACGGAAGAACTGAGCCTGTTCTCTTTTCTACCCAGCGCAATGAATGGGAGTCCTAGGGTCATAGGGGTGATATCCTGCTAAAGCTACAGGGACACAAGCAAAACTGCAAGAGGCATTTTCCTACCCAGCTGACCAGTTGCAACTGGATCTGGACTGGACTCTGCTGATTGGCCTCTGCCTTTTACCCTGTGAGACTCTTAGTTTCCCCACCAGAGCTCTGGTGTGCTTTAGAAGTGTAATCCTGTGGTAGATTGGGACTCAAGGACTAAAGTCAGAATGTAAAATCTTTGACCAGGACGAACCTGGTTAATGTATGTGACCCACTCTCCATTGCGGTCATTGTAAATCTGCGCCTAGTTTGCCGTCTACCACAACCATTGCCTGCCATTGCCACGTTATGCTTCTTGGCAGTATTCCTTTTTTTAAATTAAAAAAATTGTATCTCTGGCTCCCCTTATTGGAGTTTTGTCATTTTGGTTATTAAATTGCACTCTATTTTTTTAATTCGATTTAGGATTTTTATTGTTTTGCATTTCCATGTTATTGCTCTTTTAGTACTGCATAAATTACACATTGCATCAAGTTAAGCCTGTGTGCCGTAGATACCAGGGGGGTGAGATCAGGTTAATTTAGTGACTTGAAGACTCACCCTGAGAAGAGTTGTGATTATTATTCCTTCCGGCGGATAGTCACCCACCTCAAAGAATAATCCAATTTCTTACAGAAAAACACTGTACAATGATCTTGCAAACAGACAGTTGGGGACCGAGAGAGCAAGGGCAATTGCATGTTTGGGCCTGTTCAGGTTTGGTCAGGTTGGGCATAGGGCCAGAAATGCTGCCCTTTTCTACATTCACCAGCAACCACCTTAAGCCATCCACATCTACAAACATACTAACACACTCACAACAAATGCACTCTGCTCTTTTACTTCAAACCCTAACCAGTTTTCATTGTCACAACAACCACCAAAAACACCACAAACCACACCTTTAAACCTTTAAACCTTCCTACCCCAACTACCAAACAATTGTACCTCCAGTCGCACACAATACACCACTCTATCCTGTACCACTAACAAATCCACACATCACCAACACAATCTAAAGCCACACTTTACATAACTATATCCCATCCAGACCCTCCCTTCCCTGCTCATACAAAGCACCAGCTCTACCCTTTACTTATCCCTAACAGACTCCTTTCTGTCACCACCAAACCTATACCAAAAACACAACCATACAACCCTTATATTCCACTCTATCACACTTATTCCCTCTTCCATCAGTTATATCTAACACAAACACTCTTATCGCTTGTTCATCCCCTCTCACATACTACATACACTCCTTTCAAAAGCACATCACCACCTCTTTACCATTCAGCTTCCAACTACCAACGATACTTTACATACAAATGCTTCTCAGAAAACTACATCATCATCTCCTCTCGCTACTTCTCAAAATCAAAACATAACACCCACACCAGCACAGTAAACTCTCACACACACACATACTACCACATCATATTTCCCGTCACAGACTAGAAACATACACCCACTCTGGGCTACACAAATAACACACACCCTAAACCAACTCTACTGCATAGCTTTCTCTCTTCCTCTGCGTGGAACTCATATACAGCAACACAGCAACTCTCTTTCAACTGCCTCTCGTGCATTGGACAATTTAGAATGTGGTCAGACCACCATTTGCTTGCTTTCGAACATAAAACAACACAAAGCAACACACCAAAAGCCACCTTACATGCATCCACCTATCAACCATGGACGAAACTCAATTTTGAACTCTTAGAAACACAACTAACATCCAATATAGATCTAGACACAATACATTCAGTTCAAAAACGATGGTGGCTGCGTGAAGGTTTTGATATCCGAATACAATTAAGGACATCATCCAGGACAAAAGAAAACAGGCACCTTGGAAAAATGCAGAGCTAAAAGAGATAAAACAGCAAATTAGAAAGCTGCATTGTACCTGGCTCAAAACAAACACCAGTCAAGACAAACTTCACCTACAAATACAAGTCAGCAATCAAAAAAGCTAAAAAAAAAAAATACTATTCTGGCATACTTTAAAATGCTGAATGTACAACAAAAAATTTCTATACAATTCTCACTGAATTTTGTAAACCAAATTACCTAGAAGCAACTTTTCTCATTACTCAAGAATTCACAGACAAATTGGCAAATAATTACACAGCCAAAGCAACGGAAAACCATCAGCACCGGCCCTTTTCCAAAAGAAAACCTGAAATAGTAGGCTAATCCAGCCTCTGCATTCCTTTCAACAAATATCACACAATGAATTCAAAGATCTGGTCAAAGCCAGCAAGCCTGCCGGCAGCCCTTCTGACCCATGCCCATCAGAAAGCTTCAAGAAAATTCTTCTAACTACCTCTGCTAGCATAGTAAGAAGAATCATCAACAATTCCTTAACTGTGTGAATATTTCCAGACAGCCTTAAAAAGGCATACATACTCCCATTGCTAAAGAAAACAAACCTGGACCCACTTAATCCGACAACTACAAAGCAATTACTAACGGACTTTTCTTGGGCATAGGGATAGAAAGAGAAGCATTCGCCCAGATGTCCCAAATTCATTGAAGATAATTCCATACTTTCAGACTTCCAAACAGGATTCCTTCCAGGGAGAGCCACAGAATCTGCCCTCATTGACATCTGGGATAACGTTATGAACACAGTTGAACGGAACAGGGTTGCTGCACTACTTCTCTAGGACCTCTCTTGACACAGTTGACCATGACACTCTACTACAAAGAACTCTACGAAGCCGGCATAGAGGGGACTGGATCATATCCTACCTTCAAAACAGAACAAATGTCATACATTCTCCCCCTTTCTCATCCAAACCATAATTCACAAAAGCAGGTGTTCCTTAAGGCTCTGTCGTCTCACCCATGTTTTCAACATCTACATGTAGTCATTACCGGCACTGATCAATGAATGTCACCTCACATACTATAACTATGCAGATGTCACAAAAACTCCTCTAACTGGAAATCTTCAAAAACGTTGAAAACCTCTTAATTTTTGTTGCCGTGAATCAGTGGATGACATGGTGCCATTTCAAATTGAATGCTTCCAAAACAGAAATACTCACATGTGGCGATTGGGAAAGTTATGACCCACTTGCTGCCTGGCCTGACGACCTGGGAACACTGCATAAAGTGTCTAAGGAAGAAAGTACCCTTGGAATAACAATGGACTCCAAGCTATCCGTGTATGACCAAGTGGACAAGCCAGCAAGATCAACTTTCATTACTATAAAAACTCTGCGACGGGCTTCGCACGCGAACGACATGGACGCCTCCGGGTAGAGCTCCGCGCTGAGCTTCCCCACCCGGTGCATTTATCCTGTCCAGCGCAGACCACGACCGGCGGAAACTGTCGGCGCCGACGCGGGGGGCGGTCACCCGTCATCCCACCAACTTTGGGGAGGATCGGTGCACACGGCCCGCTCCGGGAGCCAAGCTGGGACGCAGCCGCGCTCACCACCTCCACGCTCGGCGTGCGCCCAGGACAGCCCGGGGCTCCACTTCTGCTGCTAGGCCCGGAGGTGCACAACGAAACGAAACCGCTACACTATCCGCACAGAAACAGTGAAGACGCGGGAGAGCCCTGCACGGGACGCCAGCGGCACCGGGCATTGTGTGTCGAGCCCCTCACCGGCTACTGCGGACTCCGGGACTACATCGGCCGGAGTTACAGACACTCACGCACCTGAACGGCGCTGTGCCACTGCGTGAGGCCGGAGAGGACGCTGGGACCCAAGGACAGCGGAATCTGCCCCTACTGTGAAGCGACTCCTGAGCAGGCGACTAACGAGGGTGAGTGCCGGAGGCCTGGGCGGGGGAGAAGACTGGGACCGGGGGCGCTGACAGCCGCCCCTAGAGACTGCTGTGACGGGGAGGCCCGACCATCCGGTGCGAGGGGACACCCGGTGGGGCCGGGCGGCGTTGACGGTGCCCCGCCGACCCTGACCGTGACCGGCGCTCCGGATTTGCGCCCGGTGGGCGGCGCACGCTGCCTCGACGCCCGAAGAGAACCCAGACCACTCCGGGGCTCCACGCACATGGATAGGCCAGAGGGAGAGGCCTACGCATTATAACTGCGGCGCTGGCCACGCTCACCGGCCACGCCACATAAAGCCCCTAGCTTGCCTCTGTGGACATTGGACCCATGCACACTGCTGCCCTTGGCACTGCGAGACGCAGGCGAGGTAGCTGAGGCCCGGAAGCCGCGGAGACGGCCCCCCGCCGGCGCCGGCGCTGGGCGACAAGTCCACACACAGCCCAGGAGCGACCCCCAGCCTGTGGACAGCACGGACGGATCCAGTGGCTGGCAGGGGTGAGAGACGGGTACCTGGGCAGAGGGGACGCCTGGGGTCGAGAGCACTGGCGACTGCACTAGATGATACCTCACACGCCTACGGCGGGCCGCGAAAAGGAGGCCCCACTACATGTGACTAAGGGTTGTCCGGACACAGCGGGCACAGCAAGCGCGCCGGCATGGCGCCCACGACACCCCATTTACCGGTGGATCCCCACGAGGTGTGCCAGGCCCTGAGAGGCCGCCTGTCGTGACATCACATCTCTGCTCCACTCCCACGCAGCAGCGGCAATTCATCTGAGGCGGGGCGCTGTGCTGCCCGCGCGCTGAGGCCCGGAGTCGGGAGGCTGCCTACTCAACGTGCCCTGCCTGGACGTCCACGGACCTGAGCTATATTACGCCCCGCTGACGCGGACCTCACCGTTGCAGTGGTGCCCGTGCCCTGGCACAGATGTCTACTGGGACCAGGGCCCGAACCGGAACCAGTGGCACCAATCCCAAAGGCAAGATGGACAAAACCGGGAAGGGCTCTGGCCCAGATCAAACGGCGGCGAAGCTGGACACCATGTTGGCGGCGATGGAGCGGCTGGAGGAGTCCATCCAACTGACGCGCACCTCCTTAGCCACAAAGATAGATGGAGTGGTCATAGACCTGACACACTTGAGAGCAGACCACAAGAAGCTCGCGGACCGCACTGTCTCCCTGGAAAACGATGTGAAGGAACTCCGACCCCAGTTCAACCAATCGACCAAACACATCCAAGACCTACTAAATAGGGTGGACTTCTTGGAAGATAGAGCGGAGGATGCGGAAGGCAGGGCGCGAAGGAACAACGTGCGCCTTGTAGGCATTCCGGAAAAATGGGAAGGGAAGAACCCGGAGGAACACATGGAACAATGGCTGCGAGGCCTGCTACCGGAGGGATCGCTCTCCCCATACTTTGTGATAGAACGTGCACACCGAGTCCCTGCCAAACCACTGGCAACAGGCTCTAATCCGAGACCCATGCTGCTACGTATCTTGAATTACAGGGACAGAGACTCCATCCTGAGAGAAACACGCAAGCTCCAGGAGATCAGGATAGAGAACGCATCGGTGATGTTCTTCCCGGACTACACTGTATAAGTACAGAGGCGGCGACACGACTTCCTGGAGGTGAAAAGACGGCTACGGCAACAGGGCCTGCAATATTCACTGCTGTTCCCCGCAAAACTAAGGGTAGTGGCGGGAGAGCGAACCGACTTCTTCACTGACCCGACCGAGGTGGAGGCATGGTTAGACAGCGGCATAGGCACGGACCCTGAGACCATGGCGGGTCCTGCGCCCAGGAGACAAAATGGAAACGCCCGGAGGAGACGCAGGCCGCGCCGGAGATCAAGATCTGCTACGCGAGGAGCGGCGGGGACAACCCCCCCGGAGGACACCCGACAGCAAGAGAAGCAAGACGCCCTTCGCCTAGTCATGGAACTGAGCTCTTCCCCTGTGCAGAGCGAGACGGCGGGAGGCAGTCAGCAAGACCCTCCCAGTGATGATGAAGCCATATATGGCATACCAAACTCACAAGGCTCGGAGGAAAGACCGGACGTCACGCCCCAGACGGCGGACTATATTGGCTGAGAGCGCAACACAGGAAAGGGACATGACTTGGAAGACACCTCTGCGGACGCGGAGGAGCATACAGACATACATTCACCCCATGCCGAGTGAGAGAGTCGACCCTACATTTTGCTTGTGGGGTGCATGCGGATCTGGGGGCCCCTGCAGCGCGCCTGGCCCCCGGACATGTCTCCGGCGCCCAATCCCGGCCAGCAAATACATCCGGAGAAGATGCTCCTGAACACTGCCATCATGGGACACGTAACGTATAGTGAATTGGTGCATGTGTGTATGGGGACCCGCAATTGCAAAGATGTTTTTTGTACTACCGAACATTCGCCGGGTGGGTGGAGGCTCTCCATGGGCAGACATTGCTGGTTTGCTACCACGATCACGGTGCGCCTTGCACACCTACCCCCTTTAGACTTAGACATTGTTACTCTCCTTGAGAGTATGGACGGGAGCACGTTCCGCACCCGACCTTTTGGTATTCTATATGTTCACCAAGTTCGAAGGTTCATTTTCCCCCTTTTTTGTACCCTTACCCCCTCCCCTCCTTTCATTGCTGGGAAGTGTGGTCACGGGGAGGCTGTTGTGGTGTGGTGCTGGGATGGGCTGTCTGACGGTGGTGTGGGGCGTGGGGGGTGGCGGCGGGAGGGTGGGGAGCGGACCGACATTGAGTTACTGTAATGTCTGCCATTAAGATATGCACGTGGAATGTCAGGGACATGCACACTCCATCCCGGCGCTACCAGATATACTCCTACCTCAAGCGCCATCACATACAGATAGCTCTCCTACAGGAGACGCACCTCAGTGACTCGGAAGTCTGCACTCTACGCTGCCGATGGCGGGGGCAACTGTATGCCACGCGCCATTCATCTTACGCCAAGGGATCATTAGTATGGGTCAGACCAGGCACACCATGGGCGATGTCGGACACACACATAGATCCCGGGGGAAGATTTGTAGTGGTCCATGGCAGGTTAGACGGGAACCCACTGGTGCTGGCCTCGATATACGCACCTAACACGGGCTTGGCGACTTTCCTGGCGCAACTGTCCACCACTCTAGCTCCTTGGCATGGTGTCCCATGGGTGTTGGGTGGGGATTATAACGGCACATTAGACGTGGCTCTGGACCGTTCGCACCCCCCGCCATCCAGCTCACATGCTCAGACTACCGCAGACACCCTACAGGCATGGTCCACACAGTGGGGCTTACAAGACGCTTGGCGGAGCCGCAACCCACACACCAAGGCCTACTCGTTTTACTCTGGGGCACACGCTCTTCATGTCAGGTTAGACAGATACATGGTCACTAGTGACATCTTGCCACACGTCACGGACACCTGCTACATGGGCCGCACGCATTCTGACCACAATCCCCACACTCTGAGTATAGCGTGGGACTGCCCCCGCCCCCCGACGCCCACTTGGCGGCTCCAACCTGACCTGCTCCTAGACGGACATTTCCGAAGCTCCATTAGCGCACAGACAGCGCAGTATTTTGAAGACAACACGGGCACGGCGTCATCCCCGCAGATCGAATGGGACGCATTTAAAGTGGTCCTCAGAGGGCACTGTCTGGGCACACAAGCCCTCTCACGCCGCCGCATAGAAGCCGACCTCAAACGCCTGGAAACAGACCTGTTGCAGGCTGAACAGGAAGCA
This sequence comes from Lissotriton helveticus, assembly GCF_964261635.1. NCBI lineage: Eukaryota > Metazoa > Chordata > Amphibia > Caudata > Salamandridae > Lissotriton > Lissotriton helveticus. The sequence goes on along the minus strand of NC_136059.1, from coordinate 689,185,981 downwards.
GCTGACGGTGATGACACCAGACTATTGGAAGCGCGCGCGGAGCATGACAAACTAATGGATAGGCTGAAGCATGTTAACTTCGCGGCGCACTCGGCTCGCACACATCACACTGGCGATAAACCTGGCAAATTACTGGCTTGGCTGATACAACGCGAGGAACGAACGTCCCCCATCACTGCGATCCACCCCCCCACCGGCCCAGCGGTATACACCCAAGCGAAGATCCATGACGCCTTTATAGCGCACTACCGAACACTGTATGAGTCACGTCTATCGGACCCGCACCCGAACATTGCCGATTACCTCGGCGGACTCACGCTGCCTGCCCTCACGGCGGATCAGCAGGGCGACCTTGGGTCGCCATTGGAGGCGGATGAGCTGCGCGACGCCATCTCCGCCCTCTCGAATGGTAAAGCACCCGGACCGGACGGCCTACCGGCTGAATACTATAAGGCATGCTCCGACATCTTGATCCCGGAGCTCCTCAGAATGTTCTCGGCGGCGTTGGATGACTCTGCCCTGCCCACATCCATGAATGAGGCAACACTGGTGTCACTCCTCAAACCCGCCGGAACGCCACACTCCTCGGCTCGTACAGACCTCTGGCGCTCCTGAATACGGATTATAAGATCCTAGCGTCCTCCCTGGCTAGGCGACTGGCGCCACTGGTGCCATCCCTAGTGCACAGTGACCAAAACGGCTTCGTGCCCACTAGGTGCACGTCCCACAACATCAGGAGACTGTTTCGGGTGCAGGAATATGCGGTGCGAGACTGGCCAAGGTCAGGATGCCTAATTCTCGATCTCGAAAAAGCATTCGACTCGGTTGAGTGGCCATATCTGCGGGAGGTGCTGAGCAAATTTGACCTGGGCGATAACTACATCGAAATGGTCGGCCTACTATATAGGAGCCCGGAGGTGCACGTCCGCACAGGCAAGCTACTGTCAGACGCAATCAAGGTCAGGCGGGGCACCAGACAGGGATGCCCGCTGTCCCCGCTTCTTTTCTCGCTGGCGATTGAACCTCTCGCTGAGATCCTGCGTAGTAGCGGGGCGAACTGGGGCATACCGCTAGCTGACGGCACACACGTGGTCTCGCTGTATGCTGACGATCTACTACTGTATTTCAGAGACCTCGCGAATCTACCGCAGGAACTTTCGGGCATATTCCGGACCTTTGAAACCATGTCTGGACTCAGAGTGAACTGGGCGAAATCAGGAGCGTACTCCTTTGCACCCGACGTCCCGAACCCCGGAATCAGCATCGGCGGGGAACAACTGCCGTGGCATGACACTGTGTTCAAATACTTGGGAATCTATGTCTACAGATCACACCCTGACATCCTGGATGGCAATCTGACACGCGCCATCACATCCATCAGGTCACAGATAGCCTTTTGGAAGACTCTCCCACTCACAGTCCCGGGCAGGGTCACATTGACGAAAATGATAGTGTTACCCAGGCTCCTCTATTACTTTGCCAACACACCGGTGTACGTCCCGACCCGCACTTTTAAAGACTTGGAGTCTATGCTCAGGGAGTTGATCTGGAATACCGGACGACCCAGAGTGGCGCTAAATAAGCTGTACGCACCGATCGAGGCGGGCGGCCTCGCGGTGCCCAATCTGGAGCTCTACTACCTAGCGGCGCAGCTCCAGTGGGTGACTGCCTGGCTCTCGGGCAGGAACCTGGCAGACACGGCCTCGTCCGAGGACTCGCTCACCCTCCTGCAGATACACACATTCTTCCACCCATTGGCGCGCACGAAACACCGTCCACAATTACATATGGACGTAGCGGTGAAATGTTTTAACAGAAGTCTGCGGCTCACTAAGCATGTCACGCCTTACGCCCCAGCGCTCCCACTCCTGGGCACGCCTAAAACAACAACCATTGTCACGGAAGCCGCGCTGGAGCACTGGACGAGCTCGGGAATCGAAACCATGGCGGACCTATATGCCGATGGCGCCCTGATTCCCTTTGCGACGCTGGCCGACGACACGGGTGTTCCCGCAGGTCAATTCTTACAACACGCATCCATAGTAGCGGCATACACCCGACGATGGGGTAACATCACAGCCGAGCCCCCCACACATCAATTGATACAGCACCTCCATGTCATGGGGGATGGTACACACGTGGTACATTGGTTAACTCAAGCCTTATTGACACACACACACCATACCCTACAACCCCTACGTGCTAAATGGGCAGATGACAGAGGGAGGGACTGGACAGACAAGGAGTGGGTGATGGTGCTCGCCAGCCCCAAAAACGTCCCTCGTAACGCACGCTTCAAGGTGATACAATTCTATGTGTTACACAGGGCATACCTCTCGCCAGATAGAATTAACCAATATTTCCCGGGTGCCTCGGCTGGCTGCCCAAGGTGTGCGCTGACCGGAGCGGATCTGCTACACATGTTGTGGCTATGCCCGCGGATACAATCATATTGGCGGTCTGTGCTATTGATCCTTGACCGTTGCACGGCTATGCCACTACCACACACATGGGAGGCATGCCTGCTGGGCCTCTATAAGAGGACCACCCTCGATAGAGTCCCCTCCAGTTTCTGGGATCTGGGCCTCATTACGGCCAAAAGACTGCTCACTAAACATTGGAAACGCGCGACCCCACCCTTGATACCACATTGGCGCGCCTCCCTCGACACCTGGGCCAGGGCAGAAAGCATAACCCTCCATAACGAAGAGACGGCGGGATTGCGACAGTTCCCAATAGCAGCACTGTGGGACGACATGCTCGGCGCCTTCCACAGCGACAGGCACACACTGGGAGATCACACACCTACCAACTCCCCCGAGAGGGATGGGGACACGACAGAGGACCAAGCCGACGCACATAGCGGCCCTGACATCTCTTGCACAGCCCCCCACGCACCCCCCTGAAAAAGCGTTCATCTCGCTATCAGTCAGGCCACACTCTGGCTGGCGAGAGGACGGCCTACACGCCACTCCCGCGCCTGGCGTCTCCTGCGGGACTCCCCGCGCCCCCCCCCCACCCTCTACACACTGCGGACGTCCTCCGACCGGCGCACCGGTTGACCTCCCTAAAACCAGCTCTTGTTGCGACACCCCCACGACGTCACGCGAGACACGTAGCTGGCCTTACTGACCACACTCTATCCCTTCCTCCCCCCCTCCTCTTTCCCCTGTTTACCTGTTCATGCAACGGAGCACATGAGACAGAATTGACCTTCGTGTGATCACACTACGAATCGCTGGGTGGCAGTGAGGAGCATAGTACGCAGTACACCGCGACACTACCTATCTCTTTGTGAATTTGATACAAGCGAGTTATGCTTCCACTTTTCTCCTCCCCACACGCCATTGGCGCGTGTTGACTAGACTGGGATTGGCCCGAATCACACCCATCATGACCTTCGGTGGCGCCCTTCCCCTATGATACCCCACTGGCCGCGCACCTTAGACTTGTGCAGAACCACACTCACACTCACACGTAAAAGCACCGCTGCCTCGAACTTCAGAGGCTTCCATTGTCCTGGTGGATGGTCAGGGGTGAAAAAAGATGCGGGCGACTCATTTTGGTGGGGAATGCGGAAACAGACTGTTAAGTGTCACCATTACTGCTCTCCTCCCCCATGCCCTTCTTTTTTTCCTTTATAGCAACACTGGAAGAGCTTCGAGATGATGTACCATGCAATGTTCCCACTGTATTTGCTCCTTGCTGTGATTCATATTAATATCTGTTGTCTCGCCCTATACTGTATACAGCTCTGTATTGTTGCTATAAGTTGAAATAACAATAAAAACATAAAAAAAAAATAAAAAATAAAAAAAACTCTGCGACGCATCTTCCCCCACCTGGGATTTCCACAGTGTCCAAGCTTCTATTTCTCTGATACTGTCTAAACTCAACTACGCCAAAAGCCTCTACTACGAATCATCTTTAACAACTATGAAAAGACTACAATGGATTCAGAACTCTGCTTCCAGACTACTCCTATATGTAAAGCCACACATCCACATCTCCCCTGCCTCAAAGGCCTTGCATTGGTTACAATTTGCCAGCAAATCCACAATCAAGTTGCTTTGTATCACCCACAAAGTGATTTATGGAACAGGGCCTCTCTTCATCAGGTATAAAATCAACAAATACATTCAACATCGGAACCTCTACTCTAGATTAGCACCTCGTCTCAAAATCCCACCATACAAGAAAAAAAACATAGGAGGCACATCTTTTTCTGTTCAAGCAGCCTAACTATGGAAATCTTTACCCCCAAACATAAGATCCAGGGATAACTATCTTATCTTCAGAAGACAACTCAAGAGTTGGCTCTTCCCCACATAACTACCATACTCAAACATAAATGTACTGCAAATTACTGTGTATATAAGCATTTATTTGGAATATATGTATGTATCTAGATATGTCTATTCCCATATATACATTTTTTTAAACTTATTTTTATTAAACACTACTTTCATTACTTCCAGGATAAGGGCGCACATGTACATTTCCTGGAATTTAAATGCAATATTTAGGGACCTCCTCTATGAGACCATAGGGTCAGGGAAAAAGAGGAGAATAAGTATACAATAGTATCAAAATTTTCCCTCATCGACCAAATTATTTACATACAGAAATTGTTTCACATCATTTCATTATTCAATTCAAAAAGTACACCTTATGAACACAGCATTTTACCTCAAAGATTCATTTTTATTTGTATCAAAAAGTTCTTCATTATTTTTTTATTTTTTATATATTTCATTTCTTTTTTCTAAATTCAGTCCATTTAGCATTTAACAAGCAGTAGACATCAGTTCTACAATGCATATGTTCGTCGATACATATATTTCTCTGCTACTTTATACGGTTTCTAAAAAATACTTTTTACATAAAAAACACACCTAATATCAATAAGTCCCCCTAGACCACTTCATTCATGCACCACAACTCTCATACCACTATTTCCACTCTCACAAAAACAAATACCAACTATATCCCAACTAGGTACTCAAGATGTCTCTATAAAAATATATGAGACCCAGCACTAGAATGGTCTACGCGCGTTTCGGTGGATTTAATAGCTGTCCGAAAACCACCTTCTTCAGGACCTTGTAAGATATATGGGCTCCAGGGGACCAGTTTGTGTTGCTACTTGAGAAGAAACGATGTTTCAATATCCTAGTGATATCACCAGAAGTACAGAGATATCCGTTTTAAGGCTCGGGCAGTTGTTTGTCATAGGTTCTTATGCACACTTTTTGAAGTCCGCAAATTGTACAGGGGCCAGGGTTTTGTTCCAGTTTTCTGATATCCAGCGATAGTATTATTCTTAGGAGTCGCGCCCTTCTAAATTTCCCTTGGTTGTGTCTGTACTGTAGATACTTTTAAAAGTCACTCACGGTGGTCCGATACAGTTTCCTTTGCAATACCTTAGTAATAGCGTCCTTTCCAATTCCCTTTTTGTATGTCTGCGCTGTGGCTAGTTTTAGTTGTCACCCATTATGCTTCTGTGAGGTTTGATTCGAATCCAAACCTCACAGAAGCATAACGGGTGAAGGACAATGAAGGAATCCGAACAGAGAAGGTACTTGCACAAAAGATCTTATGGGGACCACCATGGGTGATAACTAAAACTAGCCACAGCGCAGACATACAAAAAGGGAATTGGAAAGGACGCTATTACTAAGGTATTGCAAAGGAAACTGTATCGGACCACCGTGAGTGACTTTTAAAAGTATCTACAGTACAGACACAACCAAGGGAAATTTAGAAGGGCGCGACTCCTAAGAATAATACTATCGCTGGATATCAGAAAACTGGAACAAAACCCTGGCCCCTGTACAATTTGCGGACTTCAAAAAGTGTGCATAAGAACCTATGACAAACAACTGCCCGAGCCTTAAAACGGATATCTCTGTACTTCTGGTGATATCACTAGGATATTGAAACATCGTTTCTTCTCAAGTAGCAACACAAACTGGTCCCCTGGAGCCCATATATCTTACAAGGTCCTGAAGAAGGTGGTTTTCGGACAGCTATTAAATCCACCGAAACGCGCGTAGACCATTCTAGTGCTGGGTCTCATATATTTTTATAGAGACATCTTGAGTACCTAGTTGGGATATAGTTGGTATTTGTTTTTGTGAGAGTGGAAATAGTGGTATGAGAGTTGTGGTGCATGAATGAAGTGGTCTAGGGGGACTTATTGATATTAGGTGTGTTTTTTATGTAAAAAGTATTTTTTAGAAACCGTATAAAGTAGCAGAGAAATATATGTATCGACGAACATATGCATTGTAGAACTGATGTCTACTGCTTGTTAAATGCTAAATGGACTGAATTTAGAAAAAAGAAATGAAATATATAAAAAATAAAAAAATAATGAAGAACTTTTTGATACAAATAAAAATGAATCTTTGAGGTAAAATGCTGTGTTCATAAGGTGTACTTTTTTAATTGAATAATGAAATGATGTGAAACAATTTCTGTATGTAAATAATTTGGTCGATGAGGGAAAATTTTGATACTACCATTTCCTGGAATTTACAATCGAAATATATCCAATATTGTTAACAAAGTACCCAGTGAGTACATACATGTTCATTACTCGTAATGACAAGTTAGTCTTGCTTATAGCAGCAGTACAGTTGTTTTTCTTTGTTCTGTTCATCCCCGAACAGTTAAACCAACATCCCAAATAATATAATAATAACAATAATCACAACAGGGAATACAGATTCTATTCTTGAATCCGAACCCTACCCCCATCCATCCCTCCCTCCTCCCCTGTGGCAGCGACAGACAGGTGGCACAATACCTCCGACCTAGGTGAAAAGACAGCAGTACACTCATGTCTGATTCAAAAGTCATGGATTTGTGGTGTGAGAGGATGTATGTGGTAGTGCTATGTCAGGAGGTGTTAAAGCGGATCCAGTGCTCGGCAAGCTATGCGTGCTCACAGTCTCCCCCTCATATTCTGTTGTGGACACTTCAGTCAACATTTGCCCCCATTCAAGGAGATCGCCTTCAGCATTCTCATCTGTCCGTACTGCTTTGAGGTGACATTCCTCAGCTACTCTCACTCCCGCAAGTCATCTCTTCATTTCTTCCACACAGGTGGAGCGGAATGTAACCAGTGGATTGCTATCCTCCGTTTCGCTAGCACCAGTCCTAGGAGCGCAAACTTATAGCACATGTTAGTCCCTTTCTTGGGCGTCGGAAGCACTCCCAGAATACAGTGCTTTATAGATGTATCAATACACACTGCTGTAGCCGTGCCAAGAATTAACACCAACCGGTGCCAGTGCAACTACAGACGTGGACAATTTCAGACCACATGTAGACATGTGGCGGGATATGTGCCACATGGTGGACATGCCGTTGGGGGGTAAGGCAATAGAACTCAATTAAATTGAACCGTGCGTTACTAGTGGCTTCTGCCACTTGTGCCAACGCTATCCTCCACTCACCATCTGTCAAGTGGCAGATCCTCGTCCCACCTCACCCTGATCTTGTCTAAGTTCGACCCCCCTATCCGCCTTTATTCCTTTGTATAAATGAGCATAATTATGTTTATAAATATATAGATATTCGTCAGGTCTTCTTAACAAATGTACCTATTACTTATGGTTATATTATTCTATGTTTGACATGTATAAAGGTCATTGCATAAATAAGTATAATTTCATCATGTCTATCCACAATTGCTTCACTATTGAATTACTAAAAGGAAAAAAAGTAAAGATTTTTCTTTTTAATAAACATAAAGTACAGTAACACATGAAAGTCTGAGTTTATTAAATACAACTTAAATCTAGATATATTACCTTGCTTATACAAATATACCTTCAATGTACTTATGCAGGTTTATATTTATTACTTTACTAATTCAGCATCTCCAATGCACTACGCTATATCTCACCCTATCCCTCTCTCAATATATACTCTACCTCCACTCTCTGACTTATCCCAAATCCCATTCTATTACTTTGATCTCCAAAATAACCCTTTCTAGACTCTTCCCTCCTATACCTCTTCTTGCATCATCTTGTTGTAGTGTTTGTACTGGGCTCAAATTTATTTGCACCTAAATAATATTCATCTAACCTCTGGCTACCTCTCACATTCGATGGAACTTGTTCTGTGCTGAAAGGAATTGGATATTCGGAGGATAAGCATTTATCCAGTGAGGATCAGGAATAAGATAATTGCTATATCAAAATTTTATTTCATACAACTAGAAAACTCAATGGACCAGCCAAAGGATATAAATCTAAATATTAACCCACAAGGAACTAATGAGTCAGAATCAGCAGAATTTAGTTTAAGTTTCAAAGTTTAGTTATTTATTCAGATTAAATTACATTAAAATTAACATTTTACAGTCCTAGAATTAAATTGGTACTGGATTTAATTAAGTAGTATTAAATTCTCAGAGATTCAAGGATGACACGGAAAAAAATGTCCTCAGCCGAGGGAGATTAGGGCGTCAACAGCACATAGGTAAAAAGAAAATCACTTGAGCCATAGGAAAGCTCAGCAAGTTCCAAGTGACCAGTTCGTTAAAGACAGTAATCTGTCTCAGTTTGTTGCTGCAATACCAAAATCACAGCTGCGTGATTTGAACCTATCAGCCGAAAAGGTTCATATGCACTAGCACTCCAGTCAGCAGCAGATTTCAGTATTATGTGACAGTTAGCTTTAGTCCTCAGATGTTCAAGCTGTCATTACTCTCTGCAGCAAAGGTGGCATTTTTTCACGCCCAATATCGGAACAATTATACTCCAAAGGTTTCCGGGGTTACACCGCTTAGCATCACCAGACACGTCCGACCACTCTGTCCTATTAGTTGTCATCGATGGGATGAGGACGTTGTAGTAGGTAAAAAGCATACAATCCAGAAAGAATTAAGTAATTCAGGGTACGTAATTTCTTTAAACCATTAAAAGCTTAGCTGTATGAATAATTAGATATTTCAGAGAGTAAGTGAAAAATGCTATGACTTGTCGATAGCCCTGTCTCAAGCATCTGTTCTAGTATATAAGAGATTTTGTTGCTGCTGCAGTTAAGCCGTACTGAAGATGTCAAAAGAAACAGTTGAGAGCTAGAATACAAGTGGCAACATCACTAAATGTGCCCACAGACTTCAGAGTTTTCAGTTCATAAGTTCACCTTTGGGAAAGAAGAGCAAGATTTGAGGCCCACATAATATACAGGTAGTTACACGATAAGTTATATTGAATTTTAAATCTTGCATTGATAACATCTAGTATAATCCAATTCATAAGTAAAATGCGTTAATAATTCTCAAATCAAATCATAATAAATTCATGTATGTATAGGGTACTCAAAATTTTGTAAGTGTCAATGTTGCACATGTAGGAAAAGTACAATCCTTTCAATCCTCAATTTTCTTTTTTTGCTGTCATGCGTTGATAAATTTTAACACCTTCAATGCTAAGGCAATTCCCGCTGGGTGCTGATAATCATGTATTCCCATTGTTCATGACAAGGTCAGCTCGTCATAAGCACAGCTCCAGTGTACTGCATGACGAGCTGGCCTTGTCATTAGCATGGAAGTGGTTAATGAACAATATTAGTATTAGCATGCAAATAGCAATGGTTAGTAAAGGTGTTAATATTTTTCCCACTAAACTACCTTCCAAGGTTACAAACTATCTTCCCACAGAAGTAAACCCTTTCCCAATTGATTACCAAGCTCCATCAGCTTTAAGTTCATCCCAATTCCTTTCTAAATGGGTAAAGTTTCTAATATGTTTAAAATCATTGGTTCCTTTTGTTTTTCCCACATAATAGATTCGTGGAAATACTATTCCCATATACCAATCTCCATATCAATGATTTGGTCCCTGCAATAGGCATTTTTCCCGTAGATATAATATATTCCAGAAAATAGAGGATCTACTCCCCCAAGATACAAACATTTCCCACAATTTTGAAGGTGTGATCACATTCTCTAGAACCAACATATTTATTGTTAAATTCAATTTTTCGTCTCAATATGCATAGTTTTTTTAATGTTGCCAATCTAGTGCCATTTCAGGTTGTGCATCCCACTTTTAAGTTCAGTTTCCCTCTGTGCCCAAGGTGGAATCTTTGAATGTCCTTCAGCCGCCTTCTTTATTTCCCAGCGTCTTTCTTCAACTGAATTTATAAAGTCCTTTTCTACATTCTGTAAGAGGCATGTTAGGATATGCTGTTGTGCACAAACTGTATCTATAGTGTGTTTAAGTTGGAAAAACTGACCCATTATTTCAGCAGTGTGTCTGGCACAAAATTCTTGTTTTTTTTATTGGTACTTCAGAAAAAACGAAATCATAGTTTGAATAGTAGCTTTGAATTTGTCCCTTGCAATAAAACGAACTTGTTATACACTACATGCAATTCCATAAGTAACAGATAGGTGATGGTAAGTCACCCCCTCTCAGACATAAGTAGGCATTTGCATACATACGTAGCAATTTTGAGCATCCATGGTATCAACATATTCATACAATAATTCCGTAAGGATGGTTAGAGAGAAATCGAAATCGCTAATAGATTGATCTTGATGTAGAGTTTTGTCAGTTAATATGTTAGATTCCAACTTATCATTTTTCTCTTCTAATAGTTTAGTACCATAAGTGTGTTTAATAATATTTTTTATGTAGACATGATGAGGAAGATTTAAGATAATAAGGAACACAGCAATAACTACAGACAAAACAGCTAGGCAACATGCATATATGCGTTTGAATTCCTGACTTCTCCAGAACCGGATTTCATGACTCATGTTAACATTTTGCAGAGGATGCTTAATATGCAAATGTTTATTATTGAGCTCTTAGGTGAGTTTCACTTTATTTCCTCAGCTTTTCTTGCGTGTATCAGTATATTTTTCGTCTCTTCAGATTTTTGTAGACCTTTCCATTTTTGTCTCCTTTGATATTGCCCCTTTGTTATGACTGTTCCTCACAGTGTTTTTTGTGAGCTTGAATCTTTGAACCAAAAAGCATGGTATGCTTTCTCCCAGTCGTTGGCTGCTGTCAGATAAGTCCACTCAGGTGCAGCGTTTTTTTGATTTGGTACCTTGGTTCTTCTCAACCTTCTTAATGTTGATCCATCATCATCAGTGTCGCTCTGTTCTAATTGACTTGAGACTTCAATAACAGTTGGGGGTATTCTGCCTTCTATCAGAATTTACCTCAATCTGTCTGTTTTTTGGGACAACTGTCTACATTTATTACTCTTATTTCGGTTGTACTGTTCACATCAACTGGGTCAGTACCTTGCCTAGTCCGTTTCTTTCCCCATGATCCTTGGTACCTACAGGGACTGACTCTCTCTGACCCTTACTTCGAGACCCAGTAGCTGGAGCCCCCTCTGCTATTTGAATAACCTGAGTTGAATGTTTCACTGTGACCACCGGCGCATCTACTATAGGTACTGCACCTTTATGGGGACATAGGACTCAGCAAGTGTGGGCAGCATGTACCCAATTAGGCAGACCACCACATTTGACAGCAGTTGTGGTAACAAGGATCACCTGGTATGGCCCACATCAACATGACTCTAAACACGACTTGTGTACGTGTTTCTTCCCGAGGACCCAGTCACGCCGGACTAAGGTCATGGCACTGCTACTGTTGTGGTGAAGTGGCAGCTTCTTCTGTCTGGGGTACTTCGCAAACTCATCAACACCAAGGGCGAAGCATCAGGCCATTTCAGAGACGTAGACGCACACACTTTCGCCAATCTTGATTTCAGCGTTCCATTAACCTGCTCAACCACTCCAGGTGCTTTTGGTCGATATGCACAGTGTAACTTCTGCTCAATTTGTAAGGCTGCACAAAGCATTCCCAAAACCTCATTGTTAAAATACACAGTATGAGTTCTCTAAGGAGTAGTTTTACTACAGTTAGGCTGTTATTAAGACTATTTGGGTATGCTTCCGCTCAATGAGAGAATAAACACACAATCACCAAAACATATTTCAAACCATTGCAAGGAGGCATTTCAATTACTTTGAGTTGCATCTAATTAAACAGTCCTCCAGATCTTCCCACATGACTCATTGTGACCAGTGTTTTCTTTCCTACATTTTGCTGTTGGCCAACTACACATCTCAGATACAGCCCTCCTGCAATTGCTTTCAATCGGGATGAAACCATGTTTGACAAAAGATTCGCATCATAGTATCCCTCTCAACATTCGCATGACCATGATAATTTCTTGCCCTGCGTGACAACAAACTGTCAGGTAGGACTGTTCTTCCATCTGTGTACACCCACACCTCATCTTCCTGTCTCTGTGTGCACCCTGCTTTAATCCACCCTTGTTTTGCAGTTTCTGGCACTTCATCTTGCAAAGCTTTTCTTTCTTCTCATGTTTCTACAGTTGACAACATCAGCCTACACTCTATGACATCAGTTTTCTCTTTTAAGTGGTCTCCAATAAAAATGTATTAGTTTAGAGCGCAGTAGCGTGCAGTCTTGTCCGCATAGCGGTTACCGACCGTTACATAATCATTCCCCTGTTGATGGGCTGGGCACTTGACCACTGCAATTTGGGTGGGCAGTTGTAATGACAGCAGTGGATTTTTCACGCTCTCTCTGTTACAGATGGGTGAACCCGAAGAGGTCATGAATCCACGCTGCGACCACAACTGTCCAATATCATGGACAACCCCAAAGTCATATTGGCCATCAGTAAAAATGCTAACTCAACTGTTCAGTAATGCTGCAAGCCAGCGTTAAGGCAACCACCTCCCCAACCTGAGCAGAATATACTCTTGTAACTAGGAAGCTTCCACCACTCCCACAACAGTACAGATGGCATACGCAGCTCTCAAGGTTTCTTCTTCATCTCGCAAACATGATCCATCCACGAACAACACATGATCCGACTCAGGTAATGGAATGTCCGGTTGAGGCTTGGAACACAACTCAGTCACATCCAGGCAATCATGATCCGCTTCCTCAATCAACACTTAATTTCCTGGCAAAGGCATCAATATAGCCGGTTTCAAACTTGTGTATCGCACTAGTGACACATTCTCAACACCCAAAATAATAATAATAATAATACTAGTATTTATAAAGCGCGAACAGCTGCCTCAACTAGGAGGCGTCCCGGCGCTGTGAGAGCTTAGCAAGAAAATTAGCTGGGAGTCTGCAGCCTAGAGAGGCACCGAGAACAGCCATGACTTAAGCTGTCTCCTAAAACTTGTTTCTGATTGGGCCTTTCGCAGCTCAGGAGGTAGGGAATTCCAGAGACGGGTCACATTGGCTGAAAAGGTCCGACCGCCCAGTCTAGCTCTTTTGACTCGTGGCACACTCAGTAGCACCTGATCATTTGAGCGAAGACAGCGAGACTGTGTATATCTAGGCAGACGGGTTCTCAAATAATTAGGACATGTGCCGTGGAGGGACCTATGAGCCAGAGTAAGAGTTTTAAATTTTATTCTACTGGCAATCGGGAGCCAGTGTAAGGCCCGAAGATGGGGGGAGATGTGCTCCTTAAAAGGAACATGCTTAAGTAGCCTGGCTGCCGCGTTTTGCACCCTTTGGACCAAGTACTTCGGGAGACCGCTATACAGGCCATTAGCATAATCCAATCTCGAAGTGATGGTGGCATGGATCACGGTTTTCCGGCAAGACTCAGGCAAAAGTTTCAGGACAGGGCGGAGATTCCTCATTTTGCTCAGGCAGCAACCTGTAACCTGATGGATCTGGGGCCCAAAGGAGAGATTTTCGTCCCACTTGACCCCCAGATTTTTTACCCCCTGGGAGGGGGAGGGTGGAGTACCCATCTCAGTCGGCCACCAAAGCTCAGCTGAAGGGTGACTGCCTTTACCAAAGAAGATCACTTCCGTTTTTCCCGGATTCAGTTTCAGCTTGTTAGTATTCATCCAGGAAGCCACATCCTGAAGGCACCCCTCAAAGTTTGCAAAAGCCGCCTCTGTAACCTCAGAGTAGGGAAAAACCAACTGGGTGTCATCAGCATAAGATATTGCGGTGACTCCCCAGTTGGCAATGAGGGAAAAAAGAGGGGCAAGATAAACGTTAAACAAAAGGGGGCTAAGGGCAGATCCCTGCGGGACCCCGCATCGCAGCAGCTTACGCTTTGAGTCACAGGTGCCTAAGGTGACCCTCTGCGTTCAGTTTGACAAGTAGGACTGCATCCAACCGAGTGCCTGATCTTGTAGGCCAATGTCTGCCAGACGTTGGATCATTCTAACATGATCCACCGTATCAAACGCGGCCGAGAGATCCAGGAGCATCAGCATAGCTGAGTCTCCTGAATCTAACGACCACCTCAGAGAATCAGCCACCTCAATCAGCGCCGTCTCCGTGCTGAAGCCGGGTCTAAACCCAGACTGAGTCTCATGAAGGATGCTATTAGACTCGACATGAGCATTCAGCTGGTGATGGATTAGTTTTTCCATCATTTTCCCGGGCGCTGCCAGCAGAGAGATAGGACGGAGATTAGTTAAATCCTCCGCATCCCAGTTTGGCTTCTTCTTTAGTGGAAGGAGCGTCGCATGCTTCCAACTCTCTGGAAATTCCCCAGTATCTATGGAAGTATTCCAGATATGTTGGAGCATAGGTGCAATAGCGTCCGCTAAAGGTGCCCACAGTTTAGGTGGACAAGGGTCCTCTGGGGAGCCTGACTTACACCGAATAATCTCTTGCCTTGCCTCATCTAGTGGGATAAGTTGAAATTTCCTCAAGGGGACTGGGGACCGACCCCCATTCTCTCTGTCCTCCCTGGCAGTATGTTTATGCGGGCCAAAGGAGTCATAGACCATCTGTATTTTATTGTCAAAATAGATCGAGATCTTATCACAGAGTGCTATAGATGGGGGGATATCCCTTTCAATGCAATGGGGCTTCAAAAAGGATTTAACCAATTTAAACACTTCTTTGCTGGGATTCTCCGCCTGTAGAACCATGGAGGCATAATAGCTCTTTTTTTCTTTCCTGATATGCTTATGAAACAGCTTGGTGGCCTCTCTAAATTGTATTTTTGCTAGGGGGCAGTAATGTAGTCTCCATAGTCTTTCTAGTTTCTTACAGGCTCTTTTTTCCACTCTTAGAGCATCAGAGAACCATGGGGCTGTGGGAGAAGTTCTCTGCGCTGTCACCCTTTTTGCTGGCGCTACCGTCTCTACCATGTTGCTAATCCAGTTATGTAGTGCCTGGGCATCCACGCTAGCATTCATGGTACGCTTAGGCGGGTCATGGGACAGGAATTGATTCATGATGACCGGAGTGAGATTTTTCCACTGCCTCTTCATGAAAGAGTGTTTACTGTTTCTAGGTTCTACACTATTTAATGCTAGTGTGAATGGTATCAGCCAGTGATCTGACCATGCTACTGGGAGTGCCTCCTCCACTACTATGCTTTCAAGTGTGGAGAAAATTAAATCCAGCGTGTGTCCAGATCTATGTGTGGGACCTTTGTTATGGAGCATCAAATTTGCAGCACTCATTGCTGCCATCAGGTGCTCTGCCGCTGTATTGCCATCCCTATCCATGTGGACATTAAAATCACCCACAACTAGGAAGTGCTCATGCTTCAGCGTGTTCAGTGTAATCGCGTCTATAAGATGAGCTGTGCTACTTTCCGCACAGTCCGGGGGGCGATAAACCACCATCCCAGCAATGGCTAGTTGGGGGTTTAAGAGAAGGCAGAAGTATAGGCATTCCATACCTGGGATTGCAACTGATGCTGCGGAAGAGATGGAGAAGCAGTCTTTACAAATTATTGCCACCCCACCTCCGCGCCTGCCATCCTCGCGATTCGACATGCACATGGAAAAGCCCGCCGGTACAGCTAAACTGATGGCTGTCATATTATGCTCATTTAACCAAGTTTCAGTTAAAAACAATACGTCCCAGGCCTGGCTCTCCAGGAGCAGCCAGATGTCCGTGCTGTGTTGGGATAATGATCTACAGTTCACAAGTCCCGCTCTGAAACCTCTAGTTACTTGGGCTGAAGCCACCCCTGGAGTAGGCTTAGGAGGAGAAGCGGCCCTGACCCACGCACTACCGCATTCTGAGCAAGTCAGTGGGAGCGTGGCCTCCATAAGAGAGTGAGATGTGCAAGGCCCCCTGCGATTAAAGGCCATTAGCTCTTGCCTCGACCAAACAGTCCTGCCGGGATCCAACCCCGCTGGGGCAGCATGCTTGGCCTTGGCCGCAATCCGGCCGCGGACGGGCGCAGACGGGCTGGACTTAGGCGCGACTTCGGCGCGCCATCGTCGCGCCCGCTGCGCTCGTCCGCTGCGCGGCCGGAAGCACATTGCCTTTAGTAGGGGTCTAGCCCAGAAGTGATACTAGCTGGGGGAGGAGTCGCGTCCCTCCGCTCAAGCGGCACACAAAAGCCGTGGCGGAACGGGGACGGACCGGGACACAGCAAGGGGTAAGGTCTAACAGCCCAACAATGTCTGCATCCCCCAAGACAGTTCTAGCTCCCACCAGCAGTACGATTAAAAAATTATGACACGCTTCAGCAGCGCTAAAATAAACAAAGACAGTTTTTAAAATGTGCACGTTTCTCTAAACACACCGCCCAGCGCCTTACTCGCGCTGCTCTCACCAAGCGCGGCGGGATCAGGTGCGGCTTATCTACCTGAATGTTAGCTGGGGGAGGAGTCGCGTCCCTCCGCTCAAGCGGCACACAAAAGCCGTGGCGGAACGGGGACGGACCGGGACACAGCAAGGGGTAAGGTCTAACAGCCCAACAATGTCTGCATCCCCCAAGACAGTTCTAGCTCCCACCAGCAGTACGATTAAAAAATTATGACACGCTTCAGCAGCGCTAAAATAAACAAAGACAGTTTTTAAAATTTGCACGTTTCTCTAAACACACCGCCCAGCGCCTTACTCGCGCTGCTCTCACCAAGCGCGGCGGGATCAGGTGCGGCTTATCTACCTGAATGTTAGCTGGGGGAGGAGTTGCGTCCCTCCGCTCAAGCGGCACACAAAAGCCGTGGCGGAACGGGGACGGACCGGGACACAGCAAGGGGTAAGGTCTAACAGCCCAACAATGTCTGCATCCCCCAAGACAGTTCTAGCTCCCACCAGCAGTACGATTAAAAAATTATGACACGCTTCAGCAGCGCTAAAATAAACAAAGACAGTTTTTAAAATGTGCACGTTTCTCTAAACACACCGCCCAGCGCCTTACTCGCGCTGCTCTCACCAAGCGCGGCGGGATCAGGTGCGGCTTATCTACCTGAATGTTAGCTGGGGGAGGAGTCGCGTCCCTCCGCTCAAGCGGCACACAAAAGCCGTGGCGGAACGGGGACGGACCGGGACACAGCAAGGGGTAAGGTCTAACAGCCCAACAATGTCTGCATCCCCCAAGACAGTTCTAGCTCCCACCAGCAGTACGATTAAAAAATTATGACACACTTCAGCAGCGCTAAAATAAACAAAGACAGTTTTTAAAATTTGCACGTTTCTCTAAACACACCGCCCAGCGCCTTACTCGCGCTGCTCTCAGATCCAGTCCATCACTTGCTCATATTTTGTTAACCGCCTACTAGTGAGATATTGCGTTCGAGTATGAATGAGCAAGATCTCAGCAGATTGTGGCACATGTACTTTCAATGGACGACCCATCACAATGCTCTCACACTACTTCAAACTCACACATGTAGCAGCAATGGCTTTTAGAAATCCAGGTAAAGCTACAGGATCTAAAGTAGCTGAAATATAACAGGCATGTTTGCAGTTCCATGCATCTGCATTAACACTGACTATTCGCAACCTTTGCCCTCACTGTAGAACAGAGTGAAACTTTTGTTAAAGTTGGGCTTTCTCAAAGCTGAAGCTCAACACACTTTCTCGCAGTTCATAACAAGAGCGCATGCATTCATCATTCCATGAAACTGGATCTGAGACATCTTTGTATGTAAGTCTTTGAAGTGAATGTCAATGAAAAGTTTGGAATCCATTGTCGACAATAGCCAACCATTCCGATGAACATGTGAACTTCCTTTTGTGTGCTAGGAGGATTCAAATGCAAAATCGCAGTTATCCGATCCTGTGACTCCTTTCTGGCTCCCCTTTCAATGGGATGTCCTACGTTTTAGTGTAGTTCCTATATTCCCAATAGGCTCTGCGCATTGGAATAATATAAACAGCAGTTTAGACGTAGGACTGAGGTCATCTAGGTCTCTACTGACTATATTAGACTTAATTAGGTTTGCCAGCTAGCTCAGAGGTCACTAGAAACTTTCTCGAATGTTCAGGAAAGAGTTAACTCTCCTGACTTAGACAAGAAGGGATTAGTTTCTGACAACCGCATAAACATGACAACTTTGCTCCCTCAGAATAAAGAGTATATCTCTAGAGTCGTGTGAAAACAATAGACAGCTATTTCACCCAGTCAATCGTGCATGCTGAATTTCACCAGGAGTGCAGAGAAATAGAGAGACGGGCGTTTTCAATAAAAGGTGTTATTTATTGAGCAGTCTTCTTTCTCATGCAAGAGAAATGAGTTGCCACAATTGCAATACTTATCATGAAGTAAAGTGCGTACAGTAAAAGGAGTATTATGAAATAATACTGTAAAAGCATTGATATGGTTTCTTAGCCATATGATACTTTAAAACGTATAAAATATATACATACAGAAAAACATTGACTCACTTACTCAACTGGTGCTTCTAAGATACGCCTACCCCGGTGTACCTGACCTAAGCTTAAGGCAACCTTTGTATATTTATACCTGGAAGGTGCCGGGTTTGACGTAAGGTTGGACTTAAGACGTCACTAAGAACTAACAGTTCTTTCTGTACTCCAGGAGTTCTTGTGCAAATCAAAACAAAAGCAGGGGGAATTCCCGGGCTGCTGGAGGCTTGGTTTGTTTAAAGAACGCGTTGTACTTTCTGGGAGTCTATGGGAGTAGCCTTGCCGTATTTGCACTGCATTGGCTATTACTAAATATGGATATGATTCTTATGCCTTTATAAGGATATTATTTGTTAAAACCATATAAGGGCATAAATCGGGAATATCAAATTACGGTCCTAGATAGAATCACAACACCCACTCCACGTATTAATGTCCATCATTACTAAATACTAAGCAATACTAAACATATAACGATGCATGTGTGTTTTCCAACCCACCCCAAAATAGATAAATTGCATTTGAAATGGTATATGATAAATACACGAAAATTAGTATTTATACTGTACGTTATGCAAGTAGTGTTATCATTCAGTTAAATGCATATATATCAGCTGAATTAATTGAGAAAATTACATTTATGAAATGGCTCTTAATACAGAAAAGAAGGTCGTGACCATTTCATCACATATTTATACAATACTGTACATGTGCTAGAGGCTGAGGTAAAATATTGTCTCTAGTGTCTCTAAAAATAGAAGCTCTGTTCTCTAAGAATAGTTCTACTTTAAGCAGAGTACCATGTGCCAGAAAAAAGGTAAATATTTTGGAAATGGAAAAAATTATTTTGCTTTCAGGGGAAAAAATAGTTCCAAATGTTTTCAGTAATGTTGTTTATCAAAAACTGAAGGTCGAATTCAGAGTTCAGGGAACGCCTGTGTGCTCATTGTTTTTAAAAGTCATTCTCGTTGTTAGGAGAGAACATCATATCAGACAGGCTTGCGAAAAATTGGTCTACAACAGTAGGTGAAAGTTCGACCAAGTTCGAAAAAGCTGAAATAGTGCATATGTGAGAATCATTGCTATCTTCGATGTCTAGATCAGCAATGCTCACAGAAGGTTGTACCTGTGTGGTGCTGCTTTCATCTCGTACTCCACCGCCACCTAATCGTAGTGGTGAAGTCTCAACGAATGCCGTCATCAGAATAGGCAGCCGATGGGGACAACACGTTGCATGAGTCGTTACCGGACCGAGCAAAGTATCGATATCCATAGGTACTGCTGATGGTAGTGTAAGACAGACGTCCAACACGCATTCTTCTCCGCATAGCAGACATCGAAGCACAGGTAAGATGCAATCTTGCCAGATTGGTCTGAATGAAAGAAACCAGGTTGTATTCAGATCTCTTAGCCGGGCCAATCCGAGGACTCTAGTGATTCGGTCTCGGTAGCGTATTGCTAGGATCGTTTCTCCCATTGTAGCCTGAGTTTTGTCTGTGGCTTGGCTTGCCATATCGGAGCAGAAGGATCAAAAATAAAATTCCTGCTACGAGTCCCAAAAGAAGAGGTAGGCCGCCGAATAACAAATGCACAAAATTCGGGAAAATGCCCAAAACTGTTTCAAAGGGTGCTAACAGTCCCGAAAAAATTGTCTTAAATACATGTGCGATGCCACTGGTATCAGACTTGTTTAAAATTTGACCTAACATTTCTACGAAATGGACGGGGCAATTTGTTGTTAATAGGGTATGTATTTCTGCCGCTGTCCTTGCAACTTGCAGATCATACGTCTCTTTGGACGAGGTTAAAGGCACAGTTGTCTGTAAAAGAATAGACTTCATTCTGCTTAAAGTATCAATTCGAATAGAAGAGATATTCAAAGAAGGCCATATTTCCGCCTCCATGTCTGGATTGCTGTTTGGATACAATACTTACATACAGCAAATGACCCTGGAAGTAACGGTTACGAGATAGGCTTTGCCTGGCACCATGCCACAACAGCTGTGGTAACTTATTAGAACATAACTGCAGTTGGAAACCTGTCTGAAAAATGGCTCTATCTGTTTTGCAGGAGTGCCATGCAGGTGACATGAAAGGTTATTTGATGACCCTTTGCAGGCTCCATGCAAGTTAATACCTTGACACAGAAGTGTACCACTTAGTGATTTTTTACAATTGTTACCACTAAGGAATACCTCTTTTTTCCCTTCACTATAACATTTGTGTGTATAAGGTAAATTCCAATTTGATTTGATGTATCCTTTACCCAACCTTTCATACAGGCCTGCTGGTATATATTTTTGGCAATACTTAAACTAGAAAGTTGTTATCGGAATTGTAATTGTTCCGTGTATTATCCATTCAATGACAGGTCTCTCTGACATTGTCAATGGTAATCTCTCAAGTTTTTCAATGCTCAGAATCGTATAGTCTGCTCCTTTTTGTGCCAAACTGATTTGTTTGTCAGTAAGGTTAAAGATAGAAAATAATGACGTTATATTGATTAGACGCCATGGCACGTAGCCTGAACGCAGGTTTTGCAACATCCAGCCAAGTTGTACAATAGAACGCAATTGGGACTGACCATGTTGTAACATTAGTAAGTCCTGCTCTATTATATCAATAGCAGATGATACAATGCTGTCCAGTGAATATATTATGGAGGACAGAGTCGTTAACCCATTGTCCACTACAGAAAGTGATTTTTCCAAATTTATATGATCAATTTCTCGTATTTTTTCTGCAGTTTCAATTTGTGTTACTTTCCAAGCTTTGTTGTAAGCAGCGTATATACCGGCGTATATGAAACGTTTTTGACGCTGTTTGCGAGGTCCCAGTATGAAATCTCGCAAGTCAGCACAGTCTTTAAGTAAAGTCAAGTATTGCTTAGTTTCAGCCAGTGTGGATTTCTGTAGCCACTCAAGGCATAGTTTCCCTACACTGTATGTTGTAACTATCCCTGGATGTTGTCTCTGGGAATATCTTGGGTCTGGCCTGGTCTGTTTGAACCCCTGTGTTTTGTTCAGGAATCTATCTTGACAGTTATTTGTGTCTGTGGGCCAGATCAACCATTTTTTCCAATCAGGATTTGTTCTGTTTTGGTGTAAAATATGGTATACGTCTATCTCCACATCTGTAGTGCTATTACTATCAGGTATGGGCTTCGGAATAGACGGTTTATGTAAGTCTTTTATTTTGGCTAAGCCAAAACAGGTTGTTTGCTGAATGGTGTCATTCTGGAATATTATCTGTTCCGGGATCATGCAGGCTCTAAATAATGCTTCTAGACCTTGTACCTGCCAGTCTTTTGAACCCCAGATGGTTTTTGTCTTAATGTTGTTTTTCCAAAATTCAAAACCAAATGTAGACATTTTATCATAACATTTTTCTGAATAAATCTATTTAGTATTTGACAACATTGTTTTCATTCCTGTCTTATTTAACACATTTTAAAATAAAATGTTTCTGGATCACTGTTGTTAAACCCTGAGAAGTATTGGAATTTCTCATAAAATGTTTTAGAGCTGCCTTTTGGCGGTGTAGGGCAATGTTCCCATTGATTATAATTAAAAACATTTCTAGGATTTATAAAAGGACGGCAAACTCATGACAACTTGAGACGCGTGATCCATCTGGTCGAGAAGGCTAATAGATTTCATATCCCGGCGGTGTTAGTGGGGCTCGACGTGGAAAAAGCTTTTGACCGCGTCGATTGGGGCTTTCTACATCGCACCCTGGAGGCCTTTGGGTTTTCACCCCACTTCATAAGAATGATTGAGGCTAATTACAGCAATCCCACGTCTAGGGTGATGGTTAATGGCCATAGATCAGGGCGCTTCCGTCACTCGCGTGGAACACGTCAGGGATGTCCTCTCTCCCCACTCCTCTTTGCTTTAAGTATTGAACCATTGGCTCTGGCGATTCGGGAGAGCGAACATATCTTGGGCCTCCCCTTCTCAGGTGAACAGCATAAGATTCGCTATTCGCGGATGACGTGCTACTCTCGATCAGGGATCCGGCGCTATCGTTGCCCTATGTCCATACGGTGCTCTCTGACTTCGAGATGGCGGCGGGTTTCAAAGTCAACCTCGACAAATCGTATATTCTGAACTTGACTCTTCCTCCCGAGGAGGTGCTCCGACTTCGAGCGCTTACCCCCCTGTCATGGTCGACTTCATCCTTGCTGTATCTGGGAGTGAGTCTGACCTCTACCCTAGGCACCCTATTTTTGGCCAACTTTCCACCGATGTTGACGGCGATACGCGCAGAGCTGGAGAGGTGGAAGCCGAAGTACATTTCTTGGTTGGGTAGGATTCACGCGCTCAAGATGGTCCTCCTCCCGAAACTTTTGTATCTCTTCCAGGCACTGCCCATACCGGTGGAATTAGACTATTTCCGTCGGCTTAAGACCCTGATGTTGAAATATGTGTGGCAAGGCGGCCGGGCGCGACTTTCCTATGCTGTGCTTCGCCGTCCGCGAACGGAGGGGGGCGTGGGGGGTTCCCGGACGTGCACATGTACTATAAAGCGGCACAATTGAGGATACTAGTGGAATGGTCCCAACAGCTTTCGGAAAAGCATTGGCTCCATATGGATCGGTGTGTGGCCGGGAGATCCATTTGGGATCTTGCCTGGAAACCTAAGGCTGACCGACCCAGGAATGCATATATTAGCACTCCAACCAGCACGGTATTAAAGGTCTGGGACACACTCAGTGGTGATGACCGGTGGACTACCTTCCCATCTCCGTTTACTCCTATTCATTTCAACCCGGCTTTCCCTCCAGCCTTGACTGACGGACCCTTTGGCGTTTGGAGGGAGGGTGGTTGCCGAGCCCTTACTCACCTGTTTCATGGGGTGACACCTCTCACCTTTCAAAATTGTATGCGAGATTATGGGGTTCCGCCCACTGAACGCTTTCGACACCTTCAACTCTTACATTGGGCGACATCGTCGGCAGTGGGGAACGCCGCTACTAGACCGCTGACGAAGTTTGAGGCTTTTATTCTCCGCACGTCCACGATGAAGGGAACGATTTCCTTCATTTATGGGATGTTACTGGATACCGCAGTTTCCCCCGCCCTCGTTACATGGACCACTGGGAGGCTACCCTTGGTAGGGACATTTCTGACAACGAGTGGAGGAGCCTCTGGCGGGACGTGGCGGCACATAATCATTCCACAGATCTCAGGGAGGCTCACTTAAAGCTTCTGTTTGACTGGTATCTATACCCCTCTAAGTTGCATCGGATCTTTCCGACTACCTCGGATAGGTGTTGGCGGGGCTGCGGTATGTTGGGTGATTTCCGCCACATTTGGTGGGATTGCCCCACCATCCGACCTTTTTGGTCCGAGATCCTGTCCCACATTAAAGATGTGCTGGGTTATCCGATTCCGACTTCAATAGAATATGTGCTATTGGGGCTTAGGGACCCGTTGCTGGAACATCAGACTAGAGCTGATAAACGCATGGTGTGGCTGTGTTTAGGGGCGGCCAAGTTGACCTTGGCAGCCGCCTGGAAAAACCCGTCTGCACCGGCCATCTCGCTATGGCACGCGCGGCTGTGGCGTATGGAGAGAATGTCAGATATATTTTTGGGGAATTTTTAAAATTTCGTGTTTACCTGGGGTCCCTTGGTTAGATTCTTATCTCGAGGTCTACAGTCTGCGGTTTGCCCCTCAGCGCTTCGTGCATTACACCTCTTTCAAATTTAACCGCCTACCTGTATGACATTGTGCTGAATGGATGCTGGTCGCCGCCACCGGGGGAAGGGTGGGGTGTGGGGGGTTTGGGGGTCTGAGGGGTGTTGGGGTGGGGTTGTTGTTTACTCTTAGTTGCGATATACTATGCATGTGAAGATGACCTGCGTGGCACTCCTGTATAACTGTGATCCTGGTTGGGGACCCCCCCTTCCCTTGTGAACTTTTGGTCACCCGCTACGGAGTTGGCGCACCCTCCAATCGGTACTGGTTGGCGAACAAGGACAGTGCCATGGGCGTCTAACAGCAAAGTGTGACATCTTCTGTTCTATGACTTTGGTTTCTACAGCAATATCTTCGGCACCCCCTGTGTGGGGATATGTGGCGGATTGTCGCCTGTTCCTTTCTTCTTATCTTCTCTTTTCTTCTTCCTCTTCTTGCTCTTTCCTCGCTATTTCTACTTCAAATCTTGAATAAATAAAAATTTTACAAAAAAAAAAACATTTCTAGGTTGAGCAGATTTATGCAAATAGTGATGACCATAGTGGTTAAAACAGTACATTTCTTCATAGTTCAATGAACCCTGTAAGTAATCGTGTTCTGTGAATTTAGCTGACATTACTAAATCTGACATCATATTATTAATATTTTCAAAGTCCCAATCATCAGAGAAAGTACTTGGTGTCACAAAGTCACTTAAGGAAACCTTAAACTGGTGTGGATATTTCAAGAGCTCAATCGGGCCATAGATTTCATAATCCGTTTTGTCCCATGCTACCCCACCGGGTATTGGATTGGCTGCGATGTTCACTGATGACCGTTCTCTTTTCTCGATGTGAGAGGATGTGTGAGGCTTTAGGACAAAGTTGATGTTAGACTTGCTGTGTCCATTGTACTATATTTTCCATCAAAACATTTTCCCAAACATAGAACCATGATCAGCCAAAGCAGAAGGAAAAGGACACCTAACACAATCCAAAATTCAATCCATGGTGAAATCAGATATGTTTCTTTTAGTTGATGAAAAAGTTCAGTCATTTTTTCTTTGAAAGTTTTTGTTGCTGGCGTTTGTTCATGTTCGCTAGGATCATCAGAAAAGTCATCGAAATTGATGAAGTAGCCAGATGCAGTTCGGTCAATTGTTGGAAATGCTTCCGGATTCCCATTAGTCTTTGCATTTTTCTTTGTTTCATTAGCTTAGTCTGTGGCTACATCGTTGTAGACAGGTGTTTCTTGACGAGCTGTTGCAATTTGGGTTTCAAGAGGCACAAGTTCCATGGCTTTGTAGCATAGTCCTTTTTTATTCACTGCAGGTTTATCAAATGTGATTAGTCTTTTTTTTTTTTTGCAGAGTTTTATATAGCGCGAACTAGACCCGAACCGAATCAGGTATCAGAGCGCTTTACATATTTTTCCAGTTACGGTACATTTTACGTTTCCAGTTACTTTCATTTTAGGCACGGGGAGATTAAGTGATTTGCCCAGAATCACAGGAGGTTTTGGCGTCGTTACCGAAACTCGAACCAAGGTCCCCCGGTCCGAGGTTGAGCGCCCTAGCCGTTAGGCCAACTCCTCTCCCCAGTTTGAACCTCTTGGATTGTAGCAAGAATTGGTCTTCTGCTTTTCTTGGGAGTCCACTGGGCCTACTACTTATTATTGGTAACATGATTGTTGTTTTACCAGGTCGATGGATACAACTCTGTTCTCCTTTTTACCAGCAAGGGGCGGTAGTACTACTGATCTTGTTCCGCTGACAGCTAAGACAGGTACTGCTTTCCTGTAAGAAGGCCCAAATTCCTTCTTCACCGCGATCTTCTCTCTGACTAGATCCCCAATCTTTGGAATCCAGACAGGTCTTTCTGGGACTGGTGGTTTTCTTCAGTGGCTGTTGGCTTTAACTTTATGTTACTTAGACTTCTTCTTGTTTCATTTAAGTCCTGTAAAACAGCCAAACGGTCTTTGATATCAAAGGCTTTTTCTTTCACCACTGAAGTCTGACAATCTAAGTCCTGGATGTGCATTCTAGTGCCGAACAATAGTTCGTATGGAGTGATACCTTTTAGAGAATTTCTTGGCAGATTGTTAAGACTACGTTGGACACTTGTTAGATGTTTGACCCACCCATCACCCAAACCTAATACCCTCGCCGTTATAGATTGCTTTATGTCACGGTTTTTTCTTTCCACTACCGCATTTCCCTCCGGATTGAAGGGAGAAGAGTACCTCAATGCAATGCCTATGCTGGTCATGGCCTCTTTGTAAGCTCGAGAGCTAAACGCAGGACCCTGGTCAGAATGTAGCATGCCAATTGCGTATGTGCCGATAAAGACTCGCAAATCTTTTATAACAGTTCTGGCGTCAGCCGAGCGCTGGGGCCACATCTTAAGTGAATCTAGTCTTAATAATTATGGAGGCGCATTTCTCCAGCTGGATTTCTGCGTATAGATAGCCTGATGTTTTCTAATAAAGGTGTCCTGGCAATAGTCTGGTCCGGTTCACAACTGCGATTTCTATTGCAGTCTGGACAATCCATTGCAAAATTGTAAATTTGCAAGCTCATCCCTGGCCACCAGTATTCTGATTGTAAGCAGAACTCGCCTGTCACCACGCCGTGAGGGCAACGGCCTTCACTTTGCCACACAGGACCGCCGTGAGGGGAACGGCACAAGTCGAGCGGGGAACACGCCGGGAGGAGGACTACAGTTCCCAGCTGCCCCGGGGACCCTGTGACGCCGCACACGCGCCCGGAGGCGCTTCAAATCAGCGGAGCGCCGAAGCGCTCAGGGGGAAGCAGAACTCGCCTGTCACCACGCCGTGAGGGCAACGGCCTTCACTTTGCCACACAGGACCGCCGTGAGGGGAACGGCACAAGTCGAGCGGGGAACACGCCGGGAGGAGGACCACAGTTCCCAGCTGCCCCGGGGACCCTGTGACGCCGCACACGCGCCCGGAGGCGCTTCAAATCAGCGGAGCGCCGAAGCGCTCAGGGGGAAGCTGAACTCGCCTGTCACCACGCCGTGAGGGCAACGGCCTTCACTTTGCCACACAGGACCGTCGTGAGGGGAACGGCACAAGTCGAGCGGGGAACACGCCGGTAGGAGGACTACAGTTCCCAGCTGCCTCGGGGACCCTGTGACGCCGCACACGCGCCCGGAGGCGCTTCAAATCAGCGGAGCGCCGAAGCGCTCAGGGGGAAGCAGAACTCGCCTGTCACCACGCCGTGAGGGCAACGGCCTTCACTTTGCCACACAGGACCGCCGTGAGGGGAACGGCACAAGTCGAGCGGGGAACACGCCGGGAGGAGGACTACAGTTCCCAGCTGCCCCGGGGACCCTGTGACGCCGCACACGCGCCCGGAGGCGCTTCAAATCAGCGGAGCGCCGAAGCGCTCAGGGGGAAGCTGAACTCGCCTGTCACCACGCCGTGAGGGCAACGGCCTTCACTTTGCCACACAGGACCGCCGTGAGGGGAACGGCACAAGTCGAGCGGGGAACACGCCGGGAGGAGGACTACAGTTCCCAGCTGCCCCGGGGACCCTGTGACGCCGCACACGCGCCCGGAGGCGCTTCAAATCAGCGGAGCGCCGAAGCGCTCAGGGGGAAGCAGAACTCGCCTGTCACCACGCCGTGAGGGCAACGGCCTTGACTTTGCCACACAGGACCGCCGTGAGGGGAACGGCACAAGTCGAGCAGGGAACACGCCGGGAGGAGGACTACAGTTCCCAGCTGCCCCGGGGACCCTGTGACGCCGCACACGCGCCCGGAGGCGCTTCAAATCAGCGGAGCGCCGAAGCGTTCAGGGGGAAGCAGAACTCGCCTGTCACCACGCCGTGAGGGCAACGGCCTTCACTTTGCCACACAGGACCGCCGTGAGGGGAACGGCACAAGTCGAGCGGGGAACACGCCGGGAGGAGGACTACAGTTCCCAGCTGCCCCGGGGACCCTGTGACGCCGCACACGCGCCCGGAGGCGCTTCAAATCAACGGAACGCCTCTCGCCCCGCGAGTCGCGCTCGGGAGCAGCCGGGAGAAGCCCGGGACAAGGGCGGGGCCATCTGCGGCCATCAGAGGCCTGAGGAGGCCGGGCCTGGCCATCCCCCCTTGAAATCGAATTCTAACCGGAGGGGAACGGACTTAATGGACCTAAGGTATAAACTTCTTTTCTGCCTACAGACTTATTTTTGTAACCCCCTTACAGAACTCTTCTAGTTGCTTCAGTAGCGGGTTTGATGAACTACCCCTGGGGGAGGTGATATTGCTTCAGTGTCCACAATAAAAAGCTGGTTCGCTATGAACTGCAAGGGGGCTACTAGAAATTTAGACACCCAGAGTAATTCACTTAGGGGAACAATGGATTATTACATTAAGAGCTCTGTTCTCCCTATTGCCCGTGAACTAGAGTAGATTGAGAGCTCGGTGGTTATGGTTAGTTCTCCGAGTGTCTGTTTGTCCCCACAGACTCCCGCTACGACCCAAGCATGTTCATTACTGGAGGAGCTAAATAACATGTGCAGATCCTCATATGCACCTGTGTCATTAGAAAGTTCTCAATCTAGAGCTCCAAGTCCCACTATATCAATAATTAGCCCTAGGACTAGAATACCATCTCAATCTATACAAACCCCACAGGGTACCCCACATGTAACACGCTCAAAGGAAAACACATACAGCGCTGCTGCTACGCAGGTCCCCTCCAACCAGGTCTCCCCCGCTAGAAGGAAGAAGGATGGGGCTCGAAACTTGGGGAGACAGACCAAAAAAACCACAAATTCCCCACTTCCTAATACTCCTAGCTTTGTAAAATCTAAAGAATCTACCAACGCCACCTTACTGGCCTCGTTTGAAATTTTGATAAAATCCATAATTGCTCCGCTAATTGACAAAATGACCAGCTTGGGAGATAGACTGTTAGGGGTTGAGGAAGCAATCAAGGCAAATCCATCACTTTTAAGAACCAAGGCAGGATCCAATCAGCCACCATGTACCTCTCGTCCACCACACCCAGGTCCCACACAAATATCCTACCCCACCATTCAAAGCAAGATCACTCACAAACAACCAGAAACCCCATATAGCAAAAACTCAAACACCTCTAAGGCAGTTACATCTTCACAGAGTTCCCAGCCTAGAAAAGGGCCAAACGGAAAAATTTCCTCGAACAAGGGAATAGAGGTCAACTTTGACAATGCGCTCCAAAAAACCAAACACCTAAACTTACCACCGGAAGCCGCTCCATTCGTGTGCGTTATCTCAGGTGTACCAGAACTCCCACTGGGGAAATACGAACACAATCAAGAGCTAAGAAATAAGGTAGTATTTTGGCTAACCAAAAATAGATCTCTCCCACCCAACATTGATGGCACTATACTTAGCGTAAGAAGGGTGGGCTGGTTAGGACCTCTCCTGAAAAATATTGCGGGTGATCTGATACTTGTCAAATTCAGGAACAGGCATGTCGTCTCATACCTCCATTCTCGACATCCTCAGTTAGGAGATGGACCTATATCCACTTGGAGTTTAACTGATTTTTATCCCAGAATTTCCCATCCTTTGCCGTATTCCCAAAAAGAACATAACAACATCTGGAGGGCCAGAACTGGTCATGTCTTGAGTGGCCGATTTACTCCCATTTTTCATTACATTTATCTTACTCTCCTGTTCTTAATGTTTAGTTGATTTATTTTATTGATTTAATCTTTCTTTAACACATGCCAATTTTCATAAAATGAAATCTATTAATGTAATTGTTTTATTTTCGTGCTCTGTACTGTATATGCTTTTATGAAATGTTTTTTTACTTTTCGAATAAAGCTAATTGAATTGAATTGATTGTAATTCTATTAGGGATTTCATGATCTCTTGGTGCCTTAGACCCTGCCCCATATATGCTTCTGGAATCAAGTAAGCCCTCCGGGTCGTGTTTGGAATTACTCTATCCCCCACTCCAGGGATTTGAGCAAAAGGAACGGAGTTTGCATCAATTATGTATTTATTTCCGAGTGGATAATTTAGAGGTAACGCTGCATAGTTGCCTTCCAATGAGGCTTTTACTGCTAGTAGCGTTTAACCGTCTATTTGTTTTTTAGTACGCTTTTTTGTGACTACGGAAGCCGGTTGAACCGCTGCCGCTGTGGCTCTGTTAGCCAATGAATTCCCTGCAATGTGAACGCCATCACGTTGATGACTCAGTGTATGTATCACGTGAGTCTTTCGTAGTTCTTTCTTCAAAAGAACTACTTGTTCCCATAGCTTTTTATGCTTTATTGTGGCACCTGTGTCATCTTTGTAACCGTTTTTGATCCATGTCTGCATGTCATTATTGTAAGACCTGATGCAGTAATGCGAATCGCACACTATTAGTGTGGGGAATTCGCGATCAGTATTTTCAAGCGCCATCTTTAAAGATCTTATTTAAGCTCGCTGAGCTGTACAGTTTCTGAGTGATTCAGTTTTGGTGATTATCGGTCTGAATTTACCAAAGCGCCAGCGACCTTTAACGATCGCGCACGCTGCATTGTAATTTTGTTTTCCCACATCGTAGTGTTGTGCGAATCTGTCTGTGTAGATTACACAGTTGTAATGTTCTAGAGACAGAATATCGATTGGCAGAGGATATTCATGTTCGTATTCTAGATCTTCTAGTTTTTTCATTTTCGGGTCAAAAGCGTGTTTCACATCTTCTGCAGCAAGAGAATTTTCCCATTGTATCCATTTTGGATCTAATGCCACAGCATTTGGAATGCGTGGTCTTGTTACTGCCTCAAGGGCTCATTCTGCTGTTAAAACAGATATGTTTCTCCCTTGGACTAGGGCTCTTTCTTTTGCTACAGCAGTTTGAACCGCAGTTAGAAGTTTTTCAGTTTAACTTAATTTCATTTCAGCTTGTGTGTACAAGTTTGATTTGTAAGCTATAGGTACAGTTTCTCCCTCATTAGAGGTCAGGTATGTGAATCCGCATCTTCCTGGGATGACTCTGATTACAAGGTTGCGTACGTTTTCGCGTGTTTGCAATTATGTTTTAGTTAACATGTCTGTTTGTAATGATCTTAAAATTTCTGTGTCTTTCTGAGTCCAATTAATCGATTTGAAATCAGGTTTTATTAATTCGTAGAGAGGTTTAACTCTCTCTGCATAATTTAGAATGTATGTTCTTCCAAAATTCAGGAAACCTAGTATTGATTGTAAGTTCTTCAGCGTTTTTGGAGCTTGGAGTACAACGCACTTCTCTAAGAAGTTGTCTGCTAGGCTTTTGCCTTCACTTGATAATTCATATCCTAAAAACAGGACAGTTAAATGGGTAATTCATTACTTTTTAAAGTTGAATTTGTACCCTTCAGCTGCGAACCCAAGTATTATGGTGTTCACTCTTTTTAAGTGAGTCTCCAGGTCATCGTCTGTAAGGTAGATGTCATCGACATAGGATAATGCCTCATCATCATATATTTGTAGTAACTCTGTTACCCTTGCTGAGAATAATCCTGGGCTATTCTTGAAACCCTGTGGGAGTCGACAGAATTGTTTTTGCGACCCCATTGTTGAGAAAGCAGTCAAATACCTGCTTTCAGGTGCAATGTTTTGACAAAAGAATCTATTAGAGATATCTAATGTTGTTTTATATTTTTTGCGCACGATGTTATTCATTAGTGCTGCACTGTGTGAGTTTTGTACTGCAAATGTTTTGCAGCAGGAGTTTAGGTGTCTGTAGTCCAAAACTAGACGATATGAATCGTCTGGCTTGGAGACAGGAAACAAAGGATTGTTAATTTGTGAGGTGCATGTTTCAATTACCCCCTGATATTCAAGTTGATCTTGATCTTGATCTTGATCTTGATCTGACTTGCTATTTAGCTTCTTGCTTAACTGGGTACTGCCTTTGTGCAGTGGGTTGATTTTTTAACTGGATTTTATGGTGAGGAGAATCCTCATCCCGTTCTACATGATTTTTATATAATGCAGAAGCTTGGGCTACTGCCCATTTTCTAGCAAATGTGTATTTTTTATGAATTGGAATGTGATTTGAGAAGGCAGGCATAATCATTTCTTCGCCATGAGGGCACTCCCTGACAAACTCTGGTGGCCAGTCTTTCTCAGCTAACAGGATGTCATAGCCTTTCGAAAGGTTATCCCAAAAGAGACCTTTTATTTTCCTGGTTTTGTCCCCCTCTATACGCAATGTTATTTCGTATATTTTATGGGGTTTGCTAACTCTGGTGTCTGCAGTTTCCACCTGAATGTATTCATTCGTGTCCACTGTCTCCAGAAGATTCATCAGGCTCTTGCGAGCTATGGTTACTTCTGATGCGCTGTCTAGCATTGTCTGGGCCCATTCTCCGTTTTTCAGTTGGGTCCTCAGAATCCTCCGCATGTTTTATTTTAATACTAGCTACCTTTTTCTTTGGAAATTGTACTTTTTTACTTTGATGAGCAGGTTCCTTGTCTTTGGACTTGACGTGCTCTTCTTTGTGTTCTGACCGTCCTCTTCTTTCCGATTTCTGTGAGGAAGTCTGAAAAGATCGAGAGGGACGTGTATCAATATCTTGATATCTATTTCAGGTTTTCTCAATTTATCCCTATCTCTAAGGTTGTATCTTTTCTCAGAGGGCTCCCTTTGTGGAGACTTGCCTCCTCTGTCTGGAGATCTATTTCTCCTTTGAGGAGACATTTCTCTGGCCTGGAATCGTTTTTCTCTGGGAGTGGATTGTTTATTACCCTCCCAACTCTTTTTTGGAGTGTTGAGATTATTTTTAATAAATGTTTTTTCAGGATTTTCAGTTAGTTGGGGTTTTACTGGTTTCCCACCCAAACTATCTCTACCTAGTTCTTCATAGGATTTTTCTATGATTCTGGCAAGTTCAAATGGTTGTTCTGCTATATCTGTTTCTTTCAGTTTCTGTAGGTATGTTATATCGTCCATTGCCAATTGAACTAATTCTCTATATGCCTTTGTTAATTCTTTTAGTTTAACTAAGAGTTCTTCGCTTGACATTTTTTCAATGTCGGGATGTGGTGTGTAGCTGGCTAGAACAGCCTTGTGGCTCCTGGTCTACCTAGTGGACCGAGCCTGCTGATGTGATTTTGATGTTTTAGGGCGCCATTAAACCAGAGCAGGTGCTCTTGGTAATTTAGTGGGATTTCAACATCCTCGAAAGGAGTGTATTCATTCGGAAGTTCCTCTATTTCGTAATAGTGGAAATCGTGTGTCACAGCGTGTGCTGCTGGAAAATGTATCCATGAATAGAATACCTCTGTCTGCCGATATTCATGTGCCTCTACCACGAATATGACTGTACCACCTATTGATGATACTCCATTTTCTATAAGTTTTTTAGTTATAGTTTTTCTTACATTTACCGGAATGATTATAACATTCGGGTCATTTACTTGGAGACTTGTGTCATCCGCAAAAAGTTGAGCTGCTAATTTAGCTCTCTCCCTTTCCTCTTCACTATCCGACATTTTTCTGATAGAAAGTTTTGTTGCAGAGCAAGTTTCAAGGAAACAAAGATTAGGTGCACAATATTTTGGAACACTGTATCCTTCAACGTTGACTAAACCAAAAACTAATACATAGGAATCTCTTCCTACTAACTTCCGGCGGATATTAACCTTTTACCCACTCCAGACGTCTTTTGGAGTTTTTACGGGAAAAGGCGTCTGTGTGAATAGCACGACTGAGTTACTCTAATGTCTTGCGTTAGATTATCGCCTTACCAAACGTTGGCCCCATGTAGTGTAGTTCCTATATTCCCAATAGGCTCTACGTATTGGAATAATATAAACAGCAGTTTAGACGTAGGACTGAGGTCATCTAGGTCTCTACTGACTATATTAGACTTAATTAGGTTTGCCAGCTAGCTCAGAGGTCACTAGAAACTCAGAAAATATATACATACATAAAAACATTGACTAACGTACTCAACTGGTGCTTCTAAGATACGCCTACCCCGGTATACCTGACCTAAGCCTAATACGTGGGAAGGAGTAAGTAAGTTGCAGTTTAAGTTAAGTTGGTTTTTGCCAAGAATCTGAATCAAGAATTCTCCTAAGGGTTTAATCAGCTCCGTTCCTTGGTTCTAGAATCTTGTCTCACTTCCCTAAGGCCAACAGTGCATTCCTCGTGTAATTGGGAATGTGCCTCCAGGCACTAGCTCTTCAATCCTCCTCAGGGACCTTGTGCATCTCTAGGGCAACCACATAATCTTCAAACCAATTGTCAACATCATTCCCCGACAGCAAAGTTCGGCACTAGGTCCTCGAGAAAGTGGACTCTCCTGCCTCCATTGGGCACTGGGGTAATGCTGCCACCATTGTTGCTGGAGTCTGAGATCTGTTTGGCTTTCAAGTCTAACTCTTGCTTACTCATTTCAAGAGCCAGCAGAGATGTACCCTCCTCCAGTGCCAACTTATTTTCCTTCTACCTTGCCAAGGCTCTCCCTGCCTCAGCTTTTCTAAACTTTGCAGCCCTCTCCGCAACTGCCTCTTCCATTTTTTAGTTTGCCCAACTTCTGCTAGAGCTCCCTTTCTGCTTTGCAGTTCCCTTGCTCCTCTTGGGTCAGGTTGCGGGAGGAAATACTGCTGCCTGCTTTGGATTTGGTAGAGGACTTCACAGCAGTGGGCCCTCCTCTCTTCTCTGTGGTCACAATCAGGGGATTGTCATCGTCCAGTTCCATTTCCTTCTCCAGCTCCTCCTCAAAGTCCACCTCCTTGTTCTCCTCTGCTGTAAACTGTAACTGGCGGGCCTCCTCCCTGGAGCTCCTGTTTTTTGGAGTTCTTGTTTGCCGGCAGCTTCCTCTCCCTGTAAAATGTTTTGGCTCTGTCATAGTATTTCTTTCCAGGTTAAAGAGCTAAAACTCCATGCATGCAGCAGGCCACGCCACCTGAAGCATAAAGGAAGGAAATAAATGGAAGTGAATTTGGAAAAAGCGAAAGAAGCCAATTAAGGAGAATTTAAAAAGAGGTTGAATCTGGAATTAAGTTATTTATATGGTATTTTAGTGTTACACAGAATCACTGAGTGGTACTGCACAAACACAAGCAAGGAATCACAACACTGACCACCAATCTAAGAAATTGGGTTTTTGATTGACAGGGTTGAAAACCCTTTTCAAGCAACAACCACAATCCTTGTCAGGGTGAGCCACACAAGTCACTAAATTAACCTGTGCTTAACCCTCTGGTAGCTTGGCAGAAAAGTAGTCAGGCTTAATTTAGAGGTACTTGGTTTAGAATTTATGCAGCACACAAACAGTAATAAAGTGAAATATCCCACACCAATTTATAAAAATAAGAGTCCAAAACAGAAAAAATTAAATCAGGAGAACTGGAGCTATGCAATTTGAAATGTCTATGTACAAATAGCACCAAGGAGCAAAAAGAGATATCTGTGGGAATCTGGTCACACTAGACTAGGACAAAGTCACAAGTTCAGGCCGACCACGAATGAATGTGGGACGGATACCGGGACCAAGTTAATCCCACTGAAAAGTTACATTTTCGAAGTCCGAGCGCAGAGTTTAAAACTTCAGGATTTCATAGGAGAGCTCAACTGAGCAAATGGTCCATGGCCTGGAGAGGCACATTTAGGGTTCAGGAACTCACTCCAGCAGAAGCTAGCTGGACTCAGCCAGGTCCAGCTGCAGGGAGGCTTCTGGAGCCCACAACATGAAGTCAGCCAACTGACCCTTGAAGTCACTCTTAGATAGTCCTAGGTTCAAGGAAATGTACTCTATCCTTCAAGCAGCAAGGCATGCATTAAGCTGGGAAGTCCTCTGAAGAACAATGCAGGCCTCAAGCAGCAAATCAGTCTTATGAAGTAAAGGGCAGACCAGCTGAAGTCTCCCACAGGTCCAGGAGGGTTCTGATGAGTGTCTTGGGGGGTCCAATATTTATATTTGGTGATACCCTCTGAAATGGAATAAACCTCTACTTCACCATCTGGTTCTGCAAGGTTCCTTCCTTCCCCTGCCCAGGCTCCAAGAGGTCTACGGTGACAAAAGGCTGGTGTCAAGTTCGTTTGTGAGTGTGTGGTCACAAAACCCTATGGAATGTAAGTGGGGCGGGGAACAGCTACACTCCTCTCATTCTGGCAGGATGGCCGTCTCCAAGCTACACCCAGGTCCTATTGTTTAATGTCTTGATTCAATATGCATTCCTGATGGGGGAGCAATTAAAAGGCCCAGGCAGCTGGAAACTTGTGGAAGGCCTCAGAAAGTTTAGGCTGGAAAATGACAATATTCTGAAAGTGGTATTTTCGAAATTATAATGTAAAATCCAGATTTACCAGTAAAGAAAATTGTAAATTACAATTCATTTGAGTCCAAACATGACCTTTCTACCTGCTCCCAATCAAAATTAGTACTTATGAAATGTAATAAGGTAAGCCTAGGAGTTTATCACTACCAGGACATGTACAACTTAAAAACATGCCCTACTTTTTAAAAAAAATGCAATATACTCTGCCCTATGGGCTGTTTAAGGCCTACTTTCGGGGGAGGAGGGTTTATATGCATTAAAAAGGAATGTTTAGGTCTGGCAAAAGGTTAATTTTGCCAGGTCGAAGTTTTAAACTGGCAAACAGGCTGCAAAGGTAGGCCTGAGAAATGTTTAAAAAGCTACTTTTAAAGGGCGCCACGAGTGCTGCTGCCCATTAGCAGCTTTTGATTTGCGGGCACTGAGCACCCGGGGTACCATATACAAGGGACTTGCAAGTAAATTAACTGTAGCAATTAGGTGCAAACAACTATACCATGTTTTAGAGGGAGCGCACAAGTAGTTTAGCACCGGTTAGCAGAGGTAAAGTGCAGAGAGTCTTAGAAGCCAACATAAACAAGTTCAGAAAACAGGAGAAGTGAAAGCAAAAGGTATGGGAGGTAACCCTTCAGAGAGGGCCAAGTCCACCAACTCTGTTAATTTTCAAGATTGCAAAAGTCTTTGGCCACATTAAACTTGGACCTTGTCGGTTTGGGGGGAGGAGGGGTGTGTGTGTGTGTGGTGTACCATGGTTATCCTAGAACCTTCTCACATCTAACACTAAAACCCTGTTTGGGGCAGTCACTGTACCCCGAATAAACCTAGAGACAAAGGTCTGGTAAATCAAAAGTAGCGTTATCCAGCAACCAGATAGTAGATCCACAAGAATTGTTTTGACATCCTTTTTCCTTTCCTTATGAATGTGCCCCAAGGTGTTGTATGTAAACCCAGACCTGTCAAGCAGGATGTAACTCTGTCATATTAAACAAGCATTGGCATTGCCAATAGGTCTCGCTTGTGGGACCTTATAAGTATTTAGTTTTGCAGCACAATATCCGATTATGCAACAAGGATATTGTGCTGCAAAACTAAATACTTATAAGGTCCCACAAGCGAGACCTATTGGCAATGCCAATGCTTGTTTTTAACGGCATGGGTCTTTGGAAAGACACCCCTGTTTCAAAGTACACAATACACCCGTTTTACGAACAAACAATATTCCAGGCGGATGGACAGGACTTAGCAATGTATATATGTATGGTAATGCAGGGACAGTGGAATTATATGGCAGCGTTGTAAACCATATTTGCGAAATGACTATCCCACATATTATTCCGAACGCTCATTATTAAAGAAAAAAAAGTTAGGTACTCACTCCCGCCCCGAAACCCATTTAAAAAAAAAAAAAAAAACGTGCGACCGCGTTTTTCGTTTTTTTTTTTAAAGCTCGTTCACTTTATTGTAAATCAGATTCAAAATACTGTAACAAGGGGGGAGGAGCCTAGCTCGCGGACGTAATGGCCGCTTTCTTAGCTCGGCTCCGTCGGCCCTCCGGCTAACCTCGACTATCCTGCCATATATCCTGCACTGCGACGCCACTTCAATACAGAATTTGAAATTTAAAGACCCACTCTTACTCACCGTCTGGTCCGGAGGTTCCTGTGTGCTGTGGGTCCGCAGCTGTGCCCTCGGTAAGATTGGGGCCTCCGGGCGCCCGAGACCGGGACCTCGCCTGCGGGACCTGACCGGCGGAGAAGAGATTGCCGGCCCGGCCGCGAGAGTGAGCCACTGGTGGGAACCGTTGTGCGTGTGCCCCGGAAATCCTGAACCGGCCCCGATGACTGGACCGTGCGGCTGGAGGGGGACGAGATGTGTTGGGGGCTGACCGTGTGAAGGGGTCCCTTCGCCTTTGTCCTGTCCGGCGGCCCTGAACCCCGCGCCTGGCTCTCGCCTGTGGGGCCTGCCATTGTTCGGAGGGGACCCCCCATCGGGTGCTCGCCCATCCTGTCCCGGTGAGGCCGTTGTTGGGAGCCTCCGGAGGTCTGTAAAGTCCTTCATTTGGGAACTGTTTGGGGGCCTACGGTGGAGTGTGGGGCGGCGAAACTCACAAGATGGCTACCGACAACGAGGGGGGTGCTTTGCTCTGCACCGACGCTCCTTACCGGCCGGATTGTGCGGAGGCCTGGGTGTGTACTCGAGCGCCCATGACCGGAGATGTCCTGGACGCCTTGATGTCATTGTACGCTGTCTTGGCCCCCGGTGCCTCTACCGACCCCATGCGGCTCGCCGCCATTTTGGGCCGCCGCTCTTTCATGCACCCCTATCGTCCTGATGCCGCCATTGCTTCGCCCCCTTCGGCTGCGCCAGGAGTTGCTGTTGTTGTTCTTTGGCCGCTTGATGGGCCGGTGACTTTTGACCCTCTGCTTCCTCACCGCCTGGATTTTGAGGACTTCCACACGACGCGGAGATCTGCTCCTTCCCGGGTACCTGGGACTTATGGCGGGCCGCTGTTTGCTCCCGCTTCGTTGGATTCGAACTTTTGTCCTGGAGGGGTACCTTTGTATCGTCGAATTGCGCACCTGGACTTCGGCTTGCCTTTGCTTGCCCTGTCGTTCCTGCTACAATTGACTTGCTTTATTGACTTTTTGTATTCCCTCCGTACGAAGGCTCTCCCTTATTTATATCACTGCCGTGATTCTGGACAACATTACGATTATTCTGTGCTGGGTGGTCCGCTCTACATTATCCTTTATTGGGTTGGTTTCGTGGTTAGGAAGGGTTGGGGGTGAGTTGTACGACATGATAGTTTGCTGGTTTACCTGCCCGTTGCACTGATGTTTGTACTCCCGACACGGTGAAACGTTATAGTCTCCTCCTCCTCCCCCTCCCTGTGGGTTTTTTGCTGTATGTGAAGGTGTAGTATTGATTTGATACTTATTCATTCGTTGGCCGGGGAGGGTCGTAGCCGAATGTGTTTGCTCATATCCTCTGGCTCCTCCCTCCCATTTTATTTTTGTTTCATATTTCCTCTCCTTCTCTCTTTGTCTTCTTCTTCTACTTTCTTTTTCACTATATTTCGGGTTTCGGATTAGGGCGACAGGCACGCTGTTTGGAGGGTAGGCCGTAGCCTTCTGCAGGGGTGCGGGGTGGGACGGGTGGGCGGGGTCTTTCAGATGTTTTCTTTTGGTTCTATGGCCCTTTTCTATCCCTTTATAGCGGTGCCGCTTCTGTCCTCGCTTCTCAGGCATGTGTGGGTTGGGGTCTGTTGCTCTGTCACTTTTATCGGTTTCGATGCTTCGTCGCGACTGCCATACCCTTCTTTTCGCCAGCTCTCCACTTTCTTCTGTACTATTAGCCGCGGGTTGCCTGGCCCGGGGTGGCGCCCATCTTGCACGATTGTGTTTCTCCTTTATATTTTTATTTTGTTCTTTCTCCTTCCCTTCCCCCCTTTTCTGTCCCTTTTTGGTATCTTCCTCCCCTCTGTTTCCCCCCCCTATTTTTTCCCCCCTTTCTTTCCCCCCTTCCCCTTCCCCCCCCCTCTTTCCCCCCCCCCCTCCCCCTTTTTCCCAGGCTCGT
Organism: Lissotriton helveticus; assembly: GCF_964261635.1. NCBI lineage: Eukaryota > Metazoa > Chordata > Amphibia > Caudata > Salamandridae > Lissotriton > Lissotriton helveticus. Next base: position 689,145,821 of record NC_136059.1, on the reverse strand, counting down.
ATTGAGAGAAGTGGGTTCGGTTCGTTCAGTTTATCCGCTCCCCTTGCCTCTGTAAGCGTGTTGTTGGGTGGGGGACATGAGATCTTGGTAGCACTTGTATGCTTCTCCACTATATTTTGCGTTGTTTTGTGCTGCGGTCGATTCGTGCCCTTCCATCCTCCTCCCCCCCCCTCAACCCCTCCCCCTCCTCCTCTCGTTTGGGCACGGGTGTATTCCTGTTTCTGTGTTTTCCCGTATTTGTGAGTCAGCCATGAGCCTTGTCCCCTTATTATAAATTAGACCTCATTGATCCTGATATTGGGCCGTTCCTGTCGCTTATCCCATTTCTAGCATTGTTTAATTATGTTTGTTTGCCGGCCAACTGGCCTTGTATCGCCTAATTTGATTCTTGATCGTCTTTGACTTGTGGCCGGCCGGATTGGTTGTAGGCCCACTCATGTTTATCTTAATGATGCCAATAAAGGTCTTCAAAAAAAATACTGTAACAAGCTTTAGTTCGCGTTTTATTTTCTCTGTCGCACATGTGCACGAAGGCTTTCAGAAGCCACAGGTGGGAGACGCTGGCAAGAGCGGTTTGGATGAAATCTACTGCAATGCAATCGAACACGCCTTTATGCCGTGGATCATGCAACGGCCGGTCCTGTGTTCGATTTCTGTTGCGCTTAGAAGCCAAAAGTCAGCTGGGGACCGGGTGATTCGTAAATTACAATAAACCGAGTCAGCTTCATCACTCTTACGAAAATGACGACAGTTCATTTAATGTATAGAACTTTTTACTGGCTGCGTTTATTTCAGCTAGCACAATAGACTGCACTCGGGGGGCAGGAAGGAAATCGCACAGTAAAAACAATGACATTATTGTTGGGAACGTCTTTTAATGTGTGTGTGGGTGGTGAAGCGGCAAGGAAAGTAGTTTCATGAAATGTAAATTCATATACAGAGGGGGGTTAAGTGAGGGACGAGGGAGATTTGAATGGGAAATAAAGAGGAGGTGCAGAGGGATGAGGGAACACGGCCTGGGGGAAGCTGGCTGGGGAGGGGGAGGAGAAATGCAAGGAAGTTAGGGGAGGAGAAGCCGGGAAGCCGCAGAGCACACGCTGGGCGAAGCCCTTTGATGTGCTCTGCGGCAAGATGCAATTAGGAGGGAGGGAGGCTGATGCGCGTTCGTGTTGATCACGTGGTTCACGTGAACTTCATGAAAACGCCAGCAAAAAGCTGGTGGTTTCATGATGTTTTCGCTACTTGAATTCTCGCTCCGCTCGATGCGCATGCGCGCATCGATAGGTCGCGAGACCTGAAAAGATGCTCATAGCCCTACCCTGCATATTCTGTCAGATTAAGAGTAATTATCTCTACCTATTTAGGACAGGCTACTTTTTGCTCCTGGGGCGCAACTTACACCACTTTTCCACCTATCCAAATGCTAACGACTTGCTGGCAAATGTGGCAAATCAAATGAAAAATTTGCTTTCAGGAACTTCAGACTGGGAAACGTTAATTTTCTAAATGTTACTTTTCCTTAATATTTATTTGAAAAATCTGATGTTACCATTGAAAAAGATATTTAATAGCTATTAAAAATAATTGTTTAAGTATTTTTCGATGTAGTCCTGTCCTCAAGATATGGTATTAGAAGTTTAATCTGTACTACATAAGACAGCAAGACCTGCCAGAGTGAAAAAATAGCTTTTGGGTGATAGTCAATGTAAGGACGTGTTAACATTAAATTAACCAGAAACTGAACGCGCCCTTAGTGAAACATTTTCTTGACTTACAACATAAACCGGAAGATGAACACTGGCGTATCCTGGAAAAGATTAAAACCCCAGATGGTAAAGGAGGATGCGCCATTCGCAAGAAACGCGAAGTTTTGGGGATTTTTGTTCTGGATACACATAAAAGGGGATTAAACAACGAAATTCCCTGGGAGAATGCCATTTGTTTCCAATAGAAAAATACTTTTTTGTTGGCAGTCTATAGATTCATTCTCTATGTGCTATGGATCCAAGAATAGTTATTATATTTGTTAATAATTATAACGAACCAGTAATCCGGGAGTCCACAGGGGCGTCCCCCTAATATCCCTCCCGCATCCCCCAATGAAAATATGAAGTACCTTTCCCCCCCCCCCCCCCCCAAATTTTTTTTATTTTTTTTTTCCGTATATACAATAAATATCTTACCCCTACATTAGGATTCTCGTGATGGAATTCTTTATGATGGGGGATATTCATCAGTTCAGAAAGGTCCTTCATTTGCGACTTAAAATATATCTGTGGTTCACATGTCGATCCAGTCACATATGAGGATATTTTCTATTATTATGATTGGGATATCATTACTCCCATCCAAATATCTTTGAGACTGCCTATCTTATTTTTGATATCATCAACCATATGATAATATGGATACTCCTTTGTCATACTTCTTTGTCCCTCCTTGTGCCGCTCTATATAATTATTGTTGGCCCTCCATTTAAAAATATTGCGTCAAGATTGACATCGATTTTATAAGTCGGGAGCTATACCCTGATGTGGGCATAACACACGTTGCTAAGCCCTGTATTGGACTCAGGTATATGCACTAGCCGTTCCATTCCATTTAATTCGGTATTTTGGGACACTTTCCCTTTAAGGAAAGGCTCCGACGGGCCGACACGTCAGCACAGGCAATCCAGTTACTTATATTTAAGAAGGGACGCAGCAGCTGGTCGGGTTAATCACCTTTACCAACGGCTGCGGGACGCCAATAGACATCCTGGACGTGGCACCCGCAGGTTGATGTTATTGCTCGTCTTCTATGACATTCGGTAAGCGAACAGCTCTCCTCTTTGAAAGTGCGTTTGCATTTAAACCATACCGACATTTGTTAGTAACTGTGGGTTTGTTATATTTCCACTCACAGTACCGAAGACTTTGTCAAGGGATGCCAGCGGATATCCTGAACGCGGCTCCCCCGTTTTTATGTTATCGTTCACTTTTTAATATATTCGGTAAGTCTTGCTGCTACCGTCCTCGACATTGCATGTGCAAGTTATATCATCCTTGTATTCTTTAATAATTAGAGCTTGGTCTTATTTTCATTCTTAGTACCGAAGATTCCGATATTGTCAAGGTCCGCCATTAGATATTCTGAACGCGGCTCCCTCGTTTTTATGTTATCGTTCACTTTTTATTATATTTGGTAAGTTTTGTTGCTCCCGCCCTTGAAATTGCATCTGCAAGTTAAATTATCTTTGTATTCTTTTATAATTAGAGCCTGGTCTTATTTTCATTCTTAGTACCGAAGATTGACGGTGGCCTCTTCGTGTATCCAGACATAATCTTCAGTTCTTTTACTATACTCGGTAAGATACTGGTATCTCTACCCCAAAATAGCATTGCGAACATAAATTATCTGTATATAGAATGGCAGTTAGAGGTTCCCTTTACTTTCCTTTTTTTAGTACTGAAGGTTTACGGACGTTTACTAGTGCATCCAGTACATGTAGACAAGGACAAGCACTTGAGATATTTTTTCATCGCAAAGACTGGGAGCGTGTATTGGTTATCTTCTATGTGGCTCTTTTATTAGTTGGAATCACTGCTGCATTCACAAACTTGGTAAAAAATACACGTCCAATATACATCGGTACCATATATGTATCAGAGATATTAGAGATACCATGCATAGGTGGTTTTTAGTGCAATCTACAGTCATCTATTTTTAATTTGGGTTCTCAGAAATCACATTTTGATACACAGTGAGACTTTCACTTAGATAAGTCATATATATAAGGGAACCCTTGATATATTGAGGTTCCCTTATATTCCAATGCATATGTGATGTTCATGATTAGTGACAGTTCAGTTACAATAATTGATACGAATCTTGCCTTTACCATAATTAGTGCCAATCCATAGGCCTAGGATTTGGAACTGTTTTGTATCTACAACAGCTGTGTTTTTACCACTTCAGATAATAAGTTTCGTCGTGTGAGGTGTGACTCCACCCAGGCGATACGAAAACAAAAAGATTACATATCTACCCAGTCCTGACATAGATATAAGGAACACACAGTGAACACTCATCCCGTGTTCTCTTTGGTAAGGTAAAAAGAATTTAACCCAGTGTGCATGCTCATGCATTTTCCATTCTTCATTATGAGCAACATGGGTCTATTGTTTTTGGCTCAATTGGTTTTTGGGGGGGGATAAAAAATCTTCCCCTTTAATGGTCCCATGTGGAAATAACCTATCATGATCTTCTCATTAAATCATATACCACTGCTCAAATATAAAATAATTAGTCTGTATCTTATGTAGCCATATTGTCTAGCTACACGAATAGGGAGTCATTGGTATGCAAGCACAGTTATATGCACATTAATTGTTATGTTCATGATAGGAGTGTGAGATACTCCTTTGTGTGTTTTTAATCTATTTCACATATGTCTTTCAGATTTAAATGTGGCTCCTGAGGAAGGCGTTCTCACTAAAACGCCGAAACGCGCGTCGATGATTATATTTGTTCACCACTGTTTTATTAATTTTTGTGTAATTGTGGTATAAATATATTATTTGTATTTGATTAATTGTCTATATAATTAATTGGTTTTCGTGTTTTTGAATTAAATGTTTTTATCATAAATATGTATACTTAGAAATAAATACCTTTTTGTGTTTTTTAATTGGTTGTTGTGCTTTTCATACTTTCTCTCCCTGGGTGTATTATCAATTCCTTGTTTTTCCTACATCGTTTATTTCCCTGTATAACAAATCCAGTTGCTTAACAGGGGGTCCTTGTTACTTACGCCATTAACATTAAATTACTGCAGGCCATACTTTTAAAAACTATCCACACTGCTGGGTGGACTACAAGGCCTACATAGGGGTGACTTAACATTTGAAAGGGAGGTTTTGACCAGTCAAAAGGAGATATTTTGGCAGGTCAATTTGTAGTATTTAAACTCTCACAGTCTGACCACAGTGATTTGCTTGAATCCATGTTTTACACTGTTATTGTAGGAGATGACACAATAGATGCTGCAGTCCACAAGTGGCATTTAACTTACAAACCCTGAATACACTTTGTACAATATACTAGGGACTTATATGCAAGGTGAATATACCAATGAGGAATATAACTATTTCATCATGTTGAAAGGACGAGCACATGTACTTTAGTCTTGATCAGAAGAGGTAAAGTGCACAGAGTTCTACAGCCAGCAAAATAAAAACAGTCAAAGCAAAAATCAGGGGCAACACCATGCAAAAGATGGTCCTTCCTTTAGTTACAATTTTGAATTACAAACAATAAAAATGTGACCAGTGTTTAAAACCATCAATGGCCAAAGATGTAATGGCTGTAATGCCTTTGGAAACAGACCTTGTGCAGTCTGTTACTGGTACAAGATGTAGTGACTAACGTTCTCCTAAGCCTGTTTAATTAAGCAACATAATACAAACATCCTGTTGTGTATAAGACCAAAACATCCCTTTTCAAATCCAGATACGTCAACCTACTACATGGTTTTGGGGATTGGAATTGAAAAAAGCTGTGCATGACTTTGATGGATTGCATCAAGAGATGTGCCAATTTTAATTTAATTTCAAAAAGGGGGTGGTGATGGACAGAGTATCTGAGTTAATCAGAACACTCCTACCCAGTCAACAGATCAGGGCTTGATCCATCACCGTTTTTTAGCTCACTGCACCATCCCATTCAGAACCTGGCTATATGCAAATTAGTCTGTCCCTGGCCCAGTGCACCATGGGAACAGGGCAGACCAAACTACCAAGCCAATTCTTCACTGGAAAGGAAACAAGCTTCCGGGGACCGGTTTCTGGCATTACAGCCGTCTTCGGCCTGGCTTGCTTGAATCCTGATGGTGCAGTGAGCAAGGGACTCACATCTGAGCATACCCTTCCACACTTGTGGTGGCCAAAATAATTTCAAAAAGGGGGTGGTGATGGACAGAGTATCTGAGTTAATCAGAACACTCCTACCCAGTCAACAGATCAGGGCTTGATCCATCACCGTTTTTTAGCTCACTGCACCATCCCAGTTCAGAACCTGGCTATATGCAAATTAGTCTGTCCCTGGCCCAGTGCACCATGGGAACAGGGCAGACCAAACTACCAAGCCAATTCTTCACTGGAAAGGAAACAAGCTTCCGGGGACCGGTTTCTGGCATTACAGCCGTCTTCGGCCTGGCTTGCTTGAATCCTGATGGTGCAGTGAGCAAGGGACTCACATCTGAGCATACCCTTCCACACTTGTGGTGGCCAAAATAATTTCAAAAAGGGGGTGGTGATGGACAGAGTATCTGAGTTAATCAGAACACTCCTACCCAGTCAACAGATCAGGGCTTGATCCATCACCGTTTTTTAGCTCACTGCACCATCCCAGTTCAGAACCTGGCTATATGCAAATTAGTCTGTCCCTGGCCCAGTGCACCATGGGAACAGGGCAGACCAAACTACCAAGCCAATTCTTCACTGGAAAGGAAACAAGCTTCCGGGGACCGGTTTCTGGCATTACAGCCGTCTTCGGCCTGGCTTGCTTGAATCCTGATGGTGCAGTGAGCAAGGGACTCACATCTGAGCATACCCTTCCACACTTGTGGTGGCCAAAATAATTTCAAAAAGGGGGGTGGTGATGGACAGAGTATCTGAGTTAATCAGAACACTCCTACCCAGTCAACAGATCAGGGCTTGATCCATCACCGTTTTTTAGCTCACTGCACCATCCCAGTTCAGAACCTGGCTATATGAAAATTAGTCTGTCCCTGGCCCAGTGCACCATGGGAACAGGGCAGACCAAACTACCAAGCCAATTCTTCACTGGAAAGGAAACAAGCTTCCGGGGACCGGTTTCTGGCATTACAGCCGTCTTCGGCCTGGCTTGCTTGAATCCTGATGGTGCAGTGAGCAAGGGACTCACATCTGAGCATACCCTTCCACACTTGTGGTGGCCAAAATAATTTCAAAAAGGGGGGTGGTGATGGACAGAGTATCTGAGTTAATCAGAACACTCCTACCCAGTCAACAGATCAGGGCTTGATCCATCACCGTTTTTTAGCTCACTGCACCATCCCAGTTCAGAACCTGGCTATATGCAAATTAGTCTGTCCCTGGCCCAGTGCACCATGGGAACAGGGCAGACCAAACTACCAAGCCAATTCTTCACTGGAAAGGAAACAAGCTTCCGGGGACCGGTTTCTGGCATTACAGCCGTCTTCGGCCTGGCTTGCTTGAATCCTGATGGTGCAGTGAGCAAGGGACTGTTTGCCTGGCAGTGTTACGCCCCTACGGGATGACTACCATCTCCACATCTCTAAGTTCCCGTCTAGTTTTGGGTCCCTGGGGTAGGGTGGGGTGGGTTACTCAACCTAATTGGGGGTTCGGAGTGGGTCGGGAGTGAGGTTTTATTGATTCTGTTGCCTCCACCCGGAGGCTTGTATTCCCTGTTGTTTAACAATGTTTTTCGTGATATGTTGTGTACTGCACCTGATCTGATATTGCACACCACACCACAAATGCTCTTCGCTCCTAACCTTGCTCTGTTCCTAACCGTCGCCCACTGTCGCTGCGCCCCAATGTGAAAGACACTGCACTCTGGACTTGGAATGTCAGGGGTCTTAATGACCACCGTAAGTCCCGCCTGGTGCACGGTCACCTTATACGACACAGGGTGGACATCTGTTTCCTCCAGGAAACCCACCTGCTGCCCGCTACCTCCTCCAGGCTCCACTTTAAACATTGGGGAGAAGCCCACCTTCTACTCCAACTACTCCCACAGAGTGTCCATCCTACTGCGCAGAGGGCTTCCCTGGCGCACCACTCAGGCTATCACCGACTCAGAGGGTCGCTTCATTATTCTGCACAGAACTCTCCATGCCCAACCTCTTATTCTTGCAGCAATATACAGCCCCAACTCGGACAGTTTTGATTTCTTCACACAGGTATGGCAGCACATCTCCTCCTTGGGACCCCTCACTCTCATCTGGGTGGTGACTTTAACATCACTCCTTCCGCTTCCCTCCTCCCTTGATCGCTCCAGGACACACGCACTGCACCCCGCGCGACTTCACTCCTAAGTTCCATACTGGCCGACAACTCCCTGCTAGATGCATGGCAACATGGCAGTCCAGAAGGCGCGAGGGCACCTGCGTGACTGGCTCGCGAGGCTGCTGGTCCCGCCTGGATCTCTAGGTCACTACCGCGACGCCTTCACGTGGGTCACCTCTGTGGAACATATGGCCCGTACCCTCTCAGATCCCGCTCCTATCCCTGCAGATCCCGCATATCCCATGACGCATGTTCGCCTGGCGGCTATCGCCCAACGCACTCCGCGGTTCGGTTTTCTGTGATGAGATCCACACAGCGATTATCAATTACTTCAAACTTAATTCCGGCTCAGTCGACTCGCCGTCCACACTCTGGGAGAGTTTCAAGGTGGTGATTCGGGGTGAATGCATTTCTAAGCAATCGGGCGTACTGCGCTCGATTCGGGGTGTTCTGGAGCATCTGGAGGGGGAGATCAAGACCCTGGACTCCTCACAGTCTCAGGACCCCAATCCGGCCACCTTGGCACAACTCAAGAGTAAACTTACTGAATTCCACGACGAAGCCCACAGAGAGATTTCCTTCTTGGGTAGGGAGGCTAGAGCCCATCGCTACGGCGAAGGCGACCGCCGGGGTAAGACCCTCACTAATCTCCTACGTCGGCCACACGCAGCCTCCTTTGTCACCGCACTTCAGGATGGAGGGCCTGACAGAATGACCTCCTTTGGGGAAGTGATGTCCAGATTTTCCATCTTCTACTCACAGCTCTACGCCGCAGGAGAGGTGCCTCCCCGTGAAATCCTCGATCAATACTCTGAGACTAGCAAGCTCCTCTGGCTTGGTAAGAGGCACCGGGAATACCTTGAAGAACCCTTCACCAAGGAGGAGATCCTGGCTGCTATCAGTGGCCTCGGGGCGATAAAGCTCCCGGTTATGATGCACTGCCAGTGTCCTTTTACAAACAATTTGCGCCCCTCATAGTCACACACCTCGCTGCCATGTACAATGACTCTTTTGAGAACGTCCGCTTCCCCCCTATGCTTCACGAGGCCCTGCTAACACTCCTCCTCAAGCCTGATAAGTCTCCTGAGCTTTGCGACTCCTACCGTCCCCAATCTCTCATAAACACCTACAAAAAAATGGTTGCCCAGCTGTTGGCCTCGTGCCTTCTCCCTCTCATGCCCATGATAGCTCGCCCAGACCAGTCCGATTTTATTCCCGGCCGCACCACCTCGCCATATTCGCTGTTCTTCATCAGATCAACCCCTCTCTCCCGGTGTGGCAGCTCTCTTGGATGCTACCAAGGCCTTCGATACCCTCAAGTGGCACTTCCTTTTCTATCTGACCCCAACCAAGCCTGGGGTTTAATACAGTCTTTCTGCGCAAGGTCCAGCTCCTTTATATTCTCCCCACCACTCGCCTTCAGATTAATGGTCAGATCCCGGAGTCCATTCACATCGCCAGGGGCACCTGGCAGCGATGCCCTCTCTCACCCATGCTGTTCGCGATTGCCATGGAGCCCCTTGCTGCCAGTTTCAGGAAGCACCACACCCAGAGGGGACTTGGCTTCGCGGCCCGTGCTCTTGTTATCTCTATGTATGCGGACAACGTCACACTCTATGTCCGCAACCCACAGGAGAATCTGGGCCCCATGATCTGGGAGTTCGTGCGATTTGGGGCCTCTCCGGCATCCAGGTAAACTGGGACAGGTCTATTCTCTTTCTTCTCACGGACACAACCTCGCCATATCCCCAGGACTACCCGTTCATTTGGGGGTCGAGACCCACTAGATATTTGGGCATTTGGCTAAGCAGGGACGTGGATGAACTCTGGAAAGCCAATTTTGGCCATCCAATAGACTGGATCGAGACTAAGATTCAGCTGTGGCAAATACTGCCCCTATCACTGGCAGTATGGTGGTTCTCCCAAAATGTCTCTATCTCTTTCTAAACGTCCCAGTGCCCCTCATGGCGCCCTTCTTCCGCAGACTGTGTTTGCTTGTAACCGCCCCTGTCTGGGTCGGGCGTCAGCCCAGAATAGCATACAACATCCTCACGCTACCCCTGTCTTGCGGTGGCATGGGAGCCCCAGACTTTAAGCTTTACGCTCTCAGCACCCAGGCTAGTTTCCTCCATTTCTGGTTGCATCCTACACCTTTTCAGCCGCATGTGGCTGTGGAGGCTGACATTGCCGCGCCGTGGGCGTTTCAGACCGCTTTCTTTGCCCCACCTAAACTCCTGCGCGGCAAGATAGATATGGTGGAGACCTTTCACAGAGCGTGGAATGGACTCCAGAGGTACACAGGGACCAGCGCGCTCTCCGTCAATGCCATGCCCCTAGCTAATAACCCAGCATTCACCCTCTGTAAACCGCTGGTATGGCCAAGCGCGCTCCTCGCCTGGGGCTTGCTATGGTGTCGGACCTCTACCCTGATAACACCTTCTTCACCCTCGCTGGCAAGACCGGCCCCATGGATACCCTGCTGTACTACCAAATAAGTGTCCTGCCAGGAGCTCCATCCCACGTTCCCCCGGCCGCCCCATCAGTGGCTGCTCTGGACTTTGTAGAAGCATCTAGCTCCCCGCGTGAAACTGGTCACCAGAATTTACGGCCTCACGCTTGCGGTATCTTCGGTCAACACTGACCGTGCCCGCGCTTCCTGGAGTGAAGACCTGGGTACGGAGTTCTCCCAGGACGTCTGGCTCTACTGCTGCAACCAAACTAAACGCCTGTCCCCCAATTATCGCTTGCGTCTCATTCACTTAAAATATTTGCACAGGCTGTACCATTCCCCTGCAACACTGCACAAAATGGATCTCATTGCCAGCGACAGATGCCTGCGGTGCTCCGCCCCAGTGGCTGACTTCTCTCACCTAGCCTCGCTAAGCCCTAAAGTCGCTGCCCCCTGGCAGGACATGTGCGCCGCCATTACCGAGATCACCTCCACGTGCGTTGCTCCCGATCCACTGCTGTGCCTCTTGGGTTATGTGAAACATTGTCCAGACGCTTGCCACAGGCTGATAGCCATGTTACTAGTCCTCGCTTGGCGTAGGGTTTCCATGCAATGAACGGAGACCGGCGCCCAAGGTTAAGGCAAGGCATGAGAACTCTGCGCGCTGTCAGTCGCAGATGGAGGAATTCTGGGACCTAATGCCTGTAACCAGCAAACCACCTGACATTTGGGGCCCTCTTATCTCTTACTTACAGCGCCAGGACCCCACACTCCCTACACTCCTCAACTCGCCCTCAAATGAGGCTGTAGAGGATGCGGACAATGGGGCTGACCTGTCACGCATAGCTTCGTCACCCCATACCCTCCTGACAATACGCACTAACCCTCCCACACACGTCGACCCCACGGGATGCCCCCCTGTCACTTTTGCTCAGCACCATATACCATTTTGGCTGTGTAATTTACTGGGCTGCACTTGATAATTGCCTCGATGTGTATGTAACAGATGTGCTTCTGCGTCTTTTCTTGCGCCTCATTGATTGAATGTAATGTACCATGTCGTTTGAACCATCAAAAAAGGTTTTCAAAATGAAAGAGAAAAAAAAGTTCCTTAGGCTCAATCCCACTCTAGGTTTTGCTCACCACTTTGGATGTTTCCTCTAGTGATAACATTGTCTGACCCAGGTAATGGGTCCACATCCTACACTAGCTAGGACAGAGCACAACCAGGTGTGTACATTGACACTAATCTTTCTTTTGATAACAGATTGCTAAAATGGCCAATCTTAGTTGCTTGCAGTTAAACATGCTGAAGAGTATGTTGCCTTTTTATTAAGCCTCATTTGACTGTCCCATAGTCCATGCCGTTGCTCAATAGAGGAGGCATTATGGCACCTTCATCTTCAAACACTACTGCAGCTTCTTCAAATGGTGCAGAATGCAGTAGTCCACTTAAATACAGGACTTTTCAAACATGAGTGCATTACTCTGATTTGCCACACTTTATGCTGGCTGCAAATGCACTGTATTATCCATCACAAAGCAATCTAACAGAACACCACTCATTTTCTGGAGACTAAATTCAAGCACACATTTCAGGAATGTTCTTATAGTTTATCCATTAAGTGCCTCCCTGTGCGCTAAAAGTCAGAAACAAATCATAGAGCCAAATGCCATTTGGACTGCTGACACTAGACATTGGATCTCTCGCCCCCTCTTAATAAACGTACAATTAGTTTGCTTACAGACAAGAAACTTTTTAACACTAAATGCTCCCCTATTAATCTATTATTTGACTCAAATACAGGGGATTTACTCGTTTCTGTTTACATGTTATATGTTCATTCTGTAAAGTTTTTAATTTGCACCAATGCCAGATAATGCTAATTTAAATTACAGACCTTCTATAGATAGTCCATTCTACACACCCAAAGAAGCACAGGCTTCTTGTGCTTTGGCTCAATCCCCAACTTATGTTCTCTGGGATCTTCTTGCTGCACAACCCAGAAGACTTCTATGCACTTGTAATGAGAACTGTAAAGCATTGAGGTCCCCCATCTCTGGGGAAATTGGCTGAGCAATACAACAAAGGAGTAAGGCAACAGTACTATAAAAACGTGCCATGGACCCATCAGAAGCATCCCAGTTTTAGACTTTGGGTGTTGAGGAAATATTAAGGACTGGAGTAAGCATAGTGACCTGGAAGCAATCAATCAATCAAATATTTATTTTTAAGTTAATTAAAACTATTACAATGTATCCCCTGTATAAAAGAAGTCAACAGCAAAAAAAAGAAAATTGGTAAAATTGCTTAAAACCACAAAAAGCATTTTGTTGTCTCTTATTAATATTCAATATGTACAAAGATGTATAGTAAGCTACAAATGAGTCAATTAATAATAATTAGGTACAAGATTATTTAGTAAACAATTAATAGATCGCAGTAATACCTTTTAAAAAAAATATTACTTTTATTAGCATTTGTATAGATACAATGACAACTACAGCAGTACAGTGCAACAGACCAGTCAGTCAAATATAAAATAGTGAACGCAGATATATCATAACATTATCACCACATAACAACACTTAGAACATGATACAATCCAATATTGCACTCCTTTATCTGTATACTCTGTGTCTCAGCACCTGAACAAACATGATAAAGAAAAGGAGAGGAAGTCCAACATCCACTGTAGCAAGAAACCTCACCCAGTGGTCCCTTATAAAACAGGGCGTTTATCACAGTGATAGCTCAATAAGGGGTCATCTACGTTTGCAGAGCTCAGCCAGTTAACACATGGTTCCCATCGGTCCCGAGGGCGAGAGTGTGTCAGCATGAGCTCCCAAAACCCTGCCAATTGGGCCCTACAATAGGTAACATCTCGAACCCATTCCTTCGTTGTCGGTGGAGTAGCAGCACCCCAATGGAGAGCTATCTGTTGCTTAGCCAACAGCATGAGCATGACCGGTAGTTTCCTCAGCTTCGGTGGTATGTCAGGAATTACTCCCAGCAACACCGCTAGCGGCGTGCAAGGCAAGTCCCGACCTGTTATGTCTTTAATAAGGTGTAGTATGCTTAACCAAAAGTTGGCAATGGGCCTACATTGCCATGCCAGGTGTATGAATGACGCTTGGGCAGCACCACATCTCCAACAGATCGGAGTAATACTTAGTCCATGTTCCACTGTGGCATTGAAAGGATACTTTTCAGACATAGTTCTAACTTGGTGTATGGCCTCTCTCTTGATCCAACCCTCCCGGTACACATTGCAGGGCAGTGACTGGAAGTTCAGTTTTTAATACTTGCTCATGTTAATTGAGGTACTTCATCAGTTGACAGTTCATTAAGGTATCAGTTGGATCCAACCCAGCTATGATGGCTGATCTGCACGTCCTTATTCTTCTGGTGTTCATTGCATTTTTTAATAAAGTGACACATGCTTTTGAAAGTTTGGGACATATACAGACTAAGTGAATGAAGTCCTCTTTGCTGCTGGCACATAGTCTGCACTCTTTCGGCCCATTGTGGACCCATGTTGGCTGATCCGCGATGGACGGTAATTTGCCTAAGCGCCGGGCCATCAGTTGGAGCTTTCGATGGACCAAGAATATAATATTTAGGTACGGTGCTGGGATAAGGTGTCTTATAATTAGTGATTACCATCCAGGTGTGCATTCTCTTGCGGACGATATTTTTATCAACTAGCAAAGAGAGTAGTTTTGCAGATTTATTTATGGCTTGTTTGAAGGATGAGTACGACCTGTTGGTGTTCCAAAGCTCTCCTCTACAGGTTGCTAATAAAGCATTTTGTAAATAGTGATTATATTTTCCTTCTCCAGTTCCTCCCACAAAACTTTATGCAATTCTGATTCTACTGTATTTTGTTTTGGTCTGTACCATTGCTTAACGGTTGCGTGCATCCTCTCTAGTGTTTCGTTAGTTATGCCAAATTCTAATCTCACCTGAGCTGGAGACTCGGACTGGTGGATTTGAAAGACCCTTTTATATGTTGAAACTTAAAGTTTATTTAGCAGGTCAGCGTATTTCCCGTGTAGTGCAATGCTCCCATATGATAACGTTGGTAGCATTTTGGCTGATACTACAGCTAGTAAGCGTTTGAACGATGGCCCCTTTCGATTTTTTGCTATGGTCCTAAAGGCAAACGATAGGGCATTTGTTCTCTGCATCATGTATTCTTTTTGATCTTGATGGTTTAGCCTGTTGTCAATGTAAAACCTCAGGTATTTATAATTAGAGACTTCCTCTAGCTTTTCGTCCTCAAGTTGAAAATTCTGTTTAGCCGGCGGGTATCTACTAACTAGCATTGTCTTGTTTTTTGATGTATTTATCTCTAGCTTATTGTCAGCTATATATTCCAGCATACTTGTGAGCGACCTACGAAGGCCGATCCTTGTTAGGTTCATCAGGACTCCTTCATCCGCATATGATAAGTGGGATAGTGACAAAGTGCCCAATTGAGGTGAGTGGGAGTTCATCTTGTTGAGTTTAGGAGCCAGGTCCGCCATAAAAAGATTAAAAAGGTGCGGTGCCAGCACACACCCTTGTTTAAGCCCTTTTGTGGTGATGACCTTCCTTGATTATCTTGAACCATCTCCCAGTTTAACTCTCATCCATGTATTAGAGTAAAGGAGTAATATTCCTCTGAATATTTTTCTAGGGATTTTCCAAACTTGCCTCTTTTCCCACACTGTCAAAAGCCGCCTTTAAATCAACAAAGCATAGGTGCAGTTGTTGTTTCCTCCGTTAGTATTTGTCGGCGATCAGCAAGAGTGATATGATGTTTGTAATTGTACCAATTCCTTCTCTGAAACTTGTCTGATTGATCAGGTATCAGTTTTAGCTTGTCTGACCAGGTGATCAAGTCTACCAGTATCAGCAACGCGCAGTACTTTGCGTCCAGATCCAATAGTGCAATTAACCTGTAATTGGACGGGGACGATCTACCACCCCCTTTGTAGATCAGTGAGATTACTGATCCTTGCCAGCTGGACGGAATTTGCTTTATGTTCTCCACTTTTTCGAACACATTTTTTTGTCTCGCTCCCCAGAAGTCTGCTGCAAGTTTGAAGATTTGCGGGTGGATTCCATTTGGTCCTGGAGCCCCGGTTCCTCGTCCCTTCGTGATAATTCTTTTTATCTCCTCTAGTTGGTAGGCAAGGTTTTCGGGTATGGCCCTTGAACCACTGGTGCTCGTCACAACTCCATTCCTTTGTACTTCTTCTGCTTTCAGCGCAGTGGTAGGGAAACAGGGTGTATTGCTGTTAGTTTTTGTTTAGTAAACATGTCACTGTTCTTTTGTTCCTCTTGATATTGGACATTTACTTGCTCCTTCTCCTTACCTGCTAGAAAGTTCAGGAATTTGGTGTCTGTAAATCTATCTGTTAAAACATGGCCCAGTCTTGTTCTTATACACTTGAGGATACAGAGTTGACGGGCCGATTCAGATTGTTGATCGCTTCCCAGAATGTGCTTGAGTTTTTTTTTTTCGCTTTATATAATAATGTTACACAGAAGTTGTCCTCACATCTTTTTTATGTTCTCATATCTTCTTTTTGAATTCTTTCCTTAGGTTGCGTATGGCTTCCCAACCTATAGCATTTCACTCAGTTCTTTTTTGTTCCTTTAGAGTTTTTTTAGTTCTCGTTTGAGTTGAAGAGCTTCAATCGGTCTTGGCGTATTATTTTTGAGTCTCCGGCCGGTTTTGATTTGCCAGTCATGATTGTTATTAGTTTGTACGTAAAGCTTAACCATTCTTGTACTTCTTTCACTTTCCATTTTGAACCCCTGTAATTTAGCTTGAAGTTCATCGTATGTATGTTGGTACGAGTGGTGGCTTTTGGTTGTGAATTCGATGGCAAACCGGACAAGAAAGAACATTAATGGTAATGATATTGCTGTATAATCAAGCCTTGATTCTGATTTCCCTCCGAAGTAAGTATACATTGGCGGATAGTCTTCAGGATTTCTGCCATTTATTATTCTCAGGCCCAGGTATTCAAGTGTTTTCACCCGTTGTTGCCCCACTAGATCGGGGCAAGCTGACTTGAACTGATATTGGGGTTGTAGATTCCAGGACTTATTATCTGCTGCGAGTTTATCGTCCTCTTCTGGTGTAAAAATTAAGTTTGAGTTGAAATCTCCTGTTATAATGATATCCCAGAATGGGTTGGTGTTTCGTATGTCAGTGCTTAAGGTTGTTAGTAAGGCAATATGGGCTTCTTTTTTATTCGCCGATGGATGTACGTAGGTGTTGATTAAGAATACCACTCTAGATTCCTCCTTTACTGGAAATGAAAATGTTATTAGTTGCACATTAGATCCATAAGGAGCTATATGTTATGAGTGGATATTGAATGCTGTTGATACATAAACTGCAAGCCCGTCTTTCGGGCGTCCGTGCCTCTTGTGTTTCTCAGCTGGTGTGCTAAAGTGTATAAATACCGCAAGAGGCAGCTCCTCCAGTGCCCATGTTTCCTGAAGGGCAATTATGTCACATGTCACCCAGTCTTGTAAAGGTCTGCCATCGTTTAGCAATTTCTTCTAGCAATTTCTTCGCTCTGGCTTTGTTCCACGAGATAAGGTGGAAAGTCCCTTCGCGGAGGTTCATCGCCTGTTTACCTAATGGTCAGTTGCCTTACTCTTTATTTAGGATTCCCGGGAGTCAGCTCCAATTGTCGATGTCAGGCTCTGTAAATGCCTTGATTGATTGATTTGACCTGGAAGCACGCATAGTGTACGATCCCTTGATTTTATATGATCAAGGCTTTTTGGTGCTAAAAAACAAAACTTCAATGAGTGCCAATTAAATTGCATCATAAACCTAACACACCAGAAAGCGTAGTGTAGTTCCTATATTCCCAATAGGCTCTGCACATTGGAATATATCCCATAGATTAGACATAGGACTGAGGTCAACTAGGTCACTAAGAATATACTAAACTTAATAGTGAGTGCCAGCTAGCTCAGAGGGCACTAGAAACTTTCTCGAATTCACAAGAAGGGATTAGTTTCTGACAACCGCATAAACATGACAACTTTGTTTCCAAAGAATAAGAAATATATCTCTAGAGTCACAGAAACAATAGATAAGTATTTCCCTCAGACAATCGTGCATGCTTCGTTTCAACAGCGTTTGTAGAGAAATAGAGAGACGGACGTTTTCAATAAAAAAGGTTTATTGAACAGTCTTCTTTCTCCTACAAGAGAAGTGAACTGCTACAATCGTTAAGCAGACTGCAAAGTATAATGCGTACAGCAAGAAAAGTATTATAAAATAATACTGTAAAAGCATTGTACGGTTCCTAAGCCATATACAAATACATACATTAATAACATTGACTAAAATACTCAACTGGTGCTTCTAAATACGCCTACCACAATGCACCTAACCTAAATCTAGTACGCAGGAAGAAGTACATTTTGTGTAGCATAGGTTTTAGTTAATTTTGCCAACAATCTACCAAAGGTTTCTCTAGGTTCTAATCAGCTCTATACTTTGGTTTAGAATGAAGGAGGTCTGGTATCTCTGTCTCAGGGCTCGATTTCCCAACACCCCGCAAATGGAGCTTGGAAACACCGGAGCTGGATTCTCGGTGAGAGAAAGGTAGCCTCTTGATCTGTGCGTCAGCTGGAGGGCGGCTTCCTTCGGCACTTGCTGTAGCGAGCTGCGTCGGGCAAGTAGATAGTCGAACTGCTCCGAACCACCGTAGTTTGCCATAGCAAGTGAAAATATATTTATACCTTGAAGGGGTTTAGGAATGCCAGGGATTGACGTAAAGTCGGGCATAATAACGTCAGGAAAGAATTCCTAGGGAATAGTTGTTCTTTGCAAAGTACATGAGTTCTTGGACAAATCAATATTCAAGCAAGGGGATGTTCCCTAACTGCTTAAGTCGATTTTCCAAGAAATCGTTGTGACGTTTGGTACGGGTGGAAGTGGCCATGCCTGTATTTGGTCTGCATGGGCTGTGTCTAAATAAGGGATTGATTTCTATGCCTATATAAGGGCAATGTAAATTGTACCTATATAAGGGCATGAATCGGGAAAATTCACATGGAGCTCTAAACGCCACACAACAAAAGATTTTTAGGGTTTCCTGAAACTGGTTTGATGTTCAATCCTCCTGCTCTGCAGTGGATATTATTTCCAGTGCCAGGCTAACAGTAATCGAAATATTTCGTTCACACTTAAACTGGGACAGTAAGGTAGGTGTGAGAGATATGTAATAGAAACGTATGTAGAGAGCACAAAGTTGTGGTTATGATATGTTTTACATTCCCTGAAATCTGTCACTTGCAGCATAAGCGAGATCCCAGGGAGCAAAAAAGTTAACAAAAAAAGAGGCTGTGACTACTTGAAATAAAATACTATAATGTGCATAGGAGTTCAGCTCCCACTCTCTGGAAAGAAGGAACAGCCATTGCTTTTTTTTAAAAACAGCGAAAGGTACCCTGTGTCCCTCTCAAAAGGTGGAATATCCCGGAAGTATATAGGGATGCAAATAAGAGGTACCAGTTGTGAGAAGATGGCCTGGTATATAATGTTAAAAACAGCGAAATGTGCCCTGTGTCCCTCTCAAAAGGTGGAATATCCCGGAAGTATATAGGGATACAAATAAGATGTACCAGTTGTGAGAAGCTGGCCTGGTATACAATGTACACTCTTGTAAGTGTACACCTTGCACCAGTCCAGACAACCCTTATGGTGATTTAAGAGGCCTTAGACAACCTTAGAAGGGTCTTAAGTGGTAGATGTGGAGAGCAGCCTTCGGGTTTAGTCCAGGAGTGTAAAGCAGCTTGTTTTACAAGAATGCAATCCTATAGTATAGATTAAGTGGAAAAGAACCACACACAGTATTATAAAAAGCTGTACTTATTATATAATACTCTCCATAGAACTATCTCCTACCTAGAAATATGCAACATGCACACAATACTTTAGCAAAGAAACGCAGTGAATAGCACGAAATACACAGTGGCCCAGGCAGAGAAATAAACATATACTAAGAAGGTGGTATAAGAACCATGACTCGGGTCAACACAAGTTCGAGAGGATGTAGAAGAGCTGGAACCACCTAAGGTGAGTAGATATGGACCGCACAGAGAGAATGTGCAGTGTGGGAACACAACCGTGTGCTCCATACAACTCTATGTGTAAGTCGCGGTTGGATTTTTAAAGATTAAGGACCCTACCCAGTGGACCCTGAAGAACCCCGTGGAAGACAGAAGGTTGGAGAGCCACCACAACCATGGACGTCCTGGTACCAACGTTACCTGCAGCAAGGGAACCGGGTGCATATGTGTGAAGTGGTGTAGGAAACTGCAGTCGAACCCAATGGAGGACATCAGGAAAGTGCTGCTGCTGGAAGAGAAGAAAGTGTCCAGTGGAATCGCAGGTGTATATAAGATGAGAAGTACCTGCAAGCAGAGGGGGCAGAGTCTATGTCACTCAGGAGTGACCAGGAGACTTGGAAGTGGAATGCCCTCCAATGTCGGGTGTTGCACGATGGATGACGATGATCTTGACTCTGCAGCTGTGAGGACCAGGCGACGCTGAGGATGGCGAGTGCTGAGGGGTCAGTGTCTGGCGGGAGCACCAACAAGCCTTGGCAAAGGCAAGCAACGCAGGAATCAAAGAAGGAACAACGTCGGGACCAACAAGGTCCAGGGGACTCACCAAAGCATGGGAGTCAGGGCAGGCCCGAGCCATTCAGGGGAGCCCAAAAGAAACAAGTGTGACCCTCTGGTGGACCCAGAGGCCGGAGGTACTGGAGTCGCAAGAGGACTTCAAGCAGATCACCAAAAGATGCAGGCCACGATGCGGTGTGGCTGAGGGTTCTGAACACTGGAGGCGCTCGAGGTTGAAGCCACTTGGAACCCAAAGATCTTCTTGGATAGAAGCCAACAAGCCTTTGCAACTGCAAGTTGGATGCAGTGCACAGGGGTTCGGTTACTGCAACCACCACGAGGGATACTGGCCTCAAACTTTGTGGGAGGGTAGGCCTCGGGAGCTGTGGAAGATTCAGGGGACTCTCCCAGGGAAGAGTCTGCACAGGGGGGAGGTTATCCTGATGCCCTTTGTCCACTTTCACACCAGTGCAGGAGCCAAAGGCACAGAGACACCAAATGTGCCCCTCATGCAGACTGAGTGGAGCTAGCAAGCGCACCCACCCCATCCCAATACACTAAATCCTGTCTGGGAGGTGGTCACATCTCCCTGTGACAGGATGCCTATTGTTCTGCCTTCCCCTGCTCGAGCTTGACTCAGCAGCAGGAGGGCAGAATCGAATCACTGGACGACAGCAACCATTTTGTGCTGTCCAGATCAAGAAGGCTGGTACCAGGAACACTGAGACCCTAACGGAAGGCTCTTCCAGTGCTTGGAATCGTACCTCCCACACCGTTTACGGTTTGGGGGGGGTATGATTCCAACATGTTTGATACCAAACATGATAGGAATCGTTGCAACCGTTTTTTCGAGATGGTCATCGCATACTGACGCAGTACCCCTTTATATAGTATATGGCTGCTTGACTGACAACCCGGGATAATGGACTCCGTAGACTGCAGGGGTGTCCTTCTCATGCAAGGGCACCCTCTCACTTAGAACCCTGCCTTTAGGATTGCAGAGGCCTGCTATAGGGTTGACTTACGGGTTTTAAGTGCAGTGACCCTAGATATAGGAAACCTATATCTTTAGTAAGTGGGAGACCTCT
This sequence comes from Lissotriton helveticus, assembly GCF_964261635.1. Taxonomy (NCBI): domain Eukaryota; kingdom Metazoa; phylum Chordata; class Amphibia; order Caudata; family Salamandridae; genus Lissotriton; species Lissotriton helveticus. Next base: position 689,124,581 of record NC_136059.1, on the reverse strand, counting down.
AGGGTACCTATGCCCTGGGTACCTTAGTACCATATACTAGGGACTTATAAGGGTACCCCAGTATCCAATCTGGGGGTACCTAATTACTGAACACAACATTTTAGGGAGAAAGCAGATAGACTGGGGTCTTGATTAGCAGGATCCTAGTCAACAACAGCTTAACATCAGGCAAAAAGTGGTAGTAACCATAGAAGCATAGAAGCAGATCCTACTTTCCTACACCAGTGCATGCTTAATTATTCCATTCATTGTTCTGCTCATATGAAGTAATGTTTCCAAGTAAATGCACAAACCAGTTATTCAGGTCGTACTTGGTCAATATATGATGACATTGTTTAACTTTGTTTTGGCCCACATAATTAACCAGGGCATCGGGTTTTCACGTGCTACCAAATAAAGAAATGATCTTCCAAAGATTTCTATCAATTAAATGGCTGAAACATTGTTTTTAAATACATCAACCTGCTAAGTTTTAACTTCTTATTAAGACCTGGGTATACTTTATTACTTGAACGCCAATGCACACTTTATGGCATTGGCTAATTTGTACAATTAACATATACCTAAAATTGTTTATACATTTTACAATCAGTCAGTCAGTCAGTCATAAAACTTTTATTCGGTTACCAATTTTTTGTATTTATTTATTTATTATTTATTTATTTGAACGTTTTATATAGCGCGAACAAGATCTTTGCAGATATCAGAGCGCTTTACAAAGAAGGGGTGCGAACAGGAGAGTGAGTAACAGGCCAATTAGGCTTAACGCAGTTGAGGTAACAGGTGGGGTAGGTACACGAGTTAGCATAGTCATACAGGTAAGTCAATAAGGCTAACAGTACTAATAGGTGGAGGCAAAGACAATCATGTAAATCGATAATACAGGTGATAAAGATAGCAAAGGGATCGAAAAAAGTAGTACAGTTCAGTGCATAGTCTTAAAGAGTCAGAGATAATAGTTCAAGTGTATTTAGCCATGAGGATAGCTTTTACTTCTTTCTTAAAAAGTCTGGTGGAGGAGATGAGCCTGATTTCGGGGGGGGGTGGGAGTGAGTTCCAGATCCTGGGTGCCATTCCTGAAAAGGAGCGTTTATAAGTTTTTTCCTTCCGGATTCTTCGAGGCTTCAGCAGAAGATTATTTGCGCTTCTAGTGTTTCTGGTGCCGCCAGAGATTGTCAATTTCTGAGTTAGGTAACCGGGTGAGCTCAGGTGTACCGCTTTGTGTGTCATGCAAGCGATTTTCAGATGCATTCTGCCTTCAAGAGGTAGCCAGTTCAGGGATTTCAAGTCAGGGGTAATGTGTGAGTTCTTTTTTGACCCAGTGATGAGTCTAGCCGCAGCGTTTAGAGAAGCTCTTAGAGGTGCGGTAGTAGTTAGGGGGAGTCCGCAGAGGGCGATGCTACCATATTCTATTCGAGGGATGACTAGTGATTGTACTGCAGTTCGGAAGTCTTTGGCTGGGAGGAAGGGTTTAAGTTTCCTCAAGGTATTGATTTGGAAGTTCGCTCCCTTAGTTTCCTTGCTGATATGTTGCTGCATGTTGAGATTGGAGTCAAGTGTTATGCCTAAAGATTTTGCTGAGTCCACGATAGTGGGTTGGACATTGAGTGCGGTTAGGTGTTTAAGCCAAGTTTGCGTGGTAGAGGTCTTCGCTGGAGGTGAGATCAGAAGGAACTCTGTTTTCAGAGCATTGAGTTTGAGATGATTATCAGCAAGCCAGGATTGGGTGCTTCTAATCGTTGAGTTCAGGAGCAAAATGTCTTTGGGGGATTGTAATTTGAGATAAAGTTGGGTGTCATCGGCGTACATGTGGAAGTGTACATTAGATGCTTGTAGCAAGGTTGTGAGAGGTTCCATGACTAGGTTGAACAGAGTTGGGGATAGTGAGGAACCTTGGGGGACGCCTAGCGATACAGGTATTGGCGAGGACAACAGGTTGTTGCTCTTGAATTTCTCCGATCTGTTGTGTAGAAAGGAAGTGAACCACTTGAGAACAGTTCCAGATATACCCATTCTTGTGTTTAATAGTTCGAGTAAGTTCTCATGTTTCACGGTGTCGAATGCTGAAGAGAGATCCAGAAGGATGAGGAGGCAGGTGTCGTTTTGATCTAGGATTTGAAGTGCATCGTCAATTATGTGAGTCATAGCAGATTCAGTACTGTGCCCTGCTCGGAAGCCTGATTGATGAGGGTTAAGGAGATCAAACTGATCAATGTGTTTAGTCAATTGCATTTGTGCGCATTTTTCCAGTAGTTTGGCGAGAGTGGGAATATTCGTAATGGGACGGTAATTGTTCAGATCAGAGGGGTCGGCTGTAGGTTTCTTTAGTATAGGTGTGACCTGTCCAATTTTGAGGGAGTCAGGTATGGTTCCTTGTTGAAGTGAGCTGTTGATAATTTTAGTCCAGAGTGGGAGAAGCAGAGGGGTAAAGTCTTTTACAGCGTTAGCAGGAAGGGGGTCCGTGAGGTGATTGGATGGTTTCAAGGTGCTGAGCAGTTTGCCAATTTCTTCTTCAGAGTAGGTGCTAAGGGATGACCATGTGGCATTGTTTTTTGGTTCAATGGGTGCTATGCAATGGGGCTTGGAGTAGAGGCTTGCGTCAATGAGGAGATTACTCTTTATGTTGTCAGTTTTTTGGATAAAGAATGCGGAGAAGTCTTCACAGGAAGGTGCTTCGCGCACAGTGCTGAGTGGTTGGGGTTGTTCCTTGGATTGTGCTCTGATAAGCTCAAACAGTTTTCTCGGGCGGTTTTTTGCTTGGTCGAGCTGGAGGCTGAAAAAAGCTGATTTTGAGCGTTTTATTTTCCTGAAGTAGGCGTTTCTCTTTTTCTTCAGAGTTTTAAGGTGTAGTGCAGAGGGAGCTGATCTCCAGGTGCGCTCTGCCATTCGCATGTCTCGTCTGTCCTCATTGAGACTCCCGTCGTACCAAGGATTGGAGGTGTTAGTGGGAGCTCTTTTTAGCTTCATTGGTGCAGCCTCGTTAATTATTGAGGTCATAGCGTTGAGATAGTGGTCAGTCAGGGATTGAACGTCTGTAGCTCCGGTAGGTGGAAGTAGGAGATTGCAGCTGTTAGGAGGCAAAGAGCTCGGGTTGAGTTTTTTCAGGTCTCTTTTCCAGACTTTGGGCAAGAAGGATTGAACCGGGTTAAATTTGACTTTTTCGTTGATGGAGAATGTGACAATATGATGATCTGACCAGTCACAGTGTTGTATGGACTCGAGTTGGATAGAGTCCTCTTTGGAGATGATAAGGTCCAGGATAGAGCCTTTCTCGTGGGTCGGGCTGTTGCATATTTGAGTGAGGTCAAGGGCATTGAGGACATTTTTGAGACTATTTACCACTGCGTCATTGCGATCGTTCCAGTGGAGGTTGAAGTCGCCGAGGTATATTTGGGTGAGCTGCCGTCCGGAATTGGTTGAGATCATATCCATGATTTGTTGGGAAAAGATGACGTTGTCCCTGGGTGGGTGGTAAATGCCGTGAAGAGAGCATATCGGTTTGCCCTCACTGATAATGTCGAGGCAGATGTATTCATAGGATGTTGGGGATGGTAGGGAGGTGGAGTTGACTTTCAGAACAGAGAGGTTGTTCCTGTAGATGCATGCGATTCCACCACCTATTTTGCCGGACCTGTCAAGTCTAATGATGTGGTAGTTGGGAGGAACCAGAATATCCATTATAGGTGTAGAAGATTCAGATAGCCAGGTTTCAGTCAAGATAATTAGGTCTAGGTCCAGTGTTAGGATGAGATCAGCGATGGCGGCTGAATGTTTCGAGGCAGATCTACAGTTGAGGAGAGTGCATTTGAGACGGGGTGTGTAGAGGGTGGTAGAGGGTTCTAGAGAGAGAGGGATTTTTCTAAGGTTATTAGGGATGGAGATTCTGCTGTTTAGTGTGGGGGGTCTAAGGGAATTTGAGTGTATCGTGGGAATGGTGAGGTGGGAGGTGGATGCGTGATTTTGGGGAGCTGGGTCGTAGGAGCGGAGGAGGGTGAGTGTGTCGAGATCCGAAAGAGGGTTGCAGGGGCGACGAGGGCGGTTTTTGCGGTTGCGAACAGGGATTGAAGTCCAGTGAGGGGAGCGTTGAGTGAGAGAGTCAACTGGAAGGGTTGGCATGTTGGGAGGGGAGGGGGAAGAGGAGGTGGGTGTGGGGTGTCTGGGGTGAGTGGATAGTAGCTCTTTGATGATGTGCGTGTCTTCTTTGACCTGGATGAGGGTGGCCATAATCTTGTCCAGCGTGGAGGTGGGAATGGAAATCCGGGGTGAGTGACTGACCGGGGAAGTAGCGTGTAGGTGGGGGAGTGAGCTGGTGTTGGTGCAGGTTTCTGTTGTGTCAGTATACGGATTGGTGTTAGGGGGGAGAGAGGGTTTAGGCGGGAGGGGTGTTGATGAGGTAGGGAGGAGGTTGGTGGTATGAGTGAGGGCATAGGTAGTAGACGGAGAGAGCAAGGTGGAGGATTGGTGTATGTTAGTGGTGGTGGGAGTGCAGGACGGGGGGTAATGGGGGCTGAGGATGGGGGGGAAATGGGATTGGAGATGGTCCTGTTGTGGGGCGGGGGAGTTAAGTTAAGAAAGGAGGTGTGTTCTGCGCAGTTAGTTAGAGGGCAGTAGGGACTGAGAATGGGTGGGGATACAGGGTGGAATAGGACATTGGGCGTGTCGTTCAGGTGCTGAACTAGGTTAGATGTGTTGTAGGTGGGGGCTGTGATGTCGTGGGTGCGAGGGTTGGTAGTGGTATGCGTGGAAGTGAGAGGGTTGGTATGGGGGATGGGAGTGCCTATGGTGTTTGAGGGGGAGAGATCTGCGTCTGTGTTTGAAGAGTGTGGGGTAGGGGGGCGAATGGTGTGTGAGGGGGAGAGATCTGTGTCTGTGCTCGAGGAGTGTGTGGAAGCTACCTGGGGCTGGACTAGGATAGAGGGGTTGTGGGTGAGAGCTGAGGAGTCAGGGGTGAAGGGTCTGTCTCTGGATGAAGAGTGTGTGGTGTCTACCTGATGCTGCCTTATGTTAGAATTGTTGTGGGTGGGAGCTGTGAAGTCAGGGGTGGTAGGACTCGAGGTGATATGGGCGAGGGTCCGCGTCTTTGAGAGGTGTTCTTTGAAAGTGGGGAACAGGTTGTCTAATAGTTCCAGGTTCCTGTCTGTGGATTGAATTAGGACAATCCCGTTGTTGTAGCTAGTAATGGTGGCTCTGCCTGGGAAGAGTTGGGATGGTGTGATGTAGAGTGTTAGCCCATGCGTGGATTTCCTGGTGGTGGAGACAGTGAGTAGGGTGCAGAACGCTTTTCTCCATTGAGCTCTGCGTATGGTGTGGAAGATGAAATCGGTGTTCATGGAACCATTGACCGGGGAGAAGTAAGTGTCAGCAAAGGGGGTTTCAGGGTGGGACCTCAGGAAGTTGCGTTTAAAGCGTTTAACTGCTTTTTTGGAGAGAACGGGTGGGTAGTTGATTTTATATGTGTGCTTACCGACGGGATCCATGTTGGGATGTCGGTATGGGTAGGTGCGGGAGGGTGAGGACTAGTGAAGTACAGGAATAAGAAAACAAGTGCAGATGCAAACAGTGGGTTACCTGGATCAACAGTGACACTAGTGATCCACTAAGATATATGAGGTAGCGATCGGTGTGTTACATGAGGAAAGGTGAAATGTGCAGGTTACAAAAGTGTACACAGTACCAGTAGAAGTATAATACTGTTGTTGTACTGGACCAAACTATACCATAAAAAGTGCATAAAACAGTAAATAAAATATAACACAGATTTAAAATCAACAACAGAAAATGAATAGTCCATTAAAAAAATGTTGTTTAAAATAACCAATTAATACTTAAAGTTACATGCGTTATGGAAATTCATTAACATGCTACAGATAACTCGAGAGGAGAACAAATAAAAAAAATTCAGTGATCAGAAATTACAGCGATATTCGATACATGATTTTAAAAAGCTAGCCACACACTTTGCTATGTATTCAGTTTCCAAGTATTGTAACACCAAAAATGCAGGGCGGCAGGATCTCAGACCCATTTTGCGCAGCAGTGGAATTATCCAGCGTTTGCGAGGGAAATCATAGTATTTGCAAACCAGCACTACGTGAAGTGTCAACTGGGGAGATAAACCATCACATGGACACTTCATGATATTTGGTGACCAGTCCTGCTGTCTTGGAAATGAGACTAGACAGAAAAAAGAATTAAATCTGAACATTGTTAAAAGATATTTTTCATAAGAACTAAAATGAAAAGTTAAATAAGTTTGGATGCCTGGTGCGTTTTGTATAGTTATAATGTGAACATTCATGGGTTTGTGCAATTCTTGGGATAGGCGCAGTGCCCTTAAATGAGTTAGACATAGTTTTTTCAGGTCTTTCCTTGAAATGTCCATGAGAGTAGAAGGTTCCATAAAGTAAGAAATACAGTCCAAGTCTTTGAAGAAATTTCTCACATAGGTAAGCCAAGGAATTTTTGACCAGTTTGCCAGGCCCAGACAGTCCATTACAAGGGAACGGGTCAAGTGGAACTGCGGCTTCCTCCAAATTCGGTGCCACAAGAGAATGGGTTGGCATTTGATGTTGTCGGTTAGATAGTCCATACCCAACTCAATGTGGCAACCGAAGGTTGGTGTGCTTTGTGGTACTGCCATTTTACAATCATAAAGCTATTGAGATGTAATCAATCGACTTCCAAACCCCTTAGTAACTCAAATATCTAAGACATTCAATAAAAGGAACACATATTATGCAGGAGACACACAGACACTTAGGGGCACATGTATCAACATCCGTGTTTGCGATTCTCAAATAGCAATTTTTTGAGATTCGCTATTTGAGAATTGTAAAATGGGTTGTATGTAGAAAATTGCAATTTTTTAGCGATTTCTTAATATTCCTTAATTTAGATTAGCAAATTGGGAACCGTAATTAAGGAATACTTTCCCATTCATTTCTATGGGCCTGGAGGCCCATAGGAATGAATGGGAAGTTATTCTCAATTTGCGAATCGCAAATTGAGAATAATTTCAAGGGTGCAAGGGTGTCATAAGGACACCCTGATGCACCCCTCAAAATTTACATGTGTGTGCATATGGCGCACATACATGCCCAAAGGGCATGTTTGTGCGCCACATGGCACCGTCACAAAAAGTGCATTTGTGAAAGAAATCGCAAATTACCACCAACTTCAAGTTGGTGGTAATTTGCGATTTCTTAATTAGAAATCGCACAACTTGGGTGCTTCATACATAGCATTTAAGGAATCGCAATTTGCGATTCCTTAAATGTTGACGCAAAATGAAGGAATCGCAAATTTTGCGATTCCTTCATTTTGCGATGCGATTTCAATAATACATCGCATTTTCCGATTTTGTCGCAAACGCTGCTTTTTTGCGAATCACAGCGTTTGCGACAAAAAAAGGATGATACATATGCCCCCCTAATCCCTTCACCCTCCTACTCATGTCCCTTATTGCTATATTATTATAGTGAGTGACAGATGTGCTTCTTGTGCACAAGGAGCATCTATAGCAGATGTACCATATACAATTACGTAGTGCTTTCAAACAATGATAACAAAGAAGAAAATATACAGCACACCCTATAATCTATCAAACAATTGAAGACAAGATTTTCACCAAGGTTATAGTCCGAAAGAAAAATTATTCATCAATCATGTAACATGAGAATAGACTGTCACAATTCTCATATTCTTTTCCGAAGACAGAGTCCACTTCAATCAGTACCTTCAAATGCGTAAAATTCCTTTATTTTTATTTTTTTGTTGATATCTCCCAAAGCAAACAAACAAATAGCACCCAAATATATAGAATAGTAATGTACAAATTTTCACACGCTTACTGTTCCACACTGAATACTCATTGATTGTGCGGTTCCATTCCTTTTCAAAGGAACACTACTACTAACCCTTGTTTTTGAATAGTGCTTTCAAACAACTACATTTTCAGAAACCTTCCAGTCTTACCTTTGAAACGCATCTCTTCGTTTATCGCTTTCTTTGATGAGGAGCACAACTTTCCATCCGTGGAATGCACCAAGTGAGCCAGCAAGGCTTAGCTTTTCACGCCATCTTTTGGGTGCAGATTTCACCTGGGAGTCTTTTTCAAATGTACAGCCCCATTCATATGCTGCTTCGTCAAGCCATCTGCCACTTTTTACACTATCAATTACATATTCCTTAGTGAGTACCCATTTTCCTACAAAACAAAAATTGGGAGTTAAATATACTGAAAGAAAGTAATGTCAATACAATTTGAAACAAACGAGAAGACACGGCGTTTCCCTGTTTTTCTCTATTTTTAGGAGAAGTCCTCTCAACTTTGGAAGAAGTTTAGGAACACACTGAAAATTCTAAAGTGTGCAACACGTGGAAAATGGGACTATATAATGGATATGGGGCATTGATGGAGAAGGCAACACCAACTGTACGACCCTGGCCTGGGATTCTTCGGAGTGACTTTTGGCACTGCTGAAAAGACGACTTTTCTTCTGAAGATTCAGTACATGCAGCTGAGAACGATCACATAAAAACGAAATGATTTCACCATAAGGGACCGTAACTGCCCCTTGTGAGTTGGAATTAAACTGTAACACCTCTGCCTCCAGAGGCATGCAGATTTCAACCACTTTTTGCCGAATCCAGATTTAGTGCAAGAAGCCTGTAGTGCTTGGTTATCTAGTGAATAAATTGTTCCTTTTTCCTCGTCTTACTCGCTAAGCAATTTTGTACAATTATTTTAGACAGTTTTCTCGAGGAGACGTGACGAAAGCATCATCTCACTCCTTACTCCATGAAGATGAGGAATTATGTTTGGTACTACGAAAAAAGAATGGACAGAGATGAAAATACAGCACCTTGTCTCTGTGCTTATATATGAGAGCGTAAAAGACTATCTAGATCCTAGATGAAGTAAAAGAACAATGACATGAGGTCACTGTTAGTTACAAGACGAAACAGTCTGTGTGTGTAATAAAATGGTCATTGTAAATACTGCATTTGTATCATGCAAGCCAGCCTATGTACTAATACGTCAGTTCATAGAATACTAAATCGTAGTGGGTCACAATTCGCCCTACCTCATAAATATTAATTGTGACCCCCTATGATTGGCTACAGTCACAGGCATGATGGCCTGCCGGGGTCAGCAGACCACATCTGTGCCTACTTTTCAGTTACGTTTCTTTGTTTTAATACAACCAGTTTTTCTAAAAGCAAAACGTGATGTGTTAAAAAAGAAAACGTTTTAAAAAAAATTTAGGAGCAGGGAGGAGTGATCCCACGGACCACTGCCTGTGCCTGAAGAAATGTTTTCGTCAACATTCGTCAACATTCACAAACCCTTCCTGTTGCGAATGTTTGCGAATAGGTTACTACCTTCTTTGAGGCAGTGGTAAAATATTCATGTTTTGCAACGAGATTTAAGTCGCTAAACAATATATAACCTAAGAGATCGGTATTTTGAAGGTACACCCTTAACTCGCCCCTTTCATATACCGATTCCTTATGGTTTACTAAACTCACTGAACTATTCGGAAAACCTTTTCGGATGGTTAAATAGGCTTAGTACATTCAAAAAGGTTTTTAGCGCTTGCAACCCATCAGATTTACGGAATCAGAGGGTCTGCGAATGCAAAAACCCTTCCTAAATGAGGTCCAAATTCTTAATCGTACTCTTACTTTGTTCATGTTTCTGCTGCTAGTCTTGATTATTGAATTAATCATATAGAAGTATTTATTCATGCAACTGAAGCCAGATTCCGATAGGGATATCTTGAAAGTTGATAAAAAAGGCCATTACTTTATCTGCAGAAATTTGAGAATCTGTATTTCGTGCCTCAAAATCTTATCCTTTCTAGCTCTCCATTTTGTTTTACCTTGATAGACAATGGCTACAACAAAAATATCGAGGGTGTGGATATTTTTTAGGTAAGTGTCTGTGGGTTGAGCATGACATGAAGTAAAGACTGGTTGTTATAATGGAAATTATTGGCACTGATGTCATCTTAGAGTTAGGTACAGACTTCTTTTTTAGTGATCGTGCAACTGAAGGTTAGGACAGACAAGAACAATATGGATGTGGATCCTGTGATTATTAGAGTAAAAGTAAAGGGTTTTGGAAAGTTTGGGTATGAAACCAACAAAAGACCAGAACATGAAGCAAGATCTATGACTTCATCTAGCAGCCACCTCTTATAGCAGGTAGTTAGATTTATTTAAGAACACTTCCATTCAAACATTCCAGTGCTTTGACAAACTATGTAGCAGTAGCTTTATAAAGCACAGTACACCACTGTACAGAAACTTCACTCATCTCAACCACAGTCGACCATCACATGATCCTTGACAGAGGAGCCACAGCTATCCTCATTCTCCTGGACCTCTCTGCAGCCTCTTAAATGGTCTCATACCCATCCTCACCAAATGCTTGTACGAGATTTGCATCGAAGGACCCACTCTCCACTGGATTTTGCTCCTTGTTAACGGATAGAACACCAGCAGTCAGCCTGGTATCATAATCCTTGTAAGCCCGTAGAGTCATATGTGGGTCCTCAAGGTTCATTGCTCAGCCTCAACCTCTTCAACGCATACATGATCCCTCTGGGCAACCTAATCCATGCACAAAATACCAACAATCTCTCTTACACCGATGACACACAACTGATAGTCTCTCTTTTGGACAAGACCCCCAACATAAGGAACAAGTTCAGCGTCTGCATGAATAAAGTGGCAAACTGGATGAAAGCCAACTGACTCAAGATAAACACTAACAAGACAGAGACCCTTGTCAGGAACACCTCACCATGAGACTCCAATTGGTGTCCAGCCAAACTCAGACCCACACCCAGAACTTTAAAATGATCTACATCAAATTGGACGAACTGCACAAGTCAACGCCACCACTGCATCCTGGTTCCACACCCTGAAGATGCTAAGGAAGATCTTCAAATGGCTCCCAAGCAACATTACAAAAACTGTCACTCACGCCCCAGTCACCAGCAAGTTGGACTACAGGAACAACAAGCAACTCATCTAATGACTACAAACCATCCAGAACTCGGCGGCCAGACTCATCCTCACCTCCCACAGAGAACTCACATCACACCACACCTCAAGGTGGCTGGCTCCCGACACACAAATGTGCTCATTTTACACTCCTCACACACTCATTCACGGCACTACACAACTTAGGCCCCATCTACCTGAACAGTTGCAACTCCTTTCACCAACCACCCAGTCACCTCCACTTTGCGGGACTCCTACTTCCACACATCCAAAGCATTCATAAAACAAGAACAGGAGATTGGGCATTTTCTCACAATGCTTCTAAAACATAGCATGACATCCCACTCCACATCGAATCCTTCTCCTCTCTTCTTGAATTCCGCAACAAGCATGGCTAGGGACAGTCACCTGCTCTACACCAGGTAACCCGTTGTGGGTGCTAGTGGGCTTTACAAATAAACCTAACATAGCATATAAACCCATTAAATATAAACAGACAAGTTGAAAGAACCCATTCATCATTCATGACAAACATCACCTAACAATCGTGGTTATTATCAAGCACTGAAAACACAAGCCTGAACATGTGAAAGCTAGAAATGGTTAGGTTAACATGATGTTGCTGTGTATTCAATCTATTCCTCTACTTAACATTAGCTGCAACTTCCTCAGGTAACACATGCTCATGCACCGATGGAAGCCAGAGATGAGGTTGCAATCAAATCTCACACAGGTAGAACTTATCACCTCGTTAAAAAACACATTCTTTGTCATTCTTTGACAAAGTATCTTTTCCTATTAGTACATTTTCTTTCATTCAATTGAAGTGAATAAAGAAAATGGTTGTGTTCCCAGTACACATGCAGCAATGAATGTATGTGGTTATTAGTACCAAACATTTTTTAAACATGGATACCAGCGTTGGCTACTTAGTTGCCATTACAATACAAAAATTCAAATGAATCCAAATTTACATATTTAGCACTGGGCCTACCTGCTGCACAAGCTGCTAACCATTTCTCACTTTTACAAACTTTCTTTGCGATGAGATGCGTGCAATCAGCATATTTCTGAGAAAAGTAAGATCCAATTATTAGAAAAATGAGAGAGTTGACATTCAAAAATACTGCATTACTGCATAGTTTACAATAAATCACAACCCATTTATTTGATCCTTCCTGCTCTGCGGCCACTTGACAAGCAACACAAGAGGCATGCGTCCTTTTTATACTTTTCAGAATAACGTTTCCATGTCACAAAGTATTTTGTTTACATTTATTTATTTATTTAAACAGCTGTATATAGCGCTGGCTAGGATTAACACAGCTCAGTGTAAAAAACCAAATTGTGCTGATGTTTGCAATAGACTTCATATGGGTGTTTTTGAAAACATGTTTTTATTGTTGCATCAGCAGACATATAAAAAACAGAAAGATTCATCTGCTGACGTGGCGTCAACATTCAGCCGCCGTCAGCAAGTCACGCAACTTTTAGTTTTTTTGGAACAGAACCTGGTCAATACGGCATTTCATCCACTGTACATCACATATCGTTCAAGTAAGTATTCAGGGTAGGACACAAAAACCATACTCCGGTTAGGGGACGGAGATGAACAATGGGTATGTAGGTCCCAGCTATAAGGGACGTCAGGTCGGGGTCCAAGCATTTCACACAGTGGCGACGCCAGGTAACTAGGGGGACAGAACTGTGGGGGGGAGCATGTAGGCGGTAGCAGGAGTACAACTTGAGGAGGAGATGTCAGGCAGCGGGTAGCGGTCCGCAATAGTCAGTCGCAGTGGGGTGGAGCGGTCAGGAGGCGGAACCGGTCCAAACGTGGGGGTAGTGGGGTGGCCAGCATGGGGGGGGGGACTGTGAGTCGATGGGGGTATGGTATACCGGGCTCGGCACAGGTAAAGCGAGTGACCGCAGCAGCCAATAATTATGGGTGTACTCAGGTGGGCGGGGGGGGGGCGGTGCGGGCGTGGGCGGGACATCAGCGCGTGTGGCCTGCCGGAAGCTATGTAGGAGCATGGCCCATTCCATAGAGATGGGGTGTTTGCGTGTTCCCTTGGCTTCCTCTTCTCGAATGGCGTTCTCTTCGGCTGCCGCCCATTTACAAACCGCCCCTGTCCATGCCGCTATGGGGGGACCCTCCGGAGCTCGCCAGTGCATAGCTATACATCTGTTCGCCAGGAGCAGTGCCAGGGACACAAAGCGCTTGTGCGTAGGGGCCCGTTTATAGACTTCATATGGGTGTTGCCCAGTTTTAACTAAATACTGTATACATTTGAAAAATACAGAACACCGGATCTGGCTCCAATTTGGATCATTAGATTTTCATGTTTTGATAATGAATGACCTTGTACTAGTACTTTTTTAATTTACAAAATAAAGTTTCTCTGTACTTTTTTTTGTTTACAAAAATATATTTTCAAATATTAACATTTTGAAAAATATATAATACATATTTATAAAATAAAAATTATTGGAAAGATTTTTCCTGACCTATTAATTTTAGTTCAAATTTATATCGTTTTTCTTTATTTGTATAAACGTTTACAAGTTTTTACCTTCATTACATAATGCAACCATGACGATGCAATTCACTTTATTAAATGCAAAGAAAAATAAACCTAGTGGTGCGACAAAGATGGCGAGCGATAGAGCATCTTTTCCCCCCCTTCACCTGGCAGATAACCTGAAAATACACGTCCCTTGAGCACAAACATGCAATGGTAAATGATCCACCACAGGCAGGACCCCTGTGCTGTTCAGATGCCGCCAATTGCTGACAGATTTTGAGCAGAGAAGCAGTTTGTGGCCCATATGAGGACCGAAAATGATGGCCCCTTGTCTGAAATATGTGGGAGCAGATAGCAGACAGTCTTGAGGTCTGCAGCAGCCCTACCAGACTCAAACTGAGGGGGGCAGGACTGTGATACCTATGGAGGACCTCCACTCCGATCAGAGGCTGTGGGGAGCAAGAGGACCTGGCAGGATGCGAAAACAGGCCTTTACACCAGCAGAGAGCTCACTTGGACTCCAGCCACTGACCCAAACTGCGAACGTCTGACACTACAAGGATTGACCCATGAGTGAGGACCTAAGAAGCATTTTGACAAAGGGGGGAATGTGCACCGCCAGAATCACAATGTCACCTCCGACTCAGATGAGCGAAATGGGCACAAATAGGAAGTTAGTCAGCGACCAATCCATAAGGGTGATATGAGAAGGCAAAAGAGAGACCACTGGCACTTCATGCTTTCCTTCTGGGGATAATGAGTCCCAGCAACATAGCTCTCCAGCCACACACAGAGACTAGACGGGAACTTGAAGGAAGCCAGGCAGCACAGAATCAGTACTTGAAACCAGACATTGCTCCCCAGATACCACTTTAATTGCACAATGGATCCAAAAAGTAAGGAGAAATCGAGTAATGCTGATGCTGCGGTCCAAACAGTCCACCCACTTTAGTGCCAACTTCTTAAGTTACATAACCGACATGAAGTACAGGAAAGATAGGCAGAGCATAGCAGGCCCAGACCAAACCTGCTAGCGTACAGCCCTAAAATAGTCAAGTGATAGCGGACTATCTAGCTGTGCCCAGGAATCCGTTGTGAAGATTCCAAGGCAGAAACATGGGCAAAAAAGAGGGCACAATAAAAGACCTGTTGGTGAAGGCCTCCTGCTGAGGCACTGACAATGGAAAAGAGCACTGCAGAGCTACCAAGGTGATTCAGAACACGACACAGATATGAAAGCAACTGCCACCAAGCAAGTTAAGGAGGACCTCTTTAAAAGTTTCAGAAAGGATTTCAGTTTATTTAAATATGAGCTAAGAACCGTAGCGCAGCCATTCAGACAAGGCTGGGGATCTTGAGATTAGAGTCTTTTAACAGAAGAAACTACAGATAACAGATCAGACGAGCAAGAGATTCTGAAACAATACCTGTTGAACTTGCAGGAAAAGATTAGCATTGTGCAAAAAAAGCAAGAACATATAAAAAACAGAAGCATTTGCAATGCTATAGGTCTCGCATTTAAGCGAGACCTATTGCATTGCAAATGGTAGGCATCGCGGACAATGGGAGGGAGGCCGGGGAGAAGGCATGACAACGGGAGGGCGGGGAAAAAAAGAAGGCACAAAAGCTTGTTGTGCCTGCAGTATAAGAACCTCATTAAAGAAAATAGTGCTCACAGTCTAAATAACACGTACCGTGTAACAACCAAAGTAATGGGGCCAATCGACATGGGAGCTGACAAATGTAGAGGAGGTAATAAGGAGGGACAAACAAGCCTATTGAATAAAATCAGAAGCCAGCATTTAGGACGGACAATGACACAAGCCAATGGCAAATACGTGCGGATAGTGGGTTGGACTTCTATTTCCTACTCCTCTATAATAAGTCTCGCAGAGCAGCGCATGTACGATAGCTCTAGGCTCGACCTAAAAATAAAGAAAAGGCAGTGTAAGGATAAGGGTGGCCCGCAAGAGAAGAGAGCAGCAACAATGAGGTGTATGTAAAAGATTTGTTTTGCATTTCGCCTCTGGTCTGAAGACCAAACAAACCTATATTGATTCCAAATAAAAAAAAAAGATTATGGAACCCGCAAAGAAAAAGATGTGACAATGTCTTTAAGGACCATAAGATAATGTAGTTCCATTACCTCCTGGCAATATCAAACAAATATGCAGATAGTTCAACACAATTACTGACTTTCTAAAGGCCCATTAGAAGCTGGGGGCACCCATTCAGGATAGTGTTTGACAGGCAAGAGCAGCCGTACCAAACCAAATCAGTGGCAGAAGCAGAGTCTATCCTGCAGATGCCAGAAGATTTCACTGCACCAAATAGAAAAGAAGCAAAAACATCTACGGTAATCTCTCCACATCTGGAAAGAGACAAATTTAGATTGGTGACACAACATCCTCGAAGATTAAGACCCTTGCAAGCATACCTTTTTTCAAAAGAATAAAAAAAAAAATCAAATTAGGGAGTCGCTCTCCCAGGCCTTCCAATGCCATGCAAGTCGCAAAGAGATGCAGAGAGCAGCCGACTGTTGGAACCCATCATGAATCAAGAGAGGTGGAGAGCTTGGACTGACAGCAATGCCAGTATAGGGCAAGTGGGGGATGGAGTGAAAGACTGGAGTGGTTTGCACCTGCATTAGTGTTTGTACGGATCAAGGCATGTCCCGTAAGAGCCAGAGTAATCGATGGACAGGAGACATGTTAGTTCACAGTTACGTGGTTGTCTATGGTGTTCAGGGGATTAATAGGGAGAAAGAGAAGGGAGGGATACCAGCAGCACTCTTTGAAAGGCTTATGACAATGTCAACACAACTTTAAGGGCTCCTTGAGGGTAAAATGATTAGCTTAAAGATGCAAGCTCTAAACTCCCTATAGAAACACTTTGCTATTCTAAACCCGATGTATGCCACAAAATGTGGACATATATGTATTATTATTATTATTATTAAACTTATATAGCGCACAGCTACCCTGAGGCATCCCGGCGCTTTGAACAGTGCATCAACCGTGAAACCATAAGATGGTTGGATCACCTCATGCAGGAAACAGATGTGTTTTCAGGCCCCTTCGAAAGCGCAAGATGCAGGTCTCAGCACGAAGTTTTAGGGGCAGAGAGTTCCAGAGCGTTGCTGTATGCACGGAGAAACGTCTCCCACCCGTACGCGATCTTTTTACTCTCGGGACATGGAGCAAGCATTTCTGATCGGACCTCAGCGCTCTGGTCGCTTTATAAGGCACTGCCAAATTCTTCAGGATAGATGGTCCGTTACCCTGAAGAATTTTGTGTGCGATGCAGAGTGCCTTAAACCTCACTCTCTCCCGCACCGGTAACCAGTGCAGAGCCTTAAGGGCGGGTCTAGCCGATTCTGTTCTGGGGATGCCCATGAGTAGTCTAGCCGCCGCGTTTTGCACCTGCTGAAGTTTGTTAAAAGTGGATTCAGGGGCGCCCAGAAAAAGACCATTACTGTAGTCAAGGCGAGATGTTATCAAACCCTGAATCAACAACTTCTTCGATGGAAAAGGTAGGAGCGGGAAGATTTTACGAGCGGCCCGCAGCAGGGCAAAACATACTCCCGCAGTTCTTTTAGCGTGAGTTTTAAAGGAGAGATCTTGCTCCAGCCAGACTCCCAGGCTCTTAATCTCCTCTTTCATGATGGGGAAATCACCCATACAACTTGGCCAGCATGTTAAAGGCAATGGGGGAGCTTTGTTTCCAAGCAGCATAATCTCTGTTTTAGAGCCGTTCAGCTTCAGAGCTGAGCTGCTCATCCAGGTGTAGACGTCCACCAGGCATGAGTGCAACAAGTCAGGGTTCTCCACCAGTTGAGGAAGGGCGACCACCAGCTGAGTATCATCAGCGTAGCTGATGATCTTGATGTTATAAGGGGCCACCACATCCTCCAGGGGGGCCATGTAGACATTAAATAATGTCGGGCTCAAGGACGAGCCCTGCGGCACCCCCCACTGTATTACAAGAGGCCAATCTTCTCAAAATGAACTGGAATAGACTGAAGTCGAGACTGTTGCCCTAGAAGTATTTTGGCTCTGGAACTCACAAAACAGTAATAGTAGCAGTTCTACTGAGTTGAGATTTCCAGGGGAGGTGGTCTGGCTTTGGGACGCATGGGCATGGTAGAATACTTTCTCGGTCATCTCTTTTTATGGTCATACACATGTCAAGGACCCTATATCAAGGAGTTAATAGAAAAACTCTTTCAGGTAACACATGAAGACATTATTGTTGGTGGTGATTTAAACATAGTCGTGGGTGAAAATGAGGACCTATCAGCACAATAAATAGGACAAACAGGTGAAATCTAGGCTGACGCTACAGCGCGATTACAGCAACTAAGCATTGTGGATATTTGGTACAAGGAGCACTCCTCAGACATACACTTTACACATTACTCACAAGATTGTAAGACATATGCGCAATTAAGTCACTTCCTTGTGACAAGCTTGATGTCCCAGAAAGTAATGTCAACATACATAGGTCTCTAATATCCATTATCCTGAGACAACCCTACAGTCTTCAAGCAGGAGATGGAAATTGAAAGATGCATTGCTATACAATACGGAGGTACGTAAATCAGGTAGCAAATGCATTACAAAGTTCCTTGCAGATAACAATGAGGCTTTAGTAGGCTGAGTGGGATTTTCTAAAAGCTCTAGTGCAAGGCCAGCGTCTGCTGCGTGTTGTGTGGCTTAATATAGAGAGAAAACAGAAACATACTCAATTAAAGTCCCAGCTTAAGGATTTACAAAGGGTGCATAAACAGTCACATTCACAGAAATTGTGGCAGAAACGGATAATGTTAGGGAATAGATGAGGGCCATTAGATGTAGTCAATGCTGAATATTTACTCAAAACCAAACAGTGCTATTATGATGGGCACAACAAAGCAAGTAAACTACGGGCTTGCAAACTGTATGACAAATACATAAGAGACAGAATAAACATGATTAACAAGCATTTGCAATGCAATAGGTCTCCCATTAGGAACGTTTGAGCTATTGGTATTGTAAATGACAAATATTTTATTTATGTGTTGGTTTTGAAAATAGCGAAATTAATAGCTTTGTCATTTACAATGCCAATAGTTTTAACTTTCGCAAATGTGACACCTATAGCATTTGTAATGCAATATGTGTTGTATGTAAGTGACTTTTATGTATTGATATTACAAATAATAAATGGCTTTTAATTATTTTTAATAATTAATACCCAACTAAAAGTTATTGTAATTTATAATGGCAATAGCTTTAACTTTTGTAAATTACTTTTGTAAAGATTATGTTCAGCGTATTTTATTGTGATGAAAATCCAAGAACAGAAGTGAAATATTAACATCTTTTTGTGACATTTGTAATAAAGCTTGAAACATTGAGGAAACATATTTGAACCAGTTGTTGTTGAATGGTTGCACAGATTGATGCTGTGGTAGCGCTGATTGATGTTGTGGTGGCGACGAGTAATGCTGTGGCGTTCAGTGATGCTGTGGTAGCGCATAGTGATGTTGTGGTGCCCCTGAGTGATGTTGTGGTGCCCCGAAGTGATGTTGTGGTGCCCCTGAGTGATTCTGTGGTTGTAATTGTAATTGTAAAAATATTTGAGGAGCGCATGGCTACCCGGAGGCCTCCCAGCGCTGTGGACTATTGGCTGTGAATGCTCCATTTAGCTAGATGGAAAAAGCCAGATGGTCATCTACCAGTCTAATGTGGTCCGGAAGGGTATTCCACCCTTTGGAGGCAACATAGGAGAATCGTTGACCTCCACTTCTAGTTTTCCGGATTTTGGGCATCGTTGCTAGGCGTTTGTTGCCAGAGCGCAGAGATCTATTAGGCTGGTAGGGGACGATGGTTCCTTGTAATATAGGAGAACATTTTGCGGTCAGGATCTTGTGGGTGATACAGAGGGTTTTGAACTGGATCCTCTCTGCCACTGGTAGCCAATGTAAGGTGGTTATGGCTCTTCTGGCTGATTCTCTCCGGGGAATGTCCATGAGAAGCCTAGCTGCACAGTTTTGTACCGCCTGAAGACTCCTTATTGTGGACCGAGGTGAGCCCGCATAAAGGGCATTCGCGTAGTCCAGGCGTGAAAGAATTAGTGCCTGAACTACTAATTTCTTGGACTCCCAAGAAAGCAGTGGGAAGACTTTCCTCATCATCTTCATTAGTCCAAAGCAACATCCTGCGACTTTCTGTGCTTGGGCTTTCATGCTGAGTTTGTTGTCTAGCCAGACACCCAGTGATTTGGTTTTATCCTTGGGGATTGGAGCTTTGCCTAGACAGTTGGGCCAGAGGGTGGTGACCCCCATCGGGAGTGGTTTACCCAAGAACATCAGTTCGGTCTTAGTTCCATTGAGTTGTAAAAAGGAGCTTTCCATCCAGGATGCAATTGTTTTCATACAGTTGGCTAGGGTGTCTGGGCTATTTCCTGGGTATCATCTGCATATGTGATGATCCGAATTCCGAAGGGTTCCACTATTTTAGCCAGAGGGCTCATATAAATGTTGAAGAGAGTGGGGCTCAGGGAAGAACCCTGTGGCACCCCACATCTCAATGGCCAGCTCCTAGATGTAACTTCACCCTCTTAGGCCCTGAATGATCGGCCCTCTAAGAAGGACTTCAGCCAGTCTAGTGCACTCCCCGATAACCCTGCTTCTCTAGCCCTAGAGATAAGCAAGTGATGGTTAACGGTATCGAAGGCTGCACTTAGGTCTAAGAGGATGATGGCTGCCGAACCTCCGATATCCATGATTTTTCTGGTTTCCTCAGTCACTGCAATCAAGGCTGTTTCTGTGACTTGTTGGGGTCTGAAGCCAGTTTGTGTCGGGTGGAGGCAGCAGTTTTCCTCGAGAAATGCTGAGAGTATCCCATTCACATGTTTCTCTGTGATTCTGGAAATAGCTGGCAAAAGGGAAATGGGTCTATAGTTCAGGAGAATATCTGGGTTGGCTCCCACTTTTTTAAGCAGTGCCTTCACCATGGCTTGTTTCCAAGGAGAGGGAACAGTGCCAGTGCTTAATGACAGGTTTATCAACTCAAGTATGGTGGGTGCCACAGATTGAGAGACTTGGTTGAGGATGGTGGGTGGGGCTGGGTCACCTGGGGAGCCAGATTTTAGTTTATTGAGACAAGATTTTAATGTCTCTAGATTCATTGCGTGAAAAACTTCCAGCATTTTTCCAGCCCTACTCTCAGTGGTATCCTGATGAATGGGGTTTGGAGGGACGGTTGGAGGGGAGAAGGAGAGATAGACGGATTGAATTTTTTTAGAGTGAAAAAATTCCGCTAGATCATTGCATCGGTTGAGTATATTATCTGACGGAGGAGGGGGGGGGGCTAAAGTGGTGATTGTCTTAAAAAGTCTGAAAATTTCCCGAGGGGCATTGGTAGCTGAGGAAATTTTGGATTCATAGTGATTCGCTTGGGTTTTACGTATTTCTAGTTTATACAATTTTATGGCCTCTCTATAGATTTGTTTTTTTCCTTTGAAAAATCTTTTCTCCACTGTCTCTCCGATTGTTTACACTTTCGCTTAAGCTCTCTAAGGGTCGGGGAAAACCAGGCTATTTTTTTTTGCTTTTCTTCTCTCTTCTAAGTTTCCTAGGTGCCACCAAGTCTAAGGATCCTTCAAGCCAGCTGTTGACAGCTTGATTGTCTGAGTCTAGATCCCCTTTTAGTGAAGGTCGGGAGTTGTTCAGGATGTTTGTCCAGGACTCGACATTGATCTTGGCCAGATTACGTCCAAGTTTTTTTGTGGCTGGCTCAGAATGGTACCTATTCGTCGATACCCAGGTGAAGGGTATCAAGGGTATCCACGATAGGGAGATAGGACCTTCAGCGATTATACTGGTGTTTGAAAAAATTGGGTCCAATAAATGTCCTTTGATGTGGGTCGGGTGTTGACTTTAAGGTCAAGGGCTAAGGTTCTCAGGTTCTCCGTCAGTTCCTTGGAACAGGCAGAGGAGACATCATCGAAGTGGATATTAAGGTCTCCCAATATCGAAAACTTGGGCAGAGAGCTAACTAAAGTGGTTATATTTTCAGGAAAATCAAGGTTAACATTTCCCAGGGGACTCGGCGGGCGGTAGATTAGCCCTCCGGAAAAGGTGCATTCCTTAGAGAAGCAGATGGCAAATACTAGCCTTTCACAGTCCCAAATCGACCCCTCATTCATGTGGCAGCTAAAGGTGTCTCTATATATAATAGATAGACCTCCTCCTCTGTTAGTTGGGTGGTCTTGTCTCTGTATAAAGTATCCAGGTGGCAGGGTCTGGATCACGTCTGGGTTTGATCCGTCCCTGAGCCAGGTTTCTGTCAGGAATAACACATCAGGGTCTCTTTCTTCCAGAATCAGCCTGATTTCTGTGGTGTGTTTAGGCATAGAGCGGCAGCTCAGCAGTAGCATATTGAATTCTTGTCCTGTAGGGGGGTTCCCTCCCTTGTCCTGTTGGCGTTCAAGACTAAAGGGCACTGAAGGCACTTGTTGATGGGGAATGGTGGACCAAGAATGTGTTGACAGCCCTGAACATCCCTGAGGCTGGTCAGCTGTGTGACTGAGTATGGTTTAGACGGCTGTGCCCCAGGATCAGGGTTCGTGGTCCCGGCCGGTCGCCGACAGGCGCAGACGGGCTTTCCTTTGGCGCGCCCGCTGCGCGCATCCGCTGCGCGCTCGCTTCATGGTGATGTTAATGTATGCTTCCCTGCCGTATAGCAACGAGGCGATAGATAGATAGAGGGAGGGCGATAGATAAAGTGAAGGCGATAGTTAGATAGACAGATATATAGAGTGAGGGCGATCGATTGATAGATACAGTGATGGCGATAGATAGAGTGATGGCGATAGATAGAGTGAGTACGATAGACAGAGAGAGTGAGGGTGATAGATAGATGGACAGATAGAGTGAGGGCGATAGATAGCTAGAGTGAGGGTGATAGATCGATAGATAGAGTGAGGGCGATAGATAGAGGGCAATAGATAGATCGAGTGAGGGCGATACATCGAGTGAGGGTGATTGATAGTTGTAATTTAAAAGTGAGTGATGCTGTGGTGTTGTTGAGTGATGATGTGCTGGCCCTGAGTTATGCTGTGGTAGCGTTGAGTGATGCTGTGCTGGCCTTGAGTGATGGTTGTTGTCCCTGAGTAATACTGTAATGGTGCTGACTGATGCTGTTGTGATGCTGACTGATGCTGTTGTGATGCTGTTGCGCTGCAGAGTGATGCTGTGGTAGTGCTTTGTGATGCTGTAGTGATACTGAGTGATGCTGCTGTGTTCCTGAGTGATACTGTGGTGGTGCTGAGTGATGCTGTGGTGAAGGTGAGTGATCCTGTGGTGGCCCTGAGTGATGATTTGGTGGTGCTGAGTGATGCTCTGGTGGTGCTGAGTGATGCTCTGGTGGTGCTGAGTGATGCTGTGGTAGTGCTGAGTGGCGCTGTGGTAGTGCTGAGTGGTGCTGTGGTGGTGCTGACTGATGCCGTGGTGAAGGTGAGTGATCCTGTGCTTGCCCTGAGTGATGATGTGGTGGTGCTGAGTGATGCTCTTGTGGCCCTGAGCGATATTGTTGTGTGCTTGAGTGACGCTGTGGTGGTGCTGAGTGTTGCTGTAGTTGGGCTGAGTGATGTTGTGGTGCCCCTGAGTGATGTTGTCATGGTGCTGAGTGATGATGTGGTGGCGTTGAGTGATGTTGTAGTGGTGCTGTGGTGGCGCTGAGTGATGCTGTGGTGGCGCTGAGTGATGCTGTGGTAGTGCATAGTGATACTGTGGTGTTTTTGAGTGATGCTGTGTTGGTGTTTTTGAGTGATACTGTGTTGGTGCGGAGTGACTATGTTGGAGAAAGTGTGAGAAAATTAAAAAAGCAAAAAAGCAAAAACCGGTCGGTGAACCCCCATTTTAGCCTGAAATAAAGTTGTTTGCCTACTCAATTTTATGTTCTCTATAATGAAACGCCCCTCGTGGTACTTAAGCTCGGGAGATTCTAGGTAACCCGGTGTATAGTTCAGAAACGTAGTGCATGTTAACTGGATAAAGTAGAACACATTTGTAATTGGTCAACACATGGTATAGCAATTCAAGACAAACAATGCTGCAATCCGGGGCTTTCAATAAGCAACCAATGCATTATAGAAATAAAGTCACTTCACCTGCGGCCAGAGAAAATGGGGAGCAGAGAGCTTGGCTCTTACATTACTGCATACACACTGTTCCAAACCCATCATCTCATCACCTTCTTTTGGATGTAAACAATCCTTCCCGTGCTGCCATGCATATTTAATATATAATAAACCCTTCTAATAAATCACTTTAAGTAGCGCTTCGAGCAAGATTTTGCTGTTATGGCCCGCTAGAGCTTCGAACAACATTTTTCTGTTACGGTGAGCAGTGAATAACGTATTACTGTCAATAAATTAATTTGCACGCCTTTTTTTAAGCAAAAAAAAAAAAAGGAGACGGTGGGAGCAAGAATGTCGTATCCCATAGGTATTATCAAGGGTAAAGGTTTGAATTTTCGTAATGCGTCACAACACCCAAGGGCAAAGCTTACGCCATGCAGAATAACTGCTGAGTCACTCACAACCTCTGGAATTCTAAACACTGACCTACAGTTTACAAAGAGATCTCTGCAGGCGGCGCATAAACTCCGTAGTCTGTTGAGTGGACGAAAATGTGCAAATGGTCTTGGACCCCGCCTCGCCCCCCAGGACCCTAAAATACGGCGTCCCCGTGTTTTAACACTATACTTAATAGCAAACTGGTTATGGCTTGAATTAACCAGGATCGCACAATGGGCGATACCAAGGGACAGGCTTTACACATCCTGGGTAAGCTTATTATATTCCCTACTAGTTATATCAAAATGAATCGCTTTAAAGCCCACAGAAGTGTCGCAGGGATCCTGCTCTCACACAGAACTGTGCATAGAGACTTGGAACCTCAGTGAATAATGGGTGTGCCAAAACTCACCTTAGTACCCAAAATCCCCTACCAGACTAGCAATCAGTGTCTCATTGGTTCTTACAAACTCCCAATGTTTAGACAACCCAGAACATGGACTTAGAACACCTCAGGTAACGTGGAACACATGAACACTCTTTCGTTATACCAACATATCAATCCAGAACGAGGAGTAAATGAAGACACGTGCAAGTTTGAAATGTTTATTTCTAATGCAGTGTTCTCAAGCGCAGTATCTTAGCTTTGACTTAATGTCGGGCATATGAACATCATGGATGAACCCCTAAGCAATAGTTGCTCATGAGTAATAATGAGTTTCTTGGAGAAATCAATATCCAGGCTAGGGGAAGTCCCTTCTGCTTAAGAGTCTGGTTTTCCAAGAAATCGTTGTGACGTTTGATGAACGGATGGAAGTAGCCATGCATGTATTTGGGTAGCATGGGCTATGCCTAAATAAGGGCTTCATTTCAATGCCTATATAAGGGTAACGCGAATTGTACCTATATAAGGGCATGAATCGGGAAAATTCATTCGGAATCTAAAATGCCATACAACAATACCATTGGAACATCAGCATATACACAGTCTCACAGGAGGAGAGAGTGCAATAGGTTTTGGGATGTCATGCCATAGTGTTTCCCATTGTGTGGTGGTTATTCCCTCGGGTGTAGCGTTGTGCCAGATGGTTTGATAGTTATGGGTGCAGCTGGGAGCCGAGTGTTGAGATCAGCCCTGTGGTGCGATAGAAGGCACGTACTAGCTTCTCTAAAAGGGTGAAAGGGCAAACAGCTTCCGCATGTACCCCTGGGTGTAATGCCCAAAGCCACATATGGAGGCTGTGGCCGTGAGTGCGAATTCGGTCCTACAGTCTTTGAAAGACTTAATGGTGTCTCCCACGAAAAGCTCCTTTAGGGTCCGGCAGTCCCCGTCTCCCAGTTGCGAAATGTGAGTTTCGCACAGGCATGAGAGGAAGTCAGGGTTGCACGCTATGAGGTTATTAGGGGAAGGGAACATGGTAGACCCCACTTTAGGCCTATTCTATCCCAGATTTCTAATTCCGTCCTGGTCAGAGTTGTGACTTAAGCGCTGCATGGGCGAGCTCTTTTAGGGAGACAAGTAAGATCCCACGGGAGCCAGCATTCTGCCACTCGGTCCATGTGAAGACAGTGCTTTTCACATTCGCATACAACCGACTCTGGGATATAGCTCAAATGTGCAGCCCAATAATATTCCAACAAGTTTGGGCACGCTGAGCTCCCCCTGTCGCACGGCAGCATCAGAAGCGAGTGAGCTATGCAGGGTTGCTTCACATTCCATATAAAGGCACGCAGGTCCCTCTGGAGGCTTTGAATAGCCTCCAGCGGGATCAATGTGGGCAATATCTGGTACATATACAGGACCTGCGGAAGGATGTTAATTTTAATGGCGTTAACACGTCCTAGCCAGGAGATATGGAGAGGCTTCCACCTCTGTAGGTCCATCAGGATCGAGCGACGAAGAGAGGACCAGTTGTCTCGGGACCATGAGGTAAGGTCAAATTACTTAGTCATGTTGATCTTGAAGCCAGAGACAGCCTCAAAGGTCTGCAAGATTTCTACAATACTAGGGAGCAAGGTGTCGGGCTGGGTTAGAGTAAGGAGGAGGTCATCTACAGACAGAACTAGTTGATCTTCTGCATCTGGCAGCCAAACTGTATGCCTCGGCATCCCTATTGTGTGCCTCGGTGCAGCGATATCAAAATTGTGGCCCTCCGTTTACTCGGATGTAGGCGGTCGGAGCAATGTATGACGCCATTACTTTAGAGATGAAGACCTGCCAAAGGCCTATTTTGTGCAGTACCGCTTGAGGATATGGTGTGTAGGTATCTCCCTAGACAATCTGAGCAGTACATAAATGTATCATACAGAGGCCTAGCAAGTAAATTGTCAAACAAACAAAGCAAATGCAAAAGTACTTGGTTTATTGTATATTTAAAAAAAGGATATACATTTATATTAAAAACCACATAATATTAAAAATATTTGTATTTCCAAATTACAATGCATGAAATGTTCAGTCATAATATTCAATATGCATTAGATGAATATACAAAAAATCAGCATTAAAAAGGTACATTATTCAAACAGTGCATGATATACTGCTGACAAGGGTGTGGCGAGATTATGATTAATTCCGCTTGAGGATATGTCCAGTCTACCCTACAAAATGGGCTATACGCCGGACGTTATCTGCCTCTTGTTGTTTGTGAATAAAACCTACCTTATTGGGATTAATGAGGGCAGGGAGATACGGATCGAGGCGGGTAGCTAGTATTTTAGTAACAAGCTTGGCATATATACTGAGATGGGCTAATGGGCGGTACGAGGAGCATTTTGCAGGGTCTTTCCCCACTTTAGGTATAAGAGAGATCTCCGCCATTGTGGGGGTAAGACCAGTGTCTTGTGAGAAAGAATTGAACAGGAGTAGAAGGTGGTCTTGCAAATGGGGAAGAAATAGGTGGTGAAAGAGTACCAGAAGCCTGTCTGGTCCGAGAGCTTTGCCTAAGGGGAAGTTCCGAAGTGCAACGTGCAGTTCTTCTGCCGTGATGGGTTGTCTAGGAGGGTAGAATGGTGTGGAGATAAGGACTGTCAGTCACATTCAGAGAGGAATGAGTGATGTCTTGAGGGGGAAGGTTCTTCACGAGAGTACAGTTCCTGATAGTAGTTCCGGAAAGCCTCTAGTTTATCACTCTCCGCAGTCGCCCAGTCTGTGTTCCCTACTTGTATTTTGGCAATGTGTGACCTAGCGCGCAGATGCTGCAGCTTACGGACGAGGAGCTTACCTACTTTATCACCATCCTTATAGTATCTCTGATGTAGGGACAGAAGGGTACACTCTGCTTTGCCTGTGCGATGACAGCTCAATTGACCACGCAGCAAGGCCGGTGGCCTTTTGATTCTTCGGTGGGGGCCGCCTTGTCCAGGTGCTCTAGCTGCTTAATCTCAGCTGTAAGTTTAGATTTCACCAGTTTCGCCTCCCGCCCCCATGCTATAGCGATTGTCGTTCTTTTGCACCTAATGGTAGGTTTAAACATGTCCCAGAGTGTATGCAAGGAGATCTCAGGTAGCACACTGAGGAGAAAATAGTCAGTCATTCCCATGCGTATCTCTTCTATGTCCACTGGATCGCGCAGCAGGTGTGGGGGTAAACGCCAGCGCCGGTGTGCTCAGGAATGGATACAACAGTATCCCAGGTGGGTTCTAGGTAGGCGTGGTTGGAGATAGAGATGTCTGAGAGTTCCACTGTGTCGAGGCGGTATAGGATGGAAGGGGAGACAAAGGCACAATTACGAGAATAGGAAGTGTGCACATGTGAGTAAAAGGAGTAGCCTCTCACATCAGGGTGTTTATAACGTCATGCATCGATCAGCCCGCAGTCATCAATGTCCCTCTTTATATGTGGTACAGGTAATGACCCTCCCTATCCCGGGTCTCTGACTACATAGGTATAAAAGCTAGCTTTACAGAGGATACCCACTCCTAATGTTTTAGAAGTTCTGTATTCCCAGTGCCGCTTAGGATATTTTGGGTGGTACAAAAGGGGGTGGTGATGGACGGAGCATCTCAACCAATCAAACACTCACACCCAGTCAACAGATCTGGGTTTAATCCATCACCGTTCTTTAGCCCACTCTGCCACCCCAGTTCAGACATGGCCATATGCAAATCAGTCTGACCCTGTGCCTCATGGGAACAGTCCAGCCCGAACTGCCAAGCCATGCCTTCCCTGGACCGGAAACAAGCTTCCGAGGACCGGTTTCTGGCATTTCAGCCGTCTTCAGCCCGGCTTGCTTGAATCCAGTGGCAAAGTGAGCAAGGGACTCACGTCTGAGCATACCCTGCCAACTTATGGCGAACAAAGTGGTACAAAAGGGGGTGGTGATGGACGGAGCATCTCAACCAATCAAACACTCACACCCAGTCAACAGATCTGGGTTTAATCCATCACCGTTCTTTAGCCCACTCTGCCACCCCAGTTCAGACATGGCCATATGCAAATCAGTCTGAGCCTGTGCCTCATGGGAACAGTCCAGCCCGAACTGCCAAGCCATGCCTTCCCTGGACCGGAAACAAGCTTCCGAGGACCGGTTTCTGGCATTTCAGCCGTCTTCAGCCCGGCTTGCTTGAATCCAGTGGCAAAGTGAGCAAGGGACTCACGTCTGAGCATACCCTGCCAACTTATGGCGAACAAAGTGGTACAAAAGGGGGTGGTGATGGACGGAGCATCTCAACCAATCAAACACTCACACCCAGTCAACAGATCTGGGTTTAATCCATCACCGTTCTTTAGCCCACTCTGCCACCCCAGTTCAGACATGGCCATATGCAAATCAGTCTGACCCTGTGCCTCATGGGAACAGTCCAGCCCGAACTGCCAAGCCATGCCTTCCCTGGACCGGAAACAAGCTTCCGAGGACCGGTTTCTGGCATTTCAGCCGTCTTCAGCCCGGCTTGCTTGAATCCAGTGGCAAAGTGAGCAAGGGACTCACGTCTGAGCATACCCTGCCAACTTACGGCGAACAAAGTGGTACAAAAGGGGGTGGTGATGGACGGAGCATCTCAACCAATCAAACACTCACACCCAGTCAACAGATCTGGGTTTAATCCATCACCGTTCTTTAGCCCACTCTGCCACCCCAGTTCAGACATGGCCATATGCAAATCAGTCTGACCCCGTGCCTCATGGGAACAGTCCAGCCCGAACTGCCAAGCCATGCCTTCCCTGGACCGGAAACAAGCTTCCGAGGACCGGTTTCTTGCATTTCAGCCGTCTTCAGCCCGGCTTGCTTGAATCCAGTGGCAAAGTGAGCAAGGGATTCACGTCTGAGCATACCCTGCCAACTTATGGCGAACAAAGTGGTACAAAAGGGGGTGGTGATGGACGGAGCATCTCAACCAATCAAACACTCACACCCGGTCAACAGATCTGGGTTTAATCCATCACCGTTCTTTAGCCCACTCTGCCACCCCTGTTCAGACATGGCCATATGCAAATCAGTCTGACCCTGTGCCTCATGGGAACAGTCCATCCCGAACTGCCAAGCCATGCCTTCCCTGGACCGGAAACAAGCTTCCGAGGACCGGTTTCTGGCATTTCAGCAGTCTTCAGCCCGGCTTGCTTGAATCCAGTGGCAAAGTGAGCAAGGGACTCACATCTGAGCATACCCTGCCAACTTATGGCGAACAAAGCGGTACAAAAGGGGGTGGTGATGGACGGAGCATCTCAACCAATCAAACACTCACACCCAGTCAACAGATCTGGGTTTAATCCATCACCGTTCTTTAGCCCACTCTGCCACCCCAGTTCAGACATGGCCATATGCAAATCAGTCTGACCCTGTGCATCATGGGAACAGTCCAGCCCGAACTGCCAAGCCATGCCTTCCCTGGACCGGAAACAAGCTTCCGAGGACCGGTTTCTGGCATTTCAGCCGTCTTCAGCCCGGCTTGCTTGAATCCAGTGGCAAAGTGAGCAAGGGACTCACGTCTGAGCATACCCTGCCAACTTATGGCGAACAAAGTGGTACAAAAGGGGGTGGTGATGGACGGAGCATCTCAACCAATCAAACACTCACACCCAGTCAACAGATCTGGGTTTAATCCATCACCGTTCTTTAGCCCACTCTGCCACCCCAGTTCAGACATGGCCATATGCAAATCAGTCTGACCCCGTGCCTCATGGGAACAGTCCAGCCCGAACTGCCAAGCCATGCCTTCCCTGGACCGGAAACAAGCTTCCGAGGACCGGTTTCTTGCATTTCAGCCGTCTTCAGCCCGGCTTGCTTGAATCCAGTGGCAAAGTGAGCAAGGGATTCACGTCTGAGCATACCCTGCCAACTTATGGCGAACAAAGTGGTACAAAAGGGGGTGGTGATGGACGGAGCATCTCAACCAATCAAACACTCACACCCAGTCAACAGATCTGGGTTTAATCCATCACCGTTCTTTAGCCCACTCTGCCACCCCTGTTCAGACATGGCCATATGCAAATCAGTCTGACCCTGTGCCTCATGGGAACAGTCCATCCCGAACTGCCAAGCCATGCCTTCCCTGGACCGGAAACAAGCTTCCGAGGACCGGTTTCTGGCATTTCAGCAGTCTTCAGCCCGGCTTGCTTGAATCCAGTGGCAAAGTGAGCAAGGGACTCACATCTGAGCATACCCTGCCAACTTATGGCGAACAAAGCGGTACAAAAGGGGGTGGTGATGGACGGAGCATCTCAACCAATCAAACACTCACACCCAGTCAACAGATCTGGGTTTAATCCATCACCGTTCTTTAGCCCACTCTGCCACCCCAGTTCAGACATGGCCATATGCAAATCAGTCTGACCCTGTGCCTCATGGGAACAGTCCAGCCCGAACTGCCAAGCTATGCCTTCCCTGGACCGGAAACAATCTTCCGAGGACCGGTTTCTGGCATTTCAGCCGTCTTCAGCCCGGCTTGCTTGAATCCAGTGGCAAAGTGAGCAAGGGACTCACGTCTGAGCATACCCTGCCAACTTATGGCGAACAAAGTGGTACAAAAGGGGGTGGTGATGGACGGAGCATCTCAACCAATCAAACACTCACACCCAGTCAACAGATCTGGGTTTAATCCATCACAGTTCTTTAGCCCACTCTGCCACCCCAGTTCAGACATGGCCATATGCAAATCAGTCTGACCCTGTGCCTCATGGGAACAGTCCAGCCCGAACTGCCAAGCCATGCCTTCCCTGGACCGAAAGCAAGCTTTCGAGGACCGGTTTCTGGCTTTTCAGCCGTCTTCAGCCTGGCTTGCTTGAATCCAGTGGCAAAGTGAGCAAGGGACTCACGTCTGAGCATACCCTGCCAACTTATGGCGAACAAAGTGGTACAAAAGGGGGTGGTGATGGACGGAGCATCTCAACCAATCAAACACTCACACCCAGTCAACGGATCTGGGTTTAATCCATCACAGTTCTTTAGCCCACTCTGCCACCCCAGTTCAGACATGGCCATATGCAAATCAGTCTGACCCTGTGCCTCATGGGAACAGTCCAGCCCGAACTGCCAAGCCATGCCTTCCCTGGACCGAAAGCAAGCTTTCGAGGACCGGTTTCTGGCTTTTCAGCCGTCTTCAGCCTGGCTTGCTTGAATCCAGTGGCAAAGTGAGCAAAGGACTCACGTCTGAGCATACCCTGCCAACTTATGGCTAACAAAGTGGTACAAAAGGGGGTGGTGATGGACGGAGCATCTCAACCAATCAAACACTCACACCCAGTCAACAGATCTGGGTTTAATCCATCACCGTTCTTTAGCCCACTCTGCCACCCCAGTTCAGACATGGCCATATGCACAGGGTCAGAGCTGATTTGCATATAGCCAGTGTCTAACCCAGGGTGGTGTGGAGTGAAAAAAACGATGGATTTAGGCCCAGATCCTTGTACTGGGGTGAATGTATGACATTGTTCTACATTCTGTCCATCAACTGTGTTTTTTGCAATTTTCACCCCGAGTGGGCTGGGTATGCTCAGACGTGAGTCCCAGGCTCTCCACACCACTGGAGTCAAGCTATCCAGGCTGATGAAGGCTGATAGCCAGAAACCGGTCCTTGGATGCTTGATTCCGGTCTGGGAAAGACATGGCTTGGTAGTTCGGACTGGACTGTTCCCATGAGGCACAGGGTCAGAGCTGATTTGCATATAGCCAGTGTCTAACTCAGGGTGGTGTGGAGTGCAAAAAAACGATGGATTTAGGCCCAGATCCTTGTAGTGGGGTGAATGTATGACATTGTTCTACATTCTGTCCATCAACTGTGTTTTTTGCAATTTTCACCCCGAGTGGGCTGGGTATGCTCAGACGTGAGTCCCAGGCTCTCCACACCACTGGAGTCAAGCTATCCAGGCTGAATGAAGGCTGATAGCCAGAAACCGGTCCTTGGATGCTTGATTCCGGTCTGGGAAAGACATGGCTTGGTAGTTCGGACTGGACTGTTCCCATGAGGCACAGGGTCAGAGCTGATTTGCATATAGCCAGTGTCTAACCCAGGGTGGTGTGGAGTGCAAAAAAAACGATGGATTTAGGCCCAGATCCTTGTACTGGGGTGAATGTATGACATTGTTCTACATTCTGTCCATCAACTGTGTTTTTAGGATATTTTGGGTGTCATGTGGTGAAGGTCAGGCTTTACCAGATGGGTCTCTTGAAGCATTAGGACATCTGGGTCGTGTTGCAACACATAACGCCATATTTGTTTCCGCTTGTTCGGGGAGCTTACCCCCGCATGTTTAGGGAGAGCAGCTTGAGATCAACCATGGTGAGTGGGTGGTCAACGAGTGTGCTGGGGGTTTGTTTGGATGGGCAGACAGCGGGCAGGGGTACACATGCTGGCCAGGGTGGAAAAGGCAATCCCAGCTTCCTACGCCACCTGTCTTTGCTGTGGTTAATCCTTGCACATTTTCCCAGCTTGATTGTAGCTCTGCGCTAGGCCCATCTAATGCCTCAGCATTATCCGCCATACCCGGCTCCATCCCCTCCCAGCCGCTTATGATAGTAAGTATCCCCTCGTCTTTGCCTTACGTTGTTTAGTGTGCAACCTGCGAGGAAAAACAAAATACAACAAATAACAGCAGAGGACCAACATGGTATAACTAGGACTTCTTCTGTTTGTGGAGATATGCACCAAGGCGTACCTATCCTTCAGGACGAGTCACCCTCTAGAAAGTCTATGGGGGGTGGCCATCAGCAACGCAGGACGGACAACAGAACCCGATCATCATGGTCCACTGCCCCCCCCCCCCCCCCCCCCCACACACCAGAGGCCCATCTTAAGTGATAGTTTGATAAGAGGGGTACGTGGTAGTATGTTCTGTGCATTGTACTCGTGTCCATATTTAAGCCATCGCACGATCAAACAAGAGCCAGCTGTCGAGCAAGGAAGGTTCCGTGCTGAGGGTGCGTAGACGTTTAATGATGTCTTTCTTCGCGTCTTGGGATGATAGATCTGCGTGTTGTCTGTTTGGTCGATGCTGGGGGATAGTAACCCCTTTAGGTTTAAGATCACGTTTTGAGGAACCTGGGTGGGGTGGTTCATCCCTGGTCGGAGGATCGTCCGGTAACACCAGTAATGCCTTGGCTTCTGTCATCAAGTGTATTGAGCGGCACATGCCCTCCCACTGGAATAGAAATGCAAAAGGGTGGCCCGACTGATAGTGGATACCTTTGGTATGCACCTTGTCAGTGATGGGTTTGAAGTTGCTAAGTTTTCAGAGGGTGACAGGTGACAGATCCTGGGAAAGTTGGATTGTGTGGCCTTGAATTTTAAGCTCTGTCTTGCCCCTAGCTGCTTGCATAACTCAGCCGGGCCACAGGATATGCCTCCGCGTCGGTGCCGTCCTGCGCAGCCTCTTGCGGTCCCCGTAGTGCCCATGGGAGGAGGCTCTCACGGGGAGGCCCTTGTTTAGTCTGATCCCACAGTGATGGCAGCACAGCAGCTCCAGTGGGGAGGGATTCGGGCCCCCTGTTATCCTCATCAGCGGCCCCTGGGCCCTCGAGGTTTGCAGTTGCCCCTAGTTATGATGGCCAGTGCTTGTGGGAGCGGGGGATGCAGCCCTGGGATGCACGGCAGGGCAGCAGGGTCACTTGCTCCCCCAACGTCAGGAGGCTTCTGGAAAGTTGCAGTAGCAGAAGGGGCTGCCCCGCCAGATTACAGAAAAGGAGGTCCCCAGGGATCTGCGTGCCACACGTGGAATGTTGCAGGCTTTCCTCAGCTTTCACACATTTTTAATAAACCTCTGTGGGTTAAAGACCCACTCCTCAAATCTGTATATAATCTTTGAGTAGCATGCTTATAATCTGGCATGGTGAAATCAGCATGGTGAGAACAATTAAGTAAGTAGCCGTTTAAAAGAGTAATGACATTTATCTACAGCTAGTCAAGGTAAAAGCACTTTGGATGAAAAGCACCATACAAAACATTTTTAATATTAAGAAGATACAGAGTAATTGTGATACTTTGAAGGAGTAATGCTTTGTTTCCTGTTAAGGTAAAGTCCAGTAGGATAGTGTGGCTGTCCTTGACCATGCTGTCCGAAGTAATGTTAGATGATCTGCCCAGCCCACAAAGGTACACTGCCCTGGACTTGCTGCACAACCCGTGTTCACTGTACGTCAGATGGACATACAATGGTCTTTATTGCTTTCCATCTTTAATATCTGTGCAGATTTATAAAGGTCTTCAGGGTCACCTTCCCCTTGAAATGGCCAGGCAGTCGACCCTAAAGGCATTACGGCCCTGGTACATTTACTCATGAACTAGATCCCAGAAGCGAAAACTGAGAGAGGTGTAGGGGTGGAGTCATGCAGAATGGGAGCAAAGAGGAGGGAATCACTCTAGGAGTATTGCTGAATAGGCCCGATCCACCATGGATTACCAGTTGATGTTTAATCCAATGCATGTTGGACAAATGTATTAATTTATCCTGACAAGAAGGACAGAAGGCGAGAAGGATATCAGAAGAGAACTGGGTTGGATAAACTGCTACTCAGGCCAGGGTTATCCATGAGTGAAATGGATTTATCTAGACAAGCTTTCCTTCCACAAACAAGATCAGTTGGTCCTTGGAAGGAAGTGAAGCGCACAGTGCTAACCTTGTTGGTCACGGAAAAAGGCAGCGATTTCTTGATTTTTTTTTTATTTGAAATATTTTTTATTATTTTCCTTAAACAACAATAGTACAAGGTGACCATCCAGGTTACAATTAAGCTCAGCCATATCGTGGCGCACATATCAATATATGCCATTTAGCAATACCTCCATTTAAAACAATCAAGCAAATAGACTAAATAGGTTCAATTGACTCCGTTGCGAGGCATGTAACTCAATCTCCAGAGTACTGGAGCCAGCACCATATGTCATACCATACCACCAAAACAATAACAGGTCACCCTGCACCCCCCTTCCTCCGACCTCCCCCCACCCCTTGCGACTCACCGGCGTGTCCATCAAACAACGCTTTGTAATATTTCCACAAGTCACCAAAACTGAGCTTAAACATGGTATTAGATATACACCAATATAGAATACTATGACTATAATGGAGGCGCTGGGGCACTCCTGTCCGTGTGTTTCCCCATCGTGGCTATAGGGGAAGTCAATTTAGAAGTCACCGCTCCCAGCAGGTACACTCCGTTCCGAGCCAGATTCTGTCTCAGGTGCCTTCAGCTCCTCCACCAGGGCCTCCCATGCCCGCGCCGCTTCCAGTGCTTTGTCATTGTGAGACCTCTGAGCCTGCTGCATACAAACCACACTCTCGCTCCCCGCCCACATAAGCAGCGCAGCCCTCCATCTAGTAAAACTGGGGCCCCTCTGGTTCTTCCAATGGGACGTAATCTCCCTTTTGGCCAACACTAAACCCAAGTCCAGAAACTTGTTTGTTAATTTTGTCTTGCTAGTGTGGGGGAACCAGTGTAAGAGACAGGTTCCTTTATCTGGTGTAAAGTGCCGTTCCGTAATTTCATCTAATAATGCCATAATATCCTCCCAGTAAGTACCCAACTGTGGGCAAGCCCATAGTATATGCAAAAGATTCACATCTCTCAATTTACAACGTGGGCACTGTGCGTCATCTACATGGAAATACTGATTGATCTTCTCCGGGGTAAGGTATACGCCCTATGCAATATGAAGAAATGAACTAACTGAAATCAAGCATTTCTGGTGCCCTTCCATGTCCTCTTAACTATGTGCTTCCAGGCCAATTCAGGAATTTCCCTATCATGTCAGCCTCCCAGTGGGATCAGAGCCTCGGCAGTGGCTGCAACCCCTCCTCAAGCATACGGCCATACAAGCAAGTGACAGCCTTGTAGGTGCCCGCCGACATCGTAACATATTGGCATACCGCACTCACCGGAGGTTCGGACAAGCCCATTCCCCAATATTTCTGAACGGCAGCTATCAGGGCCGCATGGATTAAGTAGTGACCCCGTGGGAGTCCAAATCTCTCCTGTAACTCATCATAAGGTAATAAGGCGCCATCTCCATATAAATCTCCCACAACTTGCAACCCAAGGGTATCCCACTCTGCCAGAGCCGACCAATCCCCACCATGCGGAAGTGCTGTACACATGCCCAGTGGTATCTCTGGTGCGTAAGGGCGCCACACTCCTATTCAGTTATGGTAGCGTTTCCAGCAAAGCCTCAGTGTGCCTTCCTCTACTGTCAACGAGTCTACATGCAGTCTTTGTTGTAACACCACGAAGGACAGGACGTGCCGTGGCACGTCCGGTTCCACTTCCCGTTCAGGTCCTCTAAACTCCTGTGCGATTACCTGAGTAAGGTTATGAAACTGCGCAGCTAGGTAATAAAGTTCAAAATCTGGGGCAGCGAGGCCCCCCTCCGCCCTGGGCCGCATCAGTGTGTCCAACGCCACTCGTCTCCTCCCATTCCCCCAGATAAAACTGCTCACCATAGAGCGAAGTTGCCGGAAAAGGGCCACAGGTATCCATACCAGCAATGTGCGAAAATAATAGAGCAGTCGGGGGAGTGCCACCATCTTCAAGAGTGCTACCCGGCCCGCCACCGACAACGGCAACATTCCCCAAAATTGCATGCTGCCACTAAGCCCACTCATAGAACTCCCAATATTACCGTCGAGCAGGTCATCCAGGTTATGGTAAATATGCGTCCCTAGATAGGGGAGGCAACGAGGCTCCCACGTGATGTCATGTGCAGTCGAGGGGGGTGTAGACGTTTGAACCACCAGAAAGACACAGGTTTTCCCCAATTGACTCTCAAATCAGAGATGTCCCCGAACCAGCGGAGGAGGGCTCGCGCCCCCTCCAATGCCTCTCCAGCGTTCTCTGAGAACATCAAGAGGTCATCTGCATATAATGAAATAAAGTGCGTCCTGCCCCGAAGGCGTAGGCCCTGAAAAGCTTGTCCCAATCGGGCACGAATAGCTAACGGCTCTATAGCCAGAGCGAATAATAGAGGGAAGAGAGGGCATCCCTGTCGGGTGCCTCGCCCTACTGGGTTCGAGGAGGAGATGACCGCTCCTACCCGCACTCTGGCGCACACCGATGAATACAGAATTTCCGTCCAGCGGACATATCCCTCTCCAAGCCCAAAGGCTCTCATAACCGAGAACAGGTAGGGCCACTCCAAGGTGTCAAACGCTTTCGCAATATCTACTGAAAGGACCACCGCCCGGCTGTCTGCACCATGGTCTCCATTCAAAACGCACTCCTAAGAGTTTCTTCTGCAGTACCTATCTCCCGCAACAGTGTCTTCCGCACTCCCACGAGAGTTTATGGATTGAGGCAGCCGCCAACGGGGGATGGGATCTATCCATTTCCACATCTGCAATGGAGTTGAAGTCCCCTCCCAACAATATTGGAGTTGTGAAATAGTCAGCCAAGGTATCGGACATGTGTGCAAAGAAGGTTGCCTGATCCACATTAGGGGCATAAACGCTACAGAGGGTCACATCTCTCCCATGCAGGCGTCCCCTAACCACCACATAACGGCCCTCTGGGTCTATCAGCTGGTCTGTCAACTGGAAGGGGACCCGGGCCCTGACCCAGATCAGTGCTCCCCTCGCATACGCTGAGTAGGTAGTATAATAGAGCTGCCTCCGCCATCTACGCTGCAATGCCAGTCCCTCAGCTCTGGTCAGGTGTGTTTCTTGCAAAAAAACGATTTGCGCGCCCCTACGCACCAGGAAAGAGGGTACTTTAGATCTACGCTGCATAGAGTGTAGCCCCCGCACATTCCAAGTCATACATTTCACATCAGGTGATGGACTCATTGTTTTGTAACACAAAGCACCAAAAGACGCTATTGTTCCCTAACCACGCCGGTGAGTCACAATTCCCAATTCTAACATCCCTGAGCCCCAACAATCCCAAACCGCCCTCTGCATTACCCTCCCCCCCAGAACAGGCACCAACATAGCAATCCCGTCCAAACTAACCCAACAATTGCCCTTAAATTGGTAAAGGCGTACTAACTGGGGACCATCCAGTGGGGGTTGGATAGAGCCAAGCAAACAAGCAATCAAATAAAGCAATGCCCAAACAGCACCGCGAAGGTCCCATGAAACTTAATATCATTAACCCCCCACTTGCCTGCGACCGGTGCCTTCCTACTTTTAGCCACCCTCCCTCTGCGTCACCATAGGTTCAAGCTCACGCCCCTACCCCCCCCCCCCCAGCCACACGGAACATCATAGCAAAATCTGGGCGTCGTCCTCTCACTTGTTCTTAATTACAACAGCCCCACAATATTCACGTAAAGTGGAAATGTTACTCATCCAGGAGTTCATCAGCCGTGCCAGGCGTGACCAGCGGCAAGTGTACACTGCCAGATGCGGCCGACTCAGCCTCCGAGCCCTCCTTGTCCCTCTCCAGATCTGATTCCAGTAGTTGAGTCGTCGGCAAGTCACCACAGATGGCCGACAACGCCTCTAGCGCACCCCAGCGTTCCACTTCGGTCTGAGATGTAGATGGCCTCAGCGGGACCCGCCGTCTACGCCTTATCCTTTGTGACTTCCAGAGTGACTCTACTGTTACCCACATGGTACGGACCTTCCGTGCGAGCTTTCTGGAGCAGTAAGTCTCTGTCTCGAAAGTGCAGCAGGCGCACTACCACCGGTCGGGGAGGCCTC
Source organism: Lissotriton helveticus (assembly GCF_964261635.1). Taxonomy (NCBI): domain Eukaryota; kingdom Metazoa; phylum Chordata; class Amphibia; order Caudata; family Salamandridae; genus Lissotriton; species Lissotriton helveticus. The sequence continues at coordinate 689,085,413 of NC_136059.1, read as the reverse complement.
CCTTGCTGTGGCGGCCTTGCCGGGACTCGATGCGCCCGCTCCAGAGTGTAAAAGGTAGATAGTCCCTCAGGAGCAACCACCGATCTCAGCCAGTCCTCTATGTAGCGTATCATGTCCGGCCCCTCAGTCTTTTCTGGCAGACCCAACACACGGATGTTGTTCCGCCTATTCCTCCCGTCCGCGTCCTCGGACCCGTCTCTCCAGGGCCGCAATGCGATCCAAAGCATTTGTCAGGGTCGCACTCAACGTAGTCTGCGCAGGTTCCACCTTCTGGATCACCTTCTCCATCTGCTTCACCCTGTCCACCAGTTTAGAGTGGTCTGCCCGCAACAGGCCGAGGCCAGTTGCCACCTGCGCAATGTCCTGGTGTAAGGCTGCCCGAGAGTCCGCTATGGCCGTCAAGATCCTATCCAGCTGCTGCTGCAGGTCAGGTGCCTGCGGAATGTCATGTGTTTCTTGTTCAGGTTGGAGCGAGGGTTCGGCATCAGACAGTTGTTGCGCTCCATCTTTTTTTCCCTTGAGTTTTCCCACATCGAACATCTCTAGGCCGCTCCCGCAGGGTTCAATGTACAGGGTCTCACGGTTCGTGATTGAGGAGCAACTATAGTGCGATCCGAGGGGGGCCAATACCGACCACTATACCACTGGGTCGACTCCTCGCCCTTGCTATGCCCCAGTGCTATACCGTTAAGCATGCGCCGTAGTCTGGCTCCAGCAGTTGGGCAGACCCACCAGTGTCCTGCATATCTATCCGAGTCCGTTCATAGGCCCCATATTCCTCCTCTGCACCATCGCCCGCACTCTCAGTCCCCAGATAGTCCCTGGTCGCCGCAATGCTCCTCGCTCCAGGGCGTGCAGTGCCAGCAAGTGTCGCCGCTCCGGCCCTCAGCAGCCTGCTTCGTCCTTCCAAGTTGTCCCAGCTGGGCCGATCCCCACCGGACCGTCGTGCAACCCAGCTCTGGCGGTGATCTTCCTCCCGTCGCTCTCGGGCCTCCCCATGGGCTGGTGCTTCCCCAGGGACTGCTCACTATTAATTGCAGGGCCAACCCCCAGCGTCTGGGCTCAACAGGCTACTATCTGTCCGGCAGCTCCCCGGCCGACACCACTCAGCTGGCAGGACAACCCTCAGGGTCCCCGCTCTCGTCTGCTCGCCGGGTCGCAGCACTCAGCGGTCCCAGAGCCATCCACCCGCCTGCGTTGCCAGTAGCATCGAGTTTGCCCGGCCCCGCTCACCAGCGCCGGGTCAAGCAGCCCCTATCTCGCAGCTGCGTCCAGGGCTCGGAGCCGTCCCTTCGTCGCTCCCCCGCCGCATTCTCTCCGTGGGCCGCGAGGGGGGGGGGGTATGGCCCCAGAGCCCCTCCGTCGCAACTCCCGGCAGGGCCCAAGGGTCTCTCAGGCCGCCGCGGAGAGGGGCCGCACCCCTCCATGCTCCACACCTCCCCGCAGCAGGTCAGCACTGCTCAGTCATCGCGGAAAAGGAGCCGCCGATCTCCGTTCCGCCACCATCTTGATTTTGGTGCTGGTGTCGAGCGCAGCCCGGAAAAGCGCCAGAGCGGCTCCAATCACTCAGTTTGAGGGGTCGATTTCCTCCCACGTAGGTCCCCCACGGTCACCGATCCCAGAGGGCCGTAGGGGGGGTCGAGGTAGTCCCCGTACAGGATAATTACGAGACCTTCCTAGCGGAGTTCGGCGCTCACGCTACTGCCTGCATCGGCCTCCAAGCCACGCCCCCCTCAGCGATTTCTTGATAACCTTACTTTTTCTTCTGATGGTAAATGCAACACAATTTTAGGGGAATGAGAAGGGAGTTGTTGGAGTGGCTTATGGATAGGGGTAGATGTATTTTGACAACCTTTCTATGTGCTCCACAGACAGAGTGTTATCTCTTCAGATTAACCATTAAACCTCAAAACTTTATATAAATACTGCACATTGCATGAATTATTTGTTTTTTGAGTTGCTGCCAAGATTACAAAGGCAGATTGGTCAATAGCCAAACTGCCTTTAAGAGTGCATGTCTTTGTAGGCTATGTGCACTTCTTTTAAACCCTCCCACCCCCTCTTTAGTCCATGCGTTATTATATTTTAGGGCCTGGTGCTTTTCTTTTGCAGGGCATGTTGCTTTTTTCGTGGGGTGGGTGACATTTTTTTCTGCGCCCGAGACCCCCTGTTCCTAGCTCAGCTTTTGTTTTTTTTGTTATCGGGCTCTGAAATTCTTGTTTGTTTTTGGCCTAGGGTGATTTCCCTAATGCCCAGTGTCTTATTTCACTGGATCCCATAAGTCTTGTTTCTGGGACCCTGGGTTTGAGTGTTTTTTCCAGTTCCTGGTTGCTCGTCTTGGTTTCCCCTAGTAGACAAGTGCCTCACGCCAGGCCTACTGCTGCCTGTTGCTTTGTTTTGTTAGTTTTGGCACTTGGATGTCCTGTGTCTACAAGTTTCAGTCAGGAAAGAGAGCACGTTATTAACCGGAAATGCCATCTCTCTTTTAAAGAATCTCCAACGCATTTCTAATTTAGCAAAAGACTGTCTGAAGGTGTACTAAGTGTAGTGGGAGAAGAACTAGGCGATTGTTTTTTTTTTAGCATTCGGGGTCTAGCTTTTTTGGGTTTTCTTTATGAAGCCATGATTGAAGATCTAAGAATACCAGGGAAAATATCAAAAAGACCAGATGATGGACAGAATGCTGAACCAAACAAACTTCTGCCCCAATCTCAGATCTGGGTTAAATCCATTGTTTTTTGCATGCCACACCATTCCAGTTTAGACCCGGCCATATGCAAATCAGTCTTGTCCCTGCTCAATGGCTGGGTCTAAACTAGGGTGGCATGGTGAGAAGAACAATACTGGATTTAATCCAGATCACCTAACTGGGGGTAAATATATGATTTATTCAGCATTCAGTCCATCATTTGTTTGCGTAGCACAGGGAAAATATCAAAGCACAGTGAGCTGACAGGATCTCTGACTTTATAATTTCTGTTTTGATTCCTCCTCCTTTGCAAATACATGCTACTACCAGTGGTTTACTGAAACAGCAAAACAAACAAGATGATGGACGGAATGTCGCACAATGGCAAAACATTCACCCCCAGTCACAGATCTGGGTCTAATCCATCGTTATTTTGCTCACCAAGCCACGCCAGTTTAGACATGGCCATATGCAAATCAGTATTGACCCTGTGCCTCACGGGAACAGTCCAGCCCGAACTGCCATGCCATGTCTTCCCTGGACCGGAATCAAGCATCCTAGGGCCAGTTTCTGGCTATCAGCCGTCTTCAGCCAGGATAGCTTGACTCCAGTGGCTTAGTCAGCACGGGACCCACGTCTGGGCATACCCTTCCCACATAGGGTGAACAGCAAAACACACAAGATGATGGACGGAATGTTGCACAATGGGAAAACATTCACCCCCAGTCAAAGATCTGGGTTTAATCCATCGTTATTTTGCTCACCAAGCCACCCCAGTTCAGACATATGCAAATCAGTCTTGACACTGTGCCTCATGGGAACAGTCCAGCCCGAACTGCCAAGCCATGTCTTCCCTGGACCGGAATCAAGCATCCTAGGACCGGTTTCTGGCTATCAGCCGTCTTCAGCCAGGATAGCTTGACATTTTTTTTGGGGCCCGAGACCCCCTGTTCCTAGCTCAGCTTTTGTTATCGGGCTCTGAAATTCTTGTTTGTTTTTGGCCCAGGGTGATTTCCCTAATGCCCAGTGACTTATTTCACTGGATCCCATAAGTCTTGTTTCTGGGACCCTGGGTTTGAGTGTTTTTTCCAGTTCCTGGTTGCTGGTCTTGGTTTCCCCTAGTAGACAAGTGCCTCACGCCAGGCCTACTGCTGCTTGTTGCTTTGTTTTCTTAGTTTTGGTGCTTGGATGTCCTGTGTCTACAAGTTTCTGTCAGGAAAGAGAGCACGTTATTGACCGGAAATGCCATCTCTCTTTAAAGCATCTCCAACACATTTCTAATTTAGCAAAAGACCTGTCTAAAGGTGTACTAAGTGAAGTGGGAGAAGAACTAGGCGATTGTTTTTTTTTTAGCATTCAGGGTCTAGCTTTTTGGGGTTTTCTTTATATAGCCATGATTGAAGATCCAAGAATACCAGGGAAAATATCAAAAAGAACAGATGATGGACAGAACGCTGAACCAAACAAACGTATCTGGGTTAAATCCATTATTTTTTTGCATGCCACGCCACTCCAGTTTAGACCCAGCCATATGCAAATCAGTCTTGACCCTTCTCAATGGCTGGGTCTAAACTAGGGTGGCATGGTGAGCAAAAGAATACTGGATTTAATCCAGATCCCTTAACTGGGGGTAAATGTATGATTTAGTCAGTATTCAGTCCATCATGTGTTTGCATAGCACAGGGAAAATATCAAAGCACAGTGAGCTGACAGTATCTCTGAACTTTATCATTTCTGTTTTGATTCCTCCTCCTTTGCAAATACATGCTACAACCAGTGGTTTACTGAAACAGCAGTCTTTGCTCTAGCTCTTGAGATTTAAAGGGTTAGGTCCTGTGCATTTATAACATAAGTTCATTTTGCCAGAGGGGAACACTTGTGATCCGAATAGGTCAGTATACCTTGTACAAACCTTTTCCATGAACTTTTTCACAGTGCTCGCACTAGATTTCTTTGAGGCTAAATGGGGGAACCCTCATTATACTTTCAACTCATGTTGTGCATGCTGTGTTTCATGCCTTTCATTTGTAATAGAAAGTAATTCTGTTTTTTATATATTCTAGAATGGTGATTCCCAAATGTTTTAGAACTACAACCGACTACTAAGAAAAACAAACGTTCGCGATCCACTTAACTTCAATGCACAGGAGAAGGGACGATTTTTTTATGTAACTAAAGCATCTTGTGGTAGCTCAATGTCAATGACAAACAGTACATTTGGTGGCCACTAACTTTGCACAGACATAGAATTTTACTCATAAAACTATATAGTGCCCAAAAAAATAATGGGCGGAAATTGGGTTTCTGTGAATATTTATCTACTGTGTGGTATTCTGATTAAATAGTGACACTGCTTACGAAATCATCCTCACATTTGCCAGGTGTCGGCAGCTCTGGTGTAATGTTTCAGCCCCCACTCCTCGCACAAATCCCACAAAAAACATTAACAAAGCCAAATAGCAGGCTTGGGAGGTGGACCTGCCAGCCCTTACTGACGACCACTGGGCTGAGGAGCTGGCCAGCCCTCGGTACGCCGCCGTCTCCACCAGATATAGGCTAATTCAATTTAAGTACCTCCATAGGGTATACTACACGCGTCTCCATCTTTGGAAGATGGGGGCAACACAGTCCCGTCTGTGATACGGACGAGGGGTCGTTCCTGCATACAGTGTGGAGCTGCGGGGCACTGCAGCCCTTCTGCTCAGGCGTATTGTCTTGCTTGGGGCTGGTTCTGGTGTGGGATATCCCATCGTACCCTAGATTGGCGCTCTTACATAGCACAGAAGACATCGGGGGCAACAGGTATAAAAGACCCCTTTTGTTTCTGGGTTTCACTTTGGCTAAGCGGGACATAGCCCAGCACTAGGAGGACACATCTCGCCCTGTATAACCGCCTGGAAAAAGGCCCTGGACAGGTGCATGTCAGCGGAGACTATAGTGTTCCAGGCGAGGGGGTGCCCACAGAAGCATGGGAAGATTTGGTCTCGGTGGGATAAGTACAGGGACATAGACCTGCCCTCAATGTCACAGTCCGCCGCCCTTGATCCCATCGAACGACTGGTGGTGAATGATTTATCTATTTAATGTACCAATGTTCAAAAGATGTGGCTGGAAATTCTGTTGGCCTTTACATGCAATGTTCTTGCAGTATGCTTGGTGCGCATTAGGGGGAGGAGTGTTTTTCCTGGTCTTATGTTCTGCAGACCCGCTTCCTCGAGGAAAATAACACCCTGGACCAGTCACAATCCGGATTCCGCAGCAACCACAGCCCCGAAACTGTCCTCATCGCCGCCACCGACGACCTCCGGACCCTGCTGGACCACGGAGAAACCGCAGCCCTCATCCTCCTGGACCTTTCAGGCGCCTTCGACACCGTCTGCCACCACACCCTACGCACACGCCACCATAGCGCAGGGATCCGCGACAAAGCCCTGGACTGGACCACTTCCTTCCTCACCGGCAGAACCCAGAGCATCTGCCTCCCTCCATTCCGATCTGAAGCAACCAAGATCATCTGCGGCGTACCCCAAGGATCATCCCTCAGCACGACACTCTTCAACGTCTACATGGCACCGCTCGCCAACATAGCCGGATCTCACGACCTCAACATCATCTCATACGCCAACGACACCCAGCTGATCCTCTCCCTCACCAAGGCCCCCAACACCGCCAACACCAACCTCCATGAAGGAATGAAAGCTGTTACCGAATGGATGAAGAACAGCCGCCTGAAACTGAACTTAGACAAGACGGAGGTCCTCATCCACGGCTCCACCCCCTTCGCCTGGGACGACTCATGGTGGCCGGCAACACTGGGAGCTGCACCGACACCCTTCCACCAGGCATGCAACCTTGGGTTCATCCTAGACTCATCGCTATCAATGACCCAGCAAGTCAACGCCGTCTCCTCCTCCTCCTGCTTCAACACCCTCCTCATGCTCTGCAAGATCTACAGATGGATCCCCACTGGAACCAAAAGGGCGGTCACCCAGGCCCTCGTCAGCAGCAGACTGGACTACGGCAACACCCTCTACGTGGGAACCACAGCCAAACTCCAGAAACGACTACAATGCATACAGAATGCCTCTGCACGTCTCATCCTCGACATCCCCGCCATAGCCACACCTGCTCCCCGTCAACAAAAGAATCACCTTCAAGCTCCTCACCCACGTTCACAAGGCACTCCACAACACCGGACCAGCATACCTCAACAAATGACTCACCTTCTACACCCCGAAACGCCAGCCTCGCTCCGCTGACCTCGCCCTCGCCACCGTTCCACGCATCCCGACCGCCGGCGGCAGATCATTCTCCCACCTCGCCGCCAAGACATGGAAAACCCTCTCCATCCACCTGCAGCAGACCCAGGACCTGCTGACCTTCAGGAGACTTCTCAAGACCTGGCTGTTCGAGCAGTAGCAGCATTACATCCCCCCCCCCCAGCGCCTTGAGACCCTCACGGGTGAGTAGTGCGCTTTACAAATGTTTCATTGATTGTTTTTCCTGGTCTGATGTTCTGCAGACTGTAGGGGAGGGGGTTATACAGTCCCCAGAGACAATTTCTAATGCATTTCATTTGTGCTTTGTTTGCCGGGTATGATGAAAACTCAATAAAATCTGTTGTTAAAAAAAATGCCAAAAAGCTATCACATACCACGAGAGCAATTTGGCTTTGTCAATGTTCATTTAAACAGAATGCACAGTACCACTGGCGTAACCAAACTTGAGGGGGGCCCCTTTGCAAGGTACGTGGAGGGGGCCCCTCCGTACTCAATCTGAAGCTCTCCGGCCAGAGTACTCTGCTGAGGGAGGCTCACTGGAGCTTGGGTGCCTCCCTGCACCGCGGGGGCCTGTGTTACGCCCCTGCACAGTACACAAGCTGCTGTGCAACATGCCTTAATGAAATGAAGTGCTATGATGCGGTCAACTCTGACTGTGTCGTACTGTTTTTTACTTTACTTTAAGCAGTATTTCACAGCAGCCCGCACTGCTGTGCAACATGTCTAAATAAACATTGACAAAGCCAACAGATCTTGCATAGGTGAAATCTATCTGCTCTGCCAATGATTGTTTTTAAAGGGAGATGCCCTTCATGCACTCCCAGGCACACACATTTATTTTTCTAACCGGGGACTGCTCCCATATTTTTGCTTTTGCCCTCACCCCTTCCCTTATCCTCATACAATTCTCTTCCTTCAACTACTGTGCTGTTTAATGCTGAAATGGAGTGAAGACAGCAAAATTTCTGGCAGGCAGTGCTCTAAATAAAATATAGAAGTGCGGTCACTCACTATTTAGATCACCTGTTTGCTCCATTAAATGTATTGCAGCAGTGCTGAGAAGTGTGGATACTCTCCCTTTCAAGTTAAGGAAATACAGGTAGTCAGTACCAGACACTACCTGTACACGTAAGGAAGGTCGCATACCCTTCCCGTCATCTCTGCAAGATGATTTAATCTAATGTTATCTTATTCCTTGAATTGCCATAATTTGCTATAAAGAGAAGAGTGGCAATAAAATACAGGTTTTCTTTTTTTTTATATTAAAAGATTATTATGCAAAAAATATTTATTAGAACTTCCTCACCTTTTCTCATGGCTACAAACCTGAGGAACACTCCCCCACACATAGTTTGCGTTATTACGAGAAGATTCGGTGTAAATACTTCTTACATACCCTGTTGCCATGCCACTTTCTCTGGCAAGCACAATGTAGTTCATACATTAAAATAATCAGCTGTATTTTTTTTTCTTATTCTTCCATAGATCAAAAACATTAAAGGAACTTTTTCATATGATAAGGGGGTTTCAGATGCACTTATAATGGCTCCATGACTAAAATCAAAATTCGTATTTTTCAGAAAAAAATGCCTTCCGTGCAGTGGGACTCTTCGAGTCCTGACACCAGAAACTGCACTATACAATGTCGCTACAGGTTTTGAATACTTGGTCTCACTTGAATATAATTCCATAACAAGCTCTGTCAAAAACAGAACTTGAAATGATTAACTCACCTCAGTGTCAATGAAAGTGCAGTCAAGTTTAAATAGTAATTTAACTAGTGCATCCTTTTCTTTGCTCTTGAAACCTGTCAACTGAATTATTGGCTTCTGACCTTGCTCCTCCATCTCAAAGAAAATATATTTACCTGCAAAAACATAAAAATAAAAGAACAGTAAAAAATATATATGTATATTATATATAAAAGAACACATATTCGCTATAGTCTGTAGGCCAAATAACAGTATCGAATGTTAAGTGTAATCACTGTGATCAAAACAGAGTACTTTGTAGAATGGCATCAACAGATTATCGCTATACTACAGTTAGAAAGGCATGTAGGGGCGGCCGATCAATGTTCAGGGTGCGCCAGAACAAATTAGTTTGAACACACAAAGTGGATATCCAGACTAAATCGGAGCAAAGAGGTTGGGTAGGTTGCTGGTTTTGGACAATGAGGATTAAAAAAGCTGTAGGAAACGAGCAGGTTCTCCAGATACGAGCATTACAAGTACCAGAGCTATTTCTAATGGGTCGATGTTAGCAAACGAAGGTTTTTGTCGCAAGAGTCTACTTGTGAGAGTGTCTGCAGAAGGTGGCAAAGAAAAGCCCGTTGCTTTGGAGATTCACAAAGCAAAGGATACAGCTACTCCGCAGTGGCATTATTGAATGTGGTACGTGATGCACACGATTTGGCAACCTGAACAGACATCATGGGTCAGTGAATAACTCAGAGAAGGAAATGACTGGGGTTACTCGGCCATTTCTTCTTATATCATATTAGGTGGAAATGAATTGAACTAACAATATGATAACAAAACTAACAAACCGCATGTATCCAATAAGTATTTCATAAAAAAATTCATGTCTAGCTTCACTGTACCTAAAAGCACAATCGTTGTACAGGGCCTGTATTCGGCAAACAGCAATAACCAACATTCGCAGCTTAAGCGATAGCGGGTTTTGTTTGCTTAGTGAAAATATTTTTCTTTACGATACTCTTTTGGCAGACAGTGGCTGTGGGCATGAATGGCAAACTAACCATTTGCTGGAAAAGGGTAAAAAGAACACATAAGGGTGTCGTATAGTTGTCCATATGTTCGTGCTGATTGTATAATCTGTACGGGGCTGCTCTCACTTGGAGCACGGTGCCACTGGCACCACTCTGTGCCTGCGATGAAATGGCAGGAGTCTACGGCTATAAAACTACAAGCTACCCAACTCCCCGTCTCATACCTCTGCAGCTTCTCTACTCATCCAAGTCCCGCCACATAGTTTGAGCTGCCACCCGGACCCTACCAAGTCACTCTTTGAGGGGGCATTATGGTCTCCGACAGCAAACTGGAAGAAAGGCTGGTCTGGAGTAGACAAACAAAACTCACAAATCAACGAATATGGAAGAATGCACCATGAAGATGGAGACGGTACCTAATTTGGATAGTGGTTCTAATTAAAACGGTATATTTGGCACATATTATATTTGGCACGTATATTCATTCCCTCTTCCGAAATAGAGCAGCCAATCTCGCGAAGTACACAAACCACAATTTTAGAAATAGAAAATGGACTTTAACTGTTCGCAGCACAAGTGTCTTCGGAACTTTTCATGACACTGAGTCTCGGTTAACGGGAGAAATAATCATAAAACTGTAAAATAGCTAAGTCTGATAAAAAAAATCAAGAAATGTGTAGTTCAGCAAATGAAATGTATTTTGAAAGTAACAGGCTCAGAGAGATATACTTGATTAAGATGATATTAATGTGCCCGCGTACGTGTGTATTGTTTGTTATTTTAAAACAGGCACTTTCTAAAAGTATTGGCATCTAAATTCCACGTCGCGAATGCTTAAGCAAAACTGCGGTTATTGACACCCATTCCAAGGTGGCTGCCACCTTCACGCTTATCACGCAAAGACTCCTGTTTTATAATGGAAATGAACATCGGATCACGTTCCGGAAGTGGTAGACTGCTTCCGGTTGGTTGTCATTGACGCCGTGCATAGTTGGTAAACAGAGTGACTGGAACACGGGCGCCGCGAAGGGACGGGATTGGTTGCAGAGGGCCGGTGCGTGTGTGCGCAGCCGCGCACTCGTGTGTCCTGTTAGCGCGCCACCGGTAAGTGTTTAATAGTTGGCCAATCGGCAGTTTGGCTAAAGCAAAAGTTTGTGCGAGGTGAGTGAGCTCGAGCTACATAGCCTCTCACTCGCCTCAGCAAACTGCACTTGTGAAGCAGCTTATGCTTTAATTGTAAGGTCATATTAGACATATTACTCGTATTATTTACTGTATTGCCTCTCTGCTATTGTAAATTGGCGTTTATTAAAATATTGGCCTCGAAAACGGAAGCTGCTGTGCTCGCATCTGCATCATCAGTTGCTGTAAAATATTGTAATTTTTATAATTTGTACTGTATTTCAATTTTTGTATACCTGCAAGCTAATTGAACATGGTATATAAAATATAACACAAAACGATTGTCAGTGACTGAAGTCCAAATGCCCTTGCGAAAAAACTATTAAGAGTAACCCGCGCGAATAAAAAAAGAGTCAACCTCCTTCAGTTTTGCAATTTAGTACCAAATGTAATGCAAGTTATCATTACCCAACACGGTGATGGTTTATGCGTGTTTAGGATTTTGTTCAGGTCGATCCCAAGTAGTGTGTAAATGAGCACCGAACAAAGATTTTAGTTAAGCGATATGATGCAGGAATGTTTGTAGTGAGACAGAATATTAGTGGATGGTGCTCATTTTATTCGCTGGAGAAGAAAGCAAGGTTTAGTTGGCTGCAACAAAATCCTAATATAAACATTGATTTCCAGCATGTTTGCAGATTTCTGTGTAACCAGAAAATCACTAGCTGCTGTCCTTATAAGTAGCTCCTAGAGGTGTGCTAAATTATTCACTTTTTCATTGCGTAATTACGCATAATGTCAAGAATTTTACACAAATTCACACGAAAATATGCAAAACTGACATTTGACGATATTTATAGCGCAAAATGCATTGAGGTAACAGGTTTTTAGGAACCCGTTTGGTGCCAGGGGATAACACCCGAAGACCTCTGAGTTCTCCCTGTTCCGGACCACAGAAACACGGAGTCTTCTAGTCGAGTCAGAGATCGAGTTTTTATTGATAGCTACCAAGTAACAGGTGTCCTAGAAGCACGACAAACACGGGTCATGTGTTCTCAGGAGACTGTTCGTTTTTACAGAACCAGCCTTCTCCTTATATACAGAAATAATAGCTGCGAGCGAGAATTCTTGAGTTTATGATATGGCTATACACATATTTCTACAATAATACAAAAGAGCGAAGTCATGTAGGCAAGCCCGTATTTTAGATGTCCAATGTGTGATAGATTACTCTGCCAAGCCCGGAACTCCCATCAGATATCGATGAAACCCTAATAAAGGAAGGCACCTCCTAGTCATGAAACTGGCCATAAACAGGGAACAGGACAGGTGTGTGTTTGTAGAAAGCATGGTTTGTATGTAGTGAATGGTTTGGGGAATGTTATGTATCGATGCTATCGCATTTGGCCACTGGGCGAGGGGCTGCCCAGACAGGTTTGGCTAAAGGCAGTGGAGTCGGTTGGGATAGGTCAAAGAGAAGTCAGGGAAGGAGGACGTGTCCTTTTAGATCAAGCTCGACCTTTAATTGACTTATCATGAGGGCAAGACGTAAGATGGATGACGTTCACAAAATGGAGTCTAAGGGGTTGGGACGGAAACTACGATTTGGGGGTGTTGGCGACCCTCGATTATGACGCAAATGCATGGGAATGATGCCCTAATCATTATCGGTTCGCTGACACCAAATTCGTCATGGTACGTTGATATTTTGTGACACGGGTATTGGACCTCGATATCGGGATGACAACAAGGTCCAGATTTTCAGAACCACAGACCCTCCTTTTGCCCTTATGTAAGGCAATAATTCATATTAATCGGAGTCCAAATCCGTATGAAGGAATTCGTGGAGATGCTGCTGTAACATCATTCTGTTGCTCAGTTCGTCTCCTGACACAGGCTTCCGTACACATGACGTAGCACAGAGGCCACATAGTGCAGGAGCGCACTGTATACACAGGCAGAACATAAACAGAAGTGCTAAGATCATCCCAATGAAGATCAGTGTTTTCCATCCCCATGTAGCGATTAGTTCCCAGAACCACCCTAGTAAGGACCAATCTCCTTTTTCCACGTGGAGGGAATCAGATATTTCGTGTAGTTTAGAGATGGCTTGGTACACTGTCGGTGCGTTATCAGGGACGAAAATGCAACAACTGGTTTGGATCACTCTACACACACCACCACGATCGGCGAGTATGATATCTGGGGCAACTCGGTTCTGAAGGGTCATAAGTCGATCCGACTGAAGTTCGGTCGTCAAATTTCCAAGGGCTCCGGCCGTTGTAGTCACGGCGGATTCAACTATCCTCGATAACTGGCGAATATTCCTGCTGTTTACCATAGGCCCCCAAAATGGCAGAAAACCCTTTGCGAAGTCAGCGAATTCCTGACCCGCGGTGTCGTCTTTACTCACGACACCTCTAGCTGTCCTTGTCCGATGGTAATCTGCTCTGGCCGTGTAAGTGGGAGGCAGCAGAAATGCGATAAAGCATGTACCTGAGAAGTCAGGGGGCAACCACGTGTAAGCTTGGTCATGGCAGACGAAATACGTGCCTTTGGCTGCTAATAGTATAGGGGAAGTTCGGGAAGCGAACACATATGTTTCCGCGCATATACTCTTCCCTAATTGAACTTTGGGATCCCTGCCGATACCCTGTAAACATAAGTGACCTCGGTTGGGTACTATCCAAACTGGGCGGGATTTCTTTGCTGTCTGGCTCTTACTCAGGTAAACCCCATATTTGGTTACGTTCCAACGAGTGTACGGAGTGAGTTCATCTTTGGGAATCGTAAGATAGGTGTCGAACTCTCTACTCATATTTCTTATCCCTGCTATTAGTGCCTTGTTACGGGAATCACTTTCAGTAGAACGTGTCGGGTGAGGTTCTAGGGCGAATAGGAACATGGTCTGGAAAGCCCACAGAGAACCATAATAACTGAAAGGCAGGATGAAATATGGGATACCCTTATCCGTTGTGTGTGGCATGAGTCCACATATCCAACAGTTCGATGTGTTCATGATGGACTGGTGTTGGTGTAGGAGTTGAATAAATGAGTTATTTACAAATTCGAGTCTTCTGGCAGATTCGTGTTCAGGTAGAGGGTGAAAATAGTGTGGAAAGATAGTAGGAGGAGGCTGTGGCCGGGTGTCATTTGAAAAGGTAACTCGGAATACGAATAGAGTATAACCAGTCAAAAACATCGTTATGCTACACAACATTAAAATACATGTTATCAGAAACTTTCTTTTGGCCAGTACAGTGCACAATTGTCTTTCAAAGTTTGGGAGTCTGGTAGGTTTCTTTACCCTAGGAAACTCCATCCTCTAGTTGCTGCCCGCGGTGGTAGGTTGGTTCTGCCAGGGGGTGCGCTCTGTTCAGTCCGGGGTAACTCCCTTGGACCAACCAGAACCGTTGACCTAAACGTCCCCAGTTGCACTCCCCAGCCTTCAACCGCGACCCTAGCAGCAGAACCGGATGGCGGTTCGAAAATCAAAAATGAGCAAGTTTCCTGAGAGCGAGAGAGCTGAAAAATCAAAAATAGTTCTTGGGGGAAGGGAAAATCACATTCGTTTGTGTGTCTTTTTATTAGTCTCTTTGTCTTGACCTTAGATTATACTGTTCTTTCCCAGGTACGGTGTGGTCTTCAAACAATGTCTCAGGTTCGGTGGTGTCCAACTGCATAGACTGTGGCACAAATCCTTGTAAAATATGATCACTCTCCTTTTCGGTACCAGTTTCTTTTAAACGTGCATCGCTGAAAGGGATGAAGCGAGGTATGGATTCTGTCTCGGAGTCGGCAATTCCTTCGTTGACCCACCGGTCGTATGGAAGGGGCAGAGGGACCCGTTTACAATGGGTCCCGTGCACCCAGTTCTTTTTGCCGTCCACCCGAACCGCTGACCTCGTGGAAAGAAGTACCAGGTAAGGTCCGGTCCACCTCGGCTGTCCGTTGTTGGTGCGCTGGAAGTTCCGCACCAAAACCCACGTGCCGGGTGTGATGGAGTGACCTGGATCGTCAGAGGCTGGTGGAGAGGAACTGTGAACCTGTTGGTGTAAAACACGCAATTTAGTTGTCAATTCGCACAAATAGTCAAGCAGTACGGGGTGCTCTATTTCGCTAAGTTTCTTTGGTCTTGGCACGCCCCAGACGTTGGCTGGGCGGCCAAACACTATCTCATGGGGGCTAAGTCCTAATCTGGAATGGACTGTCATTCTCGTTGACAAGAGTGCTAGGGGCAAGGCGTCAGGCCATTTAAGACCTGTACTGGCTTGGATTTTGGCTAATTTGAGCTTTAAAGTGCCGTTGTAGCACTCTACCAATCCAGCTGATTGGGGGTGATTCGCAGAGTGGAATTTTTGCTGTATGCCTAAACATTCACACACTCTCTTCATCACGCGTCCTACGAATTCACTTCCATTATCACTCCAGACAATTCTAGGCATGCCAAACCTCGGGAAGAACTCTTTGACAAGGGCTTTGGCGGTTGACAAGGCAGTGTTGTCTGTAAGGGGGTACGCTTCCACCCACCTGGAGAAAGCGCAAACAACAACGAGCACATACTTCAGATTGTTGCATCTCTCCATGTGAATGAAATCGAGCTGCAAAACCTCGAACGGATACGTTGGAGGCGCAAAATGACCAGCTGGAGTTGGGGTTCCCCTACCGGGATTGTACTTCAAACACACCATACAGTTTCTGACCACATTCTCTGCATATTTCGGGATATTGCTATTTTGCCATACTGGGGCCAATACTTTACAGATTCCTCTCGAACTGATGTGTGCAAATCCGTGAGCCATTGTTACTACTGCAAGTACATAGGCGTTAGGCAATAACCATCGCTGGTGTTCTGACAATTCGACCCAACAACCATTCGTGTCTAATCTACCCTTACTTTCTCTCCATTCATTCACCTCTTTCTCAGTTGCCTCGGCTTGTATAGATTTCACGCTTTCAATGGTGTCCTCACACATTCCTACATCAGTAATCCATCTAGCGGGACCTACAACATACATCCGACTCATTGTGTTCCTTGCAGTCTCTTTCGCAACCTCGTCTGCAAATGCATTCCCGCGGCCAACATCATCCTGAATCTTTTTGTGTGCACTACATTTTATAATGGCAACTTGTAGTGGCAAGGTCAGTGACTGGAGGAGCTCATTAACTAGCTGACCATGTTGTATCTTTGCACCATGTGACGTAAGAAACCCACGTTCACGCCACAATCTCCCAAAACTGTGAGCCACACCAAAGGCGTATTGGCTGTCAGTGTACACATTCACTCGTTTTCCTTTCGCTAACACACATGCTCTGGTAAGCGCAATTAGCTCTGCAGCTTGTGCAGAATTATGGGAAATGCGCGCAGTCTCTATAATGGTGTGTAATGTCGTTACGGCATATGCTGCAGTCGTATCACCATTCGGCAGCTTGAAACATGAACCATCAACCCATAAAGTATCATTGCATTCAGGAAGGGGAGTGTCCTGTAAGTCTACTCTCCCTTTTGTCTCTTCTTCTGTCCTAAAGCAGCAGTCATGTTTATCAATCTCGTCTGTTCCTGTCGGAATGGGTAATAACGTTGCGGGATTCAGTGTATCGCACCTCTTTATGTGGATGTGACTTGCTAGCAGCGTAAGTTCGTAACTGGATAGTCGAGCGCTAGTAAGGTGTTGTGTCTTCGTCCTGTTTAGTAAAATGTCTACTGCATGCGGAACCATAACGATCAGAGTATTATTCATGACTAATCCAGCGGACTGTCGGATGCAGACAGCTGCTGCGGCGGTAGCCCTCAGACAACTTGGTAGGGCTTTAGCCACAGGGTCTAGAGTTGCCGAAAAATACGCGCATGGGCGCTGTCTGTCCCCAAAATGTTGTGTTAAAACTGATAATGCACAACCTTCCTTCTCGTGGACATATAATGTAAAAGGCTTACTGTAGTTGGGGTTTCCCAACACAGGAGCCGAACATAATGCATCACGCAACTTGTGAAAACTCGTCTGGCAATCTTCAGACCAAGGCATAGGATTTGGCGTGTCTTTACAGAGTAGTGCCAGCAAGGGTTTAGCTAGTAGTGAGAAATTCGGTATCCATTGTCTACAGTACGATGTAATGCCCAAGAAGGCTCGAACCTCTCTCTGTGTCCTTGGGGCACTTAGTTCTGCGATTGCCTGTATTCTTTCTGGTGTCAGTCTCCTTCCCTCCTTCGACAAGATGTGACCTAAGTAGGTTACTTCTTGTCGGCAAAATTGTAGTTTGGAAAGAGACACTTTGTGCTTCATGTCACATAAGTGATGCAATAATGATAACGTAGCTTTCTTGCAAATCTCTTCAGTGTCTGCAGCGATCAGTAGATCGTCTACATACTGAATCAGAGTTGAACCATTTGGTAGAACAATCGTGTCTAGTTGTGTTTTCAGGGCCTGACTGAATATTGATGGGCTTTCGCAGTAGCCTTGAGGAGCGCACTTGAAGCGGAAACTTCGTCCTCCTAAATTAAATCCGAAAATATCTCTACTCTCCTCAGCAATCGGGATACTGAAGAAAGCGTTCTTCAGGTCAATCACCGAGAACCAATTTGCTGAAGCTGGAACCATCGTCAATAAAGCAGTAATGTCGGGGACAACTGGAAACTGTGGGATAACTATCTTGTTCACTTCTCTGAGGTCGATCACGAACCTATACACAGGGGGTTGTGAAGGATCAGTACGTTTTAAGACTGGCAAAACTGGACTGTTACAAACATTTCCTGTTGTTTCTTCGATGACGTCTTTATCAATCAGGTCATAAACAATCGTCAATAACGCCTTTTCACATTCGCTAGATATTTTGTATTGGGGAATACGTGGCAACCTAATGTTGGCTTTCAACGTTATGACATACGGTGCTATCTCCAAACGACCTACATCATTAGAACCATTTGCCCAGAGTGCATCAGGAAGACACGACAATTCAGTTGCAATATTTTCTTTCGACACATACATTGGAGAAATGACTTTCTTACCGAAAGTAAGTTGTACTCCTAATGGTGAACAGTACAAAGTCGCATATAACCTTTTTAGCAAATCCAATCCTAACAAGTTTTCACCACAACCTGTTGTAAGAATGAGGGGTGCCTCTAATTCGCATGGGCCAATAGAAAGAGATACAGGACTGGAGATCGGGTTTCTAACAGGGGCGCCAGAGAAACCTACTGAGACATTCATTTCGCCAGACAAAGGTGCGCCAGGAAGTTTCGAGTGCATGATAGAACTTTTTGTAGCACCAGTATCCAGCAGAAATGGCTCTGACACTCCTGAGGCTATTACCTCGACATAAGGTCCATTCTGATCTACTGGAACTGAAACAACTCCCTCTCTTTGTCCATGGCTGTCCTAGCAATCGTTACCCTCGTATTCATGTTCGGTGTAATAGTCGTCAGCATAGTACTGAGCTGACCTGGTCGACGCATTATTCTGTTGGTCGAAGCTGTTCATCGAATTCTGAGGCGTAAAAGAAGTTGTATTCTGCGTGGAATTTCCACGGCCCCTACCTCTAGGGGCATGTTGAACACCTCTTCCCCTTACACCCGAAGCACCGCTCAAACGTCGCGCAAGAGCCGGACAATTACTTTTAAAGTGACCCTCTTCCTTGCAATATGCACATTGATTTGGGCCATAAGCAATACGCTGGTGGGAAAACTTGTTTCCTTGCGCGTTTCTCGAATACTGATGTTGCGGTTGATAACTGGGCTGACTAGCCGTGCGAGGCGGATAGGCTTGCTGGAGAAGAACTTTAGTTTTTAAATCTTTTGTCTTTCTGTCTACTTTATCTAGCTCGTCTTTGCGCCTATTTTCATAGTACTGGGCCGTAGCTAAAATTTGAGCTGACGTAGAGACAGCCCAAGCACTCTCTGAATCTTTCAATTTATTACATAGTTCAGGGATTAAATTATGTACGAACTTGTCTACAAACAATCTTTTGCCACCCTCGGTAGCCATATACTGACCACTATGATCGGTGAAAGTCTCCTCGAATCTTGTGAAAAAGTCAGACACATTCTCATCTTTCTTCTGCTTGCATGCAGATAGCTTGTCCCAGTTCACGCGTACTTCAGGCATTATTGTTTTCATGTATGCAATAATTCTACCGGGAAGTTCAGCTATTAACGGCTCAGGTTTAGAACCACCAATTTGTCTAGCATCTATAGCGGCAATGTTCGCCCATGAGTCACCTAGTTCTTGGGCATGGTTCGTATGGCGTATTTTGCTCCATAGAGGATGTGGGACAACGTTCCCAAACAGCATGTCTATGTCCGCTAAATTCATTATACATGAGCTTGCAGTTTGCGATAACTCCTTATAATACCCAGTCGGGTTTTTACGAGGATCAGGCAATGTCTGCTTGAGCGCCAAGACTTCGGATCGTTTCCAGGGGACATGTACCCATACACGCTGGAAATGAGGCAGAATTTGCGGTACTACATTTGCATCGCCTTCCCTCCAAACCGGAGGAACCTCTCTCATGGGGTACTGTCTCGCTCTTTTCCTATCTGATATGTCGTCTTCGTATAAAGATCTAGAGACGTTTCCTTTACTCCTATAAGAGAGTAATAACTCTATCGCTTTCTCAACATCTCTGCCTGTAATCATGCCTTTGTGGAACTTAAAGCGTGTACGCCATAGTTCGTTCATTGTGTATGTGGGATCATTTGTCTCCAAATCTTCGCCCAGATATACACACATTTCTTCGAATACGTATCTCTGAGTGGGTGCATTCCATTGACGGAAATCTTCCATAACAGACTGAACATCATATCTAACAGTATCCGTAATCCATTTACGGGCTCGTTCATTTAGCACTTTTCTTTCCTCGTAATCAGGCAGTTGACTACGTAACTGTCTATCTTCTGTTTTAGGGGTCGTCTTAGGCGACCCGAAGAAAGGTGAAAGCAGACCAGTGACGGTACCTGTCACTCTTTGTCTAATAGAAGGAGAAGCTTGCGGAGGAGCAAGTGCATCGGAAAAAACAGGCTGAGGCAAAGAAGAAGTAGAGGCAATAGTAGAGGAAGTTGAAGTAGTAGCAGACGTGGTATCATAGACAATAGCTGGAGCTGTAGGCAAAGTCGTAGAAGTAGATGGGGTAGGTAGTAAAGATGGCGACCCTTGAGAAGGCTGCGCCGGAGAAGTAGGAACCAGCTGAACAGTAGCTGGCGTGTGTGCAAAAGCTGTGTTTCGTGCGCCGGGGCGTGGTATAGAAAAACGCTTTGGCGTTGTAGTAGCGTCTAACGCATAAGGTGGAGGTGAGCTTAATAAGTGGGACATTAATGGATCTTTCTCGGATCTTTCCTCTTGACCTTGTCCCTTATTTGGTAACATCGGGTAGCATTTATCTACTGCTAGTTTCTTGCTCCTAAGTATTTGTTCGCTTTCTTGCTCTTCCTCGTTATCCCTGTATGCAACGGCAGCTTGCACCATCGACATACCTCTTTTATTCTTTTTTGCTAACTTTATTTCTTTCTGTTTGGCTTCTTTGCGCCATAAGCGAAAAGAGTCAAACATCGCCGGCCGGGCTTTTCTCTTAAATAATTTGACCTCTAGGTTATCTAATATTTCTGAGTCGCAACTACCATATTGGGGCCATTTTAAAACACCATCCTTGCGGGTGTATTTTATCCACACTTCATTATATGTGATAGGGCCTACGCCGTGCTTTACGTAGAGCTCATATGTTGGAGTTCCAATCGGAGGAACCGGACAGGAATCCTCTAATCGGGAGTCCTTACTATAACCAAGACAAAACAAGTTTCCAAGTCTGCTAAAACCAGGCATCTTTGCTCACTAGTCTAGCTTCAAACTTCAAAGGATTATCAATTACGATATTTCTCGTGAAAACACAAGTCCTTCGGCTTTGGGGCTTGCAAGTACCAAATCAAGGCGTATCTCAAGGATACCAAAAACTAAGGACAAACTAAGGACTGGGAGACGCTCCACTTATACTTAACTGAAGTATTTGAAGATCGGTGACGTCGCTAGAAGACTCGTCTATCGTTTCGCTCTACCAAGGATCACTGGGTCCAAAACAAGGCGATAGTCAGGGCAGCAGTCCTTCGTAGCCGTCGGGACACGGGGAACCTCGCAGCAAAGACCTTCGGAACCACGTCGACATACAGGGGTCGCTGAAGTGGCTGGCCGTCCTCCGGAATTTTCACACGAAGCTCCTCACGAACATCTGGCTTGGACCGTCGCCGCTTGATATCGCCCCGAGTTGGGCGCCAACTGAGGTAACGGGTTTTTAGGAACCCGTTTGGTGCCAGGGGATAACACCCGAAGACCTCTGAGTTCTCCCTGTTCCGGACCACAGAAACACGGAGTCTTCTAGTCGAGTCAGAGATCAAGTTTTTATTGATAGCTACCAAGTAACAGGTGTCCTAGAAGCACGACAAACACGGGTCATGTGTTCTCAGGAGACTGTTCGTTTTTACAGAACCAGCCTTCTCCTTATATACAGAAATAATAGCTGCGAGCGAGAATTCTTGAGTTTATGATATGGCTATACACATATTTCTACAATAATACAAAAGAGCGAAGTCATGTAGGCAAGCCCGTATTTTAGATGTCCAATGATTACTCTGCCAAGCCCGGAACTCCCATCAGATATCGATGAAACCCTAATAAAGGAAGGCACCTCCTAGTCATAAAACTGGCCATAAACAGGGAACAGGACAGGTGTGTGTTTGTAGAAAGCATGGTTTGTATGTAGTGAATGGTTTGGGGAATGTTATGTATCGATGCTATCGCATTTGGCCACTGGGCGAGGGGCTGCCCAGACAGGTTTGGCTAAAGGCAGTGGAGTCGGTTGGGATAGGTCAGGGGGAAGTCAGGGAAGGAGGACGTGTCCTTTTAGATCAAGCTCGACCTTTAATTGACTTATCATGAGGGCAAGACGTAAGATGGATGCCGTTCACAAAATGGAGTCTAAGGGGTTGGGACGGAAACTACGATTTGGGGGTGTTGGCGACCCTCGATTATGACGCAAATGCATGGGAATGATGCCCTAATCATTATCGGTTCGCTGACACCAAATTCGTCATGGTACGTTGATATTTTGTGACACGGGTATTGGACCTCGATATCGGGATGACAACAGGGTCCAGATTTTCAGAACCACAGCATCATCTCGTTCATTTGTAGGAAAGTTCCTATTTTGCCTAAAAAACGAAAGTTCCATAAACAGCAGTTGAGCAGGTTCTGTCTGCTCGGATTGTTTCTGTGTGCTAATTCTAAATTCTTTAAGCGACCAGCAGGTAATTAAGCAGTGTGGCATAATAGTGTAATTTCAGGAATTTCAAAGATTAGTTTTTAGCGTAACTAAAGAATAAGTCGCATTTGCAAGGCATCAGTTTATTATAGAAAAAATGTGTAAATTTCGTGAACCCAGCAAGCCACACGAGTAACAACGAAAATAACTTTTTAACAAATACAACATGTAACTAAAAATAGTAAACTGCAAAGTGCTGTTTAATACAAAGTGCTGTTTTATGCATAGTGGTGGTTAATGCATAGCGCTATTAAATGCTTTACTGCAGAGTGCTATTTAGTACAGAGTGCTAATTAGTGCCGAAAACGCTGTTAAGGGCAGAGCGCTATGTAATGTAAAGTATTGTTAAGGGAATAGTGTTGTGTGATGTTAAGTGCTATGTGATGTAGAGTACTATGTGCTGTAGAGTGCTGTACGTTGTAGAGTGCTGTACGTTGTAGAGTGCTGTATGCTGCAGAGCGTTGTGTGCTGTAGAATGGTGTGTGCTGTAGAATGGTATGTGCTGTAAAATAGTGTGTGCTGTAGTATGGTGTGTGCTGTAGTAGAGTGGTGTGTGTTGTAGTGGGTGTGTGCTGTCGAGTTGTACGTGCCGTAGAGCGGTATGTGTTGTTGAGGGCAAAGTACATAGTGGTGTAAAGTGCAGAGTGGTGTTCAGTGCAGAGTGCATATTGTTGTTAAGTGCAGAGAGCAGTTTGATGCTGAGTGCAGGGTGCAGATTGTTCCTGAGTGCAAAGTGCAGATTGTTCCTGAGTGCAGGGTGCAGATTGCTGCTGAGTATAGGGTGCAGATTGCTGCTGAGTGCAGGGTGCAGTTAGCTACTCAATGCAAGGTGCAGATTGCTGCTAAGTGCAGGGTGGAATTTGCAGCTGAGTGCAGAGTGCAGTTTGCTGCTGAATGCAGGGTGACAAATGCTGTTGTTTGCAGATTGTTATTAAGTGTAGGGTGCGAATTGTTGTTGACTGCAGCTAACTGTTGAGTGCAGAGTGGAAATTAAGATTTCTAAACACCTGCAACAAAATACTATTGACTGTAGAAACTGTATACGGCACTTTATTGTAG
Organism: Lissotriton helveticus; assembly: GCF_964261635.1. Taxonomy (NCBI): domain Eukaryota; kingdom Metazoa; phylum Chordata; class Amphibia; order Caudata; family Salamandridae; genus Lissotriton; species Lissotriton helveticus. The sequence continues at coordinate 689,062,234 of NC_136059.1, read as the reverse complement.
GTAACCACAAAGGCTTCTTAACGCGGTATTATATTGAAAACACAAACCTTTTTATTGTACTAACCACAAAGCCTTCCTAACGCGCTCATTGTATTGAAAACACGCACATTATTATTGTAGTTAACCACAAAGCCTTTTTAACGCACTCATTATATCGAAAACACCCACTTTTCAAAGCACTCATTGTATTGAAAATACGTACATTATATTTAAAACACCTATAAAAAAATATTTTCTGCACAAGCTCTTTGCACGCAGTTGGCAAGCTGAAAAGCACTTGTAACATGGATACTATATGTTATTTTATTAATGAAAAAGCCAGCTGTCCCATAACCAGTAAGAACAAAAACGAAACTTTAAAACTGCAACGAAGTAACAAACTGTAGAAACGCGCATGTAAAACTGAAACTGACATGCTGTGCACAGTTGACGTGCGTGACCTAATCCAAGTCTAAAATCCTGCAGAGTGCACTTTGTTGTTAAGTGCAGAGTGCATATTGTTATTAAGTGCAGCGAGCAGTTTGCAGCTGAGTGCAGGGTGCAGATTGGTGCTGAATGCAAAGTGCAGATTGTTGCTGAGTGCAGGGTGCAGATTGCTGCTAAGTGCAGGGTGCAGTTAGCTTCTCAGGGCAGGGTGCAGATTGCTGCTAAGTGCACAGTGCAGTTTGCTGCTGAATGCAGGGTAACAAATGCTGTTGTTTGCAGATTGCTATTAAGTGTAGAGTGCGAATTGTTGGTGAGTGCAGCTAACTGTTAAGTGCAGAGTGGAAATTAAGATTTGTAAACACCTGCAACAAAATACTATTGACTGTAGAAACTGTATACGGCACTTTATTGTAGGTAACCACAAAGACTTCTTAACGCGGTATTCTATTGAAAACACAAACATTTTTATTGTACTTAACCACAAAGCCTTCCTAACGCGCTCATTGTATTAAAAACACGCACATTATCATTGTAGTTAACCACAAAAGCCTTCTTAACGCACTCATTATATCGAAAACACCCACTTTTCAACGCACTCATTATATTGAAAACACGCACATTATATTTAAAACACCTATAAAAAAAAAATATTTTCTGCACAAGCTCTTTGCACGCAGTTGGCAAGCTGAAAAGCACTTGTAACATGGATACGTTATGTTATTTTATTATTCAAAAAGCCAGCTGCCCTTGAACCAACAAAAACGAAACTTTAAAACTGCAACAAAGTAACAAACTGTAGAAGCGCGCGTGTAAAACTGAAACTGACATACTGTTCACAGTTGACGCGCGCGACCTAATCCAAGTCGAAAATCTGCGCGTGCACATCTCTTGTCTTCTGTCTGTTCCCCTTGAGTCCTTGAAAGCTGAAATGATTGCAATAGAGTCTTGCAGCGACGGATCGCTTTCGCGATTCGATTCGCAGGTGCGAGACCTAAAAAGCAGAATTGTCGGAAAGATGCACAAAAGCTGTTTCTCCTGCCAGTGATCCAGTGACTGTTAACAAAATTAATGAAATTAGGAAGGATAAAAGTTCCAACTACAAGCAGTCTAGACCATACCAGAATTGAAAACCACATCTAAATTACGCCTTCAAAAGAGAGGAAAATGCTCAATCTTTTGCGTGCTATAGGTGCGGCAGCACATCACACACAGCAAGGTTTGATAAATGCTATGCGAAATTGGCAAAGTATTCAGCGTGTGTTCTGGTGAGTCATTTTACTAAACTGTGTAGAAGGAAGTCTCAAAGGAAATCACAAATGACCTGTATAATCAACAATGACTCTGATTTGTCGGATACTGAGGAAGATAATTTTGAAAGCTTGAATACCTCAAGTGATACTGCCAGACATGTCGTAGTGAACATTACGGGTGATGATAGCAACAAGCCACATGTGCGTAGTTTCTTTCTGTGGCATAGACTTACAAGTTGCTGCTGATTCTGGATCTCCGTTTACCATAATTCCTAAGTCAAATTGGGATAACAAATTTCATACTGAAATTGGTCCACAGTTACAACCCACTGATGTAAACCCTGAAAGCTTCACTGGAAAAAAATTGATATGCTTGGTTTTAGATCCTTGAAGTTTGAGTTTAAAGGTAGCAGGTCCGTGTGTAAGTTGTATGTGGCTAAAGATGGACCACCTGTTTTAGATTGGAAAGATCAGCATTCTCTTGATATAATTCAAAAGCCTAACAGCCCTGAACAAGTCTTAGTAGTGTGTGAGTCAGAGAACACAAAAAAGTGGGTCTTGGAAGAATTTCCTGAGGTTTTTGGAGGTGGTACTGAGAATCTTCGAGGATTCTCGCACAAAATAAGAGTTAAACCCAATGCTGTTTCCAAAATTCACAAAGTGCATCATATACCACTGATTGTACGTGATGAGGTAAAAGCCGAGCTCAACAAATTGTTAGATGCTGGAATAATTGAACCTGTAGAAGCGTCTGAGTGGGTTTCCCCGATTGTAATTGCCAGACGTTCTAATGGTAAGATCCGCATGTGCATTGATTTAAGATATTTGAATGATAATATTATAACTGATCAGTTTCCCTTGCCTAGAATAGATGAAATGCTCACCCTGACTAGAGGTGCAAAATGGTTCTCTACCATCGATTTATCATGTGCATATAACCAAATTTCTTTGCACTCCATGAGCAAACACCTTACAACTTTTTGCAGTCCTCTGGGTGTTTTCAATTTTGCCGCATGCCATTCGGGTTGGCATCCGCAGCGGCGGTTTTTCAGAGGCTTATGCACAAGTTATTTGGTGATATGCAAGGGGTGGTATTCTTTCAAGATGATATCCTTATCATGGGATCAAACAAAAAAATGCATTATGAACGTTTGAGGAGTGTGAAGAATATTTTACAGAATAAGTGTGTCACTGCGGAACCTTCAAAATGTAAATTTGCTGAGAGAAGTGTCACTTATCTTGGGCATGAAGTCAGTTCTTCGGGTATAAAACCAAAATCTAGTCTGGTAAGTGCCATCAGAGATGCCCCTGCGCCCAAGTCCAAAGAGGATCTCAGATCATTTTTAGGACTCACAGAGTTTTATGCGAAATTTGTTGATAAGTTTTCAGAAAAAACTCATGTCATGAGATTATTGCTTAAGAACAAAACACAGTTTAATTGGTATGCTTCGTGCCAGAAATCTTTTGAGGAGATAAAAAAAAGCCATTGCTCAGGCACCTAGCCTCCAAGGTTTTGACCCCTGCTCTAGAACTATTGTCACAACGCAAAGGTCTAGGAAGTGTTCTTACTCAAATTGATGAAAACAACAAAGAAATCATTATAGCCTTTGCGTCTCGTTCCCTCACTCCCACAGAGGAATGTTACTCTGTGGTTGAAAGGGAAACGCTTGCTGTAGTTTGGTCTTTAGGACATTTTAGGACGTTTTTGTGGGGGAGAAAATTCGTGGTCCGTTGTGATCATAAACCCTTAACTAAGTTACTTACAACTGATGGTCTTATCAACGGCACAGCTAGGATAGCTAGGTTGTCCATGAGGTTACAGGATTTTACGTATGATATACAGTATATGCCAAGTGCAAAAAACTTTACAGCTGATTTTTTAAGTTGCATGTCATTGCCGCTGATTGAGTTAGACAAGAACTTGTGGAATGATTTTTCAGTTGCTCACATCTCTTTTGATAAAGCTCAAAGTAGTTTTAGTGAAAATGAATGGCTTGAAGCAGAAAGTGCTGATCAAATTTTACTTGTTTTGAAACAATTGATCATCAAAGGTTGGAAGGGAATTGATAAAAAGTGTGTCAATTATGAATTGAGAGGTTTCTGGGAGGTTCGTGTTGAGCTTAGTCTTTCTAATATATTAGTAGTACGTGGTGATAGAATCGTGCCACCAAAAGGTTTAATGGGTAAAATCATTGATTTATGTCATGAAGGACATTCTGGTATCACTCGCACGAAACTCTGCATTAAGGAACTCTATTGGTGGCCCAAGATGGATATGGAAGTTGAGAGATGTGTTAGGTCTTGTGTTAATTGTGAGGTTTCAGATAAGACTCTTAAAACTTTCAACCCACCATTAGCTTCTCCTGATTGTCCTACATTTCCTTGGGAAATAGTTGCTATTGATTTTATGGGACCAGTGAATTGGCAAGATGGAGTGCAGAAATACATATTAGTTTTAATTGATACAATCTCAAGATGGCTGGAAATCAGTGTAGTAAATGTGATTAATACTAAAACTGTGATTGCATTTCTTGATGAAATTTTCTTAAGAGAGGGTTTTCCCAAGTTTATTCTATCTGATAATGGGGTACAATTTAAATCCCTTGAAATGAAGAACTACTTAATAGCTTCTGGAATTCAACAAAGATTTACAGCCCTTTACCATCCCAGTGGGAAGGGTATTGTTGAGAGAGCTAACCGTAGTATTAAAGGAGTTCTTCAACTAGCAAATAGAAGTAATTTATCTTGGGATGATGAGTTAAAAAAATTAATATGGGCCTACAGGAGTACTATCCATGGTTCCACAGGCCAAAGTCCTTTTTCATTAATGAGAGGTAGAATTCCATACTCAAAAATCAATCCAGGTTGGTTGAATAGAAGTGGTATGAGCAAGTGTGACTTAACCAAAGTTAGAGAATGCATCAAAGATTCTCAAACTAAGAATAAAATCTACTATGACTCAAAACATGGAGCTAAACAAGTGAATTTGAGAAGTGGTCAATGGGTTCGTGTGAAGAGTGCTAAAACAGTTACAAAAGGTGAGGGTAAATTTAGTGAACCTAGACTAGTTGTCAAAGTTATGAATAACACTGCCTTATTACAAAATGGTGAAGTTTGGCATTTCAGTCGTCTTGCACCGGTCACATTGTGATAAGAATAAGGATGTATATAAAGACCCTACATCCTGGTGGTGGGATGCATCTAATCTAATCTAAAAGAACTGGCTGTTTCTAGTGATAGTGTACCTAATGTTACTCAAGATCTCCATTCTAAAATTGTGGATGGAAATGTGGTAATTTCTGATTGTGTTCCTATTCCTGAATGTAGTTCTCAAGTAAAAGAACATTTACATGCCCAACCTGGTACATCTAAAGTTATCCCTGGTGGAAGCATTGTCAAGACTTCTAGTGGTGGGATTGTTAAAAAACCCAAATGTTTGGAAATGTTTGATTGTAGTTAATCTGAACATATGATTTATTTATATATATTTGGTTTTTGTTGTTGTTGTTTTGTTTGTTTTTGTTAATTTTCCTTTAAGAAGGGGGATTGTGTAGTATGTCACTTTAAGATAGAACTGTATTACATAGTTGCGATCTAGAATATTGTTATTTGTATGAGCTTCCTTGGAGATCAGTTACTTGAAGAGATGTCCTAACTTGTGGATGCTGGATTCTCCTGTGCTGGGGGTTTAAATAAAGAACCTACAATCAATCAACTTCCAGTGATTTCATTTACCATTGCTACAGTACTGTTTTTCCACCCCAATTTTGGCCACCAGTCTCTTAGCCAACAACGTAGTAATAGTTACTAGTTTGCGGTTGCATAGCTTGATCGATTTTAGGAGTCCAAGAAAGCATACCTGTGGAGTACACCCAACTTCTTCCATTATTATTTGTGACAGGATCTTTGTCACCCCGACCCAATACAGGGAAATAAGCCTACATCTCCAGGCGAGCGTCGCAATCTCCAAATTGAATAACCAAGAACTCTTTTTTAGCACTTGCCTCTCACAGTGATAAAGAAGCAGAGTAGTCCAGCGCTTATTCAAGTAGTTGATGTTTGTTTGGACACTCAAAATGCAGAAGAACACTTTTATAGTCCTTAATCGTGGATTAAACAATCCGCGCTTTATTTTATGAAAGACAATTATTTTATTAGACATGATTAAAATAAACTACACACAAAATAGATTCAGCATGTAAAACGAGAAATCCCTATTGCTAGGGTGATATAAAAGTATTTACTATGGGCACCTATGACCACTTCAATTCAATGAAAGGTGTTTGTGAAGCTCAGGCTTATGCATGACTTTAGAACACCAGAGACTGCAGTAATTCTTGTGAAGCAATCTAGGGAACAGCAGGTCCAAATAGTTCATCATTGCAGCAGTTCAACTCCTAATAAATGATGTTGCTACTCTTCAAAGAAGAAGTATATCAGTCTGTTTACTCTGCTGTGATTTTAGTTTCAGGCGCTCTCAATGGAATGTTACTGAGATTTTAATGCCCCTGCCTCAAAACGTTTCCAGACCCGAAAGACAGCCAGTTGACCCAAACACAAATAATGAAGTTCCCTATCAGTCTTGGAAACATAACCGTCATTGGGTTATAGAAGTAATGTCTGCTGCCTGCAACAGGGGGCACAATCCACTGGAGTCCTATTAGCCACTGAGGCATATTTGCTTGTTCCACTGCCAGATCACCTGAAAACTAACAAAAGATCACCCAAAGGTTTCTTAGCACCAATATCTAAAACAATGATTGCAGTCACAAAATACTGATGGCTCTCTTGTCCACAGGTCTTTGGGCACAGAGCTACAGCCACTAAACCAGCTACACGTGGATGGTTTAGATTTGGAGCAACCTTCTTGTAGCTCACTCCATGAATACCTTGTCCAGGTGGCAAAGTCAAGTAATCCTCAAGAAATCTGGAGGCCATTTGAGAATGCACACAAGGATCTTACTACACTGGATGGAGATCGGGATCTAGTATTTAGGGGCCACCCTGAACCTTGCCTCTTCAAATTTGGGGAAGAAAGAAGGACCGAAGAGCTGTGCTGATCCAGGAAGAAGACAACACCAACTGCTTTGGCCCCAGCCCTACCAGCCTGTCCCGTCTACGACCTGCCTATAGCAAGTACCTCAGCGAGTCCAGCAGCCAGCAACCCCCAGAGTCCGGAGGACCTGCCTTTCAACCTTCTTACTAAACCTAGCTCCCATAAGCATCGGATTTGCTCAAGCAAAGACTCCCCCACAGAATCCGGATTCTGACGACTCCCACAGAATCCGGATTCTGACGACTCAGTGATTCTGCACCTGACAGTCATGACCCGAGTTCAAGTAGCTTAACACCACTAGGAGGTCTCCCTAGCTGAACTGGAATCTGGTGATCCCCGACCTCCCCCAAGCTTCAAGACGACATCTGCAGCCTAAACGGAAGGGTCCCCCTGACCGGAGCTGGTAAGAAAACCTGACGTCAGAAGACACCCCTGCACCGGACACCCCATGGCCTTCGGTGGCCCAACCAACGGTGTCCAGGCATCCCCCAAGTACCCACCTTACCTTTCCAGCCAGTGGTCGCCTTCAGGAAGTCTCCTCGCCCGAGCCTGCAGTAACTTTGTCGAACCAGGGTCTCCATTGAAAAGCACAGGGTCCCCCAGCGTCCTTTCTGCAACCTGCACCAGGCTGCCCCAGTGCCTCTGGTGGTACAGCTCCTGTGCTGGTCATTGGACCCTGCAGTGCTAACCTTAACCCTAGGAGCTTTGCTCCCATACCTGAGTTCAAAAAGAACAATTGATGGACAGAATGCAGAACAATGTCATACATTCACCCCAGTGCAGAGATCTGGGCCTAAATCATCGTTTTTTAGCTCACCATGCCATTCCAGTTTGGACCCAGCCATATGCAAATCAGTCTTGACCCTGCGCCCAATGAGAACAGTCCAGCCCGAACTGCCAGGCCAGGTCTTCCCTGGACTGGACACAAGCATCCTAGGACCGGTTTCGGGATTTCAGCCCTCATCTGTCAGGTTACCTTGATTACAGTGGCATGGAGAGCAGGGTCCCTTGTTCACTTTGCCACTGTATTCAAGCTAGCCTGGCTGATGAAGAGAGTTAGCCAGAAACCGATCTCAGGATGCTTTGTTTTCAGTTCAGGAAAGACCTGGCTTGTCAGTTCGATCTGGGCTGTTCTCATGAGGCACAGGGTCAAGACTGATTTTGCATATAGCTGGGTCTGAACTGAGGTGGCGAAGTGAGCTAAAGAATGATGATGGATTCAACCCAGATGTGCGACTGGGGGTTAGTGTCTGAAAAGTTTCAGCGCTCTGTCCATTATCTCCTTTTGTTTGCTTTGTTGGCCCTAAGTTGGCAGGGTATGTCCAGACGTGGGTCCCTTGATCACTTTGCCACTGGATTCAAGCTAGCCTGGCTGATGAAGGGTGTTACCCAGAAACTGGTCCCAGGATGCTTGTTTCCGGTTCAGGGAAGACCTGTCTTGGCAGTTCGGGCTGGACTGTTCCCATGAGGCACAGGGTCAAGACTGATTTGCATAAAGCTGGGTCTGAACTGGGGTGGCAAAGTGAGCTAAAGAATGATGATGGATTCAACCCAGGTCTGCGACTGGGGGTGAGTGTCTGAAAAGTTTCAGCGCTCCGTCCATCACCTCCTTTTGTTTGCCCCATACCTGAGTGGCCTGCTCGGCATCAGTCTCTAACTAAAGGCCCCTTAGCCCTATTGGCTAACATTGGGCCCCTGCACTCTGCACGCGGATGCCCCAGTGCCGCTGGTGTTGCAACTTGCGTGCCCATCTAGACTTTGGTGAACCTTGGTCCCAACCCCCAAAACTCCCACTCATAAGTCATGTACTTACCTGAGAAACCACTAACACTTTTCTCCCATAGGAACCCTTGTGAAGAGATTTTTGGGCCTAAAATGTTTTATGTGTTGAACTGATGTTTGTATGGAGAAAGGAGAACTATACTGCAAAGTCTAAAAAGTCTTACTTACCGTATATGTTGAGATCCTAAGGTATGTTTTCTAGGCATACCACCCCAGTACTTAAAGTAAATAAAAAGTAATATGAAAGCAATTATGATGTAATTTAAACTGCATTTTAAAGTGGGACGAACCTGTAACCACTTCAAATCCATCCTCAATTGCATTGCTGTGTAAAGATTTACCATTGAAAGTATATTTACCTACTATATTTACCCACTTGTACCAAGTCCGGCTTGGTACTGAAAATAAAATACAAGTATATCTTTTTTATTCCTACCCAATTGGTCTGGATTCAGTCCGTGTGTGTGTGTGTGTATCATTCTTGATTGAGTGAATACAGTAAATGCTTAACACACGCTCTTGATAAGCCTAATTGCTCACCCACACTATAAAAAAGTGAGCTGTAAGTACTTACCTAATTTAGTCTTTGCTATACCGCTGGGGACTACCTGGACTTTGTGCACACAATACCTTACTTTGTTATTGTATATAAATAGCTATCTTCCTACAAAAGTTGTATCCCTTGTACACACAGTTCTTCTCAGCTACATTCTCTGGGTAATAAGATTTCAGAGACCCAACTACTTCTCAAGAGACCCAGTACTTGCGGTCAGAGCTGATCAATTGAATTGTCTGCACCTTTCAAATTATTTGAGTGTCTCCTTCAATTCTGGGAGGGCATGATCACTGTTGATCAGTGCATGCTAGGTTCTCGATACTCTGCCATCCTCCTGGGCCAATATGGGCTGGTCCCGCAGGAATGCATATGTGCTCCAAATTATTTTGGGATGCAGAGCACCAGCAGAAAGAGTGGATAGGGCTGGTAATGCTCTAGTAGAGACACTGCAGCTACTTCAAATGCTAAATCCCAACCTTTCCCAGCCACAGTTACAAGTATAAGGGATCAGAAGGAAAAAACAAAAAAACACGCAGGATCCCAGTTTCAGCATAAACCTCCCATACCAGCTTTTACACAAACCCAGGCACCATTTAGAGGTAAACACACACACACGTAGCCACCTACACTATGCACGCAGTCAGACTTACACACAGGCCTCACACTTATCTTCACACATTTACAATATGCATGCATCTTCCCTGGCATGACAGAGGTACAGAAAGAACTCTGGTTAGAGGAAACTGAACGAACATTTTCCACAGAGAGCTAGTAGGCAATTCCCTTACAGCAGTGCTAGGAAAAAATCTAATGCCCTGACTAGAATTACAGTGCCACCACAGTCAGTCTATCATAGACCAAATAGAGACGACAATAGTCCAGTTATAAAAGAGGCTGCTTCTTGACCTCAGAGCCGAGCTCTGGGCTCTCATGCCAGTAAAACGGGAGTAACCTCAGCTGACCTGCATTATTATAGAGCTTGCAAGTTGGGAGACGAGACAGTCACCCTGAAAGACTGCACGGCTCTCCAGAGCCCCAAAATACCATTTAATTTTCTCAACTAAATTACTCCTTGTACCTAGCTGCAGAAGCAGGTATTTTTCTGAACCGTTCCCGGTGTGTACCATACAAAGCTTGTTTGTGATGAGCTGCTATACATGTACTTCTAAACCTCTGTCACACCATCCTCGATTGATCTTTCAGGCAGAGATAACGGACACTGCAATATTTAACAAAATGCAGGGTCATTGATAAAAAAAATATTAAGACGCACACATTTCACATACCCGTTTTGCTAAGTCATGGGTAGAAGTAAGCTCTAGACTTAACTAGTCCTACTTCGATCGACCTCGATCTCGGTTCTTCTTTGTTTCTGCATGCCAGAAGTGCCTTTTTGATTGGATCCGGATGTTGACATCCGCCAGCCCAGCAAATGAACCAAATTAAATGGTACATATTGATGGTGTTTTTTAGATTTATTGTTTAGTTATTCCTCAAACTGCCACTTAATGTTTCCCCATGTATTAACGGTAAATCTGCCCTTTGCATATTGTATATAATTCCGGTTTGCAGAAATCCTACTTAATCTTGCAGTGTCACCGGTGGCGCGGTGAAGGCAAATAATTCAAACACCCTCTGTGTCGTAGCCATTTAGGTAGTCAAACTTCCGTGCTAATGTCTTCCCAACTCTTTTTTTGTACTTCTAAACTTAGGCCTGGAAACACAGGCATACGTTGAACTAAAAGCACTGGAATGACCATGAAAAACTAACATTTAATTAAAAGGAAATCTTCGTTATAAATTAAAATTAATTTTTCATATAAAGAAAGAAACAAGAAAAATAAATGTGGTATTTCATATCTACCCACATGTACCGTTAAAATGCAGGCATACGTGAGGGCAACTGACTGAATAGGGTTAGAAGACAGAAATTGCTGCAACTACACGCCTACTGAGATTTCCAGCTTCTTTTTGAATTGGCTCCTTAGGGCGCCACATATGACATTCCAGTGCCTGCTATTACTCTGTAGCCAATGCAAGAAATTAGGAGAATCCATCCAGATCCACAGGTATTATTGGGCTGGTTCCAGGATCTGATATCTGCAATCCTGGATGGCTGGCTCCTGTGAAATACACAGACTTGTTCCCGTATAGTTTGCTGACACCGTGCCACATTCAGAGGAGTAACAACCTGATAGAGATAAAAGTCGTTTTTAGGTCTCGCTGAGCCAGCGCATGCGCTGCTCTGTGAGTCATTTTGCAAGCTGCTTTTGGAAGTGCCACCACAGGCTTTTGGTGGCCTAAAGCTTGTGTGCACGCGAGCGTGCACGCGCGCAGCTACCCTCTGTCTTTCCTCCGTCAGACAACTCCTGCTTCTCCTCCTCCCCCACCACAGATCGCTTCTCGCGGCCGCGCTTGATCGCGATCACTTTCACTTTCGCTGTGTAACTTTTGCTTACGGCCGCGCGGCCACTTGGCTAACATGCACTTCTGTTAGCTCTTTGTACAATATCCAAAGTATTTTGTGTGCGTTATTGACTGAAGTATATAGTTACAAAATGTATATTAACATTATTTCGTTTGTCAGTAATTTAAGAGTAACATGAATTTTAATCCAATGTGAAGAGTACAACATTTCTCACTGTGTTCACTAACGGGTGGTCGAACCACATTTTGATCTAATGTGAATTAACTTGACTTTTGGTGTTGTGACTTTTATACTGATGAAGGCTGGTAGCGGGCTGAAACAACCCTGTGGATTGCCAGCATACAGCTTCACGTTTGTTTTTTGTTTTACAAATGCATAAGAATCTTTATTTAGCTCCTTTTAAAGCAGCACTCATGAATCATGGATTTTGAAGAACTTCTTGTCCACACGAGTGATATACTTTAAGAAGAATTGTGTCAGTCACACTTCCGATTTGTGCGTTGCTCGCTGTCCACAGCCATTGTTCTCTCACTGATCATCTTGTTAGCCTTTGGTACCTTGTCAACCACTAATCTGCTGGCAAGATGCCCGAGTTTGTGTTCATTGTGCTGTGGGTTATCTTTGGGAAAAAAGATACAGGACTATGGAGCAGTGGCTTTGTTGAAGTCTTGGCTGCCTCGTTTACATTTTAAGTGCTTTATGATTAACCTTCTAGCATCTCCATAATGTACTCCATTACACACCGCCAGTCCATCAATATTTTACAGCTTCTGCACTTGAAGACATTTTAACATTTCTTTACAGTTCAAACAAAATAGCATCTGCAATTTGTCGGATGAACAAAGAAATTAAAAAGGGACTTGGTGAATGAGTTTTCACTTTTCTAGCTAGTGTTTTTCCTTTTCAGAAAATAAGTAATACGGAAATAGTTTTTTTTTTAGTTTTGTTTATTTACTCTTATTTTTTGAATACAGAACATGTGTTTATTTAAGACCAAGTCCCCCAAACATAGACAAAACAATTTATAGTTGAGTCATTCTATAGAATATAGATCAAATTGTAACATCATTTACAACCATTAAAGATCTTGACTGTGCACAGGAAACGTCTGTAAATTGCCTAATGAATAAACATTCTCCTGCTAAAAATCTAGATGCAATATGATAATTATGAAACAAAAAGATGGTTTTATAAACCTATGTTGTGACATTAAAAAATGTAGGTAGCTTGTAACGATATGAACATTAGAGCAATGGTTTTCTAAAGCACAATAGCAGATTACGTCCAAATTTATAAACGCTTTAAAACCTTGCGGGTGCACACATAGGGGATTGAATTAACCCTACCCTGAATTTTAAAATTGTACTGCACTTTTGTTGGTGTAATTATGGAAATGTTGAGTTCTACAATTATTTGTTTTCTCCATGACTTTTTCACTGAGTAATCGAATGCTTTGCCATTAACATCCATCACAATCAGGTGTGTGTGTGTTTTTTTTTGTTTCCTTTTTTTGTTTCATTTTTTGTAGGTAGCGCTATGAGACGACTAAATTAGTCTTTTGTTATAGACTGAGCAGCCAGAGAAGATGGATGTTGTTCTTAACTCTTTTGCCCATCAAGTCTCATGTCAGATGATTTCACCTTTACAAAAACATGCCTCTTTCGTTTGTTCAGAAGTAATCAATTTGTTCCAGTTTAGCAACGTTTGAAGGCACAAAAATCTCTTTTAACCAAATAGCTTGTAACATAGAGCTTTTGGTTAGAGCATTTTTTCACACATTATCCTTCCAGCTTGTCCAAATCTACATGTTCCCATTATGGCCAGTATCTTTACCTCATATAACGAGCATTGGCATAGCTAATAGGTCTCGCCTTTGGGACTTTATAAGTGTTTAGCCATACTACAGTTGATGTTGTTGCACCAAGGATATTGTGCTGGATAACCAAACACATAACGCCCAAAGGCGAGACCTATTGGCTCTGTCAATGCTTGTTTATTTTCACATTCAGCTGGACCGAACGAAAATGCCTCACTTAAAGGGCCACCAGCACTCCTTTTGTTTGAGTCTCACCCCGGCTGGGCACTCGCTGCAGTGTGACACCTTAACACTATTCCGATGGACTTAAGAAAACACTCTTGACTTTGAGTGAGGTTTGTAACTTTGCCACTCCCTGTTTCTAGGAGACATGTATGACTGTAAAAATGTCATAGGTACCTGTCAGTCTAGGTAAATACACCGATAACCATTTATAAAGCTCTTACTAACTTATTTATCTATATTTAATTTCTTGTACAACGTCAGTCCGCTCAATGTAGATATCAGAGCTTTTTACAATCAAACTAATATCACACAGAGGCAGACCAGAGATGTTTAGATTGTTTCAGGATTCCATCATGATGGAAGGGCGGGAATTGATTAATAAGTCTCTGCAGTCAGCTACTATCCCCAAATCTTGGAAACATGCCAAGGTGGTCCCCTTGTTAAAAAAAACCACCCTGGACTCTTCCAAGCCAGAAAGTTTCCGACCTATCTCCTTGCTTCCGTACTTGGCTAAAGTGGCGGAGGCACATGTAAACTCTATCCTGACGGGTTTTTTGGAGACTAATGGGATATTGGAAGAGTCTCAGAATGGATTCCGTGCCAAACATAGCACGGAGTCGGCATTATTGGCCGTTACTGAACACCTAAGGGTAGCACAGGATATGGGTAGCACCTCAGCTGTGGTGCTGCTGGATCTGAGTGCGGCGTTCGACACGGTCTTCCATGGGATCCGGTTAAGGAGACTGTGGGAGATAGGTGTCGGAGATGGAGCTCTGGATTGGTTCGTGTCATTTCTATCTGACCGTTCCTTCCAGGTTCCTGCTCCCCCGTACTCATCCAGCAGTTTCCCATTAGGCTGCGGTGTCCCACAGGGCTCTGCCCTCAGCCCCACGTTGTTTAATGTGTATGTCCGCCCCTTGGCCATGCTGGCCAGGGAACGTAACATCAAATTAATTTCCTATGCGGACGATACGCAACTAATTTTCACCTTTTCCAATGACACCGTGGGAGACCAAGCCAAATTCCAAGAGGACATTTTGGCCATTTCCAGCTGGCTAACAGAGAACTGCCTTCAGTTGAATTCATCTAAAACTGAAGTCCTCCTTATTGGCACTGATACCCTGAAGTGGGACGAGCGGTGGCGGCCCCCCACATTGGGCCCCCCTCCTAAGCCCAAGAGGGAAGTGAAAAATGTGGGTGTGATTTTAGACAGCGCACTTACCCTGGATTCTCATGCAAAAAGAGTAGCTGGTACTTGTTATGGTCGCCTACGCTCTTTAAAAACCATTCTTGGTTTCTTTGAACCATCCATCCGACAGACTATTGTCCAAGCTATGGTCTTATCCCATCTAGACTATTGTAATGTTCTTATGCTTGGCTCCAACTTAACAGTCATTAATAGACTGCAAAGAGCTCAGAACGCTGCAGCCCGTATTCTGTTCGGTTTGCCGAAACGCTGTCATACCTCTCAGGTTCTGCGTAGGCTTCATTGGTTGCCCGTTAAACAACGTATTCAATTCAAAACCTTGTGTTTTCTTCATAGAATGCTGCATTGTCTAGGCCCCCAAACCTTGCAAGGAATCTGTTCCTTTTACGTCCCGTTGCGTGCTCTCCGCTCGGCGGACCTTTCTCTTGCTTGTACCATCAAGATCCGGAGGTGCAGAGCTGGAGGCCGATCATTTAGGTACCTGGCCCCAAAACTCTGGAACTCTATCCCTTTAGATGTGCGTTCTATTACCAATCACCTACACTTTCGAAAACACGTTAAAACCTGGTTGTTTTCCTCCATTTAGGGTTCCCCTGTGAGCAGATTCTCTGCCGCTCCACCCCGGTTGTGTAATTGGGCTTGTCTGCAAGCGCTGGGACGCCTCGTTGTTGGGGTAGCCATGCGCTATATAAGCATACTATTACATAACATAAGCATACTATAACATAACATAACATATTTAATTTTTAGTACGTCAGTCCTCTCAATGTAGATATCAGAGCTTTTTACAATCAAACTGATCTCACACAGAGGCAATAAATTATGATAGTGTGTATGTTATGCAAGACAATGATGCATAGTAAGAGTATGTAACATATCATCCATACTTGTAGTCATTACATCTTATGTTCTCTTGTTCTGGGGAAGCAGAAAATCAGAATTTAAAACGCATATGTAGGTTCTACAGTCAGCATGTAACGTCTTCATGACATTTCGTATCTCACAAAGCTGGATCTAAAAGGTTTATATCTTATGACCTGCAGGTAACCAAAGGATGTCTGTGACAAAAGCAGTAACCCACCAAGCAATCTAAATAAAATACAAATAAGTTACTTGCATGGCAAACGTGCTTTACTGCAGGCAGCCATGCACATTAACTCTGTAAGTAGTTTTATGATGAATCAAACCTATGACTTAATCGCACACAGTTCTCTCCAGCAGGTGCATTAACCACCAGAGTTATCATTACTCTGACCTCGTGATTCCACCCATTTTCTGCTGCCACACTTTGGTCCCACAATTTGTAGGATCCTGAAGTGATTTTTCTCCATTTCCAGCACTGACTGCAGCATCTGAATTACGGAATAATCCTCCATACAACCGCAACCTTCTAAATGTCTTTGAAAATTTCGCTGCCTTGCTTAAGGTTTTTAGATTGACGTTTATGTGGAAGACATTCTTCAAGCAGGAATGGAACATTGCTTACGAACAGGCAGTGAGCACACAGAGTTAACGAAAATCACAGAACTGTCATATTTTGAGGTCAGGAGTAAAGATCAAGATTGAGCCTGTTTATTTACCTTTAAGTTAACATCAAGCAAGTTCCCAATGAAAAAATGCTTTCTTCTGGATTGCGATTACCTTGCAGGAAATCAGTAAGGGGCAAGAAAAGCCACGTGCTCCGAATGTAGAGGGTGATTGGGGCCGCGCTCTGATTAAGCCTTGCCACTGAATGTCAGCTACAGACATTTTTCTCCTTGTAAATCGAATAGATTCAAGATAATTGCCTGCTTTTCTGCTGGGACTTTGGATGAGTCGAACAGGATTTTTCCGACTGCATGTACTTTTTGAAGCGGTTGTATTTCCTCAGACTTAAAAGGTCACTGATATAAAAGGCCTGTATCATGTTAGTCTGTTATCGTGGTCTCTGGGGTCAGAAGAAACAGGAAATATAGGCCAAACGTGGCGATTACCTTTTCAGTTTCATTTTTCGTATGCAGCATTTTATGTGGAGGCACTAGTAAGAAGCTTTATTATTATTCTCCTTCCAAATCAATAAAGGAGAGAATATTTTTTAGAAGGCGAAGGTGCGTGAAAAAGGTGTGGCCCACATTTAAAGATTGGGGACATGGTGCCGTCCAAAAGAGCTCCTATCTATACACTGCTGTGATCTGAAGGACTTAATTAAGCACATGCCCCAATCCACTACAGGTGAAGAAGTGATTTTTAAGAACTCGGTTTTGGTTGGGATCAGTCCATCCCCGGATGATGGCGCATGCCTCAGTTAAAGGTCTTAACTGTTGATTGACAGACTCTTGTGGTCTAGATACATTAAAAATAAACTGAGTAAAGTCAGCATACGTTTAAAAGCGTACCGTTGTTGAGCAAAGGAATTAACCAAGGGTCCGCATGTACATGTTAAACAGAAAGTACGAGAGGAAGGACCCTTGCAGGACCTCGCAGACCATATTCTATACCTTCGAAGAGTACAGTAGGTGACCAATTGAGATCTCCATGAAACGATAGATTGAACCCATTCTAGGACCTTACTGGTGATAGATACCTGCTGCTTCCACTATCTTAAGCAGGATGTTGTGGTCGACGGTATCAAATGTGAGCTGCAAGTCTGAGAGGACTAACATGCCAGTTTCTCGATCATCAATGACAATAAACTGGCAAGGATGAATAAATGATTATTAGTGTTATAGAGCGCAAACTTTGCCCAAAGGCGTCAAAACGCTAGGGATAGAGCCGTAGGTCGTGGGAAGCACAGAAAGGGGCCTAGCAATTAAAGAGTGAAGAGCCATGTTTTTAATGCCCTGCGAAACAAGATGTGAAAGTCTTGTCCATTGATCGCTAGGGGGAGAGAATTTCAAAGCTTGGAGGCAGCAACAGAAAAGGCCCGCCCCCCACAACCTGGCTCTCCTGAACCCGGGAACTACCAACCAGGTTTTGCTGGCAGACCACAGTTGTAGAGACACACCTTAAGAAGAGCTGTTTAATACCTTCGGAATCCGAGTAGTGAAGAGCCTTATGGCCAAGGCAGGGGGCCCTGAACAAAATTCTCTTTTCTAAGGGAAGCCAGTGCAGCTTACAAATAGATGGCAAAACAGGATGGAATTTGGGAAGATTCATTACAAGTCTGGCCACTGCATCATCTGCAATTTGTGGATGGAACCCTTATTTGATGTCCAGGTAAAGCGAATTATAATAAACCAATCTGGACAGAACCAAGATCTGTCTCAGAATCCTGATGATACCAAAACAGGTGGAGACTGTTCTGTTGATCTGGGGGTTAAAAGAGTGAGAGCTGTCCATTATGACACCACGATTCTTTGCCGCTGAAGCTAGACAGAGTCATGAGCAGAGCATTTCAGGCCACTAGGAATGGGACCATATAGATTGTTGGCTGCCAAATATCTAGACTTGTGTCTTGTCACCATTGAGTCGCCGGTAGTTGTATACCGCCCAGGAGGCCACAGCCTGCATTCAGCTCTTAAAAGTTGCAGCGTACGCCTCAATGCTATTGGTAATGGACACAATAATTTGTGTGTCATCCACATAGAACAATGCCTCCAGCCCAAAAGATCTAATAACCTTGGCCAAAGGAGCAATATAGATGTTAAATAACGTTGAATTCAATGATGAACCCTGTGGAACTCTGCAAAGGTATGATTGGTGTTAGAGTAGAAGCGATCCACTTTTAATTTTTGTAATCAATCCGTAAGAAATCAGGACAAAAGCATCAAAGCGGAGCCTGTGACCCCAATTTCTTTGAGTCTGCCAGCCAGCCTTGTAGATGAGATGGTATCAAAAGCCGCGATTAAGTCTAGGAGAATTAAAAGATGTATACCCATCATCTACTTGAATGCGTATTTCATTTATTGCAAAAGTTAAAGCAGTCTCCAGGCTATGGCCACTTCTGAACCCTTGCTGGGAGCCATCAAGCAGACGATGTTGCTCCAAATAGCAGCTAAGATGGAGGTTTAAATGCTTCTCCAAGATCTTTGCAGAAACTGGTAGCAAAGAGATAGGCCAATAGTTTTTTTAGTTCAGAGGGATCCAAAGTAGGGTTTTTTAGTCACTGTTTCACCACTGCTGTTTTCCATATGTGAGGGTACTGCCCCGATGAGATAGCTACATTGAGCACAGAGGTACAGTGAGGGACAATCATCTCCCTTCCTAATTTCATGATCTTTATGGGCCAGGATTCCAAAGGCGAACCAGATGTAATACCCTGAAAGAGACGATCAGTAAACTCTTGGGACAAGGAAAGGAAGGCAGCTAGTTTTGCTTCTCCTCCTTAAGTAGGGGGAGAGTTGAAAACAGAGCTGATAGTTGGAGCTATATTGAGCAGCTCTAAATTGAGATTGTCCAGGAAGGAATATATTTCTGAAATCTTCGAATGAAAATATTTAGCCATCTTATCACAGAGATCCTGCGAACTGTCAATACAAGCAGAGACAGGAGGAGAAGACAGAGAATTACACTGAATAGGATCTAATAGATTCTGTCATTCGAGAGTCGAATAATGACTTTTCCTCTTTGATAGCAGTTTTGTATTCAACTAATTTCTTTTTATGAAGGTCTCTTTCAATCGGGTCATAATATCGGCGCCAGATCCTTTCTTGATGGCGGCAGGATTATGTAAACTTCCTTAGCCTTTCTGAAAACCTAGGGGCAGTAGGCTTTTTTCCACCTACATAGTACTCTTTAAGGGGAGTGAGAGGATCGATAGCTGTCAACAGCCAATTGGAGAACTCTGTGGATGCAGATTGGCATCGGAATGATTAGTCCAGTGAAGATTGCTTAGGGTTTTAAGGAAAGCTTCCTTATTAATACAGCTTCAATATGATGTCACCATGAGGGCGAGCCTAATTCTTAGATGTCAAATTAAAGCTGTCTAAAAGTGAAACTGTCCGCGCGTTTTCTATTTATCGATGGATGCCTGTAAGTTTTGTGCACGAACACGGTACTGATGCAAACAATATTGCTTTCATATCGATTTTTCTCTAGTACATATAGTGGTCAGGTCTGAGCAGGTGATACGTAAATTTCCGGGTGGACACTGTAATAGGAGCGGCCCTGACGCGGCGTCCCTACGCGGCCTGAGGCGGGACCCGCCCGCGAGCACCTGGAGGCTGGCCCGGGACCCGCTACACCAGCGGAGGGCGCCTGGAGTTCGGCGGAGGCCGGTAGCCGGTCCGACAGGCAGTGAGGCAAAACGGGGACACCACGAGGCGCGGACGACGACGGAGACAGGCAGCAGCGAGAAAACGGAGGTGAGAGCGGATCCTGGGCGCCGCGGGCGGCATTGTGGCTGGTCCTGGGCGGCATTTGGGGAACTGTGGCGGCTGACCTCTCGGCGGGCACATCGGCCCGGTGTCAGTCAGAAACCTACATACCTGCTTCTCCTCGATTTAAATAGCCCACGCCCGGGGTCTGGAGGGAGGTGTTCCCCCCCCCTCCCCTAGCAGAGACTGCAGTTAGCGAGGCCTGGCGCGATACCAGAGAAACCCAGGCCTGCCTCCCTCCCTGCACAGTAAGTGGCGTCCGCCGAGGGATAGTTCAGGGGCCCTCCCAGACATAAGAAGTGACCACATCTGAGGCTACCGTGCCTCCCCCGGTCCCCAGAAGCTGAAGAAGGCCGTCAAAGGAGCCGCAAGGCCTGACCGCGCCACGCGGTACCCACCCCACGGCGCCTACGATACCATCCGACGGCATACCCGCCCAGAGCCCGGCTGTTCGTAGAACCCCGTCGGGGTGTGCAGTGACATTGAGCGGTGGCCCTCACAGACACAGACATTTCCATACCCCGAAGCCCTCGACTCCCACAGCCTGGACATTGCGAAAGTCGTAGTACAACCCGATGGGCGGAGGGTGAGAGAGGCGCGCTGCAACACAAGCCCGGGACCTACAGTGGGGCACTCGTGCAGGAGAGGCCTGGAGTGCGCATTGGCCGCGGTGGGGCCCGTCGCCCTCTTGCAAGCTCATTGAGACGCGCGACCAGTCGCCCTGAAGGAGGTCACGGGACTCGGAGTGGTTGGCCCGCCAGGGAAGAGGGATGTCCGCGGGCAGGCCGCCCCGAGGCAAAACAGTGAAGGAGATGTTTGCTAAGTCTCAATCCCCTCCGCAGAAGGACGCCATGGCCCCGACGCCGAAAAAAACGGAGCGGCCCCCGGACGAGGGCACAGAGCCCATAACGAAGGCCTTCTTGGAGTCCCTCTTTGCCTCCCTGCGTGATGATATTCGGACCTTCAAAACTGAGTTCACCAGCGAGATTCGAGAAGTGCGGCGCGAGATGGATGGCATAGGAGAACGGGTGGCGGACCTGGAGGCCAAGGGCGACGAACGGGAGACGGAACTCTCAGCTCGGCAACAGGAGATTATCCGACTGCACGACCAACAGGTGGATCTGCAACTCCACCTGGAAGACCTAGAAAATCGCTCCAGGCGTCATAACATCCGCATTCGCAATGTTGCCACGTCTGATGCCACCCAAGATGTGCTTCGCTATGCCAGGGAGCTCTTCAACCACGTGCTGGAGAGGCCGCTGGACTCTCCTCTGCAGCTTGATAGGGCCCACAGGACCGGTCCACCCCGCGCGGCCACGGCGCCTCCTCCCGACATCTTAGTGTGCGTTCAAGACTACCGCACCAAGGAGGAAATACTACAGAGGGCACGCCAGAAGCACCCTGTAACGTTCCAGGGCACCTCGCCGCTGCTGTTTCAGGATCTGGCGGCGCTTACGTTACACAAGCGCCGGCTCTTCAAGCCAGTCACCTCCTTCCTACAACAGAAGGGCATTCCGTACAGTTGGGGCCACCCCTTTCGCCTCGTCTTCAGACTGGAGAATAAACAGTACCAGCTCCGATCGGTCACAGAAGCCTGCTCTCTGCTAGGTATAGAAGCGCCGAAAGAGGATGCGGAGGCCCAGGGGACGGCGCCAGAGACAGAAGGGAGGAGGCCGCAATGGAGCCAACAGCGACGGCGAAGGCGAGTCAAGAAGCCTCCGGCGACGGAGATCGCAGCAGGACAACGCGCCGCGGTGGATGCAGTAGCCACGGACAGCGGCACCGGCCCCACGGGATGAAAGTCTCAAGACACCGATTGATTTGAATGTCCGCTCTGGCCACCAGGCCGTTGGCGGGAGGAAGACTCCCGGATAGACTAGTAAGACTACCTTACTTTATTCCTTTTTTCCTTTTCATCCTTGGATGAGAGACAATGACACTTTTCAGGAACGACATTGACAATTTGCAGTTGGGGGGGATGGGGAGGGGGAGTTTGAGATGGGGAGAGTTCCTAGGGGTTGGGCAGTGGGAGGGAGGGGGGAGGGGGATTGTGGTCCATGGTCAGCTGGATGGGTAGTGTGTCGGCTTCTCTGAGGGGGGGGTGCTGGCGGTGCGATGAGGCAGGTGAATCTACCGGATGGGGCGATCTGGGCACAGCGCTAATGGCTACTTGTCAGATCCTTTCTCCTTAGATGGCTCCGGGTGACCTTGTTGTTCTCACTCTGAATGTGAGAGGGCTGAACAACCCAGTGAAACGCAAAGCAGTCCTCTTGCTCCTAGAACAATCTAAGGCAGATATCTGCCTCTTGCAAGAGACACACCTCCTAGCTAGGGACTGCCACCGCCTCCACTCTAGCAAGTTTCCGCTGCAATTTTTCTCCTCCTGCACAGAGAAAAAGGCCGGGGTGGCAATCCTAGTGGCACGCACATTTAGGGGTAAGGTAATGGGTAAAATAGCAGAAATTAAGGGAAGATTGCTGGTTTACAGGTTCGCATTGGGAGACCTGAACTACACGATTGGTTCGATCTACGGGCCTAATGAGGGCCAGGAGAAGTTTCTGCACACTGCACTTACAGAGGCGACTGACACAATAGACCGTCACTTTCTGCTAGGGGGTGATTTGAATTTGGTCCTTGATAATTTACTGGACTCATCCTACCAGCGCGCTAGCCAGGTGGGTGCTTTGTCAGCAACGGGTCTGGCCCGATTGAAAGATCTTGGGCTTGTGGACGCATGGCGCGAGCTTCACCCAGGTGAAACTGACTACACGCCCTTCTCAGCAGCGCATAGAACGTATGCGCGCCTAGATTACCTGCTTGTCTCCACAGCGGCGCATTCGCTTATCACCAGTGCGGAAATCGGTACAGCGTCCCTCTCAGATCACGCCCCAGTCACGATCACCCTTGCAGGGCCGAAGGCACCGCGCGCGGGCAGGGTATGGCGGCTCCAGAACTCGTTGCTCTACAAGAAAGAGGCGGTCGACAGAATTCAGGGAGCCATAAAGGACTATCTGTCCCACAACAGTAACGGGGACACCGCACTGGCTACTCAATGGGCTGCGCTCAAAGCCGTGCTAAGAGGTGAATTTATATTGATCTCGTCGGCGGAGAACATAGAGCGCCAAGCCAAGAGGGACAAACTCACCCAGAAGACCAGGGAGCTAGAGCAAATTCACAGGAGGACGGGAGCCCCGAGGATTTGGCGCCAATTAAGGGCTGCTCGTCAGCAGTTGGCGGCACTGCACATCGACAGGGCGGAGTATGCAGCTTTACGGCTGAAGCACGCATACTACACGGGGGGGACAGATGCAGGAGGCTGCTAGCACATAAGCTCCGCACGATTGCTCAGAAAAGGGAGGTTAGGGAATTGAAAGGGAAAGACGGTACAAGTATCACCGGGGATCGGGCAATAGCAGGGGCCTTCAGCGACTTCTATGCTACTCTATACGGACCAGTCCCACCCGACCCGGAGGCGGAAGCGGCCTTCCTGGAGGCGATCCCATTGCCAGCTCTAACCCAGGAGCAAATAGATGGCTTGGAGAAAGACATCCGCCCGGAGGAGGTCATCTCAGCGATTTCCCGACTCAAACTCGGGAAGGCGCCGGGGCCGGACGGCTTCCCAGCGTGCTTCTACAAAACCTTCTGTGTGCAGCTCGCTCCGCTGTTGGCTAGACTCTTTACCTCGTTCGCGGAGGATGGAGCGATCTCCCGGGATCTGCTTGAGGCCTCCATTGCGGTTATACCCAAGCCGGACAAAGACCACACTGACTGTGGGGCATACAGGCCCATCTCCCTTTTAAATGTTGACCTTAAACTCTATACAGTGATCCTTGCCTCCAGACTGGGCCCCTGCATGGGAGGTCTCATTCAGCCGGACCAGTCTCGCTTCATTCCGGAGCGACAGACCTCCGATAACACCAAACGGGCCCTTCATCTCATTGAAAAAGCATCCCGCACACAGGGCGAATACATGATCCTGGCCATCGATGCAGAGAAGGCCTTTGACAGGGTGCACTGGCCCTATCTTGAGAAGGTGTTGTTGAAGGCGGGTATGGGACCCAAGTTCCGGACCAGAGTGCTGAACTGCTATAAATTTCCCTCTGCCACAGTCCGGGTTAATGGCTTGTCCTCCCCCCGATTTGAGATCGAGAGAGGCACCAGACAGGGGTGCCCACTATCCCCTCTCTTATTCGCCCTCTACATGGAGCCGCTGGCACAGCTAATCCGATCTGACCCGGAAGTTAAAGGCATTAAATTTGGGGAAGACGTCCATGTTATAAGTCTCTACACTGACGACGTCTTGCTGTCCCTCGCGGAGCCCCGGAGTTCTCTCCCTGCCTGCATGGCCGATCTTGACAGGTTTGGCAGTGTGTCAGGATTTAAGGTAAACCTGACAAAGTCAGTGGCCCTCGAACTATCCCTGACTTTGACCACGCGTGCTGAGCTACAGGACCAATTTCCTCTGCAGTGGGCTACGGATGCGGTTCCATATCTAGGCATCAAACTGGCGGCCTCCCTACAGACCACGGTGGAAGTCAACTATACCCACCTACGACAGAAGGTTAGACAGGAGCTGGGACAGTGGAAACACTATCCGCTGTCCTGGTTAGGCAGGGTAGCGGCGATCAAGATGACGATTCTTCCCCAGATTCTTTACATCTTTCGCACTATACCTCTCGCCCCCCCTAGAGGTTGGATTAAATTAATGCAATCAGAGCTCTCTCAATTTATTTGGAACGGGAGGAAGCCGCGCCTGAAAGCTCAGATAGCGATGCTTGCCCCGGAACACGGAGGGATCGGGATTCCGAACCTAGCCACATACTTCCAAGCGGCGCAATTACGCTTCATGGCGGAATGGGTCCAATGGGAGTCGGGGAAGCACTGGTTATTCCAGGACCAGGCGGTCGCGGGGAGAACATTGCAAGAGATCCCGTTTATGCGCAAGGTACACAGGCCCCACAACCTGTACGCGTCTCACATCACGCGAGTCCCGCTGGAGATTTGGGATCAGGTTGGGGTGGAGCTCGGTCTCACCACCATGCCTTCACCACTCACCCCCCTCCTTGATAACACCGACTTTCAACCGGGGCTGGATGGGAAGGCTTTCGAACGATGGAAGTCTGCTGGTTGTCGCTCCCTTTGCCAGGTGTATGGTCCCGAAGGGATAGTCCCCTTTCCACAACTACGCCAAGACTTCGGCCTCCCGGAGTCCAAGCGACTCCGCTACTTCCAAATCAGACACTGGGCCCTTAGCAAGACAGTGAGATCGGAGGCGGATAGGCAACTGACGGATTTCGAATACTGGTTGATCACGCGCAAGTCCGACAAGCAGCTAATCTCGGACCTATACAAAATGCTCACACACAAGCACAAGTACACCTACAGCGCGAGTAGGGCTCGCTGGGAGAGAGAGATGGGGAGGTTCTTTACACATAAGGAGTGGGAAGGAATATACTATAGAGCGCGACACTCAGCGTACCATATGGGACTCACAGACACTCTCACAAAGGTGGTGACCTATTGGTACTATACCCCAGAACGGCTACACGAAATGGACAGTAGCAAGGACCCCTTGTGCTGGCGGGGATGTGGACAGCTGGGCACTCTCACGCAAACACTATGGGAATGTAGATTTCTGCAGGACTACTGGTGTCAGGTACTGGATGACGTGGATAACCATTTTGACACCGAAATCCCACGCTTCCCTTCATACGTCATTTTGGGGCTCCCTAATGCATTAACCTACCCATTAAGATCACGAAGGGGACGCTTGATGGCTATAGCACTAGGCTCGGCACTACAAAACATCCTAGCACACTGGCGCACTACCCTTATCCCCACGTATCAGGGTTGGCTCCACCGACTGTGGATGGTCCTGGGTATGGAAAGACTTTCTTTGTATAAGGCGGGGGAGGGGGCTAAGTATGCTGAGCTTTGGCAGCCGTTTCTGGCCCTCCTGTCCTCAGAGTTCGTAGAGGTGACCTGCCCGAGGTATCTTAGATTGTTGAGGCTGACAGAGACTGCCCTGGAGGAGAAGGGCACCAAACCCGCCCTCCGGACGGATGAGTGAAGTTGTACCACCAGCTGGAACGAGACAGTGGACCACGGGGGGAGGGAGAGGGGTTATGGGGGGGGGTTGGGACTGTTGGGGTTGGGGTAATGGGGTGGAGGGGGTGTTGGGCACGGGGAGTGATAGGTTGGTTAAGACAGGGGGGGAATGGGGTAGATTGTTCAAAGAGTGTGTTGACCAACAGCGAAGCCATGTAATGGGGGCGGGCTATGATACACGCCGGCGACAGGTGGTGCGGGTCGGCGGAAGGAGCTAGAGCGGTCTTGAATAGCACTGCAATGTTTGAAACGCGGCCGGCCCATGCTGGGTTGTAGGCGGCTTGCTGTGTATAACCTCGATCTTGTACATGCTGCATAGTCTTGACCCCTCTGCTGTAATCGAACCCTAGCCCTTATTGAAACGATTGGTAATCGCTCTTGATTGTTGGTGCCTGTACTGTGTTGACTTACTCAATAAAAATATTTAATACTAAATGGTAAAGCAACTTGGTAATTGGATCATAATGACGCAGTACTGGATAGTTAAAATTGTATTTGAGGGGGAAAAGGGCAGTAGTGTCGGAAAGAAGTTATGATGGTAGAATTTCTAATTTTATGGCCCAAGGGTTCTGACTTTCTTCTAAAAGGCAGGTTGAATTTCTAATCCTTTCAGAGAGTAAGGAAATTTTCTCAGCTTTAATTTTTCCTTCATATACATTATATATTGGTATTCCTACTTATATAAGTTTGAGTAATCTCCTCTCCTTTTCATTTTGGCTCTTTGAACTTCTAGTTAAAGCTTTTTTATCTGGCTTTAAAACCAAAGATTACTTCTGCCTCTCCTGTGTTCAGATTTTTGTTACCGGATGCAGGAAGCAATCCGGGGTAACAATCCAGGACACAATCCAGGGAAACAAGGAGTGCAAAATCGAAATGATGAAACATTGGAATCTATGGGTGATGTGCCATGTTATACCTATACGTTTAATAATTCTGTGGCAATTTGGTGTACATTAAACAATTTCAGTTGGTATTCACGGTTTACTGCTACTGACGGGCCCTTTAAATACAGCCGTGCGCAAACAGAGTGTGTTGGGCGGCAGTCTGGATAGCACTTCTAGGTGACGGGGCTCATTCCTTGGAGAAGTGAGTAGTGCGGGGGGGCCTCACACGGGGTGACTATGAACATAAAGTGTAAATATCAGATTGTTCATTGACCAGATTCACCCATGGGTGTCTTAGTAACGTAACGATACCATGATGTGGCTATAGCGTATTAACTGGGTAAAAAACCCCTAGGTGGGTCCTCTCATTTTCTTTATCTCTATATAATCATTTCTGTTGCTTAGTGTAATGAGTGGCAACAGTGTGGGCATCTACATGGGTAACCCTTGCACTGGTTGTGTGACTTGTGAAACGGAATGACCTGTAGAAGCTTTATCAATACCAACGTACTTTGTAATGGTTTTTACATTTAAGCTGTGAGAACCCTTGGCGGGAGCTTTGACTATCTTTTCCTTGATTTATTAAGACTAACCGCCTGGAAGTGCCACTACGGATGTTATGACTGCGAAGGCCTTGAAAGAAATTGTTCCTTTTGGTGTATACAAAAACGGCACTGGATGTGCCCATTTTGATGGATCTTAAAAACTAGATACATGATAGTTTGTAAATGCTCAATAATATGGCAATCTTTCTAAAAACAGAAGACATTAACACTGACTATCCAAATAAATAAATATATATATATATATATATATATATATATATATATATATATATATATATATATATATATATATATATATATATATATATATATATATATATATATATTATCAGCACGATCCACACAATAAATGGTGTTTAGAGTGAGGTGGTATTTAATGTTAAAAAGAAATACGGTGATGCTAGTTTCTTCGGGGTGATAGATAACATCATTATTGGCAGTTAAAGGTTGGTCCCCATTATTCATTACAAAAGTGCTGTTATATATATAGGTAACCCTGAAATACAGAGGGACCCGTTTTGAGGCGAGAGCCTTATGCCTCATTAAGGTGCATGAAATGCATGCCAGAAAAGGCAGGGGCACATATGTATAGCCCTGAGGAAGGCCCTAGACCCTTATGGGCTCTTTGCGAGGGCCGAAATGTGTTGGCAAGAATCAGGTGTGATTGCAAAAATAAATTCTCAATTAAAACCCTTGGCTTATCATTTTTAATAAACCCACAGTACCCTACTAATAAATAGCAGTTTTTACACTCTATACCATGAGTTAAAAAAAAAAATTCTCAACTGGATTCCTGCTTTATTCAGATAGATGTTTTATATAAGAACTCCCATTCTTGGTCAAGTCCGTCCTGGTGGTTCTACCCTACCAGGGTGTGGATAGGCGCTGAAGATGAAGAATGCCACTGGGTAGTGGGTGAAGTGTCTACTCCAAAAATCTTTGGATTTATCAGTATGTTCTCTAAGTGGCTTTCCTTGTAATTTCTTTTTTTTTTTAAGCTGGTCCGCTTTGGTGTTTAGATATGATTTTGGGAGAATGCAACCAGATTGGTCCTCTGTCGCTCTTCCTGTGTTTTCTTTATAGATAAACAGTATTTACAGATATACTAGCTGTGGTCATTAAACGGAGAAATTTAGTTTAGGACAACTCTTGACTCCCAGCATGTCGTAGTATAGAATATGTTCTTATGTGTTTTACAGGAGGCTATGACACTGAAACAACTGGCTCAGAAACTCTCTTTCAAATGCTCCATAACAAGGTCTCATTCTTATGGATGATGGAATAGAATTGCATGCACTGAGAGCACTTGCTGAGAATGATTGCATCTGAAAGAGACCGTAGATATAAATTCCTTACCTTAGAATTACCCCCAGGCGTCAGACTCGATCCGGAGAAATCTTTTCTTAGGAGTACTCCTGCGCTCGTCGGTAGTTATCATTGGTCGGCTCCGCGTTCGCAGTCGCGGTCGCCGCGATGAAGTTGCGATGTCTACTTAGACGCAGCTCCTGCGTGCTGACGTCAGTTCCTTTCTTCTTTCCGCACCAGCCAGTGTAGATCCGGAGTGAGCGTGCCCCTCAGTCACTTTTTGACTAACACTTTTTTTACTTTTGTCGACATCTCTTTCAAGTCCTTCGACTCCTGGTGCACGTAGAGATGTCCCATCGTCGGACCGGCTTCAAGCCTTGTGACTCCTGTCACAAGCTGAAGTCTGTCACGGATCCGCACCTCGTGTGCCTCTTGTGCCTGAAGCGCAACCACGACCCAAAGTCATACTCCCGACTGTCGGCCCATGAACCCTGAAGTCTTTGCGGGTGCGGTCCCGAAAGCTTCTGGAGGCCCAGCAACAGCTCCATGCCACTAGCATCTTTGGGATGAGCCTTCTGAGCCCGCGTACTCGGCAGCGAGTCCTAGGCCTTCGAGGCTGCCGGCTTCGGCTCTGGCACGGGAGCCCCCCGAGGACCATGGCCTGGATCCGGATCAGTGCCAGTCGACCTCACGGTACTTTACCCGGCGCCGATTCTAGTGACGACGCCCAACACAGGTTGTGCCCCCAACCGACGTTGACCCCAGCCTCACCCCCGACTTGGACACTGAGCCAGACCGGCATCGACCGACGTTGGTACCGGCGCTGACCGGTACTTTTGTACCAATGTTCTTTCCTGGCGTTCCCTATCGCCTTGACTGGCAGCAAGAGGAGGACTGGGAATGTCTGTTGACCCTCTAGCAGACAAACTTGAGGAGCCGGACTGGCAAGAGGAGTTGGGTGAGGCCAGTGGTCTGAATACCTCACCAGACCTTGGTATGCTTTCTCCCCCTACCGTGGCTACGGAGGAGGGGGGCCTTCTACGCTGTGGTGTTGCATAGGGTGGCTGAGGCCTTGGCCGTGAGCTTCCTATGGTGGCATTCAGGACTAAGCTCCTGACTGAGGTGCTTCCGCTGGCAGCGGCCTCTTCAGAGCCCCTGCTGTCTTTTAATGAGGCCCTCACTTACATCCTTCTGAGCACTTGGTCCAAGCCCAGCCCAGGTGCTCTTGTGGATAGAATGATTGCCCGACGCCACCGCCTGGCCCCAGGCTACCCACTTTTCGTTTCCCAACACTCTACCCCCAAGAACTTGGTGTCCAAGCCTCAACATCAAAAGGTTTGTTCCCTACTGCTCTCCCAGATAGGGAATTCAAGAAGCTGGAACATCTTGGGAAGATGTTTTCTTCCGCCAGCTTAGGACTGCAGTCGGTGAACACTGCATGTCTCTTGTGCCGTTCCACCCACTCTGTGTGGGACATTGTTGCGCAAGTGTTGCCGCAGTGCCCGGATGAGGACCGGGTCATGATCACCTGCGCTGTCGCAGAGGGTAGAGATGCATCAAAGTTCGCCATCTGGTGTGGCTGGATACTGCTGACTCACTGGGTACAACAATTTCAACTTCAGTAGCCCTGAGGTGCTACGCCTGGCAGAGGTCCACTTGCTTCTCTGGGGATGTTCGGTTGACCCTTTTCGACATGCCCTTTGATGGCCGTCTCCTGTTTGGTGACAAGGAGCACAACATGCTCGCGCGTTTCAAGGACTCTAGGGCTCCGGCCAGATCCTTGGGTCTTGATGCCACCTCTCACTCCATGCAGTCTGCCTTTCGGCCCTTTTGTGGCTACGGAAGGGCTGCCCCACCACGCTCTGCCCAGAGCCACAGGCCTGCGCAAGCTACCCTTGCAAATGAAAAAATTGATGTACTCAATGCTGTATAATGCAAACATTCACCCCCAAGTCACAAGGATCTGGGTTAAATCCATCATTCTTTTGCTCACCATACCACCCCAGTTTGGGCCCAGCCATATGCAAATCAGGCTTCACCCTGATCCTCGTGGGAACAGTCCAGCCCGGACTGCCAAGCCAGTCCCACTCTGGACCGGAAACAAGCATCCTGGGACCGGTATCAGGGCATCACCCTTCATCAGCCAGGTTAGCTTGAATTCAGTGGTGTAGTGAGCACGGGACCCACGTCTGGGCATACCCTTCCCACTTAGGGCGACATATGCAAAAGAAACAATTGATGGACGGAATGCTGGACAATGCAAACATTCACCCCCAGTCACAAGGATCTCGGTTAAATCCATCATTCTTTTGCTCACCACACCACCCCACTTTGGACCCAGCCATATGCAAATCAGTATTGACACTATTCCTTGTGGGAACAATCCAGCCCCAACTGCGCAGCCGGGGACGTGGGACACAAAGTCGTGGGTCTGGGGGCCAGCGGGCGGGCCAGTCCACCAAAGCCCCCTCTGCTGCAGACTCCAAACCTTCCTAGTCTGACTTTTCAGGGCAACCACTTGCCAGTGGGTGGCAGGACCCACCGTCACCTCCCCCACTGGTGCAACATCACATCGAACAGGGGGGTTTTACAGATAGTCCGAAGGGGCTACTCCCGCCCCTTCGAGAATGCACCTCCCTCCATGCTACCTACACTCCATTTAAAAAAAATCTTTTTGATCGAAACAATCAACATAAAGACAATACAACAAAAACAAGTGCAGTGTGTTGCAGGCGTCAACATTTTCAGGTAATACAGTAAAGCCAAATCGTAGCACAGGGTCTACAGTGCAATCATGTCCTTTGTAGTTTCCACTATATTCCAAATACACATTATCAATCACCGATGAGGGGGGATCACTGAAAGGGGTGCTTAGCACACCCCTACTCTCCTTCCATGGGCCACAGACCCTTGTCCATTTGTGCGGGCATCCCGTGCTTTCATAAACAACCCTCTCCGCTTGCATACACCAATCCATATCTGACTCCCAATCAGTGTATCTTGGCTGAGCCTCTCCCTTCCATGTTCTAGCTATATTGCACTTCGCCACCTTTCAGCCCAAAGAGACCCATAGCTTCACAGATAGTGACAAATCCGTGGCTTCCCAGATATTCAAAAGTACTTATCCGTGACATAACCAATATAACCTTCTTCCAGTACTTCTGGAGGATCGGGCATTCCCACCATTGTTGTATGTAGGTACCGGGGTGGCCGGATCCTCTGGGACAGGCCATGAGCATTTTCAGTTCACCGTGTTCCCTTTTGGCCTTACTAGCGCCCCTCGTGTGTTCACGAAAGGATGGCGTTGGTCGCAGCTCATCTGCGCAGATCAGGGGCTGCAGTCTTCCCCTATCTCGATGAATGGCTGTTGAAGGTGGGCTCACCCACTCTGTGCGTTTTCCACCTCCAGACTACTGCGGACCTCCTGCATTTACTGGGGTTCACTATCTACGTGCCGAAGTCCCACCTGATTCCCTCTCAGAAGCTCCTCTTCCTCAGAGCGCTTATGGACACCAGCACAGTTTCGGGTCTATCCTCCCAAGCAGCGAGTCCGGGATATTCGGGCTATGAAACCGATGTTTCAGCCTCAATCCCGTATTTCGGTGAGAATGACCCTGAGGCTACAGGGCCTCATGGGTTCCTGCATCCTGCTGGTAAATCATGCCAGATGGCATATGCGGGCTATGCAGTGGGATCTGAAGTTCCAGTGGGCGCAGAATCGGGGGAATGTTTCCGATATCGTCCAGATCTCAGCGGGGACTGCAAGTCAGTTGCAATGGTGGCTCACGAGCCAGGATTGGGTCAGCGACAGATCCCTCTCACTTCCCCAACCAGAGTTTACATGGATTCGTTTGAATGATGTGTCACTTCTGGGATGGGGTGGCCGCATGGGGGAGGTGGAGATCAGAGGCCTCTGGTCTCTGGCGGAGTCTGGGCTCCACATCAACCTTCTGGAGCTCCGGGTGATTCGTCTTGCACTGAAGGCATTCCTTCCCTCCGTCAAAGTAAGAGTAGTGCAGGTGTTCACAGACAACAACACCGCCATGTGGTACTGCAACAAATAGGGTGGGGTGGGGTCGTGGATCCTATTGCGCTTCTACTTTGGACATGATTCTTCTCCTTTGGACATGGCTGGAACATTAGGGCATATATCCCTGGTGGTTAAACACATGGCAGGTTCGCTGAACGCCAAGGCGGACAAGCTCAGCCGCCGGTGCATGATGGGGAGACCCTTGGTTAGATCTATCCGCCACCGAAGAGAACTCGCAAAGTCAGCAGTTCTGCACGTTGGAGTTTCCAAGGCGGTACTAGCTCGGCGACACCATTTGTCGCTAGTGGAATTGCGGCCTCCTGTACGCCTTTCTGCCTGTACCACTTTTACCCAGAGTGCTGAAGAAGATCAAATGCGACAAGGCCCAAGTAATTCTTTTGGCTCTGGACTTGGCACAGAGTCTGGTACCCCGAGCTCTTGAGCATGGCCATCGATCCTCCAATCAGATTGTCTCTTCAGGAGGATCTTCTTTCGCAGCAGCAGGAGACGGTCGTCCACCCAAACCTGTCCAGCCTCCACCTCCTTTCGTAGAGAATGAGTGGCAACAGTTGATAGCTTTCAACCTTCCTCCCCAATTCTGTAACGTTATCTGGGCAGCCAGGCGTCCCTCCACCAAAACAGTATAACCCTGTAGATGGAACAAATTTGAGGCATGGATAACAGCAAAGGCTGTGGATCCCCTTTCTGCCCCTCTTTCAGAGGTTCTCCTCTTCATTTTTTCCTTGGCCCAGCAGGGCTCTTCTCTGGGCACACTTAAGGGCTATCTTACAGCCACTTCACCCTTTCTTTGCCTTCCTGATCAGCCTTCTCTTTTCAAGTCTCCGATTGAAGGGCATTACTCATCTCTTTCCTCCTTCTCCTTTCGTAATTCCCTAGTGGGACTTGAACATTGTGCTCACTTATATTATGTGGGCTCTCTTTGAGCCCCTACATAATTGTCCTCTTCGTGTCCTCACTTTGAAGACCGCTTTCTTGCTTGCCATCACCTCTGCTCGCAGGGTGAGTGAGCTTCAGGCTTTATCTTCTAAACCTCCCTTTCTTGCTGTCCATTCGGTCAAAGTAGTCCTCCTTTCTGGCCAAAGTGGTTACTTCTTTCCACATATGTCAGACCATCACATTGCCCACCTTCTTCCAGCTTCCGCACCCTTTCTAAGAGGAGGAGAGACTTTACCGTCTGGACCCAAAGCGTGCGCTGTCTTTCTACCTTGAACACACAAAAGACGTCCGGGTGGACTATCAACTCTATGTGGGTTATGTGGGCGCTAAAAATGGTCGGGCAGTGCAAAAACTTACCATCTCTTGATGGGTCATCCTATGTATCAAGATCTGTTATTCTTTGGCTAAAAAGGAACCTCCAGTGGGATGGCGCGCCCACTCTACCAGGCCAACGGCTGCCACTACTGCTTTGGGAGTTCCCTTACTTGATATCTGTCAGCCAGTCACATGGACATCCTTGCACACGGTCACCAAACATTCCTGCCTGGACAGCCAAGCCCGGAGAGACAGCTTTTTCGGCCATTCTGTTATCCAGGACTTCCTGGTGTGAACTTAGTTCGCAGACCCACCTCCGGGATTGGCATTGCTGGGGTATCTATTCTAAGGTAAGGAATCTATAACTACGGTCTCTTTCACATGAACAAGTTACTTACCTTCGGTAATGATGTATCTGTAAGAGACATTAGTAGTTATAGATTCCTTACCGCCCCACCCATCCTCCCTGTTCTGCAAACTGACTTCTAGGGATTGGGACTCCCTTACAGGGCCCTAGTTATGTGCACCAGTGGTCAGTGTCTTGCTTGGCTCTGCACTTCTGGCGTGGAACGTCATGTCAGAACTGATGTCAGCGCGCAGGGACGGCGTCTAAGTAGACACCGCAACGTCATCCCGGCGACCACGACGCCGATCACGAGCGCGGAGTCAACCGTGCCACCTACCAACACGCAGGGGTACTGCTAGGAAAACATTTCTCCGGATCCAGTCTGACACCTGGGGATTATTCTAAGGTAACTTACAGATACATTGTTACCAAAGGTAAGTAACTTGTTCTTTAGGAGGGTTTTCCTCTTAAAGTCAAGCCTGCCTGTAAACCTGCTTTGGGAGGAGCAAGGTGATGGTTGGGTAATCCTTGTTTTCCTATTTTATACTTGTGTATAATCTAGATGTCTTGGTTAAGAAACTGACTGTCCCCTTGTATTTCGAAATAGGTCGCATTTTGTATTTATTCATGCATGTCTGGTATTCCAGAGTTGTTCTTCTTTAGTCTGTGCCGTGGCTGTGGTCATTTGGTTGATTACTTGTGATCTAAATCTGTTTTATTAATTTATAGAATACCAAACTTGACAAACAAATCAATGCCATTGCAGCCTCTCTCCCACAGAGGCAGCCCTGTCTCTTCCCTATCCCTCCTCCCGTTGCACTAATATGCAGTAACATTCTGTGGGTTGGTCCTCCCCAGCACTCCTCCCTCTGCAGTCTAAGTAGGCTGTCCTGCTATGCACATGCTGTCCCCCCGGGCTGTCAGACGCAACACTATCAAATATGCGGGACACATTAACTCGTTAAATTGTGTGGAGAGTAACATGATATATGAAGCTCATAGGTTTAAGTACATTTCTAGATTATTGTGCACAGCAAGGGTTTGTTTCTCCCTACGCAAGATATGCCAAATCCTAAAGTCACATTGTATGTCTAAGAACTGTGCCTGTACCCCCAATAGAAAGTATCGCCTAAGTACTGCCCCTAGCACTAAGCAAATAAGGCGCTTGTTTAGATTTCAGGGGAAAGGTCTGTGGGTTGGGGAGTCTGAGTAAGACATAACCTGGGAAGCACAGGAGTTGTGTGTTGAGATGGGCTTTAGTATCATTCACTACTTCATCCCAGTATCTAGCTAGTTTAGGGCAAGCCCACAAAAGTGTAAGAGTGTGCATGTTGCTTCTCACTCTCACCAGCAGTGTTCTGTATGGACAGGGTTGTCCCTATGCAATTTGGCGGGGGAAGAAACCAGTATGTCACAAACTTAGTAGACATTTCTACACTGGCCATGTTACATGCTCTGTGAGGTGCTCTGTAATAAATGTCTTCCCAGTCTTTATGCGTGAGCGTTGGCCCTAGTTCTTGTTCTCATCTCCTCTAGCCTGGTGTTTTCCCTCCAGTGTCAGGTCGGGCTAGGAGATAGTACAACTTGGCAATAATACTCTTATTGCTCCTTTTAGTGAGGAGCCATTTTTCATAGGACATAAGCAGCTTATGAGCACCACTCCAAACTGTAGGGTGCATCACCCAATGCAGAATCTGAAAGGAGTGGAGACGCTCCGTTTTGGGAAGACCAAAGTCTATTTTCAGATGCTCATACGGTCCAGGCCCTGAGGTATCAAAAAGGTGTCCTATGGATCTGATGCCAGAGCACTGCCAAGCGGGTATGTCCATAGCTTGAAGGCTAGGGGAAAAGTCTGGGTTACCCAGAATGGGCCTCAGTAGCGAAGCGAAGGAGGTCCGTCCTCTCCGGACTGCTACTTTATCCCAAACTGTCAGGATAGCTTTAGTAACCGGTGAGGAATCTAGACCCCATGGCCTCTTTTTCCGGCTAAGCCAGGGCACCTTCCAAAGGTGATCTCTGGCTATCGTCTGATCCATAAAACACCATGCTTTTCGGTCTCGGTCCGATTCCATGCACGAACGAAGCGGAGCTGCGCTGCTTGGTAATACTGTCTGAGGTTACTCCCAGACCCCCTTTAGCTACAGATAGGCATGTCAGCTTGCCCTGCATTCGCGGACCTTTCCCTCCCCCGACAAAACGGTTAAGTTCCACCAGTAGTAACTTGAGCACCCCTACAGAGGGGGACATCAGCAATGTCTGAAACAGAAAGAGGGCCCGAGGGAGCACTGTCATATCCTTCCAAGCCAGCACAGGCAATAGTCTGCCTTTTGTCTGGCGCAGTAATGCACAGTAGTTGATGGCTGCCGTGTCTGGGATAGTTGAGGCAATCTGTACTTCGAAATAAGGGATGGAGGTATTGGTACATGCATGGGGTTGCTGGGTAGCCGACTGCTTCTCTGTGCATGGTGTAGCCATATAATTGAAGGCATATTACTTTTTGAAAATGATACTAAAGCCTGATGCCTTACAAAAGTTCTCAAACTCTACAAGGAGCGGTGGTAGGGAATGCCGGAGGCATTCGAGCGCTGCCAGCATATCATCCACATGCAGGCTCAAGGTATGAATTTCCCCTGAACCGTACCCCAGTGATCTTTGGGTTGTCCAAAACCCTCTACTCCATAGGCTCCATATATAACACAAAAAGCAGGGGAGATAGTGGGCAATGGTGTTGCATCCCTGTGGATCAGGGAGTGGGGTGATAGTCTGCCCTTTACCTGCACCGCTGGTGGTCGCTGTAGTTCCTGAGTATACAGCTATGAAACCTATTCCCTAAGCTAAAGTGGCTCTGGGTCGTATCCAGCTACGGCCAATGCACCTTGTTGAACACTTTTTCAGTGTCAATGGGCAAAAACACTACTGTCCTTTGTGACCTCTTGGCTTTGTCAACTATGTGCAAAATCAATTTAGAATTGTCTCCACTTTTCCTCTGGGGGATGAGTCCCCCAGTCCCCCATAAAAGGGTTGAGTTGAGCTGCAAGAATGCCAGTGAAAAGTTTAGCCTCCAGGATGATTAGCACGATCGGTCGGTATGAACTACAGTTGGGCGCATCCTTTCTGGGTTTGGAGATGACTGAAATGGAAGTCTCCAGCATTGACCTGGGAAGGGTACCGGTTTCTGCGCACTAATTAAACAGTCTGGTGAAGGTTGGAGCAAGGGCCTAATAGAAAGTCTAGTAAAATAGGGCAGGGAAGCCATCTGGTCCCAGGGCCTTTTGCAGCTTCAGTGGCACTATCATTGAGACAACTTCCTTGATCCATGTTGGCTTATCGAGAGATTCCGCTTGCTGAG
Source organism: Lissotriton helveticus (assembly GCF_964261635.1). Taxonomy (NCBI): domain Eukaryota; kingdom Metazoa; phylum Chordata; class Amphibia; order Caudata; family Salamandridae; genus Lissotriton; species Lissotriton helveticus. Next base: position 689,024,334 of record NC_136059.1, on the reverse strand, counting down.
AGGTCGATCGTGAATGCATTGGCACCCTGAAGGTAGGCATGGATATCTTCTTCGACTAGTCTTGCGCCTCATAGAGAAACTTACTGAAGCCCCTAAACTCTGTTGCTGTGTACTTGTCATTTGAGATCTCAGGGCCATTTCGAATGATAAGGGTTTCAACCCCCTCAGTCTGGCACTTAGACCTGAGTCTATGTGACAGAAGTCTCCTGCTTCTCCCCCCCCCCCCCTCCCACCCCCCAATTATCACCACACAATCTGGAGAGTCAGTTATTTCCTGAACTGCAAGTTTCAAGAATTGCTCCTGATTCTCGTTATCAGCATGGATGGAAGCAGCAGTAAATGAAAGCCCCACTATCTGGACTCTGTGCACTAATTTTCTCCCTCGTTTCTCAGCTACCTTACTCCCAACAGACCCCTTTAAGGAACGTGCAAAAAGAATAGCTACCCCTCCTAGAGGAGACAAATGTCTCCTTTACTATGGTCCAGGAATGACAATACCGCCTTCCGCTTAACTGGATTATTAATGAGGCCTCGAACTTTGAGGCTAAGGAACTTTAGCTCTGCATGGGTGGGAGAATGTGGAAGCGTGCTCTACTCTTTCCTCTCTATACTGGGGCTGGACACCATGCCCAGAGTCTGTGGAGAGTGCGATCCCAGGGTTTACCAGAATGGACTGAGTATTATCTCCCAGAAAACTCCCCACAACCAAGGAAACATGTAAGAAACAAACACAAGGGTGGGAACGAGTCCCCAGATGTCCCTCTATCAAAACATAAAATTGAAGTAACAAAGTAGTCCAGCATACACTGCCAACCACGTAGGTGGTCCCATTGTTACGTCAAGGACCAAGGTCAGGGCACTCAGCATTTGATGGTAAAGTGCACCCCCTCTGCCGCCTCCACTTTTTCCTTCAAGAACCACCCCCAGACGGCTCAAGACACCTTCTCCTCCGGCATGCTGGCAATCTCTCAATGGATGCGTAACAACTTTCTACAGCTTAATGCCGGAAAAACTAGGATCGTGCTGTTTGGAGAGGCTCCGCTGTTGTGGACCCCAGAGTGGTGGCCAAGAGAGCTGGGGACTGTTCCAATACCGAAGACAAAGGTAAAAATCTAGGGGTTCATATCGATTAAACCCTAACCATGAAGGAGCATATGACCCATACGGTGGGCTCCTGCTTCCACGTGCTTAGCCTGTTAAGAAGAGTCTTCCCTGTTCTTCCTGACTCTGTAAGGAAGTCTCTCATTCAGGCTTTAGTGTTGAGCAGATTGGACTATTGCAATGCTCTGCTGATTGCAACTAATGAATCTTCTCTGGATCGCCTACAGGTGGTACAGAATATGGCGGTCCATTTAACACTGAGTGCCCCTTATCATACCTCCTCACTCCCTCTGCTCCAAAAGCTCCACTGGCTGCCTGTATGCAAACTAATAAAATGTAAAGTTTGTTGTATCACTCACAAAGCAGTGTGGGGTAAAGGACCTATCTATCTTGTAGAGAAACTTAACAGGTACATTCCTCATAGGGACCTCTGCTCTGGTTTAAAATCCCCCCTCAAGATACCAAAGATTAAGAAACTACGGACAGGGGGTAAAGCTTTTTCATATTTGGCACCTCTTTACTGGAATCAGCTCCCTAGTTCTCGGAGAGAAGTGCTCAGACCATCTACACTTTAGGTAAACGCTGAAAACTGTCCTGTTCTAGCCCCTTGCTCTTGGGTGACAGCCTGCTCACCATGGGTCCGCTAGCTCTGAGATACCCCTACGGGGGTGGTTCAAGCTCTATATAAGTCCCTTAAATTAAATTAAAATTAGATCTCAGCCTTCTCACTGCAATGGTAGGTGAGAAGCCAATCTCAGGCCATATCTTGTCTCTCCGGACCAACGGCCAGACTATTGTGATGGGGCAAAAGGTTCTGTGCTTCTGAAGGGTCAAGGCTGAAAGGTCCTGGTATAGCTCTAGCTAGTGGCCTCTGAATTGGACAGGGTGGGTGTCCCTAGCCGGGTGCAGGAAAGGCTCCTTGAGCTGAAAGTTATGTACACATGGAAGGATGTAATTGTAACTGTAAGTGGATTTATAGAGCGCGATTGATGCCCGGGGGCGTCCAAGCGCTAAGGGACCAACAGATGATTAGGCAGAGGCGGGGATAGTACCAGGAAATTACTGTGGGGAGTTGAAAAGAAGAGTCTTGAGCTGTTTCCGGAATGAGGTAAGATTGGAGTTAGCTCTCAGATGAAGGGGAAGGGCGTTCCACAACCTGGAGGCGTTATGGGCGAAGGTCCTACCGCCTGATCTGGCTCTTTTTATTCTGGGTGCGGTGGCAATGAAGGTCTGGGTTGACCGTAGGTTTCTGCTAGGATGGTAGTGAGAGATTAGGTCGCGGGTGATAATGGGGCCTATGTCCCAGAAGGCCTGGTGGGCGATACACAGGGCTTTGAAGTGGATTCTTTGGCGGACTGGCAGCCAGTGTAGACTGGTCAGGCCAGCTCTGATGGATTGTCTGCGTGGGAGCTGGAGCAGTGTCCGGGCTGCACATTTCTGCACTGTTTGAAGTCTCCGCAGTGTGTAGTCTAGTGCAGTGAGATACAGGACGTTATTGAAGTCCAGGCGGGACTGGATCAGACCCTGGATGGCCACCTGTTTAGCCTCCATGGGTAGAAGATGAAGAATTTTTTTGAGCATTTTAAGCAGGCCAAAGCAGGTGGCCGAAAGTTTGGTAGCTTGTGTGTCAAATTACAGGGTTTTGTTGAGCCACACCCCAAGACTCCTAATGTTGTCCTTTGGTGTAGGAGGGGTACCCAAACAGGGTGGCCACAGGGAATTGAAGGAGCTTGGGTTCGCGGAACCTAGAAGCATCAGCTCCGTCTTGTCCCCGTTTAGCTTGAGTGATGAGGCAGACATCCAGCTCTTTACCTCCTCAAGGCACTTACAGAGTCCTCCGCTTATGGGAATGTTGGCCTCCTGCGCCAGTGAGACCACCAGCTGGGTGTCGTCCGCGTAGGAGATGATCTTAACTCCATACGGACGAACAACCTCAGCCAGTGGCCTCATATAAATGTTGAATAGCGCCGGGCTTAAAGAGGAGCCTTGAGGGACCCCGCACCTTAAAGGTCTGCTGGTGGACACTGATTCACCGTCGAATACCTGAAAGGATCTGTCTTTCAGGAAGGACTCGAACCATAGCTACGCCTTGTGCTTGACACCAACATTTGACAGACGGTTCAGCAAGATGTCATGGCTGACCGTGTCAAAGGCCGCGCTAAGGTCAAGGAGGATCACTGCCACAATGCCACGATGTCAGGCGAACATGCCCCTTACGTGCCAGCACAGTTGATTCTATGGACCCTATCCAGCTGTATAGTGGTCTCGAGTCCACAATTTGTCGAAAGATGGCCCGCAATGGGCCATTACATGAATTCCCTCCCCTCTCCTCAGTGACTCCTGGACATAAGTGTTGTTTTTTGTGTGAGCAGTTTTCAAGGTCTCCACATGGGCCAGAAGAGTTAAATGCTACTCTTGTAGGTGGAGGGCATCTTGCTGCAGGTGTTCGAGTTTCTTGCCACTTGACATTTCATTATCCTTAAGCGATGAGACCCTCTCGCCTACTTCTGCAAGATCATGTTTGGCTTCACTTAGATCTTACAACAGTTCTTGCTTGACTGATTGGATAGTCTCTCACAGGGAGGAAAGAGTGCCTCTACGAAGGACTGAGTTGGCAGGGCTTCTATCTCGCCACCCCCAGCCCTCCCCCCTCTTGCTCTATCCACAGAGTGCATTGCTGAAACTGCCGGACATCATCAGTGGCGCTCATGGCACGGGTGAGCATGTCTTATAAGTAGCGGTCTTCCTTATCCCATGCTGATCTGTGAGGCTCGAATATCCGCTTAGCAATGTTTGTGGATGGTGTCCCAGGAGCGCAACTCTGTCTACGCCTCTTCAGTCGGAGAACACCCCTTCACCAGTAGTCCCTCAGTTCTGTTATCCGCTGCCTATTGCTTGTTGTTCTCGAAGTGGGGGTGTGTGCCAATTGTGGTGCTTTGTGAGCTGGTGTTGGTCCGGCTAGTCTCTTCTCCCCACAGAAAGCCGGGCATCTTTGCCTCCGGTGTCTCCCTCACCACATGGGAGGTGGTCAAATCCAGACACAAAACATGTCCTTCTGATCTGTGTAGGGCCTGTTTGAAGCGCACCCCTTCCCAGGGGAATGCCAGCACAGGTCCCTCTGTCCCTCCTGACGCTGCTGTTGTGGTATTCAGAGGTCTCAAACACTCCCTTACTGTAGCCAAAGCAAGCAGGGGAGGGATGCCGACTACTACCCCCCCACCACAAAATCCCCTCCGGCAGGTCACTCCTATCTCCTGCCTCAATTCTACACTGTTTTAAAAAAAACATTTTTATTGAGTTGTCATGAAATTTTACTATACAGTAATAACAACCATCAACAGCATGTAAATCATTGCAGATTAAATGTTACAGCATGCAGTGCACTTCGTTGTACATCTTAACTTCCAAGATCGTTTACCATTTGGCAAGGATAGACCATGGGTGCTGTTTATACATCATTTGTTAATAAATCAGGGTGATCATTGAGATTGTTTGTGAGAGGTTCCCAGAAGTTGCATGATTTTAATGAGGTGGGTAGCTCCCGTGCGTATAGTAGAAAATTGTCTCTACAATATACAAAATCCATTATCCATTGTTTCAGAGTAGGCAATTTGTTACTGTCCCTATCCATTGCTACTCTGCGTTTTGCAAGGAGCAGTGCTATGGCCGCAAATTTCTTCTTTGCAGATTTCAATGGCAAGACATGACTCAACCGACACAACTGCGGCGTACACGTTAGTTTACAGTTCAAAATCTTACCCAGCAGATCCACCACCTGTGCCCAATATGATATGTCTGCACCTGTGTACATCCCCAGGCCAGGTGAGCTAAGTCAGCCTGATCCTGTTTGCATCGTTTACAATGCGCGCTGTCTCGTAACCCATATTTGCAAAGTTTTATTGGGGGTGTGATAGGCTTGATGTAGGTACCTGTAATGGATAAGACGCTCATTCCCGTTGGGAGTGAGTAAATCTGTTAGTGCACAGCATGCCTGCCAGTTATCTTCAGTTAGTGGTGTATCTAACAGTAAGTTCCATTTTTCAGGAGCTTTTACCGTACCATCCCCAATTTCAGATTGCATAGCCCTGTATAGTTTAGTCACCATATGGTGTATAATCGGACTGGTTATAAGTTGTTGTAGCTCGTCTAGTGCAGGTGGCTCTGCAGGGTATGAAGGGTATAATTTATTTATTGCTTCCCACAATCTATGGTAGTTGAATTTAAATAACATGGATTGGTTGTTGACATATGCCAGATCTGCAGGGGTTATGAAAGATCCATTAACATAGATAATATAAAAATAGGTTAGGGACTGCAAACCCTCCCGATGCCTCAATTCTACACTGTAGCACCTCACAGGGCACACACAGTCTTGAGTAACCTGAGCAGACAGTCTCCGTCTCTGCTCTGCCGCCCCCAACCAGAATCGTTTTCTTACTACACTCCTGGGTCTCCGATCCCCGCTTAGGGCCACCAGTTTCGGCCGTGTCTACTTCCTCCTCCTCGAAAAAGTAATCTGCACCAATGTCATGGCTGCTCGGGTGCTCCAGATGGTGGCACTGGTGGCGTGGAGCTGTTTTGAGGGCTCTCACACTGTTTGCCGCCATTTTGCGCCATTGGTCCCATCTGTGCATGCTTGCCTCTCACAGCACCCGAGTGCACACAGTTCCAGTGCCCACACGCCGGCTCCGGTCTTCGCCTGCCTCTCACGGTAGGGCTTCTACTTCTGTCAGCTGCATTTCAGGGCCTGAAGCCAAACAGAACAGCTAATTATTGCACCGGCCGGCCAAAAGAGCTGCACATGTCCCACGTAGCCGCCATTTTGGCCCCTCTAGTTGCTTACTTATGGTGAAGTGTAAAGGACTTGTTCTTCAAATAGTCCTAATAAGGGTAGGGGTGTATTAAACCTGATCATCTATTCCTTAGAACTTTTTTTTTTATTAATCTCTATTAGATTTTTGGCTCCATTCATTGTTCATAAACATTGCACTTGACTGACTAATGTCGAGTCATTCCCTGATCCGTTATTACAATGAACTGGTAATCATGCTTCGAAGATTATTTGCTTTTCCTCTATCTACCAAGAATAATTGAGAACATTAGATTTGTTGCACCCAAATGCTAACCCATATTGAGAAGTATTTATATTTGAAAACTTCAGCTAAGAAATAGAAAGAACTACTATGTTACTGGAGAAGTCTTACCTCTACTGTGAAGGTGTTTTCCACAGAAATATTGGGCCATATGTATCAAGCCTTTTTCCCATTCGCAAACAGGCCTATTCTCAGAATCTGCCAGTTTGTGAATGGGAAAAAGCCTTTTGGGATGTATCGTCCCAAAAGGCCATCGCAAAATAGAGAATCGCAATTCGCGATTCTCTATTTTGTGAATGCAGTTAAGGAATTGCAAATTGCGATTCCTTAAATGCAATTCTGAAGCACCAGAAATTTGCTATTTGGCCTTAAGGAATTGCAAATTACCACCATCTTCAAGTTGGTGGTAATTTGCGATTTACTAGAAAATAGCACTTTTTTGCTTTTTTCAAAGTGTCATTTGGCGCACATACATGCCCTTAGGGCATGTATGTGCGCAAAATGTGCACACATGCATATTTATGGGGTGCAACAGGGTGTCCTTTTGGCACCCTTGCAACCTTGAAATTGCATTCTCAATTTGCGATTCTCTAATTGGTAATCGCAAATTGAGAATGTCTTTCCATTCATTCTTATGGGCCTCCTAGCCCATAGGAATGAATGGGAAGGTATTCCTTATTTGCAAATCTTAATTTGCGATTCGCAAATGAGGAATATGTAGGAATCGCAAATGTTTTAGCAAATCCCACATACATTGCATTTTGAGATTCTCTAATTGCAATTCGCTAAAAAACGCAATATGAGAATCACAAAAATCTTTTTTGATACACATGGCCCATTATGTTTTCCTACTTGGATTATTTCCTAATTTTCCATCCAGAAATGACATATAATATATACCAAACAAAGCACACATGCTCAGGAATTCCAAATTCTTCATTGCATAAAATGGTTAGAAATTATTTTTCATGGAACTGATTGGATTGCTCAACCATGTAGTTTGATAAAAGGATACAAGGGATATTATGCTCAGGAAGCTCAGGAATTCCTAATTCTTCATGTTAAATTTGGTAAATTACACTAAGTAAGGGATATGCTGTATAAATGCAGTAATAAGGAGACTTTGCAGGAAAGGATTGGGCAGGTGCTACTAGATAATAAATTAAAAATGCAAACTCTGAATTCTAGCAGAATTAGAGAATCAAATTAGATTTACCATACACTGTCTCTGTCTGACCTAGCAACTGTTGATAAATAATCACTTCATGGTGAAAGGATTACCTTAAACTCACGGGACTTAGCTGCTAACTTTTAGCATTACACAATTTCATTTCTAAAAGACTCTAATAGCTTACTTTAGATAGTGCTGAGAAAACCATAGCTTGAAGGCTTACAATGGAGCAGTGCAATACAGCTATTGCAACACTTAAATGTAATACATCAAGCTACATTCTCTATGTTGGTAAATCGGAAGCTCGTTTTATCTGCTATTAACAACTGTACTCGTTGAACAATAGTTTACAAGCCTGCAAAAGAAGAGTCTATGCTACAGTGTTACAGATTTTGCAGATTTACTCCTTACCAACAAACGCCTCTCTAGAAATTAATCTACCTGTTTCCTCAAATGAAGCCTACTCTACATCCCAATAAAGCCTGGGGGCGGACAGGCTTACATATACGTTTATCAAATGATAACGATAAAGATAATAGAGAAAAGGGCATTTTGCCATATAGTAAAACAAATGTCATGTCTTTGGCTAGCGGAATAAGAGCTGTGTTCTCTCACGACTGATTCCCTCCAGTTGCTTAGGCACAGAATACTAAATTTGATAGTGATGAACCCTCTGCCCTAGTAACAATAGATATGCCTAAAGCATTCAGCTTCGTGGACTGGGAGTGCTCTGGACAGTTTTGCCTTCTTTGGCTTTGGGGAAAATTCATTGAGATGGTTAAAACCTCAAATAAAAATAAAAATGAACACACTGATTTCCCCAGTCATTGATTTAAAACTGGGCTACAATAGGGCTACCCGCTTTCTAAGCTTCTTTTTGTGCTGCCTACAGAACCATTACAGTAATAGAATCAGGAGGTTGACTGATCTTATTGGAATTACCTATAGAGGGGTTGTTGTGGAATTTGACTATAACGTCTCCATCTGTGCCAGTGGTGTCATTTTTATTATCTACGATTTTTAGCAGGTTTCCTAAAATGTATGAGAGAACTGCACTCCTTTGATATGGTGTCTGGATTAGAATCGCATATTTGGAAAACGATGGATGATAACTATGCTTTTTCAGAATGTTATATGTCCAAGAAAGCAACCATATTCACCATGAGATAAAATATATGTATATTTTTTTCAGCTGTTTGATGAGAAGGGGAGCATAGCAATAAATACACCTTTTTATTGCTCCCTGATTACTTGGTAAACAGGTTAATGCTAATGGAAATTAACCCATGCACTGCCTTTAAGAAATTATGGGTACATTTTCTAGGAATTTATTCACCAATTTCGGAAATGTACATATTTTTACCATCCACAACTCCTTAAGTATTATTGTGGCAATAGATGAAGTTAGTTATTGGAATAGCTTGGTGGTCATCCAACACATTTTTAGGTCCTCACAGTCTAAAATTATAAGAGTCGCCTCTTTTATTATTCCAAAAATAAAATGCAAAAATCACAGATTTGAGAGGAAGACTTTGAAAATAACTTGGGAGTAGTTTTGATCAAATATTTGTTGATCCAATGTATAAGTGAGCTATTAATAAAAATCTGTTTTTAAAAAGGTTTAAGATTGCTACTACAGAAGATGTGGGAAGGCCGTTCAGGGATAAGGAATGGGAGCGAATATTAAAATTCCCGAAAAAAGTGTTGAGGAACCCAAAATTCAAATTCATCCAACTAATGGTCCTACACAGGGCATATCTAACACCACACCGCTTGCATGTAATGTTTCCTAACACACCTGATAATTGCCCCCGATGCAGTGCGGCAAACGCGCGACTGATACATATGTTATGGGACTGCCCGAAACTAGGTTACTACTGGAACACGGTGCATGAGACCTTAATTAAACTGGCCCCTTCCAAGCCATACGCCAATTTGGCTTATTCTATACTGGGGTCTGGGCCTACGGAGCGTAAAAAAAGTGTAACCACCCGATTTACCGACCTAGCCCTACTACTTGCGAAACGCACAATAACAATGCGCTGGAAGTCGGCCAGACCGCCAAACCCAGAGATGTGGAGGGCAGAGGTGCTGCGCTGGGGGAAGGCAGAGGGGGAGACACTGCAGCGGGAGGAGCGTAGGGGGCTCAGGAAGAATCTAACGTCCCTTGATTGGAATACTACGCTCTGGCCTTTTGAGGCAGGCGGGAACCCTGTGTCGGACTCAGAATCGTCCACTAGTTAAGATATGGAGCGATATGCCAGGAACTAATCTGACCCCCCCTCCTTAGGGATGGCACTACCTTACGCTCCAATGGGAAAGTACGGATCTAGGTGCAAAGATGGAAGTCAATAGAATTATCATACTGTACATTGTCCCCGAAAGGTACGTGGTGAGTCGAGAACTGTGATTCAGTCGTGCTGGTTGAAGCCATGTAACATGCATATCGAATATGTTTACTCTGAGTGCTGGGGGAGGGAGGGAAGTTGTGGGGGGAATTTAGACTGTACATAATTGGGATGTATGGAACAACAACAAAAAAGAAAATGTCAAACTGTTCTTGAGATACATGCTATGGATATGTGGACATACCAACATGCAAGGTGAATAATTCTGTCGGACACACTGTAAATGTTCTTATCTACTCTGCTAATAAAAAGATTTTTAAAAAAACAAAAAGATTGCTACTACAGACCTTCCACAATAAAACTTCTCTAAAGTGCTGGGTGGTCAAGATGACCAATGCACACATGTTCTGGAGGTGTCTAAAGCTTTTTAATGTGTATATCATGTATATTTACTTATGTCTAAAAACAACTGGATTAAGAAATTGAGATGTGCATTAAAAAGTATAGTGGTTGATCGAAATTTCAGAGTACAAGATTGTTTTGTATTGCATGTAAAAATATTAAAAGTGTTATTTAAAAAGAAAATATAGTCTATGTGAATTCTACTATTTGAAACATTTTAAACATAGTTTATGCTCACCAACCAAGTTTATTGGATGCTAAGAAACAAATACTTAAATAATGGATTTTTAAATTATGTCTTTCTATGGTCTTATTTGAGTTAATATCAGAGCTAAAGTGATGTGATTTGAACCATGTGAGACAAAACAAGTTCAGTATTACAACCTCATAAAAATGTCGAATAACAAATATGATCTAACTTTTAGATTAAGAATACCCTTGTCCTCTATGAAGCTATGTGTGACTTCATGTTGGAGTGGCAGTGTGAAATATATAGTTGAAGTTACTAAAGGTAATTAACTTTGTTTCTGATCATTGGCTACTGCAGATTCCTTAGGTGAACCCCTCTTCTAGGTGCCACACCAAATCTTTTTTCAAGCAGTGCTTCCAGTAACTCCACTGTAAGTGATTCAGCCATCTATATGTACCGATGATGTCCATTCTACCAAATAATTCCAAGCCCATAGACTGGCTATGAATTAAAATGGTGAAACTAAACAAGCAACTGAATTGCAGCAGATCTGCCTACCAAATCTACCAGGTCCAGTCTGGGGTTATTCTCATCTCATGCCTTGTCCTTTGGTGTCTTTAGGAGAATGGTATGCATCTATTCTACTAAAAGAAATGCATAATGCAAGTTGATAGTGCTGCTCAGGAAACGCCGCCTAACCCCTTTCTGTGCTGCTGATGTAATCTCTATTGAGTAAAATCAGTAGCTATTCGTATTGACCTCAGTTGCAAAAAATGTGAATGTGTGGCCTGCGCTACGTTTTATAAATGTAAATATCAAATCACATTCATAGCTCCCAGCTTGCTCCGTTGATCCTCTATTCTGTTTCGAGGCCCTACTAAATGAGTAGCTAATAGACACATTTCTGTGTCTGAGGCCTAGACCCCCATACTTATTGCTCTCTTCCAAAACGGTTTGAAACCTACTCCTCCTTTCTTGGGTATTTAATACATCATTGGTTCATGTTGACTATAAATATCTACTTTTTGTGCTCTGTAAAAACCCTATTTTGGACCAAAGAATTGGTTTCATCGTTGACATAAACTCTGTTGAAGGTACCTTCTCTTTAAGGACTGAAAGGATTCAGAGTGCCAACGTAAAAGGCATAGAATAGCTGGCGTTCTAGACAAAAATCTCTGAAAAGTCAGCACCATCTGCCAAATAACACACTGTCTGGGGAGCCGAAAACACTTGCAGAAATACATAATTTCGCCGGGGATGCCTGGTTTCACCTTGGAGATACCCAGAAAGGGACCATCTCACAGGGAAAACCAGGACGGGTTCCCCAGCGGTCTTCAGCGCCAGGATACTCCATGGAGTCGCAGTGCGCTTTACAAGTACACCCACATTTACATATACATTTACATAATTAAGGATCACCCTTATGGAATGGACTCATTATTTCTTCATGTTGAAAGAAAACCACAAGTAGGGCAAGAGGGTAGAAGAAGTTCTGAAAATGTAGTTTTGGAAGTCAATAATCCAGCAGCCTGGTAAAAATGGGCATGACAATTCCGTGAATTTTAATGAGCCACTGTGACTGCAAGCATCCTTTCTTTATAAAACCGGTATAAAAACTCAGGAGAGACAGATGTGAAGACATAAGAACTAAACATATTAGTTTTCAGGCTCAGCATAGTTTCTGTGATTGGTCCAGATTGGAATATGGAAGTACCTGCCCCATAGATCTAATAAAACCACGGAGTCCTGCTGTTATACAGGTTTGAAAAATATGATGTAATGTCACCATTGTAGTTTCTTTTTTTCCAGGAATGTATTCAGGAAGCGCAGGTATTTGTATCACACCACTGCTATGGGGCTCGGGTGCCTCAATGGCAGTTAAGCAAACCTTATGACACGTCTTTGGAAACACAGGAATCATGTATTTCTGTGATTTCAGTGAATTGCCAAATATCTCCTCTTTAGGCTTTCACTTTTGGTTTGCTTTGAGGTCGAACAACCAAGGATTACTCTTGCAGGATGTTGTGAGTAGAGAATCGAGTTCAGGTAGCACATATTTTACTCACAATAAGTATAATGTTCAAGCAGTGTAATACTTGTAAACGTTGTTTATATTTTTGATAATATAGTGTTTAACTCCTGTGAGGCCTTTCAGGATTATACACGGCTATCTCCTGCTAGCTATCTCATAACTTTTTCAAATTGAATGCAGACCACATACTTATTTCTGTCCAGTTGACTTAGGCCACCCTCCAACCCCTAGGGGAGTGACTTGGAATCTACGATCTCATTTCAGTAGGAAATTGACTTTGGATGTATCCATCATTTATCCAATACTTGCTTCCTCCTTCTACCTCTCTTACTGAAAATACTACCTTTTTGACCTCTTTCTGCCAGGCTGGTAGTGATCCAAACTACTATCCTTAGCACTTGGATTGTGCTAATTGTTTGATTCTTGGTTCACCGACAGGACTTCTGAAAAGGTTTTAGTGAATTCAGAACTCTACCGCTGGGTTGAATGTACAATTGACTCATTCTTCCTCTGCTGCAGCTGCTCTTCAAGCCCTCCATTGGATGGCTATTGAAAAGGATCAGATTTAAGCCCCTGTGCTGCGTCCACTGGGCCTTTAATAGAAAGAGTTCCTAGATATAAGACATAAACATCTTGACTGCTCTGAACTGACGAGGTTCATTCAGTGGATGCACAGTCTATGGACAACTTGCTGCAGAGAGGAAGATCTGCAGTGACAGCTCCGCAATGCAAAGGCTAATAACAGCAGTGGATGTACATATCACCTCTCATTCTCACTGCCACTCAGAGTAGTTCCCAGCGACATAGATGTGGGATTTGGTGCTAGGGCTTATCATCAAAGTTGCTTGAAGAAAAAAGGTGACTTTGGCTATTGAGAGGAGGATGATGCACATGGGCCTCAAGGGGACATCGCTGTGCGCGCTATTGGGACTGGTGTCTTGAGATTGTTTGTGTTCACAGGCTTCTTACCTCACCACAGTGTTTGCATATTCTGGAGTGAGTGGTCTGAATAACACAGGGTCTAATGTAGCAGGGCAGTACTACCACCTCTTCTCCAGGTGCAGCAAAAGAAAATAATTTTCTTTAGTCTTGGGGGTATAGACCTTCCCTCGAAATTGGAAACAACCAAAGTTGTTGCTTCTGTTCCTAGCCTTCCTCTGTAGGGGTGTTCCAAGCTCCTTGAATAAAATGGTGAACATTGAATAAATAAAAGAGCTCAGCTTACTCCAGTAGACTGGCCGTTGGACTTCAGTCAAAGTTACCCCAAGCCTTCCGGTCAGCCAATAACGACAAAGTGCGTTTTGCATTCAGGGGTGCCACAACTCCATGCTAACTAGCCATAAGAGAGCTGTAAGTCTCTGGAAGTGTACTGAAATCAATATAATTTCTACCCACTCAGATGCTGTTGCGGAGTTCTTCTCTCACCAGCAGAACAGGATAAAGCATGAGGGAGGGGTTGGGCAGGTAGCCCAATTGTTTCTGTAACGTGTTCAGTACCTGGCTGTACATTTGGCTGGATTCATTGTTGAGGTTTTGCTTTTGTCAGGCCACAGGGTGACCTGCTAGAAATGGCTTACTCAAGCCCCTCGTGAGCATAAATAGTTATTTGTTGCTCCTATTCACAGGGTGTTATTGCAGGCCAAAATCGTGCTCTTGGCTTGATAACATTTTTTGTAGGAAGGGTAATCGGGAAAGTTGTGTCTGGGGAGTGCAATAAGAAGTAGACTAGCATCACTGGCTATTAGAAAACCCTATGAGGCCTCCCACAACTTTACATACTGAATACATTCAGCATGGGTCTCCCAGGGTACTCCACCTGATGTGCCTAAGAACTCTCTTGAACACTACAATCAGGGGTAAATGTATGGGCAGTCGTGCCATACTACGCTATTTACTAGGGAGAGCAGTTGTCCGACTGTGGCGGAGGTACAATACCATGTACCTCACTATCATAATCTGCTTCTGACTACTGTTAATATTGTCATGGCCTGATGTTAACGTAACTTGTGTATTGTTAAGTGCACAATGATCAGCGGGTATCTTGGTGCTTAATAACAGTTATTACTGTACTCCGTTTTACTGACCTCAGTGGATCTACATTGAACCGATCCTGTGACAATGGGACCAACAGTTCTTTGCAGTTCAAATATTAGTCCACTGAGCCATAAAGTTCAACTACTCATGCTTCAACAACTATCACTTTGGGGGTACCCAATAACCCAACAGTCTCTAGCACTCTGTGGGTTAGCAACAAAGTATAACTATGTAGAGCAGCATTTCCCAAACTGTGGGTCTGTATGTAAGTAATATTTAAAATAATTAGCCCTGATTGTGCACCGGAACAAAGGTGCTGAACAATGACCCTAAGTCCAGTTGTAAAAGAAGCTCTTGCACGTATTACCAAACAAGACTGCATATGAGACTTGTTGCTGCTGTTTTTTTTTTTACTTCATTAAGCCATTTCAACAGCAAAGGTGCTCAATTTACGTGATCATAAAAAACCAGACCACTTGTATATGACTTTCACACAAAAATTGAGAAATATGGATGTTGCTTCAGAGCCAGAGCTGGCGACTTTGGATCTGGGGAACCAGGTTTGAGTCCGAGCATTGGCTCAACATCTTATGATTCTGGGCTAATCACTTAATCTCTTGTGCTCATAATAAAATGTTTTTTTCCAAATTTACTAAAATCACTGATATCAACTATTTGAATGTTCTGATGGTATTTCCCTTTTCTGTTCCTCCCTCCCTTCTCTCCTTGGCACATTCCTTTTTCCCAACTGTCACCCTTAACATCCACTATTAGACCCTGACAGCTGCTTAGCTGACTTGAAATGTGATGATGCTTGTCCTGCTCTAATAAACATCTTACAACTTGTCTCATAAACTTCACTTTATACCATCAACACCAAGATTTATTTAGAAGATTTGTGATTTTAGTGAACAATGCCACAGGTGGACAATCCACTCTGAAAAGTGTTCCAGCTCCAGACTCCAGTGAAGTTAACCATCTGCCACTTTTATGGTCAGATCAATATCTTGGCCACAGTCTGATATCAAAGGGCATGGTCAAGGTTGTGACATTTACAAATAATTGTTAATATAAGTTTAAATAAAAAGCCCTACCTCATGCCCATTGAAGCAAGGTGGGTCGTGAAAGTTTGTTGTTCTAAAACAACATATGCCCTGGTCTTCAGGCTCTCGTCAGTTATATATCTTTAAGCCTTCTTGATCCGACTCATTGCTTTGTCTTTTCATTGTCACATTAATCTATTTCAAGTTTCATAGTGAGTCCCTCATTTTGTTTGCAGTGTTGTATAGCATGAGCTTTGCTCTGGGGCTTTAGAGCGCTTTACATGAGCAAAGGAATAAGATACACATTTTTAGGCACAGGCATATTTCATTTATTTGTTCAGAATCACAGGATGTTGAGCCGAAACCGGGATTTGAACCTGGTTTCCCAGTTCCAAAGTGTGCAGCTTCATCCGCAATGCCACACCACTTCCCCTACATCCCTCCTCTCACCATTGTCATCTACACTTTTATTGGACTGTTCTATAATGCACGTATTAAAGATGGCAAGCGTGCAGAGAGCGGCAAGCGTGGCACAGTTGTAAGAGGGATTTTTGTCTTTTGAATTGTAGCTGAGACATTGTCTTTTACCATAATTTATTGCTCTCGACTGCGGCTTGAGATGCATAACTGCCCATTTAATCATTGCTGAAGTGCAAACAGCTGAGGATGGTGTTCTGGTCTATTGCTTTAATGTAGTGTTTTGGGGTGGTTAACAGGGCTGGATTGGCCGTAGCGGGCACCGGGCGTTTCCCCTGTGGGTCACCACTGGTGGCTGGATTTACACCCTCGGGGGGTCGTATTTGTTACTGGGACCGGTTTTACAGCATAGCTGCAATATTGGCCCTCTGTAACAAAAGCAGCTGCAGTGTTTTCCACGCGCACCGCATCCCCTCCCACCCCAGCCCATCTGACTCAATTGCCAGGGCCGGTGTGCATTCCCATAACCATTAGATACGTTATCATTCACTCTGTAAACCTCATTCATGACTCTTTCTCACCACTTATTCAGTTACTCTTCCCCTTTCTAAAATCTAAGAAAGGACAATGATTTTCAAAGGTTCTTCTCCTATTGGTGCTTAGGGCTACTCCCTACAGCCACAGGCAGGGCCGAACTGGCGCAGGGAAGGGTGGGGGGCTCGTTTTGTTACTGGAGGACGATTTTGCAGTCACTATCAGCCCCCAGTCACAAAAGCAGCAATGCTGGGGGGCCGATTTTGTTAAGCAGCAGTGCTTCACACTTGCCCCCTCGCTCAGGGGTGGGGGCTGGTCTGACAAAATTGCCAGGGCTGCTATGGGAATCCAGTTAGGCCCTGGCCACAGGACCCATACCATACGTCAATGACAAAGCATCAGCTTCGGACTTTACACATTGCTGATAAATTCCTATAGCCATTCCCACGTCAGTTGGCTCAGGACAGCTCTTGTTGATGCGTGGTGAGTGGGGCGCGTGATGGAAGTGTTAATAATACGCACTCGCTGGTAGGCGCGCGCCCACACGAGCCCGAGTCACTACAAAATATCATTTATATCTTGGTTAGAAAAAATAAGAAAAGGCAGGGTTCTTTCAACACAATTACAGTTGTTGCTCTGCTAATCCTGCAAGTCAATCTGCACTGAACAAGAATCTCGTATCAAACCCCTGGCAGCCCCTGCTAAAATTAAAACGCATGCTTAACTGCCGAGATTGTCAAGTGTGGAAATAATATTTGTCCAACTGGACAGCTTTCTTTTGTAGCCGCTAAATGAATGTTGAGATTCTGTTTTCTTCTTGAAAGCTCCTGTGTCAGGAAGGTAATGTGGACTGTTTGTGGTTTGACAGGGATTATTAAAATCAGATGAAGTGAAGGCAAGCAAGTATGAGAACGCAAAATTGACACTGACACACTCTATTATTTGCCGCTTGGATCATGATGACTATGTTGATATGATAGATTCTAAATGTTAGATTTGCTGTTAAGATATGTTAAGCAGCAAGTACAGGCAATTGCATTCCTGGTAATGGAGTGCCTGATTCAGCACAAGGAGATCCTGTTTTTGTGTTATTTTCTCTGCTGATTATTTTTCTATAGCTAGTCAGTTCTTACCTTATGAATTGACTGCACCGAAAGGATATTATCCCTCCCTCGGAGTTCAAAAAGCCTGCAAGCCAACTTCAAAGGGAATAAAACTGAGTATTAGGAATTAATGAAACAGGTCCAAGTCTATATTGACGTGTGTTTTTATAGGGAATTCAGAGCGGAACACATTTCTGAGCTAGGTTTTCTTAGAAGTTACTATTTGCTGCATATTCCTTGTGTCAGATTTGCATTTGTTGTCTCTTGTGGAATGCTTGCTGCTGAAAGCTAGGGTTAATTAGGGATCATCACATTTAGTATGTACAGTTGTTTTTGTTGTTTTTTTATGCTGGAGAACATACGAGATCTAATTTTAAAGGAAAATGACTAAAATCATGGTTGAAAGGCAGAGCTGGTAGATGTTTATGCTCTGTAGCTGGGGCACGCCAATAAGTAATGTTAATGCTGCATGGCCATGTGGCTCCCAGAAGTGCTGCCAGTGTTAACGGGAGGTGGTTTACATGTCTCAGTAACAACAGTCCCTGATATGTCTTTAAAAGTAGCATGTCAAGGCGACGCTGCTTCCCCGGCACCGAGGTGGCTGCAAGGCCTTAAAAATCTGTTTAGCATTCATATTCCAAGTGGTCCCAGCGATGTTGCGGCCACTGATGGGTAGTATTAGCCAGGGAAACACCCCTGGAGAACTCAGTGGGTCCAGATGTGGTGTTGTGGTCTATTGTGGACAGTAGTATTCAGAGATGCTCTAAACCCCTGATCCCCTAGTATCCGGACCTGACAGATATAGCGGCTTGCCTACTGGATGCACCCAACACCCATTAAAGGATTGCCCTGGATGATATGGAGCACTTTTGTTGAAGAGGAACCAATGGAGTTGGAACTGAGCTCGATTTTATGACTATGAGCTGATTGCCGAGCCCTGCTAAAGGCCTAATGATTTGACCCATGCATATTGGCCAGAGAGATCAATGCAGCCCTTCCCCTGACCTGAGCTTGGGACAAAGAAAGGGGTTTTCAGTGTTCCTAGGCAGTTCCTAGTCATTTCAAGAAGTGTGATCGTCTGCTAGCAGAATCTGTCTGACAGTCTAACTCTGACTAAGTTCTATTATAATTTTCATGTCGGCCCCATAGTTGAAGCTATTCAGGATGAAGAAAAAGATCAGTTCTGGTAGTGATCCGAGTTATACGTTGAAGAGGTCAGGGTGATGGTGGATTCTTGAGGGACTCATGTAGTAGAGAGAAAAGATCAGAGAACAGGGATAGAATGAGGGATCTGGTAGTCTGGAGCAAAGCAATTCAGGGAACAGCAGTTCCTCGTAAATCTATAGAATTGAGTCTCCTGAGCAGAATACGATGCTGGACCATATCTAAGGCGATAGAAAGGTCTAGTAGTGGAAGGGCAGCTACTCAATTAGAATTGCCTTTAGTCTTGATGTCATCCAGTATTGCAGTAAGTGGGGATTCTGTTCTCCACTTGAAAGAGGGCTGACGAACAGTAGGTTGTGTTGAAGCATTGGTTGACAGGTTGAGGTGATATTTGAGTTGTAGGTAGGTCCTTGATAGTTTTAACCTTGTGAATTTATTCCAGGCCATTGTTTCAAAGGCCATCCTTGCCCAGTCCTACATCTTTAACATTCACCGTCAATAGGCATTCTAGAATGTTGATTTGTTTATTGCAGTCACCTGGGGTTTTGTGATGTATTGTGGTAAATTTCACCAAATGGCTCCTTTTATTCACTTTGTATACAATAATCTTTTTAACCTCTTTTTACAACTGGAAAATATTATATTTCTCGAGT
Source organism: Lissotriton helveticus (assembly GCF_964261635.1). NCBI lineage: Eukaryota > Metazoa > Chordata > Amphibia > Caudata > Salamandridae > Lissotriton > Lissotriton helveticus. The sequence goes on along the minus strand of NC_136059.1, from coordinate 689,005,049 downwards.
TATTATACCCAGTGATTTCGCTATACGTCATATCTCTTCTCACACTCCTAATAAATATGCGTATTATACCAGTATAAGTAATGTACTATTAATGTTTTCTTCTGCCTCTATTCAGGCCGTAGCCAGAAGTATATTTTTAGGGGGCATGGCCACAGTTATGACTAAACAGGTGTGCTCTATAGGTGTTTTCTTTCCCATCTGCTTGTAGAGAAAAGGGTACAGCATGCACTGTGTTAAAGACTTTCGATATTATTGTTAGGCGCCTTGATACCTGCGGGTTATTGTTCTTGCGCAATATAAATTTTTTATCAATCAATCTATCAATCAATTAAAGCACAGAATCCTTTTTTGGTGCTTTTTCTATTATTGGTGTGATTGGTTGTCCTACTAAATGTCAGCCCCCAGAATATCGTGGTACAAGAATATTAGTTTTCCTATTAAATATTTGCCCCCAGAATATTGGGGCACAAGAATATCAAGAACAGAATATTGGAAAGTAAGTATATTTAGGGAAGTATAGATCTACTATTCCTAACTTCACATTTACATACCATGGAAGAAATATATGTATATTTCTTAGGGACATATATGTGGAGTAAGCTACAGAAATTCTATATTTACCTACCAGTCAATATTTTAGATTCAGTATTCTGTCCTCCATATTCTGTGCCACCAATATTCTGGTTACGATATTGAGAGTGTACACAGGGTGATTCTATGTGAACGAATACATGGACTTTGTGAAGTACAAATTAATCACACTTAATCAACTTTCCACATCCAACTTGGAATTATATGGGATTTAAAGTAGAAGGGTGTAAAGTACTGAAGTGGGCCAACTCACAACGTTTCTTGATTGTTCAAGCTTTGTAAAATACCAAGTTTACGAAGGTTTTTTGTTTTTTAAAGCTGACTTCATCTCTGAGCTCCCCCTCCCACACCTTCTACCTGAGGTGGTGGATGTACAGCCTGCACACACATCATTTTTTTGCAGAAATCATCACACCTGGAAGGCCCGAAGGGATACACTTTACCTCAAGTAAAGTTAGTAAACGCCATCTGCTTTGTAAATTGTGGAATTTTCTAATTCCGCCCAACTTCATGAGTGAAGTTTAAATTTAAATTGCCACTAATTTAAAATAACATTACAGAGCGCTAGAGCATAGCCATCATGTTCATTTTGGGACATTAGTGGCAAAAAGAGTGTTTTAAACATTTTAGGGTTGCAGCAGTGGTGAAAACTAAATATCATTTCAATGTCAATTTACAGGGGGAGTTAGAAAGGTGCCAAGAAGAATTTTACTATAAGTCTGTGACAAACTATGCTTAGTTCAATTACATTTAGTCAAAAGCACAAGTCAAAGCTTTATGGACCTCACGCAGGCTCTGTGATAGGAATTCACTTCTCATAATTGCAGGCAGGTTGTGCGAAAGGTGGTGCTGTGCAACAGGACAGCTTTGTCAGACATCGACTAGCAAGACAGGCAGGCGTAGTAAATGATAGATGATTGTGCGAGCCTCCGATAAGTCCACTTGAGGCTTATTGCCTGGATGCGGACAATAGTCTCATCCCCAATTAGGAGAGCCATAGATGGGCAGGCAGCAGCATTTCCTCCTAGGCTCTGAGTGGTGGTTTGGCAGTTTGTTTATAGGATCCTGCTCTGTGATAGCCTCTTTTTTATGCTGCTTGTATGGTACCTCCTGTTTGGAATCCTTCACTTTCAGGATTATGGTCATTCTCCTCTCGTTTACATGCAGTAGACCCCTTGCACAGAATCCTCAAGGTAGTACCCTCTATGTGCCTAACATTGCTTGGAAAAGCACGCTCTTTCCTGACTGATGAATGTAGAACGCATGGAAGACTGCTATATTTACTAGAAATGGAAAGTATTTAGTGATTGAGTGACATTGTTACAGGTCCAGATAAAAGTCAAGCTTCATGTTATGAAACTCTAAAGAGACTGTCAGTTTAAAAGTACACTAAAAAACCAAATCACCTCCATTTTAGAATGTGTACTTCTCAGCAAGTAGGTTGTACTTTCCAACGACTATACCAGCAAATGTAGACTGGTGCATATGCATTTAAAGGGAAGGGGTCAGCACTTCACACCAAGAACATGTAGCAACAAATAACAAGGGGGTGCCATTGTTAAGAAAAATTTGAAAAGCAATGTGGATCAAGTAACAGTGGCTACATTTTATTATGACTTCAAAGATCACTATCGAGGTGGCTTTAGAGGGTGTGGCCAAGGAGTAGCAGCGAGTAAGCTGTCTGCATCCAAAGACTGCAAGGTGGAGAAGTGTGGCTCAATGGTTAGAGCGGCAGACCCTGATGCAGAGGTCTAGCCCGGGCCCAGGGTTCAATTCCCCGCCTCGGCGGGTCTTGGGCTCAAAATTCCACGGACCTGATAATTCTCGCCTCGGTGCCTATTATAATCATGGAGTCCCACTCTGCAACTCTGGGCAATAGCTTGCTTAATCTCCACAACGGCCCCCACAACGCTAAGGATGCCTGGCCTCCACCTTGGGGGTGCCCAGGAGTGGACACCTCACAGGGAAAGCCAGGATGGGTTCCACAGCGGTATTCGTACAAGCGCCTTGAGAGCCTTGTGGGTGAGTAGTGCGCTATACAAGTATCAAATTACAATGTCGGAGACCGGAAGTGAGGTCCCGACGTTTCGTGTGGTCTTAAAGGCAGAAAGCGAGAAAGGCCGGAATGCCAACCTAAACGTGGCAAATGCCTAATCCAGAAGAGTATGGACGTAAAATGATATGACTAAACTGAACGTGGTAGAGAGAGCATGGGGCTGAATTCGGCAAGGAGCAGCATGCACTGAGATACCATTGCGGATCATGTTTATCTATGGAGTCCCCATATGCCTATATGGGTGGGGAGTGGAAATGCTCCAAGAACAACAATGGACATAGGAGAGGAGAAGATTGCAGATGAAGTGTGATAGACAAAGTGACAGAATCTGACATGGAGGAAGAAAACATACTATTGCAGGGAGGTCACTTAGTGGTTGCGATACAAGATGGATTTGATGTTAGTCACAGGTGTTATGACAAAGATACAGTGGTTTATTCATATTTCTAAAGAAATTCATACAATTGGTTGGTAGCGCAGTGTAACACAAGATGTAGTTTGTGTTTGCGGGGTCCCAAATATAGGGATATTACAGTGGTTTATTCATATTTCTAAAGAAATTCATACAATTGGTTGGTAGCGCAGTGTAACACAAGATGTAGTTTGTGTTTGCGGGGTCCCAAATATAGGGATATTACAAGAGACTTCCTTGTGGTGAGTGCATAATCGTACAGTAAACGTCATACAGGGAGACATGCAGACATATGGATACAGTAATGTGAACAGCAACAATTACAGGTACAGGCATTAGAAAGACATTGTTGTGGAGTACAACATGAGATCAACTACATTGCTACAGACTAGAAATTGTGTGCTCAAGGGCACTTAAAACATTTATCATAGCATGTGTATTACTTTGCACAAGCGTAATATCTCCTGTGCATGATTATTATGACCTGGAGGTAGTGGACCACAGGTTAATGCCACGTTATTGACAAATCGTATGTGAGGCTAATCAGCTGCCCAGAAATTTTGCATCTCGTGGTCGGTGTTCAGACCACATTCTACTGCTTTTAAACGCATGATCCAGGTGGCCTCAGTACGGCCTAGTACAAGTTCCTTGTTCCCCCTCTATGTCTTGGTGGGACTTGTTCAATACCGAAAAACGAGAATTGTTTGTAGGGACCTTGGGCCTTGCACCCCATGTCATGCACCGCCAAGGGTACTTCTCATTGCACTGTTGGCCTGGTGTGCTCACTGATTCGTTCTTTCAGCATCTTGATCGTGCTACCTACGTATTGTTTATTGCATTTGCATACAATTATGTATACAACATATTTGGAAACATAATTGATGTTCTCTTTGACCTTGTACTCCTGCCAACCCGGTCCAATGAACACTTTTTTGTTTGTAGCCCACCTGCAAAGCCCACTGCAGCCACATTTGTGAAAGCCTTGGGCATGTAGGATGTAGAGATTTGTGTGCTCTGAGAATATTACAATGTTTGTTCATGCTCCTGATTCCATTCCCATTGTGTTTCAAAAACACCCATAAATAAGATGGCAAAGGATGGTGAGAACTTCGAACCCATTGCCACCCCTTGTGTCTGTTTGTACCACTGACCCTCAAATATGAAAGAGTTATTGTTCAGAATGAGCTCCATCATAGACAACAGCATTCTTGTGTGCTACCATTGGGTGGCCGGTCTCTTACTTAGGTGCCAGTCCATGGTCCACATGCCAAACGCGGGTTTGATATTGGTGTATAGGGAGACGACGTCAAGGGTAGCTAGAATGATGTCCTCCTGCCAAGTGAGATCTGACAACAGGCTGAGGGTGTGTTTAGTATCCCTGATGTAGGAAAGGAGATTCTGTACTATGGATTGGAGGAACATGTCTACATATTCCGCTAGTCTTTCTGTGGGGTCTCCTATGCATGACACAATAGGTGTGCCCGGTGGGAAAGGAAGATGTTTATGTACTTAGGGTAAGGTGCATAGGACAGGGAACGTAGGTCTATGTACCCTGAGGTATAGATGTTCATCTTCATTGAGGAGTACCAGTCTCTCAGGTGCCTGTTGATTTGGATGGTGAGGGTCCCTATGGGGTTCGTAGTCAGCCGTTTATAGCAGCTTGTGTCAGTGAGTTGAGTCAGTATCTCACCATTGTAGTGCTCCTTGTTCATGACCACGATGGTGCCCCCTTTGTCTGCCTCTCTAATGATGACTTTGTTGTCCGTGGTAAGGAGTGCCAAGGCATGTTGTTCCCCTTGTATGAGGTGTGTGCCCTACTGAATCTTGTTTTTTGGTCACATTTGTCAGGATGCCCCAAAACCAGTTTATGGAAAACATCTATTGTATTGCCCCCTGGCAGTAACCGGTGTCCACTTGGACTTATTCTTAAGTCCACTGGCCAGTGAGTAATCAGTGTCAACATTCAGTTCTCATAGGAGGTTGTTCATGTCATTAGGAGATTGCTCCTGTTCTGTGATGGATAACAGTAAGTGAGTGTCATACACGTCCTGGATACTGAGAACATCTGACATGCCACACACACTAATGTTTTTGATGCTTTTATTGACATTGGGATTATTGACAAAAGATTTCTTCAGTTTCAGGTTTCTAATTTATTTGAAAAGATCTATATTTTCCTTGCACAAATCCCCTCTCTCCACTGGGCAGAAGCCTAGACCCTTCTTCAAAAGTGGGAACATATCGTCTGTCAGTGTTTGTGAGGATAGATTGATTACGTCTACCCCGGTGTCTTGTGTGATTCTAGTTCCTCTTGTCCCCTGATCTGAGGTTCATTCTGATGTCTGTTTGACCCTGCTCTCTTCCCTCTGCGAGTTTTCTTGTTTGTTCCCCGCAGTTGGGTTGTGTTCTGTTGCCCTCCTGGATTCTTTGTACCTCCCTTAAAAAAGAGTTACCCGGTCTGTCTGTTGCAGAAGTGTTGGGTGCATTGTCAATCTCACTGTCACTAGATGGGGGAGCACTGTTGGATGTCGAGATTGAGGTGGTTTGTGGTCTACTGGTTTTCCCCTTATCCTGATCATTAGTTAATATTAGAATGTATTTTTTAGTAAACATGAAAACTCTCCCCTCTCTGTAGTCAATCTCATCTCTTTTCAGCTTCCTAGCCTTCCGTTGTTTTATGTCCTCCTGATGTTTAGATAGGACTTCTGTGAGGATCGCATAGTTTTTTTCTGTGGCTTCTTGTAAGCCCAGATCCCTGATTTCCCCTTCCAGTTTGTTAGTTTCCAGTTGTAGAGCCGCCACTTGGCGGTCTGCATTTTCTATCAGAATGCCCATCAGGGTTTGGGAATTTAACGTTAGTGCTTCATCCCAAAGTTTGAGCAGATCATCGTCAAGCTCATCATATGTGGGGAAGATTTGGGCTTGTAGGCCGCTTGGGATTCTGTCAAGTCTGAGGTACTGTTTTAATGTCACCCATCTCACCATTTGCTGTTCTCATTTTTCTTAAGTTTTTCCAATTTGATAAATTTCTCCCCGAGTCCCTCACTATGTGATGGGTTTCCCCTTTTAATGGATACGGCCACTGTGTCGCCTTTTGCTAAACTCTGAAACAGTTCTTCTGCTATTTTGTTTCTATCCTTGGTGGTCCTGATTACTAGACCGTAATGTTAAGAACAGATCAATTATTCTATGTAGGTACGCTGGGGCTGCCCCTACCACTGACCTGGTGAGACACAAAGGACAGGGTTTCAATGTGTGTGGTAGGAGTTGGCATCTGCAACGAGTGTGTGTGTTATGTAGCTTGAATGTGCATAGGACGGTGCCACAGGAGGGGGTTGACCCTGAACCCCCTAAATCAAAGACCAACGGTCATCCACAATCACAACGAGTCTGTACTCACGTCGAAAGTATCTGCAAAGCAATTTCTCTGTATCATAGGGGCTCACTCTATCATGACTGGGATCCCTTACGAGGTCCCATCTCACTCTTGCTTACAGTGATACGACTTGTCTCACCCCTTACCCACTCTGGTATCACCCTCAAATATAGTGACTTACGCTCATGTCCTCTCTTACAGTGAAGCCCTTACTCTTGGCTCCACTACATGGTCTACACTCTGGACCCATCATATTGTTAAGAAATACTCACGTCCCTTCGCCAGTGGGGACGGAAGTATAACCGGCAGAGAGGTGAGTCTTTTCATCCCACATACCTTATGTACTATTGGGGATACTCCGACCCACTCCTGTCTTTCTTTTTCCTCATTTTTGTAATTTTCCTTAGATCAATATTACTTTCTTATTGCCAAAAGGTAGGACTGCGCCCTTGTGTGTTATTATCACATTATGCTAGTACTCCAAGCTTAAATGTGTCTACTCACCACAGTGTGTGGTCCTAGAAGCATGCGTGGACTATGTCCTTGTCTAGTCTCCCCTCTGATGCACGGGTCCCTTCCTTCCGCTCTGGCTTGCGTGCTTCATCAGTTATCTTTCCTGAATACTCACTTCCACGTTAACCTGTGGTCATCCATAATAGCAGGCTACCCTGACTATCTGGCCCTTTCATGGGCGCTGTGACAACACCCTTCCTTTTCTTTTTTCCCTTTTCCTTTTTTCTCAGCCCTTAACTCCCTCTCATCTCCCTCTCGATGTCTTCATTGAAGTTTATTTCTTTCTTTCTCTTATATCAATCCCACCATTATTCCCATGTCACCGGGCAATAAACAATATGTTGTTGTAACATGTCACACCACCTGTGTTCACTAGCACTTCTGACCATCCACTAAGGGTCCAGCACTTGACATGTGGACGCATATGATCTTGTAACACAGGTTTATTATGTCACGTAGGGTGCTCACTCGCCAAACACTGGTCGCCTTGCACACAATCTTATGGCCATTGTCGGTTTGGACTATCTGAGACATTTTTGTAGTCCATCCTTTTGGCCCTGAAGAAGTCTTGGGGTACTTCCCCAGACGAAACATGTGTTGACTGGGAAACCGTTCGGGCATTAAAAAAAATAATAAACAATATTACTGATTGTTCATCATCATTTTTAATGTATTTCTGTAACATCTTATCTCCATTCTGTGAAAAGTTATGATACAGAGAAATTGCTCTGCAGATACTGTCGACGCATGCACAGGCTCGTGATTGTGAATGACCGTTGGTCAGTGATTTAGGGAGTTCAGGGTCAACCCTCCTGTGGCACTGTCCTACGCACATTGAAGCTACATAACACGCACACTCGTTGCAGGCACCAACTCCTACCACACATGTTGAAACCCTGTCCTTTATGATTGCTGAGATTTTGCTGGTAGCACCAGAGAAAATCTGTGCTAACCTGGTCCAAACTATTCAGGATGGACAGGACGTAGCAAAATATGTCAGCAGATCAGAAGTGAACACTACTAATTGCTTAGACAGAGGAGTCTGGACTAGCATGGTGCCTTTGCGCCACGCATGGATCAGATCCATTGGCTTCTCTGGTAGCTTTCAGGCATATGCCTTTTGACAGGTCTCGCCTGTTTGACAAGGAGGACAATTCTGCATTGGAGTGCTTTGAAGGGAGCAGAGCCACAGCAAGCTCCCTGGGTCTCTTCATGCCTCTGAAGCAGTATCTTCAATATTTTGTCCCCTTTTAAGGCCTCTCCACGGGATTGAAATGCAGGCAACACCAAGGCCCACTGCCCCAGCAACAGGTGTCTCTAGTCCTTTAGCAGGATCCAGTAGACCATGTCCAGACCCTCAGCAACAGCAAATCTCCTAGTGCCCCACTCCTCCAGCATCAGCCTCGAAGTCTCTTTATTTTGCCTATAGTGGCACACAACCTTCTTGTGGATCAGTCATTTCCTCCAGTGGTGGCAGAACATAACATCTGGCTTGTAGATCCTGCAGATCATTCAACGAGGCTATGCTCTGCCACTCCTTTCCGACCTGCCACATTTTCTGGCCGCATCAGAGTGGCTTTTGGAGGAGCACCTGTCCATTTTGCTGCAGGATGTATAGGCTCTTTGGCAAGATGAGCCACAGAGGGAGTGACCTCCTTTAAAATAGGGACCGGATGTTACTCCTGCTCTTTACTAGTGCTGTAAAAAGACAGAAGCTTTCGCTCTATTTTAGATCTTCAACCTCTGAATACCTTAGTGTGGAAGTACACATTCAAAATGCTCACTCTGGCCTAAGTTATTTCTGCCCTTGGTCCCAATGACTGGATGGTTGCAGGACGTGTACTTTTATGTGTCTGCCCTGGAGCCCCATAGGCGTCACCTGCGGTTCAAGGTAGGCCAGGAATATTTTTAGTTTTCTGTGCTCTCCTTCAGCCTTACCAGTTTCCCATGGGCATTCATGAAAGTGAGAGTGGCGGTTGCTGTAATCAACAGAAGATTTCTCAGAAGAGAAATCAAAAAGCCTAACCGATCACTACAATTCCATTCACTACACTCATTTGGGTTGGACTGGTAGGTATAGTGGATAGAAAAAGAGAATTGCTCTTTTTCTTGGTGTCCCCTCACTCACCAGGGTTGCCCCATGGTGACATGCTTCATCATAGGGGCCATCCCAGCCCTCTACGGACTGGGGCGTGCTGCGACTGGCGAATTACGTAGGAGCACTTATAGTTTGACTATGTGTGGTGCGGGTGTGATAGTGGAGTGGGCTAAGTGATTAGTTTAAAAATACCTGCCTAGTAAGCTTTCAATAAACTTTATTCCTGCTTCCAGGTGGTAACCTTAAAATACGGGGTGGTAGAACTAGGATAACCTAAACGCAATGTGTCAAGGTGTACCTATCAACTCCTGTCAACATGTATCGTGCATACCCCAAGCACTTCTTCGGGACTACACAGGGACCAGCCCTGTGTTCGCCACTCCTTAAACGCTATAATGAGCCTTTTTAATGCAATCAATACATGCATATAATACCTACGTATTCTATTGAATCACGTGGTTCCTGTAAAAACAAAGAACAACTTGAAAAGTCAATGGGTGTTGCCCCCAACAAAAGCACACATAGATATATACAATAGATTGCACAAGGGAAAAGTAAATTTCTATGCCGTGGTTTTCAACGTGGCGTTTTTTGTGTTTAAAAAAAAAAAAAAAAACGGGAATGTTTTTCATGCCTCAAACGTGATAGTTCTCATGCATAAAAAACGTGATCGGCACCTTTCTGTGAGGAAACCATGCATTCATCCAACATTCATACTCTTACATATTTCTACATACATGTAGTGGGACCTAACTGTGCCCCATGGACTCGAAGGGGATCAGTATCCCAGCGATCTAAAAGGAAAAAGGAAAACGGGCTGATAGTTCATCTGTTTGTCTTGCTTCTTATTACCTACAAGGTTGTCTACTGGTCGATCAGTCCGTAAACAGGCACATCGTTTTGCCAAACACACTCGTTTCATATCACTTACTTGCTAACAGGATACCTCCCTCTTTTAAGCACCTACTCGCGCCGCTTCGGTCCGAATGTTGTTGGACCTGGGCGACCGGGTTTGTTTTAGGAGATCGGCTGGCCTGTTACTTCCGCATTGCCTTTAGCGCTTCTCATCAACTAGGGCGCGTTTGACAACGATCATTGTTGGCGGCCATCTTAGGTGTATTCGATACACTTTTGTGTTGTAAAGGAGTTAATATTTCTTTTTCAGGGTGACCTTTCTTATACTTAATGAATTTTGGGCATACTGCTATGGATCCTTATAATTGTCAAGCGGATTCCCATAGTTTTTCTAAAAAATATTTGAAACGGTTTTCTATATACGTAAAACACGCTAGGTCAGGATTCACGAGGTTAAACCGTCAGGGCAAACCCAGATCCATCTGTAAAGTCTGGATAATGTTTCACTGTGTATTGGGGCTTATTTAGGGAAATCAATGTGAATTACTAGTTATTTCCACTAGCTTCAGTACTGTCACTATGCAAATTGTCCCCAAGGAATATCATCATTCAAACCCACAATATGTGAACGGAGTCTGAACACCCAACATTGTTCTTTCTCTAGTAGTTTTTTCTCCATGTCTGTGTGTGGTTGTTGTATTTCCAGAACCACCCACCGCATGTCATTGGGGGTATGTCCTTTCTCCAAAAAATGTGTGGTCATTTTAGTATTGGAATGTTTGCATCTGAAATTACTACGGTGTTCCACCATCCGTGTGTTGACCTTCCTGGTGGTCATGCCAATATAGTGTAGATCACAGGTACATGTAATCATATAGACCACCCCAGTAGTGTTACAGTTAGAATAGGATTTCAAATGCCAGGTTATGCCATTATTACATCTGACCTGTTTGGTCGCACTCGTTAGATGACATACACTGCAGTTGGAACATGGGTAGTGTCCCACTGGTAGTGGATGTAAACGACGAACTGGACCTTCTGCAATCTTGGTGCGTGTATGGACTATTAAGTCCTTCAGGTTCTTGCCTTTGCGGTGACTAAACATGGGTTGGGTGAGATTCAGACCACCACTATTCAGTGTCCTCCAATGTTTTTTGACAATCTTAGTTACTTTTTGCGAGGCCACGGTGTAGGTAGTAACACATATGGGCCTCTTATCAGTCTCATTCTTGGGGTCTGGTCTCTCCTTTATTTCTAGAAGAGCATCTCTATCGTTGTTTGACGCCCTCTTTTTTGCTTTTGACACAATCTTGCGTGGATATTGTCTCTGAATTAGTTTCGTGGTCAGTTCTTTTGCCTGTGTCTCGTAGTCTCTTTTTTCTGAGCAGTTTCTTCTTAGGCGTAAGAACTGCCCGAAGGGCAAATTTTCCCGTAATTGACTTGGGTGAAAACTCTCAAAATTTAAGAGGCATTTTCTGGATGTAGGTTTGAAATGTGTGGTGGTGGTTAATTGACCACCTTCTGCTTTTATGTTTAGGTCTAAGAAAACTAGTAGCTCTCTACTTATTGTGGAAGTAAACTTCAAAAAAGGATCTTGTGAATTCAACCAGATGAGAAATTGGTCAAATCCCACCTCATTTCCCTTCCAGATGAGGAGGACGTCATCAATATAACGCCTCCACATCTGGATATGTGTTGAGTATGGATTGTTCGGAGTCAAAATTCTTTTGTTCTCTAGTTGGTGGACGTACAACCCGGCCACACTCGGCGCAAATGTGCTTCCCACGCTAGTTCCATGGGTCTGCCTATACATGGTTTGTTGGAATTTGAAAAAATTCTCGGTCAGGGCTAGGCGGCAGCATTCCAGAACAACGTGTCTAGGTGTTTTTTATTGCCATTCATTTTCAAACAGAATCTCTTCTAAGATCTGTAAGGTCTCTCTATGGGGCAAACTAGTGTAGAGACTCTCCACATCAAGTCCCACCAGTATTTGTGTGGCTGGGTCAAATTCAAAGTCCTTTATTAGGCATAGCACTGCTTTGGTGTCTTGTAGATAAGTCTCTGTTTTTTGCACAAGGGGTCGTAGAAAAGCGTCTGCAAACTTTGACAGAGGCTCTAAAACCGACCCGATCCCAGAGACGATCGGTCTCCCGGGTGGGTTTTCTAACCTTTTGTGGATTTTCGGGATCGTGTAGAAGTATGGTGTCCTAGGATGTTTATTGTCCAGAAAATCGGCTTCTTTTCTAGACAGCCAATCATTTATTAGTCATTCCTCTACCATTGTTGCAATTTCAACCCTCAGACGTGCTGTCGGATCCACAGTTAAGATTTCATAATTCCGTTGATCCGCCAAGAGTCTCAGACATTCGGTCTCATAGTCTTGTGAATTCTGCACCACCGTTGCACCGCCTTTATCAGCCGGTTTTATTGTTATGCTAGTGTCATTTGCCAATTCTTGTATTGCATCTTTTTCGGATCTGCTGGTGTTATAAAAGGTTCTTGATGAACCTGTTTCCAAATCCATCACATCCTTCAGGATTGCTTTTTCAAAAGCCAGCAGTTCCACTGGTAGACTTGCTGCTGGTGGAGTAAAAGTAGATTTTTTCTTTAGTCCTGTGTCATTCCAGATACCCACTGGTTCTGGTTTGTCTTTGAAAAATACTTGTAACTTTATACTGCGGATGAACTCCTTCAATTCACAATATAATTTGAATTTGTCTAAGTTGGTTGTCGGAACAAAACCCAGACCCCTTTCTAGTATTTTCGTTTGGTCTTGGGTAAGGACTTTGTTTGATAGATTGACCACTAGACTTAGATGTTGCTGGTCGAAGGTACGCTCACCGGGCCTTGGCTCCTTGTGTGTGTTCTGCCTGTTTCCAAGGGTTGTGCCCATTGTACTTGTTGGCCTCTGGTCTTTCCTCTTCCCGGCCTTTTGCCTCTCCCTAAAAAAGGCTGCTGCTGAATGCCTGATGTTTGGGTATTATCCCAAAACGGGAAGGGTTGTTGGGGATATGGTTGGTGGAAAGGTGGAGGACCATAGAAATACTGTGGTGGTTGTTGTCCTTGAAAAAGTGGCCAGAAATTTCCCCTATTTCTCATCCTTCCCGCTCTGCTTTGTCTGTTTCTTGGTTGGTTACGATTGTAACTTGAGCCTGAGGAGTCGGATCCTGAATCTGAGCTCCCAGTGTCTGTATTATAACCGGGATTTTTTCCTGAGAGGACGTGGTACACCTTAATATATGGATACACTTTCTCATGTGAAAAAGATTTTTTGTCTTTATGAAATTTCACATATTTCGTATCCTTCAATGAGACCTCAAACTCAGTCATTGATTTGTTCAATTCATCTAGTCTTTTCTTAAGGTCCGCTGGTGATTGGTAGGTCTTCAATTTAACTTCTAAGTCATGAATTTCAATTTTCATCGCTTCAGCTCGACGTGCCGCAGTTTTTACAATAAGGACTAGCCAGTCCCTGGTGCAGTGCCAGCTAATCAGAGACCAATCTTTCTTAAAGACAAGATCGTCCTGAAAGGTGAAAGGTTCATTATTTACTATTAGGCCACGTGGTGCTGCATTAGCCCTATGATATTCGCTCATCATGATTCCATGTATAATTGTTTTAATTAGGTTGCGTTTCAATTCTGTTACCTCATCCCAACATTGCTGGGCTTCACTAGTATCTTTGTAGGATATGCTGGTGTGGGGAAGCATTGAAGCTATTATCCTGTCTGCCTCATCTTCAGTAAAAGAGAGTCCCGTAATCTCCGCCATGGTGGTATCTACTGTATAATGATGTATTGACTATGTATTTTGTGAGTTGAATGATACAATGGTTTTTTGTCACAGGACTAGGTGCATTAGAAAACTCCCGCAGCTGCACGCTGCATATAGACTAGTACAAAAGGTAAGGGAGGTAGAGGAACAAGGGGGCTAGGCTCACCCTCCAAATACTGTAATCAACAGAAGATTTCTCAGAAGAGAAATCAAAAAGCCTAACCGATCACTACAATTCCATTCACAACACTCATTTGGGTTGGACTGGTAGGTATAGTGGATAGAAAAAGAGAATTGCTCTTTTTCTTGGTGTCCCCTCATTCACCAGGGTTGCCCATGGTGACATGCTTCATCATAGGGGCCATCCCAGCCCTCTACGGACTGGGGCGTGCTGCGACTGGCGAATTACGTAGGAGCACTTATAGTTTGACTATGTGTGGTGCGGGTGTGATAGTGGAGTGGGCTAAGTGATTAGTTTACAAATACCTGCCTAGTAAGCTTTCAATAAACTTTATTCCTGCTTCCAGGTGGTAACCTTAAAATACGGGGTGGTAGAACTAGGATAACCTAAACGCAATGTTTCAAGGTGTACCTATCAACTCCTGTCAACATGTTTCGTGCATACCCCAAGCACTTCTTCGGGACTACACAGGGACCAGCCCTGTGTTCGCCACTCCTTAAACGCTATAATGAGCCTTTTTAATGCAATCAATACATGCATATAATACCTACGTATTCTATTGAATCACGTGGTTCCTGTAAAAACAAAGAACAACTTGAAAAGTCAATGGGTGTTGCCCCCAACAAAAGCACACATAGATATATACAATATATTGCACAAGGGAAAAGTTAATTTCTATTCAGTGGTTTTCAACGTGGTGTTTTTTGTGTAAAAACAAACAAACCGTGAATGTTTTTCATGCCTCAAACGTGATAGTTCTCATGCATAAAAAACGTGATCCAGAAAAGGGGGTGGTGATGAACAGAGTGCCTGAATTAAGCAGACCACTCTTACCCAGTCCAAAGATCAGGGCTTAATCCATCACCGTTTTTTAGCTCACTGCACCATCCCAGCTCAGAACTTGGCTATATGCAAATTAGTCTGTTCCTGTCCCAGTGCATGATGGGAACAGGGCAAACCAAACTACCAAGCCAATTCTTGTACTGGGAAGGAAACAAGCTTCCGGGGACCGGTTTCTGCCATTTCAGGCGTCGTCGGCCCGGCTTGCTTGAATCCTGATGGTGCAATGAGCAAGGGACTCACATCTGAGTATACCCTTCCACGCTTATGGTGGGCAAAATGATTCAGAAAAGGGGGTGGTGATGAACAGAGTGCCTGAATTAGGCAGACCACTCTTACCCAGTCCAAAGATCAGGGCTTAATCCATCACCGTTTTTTAGCTCACTGCACCATCCCAATTCAGAACTTGGCTATATGCAAATTAGTCTGTTCCTGTCCCAGTGCATGATGGGAACAGGGCAAACCAAACTACCAAGCCAATTCTTGTACTGGGAAAGAAACAAGCTTTTCTGAATCATTTTGTCCACCATAAGCGTGGAAGGGTATACTCAGACATGAGTCCCTTGCTCACTGCTCCATCAGGATTCAAGCAAGCCGGGCCGACGACGCCTGGAATGGCAGAAACCGGTCCCCGGAAGCTTGTCTCCTTTCTGGTGAAGAATTGGCTTGGTAGTTTGGTCTGCCCTGTTCCCATGATGCACTGGGCCAGGGACAGACTAATTTGCATATAGCCAGGTTCTGAGCTGGGATGGGGCAGTGAGCTAAATAACGGTGATGGATCAAGCCCTGATCTTTGGACTGGGTAAGAGTGGTCTGCTTAATTTAGACACTCTGTTCATCACCACCCCCTTTTCTGAATCATTTTGTCCACCATAAGCGTGGAAGGGTATACTCAGACATGAGTCCCTTGCTCACTGCTCCATCAGGATTCAAGCAAGCCGGGCCGACGATGCCTGGAATGGCAGAAACCGGTCCCCGGAAGCTTGTCTCCTTTCTGGTGAAGAATTGGCTCGGTAGTTTGGTCTGCCCTGTTCCCATGATGCACTGGGCCAGGGACAGACTCATTTGCATATAGCCAGGTTCTGAGCTGGGATGGGGCAGTGAGCTAAATAACGGTGATGGATCAAGCCCTGATCTTTGGACTGGGTAAGAGTGGTCTGCTTAATTCAGACACTCTGTTCATCACCACCCCTTTTCTGAATCATTTTGTCCACCATAAGCGTGGAAGGGTATACTCAGACATGAGTCCCTTGCTCACTGCTCCATCAGGATTCAAGCAAGCCGGGCCGACGACGCCTGGAATGGCAGAAACCGGTCCCCGGAAGCTTGTCTCCTTTCTGGTGAAGAATTGGCTTGGTAGTTTGGTCTGCCCTGTTCCCATGATGCACTGGGCCAGGGACAGACTAATTTGCATATAGCCAGGATCTGAGCTGGGATGGGGCAGTGAGCTAAATAACGGTGATGGATCAAGCCCTGATCTTTGGACTGGGTAAGAGTGGTCTGCTTAATTCAGACACTCTGTTCATCACCACCCCCTTTTCTGAATCATTTTGTCCACCATAAGCATGGAAGGGTATACTCAGACATGAGTCCCTTGCTCACTGCTCCATCAGGATTCAAGCAAGCCGGGCCGACGACGCCTGGAATGGCAGAAACCGGTCCCCGGAAGCTTGTCTCCTTTCTGGTGAAGAATTGGCTTGGTAGTTTGGTCTGCCCTGTTCCCATGATGCACTGGGCCAGGGACAGACTAATTTGCATATAGCCAGGTTCTGAGCTTGGATGGGGCAGTGAGCTAAATAACGGTGATGGATCAAGCCCTGATCTTTGGACTGGGTAAGAGTGGTCTGCTTAATTCAGACACTCTGTTCATCACCACCCCCTTTTCTGAATCATTTTGTCCACCATAAGCGTGGAAGGGTATACTCAGACATGAGTCCCTTGCTCACTGCTCCATCAGGATTCAAGCAAGCCGGGCCGACGACGCCTGGAATGGCAGAAACCGGTCCCCGGAAGCTTGTCTCCTTTCTGGTGAAGAATTGGCTTGGTAGTATGGTCTGCCCTGTTCCCATGATGCACTGGGCCAGGGACAGACTAATTTGCATATAGCCAGGTTCTGAGCTGGGATGGGGCAGTGAGCTAAATAACGGTGATGGATCAAGCCCTGATCTTTGGACTGGGTAAGAGTGGTCTGCTTAATTCAGACACTCTGTTCATCACCACCCCCTTTTCTGAATCATTTTGTCCACCATAAGCGTGGAAGGGTATACTCAGACATGAGTCCCTTGCTCACTGCTCCATCAGGACTCAAGCAAGCCGGGCCGACGACGCCTGGAATGGCAGAAACCGGTCCCCGGAAGCTTGTCTCCTTTCTGGTGAAGAATTGGCTTGGTAGTTTGGTCTGCCCTGTTCCCATGATGCACTGGGCCAGGGACAGACTAATTTGCATATAGCCAGGTTCTGAGCTGGGATGGGGCAGTGAGCTAAATAACGGTGATGGATCAAGCCCTGATCTTTGGACTGGGTAAGAGTGGTCTGCTTAATTCAGACACTCTGTTCATCACCACCCCCTTTTCTGAATTAAAAAACGTGATCAGCACCTTTCTGTGAGGAAACCATGCATTCATCCAACATTCATACTCTTACATATTTCTACATACATGTAGTGGGACCTAACTGTGCCCCATGGACTCGAAGGGGATCAGTATCCCAGCGATCTAAAAGGAAAAAGGAAAACGGGCTGATAGTTCATCTGTTTGTCTTGCTTCTTATTACCTACAAGGTTGTCTACTGGTCGATCAGTCCCTAAACAGGCACATCGTTTTGCCAAACACACTCGTTTCATATCACTTACTTGCTAACAGGATACCTCCCTCTTTTAAGCACCTACTCGCGCCGCTTCGGTCCGAATGTTGTTGGACCTGGGCGACCGGGTTTGTTTTAAGAGATCGGCTGGCCGGTTACTTCCGCATTGCCTTTAGCGCTTCTCATCAACTAGGGCGCGTTTGACAACGATCATTGTTGGCGGCCATCTTAGGTGTATTCGATACACTTTTGTGTTGTAAAGGAGTGAATATTTCTTTTTCAGGGTGACCTTTCTTATACTTAATGAATTTTGGGCATACTGCTATGGATCCTTATAATTGTCAAGCGGATTCCCATAGTTTTCTAAAAAATATTTGAAACAGTTTTCTATATACGTAAAACACGCTAGGTCAGCATTCACGAGGTTAAACCGTCAGGGCAAACCCAGATCCATCTGTAAAGTCTGGATAATGTTTCACTGTGTATTGGGGCTTATTTAGGGAAATCAATGTGAATTACTAGTTATTTCCACTAGCTTCAGTACTGTCACTATGCAAATTGTCCCCAAGGAATATCATCATCCAAACCCACAATATGTGAACGGAGTCTGAACACCCAACGTTGTTCTTTCTCTAGTAGTTTTTTCTCCATGTCTGTGTGTGGTTGTTGTATTTCCAGAACCACCCACCGCATGTCATTGGGGGTATGTCCTTTCTCCAAAAAATGTGTGGTCATTTTAGTATTGGAATGTTTGCATCTGAAATTACTACGGTGTTCCACCATCCGTGTGTTGACCTTCCTGGTGGTCATGCCAATATAGTGTAGATCACAGGTACATGTAATCATATAGACCACCCCAGTAGTGTTACAGTTAGAATAGGATTTCAAATCCCAGGTTATGCCATTATTACATCTGACCTGTCGCACTCGTTAGATGACATACACTGCAGTTGGAACATGGGTAGTGTCCCACTGGTAGTGGATGTAAACGACGAACTGGACCTTTGCAATTTTGGGGCGTGTATGGACTATTAAGTCCTTCAGGTTCTTGCCTTTGCGGTGACTAAACATGGGTTGGGTGAGATTCAGACCACCACTATTCAGTGTCCTCCAATGTTTTTTGACAATCTTAGTTACTTTTTGCGAGGCCACGGTGTAGGTAGTAACACATATGGGCCTCTTATCAGTCTCATTCTTGGGGTCTGGTCTCTCCTTTATTTCTAGAAGAGCATCTCTATCGTTGTTTGACGCCCTCTTTTTTGCTTTTTACACAATCTTGCGTGGATATTGTCTCTGAATTAGTTTCGTGGTCAGTTCTTTTGCCTGTGTCTCGTAGTCTCTTTTTTCTGAGCAGTTTCTTCTTAGGCGTAAGAACTGCCCGAAGGGCAAATTTTCCCGTAATTGTCGTGGGTGAAAACTCTCAAAATTTAAGAGGCAATTTCTGGATGTAGGTTTGAAATGTGTGGTGGTGGTTAATTGACCACCTTCTGCTTTTATGTTTAGGTCTAAGAAAACCAGTAGCTCTCTACTTATTGTGGAAGTAAACTTCAAAAAAGGATCTTGTGAATTCAACCAGATGAGAAATTGGTCAAATTCCACCTCATTTCCATTCCAGATGAGGAGGACGTCATCAATATAACGCCTCCACATCTGGATATGTCTTGAGTATGGATTGTTCGGAGTCAAAATTCTTTTGTTCTCTAGTTGGTGGGCGTACAACCCGGCCACACTCGGCGCGAATGTGCTTCCCATGCTAGTTCCATGGGTCTGCCTATACATGGTTTGTTGGAATTTGAAAAAATTCTCGGTCAGGGCTAGGCGGCAGCATTCCAGAACAACGTGTCTAGGTGTTTTGTATTGCCATTCATTTCAAACAGAATCTCTTCTAAGATCTGTAAGGTCTCTCTATGGGGCAAACTAGTGTAGAGACTCTCCACATCAAGGCCCACCAGTATTTGTGTGGCAGGGTCAAATTCAAAGTCCTTTATTAGGCATAGCACTGCTTTGGTGTCTTGTAGATAAGTCTCTGTTTTTTTGGACAAGGGGTCGTAGAAAAGCGTCTGCAAACTTTGACAGAGGCTCTAAAACCGACCCGATCCCAGAGACGATCGGTCTCCCGGGTGGGTTTTCTAACCTTTTGTGGATTTTCGGGATCGTGTAGAAGTATGGTGTCCTAGGATGTTTATTGTCCAGAAAATCGGCTTCTTTTCTAGACAGCCAATCATTTATTAGGCATTCCTCTACCATTGTTGCAATTTCAACCCTCAGACGTGCTGTCGGATCCACAGTTAAGATTTCATAATTCCGTTGATCCGCCAAGAGTCTCAGACATTCGGTCTCATAGTCTTGTGAATTCTGCACCACCGTTGCACCGCCTTTATCAGCAGGTTTTATTGTTATGCTAGTGTCATTTGCCAATTCTTGTATTGCATCTTTTTTGGATCTGCTGGTGTTATAAAAGGTTCTTGATGAACCTGTTTCCAAATCCATCACATCCTTCAGGATTGCTTTTTCAAAAGCCAGCAGTTCCACTGGTAGACTTGCTGCTGGTGGAGTAAAAGTAGATTTTTTCTTTAGTCCTGTGTCATTCCAGATACCCACTGGTTCTGGTTTGTCTTTGAAAAATACTTGTAACTTTATACTGCGGATGAACTCCTTCAATTCACAATATAATTTGAATTTGTCTAAGTTGGTTGTCGGAACAAAACCCAGACACCTTTCTAGTATTTTCGTTTGGTCTTGGGTAAGGACTTTGTTTGATAGATTGACCACTAGACTTAGATGTTGCTGGTCGAAGGTACGCTCACCGGGCCTTGGCTCCTTGTGTGTGTTCTGCCTGTTTCCAAGGGTTGTGCCCATTGTACTTGTTGGCCTCTGGTCTTTCCTCTTCCCGGCCTTTTGCCTCTCCCTAAAAAAGGCTGCTGCTGAATGCCTGATGTTTGGGTATTATCCCAAAACGGGAAGGGTTGCTGGGGATATGGTTGGTGGAAAGGTGGAGGACCATAGAAATACTGTGGTGGTGGTTGTCCTTGAAAAAGTGGCCAGAAATTTCCCCTATTTCTCATCCTTCCCGCTCTGCTTTGTCTGTTTCTTGGTTGGTTACGATTGTAACTTGAGCCTGAGGAGTCGGATCCTGAATCTGAGCTCCCAGTGTCTGTATTATAACCGGGATTTTTTCCTGAGAGGACGTGGTCCACCTTAATATATGGATACACTTTCTCATGTGAAAAAGATTTTTTGTCTTTATGAAATTTCACATATTTCGTATCCTTCAATGAGACCTCAAACTCAGTCATTGATTTGTTCAATTCATCTAGTCTTTTCTTAAGGTCCGCTGGTGATGGGTAGGTCTTCAATTTAACTTCTAAGTCATGAATTTCAATTTTCATCGCTTCAGCTCGACGTGCCGCAGTTTTTACAATAAGGACTAGCCAGTCCCTGGTGCAGTGCCAGCTAATCAGAGACCAATCTTTCTTAAAGACAAGATCGTCCTGAAAGGTGAAAGGTTCATATTTACTATTAGGCCACGTGGTGCTGCATTAGCCCTATGATATTCGCTCTTCATGATTCCATGTATAATTGTTTTAATTAGGTTGCGTTTCAATTTTGTTACCTCATCCCAACATTGCTGGGCTTCACTAGTATCTTTGTAGGATATGCTGGTGTGGGGAAGCATTGAAGCTATTATCCTGTCTGCCTCATCTTCAGTAAAAGAGAGTCCCGTAATCTCCGCCATGGTGGTATCTACTGTATAATGATGTATTGACTATGTATTTTGTGAGTTGAATGATACAATGGTTTTTTGTCACAGGACTAGGTGCATTAGAAAACTCCCGCAGCTGCACGCTGCATATAGACTAGTACAAAAGGTAAGGGAGGTAGAGGAACAAGGGGGCTAGGCTCACCCTCCAAATACTGTAATCAACAGAAGATTTCTCAGAAGAGAAATCAAAAAGCCTAACCGATCACTACAATTCCATTCACAACACTCATTTGGGTTGGACTGGTAGGTATAGTGGATAGAAAAAGAGAATTGCTCTTTTTCTTGGTGTCCCCTCACTCACCAGGGTTGCCCCACGGTGACATGCTTCATCATAGGGGCCATCCCAGCCCTCTACGGACTGGGGCGTGCTGCGACTGGCGAATTACGTAGGAGCACTTATAGTTTGACTATGTGTGGTGCGGGTGTGATAGTGGAGTGGGCTAAGTGATTAGTTTAAAAATACCTGCCTAGTAAGCTTTCAATAAACTTTATTCCTGCTTCCAGGTGGTAACCTTAAAATACGGGGTGGTAGAATTAGGATAACCTAAACGCAATGTGTCAAGGTGTACCTATCAACTCCTGTCAACATGTTTCGTGCATACCCCAAGCACTTCTTCGGGACTACACAGGGACCAGCCCTGTGTTCGCCACTCCTTAAACGCTATAATGAGCCTTTTTAATGCAATCAATACATGCATATAATACCTACGTATTCTATTGAATCACGTGGTTCCTGTAAAAACAAAGAACAACTTGAAAAGTCAATGGGTGTTGCCCCCAACAAAAGCACACATAGATATATACAATAGATTGCACAAGGGAAAAGTTAATTTCTATTCCGTGGTTTTCAACGTGGCGTTTTTGTGTAAAAAAAAAAACCGTGAATGTTTTTCATGCCTCAAACGTGATAGTTCTCATGCATAAAAAACGTGATCGGCACCTTTCTGTGAGGAAACCATGCATTCATCCAACATTCATACTCTTACATATTTCTACATACATGTAGTGGGACCTAACTGTGCCCCATGGACTCGAAGGGGATCAGTATCCCAGCGATCTAAAAGGAAAAAGGAAAACGGGCTGATAGTTCATCTGTTTGTCTTGCTTCTTATTACCTACAAGGTTGTCTACTGGTCGATCAGTCCGTAAACAGGCACATCGTTTTGCCAAACACACTTGTTTCATATCACTTACTTGCTAACAGGATACCTCCCTCTTTTAAGCACCTACTCGCGCCGCTTCGGTCCGAATGTTGTTGGACCTGGGCGACCGGGTTTGTTTTAAGAGATCGGCTGGCCGGTTACTTCCGCATTGCCTTTAGCGCTTCTCATCAACTAGGGCGCGTTTGACAACGATCATTGTTGGCGGCCATCTTAGGTGTATTCGATACACTTTTGTGTTGTAAAGGAGTGAATATTTCTTTTTCAGGGTGACCTTTCTTATACTTAATGAATTTTGGGCATACTGCTATGGATCCTTATAATTGTCAAGCGGATTCCCATAGTTTTCTAAAAAATATTTGAAACAGTTTTCTATATACGTAAAACACGCTAGGTCAGGATTCACGAGGTTAAACCGTCAGGGCAAACCCAGATCCATCTGTAAAGTCTGGGTAATGTTTCACTGTGTATTGGGGCTTATTTAGGGAAATCAATGTGAATTACTAGTTATTTCCACTAGCTTCAGTACTGTCACTATGCAAATTGTCCCCAAGGAATATCATCATTCAAACCCACAATATGTGAACGGAGTCTGAACACCCAACGTTGTTCTTTCTCTAGTAGTTTTTTCTCCATGTCTGTGTGTGGTTGTTGTATTTCCAGAACCACCCACCGCATGTCATTGGGGGTATGTCTTTTCTCCAAAAAATGTGTGGTCATTTTAGTATTAGAATGTTTGCATCTGAAATTACTACGGTGTTCCACCATCCGTGTGTTGACCTTCCTGGTGGTCATGCCAATATAGTGTAGATCACAGGTACATGTAATCATATAGACCACCCCAGTAGTGTTACAGTTAGAATAGGATTTCAAATCCCAGGTTATGCCATTATTACATCTGACCTGTTTGGTCGCACTCGTTAGATGACATACACTACAGTTGGAACATGGGTAGTGTCCCACTGGTAGTGGATGTAAACGACGAACTGGACCTTCTGCAATTTTGGGGCGTGTATGGACTATTAAGTCCTTCAGGTTCTTGCCTTTGCGGTGACTAAACATGGGTTGGGTGAGATTCAGACCACCACTATTCAGTGTCCTCCAATGTTTTTTGACAATTTTAGTTACTTTTTGCGAGGCCACGGTGTAGGTAGTAACACATATGGGCCTCTTATCAGTCTCATTCTTGGGGTCTGGTCTCTCCTTTATTTCTAGAAGAGCATCTCTATCGTTGTTTGACGCCCTCTTTTTTGCTTTTGACACAATCTTGCGTGGATATTGTCTCTGAATTAGTTTCGTGGTCAGTTCTTTTGCCTGTGTCTCGTAGTCTCTTTTTTCTGAGCAGTTTCTTCTTAGGCGTAAGAACTGCCCGAAGGGCAAATTTTCCCGTAATTGTCGTGGGTGAAAACTCTCAAAATTTAAGAGGCAATTTCTGGATGTAGGTTTGAAATGTGTGGTGGTGGTTAATTGACCACCTTCTGCTTTTATGTTTAGGTCTAAGAAAACCAGTAGCTCTCTACTTATTGTGGAAGTAAACTTCAAAAAAGGATCTTGTGAATTCAACCAGATGAGAAATTGGTCAAATTCCACCTCATTTCCATTCCAGATGAGGAGGACGTCATCAATATAACGCCTTTACATCTGGATATGTGTTGAGTATGGATTGTTCGGAGTCAAAATTCTTTTGTTCTCTAGTTGGTGGACGTACAACACGGCCACACTCGGCGCGAATGTGCTTCCCATGCTAGTTCCATGGGTCTGCCTATACATGGTTTGTTGGAATTTGAAAAAATTCTCGGTCAGGGCTAGGGGGCAGCATTCCAGAACAACGTGTCTAGGTGTTTTGTATTGCCATTCATTTTCAAACAGAATCTCTTCTAAGATCTGTAAGGTCTCTCTATGGGGCAAACTAGTGTAGAGACTCTCCACATCAAGTCCCACCAGTATTTGTGTGGCAGGGTCAAATTCAAAGTCCTTTATTAGGCATAGCACTGCTTTGGTGTCTTGTAGATAAGTCTCTGTTTTTTGCACAAGGGGTCGTAGAAAAGCGTCTGCAAACTTTGACAGAGGCTCTA
Source organism: Lissotriton helveticus (assembly GCF_964261635.1). NCBI lineage: Eukaryota > Metazoa > Chordata > Amphibia > Caudata > Salamandridae > Lissotriton > Lissotriton helveticus. The sequence continues at coordinate 688,980,553 of NC_136059.1, read as the reverse complement.
AAATCGACCCGATCCCAGAGACGATCGGTCTCCCGGGTGGGTTTTCTAACCTTTTGTGGATTTTCGGGATCGTGTAGAAGTATGGTGTCCTAGGATGTTTATTGTCCAGAAAATCTGCTTCTTTTCTAGACAGCCAATCATTTATTAGGCATTCCTCTACCATTGTTGCAATTTCAACCCTCAGACGTGCTGTCGGATCCACAGTTAAGATTTCATAATTCCGTTGATCCGCCAAGAGTCTCAGACATTCGGTCTCATAGTCTTGTGAATTCTGCACCGCCTTTATCAGCCGGTTTTATTGTTATGCTAGTGTCATTTGCCAATTCTTGTATTGCATCTTTTTCGGATCTGCTGGTGTTATAAAAGGTTCTTGATGACCTATTTCCAAATCCATCACATCCTTCAGGATTGCTTTTTCAAAAGCCAGCAGTTCCACTGGTAGACTTGCTGGTGGTGGAGTAAAAGTAGATTTTTTCTTTAGTCCTGTGTCATTCCAGATACCCACTGGTTCTGGTTTGTCTTTGAAAAATACTTGTAACTTTATACTGCGGATGAACTCCTTCAATTCACAATATAATTTGAATTTGTCTAAGTTGGTTGTCGGAACAAAACCCAGACCCCTTTCTAGTATTTTCGTTTGGTCTTGGGTAAGGACTTTGTTTGATAGATTGACCACTAGACTTAGATGTTGCTGGTCGAAGGTACGCTCACCGGGCCTTGGCTCCTTGTGTGTGTTATGCCTGTTTCCAAGGGTTGTGCCCATTGTACTTGTTGGTCCAGTTCGTCGTTTACATCCACTACCAGTGGGACACTACCCATGTTCCAACTGCAGTGTATGTCATCTAACGAGTGCGACCAAACAGGTCAGATGTAATAATGGCATAACCTGGGATTTGAAATCCTATTCTAACTGTAACACTACTGGGGTGGTCTATATGATTACATGTACCTGTGATCTACACTATATTGGCATGACCACCAGGAAGGTCAACACACGGATGGTGGAACACCGTAGTAATTTCAGATGCAAACATTCCAATACTAAAATGACCACATATTTTTTGGAGAAAGGACATACCCCCAATGACATGCGGTGGGTGGTTCTGGAAATACAACAACCACACACAGACATGGAGAAAGAACTACTAGAGAAAGAACAACGTTGGGTGTTCAGACTCCGTTCACATATTGTGGGTTTGAATGATGATATTCCTTGGGGACAATTTGCATAGTGACAGTACTGAAGCTAGTGGAAATAACTAGTAATTCACATTGATTTCCCTAAATAAGCCCCAATACACAGTGAAACATTATCCAGACTTTACAGATGGATCTGGGTTTGCCCTGACGGTTTAACCTCGTGAATCCTGACCTAGCGTGTTTTACGTATATAGAAAACCGTTTCAAATATTTTTTAGAAAAACTATGGGAATCCGCTTGACAATTATAAGGATCCATAGCAGTATGCCCAAAATTCATTAAGTATAAGAAAGGTCACCCTGGGGGAGGAGCCTAGCTCGCGGCCGTAATGGTCGCTTTTTAGCTCGGCTCCCGCAGCCCTCCGTCCTGATTGCCTATCCTGTCTTTCATCCTGTCCGGGGACGACACATTTTTGGGGCATTGGAAACATAACGGCTTGTTTGTACTTACCATCCGACCCCGGGGTCTCGGTGTGCAGTGGCTCCGGAGTTGTGGCCTCTGAGAGATCGGGGCCTCTGCGTGACTTGGACCGAGACCTGGCCGGTGGGATCCGACGGCTCTCGGCCCCGGCCGAGAGCGAGAACCAGTGTTGGGAGCCGATGTGCGAAGATTCCGGCGATCCTGACCCGGGCCTGCCCTGGTGGCCGCGTGGCCGACGTGGGTGAGAGGGCCGGGGACCTGAGTCTGTGAGGGGGTCTCTCCCCGCCGCTGCTTTGTCCGGCGGCCCTGGTCCTCGGGGCCCGGACTCCGCTTGATTGGGGCACCGGTGCTGGTGCTGGCGGAGACCCGTCTCGGGCGGACATTCATTTGGCATCGAGGCCGCCCTTGCTGGGACCCCCGGAGCTTGTAAAGTCCTACATTTGAGAACTGTTCTTTCCGGGGGTCTTGGTGAGCGGCGATTGGGCTGATTCACGAAATGGCGGCCGACCCTCTGCAACGAGAATCATCCTGTGGCGGCGGGCCCGTGTCGCCTATTGGTGTGGGGAGCGGATCTGGTGGACGTGAGCCGACGGTCAGAGATATCCTGGAAGCCCTGAGATCCCTACACGCTTCCCTGGCCCTGGGCGTCTCGGTGGATGCCCCACGATCTGCCGCCATTTTGGGCGGCCATTTCTTCTTGTCGCCTTCTTGTTTCGAAGACTTCATTGCCTCGCCCCCCTCGATTGACTTGAGTGTCTCCGCCACTGATCGAAGATCGTCTAGTGTGTCGGTAACTTTGGGGCGCCCTGCTTTTCGAGGTTCGGACCCCGGGGACTTGGATGCTGTGCTGCGACCCTGTTCGACATTGTTGCCTGAAACTATTGGTGGACTGCCGACTGTGCCTGCTTCGATGACTTTGCCTGTGTCTATATTTGGGGCCACCTCGCCTGCTCCAGTGGCGCAACTGAACTCCTGTTTTTCATTGCTCGTGCTGCGATATTTGATGCATCGATACTTTCTGTTTGAACTATTGCTCCCTTGTGGATCTATCTATCCCCCACGTAACTATGCGAGTCACCATTCCACTCGATTACATGCTGATTTAGTACTTAGTATGTGGTTTTACATTGCCGTGTGGTGGGTGGGGTTTGTCGCTCGAAAGGGTTGGGGGTGAAATGTACGACTTCCGTTTGATTCCCGGTATACGATTTAGTAGCATGATTGTTTTTAATCGTTGAAAGATGGAAGGTCCCCTTCTCCTAATGTTTTGTGGCACGTGATGGGGTGTCGTCCTGGTCTGTTCTTGATTGTGCTTGTTTGGTTGGGCGGAGGGCTGCGGCCGCCCGTTCGGATTATGGTAATTCTGCTCCTCCCTCCTGTCTTCTTTTCTTCGCTTTTGTTGCCTTTTTGTCTCTTTCTTCTCTCTTACTTCTCGCTATATTTCGGGTTCTGGTTTAGGGCGACAGGCACGCTGTTTGAAGGGTGGGCCATAGCCTTCTACAGGGGTGCAGGGTGGGACGGGTGGGTTGGGTTCTATTTTTTGTTTGTCTTCTGGTTCTATGGCCCTTTTGTATCTCTTTTTCGTGAGGCCGCGTCTGTCCCGACCTCCTGTGGTGTGTTTCGGGTGAGGGGTGTGGCGTCGTTCATCCTCCTGCTATGCCTCGGCTGTCTTTCTCCCCGATTGCCATACCCCCACTTGGGCCGCTACTCCTTTTGTCTCCTGTCTTCCCGCCACGGGGGCCTGTGTCGGCGTGTCTTCTTCCTTTCGTTTTTTCATAGTTTCTTATTTTCCTCTTATTGTTTTATTTTGTCTTCCCTCCATTTTCCTCTCCCTTCCTCTTCCCCTTCCCCACTTCGTTCCCCCCCCCTTTTTTTTCTTCCTGTGTCCCAGAGGTTCTTATGACGGGCTGGTTTTGATGCATTGTTTTTCCGATCCCGCTGTTCTGGCTTGGTAGTGTCTTGGGTGGCGGGCATGTTACGATGATAATGCTCAGGGGCTGATTGTGTCTCACGTATCCTGATTTTTTTGAATGCATTGTATTGTCCCCCCGATATTTTGCCCCCTTGCCCCCTTATTAATGTTGAGGTTGGTTTGGGTTATCGGATGCCTCCGTATTGAAAGTGAGCCTGTCATATGTCTTCTCCCCATATTATAAAATTAAGCCTTATTTACTCCTGTGTTTTAGCCCTTTGGTTTCTGTAATTTTCCCCTTCTACGCTTATACGGCCTCTAATTTGTGTTGATTGATTATGTAATATTTGCCTGATGACTCCTGATTATTTTGCACATTGCGGCCGGCCGGCTTGGTTGTAGGCCTCGAATTGTCTTTCCTTTGATGTCAATAAAGGTTTTCAAAAAAAAAAAAAAAAAAGGTCACCCTGAAAAAGAAATATTCACTCCTTTACAACACAAAAGTGTATCGAATACACCTAAGATGGCCGCCAACAATGATCGTTGTCAAACGCGCCCTAGTTGATGAGAAGCGCTAAAGGCAATGCGGAAGTAACCGGCCAGCCGATCTCTTAAATCAAACCCGGTCGCCCAGGTCCAACAACATTCGGACCGAAGCGGCGCGAGTAGGTGGTTAAAAGAGGGAGGTATCCTGTTAGCAAGTAAGTGATATGAAACGAGTGTGTTTGGCAAAACGATGTGCCTGTTTACGGACTGATCGACCAGTAGACAACCTTGTAGGTAATAAGAAGCAAGACAAACAGATGAACTATCAGCCTGTTTTCCTTTTTCCTTTTAGATCGCTGGGATACTGATCCCCTTCGAGTCCATGGGGCACAGTTAGGTCCCACTACATGTATGTAGAAATATGTAAGAGTATGAATGTTGGATGAATGCATGGTTTCCTCACAGAAAGGTGCCGATCACGTTTTTTATGCATGAGAACTATCACGTTTGAGGCATGAAAAACATTCACGTTTTTTTTTTTTTTACACAAAAAACGCCACGTTGAAAACCACGGAATAGAAATTAACTTTTCCCTTGTGCAATCTATTGTATATATCTTATGTGTGCTTTTGTTGGGGGCAACACCCATTGACTTTTCAAGTTGTTCTTTGTTTTTACAGGAACCACGTGATTCAATAGAATACGTAGGTATTATATGCATGTATTGATTGCATTAAAAAGGCTCATTATAGCGTTTAAGGAGTGGCGAACACAGGGCTGGTCCCTGTGTAGTCCCGAAGAAGTGCTTGGGGTATGCACGAAACATGTTGACAGGAGTTGATAGGTACACCTTGACACATTGCGTTTAGGTTATCCTAGTTCTACCACCCCGTATTTTAAGGTTACCACCTGGAAGCAGGAATAAAGTTTATTGAAAGCTTACTAGGCAGGTATTTTTAAACTAATCACTTAGCCCACTCCACTATCACACCCGCACCACACATAGTCAAACTATAAGTGCTCCTACGTAATTCGCCAGTCGCAGCACGCCCCAGTCCGTAGAGGGCTGGGATGGCCCCTATGATGAAGCATGTCACCATGGGGCAACCCTGGTGAGTGAGGGGACACCAAGAAAAAGAGCAATTCTCTTTTTCTATCCACTATACCTACCAGTCCAACCCAAATGAGTGTTGTGAATGGAATTGTAGTGATCGGTTAGGCTTTTTGATTTCTCTTCTGAAAAATCTTCTGTTGATTACAGTATTTGGAGGGTGAGCCTAGCCCCCTTGTTCCTCTACCTCCCTTACCTTTTGTACTAGTGGCGGTTGCTGCACACCTCTTGAATGCAAAAGGACAAATTCAAGATACTGACACTGACCCCGGTTCTCTCTGCCCCTGGACCCAGGAGACTAGATCGCAGCATTGGAGCTGCAGAACACCTACTTTCATGTTCCAGTCCTGTTAGCTCACAGAGCCTACTTGCAGTTCATAATGGACCCGAAGAATTTTCAGCTTGCCATGGTTTACCACCAGTAGGGAAAATGCTGGCTCAATCTCTTTACCACTTCTGAGAACGAACAGTGTCAGCACTTTTGCATCTGGTATTCCAAAGAAGGATGTCTCTTGGAGATGCATTACACGCAAAGTGGAGCACGGGGCTCCAGTATGCTTTTCTGCCTCTCTTGCCTCGAGTTCGGAAGAAGATCAGGCCCATGTCATCTTAGTGGCTCCACATTGGGCAAAGAGAGTGTGGTACCTGGAGCTTCTGGGCATGAGCTTCTGTTCTCCGATAAAGCTGCCGCTTTGTAAGGATCGTCTGTCAAAACAGCAGGGAAGGATCTTGCACATGGACCGGCGGAGTTTGCACCTCCAAGCGTGAAGATTGAGCGGCTGCAGTTGACTGCATTCAACCTCCCTCTGCAGTAGTGATTTTTATCTTTGCTACCAGTCTTCCTTTTGCAAAGTCTGTTTGTGCTCAACACTGGGACAAGTTTGTAGCGTGTTGTTGCTCCCATCACAGATTGTTTGTTTTATCTTTGATACAGCAAATATTCGCAGTGGCCTCAGTAAAAGTTTTAAAATGTTTTTATTTTTAAGATGTAGCAGACAAAAAAAGAAATACCTAGTACTAGTCATTGTATAGAAATACATAATAGATGCATATCAACCAATAAAAAATGTCCTGGCTTTCGTAACGGAACGTTTCAATTCTATTAAGGACACGGAGGCGAGGATTAGGCATATATTTCTTCTTTATTTCCAACCAGCAGCCATGTTAACCAATAACATTTAACTGTGGACTTTGTTTCCCATGAGTCTAGGTAAAACCATGAAGTTCTAGAACAAACAAGTCTATCCAATCAGGAACCTCCAGCCACTGGAACTGCCATCTTCCTCTGACAAACTTCCTCTTTCTTCCTGCGACAAACCCAACTGTGGAAGATTTTCACTCCTGTTTAAAAGATTCCGCTCCTGCAAGTCAGAAAGCATCCATGAGCACCTTGAAACCTATATGTCCTTTAGCAAGAACAAGCACAAACCAAGCAACGTGACATTGCAGATAATCAGGAAAAATGTTTACTTACACCAGGACGTAGTACCCATATCTGGACGGGCCATGATTCCTCAATGTGGGCGGTCTAATCCTCGCCTCTGTGTCAGGACACAGAGGCGAGGATTAGGCTAGTTCAAAGCTTATTTATCACTAGAGCGTCAATGAAGGTTACTGGTTCAAAGTAGAACCTCTTGAAGTTTGAATCAGATGAAAAGTCCACAGCGTTCAAAATGTACTTCAAGAGAGCTCCCACCATGAAGGCCTTTGAGGCCATTGCACCCTGCGCTGAATGAGCGCCGGAAACTCTGGTATCAATGCCAGCCTCCTGCATGATCCACCTAACCCATCTCCCTATGGTTGAGGATGATACTGCCCTGTAAGGCTTCTGTAGTGCCATCTGCAGCTGCTTTTCCCCGTGGGGTCGGAGCTCCGCAGTCATGGCTTCATAGGCCTTAATGCAGCACACCACACACAACTTGGGCACCTCTGGAAATGCCGGGTGAGAAATCACCCGGCACTGGCACTTGGTTCATTGAGTCATGTGGAAGGTGACTCCCTCCGGAGTGAAGGACCGCCCTGTAAGGTCCAGGGCTCTGACTTCCGACAGTCTTCTGCAAGGGATCAGACACAAAAGCATGGCCAACTTGGCCGACAGTTGCTTATGCAAGAGGTACTTATTTCCTGGCCATCCAGACAGCAGATTCAGAACCTTATTCACATCCCAGAGGGTGGAGTACCTAGGTTCCGGCGGAAGGGACAGCCACATCTTATTGAAGCAATTTCCTAACCATCAAATGCTCCACAACAGGAAGATGCAGGACAGGCATCTGCCCAACCAAAATGTGTCGATGGAGCGATAAGCGAAACCCTTTAATGCTAGCGAACTTAGGAAGTTGAGGAGTGTGGACAGCGTTTGCCCCCACGGGATCTATATGCTCGCCATCCATCGATACCGGGCCAAGGGGGCCTGGCTACAGCTGCAATGGAGGCAGACGTGTTCGGGTAGAGCTCTGAAGGTGGCTCCCCTGGACAGGCTGACAACCCCAGACATAGCCGTGGATGCAGACACTACTGCAGCAGAACACATGCGGGGCCTTGTCCTGAAGCAGCGGCATCAATCTGGGCTCGCCTGGGCCCGATTATGCACCAAATGACCGGTGAGGCTGTTGGCTGCATGGCCCCGATGCGGACGGCTTACACTGGGTGAGCCCGGGGTCTGGCTCCGCCCACAAGGCCGCGAGGAATGGCATAGTTGCCATGTACAGCCAGTAACCAACTCTTACTGCAGCTCCTAACCTGCTACCTGCCGCAGTGTGGTGCGCTGTGGCGGCGGACACGGCCGCGCTGCCTGCTTGTCTTTGCGGGTGCGGGCTGGCACTGATTGACGCTCGCCATGCTGTGGATGAGGGACAGTGAAAGATGGCGAAGGCCAGACTTCCAAAATGGCCGACATATTAGCCGTGGAGCTGATTTGAGCAACTCCCGGCCCGCGATGTAGCACTGCGTACACTCGCCCCCCTGCCTCCCGGGCTTACACTGTCGGAGTGGTGCGGGATGTGACTGGAACCCCGGCGGTGTCGTTTGTAGAACTCCGAGCATTGCCTCGCCCTGCCCGGTGCCCGACTACTGCGGGGTGTGGGCTGTGCAGACCCTGTCTGGCCCGATTGAGGGGCTGCTCTCTGCACGACACGACTGGGGGAAGTGCTCTCCTCCGCCTCCCACTGCTGGACTGCAGGTGGCCATTGCTTGGACTGACATCGCCATTGCTGCCGCCGGGACGGGGCTGCGGTGACTGTGCCCCGTGTGCCGGACTAAGGGCTGTGGCTGACCGCTGCTTCCCGGAGCACCCGCACATAATTGAAGGTGAGCGTAGTATGGCCACTGGGGCATCTGGGACGGACTCAACACACTGTGAAGACCTGTGAAGCCTGCAATCCTTCTGTCATTACTCGAAGCGGAGGTGGGGAGAAGCTGCGGGACGGCGCTGCTTTGGCCGCTCCGCCTACCGCTGCATTTGAGGTGTGACTTTCCAGCAGGGGGCTTTACCCTTGGGCGTCTGCCCGCCACACACCGTCACTCCCCACCTGCCCTAGTGGACATTGGCATCTCATCACTGTGTGTGACACTGGTGGCTGTGGTGCGGTGCAGGGACGCAGCTGTACTCACCTTGGGTGGGACACACAGTTCCCTCCTCCCAAGGAATTGCCCCACGATACCCAGGAGCTCTTTTACCTCACTGCGTTGAAGGCAGGAATATTAAGAGGCTACTACCCCTGCGGGGTCGTTGGTGCGTAAGGGCTGGGGTACGGTCTTGGGGACCGGTCTACTGTCGCATGGACCTGCAGCAAACTTCCCGCCGCTAACCTCTTGCCCCCTGCGCAGCTGATGTGAACACGCTACTGTATTGCCAAGTGACACCTGTTAACTCAAACGCTCTGCCTGGACGCCGCCCCCCTCTCGATGAAGGAGTTAGTAGCTGCAGCCTGCTGAAAGTGCCACTCTCCCTCACCCAACTTGATTCAAGGCCGGACAGTATATTGCTACACCCAATCTACCAAGACCCGGGTAACTGTGCTGTGGTCCCTGACAGAGGTGTGGGGAGAAATTAGGAGAACGATCAGCGGTATCCCTCTACTTTAGCCGAGAACTGTCGAATATCTGCTGTTTGAGGCCTGCTGGCGCTGGAGAGGGAACCGTAGTACGGTACACATCGAGGTGACGTTGCGTGGAGCTCTTTGGGTGTGAGGACAGTAGAGGTGGCCGGAGTCTGCACCCGATGTCGGGCGGCACACGAGTGCGGACCGGAACGGGCAGAGCGCAAGCCGTACCAACGCCGTCCAAGCCCAAAACGGATATAATGGCAAAGCAGGGACGGGTGGATCAGACTGCCAGCAAGCTGGACGCGGTGTTAGCCGCAATGGATCGCTTGGAGGAAACCATCAATCAAACCTGCACCTCACTGGAATCCAAAATTGATAAGGTTGCCATCGACCTTACACATCTGCATGCAGATCACCGGAAACTAGCGGACCGCACCACTGCTTTGGAATCTACGCTCGCTGACATCAAGCCGCAGGTGACGCAGTCGGATAAGCAGGTGCAAGACCTGCTAAACCGTGTGGAGTTCCTAGAAGATAGAGCGGAGGATGCGAAGGGGAGAGCGAGACGCAGCATGTACCGGAAAAATGGGAAGGAAAAGAACCTGCCCTGCACGTGGAGACCTGGCTCAGAGATCTATTGCCAGAGGGATCCCTCTCACCACACTTTGTCATAGAGCGAGCCTTCAGGATCCTGGCAAGGCCCTCCCCACAGGCTCAAATCCGCTGCCTCTACTTCTTCGGATTATCCACTCCCGGGATCGAGACGCCATTTTACAAGAGACCAGGAAGCTCCACAAAGTCCACATAGACAATCACAAAGTAATGTTCTTTCCAGCCTACACCATCCAGGTTCAGCGCCAAAGATCCTCGTTCATGTTGGTGTGGAGACGTCTGAGGCAGAATGACTTGAAATACTCCTTGTTGTTCCCTGTGTGGCTGCGGGTGGTAGCCAATGACAAAACACACTCCTTAAACACCCCGGAGGAGGCAGAAGACTGGCTGGACACCTTCACTAATGTGGGGCCTCGTGATAAACCTGAAACTGCACCACTGCCCAGGCTGAAATGTCCTTTCCACCGCCGACGTAGGGCGCGCAGAACTGAGAGACTGTGGGCATCACCCTCACCATCGATGGGCCTGCACTTGGAACTGATCCTTAGCAGGCAACGTGATGCCTTACAGGCCGTGGCAGAGATCAGCGGGTCACCGAGGAAGCATCCATCTCCAGCCAACGAGATTTGTCCAGTGACAACGAACAGATATATGGCTTGCAGAACTCACAGGACTCGACTGAGCAGCCAGATGTCACCCCACAGACGGAGGACCTGATAGCATAAATGTGGCAAGTTCCTGTCTCTGCCGGGACTACGGATCGAGGTATAGGGGCGTATGTGTGGAGATGAACTACTGTTGGACTGATAGACATTTGAGATGTGAGTCGGTATGACCCCGTGCTATTCATTCATTGCTGGGATTGCTGTTGTGTTTCAGGAGGGAGATGGTGGGACTCCAGTGTGTATATTGTCGCCATTCTGCGGGCATCCAGGCACATGACCTACCCGATGTGTGCTCCTGAGTTAACGTACGCACTTTGTCATACCTATATTGTCTTTTGCCTGTAAAAGGGGAGCCTCCGAGATGTTAGACAAGTTGATTGTATATTAACGTAGAGTAATCCGCAGTGCACCCCCCCGGATCGTTTTGACTGTTATCTCAAGTTGGAGGTTTGGACGATTGCTGGTTGCATTTTCGCCCTTTTGGTATTATATATGATTATGTTTTTATTGAGACTTCATGATGAGGCATCATTTGTTTCTAGTGGTTATATGCAAGGTCATGGGTTGCGAGTCAACATGCCTGACTGGGTGTATATCGCTAAGCTGTACTTACTGTGCATGTATGTTGGGCTGCTCCAGATACACATTTACTTGATGCATTGTGGGGATCATGTCTACATTTGAGATAGGTTCATGGAATGTGAGGGGTATGCATTCGTCAGCACGTAGGTATCAGATCTATCCGTACCTCAAGCGGCATCATATACAAATTGCCTTGCTGCAAGAGACCCATGTGGCTAAATCAGAAATACAGCGCTTACACCGTCGCGTGCGCGGCCAGCTATTCGCCACAGGGTACTCCGTGTTCGCGAGAGGTGCACTAATATGGGTGAGGGCACGCGGAGGGGAGGTATGTTATAGTCAGGGGTGCATTGGACGGCAGACAGATAGTGCTTGCATCAATATATGCTCCCAACACAGAACAGGCTGCATTCCTTGACAGAGTATCACACATTGTTGCGCCTTGGCATGACATCCCCATGCTTTTAGGGGGCGACTATAATAGCGTCCTTGACGTGTCACTAGACTGCTCCTTCCTGCCCCTTCCAGGTACGAGCACACATCACGCTATGAAGGCACTGACTAATTGGGCTGCACATTGGCACCTGAAAGATGCCTGGAGATATAGACATCCCCAGGACAGGATATACTCTTATTATTCAGGAGCCCATGGCTTGCACTTGCGACTGGACCGTTACATGCTCTCGGACGAGCTGCTGTGTATTGGAGGTTTATTATTTAGGCCGGACAAACTCCGACCATAACCCGCATGTTTTGGAGGTGTCTTGGGAGCGCCCCTGCCCGCTGATCCCTACCAGGCAGCTGCAACCAGACCTGGTGGCTGACGACACCCCCCGGTATTTTTAGGAGAACGCTGGCACGGGCACGACGCCTTTGGTGGAATGGGATGCGTTCAAAGTAGTGATTAGGGGGACCTGCCTTGGTGCGCAGGCAGGTATGCGGCGACAGTTAGAGACAGATCTCATGCGCCTTGAAACGGACCTACTTCGTAGGGAAGAAGAGGCATTGGCGGGTAACACTGGTCCCTTGGTACGACTTAGAGACGAACACTCTAGATTACTAGACCGTCTCCGTAATTTAAATTACTCAGCAAACTCAGCGAGCACTCATCACATGGGAGATAAACCTGGCACGTTGCTATCATGGCTGATACGACAAGACATGACTGCGGCACCCTCGACGGCGATACAAAATACACAGGGAGTCATAGTGCACACCCAAACAGATATACACCACACTTTTGAGGAACACTACTCCACAGTATACAGATCTTACCTGACAACCACAGAAACAGAAATACAGAATTTCCTGTCTACACTAACGTTGCCGCAACTTACGGATCGTCAACAGGAGGAAGTAGGTGCTTCTCTGTTGCCGGAGGAATTAAGAGATAGTATATATTCTCTGTCAAATGGCAAGTCACCGGGTCCAGATGGACTACCGGCCGATTTTTACAAGGCATACTCAAATGTATTGGTACTAGAGCTGTTACGGGTATAAGCGGCAGCACTGGAATATTCAACGCTCACCCCCCCCACAAAATGAGGCAACGCTGGTTTCTCTTTTGAAGCCCGGCAGGAACTCTGACCTCCTGGGATCTTATCGCCCATTGGCCCTGTTAAACAAGGACTATAAAATTCTTGCCTCAGCCCTAGCCAAGTGTCTTACCCCGTTTGTGCCGACTCTGGTGCATTCCGACCAGAATGGATTTATACCCGCCACAAGTACCTACCTAAATATTCGGCGATTGTTCCGTATCCAGAAATATGCCATGGACCGCTGGCCCAGATCTGGTTGTCTGATATTGGACCTGGAGAAGGTTTTGATTTGTTGGAGTGGCCTTATCTTGCAGCGGTCTTACGTAAATATGAGCTGGGGGATGACTATCTACAGTTGGTGCAATTGATGTACCAACGGCCCACAGTGTCCCTGTATGCGGACAACCTGTTATTATATTTACGAGATCTTCATTCTGTGCCACCGGAAATATCAGCACTGTTCTGTAGATTTGAGGCAGTATCGGGCCTCAGGGTAAATTGGGCCAAATCAGGTGCTTACTCTTTTAGCAAGGATGTAGCCGCAGCTGCTATAATCTTTAATAGAACTGCACTTAATTGGTATCCGACCACGTTCAGATACCTAGGAATATATATTTACAGGTCCCAGGTAGACATACTAAAGGGCAACCTGGTTCGCGCAATCACCTCAATCGGAGCACAGATGCAATTCTGGAAGTCCTTGCCACTCAATGTAATGGGCTGTGTCACTTTATCCAAAATTATAGTGCTGCCCAGGTTATTATATTATTTTGCAAACCTCCCGGTGTTGTCCCAGTAAAGTTCTTCAGGGAATTGGAGGGGATGCTACGTGGCTTGATCTGGAATGCTGGGCCACCTAGGATAGCACTGCAGAAACTATATGCACCCCCAGAAAGTGAAGGCTTAGCAGTCCCTCATCTAGAACTATATTATTTACGGCGCAACTACAGTGGGTTGCAAGGTGGCTTAGCAGCAAAAACCTAGCAGACACGGCAACCAGAGATGCAGATTGGGCGCAGGCCCAGATCTGTGGACTGTTTCACCAACTAGGGAAAACCCCTCGCCTGACACAAATACATGTCGAACTGGCTCACCGGTGTTTCAAGAGAAGCCTTCACTTAACAAAAGACACACTTCCATATGCCCAGGTACTACCGCTTCTTGGGATGCCCAGAGGTAGAGACCCCATAACGGACATGACATTGACGCCCTGGGTTGCAGCAGGTGTGGAGATGCTTGGAGATTTGTACGTGGACTGTGCCCTACTACCTTTCACGACACTGACGGTAGAAACCGGGCTGCCGGCGGGTCAGTTTCTTTTGCACGCAGTCATTATGCGAACATTCACACAAAGGTGGGGTGACATGACCAACGAACCGCCGACGCATCAGTTAATACAGTACTTGCATGTGATGGGGGAGGGATCGCATGTGATGCATTGGCTGGTACAAACTCTGCTCGTTCATGTATTGAAACAGCCGCACAGACTCAGTACATCCTGGACAGAGGACAGAGGCCACCCCTGGACGGATAAAGAGTGGGAACGTGTTATAGCTAGCGCCACGCACATATCGCGAAACTCGCGATTCAAACTCATACAAACTCATATATTGCATAAGGCATATCTTTCACCAGACAAAATAAATAAATATCTTGACATCGCCACACCCGAGGTGTCGTCTATTGGGCTCTGATCTGCTTTACATGTTATGGTCCTGTCCCCTGCTTCTACCCTACTGGCGCACGGTATCGGACACACTTACTAGTTGCACGAGCATTGAGACGTCCTCCACGTGGGAGTCTGCATCCTGGGGCTTTATAAGAGAACCAAAGGCAATAGGGCGGGCTCCAGGTTTCTGGACCTGGGCCTCATAACCGCAAAACGTCTCATAACTAAGAGGTGGAAACATAAGGATCCACCAGAGGCAGCACACTGGGTGAAATCACTTGAAGTCTGGGCGCGAGCAGAGGGCACCACCCTACACAGGGAAGAGATGGCAGTGTGGTGAAAATATACCATCACGCAGACCTGGGGCGACATGCTAGCGAAGCTTACATGCTCTAACGCCACGCAGCAGACACCTCCGATGCAACGAGCAAGACCTGACACTTGAAGAACCACCTAACCGCCGACACCGCACTGTATTTACATGCAGCCCCTACTGCTATAATTGGGCTAAGCAGGAACCTCACATTCCCCCAGGGGAAAAAAAAACACAGCGCGAAGGCAGCTCCTGTAGCGCATCGCCTCCACAACCACGCAATCATATAGATTAACAGAATAGCAGCCTGCACACCATACTCACACGCCAGTCTAGTGGTGGCTCCATCCGGAAAGCACTTGAAATACACACACTCGGTTAACTGATGTCTCTTTTTGTTTTGAATTATGATGTACTATAGTTGATTGAGGTTGTGCTGTTACTATATAAAAAAAATACAAAAATATCTGAGGCACGGACTTAACGCTGGCATGTACATTGATCTATCTATTTGTGACATGTAATATGATGCAAATTCAGAGTTAGATCTCATTGCGAAATATACTTATCTGTGCGCACTGTTGTTCTTACAACTTACCTTCGCTGACATGGAGAAGCGCACATAACACCTTTGTCCCGGCCCTCCACTGGAGATGACAGAATGTCCGGGCCGAAGGAGTCCAAGGAGACCTGGATAAGTACATGTAACCCCCACCACCCAGGCGTGGTTGGCGAGGCAGTAAAGTGAAGGAATTGTTTGACCTGTATACATAATATTATGCCACAAGTGATTCCATTGACGTGTTGACATATACTGATGCTTGTGAATTAATGTACCGGAAAAGATAAAATGTAATAAAGATATTTTTAAAAAAACAAAAACACCGAGACCGGGCCAAGCGGTATCTATTGACCGTGCTGTCTCTCCATGCTCTGGCCAGGAGATCAGCCCGCTTTGCGAAAGGCCCAGGACTTGCCATCGAAGCCAGGTAATCCTCTACACCATAAGCAGGAGACTGTCGCTGAGCACCAAGAGGTCAGGATTGCTGGCAGGATCGCTCAATGGGTGTAGACGCATTGAAGAAGCCCAGGAAAGTTCCATCAGAACTGGAAACCATACCTATGACATTCACACTGCTATTATCGCCATCAAATCCACCTTCTGACTGCGCATCTGAGTAGTCAGTCTCATGATCATGGCAAACGGGGGAAACGCTTAACCCTGTACCGTCTCCCAATCTTGGAGAAAGGCATCGGTCGCCACTGCCCCGGGGTCCGGTCCCCAGCTAAAGTACTAGAGAAGCTGGTGGTCGAGGCGCGACGCAAACAGATTGAGCGTGAAGAGTCCCCGAAGTGAAAGGAGGGACTGGAACATAGAGGGAAACAGCCTCTAGAGGCTTGAATCCCAAAGGTGATGGGATTGCCAATCCGCCATTTGGTTGCCTGGCCCCGGAAGGTGTTCCGCCTTCATCAAGACCTGGTGTTCCAGGCAGTACTCCCAGGAGTTCTTGGTGAGGTCCACCAGGGCTTTGGACCACATGCCCCTCAGGTGGTTGACATAGCGGACTGCCACCACATTGTCCTTCTTGAGCAGGATGCAAGACTGAGCTTGCTCCCTGGTCTAGCATCGAACCGCAAAGGAACCTGCCATCAACTACAGACCATTGCTATGGAGTGACCGTTCCTCTGTGGACCAACCGCCGCTGGTAGTGAATGCTCCACAACGGGGCCCCAGCCCAAAGTATTTGATTTGATTATGAGATCCAGCTGTGAGCCAAAGATGGCGCGCCTGTTCCACGCCTCCATGTGGGAAATCCACCAGTTAAGCTGTGCTCTGAACTTCTCGGACAAAGACACCCGCTGAGCGTAAGTCAGTCAGCGTCAAAGGTGGGAAACATTGAGCTGCTGCAGGGCCCGGATATGGAGGGCCTAAGAAAATGGCCTGGATTGAGGACAATAAGAGTGCCATTACCCTGGCAATGTTGCGCTTTGAGGTCTGAGGTTTCGTCAACATCATCCGTACCTCGTGACGGATCTTGACAATGTTCCTGGATGTAAGACTCAGTGTGGCCAACACCAAATCTATGACAAACCCAAAAAAGGTGATAGTCAGGGAGGTTTCCAGGCTGGATTTCACCTGGTTGATAACGTATCCCAGAGGCTGGAGTAACTCCAACACCGCCCGCAGTTGGCGTGAAAGAGACCAAGGGCATTGGTCCATGAACAACATATCGTCCAGGTACACAATGATTTGCAGGCCCCACGCCCTCAGGTGTTCCACTACTGGACGCAGAACCTCATTAAAACACCAAGAAGCTGACGAGAGACCGAAAGGCAGTGAGGTGATTTCAAAAGTTTGGTTCTGCCACTGGAACTGGAGAAACCATCGATGTGGTGGAATAATCGGGACCGTGAGATATGCGTCCTTGAGGTCCAGACCATCTAATCATTGTGGTGAAGGAGATAACAGAGGAGGTGAATCCCCTCCACTTTGAAGTGGTGCTAGATAGACCAACAACTCGTTCAACTCCTGGAGATTTATGACCAGGCGTTCACCCCCATCCTGCTTCTGAACCAAGAATAGATTTCTTAAAAATCCCTCCCGGGTGTTGGAAGGATTGGCAGATCGCAACTTTGGCCAGTAGCTCCCGGACCTCCTGATCAATGAGAATGGCCTCCTGGCCAACAAAAGGGAGATGGCGGGGCGCAGACTTCGGAACGGGGGACCCATAGAACTCCACATGAAACCCCTGCACGGTCCGTAGTACCCATGCATGGCCCGCAATGGTCCGCCAATTGTCTACGCGCTGAGCCAGTCGACGCCCCAAACAATAGCATGAAACAATTAAGGCACTCACCGTAGGTGGTGGCGGCTACTCCACCGCTCCACTGTCCTCCGTGGTTAGGTTGGCCCCTTGTAGGGGTTAATCCTCTGAAGCGCGAAGAATCCTGCCACTGTTCTCTCTGGGAGGGTTGGCATCTGCCCGGAGGAGGGAGAGGTGTGGCACCGCGGCTAGGGTGACTGACTCCGGAATCTGGGGATCACGGTTCGTTCCCCGGCACCGGCGGCAGATTGGCCCAGCACCATGTGACTCTGGGCAATAGCTTGCTTAATCTTCCCGACGGCCCCCAGCGCCTAGAGACCCTTACGGGTGATTGTGCGCTTTACAAATGTGGATTATTATTATTATTGCGCAGAACGGGCGGCCGAGCACCCCCTACCATGGCCACCCCGGGAGAAAACATGCATATTTAAAATGGGCTTCAAGGTGCATTGAGCCTTATCTAGGGAATTTAATGTGGACTCAAATTTACTTAGCCCTTTGGCAAAAGGATCGCTGAAGAGCCTTCCCAGCGCGACCTGTCCAGTCTCCGATGTGGCTAGCTCGCCCAATTTGGGTCAAGTTTGAAAAGCAATGACATGCTCCTCTCCGTGGCGAGAGCGCAGTTGGCGTTCCCAAGGAATATGATCGCTTTCTGTGCCCAGCTAGAAGGAACATCAGGAGGAATCAAAGCCCCGGACGCCTTAGTGTCCTCCGTCATGTCTTCGCATGACCGCAAAGAGCGGTCGATGTCCTTCTTGGGATCTTTGATGTATTTAGTAAAGAAGGTTGTCTTACGGGCGTCAATCTCGGGTGTAGCCGCCACCTTGCCCTTAAGCAAAGGCCTTGGGCACTCCGTTCTGAGGTGGGAGCGAACCTCCTGATCCAGAGGCTTGCCTAGCCTTCTGGTCACATGTTATGTTAAATGGTTATTTATAAGCGCTCAGCTACTCAAAAGAGTGTCCCGGCGCTGGGGCGTGAAGAAACAGAATTACGTGCAGTGTGACCAACCGATTGGGACTCACATCTGGAATAGCCAGGTTTTCAATGCTTTGCTGAATGCTAAGAGATTGTGCGTCAATCTTAGTTCCACCGGAAGCTTGGACCTGAAAGGAGCGCCCCTCAATTCGCGATCCATGATATTTAGGAACCCGTGCCACTTTACCGCATGAGACCTACTCTGACGACCGAGGGTGTAAAAGCTTTTCTGGGTCTGATTGGCTGTTCTGGGGACCCGCCCTCGAAGGGGGTGGAGGCGGGCAGAAAGAGAATGGGAAGGGCACCAGGGCCATTCACGGCCTGACTTGCCCACGGATCCCGTCAGGGAATTATCCGGGGCGATGCATCCAGGGCCTCATCGTCCATTGGCTGGGGATCAGCCGGAGCCTCGGCTGACAGGGAAGGGGGGTTGGCTCTCAGGAACGCCTTCTTTAGCCTATCAAAGGGCGTCCAGGACCACCCCATTAGAGTGGGAGCGTTTGTGTGGGTTCTCGGGGGGGGGGGTAGGGGGTTATGGATCGGCTCAAACTAAAAAATGTGGGTGGAGGTGCTCAGCACAGCTTGAAACTGACGCATTCTCTGCTCCACGTGTCTCGCGACCGGTGCTGAGGCGCACTCTCTTGCAGTCAGAGGACCGCCGCACACTCCGGCCCCACTGACAGAGAGTGCCAGCAGTCTGTGTTTGTGGCCACAAAGGAGCGACAGAGCACCAAGCAGCCATGGTGGAGAACCTTCATTGTTACTTCACGGAATACACAGCCTGGCTGCACACTATGGGGACAAGCCCTCTTGATGGTTCAATAAATATCAACAAGTAGGTAATGGAAATGTAAAAAAATCGTTGTTTCTTTTAAAAACGAAATGAACACCATAGACCTACACGTGTTTCATGACACACATCACTTCATCAGGGCCAATATCTAATAACTATGCACTATTTGCAGTATGCACAAACAATAATGATCTCTTTCAACTTGTATGTAGGAAATAGAATTCTTAGTTCCATAAAACATATAAAAAGAAACTTTAACACGGTCTGAGGTGGAACAACTTTGGGATGTTTAAGAAATATACTGTGTACTTGTGTCATGAAACACGTGTTTTAATTTCGTTCTGAAAAAAAGATAACTCTTTTTGAAGCTTTCCATTACCTACTTATTGGACCATCAAGAGACCGCAACACCCAGTAATTTAAGGAGTATGGCTCTCTCAGTCCATCCTGTGGCAACTGCCTGCATTAGCACATAAAATCCAGACTTATTTACTTCGCTAGTCAATTGTGTGCATGCATAATAGGATTTCTGAAAATCACGTATGAAAGTCTAAATTAAAACATCCGGTACTAGTGTAACTACAGCTGCAATTAAGTTTGTTAGTCTGTAATTATAGGCCAGTCCAATTGATCGCTATTTAGTTTTGTATAGTAACGGTTTTTCAGTTGTTAATATTGTTATTACTGCGCACCCTTACGTATACGTTAATTATGCTTGGTGACTAGAAGATACAGTAGAATGCGGGGGCCTCACTGTAGAGAGTAAACTGTAAATTATGAGCGCTTTTAGTTGAAGGATTACTAAGCCATAGAATGCAGACCAATAATTGTTAACTGCGTGTATATTGAGCACTGCGCCATGATATGCAGAAAAATACACAGTAAAATAGTTAAATATTTCAGTAAAGGTCTTCTAAAACGATAGTAAATCATGTATCTGTCGTGGATCAGGTGGCAATGAGGTGTGCAACAAAAATTAGTGTCAGGAGTTTGTCTGCAATTACAATAGTGTCTTGGGAACACGTTTCCTATTGCTTATTTTTAGAGTCCGTACAGAAAGTTCTGTTCCAAAAAAGTGCGGCATTCTTAGTGCGAAAGTGTCGAGCTTGTGTAGATCTCGGCAGACAGCGAATTCTTGGTGGGAGGGGAGGAAATGGTGGATTAACCTTTGCTTCTTTGCTAATGAACACTGTATAATCCGAAGGGTCATTCTGCCTCACAATTGTTATTGCACAATTAAGCAAGCAGAGATAAAAAGTAATTACATCCCCAGTATGACCGCTTTATAGTGATTATTCAACGTTATGAGCTTCATTTGCCTGGTGATAGGCTATTATTTGGTTCCTGCTGTAAATGTAAGATGGCTGCTTTGTACGGTGGAGAGCATCAAGACGGTGGGTGAAGGAGACCGCTTGGCATGGATAGTAGCAGTCTGCGATGAAGGGAAACCTCACTTTGATCTTCATCGAGAAACACATTTTACTGTGTTGCATCCGCCTAAAGGTCCGTCTCGCCGTGTTCAACTTGCCTCCTCCTTATTTGCCCAGTAGTTCTTGCAGCAACTCAATTTTCCGCGATGACTATCCAGGTGCTTAAGCACTCTGTAATTTATAAGGCAGGGGTTTATTTCCTTTTCCTTCAGTCATCAGTCAAGCAGCAGAACTTATTTAGGGTTCTGAATCAATTATGTTTGGTTATTCTAAATGATGTGCAGTGTGCAAAGAATGCAGTTTGATTTGCAGATGCTAAGTAGATCATGCAAGACTGAGAACAGCAAATAAATTGTTTTGACAAGCAAACTGAGAAAATATGACATGGGAGCCTTTGAGGAATACATATATGCAAACGAGGCTGTCATGTTTACAAAATGACTTTTCCACCAGAGAAGAGTGCTAAATAGTAAATGAAATGTAGCCTTTACAAAGCAGTCTAAATCTAGGAGGAATATTGTTACTTCGGTGGCAACAATTTATGTAGTGTCACAGGAAGTGCTTCTAAATTTTGATGGTAAACCAACAGGCCTGTTGGTATGACCTGTTTTTAGGTTAAGCCAACTAAACAAGTGGATGAGCTGTCTATTGAGAGACATATTGTGATTTACCATGAGCACACAGCGTCTTGCAGGCCACCTATTGCTAAACATTGGTGGCTTTTTTACCCACATCAGATATTAAAAATAAAAAAAAGAAGTGTTAATGCCCATTCAGCAACTTTTGTAAATACGCATATGTCGAAAACTACTGTAAGAATTTACACCAAACCAACAAAATCATGCTTTCTGAGTGAAGTTATACTTTCCTAAGTTTGTTATAAATTGTTCAGTAGTTTGGGCTGCGGGTGCAAGTACAAATTCCCACCAGATCTAAACTTGGAATATATATCTTTTCCCCCCTCCCCGTAACAAAGGTTAGAAGTAAGTTATAGCTAGGTGTTATTTCAATACTACCCTACTAAACAGCACAGTAAACTACACAAATGCATTATTATATGATATTACGTGTTTGAAATCCATTTATAAATTTAAAATATAAATATGGCGAGGTATAGTTGCTTAAGTGTATGAATGACTAGGATTTTATATTACGCGGTGGGTCATAGTAGAAGTTGGGCACATAATGTTTTAATGAAAGACTTTAAAAAGTAACTATAACTATGGTATTTCTAATGTTTGTTTGGTTTAAATGTGTTGTCTAGTAGGGTATTATTATATTAACCCTACCTATAACCTACTTCTAACTTTTGCTTTTTTTGTGTATTTCATGGATTTTTAGAAGTTGGATTTTTTTTTACATTTGTTACAATGTTATTAGTGGCATTAAAAAATATATATAATAATGTTAATAGTTCAAAGACTGTTTTTTGGGGAGAGTAGAATTGGGCTACACTTGTGTAGCCTAATGTGTAGTGGGTATGTATTTGTTAAAAAACATTTTTAGGTACAGTTATGTTTATTCTTTAACAAAAAAAATTGTATTTGTAAGGGAGGGGTAGTGTACTATGACTGTGCAGTATAGTTGTTGTTTTTTTTAATTTTCTCCGATACTGAGTTACTATCTTTAAAGAACCGTGGTACTTCGCACTAGAAAGAAAGCATTTGATAGGCCAAAAAACATTTTTTAAACCAATAGAGAGCTGCTTTTTATTTCTGCTTATTCTTGTTGTGCTTTTGATCTGCTCAGAAGTGTAACAGTTCAGCTGCTGCTTGTGCTGTGTTTGGGTTCCATTTTGCATCATGGCTCAAGGAAGAGAACCAAGGTGCGCTTGCTCGTGCTGCAATTGGGGAATAGGAGGCCATTGCCATCACGGAGCAAGAACTGGAGTGGTAAAAGCACCTTAAACAGTAGGTGGTGTGGCGGTTCTTGACTCCTCCTGTGGGTGAGAAAAGGGTTAACACCCAGCATGTGACATGCTCATTGTGTCACAAAGTAATATTGTGTGAATGTGGATAGTAGTACTACTTGGGGACTAGTAATCTACCTCTCATTTCCTCTCTTAGTGCTTGTGAGCAACCCCATTTTATATATTTTTTAAATAATCATATAGGCATTTGCACATATTATTCCCTTTATATCAGGACTGTACTAAACTAATACTAATTAACAGTACAACACAGAGCTTCGTTTTAAACTGATTGTTAAAGGTGTATTAGAAAACACATGCAAACTGCCCTCTAAAACAATATGGCTGCCTTTATGGTTTGAAAAAGAACACCAATTAGATAATCGCTTGTCATCGTGACTATGTACCATGGTGGTATCCTGGTACTACATCAGAGAAAGATAGCACATAAATAAAATACCTTATATCTTAACATTTACTTACTCTGCTTGCCCGCACTACCCCACAGAACTGCAATTTCAACCTAAAAAATAATCCTTTTCTCCGGTCTCAAACTTTTGAATTCGTTTTTCACTATTGCAAGGCATGCCGCTCCGATAAGATAATACAGGGTTACTTATTACATTTAATAAGTGATAACTTTCAGTTGGGAGCAGGTAGGAACATCGAATTTGATTCCTAAAGAATTGTAATTTAAAACCATCTTTAATGATAAACTCAGATTTTAAGTCATAATTCTAAAAAAGCTAATAAATTGAGAGAAGACCCCACGCGTTCCAGGGAACAGGGTACTAAATGACAATGTAAAGTCAGAGAGAAATCCCTGGAGAAATTAATGTATAGGGATACCTTAATTCAAGAGGACAGTATGGATGCCTAAGTTTAATATTAAACAATCTGGTCACGTGACCAGATTGTTTAATATTAAACTTAGGCATCTATACTGTCCTCTTGAATTAAGGTATCCCTATACATTAATTTCTCCAGGGATTTCTCTCTGACTTTACATAATTCTAAAAAAGCCACTTTGAGAAAGTTTGTATTTTTTTGTCCTAAACATTTGGTGCATGCTGCTTGTATAACATGACTTGGTGTAGCTAGCAGTTGGTCTTTTTCAATTGCTAAACACACAAGATGATGGACGGAATGTTGCACAATGGCAAAACATTCACCCCCAGTCACAGATCTGGGTTTAATCCATCGTTGTTTTGCTCACCACGCCACCCCAGTTCAGACATGGCCATATGCAAATCAGTCTTGACCCTGTGCCTCATGGGAACAGTCCTGCCCGAACTGCGAAGCCATGTCTTCCCTGGACCGGACAGTGAGAAGAAGGTGGAATAGGTCTTAGCTGGATGGGCAATCTCTGACTTGATAGGTGGGTGGAGCGGTCATCTATCACACTTGCACATCACAAAGATTCTGCCTCAGTACACTCACAAAGGGTTTCACGCTAGTCTTTTGTGCCCCCACACAAGCTGGGGCCAGGGTAGGGAAGCAGGAAATACCAGCCAGCTCTCTGTAGAGGGAAAGCGTCTCCTATTTCAAGTGGGCTCCCGGTATAAATAATGGCCCCTCAGACCCAACTCTACAGAATACTTCTGAACCTGTGGGTTCTGTCAGGAAGAAGTCTGTCCTCCTGACATGCTTGCTGACCAATGACTGCTTTGCTGCCAAGGGCTGTTGTTGCTGCACCAGGACTCTTCTGTTGCTGTGAGCTGTCCTGCATTTATGTGTGGACCCAGAACTCCATTAAATCCCAAGGGCCAGTTGGGTGTCTCCCTGTTCAAAGCCACAGGGACTTGACCGGCTTCTTTGACATTGATGTATCCCGATGCAATGCAGCCTGCCATCAACTCCGGCCCAGTGCAATGCCTCTCGCCCTAAATTCTTCTCATCTCAAGGCCTCGCAAGCACCGGCAGCTGCTCTTTTTGTATGCTCATCCCCCACTTTTTGCTCCAATGCTGATAGGTATGACCCTGAGAGTACACTGGAGCTTGCTGCCCTGGCCTAGTGCCCGTGCTCTCTCCCTAACACAGATACATGTCAATTGGAAACTCCAATTGGCACAGACTTTTACACCCTTATAAGTCCCCAGTATATGGTACCAATGGTACCCAGAGTATGGGTGTTAAAGGCGTTAACAGGGCCTGAAGCACTGTTTGTGCCACTCTGAGTGACACATGTAAACTGATGACAGCAGTCCTGCTATTGCAGACTTCAGGAGCAATGCAAACTGCTCGAACTTGACTTTTCTCTCACCATATGTGTAAAGTCTATGCTCTATTTTTTAATATACATCAGTCACCCATAAGGAAGGCCTCCTGAGCCCAGGAATCAGAGTGCATTATATAGAAGGTGTGGACATGTAAGTGTAAGCTTATATGTCCCTATGGTGACCTTTTCCTTCAAAGACTATTATAAGTGAGCATTGTTCCATTGGATAACATGGTCTAGCACCTGCGCAAACTCAGGGTCGCCAGCTCTATTATGGTGTAGCCAAAATATGGCATGTTTGGTATCAAGCAACGTGCCTCATCACCACAGGCACGATTCTCGTGTTCAGGACGATGTGGCATGCACCCAGATGGCTACCTTGGAGGTTTTCCACCTTGTTGCCCCAGCCTTTCCTGTTCTCTGGCTGCCAGCCCGCAGCTGTTGCCACCAAGACAGGAATCTGAACCCCTGCCTGGAGGTGTGAACTCTCCCAGGAGTTAGAAACAATGGCCTGGACCAGAAGGAGGTCACAACTCCCTCCCTGACAGTACGGCTAGTGAAGTGACACATCAAGGTGGTGAGCTTCAAAGCCTTCACCGCCTGTGACATGCAAACAAAGCTGCCTCCCAAAGAAGGAAACAGCCTTCCCCCTGCCACAAGCCACATTTGCACTTAGGCAGGCAGGATTATTAGGTATTTAGGAGGTGTATACCCCCAGAAGGCTATCCATACCTCTAGGGTGGGCTACCTGGCCTCTACAGCTAAGGACGATTTCTGTCATATTTAAAAGTGGCAGAATAGAGGGTTCTGGGTAGAAAAGGTGGCACACCCCCATGGATGTGGTCACCTCAGGGGCAGATTATCTGCTGGGGCTAGTAGCCCATTGGCCACTTGCACCCACACCCCTTACACCCCTAAATCTAGGATTTGAGGGTCCTGTCACCAGAACGTTGGTCAGAACTGACTTGCAACATAGGACAAAGAAGACCAGTGTCTGCGACAACATGACCTGCACAAAGCAAAGGCGTGATACTCTGCACCTGTGACAACCTTTCTGGAACTGCACGACTATCACTCATCCTAGACCAAAGACAGGTTCCCGCAGACAGAGGGACCCCTTTGAGAGCTAAAGGCAACACCAGTCTTCCATGGACTAGTGGCACTAATCCACTACACACCACAGGTAAAAACAACATACCGGAATGAAAGAATTAGTGGTCATCAGGTCCTCTGAGGGATCTCCCAAAAGTAGATGATACAGGGCATTTTGGGAAACATAGTCCTGATCTCCAGCAAGTTTCAGGTGGCTACTGTTTTCCCCCGGACCACCAGACGTTGAAATAATTTCAGCTGAGGTTATCGCTGCCAAGGCTTGTTGGTAGCCAGTCCGGAAACCGACACTTTACCCAGTGCTGCACCTTGAATGAACACCACAAAACCTTCATCTGACATCAGCAGTGGCTTCCTTGTTGACTTTTTGCAAGTGTTCTCACCTACACAGTTTAAGCGGTAAAACCAGCTCCCTAGTGGCACCACAGACAGCCAGGACAACTCTGCACCCGGGCTTCTCGAGACAGGTAAAATCAAGCTGACTGTCATGGCTTGGTCCTGGGACCCGCATCACCTTTACCTTCTTTGAGTTTCACACAACTCGACCTGCAAGTGACCGATTGTCACTAGTGCTTTTTCCCATTGACAATGCTAATGTTTTGCACTATTTATTTGCCTTGATTTACTGTTGCCTCTAAAATCGATAACTACTGTAGTAATTATCTGATTTATTTCGTGTTGGTGTCTAAATTTCTTTACAAATCTGCTTTGTTTTAAAAAATTGGTGTTGGATTTCTTGCGAGTTGTGTTGATTACTTATTGTCCATGTTGGTACTCTGAAATACTTACCACATGGTCCTCTAGTAAAGCCTGACCGCTCTTTACAACTTTACCAGGACTGAGCTAAGGATTTATTATTGTCAAACCAAGGACCATCTTTGGGGTATTGTGAGAGTATTGCATAGTGAAGCCTAACTAGCCTCTCTACATAATATTCAACGTTACTCCAGGATTTTTGTTGTTTTGGTCTCAAATAATTTATAAAGTTTTACTCTATTTTTCTAAATGGTTTGGTATTTTTTTAGTGTTCTATTTGCACTTTACTACTGTTTGAAGTGCTGCAGAAATACGTAACACATTGCTTCTAAGTTCAGACTGACTGCTTTTGTGCCAATCTACCAGAGGGTTGAGCACATATTTGTGGTTGCTGCTTGTGTACGGTTTCAACTTCCTCAACCAGTAACACAATTTCCTACTGCAAGTGACTGCTGGAACTTTGGAGAGACACCTAGGTAACAGAAGTCAAATTGAGGGCTTCATACTGATGGTCCATCACACACCTTTAGGCGGAGTGCGTATATAACTGCCTGAATTGTCAAAAGAGGTAAAGGGGATGTTTGGCCCACACACCAATATGAAGTCAAATAGCTGAGATCGGCGATCGCAAGCTTGAGTGTCCTGGGGGGTGTCGCTGCTGAATAACTTCAGCATGCATTCAGCTCTAATCCCTCAGCACTATGAACCCAGAATACCTATCTTGGAAGATATGAGACAGACCCTGCATCATTTGAAGCTCCTCCTTGGTCAAAATACATATCTAAAAACTTCAGAAAAAAGTTCAAACAGACAAGTACTGTTTAACTGAGCCCATACTCTGGAATAAGACACCCTTGAATCTGAGATTGCTATTTTATATGATGTTGTTATAAATATGGCATTTTTATACCATGCAGTCTACTATTGCTATGGCCTTTTTTAGTGCACTGCACTGTCTGAGTCGTGTGTTACTAAGTTTTAGGTAATGTGCGCTGGCTTTTCTCAATGGCGGGTGGAAATGTTTTATTCAGTGAGGTGTGGGCAGGGTCGGGCACCCCTATAGGGCAATTGTCTGAGAGGATGGTCTGAAAATTCAGTGCATAGGCTGTTATTTGGACGGTTTAAGTAACTGTTTTATGGTCTGGTGGCTGGGTTGAAATGCTGATCTCCCTAATATTACCACAAACAAAGACTGCAGTAAGCATAAATTCATGCAGTTTCCCATACCTTGTAAAACACTTATACAACTGTTATGTATACGTTTAAACATGCCCTGTTTGCAAATGTGGGTCACTTTTGTATCAGATTGGCTAATGGGGATTTATTTTCTGTCCCAGTCCGACCCTGGGTGGGGGTATCCGAGAGCATCCCAAGCGCATTGCTATTTTGTGGTGTTGGCTATATGGCATGATTTGAATGTCTGCTGGACATGTCTTTGATGTTCCAGAGAACGTATTCTGTTTGTGTGAGCGTGTGTGATAACGGTTTTCTCTACAATTCTTTTTCTGATGCAGCTCTCTTTGTATTAGCACTACTGGCCTGAGTTGTGTATTGAATTATGCTAGTGGGGAATACTATTGAGTATATGTTGTTGTATTTATACGGTGCCTCCTAATAGATAATCAATAAATAGTATTATACGGTGTAGAATGCATGGATTTTTCTTTGTACTATGATACTATGATCAAGGCCACTGATATTATGCAGCAGAAGCAGGCCAAATTATGCGGCAGGGTTGAGTAAATTATGCTGCAAGTAAAGACAAATTATGTGGCATAATGCGCCACATATTGCAGTAGTATTACTTCATTATTTGGGCACTTTTAAACTTGGTAACACTCTCTGGCCATTGATTTCACCTCATTAGCAGCATTTTAATATCCAAATATATCAATAAGCAACAGAAAGGGGCCAGTCCAGCAGAGGAAAGGGCCTTCCACTGCACTGCAAAATGTGGTGTTGTATTTTTAGTACATTTTTAAATAGGAACAAACGTTTTTATGTTAAAATCTGCAGCTAATGCGGCAGATGATGGACTGTGTAGCAAATGTGGCAAATCTGTAATTGTGCGAAAATCGCTGTGGTCACACAATCGCTTAATTCCAGTGGCCTTTACTATGATATACCATTTTGAATTAGTCAGATACTTATAGGTTTTGTTGTGTTTCATGACTCTTGTTAGGACTTCTTTTCCATAAATCAGGCCACAGATCGAGACTTATGACTCAACCCACAACACCTTGACCTTCGTAAAACCAGTTGAGGTAGATGGCCTTTGTAACCCAGCCTGTAACACTTATGAGGGATGTACAAATAATCTCAGCAAAATACCCTTTGCATATCATTCCCTGCTGTGTGAAGCACTTGATAAGCTTTCAAGCTAAGCAGTTTATTCCATTACCTATCGAGACTTAGAGCAACTGTTAATTGATTTTCCTTTGTGTTCTATTTCAGTGGCCAGAAATGGAATCTGCCCCAGGATATTCTCTTGATTTGTCTTACTTGGATTGTTTGGTGGATATGGTGCCAGAAGACCTAGAGATCCAACATATCCTGAGCGATATTGATGAGGATCTAAAAACAAATGCTCTCAGGTAAAACGGGTTACTCCATTTTATAACTGTTTTTGCCTTATTATATTGCAGAAGAGAAAGCATTTTATTGTTTCACTGGACAATCAAAATAGAATAGATTTCTAACCATGCTTGTGCTAGAGTACTATTTTGTAATAGAATGTACCATGTAGGATGTACTGGAGCATGGCAATACACAGTAGAAACAGATTTACAAAATGCTTAACATTCAATTCATTTTTACCACTGTTGTAAAAAACATAAAATTAAGAATGGTTTAGCATGAGGCAGATGGAGTTGGCAGCGTGAGAGCTGAGATCTGGCACAAGAGACCCGGGCTCCCTCAAGACCACAGTCAGTGGGCCACAACTAGAGTGTCGAGGCAACTGGAGAGGCAGCAGTGGTGAGCCACAAGGCGAGTGCTGAAGCGCTGCCACAGGCAAGACGGCAGCCGCTGCTAGGCTCCAGTGAGAGCTGGACAGCAGGGGCCGTGGCATTTTGCAGTTCCAGGGGTATCCGGGTGCGGGAGTGGCTGAGACACCCATGGCCCCACTCTTTATGAGCCATGAGGTGGGCGGATTCGGAGCCGCAGCACTTGAGAGGGTGGCTGCCATGAGGCCCCCGTGCTTGCCAGACAGCTGAGATAGATTGCATCCGTGAGCGACGGTGGAGCAGCGAATGCTCATGACCAAAGTGCAAAAGCAGAGCCGACCTGGGAAGGGAGCTGGGCCCATCAGACCCCTTAGAACAAGACGGACACTCCCACTGGGAACTGCTACGACTCCCCAGTGTTCAAGGCATCCGTCGGAGGCAGCTCCGGAGATCAGGCACTGCATAGACCATGCTGTGGGTGCAGCCAGGAGGACAGAAATTTCAAGGCACTCAACCATAGGAGGGACCCCCTGCAGTAACGATGGTGAGACCTAAAGTGGCCAAACCCCCGCCCCCCCCAAGGGAATGGGGACATCCCGCCTGTGTGAGGACAAGTCTCTACCGGTGGTGGCACCTGAAACACAGATCTGAAAAACAGTGAAGTGTGGCTCAATGGTTAGAGCGGCCGACCTTGATGCAGAGGTCTGGCCCGGGACCAGGGTTCAATTCCCGCCTCGGCGGGTCTTGGGCTCAAATTCCCCGGACCTGATAATTCTCACCTCAGTGCCTATTCTAATTATGGGTCCCACTCTGCATCTCTGGGCAATAGCTTACTTATTCTCCACAACGGCCCCAACAGCGCTGGGATGCCTGGCTTCACCTTGGGGTGCCCAGGAGTGGACATTTCACAGGGAAAAGCCAGGAAGGGTTCCACAACGGTATGCGTACAGCGCCAGGACACCCCAGTTGGGGCATAAGTGCGCTTTACAAGTACAAATTTCATTTAATTTCATTTCATCTGGGGACACATATGGCCATCATATTGACGGCCATACAGTACACAAAACGTCCCTGGCACACAAAATTGAGACAGTGGTCTGTAGTGGTGTTACGAGTGTACCAAAAAAAGGTTGCAGAGAGGGTAAAGGCAGCAGAATTCACAATTCATAACATACCACCCACGTATAGGCCCTGGGAAAAGAGATATGCACACTACATAACAAAATGGTTGACGCGGAGGGACTTTTCCGCCACAACAACAACATTCAACTGGTCTACCATAGGGGATAGAAGCCCCAGCATGGAGCTTTTCCTAGAATAATGGCTCGAGTGATTGGTCCTGGAGGGGAAAATATCCCAGTGGTTCAAGGTAGAGTGCCCTCACAGAGTGCCGGTCAGTGTGGCCAGTGAGAGTCCTCAACTTCCAATATAAAGATACAATACTACAAAGGGAACGGATACACAGTCCCTGGAGAGCGGAAGAGAATTAGGTACACATCTACCGAAACTATTCCAAGGCGGTCCCGAAACTACGTGAAATGTTCATCTGTGTCAAAAAGCACCTACCCACGCTGACCATACCATATGCCCTACTATTCACAGTGAAATTGAGAACAACTGAGAACGGAATCATCCACTTTGTCAAAGGTGCATCTGAAGTATGGGACTGGCTAGAACAGCCTGGCTATCCCCTCTCTGCGGGGATGGGGAAAGATACTGCAGACTGAAAGATGGCAGGAGCGCCAAAGACGCCGAAGGCCAAGGAGATGCACCACAGGGTCACCCATTCAAAGACCAAGCCATAACCGAAGGGCGATGGACATACCGTCAATTGGGGAGGTGGCCAGTTCAAAGGCTAAAAGGGGGTGTTCATCACCACCCCCTTTTCTGAATCATTTTGTCCACCATAAGCGTGGAAGGGTATACTCAGACATGAGTCCCTTGCTCACTGCTCCATCAGGATTCAAGCAAGCCGGGCCGACGACGCCTGAAATGGCAGAAACCGGTCCCCGGAAGCTTGTCTCCTTTCTGGTGAAGAATTGGCTTGGTAGTTTGGTCTGCCCTGTTCCCATGATGCACTGGGCCAGGGACAGACTAATTTGCATATAGCCAGGTTCTGAGCTGGGATGGGGCAGTGAGCTAAATAACGGTGATGGATCAAGCCCTGATCTTTGGACTGGGTAAGAGTGGTCTGCTTAATTCAGACACTCTGTTCATCACCACCCCCTTTTCTGAATCATTTTGTCCACCATAAGCGTGGAAGGGTATACTCAGACATGAGTCCCTTGCTCACTGCTCCATCAGGATTCAAGCAAGCCGGGCCGACGACGCCTGAAATGGCAGAAACCGGTCCCCGGAAGCTTGTCTCCTTTCTGGTGAAGAATTGGCTTGGTAGTTTGGTCTGCCCTGTTCCCATGATGCACTGGGCCAGGGACAGACTAATTTGCATATAGCCAGGTTCTGAGCTGGGATGGGGCAGTGAGCTAAATAACGGTGATGGATCAAGCCCTGATCTTTGGACTGGGTAAGAGTGGTCTGCTTAATTCAGACACTCTGTTCATCACCACCCCCTTTTCTGAATCATTTTGTCCACCATAAGCGTGGAAGGGTATACTCAGACATGAGTCCCTTGCTCACTGCTCCATCAGGATTCAAGCAAGCCGGGCCGACGACGCCTGAAATGGCAGAAACCGGTCCCCGGAAGCTTGTCTCCTTTCTGGTGAAGAATTGGCTTGGTAGTTTGGTCTGCCCTGTTCCCATGATGCACTGGGCCAGGGACAGACTAATTTGCATATAGCCAGGTTCTGAGCTGGGATGGGGCAGTGAGCTAAATAACGGTGATGGATCAAGCCCTGATCTTTGGACTGGGTAAGAGTGGTCTGCTTAATTCAGACACTCTGTTCATCACCACCCCCTTTTCTGAATCAGTTCAAAGGCTAGGCAGGAAGGGAGTTGTGGGCCAGTTAGCCAGTTCATGTACATGGCTCACCACACAGGACTCGAATATGAACCACATGACCCGGGGGGAAGGATTGAGAGACAAAACGGTGAACAGAAACATAACGTATGACGGCCCACACACAACTGCCTCGGCAGCAAAATTACAAGGGGATTGGTGATGAAATCCCTCTAAAGGTATGCATCAGACATCATCTTCCTCCATGAAATGCATTTACAGGGCACGAAGTGCCAAGGCCTGAATAAAGGAAAGTCATGGTAGTGAGCCACGCAGGGTATACCTCAGGTTCCAGGGGGCAGTGATCCTGATAAGGAGAACAATGCCACTTTGTCGATAAGACATGGGTGGACGACCTAGGCTGCTACACGGTGGCTTTGGGATAGTGGGAGGGGGAAAGGTTGCGCTGGTAAATATATATGCCCCACCAGGACTGCAAATGGACACACTAGACAAACTGAGCAGCCTCATTACAGAACAGCCCCATGGCCTGACGATCCTCTGTGAAAACTTCAAACTGACACTATACTCTGACTTTGATTGCTGTATGACCAGACGGGAAGCTACACTCCTCTGCGTAAGCACTAGGCCTGGGGGACATATGGAGGACATTACATGTACAACAGCGGGCCTATCCATACTATTCTGGTGCGCACAACCCTCATTCCCATATTGTAGGAAAGTAGAATGTGCTTTCGTGGTTACCCCTACATTTCGCTGGTGTTATTCTGTTTTATGAGTAGTCTGACTGGGATCCTGCTAATCAGGACCCCAGTCACTGTGCCTCCTCCCTACATTTGACAGTGGTAAGCACTTTGGACCTTCCCAATTGGCTACTGGTGTACCCACGCAAGTCCCTCGTATATGGTACTAAGGTAACCAGGGCATAGGTGCATCAGGGGCCTTCCATGGGCTACAGCATGTATTGCGCCACCCATGAGAGACCGCTCAAACTGTGACTACAGGCCTGCCATTGCAGCCTGTGTAAGCTGGTGCTAGCACCACTTACGACAGATATAAGTTTAATTATACCTGAGGTCACTGCACTTAAAATCTATAAGTCTTAGAGAGCGTTCTATGGTTGTCAAAGACCACTAAAATTACAATAACGGTTGTCTGGATTAGTGCAAGATGCTTCACTTAAATAAGTGTGCACCATATACTAAGCCAGCTTCCTACACGCATCAACTATCTCTTCACACCACTGGCAGCCCTATACAAATTCACAGAGGCAAAACACATGGTCTGGGCAGTGATTAGTTTGTAAAATATGAAGTGCAGGTGCTCATAGTTTTCAAAGAGGCCATACCCACCTACCCAGCTCCACCCACTTCCTTTATTGGCTTCACCCACATCCACAAGCGTCAACAGATCAGAGCTACCTCCTCACTTCTTGAGTTCTGCAAGAAGCTGAAGGACTGGCTCTTCACAAAAGCACCTCACACCTACAAACCTGTCCAACCCCCTGGAAACCCTCCTGGGTGATGAGTGTGGTATACAAATTAATATAACATTACATAATATAACATATAGGAGGCCTATGACAATAACTTAACAGTGAACTCAAATTATAGAATGTGTGTAAATCTCAAAATGCAGCTTTAGAAACAGCCATTTGAGGATTTGAGGCAGCTTTGCAAACGAAAGAAAATGTGCAGGTAATGTGCTATTTAAAAGAAAGGAAAGGATAAAGGAAGGAAGGAATACATTAAAGAAGGCAGCAACAATTGCAGGCAGGAAGAGGAGCTCTGGAGTAAGGAAATAAATAACTGAGGCTGTCAGTTACTGGGCAGATTGCTGCAGGTGCAACTGTGCAGGAATTTATCGATAGTGTCCCACGGCCGAGAAGCACTATTCTGTCACTCTGTTTCTGCAGTAGTAGTAATCTTTATTGTTGAAGTTATTTAAAACCATAACAATGTCATAGTACAAATATGATATCCATATAAAATGATTAAAAAGTATTTAAAAAAAAAACATGTTAATTGTTTTAGTCCTAAAAAACGGAAGCGGTATCATTCTCATGATGCCAATTTAAAGTATGTTCATAATTCTGCAACATCATATTGTTATCGACTTATGGTTTTTGCACGTAGTGACATATAAAACATTTTAACGTTTTTTATAAAATTGCAATAAAGTTCGAAACATTATTGTTTTGGAAGTGCCACATAGTTTTTCTCATAAAACAATAGAAATTTCATCATTTTACAGGTCCGCTGAGGGTCTGTAGTGCTAAGTCCTCTAATGATTGCAGATCTACAAGTTCGAATTCCTCTGCCAGGCTTCACCACATAAGCCACAGGATTTGACGCCGGTATTCTTCCACAATGGTTGTTCAGCCAGGCTTGGTAATACCCCAAATCTAGTTGCCATTAGCTTGCGTTTCAAGTGGGGCGAGTATGTTGCGCCGAGATATTCCGCCGGTCGGAGTGATGTATAGGATTGCAGAACCACCCAGCCGTGGGATCTTTTTGCTAAGGTACCCTTGTCTTCAAATAATGATTGTAATTTTGCCACCTTGTTTGTTAAGCTACGAAAAATTTGGAATGAAGGGTTCTTCGCCCATAGATCCATCGTCTCGGTGTCATTCAACGCCATTTTCAAGAATTTGCCGTAGCTTGAGTTTGGATCCTCCTGGGCTTGCCACAGAGCGTCATTTAATATATTAGATCGATTCTGCCACAATTTATACCAAGTTTTGATCACGGCATATTTTCTCCCAATTTCCTGCTTGATAAGACCGAATTCCAGTCGGACCTGTGCCGGAGCTGCTGACTGTGGTAGACTGAAAACTTTTTGTAGGCCTTTATTTGTAAAGAGTCTAGGATTTTTCCATCTTTACCATTTAACACTATGCATGCATAGGTTATTGCAGGTAGTAGCTTCGCGGCCATCACGGAAATTAGTGGCGTGAATGAAGGACCATATAGCTTCTTTGCGATAGCACAAAAAGCATAAATAATTCCCTTTCCCTTTTTTTCCAAGATATTGTTTCTGAAATTGAAAGTTCAGTCTTTTGTCTATGTATACCCCCAAGTACTTATAGGTACTTACTATTCCGAGGCGCGACTCTCCCATTTTTAATTGATACTGATAGCATGTGCAGTTCGTGAGTGTCATAGTTAGGTCTCGACCTGCCAATGCGCTTGCGCATTGCAGCTGTCGAGACATATAGAGATGCAAAGGAAAGCTTACCAAGGGGCTTTGGCAGGCGGATTACGCACAGTGCATGTGGCCGTGCACGCGCTTGCCATTTGCTCCCTGAGCCAGGCATCAGAAGCCTCAGACTTCAAAGGAATCCCTTCCGCTCCCACCCCCCCGCCACACCAGCCACGTCACAAACCACCATTTGTTTGTGCCTTGCATCATCGCATCAGACCCGCCACAGCAAAGCCGAGAGCTTCAAACTTCAAAGGAATGCTCTCCCCGCCCCCCTCTGCGCAATGCCAGAGCTTGTAATTCGAGACATTTCACACCAGCCACTTCACGCGCTCCGCAGAATCAACCCTCCTCTCAGCGCTGCCTGTCCTTCAAAAGCAGCTTGTTCTCTTTATTCTCACATTCTATGTTTGTTTCTCCACTTACTATCCTCTTTCTAGGTTTACTGTAGTCTCACCTCGCATTGAGGATTCATATTGTTTCTCTGTTTATGTTTCGGGTGTTTCCGACCTCTTGGTTGCATGCCCCCGTTTTTTTGCTGCATCCTTTTCCCAACCTTTATTGCGAATCGCCGTGAACACACTTCC
Source organism: Lissotriton helveticus (assembly GCF_964261635.1). NCBI lineage: Eukaryota > Metazoa > Chordata > Amphibia > Caudata > Salamandridae > Lissotriton > Lissotriton helveticus. The sequence goes on along the minus strand of NC_136059.1, from coordinate 688,944,336 downwards.
CTACTGAATGAAGGGATCACACTCCGCAGTCCTCTTTCTTTGTTAATTGTTCACCTCGCTCATAACATTCCGCTCGCGTCTTCCGGGTCTTGTTCCGAGAAGACGCCAAACTTACTGTACGTATGCGAGACACTTACACCTTCGTACGCAGTGTTGAGGTGAGCGTTCACCCGTTTTCACACGCATGATCTAATGTCTATTTCTTTCCTATATTTATTCTTTTTGAAGCCGGTTCTTGTACCGATTCATGCCACCATCTATTTGATTAACCTAAATTGCACGGTTAACCCAGACCTTTTCACACGCACAGACCTTTAATAAACATCTGCGTTATATCATACAGCTTACACATTATGTGCTCAACACTTTACGTTGATTAATATCGCATCGCACGTGCCGGCACGCTGGTTACTCACCACTGTATCTTTGGTTATTCATTTAGAACGGTTTCCTTTGGACTTGGCACTTTGTTATTTTCCTTTAGACAGTTGGCGACTACGGCCCACAAACGTATTTCTGGTTCATTCTGAGCACTTTACTCATTCCACATGGTAACCTAAGTCACTTGTCAACTATCATGGGTTGCCCTCTGGCCCTAGGACAAAGACCTTAGTATTTCTTTACATCTCTGCTAGAACATTCCCCCTGAAGAAGAGCCATTGGCTCGAAATGCATCGGGGACAGATGTCTCAGTGTACAGCTATATTGGCAAACAATTGAACAATTTGGACGTCTGATATTGTACTTACTATTGGATATTCTACTATATGATGAAATATGATTTGATTACTATTTAAATAAAGATGACATCGATCTAAGCTACTTTACCGATTGGATCTTAAAAAATGTAACTACTTATTTGGCGAGCCATCGCCGCCAGGTATCTACAGCACCTCTAGGACTAGGAGGTGATCATTCCCAGCACCCTAAGAATGCAAACGTTTACAAACTGGTTAAATTAGAGTTTACTTTGGAGTGCAGCGGTCATCATCCTTTTTCTAAAAATTATATAAAAACATATGTAATTTCTCTAAATTAGGTTTGAGCTTCTTCTTGAGTGCGTCTCATTTATTGACTCTGTGTGTACAACAAATACTTAACACTACCCTCTGATAGCCCAAAACTGCTCGCCCACACTATCACAAAAGAGGGCATACATGATTATTAATTTAAGCCCTGTATATAAATCGTCTGGATTTTCTACATGTATACATCATTTTGGTCCACTACATAAAAAGCCAGCTACCTACATTAAGACCCAACAGGATTGCTGTAAGATCCTGAAAGCCGATGTGGCACATTTTCTTTTCTGGTGTCCAGGTATCCTGAACATCATATTGCCCAGGTAAACCCCCCACCATATAAGTGAGGAGTCTGTGGTAACACTCATCTGCAGCCGAGGGTCAACAAATGATCTGTCCAGTGAAATATTTATCATTCCACCATGTGAGACTTTGCTGAATTGTGAGTTCCACCAAAACTAGATCTTCCCACTAACCTGTCGCTTGTGACCATTGCCTAGACAGACAATTCAATAATGGGCAAATGTGCAGTCAAGCAAACAGCAGTATGGCTATGCAGGAGCCCATCCTCCTAAACAGTTTTATTACTGTGTTCATGCTTAGCGTACCAGAAAAAAAGCAACCTTTGAAAAGCCATCACCCTCTCATCATTTCCACTTCTCGCTCTGTTGGTTGCACACTCGTTCCCTCAGCATGTTTCAATAAGCCCAGTATGCCTGTCACACTCTACTCTCCATGTTACTGAATACACCAACCCAAGTTTGGTTGGTGTATTCAGTAACACGCTGCATGCCACACACTGCTGCACGCCTCACACTGCCACACACTGCTGCAGGCCACACACTGCTGCACGACACTCAGCTGCACGCCTCACTCTGCTGCACGCCTCACACTGCTGCACACCACACACTGCTGCACACCACACACTGCTGCACACCACACACTGCTGCACGCCACACACTGCTGCACGCCACACACTGCTGCACGCCACATACTGCGGCGCGCCTCACACTGCTGCACGCCTCACACTGCTGCACGCCTCACACTGCCGCACGCCTCACACCACCACCACATCACTCAGGGACACCTCCATATCACTCTAGGACACCACCACATCACTATTGTACACCACTGCATTGTTCTGGGACACCACCACATCTCTCTGGGACACCACTACATCGCTCTGGGACACCACCACATCACTCTGGGACACCACCACATCACTCTGGGACACCACCACATCACTCTGGGACACCACAACATCACTCAGGGACACCACCACATCACTCAGGGAAACCACCACATCACTCAGGGACACCACCACATCACTCGGGGGCACCACCACATCACTCAGGGGCACCACCACATCACTCAGGGGAACCACCACATCACTCAAGGGCACCACCACATCACTCAGGGGCACCACCACATCACTCAGGGGCACCACTACATCACTCAGGGGCACCACCACATCACTCAGGGGCACCACCACATCACTCAGGGGCACCACCACATCACTCAGGGGCACCACCACATCACTCAGGGGCACCACCACATCACTCAGGGGCATCACTCAGGGGCACCACCACATCACTCAGGAACACCACCACTTCACTCGGGAACACCACCACTTCACTCGGGAACACCACCACATCACTCGGGAACACCACCACATCACTCGGGAACACCACCACATCACTCGGGGACACCACCACATCACTCGGATACACCACCACATCACTCGGATACACCACCACATCACTCGGATACACCACCACATCACTCGGATACACCACCACATCACTCGGATACACCACCACATCACTCGGATACACCACCACATCACTCGGATACACCACCACATCACTCAGGGAAACCACCACATCACTCAGGAACACCACCACAACACTCAGGAACACAACCACATCACTCAGGGACACCACCACATCACTCATGGGCACCACCACATCATCAGAGACACCTCCACATCACTCAGGGGCACCACTCAGGAACACCACCACAACACTCAGGGACACCACCACATCACTCATGGGCACCACCACATCACTCAGGGGCTCCACCACATCACTCAGGGGCTCCACCACATCACTCAGGGACCCCACCACATCACTCATGGACCCCACCACATCACTCAGGGACCCCACCACATCACTCAGGGACACCACCACATCACTCAGGGACACCACCACATCACTCAGGAACACCACCACTTTACTCAGGGACACCACCACATCACTCGGGGACACCACCACATCACTCGGGGACACCACCACATCACTCGGGGACACCACCACATCACTCGGGGACACCACCACATCACTCGGGGACACCACCTCATCACTCGGGGACACCACCTCATCACTCGGGGACACCACCTCATCACTCGGGGACACCACCACATCACACGGGGACTCCACCACACCACACGGGGACTCCACTACATCACACGGGGAGGGGACTCCACTACATCACTCGGGGACACCACCACATCACTCGGGGACACCACCACATCACTCGGGGACACCACCACATCACTCGGGGACACCACCACATCACTCGGGGACACCACCACATCACTCTGGGACACCACCACATCACCCTGGGACACCACCACTTCACTCTGGGACACCACCACATCACTCTGATACACCACCACATCACTCTAATACACCACCACATCACTCAGCCCAACCACATCATCACTCAGCACCACAACAGCACTGTCCTTGCTTGCTACCAATAAGCATTGCCATAGCCAATAGGACTCGCATTAGGAAAGTGTAAGCTATTGGCTTTGTGAATAACAATGCTATTAAAGTATATATTTTCAAAGCCAACACATATTTAAAAAAAATGGTCATTTACAATACAAATAGCTCACACTTTCCTAATGCAAGACCTATTGCATTGCAAATGCTTGTTTTTGTTTTGGTATTGTTAATCTCCATTGCGTTGGTATTAGCAAACATCAGGAGTTCATGAAGTGCTCTTTGTAGACCTACTCGGGTCAGGCTGAACAAAACTATGTCGTCTGCATACGAGAGATGCGTTATGGGCAATGTTCCCAAACGCTGTGGGTGTGTATTTGCTTGATCCAGTCTGGGTGAGAGGTCTGCCATAAAAAGGTTGAATAAATGGGGGGCTAATACACAGCCTTGTTTTAATCCAATCTCAGTTTGTATCCTTTTGGATAATTTAGTACCATTCGCCATTTTCACACAGACCCACATGTGCGTGCGTGTACAGTTGTATAATGGGACGCAATATTGTTTCACGAAGACCCAGATTCTGTAATTTGGTCCATAGTAGCCCGTGATTCACTCCATCAAATGCGGATTTGAAGTCTATAAAATACAATTGTAGTGGTCTTCGCTGTCACTCTGTTTCCTGTAGGATAACAGTTGTGTATAAAATAACACACACACAACTCACCAAACCTTGCAGCTTCAGCTACACTGGAAAGCGCAGACCGCTGGCGCAGCTGAAATTATGCTTCCAGTTCGTGTGTGCAGTTTATATGGCACATTACGCAACACACCTGCCCTTCCCCAACCCTAAAGACCAGGCACTGGTGTGCTCCAAAGCAAGCACAGTTGCAGATTGCAACAAATCTGAACGTGCTGCTGCACAAGCCTCACTCCGAGGCAGGGGCATTTTAATGGCCTGTGCACAGTGCTGGCTGTGCATGGGAGAAAAGATCAATAGACACAGCTCTGAGAAAGCACCAGCACAAATTAAGCACTGGCTCTGGGGGATCTCAGACCACTCTCCCATAAGCATAGAGCTAGACACCTAGAGGCCTAAAGGGAAGGGGGATTGGAAATTGCTTTGCCAACTCGAAAGAGGTAGAGCACCTGAGAACACTATTTCGTAGACAATATAATCACAATGAGGGAAGCATCCATGCTCTGGGAACCCTATAAAGCCATGATCTGTGGAGTAATAATATCAGGGGAGGTAGGGAAGAGACGGAAAATGGCAGCACAATTGGATCAATTTGAGGGGGTGATCCTGGAATTAGAGAGAGATTACCTCCTGCAACCCTCAACAACGTGAAAGACTCGCCAAGCACTGAAACAGGAGGAATTCAGCACGCTGGTCACGGATGTGGTCAAATGCACACACAACACAACACAAACACATCTGCGAGGCAGGAGCAGATTTGGGAATGATCTCAGCCTGTCTCAGTGCCAGAGAGAGAGAAAAGAACCATGTCACGCTAATAATAACCCCAGATAGCGTGCCGGACCGAGGCAGCAAGGAGATAGCTGACGGCGCTATGGTAGATTACTTTCAGGACATTTATTTAGCAAAATCCTCTCAGGCAGAGGAGGTTCTAGGGGAATCTGTCCACAAATGCCAGGGCACAAAATTAACAGGCAACCAGATACAGACACTAGTGAAGACCTAACACAAGAGGAGATCCAATTGGGCCTAACACACCTACAATCAGGTAAAGCCCCGTGTCCTAATTGACTCCCAGTGGAATTTCTCAAGAGAATGGCCAGTGAGATAGTGGTGCCGCTCCCTCGAATGCTCACAGAGGCCACCGGAAAAGCACACTCCACCATTAACAAGGAAATGGAACAGTGGTTCTGATATCAAAGGCAGGGAAGTCAAGAGAATGGTGGGAAGCATACCCCCGATCTCGCTCCTCAATGCAGATACAAAAGGTATAGCAAAGGAGCTGGCGAATCGGTTGAGAAAGGTGATACTGGAACTGGTATACCCAGACCAGAACGGCTTCATGTCTCACAAGTCTACAAAACTTAACTTACGCCTCCTCTATAATAATATAGCCATGGCAAGGGGCCTGACAGTGCCGCTGGCCACTCCCTCCCTCAACAAGGTGTTTGATTCAGTGGAGTATCCCTCCTATTCAAGACCAATAAGAAAATGGGTTTTTAACCCACATTTCTGAAATGGGTACTGGTGCTATACACAAATCCCAGCGCCCGCGTTAAGGTGAATGGGGTTCTGTCCCAGGAATTCCCAATACGAAGGGGTACAGGGCAGGGCTGCCCCTATCACTGATGCTTTTTGCACTGGTGGTGGAGGGACTGACAATATGGATAAGAGCAGATGCCCAGATCTGGGGATGGAGATGGTAATCCCTGTGGGAGGAACGGACCTGGCTATATGTGGATGATATCCTATTGTACCTGGCAGAACCGGACTGTCCCTGGTACGGGTGAGCAAGATATTCTGAAAATACTCGAAATACTCAGTTCTAAATCTTAACTGTGTCAAATTCCTACTCTTTCCAGTGGGCAGATGGACACCACCAAGCGCTCTGCCCATAACCCAGAAGACGGTGGCATACCTGGGGCTGTGGACCCAGGGGACAAAACACATTACATCGACAACCTGGCCCCCCTCACCAAATTAGACATAGACACAAAACACTGGAAAACCATGCCACACTCCCTGATGGGTCAGGTGGTCCTTTTTAAAATGATTGCACTGCCCGCATTTATTATAGCCTTATAGCCTGCCGTAGAGGGCTATACCGGCTATTAAAGGCCCTCTCCAGCGTTAAAGGCCCCGAGCCGAAGGCGAGGGCCTTTAACAAGGGAGAGGGACTTTAATAGCGGCATAGCCCATCTACGAAGGGCTATAAGGCTATTAGAACATTCTGTCACTAGAGGACAGATTGTTCTAACAAAAAAAAACAAAGACTTTTGGAAGCGTGAGGGGATTGGAATCCCCTCAGGCTCCCTGAAGCCTTTGTTCACAGCCAGAGCTGTGAACAAAGAAACATTGGAATGTTGGAGCTCCAGGCTTATACCAGCCATTATAACTCCCAGAGCACTCCATTGTTTTCAAAGGAGCTCCCAACATTCCAATGTTCTAAATATGTATATACTGCAGAATAGCTCACATGCCATACCACTCACGTTCTTCCAAACACTTAACATGCTATTGAGACCCCAGCTTTGGCAGGACAGACCACCTCCAATTCTCGACATGATGACATCATAGCACTCCCAAATGTCCGGAAATACTACGAGGCGGCACAAGTCAGTGGCATAAATGAATGGGCAAATGCACCCCTAGATAACCTGGCGTAACGATTAGACTGTGCAACGATGGGCAAGAAGGCTTTCTCCACGTCCTGTACAGCGGTAAACTGGGGAATGACGCACTGCCTGTGACCATCACGATAATCGCCATGTGGCAGAGATTCATAAGATTGGTGGTGTGGGAACAGCACCTAACACCAAAGACCCCTCTGTAGCAGGGGACCAAACTGGGCCCGGTCAGTGCCCTACCGGTATTCAGGAAATGGAACTTGATCAGTATATCCTCCCTTCGGGACACATGAAATACAAATGGTATAGCCCCCTTTGAGCACCTGAGATGGGAATATAACATGGTTCCCAGGCAGCTATTTTAGTACCTGCAGCACTGCCTTGTAGATCCTACCTGGGAAGAGACTGTAGAAGAGTTGCCCCTCGAGAGACGGCTGCAGGACTGTCACATAACCGCCAGGGCAATCTAATTTACAGCACACTAATGGTTAACATACAGGGATACTTGAGAAAACTAAGAGAGTGCTGGCAGACAGGTTTGGGAGACATAGATGGCAACTACTGGAGGGACGCCTTACAATTCCCTCAACAGGTGGCAATGCAAGTGCGCTGCCGTTTGATACAACTCAAAATACTAGACAGGATATACTACACTCCTACACAAAATAGGATGGGCGGAGGATAAGTGCCAGCATGCATGTGGCCAGTGGGGGCTTTTCTTCAACCCTATGGGGCTGCCCAATTTTGGTGTAGTTTTGAACAAGGGTGCAGACAAGGCTGGACACCGCAGTGGGCACACACGTAAATGGGCAGACACCTCTAGTACTACTGGGAGTGTGGAGGGTTTCAGATATCACATCATGTCAAGTGCTACTGGTCAACGTTGGGGCAACTGTAGCCAAAATAGAAGTTGTATGAAGGTGGGGAGGGGAGACCGAACACAAGTTTAGGACTGGGTAATAGAAATTAATAGGTGCCCTTCAATAGAAAAACTGCTATACAAGGGCAGAGGCTGTCCCCGAAAGTTTGTAAAAATTTGGGATAGCTGAGAAGTGGAGGATGACTAGCCCAGCTCGCCCTGGAGGCGAAATGTCGATGGTGGACATCAATGGGTCAATGGATTCCCAGCTCCATTGTTTCCCTGTGTATCTGCGTATTAAATGTATAACTCTGTATTGTGCACAAGTCTTTCCAGCGCCCAAGACCATATCTCTTGACCAGCAAATTCCATCGTGAATCTGCATTCGCCAAGCCATTCTCCCTTTCGAGCATGCCTGTTCCATAATTTTCGTTCAGGAGATGGGGCTTTTGATGTCCATGTGGCCTACGTTTGGAATTCTGTTTTGCTTTCTCTCTGCCTTCCTTCCCAATGACCACCCGTCCTGTTGAAAAAAGGTAAAGGAATAGCTATCTTCGGGTATTTTGTAAATGCCTTTAAAATTTCCATTTCTCAGCAGCACGATGATTAGCCTTCGGGTTGGCGCACACTAGACAAATAAAATAAAATGAATAAGATTGGGGCATGCAGAGTGGGGCCTGTGTTAGCTTTATTTATAACTATATTCAACAGAATTCAGATTACACAACAAAAAGCATTAAAAATTGTACTCACTGGACTTTAAACCTGGTTCTGTGCTTTCTAAAGAGCAGGGGGAGGTAAGTATTTCTAACTGTTTCACTGGGAGACATGTAGAAACATGTTATCTGCATAACTATCTCATATATTGATTATTAAACAGACAAAAGTATGCCATCATAGTAAGGTAGTTTGTTTCTACAAGAAAACCCGCATCTGATGTACTGTCCTTACCACTGAATTTTTTAACCGAAAAACACATTTGTGATTGAGAAGAGTCACGTGCTTGTGCATTCATTTATTGTTTTCCAGCATGGTATCTTACAGAAAGCTATATATCATGACAGGACTTGCAGACTACCTACCTTTCAGTCCTACTTTTTTGTTTCTTCCCTAGTGCTGTGTGCCTATTATTTTTCGAGGATGAATGACACTATAATAAGTACATAAAATGTGTCACTAAATAAGTCTTAGACAGCAGCGGTAGACTTTCCGTCAGCACTGTATCATTGCAAACGGTTTTTATTTTCTCCCAGTGGTTTACTCTAAATAGAATAAGCAATGCGCTTCTGCTGGATGTGGCATTGATGAGGGCCTGATAATTCCCATGTCTTCTGCTCCTGAAAAATGAGTTTTTTAGTCATGCTTGACGCATTAGTGCCATATCCTGGAAAGGTTGATGATCTATCATATGTTCTGTCAAAATATAATGCATATTTCAAAATGTTTTGCAAGTCTCCTGATATTGCTGTGTTTTCAATTATTGTATCCCTGTTTTTGAATAGATACCAATTGTGTGAAATAGCGTTCGTTGTATCTGTTGGCGAAAAGAAACTTTTAGAAATACCTGAATGTGTTGCCCTTTTCCAGCTGCAGATTAGTCACATATTCAGCAAATGGGTAGCATTTGCGAGAGCTTATCCCCGGGTAGCTCCAGGTACACTGTCATATATATACTGCTTTGAGCCATTATGGAATAACAACAAAACGGAAGTGGCTGGATGAGGCCCTTCACACTTCCTTCGTCTGTTGTAGACATCGTTTTCATCATTTGTATTGTATTATATTGTGGCATTTCTATACCTATTGTCGAGGCCTCCTAACTTTCCAGTTATTCTGGTCAATAGTTATTACTTATAGAGTGTATATATGGCAGATGTGTGTTTGATGAAGTGAGGTGATGGCGAAGAGTGTGCTACAAACTTGGCACCATAAAATGTATTTGAATCTAACACATGTGTCTGTTGTAAAGCGAAAGGAGTGTGGGAATAGGATCACGAGAAACATGAACAGATCACTGAGAGTTGCTGGCTGATAGTTATGTTGGTCCTGCTTTATGCAAAAGCCAGGGCTTTGTTTTTCTTGGTAATTCTTAATGGTTGTAGATGGATGTTGTCCTCTTTGAGCGTATATTTGAAAGCTTCCATTGTGTACTGAGAGGATGCTTCCACCTAAGAGGATTTATTTATTTATTTATTGAAGTTTTGTATCGCGCTAGCTGGACCCGGAGGTATCAGAGCGCTTCACAGCAATAGAGATAGGCAGCAAGGAAAATAAACATAGAAAAACAGGAATCAGGAATAACAGGTAGGAAATAGAGTCTGTAAAACAGCAACTTGAGCGCAATATGGGACGGAGTTCAAGAGCGAATCAATCGACTCTGGATTCAGAGAAATATCGGATTTCACCATAAGGCGTGGGATTCTCGTTAAGCACCGAGCGTTCAAGGAAGAGGGCTTTGAGTAGCGATTTGAATTGCGGGAAAGAGGCGGTCATTCTGATATGGGGGGATGGCATTCCAGATCCTGGGAGCATTCCTCGCAAAGGATTTATTTGAGGTATTGCGTTTCTGTGATTTCAGAGGCATGAGTAGTAGTGTGTTGGAGCTTCTGAGGTCCCTGGATTGACCCGCCCTTTTGAGTTTGGTGGCCAGGTATTCTGGTTTGCCTGTATGCAGGGCTTTATGTGTGAGGCAGGCTGTGCGAAAGTTGGCTCGTTGGTCAACCGGGAGCCATTTCAGTTCTTTGAGTGCCGGAGAGATGTGGTCATATTTCTTTGTTCCTGTGACCATTCTTGCTGCTGCGTTGAGGGTGGAGGTGAGAGGTCCCAGGTGCGACTTGGCTGTTCCAGTCAGTACAGCGATGCCATAGTCAATTCTGGAGAGCTCAAGTGCCTGCGTGGCCTGTTTTAGATCTTTGGGGGGGAGGAAGGGTTTAATTTTATAGAGAAGTTTCAGGTTCATGAACGTGCTTTTGGCGGTTTTAGAGATGTGTTTATTCATGGCCAGTTTGGAGTCGAGAGTGATTCCTAGGGATTTTGCGGAGTCCGTTGGCGTTATAGATACATTGAGGGCATTTAAGGCTTTGAGCCATTCCACTATTTGTGGGTTTTCATCTTTGTTCGAGATTAGGAGTACTTCCGTTTTCTCTTCATTCAGTTTGAGGTGGTTGGCTGAGAGCCAGTGTTGGACCTCCATGAGTGTAGCATTTAATCTGTGAATGTCTGCGATCGAAGTGGTTTCCAAATAGAGTTGAGTGTCATCCACGTAAAGGTGGAAGGGGATGTTGAATTTCCTTAGAAGTGAGGTGAGGGGTTCCATGTAGATGTTGAAGAGTTGCGGGGAGAGTACTGATCCTTGAGGGACTCCTCTGCTGAGGGGGAGGAGGTCTGATTCGAAGCTGTTGATCTTTATTCTTTGAGTGCGGTTGTTAAGAAAGGAGGAGAACCATTTTAGGACTGTCTTTTCTATGCCCGCTCTCTCTCGGAGGACATTAAGTAGGAGGGTATGATCTACTGTGTCGAACGCAGCCGAGAGGTCAAGGAGAATGAGAAGGCTACAATGGTTGGAGTCGAGTGACATGTGCAGATCATCAAGGACATTTAGGATTGCGGTTTTAGTACTGCAGCCTTTCCTGAACCGTGACTGGAGAGGATCCAGTAGATTAGAATTGTGAAAGCACACATCTTTCCAGAATTTTGGCTAGGAACGGAAGGTTCGAGACCGGCCTGAAGTTGTTCATGTCCATGAGGTCAAGGCCAGGTTTTTTCAGCAGTGGTGTGACTTGTCCTAGTTTAAGGCAGTCAGGGATATTGCCCTCGCTCAAGGAGCTATTGATGATCTTGCCCCAGATTGGGGCTAGAGTGAGCTTCAAATCCTTGGTCAGTCTCGAGGGAAGTTGATTGAGGGAGTGAGATGAGGGTTTCGCAGCAGTGATACGATTGCTTATCATTTCTTCCTTGACGGGCTGGAAGGAAGACCAGCGGATAGACGGGGTTACTGGGGGGATGGGGTTGGTTGCAGGACTCGAGCTGAAGGAACGATCAATTTTGGCGATTTTTTTCATTGAAAAAGCTTGCAAAGTTGTCGGACTGGGTCTTGGACGCAACTAAGTTGGCTGCCTTAGGAATGGAGGTTTGGTTCCTAATTATGTTGAAGAGTTCTTTGGGGCGGTTTTTGGCATTATCTAATGCAGAGCAGAAGAAGGAAGATGTTTTGCTTTTGATGTGGGTATAGTAGTTTTTGCGTGCTGCCTTGAGTTGGTCCCGATGGATGGCGGTGGGGTTGTATCTCCAGGTTCTTTCCAAGGATCTTAGGTGTCTTCTTTCATCATTAATGTCAGTAGAGAACCATGACCTAGAGGGGATGCTTCTGGGTTTTTTTTAGTTTCAGAGGTGCCAGCTGATCCAGGGCGAGCTCAAGGTTGGAATGGTAGAGCGAGGTGAGTTCTGAGGTTGAGAGGGACTCCGTCGTGTTCGGGAGGAGAGTGCTGAGTCCTTCCTCTAGCTTGTCTCGGGGGGACTCTGGAAGTGTTCTTGATCCACTTAGGGGGTGCTTGAGTGGGTGGGAGGGATAGGGTCGACTGGATGATATGAAAGAGAATGATGTGGTGGTCTGACCAGTCCACCGGGATGATGTGATCAATCGAGACTGCATTTTTGTTCGCAATGATGGCATCCAGGGTCGCTCCTCTGTAATGCGTTTCCTCTGAGCAGTGTTGGATCAAATCATTGTCTTGCAGAAGGGTGTTGAGAGATTGAATCAGCGGGTTATTGGAATCGTTCCATCTTAGGTTGAGGTCGCCCATAATTAAGCTGTCGTCGCTGTTAAGTGCAGATTGGGTGATCAGATCTGACAACTGAGCTCTAAATTCGTTGGAGTTGCCTGGGGGATGGTAGAGGAGATGGCATTGACGTGAACTATGACCGTAAGATTTGATGTTGACCGACAGGCATTCGAAGGAGCTGTACAGGCAGGAGGGGGCTTCAGAGATGTAGAGGTCACTTTTGTGGATACTAGCTATGTCGCCACCTTTGTGTATGGGCCTGTCTTTGCGGATAATTGAGAAACCGGGTGGCACCAGCATGTCCAGAATGGGGTGGGATAGGGTGTTTAGCCATGTTTCCGTGATGAAGGCTACATCAAGGTCATGAGAGAGGATGGATTCAGCTATTTCCGTTGCATGTGTGACTGCGGACCTGCTGTTAATAAGCGTACAGTTCAAGGGGGGGTCTTCTTATGGTTTCAAATTGTCAGGCGTGGCTCTGGGAATAGCTGAAAGAAACAATGGGGGTCTAGAGACTCTACGGGGGGGGTAGATCCCTACCCACTCCGGTGATGACTTGGATCGAGGAGGTGAGAGTCGAGTTCAGGGGTGGGGCCTGGGCTGGCTGGTTCGGGTGGAGTTCGTACGAAGTGACGAATGCGCTCACTTCCTGGGGGGAGAGGGAGGTTACATTTGTTCTGGGGTTGACTACTCGCGACTTCGTTAGGTCTTTAGTGAGAGGAGGCAGGGAATCTGGGTGGGGATGAGCCGGGTTGGTGGGGTAAAGTCATTCCTAGGGAGAGGCGGAGGGATGTGGAGTGGAGCGGAGCTGGAGATTCCCAAGGGCAGATAGGGTTTCCTTCAGGCCAAGGATCAGGGTCGTGATTTGTGCTTCAATAAGGTCGAGGCGGCGCGACAGCTCGTGTGAGGGGGAGAGGAGGGGAGGGTAGGCGGAACTGAGCCCTGGATGTGAGGGGCTTTGGGGCGAGTTTCTACTCAGGGGGTTAATAGGAGGGGAGGTGGCTAGATCGGGTTTGGGGTTCGGTTGTGAGTAGGCTGTTAAGGGCGGGGAGTTGCGATCCCTTCGGGGGTGGAAGTTATCTTCAATGAAGGGGGTGGTGAGAACTATAGGAGAGTGGGTTGGGGGGTTGAGTATCTTAGTTGTCATGTCTATATATCACTATGTTTTAGATGTAAGGATACCTAATCTATATGAAAGTTTTGCTAAAGGGAAAGAAATAAGAATAATCGCAGAGTCAATAAAAGGGACCTCTGTGTTTGCAAAAATTGTGTATGATCATTGGTGTTAGAGGTAAAACCTTTGTTAAACCACAAACAAAATGGCTTCAGCTTATGCTAACGGTAATTTCTGCGATTTCCACAGATGGCCGTTTTAGCATTAGCTGAAGACATCCGCTATTAATTAATAGAAGCATGGAAGTTATCCTGCACATCTATCCTCATAAATTCATTAATATCCAGATCCATTGCCAGGTGGTCATTTACATTTTAAACATTTCGTTTAACTGGTGAGATACAAGTAGAAATACATAGGAAACAAGGCATTGAGTCATAATGAACACACAGATTGCAGGAGAAAATAATGGCTATCACAAAACAGAACTGCCCATATTTTCCAACCCCAAGCAGAGAGTAAATTCCCAAACCACCCAATCCAATTCCAAGTTTCAGGGTTCCGATGTAGGAAGGCTAGAGTACCAATGATATGTTCAGGAGGAGGGCAGAGTAGTATTTATCAAAGTGTGCACAAAACGTTTCTCTTCCAGAATAAACAGTAATGCAAATACTAGTATTAAAGAGAATACACAGATTATCACAAAAACAATGTTTGCTTCAGGGGACCAGGAGGACCAAACGGAGCCATGGGAATTAGGACAAGGAGCCGCAAAGGGCTGCTCCTCTGCAAAAATGGGACGACCAAAGGGTTACATTGCTAAAAAGTACTTGGAGAATAAAAGCCGCTGTACAACCAGCCAGAGGGGAGTCTTCTCCCTGTGTACGTCTGAGCCTCACAGGCAGACTGTTAATATTCATCAAGTGTTCACTTTTCCCACTGTGGAGCGGCACAATTTGCAACTCAGGAAAACAATCACGGCCCAGTTTTAAGGGAAAAGTTTTTTCTTTCAGGATAGGGCAATCACCTTCCAGGGCAAACACCCTCAACGATCCTGTCCAGTGTATCAGGCAGGGATCCAGTATTCTTCACTTTAACAGGCACCAAAGGAACAGCACCGGTACCCTGAACTCAAGTCCTTCCCTAACTCATGTGTTGCTCCGCTGGCGCACTGCTCTTTTGTCGGGCCACAGATTGTACCTTGTATGCCCAGGCACCTCTTGATCAACAAACAGAGGTGCAGACTTGCATTCACTTGGGGACCAGGACTCGGAGGCCTAATGCTGGAGTATCTGAAGCAACCCTTGTTTCAGAGGGGGTCACCTCAAGCAAAGCCTCCTTGCTGTCCTTGTCAGTCTGTGACTCTCTAAGCTGGGCATCAAAAACTAGATCAAAGCAAAGAAATCTCCGTCCTGATTTGTGACCTCATCTTTCGTCAAAGACAGTGGTAGGGGTCACACTTCACGCTGTTTTCATGGGGCCAGTGCTTCCGGCCTTCTACCTTCACTGCGTTCCTAGTTGCCAGCAACGGCTGTCCTGGTTCCCTTTACCTCCACTCCAAGCTGGACTGGCGCTGACTCCCCAGGCTGGATCTTATATTAGGCACCCTCTGGCAATGGTTGTAGGGCAGCAGATACCTATTGTTGGACAGAACAAAAAATCTTTAGACAAGGCATACAAATAATCTATCAACAGAGAGGATAATCAAGTTCAGAAAACTTCTTTAGTCTTGGGGCGCCCCATACATTAGCAGGGCACCCAAGAACCACTTCATCTATCTGAGAGTAAAAAAACACCCTGGACCTATTAGCGAGTATAAAAGGAACTTTTGGTGAACTGACAAGAGTAAAACGTTACACGATTTGATTTGTTTCTCCCAATCCCAAGCAGCCAAGGAAGTCTGTGTTTACTTACTAAATTCTGAGGGAAAAGGAAAAACAATACAGACATACTCTGAATCCTTACATTGGTGCATTCCTATATTATTCCTCTGAAAAACCTTAAGAAAGGGAATTTTTAGAACAAGCATTCTTTTTTTTTTGTTCAAATATTTTATTAGTTTCAAAGAAAAGGCATACAAATATTTAAATACAATAAGAAAGTGATACCGTTGATCAAAAAAGAAATTCAAGAAAACAGATGTGAATATACCACATACAGTTCTTCCAAGCAATTTTTTAGAAGCGTGTTGCAAAAAGGAAAGAATAACAACGAGGAACCGTAATAGAAGTCAAATGTATCACTGTGATAAAAAAATTAATGAGAGGAAAGAAAATAAAAAGAAAGGAGAAAGAGAAAGAAAGAAAGCAGAAGACAAAGAGAAAGAGGAAAAGAAGAAAGGAAGGATCTCCTGCAGTACTCCAAAAAGAAAGAAATAAAGAAATCAGAGAGACAGCACAAAGGGATATTGTGCCACCAACCCTTTTGATGCCAAATCCATATATTCATCTAAAGCTCTCCAAACTCCACTAGAAATAGAAGGGGAGAGATGAGCTTCATCTACAGAAGTATGCGCCTCTCGTAAGAAAGAAACCCACGCCCACCAAGTATGATAAGAAATAGAACTAAACGATTTCCATTCCATGAGAATAATCTTCACCGCAATTGTCAACAACAGGTTTAATAAATGCAAATCTACAGAGTCCAACGGTAATGGTATAGGGGACGTCCATGGACCCAGCAAAATCATGGTAAAGGAGAGCTGAAATTGAATCTGAAATATTAACATAAGCTGTTTATGAACCAAATCCCAAAAAGGCTGGAGTAAGGAGCAATCAAAAAACATGTGGATACGTACCCGCGGCTAAGCCACAACTCCAACAAAGATCATCATCTTTAAGATTAAGAGAGTGTAAGCGTATCGGAGTCCAATGCAATAAGTTAAGAGAATTTTTTTTAGACTAGTCCTCACGGTCAAAATGTGCTTCTGTAGCGCCGGGACACCTCCTGGTTGAGGTAGCTGTTCGTGCTTTAGAAAACTCTGTATTATTATTATTATTATTGAAGTAAAGAAGGGGCAATTTTATTACGAAGATAAAGCCTCCCAATCAGCTGCCAAGTGTCTGAGGAAATATGTGTAGTAAGATCATGATCAAAATGATGTAACCATTTCTGCTGAGTAACAGTGGTTAAGGCGTGTGAATTGGAAGACAAAAATGTATAAATTTTAGAAGCCACATGCCCAGATCTAAGCCACATCTGCAAAAGAGAGATAGTAGGAGAAACTGGATCAAGACGTAGCTTAGCAAGAGCAACTTTTATTTTTAAAAAGGTATAAAAATCCAAATTATTAAGAAAAAACTGTTGGGCTAAGGAGGAAAAAGGTAGTGGATCATTATTTGAATCATAAAGATGGTGAACCAGCGTAATTCCTTTATTAGCCCATTAAGTCATCAAATTGGAATCAATAACAATTTTAATTTTAGAGTTGCGTCATAAAGAGGACCACCTAGTCTTATGTATTGGATGAGACACTTTCTTATCAATAGTTTTAACCGCTGCGATGGTGTCCAAGATAATAGCACGAGAAAACGGAATAGTCAACGTGGATGTAGTTAAAAAGAGGAGGACGGTAAAGGAGAAGAAAGTTCTTGTTCAATCAACACCCAAGATGGCGTATGACGAGGATTTGAGGAGAACCAATGGGACCCCTGAGAGGCTAAGAAAGCCACTTGGTATTTCTCCTAATCTGGAAAATTACCACCACCCATATCGTAGGGCTTCCTCAAAGATTTATAAGAAATTCTAGCTCTCTTATCACTCCAGAGAAACTTAGAAGTAAGGGAATCAATATCATGAAAAAAGACGAAGATAACCTAATAGGAAGTATAGAAGACACAAAGTTAATAATGAGTGTTATCATCATTTTCAAAGTTTGAAGGCGTCCCCACCAAGACATATGTTTAGGAGACCACGTATCCAAAAGTTGACGAATCTTGAGTAAAGTTTGAGCCTCGTTAAAGGCTACTGTGTCATATAGAGTACTACGAAACCAAATCCCCAAATACTTAATTTGCTTTGATTGCCATTTAAAACCAGCATTCCCCATATGTGCTGGGAAACAATAAGCATTGAGAGGGAACATCTCCGTTTTGTCCTTGTTAAGGGAATATCCAGAAACAGTAGAAACAAGCATTTGCAATGCAATAGGTCTCGCATTAGGCAAAGTTTGAGCTTTTAGTATTGTAAATGGCATTGGCTATTTTTTTTTGCAGTAGTTACGTTTTGTTTTTATAAAAAGGGACATATAAAATATGTTGCATATTGACATATAATGATGCAGCCCACCTATGACTTATGCAGCAGCAAAATGGAGCAGCATTGAGATCAGAGTGCAGCTCTGGAGGCCACATGTCCACCCACATAAGAAATGTTAGAGGTTGTCCACTGACAAGTTTCCGAAATGGCGCCACCTCCTCTTCGTAACTGAATAATAAACAGATACAGAAAATACACACCACTCTTGAACAACAAAATATCCAATACTATAAAACTGCGGAAGGAAATTAGGACAACTAGAAGAACAAAATAAAAACCGAGCATAAGGAGCAGAGTGAATGCAGGGTGCTTGGCAAAACTCAAAAGTGCAATGGGTAGCTTGAGACACAAAGGAAGACAAGTATAATAAAAACTCACCGCCGCAGCCCGGCTTGTACAGGAAGCCAGGCAACCTGTGTTGGGACGGGGGCGGGGCCGCAAAAAGACAGGAAGCCGACGGGCGCCTACCCCGCGCTCCTGTGCCGAAGCGCTCCTGTGCCCGTCAGCCGGAAGATTGCCGGAAGATTTGCGTGTCAGCTAGCGGGGCTCCCGTGCTCGTGGAGAGCCCCGCCTGCTGCTAAGGATGACCCGCTGCCTGCCGCTGCCTGCCGAAGGAGAGAGGGACACAGGAAAAGAACTCGGTGAGTGGGGTGGGAGTGGGGGGGGGGGACATGTGTGCGCGCGCGCGAGTGTGTCTGTGTGTGTGTTTGTGCCTGTGTGTGCGCGTGAGTCTGTGTGTGTGTATATGTATGCATGCATGCATGCGTGTGTAAAAAGATCCGATGACTGGTGGGGGGATGTAAAGTGAAAGTAAGCAGCGCGCGTGTGGTGGCTGGCTGTGTGCGCACGCGTGGACGGAGGCGACGTTCGCGCACCCGAATCCAGGATGAAAAGCTCGTGCACCCTCTGGTCCGTCCTTCCCCCCAAAGTGATCGCTATTGGTCTCCAGCTGGATGCATCCTTCGGATGCATTGCCAGCGATGCCCAAAAAAGGGGGGGAAAGACAACATGTATCTACTTAAGCGCCTACACGTGGCAGCCGAGTGCTAGGAATAAAACCTTCACATTTGAAAGAATTACCGTTGAATATACATAAAACATCAGGGCACGTGGGCTTTCTAGCAAGCACTTATGGGGTAGTTTGCTTTAATGCGTATCACAGAAAATTCTTACTGACGCAAAGAAAAGGTACTTTTGGCTTTGATCTTAAGAAATTGTTTACACACACAAGGATGGCTACAAGTAAAAAGAATAGAGAACAGAAATTAAAAAGCATTGGCAAATAAAGTGTTGCCCCAGCCCTGGGACTGAAGTAACTTCTGATTAGGCCGGTGTGCACCTGCGGTCGGACAGACTGCAGCTGAAGAGGGCTGACCCGCCGCCCACAGGCTGCAAAGGGTTAATTACAGCAGCAGAACAGACCAAAGGTGACCCCCAAAGTCCCCCATCTCTGCCGTTAATGATTTTTCGATTACATAAGGCTAGTGAAACATTTAAAGCTGATTCAAAGCCAGACCTAAAAATTGCATTTCATCAGAGGAGGCGTGGCCGTGAAGCGGCTAAACATGGAGCCATCTGGGGCTTTAAACTTCACAAGTCACCGTGTAACATTCCATATCAATTACTTTTAATCGCGTATATTGCCACATACCTGGCTTCTGTTGTGCCGCATACTTTAGCTATGGCTACGACTAACCCAGGACCCCATCGCTAGGCTCGACCAGGAAGAGGCGACGCTTAACTTCTCGCACTCTGTCAGGAACTTGTCACATCAACCCGCCTTGGGACCGACGGACGCGCATCAGCCGGGCACGCGCATACGAGGCCGCGCGGGGGTGTACAACCGGGCCAGGCCCACTCTACTCACACCCGGCTGGGCTCTGGTCTTAGTCACTCCTGTGCGCTTCGGCCCCACGTACAGTTACCCTTCCCACTTGTTGACTGGCTAGGTTGGCGCTATACAAATACCACCTACAAACATATAATAATTCCTCATCGGACCCTCTGCTCATGGGTTACTGAGTACCTTTACCGGAGTGACCCCGGTTGCATAGGTAGCTCAGTAAGTCAATCCCCTTGCTGCATATCACTTCCATGGGGCCTACTGTGCCCTCCATCCTGCCAGTGTTCGCGATCAGTGAATGACATTGGAGCCTGTGCTTGTCGCGGGCTGTAGACGTGTGCTGTGTGACAGCACGTGTTACTGTTACTCACGGGGCCTCAGAGTCACGTCTGACATGGGTGCATCCGTGGCGTGTCTGTGTGCACATGTCTGTCTGTACGTGGGGGGAGGGGTGGCGCTCAGAGGGTGAATGCCCGGAGGCTGGCAGGGTCTGTCTGTAAGGAGGCAACTGGGTCTGTGGAAGTCGCGCGTCTGCGCCTGTAAGGAGGTGAATGTCTCTGTCGGGGGTGGCGGTATGTCGCTCTGTCTAGTGCTTCGATGTCTGTCTCGAGCTTTAAGCCCCTCCTCCTGTTAGTCGTATGTTTATCTATGGGTTAAGGCCCTGCCTGTCTGAGGCTGGATGTCTGTCTACAGTTGGACCTCAGAATATCTGAAGGGCAGCTCAGGCAGTTCCATACTCGCTGCTGACAGCTGCGGTGATCTTTACCTAGCAAGGCCAACTCCGACGTCAATCCTTCCATGGTCAGTAAATGAAAACAACCATCCCATTGGATGCTGACAATGCCTCTCACTAACAGCACAGAGAGGTGCAAAGCTGAGCTGTACTCAAGATTAATGCATTAATATGGGGGGGGGGGGGTCGATTTATGTCAGTCTGGAAGTGAATGTCTGTCTGTCTGACGTGAAGTATGTGCTTGCATGCCCGTAGTAAACGGAATGTCTGTCCAGCTGAAGTATAAGTATGCCTACGGAAGGGGGGGGGGAGGTGGGTGAGGGGGGGGGTGTTAAGGCATGCCTAGGTTTATGGACGTCTGCCAGTAGGGGAGATGGATGTCTGTCTGTCCGAAGTTATTTATGTACGCCTGTCTGTACGGGGGCGGCAGCTTGTCTATCTGAAGTTAGGGATATGTGCGCCTGCTTGTGAGGGAGTTTAAGATGAGTACAGAAACGCCTGCCGTATAGGGGGTTGCATTTATGTTAATTATAGGCACAGATACAGTAATTATGCAATCCGGCAGCTACGGCGTCTTCTGCATGATTATAGCCCCTCCCCTCCACATAATTCATCACTTGCCAAATAATGTATCACTTGCCACATAATTCATCGCTTGCCACATAATTTATCACTTGCCACATAATTCATGACACATAATTTATCACTTGCCACATAATTTATCACTTGCCACATAATTCATCGCTTGCCACATAATTTATCACTAGCAAAATAATTTATCACTTGCCACATAATTCATCGCTTGCCACATAATGTATCACTTGCCACATAATTCATCGCTTGCCACATAATGTATCACTTGCCACATAATTCATGACACATAATTTATCACTTGCCACATAATTTATCACTTGCTCTACAATTTGCAGATTTTAGCAAAAGCAAACATTCCTTTGTATCTGGAAAGGATCAGAAGTTACTACAGAAGCTGCCCCTGGCGTTGCCACGCACCGATGACCCTCTGCAAACATGAAGGGCTCGCCTCTCGGGCCGGGGTTGCTGCACGCGGGTGTGAAGCTGACCCACTGAGGGACACCTTTGCCCAGATTGTGTTAACGAGTACAGACACGATACAATTGTGAAGCGATACTGCCACAAAACGCGCCACAAAATGTGCCTCTAAATAATTGCCGCATAGTTTAGTCAACAAGGCCACATAACTTGTTCCCTCCCTGCCGCATACTTCCGGTGACCCTGATTACTGGGGGGAGTGTGGGGGGGGGGCTGTCTGGAGGGTGCGTCTCTACCTCGGGTTCGATGTTTCGCGCCCTGCCCAGGGGTGGGTGTCTGCCCATAGCTCTGAGTCTGTCTGTCCAGCTAGGAGGTGAATGCGTGTCCTTGATTACCTGGCTGATATGGACTGGTTGATCTGTTAGTCTGGGCTCAGTCAGATGTCTGTCAGTGCCCTGGTGTCTGTCCGTGAGATCAGACGTCCGTCAGCGCCGGGTCTGTCTCAGCACTGACAGTCAGGCTGGCTGTCTTGGTGTCCGGGTGTCTGTCGTGCTGAGGGACCGGGGCCTGTCTGTCTATCCGGGTGAATGTCTGTCGGCCTGAGGAGGGGTGAATGTCTGTCGGCCTGAGGGGCCGGACCTGTCTGTCTGTCTCTCCGGGTGAATGTCTGTCGGCCTGAGGGGCCGGACCTGTCTGTCTGTTTATCCGGGTGAATGTCTGTGGGTCTGAAGGGCCAGTGTCCCTCTGGGTTAAATCTTAAATGTCCGATTGAGGAGCCAAGGTTTTTCTGAGAGTCAGTGTCCCTCTTTCTGAGTTGAATGTCCGTCTGTTTGTCTGAGGGACCAGGCTTATTCTGGGGGTCTGTGTCTGCGCATCTGACCCCGGTGCTGGCCCGATCCGGTCCGGTTCTGTGCCGCCCGGGCTCCCTTCGCTCTCCCCGCGCTCCCCGCGCACTGCCCGGGAATCCAGCTCTGGGAGGACCAGAGAACAAGCACAAGCGCTGTCAGGAGGCGGCAGACGGGGAAAAAGAACCCGAAGCAAGCCCGGACCACTCAAGGAACAACAGAGCTAATAAAGGCAGGAGGAACAAGCAAAACAAGTGACGTCAGGCGGGCGCGTGCACTCCCGCGCAGGCGCAGAGTGTTCTTGGTCGCTTCTCCGGCACCCGCCCGCCCGCCCATCCATCGGGAGCCGGGCAGAAGGAGCCCACATGAAAACAGGACAAGAAGAGAGCCTGGTGAGGTGAGGTGAGGTAAGGGGGGGGGGGAGCGTGTGTGTGTATGCAGTGTGTGTGTGTATGCGACGGCGGGTTCTCTGTATGCGTGCGTGTGTGTATGTGCGCTTGTGTGTGTGTCTCTGGTGAGGTAAGAGGGGAGCGTGTGTGTATGCAGTGTGTGTGCGCGCATGTGTGTGTATGCGACGGCAAGGGTGGGTTCTCTGTATGTATGGGTGCGTGCATGGGTGCTCGTGTGTGTGTGTGTGTGTCTCTGGGTATGCGCATGCGTGTTGGTGCTTGCTTCCGAGGCAGGAGAGGGGCACGGCGCCTTGCGCGCCCACGAGGTGCAATCTGCGCTCGTGCACCCTCTGGTCCGTCATTCCTCCCACAGTGATCGCTACTGGTCTCCAGCTGGATGCATCCTTACGGATGCTTTTCCAGCGAGACCCAAAAAGATTAATAGTATCTGAAATAGCAGGAATTGCTGAAGCTATGTCATCAGAAAAAATTAGTACGTCATCTGCATAAGCAGCTGTTTTGATACAGTGAGAACCAAATGTAAAACCTTTAATATCTTGATGAAGATTAATTAACCGCTGAAGCGGATCAATAGACAATAAAAACAATAGAGGAGATAATGGACATCCCTGTCTAGTACCTTGACAAAGATTAAAAAACGAGGAGGTGGCACCATTAACTCTAATATTCGCTCTAGGCTGTGTATATAAGGACATAACCATATTAACAAAGGAATCACCAAGAATGTGTGCACAAAGCACTGCATGTAAAAAGGGCCAGGAGACCTTATCAAAAGCCTTCTCAGCATCTAGGGCAAGAGCAGCCGCCGGCAGGGTAGATCATTTTGCTTTCCCTATGATATGGCAAAAGGTACGGATATTATCTCTAGCTAATCTACCTTTAACAAAGCCCGTCTGAGATGGATGAATATGCAGTGGGATATAGGATTCCAAACGTTTGGCTACAATTTTGACTAAAAGTTTCGCTTCCATATTAAGGAGGGATATTGGGCGAAAATTCTTAGGATCCAAATGATCCTTACCTTCTTTTGGAATCACCACGATAGTAGCATCTTTCGCTGAACCTGAAACCGAACCCGATGAAATAAAAGGTTCAAAGACATCTTTAAGGCGAGGGACAACCAATGGAAGACAGGTCTTATAGAACATGATGGGAAATCCATCAGGACCCAGAGCTTTTCCGGAGCAAGTGGCTTTAATAGCATGAATGATCTCCTCAGATGTAATCAGTCCACCCAACTTCACCCCATCATCATCCGAAACACTCTGAATAGGGATCGTCTTTAAACATTGTTGACATTGGTCAAAGGAGGATTGATTAATAGGAGTATATAATTTACTATAGTATTCACGAAAAACCTAAAGAATCTCCTTAGTTTGAAATTTCTTAGTGCCAGAGCTATCAGTAATACAAGATATCTGAGATGACCTAAGATTAGATTCCTGAAATTTTAAGGTCGCCGCCAAAATTTTACCTGGGCGGTTTTTTAAAAGTAAGCGTTTAGATTTCCGGGCTTGAACCCCAGAATGAGCTCTTTTAGTGACAATAGTATTGTAGGAATACTTCAAATTCTTAATGTTTTGTAATAATTGTTTGTCTTTAGAATGTCGATAGAGAGACTCTTGCGTCTTGATATTATCGGATAGATCAGTAAGTTCTTTTTTAATATCAGCATTTCTTTTCGCCATTCGTTTAATAATGTGTCCTCTAAGTGTACATTTAAAAGCATCCCACAAAACTACTGGAGAACTGACAGAGTCTTTATTATCAGAAAAATTTTTTACAACCTCCTCATTCAAAGCCGCAACTTGAGTCTGATCATGCAGAATTTCCGTATTTAACCTCCAGGTACGAGGTTCTTTCTTATCAGCAAGATTAAGGAGAGAAAAAGATACAGCAGCATGATCAGAGACAAGAATAGGATGAATGTAAGCGGACGACGAAAACTGTAAAAGAGCTAAGTGGACTAAAAGATAGTCAATACGAGAAAAGCTAGAATGAGGAGAAGGAAAAAAAGTGAAGTCACTACCAGTAGGGTTATGTAGTTGCCACAAATCTTGAAGATTAGCCAAGGCACACACATTGGTCATCTGTTTGTGAGCCCTAGGGGGCGGAATTTAAAAGCAGAATTGCTATCTAAAATCGGATCCATTGGAAGATTAAAATCACCTCCTACTATCAGATTACCCTTATGAGGGACATCGGACAACTTTTTAGTAATCGAACGTCAAAACGATGGATCATCACTAGTCGGAGCATAAAGATTCATAACATAAAGATCGAGAGAACCATTAGAAAGACAAGTCAGCAGCCATCGTCCTTCTGAATCATGCTCCCCAGAAACCACAGATAACCCCGAATTTTTAGAAATTAATGTGATCACTCCATTCTTTTTACCAAAGGCGTCCGAGCACACAACATCAAGGACCCAATCTTTCCTTAAGAACAAAGCTTCTTTGTATGATATTTTAGTTACCTGCAATGAAACTAAATACGTAGAGAGATGCTTACAATAATCCAACATTTTCACCCTTTTCACCGCTTGATTCAATCCACGTACATTAAGCGACAATACGTTTAAACCTGGCATAAAAGCAGAAGAACAAAAAACTCGCTACTCACTGATAAAAGAGAAGATATTACAAAGATAAGAAACACAAAACAACACAGAGACAATATCATCAAAGACACCATAAATAAGAAGCGCCAGCAGGAGATCCAAGAAAAGAAAGGAAAGGGAAGGAGAGAGAAAAGAGAAGATAAGAAAGAAAACCGGAAAAAAGAAACAGGAAAACAAGAAGAAAGAGACCCACCAGGGGAGGTCTAAAAGGGACCAAATCCATACGAGGGGGGAACATGGAGAGGTGAGCAGAAAGGTCAACAAGGAAAAAGAACTAAAAACCCATCACCCCATACCATAAAGGGAGATGTAAGGAGAATCAGAAAAATTCATATAAGAGATTCGCAAACACACGATATAGCTATACAGAAGTATATCCAGTAATAAGAAAGAGAAGAGCAAAATCGGCAAAATCAGGGATCATCAACAATAGAATAAGAGCATAAAAACAGTTAAAAGCTAAATTGTAATGGATAACAGCAGAAATATTAGCATAAGCCAAATATAACAATAAATAGCAATAAATATAAATTCATCAAATTGACCATAAAAACAAAAGAGATATTAATTCATATCTCACAAACCGTAAACATATAGTAAAAAACAAAAACAATTGATTTCACATTTCAATATATTAATCAGAAGAATAATAAATAGAGAACAATAAATATAAAAACCAAAACAACAAGAATAAGAACGGCATAAAACGGAGACAAATGATCTACTCACATGAAGACAAATAAAGACAGATGTAGAGGATCACCTAATGGAAAAAGAATGAAACACAAAAATGAGGAAACATATTAACAGGACCTCAAAAGAAGAAAAGAGAGACATTAAGTTAGAAATAAACAAAATACAACATAACGGAGAAAAGAACCTGGAATAAAAAAGATTAGAACATGAGAACCGAAGAACACATCATATAACAGTTGCATAACAAGAAGAATAAAGACCATAGGATTAGCATACAGCAAGTCCTACACAGCAAACAGGCTAAAAACAGTGAAACATTACCACCACATAAGGATACATACACAGGAACAGAAAAAGAAATGAAACACATGAAGTAAGAACATATTAACAAAATCTCAGAAAAAGAAAGGAGAAATATCGACCTAAGAGTAAACGGAATATATCATAAAGGAGAAAACAGAACAAGCCAAGACGATTGTAAAAAACTCTTCAGAGAACACTCAGGAACCAGAGGGACTAGGAGAAGTTGCAGAATCCATCTGGGACTCCATCTGATTATCCAGGAAGGTGGAAAGATCCGAAGCCTCATAGAAGATCTGAGTGCGACCTCTAAAAGTTATACGGAATCGTGAAGGACCAGCAAAGGAGAACGGAATGTTCATGTCAAGTAATCGTCTTCGTAGTTTAAGAAAACCTTTCCGCCTGATAACAGTGTCTCTAGCAAAATCCTGGGAAATAGCAATCCTGTGGCCCTCCCAAGTGACCGCCTTGATCTTCCTCATCTGAGCTAGGATTTGCTCAGAGTGTTGATGACGCAGAGGTTTAAAAATCACCGCTCTAGGATGAGGTGAAGATTTAGGCCGGAATGTAGGAACTCGATGAGCTCGTTCAATTTCAAAGTCTTTCTGAAAGGAAATCTGCAAAACAGAAGGAATCCAATGATACAAAAAGTCTATCAGTGATGACGCTGATTTCTCCGCATCCTCGGGTAGACCAAAAATACGTAAATTGCTCCTGCGATTTCAATCTTCCTGCTCCGTAAGGTCTCTCCGTAACGCAGACATAGAGCATTCCATCTGTTGCAGCGATTTAGAATGTTGTTGCGCAGTATCTTCCACACCACTTATCCTTGATTCAGCAGCAGAAACATGAAGTGATAGGGATTTAAAGTCATTTCTGATTGCTGGAACCTCAACTTGAAGTAAGTCAGTATTAGTTTTGGTCGACTGCGCAATGTCATGAACAGCGTTTAAACGAGACAAAATGGTATCCAGTGTAGTACCAGCATCTTTCTGAGATAGCGCCGGAGTAGGAGAAGTTTGCTTAGATCTTTTAAGGTTACCCTTCAAGTCTTTGGATTTGGGAGAAAGACCCATGTTGTCAGCCATTAGAATATGGAAGAGAAGAATTCCAGATACTTCACAAAACAAAAGGAGCACCCTGAAATATAGCAGTTTACGCAGTACAGGGGCAAACACTGACTGATTTACAGAAAAGATCACAAAATAATGTCGCCACTGAGACAGCTTAGTGAAAAAAAGGCCAGCAGGCACCTTTTAGGAAAAAGCATCAACCGGATTGCACTCCAAATACAGATTCCGCCATTTTGTGGAGACTCAACACAGCGCAGTTCCACCTGACTGATAATTAGGTCTTCATTGGAGCTCCATTAGCCGTCTGAGACAGAGGAAAGACTCCTTCAGAAAGACCTAGGAACCACAGCCATAAATATTGCCTCCTCAATGGTTGCCAGAAATTCGTCAGATATAGAGTGCAACAACTGAAGTAAAATACAAGTGCTATCTCCAGAACACAAAATGGCGAAAATATTGCAGCGAGGGGAGCCACAACGCAAGGCTCTTCAAACCAGGCAGAGGAAGCAGCAAAAAAGACACCGACTGCTCACCTTCTATACCAGTGCATGCATCACCATTGTAAAGAAGCCGGTCGTGTGTGGGGACCACAAGTCTCTACTTCATTGAAATTCCCATAGTTGAAAACGAAGAATCCCTTGCAGGGAGACCCAGGCACTATATTGGTGAAGGAACGCCTCTTCAGCAGAGGACAGTGCAGGTCTCCAGCAAAATGCCCAGCGTCGGGAGAAAAACGCACGCGCCGCCACCTTGACAGAAAATGGCCTCCGCCCGCGAGAATCCTGAGGAGAATGGCACCGCGGAGAAGGGACACTCAACCCGAACAGCGGTAGCAGCGAAAAACGGCACAGCCTGCTCACCGCATCTTCCGGCAACGATAACTCCGGTTTCTGAAGAATATCACAGAGTGTGGGGACCTTAATCTGCCTTGCCCGCCTCTGTCACCCCGGAGCTCAAGCGCGACACGCCATATCACAGCGGTGCGCAAGCTACGCCCCCTAGAACAAACATTCTTTTGTGCTTCTTGCTTTAACAAGCTTCTGTATCATAAGTCATATAGTTCACTACACTTCTACTTATGAACCTTCCACTACTTGTACAGGACTGCAGACTTTTCTAAAATGTATTTTTCTTACGTAAAAACACCTACAGTTTACGCTTAGGACCATGCTCTCATGTTTCAGGTGCGACGGGAAAATCCAAAAACTGCTAATTTGACAGGGATCCTTACTACATAAATGACTAACAAAACCTCAACATAATGTGTACATGAATTTCTCCAGCAGAACCTGTTGTGGCATACAAACTCATATAAAGCAATATTTTCCTTCAAAATGTTTGCGGAGGATCACACACACGTCTTTCCTAACATTGTGAACCCTGTGCATTCTACTTTTCACGATCTGGACTATGTAACATAATTTTTAGAGAAAAAAAACACCATTCACCAGCTCTAATAAGGGCTGTCAGCTCAATTACGCAGACTAACTAATAAGAGACTAGTGATGCCTTTGCAAAACTGTATATAGCATGGGAATAACATAAACAATAATGGTGTTATCACCTGAGATTTATAAACAAAAACCCCCGATATACAGTTCCCCTTAACCCCTTCTCTGCGGGGGTAATTCCCCCGCTGTGCTGGGCGGTACGCACAGCGCCCCGGTGCTGATGACGAGCTCAGCTCGTCATCAGCCACAGTGCTCGTGTGCTGATGACGAGCTGAGATCGTCACGGCCACGCCCGTTCCTTAGAATGCTCAACACAGCAAAGCAGGGGAATTATCCCTGTGTGTGAGCATTCTAACGGCCATGACGAGATGAGCTCGTCATCAGCACACGAGCACCGTGGCTGAGGACGAGCTGTGCTCGTCATCAGCATGGGAGGGGTTAAAGGTCAAATAAGGGAACATCAATCTATTCTACCCAACCTTTTATAATTTCATCAGACAGGATGGGCAGTAACAACGTATTTATTTATTCATTTTATTAATTCTAACAATTTTAAAACAGTATTACTGAATAGCCAATTAGACTTGCACTGGTGAGGTGCTTTTGTCTCTACTTATTCAAGAACATATTCACAGCATCTTGTGAAATGAATGAATAAGTAAAGCAAACCCAACCAATTGTCTCATGGCCGTTTCTAGACAGCTTAGACAGGCTCGAGAGAGAGTGAGAGAGAACACAATAACAAGCTGCCCTGCATACTTTCCACACATCCACAACCATCTTTGCTCTTATATCACAAGGAGCTAAAAACATGGCTGTTCCGAGAGGCCTACTTCTAAGCTCTGGACCCGGTAACCCTTGGAGACTTGTTAGTTTCAATTTTGCTTTGTCTGGCGCCTTGATGCCCATGGGCTAAGTTTGCGCCCTATAAATTTCACTTCATTCATTCATTCACACAGAATAGCTCACAATAATACATAATAGGCACATAAATCGAGAAAAAGGACAATGTGTTACTTAATTTTGCTTACCCTTAATTTGCCCAGGAGCTAGTCTCCTTTCCCCCTTCCACAGTAGGTAATCTAAGCAGGTGACCTCCTGTCGACAAATTTAACCCCCTTTTGGCTGCTGGACCCAAACAGACTTGTAGAAGGTAAATTGCTAGGGGAATCTATATGAAGGCCATATCCAATACTATTGGACTGTACCACTTTACCAGAAAACATTAATCCAATAACCAACTACCAATTCCTTTAGCTTATTTTTTATTTTACGAGTTTTATATAGTGCTGACCTGACCGGTGGTATCGGAGCGCTTTACAACAGTTACAGAGCATGTTAAACACATATATAAAGATTGAGCTGTGTAATCATAATAGCACATTAATGCAAACTTTATTTCATAGCCTTTTTATTTGGCTCTAGCACAACAACTTTGAGTGAAAACCAGTATTTCTGTATGCATGGCAGAGCTATTCTCTGCATATGGCCTACAGACGCTGTTACCCTTTGATGATATTATTCAATAGGATAAATCCCACCCTGCATATCTCTTACACTGTATTATTTCTCAAGAAAAAGGTGATATCCCCATCTGCTCCTAACAGAATATGCAATATTTCCTTTAACTAATGTTACCTAAAACAGATCTCTGGTGTCCAATCTTGTTCCAGCAAGGCTTAATCAAGGCCATAAGTTAATTGAAACAACTAAGTAAATTCTTCCATTTCTTAAATGTAGGTAAATTACTAATGATGAAATCCTAAATATTAGTAACATGAATTGAGAATTAATTTTGACCCTAATTTTCCTTGGCACATTCTAGCCTCGGACATCTTTAGAGCAAAACTTACATTACCTGTAGTGTTTTTCCCTACAATGTTAGAATCAGGAAATGTAATTAATACAAAGAAATTATTTTATTAAACTACTCTTCCACATTACAAGCTTTCATAGTGTAATGTAGAAATCACACACTGTCACAGTGGCTCCCTGCGTGGACATTTTGCGCTCAGCAGTGCTGGTCAGTTCTAAATACAGAACCTGGTCTCTGACCCTTAAACCTGTTTTCCCCTGTCTGAGCAAGGCTATTCCCATGCGGCCTTTACAATTCAAAGTAACTCTCGAGAAGCACGGCTGAAGGGCATTCCTGCCCCGTGCCTGTGTGCTGGTAATTTAAAGGTAGGATGCACTTTTGCTGTCTTAGTTTTATTTTTATTCATGTAGTCATTTTTTTTTAATAATGATCATTAAACCTTTTGTTGTTTCCACATATGAAAAGCCAGCCTTATTCCTTTCCTTTTACCTTTATATGCATTTATTTATAACAGTAAGCACAAAAGCTTTACTGAAACATAAAAAGTTTGTATCAAGAATACTTTTATTCGGCTTTACAGCCATAAAAGCAAGATAAAATGCACACTCATCCAACAATACTTAAAATAGACGGAATTACAAAGGAGTGAATTAAAATGTAACATCAAAGACCAAGATAAATAGTATACAACAGTAAATTACAGCAATGACAGCCAAAGCACACAATAAATAACTGCCCAATCCCACAAACCCAGAGCACAATCTATTATATAATATGTAAAAAAGGGTGAAAACATCAGTGATACTTCAATCCATGTTCTATTAAGCTACATGTTAAAAAATAAATAGATTACAAAAGTAAGGTAAAACTTTCATACTAAAAAGAACAGGGACATGATTATTATCATCTCATTCACGATGTTGTTACACAGCAGCAAAGGGGATATACGATTAATACATACAGAAGCTGTATCACTTTTTAGAGATCCACAGATGTGCTTTATTAGGAAAGCAACAAGAAAGCAAGTCCTTACTTTTAATCCTTTCTTTTATTCAAAATAATGAAGCTGTATTTCTAACTTTTCAAAATCAGTAGTCTTTAATGCACATGCCTTCATACCATGTTGTACTAACTTAAAACCTAGGTGCCACAGCGTTTATCTGTAGCTTATGACCCATGTGTTATGTACTCGGCTGTGTTTCACAACCATTAGGTGTTAACTTCTACGCTCTTTCAGGAGAAAAAGGCCTTGCTGTATTTCAATGTCCTCACAGAAACTCCAAAAAGTTGATAAACCTTTCATTACCTCCGTCTGTTCTGACAGACAGCTTCCTTCGGACAGACAGCTTTGAGCAGCTGTTAAAAGCTCTCTCTCTAGCGCCGAGAATGAGCACGGTTCATTCTATTTAAAACCAAGGCATTCCAAGCCAGTCAAAATCTATAATTTTGCAATGTGGTACAAATGGGACGCTTTTATTTCAGCAGCAACCAATTACTCAGATAATGTGAATGCCTTTTAATATTTAACATACTATATCTAAGGATAATGCTGTAACATTTTGTATAGAGTCCTAGTTGTGTAAAGCACACACATTTGTTAATTTTCTTTTTGTGTGAGGCTTATTTTTTTCCTATTGAGTGTTAATTCTAATTTTGTGTTTTACCATTGGGGCGATATAATAATTGAAGGTTCAAACATCTATACTTTGTTACTGCTTTACTTTTAATAGTAGTGTGCAGCAATTTAGCATATGTTATATAATTTATCCTTTGAATTTTAAAGTGTAATTCTTCCAATGTCATTTGCAGAACACAATGACGACAACAAACCACATGGAGCTTATTCCAGACATTTTCAAGAAGGGGGCCACACACTCAGAAAACACAACACTGCTTGCTAAGGCTAGCCATTCTTACACAAAGAGCACAGTTTCTACTCAGTCAAACATGTACTGCACAAGCATCACCACCGGTGTCAGTCCACAAACCACATAGATACTCAAACAAATAATCATCCCACAGATCAACATTGAGGACAAGAACAAGAGGCAGCCCACAGACTACTCAAACCAAACCATTTGTAAATATCAATTGTAAATCATATTTACAAACGAAAGAGCTCTCAAAAATAGTACAGAGACTGCACCATGACAAGTAAACAACAACCCAAAGACTGTGCCATGTTCAAAAAGACAGGCCCTATCCCCAGACCTTTTCCAAAATACACCTAATTACCAATTGAGCTGGTGGAACACTCAAAAGCGCTCCGTATCACCATTTATGAATTTTACTTAGTGCTTAGATCAGGATCCTTTTTAGTGTATTTGTTCCACAGTGTACTATACATTATGGAAGAAATACCATATTTAATGTACATAAACCTATTCGGTGTACGCCTTATTACTAGGCGTTGGAAGCATCATGTGCCCCCCCAAACGGTGCAGTGGCGGCGCTCGTTGGATAATTGGGCGAGGGCTGAGAGTGTGGCATTGCACCGAGAGGAGACGGCGGGGCTCCGGATGTATCCTATTGCGCTGGAGTGGGATGGTATCCTGACGTCCTATCACCAGGTGTGTTTGCAGGATGGGATTACGTGAGCATATTTCCCACGCTCTCCGGTACCACTGCTAGAATTACTCTCCCACACGCCCCCCCCCCCACCCTTGCTGCCTCCCTCCCTGACCGCCTCCGCCCCCCCCTTTATCGCCACGGCATTTCCCACATGCTAGGCACTGTCACCACTGAACGTTAATGTATCATGCATATGCTGGAGCTATATGAAACTGTCATGCTGTTTACCTGTACACCTGATCAATTGCCCCCCTTTGCTGCCATACCTCCGAGGGGAGGTGATGATCCGAGAAGCCTGGGACTTCCTGTCATATGTAACAGCGCCGTTTACCCGATATGACTGCATTTGTGTAATACTGTACGATGATAAAATGCAATAAACATATTCAAACAAAAAAATAAACCTATTCGGTATCCCCTCTAGGGAAGCCAGCAGAGTACTTTCTGAATCTATATTGGTACCACCAAAACAGCAACACATTCTACGAAGTGTGCTAGGAGCAGGCATGCCAAAAATATTACAATGCGATATAATATTTTAGTCAAAGCGTATTTATCCTGAGAATTATCCAAAAGTAGAGAAAAATCTCCTCATTACCTGCCTTTATTTGCTGCAGCAAACAAACAAACAAACCAGAATCTTGGCCAAGCTAATCCAAAACAAGAGTGTCGCATCGCGACTTTACCAAACAAAAGTCTCCAGCTTCCATGAGGGAGACTATGTCAATACAGTACCCTTAGGCCACTGTAGGAGGTAGTCAAAGGAGTACAGAAACCATGGGCCTTTTATGGCCAGTTTATAGCTGAGTAAGCATGAAGACTCAAAAAGAGGCGGTACAAGTATACACAAGAGTAGCTATTTACATATATGGACAACTGGAAACTACTTAGTCAACAGAGTGGGAGGAGTAAGAAAAACCCTTACATCAGTTGGAATAGTCTGACAGCTACACACTAAGACAGATGCATTCTGACAGCTACAGGCCTTACTAAGCATGCACAAGGCTCTGACTCAGTGCTGAAAGCGTTAATTATAGTTAATGACATACAAGGGCAGGCAACAGTGAAGACGGGAGAAGCACATGGCGAGCACATGGCTAACTAAAATGGATTGAAGGGAAGATGGAGGGGGGATTCCCTCCATGTCCAGTGCACAGCGTATTGAGCAATAATCGTGTGAAATTATCAACATTTCCTCGGTTTCAACAAAATAGTTCCAGGTAGTCCAAAGTTTACTGTAGTTTTCTTTATTTTGTAATTTCAAGTACTCGTGCAGCATGTTTATTTTTACAACTTCTGATGGCCAGATATGCCCATCCGAGCCTTTTTCTGGACACGCATTTCCATAAACATTAACCAACTTCATTTAGCGAAATGGATGTCGCCCAATGCATTTCGGGCTCTAATCATGAGCCCTTCCTCAGGGGTTCACTAAAATTTAAAGAAACATCACAATTAATTAGTGGCCTCTAACAGCTACGATTAAACATTCCTATTGATGTAACATAAACTGCTTGGTTAACATTTGTGCATCAACTTTATGAAACACTTTCCCTCTATGTGCCATGCGCTACCGCTATCTTGCTTCAAAGGCACAGCATTTAAACCTCCTGTCTTCAAAGTACAGTTGTAAACCCTCCCTTGCTAGGCCCGACCTGTAAAGTGTCACCCATCTTCCCGCCAACTAAAATGGATGCCACAAACAAAATGGCTTCAGCTTATGCTAATGGTAATTTCTGCGATTTGCACAATGGGAATGGGGTCATCCTTGTAAAGACATTTCTCTGTTATTTTTTTACAATGGGTTTGATTGAGTATGCAAGTAAGCTCTGACAGTCGCACACAGAAAATTACAGGGTAGGCACAAGGAGCAATATGTGGAGTTGCGTTAGATGTATATTGTATATATATTCCATATTAGGCTCTGTCAGCAAGAACTGATAGTGTGAAACCTGTTCATGGCTTGCTTTCGATAGAAACCTTGAAAAAATTTAGAGCTGTAGGATGAGCCTTCCTAATTTGGCAGTACCATTAATTTCAAGGAGGATTGCTTGTTGTGATTGTTGGCCAGGTCCACAAGCTGAGAAAGAAAACTGATATAAATATCACGATATATAATGGACAGACATCGCGAATGCGAGATGACATGTTGGCACGTTAAAAAAAAGAAGAGGAAATAATAAAAATAAGAAAAACTTTTAAATTCCAACAGGATAACAATGGCTACGACCTGGGTCAGATATTCACCTTCTCTCGAAAGTATGATGCAGCGAAGGCAGCACAAAAAGGAGTCACAAGGTGAAATATCCCTGCTCCCTTAGCAGGTTCAAGTAGGGAGCTACTAACTACGCCTTCAGTGTCTGATTTGAGCTCCTCTGTGGAAACGGAGTCAGAGACCGAGCTTAACACGAGACCAACGGAAGGGGCAAGACAGCAAATTAGAAAACGCACAATAGGGGAGGAATTGAATTTTTTAAGGGAGGCGAGACAACAGACCCTACGCCCCAGGAAAAAAAATCCAAAACATGACAAAGGAGAAATGCAAAACTACGAGATAGAAGGAGAAGGAGGTGCCAAAACACATACAATCAAAAAGAAGAACAGGGGTTGGCGCCGCCAATCATCCCAGCAATTGAAAATGCCAACACAGCCATCAACCTATCCACCATCAACCTATCCATCATAAACTTGGATGCAGCAGAGCGACAGCTGCTGGCGCTAGTGCTCACGTATTGCTCTGAGAGTAACTTTGATCATCCCCAAACTCGTGTGGATATATACACGTTCATTAGAAAATTAAAGTTACAAAAGTACCATCTGCTCAGGCAAGATTGAAACACTGCATGTACATCATCAGAATCAATGCACAATGCCAAGAGTTCTTTAACAGCCTCAGATGTCAGCCTGATACGAGACCTTCAAGAACTACAGCCTGAAAGTAGTGAGCAGATGCATATAGATTCAACACAGCAACTGATGTTACAACAAGGGATCAATACAAATGCAGCGCCGATTACCAAATTTAAACCTAGATCAAATTTTATCCCAGTCTCAACGAGAGATTCCATCAACACTTTTAATGAGATTTTAATAAAGGAAGTA
Organism: Lissotriton helveticus; assembly: GCF_964261635.1. Taxonomy (NCBI): domain Eukaryota; kingdom Metazoa; phylum Chordata; class Amphibia; order Caudata; family Salamandridae; genus Lissotriton; species Lissotriton helveticus. The sequence continues at coordinate 688,907,779 of NC_136059.1, read as the reverse complement.
AGGACTCTAAATTTTAAAACACAAACAACAAGGAGAAAACTAAATGCGTACCAACTTAAATATCAACAACTAATTAAAAAACTGCGAGAAAATGAGACAGTGGTAGTACGCAACTAGGACATGGGTGGCAACGTGGTCATCTGGCCAAAAACCCAATATATGGAAGAAGCATCAAAACAGCTTGGAGATCACAGCTGTTATAAAATATGTAGCAAACTATCTACCAAAACAGCAGAAAATGAATTATATGCAACGTTTCTAGCATGGAAAAGTGGTGGCTTAATTAAGCATAATGACTAAGATTTTTAAAAAATGATTACCCAATCTTGCCGGTAATGTATTTTATCCCCAAAATACATATAGACAGTCCCAACCCTCCCGGCCGGCCCATAATCTCTGCCATTCAAAGTCTAACAGAAAATGTTTCAGTATATATAGACTCATTCTTGCAAGAACAAGTAAAAATGTTACCATCATATATACAAGACACAACAGATTTCCTGAGGCAAATACATGGATTTCGGTGGCAAAAAGATTACTTATTGATCTCCATGGATGTCAGTAACTTATATACATCTATACACCACCAAGATGGGATGAGAGCACTGGAACATTTTACAGGAAAGAGATCCATTGAATGCCACAACCATAACAAAATGTTAATTGACCTAACTATGTTTTGTTTGCATAACAACTATTTCTTATTCCAACAACAGGTCTATCATCAAGTGAAGAGCGTAGCAATGGGTGCAAGCTTTTCGCCCAGCTACGCCTGCCTCCACATGGTATGGTGGGAGGAGATGGTAGTAAAAATCAAGTATGCAGAGATATGGTCCAACAATGTAATCAGATGGGTCAGGTTCATTGACGATTTATTTGTGGTCTGGCGGGGAGATAAACAGAGTGCAGAAGAATTTATTAATGATTTGAACGATAGCCATGTCAATATCCGACTCACATATTCCATCAGTGAGAGCACAATTTGTTTCCTGGATGTAGAAGTGTATGTTTCAAATAACATTTTAGAAACACACCTGTACCGCAAACCAACATCCGGGAACACCATCCTGCACTCAAGCAGTTTTCATCCAAAGCATACAAATCTTAGCATACCCTATAATCTACTAACAGCACAGAATGAAGCACATCTCACTTCCTAGCAAGAGGTTATAAAGAAAAAACGATAAATTATGCAATAGGTCAAACCAGAGCCAATACACAGGAAGATTTACTCTTCAAACCATCTGGCAGTAAAACCAAATTAGTAAATAGCTCAGCCACAGAAAGCAGCCCTCACTTAATTCTCTCATATAACAGACAGAAGGACAGCCTGAGAAAAATGGTCAAAAACAATTGGCACCTAGTGCAAAATTATCCGATTTATTGGGGCTAAAATGCCAACTACTCCGCTAATCACATATAGGAAGGCGCAGAGCACAGGTGACTACTTAATCAGCAGTAGTCCAGAAGTAACAGCAAGCACCAATTGGCTGTCAACCGTAAAGGTGTTGTTCGATGTGCAGCATGCAGGGCATGTAAATATGGTGAAAGTAAAACGTAATTTTCAACATCATTCAAGGATCGACCCACCGTCATAAATACATTTCTGACCTGCAAGTCTGAGTTCACCGTCTATGTGCTGGAGTGCTCTTTTGGACTGCGGTATGTGGGAAACACAATACTGCAGGTCCACTAGAGGATACTCCAGCACATGCGGGCCAACACCAATATAGATATTACTTATTCCGTTCGTCCGCCGCTTTGAAGACGTCCATGCTAGCAATTTGGACCATATAAAGTGCTAAGTAATAGATAGCGTATCTCCACCAAGAACAGGAGGAAATAGGGAGGCTATTTTAAGGCGACTCGAAACAAAATACATCCTAGAATTAGACAGCAATGAAAATGGGCTCAACACAACAGAAGACTTACACACCTGGCTTTAATCGCAGTATAGGTAGTTTAAATCTTTGATTGGTACATAACAGGAAAATATAAGAACATAATTTCACCCATTATGGTTTTCAGAATACTGAATCTCATGCCTAAATTAATTTCTCTCTTTTGTGTAGTTGTAACGCATGGGCTCATGTAACAACACAGGGTTTTTTTTGCACCACAGCACTTTATATGGGTGAACAAAATGACACTAGCACTTTTAAAGCACTATTTGCACATATAGGATATTCGCAGAATGAATAAACCAACTGTTTACAAATAATTGCTCAATTTGCACAGAACTAATGAAATCATGATTTTATTATTTTAAGCACATCATTTTAAAAGAATGTACTTATACAGCTTCAGAACCAAATGCGTATTTTTGCACAAGGCTAATGATGTACAGAGTTTTAATCACGATTTTAAGCATTATGCGTACATTATGAACTGTGTTTAAATTATAACATGTACAGATCAAATTTAAAACATATTGGTGTATTGTATTTAAACAGGTAAAAACAACAACCAAATGCATGCACAGGGGTTAAGCAACTGTAAACATGTATTATTCATACAGAATGTTTTTTTGTAAATAGCTGTGACTCCTTAAATGTGCTGTTAGGGAAAACAGAGGGGAAGTCTGTTTTCCAGATTCACCATGCAAAAAAAGCACTTGTCACTTTAAATACAGGGAGAAAACTGTAGTATGTCATGTGATCAAGGACCCTGGTGGTTCGAAACGCGTCATGCCGGCTATGCACAAAAAATAAAATAAGATTGCACTCACTAAATGGAGTTTGTGCCTCTTTTTGGTTCTGAGAGAAGCAGGGAACTGGTTGGAGAAAGGAGAACGGGAAAAAAAAAAAATATATATATATATATATATATATATATATATATATACTATTTTATTGGCTCAAAATGATGCATTTTGGCTAGCAAGAAGATAACGCACCGCCAATTGTAAATATAAACGTTTTCTTTCATGGACATGAAAGACATACTATGCGGGGGAGTGATCAGACCTTACAACTGAATTCACCTATCCTTAATTCATCAAAAATCAACAGTTTTCTTATTTTGCCCAGTTAATGATTTTAACTACCCCAGTACCAGAATTGATTTTTTTTAGTTGTAAGGACATTTAAATTACAAAACCTTTAAAAATTAATCAGTAGGCTAAAACCAAAATGTCTAGAGTTGGACAGGACTGTAGTGGTTCGAACTTTGAATTACAGGACATAGACTCCATTTTGATGATCCTTGATTTTGAATACAACAATGAAAAAATGGTGCATTATGATGTGAGGGATACCTTCAGTAGATTGGGCTTTAATAATTATAGCTCACAAGATAGTGGTTTACGACCAAAGTCGAAATAAAATCTGAATGTTGTGCATGATGATATAGAGGCATTCCACAGTGTTATGATTCATGAATAGATTAAATTGCAGAGTGATAAGAACACACATATGTATGATAACATAAAACAGGTATAAAGACTTACACTACAGATTGTAAACAATGACCCATCGTTTATAATAAAACCACCTGACTATCGCGGGAATATAGTTGTGATCAATGTAAAAAAAAATATAGAATTGAAGCCCTACAACAGTTAAGTGATCGGTACTATTATGAACACACATCTTGGGAATCATATAAACAATCTATTCTTCCATATCATAACCTGTTAAGGGGATGGCACCAGGATGAACTGCTAGAATCTGATGAATACAATTTCTCCTGCCGAAAAGTCATAAGAACCTAACATCTCAGCCAGGAAGGTCCATAGTTTAATCTAATGGGGGCTTGTTACAGAACTTAGTCAAATTCTTAGATCATTTTTGGCACCTTATGTTGTAGGCCTAAGATCATATTGCTGGGATAGCACAGATTTTCTGAGGAGAGTACTTGTTAATACATGGGGAGACACATATACCGTGATCACACTAGATGTCTGTTCACTGTATACATGTGTCAAACAAAATATGTTTGTATCATTTTAGGAGTTGCACCATCAGCCTCTTCAAATACACCATGATGATCTACTGCCTATAAAACAATATCTTTCTGTTTGAAGAAACACTGTACAGACAACGTACAGGGACTGAGATGGGCATCTGGTTCTCCCCCAGCTTTGCAAATGTATTCCTTGGCTGATAGGAGGAGCAGGGGGTCTGGACGGACAACAATGGGAGATATATTGCAACACATCATCATTTGCATCAGGTCATAGATAGCCTGTTCCTGCTTTGGGATAGGGACAGTGCCCTTGCCACTAAATTATTTCATCTATTAAGGCAATAAGAGTTTAACCTGACTTTTATATGTGAAATGAGTAATAGCCACAATGAATACTTGGATATTGCTCTTCGTTTAATAGATAATTATTTAGCCACATCCTTACTCAGGAAACAAACAGCTGGCAACAGCGTCTTGCATGATTAGGAGCCATCACCTGGATTCCCTCAAGTGGCGTATCTCCTATGGGGACCTCCTGAGGGTCCGGCACAACTGCACTGATGACAGTACTTTTGTGAAAGAAAAGGAGAACATCATGGGGAGGTTCCAACATAGGGGTTAACCCACAAAATCCTCAGACAAGCACAGCAAAAAATACAAAATACCGTACAAGAGGAAATCCTCTTTAAGGAACAGACCACTTAAAAAGAAAATCCAGAACCATGGCAGATGCAAAACCTAGGTTCATCACTGCCTGTAACAAAAGATCCTACAAGGTCGGGACCTCATGAAACAACATTGGAACCTGCTCAAAGTAGATCCCGCTATTGGTAAAAAGGTGGGAAGCGTCCCAGCCATTATGTATAGAAAGCCAAGAACCATCAGGGACATTGTTGTACACAGCCATGCTGCCACGAAAAAATCTACCTAACAAGACCCCCTACCGGGTTTTCACAGATGTGGCTCCTGTAAAGTCTGTAAATTCAGTAGCAATCAGGAACCTTCTAAACTACCTGCAGGTAAAATGAAAAAGATTACCAAATTCATCACGTACACCTCTGATCATGTTATATATGCCCTAGAATGGCCTTCTGATCTGAACTATATAGAAAGTACCAAACTCCTGGTAAAGAAGAGAATCCTGGAGCACATACGTGCTATTAAAAACAATGATCCTGACTATCCTATGGCCAGGCATTTTTTATCTTAAACATGACAGGAACAGTGCTTCTCCTAAATACAATGGAATTGACAGAGTAGTCAAAAACATCAACGGTGGTGATCGGGAGAAACAACTGAGGATCCAAGAATCATGTTATATCATCCAACTTAATTTGAAATATTTGTATGGATTAAACAGCGATAACGGCCATTCATATTGGGATCTAACACCCTGTTCACCTGTGACCCACAGATGTACCACATCCTCCTCCCCCCCCCCTTCGAATGGTATCTTTCCACTAGAAGAGAGGTGAGACTTATCAATTCATTATTTTTCCGGTTACTTCAGTTCTGTGTACATACTTCTTTTTGTATTTATCCCTTCTTTCCTTCTTTCTGATTTCCCTTATATGTTTTCCCATGATCTTATTTGGACGTTAGGATAGTGGCCCTCCCACATATCCTGATTCTTTGTCTTTCATGTTCCCTGTGACCTCCAAATGTGATTATTATATATTTCATACTGGGGGTTTTGTTTTATATTCACTATCACGTTATGCATTTAGTCATTTTAGCTCATTAGAATGCTCTGCCATGCCGGGCAATGGCCCCTGATTTATGTTCTGTCTCTTTTGTGTTGCCTTTCAGTTTATCATATATATTTTTTTTAACTCTTTTTATTGTAATCAGCATCAACAAGGCATAGTTTTTCCAGATGATATACATACTCATTAAAAACCAGAAAAATACATTCCCAATATAATGTTACACTGATAATCGATACATCCAATTCCAGTTTATCATATTTGATACTACCATTGATCAAGGCTTTGAACCTGCAGCAGTGGTTTTAGGAGGAATAGTCTTGTTGCATGATCAGGATTTCATGCTTTAGTCAACAAGTGGGAATTACCTTAGTTTCTCCCTTGATGCATTTTTTTAGCATGATTGTTATTTAGGCACTGGCCTGAAACTGTCTATGGAATGGTGCCGACTGTTGAATATCATGCATTATTATCATTGCTACCATTTGAAGCAGTACAATTGTTTGGTGGTCCATTAATTTAATGACAACTGTTGTGTTCACAGCTGGCTCCGCGGCCTGGATTTTGTAGAATAGGTGTAATTACCATGGTACCGAATATAGGCTCACACATGCCATACTGTTCAACCTTCAGGACATGCCCCAGGTTCATTTATTTTTTTTTTTTTTTAATAAAACTTTATTGTCACATTTGCAAAGAAGTTATTCACATCAACATTGTTTCCCATCTGTTGCACATGTATCGCAAAGTGCACCTCATATATGTATAAATCACAGTGCAGTCCGTTGTCTGAGTACATTTGCACTAGAAGGGCAAGTAAAAAGTAATCACGACTTTATCGCATATAAACTCACTGAGCAATAATCCATGCCCTCCCCCATTTCGCAATATGCCCTCGTTTAGTACAGCAGTTGGTTGCCAGTAAGTGCGACTAAGATAAGAAATAGGTTCATTTATTTATACTCCTCCATCCCTACAGCCGTGACCATCGGGACCCAATACAGAGGGTAATTACATAAAACACCCCTCCGGGGATTACCACGGTGAGCATAGCCCACCAGCGTACACCTAACATTCCTCCTTAACGAACAAAACAAAAAACAGAAAGAGAAACTAAAATTAAAAAGAGAGAAAAAAAGAGAGAAAATTGAGAAATATGCATCCACATTTACATATTCAGTGTAGCAAAAAATCCTTCACATGAGATGACCTCGTTGGATGAGGTCAAAGGTGTTATTATTCTGTGTGTACTCTGATCACTACGAGCTGTGTTAAGGCTGGGGGGCTTTTAACTGTTTTAATCTGTATTTACTCTTGTACTTGGCACTTTATTTTGATCATTTAGACTGTTAGGTGCTGTGTTAAAGCTCCGGGGAGCATTTCTCTGCTATTTTGCACATTGAATTTGCATTGTCTCGTTCAGCGCTCCAGTAGTTGGACACGGACGCTCATGCCCACGCTATAAAGAGGCTTAATGACGCGACCGCACAGCGGTGTACTCTAATCATTACGAGCTGTGTTAAGGCTCGGGGGGCTTTTTAACTGTTTTAATCTGTTTATACTCTTATACTTGCCACTTTATTTGGATTATTTAGACTGTTAGGTGCTGTGTTAAAGCTCCAGGGGGCATTTCTCTGCTATTTTGCACATTGAATTTGCATCATCTCGTTCAGCGGTCCGGTAATTGGACGCTGACGCCCACGCTATAAAGGGGCTTGATGACGCGACCGCGCAGTGGACATGCCGCTAGCGCGCCAAAGTCAAGCCCATCTGCGCCCGACCGGGACCAGGGGCCACAACCCCTGCTCGTTTTTTTACAGATAATTATGTCTATTATCATCGGACCAGCTTTGATATTTAATGGGGTCAACCAATGGCACGTGTTTACATTCTATTTCCCCCACAGCAAGGACTTTCGTTGCTCCCATTGTCCTTTAAAATTTCGCCCGTCCTCTAAACCTCAAGTTGTCTCGCTTCCCCAAGAACCTTATAAAATGTTCCTGTTAAATTACAGGTCAATTTCCAAACACCTTGCAGAAATTTCTATTTTATTAGAGGAAGAGCTCCCGGAAGGTTTGTTTTTAACTGAGACACGGCTTAATAACGAGTCAGACCCGACCATGTTCAAGCCCTCCCTCCTGACCACCTCATTTAGAGGCAAGATCGGGAATCAGGTAAAGGCGGTGGCATCGCTATCATATAAAAAAGTCAACTTAAATGCAACAGTTCTGTAGGCCCCCTACCTGACTGTGAGAACCTCTTATTTGCAATAGAATTCTCACCTACTCTTACTTTTTCAGGTATTTTAATCTATTGGCCCCCTGGCGCATATGGACAATTTGTAAACCTCTCCCTGAAATGGTAGCCAACTTAGCTAACTCCCCCTCCAACTTTACGCTATTAGGGGACCTTAATCTCCATTTTGATGACTCCTCTCATTTAGCTGCCTCTGAGTTGGATAATGACCTTGCAGCTTTTCATCTTAAACAAAAAGTCACCGGTCCTACTCACCTGAAAGGACATTTACTTAACCCCATTTTCTCTCATATTGACGAATTATTGGTAAAGGACCCTATCCCATTGCCTTGGTCTGACCATGTTTTGATTCCTTTTACCTGGACACCTGTGTGCCCCACTCTGTTTGTCAGCCTGGCTAAAAGCCAGACACGTTTATGGGCAAAACTGTCACTAGAACACTGGGTCCCCGCTCTGGAAAATACCAGGCCAATTCCTGATCTCAATCCCATTAGTGCTAATGACAATTTTAACAAACGGATTGAGTCCTCGCTAGACCAGGTCCTCCCTAAGAAATGGATTCAGAATACAGCCGGAACTAACAGAACAGCGTGGTACTCCCCTAAGATCCGTGAGCTTAAACAAATCTATAAAAGATGTGAAAGAAAATGGAGAAAGGACTTTTCCCTAGTCAATAAACTGAAATACAGGGAGACCATTAAAATGTATAAAATGGAAATTAAATCTGCACAAACCTCATATTATGAAGGAAGAATTACTTTGGCATCTAACTCTCCTTTCGAAATTTTTCGCATTGCACAAAACTTTCTTAGACCATCCTTACCTCCAGCTACTACTGATGATGCTTGCTCTCTCTGCAATAAAGTTTTTTTTCAACAAAATCCAAGCCATCTATACCTCTTTTCCTCATCTATACCTCCATAGCAACTCATTATTTTTGGACAGCATGCCTCAGATTAATGAGCACCTTCTGGAGGAAATCCCTCCGATGAACCTCGAGTCGTTGCAAAGAATTTTAGCTAGGGTAAAATGTGGTTCACCTAGAGACTCCGTACCCCCCACTATTCTGAACCAAGTTGCTGGAATAATCTCTCAAGTGATATTGGAGCTGATTAACGCCTCGATCTCGACTGGAGTATTCATTTCCCCATGGAAAGCGCCATGGTGATGGCGTTGCAGTGGGGTTCCGCAGGGATCATCTTTGAGCCCCTCTCTGTTCAATGTATTCATGAGTCCGTTAGTAGAGATAGTGCTTCTTTTTGGGGTCCAGATTGTCACTTATGCTGACGATACACAACTTGTTGTGGCCATTAATCACTCCGATAATTCTTCGCCTGGTCTAGCCTAATGCTTGGAGAAGGTGGCCAGGTGGATGGAGGATTCATATCTGAAATTGAATGGAGATAAGACTGAGATGATGCTCCTAGGTAATTCTCCCATTTGTAATGTTGGAATGTTGTGGACAGACTGTCTTGGTCCCGCCACTATTCCCAAGAACCAGATTAAAAGTCTGGGCTTCTGGCTCGATCGCAACTTGGATTTTAAGCATCAGGCCCTGAAATTGGCAGGTACTTGTTATGGAATCCTTAGGATGCTTCGTAAAGTTCTTCCTCTTCTACCTTTCCTTGCAAGAAAATTTATGGTCCAGGCTCTTAGTCTTTCTCGCCTGGACTACGGGAATGCTTTCTATTTAGGAGCTCCTTGTGCTAACATCACGAAGCTGCAGACTGTGCAAAACTGCGAAGTGCGTATGCTCTTTCGGATTAAGAACCGCCAATCCGCGAAATCAGCTCTTAATACCCTCCGTTGGCTCCCCATACAGGAGAGAATTCGATTTAAGGCTCTCTGTATTGTTCACAAGACATTAGCAGGGAAGGGACCACCTACTAATCGATCCATGGTTTTGCTCTACCGTTCGAACAGGTGCCTGCGCTCGAACAATCTCCGTCTCGCCTTGATTCCCAGAATAAAAAAGTTCAGAAGTGGTGGCCGTCTGTTTTTCTATAATTCTGCTCTGCTGTGGAACACCCTCCCCCTCCACATTCATCTTGAACGTAAACATTTGGCCTTTCGTAAATCTCCTAAAACATGGCTTTTTCCTTAACGTTGCTTAGTGATTTTCACTTTTTGTGCTGCTATTAGCGCTGGGATGCCCTCCGGTAGCTTTGTGTTTAATAAATGTTTTATTCATTATTCATTCATTCTGTCCTTTGACGATGACACCTTTAGTTGGCTCACTAGACTACATAGACAGGGACGAGGTATCTCGATTAGATGGCAGCAGGGGTGGCTGTGCTGGTGAGCAAATACTCCCCCCTTCGAAGAATGAGTGCACCAGATTTGAAGACTCTGAACCGGCATGTTGACCAACTAACCCTTAGTTGTCCACAAATGGCAACTTGACACCATGCAAGGCTTGGGGGTTCCGTCTGGGGATGGTTCACAGGAGTCTGATATGCCTTGAAGAAAGAGACATTCCTGGTAATGGTCGCTCCATCTTTCTGCGCAGTGATCATTGTTCCTTGCACTTTCTGCACCCTCCACGGCTTGTGCTCAAAAGGTAATGTGAACTTCCCCCTGGAATGTTGAATTTTTACCATCGCGGGGTCACCCTCCTTTGATAGAGCTCTGTTTGGCCCTGCGTGTCCGGTACATGTTTTCATTCTTCATGTGATGTTTCTGCAGCATGCCCGTAGCTTGGTCTTGCTTGGCTGACATAACTTCTAGGTGCGGAATAACATCACCAACAGGGCAGTTAATTCATAACAACATAGGACTCACGTGAGTTGTAGAGTGAGGAGTCAACCAATACTTCCTCAAGAAACCATACAGAGCACAGTCCACATTTTGTCCATTGGCCAAGGCGATTCTGATGATCTGTTTTACGAGTGTGCATGAAGCGCTCCGCTTCTCCATTTTTTCTGTGGCCATCGGGGTGTAATTTTTCGGTGGTGGACACACCTTCACTGTAAATAATCAGCAAGTTCTTGGCTCAAGATTGAAGGGCCATTGTCCGTGTGCAGCTCTTTGAGTGACCCATGAGTGATCTTCTCCAAACGTGGAATGGTCTGGCTGGTGATAATGGATTCCAGGTCTTGGGGATACTTTGAAAAATCATTGATGACCACAAGCATATGCCGCCCAATCCACACTGACTCGCTGCCAGGGGAATGACTTTAGTGATTATGGGTGCAGGAGGATTAGCAGGACCTACGGCTTGACAGAGAAAGCACTGGCGCATGGCCTGCTCTACCAGGGCATCCAGATTGGGGACTCATACCTTACATCTTAGTAGAGATTTCGTCATGACAGCCCCTTGATGGGCCAAATGCACCAGATCGACCATTCTCTGTTGCAAAAGTCCAGGAATCACTAAGCGCGACCCTCTCATCAGGCAACCTTCCGGAGACACCAAGAGCTCGTTCTGCACATTGTGTAGGGGGGCCAAAGTTAACCTTGCGTCACCCGTGTGATATGTGGTTTTGTCGAGTAGAGTGCTCCACCTTCCAGATCGCACTGCGGAGATGCTCAGCTAGATGCATTCGTCGGTGTTGGTGGCTTCAATAATTTCCTCAAGGGATATTAGGAGTGGTCTGGAACATTCAATGACAAGACGAATGTGCCCCTCCTCTTCTTCCGCATCCAGTTCCTCACTCTTGGTAGTATGACGGGCGTTTTTGGATAGATAGTCCGCCGGGTCCTGAGTACCTGGACGGCAGACCACTGTAAAGTGATATTCTTGCAATTAAAGAATCCGTATTTCGATTCAACCTAGGGACTTGGAGGATGACCCCATGAACAACGGGATGAGGGGTTTGTGATCAGTGTGTACAATGAAAGGTTGTCCATAAAGATACATATGAAAATGATGGCAACCTCAATGGACACCAATGGCTTCCTTCTCAATATGGGAATATCTTTGCTCCATCGCAGTCAGTGTGCTACTGGAGTATGCCACGGGGGCCCTTCACCATTCCTTTGCAGTCGAGACAACAGTGCTTTGAGGCCCGTGGGGCTAACGTCATCTGACAGCTCGGACTTCTTCACCGGGTCAAAATAGACCAAAGCGTCTTGGTAAGGGTTCTCATGTTCAGGTCTCCAGCTCCAGGCTTTATTGGACTTGACTGACTTCCTCAGCGGAGCAGTGAGGTCTGTAAGATTGCACACAGAAAGGGATGACTTACCGGCTTTCTAACCAGGCGCTCTCTATTTGCCGGTATATTGATTGTCCCTTATTATCTACATTCATTGTGCTCCAAAGGAAGGAGGAATCACCCAACCTCCTAATCTTGAGACCAAAGATGATCTCTATAAATAGTACACTTCGACTCCCAAGCACACACTTCAGATTCAGTAATATGCAAAATATACAATATTATTCGGAATCTCTGTCTTTTGGTCTTAATTTTATTTCTTGGTACCCAGCCAACACTTGTTTTGTCGTATCGGGTATTTCCATGGACTTCCGCAGGGTTAGAATACAATAAAGAGAGGTATTTTGGGTTGTAGTGTGTGAACACACACACCACATACCAATATACATAATAGTAGTGGAAACCAAAAAATATTAAGCCAAATATAGAGGTGGGCTGACAAACATTTGCCGCCATCGTTATACACGTTAATCTCACTTCAATTACAATATGATAATAAAATTTACTGTAATCATTCATAAAGTTTCAAATATGTTATTGTGTAGAACATCACCCTTGGCACACATTTGATATATATAGCCTCATTCATAACTCAGAGTATTGCATTTGCATGCAAATGATGCAGTGGGGCGCGGTACAAATCCTTACCCGCATTACATTTTTAATGTACTGAAACAGTAGTGCATCTAGTAGTGGTCCTGACTAACAGAATCACAAACCGAAATGTGGCCAAAATAATTTTTTTTGTAAATCGCCCTGTTATAACCCAATATGTAGTATGGCGCATACCTGTCTTCCTCTTGACTTTCACGTAACCAACCTATATAATAGTCAATAACTGCACGAGTCTATAACTCTACAACACTGTAACAAGAACTACAAGTAATGCATAAATATTTCTCTCTTATCAGAAATTATACCGCATCTCCGGTTCTACTGCCGTCCTGGTAGTATCTCAAATATATCTAAATTATGCGCGATCATCGTATTTTAAATCCAATGCCTTTCTACCACTTCTGCAGCAACAGTTCCCAGATCTAATTTCATCAATTCGTTTGGTTCGCGAGCTCCAATCTAATACAAGAGAAATGTTTGCGTGTCAACACTGAAATCCCCTAAAGTATTCCAAATCTGTCCCAATGTTTGCATATAAACAAGTTCAGTTTTAAAGCACCTCTATCACTGACCCGAAAATGGGACGTCTGGTCTGCGTCCACACAGCGTTCTATCTCCTGCAGTTCTATCGTGTTGAAACCGGAAGCCCTATTTAACCCGGAAGGCAGAGGAATCCTTCACATAAAATGTACCCAACATGAGCGCTATCTTAGGTGTATGTTACTCCCATTCAATTCCACTTAACAGAACGGTTTGTGCTCCTGCCAACCATATGTGCAGAACCAAAGGATAATTGCCCGACCTCTTTATCATGTAAAAACTGTAATATTGATCAGTTCTTACCACCATATACTTTATAGTTCACAGGCCGGATCTCATTTATTGCTACTTAACCATTGGTTCATGCTCCTACAAACCGTATGCGCCCTGACACTAGATAATGACATGACACATATATATTATGCAACGGCGATATATGTCCATTTGGCCCCATACCGGCGCCCTTTGCCGCCATATACTTTGTCGTGCTCAAATCAAAATCGTAGTCTTTCAGTAATCTATGCCTGACATATGTCACTATCTAAGGAAAAACGCCTATTTATTCCATGTCGTGCAAAAATAATACATGAAATCTTTCTAGAGTTGCAACACGTCCCAAGCATAGCAGTCCAAATTAAAGTACAGAGCAGCATAACATAGTAAATATTCCCTCTGAGGGTAACTTAAATCAGATCATGCCAGTTCTGCATGTCATATTCGATTGTTCAATGTACATGTAAAATTGTCAATCAATTGCCTTTCTAGATTTGCATGATTTCTCAATCATAACCTTCCAAATACCAATATAATAAACTGTGGCATAACATATATCTCCGTATAATATCTAATGTCAGGGGAGGCATCAGTGCAAGAACATTGTTCCAAATTGAAACATAATTCAGTATGGCATAATATATATCTGCCACTGATAACTCTTGATGGCATTGTACCCATCGTACAAGTGATGAGCAGTTGTTTCATAACTATTATCTTGTGTCAAGGGAGGTATCAGTACAAGTACATTGCACCGTATACATATATATTAGCTTAAAAAAGAGGAATCAGTACAGGTTCTGTGTTGATCCTAAAGTTCCATTCATTCTCCCAGAAAATACTGTTGTTCATGGTCCGTATTTAGGCTATGTTTGACTGCACCAAGACGCATTATCCAATACGACTCCTGATGTCTTAAAGTAAGTTCTCTGTTGCCACCTCTAGGGTCTGGCTGAACATGGTCCATCCCAAAGAATGTAAACTTTTTGTGTATTCCCTGCATGTGACATTCCATTATATGTGTCACCATTATGTATACTGGTATGTGACGTGTTTGTTCACACACTCCAACCCGAAATACCCCTCTTTATTCTAATCTAGCCCTACAACGAAACACGTGTTGGCTGGGTACTAAGACATAAAGAAAATTAAGAACAAAAGACAGAGATTCCAAATAATATTGTATATTTTGTATATTACTGAATCTGAAGTGTGTGCTTAGGAGTCGAAGTGTAGTCTGTAAGATTGCGGATGAATCGACCACAGTACGTGACCATGCCCAGGAATCTTTGTACTCTGGTCACATTAGTGGGTGAGGTAACAGCCTGGATGTACTGGACCTTGAGAGGATCTGGTGACACACCATTTTGGGAAAAATGGTATCCAAAAAATGCTTTTTCTTTTTGGAGAGAATCCCACTTCTCCCTATGGAGCGTTAGTCCGGGATTGAAACATGGCCCTCAGACAGTCAAAGTTTTCCTCTAGCATGGAAGTGTGGACTAAAAGGTAATCACTGACATTGAGGACTCCTTCACATTCTTTCAGTAATTGCCTGGCCTGACGTAGCAGAAACTGTCAAGGTTTGCTAATGCTTCGACTTGGGCTGTTAGTGCTCATTTCAATGTGTTATATGTATGCGGTGGTCCAGCCTCTGCTACTGACTTTCCCAACTTGTGTATGGCTGGCCCTCCTAAGTGTAAGAGCATGGGACGCTGTCTATCATTATCAAGATCAATTGCAGCAAAATAAGACTCCAGACACTCTACCCAGTCTTTCCATTTTTCTGCCTGGGCTGAGGGAGGGCCATCAATCCAAATGAGTTCCACCGGGGCTATGGCAGACATGGTGATTGTACTGTGTGGCAACAGAGTGGCGCTCAGTGAGTGACAATGTCCTGTTCCCAAAACCACAATACCCCCTTGTTATTATTGGTAATGAAAATCTGGGCCTCAAATAGTTATCCTAATGGGGGGTTGCAAGGTGGGTGGTGAGTAGCAAAAGCTAAACCGGCTTCCTTGCACTGATCAAAGCTCTGGGTCTGCAGGGTGTGCTCAAGTATTGGGGGAAATGTTCATTCCCACGTGGCTGCCGAAATCCACATACCTTGTTTTCTCATGTGATGTGTGTATTTTATTTCCTTAATTTTTTTTTAACTGTTTTTATTTTTAATCATCAGCCAAAACATCAGTAGGTGAGCCTTGTACACAATAGATTTAACATTATTACAGTCAGTAGTTACTTTCAGGGATTCAGAGATTGCACTTGGGGAGTTCATTCTCCAATACCACTCCCCTCTCCCCCTCCCCAGATTAGATATGGCCCTCCCCAGGTATACATTTTTAAAAAGTGAAAAAATCCACCAAGAACTTGCTATCCCTGCGTGCTGGGGAGTGTGTTGTCAATCCAAGCCACCTCGATCTCTAGGTTATTATATCTCAGCCATGGCTGCCTTATTTTGGTAAACATTTCTGGGCATCATATGGTGGTGTACGTTGTTTTCTCTACCCCCATATACAGGTCCATACTGGCACGCCGTTCTGCCAGAGTGGGCAGGCCCTCAACTGTGTCTGGCAAAATCTCTTTTTGCAACTTTCAGTCCAAGGTTGCTCAATAGGAGTTTGTACCTAGAGAGATCAATATCTGTAGGAATGCCAAATATAACATATTTAGGGTCCACAGGTATCCGTGCCTCTAGTATATCATTAAGTTCCTTCACTATTCATAACCAGTAGCGCTATACATACTGACATTCCCATAGCATGTGTATGTAGGTGCCTTGGTCTGCTTTACAGCATAGACAGTTGGGCGTTTCTGCCCTACCCATAGCATGTAATTGCGCCCTGTCACAGTATACTCTGTATAGGACTTTAAATTGTATCTACCTTAAACGGAGCCTAAGCGTTACCTCTCTTGGGTGCATCAAAGTCCTCTCCCAGTCGATGTCCTCTACCGGGCCCATGGTTTTCTCCCATTTAGACCTGAGGGATAGCAGTCTATCAGGGATGTTGTTAATTAGAATTTAATATGTCTAGAAAACCACATTTGGGGGTATCTTCTCTTGTAGTAATCCACCTTCTAATGGTGCGTATTCGGAGATATCTGAGGTATCAATTTTTTGTGGCCTCCAGACGTGTTGCAGTTGTAAGTGTTTGTATTGTTGGTTTTGTGTCAGTTGACATTCAGTTTTGAGAGCCGCAAAGGTGATTAAGTCCCTGTCTTTGAGTATGTCACCTACTGTTTTGATCCCAACTGTGTCCCAGCCCCTAAAGCCCTGCAATTTCACCAGTTCTGGTAATCTCCTACCCTCCCTTAGTGGTGTTGCTTTAGTTAGTTTATTTTCCCATCTCATCTGTCTCTCCGCCCCCTTCCATGCCTCAGTCGTCCTCTGCGTGGCAGGCAGCAGGTCTCGGACACCTGCGCCCCATAAAGATAGTGAAGATAGGTGTGTTTCCGAAATTGGAGTCTTTCCAGCGCTTACGTGGCACAATTAATTAATTACAGTTAGGTGTGCGGCCTGGTAGTAGGCTTGAATGTCCGGCAAGGCGGTTCCCCGTTGTATTGGCTGCACTGCAACGCTTGCAGCATGACCACTCTAGGGTAGCCCCATCCCATAGGAGTGTGCGAATTTCATTGTTAATTGTCTTGAAAATAGCCTCCGGGACTCAAGGGTATGTGTTTTGGAGTATGTATAGTAGCTGGGAAAGTGTTATTGTTTTATACATAGCCGCTCTCCCCAACAGCGTCAGTGGGAGCCGTCTCCTCCTGGCCACATCTTCACGGAATTCCGTCAGAACCAGTTTGATGACATGATGAAGGCAGTCCGCTTCATTTACGGAAATGTAGAGATTGAGATATTTGAAGCCCCCTCTATTAATGTGTAGATGCCCCGGTATTGAGTGTGTCAATGAAGCCTCCCACGGGATAGAGACTCGACTTTTCCTAGTTTATATTGTATCCTGCCTATTTGCCATATTCCTTAAACAGTTGCAGTATCAGAGGGAGTGTAGTGTCGGGGTTTGTGATGTATAGCAGAGTGCAACCAAAATGCAATCATTTCGTCGAGAAGGGACACTCCTGCGAGCACTTAAGATGTACCGTCCTAGAAACAAACCTGGTTTGGAACAGTCAATCACTTCTACGTCGTGAACAACGTTGGGTACACTGCCTACGTACTCGTGAATGAGGACTGAATGAAGAAATTCCATGGGCGGCACTTTAACCCATACCCATTCAGAACAAACACTTGTGAAAGCAAGATATGATAGCAACCTATATCCCTGAGGGACACATCATTAGCGTGACTTGTGGCTACTTCCAATCTCATAGGGGTTTTGCAAGCACGACCTGAATGTGCTACATACAATAATACACCACATCCTTTGTGCCCCGAAGACTGTATACTCTCATTATATGAGTACCCCACATAGAGGTGCCCCCCCCCCACACTCCCTAGCTACTGTCGCCAACCCAAAAATGCGGCACCAGCATCGCTCTAAACCCTGAAATGTGACTCACAGCAAATTTTTCAACACTCTCACACCGGGGTCAATGGGGGCATACAGCAATGACACTAGTGTGTATACATAGACGACTCTGTGTAATGTGACTTACATTGAGCAACACTGCCAGGAACTATATACCGCACCTAGCGGACATACGAATCATCCCTGTCAACTGCGCTTCACATGCGCTGTCCCGCCGATATCCAACAAGGACACGAACACGAAACGCATGTGCACCGCTGGAAACACTGCAGTGACACACGCATGCGCAGGCCCGCAATGACTAGGCATCCTCGAAAGAGGAACCTCCCTGAAATAATTACGGCAAGAATTTACATGGGTGCCACGCTCGCTCCAGTTCACTTGCAGGCAGGCAGCAGGACGGGGCAGGTTAATTGGAGTCGACATCCAAGCAAATATGAAAGTAATCTATGCCACAAACCGCAGCGGAGAACGATGCTCATGAAGTAAGTTCTAAACAACGAGAACCATGTTGTGTGTGCTTGTGTAATGACTGATGTCGCAATCTGCTTTGTGACCCTTTTCTACAGCCCGTTAAGGTGCAGGCATCCTCCACCCTTAGCCTAAGAAACATTTCTTTTCCTCTCACTAGGTAAGGGGCACAGTGACCGACTACCTGTTGTGTGACTTTTAACCCCACACCGTCATTGCTGATCTTCCGATATGGAGTGTAAAGGCCAACATCAGTCCCCACTCAAACGCCCCGCACAGGCAGTGTTTGATGGATTTCTTGAGTCCCAACAACAATACCGACAGGAACAGCAACCCCATAGATCCCAACCACGGACTCCTGCAAGCTCAGGGGCACCTCTGCATGCACGGATGTCTCTGTGATGCCTGGTGTGGAACTGATGGTGCTGCCGCCACTCTGGCAGGTCGGCCCTCAGCTTCCCCTGTGTCCGGGATGTCTTTGTGCAGGGTAATGAGGTTGTTTGGGGACCGTGACGACTAGCTTGTCTCCCCCTCCTACCCTGCAGGTCACTATGTGCCTTCCACTATTGAGGTAGAGGAAGGTAGACAGGCCAGCCTTCCTCACCCTTTTTAAACATGTCTCCTTCTCGTTTTTTACTTTGCCTAGGTCACGATTAGGAGTGAAATCGACTACTTAGTCAGTTGCTGGGACTAAAGGATCCTTAGCCCCAGGCCACCACTGATTGCCTAGAGGGATACTTACCCCTCTATTTTCACTTTTCTCACGTGCACCACACCATCGACACCAACTTTTACTGGTCCTGATGAAACGCCATTGATCACTTTGACTACTGAGGCGTGAAACATGTCGACCTGATGGTTACCTGGGCACATTACGCCTACAGGGGGTAACCCATTAACCTACAGGTTTTTTAGCCTGCCAAGGGTACCATTTAATTAAAGGACATTTTGGTAACGCTTAGGCAGTTTTAAACACTCTGCACGCACTTGATCCCCCTGCACATAGGACTCTCCACACATACCCGCATGCACCAGACGGCAGTTCTCAAAAGATCTCAGATAAAGTTTCCTTCGGGGGACCCATAGGGCATTGCAACACTGGCCCGACGAGGAGCAACTGTCTGACGATGAAGCATGACAGCATGACATCCCTCGGGGGTGTGAGGGCAACAAGAGACGAGACCTGTTCTCCCCCATCTGAGTCCTATACCTAGGCCACTTCGCCACCTCCCCCCTCCTCTCTTCTTAGTGCTGAAAGTGAGTTAGTGACTATCCTACACTACTCACGCTTGGAACAGTGTCCCCCCTTTTGGTTGCATTCATGGTTAATATGGAGCATGGACACTGGACCATTAAGTAGCTCCTGGTCCCCCTTCTCTTTCCCTTGTTGATATATGTATAGCAGAGTGTCATCGGCTTAGAGAGATATCTGTTCATCTGTGAGGTGATCTCCAGTATCATGAAATCCACTGAGTTCTGGGTGAGCTCTAACCATACAGGTCAGCGGTTCTAGGACCAGTGCAAAAAGCAGGGGGGGCAGCTTTGTCTGGTTCCTCTTCTTATGGGGAAGTCAGCTCATTTTACTCCATTGACCCTGACTCTAGCTCTGGGGTTGGTGTACAATAGCTCCACCCATGTCTTGAATTCCTGTCAGAGAGTTTGGACAAATGCGACTTAACAGACGCTAAGTATGAATGTCTGAGCCAGCTCTGGCACAACTTGCCTACAGAATAGGTGGTGACTGAATGGTGAGTTTGAAAACAGGGATCAACTCTAACCGCCGTGTAGCCTGGGGCCAGACCCAGAAAGTGGTGCTGGCAGGAATCTACACTTTTTTGCCATAGCAACCAGCCTTCAGGATTAATGCTGGAAACATTAAAAGAGGAATAAACAGTGCCTGAATTTCACTCAGGGGTGTACTGGTAAAATTATTCCAATGGGGGAATTCACCCAAATCTGGAAATGAAGGAGCATTTAAGTAGCCAGAAGTAGCCAATCCAAAGCATGTGGTTTGTGAAATAGTATCATTCAGAAACAACATATGGTTTGGGATGAGACATGCACGATGCAAAGCCTCAGTGCCTCGCACTTGCCAACTTTTAGAACCCCAAACAGATTTAATATCAATAGTATCTCTGCACATCTCATAGCCCCCAACAGCTAACTGGTCTGTAAAGGACTTCGAATAAAGTAATTTGGAGTGGGTAAGTCTAACCTTGGAGAATGACTCTCCAGTCAATTTAAAATAAAATACATTAGGGTTGGATTGATCAAAATCAGTAAAATAGGAAAACTTTTTCAGAAACGTTCTGGAGCTGCCTTCCACTGGTGCGGGACAATATTCCCACTGTGTGAAATTAACCATGCTTCTAAATGAGCTAGTATTATACAGAAAATGATTGCCAAAATGTTGGTAACAGTACAAATCACCATAATTTGCAGACTCTAAATATAAATCTTCAGCATCGAAGGCAGAATAATATTTCAAATCAGTAAATAAAGCTTCAACCACTTTTACATCCCAATCATCAGAGCGAATATTTTGTTTAACCACATCCCCCATAGAAACACGGAGTACATTGGGAACATTAATAACCTCTGTGGGACCATGAATCTGGAACTTTACAGCATCCCATACAATCCCATCTAAAACGGGCCAAGCAGTTATATTCACAAATATCTGGTCCCTCTTCATGATGTTCGAAGAGGAGTGGGGAGCCAAAATTCCATCAATCACTCACATTGACGTTCTTTCTTCAACATAGTGTCCATTGATAAAACGAAAAAAATATACCACAAATCCTATGGACATGAACAAAAAAATTGCAATCGGCACCAGCCAAATTTAAATCCAAGGTGGGATCAAAAAATGTTTATTAAACAAGGTAACAAAAATTGAAACTTTTGAAGGGTTCTTTGATGTGGATGAGCCAGTGAAAAATGGTTTTGATTGGCCACACGGGTCTCCAAATCAGGCATAGACAAATCAGTTGGGTATATATATATTCAGTGTCATTAAGAGGATCACCAGCAGATATATTCAATATAGGATTTGTAAGTGGGCTTATTTCAATAGCAACATCAGGCCCGGTGGCAAGATCAGGGGCCAAAACAGAGTGTCGCACCATTGCTGGACATGAAACCGCAGGTGTCATACTATACAGTATCGGCCACCCTGTGTGGTTTGACATGGTCAATCGAAATGTACCCGTTCCCCTTTCGCCCAGGAAGAGGAGGTAAAATGACCTTTCTTGTACCCTGCACTCCAAGCACGGCAACTGGAGCTCGATAGGAAGGACCAAATTCTTTCTTGTTGTCGATCTTCTCTCGGACCAGTTCTCCAACCTGGGGTAGCCAGCCAACTACAGGAATCTACAACGCAGCTTCAGACGTGGAGGGCAAGTGTTCCTTTGCAAGACTGTCTCTGGTCTTTTGTAGATTCTGTTCATCGACGTCAAAGAATGCGGCTCCCTCTGCCATGTTTAGACCGTCAAAGTCCGGAACAAACATCTTGATGCCAAAGAGATTTCGTATGGGGTCCGCCCACCCAGAGACCTTCTAGGGAGATTATTAAGTGCACGTTGTACGCTATTCAGGTGGGTAAGCCATTCTCTGCCAGCACTTAACACCTTCGTTGTCAATGATTGTTTTAAATCACGGTTCATACGATCCACAACACTATTGCCCTCAGGCCGGTATGGAGACGAAAATTTGACTTGGACCCCCAATGAAGCCATGGCATCCTTGTACGCCTTAGATGCGAACGCTGGACCCTGGTCCGAGTGTAAGGTGCCACAGGCAAAAATTCCCACACACGCAAATCTCTTATGACAGCTCTGGCATCAGCGCTCCTTTGAGGCCACATCCACACAAAGCGCGTGCAAGAGTCAGCTGCTTCTAAGATGTACTTATACGTAGTATCAGAGGAAAAAGGACCGCAGTGATCTAAATAAACACACGCAAGTGGCTTATTAGATATGTACAATTGATTTTGGGGCGGGCGTGCAGCAGAAGAAGGCTTGATTTGCTGACAAATGCCACATTGAAGGACAAAATCACGTGTCTGTTTATACAAACCCCGCCACCAGTATCTTTGTTGAAGGAGAGATACAGTAGCTGACACTCCCGCATGTGCCGTAGCCATCCCGGCGTGTGCTGCTGTAATCAAAGTCTGTCTGCGGTCCACGTTGGAAATCAGTCTGTCACCAATGTTGTTAATTCTCACATAAGGAACTTTATCGGGACTTAAGTGATGTGTACTTCGAAGGGAAACCCTTAGGATAATTACCTCCCTTCTCAGTTGCGGCAATAGCTGCCAAGATGTCATCATCAATCCTACTTTTGGAACGTGTAACCGGTGCCACTGCAAATGTTGCTACTGCTGTCTTTGCAGCCTCATCCGTGAGACAGTTGCCAACAGCGTGAACTCCCATGCGCTGATGACCCAGAGTATGAATTACAAAAACAAGCGAGAGACGTTCTTTAGGTTCCGCAAGCCTAACCCAGATAATTTTATGTTTTATTGTGCGACCTTTGGAGTCACGATAATCATTTTGAGTCCAAAAAGGTTGATTGTCTTTGAAAGACTGTACACAGTAGTAAGAATCACTTACAATAAGAGTAGTCACACTGGGGTCCGCGTACTCCAATGCAAGCATCAGAGCACGTAGTTCTGCTAACTGGGTGGTACAGTCCCCTAATGTCTGTGTATGCACGACATCGGATTTGAATTCACCATCCACCATCGTACCAACCACAATTGCACAGGCCTTGGAATACGCGTGTCTAGAACCCGCAGCCGCTTGCGCACTACCATTTTTTTTTTTTTACTTTATTTTTGTTGCATAGCTTGACATTGTATAACCTTCCAGTCTGGGTTACTCTCTAGTACATACAGTAACATTTGTCATTCTCAATATATCACAAAATAAACACAGCCAGTTAGCCCACAACCCGGAGGTCGGGCGGCATTAGTTAATATTGTCCCGACCTGCATTGATGCAGAGTACCCCTTCATTACTTTCCTCGTATATCTAGCATCTGCTTTTATTAGTCCCTGCCTAGTCATTCATCCATGTAATCAAACCCATGTTCTTTGTAGTGTGTACCTCCTAGATACTTGCTTTGTGGAGCCTCAGCCTAGTGTCACCTACCTATCCATCGTATGCTACCATCTAGTAGCGCACTGTTCCCCGCCGCGCCCCACCGCCAGTTATCAGTCTAAGTCCACTACTCTACAAATCTTGGATAACTCCTCTCCTTGGGTACTAATAGGTCCAGCTATGCCACTTTAACTATATCTATGTCCGACCCCCTAACTAAACCCCCCCTCCCCCCCAAGCGTGGGCTACTAATCTGTCTACTAAAAACCTCAATAGGAGTGGGCCTGTAGGATTCGTCTATTCTTCTGCACTTCACATGGAACGCTGCACTGTCCTTACTCGGTTTCTGCCTCTACTGGGGATAGGTTGTCATTCAACACCCTCACTAGGTCTGTCCATGCGCGTGCTGCTTCTAAACTCTTCTCGTTAGCTGTTCGGGATGCTTGGCGCAATCTGACCATGCTCTCACTATGGGCCCATTTATGGAGTTCGTTCGCCCACCTCTTACTGGAAGGGCCCTCCTTCGACTTCCAGTGCCAAGTAATTTCCCTCTGGGCCAAAATTAAGCCCAGATCGATGAACTTACTTGTCACCTTGGTTTTCCTGGTGTGAGGGAACCATAGCAACAACAAACAAGTCTCCATGGTATATTCCACTTGCCTCTCCGTGACCTCATTAAGCAGCGTCCCCACCTCAGTCCAGTATGATCCTAGCTTCGGACACTCCCACATCATGTGCTCCAACTCTACATCAAGCGCTAGGCATCTGGGACACGCTGCCTCCTGCACGTGGAAATACTTCCTAATCTTTCCCGGTGTTAGGTAAGCCCTATGAAGCACAAAAAAGTGTACCTGCTGAAATCGTGCATTCCTGCATCCCTTCCAGGTCCTCGTCATGATGTGACCCCAAGTCGCGTCCGGTATGGGCTTCCCTATGCTCACTTCCCACTTCTGTTTGAGGGCCGTCAGGGGTTCCAGGCCTTCATTCAACATTCGTGCATGCAGGCATGTGACCGCTTTGACTGTTCCTTCCGCCATAACCACGTATTGGCAAGCCATCGTGGTCTGTGGTTCTGACTGCCCCGTCTTCCAATGTTTCCGCATCGCATTGGTTACAGCCATGTGCAATAGGAAGCCTCCATCAGGGAGGCCAAACTGTTCTTGTAGCGCCTGAAATGACAGCAACTCACCGTCGGCATATAGGTCGCCAACCATTTGCAACCCCGACTCCTCCCATTCCAGCAGTTGAGACCAATCCCCACCGTGTGGTAATGCAGTAAGCATACCCAGCGGGATTTCGGGTGCGTATGGGTGTACCACTTTTGCCCTCTTTTGACTCTTATTCCAGCACAACCTCAGGGTCCTCTCCTCCAGAGTTAAATCCCGGACCGCTAGGTGCTGTTGCATAACTATGTAAGAGAGGACATGCCTCTGTATTCCTGATCCGCGAGCTACTTCTGGGCCCCTAAATTCCCGTGCCACATGCTGTGTTAGGATCTGCAGCTGCGCCGCCATAAAATAAAGTTCGAAATCAGGCACTGCTAGTCCCCCCTCCTGCTTCGGCCGTAACAGCATGTCCAGTGCCACTCGTCTCCGTCCTGTCCCGCATAAGAAATCAATGGTGAGTGTCCGCAGTTCTCTAAAATACCGAGGTGGTACCCATATCGGGAGTGTACGAAAGTAGTAAAGTAAGCGCGGCAAGACCACCATTTTGAGCAAAGCCGCTCTCCCCAACACCGAGAGGGGCAATGTTGCCCAGAACGCCATGCTGCCCCTCAGTGCCCTTATGCAGCGTCCTATGTTTCCTTCCAGCATATCTTTTGCTGAATGATATATCCGAACCCCCAGGTAGGTGAAGCACAAACGCTCCCACGCCAAACCAACAGCCAGGCGCGGTTGGGGCGTATCTGCCTTCAGTGGGAATACACGTCTTATTCCAGTTCGCCCGCAGTCCTGACAGCCTTCCAAAGTTCGTCAGCAATTTCACCGCCCCCTCCAGTGCAACCGTTGTGTCCGCCAAGAACAGCAGCAAATCATCCGCATACAATGATATATAATGCTGGTTCCCTCCGCAAATCAAACCGTTATAAGCTGTCCCCGCTCTGGCGCTGACCGCCAACGGTTCTATCGCCAATGCAAACAACAGCGGCGATAGCGAACACCCCTGTCTCGTTCCTCTTTGCACCGGGTATTCTGGTGATATGGCCGGGCCCAGCCTTACCCTAGCAGCGGCGGAGGAGTACAACACCCTGGTCCAACGTCTGAATCTCTCTCCCAATCCGAAGTACTTCAAAACCCTATCCAGGTATTCCCAAACGCCTTTTCTATATCTACTGATAGCACAGCTGGCGCTGCCCCCTCCTCGAGGTCAGCGCTTAATATTCCTACCAATCGCCGGACATTATGTGAGGTGTTCCTAGTTGGTTTAAACCCCGCCTGATCAGCATGAACCAAAGCAGTCATGTGAGGCAGTAGCCTTGTAGCTAGAATTCGACTTAGTATTTTGTAGTCCACCGTCAACATAGACAGCGGTCTATAGCACGTCACGTCTTCACCCACTCTCCCAGGCTTCAACAGGGGGACCCTTGGATTCGGGTAACTTCCCCAGTTCCATCGCCTCTTTATAAACCTCCTGTAGCTGGGGTGCCAGGGAGTCGATGTATGTGATATAGAATTCTATTGGGAGACCATCTACCCCCGGGGTCTTGTTTCTTGCCATGTGTTTAATCGCTCCCTTGATCTCAGCTATAGTAATAGCCTGGCCTAGTTCTTTGGCGTCCTCCTCCTCCAGTTGTGGAAGCAAGATCCCTGCCAGAAAGTCCTCAATATCAGACGCTTCTGCTTCTAAATGACACTGGTATAGCGTAGTGTAGTACCTTAAAAAGCGCGAGACAATTTCAGTCTGAGAACAGATCACATCCCCAGATTCCAAGCGAATACTCAAAACCATAGATCCCCCTGCTCTTAGGTCCGCCATTCTCGCTAGGAGCGTGCCTACCTTGTCTCCCTCTGCATGTACCTTTGCTCTATATTGTTTGTAGTCATAACTACGCAACCTTTCTGTCTCAACGGACATACGCTCCCTAGCTGCTAGAAGCCTATCCTGCAACCCCTTCTGTTCCGGTCGCAGCTTTTCAACTTCCCTCAACTCCACTTCTGCTTTCCTGACATCATTTAGTACTACTGTCCTTTCTCCCCTGAATTTCCCGATGCACAGCCCTCTTACCACCACTTTAAAAGCATTCCACTCCATTCCTCTGGCTGATGTCGAATTCTTATTTACAGTAAAATAATGGTCAATGCCCTCTTGTATATCCTCTCTAAAGGCCTGATCTTCTAGTGTGTCTGGGTTTAGTCGCCATGTGGGAATCTCAGCCCTCACCTGCTGCCATTTAAAGGACACCAATTGTGGGTTATGATCGGATATTGTCCTCGCTAAGTACTCTGAGTGCACCGTCAAAGGCGCCAGCAATTGGGTACACAATATGGCGTCAATCCTGACATGTAGCTAATGAAGAGCAGAGAAGAAGGAATAATCCCTCTCACCAGGATGTTGCCCTCTCCACACATCAGTCAACCCCCATCCAGTCTGCCATTCCGCTCTTTTCTGTGCTATCTTTCGAACCTGGGAATCTCTTAACGGGGGTGTGATCTATCTAATGCCACATCTGTGATTGAATTAAAGTCTCCTCCCAATATTACCTGGCCCGCCAAAAGATGTGCCAATTTCCCAGATATGGTGTCAAAGAATCGGGGCTGTTCCACGTTCGGTGTGTAAATACTACATAGCACCACCTCCCTTTCATACAGCCTCCCTTTCATACAGCCTCACCGCCCCCAACATCCCGCAATTATAAGGCACAGTGATAAAGGTGAGAGTTGTTACCAGGTCTCCTAGTGTCATTAGTTTCCGTTCGGTAGTCGTGGCCTTAGTCAATTATCAGCAACCTATAGATCATCAGCCAATCTGGGTGTAATGTCCGGGCCTTTGGTGCTCTCGTCGTCTGACAATTCTGATGCAGAGCGTCGCCTTTCGTCTTCAGAGTCTGTCCCTTTGGCCGATCCCTCCTGCTGGGAACCAGTTATCGCGGCCGTGGCCTCCAGAGCTCCCTGCCTGTCAGCCACCATCCGCGCCCTCTGCAACTCTTTTTGAAGTTTGTTCTTCTTGCGAATACGCTGCGACTGGCGCATCCGTTGTGGCTTGGGTATCTCGTCTTCTCCCATAGTCCTACGATCTGTACCTGCCCTTTACCTTTCAAGCCATGACCAAGCTTCCTCCGGCGTCTGGAAAAACTGTGTTGTTCCGTCTAATATCACCCTCAGTTTAGCTGGAAACAACAAAGAGTACTGTATGCCTTCTGTCCTAAGCTCCTTCTTAACAGCCAAGTATGAGGCCCTACGCCTTTGTATCTCCTGGGTGTAGGCCGGAAAAATCGTCACAGCACTATTATCTACTTGGAAAGGCCCCGTCGAGCGTGCATTTTGGATTAACAGATCCCTGTCTTTATAATGTAGAACTCTAGCCACCACTGGGCGGGGAGGGCGGCCCGGCGCAGGCGGCCTGGCTGGGACCCTATGCGCTCTTTCAAGTGTAAAGAAAGCTGATAGTCCGCTTGCGCACTACCATCAGTGTAAATGATATAATGAAAATCCTCAAGTGGGTGCGTAGTCAGAGGAGCAGGATGAACAAACTCATACTGCAAAAACTCTTGAGTCTGCAAAGAGGAATCGAAAATGAACGTAACATCCGGGGATGTCAAGGATGTAGCCCACTGTATCCACCGAGGGTGCAAAGCCTTGGAATTTGGTACACAGGCCTTCGTCACTGCTTCCAAGGCAGGATACGGAGTAACAACCACAATGCGTTTTCCCTGCAACAGTGCACGTTCCTTAAGAATCACCATTTGCACTGCTGTCAAAACTTTTTCCACAGTGGAAAACTGCAACTCGGCCGAAGTGTACAGGTGTGACTTGTAAGCAATAGGAACTGTGTTTCCCTCATTAAAAGTGAGGTACCTGAAATCCACCGCCCCTGGTACGATTCTTATCACCAGGTTTGTGTGGTTATCACGAGTCGACAAGAACTTAGATTCAAGTAAGTCAGCCTGAAAAGATTGCAAGATGGCTGAATGTTCTGGCAGCCAGCACGATTTGGAAAAAGTAGGTTGTATCAACGCATAGAGCGGTTTGATACGCTGGGCATATTCCGGAATGTATGTATGTCCAACATTTAGAAAGCCCAGTAAGGATTGTAGCTTTTTCAGCGTTGTGGGAGCACGCAAAAGTGCGCGTTTCTCCAAGAAGTGAGGAGCCAAGCCTCTACCTTCATTGTTGCGCTCCTAGCCCAAGAATAACACTGTGTATTCTGCAATGTGTGATTTCGCAAAGTTGAATTTATAGCCAAAGTATGCAAAACGGCAAATGATGCAGTCAACACGGTACAGATGCGGCCATAATTCGTCGTCTGTGAGATAAATGTCATCCACATACAAACATGCATCTGCGTCGAGCCTCTCCAGCAGAGAGACTATTCGGGCAGCAAAAACGCCTAGACCATTCTTGTAGCCCATGGCCAAACGAAGAAATTGGCATTGTTTGCCGCCACAGGTAAAACTCGTCCACTGACTACTAAGTGGGGCCAAGTTATGGGCAAAGAAGCCATTGGAAATGTCAAACGTGGTTTTGAACCTTTTACGCACAAGACTATCCACTAGAGCAGAGCTGTGAGTATTCTGCACCGCACACGTATGACAATGTGAGTTTAAGTGGCGGTAATCCAATACCAAACGGTATGAGCCATCCGGTTTGGTCACAGTAAAAAATGGGTTAATCATCGGAGACACAGACGTTTCAATTACACCTTGATATTCCAATTGTTCAAGGATTTCGGCCACAGAGGCTTTCGCCTTACGCCTTATGGGATATTGAGGTTGTGGCTGTGGCATTGACCGCAAAGGGACCTCATGTGGAGGGGAAAATTTGTCCCATCCACAATGAGTACAGTACAACGCCGGCGCAAGCGCCTTAGCCCAATCTTCTGCAAATTGCAGCGCCTGCTCCTTCGGCACAGTGTGCGCGAAAGCGGGGAGGATCACCTCCTCACCTTGTGGAGCGGCCAAGACAAACGGTGGGGGCTAGTCGACCTCCGTCAACAAAATGTCATAAGTAAATGTTAGATTTTCCCCCCAAAAAACTTTTATGGTACGTTCTATGTCACCTTCAATTACAAGGACTATTTCATAAGGTCTGTCAGGGGGAGCCACTCTAGTGTCTGCTGTTTCAACTACAACAAAGGTGTCAGTCGCTGTCACCTTCAGTAGTGGACGCAGCGCCTCTCGAATGATGGTAATCTCCGCCGCGCTTTCGAGCAGGGTCAGAGCCCATGTCAGATTCCGAAGCTGCGTTCTCTCTATCTGTGGCATATCTCGCTGTTACAGCAGCAACTTTCTTCTTTTGAAACTGGGGTCTTTGACGCAGTGACTCGTCCTGCTTGCCTTTTCCGTCAGCCTTACAAGGCTGTTCACGGCTCGGTAGGGCACCTTGACCTCTGCCGCCGCCGCCTCCTCCACCCGTGGCTATTACCGATGTTTCCTGCAAAGAGCAAGGAGAACGTTGTTCAGGAACCTGAAACCTATCAGGCGACTTAATAGTACTGCCGTCGTGCAAATCACATTTATGCCCTACAGGGGCAGGTGTAGGTGAAGCGGGACGGAAACCTTGTTTCTGCTGCTGTTGCTTCCCCTGTTTTTTGTTCTTATTCCAATTTTGTTTCTGAACTTTCGGCGGTCATCTTTATCGGTCGACCCTTGCTGAGACTGCTGTTGCTTTTCTTTTATCGCGAAAGGCTTAACACCGTAACTATTACGGCCTACGGTCTTATAAGCCTCCGTAATAATTTTCGGTAACTGATGGGGTTTGTCGGCGTCGGGGACCTCGCCAAGAGAATTAGCAACTTGGAAACTTACAGCACCCCCTTGACATTAGCAAGGACGAGATCACATACCATATCAAACGCTCCCACGAGGCGCATTCCCTACTCCACTGCCTCCTCTGGTCCGTGCTCATCTTGAACACGCTTGATCACAGTGGGCAAGACAGTCATTGACGGGGTGCCAAAGCACCTAGTATAGACCGCAGCAAAAATCACCCCCCAAGTTGTACACTCAGTTACGTCAGGCACCAAGTCTTTCGGCAAACTCACTGTAAGAATCCTGTGTTTTTCAACGGGATTAGTATTCGGGAACACTGCTTCCAGTTGGTCAAACTTTTTGGCAAGCCAAAAAGGCATTTCTTCTTTATCTTGGAGACACTTGCCCATGACCGCATTAACCATGACTGGACTAAGTTTGAGTCCACCACCGCCAACTGGATGCGTCGCACCACCTGGGGCCCCACCCGGGAGGTTGCGTGTAATGTAGTGAACCAGACCCCTAATAACTGCAACCGAAGAGGCATTTAGGGGTCGCAGTTGGGCTTGTCAAAGCACCCGCCTGAGGATGTGGGGTGTAAGCAGCCAACACAGGCCAAGCAGCGCTTGGAATGGACAATGGTCCTTGTCTGACTGCTGTAACAACGTGTGGGAGGGCGCCATTAAACCAAACGGCATGCTGCCAAACAGAAATCAGAATTTCTACTGTTTGATATGGAGCGTACACTGCAGGAGCATCAGCGGGGGTATACGAGTGAAAAACACCAGAATTGGCATCCACCGCGGGGAACGGGACCCATGAGTAGTACAACTCAAACGGGTACGCCACGTCAGCAGAGACCACAAAAACCACCGTCTGTCCCTCCAGAGAAACGAGGTATTCCTGCAAATGATTACGCACAGCTACACGACTGTGTGCCGGGATATCAAATGCAGCCATATCGAAACAGTAATAGAGAAGTACAACACAACACTATGATGCACAACTGGGTAGTAATTCAAAGAAGAAACCTTTAAGAATGATCAAGCTTGAAACAACCTATGCAAATATAGGTAGGTTTTTATCCGTCACTATCGTCAACCGGAAACGATAGTGAGGGTTTTGTAGACTGATATAAGCACTACTCAAGTGTCTCACAATAAGACCACACTCGTTGGCGGCGCCATGTAACAGGGATTCTGCTCAGACTCAGAACTGTGTATAGAAACTTAGGACCTCAGTAAATTAGGATGTGCCAAAACTCACCTTAGTACCCAAAATCCCCTACCAGACTAGCAATCAGTGTCACATTAGCTCTTCGTCCTATAGCAAAGAAACCAATGATTAGACAACCTAGAACATGCGTCTTAGAACCATCTCAGGAGTAGTGGGAAGTGAGAATACTCTTTTGTTATAAGTTCATACCAGTCCACAACAGGAGTAAAATAGAGACACGGTAAGGTTAAAATGTTTATTTTTAACGACGTGATCTCAAGCGCAGTATTTTAATCAACATAAGCATACATATGGATAAGAATAATACGGACAGCATGGTTACAATTCCATAAAATACAAAAGGCGTAATCATATTACAATGACAGTGCAAACAGGTGATGAAAACGCCTATTTAAAGCACCCTCCCTACCTAGGAACTATGTATTATAAAACTATAGAAGGTCTCTGGAGTTTTCTTAGGGGGACCCCATTTACCTGTCCGCTCAGTAAGTGTAAATTACATCAGGATCGGTTAGTCTCTCTGCATTCCTGGAATCTTCCAAGTGTGTTCAATTCTGGCAAGTGTGCTATGATAAAGGCGCCAGAATGTGGCAATGTGCGTGCGGTCAAGTTTAGGTCGATTATGCCATTGAAATCACCTCCGATAATGTGTGTGAAGGGGTCCAATTCTAGTAATATCTTAGCCATTGCATCCAAGTTTTGAGGTTGCACTTTTGGCAGGGCATAGATACTGATCAACATTAGCTCTCACCGTCCCCAGATATCCCATCGTCAACCACAGTGGTGAGTGGTCAGAGATTACCCTTGCGAGGTACTCCACCTTGCCTACCGTTCGTATCTCCCCTGCCAGAGCGAAGAAGTAATCAAGTCTGGAGAAGACGCTGTTTTTCCCGGAGAAGTAGGAATGAGTGTGGTCTAGTGGATGTTGTCTCCGCCAAAGGTCGGTCAGCCCCAAAGTGTTCACGAAGTCGGCCAGTGGAGTGGGAACACGAGTTCCTGTGGCAATGTGCGTGCGGTCAAGTTTAGGTCGATTATGCCATTGAAATCACCTCCGATAATGTGTGTGAAGGGGTCCAATTCTAGTAATATCTTAGCCATTGCATCCAAGTTTTGAGGTTGCACTTTTGGCAGGGCATAGATACTGATCAACATTAGCTCTCACCGTCCCCAGATATCCCGGCGACCAAAGTCCCAACAACAGTGGAATGCTATTAAAAATAAATCAAGACTGACCAACTCCACACTCAGCATGCAAATGCAACCCCATAATCTATTTACTGTAAAATTACAACTAATCTGACAGTACTTAGACAACACTTTATCTCACTACCGTTAGAAAGTCCCCTTCCCCTTCCTGAACCCAGATGTTCACCCTATCACCTTAAGCAACCTCTAATTATATTCCTTTTGTTTGTCCTTGTACTTTACTTTGTTGCCACTGACTAGCTTTGTGCTATATAAAGACCCACACACATATACAGTTCTAAAGTTATCACCACATCTGTTTTTTTTTTGCATTTTATTGTTTTTACTCCTGTATTTGTAACAGCAAAAGCACAACTGCAGTCTGCAGAACAAAAACATTATTTAACAGATTGATTAGGGGTGTGTGCACTGTTTATGCTGAATAAAGCCGAGAAACGGCTTGCTAAGGTCGAATACTGAGGTGTCAAGGCAGCAGCACTTAATGGTAAACACCTGAAACATTGCACATGTAAAATTAAAAGTAAGAGCAAAAGCGCAAACACATAACAAACTGGTTTACATTGTGCACAGTTCAATCATACCGCCTCTTTAAATGAAAATCACATTATTTAAAAAAAAAAAAACAGTTTGAGGACTTGAAATTAAATATCTTTCCTTTTTTGGTGGGGATGTACATCTTCTTTATAAAAAATATGTAATAAAACTTGTTGAAATTAAAAATGAAAAGTGTCTTATCGTTGCAAGTTGATTTTTATATTTTTCAAAGATCCCGCGGTG
Organism: Lissotriton helveticus; assembly: GCF_964261635.1. Classification (NCBI taxonomy): domain Eukaryota; kingdom Metazoa; phylum Chordata; class Amphibia; order Caudata; family Salamandridae; genus Lissotriton; species Lissotriton helveticus. The sequence continues at coordinate 688,874,146 of NC_136059.1, read as the reverse complement.
CAGAAAGACCCGTGTTTTTTTTACCTGCCTAAGAACAGGCATTGCATCTATTAAATTGTACCGAATGGCCGTAGACGAGATTAACAGCGTTTCTTCTTAACAGAACACCTTCACTGTCCCATCCATTCCTGCAGCCCTCCCCCATACTTCTGTTGCCTCTTTTGTCAACCTCTGGTGCATAACAGTGGCTGACGGATCAGGTGTCAAAGCGCTCTGTAAAAAGAAAAAAAAAAGAGTTCTTTGTATTCAAAATATGACCAAATATTAACGTTCCCAAAACTACCCAAAGACTTTCTGGTGTCTTCATGCACAAGTGTTTTAAATACTGGTTGTCCTTTTACGGGACTAAGTTGCAGTAGATCTCCAAAAACTATGACATGTTTTCCTCCAAATAAGATATCGTACTCTGTTTTAAGAATTTGCTGCATTGTTACATGCACAAAAGCAAGCATTAAGTTTGAGACCATGTTTACCTCATCAATAATCAGAAGTTTCATTTTCTTTAGCACTCTTCAAACTTCATAACAAGCTTCTCCAGATAGCTTGTGATATTCCAATTTGTTTTCATGCTCCACAGGTAGCATAAGTAACCGGTGCAATGTAATTCCTTTAATGTTGTGTGCTGCCAACCCAGTTGGAGCAGTTACAACACAAGACAAATATGAGCCAGTTGTTTTCTGTAGATAACTGGTCATTACTTTAATTAAGAAACTTTTTCCTGTTCCAGCTTGACCATTCCCATACATTCGGATAGGTTGAAATGAGGTGCATGTGCATTCTTTCTTTTCATGAAGAAATCCATGGTCAAACTGTTGTCTCACTTGCTGATATATTTCTTTCTGTTCAACATTTAGTTGTTCTTCCAAATGTCCTAAGTCCATAATATCTTCTTGAGATTGATGCACTGCTGTTTCCACTTTATTCATGGCGATTGCCACTTCATTTTCAAGAATTGGTTCTCCTAGTGGATCTTGACTCAGTGGAGTTGAGAACTGTCTCTAGCAATCTCAGCTGCAATAGTAGCTTCTTGATCAATTTCATCATTCAACATTTTCACATAATTTGCAAAAACAGTACATTCTATGGTATCTTTACAAGCATTGAAGGAAAGTAATTCCAGTCCTGAACGCCACGGTTTGAACAGTTGCAAAAGTGCTAAATAGTAAAATTCCCTTTTATCAAGAGTGTCACAACTCAGTTTTCTGTGATTAATCAAATTTCCTTTCTTTTGTTGCACCAAACATCCTGCAGAACCCATCACTGCATATTTTCCATCAGTGATGTTTTCTGTAGTATTCCATTTAAATGTGTAGTTTTGCAGCACTTCATAGAGACATATGTTCTCAAGATGATGACTTCTATTTGGATAATATGTGTCCAACATGTTTGTTTTCACAATATCTGTACTTTTCGGATATTTTTCTGCTAAATATTTGATTTCTTGAACAGATTTAAGTACTCGATTTCGCATTGCAGCAAGACCTAGACTCACCAAATTGATTCTTCTAGATTTTGTGTATAAACTTGCAGATGACAACCGATCTGAGCATTCATACGCGCCAATTTCTCTATGGAATAACATCTTCAAACTGAAACTGTATAATTTCTTACAAGACTCTTCTCGTGAGAAATTTCTTCCCACATTTCTTTAAATCCGTCTTTTCTGATTTTGTAATGTAGGATGTTACATACTGAGCAACAGCAATGGAATTATCCGCTACGTACTGAATATCCATGTTAGCATTCCACATTGAAAGAATAACCGGATTATATTCATTTATGTATTTTGATTCTTCACTTCTTCTTAAATTCTGCGTATTTATTTGAGACTTTCGAGGGATTACTCTTCCTTTGGATATTGCAGGGCGTGGAAATCCAAAACGACATTTGGTATCAAACTTTTCCTTAGAATTGTACTTTCGTCGACAGTATTTTCCACATCAATGACTTTGGAATCGTAAGACTTGTTGTCTTAAATTGTTTTCTGCTGTTCTTTTAGGTATAGCACATCTGGCATATTATTCAATAAAAGACAAAACAGTATCATCGGAATCAGTTCCGAATTTGGGTGCATCCTTGATCCATATCAGCATATATATAGGAGGAGCACCTCTAGCTTGATACTCCTTTCTCCAAAAGAAATCCACAACTTCTCCAAGAGGAGGATTATTTTTATTGCAGATAAAAGACATCATAGCTTCAAATCGATGAGTGAAACATCTGCATACATTAACAGGATCCAAAGAGAACAATTCTCCAGGTGTCTTGTATTCAATATTTTTTATATTTGAATTTGCCTCTCGAAGAAATTCAAGTAAATCATCCCAAACGTATTTAGCACAGCGTAGGGTAATGAACCATGTAGGAGTTCCTAAGTTCCCTAGCATCCATTTAAGTTCTCCATGACGACGGTACAAATACCCATTAGTACCACGCTGACATGCCATTAAATTAATCAGCTGAGATTCTAAATGATGATCTCTCTGATGTACTTTATCCATAAATTCCGTTGCTGAAACATTATGAAGATGTACTCCTGTTTTAAATATGTGGTTGACTGCATATGAAAGTCCAGATAAGTCAAAAGATGAAATATATATGGGATACATTGTCGAAATCTTGGATCTTCTGCATACATTCTTTTTGTCCGATATTCTGATGCAGATTCCTGATGCAGGAATATGCACTGATAGTTCATCATATCGTCCACCTTTTCCTGTTGGGGAACAACTGCGAAAAACAACGAGCTTCTAAACTTTTTTCCCATACACTCATGGGACTTCCCTTTGCCTTTTTCATTTGGAATAATTCAATAGTATTCCCCATCCCTTCCTTCGATTGAACTGGATGTACACTGTAATGTTCATAGATTTCTTCACTTTTGAACGTGTCCACTTTTTCAATTTGACCACTTGACATTTCAGTATCATCTCCTAAAAGTATTTCTTCTTCTACATACACTTTTTCGTAGTACTCATTGTTCTACATGTGAACTTTCCTAACATCCACTAACTCTTGCCAGATTTTCTTACTCTTAGTAGGAACACCATTAACTAGAATAACTAATGGTTCACTTTCTACATTCTCTACACCAATAGTTTCAATAGTTTTCTTTAACATCTAGAGGTAAATATACAACTCTTCCTTTTAATCCTCTCTGTAAATCTGTAGGAGGCAATTTACCTGTTTTAGGCTCCATACGAACATTAGCCTGAAATGGGTGCACACATTGAATCAGAATAGACTCATGCGTATTTAAATCTATCAGTTCTGGAGGAATAGTTACCAACTCTAGATTATTATGAATAGCTCTAGCAGGCATTTTATTCTCATCTAATTTGTTATAACTATATTTACAAATACGCTGATCAGAACCCAAATCAAAACAATTCTCTACCAACAAATAAGTTGTGAATTCCTTCCACTTATCATTATTTTCTCTTTCACTTTTTAAATACAGATCAACACTCCTAGTCTGATTTTTATAGTGAGTTCGCCGGCAACATATACAAGAATAATTTGGCCTTTCACCTGAAATCACCTTAAACTTTGTAGTTTGTTCTTCAAAATCTTTTGTAGTAGTATGTTGCACATTCTCTTCAACATTTGTTTTTATTAATGTGTCAGTTTCTGCACTTTCCTCTTCAGGACCAAAGTAACAAAACTCAATTTCTGATACTGACCCACACAAAAGAGCACTGTTCAACTTATTTAATTTTAGTGCTTTACTTTTTGCATAATACAATCTTCTGAATAACTTCCGCATTTGAGAATGATGTACTGCTAACATCCTGAAATGATGAAAAACACTGTGACATACTTTTCTAGAAAGACAAGCCAGAGAATGACCTTGCAAACCAGTATTTTTTCTCACTCTGCAAGGATCTAGTCCTTGCAACACCTTAATCTTTTGTTTAACACTTTTTTAGTATACTCTCGTGAGAAATTGCGTAAAATATCAATAGATTCCTGTTGTATAGTACAAATAATACTGTAATCCCAAGTATACACTGGGGCTTTAGGACGTCTCCCTAGAACTTCATCACCTATCACTTCTACATTTCTGGGAACCATCTTCTCTTTCTCAATTGGACAACCATTTCTAACCTCATAAGCTCGACCACTGGTATCAACTGCATGCAATTAGTTATTGGTCTGAAAATAACTCTCTTCATTAAAGAAACGCTCTGAACTTGAACTGTGGTTCCATTCACCCAAAAATATATCACAAAAATGAGTTCTGTTAATAACTCTTTTCGTCTTACTTTTGGCCTTCATAAAATGGATTGGTTTATATAGTGATCGAATTCTGTTTAAAACTTAAATGAATAATTTCCTTTTGAATACAAAAGCTTTTTGAACAATGGATTCAATATGCTTTTTCATTGTTATAAAATAGTGCTCTTTTTAAAAAATATTTTTCACATCTTTCAGTAAGTTAAAAACAACTCTATTATAAATAAAATCTTTTTCCTGATTTCTTTATACTGATTTTGCCTTCTTTTACCATTCATTGTGTCTTTTGAATGTAATTTTCCATTTACTCCTTTCTTTTTACTCATATTCTTTTTTCTGGTTGAAGCATTGTTTCTACTTTGTACAATCTGCACACTGTTTCTAGGCTTTGAAAGTTTTTTTAATGAATTCTTTTCCTGTCTTACCGGAAGACTTTTTCTTTTTACTCACTTGATGTTGGTCATCCAATACTTGTTCTGCAATTTTCTTCAAATAATTGTCCTATTCCAGTCGTTTTCTCTTTCTTGATTTTTCAGGCATGATAACTTTATTTTAATGATGATAAACAATATCTGTAACAAATAATTATAACTAAATGTATTTTAATAAATGTATAAATAATACCTTTCTATTACTATACAAACACATTGCATATGTTAAGCCCTAGCTCACTGTATGAGTAGTTGGGTAGCAAAACAATCATTACAGTACTACAAGGAGAGTGCCTGGGTGAATTTATAAGTGGTTCAGTTTTGGCACAGTGAATGGATTAGTAGATAGTGCTGAATGGGTCACTACAACAGTGCAAGGACAGTTACAGGATGTTTGCTGGAGTGTATGGATACTGCCTGGGGAAATGAAGGTGTGTAAGATAAGTGTGTTGGTGATTAAAGGACGGTAACTGCAAACACAACAATGATGGACAGAATGTGGATCAATGTCACACATTCACCCCAGTCCAAAGATCTGGGCCCAAATCCATCGTTTTTCCACTCCACACCACCCTGGGTTAGACAATGGCAATATGCAAATCAGCGCTGACCCTGTGCCCCATGGGAACAGTCCAGTCCGAACTACAAAAGCCATGTCCTTCCCAGAACGGAAACAAGCATCCGAGGACCGGCCCGGTTTCGAGGTAACACCTCTCTTCAGCCCGGCTAGCTTGATTCCAGTGTTGTGGAGTGCCTGGGACTCACGTCTGAGCATCCCCAGTACACTTAGAGCGGTAACTGCAAACACAACAATGATGGACAGAATGTGGATCAATGTCACACATTCACCCCAGTCCAAAGATCTGGGCCCAAATCCATCGTTTTTCCACTCCACACCACCCTGGGTTAGACAATGGCAATATGCAAATCAGCGCTGACCCTGTGCCCCATGGGAACAGTCCAGTCCGAACTACAAAAGCCATGTCCTTCCCAGAACGGAAACAAGCATCCGAGGACCGGCCCGGTTTCGAGGTAACACCTCTCTTCAGCCCGGCTAGCTTGATTCCAGTGGTGTGGAGTGCCTGGGACTCACGTCTGAGCATCCCCAGTACACTTAGAGCGGTAACTGCAAACACAACAATGATGGACAGAATGTGGATCAATGTCACACATTCACCCCAGTCCAAAGATCTGGGCCCAAATCCATCGTTTTTCCACTCCACACCACCCTGGGTTAGACAATGGCAATATGCAAATCAGCGCTGACCCTGCGCCCCATGGGAACAGTCCAGTCCGAACTACAAAAGCCATGTCCTTCCCAGAACGGAAACAAGCATCCGAGGACCGGCCCGGTTTCGAGGTAACACCTCTCTTCAGCCCGGCTAGCTTGATTCCAGTGGTGTGGAGTGCCTGGGACTCACGTCTGAGCATCCCCAGTACACTTAGAGCGGTAACTGCAAACACAACAATGATGGACAGAATGTGGATCAATGTCACACATTCACCCCAGTCCAAAGATCTTGGCCCAAATCCATTGTTTTTCCACTCCACACCACCCTGGGTTAGACAATGGCAATATGCAAATCAGCGCTGACCCTGTGCCCCATGGGAACAGTCCAGTCCGAACTACAAAAGCCATGTCCTTCCCAGAACGGAAACAAGCATCCGAGGACCGGCCCGGTTTCGAGGTAACACCTCTCTTCAGCCCGGCTAGCTTGATTCCAGTGGTGTGGAGTGCCTGGGACTCACGTCTGAGCATCCCCAGTACACTTAGAGCGGTAACTGCAAACACAACAATGATGGACAGAATGTGGATCAATGTCACACATTCACCCCAGTCCAAAGATCTGGGCCCAAATCCATCGTTTTTCCACTCCACACCACCCTGGGTTAGACAATGGCAATATGCAAATCAGCGCTGACCCTGTGCCCCATGGGAACAGTCCAGTCCGAACTACAAAAGCCATGTCCTTCCCAGAACGGAAACAAGCATCCGAGGACCGGCCCAGTTTCGAGGTAACACCTCTCTTCAGCCCGGCTAGCTTGATTCCAGTGGTGTGGAGTGCCTGGGACTCACGTCTGAGCATCCCCAGTACACTTAGAGCGGTAACTGCAAACACAACAATGATGGACAGAATGTGGATCAATGTCACACATTCACCCCAGTCCAAAGATCTGGGCCCAAATCCATCGTTTTTCCACTCCACACCACCCTGGGTTAGACATTGGTGATTAAAGGACTGCATGCATATTCCATAAAGATTTTTAGCAGTCCATGTGCTAAAGCCTGGATCACTGTATTAGTACTTGCGTACTGAGTAAATGATTAGAGTACTGCAAGGAGAATGCCTGGGTGAATATATAAGTGGTTGGGTTTTGGCAGAGTGAATGAATTAGTACATGGTGCTAAATGGGTCAATACAGGATTGCAAGGGGAGTGATAGGGTGTTTCCTGGAGTGTAAGGAGTCTGACTGGGGAATTGAAGGACTCAAACACAAGTGCGTAGAAGGTTAGAGGACTACATGCAAGTGGATAGGGGTTTGAGGCAGTCTATGTGGTAAGGCTCTAAGTCACTGAATGAGTATTTGGGTACTAACTGAATGATTACAGTACTGCAAAGAGAAAGACTGGGTGAATTTATAAATGATTGAGGTTTGGCACAGTGAATGGATTAGTACATGGCGCTGAATGGGTCACTAAAGGAAAGCAAGGGGAGTAACAGGGTGTTTGCAAGAGTGTATGGATACTGACTGGGTAATTGAAGGTGTGAAAGAAAAGTGTGTAGGTGTTCAGAGGACTGCATGCTTAGTGGATAGGCGTTTGAAGCACTGCATGTTGTAAGGCATGAGTCTCTGACAATGGTTGCCCAAATGCACACAGACTCACAGTGTGATTCTAGACAAGCAACACTATTCCTTAGTCTTTACCAAAACACATTCACTAGTCTGGAAGGGATAATGTGACTGCACACATTCTATATATTTCAGAACTACACTCTAGTGTGAAAGCCTGACTCATTTTGCGAATGCATAAGCAATGACTGGCTTCTAATACTACTAAAACTTGACAAAATGACCGGTTTTAAAGCAGTTATCTGACTGCAAAGACATGAAGTAACCAAATGCTTCTCTCACAATGGTTGCCCAAATGCACACAGACTCACAGTGTGATTCTAGCAAAGCAACACTATTCCTTGGACTTTAGCAAAACACATTCACTTGTCTGGAAGGGGTATGGTGACTCCACACATTCTACATATTTCAGAACTACACTCTAGTGTGAAAACCTGAATCATTTTGCGAATGCATAAGCAATGACTGGCTTCTAATACTACTAAAACTTGAGAACAGGATAGGTTTTTAAGAAGTCATGTCACAAAAGACATGAATAAAGCAAATACTTCTTTCACAATGGTTGCCCAAATACACACAGATTGACAGTATGATTCTAGACAAGCACGACTACTCCCTGGACGTTAGCAGGAGAAACACGTTAGTCTTATTAAAAACACAGGCACCTCCTACAACCGCTCACACATTAATAACTCACCTTTCAAATTAATTTGTAGATTAAGAAGTATGTCAGTCACACACCAGCCTTTCTTATACAGAATGTCTGTACTTCACTGTTCTTAGCAAAACCAAAAAAGGCAAACTTTCCCTCTCATTCTGCACACATATACATGTAAATATCAAATCACATTGCTTCCCACATTAATTCAAAAGCTAACACACATTTCTATTGGTTACACATTTCAACCCTTTCCAATTTACATAACTTTGAACCCTACCCCCAATCTACTTACTGCCTGTTACCATAGCAACAGTTCATGGAACACTCAACTGAACACACAGGTCATACGTTCAGCACACAATGTTGCTAATCCAAACAGCAAGTGTGCTTGACTTTTCAAAATATCAGCTTATCCTATGTAATGTTTCTTTCAAACAGTTTTTGTTAACCAATAAGAAACATGCTTTTAAATAACAGAAACATGCGCCCTACTTTTCAGTCTATAATGTTTTCAAACAGCCAATCATTTCTTTTTTTTTCAAAACTGCATCTTATCCACCATTTTAGAAAAATCTTAGTTGTCAAACTACCATTTCACATACAGACACCTCCTGAGTGCATCCAGACCTCCCTTTGAGATACTTAAAGTGTGGATTGCGGGAGACAACTATCTTTTCTGGAGCCAAAGGTATGCAGAAAACAGGGGCATTGACAAAGACCTAGCTTTGCCATATGTAGACATTAAATGGATTGGACAGAGAGGATTAAAGTGGCACCAATTGATGCCATTGGTTAAATCCTTTTTGCGTCTCCAACACTCTGACCTCATAATAGTGCACTGTGGTGGCAATGACCTAGGAAGTTTGACTGGGGTAGGTCTGGAAATGCTTATGAAGGACACCTTTGGAGAATTTATGTCACTTTTCCCCCAAACTGCCTTTGTCTATTCTAACATATGCCAAAGACCGAAATGGAACTGGTCCAATCAATTTTGTCCACAGATTGAGAAAGCTAGGAAACATGACAATAAAGCTATTTCTGCTTATCTCAGAGATTATAGAATGGGGTCCATTTACAACAACAATCTGCGTTTTAATATGGACGACTTCCATAGGAGAGATGGTGTACATTTTACAGATGAGGGTAACAGAGTCTTCAAAAACAAGTTTAGAATCTGCATCGGTACTTACTTGTAGGTACCAAAATCTCCCAATAAACACAAGAGCTCTTTTTAGAGCCATCCAAGATCTAAACACATAAGCTTGATATATATCTGAAAAATAGGCACCCAACGCGTAGGAGTCGTGCACCCAACGCGATAGGAATCGTGCACCCAACGAGTTAGGAGTCGCGCACCCAGAGCGTGCACACCAAGAGGCCGTGCTGAGCGCCGCGCTGGGTACGCGACTCCTAATTTTACTGTACATTTTTTTTTGCATCTACCATTAATTTCTATTCTCCCCGGGGACCCAATGCCCGCAATAACAAATAAGTTGAGCCCCGGGGGTGGCTGTCCCTGGGGCTGCTGGGGGCCATGTGCCCCCCGCAACTATTAATGCTTTGCCTTGGGGGTGGCGGACCCTGGGGCAGTGTGGGGGGGTCGGGCCCCCCCACACTTTTTTTTAGCATGCCCCCGGGACTTGGTCCTTGTGGGACCCCCTAAGCAGGCCTAGGGGGTCAGGGTATTTCTACCCTGCCCCCTTTTTGCGTTTTGTGTGTTTTTTCTCTGCTTTCTTGTGCCTCACTTCTACAGAGGCACAAAATGGCTGCCAACACTTTCTGGTTTGGAGTGTTGACAGCCAGTTGACAGCCAATTAGCATGCAGCTCGTGAACGGGAGGGTGCGCTCATGGTGCGCGGATCCACCACGGAAATAGATATATATACGATTTTACTTTTGATTTTCTCAGCAACAACTGAACAGATTTACACCACTTAACAAAAAGGCACGAGTCTAAACCAAGGACTACCTCTTTACCAAATTTGGTGTAATTCCGTTCAGCAGTTCGGGCTGTAGCTGCGACTAAAGGTTCCTTTGGAAAATTGCATGGGGAAAACACGTTTTGGAACCCCCTTTTTTCTCGGCCCCCGCTTTACGAATCACTCCGAGACTTTCAAGATAGGAGCAGAATGGAGCGCCCCACGAGTTTTGAAAATTTCGTGAAGATTCGTCAACTGGCGCCAAAGTTATTGGGAATAGAATGTTGCGGATTTCCTATGGAAAATAGGCCCTAACTATAACTACCTACTGTCGACCACCAGTAGGTTATGTATATATATATATATATATATATACATATAAGTCACAGGTAGCTCCTTCTGGGATGCTGGGACCCAAGAAGGGTGGCGCACACTCCGGCGAAGCGTGCCGGCACTTAATCACCAAAACAAAATTCCAATAAGGTGCGCTCTCAGGAAGAAACCAGGCAAGACAGAAAGTAAATATCCAGGTTTAGTCCAGATATATATAGGCCAGTAGGTAGTTATAGTTAGGATTGTTTTCCATAGGAAATCCGCAACATTCTATTGGGAATAACTTTGGCGCCGGTGGACGAATCTTCGCGAATTTCTCAAAGAAGATGGCCGCTCCGCTCCTTCCCTGAAAGTTTGGGGGGGATTCGTGAAGTGGGGGCCGAGATAAAAGGGGGGTCCCAAAACGTGTTTTCCCCATGTTAATTTCCATAGGGTGGTTGGACTCACTTTTAGCCCGAACGGCTGAATGGATTTCCACCAAACTTGGCAAAATTGTAGGGACTGGTAGCCCGATGTGCCTTTGCTATGTCTCAAGATATGTGCTCCAGTGGATTTTGAGTAATTTAGGTCCCAAAAAATATATATATATCTATAAGCGCGCCCCGGTACGCGTACCGGGGCGCGCGCACCGCGAGTTCGCGAGCGGAAAGCTGATTGGCTTTCGGGTGTCTGTCAACATTCCAAACAGTCCGGAGCGGCCGCCATCTTGTGTCTCGGTAGGATCGAGACACAAGATGTGGCAAAAACAAAGGGGGAAATGACCAAAAGGGGGCAGGGTAGAGCCCCCCTGAACCCCTAGGTTTGATGTGGGTGCCATAAAAGGGCCCCGCGGGGGGAGGGCCCGGTACGCGCACCGGGGAGCGTACTTTGGTGGAAAATAGTGAAAAAAGTTAGTGTAAAATAATCATTTTGAGTGATCAGAGGTAGGGTAGCTCTGAAAAGAGCTTTTGGGTTCTGTGGCTGATTTAGGTACCTACAAGTACATCCCACACACACCCACACGCACACAGCCCACACACACACCCACACACACCTCACACACCCACACCTCCACCCACACCCAAACACCCCACACACCCACACCCACACACACACCTTACACATTCACACCACCACCCACACCCACACCCACACACACACCTCACCCCCCCACACACACACACCTCACAGACACACCCCACACATCCCACACACACACCTCACACCCCCCCCACACACACACCTCTGACACACACCTCACACACACACACACACACACCACACACACACCTCTCACACACACACACACACACACACACCCACACACACACCCACCCACACACACAACCCACCCCCCCACACACTCACCCCCCCCCCCCACACACACACACACCAACACACACCCCACACACACACACCCACACACACCCCACACACACACACACCCACACACCCCCCTCACAGCCACACATCACACCCACACCCACACACCCCACATACACATCATACACACACACCCACACCGCCAGCTACACTCCCACACAAACACACCCCACAGACACACCCCCCCCCCCACACACACACACCCCACACACACACACTCCTCACACACACACCCACACTCCTCACACACACACACACACACATCCCACACACATACCCCCCACACCCACACACCCCCACACACACCTCACACACCCACACCTCCACCCACACGCAAATACCCCACACACCCACACACACACACCCCACCCACACACCCCACACCCACACACACACCTCACCCCCCCACACACACACACACCTCACAGACACACCCCACACATCCCCCCACACCTCACGACCACCCCACACACACACACCTCTGACACACACCCCACACACACACACACACACACACACCACACACACCTCTCACACACACACACACCCACACACACACACACACCCACACACACACCCCACACCCCCACACACACACCCCCACACACACACCCCACACACACACCCACACATCCTACACACACACACACACACACACCCCACACACACATACCCCCCCCACACACACCCCACACCCACACACACCACACACACACTCATTATTTTTTTATTTTTTTGGGGGGGGGTGCGCGCCCCGGTACACGTACCGGTACACGTACCGCTACGCGTACCCTGGAGAAAAAAGGAAAGACAGAGTTTTTTAAAAATGTAGCATTTTTATATAAATTGGAGGTAGTTCTGAAAAGAACTGTTTTTTTAATTCTTTTTGTTTTATATATTTTTTATTGTTTTTTTATTTTTTTTATTTTTTTTGGCTTTTCTGAACAATTTTATATTTTTTTTGTAGTTTTTCTGGGGTCAAACAAAACACAGGGAATTGCAAACAGCTCAACTGGAGCAAAAAAAAATAGAAAAAAATTAAAGTTGCTTGCTGCAGTGATGGTTGTCTGCAGCTCGATTGAGTAAAGTGATGCTTTGCTCACCATATGAAATTGTTTTGTTGCAATATATGCAAACAAATTTAAATTTTGCAAACCTGGTTTGTACATTAGGGACCATCTCCCTAGCCTCTGCACCCGATGGAGTGGGTTGATTGGAGGCGCTTGAAGAAGGATGGGGAGGGTTCCTGGTCAGTTCCCTGACCTCTGCTGCCGAATAATTGTTTGGGTGCTTCCTCTGCATATGTCTAATCATAGTGTGGTTCCCAAAAGAGTACTTCTTGTTTGGATTCCCTCTTGACAGTTGTTCGCCACAGATGAGGCAAGTCACCTTAGCTGCATTCACTTTTTTTGCACCCCTTGGCATCTTGTAAAACTCCCAAATAAAATGTTCCTTGGCTCTGTATGGGGGATTGTCCTCAGGCAGAAAGTGCCTCTCCTCCTCCTCCTCTTCATCCTCCTCTTCTTCTTGACCACCAATGTGGCCTTGTGGTGGTCCTTGTGGTGGTGGTGGTGGTGGAGGTGGTGGTGGTGCAGATGCACCTGCAGCTGCTACTAGTGAAGCCATTTCTCACAGAATGAATGCAGGTCTTCTTCACTCAAACAACAAAGTGAGAATGAGGAAAACAGGTGGGGTCTTTCATCATTTGGAAAACAAAACTGTTGTGAACCAATCAAAAGTGTTATTTTCAGGTCTCATGACCTGGGCTTTCTCATCATTTGGAAACCAAAAGTGTTCTGAACCAATCAAAAGTGTTATTTTCAGGTCACATGACCCGACGCGCTTACGCTACGCGCCCCGGGGCGTACCCGTAGTCGCACCCCGGGGCGCGCCCGGCGGCGCTTACGTTGCGCGATCGTATGCGCTCGGGTGCTTCCGGGTGCGTTTACGCAGTGCGTCATATGACGCATCACGCGGCTACGCGATACGTCACGATGTTGTTTTCGTTCGCGGGAATATCGCTGACGGGACGCTCACCGGTACGCGCCCCGGGGCGCGCCGAAGCACTGCGCATACCGGTGAGCGCATCGGTACGCGCCCCGGGAGCGATCCGGGGCAAAAAAATTCAACAAAAAAAAATACTATTACATAATTATACAATATAAAATTCGTTATAAAAAATATTACTTTTCATACCTATAGAGATTTGCTATTAAAAAACCATTGAAATTCACTGAAAAAAACATAGGTTTCACACCAGTTATAGTTAGGAATTAGCATTTAAAAAAACTATAAAATTCACTGAAAAAACCATAGGTTTCACACCAGTTATAGTTAGCTGGAAGTTTTACTCGCATAAAACCATTGAAATTCCCATGTTATAGTTAGTTGGACTCACTATAACTTGCGCGTGCAATGCACTGCTGATGACGTCACATATTACATCACTCATGACATGGTCAGTGACATCACTCATGACATCACTGATGACACCATCCTTGTGACAGAGTGACAGACCTCCTTTCACTGTAATGTAACCCTTGAAACACATATTCAAAAATAGAAACTAACATTTTCAAAAAAAATTGGAGATACCCATATCGGTTACAACAACCAATTCAGTAATTCCACCATCTATATACACATCCACTTATTCACAAACAGTTCTATATAGTCACTCATACATATACTCACTCATCATATGTAGTGATACACCTATACATCCTGTTACACACCGACAGTCATCCAAAAGTTACTCACACACATACTCACACATGCAAATAAACTATTGAACATCCATTTATTTGCATATAGAGCTATACACACACTACCACCTTACTTCTACGGAAATTTACACATATTTATTCTCTTAAACAATCACTTATAGAAACACATACTTATTTAAACAGGAACTCTTACAATCTCTTACTCTTACATATACTCACTTATATACATCAATATTCACATATACTAGATTAAAACATATGTAGTTACTGATAAAGACACTAGTGAGACGGTCACTTACTAACATACACATATACACACTCATCCACCCATACAGTCCTGCACATATGCGGTCTTCAAAACACATACCAAGAGAGAGTCAGTCATTCATGCATCTATGTGCTAAGTAATACCCCCACCAAACCATACAAACACTTATACTGATACTAAGAAAAACATCTAATAACCCATATACATAAACATATAGCTACTTACCAACCCATGCAGCCACTTATACACAAAGTGAAACACTAATACATATATTTAAACATTACTCTCTAATATATGTATTCACTAAGATACACTTAATAAACCAGTTACCCAATCAATTATTTTTTTTTAAACATCCATGTAAACACTTATTTAAACATATATATATATATATATATTCACTGAAAAAACCATAGGTTATAGACCATATATAGTTAGGAATTAGCAATTAAAAAACCTTATTTTACTCACACAAAACCATTGAAATTCCATATATAGTTAGTTGTACTAACTATATATCGCGCACCCGCAATCCACTGCTGATCATGTCACATATTACATCATTCATGACATGGTCAGTGACATCACTGATGACATCACTGATGACATCTCAAATGACATCACTGATGACATCACTGATGACATCTCAAATGACATCACTGATGACATCACTGATGACATCATCCAGTGACTGTGTGTTTCTGTAAAGTTTAAATATGTTTTACATATTGAAGAATGAGTAGATGTAGAAGTGTCTGGATGAAGGATTTAGTAGGTGCGTGACTGACTGTATGAGTGAGTGATTAAATGTGTCTCACTGAATGCATGGGTTAGTGACTAAACTGTCTTAATTTGTGCATCATTATGTCTGTTGTTCTGTAAACTGCTGCATGTGTTGATCAGTAACTATATGAGTAACTATATGGGTTATTGATTGGTTGCCCAAGCATTTGTATGGGAGACTGAGTGTGTGTGTGGGTGGCTGGGAGGTGTATGACTCTGTGCATATATGTGTGAGCAGTTGATTCACTAGATGTATGGGTTCAAAAGTGCATGTGGAAACAGCTGTATGGGCGGTTGACTGTGTGCATGAGTGTATTGGTGAGTGAATGGATATCTCAGTGCTACATGTCAAAGTAAGTACATATGTAAAATACAGTACATGTGAGAGTTGACATATATAAATAACTGTGCATAGGAGCCAGTGAATGTGTGAGTGGCTGTATGCATCATTGTGAACTTGTATCCAGGATTGTATAAGAGAGTAAATATGTTTTAGTATATGTTTGAATAAGTAAGGTGTGTATAACTGTATAGTTGAGAAAATGGAGGTGTGATTGATTCTTTGCATGACTGACTAGGTGTCTGAGTAACTCCATGGATGAGTGACAGTCTGTGAGTGTATGTTTACACTGAGTGTATCTAAGGTTATATTAGAGTCTGAAGAGGTTCATTGTATTATCACATGAATGATGTCATCAGTGATGTGATCAGTAATGTCAAATGAGATGTCATCAGTGATGTCATTTGAGATGTCATCAGTGATGTCATCAGTGATGTCATTTGAGATGTCATCAGTGATGTCATCAGTGATGTCATTTGAGATGTCATCAGTGATGTCATCAGTGATGTCACTGACCATGTCATGAATGATGTAATATGTGACATGATCAGCAGTGGATTGCGGGTGCGCGATATATAGTTAGTACAACTAACTATATATGGAATTTCAATGGTTTTGTGTGAGTAAAATAAGGTTTTTAAATGCTAATTCCTAACTATATATGGTCTATAACCTATGGTTTTTTCAGTGAATTTTCAAGGTTTTGTAAATGCTAATTCCTAACTATATATGGTCTATAACCTATGGTTTTTTCAGTGAATTTCATTGGTTTTTTAAAAGCTAATATCTATAGCTGTAAAATGTATTCTTCTTTAAATCCAAAAATACATTTTATATGTTTATTAATAATTTTTTTTTAAATATTTTTTTTGTTTCGCTCCCGGTTCGCGAACCGGGAAGCTTTCCGTTAGCTCAATTTGATGCCGCGACCCGGTCCGCGAACCGGTAAACGTTCCGTTAGCGCAACTGCCGCGTTAGAAATCAACATCGTGACGCGTCGCGGAAGCGCGACGTATCACGTTGTCGCGTAATGTGTCTTATGACGCGCTGCGTTAGCGCACCCGGAAGTGCTCCGGTACGCGAACTGAGACGCAAAGCGCAGCTCCCCGGAAGCGATCCGCGGCGCTTCGCGAAAGCGCGACGTATCGCGTTGCCGCGTAATGCGTCTTATGACGCGCCGCGTTAGCGCACCCGGAAGTGCTCCGGAGCGCGAACCGAGGCGCGAAGCGCAGCGACCCGGAAGCGATCCGGGGCACGTTCCGCAGCGCGTAACATAAGCGTGAGAGGTCATGTGACTTGTTAATAAAACTTTTCATTGGTTCATTTAACTTTTGGTTTCATAATCATGTAAGGCTAGGTCAGGTGACCTAAAAATAACACTTTTCATTGGTTTAGAACTATTGTTTTTCCCAAATGATGAAAACCCCTCCTTCTTTCCTCACTCTGACTTTCATCATTGTGAGAGGAAGACCTTTATTCATAGTAGAGCAATGGCTTCAGTACTTGCTTCAGCTGGTGCACCCCCACCACCACCTCCACCTCCTCATGGGAAGAGAGGACCACCTCCCCAGGTCATCACCAACACAGAGGAGGAAGAGGAAGAAATAGAGGAAGAGGAGAGAGAAGGACCACAGTTCTTGGAAGAGGTGCCCCGGGTTTCCCATAGGAAAGCCAGTTTCATTTGGCAGTTTTTTTCAATCCCTCCAGGGCAGAAGAAAGTGAATGCGAGGTATGTCACCTGCCTCATTTGCAAAGAGAAATTATCAAGAGGGACTGATAAAAAGTATAGCTATGGGACCTATACCATGCATAGGCACATGAACAGGTGGCATCCACTCAATTACAGCCGGGCGGAAATTCGTGACATGGAACAAAACCCAACAGCAACTCCTGTGGCCAGGTCAACATCGTTAATATCATTGACAGCAGCAGAGGCACGGGAAACCGTGCCAAACATCCAGGAGAATTTTGGGCATATGAAATATACTTGTCTGCACTGTGGTGCATTGATATCATGTGGTAACATGAGTATTAATTCCATCAACCTGGCTTATAACAATCATAATTGCCCTAACCGCCCCAGACAGTAATTTTTTTTTTGCTCCTGTTGAGCCCTTTTCAATGCCTGTTTTTTGTTGTTTCCCCCCCAAAAAAAACCCCAAAAAATATAACATTGTTCAAAAAAAACAAAAAATGTTCAAAAAATTAAAAAAAATATAAAACAACAAAAACATTAAAAAAAAAGTTCTTTTCAGACCTACCTCCCCTTTCAAAAAAAATTGCTAGAATGTTTAGCACTCTGGCAAGCTCTATTTCTTTTAGTTCGCTTCCCAGTTCGCTTCCCGGTTCGCGAACCGGGAGCGAACCAAAAATTTTTTTTTTTTTTAAAAAAGAAGAGTAAGTATAAGGAAAGTAAACAGAGAGTGATGTTAAAAGAAAGACAGCTATAGGGAGTAAACCAGAGATACTGTTTAATAGATCTATTTACCGAAGAAAAGACGGAAGAGGGTATAATTGTGGAAAACAAAATAGATAAGGAAGTGAAAGAAAAAAAAGAGAGTAGAACAATAACAAAGAAGAGTTTCTTGGAGAATGTGAGTGAATGTTCAAAATAAGATTAAAACATGGGGAATAACAGAGAGAAAAAATAGAAAACAGAAAACAAAAAATAACAGAAAAAGATTAATTGAAACAGCAAAGAAATGTAAATAACATAGAGCCATATCATCAACATAGGCAATAAAAGTTTTGCAGCTTTTATCGGCAGAAATATGTCACCAAAGCCGCTTTTGCGGCAGAAAACTGCCGCTAAAACCACTTTTGCACCAGTTTTCTGCCAATAAAAACAGCAATAATTTTATTGGCTGTGTTCATAATATGCCCCTTAGTGTGCTTCAACTACACAGAGAAAGCATTATGAACAAGTAGTGAAAAAGTGATCAGTCAAAGACACTAAGAGTAATAGAGACGGAGTGAGTGAACAAGAGTGAGGAACTATGAGAAGAGAGGGACTGAGAAAAAGAGTGGAAGGAGTTGAGTAAGTAGGTAATAGAGAAAGGAATGAGGAAAGTAGCAAAGGCAGGAAGCTGAGGGTTAAAGAAATGAAGCTGTGGAACTAATAGTAGGTGAATGTGATAGAAATGTAACGAAAAGAATACAAAACATTTACCTTATAATTGTCGTTAAATTACTCACTTTTTGTTTTTATACTTTCAATCTGTGAAAGAGAGAACAAACATTTGAAAAATATTAAAACATGTATTTAAAAATTACAAAAGACAAGGGAAAAGATTGAAGGACAAACAGTTTTTCAACAACTTTGACACTGACAGAAGCTTCTGCTTCTCCAGGCCCCCTACACAGTCCTAAAGATATACATTTTAAACTAACAGTATCTTGATGCAGATGAAGTGAGGCCTGGTGCATCTTTTGCACTGCTGTTGTCTCAGAAAAGTGTCGCAAGACACTAACATTTTAAATGATTGCTTCAGGATGCCAATAAGATGTGTCCTATCCAGAGGTTTGTTTGAGGTGAGACCTACTCAGGGTTCCAAATGAAATTTCGAGTTGTTTGAAGAGAACAGAGGACATAATACATGTGAAGGCCTACCAATGAAGTAAGTCATGTCCACTTCACTCTTGAACAAAGGCCAGACCTCTTCTGTGTCCGTGGACAGACCTAAACTTCATCTGCACAATGTCATTCATAAACTTAGGAAACACAAGTGATGTAATTGAAAAATGTGGAGTTTCTTTTCCTCATTTCACAATCACATCACCTGTGTTGCCTTTGCTTAGGTATCTCATAGTGCAGATGTAGTCCAGCATATTAAACAGTACCTAGAAGTGCAGCACTGCATGCAACAACTTTGACACTTATAAAAGCTTTTGCTTCTGCATGCCCCCTACACAATGCTAATTATATACATTTTAAACTGATGGTATCTTGCTGGAGATGAACTGAAACCTATCTTGCAACATGGTGCATCTTTTACACAAAAGTGACCCACAATGGAGCAAAAGAGGCGCACGGCCACCATAAATCTGACCCTAACATTTTAAATGATTGTTTCAAGATGCCAATAAGGTGTAACCTATCCACAGATTTGTTTCAGGTAAGTCCTACTCAGGGTTGCAGATGGAATTTAGGTTTGTTGAAGAATACAGAGAAGATAATACATGTGGAGGCCTACCAACGAAGTGAGTAATGTCCACTGCACTCTTGAACAAATGTCAGACCTCCTCTGTCTCCAGGAACAGGCCTAAACCTCATCTACACAATGTGGTGTGTAATGTTAGGAAACACAGGTAATATAATTGAAAAACATGCAATTTTTTTTGCTCATTCCACAATCATATGACCTGTGTTTCCTTTGCTTAGGTATCTCATTGTGGAAATGTAGTCTATCATATGAAAGACTACGTAGAATATGAGCACTGTATGCAAGAACTTTGACACTTACAGAAGCCTCTCCTTCTCCATGCCTCCTACACAGTTCTAAATGTACATCATAAATGGAAACAGTACAGAATTAATTATACATGTTAAATGGTTTATTTTTGCTGTTCTCAGAATGTATCAAATTTCACTAAAAACAGTGACTTGAAGGTATTCATCATATAACAGCGGGGAAAAAAAAACACAATCAAAATGATTGTGTTTAAAAAACCCATACAACATAACAAATCAGAATTCAGAACTCCTTAAAGTTAACTTACTTTCCATGACGTCAAAGGATGTCCTATGAACAGCTTACACTCTGTTGTGCTGTTATTACTTTCAGCCCGCCACTTTCTGAAAGAAAACCTCCATCGTTTTGAAAAACATGTTACATACAATAAATGACTTCTTGCTCTCTACCACAAGTTTCCACAAGGCCAAATCTTGTCAGAGCCATTTATAACTCTTGGATTTCTTGTAAGCCAATCCCGTCATTTGGCATTTCCGCAACTTTCAGAATTAAAATGTTGAAGATCATTTTCACAATCCTGGACTAGTAATATCTTCCCCTTCTTCCTCAGTCATGTTCTACATTTCCTATGACACTGATACTGCTTACTATGAAGCAGACTTACACTACCTCTATGACTACTACAATTATTTAATTCTCTACATCACTTTTAATCACAAAGCAATGTAAAACAGTAGACAGCATTGTAGACTTACATTCCCTCTACTCTATGTTTTGATTGGCTGCTTCAATTAGCTTATAAAAAGAAATAGTTTTTCTGAACTCATTCAAAGTGCACTTATTTCTCCATGACGTCCAGTCTTATGGTTAGAAGTTATGTCTCTGAACTACACTTATCCTCAAGGCCAAATCATGTAGGAGCCATTAGAACTTCTTGAAATTCCTCAGAGCACATCCCGAGATTCTTTCCCTAAAATTTTGGTTTTAAAAACACCAGGTAAGAGTTTTTAAGGTCATACGGAAAATTTTTTTTGAAAATTAAAACAGAATCATTGCAGAATGACCAGCCATTTCTAGACTTTAAACAAGCTGTGTAATGTCCTGATGTTGTTGAAGGACCGTCATGATATATAATTGCTGCAGTTACAAAAGTCCTTCCTGATATTGACAACTGCGAAGCCACAATTTTTTTTATTAAAGTTGTCAATTTTGTTCCATCAGGCCTACATCGTTGGAACATTAAAATGACATACTGGCCATATGTTCGTATAAATAATGTGGACATCATTTCAGATTTACATTGGCTACACTCCATGTTGTGATCAGCTGCTTTTACTAGCTTATTAAAGGAGACTGATTTACTGTCTGGCAAAGTTAAATATATAAATCTTTCTGAGTCTACACTAGTAGTACTTGATACCCTACAGTTCTCGCAGTCATGCTGCCATTGATAAGAAAGCCCAAACAGCTGATCTACATCTAGACCTTCAGCATGCAATACATCAAGCATATACATTAAAAACTCCTGACAATCTTGCTGAATATTTTGAGAGAATTGTGTTTGGCCTGAACATCTGTCTAACAGATTTCGAATTTCAGACACACTTTCTATGTTTGTTCTATCAGTGCTACATTTTTCTAAGACAGAATTTAACAAACTGCAAAATCTTTGATCAGAATTGACCACAATCTCTTCTTTTACATTTTCTAGAGAAAACAAAACATTAACCACTACATTAGCATAGCAGTTGACACCAGAACTGTTTTCAAATTGAAAACCAACAACATCTTCAACAGAATCCTTTTTGTTTCTGCTTATAATTTCAGGTTCATCGACTTTTCATCTTTTTGCTACAACCTCCCCAGTATTGGTCACATTTCTTCGTTTCCGGCCTACCACACGTTTCTCAAACACAGGATATTGAGGCAAATGTGGCGCATACTCTCTTCTTAACCTATTGTATTCCTTAACACAATCTAGATCCGCACAAATGCTTGTGACATCACACTCAATCAAGTACAATCCCGATAAAGTTCTAACTCGTGACAATGCCACATATGCCATACCCTCCTTGAACACAGAACTGCCAATATTCACCAATGCACTGTCTACACTTAAACCTTGCGATTTATGGATTGTCACCGCATATGCCAAGCAAACCGGAAACTGCTTACGGCGAACATATAAGTCTTTTACAAGCAAAAATCTAGCAGAACAACGACCAATTAGCTGTACTTCCTCAATGCCATCAAATTTAATTTTTAAAAATTCAATTCCATCTCTATTTCTGTATTTTACAAAATCAACAACATTACCCATTGATCCATTTACCAGACCTCTTTCAACATGTAAATTCCTTCTTAAAATTATACGGCAGTTCAAGCACACATTCAGAGTCTTTTCAAAACCTGCAGTTTTAGATATACTCTTCTCTAATGAATCCAATTTTGTTTTCAGATTCTCAGACAAAATAATTGTTGATCCCATATGCTCTACTCTGTCAATAGCTTCCAGTTTCACAATCTCTTGCTTTTCTAAATGCAACATTTTGTTGTTGAATTTGGCACATTCTGCAAGAGTTGGCATCAAACATATTCCAGATTTCTTCTCAGTAATTTTCTGAAAAATATTCTCAGGCACAACATCTTGTTCTGGATATAAATTTGACAGTAATCGTGCATGTAAAGCTTCTTTCCCATGCTCGGTCACTTTTCCAATTCTAACATCTTGTAGAATAGTCTTGTAAACTTCATCCTTCGCCTGACGCATATTTTCATGCAGTTCAGCATAATTGAAGTTTAACCATATATTGACGTTGCCAATGCTGCCTAGGCACTTCCTGGTATCTTCATGCGTGAGCATTTTGAACACAGGTTGCCCTTTCACTGGTGTCAGCTGCAGAAGATATCCGAAAACAATGATGTGTTTGCCACCAAATAACACATCATACTCTGTTTTGAGAACTTCTTGCATTCTCAAATGCACAAAGGCAAGCATGACATTGGAAACCATGCTTACTTCGTCAATGATAAGAAGTTTCATTTTCCTCAAGATTCTTGAAACTTCAAAACAAGCATCTCCAGATAGCTTGTGATATTGTAATTTGTTGTCATGCTCCACTGGCAGCATCAGTAAACGATGTAAAGTAATCCCTTTAATGTTATGTGCTGCCAGTCCAGTTGGAGCGGTGACAACACAAGACAGCGATGACTCTGTCCTTTCCTGCAAATAACATGAAATTGCTTTAATAAGGAAACTTTTTCCAGTTCCCGCTTCTCCACTCACGTACAGTCGGACAGGCTTCAACAACGTACATGAGCACTCTTTCTTGTCATGACTTAATCCATGATCAATTTGCATGGTAACTTCGTCATATATTTTCCTCTGCTCAACGTTGAGTTGTCTTTCCAACTCTTCTAAGTTAACCGCATCCTCCTGAGCATGTGCCATGGCTCTTTCCACTTCATTCATAGCAGTGGCAGCTTCATTTTCGATAACAGGTCCTCCTAGTGGATCCTGACTCAATGAAGCAGAACTCTGACTGTCCTGAGAACTGTCTCTGGCAATCTCGGCTGCAATCATTGCTTCCTGCTCAATTTCCGCATTCAACATTTCTACATATTTGGGAAAAGCAGGACATTCTATGGTCTCCTTGGCGGCATTGAAAGAGTCTTCGTAACAGAGAAAATCTCCAAGCAGTTCCTCTTCTGCACGCCAATGCTTGAAAAGTTGCAAAAGTGCTAAATAGAAAAACTCCTTTTTTTCAGGAGATTCGCCACTCAATTTTCGATGGTTTACCAAGTGGCATTTTCTTTGCTTGACCAGACATCCCTCACTTCCTATTACAGCATACACTCCTTTCTCAGTATCTTCTTTGATGTTCCTCTTGAATATGTAATTTTGAAGAACCTCATACAGACAAACATTCTCGAGGTGAATGCTTCGATTTGGATAATATGTATCCAACATGTTGGTCTTCAAAATGTCGGTACTGTTTGGCTCCTTTTCCGCCAAATACTCAATTTCCCGCACAGGTTTGAGAACTCGATTACGCGTTGCAGCAAGACCAAGACTCGCCCAAACGATACTCCTGGACTTGGCATAGAGACTTGCTGAAGACAACCGGTCAGAACATTCGTACGCTCCAATTTCTCGATGCGACAACATCTTCAGACTGAAACTGTACAACTTCTTGCTGAGGCTCTTTTCATGGGAAATGTCCTCCCACATATCCTTCAATTCTGTCTTCTCTTTTTTGGTGATGTAAGACGTCACATACCGAGCCACAGCCATACAGTTATCAGCCACAAACTGTATATCCATGTTAGCATTTCACATGGACAAAATCACCGGGTTGTAGTCGTTGATGTACTTGGACTCTTCGTTCCTCTTCAAATTGTATGTGTTTTTAGGTGATTTCTTCATCACATTATGTCGCAGCGAAGACATCAAACTGTTTACTCTTCCTTTAGAAATCACCGGTCGTGGAAAGCCGAAACGACATTTGGTGTAGAACTTGTCCTTGTTTCGGAATTTACGACGACAGTACTTTCCACATCGATGGCTTTGGAAACGCAGAACTTTTTCTCTTAGGCTTTTCTTCTCCTTTGCGTTTGGAACAGCACACGTAGAATACTGTTGTATAAAACTCATCACTGAGTCTTCTGGATCCGTTCCAAATTTAGGTGCATCCTTGATCCACAGCAACATATGTATATGAGGAGCACCTCTTGCTTGGTACTCCTTTCTCCAGAAGAAATCCAACACCTCTCCAAGAGGTGGATTCTTCTTATTCATGATGAAAGACATCATAGCTTCAAATCTATGATTGAAGTACCTACATACATTGACTGGATCCAAAGAGCACAGTTCTCCGGGTGTCTTGAATTCGATGTTTTCTACGTTAGCATTTGCCTCTCGTAGAAATTCAAGTAAGTCTTCCCAGCCATATTCGGCACAGCTCAGAGTGAGGAACCATGTGGGAGTTCCTAAGTTCCTCAGCATACATTTTAAATCACCATGACGACGGTACCAGTACTCATTAGTACCACGCTGACACGCCATGAGATTAATCAGGTGAGAATCCAAAATACTGTCTTGGACATTGACTTTATCCATAAAGTCACTTGCCGAGATGTTTTGCATGTGTATACCACTTTTCAAGATGTGGTTCACTGCGTATGACAGTCCAGACAGATCGCTTTCAAACAGGAGATGAAACAAATAAGGAATGCATTGTCGAAACCTAGCATCTCCTGCATACAATCGCAAAGTCCGGTATTCAGAAGCAGGAATTTGATGAGGTCGCTCATCATATCTTCCTCCCTGACCTGTTGGAAAAAGCTGTGGGAAACACAGAGCTTCCAAACTTTCCTCCCAAACACTAATGGGACTCCCTTTGGCTTGTTTCATTTGAAACAACTCAATAGCATTCCCCATGACTTCCTTGGAATGCAAAGGATGAACACTATAATGTTCATATATTTCTTCACTAGTAGAGGGTTCTACTTTCTCAATTTGACCAGCACACAAATCGCTATCCTCTTCCTCACTTACTTCCTCTTCTGCAACATATACATTCTTATAGTATTTATTATTTTTTTTCAAATACAATGTTGCCTTTTTAACTTTCCTAACATCCACTAAATCTTGCCATATTTTCTTATTCTTTGTCGGAACCCCATTAACTAAGATAACCAGAGGTTCCTCTTCCACTTTTTCTACTCCAATTGTGTTAATGTTTTTCTTCAAATCTAGAGGCAAATAAACAACTCTTCCCTTTAATCCTCTCTGTAAATCTGATGGAGGCAATTTCCCTGTCTTTGGCTCCATTCTTACAATAGCCTGAAAGGGATGGATACTTTGAATCAAAATAGATTCATAAGTATTTAAATCCTTCAATTCAGAAGGAATCTCAACCAATTCCAGATTATTATGAACTGCTCTAGCAGGCATCGGGTTTTGATTTAATTTGCAACAACAATAAGTACACACACGTTGATCCAATCCCAAATCAAAAAATTTTCTGCCATCAAGTATGTTGCGAAATCCTTCCATTCACTATTATTTTCCCTTTCACTTTTTGCATATAAATCCACTAACTTAGTCTGATTCTTATAATAAGTGCGTCGACAACACACACAAGTGAAATTTGGCCTCTCACTTGATTTGACCTGAAACGTCGCAATTTCCCTCTGGAAATTATCTGTACTGGAAACCTGTACACTGTCTTCCACATTACCCGCTTCTTCTTGGTCAATTTCAACATTCTCCTCTTTACTTCCAAAGTAACAAAACTCAATTTCTTCACATATATTCTTCACATCTATTTCAGAACCATGCAAAAGAGCAGCGCATAATTGTTTAAGCATAATTGCTGGACTCTTAGCATAATACAACATTCTAACTAATTTCCTCACTTTATTATGATGCACTGCTAGCATCCTGAAATGATGAAAAACACTCTGGCATACTCTCCTGGAAAGACAAGCCAGTGAATGACCATGCAAACCTGTCACTTCTCTCACTCTGCAAGGATCTAATTCTTGCAACATCCTCATTTTCTGCTTCAAATTTTTCTTATTAAATGACCGTACAAAATCACAAAGCAAATTGATGGAATCCTGTCGCACACTGCAAATACTACTACACTTCCAGGTGTACACAGGACCCTTAGCACGTCTTCCTAAAACCTCATTACCTAACACCTCTTCTGCCTCTGTTGTCACAAGTTTTTCTTTTTCAACTGGACAACCATCTTTCACTTCATAAGCTCGACCACTGGTGTCAACTGCATGCACCAAATCATTATCCTGGAAATAACTCTCCTCATTAAAAAATGCCTCACAGCTTGAACTATGCATCCATTCTCCAGAAAAAACTTCACAAAAATTACTACGATTAACTATTCTCTTCCATCTACTATTTCTTTTGAAATCATAAATTGCCTTGTTTAGCTTCCTAATTCTATTGATTATCAAAATAAATAACTTACGTTTAATTTCAAATGCATGATCAATAACTTTCTCAACTTTTTTTTCTCTTATAAAAAACCACTTTCTGTTGACCTTTCTTAATATTTTTTAACAAATTGCCAATTATCCTGTTGCGGAACATTCGTTTACGAATGTCCCTAAACTGTTGTTTCCTTCTACTATCATGCACAGAGTTATCTCTTGCTCTAGCAGTAACATTTTTCATTGGCCTTTCCTTTCCGTTTGAATTGCTTCTCTTTTTCTGGACTGAAACATTTTCTGTAGTAATATTTTTTTTACTACAAATATTTCTTATGAATGTTTTTGTACTCTTACCCGGTGCTTTCTTGGTGACTTGACAAATCTTTTTGTTAGAGGACTGCTGCTTTTTTTCATTAACCTGCTGTCTTTGACGTTTTGCAGCCTTTCTCACTCTTTCTTTGGTTGGCATGCTGAAATCTTGAAATGATCTGCAGTTGAATCTGTGGTAAAATATAATAAAAAATGTTATTAACCACTATTACCCAACAGTAAATCAATAACAGTAATCAAAAACTTAAAACACTACTTGACATTTTTACATAGAAGATTTTTTAGTGCTTGGCAAATTTAGAATACAGAAATAGCAGAAAAGAAATGGAATTTATATTCATGTTACCTGTGCTATTTTATATGTGAATCTGATCTAATTTTATGAGCATATTTTAATATTTTATTGAAGACACTACACATAACCTGTTTTTGAAGGTGTCTTTATTTTTAAATTGAACGGTTTACATTTTTACTTTTTATTTATTATACATTTTTAAAATAAATGTTTATAGTTCCATAGGCTCAAGCACGTCAGCTTCCCATCCTATGTCATATAATTCGGACAAATCTGCATCCTCATCACGTTCTTCTTCATCCTCAGGATTTAAATCATCCAAGGGATCAACATCCACTGATGTTTCAATTACGAGTTCAATGATGAGGTCAAAATCAACTGATTGCTGATTGTCGCTCATGTTGATGTTGTCTTTATCTTTAAAGAAAGATAACAACAATGAGATGTTGCAGAGTAAGAGACAAATCTCAGAGATTATAATAGTAAAATTGTTTAACAAGAGTAACATTTTGCAGCTATTATATAGCCATGTCCAACGATGCTGAGCAGGTGAAGCCTATGTCTAATTTTTCAGTGAACAGGATTCATCTCTTCTTAACCTTGGATAAGCCTCACCGACTCTGTGTCCCCTGCACATACTTAAATGTAAAGGGGCAGATTTATGTTAAATGGCACATCCCCAGGCATGCACCAGTTAACGTGCACCGCTGCTCTGCCACTCATGGTGTGCCGCATTTACAATCAGATAGGAGAAAGCTACGTCAAAACCTTGCACCTGCTTGAAGCAGGCATAGGTCTTGACGCAACATTGTGGAGATGGGGCACCCCTGAGCCTTACTGGAGCTGAATCACACTTGCGATACAACTCCAGCAATGCGCCACCTTTACGGCACAGATGCGTCACGCATCTGTGCCATTTTTGCCCCATGCTGCGCCGCATTGTAAATGCAGCACACCATGGGTGGCGGAACAGCAGCGCAGGATGACTGGCACATCCCTGGTGATGCGCCAGTCATCATAAATCTATCCCTAAGCTTCTTATCTTGTTAGAGATGAACCGCCATATGTATCATCAAACTATTTTGCATTTCCTAAATAGCGAATTTTAAGGGATAAATAGCAATTCTTTACCATTCCTAATTTGCGATGAGCAAATTGCTAATTGCAAATTACCCATTCATTTCCATGGGCCAGGAGGCCCATAGGAATGAAGGTGCAATTTGCGATTAGCAATTAGCTCATCGCAAATTAGGAATTTTTCCAAAGGTGCAGGGGTGTCTCAAGAACACCCTGCTGCACCCCTGAAAAAGAAATTTGGGGGCATATGGCGCACATACATGCCCTAAGGGCATGTATGGGCGTCATATGGCACCTTTTGTTTTTTGGAAAAAAAGCTTTTTGAAAAGAATTCGCAAATTACCACCAACTAGAAGTTGGTGGTAATTGGCAAATCCTTAATGGCATTTTTTGCATATTTTTTGTTTGATACATTGCATTTAAGGAATCGCAAAATTTGCAAATCCTTCAGTACAATCGCAAAATAAGGAATAGCAATTTTTGCTATTCCTTATTTTGCATCAAACTTGTTTGATACATACCATTTGTCTAATTAGCATTCGCAAAGGCCGAAATTCACAGAACTTCGGCCTTTGCAAATGCTAATTAGCTTCATACATATGGCCCCAAGTGAGGCCTGTCTTGCAACATGGTGCATCTTTTGCATCACTGCTGCATCGGTTTCATGTGGCACGTTTTTTTTACACCATGACACATCTGCCTAAATGCATCAATTTGTAATTTTGTCGCCTCATAGCAAATCTTTTGCACCGCCGCTGCATCAGAAAAGTGACGCACAGTGGCGCAAAAGAGGCATACACCTATCATAAATCTGTCCCTAGCATTTTAAATGATTAATTCAGGATGACGATAAGGTGTGGCCTATCCAGAGGATTGTTTAAGGTGAGGCCTACTCAGGATTGCAGATTAAAGTTACGCTTGATGAAGAATACAGAGGAGATAATACATGTAAAGGCCTACCAATGAAGTAAGTAATGTCCACTTTATTGCGCCAGTCATCATAAATGTATCCCTAAGCTTCTTATCTTGTTACAGATGAACCGCCATATGTATCATCAAACTATTTTGCATTTCCTAAATAGCGAATTTTAAGGAATAAATAGCGATTCTTTACCATTCCTAATTTGCGATGAGCAAATTGCTAATTGCAAATTACCCATTCATTTCCATGGGCCAGGAGGCCCATAGGAATGAAGGTGCAATCTGCGATTAGCAATTAGCTCATCGCAAATTAGGAATTTTTCCAAGGGTGCAGGGGTGTCTCAAGAACACCCTGCTGCAGCCCCTGAAAAAGAAATTTGGGGGCATATGGTGCACATACATGCCCTAAGGGCATGTATGGGCGTCATATGGCACCTTTTGTTTTTTGGAAAAAAAGCTTTTTGAAAAGAATTCGCAAATTACCACCAACTAGAAGTTGGTGGTAATTTGCAAATCCTTAATGGCATTTTTTGCATATTTTTTGTTTGATACATTGCATTTAAGGAATCGCAAAATTTGCAAATCCTTCAGTGCAATCGCAAAATAAGGAATAGCAAATTTTGCTATTACTTATTTTGCATCAAACTTGTTTGATACATACCATTTGTCTAATTAGCATTCGCAAAGGCTGAAATTCACAGAATTTTGGCCTTTGCGAATGCTAATTAGCTTGATACATATGGCCCCAAGTGAGGCCTGTCTTGCAACATGGTGCATCTTTTGCATCACTGCTGCATCGGTTTCATGTGGCACGTTTTTTTTACACCATGACACATCTGCCTAAATGCATCAATTTGTAATTTTGTCGCATCATAGCAAATCTTTTGCACCGCCGCTGCATCAGAAAAGTGATGCACAGTGGCGCAAAAGAGGCATACACCTATCATAAATCTGTCCCTAGCATTTTAAATGATTAATTCAGGATGACGATAAGGTGTGGCCTATCCAGAGGTTTGTTTAAGGTGAGGCCTACTCAGGATTGCAGATCAAAGTTACACTTGATGAACAATACAGAGGAGATAATACATGTAAAGGCCTACCAATGAAGTAAGTTATGTCCACTTCATTGTGCCAGTCATCATAAATCTATCCCTATGCTTCTTATCTTGTTAGAGATGAACTGCCATATGTATCATCAAACTATTTTGCATTTCCTAAATCGCGAATTTTAAGGAATAAATAGCGATTCTTTACCATTCCTAATTTGCAATGAACAAATTGCTAATTGCAAATTACTCATTCATTTCCATGGGCCAGGAGGCCCATAGGAATGAAGGTGCAATTTGCGATTAGCAATTAGCTCATCGCAAATTAGGAATTTTTCCAAGGGTGCATGGGTGTCTCAAGAACACCCTGCTGCACCCCCTGAAAAAGAAATTTGGGGGCATATGGCGCACATACATGCCCTTTGCCCTAAGGGCATGTATGGGCGTCATATGTCACCTTTTGTTTTTTGGAAAAAAAGCTTTTTGAAAAGAATTCGCAAATTACCACCAACTAGAAGTTGGTGGTAATTTGCAAATCCTTAATGGCATTTTTTGCATATTTTTTGTTTGATACATTGCATTTAAGAAATCACAAAATTTGCAAATCCTTCAGTGCAATCGCAAAATAAAGAATAGCAAATTTTGCTATTCCTTATTTTGCATCAAACTTGTTTGATACATACCATTTGTCTAATTAGCATTCGCAAAGGCCGAAATTCACAGAACTTCGGCCTTTGCAAATGCTAATTAGCTTCATACATATGGCCCCAAGTGAGGCCTGTCTTGCAACATGGTGCATCTTTTGCATCACTGCTGCATCAGTTTCATGTGGCACGGTGTTTTTTACACCATGACACATCTGCCTAAATGCATCAATTTGTAATTTTGTCGCCTCATAGCAAATCTTTTGCACCGCCGCTGCATCACAAAAGTGACGCACAGTGGCGCAAAAGAGGCATACACCTATCATAAATCTGTCCCTAGCATTTTAAATGATTAATTCAGGATGACGATAAGGTGTGCCCTATCCAGAGGTTTGTTTAAGGTGAGGCCTACTCAGGATTGCAGATGAAAGTTACGCTTGATGAAGAATACAGAGGAGATAATACATGTAAAGCTCTACCAATGAAGTAAGTGATGTCCACTTCATTGCGCCAGTCATCATAAATGTATCCCTAAGCTTCTTATCTTGTTACAGATGAACCGCCATATGTATCATCAAACTATTTTGCATTTCCTAAATAGCGAATTTTAAGGAATAAATAGCGATTCTTTACCATTCCTAATTTGCGATGAGCAAATTGCTAATTGCAAATTACCCATTCATTTCCATGGGCCAGGAGGCCCATAGGAATGAAGGTGCAATTTGCGATTAGCAATTAGCTCATCGCAAATTAGGAATTTTTCCAAAGGTGCAGGGGTGTCTCAAGAACACCCTGCTGCACCCCTGAAAAAGAAATTTGGGGGCATATGGCGCACATAAATTTTAACAACATTCCTTTACCTCAAAAACGATTTTCAAGTCATAATTTGAAAACACTGCCCACGGGGAAATGACTTAAAATGTCCTTAAGACACATGAAAGTGTGTTTTTTAAAGCCTTTGCAAGTTTTTGGGTCACTTTTAACATGGCTATGTAACTCAAACAGTCAAAATCTAAATTTACCATGCACAGGTGGGACCATATTTACAAGGAATGTGCCCCACGGGGAAAGGTCTTTTAATGTAATATGGGAAAAATGACATCAGAGACACTGAAATGCCTTATAAAGAAGCATACACCATTATATCCTTGTCATAAATTTACAAACCATTCCTTTTCCCCAAAAACGATTTTCAAATCATAATTTGAAAACACTGCACATGGGGAAATGACTTAAAATGTCCTTAAGACACATGAAAGCGTTTTTTGATTGCCTTTCCAGCATGGTTGGGTCACTTTTAACATGGCTATGTAACACAAACATTCAAAATCTAAATTTGCCATGCACAGGTGGGAGCATATTTACAAGGAATGTGCCCCACGGAGAAAGGTCTTTTAATGTAATATGGGAAAAATGACATCAGAGACACTGAAATGCTTTATAAAGAAGCATACACCATTATGTCCTTGTCATAAATTTAAAAACCATTCCTTTTCCCCAAAAACGATTTTCAAATCATAATTTCAAAACACTGCACATGGAGAAATGACTTAAAATGTCCTTAAGACACATAAAAGCGTTTTTTGATTGCCTTTGCAGCATGTTTGTGTCACTTTTAACATGGCTATGTAACGCAAACATTCAAAATCTAAATTTGCCATGCACAGATGGGAGCATATTTACAAGCAATTTGCTCCACAGAGAAAGGTCTTACATTAAAATGGGAAAAATAACATCAGAGACACTCAATTGCCTTATAATGAAGCATACACCATTATGTCCTTGTCATAAATATTATAACCATTCATTTTCCTCAAAAACGATTTTCAAGTCATAATTTGAAAAGACTCCACAGCTCCTATGCACAATAACACCCTGTCAGTACTAATACTTCACATTTTCTCCAATTACATTTTCTCAAAGAAACAAAATCTATTTGTAAAACACTTGAGACAAAGCAACATTTGAAGAACACAACTTTCTTCATAATTTTCTCCTTAAAGCACACTATTCTCTATCTAAATTAAAGAAATCTTTTCTCACCTTAGCAAATACTTTGAGTTTCAAAACAGTCTCAGAAACACACCAATTTGTCTTCAGCAGAGCAAAAGGTATGCACTCCAGAGTCTGCAGCTATCAAAAGCACAGAAATGCTGTAATTCTTCACACATATCTCTCATGTCACCCAATCAAAACTCTTCCCTCACTTTTTTTCAAATGAAAACCCTTCCCCCCTCTGCCCTTTCTGCCTTTTCTGCATGGCAACCACGTCTTGGAAGACCTCTGGTGTTTGCAAGTTCACACAACAATGTTGCAATTGAACTCTGAACTCTCAGTGCACCTCATATCCAGTGCATTCTTTCATTTAATGATTTTTTCTTGACCACTCAAAATACATCTTTCAAACAACTCATCCATGCACCCTAACTTTCTGTTTTCAGCAATCAAAATCCACCAATCACTGTTACTGCTTCATTAACACAGAAACTCCACAGTTTTTTTCATTTTAAACTCTTATTTTTTCAACTGCAATTTCATTGCCACACTTCATCTGACTGCAGGAGAACCTTCTCTCACCATGTTTTCTGTCTGGATTGTTGGACATAGTTACATCTATTGGGCTCAGAGGTATGCTGAGAACAGGAATTTACCTAACCTCAATTTACAAGATGTGGAAATTAAGTGGTTTGGCCACAGAGGATTAAAATGTCACCAATTGATACCATTGGTGAAAACCTTTATGCATTGGCCCAAACCTGACCTGTTAATTGTGCACTGTGGAGGTAATGATTTGGGCACTTTGACTGGGGTAGGTCTGGAAATGCTTTTAAAGGACACCTTTGAGCAATTGATGGCACTTTTTCCTCAGACTGCCTTGGTATATTCAAATATATGCCAAAGACAGAAATGGAGGTGGTCAAACCAATTTTGTCCACAAATTGAGAAGTCGAGGAAGCATGTAAACAAATCTGTTTCAGCTTACATGAGAGACCATGGAATGGGCTCCCTGTACAACAATAACTTGCGTTACTACATGCAAGATATCTACAGAGGAGATGGAGTTCACTTCTCAGATGAGGGCAACAGAATTTTCATTCTGAATTTAAGACTGTGCATTGGTACCTACTGATAAGTACCTAAATGTACCATAAACCCAAAAGCTCTTCTCAGAGCTACCCTACATCTGATCACTCACAATTATTATTTTACTCTAACATTTTTCACTAATTTTCAACAAAGTACGCTCCCTGGGGCGCTACCCGGTACGCGAACCGGGAGCTAACCTCGCTAAATTTTTAAAAAAATGTTTTTTTTCCGCACATATGGGCCTCCTCAGCCACCCTCAGAAAACCTAGGGGGTCAAGATAAGTCTACCGTGCCCCCTTCTACCCATTCTGAACATTATTTGCCCTCCATCTTGTATCTTAATTCGACCGAAACACAAAATGGTGGACTCCCGTAACGCTTAAGGTTCGCGAACCGGGGCGCTCGCCAGTTCGCGTACCGTGTCGCTCCCTGGGAAGCGCACCATCAAAAAAGGTGGGAAAGTAGTTTACAGAAAAGCGACTGGAGACAATTTCACCAAATATAGATTACCTCATACTACATACCAATGCCTACCATTTTCACAAATTTGATTGAAATTCCATTTAACCATTTAGCCTGTAGACATCTCTAAATACCCTGAGGTAAATTACTTCACAAAACACATCTGAAGTGTTGGAATTGACAACCAATTAAAATGTTACTTTCATTTTCTACTTTTTTTACCTGACATTTGATTGGCTATGTACCTGAATATATATAAAGGAAGAGAGAGAAACACAGCCATTTTGACTACTACTTCCTGAACTACATTGCAAGATCATTTTCACTCACAACTTAAACTTCTTTTTAGAAGGTGAGATATTATTTTATAAAATTGAAAACATTTTCAGATAGTTATATACTATCCCTCTGTAAGAGTTAGACATTGAGAAAGGCTTCTTTATTATAATTATGGATTGATTTAGGTTTCTGGGGTATAATTATGAATTTACTTAGGCTTCTTCACAGGCACTTTTTAATAGTACTACTTCACGCCTGAAACCATACAGTGCCCATAGATTACTTCTCTGTTATAAACTCACAAGTACCTGTCTGAACTTAAACCCAACAGTGCCCTATCTCTACTGATATATTTATTTTTTATGCAAATTACAGCAATAAAATGGAAGGTGAGCAGAATGTTTCCTTCGAAATTGTTCTGGAGAACAACACAGAAAAAGATATTGAGGACAATGATGACTCAGATTTCATGGATGAATCACGGGACCATGAATTAGTTCAATGTGTAGAATCTGTGGATCATTTACTTCATTATGATGACGGTCAAATGTGGGAACTTATGTTCACTCAACAAGAGGACATATCGGACAGTCAAATGCTAGACGTTCTATTAAATTTTGAAAAAAAATCCGAAAAATAAAATTGTATGTAATATTAAAAAATTGTTTGAGTCTTTAATCATTTTTATATGTAATTCATAAACTAGTTAAATGTTAGAAATGTTATTAAATTTTCAATCACAATAATAAATAATTGCTTAAAAAATAAAAAAAATAAAAAAATAATCAACAAAACCAACAATCAATTAACATACAGTATTTGAAAAGTCTATCATTCTTTTTTCCTTATAGTACGCTGCCCAGAACGCTTCCCGGTTCGCGAACCGGGCGCTACCCACGCAAAAACACAAACATTTATTTTTTTTTTTGCCCCGCGGGGCCCTTTTAAAGCCTCCACATTAAACCTAGGGGGTCAGGGAGGATCTACTATGCCCCCTTATGGTCATTTCCCCCTTTGGTTTGGCCTCCTCTTGTCTCTCAATCCTACCGAGAGACAAGATGGCGGCCGCTCCGGACTGTTTAGAATGTTGACAGACACCGGAGAGCCAATCAGCTTCGCTACGCGAAGTTCCGTTACGCGTAAAGTCCGCGAACCGGAGCGCTGCCCGGTCCGCTGTTACAGATATATATCTTTTTTTGAACGTTAATTTCTCAAAATCCACTGAAGCACATATATTGAGACCTAGAAAAGGCACATCGGGCTACCAGTCCCTACAATTTTGCCAAGTTTTGTGGAAATCCATTCAGCCGTTCGGGCTAAAAGTGAGGCCAACCGCCCTATGGAAAACTCAATGTTAAAAACACGTTTTGGGACCCCCCTTTTTTCTCGGCCCCCCCTTGACGAACCCCCCCCAAATTTCCAGGGGCTGCTCAGAAACAAAATGTTCCATTTTCCAGAAAATTTCAGCCAATTCCGTCCACAAACGCCAAAGTTATTAGACATAGAATTTTCAAAAATCCCATAGGGAAAAAATCCTAACTATATATACCTACTGGCGACCGCCAGTAGGTAATATATATATATGTAATATATATATATATATATATATATATATATATATATATATATACCATCCACCCTGTACACATTAGGATCCTGCAACACCTAAGAGCAATCAACAATGACGTCCCTGCCTACCCCTTTGCCAGGCACATAAACACCCACCACAACGGCGACATGGATCAACTCAAATACTTTGTAATTGACCATGTTGCACTAAAACCAAGAGGGGGCAACAGACTGCAAGCTCTGAGACGGCTAGAATCTAAATACATTATACAGCTAAACTCTAAAATACCCAATGGCCATAACTCTGACGAAGCACTCAGCGTCCATCTGTGATCTTATAATTCTTTAAAAACTAAGACAACTTGATATCATTTCATTTAACTCCTCGTGCTGACACAAGAAACCCAAATAAGCTGCCTAACATCTAGCTTCACCATCACTATTTTTTAACCCACTCTCACGTTATTAAAACACTTGTAAATATTAACCACACACTCACCAAACGACAGTAGGACTCCAGCAATAGACAGGCCACCCTTTTCACTGCAAACTGTAGTATGGCTACTGGAGACACGACATATAGGCCTCCCTCGAAGCACCACTACTAGCGCAATGCCCAGGAGTGAGATAGCGCAATACTTTGCTAAGCAATAGGCAGTTTAAATATGGAAGCCCAACCTGTTCGCTATAACACTGATTATGTGCATTCCCTAAAACCGTAGCCCACTTGGGCCTAATAGCTTCTCTTTCTTCCAGTTTTTTGACATACACGGGAATCACCGTGGCAATTATGTATGCCCGGGCACTCTGTCAAGACAGTACGCACTGGTGATTTTATTTCCTTGGATCGCCACAGATCCTCCTTCTGTATTTTCATTCTTTGCGGACAAGTTCAGGGCCGGAGAAATAAACCACCTTCGAAACCACCATGTAAACACACATTTACGAGTTTTCCACATGAAAAGGGCCCTTTGTAAAAACAGCTGAGCTCCCGCCAGAAACTGCCCCTATACTGGACACATGTGTTTATCTTAATTTATCTTATCTCCTTAACGCTACGCCTCTGCCCTGGGCGGGTAACAATGATAAGCACACACACTACATTCCTGTGAGGAATTGCACACAACAAGCATACCGACATTGAGCTCGAAAACACACGCACAGAACAGGAAAAGCAAATACTTATGTTTTCCAGCCACCACGAGGCTGAGGCCTGTGCTATGCCTTTGTTGGGAGCTTACAGAATGGACCTGCGCAAAAGGCTTAAATAGGAGGAAAAAAATGTATTTTATGTCCATAGCCACATATACTGAAACAGTGCAAACAAGAACATTAAATAAACACACATAACGCATATAAAACACAAGGGGGTAATTTTACCCATGAAGGGAACTTAGTTTTTGTTATTGTAAAGATGTATTTACAATTTTTTCCACTAAATAGTATAGATGACTTGCAGAATATATGCTTTTTATTGTTTATGTCTATTGTTTATCACATGACATTCCTGTCGTTTTTTCACAGCCAATGGGTTATTTTGTAGCACTATAAATACTGCATTTGCACTTGGTGAATCCAGATGTAGTGAGCAAGGCGGACCTGTCCGCCAAAACGCGTCTGGTCGTTTATCTTGTTCAATAAATACCCTTGATCAAGAATCCCACGGAGTCGGTGCCTGCTTTCTGGAAAGCTTTGAACACAGGATTGAATCCATATATATATATATCTATGTATATATTCAACTGGGGTCCCCAGTAGATTGTTATTGTTAGGGCCTAGTTTCCATAGGAAAAGCGTTTATATTTCCCAATAACTTTAGCACCGGACGACGAGTCTTCGCAAAATTTTCAAACTCGTGGGGCGCTCCGGTCAGCTCCTATCCTGAAAGTTTCGCGGTGATTCGGGAAGCGGGGGCCGAGAAAAAAGGGGGGTCTCCATGTTAATTTCCTTAGGAAACTTTAGACACGGCTACAGCCTGAACTGCTGAACAGAATTACACCAAATTTGGCAAAAAAGTAGCTCTTGTTTCAGAAAGAACTCTTTTTGTCAAATGGTGTAAATCCGTTCAGTAGTTCCTGAGAACTAAAAAAAAAAAAAGGTTGAAAAATGAATTTCCCATAGGAAACTTTAGACACGCCTACAGCTCGAACTGCTGAAAGGAATTATACCAAATTTGGCATAAAGGTAACCCTTGTTTCAAAAAGAACTCTTTTTCTTAAATGGTGTAAATCCATCCAGTAGTTGCTGAGCAAATAAAAAAAAAAAAGTTTCG
Organism: Lissotriton helveticus; assembly: GCF_964261635.1. Lineage (NCBI taxonomy): Eukaryota > Metazoa > Chordata > Amphibia > Caudata > Salamandridae > Lissotriton > Lissotriton helveticus. The sequence goes on along the minus strand of NC_136059.1, from coordinate 688,834,883 downwards.
ATATATATAGAGGCACAGAGGATCCGAAAACCCTCCCGACCACGAGCTTTATGCTAATTGGCTGTCAACACTCCAGAGCAGGAAGTGTTGGCAGCCATCTTGTGCCTCGGTAACCAAGGCACAAGAAAACAGGGAAACAAAGGTGTAAAACAACAAAAGGGGGCAGGGTAGAAACACCCTGACCACCTAGGCCTGCTCAGAGGGTACCACAGGGACCCCAGTGCCTTATTTTTTTTTAATCGGCAAAAGTCGCGGCCAATCCGCGGATCCGGCTGCAAAAATAAAAAACTGAAGCGCGGGCTTCCGGCTTTGTTATTATTTAGCCCCCGGGTGGGCCAAGTCCCGGGGGCATGCTATATTTATTGTGATTGCGGGGGCCCAGGGCCCCCGAGGCCCGCGGGTACCGCCACTCCGGGGCTTTCTTTAAATATTTGTGGGGGCACACGGCCTCCCCGCAATCCCGGGGACCACCACCCCCGGGGCTTGTTATTTAAGTGGGTGGGGGGCCTCCAAGGCCTCCTCCAAGCCCCGGGGACTGCCACCTCTGGGGTTTTGTTAAATATTTGCGGGGGGCACATGCCCCGCAGACCCGAGGACTGCCACCCACTGGGGCTTGTTTTTTTTAATAAAATAAGCTGTGTGGGGGGCTCGAGCACCACCTCCCCTAGCCTTAAGTATGTTAATTTGGGAGCCCTGGGGACCACCACCTCCCGGGGGCTGTGAACACGTATGGAGGGGAGCCCTCGATGGCCCTGGGGACCACCCCCCAGGGCAGGCTCCTGCAGTGTCCCGGGGTGCCCACCCCTGGGACACCACCCCTGGGACACTGCTGTTTGCAATGACAGGGCAGGAGTCGCTCGGCTCCCACCCTGTCCCACCCTGTCACTGCAAACTGCTTTGCTTCATTGAAGCGAGAGCAGGGAAACCTGCTCTCGCTTCAATGAAGCAAAGCAGATTGCTTATCCACATGGGGAGCTGCTGACATGCAGCTCCCCGTGTGGAAAAGCAATGCCGGCTCCCGCCAGTGGGACTGTGGGTGCATTGGAACTCCGCCCACAGTCCCCAATGGATAGGGCCTGCCCCGGGGGATGGGGTCCCGGGGGATAAAAGTGGCCTGGGAGGGGGGGCCACGCGGCCCCCCTTCAAAAATTAAAATATTAATAAAAATAAATAATAAATAAATAAATAATGGCCGTCCCCGGGGCCAATAGAGGCACCAGGAGGGGGGCCATGCAGCCCCCTCCATAAAAACAAAAAAATGATGTGGCCATGCCTCGGGGGATGCGGTCCCCGGGGGCGGAATTGGGCACGGGAGGGGGGCCCACGCACCCCCTTCCCGTTCATTTGTGTTTTTTTTTTTTAAAAGGGGTCAGGCCCTGTGGGATGGGGTCCCCAGGGCCCAAAAAAAGGGAAAAGAAGGGGGAGCACGTTTGCACAGTGGTGAAGGGAGGGAGTGGGGCCAGAGGTGGCATACGTGTGGCGCGTTTTAAGTTCGTGTATTAATTCCCCTTCAATCCTGAGGGCCCCGGGGCCAACTAGCCCATCAGGTTCCTCCAGTTTGCGCCACAGGGCTGCGTTGCAGAGAGGTGATCCAGGCCATGCCCCTTTTTACACATCTCTGCAATGCAGTTCTGTGGCACTTACTGAAGGTACCTGGTGGGCTAGTTGGACCCCAGGATCCCTCATGATTCAAGAGGACTTAATCCCCCAACATATAATGCGCCAGGGAGCGCAATTGCAGAGTGGTGAAGAAAGGGTGCATGGTCTTTGTCTACCTCTCACCAATTATACAACAAAGAAGGGGACGTTGGTCAATAGTGGGAGGTCCAGCACAATGGAGGCCTCAATAGTCGTTATAACAAAGAAAGGGGGGTTGTGCTGTTCTTCAGTGCTAAATTGCTGTTGGAGTCACGGGTGACTTAGTCCCACTGTACCCAACGGGCTCCCTCCAGGAGGGGCACTTTGTCGGAGATCCTCTATCCAACTGCCGTTTGGTGAAGTGCGGGTGTGGGGCCAGTTCTTGCACCGCCGACCCAACGAGGAGCAGCCCATATGATGAAGCCTGACACCTGAAAGGGTGTGTGAGTGCATTAATATCCAACATATGGATCCCCATCTATATCCTTCTTTGATATAGTGGGACCAAGTCACCCGTGACTCCAACAGCAACTTAATTAACAACAAGGGGTGGTGATGGACAGAGTCTCTGAATTAAGCAGAAAACTCTCACCCAGTCAAGAGATCAGGGCTAGATCCAACACCGTTTTTTAGCTCACTGCATCATCCCAGTTTCAGAACCTGGCTGTATGCAAATTAGTCTGTTCCTGTCCCAGTGCATGATGGGAACAGGGCAAACCAAACTACAAAGCCAATTCTTACACTGGAAAGGAAACAAGCTACCGGGGACCGGTTTCTGGCATTTCAGCCTCTTCGGCCCGGCTTGCTTGAATCCTGATGGTGCAGTGAGCAAGGGACTCATGTCTGAGCATACCCTTCCACGCTTAGGGTGGACAAAATAATTAACAACAAGGGGTGGTGATGGACAGAGTCTCTGAATTAAGCAGAAAACTCTCACCCAGTCAAGAGATCAGGGCTAGATCCAACACCGTTTTTTAGCTCACTGCATCATCCCAGTTTCAGAACCTGGCTGTATGCAAATTAGTCTGTTCCTGTCCCAGTGCATGATGGGAACAGGGCAAACCAAACTACAAAGCCAATTCTTACACTGGAAAGGAAACAAGCTACCGGGGACCGGTTTCTGGCATTTCAGCCTCTTCGGCCCGGCTTGCTTGAATCCTGATGGTGCAGTGAGCAAGGGACTCATGTCTGAGCATACCCTTCCACGCTTAGGGTGGACAAAATAATTAACAACAAGGGGTGGTGATGGACAGAGTCTCTGAATTAAGCAGAAAACTCTCACCCAGTCAAGAGATCAGGGCTAGATCCAACACCGTTTTTTAGCTCACTGCATCATCCCAGTTTCAGAACCTGGCTGTATGCAAATTAGTCTGTTCCTGTCCCAGTGCATGATGGGAACAGGGCAAACCAAACTACAAAGCCAATTCTTACACTGGAAAGGAAACAAGCTACCGGGGACCGGTTTCTGGCATTTCAGCCTCTTCGGCCCGGCTTGCTTGAATCCTGATGGTGCAGTGAGCAAGGGACTCATGTCTGAGCATACCCTTCCACGCTTAGGGTGGACAAAATAATTAACAACAAGGGGTGGTGATGGACAGAGTCTCTGAATTAAGCAGAAAACTCTCACCCAGTCAAGAGATCAGGGCTAGATCCAACACCGTTTTTTAGCTCACTGCATCATCCCAGTTTCAGAACCTGGCTGTATGCAAATTAGTCTGTTCCTGTCCCAGTGCATGATGGGAACAGGGCAAACCAAACTACAAAGCCAATTCTTACACTGGAAAGGAAACAAGCTACCGGGGACCGGTTTCTGGCATTTCAGCCTCTTCGGCCCGGCTTGCTTGAATCCTGATGGTGCAGTGAGCAAGGGACTCATGTCTGAGCATACCCTTCCACGCTTAGGGTGGACAAAATAATTAACAACAAGGGGTGGTGATGGACAGAGCCTCTGAATTAAGCAGAAAACTCTCACCCAGTCAAGAGATCAGGGCTAGATCCAACACCGTTTTTTAGCTCACTGCATCATCCCAGTTTCAGAACCTGGCTGTATGCAAATTAGTCTGTTCCTGTCCCAGTGCATGATGGGAACAGGGCAAACCAAACTACAAAGCCAATTCTTACACTGGAAAGGAAACAAGCTACCGGGGACCGGTTTCTGGCATTTCCAACAGCAATTTAGCACTGAGGAACAGCACAACCCCCCTTTGTTTGTTACCTCTCACCAATCCCAATGCATGGGGCTTACTGGTAAAAGTTAGACTAGTTAGCCCCTAAAGGATCCCCAGCAGTGAAGGAGACTTCATTCCCCATCGAAGAGCATGCCAGGGAGTGTGTTTGCAGAGTTGTGGGCAAAGTGGGCGTGGCCTGCTACAAGTACTTACCAATGCTGCTGTGTGGGACTGACTGGAGGTAATAGTTTGGGAAGTTGGCCCCCAAGGATGTCCTTGGGGGCAAACTACTCCTCTTGTTACCTCCAGTAAGTCCCACACAGTGGGATTGCTAAGACGTCTTCGAAGGCCATGGTCCCTTTTCTCTACCACTTTGCAAACGTGCCTCGTGGCAGACTTCGGGATGGGGGATGAAGTCCAATTTAGTCCTGAGGGAGTTTGGGGGCCAATAATCCCTGCTGGTACCTCCTTTAAGTCAGACGCAGTGTAATTCCTGAGCGTTGGTTGGACGCCCAGCACCCATTATCCACCACTCAACAAACGCGACTACTAGTTAAAGTAGCATTTTTCTGCACATCTGACATAGAGGTAGTTTTAATCCCCCTGCCCTATTATGTACCAGGGCCTTACAGATGAGGTAACGCTAATCACATGGGTAGCCCAACACATAGTGTTCCCTCGTGTATGTAGGTGTTTTCACTGTATTCTAAGTGTCTTTTAGCATTGCACTGGCTCTAGGTCTGGTTAGTCAGAGTCAGTTACCACCAGTACCAGTCTGAAAAAGTTGTTGGCACATGGTGATGTTGGTTGGCTGTTGGTTCTTTCTGCACATCTTGCTTCTTCCTGCACTTTTCTTTGTCTTTGTGGACTTCTGTTGCTTCTTTCTGCATTTCTTTTGCTTCTGTCTGCATTTCATTTGCTTCTTTCTGTGCGTTTTTTCTTCTTTCTGCACGTGTCCTATCTATGTAGTCATAGTTAGAAACTAGCATTTAAAAACCTTAGAAATTCAGTTAAAAAACCATAGGTGTCAGGCACATTATAGTTAGAAATTAGCATTTAAAAAACCTTAGAAATTCATTATTAGTGATGTCATTTGAAATGTCATCAGTGATATCACTGAGCATGTCATGAGTGATGTAATATGTGACATCATCAGCAGTGCATTGCGGGGGCGCAAGTTATAGTTAGGTCTACTAACTATAATGGCCGAATTTCTATGGTTTTGTACGAGTGAAATCTCCAACTAACTATAACATCTCTGAAACCTATGTTTTTTTCAGTGAATATATATATATATATATATATATATATATATATATATATATATATATATATATCTCCACTCCAGTTTTCTCCTGACAAAATAGGCACCATGAGGATACTTTTCTGAACAATATTTAATGTGAATGGCGTAACACGTTTCGGCAGTTGCTCCTGCCTTGTTCACACACAGTTGCCGCCATTGCTCGTGCCACATAAATACCATGACGTGCACTTAAACAATATCATAAACATAGTGAAAATACTACTTCACAGATTACATTCAGTCTTTTTCCTTAGTTCTTTTTCCAAGTCTTTTTTTATTTCACATTTGCTCTCTTTTTTCTTTTTCTATAATTCATTTAGTATTTGTAAAACGTATACATTTTTATAAGATCATTTTTTACAGTGTTCATTAAAACTTTTTTTAGAAACGTTTTATGTTACCATCGCCAATTTCATTTTTTGTATGCTGTTACTGCTACTTAATTAAAATAACCACTTAAAGTGCAAGTGTAGTAGCAAGCCGCAGCCAGGCCTACTAGTGCAAGGGATTCGCCCTTCTCTGCACAGAGTCCTTAGACCAACAGTAAGAAGTTGGCACAGAAACTGGAATAGAAAAGACAGAGTTTATTAAACCTCATGAGGTAGAACTACATTCACACAAGACCCTTCGGTATAGTATGAGGTAGCACACTGACTGGAAGGAGCTGGGTCCTTTTATACCCACACAGGGGCTCAAAAGAAGGCGGTACAAGTACAAGCTGCTGTTCTTAGGCACATACAAGGTCATACAGAAAATGCACAGTCGACAAGTGGGAGGAGCTAACAGTTAGCTAGTTGGAGTAAACACATCCTGACAGTTACATGCTAGGGACAGCTGTATGCTCTTCTGAGCATGTGCAAAGTAGAGGAGACTAAACATATCTTGTCTGTAGGCAGATTTCAAGAGCAGTTGACAGGAAGGTAGGACAGAGCACATGGCATACAAAATGGCCGATAGAAATACAAAATGTATTCCGTAAAACGGACAAGATAGTCTCTAAATACAACGTCTTCTGCTAATGCTTAACACAATTACTGTTAAATTACCACAGACGACCCTTTCAGCATTTGCTGAAGACATTCGTCTTTCTAGGGTAATCTGGATCTGCATCCTGTATATTGATATTCATCATATTAGAAATTTCATTGCTTAACATTTGCTGTTCTTTTGTAACACTTCTCTTGGCAGGTGTACAAGCAGTAATGCACATAGAGCAAATCATGGGACCACATTGTATACAAGTACAGCATGTAAATAGTATCACCAGTAGTATACATAGAAAAGTCAGTAGTTTCCAGCCCCAAGTAACAAAGCGTGTCCATATCCAGTTTGAAAATGTCCATGTACCAGTCTCTGGGTGAATGTCTGCAGCAATCTTATGCAGTTTAGAGATTGAGTCATGAACTGAAAGTGAATGGTCTGGAATGAAGACACAACAGATGCTACTGATGATGCGGCATGCACCACCACGATCAGCCAAGATCACATCGAGCACCATCCTATTTTGGAGTGCTACAATTCTTGCAATTTGCAGTTCTTCTGTAATGTTCCCAAGTGCCATAGCTGTCTGATTGGTGACAGCTTCCACTACACGAGTCAGTCATCTGATTTTTCTACTATTTAATGCAGCACCCACGAAGAAAAACAAACCCAAATTGAAATCAACATATTGTTGCAGGGCGGTGTCCGTCTGGTCAGTCTCATCAGTACTTTTTGTCCGTTTATTTCTATTTTTAGAAACATCATTGTATAGTTTCTGATCAAGATGAAATGATGCAGGTGCTAAAAACACAGGTGGTAACAAAAATTATATGTAACATACCCCTGACAATCCAATAGGTAATTGGTAATATCCTTTATTACCACACACAAAATAGGTGTTGTGAGACGATGTAAAACTACTATTATTCATGCCCTCAATATTCAATACAGTAATACATTCGCTTCGTCCTACGGGAATTCTCCCAACACTGCCAATACATAAATCTGCTTTTGCGCTGGTTACAGAAATCACAAAGGGTCCAATGTTCTTCATATTCCTCACATTTGTGAAGACATATGGTGTTGAAATATTGTCCGGTTGGTATTCATCCCATTCCCATTTAGACCCTTTGGCTTGAGGATAACTGTTTTCATCTTGGTAATATTCTTTATTCAACTGAAAAATGATTCCACCTACTGAAGGCTTTCCATAAGCAAACAAAAGGGCATACCAAGCTTGACATGAACCATTATGAGAAAATGGTAGAGGAATAAAAGGCGTTCCTCCTTTCTTCTGGTACGCAGGTATCATCCCACACACCCAACAATTGGTAGTATTTGTAGCATTATGGGTATGATGCAACATCTGAATGAATGTGTAATTCAGATAGGACTGTCGATGTTTCTGCTCATGATAAGGAAGGGTATAATAGTAGTGCTCCAGTGGAGCTGGAGTAGTTGCAACAAAAAGCTGTCGAGCAGGAACTGCTTTCTCAATGAACCAAGTGGTTATTGCCAAAACCACCAGGGCAACAACAAACCCTACAGCACAAATTATTTTCTTATTCATTTTAATTGACAACGATGCCCGATCTTTCTAAGAACCTGTTAAAAACAATTGTTGGAGCTCTTATCCCTTGGGTAGCCGCTGATCTCTTCACCACGGGCCAAGATGGGTGTCACTACACTAATGCAAGGCTGATCCCCCCCCTTGCCTCATTGGCTCTCCGTTTCACAAACCCAGGGCGGTAGCTCAACCAGTCTCGTTCAAAACTGCAGATTCTTTCCTCTGTCTCAAATTATATTGCGCTGTTCCAGGAATCGTGTGGTCTGGGAAGGCTTCTGTAGACTCGTCAGATGAGATAGCTTGACCCTTCTCCGTTTCCAGAATCTCTCGATGGTCGGTCAGCACAGTAGGTTCCACTAAGGTGAGCGATACACACTTGCAGTGCGTGGTATGGAGCCAGTTCTTTCTGTTCGTCACTCGAACCGCTGTCCTTGTAGCCAACAGCACCTGCTCCGGACCTCGCCACCTCGGCTCCAAGCTGTTCGATCTGTCAAAGACCTTGACCATCACCTGGTCACGGGGACGGAGATTATGGGCCTCACCTGTAGATCTATCAGGAAGAGCTTCTCGAACCTGTTGATGAATAGAACGAAAACATCCAGGCAACGCACGAGCAGCAGGATCAAGAACTGCAGAAAAATATGCACAGGGACGTTGTTTGTCACCGTGTGTCTGTACTAAAACTGACAATGCACATCCATCTTTCTCGTGTACATAGAGTGTAAAAGCTTTCGTATAATCTGGTGTACCTAACACTGGTGCAGAGCAAAGAGCTTGTTTCAACTGGCGAAAAATATTTTGACATTCATCTGTCCAAGGAAGAGGAAGAGGAGTGTTTTTAGTCAAAAGTGCTAACAATTGTTTAACAATGTGTGAAAAACCCAATATCCATTGCCTACAAAATGAAGTTAAACCAATGAATGCACGGACATCTTTCTGTGTGGAAGGTACTGGAGTGTCTAAATTTGCTTGAATGTGATCTGGTGTCAATGCACGTCCCTCCTTAGACAGAAGATGACCTAAGTAGGTCACCTTCGGTCTACAATATTGCAATTTCGTCCGTGATACTTTATGGTGATGTGTCGCAAGAAAAGAAAGCAAGGACAAAGTACATGTTTCACACTGTTCAGGTGTATCAGCTGCCAACAAGATGTCATCAACATATTGTATGAGAGCCACTCCATCAGGCAAAATAAAAGAATCAAGTTGTTGTTTCAAGGCTTTTCTATAAATACTCGGACTCTCAGTGTACCCTTGAGGAACTCTACAAAATCGATATGATCTATTATTCAAAGTGAAACCGAACAAATATTGGCTATCAGGATGAATAGGAATCGAGAAGAAAGCGTTCTTCAAGTCCACTACTGAAAATGTAGTTGCTGTTGGAGGGACCAGGGTAAGCAATGTCGTAATGTCAGATACTAGAGGATACTGTGGTACTTCAATCTTATTGACCTCCCTCAAGTCAATGATAAATCTATAAATGTCAGTGTCAGTATCTGTTTTCAAAATAGAAAGAATCTGACTACTGCAAACATTGAAAGTAACTTCTTCCACAACCCCCACTTTAATTAAGTCATGAACAATGCGTGTAAGTACTTCCTCTCCTTGTCGAGAAAGGTTATACTGAGGCAATCTTGGCAGTATAGCACCCTCCTTGACACTAATATGCACTGGTGGAGTAAAATAATAACAGAAATTCAGTTCACACCATTACGAGCATATCACATAAAGTATACATTCACAGTATATGGTGTTTAGAAAGGTTGACGGCGTTTCGATCCCGTTACAAAATCAAAGGGATCATCATCAGGACAAAATATTGCCTAACCAGTAAGAGCCATAATAGCCCCTTGGCCTTCGCAAAAGGTAATTGCCAGGCGGAGGGTAGATTGCCAGGGAAGACATCTCAAGCCCACTGACACGGCGTACTTCCCCCTAACGCGACCGAGCAATCCGCTGGCGCGCTACTCCAGGTCTCCCTTATCACGGGATGACGATTCCTCTGCTATAAACCTTACACACCGAGCCTCTGCCGGTCTGTGTCAGCGACACATCGTCGCTTCTGGTGCCGTGTCAATCTACCCTCCGCCTGGCAATTACCTTTTGCGAAGGCCAAGGGGCTATTGTGGCTCTTACTGGTTAGGCAATATTTTGTCCTGATGATGATCCCTTTGATTTTGTAACGGGTTCGAAACGCCGTCGACCTTTCTAAACACCATATACTGTGAATGTATACGTTATGTGATATGCTCGTAATGGTGTGAACTGAATTTCTGTTATTATTTTACTCACAGAAATCCGTAGCTTCTGCCTAAAAACCTTGTTCTGTTTCTTGACTTATTCTTCACTATGCCAATTTGTAAGCGGTAGGGTACAGGCTTGTGCCCCGCTTCAAAGAATTGTTGAAGGTATTCTGTGTGATTCTATTCTTGAAAAGTAAATAATCTTGGACCTCTGTCCGGCTGGACAAGTCATAACTTAATATAGTTTCCATTGTGTCTATATTTATTGTTGTCCTTATATTACCTATGCATGGGACCACTGTTGTTGTAAAAATTACCATCAAACCAAGCACGATCATTTGTATTTCCTCTAGGCCCTGAGTATCCTGAACGATTTCTCAGTTGTCCCCGACCACGTGAACCCTGCTGGGCACGTAGCACCGGACAATTGGAAATCCAATGGCCAAATTGTCTGCAATACGCACACTGATTAATAGACAAATCTCCACGAGTAGAGGGAGGAAAAGACGAACCATAAGATCCACGTCCTCCTCTATTATCACCTCTATAAGGTGAGCCATAAGCTTGAACCATCATAACCTTCGTTTTTCACTCTTTAGATTTTTTATTCTCCTTAATTTTTGCTTCTAATTCCTGTCGTTCATAATACCGAGCCATAGTTAGAAGAGAAACCGGAGAGGAGGTAGTCCATGAACTTTCGCTGGCCTTTAGGCGACTAGCTATTTCTGGCAACAGGTTTGTGACACATTTCTCGATAAACAGATGCCTACCCGTGTCATCTGTCAATGACTGGCCACTAAAATCGTGGAATGCTTCTTCAAAGCGTGTGAAAAAATCTGAAACTGATTCATCTATTTTTTGCTTGCAAGACGCTAACATAGTCCAATCTATCTTTTTAGGGGGAATAATCGTTTTTAATTTAACCAATATAGCTGCTGGAAGATCTAAAATTTGCTGACACGGTTTTTGTGTAGGTTCTCTTTCTTTATCTGATTGTTCTATATCTGACCACAATGCTCCAAATATCGCACAATCGTCAACTTTACGCACAGTTCTCCACATATCAGGTGGTGATATTAATCCAAAAAACAAATCAATGTCAGACGAAGTCATAGTACAAGAACTAACGGCACCCTCCATTTCTTCATAAAAAGCTGTCGGATTCTTTCGCGGATCAGGCAATGCGTTTTTAAGAGCCATAACGTCTGCTCTATTCCAAGGAGTGTAAACCCAATTATAAATAAAATACCCTTTCGCGTCAATAGAAGTCTTATCATCACTTGTACCTGTTCCTTTAGGTGAAACATATAAAGGCGCGGCTTCTCGAATGGGATTCACATTTACAACATTCTTATCTGTGTCGGGCGTCGGAGCTCGTGCCATGTTGATTCGAGATGTTTATGCAGCTGCGTCTGCTGCCTTTTTCTCCTCCTGCAAACGGACTGCTTCATCACGTAGTTTAACCAAGCGTCTGATCATATCAGCCACCTGGAAGAAGACAAAAGAACCTTCACGTAATTGCTTACAATCAGCTGCTATATCATCTGGCTCTACTTCCACCGAATGTTTCCTAAATCGCTCAACAACCTCTGTAGCCAATATCTCAGTAAAATATTTCTGTTCCTTTTCTGACCAATTCTTAATAGTATCTAGAAGTTCAGAAGCAGTGAGAGTACCACGACCGGCTTTTCGGATCTGTGTTGGAATCTGGAACTAGTGCCTAGATCATGCATGACTATGCCGCAGAATGTTTAATCCTACAATCCTACTGGTCAAGTGGCAATATACCCCCAGTGGGTATTTTCTCAATCTCCATCAACCTCAAGGCATGCTCCATCATAATACAATTTGATCTTTATATTCTAGAATGTTATACCTCTCATCTATTCAATAAATACACTTGTCTCCCTATTCCATGGCAAACCAGGCCAGGTATACACAGACTGCCCATTTTTCTTTTTTCTTTTAAAGTGCTTAGTGACCAACATGAACAACATTATTCAAAATTAAATCTCAAATGTACATGAATGCAATGAGATGTTTCTATAAATGTCTAATCAAATCAAATGAGTTCTCATTTTCTACAGATGTACAAACAGCTCTTAATCAGAATTTAAACCTTGTGGTAATTTTGTGTTGAGTAAAACAATATATTTCGATTCTAATTGCCTTGATCTAAGTTCTCGATTTCCATCTCTCCTATTCTTAGGGACAGAGTTGATAACAAAATAAACTCGTTCACTCAAATGTCCTTTGTGCACTTCATTCATATGTCTTGCAACAGGGTAGCTTTGATCATAATTTTTCACAGCTCTTAAATGTTGTAGGATCCTCACATGTACCATATGTATGGTGCTACCTATATATAATTTAGGGCAAGAACATTACAGGACCTACACAACAAGGTCACTCCTACAATTATCGGAGTTACGTATTTTCAATGGGGTTTTCAGTAATGGCGATTGGATTTAGACCATGTTTGTAAACTTTGCACTTGTGGCATTTGAGGAATCTCTGACTGGCTTTTAACCATAATTCAGATTCCTTCACTTCCGGGATATTCACAACCAGTACTTGACGCATTGATTTGGCACATCTGGGTTTGCGAGATACTTGGTGTCCTAATATCGGGTCACTCTTTACTAGGTGCCAATGCTTTGTCAGTATTTCTCGCACTTTTGAATGATAGGCATTAAACCCGGTGATCATCCACACCTCATCCTTCCCTTTGTTTTTACCCCTAGTTTTCTTTGTGTTGTCCTCCCTGTTTTGAAACAACAATGCGTCTCAGGAGGTTCCCCCCACTTTATGTCTAGCTTGTTCTATTACTTGGGAGTTATAGCCTCTTTCAACGAACCATTCTTGCAATTCCACCTGGGCCTCCCTCAATGTAGATACTTCACTGCAATTTCTTTTCATCCGCAACTGTTCCGCATAGGAAATGCTCTGCTTCGATTTACTTGGACGGAAACTCTGTGAGTGAACAATGGAGTTCCCTGCTTTGGGATTTCTATGAGACTTAGTATGTAATTTGTATTTTTTCTACATAAACCTCCAAGTCTGAGAAACAGACTTTGGAGTTATTGATGTCCAAATTGAATTTTAAATTCAGAGAATTATTGTTCAATTCTGAAGCAAACGTCTGGGGTGATTCAACAGTGCCATTCCACAAGATGAATAAGTCATCTATAAACCTTTTCCAAACAACTACGTTTTCAGTCCATTCCCTGGCATATTCAACCATCAGCACCTGTTCCTTCCACCATCCCATATGGAGCTTGGCATAACTCGGGGTGAAGCAGGTGCCTCTTGCAGTGCCTGTAACTTGCCTGCATGTATCGTTCCCATGCATAAAGAAATTATTTTCCAGGCACCACTCTGCCATCTTCAGAAGCATATCAGAATTTTGGTACAAATAGATTGGTCTGGTCCATAAGAAATTTTCCCTGGCTCTGAGCCCATCATTATGGGAGATTCTCGTATAGAGTAAGGTCACGTCTTGGTCATCAATACATAGGACTCCTCCCACGTGATGTCATAAATTCTTTTGAGGAAGTCCCCTGTATCTTGTATATAGGAAGGTAAATTACCTACAAATTCCTGTAAAAAATGGTCAATGTATCAGGAGGTTGTTTCAAACAAACTCCCTTAAGCTGAAATAATAGGTAAACCCGGTGGGGTTTCATGATGTTTGTGATTTTTTGGGATCAGGTAGAATATTGGGGTTATTGGGTGTCAACCTTCAAATATTGATATTCATCTTGAGTGGTTAAACCTGCCCCCCTCCACCCTCATAACTCAGCATGAAATCTATTCTTGATCTCTACTACATTCGCTTGTGGTACTTTTTGATAGCACATTGCATTCCTTAATAGAAGCTTTGCTTTTATATTGTACTTGTCAAGGGGCCACAAAACTGTATTCTCTCTGTTGTCGGACTGACAGACCACTATGTCATTTCTACGTTTGATTTTCTCAATGACTCTCCGATATTCCAATCCCAGCATCTTGCTGCCACTGTAAAAATTCTCACTAGATATTAAAGATAGTGCTTTGAGATAATTATTCACCAGTTTAAAATATATGTTCAGTCAGTATCTTGGTAGGATCGGAGAAAACTTTGATTTTGGTTTGAAGGCTGTCTTAATCCTACCATAAATGTCTATGCCTATTTCCATTTCTCTGGTGGATGGAAGTAAGCATCTCCCTTCATTATCCCTCTCCAGTTGTTCGAGATCATACAGCAGTATCTTGTCAGTGACAGCCAAATTTGTATCAGGGGTCACTCTCCTTTGACCTCCAATGTCTTTTTGCTTGCCTTTATTGTAAAAAAACTTTTTATTTCAGTTTACCTAAAAACTTGAGAAAAAAAATCCCTGTCTGTCCGTAGTTAAAGTTGGTCCGCATACAAAAGGAGAGTCCCAAAGTTAGTATACTTCTTTTTCTGAGAATTCCAAACCTGATTGCTTGACCATTGTTCCAGCAATTGCTTTCCTAATCACTTGCGTTGCCATGTTTGCTTCGTTTTGACCCCACAACTGAGCTCTATGCCTTCTCCTTCTTCTCTGACGCCTCTTCTGTTGGGTTTTCCTCTTCGTTGTGGGAGTGATTTGGCATTCAGTGTGTGATCTAAGCATAAAAAATAGAGCTCTTCAATTACTGATGGTCGCTCTGCATTACTTCTACCCTTTTCAGACAATCCCGCTCCTTCTTCCTGGTCTGTATCAAATTCCGAACAAAATTCAGAACTTGTTTCAGTCAGTGTTTGTTTGTCTTGATTTGTTCCTTGATTAGTTTGTTTGTCAGAGATTTTTTGTCTACACCGGGTGTCAAACCGATGTGCAAATGTATAAATCTGCTCCCTTTGGTAATCCAACCTATCCCTGGTGAGTTACATCGCCTTCCTCTCTTTAATCGTTTATTCATGTCTTCAATTCGCTCTCCACGTATTTCTTCTAATATTTTCTCTCTGTTCAGTTTGGCGTATTTCACAAGGATCTTAATCATATTCTGTGATGATTCCGCGCTTTTGGCGCCCACTCCTGCAGCATCCCAGGGTCTGGGTTTTCATGGGCTGCGGCTATCAATACCCTAAACCCTCCCGGAACCCTCCCACTTCCAAGTAGTTGTTGAGTGATTTATACTCCCACTATTTAGAAATTTCATTTTTACTTAATTTTTCCAATCTCCGCATTTTTGTTTGGTGATTTAACTCAGGAGGGGTACTGCTCGAAGGGCTTTGTGTTTGATCTAATGGGGCTGCTCTCTTGTCATCACACATAGCCTCTGTGGCTTCCTCTCTCTTTAATCCAGCTTTCAACCATATTTAATGTGGATTCCTTTCCAACTACTTATTTCAGCTACTATTTGTGCAGTCCTCGTGCCGCTGAGAGAATTGCCTCATCACCTCTCCCCAATGCCTACCAACATAAAGTGCACAGTACTCGAGGAGCCACTTACCTGCTTCACAGGCATCCTCCGACGCTCCGTTAGCAGTCGGCCGCACTCCTCGATGCTAGCATTGTCTGTCTTCTGTGGCCGGGGCACTCTCAGTATGTGTTGCATTAAATCCAAAGTCCATATGCGATCCGTGAGGCACCAAAATGAGGGCTTGTCGGTTCAGCCGAGCCCCACAGTAATTGCCTCCATATATCAAACCACACCAGTTTTCTCCTGACAAGACAGCAAGACAAGGCACCGAGATCTCGAGGATTTATATATAAATATATAAAAATATATATATATATATATGTATATATATATATATATATATATGCATATATATATATATTTTTCGGGTTGAAGGCGGCTTCCAGCAATCGAGGCGGGGTCCGTAAAGGCGAAAGCAACCACAAACTTTCGCATTGGATATGGCTCAATTTCTGTTCCCAGTTGAAACCACAGAAGTAACGGACCACCACACGGCTTGCAGAGTGTCACAGCGTACTTTTATTATCCATTTTACAGCAGCAGTTCAGGTAGGCATCTACCTGAACTGCTGCTGTAAAATGGATAATAAAAGTACGCTGTGACACTCTGCAAGCCGTGTGGTGGTCCGTTACTTCTGTGGTTTCAACTGGGAACAGAAATTGAGCCATATATATATATATGTATATGTATATATATATATGTATATATATGTAAACAGCACACTGGGTCCTTCCGGTACCTCCTCCCGTAGTCAGGTGGCGCGGCAGGTCGGCAAACCCAAAGCCGAGTAAATTTCAATCGAATTCCAAGTTTGCAAGTAAGCAAAACCGCGCACTCAAGGATTATCAGTCAGAAAGTTTTATTTTCCGGATAACGCTACGCGTTTCGACACCCCCCGGTGTCTTGATCACACGATAACCTCTCCCATGGGTGTGTACTTGTGCAAGAGCAGAATATCATCACTTACAGTCCGGTAAGCCAATGGCTGAATTGGGCTGACCTTGTGTCATGCTGTGATGGCAAAATGTGGATGACACTAGAGCAGACCAATCGATAGAGCGGGATGAAGAGGGCAGACTGAAAGCCCCTGCAAGTATGTATAATATAACATCAGTATTAAAAACAAAAGGTCTTGGCTAAGGCCAGACCTGTGTTGGTTCTTTAAGAAAACGTTTGCATACAAATTCTGCATTTGCTATCAAAATACACTAGTTTATTTTCCTCCATAAAAAGATAATAGTTTTCACTTGTCAACCAAGGTCGCGCACTGCTTTGTAGTCGAGCAAAGCAGAGTTTTTAGAAATAAAGCTAGCTCCACTCATCTAGCAATAGCTTGCTGCTGCATCAATTGCAGTAGATATTTAATTGAAAAACTTTACATATAATAATAAAAAATTGTGCACTTTTAGATCCACAGACCAGCAGCCTGAGTGGGTTCAAGCAAGATCAGAGAAGTATGTCCTTGTATCAACAAATTGTATCAATTGATTAAAACGGAAAACTGACAGCCTTTGTGGGCACAGAGCCCGAGGGCATCAGTGGAGCAGAGAAGTTTGAAAAGCATGCAGAAGCTAAAATTGAGAGAACAAGGTATAGGTATAGGTTAGTCAGTGCAGTAATTTAGGATGAGTTGAAAAACATTCAATATTATTCATTGGACCCGTTTTAATAAAGATTCTGTGTGTTTCCAATCATATCTTGATATTTCTTTCATTACTGAAAATCCTAATGTGACTACATTTGTACAGGGTAGAGAGGGAAAGCGAAAACAAAATGCCAGCCAACACATGTTTTGCTCCCTTTGGCGAGCAGGCTTTGGGCTTCCTCAAGGCAATGCTACCATGTTCCGGGCTTCACTGTAGTGCTCCCATATTGTTGTATTTCTATCTAGGACCCTAATTCGATATTCCTGATTTATGCCCTTATGTGGTTATAATAAATAATACCCTTATAAAGGCATAAGAATCATATCCATATTTAGTCATAGCCCATGCTGTCCAAATTAAGCAAGGCTACTTCCCCAGACTCCTAGAAAGTACAACGAGTTCTGTAAACAAACCAAACCTCCAGCAACCTGGGAATTCCCCATGGCTTTTGTTTTGATTTGTCCTAGAACTCCTGTGAGCACTGGAAGAACGGCCAGTTCTTAGTGACATCTTTATTGACGTCTTATGTCCAACCTTACGTCAAGCCCGGCACCTTTCAGGTATAAATATACCAACGTTGCCTTAAGCAAACACACGGTGGTTTGGAGCAGAGCGGCTATCTACTTGCCCGAGAGCCCAGCTGATGCGAGAGGCCACGGACGCCGCCCCTCCCTATTGACGCACTGAGAGAGACGCTGTCTTTTCTCCTGCAGAGAAATCCAGCTCCGGTGTTCTCAGCCGCCCTCGCGGGTTGCTGGGATATCGAGTCCTGAGAGAGTGATACCAGACCTCCTGCTTTCTATTACCCAGGTACGGAGCTGACTAAACCCTTAAAGAGAATTCTTGATTCAGATTCTTGGCAGAACCAACTTAACTTAAACTGCTACTTACTTACTCCTTCCCACATATTAGGCTTAGGTCAGGTACACCGGGGTAGGCGTATTTAGAAGCACCAGTTGAGTACGTTAGTCAATGTATATATGTATGTATATATTTTATCAATTTTAAAGTATCATATGGCTAAGAAACCATATCAAATGCTTTTACAGTATTATTTCATAATACTCCTTTTACTGTACGCACTTTACTTTACTATGAGTATTGCAATTGTGGCAATTCATTTCTCTTGCATGAGAAAGAAGACTGCTCAATAAATAACACCTTTTATTGAAAACACCCGTCTCTCTATTCTCTGCACTCTGGTGAAACTAAGTATGCACGATTGACTTAGTAAAATAGTTGTCTATTATTTTCACACAACTCTAGAGATACACTCTTATTCTGAGGGAGCAAAGTTGTCATGTTTTATGGTTGTCAGAAGCTAATCCCTTCTTGTCTATCCAGGAAGTGAAACTCCTCCTTGTTTACTCGAGAAAGTTTCTAGTGACCTCTGAGCTAGCTGGCAAAACTAATTAAGTCTAATATAGTCAGTAGAGACCTAGTCGACCTCAGTCCTACGTCTACACTGCTGTTTATATTATTCCAATGCACAGAGCCTATTGGGACTATAGGAACTACACTACAATATAGGAATATCTTAAGCAACAGTTCTGATTAGGACAAAAATGTTTAACGGTCAAGGAAATTGATGTCTCAGTCTGACTGAATCTCCTTTCTTGAGTAAGGCATAAACTGCCAAATCTATAATGCAAGGTAAATTCTGCCCTTGAGTGACAGAAGGAAATCGAGGACTCAGTCATTGTAATCGAGTAGTGGTTGTCTCTGCTGTTGGTCCGCTGGTATAAATGCATATGTGAGTAAATACATTTGAATGTAATTTCCTGTTTTTTTTATTCCAAATGTTTATTTCCACACTCAAACTTCATTTTAGTTGCTCATCTATTTTAAACTCCGATGCAGTAAGGTGAGGAATGTTGTTGCCATCTCCTGTCCTACATACTGAGTTCCATACAACAGCACTATGGCACCTACGAGTCACCCAGCCCTTGAAATAGTTTACCAATATGATTCTCTTCTCAAAGTGCTCAGCTTGCTACTATTGATTTTCTATAAAGTCATTTTATTGTTTTTTCACTTGCTTCTTGACTACAACCTATACACTACCATTGTATATATTAATGCTGTATTTGCTAAATTAATTTTGGAAAAAACATCTTCCTCTTCATTCCTGACCAAGGTACATCTCTTGCTGTAGTGGGCGTGGTAAACTGAAATAACAACTATTACGACTATTGTGGTCTACCCAAGGCATGCGTCTCTTGAATGCAGGTTGCACAGAACCCCACTTTTGGTGAAAAACACTGGGAATTCATTTTACTTGTTTTTTATGAATTGTTGGCATCATGTAAACCACTATATGAATTTCAACTGGCTGGGTCCTATCATTAAACGACTTTACGGTATTGGATGTTAGCAAAACAATATTTTTCGACACTGCTTTTAGAATCAAACTGACTAAATCAGAAATCTGTTCGATTTATTTTCAGGGATCTTAATTGGGAGACAGATTCCCACTGAGTGTGAGGAATGAAAGAGGTATTGAATTTTCGGTAGAGTACTAAAGGCATGTTTTTCACCCGCGTTCAGCTACCATTGTATATCATTTTTGGATTGTTCTGCAGATGATTGATTTTACTGTTGTGATCTATAAAGAACCTTTGCTTACTCACCAACATGGTTTATTTTTATTTTCTATAGTGTGTTATCTCTGTAATAATTTAACGTTTATTAATTTCACTCACATGTCAGACTGTTCGACTTTTTGCATCAGAAATGCGACGTCCAAATCGGTCAAAGTAAAATGTTTATTATGAGACCAAATTCGTTGCTCTTTAGAAATAGGCTTAAAATTGATAATAAAAAAACATGTTCCCTTTGTAAGCTTTTGAAGTCACGGAGTTCCCTACAGAACTCTGACTATAACGCTGAAAACTTTTTTCGATTTTTAGATGAAAGTGCCACAACAGTGTCATGTTTAAATCTGCCCGATGAAATATAGAGAATTAAGTAATTGCGGATAAAGTGCATTATCTTCTTACTAAAATGGACAACTACAACGCTTGAGGGTAGCGTTCCTGTCAAAAACAGAGATTTAAAAATCTCTGCAGATAAATCAACATTTAGTTCAAAATCTAGTAGGTTAAATACGTATATTGTTAAAGCATAAATAGACTGCTTCATACAAAAGTCATCTTTGAGTTTCTGACTGGTTTCTTAACCTGCATTTTAGGGTCTTGTTCTTTTAAATCAAACTGTGTTTTACTATGATTTTCTAGCATTACTTATTTCAAAATAAATAAGGCTGTGAAACATTCAGGAATTCTGCCTGCGTTTACGCCACGTTTTTATTACCTACGGCAATGCCGACTGGAATTCTGCCCTCCCTCTTTTCTTTTATCCGTGTAAAGACAAATTACTAAGTTTTCAAGTCCTGTGAAGGCCTTAACCTATCTGTGAGTTGTAGTCGTTGGCTGGCTTCCAGCGTCAGATGTCAGAGATTAGTCCAGGAGCAGCTTCCTAATTGAGGCAGATTTAGGTAGACTAACACAGCTCAGCCATTCTCGTTCACAATGCTGCAATCTATTAGGTTTCAGTGAATAAGACACTTCAGAGTACCTCAATAAAAGCCTTGGATAAAGTGTCCCCAGAGCCAAGGTGTATGGACAGGGCATTATGTTTCACAGTCTTGAGAACAGCTTACAAGAGTTAAGAAGATACACGGCAGCCTTTTGTCATGCTTAGACATGGCATTCATCGACGGGGTATCCCTTCAGGAAATTGAGTGGGCCACAGGCATGGAGGGATTCTTTTCATGGAAGTGCTCTGCACTGCTGAACAGCCTCTTTGATACTGAGAAGGTATTCGTTTCACTGCACTTCATTTTGAACTCGCTTGCTTTGAGTTTTCTTGCAAATAACTTTTTTCCGTTGTTTATGCTTTGTAGCCTTGACAGCTTTAAAGAGGACGTTATAGAACGTTCAATGGTTTCCAGACGAGGAGGTTGTACTATCTTGAATCGTCCTTTAAGAGATCGTGTGCTTTCTGAATTGATAATCGTTATAAACTTTAGACCCATTTTTAAAATATGGTGTTATTTAGTGTCACATTTCTTGAAGTAGCTATTTTGACAATATGGCCCTCATTTACAAAGCTATTCCTGTATGTGGAGTCTGACTTACATTAGTCAGTGGTAGTAAGCGCTATATAAATGCAATTATTGTTAACTAATAATAATTGCAATTACTCATATGAAGAATTTCTTGTGAGTAAGTCTCCTGTGAGTAGGGACTGAGCATTGGAAGGTGCATGTTTGTGGGTATTTAGTTTTCCACCTTGGAAATGGTCAGAGATTTACTGTGTCAGGGAGAGAAAGGGAATACCCTCCAGTTGCCCCACCACCAGGCCGGACTGGCAGTAGCGGGCACCAGACGTTTCCCCGGTGGTGGTATTTAATTTTTCTGTGAAATGAGTACTTTCTTTTTTGCTAACAATAAGGACTATGCTGGGCACTAAATTATAGTGTCTGTTTGTTGACTGTTGAGTTCTTTGGTCTTGCTCCAGCACACTACCTCCCCGAGAAGCCATTGACTACTTGCTCTTGCTATAAGAGTCAATTTTGGAAGGGGTGTACTTAGACCAGTTTGCAGAGCCATAGCAGGACAACCCCAGTGGCAAAATGCAGCAAAAATCATGGTTGTGGCCCAGTAGCTACATAAAAAGTTGATGGACAGTATGCTGAACATTGCCAATCATTCACCCCCAGTCCCAGATCTGGCTTAATTCCATTGTTCTTTTGCTCACCATGCCACCCCACATTGAACCCAGTCATATGCAAATCAGACATAACCCTGCTCCACATGGGGCCAGTCCAACACGAACTGCTGGGCCACGTTCTCCCGGGACTGGAAAACAAGCATCCTGGGAACAGTTTTGGGGTATCACCCGACATAAGCCAAGTTAGCTTGAATCCAGTGGCATCGCGACCACGACCCACGACCGGGCATACACTTCCCACTGGGGGCGACTTATAGCAACAAAAAAAGTTGATAGAATGCTAAACATTGTCAAGCATTCACCTCATCACACATCTGGTTTAAATCCATTATGCTGTTGCTCACCACGCCACCCCAGTTCGGACCCAGCCATATGCAAGTCAGTCTAGACTCCGTTCCCCATGGGAACAGTCCCGCTCGAGCCGCCAGGCCAGGACCTCTCTAAGCCAGAAACCAAGTATCCTGGGACCAATTTCAGAGTATCACCCCCTCATCAGCCAGGCTAGTTTGAATCCAGTGGTGTAGCGAGAACGGGACCCACGTCTGGGTATACCTTTTCCACTAAGGGCGACTTATAGCAGCACAAAGGTTGATAGACGGAATGCGTAACATTGTCAAGCCCAGTAGCTTCTGTCTGCTCTGTGGCCCAGAAGAAGATGTTTCTGTGCTTGGTCTTTCTCTGATAAGTGTTTTTTTATTTTTTAGAACTTTCCAGCAAACCTGTGTTTGACGCTGTGGTGACTTGTTTTAGTTACTTCTAGTGGACAGTTCTAAATGGCTGATCTAAAATGTAATGTATAAATGGTATGCATTTCCTAATGAAATATGAGTGTCTGTGTAGGTCAACAACTGTTCTGCAGGGTACGCTGGGGGCGTGACCCCGCAAGAATCAAATGCCCTCACACACCTGGATCAGTGTCATGCTTCATCATAGGGTGTTTACTCCTAATCGAGCCGACGCTGCAATGCCCGACGGGCATCCTCAATGGGGACTTTTGCTGGCGATCTTCTTTTCTGCCATTTGGTGAAGTGCGGGTATGGGGACTTAAGGAGTAGATTGGGGTTGAGGTGTAAAAATGTGAAGTTAAAAATAAGAAAAGAGGTACTGAGCAAATTCCGACCATCTCCCTCCTCCTTTCATTGAGACTGCTTTGCCCAAGTTTTTTTCAATTAAGTTAATATCAGGATGATGTATAGTCACCCCAGGTACTAAAAGGAATGAGGTTGTAATTCAGTTCCTCCTATGGGGAGCACAGTGCACCTGTCACGGTTAGCAGCCGAGAGGTAAACCCAAGAAGAGAACACACAAGCCACTAACCTGAGGTGTCTAGCCAGCGGGGACCACAGAGCGAAGACAGTCTTCCCAGTTCCTAATAGCACAAACCCTCCCCGTGTGAGTGTACACACCAGGGACAGATAGTACTCCAGAAAAAGGGAAGGGAAAAGCAAGACAGGAAGGTTGTTGAGAAGACGCCCCTCTAAGTCTGGTCAAAAGTCTAGGAGGTCTTCTGATGCACAACAGTTCTAGAAAACACAATACACACTGATTAGATATTATGTTATATAACTCTCTATACTGTATGAGGAGGTAAGGTAATCACTTACTGAA
This sequence comes from Lissotriton helveticus, assembly GCF_964261635.1. Taxonomy (NCBI): domain Eukaryota; kingdom Metazoa; phylum Chordata; class Amphibia; order Caudata; family Salamandridae; genus Lissotriton; species Lissotriton helveticus. Next base: position 688,811,559 of record NC_136059.1, on the reverse strand, counting down.
TTCCCACAATATGACAGCTTGAATAAAGTAAGATTTCTAGCGTGTGTCTCAAGGTTCAGTAGCCGTTCCGCCACCGCCCAACCATGAAATCAGTAATGTTTCTGTCGAGGGTCTCAAAAGGTCTGTAACCGTTCCACCACGGCCCAAACCACGTAAGAAGGCAGGTTTAGATAACACACCCCCCAGGTAGTTTTTGTCACTCCTGGCGAGCAAGGCACGAACAGTTCCAAAAGCAAAGGAATACAAAATGATCGGTTCCACGGGGTCAAAGTAAAAAGGATTCAGTATGTTCTAAATACTAATCAAGCACGGCCGTGCTAACTGTACGAGGTCCTACCTCTACAGCTGGGATCGCGGCGTCCTCAGCGGGAAGGAAAGCGTCCGCCCTCACCCATCCGCGGCGTCCTCAGCGGGAAGGAAAGCGTCCGCCCTCACCCATCTGCGGCGTCCTCAGCGGGAAGGAAAGCGTCCGCTCTCACCCATCCGCGGCGTCCTCAGCAGGAAGGAAAGCGTCCGCCCTCACCTGTCCTCGGCGTCCTCAGCGGGAAGGAAAGCGTCCGCCCTCACCTGTCCTCGGCGTCCTCAGCGGGAAGGAAAGCGTCCGCCCTCACCCACACTCGACACCAACTCTCGAGAAAAGTTTAACACCAGCTTCAAACAACCGGAAGGATTGACAAGCACCCGGTGACCTCTGGGAAGCACTTTTATGTCTGCACGGGAGGAGACTTCCGGTTTGCCTGGACCCAGGGCATTCTGGGTGTTGTAGTGCCGCAGCGGTCTCTACCTTTTCGCGCCCTGTACATGCATTTTCGGGTAATCGCTACAGAACCCCCTCTCAAGGACCGCCGACCCGGCGGTCGACCCGGCTTCCCCGGATGCTCCAGATGGAATCGCGCAACCATGTCAGGGCAATGGAGGTTCCGCTCGGGTTCCCAGGTCCTCTCCTCAACCCCATAACCTTTCCAACTCACTAGGTACTGGACCCTTCCCCGGTGCAACCTGGAATCCAATAGTTCTTCAACCTCATACTCCTCCAAACCCTCCACCAGTACCGGGGGAGGATAAACGGGCAATCTAGTATCAACGTGACAGGGTAGGAGTAGAGAAACGTGGAAAACGGGGTGTATACCCCAGGAACGGGGGATAGCCAATCTCAGTGCTACAGGGTTTATGACCTCCTCAACACTATAGGGACCAATATACTTAGGCTTCAGTTTGTTTATACCCCGGAGGTGTATGTGTCTAGTAGAGAGCCATACCTTGTCCCCCACCTGGTAGGCCGGTTCAGGACAGCGTTTCTTGTCAGCAAAACGTTTTTGAGAGACTTGAGCATCTGACAAATGATGTATCGCATCGATCCGAACAGCTTGGAGATGCGCATGATGTTCCTGTATGCTGGGCAAATTGGAAGACACCGGCCAGTCAAAGGGGAGTATATTAGGGTGATACCCCAAAAGATAGAAGAACGGGGAACAACCCAGGGTGGAATGTTCAGAGTTGTTGTAGGTGAACTCAGCTAACCACAGGAGGGTGACCCAGTCTGTTGCGTTTTGCAGGGAAAAACAACGCAGGTATTGTTCTATGGTCTGGTTGAGTCGTTCAGTCTTGCCATCCGTCTGAGGATGGTAACTCGTTGAGAGCCTGGCATCAATGGCTAAAGACTTGCAGAGGGCCTTCCAAAATCGGGATGTGAATTGCGACCCCCTGTCCGTAATAAAGACACTTGGAATTCCATGAGCTCTAACTAGATGTTGAAGTATCACCATTGCCAGTTCGGCTGATGTCGACAAGCCCTCTAACGGTACAAAATGGCCCATTTTGGTTAAATGATCGATGAGTACCAGGATCGTTGTTTTACCTTGACACACGGGCATTTCCACAATGAAGTCCATGGAGACCGTGTGCCACGGTTTAGGAGGAATGGGAATAGGATAGAGTAGCCCCGTAGGTTTGGTATGTTTTGCTTTACTCTGAGTACACACCGAACAGTTCCTGACGTATTTCTTGACGTCGTTTCGCAAGGTAGGCCACCAGAACGACCGCTCTATGGTGGCTATGGTTTTGTACACTCCCCAATGTCCCCCTAACATAGTCATGCGCCCAATTGAGCACCTGCATATGTAAACCAGGGTCAGATACATACAAGGCATGGCGGTAATACAAAAGGTCGTCAATCTGTGACCGCCATTGGGGCTCCTCTTGTAGCCAGGCCTGGGCATCGACCTCCGTCAACGCCACCCTGATGTCCTCGAAAAAGTCTGTGGACGTGAGCAAGGCAATGGTGCTTTCTGGAAAGGACCCTTCAGGCAAAATTGAAGGAGGTTCCACTTGGACGGCCGACTGAAGGTCTTGTGAGTCTTGATTCCGGGAGAGAGCATCGGCCTTTCCGTTTTGCGGCCCGGGACGGTATTTAATGACGAAGTCATAATCCGAGAAAAACAGGGTCCATCTGAGTTGTCTAGGTGTGAGGGCCTTTGCTGTTTTCAGGAACAATAAGTTCCGGTGGTCAGTGAATATCTCGATGGTATGCCGGGCTCCCAGTAGGTAGTGTCGCCATTCCTCACATCCTCTTTTTATGGCGAGCAACTCTTTATCGGTGATGGAATAGTTGATCTCACTCGGATTAAGTTTTTTGGAGTAGAATGCAACAGGGTGAATCTGCCCTGTCGTAGGGTGGCGTTGCGATAATACCCCTCCCAAGGCGTATTGAGACGCATCGGTCTCCAAAATGAAAGGAAGTTGGGCGTCTGGATGGCGCAAGATAGGTGCTTGGGTGAACCGTTCTTTGAGGGTCCTAAAAGACTGTTCGGCTTCATCACCCCATACAAACGGAATGTTTTTCCTTAGCAGCCGGGATATGGGGTGGATAATCCTGGAGAAGTCCTTTATGAAGCGCCTATAATAATTCGCAAAGCCTAAAAAACTTTGCACTGATTTGACGCTCTGCAGGGTTTTCCAGTTCGTGATGGCCTCAACTTTCCCGTTCTCCATTTGAAATCCGTTGGCATTTATCACGTACCCTAGGAAGGACACCTCAGTTGCATGGAAAAGGCATTTCTCCAATTTGGCGCACAATTCGGGTTGTTGCAAGCGACTTAAGACGTCCTTTACGTGTTGCTCGTGTTCTTGGAGGGTACGTGAGTAGACGAGAATGTCGTCGATGTAGACCATGCATGTGGTATCCAGTAGGCCCCTGAGCACTTCGTCCATAAAGTATTGGAAGGCTGCAGGGGCGTTGCAGAGACCAAAGGGCATAACCTTATACTCGAAGAGACCGAACTTGGTTCGGAACGCAGTCTTCCACTCATCGCCTCGTTTGACCCGTACTAAATGGTAGGCCCCGCGAAGGTCCAGCTTAGTAAAGTAGCGGGCTCCTTTGATCTGGTCCATTAATACCGAGATCAAAGGAAGGGGATATCGATTTTTGGCCGTGATGTTATTCAAGGCCCTGTAATCGATACATGGTCTCAGCTCGGCGCAGTCCTTTTTCGGTATAAAAAACAAGGGCGACGAAGCTGGGGATGTGGAATGACTGATGAACCCAGAAGCCAGATTCTCCTCAATGTAGTTCTTCAGATACGAGTTTTCATGTTCGGTAAGAGCGTAAACGCGACTGCATGGAATGGCCGCCCCCGGGAGCAGGTCGATGCAACAATCGTATACCCTATGCGGGGGTAACCGGGTAGCCTTCTGTTTGTCAAAGAGGGAACGAAACCCCTTATAGACCTCGGGTAGGCTGGTGGCGCTGCAGATATGTTCTACTGTACATGACAGAGCCAAGTGGCGAGCACCGGGAATCACGTCGCCTTCCGTTGCCAAGGCGGGAAGACCGTGACAATGTTCCTTACAGTAAACCGAGTTCAGGGACACCGTACGTGCAGACCAGCTTACATCAGGGTCGTGTGGCGTTAGCCAGGGCATACCTAGTATAAGGCGAAACTGAGGTGCCGCAATCAAATCAAATTGGATATACTCCGAGTGTTCTTCATGCTGCATACGCAGAGGTAGAGTATGTAGTGTTACAGGTCCGGAGGTCAAGGCTGAACCATCCACAGCCTTCACATTTTCAGGTTCGTCCTTCTTCTCCCATGCTATCCCGAGAGAGGTTGCGTAGTCTATGTCCATGTAGTTGCCCGTCGCTCCGGAATCCAGCAGAGCGTCCATATGTGTGATCTTGTCCTCCGAGGTCCACAAAGATACTGGCATGTTGATATGGGCCACTGCTGGCATCATAGTATTAGCTAGGAGCGAGGAGATCGATGTCTGCCGATCGTCCAACCCAGTGATCTCCGCCTGGTTTGGACTCTTTAGTTTTCCGATGTCTCTTTGGTTCCCATGACGGCAGGTTTTCGTGGAGCCTGGTTTCTTTCTGGTTGTTGGGCCCTCGCCTTGCATTCTCTTATGAAATGGCCTCCTTTACCGCAGTAAAGGCATAGTTTCATTTTGCGTCGCCTATCTCGTTCCTCAGAGGACAGGGGACCTCGTATTCCGCCGATTTGCATCGGTTCGGTCCCGTCGGTGACTTTGGTGCTGTCTTCTGACGGGGGTTTTGGTTTGGGATACCATCCTCTTCCGTCACCCCTGTTCCGATCCCCTCTTCTCTCCAACAGACGATGGTCTAATTGCACCGTGAGATCGATAAGTTCCTCGCAAGTCGCCGGCATTTGGACTACCTGCGATAGGACGTCCTTCAATTCGCTTCTTAATCCTTGATAAAACAAGGATGTCCGTTTCTCTTGGGGCCAATCCGTTTCGGCCACGAGTCGGTTGAAGGACGTGATATAAGACAATAGGTCTTGTGACCCCTGGCGCAGCGTAAGGAGTTCCTTATCCAAGGACAACATATGTGTCTTTCGGTCAAACAGTTTCCTTAGGGCAGAACAGAAATCTGGAAACTGATGCAAGACTGGGTCGTTCCTTTCCATTAAGGGTATCGTCCAGCTTGCGGCGTTCCCTCCCATATAGGACATCATAAACGCTGTCTTTGCTGCGTCATCCTGGAACACAGTGGGCTTGCACAGAAAGTGGAGACGGCACTGGTTCAAAAATGTCTCAAATTTCCTGGGGTCCCCATAAAAACGTTCAGATGGGGCCAGGGGTTTTCCTGTGTTCTGTATCACGTGCACCGTTGGGGAGTGATCGGTGGAGGACGAAGGTATGGCTGTTGGGGTAAAGAACCCACCCCCGGTTGCTATCGGGGGAGACGGCTGGGAGAATGTATGACCTGGAGGGGGGAGCGTGGCTTCCCTAATGTAGGACCCTGCTCCAGGACTTTTACGTGACAAGCCAGCGACTTCTCTACGCATTGTATTCAGGTCCTTTCTCAGGTCCTGATTCTCCAATCGGGAAGCATGGACTTCCTGCTGAAGTACGCTGAAGCCCTCTAGTAGCGAGGCTAAAGCCGCACTCGTGTCCATGGTCCAGGCTAGGCTTCTTTCCTTGGGCTTGTCAATCTGTCACGGTTAGCAGCCGAGAGGTAAACCCAAGAAGAGAACACACAAGCCACTAACCTGAGGTGTCTAGCCAGCGGGGACCACAGAGCGAAGACAGTCTTCCCAGTTCCTAATAGCACAAACCCTCCCCGTGTGAGTGTACACACCAGGGACAGATAGTACTCCAGAAAAAGGGAAGGGAAAAGCAAGACAGGAAGGTTGTTGAGAAGACGCCCCTCTAAGTCTGGTCAAAGGTCTAGGAGGTCTTCTGATGCACAACAGTTCTAGAAAACACAATACACACTGATTAGATATTATGTTATATAACTCTCTATACTCTATGAGGAGGTAAGGTAATCACTTACTGAATTCCCACAATATGACAGCTTGAATAAAGTAAGATTTCTAGCGTGGGTCTCAAGGTTCAGTAGCCGTTCCGCCACCGCCCAACCATGAAATCAGTAATGTTTCTGTCGAGGGTCTCAAAAGGTCTGTAACCGTTCCGCCACGGCCCAAACCACGTAAGAAGGCAGGTTTAGATAACACACCCCCCAGGTAGTTTTTGTCACTCCTGGCGAGCAAGGCACGAACAGTTCCAAAAGCAAAGGAATACAAAATGATCGGTTCCACGGGGTCAAAGTAAAAAGGATTCAGTATGTTCTAAATACTAATCAAGCACGGCCGTGCTAACTGTACGAGGTCCTACCTCTACAGCTGGGATCGCGGCGTCCTCAGCGGGAAGGAAAGCGTCCGCCCTCACCCATCCGCGGCGTCCTCAGCGGGAAGGAAAGCGTCCGCCCTCACCTGTCCTCGGCGTCCTCAGCGGGAAGGAAAGCGTCCGCCCTCACCTGTCCTCTGCATCCTCAGCGGGAAGGAAAGCGTCCGCCCTCACCCACACTCGACACCAACACTCGAGAAAAGTTTAACACCAGCTTCAAACAACCGGAAGGATTGACAAGCACCCGGTGACCTCTGGGAAGCACTTTTATGGCTGCACGGGAGGAGAGTTCCGGTTTGCCTGGACCCAGGGCATTCTGGGTGTTGTAGTGCCGCAGCGGTCTCTACCTTTTCGCGCCCTGTACATGCATTTTCGGGTAATCGCTACAGCACCCCTCCTCTGAGAGTGGTTGAAGAGGAAACACAAAGTCATTTAAAATGGTCATCACCTCTTGGAGAGGCTCAAGGCCCCTTCGGAGATAAATGTGGGCATCTTTTGTGTGAAGTGAAATAATCTACCATTGATCCCCAAGGTGTATACCCTAGTCTGCCTCTCTGCTGCGCAACAGGAAAGTCCAGTGGTTTGATGATGATGGCAAAGATAAGAGCTGACAAAGGGCACCCTTAATTATTAATATAGAATTGGTCCAATATCACCAGGCCTGTATGCAACAGTGTTACCGGTTGCTCATGCAGCAACTGAAGCCACTGCAGAAAGTTACGACCTATCCCCAGGGTCTCTAGGACGAACATTAAATAGGGCCTCTCAAGGCTGTCAAAGACCTTTTCTGTGTCAAGATAGTGCCATATGAGTGGCTGTGTTTTCTCAGGCATTATCGGTATGTTAAATATGTGTGTTGCTATCAAATGGAGACCCTATCCAAAAAAAACCCCGCTTGGTCTGTATTGGCAGCACATGACTACTCAATGGTCATTTCTCATCCATTAAGATTATAACATATCGACCATCTATATGTTACAGTCTTAATGGATGAGACCTAACCATGTTGAATTTTACGAATGGTCACGTCTCATCCATTAAGATTATAACATATCGACCATCCTTTTCCTTTTACTTTGATAACATTTGAAAGGGGATCCTTGGCCTGGCCCATATTAAATGCCCTGTGAACATGTTGAATTCTCAGTAAAGTACACTTGCCCTTTCCATTTTGTAAGATGTGCAGTACCTTCCAGTTTAATCAGGTGAGTCTCTTGTAACAACACATTTTGAATCCCTCGCCTCTTTAGGCAATCCTAGATCTTGTATCATTTAGCCATACTATTAAGATCTTCAAAATCCCATGTCATACCCTTGTAATCAGTTAATAACCCTACCATTCTGGTCAAGATACTTTATCTTTTATCCTGGGCAGTGAATGTGCCTCACTTGCGCCACCACCTCCCTCCCTTCCTCTACGAAAAGGCACCGGAATGGACTTCATAAGTTTAATAACAAAACCAACCCAACTCACCCTCTTCAGAACAGTAAGGCAACAGCTCCCATCCCAACCCACCTTTAAATAGTAGAACACTTGAGAATATTAGTAAGGTGACAGTAGGAGGAAACAGTGCCTGTGTCAAGACACACCTCCCTGGCAGGGTACACGGCCACCCTGCAATATTGAGTTTACCTCATAATACCACAGTTGGACCATAGCATATGCTGTATGAAATATACTTACTCTTGTACGTGAATAGAAAACAATTGCCCCCTGCCATCTCTCATGGCCGTATTTCCTAAATAACCCTCAGTTAATATTATCATTTGATCTCAATGTTTATCTAGACTTGTTAAGCTGGCTACCAGAGCATAACGTGGAGTGTGTCACTTGACCAGTGTATGTATCCTACTCAGCCTCCTCAGACAGAAGTGCTCCCTCCTCAGCAGGGTTATTCCTTAGTTTTGCAGATGCAGCCACCTTTTTTGGGTTTGTCTTGCTGTGTTAAGCAGGCTTCGACATCTCGCTTTCCTTGGGGGACAAATGTTTATCCTAGTTTTGTCCTGTTTCAGTTGTGGTTCAATCCATTGCCACTATTGAAGTGGATCAGTGAAAAACTTTTTGTCTGTGACCACTCTGTTTTGCCGGAAACTGCATAATGTTCTTCGTGCTCATTGAGCACAATTGTCTCTTCACTTATTTCAGAGAGACTCTGTTGTTGCACCACCACTGTAAAATCGGGAAACCTTATTACTTTACTGTTTTGTGTCAGAATCCGTGCTACCTTCCAGGCTTGCGCGCCGTGCGTGCCGTGATTTAGGTGTCATGTCACACCGTCTTGAGGGCGGATGCGGACTGCCTCCCAGGGTTCCCCATAAATGGCTGTGTGGTCTGCCAGGCTCCAGATGCCGCTCTGGTAGGGGCTAGGCAGTAGAGGCCCACCGCAGCCGCTCTCCTCCTCTAGCCGACCCCACCGTCAGCCCAGATAAAAACCTGCACCTCAGAACCCAGACCCATGCAAGGTGGGTCAAGGGGGGGCACTGGTTAAAGGCTGGGAGGTGTAGGGTCTCAGGCCCCCGGCAGTGCCCCCTGCGCCTCGATGCCTGCGCTGGTGTAGGCCCTAGCTGGTTGAGTCAAGGAGGGCACTGGGCAGAGACAGGAAGCACAGGTTCTCAACCCCCCAGCAGTGCTCTTTGCACCTCGGGATTGGTACTGATTGAGGGGGTCAAGCGTCAAAATGCCCCCTCGCGATGCAGCAGGGGTCTCCTCTCCTCGGGCCTGGGGTGGTTCTGTTAAAGTCTGAAGCGGTGTCAGGAAGAGGCAGGTCTCCCCTCCTGGTGCCTCGAGCAGGGTCTGAGTCAGGAGCTAGGCATCGTGGTAGCCACCCCCCAAATCAAGTCAACAGAGGTTGCCTCTTCACCAGTTTAAAAGTCAGTTCAGCAGGGTCTAAGAGAGCACTGGGAAGGGGCTGTGAAAGGCAAAGCCCCAGCTTCCCCCTCCGTGCGCCTCGATCATGGCGGTGGTTCAGGGGCAAGATGGGGGGTCCTAGCCTCCAGACCCCTGCCCCGGAGCGCCACCGCCCTCCTCACCTGTAGTGGCCCTGCGCGAAGAGAAGACAATGTCTCAATAGGGGCCTTCAATGCAGCTTTCCATGCCTTGCAGCGTCGTAGGGCTCAGGCCCAGTAAACAGGTAGGCCTCAGGGAGGAAGGCACGAAGGGCAGGCCAGAGCATAATTTTTGGCCTCCTCTACATCAGGACACCAGGGTACGGACCGAGATCCCAGTCATCTGCCTCTGCGGTCAGCGCTGCCTCGCCAGGGACCACAGTATTGTGGTAGCAGTAGTAGCGCCTCCCTGAGTCAGGCTTTCAGGGCTGGCCCTGCGGCAGGAGACACGGCCATCATGCTAGGCCCCTCTGCTCTGCCACGATTACCTCCTCTCGCTCTAGATGAGACTCACCAGAGGGTGGCGTCGCCTGGTGGGGGCTATCCCGCATCTCCTCACGGGGTCCACGTTCTGGATCCAGGATCACTGATTTCCGCTACCCTCTGGGGAAGAGTGTTTTCGCGGTCATGCATGCTGGTGGGGACTGGTCTCCACCATGTTGTAAGAGGCTGCATGGTGCCGGCCTCCTGCAGCGCTCAAACTCCAGTGTAAGGACCACGACAAGGGAGCTGCGGGTCCTCTGGGACTCCTCACAGTGTTATTTCACCTCCATGGTGTACCACCAGCCGTGATGGGTGCCGATCTGCAGACTCTCGCACAGAGCTCTAGGGAGCCATGTCTGCCACCTTGGCTGGCTTAGCCACGCCCCCACAAAATACATGAGTAATTATGGTGGTAAGAAGAAAATTAGAATGGACAACACATACAGCAGAATCACATGCAATTTACTCGAGGTTAAGAGAGAATTGGAACAACTCTCCCTCTAAGCACCATTAAAGGAACACGTACAGTACTCTTCCAGCCTTTGTCTGTTTTCAGGTGACTCTACCAATTCAAGGATGACCTCAACCAACAAAGGACCTAGTTGTTTAATAAATGCACAAGGAAAATAACCTTTGCAATGTATCATTATCAAAAGTTGGCCTTCAAATTAACTGGATGAAGTAGCATCTGTGCTTGCAATTCCAACTAAGGAATGGATAATACATAATTTGAAAGAACAATGTGCTGTAAATGCTGTATTTTTATATGAATATCGTATTTGGAGGGGAGTGGCATGACGTAGAAGGAGTAGGCAGCAACTTGAGTCTCCCGGGAGGTTGCTGCCATATAGGTGCATCCAGACCCTTCATCAGTCACACCCCTTGCCCTTGACTCTCCTACCAGCCTCTAATACCGACCTGTGACCCCACTAGCCACAGCGCAAGGCAACACACAGCTATATCCCTGACACACTTGCCCTCATTTGCCACCCATAGCCCATTACAGCAGATATCTGGATTGTAACTAACATCAGCATCACCACAAGCCTCTCCCCAGGGCCCATATCCAGAGCTTTGCCGGCATCCTACACCATTGGGCAGACTACACTCGACCGCTGGGACCCAGACATCGGTTGCTGCTATCCGGGATCTTCGAGCCGTGTAACTCAGCTGGAGGATGACCTTGTAGGTCACTCCCGCAGGCGCAATGTTTGCATTTTGGGACTTCCGGAAAGTATTGAAGCATCTGACCCCTTTGAGTACCTCGAAACTGATGTGAAGCAGGCAATTCTTGTCCTGGCCCCAGGTTTAGATAGCTTGCCTTCCAGAATACTATAACACATTCTCAACCTTCCTGGCAGCTCGACTAGCGGCAATGTACAGGACGGCTCTGGAAGGCGGCGAGCTCTCCCACTCTTTTCGTGAGTCCCTCTTGGTCTCTATTCCAAACCTAGATAGGGACCCTACTCAGTTGGCCTCCTACAGGCCAATTGCCATACTTGGGGCTGATTACGAAATCTTAGGCAAAATACTAGATGACTGATATGCTCAGGCTCTCCGAAGCTTGTACGTTGTGATCAGAATAGCTCTGTTCCAGGCCGAAGCATCTCCCAAAACATCTGCCGCCTTCCATGTCCAAGACCAGGTGAGGGGTAGGTTTCCCCATTCTACCAGCCTCATCCTTGACTTGGAGAAGGCGTTTGATACCCTGGCCTTGCATTACCTATTTGCGGTACTCACCCACATGGGGGTGGCACCTAAGCTCCTAGCGTAAACAAAGTTACTGTACTCAAATCCTACCTTCTGGATCCGTCTAGGCCGTCACATCTCTGCTCCCATCCTGATAGGTTAAGACACGCGTGACAGGTGCCCTCTCCCCCCTGCTTTTTGTGTTAGCCCTTAGCCCTACGCCTCTGGATGGAGGAGTTGAAATGGGGTATTCCCTTGGCAGGAGAGACTAGAAGAGTTTCCTTGTAAACTGACGAACTGGTCCTGAATGTAAGGGACAACCGGAGGAATTGAAATGGGGTATTCCCTTGGTAGGAGAGGCTAGAAGTGTGTCCCTGTACGCTTATGACCTGCTCCTGTATGTAAGGGACATAACGGCTGATCTCGCCCCCCTCCACTCCACACTGGCAGGCTTTGCTGCAGTGGCTGGACTGAGAGTCAACTGGACTAAATCCGCCGTCTACCCACTTAGCCCAGACTTTCCGCAACGTAAGGTGCGCATTGGGGACTCCTGCCTTGTTTGGCATGCACAGGCCCCTCGCTACCTGGGAGTTCGCATATATCATGTTTCTTGCAACTTGTATGAGGGCAACCATTGCAGGGCCCTGATGGGCATATGTTCCCAGGAAGGTTTACTTCGCTAATCTCACAGTCATCCCACCCCATTCCTTTTTTAAAGAGCTGGATGCACTCCTCTGTTCCCTTATTTAGGGAGCCAGCCACAGGCGAGTCACCTTAGCCAAGTTCCAGTTGCCGACGGACGGGGGAGTCTGGGAGCCCCATCCTTCGGAGCATATTTCCTGGTAGCGCAGCTTCAGTGGCTGTCTCGTTGGACGACCGGGCGCTATCTCAAGGAAATGTGCTTGGAATCCGGGCATCTACAGCTGCCGACAATTCGTCACCTACTCCTACCAGGGGTCCGGCCGCCCTGGTTTTTACCCCGTACAAGTGTGGATAGCAAAAGCCAGTATGACTACGATACACTACCTTTCTCGGGACATCCCGCTCCATACCCCTCTGCTACCCCTGGTCGGTTTACCCAGCGGCCCGGGCTATTACACAGTCAGGGTGGTTATGTGCCTGGACCAGGTGCTCACTTCTTTAAAGTGGATGCCCTTTTCTTGAGGGTCAGCTTCTCCACTTTACCCAACTAGCAGAGGAGAGCGGACTCCCTCCAAGGCAGTTCCTCCTCCACAGGCAACTCATACACTCCTGCCAGCGCCACTGGTATCTGTCCGAGGGTGAACCACTGACACACCCACTGCTTCGGACTGGATTGACCATGGGGCCAGGCCATCACCTCATTACCTGGTTGTACAGGGCCAGACATGAGTTATCGGCCATACCGCTAGACACGCCTCATCAAAAGCGGGTGGAGGCGTTTGTAGGGTGCTTCATGATAAGGAATGGGAAAAGGCTGTAGAGTTCCCAAAGAAATTCTCCCGAAACTCACACTTCAAGAGCAAACAGTTCTTAATCGTACACCGAGCCTATCTAACACCAGGGCTGCTCCACCGCCACTTCCCGATGTCAAACCCCTGATGCAGCACTTATGCATATATTATGGTCATTATGGTCCTGCTCAGCCCTACAACATTACTGGCTTGCCATCCATGCTACACTACGGGAGGTCAAAGGTCTGCAAGATAAACACATAGGGGGAGGCCTGCTTGCTGGGAGTCTTCAAGTACAGGAAGCAGCATAAGGTACGCACGTGCTTCGTAGCCCTGGCACTACATTTGTCCAAGCGCGTAATCACACTGCATTGGCGCACACCAGCCCCCCAGTGGAAGTATGGGTAGTGGCAGCGCACACGTGGAGCGCAGCGGAGGAGGAGGAACTCAGATATCGGATTTGCAGGCTCCACAATGGGTCCTTTGGTTCGTACACTTCTGACAAATTTCTGACACGGATCTTGTACCCCTGCCGCCTGAAGGATATCTGGGGCACTCCTCTCAGTGGCATTCGCTAACCATCCTCATGAGGGCTACCCCTCCCCTAGCATAATCCAGAATCATAGTACAGTATCCCCGAGCATAGCATTGAGCCCCATATTGCCAATGCAGAACTAGAACCACTCCTGCCTATCCCCCTTTCTCCCTGCCGTCTCTTCCCAGTGTTTACCACAAGTTAATAGTTTAGTTTGGTTTTTTTTTGCTTATGGGTGAGACACAGTGAGGCACCACTAACCGCAGGAGCCACTTAAAGTATATAGGCCCACTAGTTGGCACCGTTAAACATCTATTGTGTGCAATTGAAAAATCATCTTTGCCTTCGGATTACGATGATACTTCCTGTGTAATGTACTGTGATGCACATGATCGGTAAAGCTCCATTTAAAATCTGCAAAACCCAATAAAATACAGGGGTGTGGAATTTATTAAAATATCTACTTGTCCATGGGGCAGGTCGATTCCTAAATCTACTTGTCCTGTAACAAAATCCACTTGTCCCTTTGGTGCCATGTTGTGCAACGACAAATTATGGCAGAAATCTCATTATATAGGATCTCTTATAAAGCCTCTCTGATTATGCCAGGGATCATACCATAGTAGTGTTTGAATACTAGCAATCCCTTTATGTTGCTACGTTTCCGCCGATCTACATGCTGGGACTGAAGGTAGTGGTAAACAATAATTCCAGGGTTGGAATGTTCTTTTGAGTCTCTGCACACCTCCTAACTTCCATGTTTTAAGGGTTTTCAACAACTTTTCTCTAATCTTTTCCACTACTGAGAAATGTTGGAAATTTACTCCTGACAATGGCAGACGTAAACCTTCTTCCAGAGTTGGGAAAAAAGTGGTTGGAGGGAAAATAAACTTGCAACACTCAGGTTTTCGCATGAGCAAATCTACACATGCAAATTTGCTCATGCTAAAATGCAGTTCACAAATATTTTCTAGGAGTACTATTTCTTGCCCTACTGCTGTAAATTCTTGTGAATTCACGAAAGCCATATAGTTGCCCTTAATGCAAGGACATTTACCAAGGGGGCACTTTTTAGACTTTCTTTAATAATAGGGCTCCTAATTTAGTCTGGCGTTAACCATGACCGTTTGTGTTTATTAAAATTCTCTCTCTGTATCGGCTGGCTTCATGGTGAGGGACAGCATTGTGCTCTTTCACAAGGAGCATATCGGCACACAAAGTAGTTTTGTTCAGTGCCAGTAATTAATGTGGCCGTGTGTGCATTTTGGAAACGAAAAACTATTTTTGCTTTTGCCAGTGTTTATTATAATGCTGAGGGTACGGGAGCTCTCACATCAATAAGGTTTTACAAAAACCATGCCAAAACAAGTCACGCATTCCCAAAACTAAAAAGCAGACCACCATTTCAGACCTATTGTCTTTGCCAATGCTTGTTTATTTGCATGTTTCCAAAAATCTTATTGAAACTGGTTACACTGATTTTCTAATATGAATATTTTGGGGAAATACTAGCATGCATCAACACATGTTACTAAATGATGCTGCAAAGAAATGGTACCTGAAATTTTACAGTAGTTTAGAAAAAAAAAAGTTTTTCCTACTTTCATTTTTTTGGAACATTCTATATAGAAAGCAAAGGATCATTAATCCTGCTTTCAAGCTTCTGCAAATATTTGCATCTAATCAGAAAGCATTTTGGGAGCATTATGCATAGCCTGATATTGCTAAACTTTGAAATCGTGTGTCCACATTTTTATACTGGAACCACTGTCAGTAGTGCAGACAGAACTTACATTTACCGAGAGCGCTCAGCCTAATAACAAAGGCTATCAATTAATTAACCATAAATACAAGTTTAAACAGCATTAATATATGCACACAAATATTAACTTATCTGCAGGCAGTGCCCTTCCCTGATCCTTAATGTGGTACTACAAACTGGCAGCCAAAGGGTTTGTGCTGCAGGGGGTTGGGCCTGCTTGTCCCAAGGACAAAATGCACATTAAAACTTGTTGCCCTTGACCCCAAACAATATGTCCTGGGCGTCGGGCTATAGGAATTCCACATCCCTGAAAATATATATTTTAAAAAGACTCATGCATTTTTAATCTACCGTTAAGATGCTCATATGATGAGTAGTTTGAGTTCTTGGTTAAATCTTAGGAAGCAGGCAATTATAAGAAAGAGATTTGGATAGTTTACAAAATAAATTGTTTACTGCATTTTATGAATTGCATGTAATATCTCTCTTTTTTGGTAAAATTTGTTTGTAATGCTAGGCAACTGGTGAATATGTATATGTTTATAATCAAGAATAACATCAAGATAATTATGTTGATATAGTGACCTTTTTATAGAGATGGACAAATATAACAATTAGTTAATGTTTATTTTATGTTTAATGAGCAAGGCACTGCCATATTGTCTCCCACAAATGTCAACTGGATATGTTACTTTGCAATAGTAGGGGTAAAGATAAAAGTACATTCTTGTTCATAATTTATGAATAATTAAGTCGATGATTGCTAGGGTTTTTGGTTGGCAGAGCATGCACCCTGTCTAAGTAGGAGCCACAATCCTAGTCAGGGTAAGTCACTACACAACTTAAATTATATTGTCCTCACCCTCGGGTAGCTTGGCAGAGATCAGTCAGGCTTAGCTTAAGTGGCAATGTGTAAAGTATTTGTACAAGACCATTTAAATAGTATAACAGTGAACAAATTTCAAAATTAAAGTAGAACTTTATATATAAAACAAGACAAAAACAATAAATTACAAAATGTAGAATTGAGATCTGAATGTTGGAGGAATAAATGCCAAGTAGTTCTTAGAAGAAAATAGTGCTAAAAGAGTTACTTGGTCACGCTGGGCCGGGACAAAGTCAAGAGCTCAGTGCAAGTTCGAGGGAGCATGGGCCAAATTCAGGGTCCCACGTAGGCCCACAGAACGTTGATTGTAGGTTTATGTCGACAGAGGTGGGGTGTAGCCAAGTCCCAGAGCTTGGCCGGTCTGAGTGCGATGCAGTGCCTCCGGTGCGATGCGTCGATCTGATTCCAGTGACAGCAGACAATATGATGATAACACTGCAGCAGACTCAGAGATCCACTTTGGAGGTTCCAGCACCAGTAGTTGATCCCAATGGTAGGAAAAGTAGAGTTGTAAATATTTTGTGTCCCTGAGACTTCGGTGACAGGAAGCAAGCAAGGAAGGCCTTGGAGTCATTCTGGGTTCAAGGGATGCAGGTCCAGTCCTTCTCACACAGGCACAGAGAGAGAGTGGCAGCAGCAGAGCAGCACAGCAAGATTTCTGCAACAGCAGATCCAGCAGAGTGGCAGTCCTTTAGCAGCACAGCGGTTCCTCTTCTACCTGGCAGAGATGTCACAGGTCTAGAAGTATACTGCTTTGGTACGATTAGAGACCCAGTACTTAAATCCAAATAGGCCTTTGAAGTGGGGGTGACTTCAAAGAAGGGTCTTTGAAGTGCACAAGGTCCTTTCTTCACAGCCTGGGTTCCAGACTATAAGTAGGAGGTTGTGTGAGATTAGGCCACTACCTGTTGAACTGTAAGTGTCAGCTCTCCCTTCCTTTCCTGCAGAATGCAGATGTATGTAGATGGGTACTCCGATATACCTTACATTTCTGTGTCTGTGGCTGTCTAGAGTAAATGCACAAAGTGTAGCTGTCACCCACCCCAGAGGTGTATTGGAGGAAGGCTGCAAGGCACACAGCGCCCCAGCATCGAGTGACCCTTATGTTTCAAAAGATACACCTTTAATATCAGCCAGAGCTATTCCAGTGCAAAGACCTTCACCAATAGGCCTTTCACTGGCGCTGCCACTGATGTTGGCACCACCTCGGCTCCATTGACGCCAGTGCCCTCACAGAACAGGCAGTGCTGACATCAGCAGAGCTCCGTCTACTGTACAGATAAGAGGCACATAGGTTTCTGGAGTATGAAAGGTATAGAGCAGAATGTGCCTCCTCTCAGCCATGCTACTGGCAGACATTACCTGCTATACTTGTATCCGACTCAGAGCCCTTACAGATGCCTGAAGCATACAGAATGACACAGATTACAGCTATGGACTACTTAGCATTGAAAATGTAAAATGAACTTGACATTTGTGTGACAAAGACATTACTTCTCCCCTCCTTTGGAGCCAGCTGATAAGTTAGAATTGTATCTTCCTTCTGTTGAATTAAAATCCAATATTCTCACAGACGTCCGACAGCCTTCTTCATTTACGGTGGTACCACTACTACCTTCGAATAAGGCACAGATGGAGCCACCAAAGCACACTTGGGATAAGAACACATAAGCCTCAGCAGTGATCTGCCTGGTGACCAGGAGGTACAGGACAGCTCCATGTGATCCACTGTCCTTGACAGTTCACCTTTCCGCAAAAGGTATGTTGGTGCAGGTCTCATCCTGTAATAATGAAAACCCAGGACCTTTATTAATTCAGAATTCTGACAGGGAGTCTAAAATGTTAGAGGCCAGAGGAATAATATCTTCACTCCCTTAATGCAGCCTGGTTCCTTGGGCGATACCCATCCTCTACACAACATGACAGCCATGTTGTCTCACTTTTGCCACACCACCTGTAGGAGCACTTCATTGATGTGGTCTTTGACGGTCAAGATGCGTTGACATGTCATTAGGGCTGGACTTGATACCTCAGAGTCAGTGGCTAGGGCCATGGGCTTTTCAATAGCATTATGAAGACTTGCCTACCATACATCCACAGGCTTCTAAGGATATGTCCAAGCCATGTTGATGGACATGCCCTTTGATGGAGGCTGTCTTTTCAGGGTTGAATGCCGATGCTGCTTTTGAAAAGTTCTCTTTGGGTCTTCACCCTTCCTTGTGGGAATGGCAAGGCTTCTTGAAGGGAACTAATATTCAGCAACATCTTCATTTTCACCCTCTGTAGCATTAAAACCCACTGTTCTGGCATTATAGAGACAGAGGCAAATGTAGGGGCCAGCTGATCTTCTCTTCCCTAGCACAATCTTGAAATCCGCTTTAGCTTACTGCAGAAGGAATCTATGCACCCTGTGGCAATAACATTTTTCCAGACTTGGATGGCTATTACTGTGGACCAGTAAGTCCTACATGTTGTAGAAAGGGCTATGCCCTGCCTTTTCAGCAAAACCACCCCCAATCTCTCATCTCAGTCCATTCATTTGGAACATCTTCTCTGTATACTGCAGCAGGAGGTGGCTACTCAGCATTGGAAAAGAGAAGTAGGGTTGGTCACAGAGCAGGAAATTGCAAGAAGTCTGTACTTCCTGTTGTCCAAGAAGGATCTTGTTCATTCTGCAATTGTAGACCTTAGAATCTTGAACTCTTTCCTCCGTAAGAAGTTCCAAATGCTGTCCCAAGATCAGGTTCTTGTAGCACTAGAAGCAGAGGACTGGGTGTGACCTTCGTCTTGCAGGATGCGTGCTTCCAGACACCGATCCTTCAATCACACAGGAGATACATGCATGCCATGGTAGGGTCCACTGTATATAACAAGGACCCCCTGAATTGAAAATTCATTCAATTCCTAGGTCAGGGACAAATATATATGAAAAGTAACAACCTAGGCAATTATATCATCTTGTCTGTACAATGACAACTGGGAGAAGCAGCACAATAACAACTATGGTTCTGATTTTTATTAACACAATTACATGTAAAATACATATTTCATTAAATGACTTGTATCCATATCCAGTATAGACCAAATCACACGATATTAATAAGACAAAATCACAAAATTAAAAGAAAACAACCAGTGGCACATTAATTAAATCAACGTGCGTTTCGGCGAACCAGCGCCTTCTTCAGGAATAGCCACGTATTACCTGGAAAAATTGTATAATGGAAAACATTCATTATACAACATTACATATTTAAAAAATCACATATACAAAGATAAGGGTTTAAACTAATTCAAAGAAAATGAAACAATACAGAGACCATAGTTGAACAACGTACATTATATTTAATACCTCCCATTTAGAGACGGACAAGAAAGACTTACAGTAATAAAAGTCTAGTAAGTACAGTTTCCTTCAATGCTCATTTTAGGCCCAATATCATATTACAATATTGCATATTAATGAAAACCACTAGCACCGAGTGGTTGTCCAATTTTTAAAACGTTCTGGATTATAGCAATAGTTTTGGACCATGTCATACTTTATGTGTAGGCACAATGACCAATCAAGTCCATTAATTCCAACGACTTTAACCTATCTAAGTTTTGGTCAAACTTTAATCTAGTACTTACTGAATAAACACTTTTGATAATTCAATAAAGTTTAGTCCATATCAGGTGATACTTCATGTTGACACAGTGGCCATTGGTATACGGTAACTCACTTGATTCTAGCCTATCTGGGATATAACAAAAATTTAAGGTGATACTTACTTATAACGCTTTTGGCAGATCAATAAAAAATGGGTTTCTTATGGATGTAGTGGTTAATATATCTGTAAAGGAATAAAACATTCGCTATAAATAAGGCCCCCAAATAAAGAACCTAAATGTGCAAAAAAGTGTCCGGTCTTAGAGCTCATTCATTACTTACTAAAAAATACTTTTTTTTTTTTGTTTGATTTCTTTTAAAATTCTATCTCAGTTTTGACGAGCTGTTTTTGTTCGCGATGTCGAATGAGAACAGCCACCACCTGGGCAAATATGTAGTTATTTACTTGCTGCTAGCGTAAGGCGTAGTTAGGCGAGGTCTTGTATTTGGTAAAGCGGGATCTCTGTTACGTAAAGCACGCCTTATCCAAGTTTCTATATTCAAAGGAAAATTCATATAAGAAACAATGAAGACACATCAATGGTCCCCAACGTAACCCTAAGCTTCATAATACTTTGAGTTTAGTTACCTAATTTATTCAGATAACTAAAGTTGCCTTTTGATACATGTAAAGCTAGTTGAAACGAAAGGCTGCAAATACAAGCAAAGAAAAGTATCAAAAATTAGATGGAAAATCAAAGCCCCATTAAGAGGCAATATTTTAAATTACAGTCTTCATGTAGGTTAGATGTAATATATAACTAGCTGAATAAATATGCATAAATGATATTTTAAATTGCAATCTTTATGCAGGAAAGATGTAATGTATGACTCGCTAAATCCGTGACTAACTATCATAACACGAGGGTGCAAGAATAAAGCAAAGAAAACGATAGATTTAGAATAAAAAACGGCTAAACAGATTACCCATTTTAGATAGTCATGTCTCTAAGAAACGAGCAATAATTACCTAAATGTGTTTAGACAGCCGATATCGCCTTCTAATATATAAATGATTTTCGGAACACAAGGCTGCAATATTAAGCAAGAAATTTCGTATGAGAAACTACGATTCAAGCTAGAAAAAGAGAGCTGTAAAGAGTCTCATTTCAAATAAACATATCTTTCAACAACGTGCAATGGTTACCTAGTGTGTTAAAGTTGCAGGAATAGGCCTCTGGTACATGGATAATTTTCCAGGCATAAAACTGCAAGGATAAATGTGAACCGATATAAGGAAATGCTATCTAAAATAAAAAGGGGGATTATTAGGATTCTCGTTAAAACACCCCATCGCATTTACCTGTCATAATACTTTGCCGGGAAGGACCACAGGCGAACGGTGTCCTACGTCATATAAGGGCTGATGGCGGGAAGATATCAACAAATTGTCGCCCTAAAAGCCCTTTAAATATTTTTGTTTGATTGGAGAAACTTTGCCGTAACCGGTCATGTGATCTGACACGTGACCTGTATACACAACCGGGCATTAAATTGACAAACGGACTATCAAATATAGAGGTCGACGGGGAGGCCGACGGGGATGCCTACACTACGCAAACTGATCATAAAAATAAAGAACAAACTAATGCCCGCAATAGAGAATGTAATCAAGCGAGAAGGAGGTTTGCACTTTGGCGCTACTTATATAAATGATTATATTTTAGCAGAAAAAGAGATTAAACCATTTCCACGCTTTACTAGTTAAGGTATATATTTTCCTAAGGTTCCATACGCATAATCATTAGTGCGAAATATACCAAAGATTAAAAACACGCACTCAAACGCGGACACCAAGATTTCAGCGGAAAGTAGATTAGCATATAAACAAAATTTATATACACGATTATATTCGGCAAGAAATGATAGGGCCACTACCATGTCTTACTCAATAATGTAAATATGTATACCCGAAGTTCCCTATGCGCAACTAATAATGCAAAATGAACTAGGAAATAATTAAAACACGCATTGAATTATTCAATAGAGCTTATGATCCAGAGCAACAAAAGTCAATATTCATTAATATAATTATTTACATATAAAATATAAAAAGACGTGCTCGCAGCCCATAAAAAATGAATGGGAGAGCATCATGTTATATCTTAATCATTTTCCTCATCCCCAATCAATGGAGAACCAAGGCGAAAACAAAGACGGATCAGCGAAGTGTGTAGATAAGCTAATTAATACACATAGGCTATTAAATATGGGATAATGCATGGGTGTTAAACAATAGCATTTTCCCACGGAATTTCACTGTTTAATCCACATTTGAAAGTATCTAAGGAAAAAATCCAAAAAACGTCACGTTTCTTTCTAATTTGCATTCCTCCTTTGGCGTCTGGAGTATTAATTTTTTCTAAAATACGCCATTTGAAATCATCTAGGCCATGATTATGCTCAATGAAATGTTTCACCATAGGTGACAGTAATTTCTTTGTTCTTATGGCGGAACGATGTTCCGTCAATCGAACCTGAATCGGCCTGGAGGTCTCTCCAACATATCCAAGTAGGCATGGACATTGGATAAAATAAATGGTGTTAGATGTTTTACAGTTCCACATTTGACTGGCGTTGGTAGTGTAACCTTATGGGTGAAACTTTCACCATTAAGAATGGCACAGCAAGTTTTGCAGGAGGAACATGGCACTGTACCTTTGATCGGTTGATTAGTATCAATCGATTTCTGTAAGAAATTCTGCTGACTTTGAACATAAGTGAACCGGGAGTGAACAATCTGATCTTTAATGTTCCTATTGCGCCGATGTGCAAATAACGGTTTAGCCAGTTTTTGATTTTTTTTACAATTACTGTTCAAAATGTGCCAATTAGAATTTACAATTTGTTTAACTTTCGCATCCAGAGTCGAATGTTTAGTAATACAAACTAATTGCTTATTCTCATTAGTAGTCTTCGTTCTTAAGAGACAATCTCTATCAAAATATCTATCCCTCTTATAGGAATCCCTCACCAACCTGTGAGGGTATCCTCTCTCCATACATTTCTTTCTCATCAAAACTGCCTGTTTGTCAAAATCAACGAGGTCAGAACAATTGCGTCTCACCCTCAAAAATTGTGAAAAGAGGATACTCTGCTTCTGATTGCGCGGGTGAAAACTTTGATAATGCAAGAAAGTATTCCTCACAGAGGGCTTTACAAATAAGTCCACTTTTAGTTATCCATGATTATTTAAAATTAGAATATCCAAAAATTCGACTTTTTCTGCACTTACATGAGACATAAATTTAAGGTTTGGGTCCGTGGCATTTAACCAATTAAGAAACTCGGATAGAGCTTCTCTCCCATTGGTCCAGATGAAAAAAATATCATCAATATATCTGGACCAATGGGAGACAGACTCATAAAAAGGGGCAATCTCGTTATACAGGAATTTCTTTTCAAAAGCAGCCATAAATATATTCGCTACAGATGGAGCCACAGATGCGCCCATACTAACGCCCTTTATTTGGCGGTATAGGCGAGATCCAAATTCAAAGATGTTTTCGGTCAAAACTAGTTTAAGGCATGCAAGAATAAAGGTTTTGGGGCAGGGTATCTTTTGATCTTCAATAAACCACTCAGTGGTCTCCATAGCTGCCAATAAGGGAATATTGCTATAAAGAGATTCCACATCAAGCGTTACAAGTAAATCACCAGATGAATTAAAACTCAAATTTTCAACTTTTCTGATCATATCACCTGTGTCCTTAACATAGGAAACTATATTTGGAATATATGGACGAAGATGATAATCTACATATTTGGATAGGGGCTCAGTTACAGTGCCTATAGTCGACACTATAGGTCTGTAAGGAGGGTTTGTCTGATCTTTATGTATTTTTGGTAGACCATAAATACAGGCAGTTTTGCCCTGATTATGGTTTAAATACTCATATTCCTTCTGGGTAATGTCTCCTACTTCAAGGGCTTGAAGTGTCAGACGTTGGATCTCTTTAGTGATGGTGGTTGTAGGATTAGATCGCATACTGGTATAGAAAGAGGTATCATCAAGCATCCTACACATGTTATTTTCATATTCAATAGAGTCAATTACGACTATTCCACCACCCTTATCACAACTTTTTATTGTTAGGGCCTTGTTGGTAGCTAGCGATTGTGATGCTACATGTTCATTTTTGTTTAAATTGTAAAGTGGTTTGGGAACAAAATGCAATGCTTGTTCCAGTCTTTGCAATACCACTAGCTCAAATGCTGCTACTTCAGGACCTAATTGATCCAATGAAGGGCTAAATGTTGAAGGAAGAGACAAACTTCTTATATTTTCATAGTTACTATCTACAGTGTTTTCAGAGCTGAAAAACCTCTTCAACCGTATTTTGCGAAAGAAGGAAATAATATCACAATGTAGTTCAAAAATATTAGCATTTGAATGGGGGACGTAAGAGAGACCTTTTGACAGCAGGCTAACACTATGAGTATCAAGCTCTATTTTAGACAAATTGAAAATAGGGATTACATCCCTGTTTTCCAATACTGTCGATTGCGTGTTTCCCTGATGACTTGCGGTTCCTCCTGCTGGTAATGAACGAGGGGACACACCATCAAAGAGATGACTAACCCATATGATACCCTTTGATCTCCAGGATGACCAGTAAATAGGTCTATTATTTAAAAGAATAAGTGAACTATACCAAATGGGTGAATGTAGAAAAGAATCACGCGAAGTGGAGGATGGAAAGACCAAAGGTTTAAGAAGAGAAGAGGTGTGTTGAAACAAAGGAAAAGAAGTAAAAGGAGATTTGGTGGAGAAGTGTAAGACTTCCTGAGGGGAGAAAGGTAATAATAAAGTTCGTTCAATGTGGAGCCAAAGAGGGGAATGTTCTGACGAGAGCCAATGGGATGCTTGACGCAGGGAGAAGGATTTGTGATATAGACGGAAATCTGGAAAATTAACACCACTATTCTATTTAGCTTTACGAAGAGCCAGAAGAGAGATTCTAGATTTTTTATTTCTCCAAAGAAATTTCCATAGAGAAAAATCAATACTTTTGAAATAAAATGCAGGAATATGCACAGGTAACATGGAAAAGATGTAGATGAGAATAGAGGCAATCATCATTTTATTAGGATCAAGACGACCCCACCAGGAGAGGAAGAGGGGATTCCAGGAAAAAAACAATTGCTCAATACGAGAGAGAACTGCGGACATATTTAATTTAATGGAAGATGAAATCGAATTGGAGAACCAAAAATACCAATATATTTTATCTTTGTGCTATTCCAAGTAAAACCAGTTGGGGAAAAGAGATGAGGTAGACAAAATTTGGTCAAAGGAAGAATTTCCCTCTTATCAGAGTTGATCTTATAACCTGAGACAAGGGAAAATGCTTCAAATTCAGACATTAAAGGGGGAATCGATAATTCTGGATTTGAAATAAATAAAAGGATATTGTCTGCGTATGCAGAAAGTTTTAATTGAGAATCACCAAAGGGGAAACCAGAAATGAAAGAATTATTACGAATGGAGGATGAAAATGGTTCAAGGGCTAAAACAGAAAGAAGTGGGGAAAGAGGGCAACCTTGACGTACACCTCTTTGAAGGGTAAAGGATGAGTAAAGTTGACCATTAACAAGAACCGAAGCTTTAGGTGAAGAGTATAACAAAGAAATGAGGGAAATAAATTTGGGACCAAAGCCGTGCCATCTTAGGGAAACGAATAAAAAAGATCAGTCTACTTTATCGAAGGCCTTTTCGGCATCTACAGAAATAGCAGCTAAAGGGATAGAGAGAGATGAGGCTTTATTCAAAACATTTAAGAAAAGTCGAGAATGATCTGAAGTGAGTCTCCCTTTAACAAAGCCACATTGTTCTTTTCCTAGAAGATGAGGCATGAATGAATCTAGACGTAAAGCAATCAATTTAGCTGAGTTTATAATCAACATTAACTAATGAAATCGGGTGATAATTTTTTACAAAATTTGGGATCATGAACCTCTTTTGGAATAAGACAAATGGTGGCATCCTGAAATTATCCTTCCGCTTTGCCTGAAGAACAAAAGGCTTGAAAGAGCGAGAGAAGTTTTGGCAATAAAAGATCAGAGAAATGTAGATCAAATTTCAACTGGGGAACTATCGGGGCCAGGTGTTTTACCTTTAGTAAGGGAAGAGAAAGCTGTAGAGAGTTCTTGCAATGAAAGATCAAGAACCAGGTCTGAAGAATTGAGGTGAGAGGTAGAGGGCGTGGGTAACTTGTCAAAATAAGATTGAATGAGAGATGAGATGGAGGAGATTCTAGGGTATATAATTGTTGGTAAAAGAGTTGGAATTGATTAAGAATGTCTTTATCAGTATGAAGGAGAATGTTGTCAGAAGAATAAATGGATCCAATAGAGGTGCATTCTTTTAGAGACTTAAGATAGTTACCTAGGAGTTTTCCGGATTTGTTACGACCTCCATAATAACGTGCACTACTGCGAATAAGGATTGAAGACGTATTGTCAGTGGTGAGTTTGTTGAAGGCAATTTTGGCACGCAAAAGGTCGGGTGACATACATTTATCTGAGGAAGTGTAGAACCGATGTTCCAATTTCTTAATATGTCCTAAGGAAAGTTTACGTTTTTGAAGAAATTGTTTCTTTTTCCTAGCAACAAAATCGATAATAAAGCCTCTTGCAGTAACTTTAAAGGAATCCGAGAGGATATGAGAAGGAGTATTAGGGTCAGAGTTTAATTGAAAAAGTTCATTAGTGAAAGAGCGAAAAGAAGAAGAAAAAGTAGGGTCAGTGAGAAGAACAGAATTAAAACGCCAACGAGAAGATTTGGGATGAGGAGGAAGTAAACCAAGGTCTGTGACAACAGGAGCATGATCTGAGATAATAATGGGTTCAATGTAGGAAGACAGTAAAGTTTGAGATAAAGATGGAGAAATAAAGATATAGTCTAGGTGAGAGAAGGAAGCATGAGGGGGAGAGAAAAAGGAATAGTCGAAAGTGTTTGGGTGTGTAAGTCGCCAAGAGTCAGAAAGACAAGTCTGTAAGATGGTGTCTAAAAATTGTTTGTGAGGTTTGTGAGGAATGAAGCGGACAGAGGATTTGCGACCAAGAAATGGATCCATAATCGGATTGCAATCCCCGCCTAAAAGGAACAAATCATCTTTGTGTTGAATACGTTTGCTTGTAATTAAGGGCCAGAAAGAACAGTCAGGCTGAGTGGGACCATATATATTAAAAACAGTTAAAGGAATTGAATTAATTAATAGCTTAGCCAAAATCCATCTACCATCAGCATCTTTCTCTTCTAACAGAATTTTACATGTCAGTTTTTTATGAATTAAAATAGCAACTCCATTATCGGAGGGAGAAAATAAAACTGTACCAACCCAGTTCCTTTTTAATTTGAGATTCAAGTTCAGAAAGGTGAGTTTCTTGAAGGATAATATCAGGGGTAAAAGAAGATAAGTGAGAAAGTACTCTCTGCCATTTAATGGGACTAATAAAACCTTTTATATTCCAAGATACAACTCTAAATTTAAAAACGAAATAAGAGTAAAAACATCAAAAAGTGCAAAAAGGCGTGCCAACTTCATAGATGCGAGAAAAGGAAAAAGTGAGAAAAGAAGAACAGTAAAAACACATCGAATAAAAGGGAAGGATGAAGAAGGGGAAGAGGAAAGGAAGTTACAAAAATAAGAAAAGGGAGAGACAAGAAGAGACAGTACATATTCAAAAGGATGACTGCAAAAAACATACCTGAGGAAGAGACACAAGAAGGAGGTGGGGTATGGTGACTTAACAAGATGGACCGTTCAAAGAGTAAGAATCCAACCGCTCCAGGACATCAAGGACTACAGGAGGTGAGCCACAAAAAGGAGGTAAGAGACAAGCTGGATCTATGGGAGGGAATAAAGAGTGATGAGATCAAAGAGGAAACAAAAGGAGCACATTGTAAAATATGTAACAAATTAATACAGATAACAACAAATACGAAAAAGTAGAAGATAAATTGAATACAATACGTCAACTGGAATGCTGTAAAAAGACAACAATGGGAATTTTATGAAGAAATAACAAGAGAACAAACCGACATTATTAATGATCTATTTAGCCACTGGAAGAGGAGGAGGTATCCATTCCGCCATTGGATTGAAGAAGGATGAAATTTCTGAGTTCACCAGGATCTTGAAAAGTCCATGTCCGGATCTGATGTGTGACCTTGAAGATGCATGGATGAAACAAACCATATCGAGCTCCAAGAGAGCGTAAAGAGGGACAAAGAGACAGAAATTCTTTCCTCCGTGAAGCAGTGACATTGGAAACATCTTGAGAGAGGAATACACGTTGGCCTTGCCAGGAAACTTGTCTGTTGGATCTGCTGCAGAGAGAACTGAGAGCAGATCTGTAAATTTCAAGAAGAGAATGTGAGCTCTTTGGATACTAGGAGAAGTAGAATGTACCATGTCTAAGAGCTTTGGTAGGAAAGAAGTGGAAAAAGTCACCGGGTCATCACCTTCCAAAGATTCTGGCAGACCATATATACGAAGGTTATTCCTTCTATTCCTGTTTTCCAAGTCCTCAGTATGTTGCTGAAGAGAGAGAACTGATTTTTCCAAAGAGGAGATACGTTGGGAGTTGGTTTGTATCTCGGAAACCTGTTGTTCAACAGAAGAAATCCTGTTATCCATCGTCGACCACTTGTCTTTCAAAAGTTGCATGTCTTTATTAGTCTCCCCGCAGCTCCCAGCCCACGAAAATCAATTATGACGCTGCAACGCTCCTCGCCCTCAACCCCGGACGCTCACCACAATGCTGCGAAGCTACTCCAGGTCGCACTCACGGCCCTTTCGCCTGCCTCTCCTGCAAGTTCAACTGCTTCAGAACCCTCACCAAATCCACATCCTCCAAACACAACTCCGACTCAAACCGCCTAAAGTGCATCCTGATCAACACCCGCTCGGTCCACAGACACGCAACAGAATTTTGGGACCTAATCGACACTGCGTCACCTGACATCGCCTTCCTCACTGAAACATGGATGAACACATCATCCGCTCCCGACATCGCCATAGCCATACCGGACGCATACAAGATTATCCGAAAAGACCGCACCAATCAAACAGGAGGAGGCCTCGCCATCGTCCACAGAAACACCATCAAAATCACAACCAGCTCCGACGACAATCTTGCAACCGCCGAACATCTCCACTTCCAGATCCACACCGACCCCAGGACCACACTTAGAGGCACCCTCATTTACAGGCCCCCAGGCACCCGCACTCAATTCAGCAATGACATCACGGACTTCGTCAGCCCACACGCCCTCGCCTCCGAGAACTACATTCTTCTAGGAGACCTCAACTACCACCTTGAAAACAAACATGACAGCAACACCGCCACCCTTCTGGACAACCTGGCTAATCTCGGACTCAAACAACTTGTTGACACCCCCACTCACTCAGCCGGACACACGCTCGACCCTATCTTCACCTCCAGCAAGCACATCTCCTTCGATCGCACTACAGCTCTCCATTGGACGGATCACAGCTGTGTTTACTTCAGCTACAAAACAACCCTGACTCATAACCGCCAACAACCTATTCCTCGAAGAAACTGGAACAAAATCACCACCGACCAACTCCTCTCATCACTCAAACAAAACCCTCCCACCCCCTCTATGGACCCAGACCAAGCGGCCACCAACCTAAGGGAATGGATTACCCACAGTGCAGACCAATTAGCACCCCTGAAAAAGCACCAGATGAAATCATCCAGCAAAAAGGCTCCCTGGTTCAATGATGAACTTAAAAAATCCAAGAAACTATGCCGCACCATGGAGAAGAATTGGAGAAAAAACCCAACCTGAGACAACATGGCCTCCCTCAAGACAGCCACCAGCAAACATCACCAAATGATTCGATCCGCCAAGAAATCCGCATTCAAGGATGGTCTCGACAACAACACTCATAACAGCAAGGAACTCTTCAACATCGTCAAAGAATTCACCAACCCCACCGCAGCATCCAACGACATCACTCCCTCCCAAGACCTCTGCGATGCACTATCCTCCTTCTTCTACAACAAAATTGCCGACATCCACAACAGCTTCGAGAATTCTCCCAGCGAGCAACCCGCCCCACCCCCTTCAGATCCTACTCCTCCAACTAACAACCTCAGCGCCTGGAACCCAATCTCCACTGAAGACACCATTTGCCTCATGAACTCAATCCACTCTGGCTCGCGTTCTGACCCCTGTCCCCATCACATCTTCAACAAAGCTGACTCCATCATCGCACCCCAACTCCGCGATGTCATCAACTGCTCGTTCAACTCTGCCACCTTTCCAGAAAGCTGGAAACACGCCGAACTCAGCGCCCTCCTGAAGAAACCCACAGCAGACCCCTCAGAACTGAAAAACTACCGACCCATATCCCTCCTCCCTTTCCCTGCCAAAGTCATCGAGAAAGCCGTCAACAGCCAGCTCGCCACCTTCCTTGAATCTAACAACTCCCTTGATCCATCTCAATCTGGATTTCGAGCCAAACACAGCACCGAAACCGCCCTCATTGCAGCGACCGATGACATCCGATCACTACTTGACAACGGAGAAACAGTGGCCCTCATTCTACTCGACCTCTCCCCCGCTTTCGACACAGTCTGTCACAGCACCCTTATACAACGCCTCAGCAACATCGGCATACAAGGAAAAGCCTTGGACTGGATTATCTCATTCCTCGCCGGGAGAACTCAAAGAGTCCAACTTCCCCCATTCTACTCAGAGGCCACCGAAGTCATCTGCGGCGTACCTCAAGGATCCTCACTCAGTCCCACCCTCTTCAACGTCTACATGAGTCCTCTCGCCTCCATCGCGCGTCAACCCAACCTCAACATCATCTCTTACGCCGACGACACCCAGCTAATCCTCTCCCTCACCAAAGACCCCAACACCGCCAAAACCAATCTTCACGAAGGCATGAAAGAAGTTGCCGAATGGATGAAACAAAGCTGTCTAAAACTCAACTCAGACAAAACGGAGGTGCTCATCCTGGGATCTTCCCCCTCAGCCTGGGACGACTCTTGGTGGCCTTCCGCTCTGGGCACAGCACCCACACCCACAGACCATGCACGTAACCTCGGCTTCATCCTAGACTCCTCTCTCTCGATGTCCAGACAAGTCAACGCCGTCTCGTCCTCCTGCTTCAACGTACTTCGCATTCTCAAAAAGATCTTCCGCTGGATCCCCCTCGAGACAAGAAAAACTGTCATCCACGCACTGGTCACGAGTCGGCTGGACTATGGTAACACACTTTACGCCGGAATCACAACAAAATTACAGAAAAAACTCCAGCGCATCCAAAACGCGTCAGCGAGACTCATATTAGACATCCCGCGCCAAGATCACATCACCGGACATCTTAAAGACCTCCACTGGCTTCCCGTCAACAAAAGAATTACTTTCCGCCTTCTCACCCATGCTCACAAGGCCCTCTACAATCTAGGACCCGAATGCCTCAACACTCGACTGTCCTTCTACAAACCCACCCGCCAATTAAGATCGTCCAATCAAGCCCTTGCCGCAGTCCCGAGCATTCGGAAATCCACCATGGGTGGCAGATTCTTCTCCTTCCTGGCTGCCAAGACCTGGAACTTACACCTCACCCACCTCCGTCTTACGCAGAACCACATCTCTTTCAGAAAAGAACTGAAAACCTGGCCATTCCACAAATAATATACCCCTTCCCCTAGCGCCTTGAGACCCTCTGGGTGAGTAGTGCGCTATACAAATGCCCGAACTTGAACTTGAATGAATGGACGTAATGCGCGTATCTCCTCCAGTATAAACTCCATAGAGATAGGGGATGAGGGTTTGTCAGGAGAAGGAGGATCCTGCTTCAGGCGTTTAGATGAAGTAGTAGGAGGAGAAGATTTATTGGAAGTAGCGTGCGTAGTAGTAGAACGATGAGGTGCTGCCCCAGCCATTGTTGTCGCAGTGGTGGAAGTGCGTAGAGATGAAGAAGGAGCACTTTGAACACTTGTAGAGGGCACAAAAATAAATGTAGGTGTGCGCAGCTTAACCAGAGGAGATAAAAAAAATCCCAATTCGATGTAGAGCAATAGACTGAAGGCAGAACCTTGAGTCCTAAGCGAGGGTACCAGAAAATGTGGGAGGGAATAAATAAGTGCGCAAATGTTACCAAGCTGGAGACACCATAGACGTGCAAGCTCAAATTAACATCCAGGAAGAGAAAGACAAATCTCCAGGAGAAAGTCAAAATGTGCGGATATTAAACATAGGTATAACAATGTTAGACTGAAAAATCTAACTGAGTGCAGATCCAGAGAAGTATGATGAAAAACATCCAATCCACTGTGGTAAATATCAAATAGAAAAACTGCCAAGGAGATCCTCAATGAAACTAACAGTGAACATCAGCAATGATGTTAAATGAAATAAGAAATGTTCACAGAGTTAGAAAGCATTCCTGAGGAGATTCATTAATGATGAAGGAGAAGCAGAAATACCTCTAAGATGGCGGTGATGTGAGGTATTCATGGAGAGTACATTTGATGGTAAATGGTGATTCTTCATGAAGAAAAAGAAACCGCTCCTCCAATTTGTTATGTTTCATAAGAATTCCTGATAAAAATCAGTAAAAACAGGAAAACAAAAACGTGTGGCAAGCACAAGTGGCAGCATATCGATGGTGAGGAGATGGTGAGGACGGACGCATTTAAAATGGCGGCAGCCATCCCCGTTCTGAGGGAAACCAACCGCGACAGTTAAATGAGCTTAGAAACGCTCGCTGTCAAGAAAAAAGGGCTCACCGGGTGCTCCCCGCATTCCGGTTGAAGATGCGGGTAACCGGCACCGAGAAAAGTAGCGGAAAGCGCATGGGAGCAGGAAAGACGTGTCCCAATGTAGAGGAGGACCCTTTCTAGGGGGCCATCTTCGTCGGCGCCGTAACCACGCCCCCCCAAGGTTAAAGCTTTAGATCCTCCCTATCAGGGAGTTTTTCACCCATATCAATAAGCCCCCTGCTGGGCGGCCCATTGGTCCCTTCTTTGCCTCGATTCTAAAGGTAGTAAAGTCTAGCTTGTACACTTTCTCTACAGCCCCGGTCTCCTGAAGTAAGCATATGTGATATTTATCAATGAAAGCACCACATTCAGGATCGTTGAGCTTAGAGTTTATGCCCGCCACATTCCAAGACAGGATTGTTAAGTCACCGAAGTCTACATTATTTATCTGGGGATTTCTATTGTTCAAATATTTTCCCCCACCTTCGGGAAGCGTATTGGGCTGGCCATTATACCAAGACAGTTTAAATTATCTTCTACGCTTTCATTTGGCTGTACCCCATTTATTACAGTGATTCCCTTATCTTCACTTAACGTCTCTCTAGGAACTCCATTGAGTCAATCTAGATCATCTAAGTCTGAGAGTGGCTGGTACCTATTTCTAACTTCTAGGGCCCTCTGTTAGTGGCTTCATACAATGGGCGATTCCTCCTCATCATCGGTGCCCCCTCGTTGGGTACTAGGTTTCTGTAAAAATGTGCCACTGGCAGTAATTTGGGACCTTGCCCTGGGCTTCGATTTACTAATGTCAAGCCCCAATGTGCTCGCGATCAAGATCTATAATTGATTACAATACAATCTCCCTTCTGTTTTTTTTGCATAGGGCCAACCCACGTAACCCTTCTTACGAATAAAATATCTCTAAAGTGAGCATTTAAATAGAGCTACCTTTTTGGTCAGACAATGGCACACCTTGTTCTTAAGCCCAGCATAGGATTCCCTTTGATTTTCTCTAAGGGAATATAGCATTAGTACATACGGGGAACATTCAGGTGGGAGGTGGAGTGTAATTTTATTGTCGCCTCTAGCTAGACTAGATCCCAGGTTGGTTGGCAGGGGTTTCCCTGCTGGTGCATTAGTTTCTTCCTTCTCACCAAGGGCAGTGGGTAATAAATTTCCCCTATCCCCTGTTGGGCAATCAAACCTATTGCCCGTTTCTAGGGTTTTCTTTAATACTATTTCCGTTCCAGTCCTAACACCATTGTGCAACTCCAGATGACTGTTATTTTGATCCCTAATTTCCATTCTCTGATTGGGGAAATCATGATGTTTTAATAGAGTGTATTCTACACCCACATTCCTATTAGGCCCAGCCCTCCCTTCCCTGTCCGTTCCCACCCTTATCCTTGTTACTGCATTTATCAACAATATAATGTCAGCCTCTAACTTGTCCAGTCTCAGTATTAATGGGCAGAGAGTTCTTGCCAGGGATTCTTCTGAGAGGCTAATTAACGTCTCGGGTGAATTGGGAAGGGGAGACTCTGAATCCTTAGCGTTAACAATGTGCTTGCTTCGCATTTGAGGCCCCTCCCCAGTGACCACACTTAGACCTTTTCTGTTTTTCTTTGACTTTGTATTGGTAGAGGAGGACGGTTCAAGATGTTTAGCCTTTCTCCTTTTTTTCGGATCCGTAAAATTCTCTGAATGAACAGGCACCAGCTCTGGGGACCCCTGGCTATATGTTGACTCCGGTACCGATCTAGAAAGTGGTGCAAATTTGTTCACTAATTCATTACTAGCAATGGCCTCCATAATGTTAAAGTACCTCTTTCCGCTAGGGTGATATCGGTTGCTCGGCCACCTTCAATTGAAAGTCTTCTTTCCGCCGTTAGTATCTCCTTCTCTATTGCCTTTGTTGCTCATATCAAATAT
The DNA here is from genome assembly GCF_964261635.1 of Lissotriton helveticus. Taxonomy (NCBI): domain Eukaryota; kingdom Metazoa; phylum Chordata; class Amphibia; order Caudata; family Salamandridae; genus Lissotriton; species Lissotriton helveticus. The sequence goes on along the minus strand of NC_136059.1, from coordinate 688,777,395 downwards.
CCATCAAGTGTCGATGTCCCTTGTATTTTTGGTGCTGTGGGCTTTGTGCCCCCTGGTCCGTGATTTACCACCATTTGACATCTCAAGCTGCAACTATGAGGCCAGAGCCCAGAGCCAAGTGGTGTGGCCCGCCCCCCCTCTTCCTGGCTCTGACGTGCGCGGACGGGCACGCCCGCGCGCATCCCGCGCTGCGGGAGCCCTACAGGGAATTTGTAGCGCCTCCTGGCGCAGAAGAATGACGCTGCTAGTGTGCGACCCCGGGGACTCTGGGAGATGAAGTCCCGGGTGTCTTACTTAGCGTGGCAGCGTAACAGCCCCCCGTGGGCTGTTCCGTTGTGCGGGAGCTGGCGCGGCATGTCAAGGCAAAAGCAAGTTTTCAGTGCATACAGTTGTACTACGCCCTTACCAAGAAGGAACCACCAGAAGTAATATGATTCCCTTCCACCAGGGCAAACATTTTCACCTCAGCTAGCCGGGGGTGTTCCATGGCTGAAATCTTGCTTATGTTTCCCTCTACACTTTTGCCACTCACTATTGCTTGGATTCAGAGGTGAGAAAGGAGGGCTGTTTTGCATGCTGTGTGCTCCAGAATTTCCACTTCTGACCATTCATTTATACCCACCACCTTTCTAGTGGCTATATCAGAAGTGTAAGTGACTGTCAGGCTCTGTGTGCCAAAGAACATTCTTGGCTTCCCTCCACTGCCAGCTTTCTCTCAAGACTCACCTTAAGATTTCTTCGGAATGTTTTCCCCGACTTTGACGTCTGTCAGGCAATTTCATTCACAATATTTTTGTCATATGTCTTTGCACACTTCAGATGTTTTGCAAAGCATCAGTGCATAGGCTCTAACAGCAGAATAGAAACACGAGTGGACAGGCTTCCCTGCCTAACCTGTTAACATAATGTTTCCCTCTATTCCATTGGTTTTGCACTTCTGATGTTGAGTAAAGCTTGCTGTTCTATTCTACTGCATGTGAAAAGAGGAGAAAATCCCAAAATAGAAAGGTTACTTGTGATCCATGGTCTCCATTTAAGTGTTATCTCTGAATTCATAAACATCACTCGTGCATCCGTATGGACTAGGATAATGGCTTTTAAGGGTTGTGCTATTGGATATTTCCTCACTATAACCGCCAACAAGCATTGGCAAAGCCAATAGGTCTGACCTACGTGAGGTACTGGCTTGGTCATTTTTTTTTTAATAAACATTTTGTACAGCAGCACGGCTGCTGTTCAGCATGATTAAAAATAAAATTATTGGGAGGAGCTACGCTAGCAACCAAGATGGCCGCATAAGCTCCCGGCTCCGCCGACCTCCGCCAGTTGCTCACAAATCCTGACTATCATCCTGATTTCTCACCGGACTCCCGTGCAGCTGAAGTGTGCCTGACTCTAAAGGTGCAATCCCGGAATTTCTAGCTGCTCAAATGACGAAGATACGCCGTGCTCCATTCTTGGCCTAACCCGGAGTCGAAGCCGGGGCCTCGAGTTCTAACCCAGCCGGGTTGGAGTTGAACAACATCGGCTGCGGGACGTGGGTGGCTCCCGGTCTCCCGAAGTGGAGTTTTTCTTGTCCGTTTTGGATGGTGGCTCGGTGGCAGCTTTATCCCACGACTGCGGCGGCTTGACGTATCGATTGCTGTGGTCGGGGTTCCACCGCCCGGAGGCCCCGTTGAGCTCCAGGGGTCGATGGGCTTGGCCCCTCGCTGGCGGCGACGGTGCTGAGATTGCGATATTGGAAGTGCCCGTAACTGTCATCGGCATTTCCTGTGCCTGGTGCCCCGAAGTAGTCGACCTCCGAGGTTCGGTTACCTGCTCGGTCGCTTCGTGAGAGGCGATGGAGCGGGTTGAATGTACACCGTCGCTGCATACTATAATGGCCACCATTGGGGAGCTCCATTCACAAGTCACCGCCATCGTCCAGAGGATGGTTGTAACGGTTGATATCATCTGCCGGAGACCGGACTCCGACCCTTTGTTGGCTCTGGAACAAGATGCTTTACCCGCCGAGCAAGCTCAGACTGCTACAGAGGACCCTGCGCGGAAGTCAGACTTTGTATTTTTTCTCGACTCCCAGACGGAAGCAAGCGAGCCCGAGACTATTAGAGGTGCATTCTGCCCTATGCCGATATCGCCCGAGATGGATGTGGATATTCCTATACTTCAGAGTGATTTCTCCAGTGACTGTCGGATTGATACCTCGCCCTTTTTCTCCCAGATGCTTCGAAAATGCTCTGGCGACCTATTTCTGGTGGGCAGTGACCTTTGTTTGACTTTTAGATTTTGTATACGGCTATCCTGGTATCACTTCTTCTGTGCTGACTTGGAAACTTTTCTATATTTTGATACTCCTGTTGAGATGGCGGTTCGAATGGACAGGGCTCGCATGAAGAATCGTAGCGGCCAGGGTTGACTTTTACCGTATGGGTTCGAAAAATGACTTCATTTGACACGGGATTTGTACCTCAATATGGCGCAGGAGCGGGGTGGTTCTTACACGCTTCCCCCCCCCGTTGGATTTGACTTGTTGCATTCTATTATCCTGGAGATGTATGGGGTGGGTTACTGCTGGCGGGGGGCAAGGGAGACCGTGGGCCTGTTTGATAGTCCCTCCTCCACTTTCTCTTTTCCTTCTTTTAGGACCAGTTCTGGGGCGACAGGCACACTGCTAGTGGGGATGGGCCGTAGCCATTGCAGAGGTGTAGGGTGGGGGGAATGGGGATGGGTTTGTTATTTTACCTTCGTTTAGTTCTATGGCCTTTTTTTTTCTCTTTTCTTTCTTCTTTCACAAGAGATGGGTCGCTTATCCTGTATCGCTTTTCTTATGTGTCGGGTGTCTAATCTGGTCTTTATTATCCTGGATCATGGGTGGGCTAACTTTGCAGGCTGTTGTTTTGTCTGATTGCTGATCGTCTCTCCCCTTTAATGTATGTATCATTGCTACAGTTGCATCCATCGGTAAATTGCTTTCTATGCATTGTATACTTGCCCACCTATTGATATATTGTGTTCTACGTATGATACCCGATTCATGTAAATTCTCTTGTCTTCTTCAATAAAAACTTTAAAATAAAATAAAAATTAAAAAAATTATCTTATGCCGTCAGTGCTAGCCGCATCAGTGATTTATTGCAGGCGTAAGGGAGGGAGGTGAGTGAGGCAATACGGAGGTCAGGTAAAATAGCGCTATGGTGTGGGCAGCACATTCGAGTGATAGTTTTTTTTGTTATAGTGGGTGAGATCAGGGAAACATATACAGTGTGGGGGAGAGTAACAGCAAGCAGTACGGATAACTAACATGGTAGGCAACACTGACAACAGGAGGAAGTGTGGAGGCAGGACAATTGGAGGGAGCATGAGGGCAAGCCAACACAGACAACGAGAAAAAGGTGGGGCCAAGCCAACACAACTGAAAGAATGGGAGAGGCAAACCAATACAGATAATGGGAGGGAGAGTTGTTTGCAGGGCAACACAGACAACGGGAAGAGCGATGGTGGGTGGTGGGCAACACAGACAACGGGGGAGGATGTGACAAGCCAATACAGACAACGGGTAGGCCAACATGGACAACAGGAGGGTGGGACAAGCCAGCAAGGACAAGGATGAAGTACATGAGGAAGCCAGCTGAAAAGGACACACACTGATAGAGTGCTTAAGCACAAAGAAAAAAGTGTGGCCTGAGTAAATGAGCAGTGGAAAGGCACAAGTAATGCATCTGTGCCCTGGGGCGGAGGCAAACTTACAAAGGGGAAGGAAGTCTACAGCAGTTGACCAATAGGAAGTAAGCAAATGAGAGCGACAATAAAGCCAACCACTGGTAACTAATTAGCCATCTCCAAGCCCACTGATAAAAAGTCAAAGGTCTCGAACAGAGAGTGACTTCCTTCTGTCAAAGATGGATTAGGGCATGCAGCTTGCCGTGTTTTATGAAATGCAGAATCGGCATGCCTTATGTTAATTTTCTTTTAAAATAAATTGTTATGTTGTTGCTTCAAGGCAAAAATGTACTTTATAATGAATATTCTACCTAAACTGATAATGTATTAAAAACACTGATTAAGTGGACTCCTTTTAAACATAAGTTTACAACCCTATATTCATAGAACGTTTATTGGATTAAAATGTTAAGGTTCGGAGAATTAACAGCTCCTTATCCTCGTAAAATAGAGGCGAGTATTATGGCTGTTCTTTAAACCACCAAAAATATCCTTGCTCGACAAAATGTAATAATGCAATACACTTGTTAACAGGCATATATTTGCCTCTATATTTGTACTAGTTTTAGTTTATTAAAATCAATAAAGTATGTTTGAAAAAAATAAAAGCTTTACAAAATCTTTGCTTAAATCTATATTGCTTCTCACAGAAGAATGTTTTCCAATACCTCAGAAGTGTTTTTTTTTCTTTTCTCAGAGTTGAACAATGTCTTCAGAAGCTCCAGTCTGAAATAAATGAAACATGCCCCAGTGAGTTGATACAAGACACTGCTGGGTGCCTTCTGTGGCTAAATAATTGCAGTTTCAATTCACTTAAACCATCTTCAACTTCCCATGGAGAGCTGCTGGAATTTCTCAGAACACTGGTAAACCATGTTTGTTTTCTATATATTGTAAATGTGAGTTTACCCTGGCAGATGAAGTGGTAAATATTAATATGTGTTACTCTTTTAAATGACTGATGATACCTTGACGTTCAATTATTCCTGAGTAATCCTGTTTCGAGCTTTAAAACCTGGGCAATTTAAGGAGGCACTGAGCTTCAGATAATTAGGAGACTTCATTAGCTCTTTTGACCTTTCTTGCTGGCTCTATGAATTGTTGTCCACAACCACTTTTCTCCACATGGGTATTGTTTAGCAAGTGCGTAAAGAGTACTTTCAATGCACAAGGCATATCGATGCCATGTTAACTAATAAGTCTTGATATGAATTTAGGAATACAAAAAAAGAGATGGATGGAATGCTTGAATTGATTTCAGCCGCTGCTAATTACTCTGGACTGCATCCCAGTCCATCATTTTTTTGCCCACCATGTCACGTCAGAATAGAACTAGCCTTGTGCCCATCACTCTTGGTCCTGATCCAGTAGGAACACACCAGCCCAAACTGCCAAGCCATGCCCACTCCGAACTGGAATACAAACCGCTCCAATCTGGTTTTGGCCTAGTCTGAGCAAGTCAGGCCGAAACCAGTCTTGGATTGCTTGTGTTTTGGTTCGGAGTGGACCTAACTTGGCAGTTCAAGTTGGAGTATCCATATTGGAGCAGGACCAACGCTGATTTGCATATGGCTGGGTCTGATCTGCGATGGCATAGTAAGCAAAAAGACCTAGTAGTTGAAATTCTACCCCGAGCAATTGCCAGTGGTTGAACTTTTTGCAAGCATTCCATGACTTTTTGTGTGCTTCATTAGAAATTAGAAGCTAAACTGTACAGAATCTTAATCATGAAAATTCTATATACCTTAGGAGTAAATATTAATATACTTTCAAATATAATAATATATTCTCACTGGCAGTGTGATGAACAACTTTAAAAAAACGTGTTTATACTTCAAAGCAAAATACAACTACAAATCACTCATTGTGTGTGCAGATCATAAGGCACCAGGTGTTATTTAGCACCAAATCATGTAATTTAAGGGCATGCTAGTTTTCTCCATTTCTTAATTGGAACTAGTATTGCAACATGTTTCTCTGTTTGTCTTTTGCAGTGGTATGCAGTAGTTCACAGCAGCTAAGTCAATGTTTTTATTTTGGCCACGTAGCAACATCTGAACATTAATTTAGCTGCTGCAAAGCAGAATTGTCCACTGTAAAAAGAAAAGGAACAAGCACATGTGTTCTTTCCTGAGGTACTATGGTGTTTTTATATTACTTCGCTGCTCATTAACTGTACTTTAGCAGCTTACATAATCCAATCCAACTATGGTCGATACCTTATTGTTGAAAACGCCAAACTTTAGGTATGGTGGTACACAGAGAGTATGCTTTGGGGCAGCTGCCTTCAAACTATTGGCTTCTTTGTGCGAGCCCCCTTCAGTTCACATTGTGAATCGCATGGTGTAGCATGCCAGAGGTGTATTTTAGTCTCACTGTTATGCTGTTACCTGTTTGGGTGTAATCTTTTTTTTTTTTATAAACCAATTTATTGGTTTTAATGAGAGTGTAGCAAAAATGCGAAGACATAAACAATACATCCCGATCTAGCCCTCGTCTCCCCACGCGCTCACGTTTGCAGCCTACTACACATGTAAAATAACATTTCAAGGTGCAGTCCCCAATGTGGAAGATAGACTGTAATATTCCCACTATTTGCCCCAAATTGTATTGAATTTCCAAGTGCAGCTCCAGCAATATGGATGGGTTCCTGCTATATGCCATACCAGTCCATTCCAGATCGCCACAGTTTCAAGCTAGGGGGTCATAACATTTTCCAGGAGCATTCAATGTCCCCCTTAGTTTTGTGGCCCGCTAACCCCACCAGCGCCGTGTATCCTTGCTCCCCCAAACTCATCTATGAGACCTTAGAGGGCCATCTTTGGGGTCAGCACTACTGATCTATTTAAAACTGCAGAGAGTGAATCACCTATGCAGGTCCAGTACTAGGTGATCTCAGGACATTGCCAGACCATGGGGAAAAAGTCAGCTGCGGGGGAGTGACAGCGAGCGCATCTGGGGTCAGAGGGAACACCCTCATGCCAGAGTCGTTGTGGTGTCATGTGAGCTAGGTGCAAATAATGGAATTGTATTAGTCTGAGCCTTGAAGATATCATTAGTTACCTATGAGCCATGCAGGTCTCGCAACATTCAACCTCTTCCTGTTTACCTGCCCATCCCTCCCATCTCCGTTTAAGCAGGTCTAGTGTATCCAGGTCCTTACAAACAAGGCCTAGTATAGCTGGAAGATACTCTCTCAACCCATTCTCCCCATCAACAGTCATGCCTCCTCAGGGCTGAAGTCGGGCACATCCTGCAAGTGGGCACTGTAATGACCCAGGGCATGGCGCAGCTGCAGGCATTAGTGGAACTGAGTGTGGGAACAGGTAAACTGAGCTTGGAGGAATACTTGGAAGATCCATGCCACATATATCTCCTAATACTGTAATTTTGATTAAGTTCCAACAGCGAAAGCCCTCTAGTTATGCCACTTGATATATACAGCGTTCCTTCCAAAGGGGGGTTTGCGAAGTCAGACACCTATCCCAGCCAGTAATAATAATAATAATAAAGATATTTATAAAGTGCATAGCTGCGCCTAACAGCGTGCCCCAGCGCTGTGAGAGAGGGACCAAAAGGATGAAATATCAACTAATGTATCCACCCACTATAGCAGCTAGGTTCAGATCTATGCTAACCCATACAAAAAATGCCATGTTATTAGTCTCAATCGTGTTGCTGCCCTCCACTCCAAGAATATCACTCTGGTGACCTCTGGGGATTGGTTGGCTGTATAAGTAGTGCATCAATCCGTCAAGGCTAAGGCCGGACAATTCAAGTTGGTTTGCCCGGTCGTTCCACCCACCCACCAGACAACCAATCATTCATAACCAGCAGATGAGACACCCAGTAGTACACACGTATCTCCACAGCCCTAAGGCCTCCTTTGTACATCGAGCTGTGACACTTGACCTGAGCAATGCAAGGCAGGTGACCCCTCCACAGAAGGACCAAAACAGTTCCGCCACCTCGGTGAACCATGTATTGTGGATCTGAAGTGGGAAGATCTGTAGGATATATAGGAAGCGGGAGAGTATCATCATTTTGATCAATGCAGCTCTACCCAAAATGTTAAGAGGGAGATTTTGCTCTGTAGATGTGTGGACCTGCACACCGAATAAACAAAACTTACTGCTATGTTTTTATAGTTGTTTCACAACTATAAAAACATAGCAGTAAGTTTTGTTTATTCGGTGTGCAGGTCCACACATCCACAGAGCAGTTTTACTTTTGCCCACACCTGTTGACCAGCACCCACTTTAAACTTGTATTGATCATGACAAAGGCTTATACAGCAGATGAAGCCACATCGATTTATTCATTGATTGAAGAGGTACAGACTTTTAGTTCCTCAGTTGGCACTACAACTCAACTTCTTAGACAACTGGAATACACAATGAGAAAAGAGGTTAACCAAAGGCTCCATGCCACCACCCTTATTGAATATCATAAGGTCAAAAGAATCCCACGGGGATTGAGAATCGCACTAAAACTGAGGCTTATTAAATTTAATAAGACAATTATGATTAGATGGTATGCGATCCTGAATAAGTGTTCGTTGGACCTCATCCTGCTTATAATAGAGGAACTGTCATGTATACTTAACGATCTTACACATGATATTGCCAAACTCAAAGATGAAATCTCAGAAAACATGGAGCAAGAAGTCTGGAGTAATGTACTGGAGGACATAAATACCAGACTAGATAACCACGCTAAGGAAGTTCATGAACGCAAAATAAGAAAGTTCCGACGAGATACTATAGATTACAAGCTGGAAGAGGTCTATACCTGGGTGGAGCAAAAAAGATTTTTTTAAAAGGCAGAGAATACTTCATCTGAGGAAAGCCTTGTTCAGGATCAGGATCTATCCTTGCAAAGACAACCAGCGCCAGCAATAACACCCTTAGCAGGTACTTCCGTAGATGAGGTGGCAACTACCCCCACTGATAAACCGTCTTTTTTGGCGGAAGGCCATGCCTCAAATCTACCGCCATACAAACCTGTGCAATCAAAAGAAAACGTACCCGGAGGGGAAAAACAACAAAAAAAAAACAACCGAGAGCGGCAGACCACAACGCAATCTAAAACGTGTAACTTAGTAGTAAACATCTCTGGGAGAACGTTGACTATAGAAGAACAAAATGTTCTAAACAAAGGAACTTCTTTTGTCCCAACATACTCATCTAGTGCACTAGAACGGAGATTGCACTCTTCAAGTTCACTCGGAAATTGCGCTTTAAATGTTTTTTTCCTACTATCTCAAATGCAGGAGAGGAGAGAACACCTGAAATTTTCTGACCTAAAAGCAAATTTATGTCGCCAGTCTCTCACAAAAGTTTGGATAACTTTGAGGCATAGGTAAAGAAGGACCTTGAACATATTAAATATGTTCAACCAAAGCACTCCAATTTAACAACCAAGGAAGCACGCATTCTGAATGGCATAAGACCAGATTCGAGCATAACATTCCAATCTGCTGCCAAAGGAAGCGCCCTCGTTGTGATGGACACTGCATTATATGAACATAAGGTAAATCTACACGTTCAGGATAAAGACACATACATATTGTTGGACTTGGACCCAACCCGCCAGTTCACACAATTGCTGGAGGAGATTGTAAACAGAGCGGAGGCAGATGGATTGATTAACACAAATACCAAGAAATACTTACAAAAGACCACTCCTAAAATATCGCGTATTTACTTGCTTCCAAAGATACACAAGCATGCTACTGATCCCCCTTTTCGTCCTATTGTAGCAGGATGCGGATCAATACACGAACCCATTGGACAGTTCGTAGATCATCATTTACAACTGTTAGTGCAAAGTTGGGGAACATATGTGAAGGATACCACAGATTGTCTTGCAAAACTAGACAGTGTGAGTCACCTTATAGACAATCGACGTTGTGGCATTATACATGTCTATCGCTCATAATGAAGGTTTGGAAGCAGTGGAATAGAGACTATTGAATTCAGACATCGACAGGGATTTCACAGTATTTCTATTGGAGTTACTCCACTTGTCCTTATATCATAGTTACTTTGTTTAGAAAGAACCGCATTACTTACAACGGACGGGTACATCAATGGGGTTTCCAGGAGCCCCTTCGTATGCGAATACATTTATGGCATACTTTGAAGATACACAGATTTTACAAGACCCTAGATGGAGCGATCATGCCTTGTTGTATCTCAGATTCATTGACGACATCCTGGTTATCTGGAATAGCAATAGGATGACCCTGGAGGAATGCATACATGACCTGAACTGGAAGAATCCAAGAATAAAATTCACACATAACATTCAACAACATAGAATTCAGTTTTTGGACATTGAGATATACAACACACCCCAAGGTCTTTCTACGACTGCCTTACATTATTCAGTGCAGATCCGAGAGCATTAAAAAATCATCTACCGGTCTCACAACTAATACGCATAAAAAGGATAACATCAGACGTGACAATAAGCGCAAACCTTATCGATGACCAGATTGAGAGATATAAGGTTCGAGGTTACCCTGATGAAGTTTTGGTGACTGCAAAACAAACAGTGGAACAAAAAAAACACACTACTTTACTCCAAAAATCTACAAAGCCAGTCAATAAACGTATGGTATTTGTCCTTAAACAGTTTATACAGGCAGCACAAATCAAGAAGATTATCAGAAATAGGTGGGAGATAATCACACAGGAACCTGACTTTAACAACATTTTTGAAGGAATGCCAATGTTTGCTCACAACCGTCCCAAAAACTTGAGGGAAATGCTTAAAAGAAAACATATACCCCAAAATATGGTATGCAAGGGGATGCGCAAATGCTGGAATTGTGGTCAGTGTGGCAAAGTAATGATAGACAATACATTCGCGCACCCGAAGACTGGACAAAATGCACCATTAAGGCATACATCAGACTGCAACACTGCAGGCGTGATATACGCCATTTGGTTTACTTTGGGAGAACCTCTGGAAAAGTGAAGACAATTCGCAAGAAACATTTCACTTCAAGCTTAGCCGCACTTTGGGTACAGGCATCAAATAACATTCCACAAATCAGATTCACTATACTAGAGAAGGTGGATGACATAATGGGAAAAGATTATCATACTTCACTGTCCCTTAGAGAGACCTTTTGGATTAAATATCTCGGAACAATCAGTCCAGGGGGTTTGAATGACCAGTATGAAATGTTGTGCTTTCTTTAAAAATGAACTTAACATGTAGATGTTGAAGATGAGTGTAAAGATGCTTTTGATATCTCTATTCTACTAATGATATTCAATTCTAACCTGTACAGGATTTGCACATGTAAGTCCCTGTAAACAAGCAGTACGAGACCCCACCTTATGTTTTCGTTATACTTCTCACTTTTGTCACATAATAATATTTGCGTCGTTTTACCTTTTCCAACATAGCATTACAATTGATAATTTTTCACAAACATATGCCCTCGGTGGCTTTTGCACCTAGCTCGAATACATCAGAGTGAGCTCCAGTGACTTTGGAGCACACAGTCTGGTATGCTTGTCAATAAAGTTTCTTCAATTACACAATGAAATAGAAATACGCGGGCTGTTTAAATGAGACACGTGAGTGCGGGCGTTGATGCCGTCTTTGACGCAGAACGGGAGAGGCGGATAGACGGAGGCAGCTCCCAAACCTTCTGGTGAGTTTGTATAGACTGCGGGTTTACCGGTCCGAGGGGAATGTGTTCCCGAAAGATGTAGGCACATTTTAAAAAAGGTGCCCTGTTCAATGTCAGCGTTGGGGAGTTGATACGAGGTCGTTTGGCCCAAACTGACAGAAACATGTGGAGCCGCTGACTTCTACACAACAGTATTGGAATTTTTGATAACTTGGTGTTTACAATTATCGGAGCCTTGATTTTCACGCATTGTTGGAGTTTGGATTCGGTAAGATTAAGTAGTTTGGAGGTGGATACTTAGTAATATGAATCGATAAGTGTGTTGTTTTTACAGTCATGTTGGTTTATTTGTTTAGAGCGCATCTGAAGAAGCTAGAATCTGTGAGTAAAGTCTTGGTTTGATTTATTGTTCCATATCGGACACCATTAAAACGTTGGACAGTAATGCATGCAGCACGTTGAAGTGTTTTTAAAATTGCACAGACAGTCACTTTTTTAAATTGCACAGACAGTCACTTTGTTAAGGTTGCGGTTAGGAAAAGGGACTGGTTCTTTCTACTCTTGTGCAGGCCATCCTTCTTTTACATAAGTAGTCACTCTCACATGCTCGGGTCCTTTTTGAGTAGACTACACTTAAACCTTTAGGCTCCTCATTTGCAAATCCTACAAATATATTTGTAATTCAGTATGTGATATTAGTGATGATCAGGATAACGAATGGTACCTTTTTTGTTTTTGTTGTAGAGCCCTCCAGAAGGAACGAAAAATTTGCAACTGTGTAAAAACACATATAGAAATCTTACTCCTGAAGAAGGGTTTTTGTAAAACCTGAAATGCATTGGGCTTTGTGTTTTATTTAAAAATGCTAAAAATGTATTGTACCATGTGTAAATTTCATTGAAAAAGTAACTAGAGTGTATTGGAAACTGCTAGTTATTTACCATTTGTGTTGTAAGTTTTGGTGCACAAAATGCTTTCTAATATAACCTAATTTTGGTCAAGAATCATAATATTGTTTGTGTAGTGTGGTTATGGACATATTCATGAACATTTGCAATTTTTAAAGTCACAAAACCTTAGGGACTAAGGCAGAGCGCTTCGCAGACCTGGGTGTTCCCAGGCCTCGACAGAGCGATTTTCAAGAGGGAGATTCTGCCACTATTTATGGTCCCCCAGGAGGGGAGTAAGGTTAAGGGTGTGTATGATTTCCGTTTGAAGTTCAAGCGGCGAACAGGGACATCAGACTGCCAGTCCAGTGATGCACGGTCCCCCTGTAAAGAATGAATAGTGACTTACCCCTATTTGTACGAAATCCGTAGGCTTCTTCGAAAAGATGGAGGATCTCGAGAGCCTGCGGACCAAAGACTGTCGATCAGCAAGAAACAGGTGGACATCATCAGCATACAGTGCAATCCTGTGCTCTAATGCTCTATCCCATTTCCACCCCTGAATCTGAGCGTCAAAGTGGATTATTTGGGCCAGGGGCTTGATGGCAAGAACAAAGAGGGGTGGAGAAAGGTAGCGTCCCTACCGGGTCCCGTGCCAAATTGGGAATTTGCAAGAGGGTACGCCAATGGCAAGGACCATGAATACAGAAGTGCCACCATATCTTGGAAGCGGGACCAAAGCCCATCCAGATCAGCACTGACCCAAGGTAGAAAGCTTTTTCAAAGGCGTCAGGCAACAGGGCTACTGCCTCCCTGACCTCTCCAATATGGGCCAGGCTACATGTAGCTGACGGATACAGTGTTCAGTGCTGCGTTCCGGCATAAAGCTGCATTGATCAGGGTAGATGAAGGAGTAAAGGACTGATTGGTGCCTGGTCGCCAGAATCTTAGCGTATATTTTAATGTATGTTAAATAAGGACATAGGTCGATAGGACGCGCAGTTTGTTGATGGCTGGTTTGCTTTAGGGATGACGACAATGGTTGCGAGTTCGAGTTCTGGAGGAAAGGACCCCTGCTTCACAGCTTCCATGTAAAGTCAGAGGCGATGTGGGGTAACTATGTCATGGAGTTTAGAGCAGTGTTCGAGAAGGAAGCCATCTGGGCTTGGGGGCTTATCAGTTTTCAGATCCCAGATGGCTGCCTGGATTTCATCAGGAGTGATTGGTTTATCTAGGGACTTTTGCTGGAGTTGTGTCAGACGGGCAAGGTGAACATCAGAGAGTAGTGATTGGGCAAGTCTCGGGGCGTGCCACAGCTGACTGGCATATAAACACTCATAGTAGTCTCCAAATACTGTTGCAATTTCTTCTCCAGTTGCGACCAGGGACCCCATGGTGTCGTCTAGGGCAAAGATAAGTCTGGAACTGTCATTTCTAGCCAGTGGACAGCCTATGAAGGAGCATGCAGCTTTTATCCCCATACTCGTGTATATGTTGGGTGGCAGCACACCAACATTGCTGGTGTTCTTTGAAAGCCAGTTGATAGAGGGACGTCCTGTCGATGTCTGTCTAACTGTTAGGACAGTAATTCAGTTGTATTTATCTCTGCCTCAGTCTAAGTCCTGAGTGTGCAAGATTTGTGTTCTGTAATGCTCTAGTGCCTCTACCTATGCACTTGAGGTATGCCTTGGCTATTCCTCATATTGTGGGTTTACTTGCCTCCCAGAACGGACCAGACCACTGAACCATTCCCTCGTTGGTCCCAAAATAGGTGCGCAATTCCTCAGACATTTGATCCATAAGCCTTTCATCTGCTAGGAACCAGGCATTCAAATGCCACATGGGTCGTGTATGACGCACCAGGACCCCAAGACAAAGCAGCAGGGGGAGTGGTCCAAGATGCCACGGGTGCTGGTTCCTGATGTAAAAGAGACATCCACGGCTGGAAGAAATATATAGCCAATGCGAGACATAGTTTTCGTAGATGCTGAGGTATGTGTATATGCTCCCGCAGATTCCACGACCTCCACATATCACAGAGTCCCAGGGAGTCTGCCCAGGACTTAAGCATCCTGGACAGGTCTTGCGAAGAAGGGCCAGAGACGTCCAAGTCCGGATTGGAGCTAGCGTTAAAGTCCCCCCCGCCCCAAAGAGTAACACCCCATATGGTAAAGTAGTGATCACTCAGGTCAGGTCTTGGAGGATCTGCCAATTCGAATGAGGAGGTATGTAGATGCTCAATATATTATATGGTTTCCCCTATAGAGTCCCAGCCCCCACACATACCTACTCAAGTGATCCTAAAAGACCTGAGTAACCAATAAGGGGAGATTTTTGTGAAGATGAATCGCTGCCCCCCCCTGAACCCTTCTGCTAAAGCCGCAGTGGTAGATACGGTTGTAGCCAAACCTGCTCAGGAATGGGCTGAGGGTGCCCAAGAGAAGTGTCTCTTGCAGGAGGGCAATGCCTGGTTGATGGCAGTGGAGAAACTTGAGGTCCGCAGTGTGCTTAATACGGTTTAATAGGCCACTTAAGTTCCATGAGATAAGACTAAACTCCATAGAAGGGATGGCCTGAAGGAGCAAGGGAGTCCTCCACAGGTAGTACAGTGGGGGACACAAGGCATTTGCGGGAGCAAATAGAACAAAGTAAAACAAAACATAGAGTATAACCCCTTCAATATTCCCCTACTACCCCCCACCCCACACTTCTACCTGTGAAGCATCTGTCGCCCAAAACCTCTCAGTAACAAGAAACATGCCGGCGTATTCGAAGAGGACCTCCTCCTATGCAAGATCTAAATGTAGAAGTCAAACTGTAGATAAGGAGCCCTGAATTCTGGGCTAGTATATGTCAATGATAGGATTTGACAGATTGAAAGATCACAGTGGAGTTCCAAGAGGGTCATCCTCGTCAGAGTCAGCAGCGTTGATGAGCTCCGGCACTACCGAAAATGTCAGGGAAGCCAGGGGTTTCTCAATATCCCTATGGGACCCATCAGGATCAGTATCCGAGGATTTTGGGGAGTGTCCATGTCGCCCCTGCCTACCTTTGAATTTGGGGCAGTATCGGGTCTGGGAATGGGTGACGGCCAGAATCTGGGTCGCTTGGGTGCCGCTGTTTGGGGCCTCTTCTCTGACGGGCTCATTGTTCAGTTGTCTATTCCCAAGATGCCTCTCAAATGTCGAAGAAGTGGGAGTGGGATCCATGGATTACCCACAGCTGTGCCTGGAGGAGTAGCATATATTGCAAAGACATCGCCCTAAGGTTCTGTTTGACAGCATCAAAAGACTTGTGATGCAGTTGTGTCAACATTTATGATGGTCTAGCCATAATCCAATCCATATGATCATTAGTTGTGAAGAGTTTCCATACCATTGTTATATTTGAGATTGTGTAGGGCATAGGCATAAGGAATTTTCTATAGGCCTTCCCATGAATCTAATATTACTTCTCTGGGTTGTACAATCTCAGATTTTGTGTATGTTTGTGGTCCTCAGCTAGCTTGGCGGAAGGGAGAGAGAGAAGTGGAGAGATCTTTCGGGATGAGAATTTTTATTACCATCCCATATCTGAGTGTCTTTCTGAGATGTAAAGAAGAGTTAGATTGTATATATATTTGGGACTGGCAGTGGTGGACTATATTAAAGTCCTTCAAATTGTCTAAGAATGTGACAGACCTCTTCAGTTATTCTATGCCTTTTCATTTGGTGATTTCTGTTTTTTGGCTGTTCAGTGCAGGTGATCGACAACCCTCATAGCGGTTATTTCTTATGTGAATTTAAGAAATATAAGTTAACATTTTCTACTGACCCCTGCCTATTATGTTTTTAGTACTATTGTTTGCCATAACTGTTATATGCAAGTACATAACTATATGATGCCACAGCGAACCATAGGTTAGCCCTTCTTAGTATAACTACATATCGAAAGCAGTTTGCTTGTTGAGTTGCTTGGAATCTTGTACTGACTGGGAAAGCAGTACCTCCTATACATTTCTTGTGTAAGGTGGTTCAAGCCTGGAGTACAGTTTTTTGTTTGGTTTGTATTGCTTAAATTTAACTTGTTGGTATTGCAGGACGTTTCCCTGGAAGGCTCTGTGGACAATGCAGAGTGCCTTAGGCAATGCCCTTCTAGCTATAGGTGGGCAGTGGAGTGATGGAATGACTGAAGTCATGCGTTCTCTTGGGTGAAGGCAGAGGAGAAGCCCTGCAGAAGAATTTTGGATGTACTGTATTTTACCTATGAGGAATGTGGGTGTGCCAAGGTATAGGCTGTTTATAAATTTCAAGGGGAGTGATTCTGTTAAGGACCACAGAGTCTGGAATCAGTCAATGTTGCACAATAGAAAATACCTCTTGGACCATGGATCATTTATATTTATAGTAGCGAAGTTCAACATTCTTTACCCTTGTCTCTGTTCTAAATATAAACTGAGATTTATTTTTATCTATTTAACCTGAGGATTGGACAAGCAAAAACCTTTTACATGCAAGTAAAATCATGCACAAGATCCTCTATATAGTCATGAATACTTTGTTTTACTTCATATCTCAAAAGTTTTTTTTTTTTTGAAGGGATATGAGGAAAAACATCTGTCTTTCGTTGAACCTCGGTCTATATAACCTTGATTTGAAGTTAATTTCAAAGTGAGAACTACGAATGCTCTTGGCCTAAGTGAAAGGGGGTGGTGGTTGTGCCGGGCTGTGAACTTAAATTCTTCAGAAGCCGGCATCTCGGGCGCGTCTCGGCTGTGGACCACAGCAGAGACGCGCCCGAGATGCCGGCTTCTGAAGAATTTAAGGACGAGCCCCGTTTGGAATAAAACCACAAAGCATCCGCGGAATAAGAGAATGCGAGCTCTACACGAGTGGACTCTGATCTCCATATATCAAATTGTAATCATTCCGACAGTTTAAGAAAACGACTGCCTTTCAGTAGTGTCCTACTCATTTAAGTTTCCAGCCCTGAGGAAGACCTTCCTTGAAACCTCATGGTCCACGCACGAAGGTCGAAACGGTCCACACACCCACCAGCCCCTTTCCCTTAGGCCAAGAGCATTCGTAGTCCTCACTTTGAAATTAACTTCGAATCAAGGTCATATAGACCGAGGTCCAACGAAAGACAGACGTTTTTCCTCATATCCCTAAAAAAACAAACAACTTTTGAGATATGCTCTGACCTATTCGCCATACGGACCAACAATTGAACAGTACCAAGGATAGTTAGGCCCTAGTTATCCTGGCATGTATATCTAAAGCCGTAGGACAGAATAAACTTGTAATATGAATGCACCTGTAAATATATTTCACCAATTTTGAACTGTATGATTTGCCAGTTCCTGTGTCTTTTGAGTTTTTGCACTGTATGTTTTTCTCGGTATCATGAATGATTTCTCACATGTACGAGAAGATGTGATTGCGTAATGATATGTATGTAACATTTTCAAAAAAATTTAAAAAACAAGTCTTATGAAAAAAATGAAGTAAAACAAAGTATTCATGACTATATAGAGGATCTTGTGCATGATTTTACTTGCATGTTTTGAAAAAGGTTTTTGCTTGTCCAATCCTCAGGTTAAATAGATATAAATAAATCTTAGTTCATATTTAGAAAAGAGACGAGGGTAAAGAACGTTGACCTTCGCTACAATAATTATAAATGATCCATGGTCCAAGAGGTATTTTCTATTGTGCAAGGTATATGCTGTTGGCATAGTCAAGCTTGGAGATTACAAGTGTGAAGATGGGTTGCAGCTTATGTTGGTGTGCAAGTTATGGGAAGATGCAAAGTAGTATTTTCATTTTGTACAAGGCACTCTGTGTATTATTGCTAGCATGCCGTACCAATGATAGGTCTGAATCCATGGTTACTCATAGGTTTCTAACTTCTCTTGATGTTGGTAGAGGGACTAGAAGTTCCTTAGGCCATATGGCGTTAGTCTGGTACTTTTATCATTGTACACAGGTCATACTGTCTTTGCAGTATTGCACCATAGATGGTTATTCATCATCCATGTGCTTATGGCACAACACCAGTCATCAAGTTGTGAATTTAAATGGTCTTCAGGGCTTTCTATTTTTAAAATAATTTGGGTGTCATCAGCAAAGTTGTAACAGGAGAGGTTGTATGATTTAATCTGGTTTGGTAAGAGGGTTAGGTAGATCCTGAAAAATAGAGGGGATATGATGATCCTTGAGGTCACAGAGTTGTGTGAGGAGGTGAGGTGAAAGGTGGTAGGTAAACTACACTTTGCCTGTCTGTAAAATAAGAAGAAATCCATTTTAGAGCATTTTCAAGGATTCCGAGATTGTGGAGTCCTTGATGTAGCATGTGGCAGTGGACAGTGTGAAATGCAGCTCATAAATCCAGAAGCAACAAGGCAGTTACTCTGTTTTGTCCACTGTAGGTTTTGGATCATCCAAGATGTATATGATGGCTGACCCTGTACCTCTGCCTGAGTAAAAACTGATCACTTCAACTTTTTTCCTAAAAGCAGTCCATTTGATATGGGCCTGTTGTTTTCTGAGTCAGATGGGTCAAATTCGTTTTGGGAGTAAAGGTCTAATGTAGGAGATTTTCAGCACACATGGAAATGAGTTTAGTTCCAGGGGCTTGTTGAGTCGGCATCTTCCTTCAACCTCATACAGCAATCCTCTGCCTTTGGCTAGGGTGATGCTATACAGAGATGCCACATATATATTTCATACATGCAAACTGAAGCACACTTGTTCTTGCAGTGTTCTTTTTACCCGTCAGCCACTGCAGTTACCTCTAGATCACCAGCCACTGCAGTGTAATAGCTCCAAAGAGACCAAAACCATGCCACCCTTCTCATACTCAGATTTTGAAGAACTGATTTAGCAAAGGGTCAGATGCAGTCCCCTTAGTCTTTGCTTGTGTGTATCAAATGAGGCACCTCATGAAGAGTGTCCAATAAACCCTATAGGTGGTGCAATTGAGATTTACAATCAATCCATTTTTTTTTTATTTTTTTTTTTAAACCTTTATTGCACAGAATCATAAACAATTACGGGCCTACAACCATCCGGCCGGCCTCGACATCATTCGGAGCACCGTAGCGAGCAATATGGCAACTCAGTAGCAACTTAAATCCAAATACAGGCAACCTAGGTTACATAGAAACATTTACACTACCGAGAAGCAGGAGAAATTAAGGTTTAATTTTATAATGTTCATAAAGCATATGTAAATAGTAAATGTTAGAAAGGATCAAAGTTCGCACTATACATTCAAAACAAAGGTGGGCGACGTCCATCAAAGAAATCCAGCGAGCATTAAAACAGAAGCAAAATGGCGGCACAGTGATATCTGAAAAGGATTGATAATCGCATAGCATGTCGTGTGCCGATCGCTACCCACCCCTCCCCGACCCACACCATTGACCCAAGGAAAAAGGAAAGGAATTGGAGAATAAAGAAAGAAAAAATAAGGCCCATAGGAACTAAAACGGACAAAACAAAGCCCCCCCCCCTACCCCCCACCCCCCACCCAGCACACATGCAGAGGCTACGGCCTACCCCCCCCCTAGCAGCGTGCCTGTCGCCCAATAAAGAGTACCCGAAATAAAGAAAGAAAAGAAAGGAAGAAAAAGTATACATATAAAACCGGAGGAGGGCCAAATTTATGTGTCCTAAACAGCCCGTCAGGATATTCTCGGCCGCCCTACCCCCGACCCCAAATTGAAGCATAACCAACATCCAGCTCCCCCGTCCACCCATCACAGTCCCAGCAAAGCAAACCACAGTAAGCAAAAACGAAAAGCATTTTCAACCTTGTCCCTGACGATCCAGCGTGCCAACGAGAAGCAACAATAAAACAGCCCCCCAGAATGAGGTAAACAGCTGCAAGGACCACGGCAGGACAGGGCGCCGTCCACAAAGAACTGTCCAACACAAAGCCATGCGGGCCACCGGTGTACAAAGAAGGGCGGTGCGCAATAGCAGTCCTCCAAAGTCAAACAGTTGAAGTAGAAGCAGCGCGCCCAGGACACAATAGGAAGAATCGCCAGCAGATCCCGAAGAAGTTGCAGGGCATGGCGCCCAAAGGCGACTCCCCAGCAGCTGCACCAGTCCAGGAGTCTCACATCTCTCCACCGCTGTAGCAGATAGAGTCGCAGCGGTATCCAGCTCTCGCACCCCCAGCGTCTCCAAGCACCTCTGGATAGACAGCTCACCGTAATCGGGCCCAGGGTGTGGCGAAGCGCTCTGCACGCGATCTCCAGCTCGGCCAGTTAAGGATAGCGTGGACAAAATGGCATCTAATCGGCCCCCCAGGTCCCGGGCATGACCACACCAAGCAGCTCGTAAGGCAACCAGGGCGCCCAGAATCTCGGCGATCTTAAGGGGCACCTCCGGAGATGAGGATAATGAAGCTCCTTGCACCCAGGGCTCGACGACTAGGGGCAGTCCTCGAGTCCGTACGCCGGCACCCCCTTCCAGCAGTCCGTCGTCCCATGGGCGCCCCGACAAGCACAGCCAGGTCACGGGGACATGGGCAGCACATTCCATACCGACTCGGCACACGGACATAGTGCGATGTCGGCAGTCGTAAGCACCCTCAGTAGTTGGTCAGGCCACCAGGTATAGTCGCCGAGCGCTCGGTCAAAATGGCCACCTTCACAGCTCCGGAGACTGAAAGGCACCCAAAGTCGGCCAGGGGTAAGGATACAAATGTAGCACTGGCAGCTGCGAGTTCGAGCAAGTGTGGAGGTGAAAAGGAATGAAAGCGCGCTGCTGCGGAAAACTCTAAGCGGCAGCCGCCATCCGCCGGTCGACTCCGCTCTGCCGTCAGTGGCCGCTGTTGTGGCGGTCGGGGCCAGCCGGCTCCGAGAACAAAGACCCGGTCGCCGCCATTAACACCGGAAAGGAAACAGGGACGTTCAATCAGTCCTGTCGCAGGGAGCACATCGGGGGGCACACCGCTGGAATCAGCATCACTTCCCGAATCCGATACCGTATCGAGAAGACCGGATAAAGTACAGGATGAGCAACGGTACGGAGGGAAGACAAGCGGGGCAGCGGAGCCGAGGGTTTAGGCGGCCATCATGTTTGCAGGCTAGGCTCCTCCTCCCCATTTTTTGAAATATAACAACACACATCCCCTTGCTGTTGCCATTTAGTTCTTCATTTTCTCTCTCATCCATTATATAAAAAAATGCTAAAAGTGACTATCCATGGTTTTTTTCACGGCAATTGTTTGGGCATTTGATTTTGGGTGTTTTTAATGGGATACTCCGAAAAGGAAATGCCCTTGTTAATGCTATGTGCAGACTTACTTTTTACAGGATTTTCTTCATTATGGCCTGCTTCCCCTCCGCCATGGTTTGCAGTAAGCTTGCTGTTCTAGTCCACCATTCATGAATGTCAGAGAGAATGGCGATTCTCCAAATGTTATGAATAGAGAATCAAGATTTTATTAAAGACACAGAGGCTTACATTATGCACTCGTCTTTTAATTGCCACTCCTGTAGCACCTTTAAAGAACTTATAAACAAAAAACTGTAATCTAGAAGTAGAACACTATAGTCCATAAATAATCACCTCATAGAACACATTTAAATGCGGTTAAACTCTTCTTCTTTGTCCCCTCAGTCTTCTCTCCTCGGTGAAACTGAAACTACCCAGCTCCACTTCTTCATCATTCGATATCATTGCGCAACTAAGAATAGTAAACAAGTTATCAGCGCATACCAATTACTATGTATGTATTACCTGAAAACTTAAAATATGTTAACTTTAATTATTATCTTACATAATCTTTACCCTCCACTTCCTTCCCCTTTTCCTTTTTGTTTCCCAAACAAGGGAAATGGTGGGTAGGATAATGTTAGCCTCTGTGTCTTTAATGAAATCTTGATTCTCCATTCATAACATTTGGAGGATCGCTATTTCGTTTTAAGACTTGAGGCTACCATTATGCATGTTGAAAGCCCTTCAGCACCACATTTGGTATATGCTATAGTAGTCTAGAGTAATGCTTTGCAAAAGTACTTGCGTTTTACCAATCAGCTGCTTTCAGAATTTCTTCCAATCTTCCACCAGACAAAAATGCTTTCCTCACCACAGCACCTCTTAACCCCTTCGACGCTGATGACGAGCTGGGCTCGTCATGAGGTAGCCTCCTCGCACGCTCATGACGAGCCCAGCTCGTCATGTAAAGTGCGGTTTTAAAAAACTCAGCACAGGAGCGGAATTTCGCTAGCGCGCATGCGGTTAATGAATGTGCTTTAAATATTTTCACATCTATTCCTGCTTGTTCCATAACCCTTTTAATCCATCTGGCGATAGTAGTGTTACTCACCGCACCATATGATTTAACATATTATATCAATAATTGATTCTCTCCATCTCTTCTGTAGTCCATCATTCTGTTTGCATATGTAATCAAACATTCACCTACACATAACTTCTTACAGTCAGGGAAACTTTGATAAAAGACTGACTCAGACATTGTCTTTGTTTGTTTTCAAATTTAAAAATACACCCCATCTGGACCAAAAATGTTGTTTCTTACCTTCAATGTTTTACATCTGATATCCTTCTGCAAGATATCAAACAAAGTAAAGTTACTAACTTTTCCGAAATTTCTTCAAATCTAAATATTTATTCACTGGACAAGACTCAAATAAAAATAGTGCCATATTCACATCCCATAATACATCATATTTAGCTCTAGGAGGTCTTCTCAACCTCATACTCTTTAAAACTCTACATATGATAGTATTTCTTCCCACTGATATTCCATTCACTTGAACATGTCCAGCTGAAATCGCTGACCTACAATTCATTGTTCTATAACTCAAATCTTTTTCAGATTGTTCTACCAGAAAATTACCTATCTCTATAATAGGAGCCTCTACGGGATCCAAACTCATTTCCATGAACCAACAAATCCATATTCTCTTATATTTTATTTGTTGTTCCTGGTGCCCAAGACTCCTTGAGCAGTTCGACCGCCCCGTTTAAAAGTCCCTTGAAGCATTCAGATCTCCTGACACTTTCCATACAAGAAGGTTAAACACCTTGCTCTGTACTAAAGGGTGCTCTTCTCCATCTCCATTTCTCAGTAAACCTTTTGCTGCTGGAATCATAAAAGGAATTGCGCATGCCAATTCCATCACTGCTAAAAACTACACTTAAGACACCCAGAACAGAGTTACCAACACTAACTAACATCTCTCTGTTCTCACCTTCTAAAAAACCCTCTGGATCAAAGCTAACAGAGGAAAGGCATAGGCTCTCATCCCCATCCAGGTCTGCTGAAATGCATCTGCTGCAGATGCTCCTGGACCTGGTACCAAATTGAAATACTTCTCTATTTGGAATGGCAATCTGCTTGCATAAAGGTCCACTTCCATTTGCCCCAAATTTCCCCTATCTTCTGAAATACACTTGTTTAGCTTCCAATCACTGTAATCCTTTATAGTCCATGGATTCCAATCTGCTACCATGTTCAGCTGTCCTGGTAAGTACTGTACCTTTACCTTTATCTTTTATTCAAGAATACTAAAGGTCTTTAGCTAATTCTGACAAACCACTGGATGTGCTCCCTCCTAGTTGATTGACATAGGCTACATCTGACACATTGTTCATCTTTATCAACACTGTCTGACCGTAGAAATCTCCTTGAAGTTTCTCACAGCATATAATCCTGCTGTTAATCCAAACAGTATATGTGCTACATCCTCTCCTTTTCTTCCACATTGCCCCCACCTGTTGCTCTCCTATCCATGCCACCCAGCCTCTCAATCTGGCATCAGTTTCCAAAACAAAGTCCGATACACATTTAAAAATGGTCCGACCATTCCATGCTTCCAACATTGTGTAACCACCAATTCAGCTCTTCTTTCGCCTCTTGATTCAGCACCTTTAACTCACCATACCACTGACCTTTTCTCAAAGCACCTCTTGTCATTCTCTTTAATGCACAATACCACAGAGGACCTAGTAAAATTGCCGGGATTGAAGATAACAATCCTACTATCCAAGCTGAATCCTTTAAAGTCAACCTGTCCTTTTTTAAAACATGTAATATTTATTTCCTTATCATTTTCACTTTCCTCTCTGGTAGTTGTAGCTCCACCTCGATTGTATCTATCTGAAATCCTAAAAATTCCTTCTTTTGTGACAGTAATAATATTAACTTCCCCTTGTTTACCATGAATCCCAATTTCTCCAAAAGGCCCTTCACTAATATAAATCCTGTCCCCAATTCTTCCAAATCTTGAGACATTACCAATATGTCATCTAAGTATATTATTAGCCAGACACCTCTCTCTTTCAAATAAGCCATCACTGCTCATACACCTTTGTGAAGCACCATGCTGCAGATGACAATCCAAAAGGTAGGCACTAAAACTGAAACAATTGTCTTCTCCATCTGAACTGCAAGAACCTCTGACTTTCCTTCGTCATAGCAATTGTGAAATATGCATCCTTCAGGTCTAACTACACTAACTAGTTGTTTTTCAATAACATGTCTCTCAAACAAAATAGATTCCTTCCATCTTGAAGTGTCTGTACACCAAGTATTTGTTTAATTTCCTGAGATTTAGTACTAGCCTCCATCCTTTGTAATTTTTTCCTTCTATAAAGAGAGTGCTCATATAATTCCTGTCACTTTCTTTTATTTGCCTTATTGCACCATTCTGTATCATGGATTATATCTCTGAATCTACTACTGATTTTTGCTTTTCTGTGAAAATTAATGCCTTTTGTTCCTTTTATCTGTTGTGGTTGTTCCACAAACTCTATTCCGTAACTTTCTGTGATTTTTAGTACCCATCAATCTTGTGTTATCTTTTCTCAGTCCTTCACATAATGTTTTAATTAACACCCTACTTTTCCTTTGGAAAAACAAAAAATAGTCTTAGTACTCACCTTGTGATCCTGAATAATTATGGCCCCGTCCACATGCACATCTTCCTCTTCCTACCCTTCCTGCTCTTCCTCTACTTGGGTAGAAATTTCAAGAGGCTTGGTAACCCCTTCCATAGTGAAAATTATATTGGGAACTTTGAACTCCTCAGCCAGTTGAAAGTCCCTACTACTGGCCCTTCCAGAAACACCTCCTCTGAAAACCTTCCTCATGTTTAGTTGTGCCTTATCCCAAGCAGTATACGTAGAAACATACCTTACTGAACTCTTAACCAATCCTTCGCTAAAAAGTAATCCCTTTGTATTTTCGCTAGGTTCTTTCTCATCCATATCCCCCAGTTAGGGGCTAAACTTAATTAAAATGGCTTTCCTTATTTTAGCCATCAAGCTTTTATTTGCATTCCCTAATAATGTTATAGCTCTTTGACTCCATCCACGCACTAACTCTGGTTCTACAGTTGACTCATTGACATGAGCTTGCTCCGTCATGTCTAGGATCCTTGCCAAAGGACCTAAAACATCCAGTACCTTGTCCTGGCACTGTTTTAAGGATCTTTACAGACCTGTGTGTGGGACTACCCAGTCTGAATACAAAACTAGCCATTTCTAGGTCTACATTTGGAGTGCAACAAACATTTTCATCAATTATAGGCCTTGAGCAATCAGCTCTCAGATCCCATCTCACTTCCTTATCTAAGGGTTTCCTTACACACTGTTTAATAAACCTGGTCACGTGATACATTGGCCAATAGGAGAAAACATTTCCTCTCCTAGAGGAATTCTTATAACCTCTTTTGAGGTTGCACCCACAATGTTTGTAACTTCAGCACAGGAATCGTCATCCTGCTGCATATCAAAACTTATTCATCATATTCATTATTGTCATCAGACAATGATCCATGTCCCAACTCCTCATAGAATTCATCATCCTGTGTGTCGCTTTGGACACGTTTCCTTTGTGTGCCACTTTGAACACCCTTCTTTTTGATGGAGTTAAGTCCATCCTTTCCTTTTTTGACATGGTAATGTCTTCAATATGTGGAGTCTTTTTGAACTTCTTTCCTCCCTTCTCCGCTCTTATCTCCTCCTCTTCAGCTAAGGAGTAAAATTCATCACCTGCCATAATGCCCTTTCTATTCACATCCTTTAGTATATTATTAATTGTCTCTGTAACCTGCGTCAACAGTATTTTGCAACTCCCATTGATTTAGGAAAGAACTCGGCAAAAGAGTTGTCTCCAACCTGGCCTCTTCTAGCCCAGTCAAAGTTCAATCAAAGCAGAAACTTTGCGAACATATTGCCAAGTTTTTCTTGACAAAAGTGGAATCTATTTTCCTAGCCTTTAATGGGCCAAGCACTGGCAGATTAACTGTAGCTAGGGAGGAATCCAAGTCTAGCAAGGCTCCCATTTCCGTCTTCGAGAACTTCTCTCCAGTGCTTCCTGAACAAGTTCAAGGGGTTCTCAGGGCAACTAACTCAGGGTCTCCCTAATGATACTTGTCCAGGGTGGCAGTGGCCAAATTAGCCCCAGTTCCAATTGCATCGGTGGCTATCTACTATTTTTAACAGCATTTTTGCAACAGGCCAGTTCCCGAGATGCTGGAAGTTAGCCTCCATCTTGCCCCTCCAAATTCAAATAATTTTGGCCCATTTCTAGGCTCCCGCTCCCAGCAAAATTAATATAAAAGTCATGAATAAACAACTTAGTACTTTTCTATAGGAGACACAAGTGTTGGAACACTCCCAATTTAGCTTGAGAGGAGGCCATAGTACTGAGTCTGCTCTCATCAAGGCCACAGATGAGATTAGGGAAGCAGTAGATCGGGCGGCAGGGCAGCTCTGGTTTTACTGGACCTGTCCGCCTCCTTTGATACGGTCCACCATGACATCTTGATAGACCGTTTATGTGTATGTCTTCTTGTTAGCCTCTGTCATCAGCACTTTTGGATTCGGCCTCACCTCATATGCGGACGACACCCAAATTGTGGTGTCTCTGTTACCCGGTGAGGAGGCAGGAGTGAATATACGTTTCCAAGATTGTATGTTGTCAGTGGGGAATTGGATGGCACAGAATTGCCTAAAGCTCAACACTGGAAAAACTGAGGTCATAGTATTCGGCAATGATGTTAACTTCTGAACACCCAACTGATGGCCAGATTTGATGGGCTCTCTCCCTTCTCCCATAAAAAAATGTCAAAAACTTGGGAATGATTGTGGATGATGGGTTCACTTTCAATCATCAGGTAAACTCAGTGGTATCAAAAACGTTTTATGTGAACAAAACACGGAGGAAAATATTGCCATTCTGCCTTCAAGTAGCCGACAAACAGTAGTCACGACCCTTGTTATGTCAAGGTTGGACTATTGCAATGGCCTGTATCTAAATGTTCAACAAAGGCTTATAAACAAATTTCAGATGCTGCAGAATGCAGCTGCCAGACTGCTCACGGGCACATCTCGATTTGCCTCAGTAGCCAATGAAACAAAACAATTCCACTGGTTACCTGTTAGGAACAGAGTTTGCTACAAAGCACTCTGCCTGGTGTTTAAAGCTCTGCACGGTATGGGTCCAGATGCCCAAGACAGCAGGTCCTCTGCTACATACCAAGGAGACAACTCCGGTCACTGGATGCCAGGTGGGTCTCAGTGCCCCACATAAAAAAGTACCACGGGGAAGCAGAAGTTTTGCTTACTGTGCAGCTAAAGCCTGGAATGATATGCCGTTCCAGTTAAGAGATGTCTCAGATGTGTTGGCCTTTAGAAAAAGCTTAAAAACCTGGTGTTTAGCCCAAAAAAATTGTTTCTGCGCCTTGCCTAAAGGAGATGTAACTGCCGTCAGGACACCCCGGGTAACCGCTTCCCTGAAAAAATATCATTAACATAACATAACAACCTTGACCCACCATTTTCTTCTGTAGATTATGCAACGTTTGTATAGCCTATGGCATAAATCCATTGTCCACATCATTTCTGGGCCAAAAGTACAGGAAGCAGTCCCAATCTTTGCACGTACCCCTCCTTCCCTGGCCGTCATAAGGTCAAGTACCTAACAATGGTTGCTGGGTGCAATGAGATTATTTTCATGGCTCCCAGCTCGTCTTTTATGGCATTAAATCCATTTGTTGTAGTATTGATAGTCTTGAGGACCGCCCATCGAGTTATCTGTAGTCATCGAGCAGTTGCCTTTGCCCGAACAAATGGCAGAATACTTCCAAAGAGCAACTGTGCATCATTAAACAACTGGTACTCTTAGGGAACATCATTCCAAGTGGTAGTGCCATAATACTCTGCAGTTCTTCTCCTTCGGTGATGATGTAGCAAAGTCATGGGACGGCTCATGGGGTGTTCATGAAGTGTTGTCAGATTAACTCCAGGAGTTACTAAAAAAGGGGCATGCAAAGTGACCTATGTGCAGAGGCCTCCTCAGTTTGGTGGCAACTTAGTGTACAGTTGTTCTTCATATTACCAGTAATAGTCCATGAGGCTGGAGGTGCCCCTCTGCATGTCAGCTATATATATTATGGAACTGCGGTTGATATTCCTGCCTACATTAACAGGCATTACTCTCATGACTGTCTGAGAACTTACTGCACTATCTATAAGTGTACCTCGCAACTTTATCATCCCATATACGTGCACACTTTTTTTTTTTACTTTATCCTGACTAACATCAGTACCATTCCATAAAGACATGCCCCTACAGGAAAATTAGGATTTTTCACAGCCTGCTGGGCAGAAAATCTGGATTTTATTAAAGACACGGAGGCCAGGATTATGCAAATCTCCTTTATTGCCAGCTCACAGCAGCAACAATTGAAGAATATAGAAACTTTGACAACATTCCAGTTGGCTATAAGATTCTCCCATGCATAGTATTCGTCCTTCTTTGTATTGCGAACAAGATAACTTCTCTTATTAAAAACTTTCAAATGATAACTTTATTTCCACCAATGAGGGAACAGGTTATTTACTCTGAAAGAAAGAAAGAAAAAAATCAATACATGCTTTCCTTATCTCCATTAGAGAGGGTCATATTTTGGAGGGATAATCCTAGCCTCCGTGTCTTTAATAAAATCCAGATTTTCTGCCCAGCATGCTGTGAAAATCCAAATTTGATGGCATGACACGGAGGCTAACATGCAAGTTCAAATTGCATTTAATACATTGTCAATTGCACTTGTGATGTGTCTAAAGTAGCAAGTTTTAAACATACTTTCATTTTACCAGTCTGCAGCCCTAAGGATGTCCTGTAAACCTCCTCGTAGGAAAAAGGCTTTTCAGGCTGAAGCACCCCTGAGGGAATGGGCTCCAAAGATAGAGGTATTTACACCTGCTTCTTTCATCACCTCTTTCACTCATCTCGCTAAGGTGGGAGAAGAAACTGCTTTGTGGGGGGTTCTATGAGATAGAGGTACTTGTTCTGTGTTCCCTCTAAGGTTTGGAGTTCTCCGCTCATATTCCATTAGGTATTTCTCTGCACATAGTCTTTCATTCTGTAGAAAGAAAGGGTACAGAAATGGAACTTGACATTGTCTTTGTTCGTCTTTTAAGGTAGAAACAAACCCCTTCAGATTGGTAGCCCTGTTGGTGATGTCTAGTGCTCTCATATTTGAGGTCCGTCTAAATGATACTAGGCAAAGTAAAACAGCTAGTTAATAGGTGATACATTTTAGGGATAACCCCACATTCCTTCCCCAACTTAATAAGACCTGTAAGACATCTCTAACATCCCATAAGGCTGCATATTTTGCAGAAGGTGGGTTTAGTACCCGCATGCTTCGCATGATTTTTTTAGTCTGTAAAGTTTGTCCTACGGATATTTCATCTAATAGGTTGTGACCTGCTGCAATAGCTGATCTGTAAACATTAACAGTCCTATAAGTTTTGATAGGTAGTTGATTACATTAACTAAATCAGTTGTAACAGATTGTAATCCTGCTGAAAACACCAGCACACCCGTTTTTCCCAAAGCAGTCTATATGCTTTCCTTATGCCAGGTGCCCATGACTCTGATGCGAGTCTAAAAGCGTCTGACAAAAGGCCTGGGACATGCTGTTGTCGCCTGAAATCCTCTGTGCCATCAGTGGTAGAAGGCCCTGCTCTACAAGAGGATGTGGTTGTCCTCCTGGGTCTGTGAGTATTTCTTTGAAGGTTGGAATTAGGATTGGTAAATCTATGGTCATTTCTAGGAGGATTGGGAGTCATGCCTGTGACCTCCAGAGGGGGGTTATTACTACCAAGTTCTCTTTGGTCCTGCGTGTATGGAGGAGGAGTCTTGGTAACATGGCAAAAGGCATAGTATGTTAGCCCTTCCCAATTCTGAAGGAAGCCATCCACTCCCTTGCTTTGGGGGTCCGGTCTCCAGTTGAAAAAAATGTGGTAACTGTGTGTTCAGTCTGTCTGCAAACAGATCCACCCCGAAGGTGACCCATATCATTTGGTTCTTGAGGAAGATTCTCCTGTTCAATCTCCAGTTGCTGGAGTCTTAGAAATTTCGGGAGAACCAGTCCGCAATACCATTGTTTAAACCCTGAATGTGTTGTGCAACTACAGATATCCCCTTGCTTAAGCAGTATCCCCAAAAATTCTTGGCCAGGTCTGTTAGTCCCTTGGAGTGTGAGCCTCCCATCTTGTTCACATATCTGACTGCTGAGACATTGTCCATGCGTAGCATCACAGAACACTTCATTGTATTCTTGGTGAAACATCGAATCGCAAAGTACCCCACTAGTAATTCTAAGCAGTTGATGTGAAGTTCCTTCTCCTGATCTGTCTAGCATCCTCCTGTTGAGGAGTCGCCGCACCTTGAACCCCATCCTGCTAAGCTTGCATCTGATTCTATCACCATATCTGGTTCTTCCCCTTCCTTTCCATGCTTCTGCGTTCTTTAACCACCATATCAGTTCCCTCTTGAAGTCTGTGTCTAAACGCACTGTTTGAGAGTAGGATTGGTTTGTTCTCAGGGTT
The DNA here is from genome assembly GCF_964261635.1 of Lissotriton helveticus. NCBI lineage: Eukaryota > Metazoa > Chordata > Amphibia > Caudata > Salamandridae > Lissotriton > Lissotriton helveticus. The sequence continues at coordinate 688,746,271 of NC_136059.1, read as the reverse complement.
CGTGCTTTGAGTCTTTGTAGTGCTCTGTAGTATAGTGGACCTGGGTAGATAGCTTGGATTGTTGAGGATAATAGACCTAGAATCCTTACTAGGGCCCTTAGGTGAAATACCTTACTTGTTAAAAAATGTCTCAATTCCTTGCGTAGTGTTCGTAGTTTTTCCCCTGGTAATTTTAATTCTGCCTGTATGGTGTTTACCATAAATCCCAGGAATTGCATTTCTTGTCATGGTATTACACATGATTTTTTCTTGATTATGACAAAACCCAGGTGTTCTAAAATGTTTATGGTGAGTTCTGTGTGACGTGAAACCATCTCCCTTGTTTGGGCCATAATCACAATGTCGTCTAGATATAGGATAAGTCTTACTCCTCTTGCTCTTGTAATAGGTTGTAGTACCTTCGTAAAGCACCATGGGGCTGAGGAGAGGCCAAAGGGTAGGCTGAAGAACTGCCACTGTCTGCCCTTCCAAGTGAATTGGAGATATTTTTGATGGGGTTGCCAAGTTGGTATAGGTAAGTATGCGTCTTTTAGGTCTAGGCGGGTTAGCCAACCCCCTTTCCGTAGAATATCTCTTAGGAGGCTTATCCCTTCCATTTTGAAGTGATGGTAGGTCACCCATTCGTTGAGTTCTTTTAGATTTATTACTGGTCTCATACCTTTGTCCTTTTTTCCCTCTAAAAAGATGTTGCTGATGAAACCTAGTTCTGTCCCTTCTCGAATTGCCCCTTTGGTCAGTAAGTCCTTACCTCTTGAGGGATCTTCCTTTGTATTGGTATCCCCATAAATTCTATCTTGTACCCCTTGACCGTCTCTAAAACCCATGGGTCTTGACTCACCAGGTTCCAATTCCAAGAGAATTGGGCTAGTCTGCCTCCCACATTTATAGGGGTATCTAAAGGGTGTTTTGTAAGTCCTACCTGCTGCAAAGCTTCTTTGTCTCTGCTCTCCTCTGAAGCCTCTCCCACAGAACTTCTGCTTCTTGGGGTAAAATGTTGGAGCAAAGTTGGGGTTTGAAAATCTTGCTCCGTGTCCCAAGTAGGGTCTTGAGAAGCTTTGGCCACTCCCGGGAACCGACCCCGTGTTCTCCCGGCCCTGCTAAAAACTCTATCATGGAAAACTTTATTAATGTCTTTCTGCAGTTTCTGGATGGATCTGAATGCTCCCACGTATTTAGGCATCTCCTTAATGAAGTCGTCCCCGAAGAGTAGGCCTTGGCAGGTAGTTCCTCCTTCTTTGGTGGCTAGTTCCACTAGCTTGTGGTCAATTTTGAGAAGAATGCTTTTTCATCTCTCGTTGGATAATGTTGTGTTAGCGTTTCCTAGAAGGCAGATCACTCTTTGTGCCCATTGGCGCAATTCTTTGGGGTCTACGACTGAATCCTCCAAGAAGGCTGTTTTGGTCATTTCGAACATTTTGGTTAATGGGCCTGTGATATTATTATTAGGGACATTTATTATTAGGGACATTTATAAAGCGCTGCGTTACGCACACCGGCGTGTCCACGCGCTAAAAGTGGGAGAGGCAGCCGGCAGGGAACACAAAAACTGAGCAGACAATTTATTTGGTGTAAAGAAATGTTTTTAGTTTCGCTCGGAACCTCGTTTCCTCCGGTTCCAGGCGCAGGTCCGCTGGTAGTTTATTCCAATTATTTGCCGCTAGGCATCTAAAGGACCTACCTCCCATGCGGGCTCTCTTAACTCTGGGGATCCTCAGAAGACCGCCCCCTGCGGATCTGAGTGCTCGTGCAGGTTGATACACTTCAATCAGTTTATTCAGCGGGTCGGGTGCCCTACCATTCAAAATTCGGTGACAGGTACAGAGGGCTTTGTAGTTGGTCTTGACAGGACTTTAATCATTTGTCCAGACCCTTCCTAGGATCTTTGCCCCCTTTGGTAATGAATGCTGCTACCTTGGCATCTAGGTCTGGTGTTGACGTAACTTTATCTGGTAGTGAAAGGCATGGACATACAGATCTCAGGCGGGATCTAACCTCATTGGGTATTTCTTTTCTTATATCTAATCAAAAAAGGGGGGAGGAAGAAGAAGCTGATATTAATTCGGCTTCCTTGTCGTAATACAAAATATTATTTTGTTTCTTAGCCAAAATGATAGGTATTCTCCAATATGTTGAGACGGGGTCCACTCTGGGGATAGGGGATGTTTGATAAGGAAGGGGTCGAGCATATTTTCCCCAAATGGTTCCATGATACCCATTTTAGACCCAGAGACCTTGGAGGCCTTGTTACTTGTATTCAAATTTCTTGCCTCTATTTGTTCGACATCTGTGTCAAAGGCAGAGGAGTAAGAGAGGTTTATTTCGTCCTCTAGTTTATCCTCGCTGTCAATGTTAACAGGCAATTCTTGGCCCTCTTCTTGCCCACCTGTGGCGCCTGAGGCAACTTCCATGTCACCACCAGAGCGTGAAGTTATTTCATTTAGCCCTTTAGCTTTTTTTGGCCCCTTTGGGCTCATTATCTCCTGCACCCCGTGTCCTTTGGGCCTTAACTGCCCTATCTCCCTCCTGGGGGTGTCTGGGGCCAGCATCTGGGCAAACTTGCTTGGAGAGTAACTCCAGTTTTGTATTAATTGTTTCATCCAATGACCCCATTATCTTGGCCATGGCTTTGTTAATAAGGCTCTCCAGTTTGTTCTCCATGGTGTTTCCAGTGGTTTCAAATGACATAATGTGAGATAAATATCAAGGTTCATTGAGGACTATGCAGATGAGCAGGTTGTTGCCTATTAAGCTGTTTCCCTTGATCCTCCCTCTCGCTTTAAAAAATATAAAAAGTTATGCTTTATTAAGCACTCCGGCAGCCACTGCGGAGGTCGAGGGCTGCCGGAGTACAAGAAATGCAGATTACTCCCCACCATGAAGGGAGTCGCGGGGGGGGATCAGTGTTTGGGATTCATCTTGTCTTGCGAGCCGGTTCATGAGGATGAAACACGCGTTAACGGCCTGCGCTGTTATGTCAACACAGTGCAGTACCGTTTGTTTGGCTCCCGCCTTGCCATTGTTATGGCGTTGCCATGAGAGCCGATGCGCCTCATTTAGCTCTCATTTATAAGGACGCAGTTGCCCGCTGCGAGGAGCGCGCGGAGGTTGGCGTCCGGATTGGAAATTATTTTACAATGTGTTACAGGGTAAATCTCGACCTTAAAGCTCCGAGGGGGTTTTACAATGTGTTGGGTGTGGAGGGAAGAGACCTCCGGTCTAACGGGGTGATAAAAAACGCGATGACACTATCAACCACCCAACATTCCCTAAATAGTTAATACAGTTAGTATCAGTACTTGTTTATTAATAAGTTAGTAACATAGGGTGAATAAATTATCTAGGGAGAAGGGTGGGGTAGTTAATTATAATAAGATATAAGGATCATAAGCATAGAAGATGTACTTATCTTGAGAGCAGCAGCAACAAAGAAGGAAGAGTACTATGCGTGGGGCGATCTTATAGCCTACTGGAATGTTGTCAAAGTTGTATTTCTTTCATTGTTGCTGCTGTGAGCATGCACTAAAAGAGATTTGCATAATGTTAGCCTCTGTGTCATGCCATAAAACTCAATATCAGAATACCTTGGATCTGGGGCATAAACTGATGCAGTCACTCTAAATCTTGGCCTACGAACACAATCTCGGGGTAAACGATTTACTAAATAACTATTACACTCAGTGGGTGGGCATGTTACCCTTAAATATCCTAAACCTATCACTTTTTGTATCCATTGTGCAGTGTTAGGACAAACTGTTTTCTTCATTTTTGGTGTCTCATCCTTAATGTCCTGTCTATCTGTAAGAATATATAAAACTTCTGCTAAAGAGTGATATTTTGTGGCATTTGGGCCTTAATCCTACACAGGTAAAGATGCAAAAGATATAGAACTGTGCTTGGGAGTACTTTAGTTGAATGTAGCCTATCTGATCATGTGGCATGAGGAATCGAAATTTGCCTATCTTCGTAACGGTAAGTTTCAATTCTATTAAGGACACGGAGGCGAGGATTATACTGTTCTTTCTTCACTTTAATAATAACATTTTTCCATAGCAGCTCCAAAAAAGTCGTCAACATTTTTTATCCCAATAAAGGGAAAAACAATCCAAAGAAGAAACAATCAAACTGCAATATCCATGAGTCCATAAGGTAGTATCAGCCATAAGTCCTTCTACAATGTCTACACATCCAAGAAAACCCCTCAGCAACGTTGTCCTTCCTCTTTCTTCGCGTGTACGACACTGAATCACTGATCTTGTTTGAAACCATCATGTCCTGAAATAAAATGTACGGTGTAAAGAGTCTGCAAAGGGTGTACCACCAACCACAAGTATCTAAGAGACACAGCATGCTGAGTTATACATATTATGCAAATCAAGCTGAAATATGATTTCTTACCGCCGTACGGGCAGGTTCGCACAACAGTGCCGAGGGGGGAATAATCCTAGCCTCCGTGTCCTTAATAAAATTGAAACTTACCCTTACTAAGCTAGGCAAATTTCGATTCTATGTCAGGACCGGAGACTCCGATTATGCTAGTTTAAAGCTTACTCACCACCAAATGTGCAATATCCACAACCGGTTTAAAATAGAACAGTTTGAACGTGGAATCCAAGGACCAATCCGTGGCTTGCATCAAATCTTCCAAGCGAGCACCTAGGAAAAAAGCCTTCGAAGCCATTGCACCCCTAGCTGAATGTGCGTCGAATTGCTTTGTATCTATACCTGCCTCCTGCATGACCCTACGCACCCACCTAGCAATGGTGGGGGGAGAGACTGCCTTGTGCGATTTTCCTTAATGCAATAAGAAGTTGTACTTCGCCCGGAGGGCGTAATTCCGAGATTAAGTCTTCATATGAGTTGAGGCACTGCACCACACATAGCTTGGGCATATCAACAAAAGCCGGATACGAAATTGTCCTGGAAGCAGATTTCTTTCGCCGGCCAATCATAAAGGTTACCCCCTCTGGGGAAAAAACTCGTGCCGAAATGTCTAGTGCCCACACATCCGAAACCCTGCGACAAGAAACCAAACATAACCGCATGGCCAACTTAGCCAAGATTTCCTTCAAGGAAAGATATTTGTTAGGTTGCCAAAACAAAAACAGATTAAGGACTAAATTGATATCCCACAAAATTGAGTAACGCGGCTCAGGGGGTAGAGATAAACGTATACCCCGCAAGAGTCGACGAACAAAAGGATGTTCTCCCACTGGAGCACCATCAATCGTGCTATGGCCTGCTGAAATAGCGGAACACATAGCGTTAATAGTTCGGTACGCCAGTCCGTCGGACGCCAACTCTGCCCAAAAATTCAAAATGCGAACGATTCCTGCGACCACGGGATCCAAATCCCGTCGCAGACACCAACGTAGCCACTTCGTCCAGGCTGACCGATATCGCTTAGAGGTGCTGTTAGCCCAGGCCTTCGATAAAAGGTTCTCAGCCGGTTCTGAAAGGCCTGCGAGCGACCAGCGTCTCCTGACTGAGAGGTGGAGAGAGCCCTAAGCAACTAGGTGATGCTGTTCTCCGTCCTGTTTCCAACGGAGATGAGGAAAGAGGGGGAGTAGGATTGGAAAATCCCAAGAGAGTTCCAGAAGAACTGGAAACCAAAATTGGAACCTCCAAAGCGGTGTCACCAGTACCACCTCTGCCCCATGATGGCGGACCTGAGCCGCCAATCTCACGATCATGGAGAACCGAGGGAACGCATAACTCTTTTCCTGACCTCACTCCTGTCGGAAGGCGTCCGTAGCCTGCGCTAGAGGGTCCGGCCTCCAGCTGAAGAACCTCGGAAGCTGATGGTCCAAGTGAGACGCAAACAGATCTATCGAAAAAGGGCCCGAGAGGCCAACCAACCACCTGAAAACCTGAGTATCCAGCTTCCACTGGCTGGAGTCACGCAAATGACGGGAATGCCAGTCCGCCACCTGGTTGGTTTGGCCCGGCAGATTCTCTGATGTTACCGAAATGTGGTGAGCCAGACAAAAACTCCAAAACTGATTCGCCAAGGTCGCCAGGGCTTGGAACGAGGTCTTCACAGGTGGTTGATGCAACGCACCGCAGAGATGTTGTCCATTCTGAGTAGGACACATGAGCGAACTCTGTCTCTGGTCCAGCATTGAACCACGAACAAGCCAGCTAGAATTTCCAGGCATTTGATGTGGAGCTCTTGTTCGTCTAACGACCAAGCGCTTCCAGTAGAAAAATTGCCGCAGCGGGCTCCCCACCCTGACCTGCTGGCATCGGACTCTATGACAATGTCGGGGGCGGTTCCGAAGATGGCCCTGCCATTCCAGGCATCCATATGGGAAAGGGTGACTGGGTAAAGTGATAGAACTAGGTGCAGTCAAAATAGTGTTGTTAAAACTGACTCATGGATACCTGTCAAGCCTTTATTAATAGGTTCCAAGGTCAGGATTAAAATGAATGAAGGATAGAAGTGTTAATGAAGGAAATCAGGATCCTACAACACCCCTCCTTAAACTGCAATAGTCAACATGTTTCGACCATATAGTGCTCACATTCAACAGGTCACGTCGGTCTTCTTCAGGACATCTATCATTACCAGTCTTATCTAACCCCTTACCTTAATCACGCACTAAAGAGGTGAGAACGATCAAAATAGATCAGAGCCATGTGGAGGTAAATTCCGCCATCACGGAATGCAAATACTGTGGAGAGAAATAAAACAATTCTAGCAGTATGAATTAACATATCTTGTCCTTGTTAATATATTTGTATTTCAAATCTTCATACCCTCCATGTAGATATTGTAACACAAACTAGACGTTATAAGTCCCCCCCATTGGCAAATTATTGAATCATAAATGCCCCCTTGCCACATTATGGCTCTCATAAAAAATGCATTAGACGTGTTTCATAAATAAGTACTGCTGTTGTCATAATTTACGTATACCTCAACTAAAACGGCATTAGGCATTAGTCCATATCCAGGCCCCCAATAGTAGCCCCATATCACCAAACACCATCACTCACCGAGTTTATTGACAGATTAAACCCGCATGGCACCAGGCGGGAGGAGCTCCCAAGAACACAACCTGTGTTCAAAAAAGGAGAGGGGATACATCAGTTGCACATAATAGGTGGTAAATAGGTGCGCACTCAGAAGCATTCCACACTTTCCCAACATCTCCTGTGTGCCCCTCCTAAATAGTAGAGCAAACGCAATATGGGGTATTGGCCCCCGAGTATCCAGAGGGTTCCATTCCTCCAGCCAATAGCCTCCGCATAGCGATAAATGCTAAACTATTCCAGCCAACTGTTCAAGCATTCTACTCCACCGCATGTATCTTACCGTTCAGGTGAAGTCTTCAGCACCTCTTGTGCCCGTTCCTTTGGCGCTGTGGAGGTGTCAACGAGACGCCGGCACCTCCATTTTAAACTAGCCACCAATGGTAATCGGCCAAACAAACCGCCGCGGGCGCGCCTACGTCACGACGCGCCTGCGTAACAGCGACGCACACAGGCCGGGATTGTAGTTATTTCTTATGGCCTTCCGATGTCAGTGCTAATGCCCATTGGAAATCCAATCAGTGTATGCCTTAAACACTCAGTTGCCTTAAAAAATACAACGGAAGCAGACATGGTAATTAAAAAGTCCCGCAAACAAACAATTAGCAGAAATCTCGGATATAAGGTTGCTGGATAATCACGGAAGGTGACCAATCTATACCCATCAATCTACCAAGTGTAGCGGAGCAGTATATTTCATCAGATTGCACAAGTGTGAAACAAGTGTGTTGCATGATAAATTAACCTAAACACACTCTGATTTGAGGACAAACACTTCCTGGCACTCGATATTCCAGCCGAACAGAAGTTGTATATGGTGTCATGGTAGAAGGCATCCATTCATGTGTGTACCCCGGTTTGACTCCCACAAATAACTCGAGGTGGGAGAATGTCACAGTATTCTCTGTATGACAGTTCACAACCTTCAAAGATGATATTGACAGCATCACCTAATATCCTGACACTATCTGTGTAGTTAGAGTTTTCTTAGCCTTCTGAATGATTGCAAACACTGCAAGTTCTACATAGAGCATCAGATGTGCCCCGTAATAATGGAGGTGCTCTTATGCACTGCAAACCCTGCAGTGGCAAGAGCTTGCTAGCAAGGATAATGTCCTCTCATGACTCAATCAACTGTCCACTGAAATATGCAATGGGTTTATGTATTAGAGGATATTTTTGCGTAAGGAGAGCTGTCATCACTTGATCATTGCAATGACATAAGAGATAAAACTCCATGGTGTAATCAGAAGTTCCAAAAACTGTGGCATTTGGTATCTCAGTCTTCAATTTTTTGAAGGTCTCCCTCATTTCAGGTGTCCAATTTATCTTATCGTTTCTGTCTTTCACATGCTTGCTGCAAGCTGACAGTAATTGTCCTAGGTAACAGACCTCCTGACAGTACTGAACTTTGTCTCTCTCTACCTTGTATCCTTGTGCGAGAGTAACCAGAAGAACTCGGGGGCCTATTATGGAAGTGTCCCAGGGGCACAACTGGCGTTTGCACCCACTTTGCTTGCCCCTGGGGCACTTTGGTATTACAGAAGGGGCAGCAGATGCTTGTGTATCTCCTTCTGTAATACTGATAGCGTTGGTGCACATAAAGCGCCAGTGCTATCTTCAGAGGATATCCCTCATTTGCATTGGAAATTCCTTTGCCTCTGTGCAAAGGGGGTCCAATGGACCCCCAGACATCCCCTTGCAGGCGGGTACAGTCACTCACTGCACCCGTCACTCACTGCACCCGCCTGCAAGGGGATCTCTAATCCCCTTTAAATGTGCAGGCAGGTTGCCGCTTGCACTGTGAAACATGGAGCAGCTTCAAAACAGCCCAGAGGGCAACGCGAGTTTGCAATTGCCCTGCGAGCAGCACATTCCATGTAATAGGACGGGCTTTCCCTATTTGCGCTTGGCGCATCTGGTTTAAGGTGCGTCAGGCGCAAACAGAGAAAGTGCGCCCTTTACATAATAGGGCCATGGCATCTTTCTTACACTGTTATTCTATAAGACTGCAAGCTAATATGTCATCAATGTACTGCAACAATGGACTGTCACACTGAAAGTTTGACAGATCATTTTCCACCATTCTGTTGAAAATGCTGAGGAACTCACAATACCCTTGAGGTAAACTAGAATACAAATACTGAGTTCCGTGATAGGAATACGCTGTCAAATAATGACTGTATGAAGAGGGATGCTAAAAAGGCATTCTTGAGATCTATAAGAAAGAAATATTTAGCATCCTGATGAATATTTGTTAAAATGATGCAAGGGTTGAGAACAATTGGAAATTCTGCTTCTTCTACATCATTCAGTGGACGCAGGTCTTGAACCATATGCCAAATATTACCCTTATATTTATTAACTGGGTAAATAGGAGTATTACAAGAGGACACTCCTGGATAAATCGGGAAACATCCATTACAATGCAGACATTTCAGCGCAGCGCCCTACCTTTACAACGCAACTGTTACAACAGAACTGCCTTTACATCGCATGCCATTACAGCGCATACCATTACAACGCATACCATTACAACGCATGCCATTGCAACACATCATAAGGTAAGCAATGGAGATTTTTTAGTTTTAGGGTGGGTATGGGCTTCCTTAGTCTTGATAGCAAAAAATCATAGGGGAAAGGAGCACTTGTCCTGAGTAGTATGAGTGATTTGTTTTGTGGATGTGTGGGATGTCTTTTGAATCTAGGTGTAATGTTTCAGCAATCTTCATGTTGTATTAATTTGGTTTTCTAAGAAAGGTGATTTTTTTTAAATGAAAAAAGACAATAAAAATATGACTATCCTCATATAATGTGTTGCCTTGACATCAGTTGTTCATGTTTCTGGTTTTTGTGAGCCTATACCTGCTGTTTGCATATTGAGGACTCTTTATGAGCCTTTTCTTAAATTAATTGGGGTAGACTATTTCTGTTTTTTGAATTTGACTGTTATTTCCCCTGCTAGTCTGCCTCTCATCACGTCTCTCAGGGGGCCCTTTCCCTATTATTGGTCTCACTTGTCCTGAGTAACCAGGGTTTATTTACTAATCGTTTCGGATACCGATAACAAAAAAAAACCTCATTCACGTACCAAGGCTCGAGTGGCGGTATATCTTAATAACATAATAACATGAGCTAGAGTTAGCAATTTAAAATCGACATAGATCGGTACTATCTGAATTAATACTATAGATCAACAATAAAACCACACTCAATGGTTGGAAATGAAAAACAAACCTGCCCCCACCCCCCCTTTTACGAATTAGGACCTACTTGTATAAAATAAATGAAATTGCTCCGATAGACAAAGTCTTTTTTCTATTTCAACTCACATCTCTAAAAAGAGACAGGAAACAATCCACCATTCTAATCCGGTTCCTGAGAGGCAGAGCGAGCACTAGTCATGCACCAGCTGCACAAGAGGTAGAACGAACGCTATGAAGAGAGCATCCCTACGAAACCGTAACGTATTTAATATGACACATGTATAATGCGCTATGTGTGAACATTATCTCCCCAGCAGGTACCGCCTTCTCAAGCCACTGATGAAGTGCTAAACAAATACTAACAAGGTACGCGAAAGAGGGGCCAAAGCGGGGAGAGATTGGTTTTATGAGATCTGAAAGTACCAGTGTATAAAGCATGAGCTTATAACCCGCCAGACACAAATGTTCTGTTCATGCATTGCGTGAGCGGCGGAGCAAGTCTCAATTACATACGAATCACACCCGACTCGCACCTAAGCCTATAAAATTACATTTAGCAGACATTGGCAACATTACCATCCCTGAACACACATTGTATAGACCACACCACAACTGGGTGATGACATCGATCTTTATCACCACTCGCGCACCACACATAAAAGGGCTCAACCGAGAAAGACTAGGGAATACAGCCATTTCTTATACAGAGCAATACCTCACAAACTCTTTTGGTTATAAAATCCTCTGATTATGTACACAGACCTGGAGATATAGTCTTGATTATTAGACCGCACGATCTTCATTAATATTTCCATAACGAACAGAGGCCCTCCAACGCATTGCCCACCTCAAGTATTCTAACGACAGAGGCTACCTTAATCTGCAGATACAGCTTGCAGCAGCATGTGCGTAATGAACAATGAGAGAACCTTTGCCATATGAGAATGAGTGAATCTTGTCATTCTGTAGCTAAGAATTGCAATTTTTTAGTTTGTTTATATTTCTTTAGTACTGAACACATAGACAGCACTCATCTATGACATAGTGTAAATTGACACTATCTCTATATGTTTGTTCTGTTTTTCTTGTCCCCCCTCCTTTTCTTTACCTACAGGTACTTACAGACCTTATCACAGTCAGGATAACAAACCTTGACTCGCCCCTAAATAAAGGGTTGCCACTATTTTCTCCTATTTTTTCCTTTTTTCTTTCTTCACTATAGATTTTCGGTCCTGAAGAAAGCCCACTTGACCCCTTCTGGGCAGCTTGAGGCTGAAACATGTCGACCTTTTTATGAACATTAATCAGTGCGGAAGCCCCATAATTCCACTTCCTACACACGCCCCAATATTTTAAACAAGCCTGATTTCCAGACCTAATAAACATTCGTCCAGTCTGGCCATTCTAGCTTTTTATCAAGAAGATCTTTTCACTCACTTTTTTGATCACTAATCACTACTGTACTAACCAGTGGTTTACCTCCGGGTGGAGGAAGCATACGATCAAACCCGATGATGATGCTGTTACGTTGCTAAAAAGAGGCGGAGAATCGAGATATACCGCCACTCGAGCCTTGGTACGTGAATGAGGGTTTTTTTATCAGAGTTCGAAACGATTAGTAAATAAACCCTGGTTACTCAGGATAAGTGATCCTTTCCCCTATGATTTTTTGCTGTCATGATCACTGGTTATCAGAGCGCCATGGGTTGGTGTTATCTTTAGGCCTCTATTTGCAATATCAATTCATTGCCAGGCTTCCAAAAATCTTGCCCTTGTCTCCGGAAAAGAAAACTTTAGGTAACTGGGCCACCCTTCCGGTAACTCTGATGTTTCTGCTATTATTCTATATACTGCTGTAGTGAATGCTTCTATATTAGTTGTACAAATCATACATCCAGATTCATGTAGCTAGAATCGGCTCGCAAAGGGCCAGATTCTGCAAATCTGGCCCTTTGCGAGCGCTTTTTTTGCATTTGGGATTCATCATCCCAAATGCAAAAATCGCAAATTGCAAAATCGCTCAATTGCGAGGAATTGCATTTAAGGAATCTCTATTTGAGATTCCTTAAATGCAATTCATGAACCATTTCTGAATTGCGAAATCGCTAATTTTGGCCGCTATTTACCGCGAAGTCTGACTTTGTGGTAAATAGCGAAAACTTAGAAAAATGCACTTTAGTGCATTTTTCTAAGTTGTATGTTACACACACACAGCGCAACATCAGTCTACATTTACATTTCAGGGATGCTACAGGGTGTCCTTTGGACACCCCTGGCACCCTTGAAATCGCAAATAAGGAAGCTGTAGAAATCGCAAATAAATTGCGATTTCTACATGAATCCCGTTTTGCAAGTCCTTAATAGCGATTCCTTAATAATCGCTATTAAGGACTCGCAAAACGGGACAATGATGAATCTGGGGGATAGTTCCATCAGGCTCTAGATGAATAGTCCTATTTAATGTAGCCGTACGATCTCTCCCCAATAGATTAGCTGGGGCAGCTGGAGAGAACAGTAAACAGTTATCAATGTACCTCTCTTCTATTTCCATCTCCACTGGTTTAGTAAATGGAACCCTCATTACAGCCCCAGAGAATCCTTGTGTGTCAATTGATCTATTAGAAATTGGAAGGTGTCTCACTCTAATACAAGATTGGGTTGCTCCTGTATCTATGAGGAATGCATATCCCTTGTCATTAATAGCTACCGTCACTGTGGTTTCCTCACCTGTCCTGTGCCTTCCTGAAAACACTGGATACATGGAACTGCTCTGTGTGCACATTGATTGCGTATATACTCCCACATAATTTGTTTGAGGGATTTCCTCCTCTCACAATCACACCTCCGTGTCTACTTTTGGATGAAATCGCCATTGGGGTTGCCTGGTAATTTTGCTGTGACGGCATTTGTTGCTCCTGAGGCTTTGCTGGTTGCTGCACATTTTGTGGTGAAGTTTGAGGTAGATATATTATTTGCGAGTTTGATTGTGGCTGCACTACTGTATTTCTCGACTGATTGTAGACTCCTGTCCTTAAATTTTGTTCATCCGATTTCTTAGCCCTGAAATCATTAATTAAATATCCATGTCTATGATAATACTAGCACGTTTGATCCATCCTTTGGGGACCTGTCCTGCCTCTTCCTATTCCTCCTTGTCCTCTTCTGCTACTTCCTTGGGCCCTCACATTATACTGCTGTTGTGAGTTAGTGGTCCCTGTATCAATCCTACAGACATTGCATTCATCTCAGTGGTGGCTGCTACTACAGCTCCTTCCACTGCTCCTTTCTTTGCCAACCTTTGCTGGCACTAACTTGGCTGCTGCTTTCTCTTTCATCGCCTGCTTGTTTCTCTCTTTCTCTTTCCACTATATTGTCTAAATTATCCTCTACATCAGAGGGTAAATCCTTCTTCACTACATTGTAAAACCACACGGTTACTTCCAAATCCCTGGCCTATTCCTTGAGTACATTTTTCCTTCATCCTGCTAAGAATCTGAGCCGGGTCCTCATTCGGCTGCATTGATTGAGCCATGGGGGACCTGATGTCTGGCCTGTCCGGATACAGTTTCCTCAACTGATTCCAAGCTACTGTCCTAACTAGTTTGAATGGAGATCTATTTTACCTCGTCTCAGTGAGGGTAACATTTCTCATTCCAGCCATATGAGTGAGCTAAGTAAACTTTTGATGTCCCCTACTGCCAAGGTGATGCATGCTTTTCAAAAGCTCTAATCCATTTCCCTGCTCCCTCTGTTAGTGGAGGAAATAACCCTTTAAGATTCTCCTTGTCCCATTTGTGGCCAAGGAACATAATGAGGTGCCCCAGTTCCTTTACCTATTAAGGGGCATCTGATATATGGGAGTGATGGAATGTAGGAGGTTGTGCTGTCTGGCATAGTTTTGCCACAAGCGCAAACATTTCCACATGCAGTAGTAATCCCAGTCTGGATCTCCCGCACCATAAAAAATTAAACGCCATGTCACGTGGATCAAATGACCCTTCCCGTGGATGTGACCTCATCTGTGGGGCTAAATCTTCCGTCCATCCTGTTAAATTATACACATAACGTACACCACTGTATCAATGTCTTTCTCCTTCAACAACTATCTCTCTAGGTGTGGGATCTGTGCTGTGTAAATCTGATTGAATCTTCTACTGCATTGGTCTATCATGAAGTGTCAATTCTCCCATAGTTTCACAAGATCCCATCCTGGGGTTCTAGCTGGCCATGTGTTCCCTGAAACCGCAACCTTTCAAGCTCAGTTGCTTGGGGTTTTCTAGTTCAAGAGAATATGTCCTGTTCTCCTTCTCTAGTGTTGGTGCGATTAGGCATCCCATCTCTCCCTTTGTATATGTAAAATCAATAAGGGGTCTTTCCTAAATGTTAATGTCATACGTAGAGTGCCTAGCTTCTGGAGATCAAAGTATTTCACCCATGTTGTCTACACTCCTATATATTGAAACTACGATATTTGCCATCTGCCCAAAACCTCCCTGAATCTGTCCTGAAAGAGCATCACAATATTCTTCATTCCTCGCCTCCCTTGCATCCCTTCTGTATTCACTCTGTGATACCCATTCCTGAACACTCTATGGTGAAACTATTATGCTCCCCCAGGGAAGGAGTGGTTTGCCCACTCCTAAGTGCATATGACTGCTTTGCCGGCCCTCTGGGACTGGCCAGTCATGCGTACTTTCCCTGTTCTCCACGCAGGCTACATTACAGCCTGTGTGAAGAAAATGCCCTGGCACCCATTTCCTGGCTCAGCATCGAACCACGATGCTCGAATCACTCACACTCACACATTGCAGTGTTGTGCTTGGTCAGGGGAACCTGGCTGTGCTTCTTATTCCTGGAGTCCGACGGAGGAGAGCAGGAGCAGAGATGCGGGACCCGGCAGCAAGGTAAGTATTTATTTTTGTATTTTATTGTGTTTTTTTACATTGTGCCCCCCGAATCCTCACCACCCTGTCCCCGCCCGCGAGCCGTGCCGGCCGCCACTGGCTCGTCATCTCCTTCTGCCAAGGTGATAGCTGAGAATTTTAGAAGGACTGAAAATAATCTAACATCATCTGCATCTCTCCATTGTGGAGAAGACATTCGCTCCATAATCACCCTTATTATTGCATCTCTATTTTATATTAAATGTGATGTTGCTTATGAAACATGCAACTGATTGACAGTGTCTCCTTGACTTTGCTCTTCACCTCTGCTCTCCTGGGGAGAAGCTGGATCTAAATGCAGTGTAAACTGTGCTTCTAGTTGTCCTGAAAACTGAGAGTCATCCACCCTTACTTGCTGTCTGGGAGTACTGATGTGTCATGGTTTTGGAATCTTTGGGGCAAGATTAGGAAGTCCCTTTGGGGATTGTGAAGTTGTGAAGGGGCCTCAACTTCAGGATTCTAGAATCCCACTGCGGCTTCCTGTCGCTGTGTCAGTGTATAAATACCAGGTGCCTTAGGGGAAGTACTCATTGAGTCATAGGGAGGTGGGAGAGTGGACAGGGTACTAGGGGTATCAACATTTGAGGAGTCTTTAGACTTCTCACAAAAAACCTGTCACGAAGCTAAGGTGGCTTCTTGCTACTGTAATTTAGCTCCTGCATATTTACTTTTAAGGTGTGTAACAATGGGCTCTAATATTTTGTCATCAATGTCATCAAATGCCCTTTCCCTTTGCCAGGGATATGTGTGCTTTTGAGTAACCTTAAACCACTCCTGACAATATTTTTTTTATTTTTTCTGATCACCTGGAAAGGTCTTTTCCATGTGCTCTAAGAGAGTTTCCATACTCCCCCATATTTCTAACAACGTTTACTTTTTAATCTTTATCTGTCTAATCAATATTTCTTTTTTTAAAGAAAAATGTTTTACACTAGGTAGACTAGTCCTCGTACACAAGAAAAACCGTCAATTTGTCTTTTCAGTCATATGTTAAACATCACATGTTATAATAACATTATGCTACAACATTATACAACAAGATCACTCTATTTTCATGCACACATACGCATTCACCATGAACGTATTTAAAATATGAACACTTCAACTACTTCTAAATGTTAATCACCATTGTTTTGACTCCAAACTATAAAAAATGTCAGCAGTAACTGGCCACTTCCCCCTGCACTCAAGAGAGGATAACCCTCAAACTATGCGATTCATAGACTGTGGAATGACTTCTGGATATTGGGTCTAGGACGGCAATTGGAGAGTCCATTTCCAACTTTATATTGGGATAAGCACTCTACCAACTGTGCAGCGCCTTAACAGAATATTGTGCGACACATGTACACAAGTTTGCATGCGCTAACCTTATATTTACATTACATCTGCTTTTATCATTGTCAAAGAGACAAGTCATATAATTTACAAAACATGGAACGAAGTCCACATTGTCCTCAGCTTGAAGATGGCAATCGTAGAGTCCTACCCTCCCCTGTGAATAGGCAGAACTTTAGGTGCTTACCTCATCAGAGATGCGCAATGATCTGTGCAGCTCGGGTAGGTGGTATAACAGTGGTAGCAGTCGGTTCAGGACAAAAGGGTCTCCTGTTCTGGCTCGCCAACTATTGCGGGGTAACTAAAATAAAGAAAAAAACAGGCCTTCTCTTGGCAAGGCAAATACAGCTCTTTACTGTTGCTGCAGGGAGATCTGCTATCTTCACACAGGCAAACTGCCAGTCTCAATTTTCTGCTTCACAGACAGCCACTTGTATAGCAACATGACCAAAAGGTCAAATAATAAGTTATTCTGAGTTACATATCTGTTTACAGAAAAACATCTTGTCACTTGTGTGCCTAATCTCTTAATCTATTGTAGTATGGCCGATAGGGACATTGTCGACATCACCAAATTAGCTTGAGCCCAGCTGCCATGATGCTGCTTTTGCGCACGTTACTACATGACTTTATTTTTGTGAGTTTCTGTTTATGCCTTTCACATGAGAACCGCCTGCTTGGTGCATTCTCCCCTGGTTCCTGGAGTTAAGTCTGAACTGTAAGCAAGGTCGATAAACAATGCCCCTTGTTATTCTAATCTGGTCAGTCCCCAGCACCTAGCCAAACATGCTAACACAGCTGCTGCTGCCGAAACACATGTTTTGATATTAAGGGGGTGCATGTTTGGTTAACACACACTTGGAGAGGGATCTTTCCAGGGTGAAGAGCCATGCTGTTCCTATGGTGTAGATATACCATCTAGGGTCTAAGGTATGGGGTCTGCTGACAAAGCCCAGAGGTGTGGTTAGACCTTATAGTCCTTCATCCACTGTCTTTATAAAAAATTACATCTCCCTTTATGATATATGGTCTTGCTGCAATGCTAACTGTGTTAGGTTTGTGCATTTTCCTGCTAGTTGTGGCTCGTGTACTGCGTTTTAGAGCACAGTAGTTCAAAGAAACTTTTTTTTTTTTTAGCTTTTTGGAATCGTACAATTTGGCATAGAAGTTATACACTGTAGTTACAGATTGCCACAATCAGAATACTAACCAGTTCCCAATTTCCAGGCATCTTATCATCTATGCATTCACAGTATCTTCCCATAGACCATTAATAAACCTTTATCAGCAGTTGACAAGTCTCTGTTACTTCCAATATCAGTGGGCATTATCGTGCAGGCGACGATATCCAGAAAGTTGTCTATCATATCAGGGTGCAACATTCCCCATTAGCTTCCAACTTACAACACCTTCTGATATTTCTTCAGTTCATCTCAGCTTCCCTTCCCTATCACTTATATCACTTATCCCCCTTGTCGGGAGTTGCCTGGGAACATATAGCGGTCTCAGTCCTTTCAAGCCGTAGCCCTCTCCTCCCCAGACACATCCTCCTCCCCAGTACTTTCTCTCGTGCAATCATCCCTCTTTTCCAGTAGATAAGCCGTCAACGGCCCCCATATGTCTTTAGGCCTAGATTTCATGGATAGGAGCTCCGCATAATCATGTAAATGTTCCTGCCAGGTAGTTAGTTCCCCTATCCGATCCTTTAACTTAGGCGCACGCCCCCGCCCCCATCTGCACGCCACTTGTCTTTTCACCAGTAGCATACCCAGCGCTAAATACTTCTTATGTGTGGTGACTACGGTCGTGGTAAGACATAGCAATGCTATTAATGGGGATGGGGTCAATTGTACCTCTATAATTTCTGACATTGCAACAAACACGTCTTTCCAGAACTCTCCACCAGCGGGCACCACCATGCTAGGTGCATAAAATCTGCTCCTTCTCTACCGCATCTCTCACATCTGTCATTCTCTCTCAGACGGAATCTATACATCTTAGCTGGTGTGTGATATAGTCTGCAGGAATTTAAAATGGATGAGTCGTAGCCTGCTATTTCCCGTGACCGCTGCAGTCTGCAAGGAACAGACCTCCCATTGATTGTCTATGAGTGGGGTCTCTAAATCTTTATCCCATTCAGTCCTTGCCCGCATCAGCTTAGGGGGGATAGCGCTCCGTGCCTGTTTGTATAGTGTGGAAATGACATGTCTAGGCCTGTCCGTCTGTAAGAGTGTGTGGAGGGGCGTAAATGTGTCTGGCTCATCAGGAAACTTTGGGGTAAGAGCCTTCGAGCTTTGACATAGTCTAGTGTAAATTAATATATCCATATGTGTAGGTGTACGTTCCCCAAAGAATTGTTCCTTAGTACGGAATTCCCCTGCAATGTACAGATCCCCCCACGTAACATATCGTAACTTATGCAATAACCGCTTACATATCCCTTCGCAAATAACCAATAATAAGGGATTATTCTCTAGTGTCACCTTAGGGGAGTACATCAATGTCACCTCCATTTTGCGTGCCAGCCAGTGCCATGCTGCCACTGTGCAGTCTACTGTGGACGGGTCCCTCTCACGGGCTTTTAATTGGCACAAATATGTATTCCTCAGGAGGTATCGGGGACATGTACCCATCCTCCACTGCTAGGTGCGGCAGATAGGGAGGGGGGTGAAACCAATAGGCGGCAAAGTGCGCCTGTGTGCAATAATAGTATTGCTCGAAATTAGGGACATCATACCCTCCCTGACTATATGGAAGCATTAGTGTGTCCAGGTTGAGTCTCGCTTGTCCACCTCCCCATATGAGCCTAACCATCTGTGCTCGTAGTGTGTTGAAAAAAAAATCTACCAGGGTGATAAGGAATGTTTATAAATAAATAGAGGAACTTTGGCAGCACCGACATTTTTAGAAGCGATATGCGGCCAGCCATTGATAAGGGTAATTTTATCCATTTAGTTATGCTATCCGTTACTCTGTCAATGACTTTCCCATAGTTGGTGCGCATCAGAGCCTCTTTATCCCTGGTTATATATATGCCCAAATATTTGAATTCGTCTCTTTCCCACGCTAATGGGTAGTCCAACCGGTGTTGCGTCGTTTGGTCAGTTAGCAGGAATATCGCTGATTGATCCCAATTAATCTGTATTCCAGAGAGGGCTCCAAATTTAGTGATCTCGCGTAAAACTGGATTAAGATTATCCTGAGGTTTTTTCACGTACAGGGTCATATCGTCTGCATATAGGGAAATGAGGAGTTGTCTAGTTGGGTAGGCCAGGGCGCTGTTTTTGTGGTGCTGCTGCAATTGCGCCGCTAGTGGTTCAATCGCTAAAGTGAATAATATAGGAGTGTCACGGGGTCCAGTCCTACCCCGTAATGGACTCTCCGTCTCGCTTTCAGGAGTGGTCCGGGCCCTTTAAGGACCGCCGGGACTCGTATGAGGAAGACTTCCCCCCTATGACGTGGACGCCGTCGAGCCAATCGGAGCGCGGCTCAGGACGGACAAAGGCAGACCAGGAAGACGCCGAGTCGTGGATGGTGCAGAGCGCTCTGGAGCCGAGGACCCGCAGAGAAACCACCCACCGCGGAGAACTGAAGGAAGCAGGAGCGAGTCAAGGCCATGGAGAGTCGGAGCAGGCAGACGACGGAGAAGTCACCGTTCGCCTTCCTGACCAAGAGGACGGACCAGAAGCAGGGACGCAGGAGAAGCCTGGAGGCCAACGTTCACGTGTATCGCCCAGCCACGTGCAGGAAGACGCATGGCTACACCAGGTACGTGAACGGCTGCATACCCTATTGACATTTAAACGAGCAGGGAGCGGGTAACAACAGGAGAAGGGAGGTCGGACAGGGCACTGCTAGCCTTGAGCACTTCACATTCACCCTTCCGGGTCGGCTCTTTTTGGTGTCGGTGTCTGTTGCTTTCCTTATGCGTGTTGCCCTCACTCCTTTCCCTTAAATTGTACAGAGTCGTGCTGTGAACTAACAGCCACGTGTCTTTTCTTTTGTTTTGGGGCATGCGAGCGAGAGAGGCCCAAGAAGAAGACTGCGCCAGCCCCTAGAAGAGACGCCCAGCCCTTTCAAGACTATGGATACAAGTTGTGCCTTGGTCATTTCTGGACATTGTTGTTTCATTTAATAAAACCCTTCAGAAACTTCACTTCAGACTGGGCTCCTTCCCTCCTTGTACCCCCTTAAGGTTACAAGGAGATAACGGGCAGCCCTGCCTCGTGCCTCTAGAGATGGAAAAGGGCATTGATCTGGCTCCATTTATCAGTACTGTGGCTTGCGGTTGGCTATATAGTAATTGAACTCATCCCAAGAAAGTTGATGGTATTCCTATGTATGCTAATCTCCCCATCAGGTAGTCCAATTCTACACCTTAGTGGCGTCTAAAAAAATAGCCACCGCTGAGAAGTGAGGGTTCAATGTTCTGTTGGACCGCCATTAAGGTTCTAAGATTGTGGGATGTAGCTCGATTAGGGACAAACCGTGCCTGATCCAGCAATACCAAACGTTCCATCAACAGGTTAAGTCTAGTGGCCAATACTTTTGCAAGAATTGTATTATCACATTTGAGCAGTGACAAGGGTTGATATGACTCGCACTGAGTCAGGGATTTTCCCGGTTTTAATAATGAAGTAATTTGAGCCTCTCACATGGTCTGGGGCAGTCTGCCCTCCTCCAGAGCCTCATAAAAGACTGCTTTTAATATGGGGGCCAGTGTGCGCACATATGTTTTATAAAATTCTGCCGGCAGCCCATCCGACCCCGGTGCCCGCCCCATTTGCATGTGCATTATTGCTTCTTCGATCTCATCCACCTCCAGATCCAGATTTAAAAATGTGCGCTGCATTTCCCCCAGCCACGCTAGGGCCGTGTCCTCAAAGTATTGTTGTAAATTTAGGGGGGAACCTCTTTGGGATGTGTATAATTTGTTGTAGTATTCAGTGAATATTAGTAGCTGGTCCGGTAGATTCCTATGTGGTATACCCTGCTCATCATGAACTTCTGCTTTGTAGCTGGCAAATTTGGGTGTGCGGACTGCATTCGCTAAGGTCCTCCCCGGCCGGTCCCCCCCCCTCCATAAACACGCTCCATGTGATGCTTCCCCCGGAATCTGCTTTCCCGGTCTGCTGCTGTTTCGTATTCAGTCACTTTGTTATGCAGTTCCGCATTCAGCCCTCCGTTACCTGCATCTGTTACAATCCACCTTTCTAGACTTTCGATATCCTTCTCCAGCTTACCTAAGTCTTTGCGGATGTCTCTTAGGATATCTCCCCCTTTGGAGATACACCAGCCATGAACTGTGACATTGAATGCCTCCCATACTGTCAGTAAGCTTGACACTGAGTTCGTATTCCTTTCAAAGAAGTCTTGGATATCTTCTTCCATCTCAGTTCGAAATATGGGGTCATGTAGGTGCATAGGGTTGAGCCTCCAACTCAGATATGGGGATTGGGCAACTGGGGTTCGAAGTGAGATCACTACCGGTGAATGATCGGAGTATGTCCTAGCCAAATGTGTCGTTGTATGTAGCCAGTTTGCCATGCCCATGGAAACTATGAGGTAGTCTAACCTGGCCCAAGTCCCATGTACAGCGGAGTGATGCGTTCCTTCCCGCGTTTCGAGGTGTATGTACCTCCATGCGTCTAGTAAGATGGTGAGTTTCTAGGATGCCTTTCAGCGTACGTTGCATGCCTGTGTAGTGTTCGAGTGCAACCCGTGATCGGTCTAGTTGCGGATCTACCACTATATTAAAATCTCCCCCATATGATGTATGTAGTACCTATCAATTGCATTTTCCCCCATAGTTGGAGCATAGCATGGGTGTCATCTATTTTGGAGCCATAATAATTAGCAAAAGTTACATCATTCTGGTTTAATTTCCTCCAAATTAGACAGTCCCTCCCATCAGGATCAGTCTCTGTCCCACCCAGTTGGATAGTTCAAATACACATTTGAAACTATTTTCGTGTTTAGTTCAATTCTTATTGTGGACATGTATGAGTGAGTGAGCGAAAAAGTGTATCTTGTTACCACGATTTGTGAGAGATCCGGGAGTGTTGTGTTCTGGGGTGTCTAATCATTTGCATCTTCGTTTTTGTTTAGGAGAGCGAGTGAGATACTATAGCTAGCCGGTCCTGGAATTGTGGATACTGAGACGGTAGGAAGGCATAGTCCCTATACACTGAGGTCCCATATTCCTGGCATAGTTCTGTGTATGTGCAGAATCCCTGCAACATGGCGCCACCAACCTTTGGTCTGGTACTTATTCGCGAGACCCCGGAGTAGTGCTTGTGTGTGTCCACAATAACCTCCTATATTTGATGGTTATAGGTTTTTCAAGCTTGGATTTTAAAAGGTTCTACTTTGTTTATTGCCCGTAGATGCGCAACCACTCTTACGTTCTTCTAATTATGGCGATTGCCATAGCGGCTCCAAACCTCGCTCCAGTCACAGCTTATTTGACTCAATATGGAGTCCCTAATGCTGGAGCTGCTCTTAATTTTGTTGTTGAGGCAGATGCAGCGCTTCGCTTCAAGGTTTTCTATTCTTGGGTTACCTTTCCAGCAGTGGATGGCAACGATCAATCATTGTATTTATAGAGCGCTCTACTTACCCGTGAGGGTCTCAAGGCGCTGAGGGGGGGTGCCGCTACTGCTCGAAGAGCCAGGTCTTGAGGAGTCTTCTGAAGGTAAGCAGGTCTTGGGTCTGCCTTATGTGGTTAAGGAGGGTTTTCCAGGTTTTGGCTGCGAGGAAGGAGAAGGATCTGCCGCCGGAGGTCGTTCGTTGGATGCGGGGGACAGCGGAGGGTGGCTGAGCGGAGCCGGCGGGGGGGGGGGTGTAGAAGCTGAGTATGCTGTTGAGGTAGGCTGGTCTGGTGTTGTGGAGTGCTTTGTGTGCGTGGGTGAGCAGCTTGAAGGTGATCCTCTTGTTGACGGGAAGTCAGTGTAGGTCTCTCAGGTGGGGGGTGATGTGGCTGCGACGAGGGCCGTTGAGGGTCAGTCCGGCGGAGGCGTTTTGGATGCGTTGCAGGTGTTTGGCTGGGAATACCTGCGTAGAGTGCGTTGCTGTAGTCCAACCTGCTGCTGACGAGGGCCTGTGTCACCATTCTTCTTGTTTCGGTGGCGATCCACTTGTAGATCCTGCGGAGCATGCAGAGGGTGTTGTAGCAGGAGGAGGAGACGGCGTTGATCTGCTTCGACATGGAAAGGGAGGAGTGGAGGATGATTCCTAGGTTGCGTTTGTGGTCAGTGGGTATCAGTGCTGTTCCCAGCGTGGTCGGCCACCATGAGTCGTCCCAGGCAGAGGGGGTGGATCCAAGTATGAGGACCTCCGTCTTGTCTGAGTTCAGCTTCAGTCGGCTGCCTCTCATCCGTTCAGCAACGGCCTTCATTCCCTCGTGGAGGTTGGTTTTGGCGGTGTGCGGGTCATTGGTAAGGGGGGGACGAGCTGGGTGTCATTGGCGTAGGAGATGATGTTGAGGTCGTGCTGGCGGGCGACGTGAGCGAGGGGGGCCATGTAGACGTTGAACAGCGTTGGGCTGAGGGATGATCACTGCTGCGCGTGTTGTATCTCTATTACACAACATAGACCCTGAGGCATTCTCATACGTTGATGATATTTATCTGACGGATGACGAATTCATCCCGCAGGGGTACGCCGCAGATGATGTCGGTGGCTTTGGAGCAGAAGGGGGGAGTCGGACGCTCTGGGTTCTGCCGGAGAGGAAGGATGTGGTCCAGTCCAGGGCCTTCTCTTGGATTCTGGCTGCCTGGAGGTGTGTCTTTAGTGTGCGGTGGCAGACCGTGTCGAAGGCGGCTGGCAGGTCCAGGAAGATGAGGGCTGATGTTTCGCCGTTGTCTAGTTGGATCCTGATGTCGTCTGTGGCGGCGATGAGGGCTGTCTCGGTGCTGTGGTTTCTTCGGAATCCGGACTGGGATGGGTCTAGGATGTTGCTGTCCTCAAGGTAGCGGGTCAGCTGCGTGTTGACGATTTTCTCTATAAACTTCGCTGGGAACGGGAGCAGGGAGATGGGCGGAAAATTCTTGAGGTCCTTGGGGTCCGCCTTGGGCTTCTTGAGGAGGGCATTGATTTCGGCGTGCTTCCAGCTTTCCGGGAATGTAGCTGTCTCGAAGGAGATGTTGATTACTTTCCGTAGTTGGGGTGCGATGGCTGCATCTGCTTTGTTGAATATGTGGTGTGGGCAGGGGTCTGACGGTGATCCTGAGTGGATGGAGTTCATGATCTTGCGTGTTTCGTCGTTGTTGACGTTGGTCCAGGAGGTCAGGCGGTTGGTGCGGGTGGTGTTCGTAAGGGTGGTGGAGTCTGACGTTGTCGGAGTGGTCTTGGTGGTGATGAAGCTGTCGTGGATGTCAGCGATCTTGCGGTGGAAAAAGGTGGCCAGCGAGTCGCACAGTTCTTGTGAGGGCGGGATGTCGTTGGCGCTGGGGTTGGAGAGTTCCTTCACGATGCTGAAGAGCTCTTTGCTGTCGTGATCGTTGTTGTCCAGGCCGGCTTTGAAGGACGATCTTTTTTATGATTTAATGGCGCCCTTCCCCACGGTCCATTTAGGCCCCTTATCAGTTGATTGGACCACATGGCCCATTTTGGCTGCGTATCCACCACATCCAAATTACCTTAACGCTCCTATCGCAGAGCTATGACAATTACATACGTTGTTGATACATATACACAAAGCTGTGATGCAGTTTATGTCGCGCAACATACAGGTGGCGCAACCTGGAGTTGCTGCACAACCACCGGGACACGGTGGTCTGGTTATTAGTCCCATCATGATTAATTCCGTGATGGGTAAATGTCTTCAGAATAAAGTTTACCTAAAGGCCTTATTCCCGAGTTGGCTGATTTACCACGTGGGGAAGGTTTTTGCAGCGGTGTATTCACTGTGTTTTGGCACACCCTCCATGACCGTCCTGTCGTCTGTCCTTAAGAGTTAAGGATGAACATGGGGCAGAAGCTGCCCTTTAGTTGGGAATGCGATTGGTGGGGGTGTTCGATATTGTTCGTGATATGATCCTTGCTAACATAAAAGGGGAAGCAGTTAGCTTACAGGTGAGTCATCGCTTAGAGGCTGTTGCTGACAAACAACGTGCATTGCCAAAGATTCTCACTAAGGCATATTAAACCTTAGGGCGGAATAGTCTATGAATTAAGCCTTTCACGCAAACTCAACGATAAGCCCATCCTGAAAAAGATGGGCGTCCAGTCTTTCCTGAAAAGAACTGGAATAAGAATCATCGGCAGCAACAACAGAAGCAAGGTTTGCATGCTGGTTCACCAACGCCTGATGCTTCTGAGTGTAGATATGATTTGCGTGACCGCTCTAAAATGAAGACACCAGAGAGGTTTCAAGTTCCTGATCAGCGCTCTCCTCATTCTTTACAGGACACATTGATTCTCATATAGGTGGTGGAGAGCGCCAGGACCGCTCAGCAGAGACGTGATCCGCCATGCCAGTTTGATGTGAAAGCCAAACCAGAGGGACTGCCTCTATTTAGGCCCCTGTATCAAAAGAAGAAAGTTGCAGCGTTATCAGCAAAGTATGCCTCAGATGGGGAGAACCCATCTCCTAGATTGGACATGGGAGGGGACACTCCTCGACAGCGCAGCAGAAGTTACCATAGTGCGGGAGGCACTCCGTCATTGTCTGGCGGCAAGAGCAACTGACACTTTCATTACAGTGGAAACGGCAGATACACGAGTTGCGCCCCCAGATAGACTTTATGAAATAGTCCTCCAAATTGAAAGAGATATACAGCGTACAATTAATGCTGTTTTTTGGCGAAACCTTACCTCCTCGTATGACATTTTGTTGCCGGAGGCCGATTGGCCTCCACCATTTGTTCTAGTCTCTTCCCGAGGGGAGGGCGTGATACTTAGGAGTTTTTCCCATTATGTCTCTGAAGAAGCTAAACAGGCTTATGCGTCGAAGTGGGCATAAGCCTTGGCTCCGGCGATGTATCGTAATCAGGTCGGCTGGGATAGAGTTTCACCCGCACATAAGATACCTTTACGATCTATCCCTCAACCCCAACATCCAATAACACGTGAGGCTAAGTCTTCCGTTTGTGACATTTTGTCCCAGGGTGTGATTGAGACCTGTGTATCACCCATGAATAATCCTCTTTTTCTGATATCAAAACCGGACGGTTCGTATCATATTGTGTTGGAGTACCGCCATGGTCGTACCTTTGCAGTACAGGACACTCACAGCTCTGCGTTAGTGAATAACATTGTTCGTAAAAATACAAGGCAACACTGGATAAAAACAATGGATTTTATAGTCACAATTTGGCTCCTGAAAGCTGTGACTTGACCGCATTTACCGCGGTCAGTAATCAGAAAAGATTTACGCGTTTGGCTATGGGCTATAAAAACAGCCCGGGGCTTCAACTGCGCGTGTTGTGTCTCTATTACACAACATAGACAATGAGATATTCTCATACGTTGATGTTATTTATCTGACGGATGACGAATTGATCCCGCACCTTGCGCGTGTGAATTGCCTCATACTTTCTCTTGCAGACTTAGGATACAAATTTAATTTTACCAAATCACATATCGCCTGTTTGACAGTCCTCTTTTTGGGCTATGAGCTAAATAATGAAGGTAGGCCCCCACTATCTGGAGAAGTGTGCACAATTGCAGTCTCCGTCTACAATGAAAAAACTACAATCTGTGCTGGGATTTTAGATTCCACGTCAGGATTTACATTCTTGCTTATGCCAGTGTATCAAAACATGTTATGTGTTGATACAACCTTCTTTTTCATCTGCCCGCTGGTTTCCAGAACATACCTCTATTCTTTCATCTTTGCAGTCTGATCTGCTTGCGACCATCTGCTTGTTAACACGTGATAATTCTACGAACTTGGTCATAAGTATTGTGCCAGGGACAGTAGGTTTCACTTACTTGACATTCAATGAAGGTGACGCAATACCAACAGCATACAAATCGCATTTGTACACATTGGCGGAGATGCAATTTTCTACTGTTATAAAATTATTGACTGCGGTCCAGATGGTGATCCTGAAGGAACGATCTCTGGCGCAGGGGAAATGCATTCTTTTTTTTTTAACTCTTTTTATTTATTAAAAACAAAGAAAAGACATAACAAAAAGGAAATCAACTCTCAGGTGAGCGCATTCGGTTCCAACGCATGGGTCAAAGTGGCAAAATACAGAATCAAATAATCAACAATTAGTACGAGGATCTAGGGGAGTCCCATGCTCCCAGGTCTAATCCCGGCGTGGGTGGCTCGCAGATTCCTCCACGATGGCTATTCCACCCTCTCCATATCTTCCCCCAACCCCTGGCCACCTACACTGCTCTCTCTCTAAACATACACCAATGTCATTAGAGATTTGCGTATCTTTGTCGGGACTTTTGCCTGTGGCATCTTCCATTCTGATCAAGGTCCAGTGTTTGCCTCTAAGGCGTACAAGGACGCAATGCAGTCTCTGGGGGTGCTGGTACAGTTTTCGTCTCCATACAGGCTTGAGGGCAATTATATAGTGGAGCGAATGAGCCGTGACTTAAAGCAATCTTTGACAGCTAGAGTCTTAGGTACTGGCAGGGACTGGCTGGCTCATTTGTCTGGGGTTCTACGTGCACTTAATAATCTCCAGAGAAGATCTCTAGGTGGGCGGACCCCATACGAAATGCTCATTGGCATTAACATGTTTGTGCCAGACCTTGATGGTCTAGACGTTGTGGCTGCAGCCGCAACCTTTGACGTAGATAACCATCCTACAATGTTGCAGGAACTACAAGAGACCCGTCACACATTCACCCTCTTCCACTGAGACGGCGGTGCTGATTCCTGTTGCCGGCTGGCTTCCTAAAGCTGGAGATCTAGTATGAGAAAAGCTGGAGAACAAAAAAGAATATGGTCCCTCTTATCTTGCACCGGTCCCAGTTCTTGGATTTCAGGGTATTCGTACAGTAATTTTACCTTCTTTGCGCTGATCGCAACGAAAACAGATTTATTTCAATTGACAATGTCAAGCTGCACCATATGGCCAATACTGAAAAGTATAACTTCCAGTATTCCACGCCAAGATGTTTTGCTGCATCCGATGGCTCCAGCTTCTTTAACTAGTCCCTGCGTTGTGGAGGAGGATTTGGAAACTTCTATTGACTTC
Source organism: Lissotriton helveticus (assembly GCF_964261635.1). Classification (NCBI taxonomy): domain Eukaryota; kingdom Metazoa; phylum Chordata; class Amphibia; order Caudata; family Salamandridae; genus Lissotriton; species Lissotriton helveticus. The sequence continues at coordinate 688,717,585 of NC_136059.1, read as the reverse complement.
TTGCCTCTTGTCCCATCATCTTCCTCCAATGCAGATGCCGAGTATTATTCTCCTCCTCGAGAGGTCGCAATTGACATTCCCAACGTTCTAGACAGTTCTATAGATCATTCGTCTGATGCGGCAGAGCCTCCATTGTTGTGCTTGGGAGCAAGCGGTTACTACATGGATCGTACAAGCTTTTCATATGATTGAGCTTCATCGTCCTTATCTGTGTCGGCTCCACCAATGCGTATATGTCTTTTCATCACCTGGTTCAAAAAGACTTGCCTGGTCCCACCCTGGACATACATCTGGCTGGTATTCATACTTGTCTTCCTTTTAATGTAGATTGAATTTGTGACCGTATTCTTCCTGCTAATTAATGGTCATTATTTGCCAGAACGCTCTGCAGTCAAGTTGGTTGATAGAATTCTGGCTACCCATACATTGTCCCATATCAAGAAACATGATTAAGCCCTCGTGAACATTTTGGCCTTTCTTGTTGCTGATAGGATCGTTTGGGATAAAGTTACATTCGATGTCCATGGGCCGGCGGAGGCCCTAAACATTCCATATGTGTTTCGTGTTTCACTTTGGAGATGTATTAACACAGGACCTACACTCAGACAACTAGGATGTTTAGGCAGTACATTCATTGTTTTCTGATTTGAAATATTATGCTGCGTTTGATGCTGAAGATTTGTATTAGAATTCGGCCAAATATGCAAATTTATTCTGTTACCAACACTATGGCCATTATTTCTTGCATCAATCAAACACGTTACGACCTGTTTTTAATTTTACCCAGTAGGAACATTGTCCGACTCCCTTAAAGGGGAGTTCTAAAACTCTCCGGAATAAGTTCACATGCTTTTCAGATTATAATGCGTCCAATCCTGAATCCTACTTCTATAAGTTAAAATTGCCATCTCAATCTAAGTTTATGAATACTCACACAGAATTGGTATATTCTAATTATTTTAGAACTGATTTGGACTTACATGGTTAAGAACACTGGAAAGATACCATTGATTTGAAATCCATTTGGGGTACTAAGGTTTGGCAGGTCCGGGGTACCGAAGCTTTGCAATGTGCGTGTCTCATTCTGACTCAAATTTGTTTTTAAATGACACAGTGCAATAGACTACTTGTTTTGATTTGTCTACTGCCAAAAATGTGAATATTCCATCCATTCCTTCATTGACTGAGTATGATATGTTTTGTAAATACACCAATCATACCCTCGATGTCCTGCTAGCCCTATTTATAAATGGCAGTATAAATGTTTCTGACGTGGACCCCTTAGGGTGGTTGTTGTGGCCCACCGATTCCAATGAATATGTTTTCTTAATGCAACAACAGGTTTCACACAGACTAGACTTGATCCACGTTTCCCGCATTCTCATTCAGTCACTACGTATTCAGTGGGGAAATTGTGTCAGCAATGGTTAGGCCACTCAACACTATTGTCAGTAAAACAACACCTGTCCCTCAATCATCAATTGGCTGATTTTATTTTAGGTCCTGAATCACATTGGTCTAAAGAATTAATCTATGTGGCATATAATGAATTATGGAAACTTTTGCAGATTGAAGCTGCGGTGCGTCTGCGGAAATAGTTCTTGGAGTAATGGACAATAGCATCAATACATTGCCTTCCCGTATTTACACCTTGCATAATATTGTTTCTTCTTTTATTTATATTGTTCAAAATTATGTATCTGTGTTGTACCAGGGTCAAAATCAATTGTGATCTGTGATGCAATTTGCATGGACCAGGCAGAAGTTCAAAATGGGAAAAGTTCCATGGGATTATTTGAATGCTTTTGTATTGTTTTTGCCGTTTAATTTGACTGATAAACAGAAGTTTATGTCTATGAAAGATGCAACTTTCACGCTGTTACATATAGAACAATTAGAGTAGCAGTAGCAGAAACGGATTCAGCTGTGTGGTTAATACATGGCATTATTTCTCTACCATTCTCGCTTTTTCAGTTCATGTCTTGTATGAAACACTTCCCGGTTGGCTGCTTTGAACCCCTGAGTAGTGCTTTTGTTCATGAATTGTGGTCCTTGCCTTTCACCTGCAGATGTCAGCGCACTGATAAGGAGGTTTTCCTGACAGGCGAGGAGTGTGATTCCACAGTGGGACATTCCCTAGTATGCAAACAAGTTAAATTGCACTGCGCTTGTAACGTTTCGGCCCCTAATCTGGCCTGTTTTTTAAAAGGTACGCCCATCCCGGCAATTATTCCAGCGCTCTTATTCCTTTCAAATGGAAGTTATCTTATTTGAATAACCATGACTGGTGTGGGTTATGGGCAGGCATTCCGTATATAGTAACGGTTTTGCAACGTGTTACTTGTTGCAGCAATGTCCTTTTTCCGCCCTTACATGGGGGTTGTAGATAGTTCGCTTTGGCCTTCCATTCCAGCTTTGAAAATAGATTTCAATAAACTAAGCAGACTCAAAGCGCTATTGTTTCAACAAGAAGTGGCTCTCACATCAGTGCGAGAGACCTTCGAATTGCAGGTGGGGAGAACCGCAAGTGAGATACACTCACTGCTGAACACCAATGTCCCACTTCATTTTGGAGAATTAAAACACCAAATATTTAATGCGTCCGACACTGAAGGCCTTGCTAATTTTTTTAAACTTGTGGGATCTGACCCTGCTTCCTCTTTTCAGACAATTTTTGGAGTAATACCGGCCTTTATCCATCCTATTTTTTCCCAGCGCGTTCAGAGGTTTTCCACTGATCCTCGTGCTGGTGGGTGGCATGCTGGTCCTTCTGCTCATATTACACAATGGCTGTCCAACTTGTGGTACTGCACAGACCCAGCCACTTGCAACTGTACCTTGACCGAATGCAGCATATTTGTGGATGCTTGCCATTGGTGACGCTTGGCGTAAGATATGGACTTACTTTTCGCCTCGCCTACTTCAATGCGTGCAACCTGTGTTCTATTGCCGACTGTGCCCTTTCCATTGGAACTTGGATTTCAATGGGACTCCAATGGGTCTGGCTCTGAACTAGATTATGATCTGTTGATGGGTCCATTACTGGCCCATGAACCGGCCTGTTCTGGGGATGGCCATTTGATGCGTGCTGCTGCTCTTGGAGTGTTGGCTGAGTGGAATACCTGTGAGACTGCACAGCGCCTCTTGCAACAAAGTTTCATCGAGTATCACACAAGTTGCCCGGATGGGCTATTGGAAGCATTGGGGCATGAGGAGCACGTGTTTTCCTTTGATCCCCTCAACTGGATGGTATCCCTTTTTGCTACGAACAATAGGGATGACCTTTTGGAACTAATTGCATTCTTGGGTTCACGTACTTTGATGAGGTTTCTGCACTCGCTTTAATATTATTTTAAACTGGACTTTTGGTCTTATCCCGATTTGGCCTTTTATTCAAGTGTGTTTTGACTCTGCTTATCTTTGCACTCTGTTCGGATTTTCTTTCTACTTGCTACGATCTGGCCAAGGGGAGGGTGTAGTATGGCCGATAGGGACATTGTCAACATCGCTAAATTAGTATGAGCCCAGCTGCCATGATGCTGCTTTTGCGCACGTTACTACGTGACTTTATTTTTTTGAGATTCTGTTTATGCCTTTCACATGAGAACCATCTGCTTCTTGCATTCTCTACTGGTTCCTGGAGTTTAGTCTGAACACTGTAAGCAAGGTCGATAAACAATGACCCTTGTTATTCTGTTCTGGTTTGTACTTAGCTCCTAGACAAAACATGCTAACACAGCTGCTGCTGCTGGAAACGTGTGCTTTGATATTATGGGGATGCATGTTTGGTTAACACACACGTGGAAATGGACTTTCCAGGGAGAAGAGCCATTCGGTTCCTATGATGTAGATATACCATCTAGGCACTAAGTTATGGGGTCTGCTGACAAAGCTCAGAGATCTTCTATTATATAATAATACTTCTTACCACGGGGAGGGTGGTCTTATAGTCCTTTATCCACTGTCTTTATTAAAAAATGGCATCTCCCTTTATGATATATGGCCTCGCTGCAATGCTAACTGTGTTAGGTTTGTTCATTGTGCTGCTGGTTGTGGCTTGTATACTGCATTTTTTAGCACAATAGTTAAAATAAAAATGTTAAACTATATTCGTGTTTTGTTCAATTCTTATTGTGGACATGTACGACTGAGTGAGCGAAAAGGTGTGTCTTGATACCACGATTCCTGAGATATCTGGGAGTGTTGCGTTCTGGGGTGTCTAATCATTTGCATCTTCGTGATTGTTTAGGAGAGCGAGTGAGACGCTATAGCTAGTCGGTCCTGGGATTGTGGTATCTGAGGCGGTAGGAAGGCTTAGCCCCTATACACCGAGGTCCCGTATTCCCTGCGCATAGTTCTGTGTATGTGCAGAATCCCTGCAACAGTATTTTCTACACATTCTTTATTGTAATTACAACAATGCTTAACAAACCATTTTTTGCTTCTTTTAAATAAATGTGTATTTGCTTGTGTATTTTTTCGCTCTGCTCCCCAAACCTCTTATCAGATTCTGTGTACTTTTGGCTAAACCAATCTCCTGCTCCTATTCTTCAATCATGTTTTTAATTTACTGGGACAAGGTGAATACATGCTAGTGCTGAGACCTTAAATTCCTTCAAGCTTTCCTAAAGTTTTCCTTTAACTAAGACCTTGCAGGTCATGTGCTTTATTTTCAAGTGAACTCTTCCCCTCTCTTGCATCAGCATTATCTTGTGGCCTGCACTGTTCTTTCACCATGTATCATTTTATATTGCTTTCTACTGGTGTCTGCTTTGGCATAATTTCTTCATGTTTAATTTCCTCTCCAACACTAGTTAAGGATTTTTCTATGCTCATATACAAATCATCATTTTTTACGGACTACGAGCAAGACTGCTAAATATAATAGTTCATGCAGAGTTACAAAGTAAATTCCGCACCATTAGCTTTTAAACAATTTTCCAAACTCAACCCAGTTATTAAATGACACTTTTTTAAAGTATATAAAACACACTTATTCTACAAACTAAAATTCAAAATGACACTTCTATACATTTGAAACTTAAAATGCATACACAGTATAATTAAGGCTCCCTGTTTTCCATTTTTATTGATTTTTACAGATAAATATAGACAGAACACCATTTATTTTCCTGTCTGTATTTTATTTTTAAATGTGGATAAAAACGGAAATTGGATTGTGATTCTAAATGCTGTCAGTCATGGGGATAACAAAATTAAGGGATTTTAGTAAATTTTAGTAAAGGGCCTTAAACAGCAGTAGATTTGTACAACCCTGATACTAAAATGTGCATGTTTTCTTATAAGTGCATATTTTATCATATCAGTGTGTATATATCATTGAAACCTGTCAGGCTTTCAGACACGAGTGTGCATTAACTGGTTAAATAAATGTATAAATATACACATTTCAGCTTCATTTTCTCACAAAACCTAAAATATGGTTTGCGTTGTAACAACGCAGTCATTGTAACGCCCGTGTTGTAATTGCATGCATTGTAGTGCATGTGTTGTAACAACCCATATTCCAGGAGGGGCATTTAAAAGATTATTGTGTAATGGAGCCTCCAATCTTGAAATGAAAACCAGCGTTGATAATCAATTCTACTGTTCATGAACATATAGAATCCACTGATGGAGAGAAAGCATAGTGCATTTATAATCCTGCTTGACCATAATCAATTTATAAGCTGTAGCATCTATGCATGTGTTGGAACTTGGAACACATTTTTAAATACATACATTTTATACTTTGAAAATAATCTAAAGGAAAAAGTATGCCCAGTGGAGGCTAACTTTTCCTTTGATTGTAATAATGTTTTTAGTGATTCAATTAACCTGAACCAGCCATAATAAATAACATTTAACTGAGACCAGGACACCACAGATGCATTTAAAAAAAAGTAAAAAGAATCTTCGCCCTATATCTGGGCTGTAGTTTCCCTCTCCAGTCATTCACAGAAAAGGAGGGCTCATGCAGGTTGCTTTTATAGATCAGATTGACAAAGGATCTAGCAATTTCCCAATAAAAAAACGATGATCCTGGACTATAAGGAAGTAAGTTGAGTGTTAATAAATTGTTATGAGTGATTACGTGATTCACTTAACCAATGTTACCTCCTCTAGTATTAGATTCTTGTTTAGATTATTTTCAAAATTGAAAATGTATGTTTTTAAAAATTAGCTTGCTGATGACGCTACATTGTGTGCCTCATAACATAAAAACCCTAATGTAGCTTTTGATCTTTGTCCAGCTATATGGCCTTATCAATCAATCAATCAGGGCATTGTAAAGCACGCTACTTACCCGTGAGGGTCTCAAGGCACCGGGGGGGTCGGGGGGGGGGGTTCTGCTCCGTTCAGCCGAAGAGCCAGGTCTTGGCTGCGATGTGAGAGAATGATCTTCCGCCTGATCTGGGTCTGCAGATCCATAGGGTTTCAGCCAGTGCGAGATTGGAGGATCGCAGGTTTCTGTTGGGTACGTGGAAGTTTACTCTGTCATTGAGGTATTTGGTTCTGCTGTTGTGCAGCCCTTATGAACTCATACTTGGAAACAAACCAGCTGATGCTCAGCCAGCACAAATGATTGTAGGTTGTGGGTGCCACATGACGTTTGGTTTGGCCAATAGAATGAAGGTTAATATCAATTAATGTGCATTGGTGTTTGCATTATTGTTTTATAAGCTGGATGGCTAGAGTGTACATCTGTGGCTACCAACATGTTATGCACCTGTCCAAGCATACCAAACCTGAGAACCACTATGATCATCTCACTCTTCTTCCAATTTATTTGCTCGATTTTCTCCTGTAGATTGGTCACTGCGTACTATATGGGTCCTTGTTCTGTGCTGGTGTTTTGATTTAGATACAAAAGGTGATCAAATAAAAAATAATTCAATTAACTATAATGTTTTCGTGTGTATTTTAAATTTGGCAGTTTCTCTTAATTAACTACATTGTGATATGTTTTCCGGGGTAGATCATAAAACCCGTACTTTCTTATTAATCATGCTGCTATTTAAAATGATATAAAGTTCACATTCATATTAATGTTATTGGTAAAATATTTTTTGTTTCCTCATAACTGTTTTTAGCTCTCGTGGCGTTAACCGCGCGAAAGCGCGGTCTAGCCAGAGACCTATAGTGAGCGTCTCAGCTTTCCAGGAGACAGGACCTGGCCGCGCGCATCTTCCAAAAGGCGATCAGAGAGGGCCGCGCGCACGGGAACGCGCACGCCGTGGCCATCTCCTGTCTCCTGGGAAGCTCCAACACACACACAGCCACACCTCCCCCTGCACGCATGCTCACACACAGAGACACACACACGAGCGCACATACACGCACGCACACATACAGAGACACACACACGAGCGCACATACACGCACGCAGACATACAGAGACACACCCCCCCGCCGTCGCACACAAGCGCGCACACACACACAAGCGCACCAACACCCCCCGCCTACGCCTGTCGAGCAGTAGCTAGCATTGCCCCCAAGAAGAATCACGACGTGAAGAGGAGTGACCCCCGCTGCTGTGCACTTCGCATCCCCCACCAGAAGGTACTGTTATTGTGTGCGACGTGCGCTGCTCTCCGGACCCGAAGTCCATGAGGCGCGCACCCCCTCGAGCCCCCTGAACGATCGTACACTGTGTGGCCGTACCTGGGAGACGTCCTCATCCTGTCTCCCGGCCTTGGTACGAAGCACACAGCTCCAGCGCCCAGTAAACCTCGCCCCCCTTTCTCAGCGCCGTACGCTTCATATGCGAGACGCGTGAGGTTTAGCGGGGCCGCTCTAGATTTACCGTACGAGACGAACTGAAGCGCTGCGAAGCGTACCAGCGTTAGCGAAAGGGGTCCACACGCGGCACACAGTGCCTGGACCATTGTGGGACTACGATTAGGCTGTGAAAGGTCATTTTGAGACCCAGTGACATTCGTTCAAAGATTGAAACGAGCTCATTAAGAACTGTGGCATATTTATAAGTAACTGGAATCCTGCAAAGTCGTAAGCCTGTATTGAAAGCCTGCTTAAAGTGTATATATATATATATATATATATATATATATATAAAGGAGATATATTTTCACAGAAATACAGTTTGGTGTCATTGTGTGGTGGGTTGGTGGTTACTGTGTGTGATACTGCAAATGTTTGACTACATGTACTCTGGAGATTAGCCTTGACTGCTTGCGCCACACTACCTAGAGGGTAAGCAGGGGTTATTTTTTAGAGGGTAATCTTTCGCCCTGACATAGAGGAAAGGGTCCCTGTTTGTCACAAGTGAATACTTGCGCCAACCAGAGACCCCCAATTACATTGGGAGGCTGCCCTCGCCTGGAGACTGAAATCGGCGCCCGTAATCGGATAAATGTGTGTGTGGGTTTGTGTGGTGTTGGAAGAGGGGTGGTGACGATCTGTGTGTCCACGTTGAAAATGTCATCCACAGCCCGTCCCGCCCGTGTTGTATGTTCTCCTGTATTTGAAGTTTTTCCACGTTGCATAACTCGTTCTTGGTGACTGATCATTGTATTTGTCGTTTCCACGTTTAATTCGCATTCATGTGTGTTTTTGTCTCTGTTTTTATTGACTGCCGGGCATCGGACCACAGTCTGTCCCTATAGGTCATTTCGTGTAAACACTTGTCTTTGCCCTGCTTGCGTGTGCCTCTTCCCAGTACTGATGTGTTATGTACAGGTGATACATGCACTGCACGAGGAGACGCAGGTACAGGGGCAGACAGGCAGGAAGTGTTCCATGTGATATTATTGCAGGTGTAATTTTGTAAGTGGGCGCATTCCCACATAGTACAACGCCCCGTATTTTTTCTGTACAGTATGGTTCTGTACTTTACAGTTAGCAGCCTCTCTGTGTGTCCCCTGTGTTCTGCAGACCCTTTCCTGTATTCGTCTGTTTCCATATAATACTCTTGTGAAGTGTATGCCTCCACAGGCAGATCGAGGTGCTATGCATAAGAACTATATTGTGTGGTTCAGTTAAAACCAGGTTAAAAATCATTGATGATGAGGCACATGTAGATGGAACAGTACCAAACAGAGCACATTACACGTATTTACAAATTGGGGGTATCAGTTGATGGAATGGTTTGCCCACATTCGATTTTTGGTCACATTGTAAACCATGGTTAGAGTGTTAGTCCTCAAAAGGTACATTTGAATATGGGTACCCTCAAACTGGTTTTGTCAATCGGGGAGGGGGGTATCGTGAGAATGCCTTTGTGCAAACAATGATTATATACCAATTGCAAATTAAAGACAAAAAATTAATGCAAAGCATTGTCATTTACAATGCCAGTAACTCAAACTTTAATGCTGCGAGACCTATTGCATTGCAAATGCTTGTTAATATTTGTGCTGGATACCATGAATACATTTGATCAATGGTTATCGTAACATTTCGTTTTACTTCTGCAGTTGTCCTTGCTTAAGAAGCAACAGATGGAGGAGGAAACAGTACTTAATTTGCTTCAGGACATTTCTAATCATTGTGGGGTTTTGTTTCCACGTACTCCAAGTGGAACTTCTTTCCATTTTACATCTCGAAGCTCTCTGCATGCTGTTGACGACGACTCTTCTATGGATATTACATCTGTCTGGGACAATGTGAGATTACACCTTCGGCGATTCTTAGTGGACAAATTGCAGAGCCAGCAAGGAGTAAGCAGTGTCCAATCACAGGCCCAGCTCAGAACTCAGTGTTTGCAGCATCTGTTGTTTCTTTATCCTGAATCTGAAACTTTAACAAAATACCAATCGATACAAAAAAAGTTGGTTATGGATCTCCTTAATAACCGTACCTGGCCTATAATGGATGAAATTAACTTTGAAATGGTGGTTCAAAGTTACCAAAGCTCATTCTCTGTATTGTACAAAACTATAAAAGAAGACCTGCTACTGTTAAGTGGGATGATAGAACCTGCTTTAGCAATTAAGTTCATAAACGAAACATTCCTGGAAACGATAACAGAGGAGGTAACATCACTTATTAAAAGACTTGGTGACCTACACTTCAAAGAAGGCACTCGAAATGCTGTGAAAGGGATCAGAGGCAAACACAGAGGAGCAGTCCATGCAGTGGGTTAGTGCTGTTTACTAAATGAATCCTTCTACTATATTGTAAAACGTCTTATTTTGCTTGTTTGACATAAACAGTTTGCTCTTTCCTCCATCATAAACTTGTGTACGATCTATTCTACCGATACTAACCGTACCAATGGGGACCAGACATTTTACTCTTCCACCAATAAGTACAGGGAGTACACATACATGTAGCACAGGAGATTGAACATTAACACTACGCCTCTGTAACTAAGTTCTTTGGAGGGAAAAGTGTGTGTTTTTGTGTTAGCCAATGCGTATTGATCCCCAAGACTCATCAGGTACAGGATCCTTAGTCAGTTTAAATCTTTATCATGGCAATTAGGTAAACCACTCAGGCCTTTTTGAGTAGCTATATTCTACCCACAGTGGTAACTACAGAGGGAATTCGACCACTTGCAATCCTTAGTAGCTTGGTGTGTCCAGGCACACCAAGCCACCTCGGACCCAGCAGTACCAGGTTCTCAAATTCCAGACCCAGAAACCACAAGTTTGCAAACTCCAAATCAGATTATTCTGTGCCCAGGGACATTGTGCCCATGAGGATGTGCACTCTGTGAAGCTGTAGACCACTCCACGCCCCAAATGGCAGGAAAGCCTTAGGCATTAGCATTGTCGAGGGCTGCATGCAACACCCCAGCATGTCTTTTCCGCACAGAACACATGATGGGAGAGCAGACAATACTCCCCCCTGCCACACCCCAACTCTGCACTGATCCCTATCCTTCCTTTCCTGCCCCACACATGGGACCGTGTTGGCTCTCCTGCAGATATCTATCTTTGCCTACTCTGAAGAAGCAAAAAAAAGTGGCAACGGGAGAAAAGTCAGCAGAAATGGCCCTGATGTTCCATCTCAGGAACAAAACCTATTCCCTTATTTAGGTGCAGAAATCTAAGCCAGTAGCATGCCAAATTATAGTACACTTGCAATGAACGCCTCTTTGGTATACTTCATTAACATGGTAAACAACACAAGCAGTTTTTTTAACTTGAACCTAAAGTTTCGGAGAGATTTACTCTGTAAACTCTGTATGTAGTGTTAATTAACCATTACGTTGCTTGTGATTCATCTTGGGTGTATTAAACTGTGTGCAGATTCTCTTGATATATCTGTTCATACATAATGAGGAATATAACATCTGAATTCAATTTTCTTTCAGATATACTGCCATTGGCACTCCCATACCACTCTGTGTGCGTTTTCATATCACCTCTTTGAGGGACGAGCTGGTCACAAACTTCTGGAATACAATCATCACTCTAAACAATAGGAATAGACACTTCAAGAGAAAGGTGAACAGCATAGTTAATACCCAAGAGGACTGCTTGCACAGTGGTATTGTGTTGGGCTGACTGAGTGCTTAGGCTGAGGAACTTTACCTAAACTAGAGAAGTACACATCAAATGCCAGAGGTGTGGTTTCTGGTCCACATACTGCTCAATTAGACATCACCTCCTCCATGCGTTCTTAGTGCTTGGGACAGTAGCTCTTAACTTCCAAAGAAGAATTGCACAGAGGAAATGTTGGCCAAGACTGGGCAACTAATGAAGCTGATTGTGACTACTTTGCATCCCTGTCATTCTCTTTTTCCAGTACCTGTAAACGATCCACCTTTTGCTAGGTTGCCTCACCCCATTGAGGTTTGTATCTAGGCACTGACCCAAAACCACTTATGGCCTAGACCTGCATGCAGAATGCTTTCAAGCACTCTACTCCATTACAGCAAATACTCAAACACCTTTGTAAGTAGAAAGCGTTACCTGTGTATCAGATCTTTCTTATTTATGAATATATATATATATATATATATATATTTATATATATATATAATATATATTTATATATATATATATATATATAATATATATTTATATTTATATATATATATATCTTCATCAAGTGCAAATCCTCATGGGCCCGATGTCTCTGGACCAGAATTATCAAATTTGGAGTTAACAGTCTTACATATGACAAAAGTATGGCAAACCTGAAGCCATCGATTGTGAATCCAACTGGTAAATGTTACAACATTTAATTTAGAAAGGCACAAAAGGAAGGGAGTTCATTTTGTCATGGAAATTATTGTTAGTGCTGTAAAGAAAAATGAGGACATGTTTTAAATAAGTTCTCAAATATATTCCTTTTCTATTTCATTAAAACGTGCTGACATGTAGACTGAAACATGCGCTTTCAACACAAGTGGCAGACTGCCAATTAACTCTCTGGTGATCAGCAGTTTACTACAGTATTCTAATGAGCAACCAGAGTGCTAAAATTCTGCATTTATGTGTCGCACATCTTACCGCCATCTTGAAGGAGTCGAAGTGGAAAACTGAAAGCATTTTCTACTGGGGACAGTGCAGTAAATAAGGAGATTAGGGAGCATTTTAACAAATAAGTCTAACAAGATGGGCACGAGAGAGAAAAGACCCCAAATCTAGCATTAATATCATCGAAATGCCCAATGATAGAAGAGTGCAAAACACTTAACATTTTTTTACTTTCAGTTTTGTATATTGCAGACTTGACTCAAATGTATTGGAGGGATTGCCATGAGCATCAGTTACATTACACAAGGACATATTCCTTTTGGGCTTTAGGCATGGGAAGCTTAACTGATAATCCCAGAATCATAGGATGTCTAGCTGATGCCGAAACTCGTACCTAGTTCCCCAGTTGGAAAGTCTGCAGCCCCGGCCGTAATGCCACATTCTCTCCCCTAAGTGCAACATATCATCAAGTGATCAACTGGATAAAAAAAACATCAAGATAGCAAATAATGTTAAAATGTTTTGTTATTATTTGAGAACCCAGAAAATATGTCCTAATTTTAGTTTTTGGTGCACTAACCATAATTTCTATGGGAATAAGATCCTCTCATTTTTATAATTTCTAAAGGAAATGCTTTTAGGTTTTATAGTTTTGATTACATCAAGATGACATGTGGCATTCCACACTTTTGTAACAAATATAGAATGTTAGAAATCTAGTTGTTCATCAGAATACTGTGGAGAGGCAGATGTCAGGGGCACTGACTCAGATAATTGCAATGGCACGTCCATAGAACAGGGTGAGCAAAAAGGAGGTAGAAGGGGCAAGACAACAGACATCGAAGGATGGTGAAAAGAGTGTAGGGCCAGCAAGCTAAGAAAATAGGCTAAGCAGGAAGGCAATTATAGGGCATATAATTGGGCAACAGAGGTCAGTGGCAGCACATCAGACCATGCAGGGCAGATGAGATGAGGGCCGGGTGCATGGACTTGGACAACAGATGGTAGGGAGGAGATGGATGGGACAGCAAGGTAACTGTTAATGGCAGGCGGGAAGGGCAGTGGGAGAACAACAGCCACAATGGGCTGTAATGAGGGAGCATGGACATGGACTTGAACACTCTGAAACTCTCTGCCTTTGTAGATTAAGGTTAGCCCTACTTTGCTGTCATTCAGGAAACAAATAAAAACATGGCTTTTCAGGTATCAGGTTTTTTTCCATTCTAAGCCTTACCTCAACAGCATATATCGCCGAGATAGCCATGGGTATTTGTGTGTGTAATCTTTTGGCAAGGATCGAGGTCCACAAGGGAGGCGCTTCGGTTAACTTTTATTGTTTTACAAATGCGACATCTTAACATGAGCCAGCTTTCAACTGTCGAATAATGCCTCTTATTCGGTTTAAACAACCCTGGTCTCGTCCTCCGGGTGCTTCTTCTCTTGTCCATATTCCTTCCCTGGGACGTTCTCATGTAAATAAAAGAGGAGAAGGGGTGTAATGGTCATTGGGGAGCTCTGTACGGTCGCGTAGGGGAAAAGGAGTGAAGGACCACCAAGTGCTCTATTCCTGTTCTAGCAACGTGAGGTCGTGAGGTAAGGGAGGGGGTAAGTGAACAAGCAGGAGACGCTAGGATGTGCCCTCTACTTGCCGGCTTCCTCCCTCCTCCCAGCCCACCCCGTGAGCTGCTCCCTCCCCTTGACACAAGCATTTTTTCATTGATTTGCATTAGGTGTTGTATTTGCATGAAAACAACAGTTTCATCATATTCTTTCTTCACCTTAATAATAATTAAGAAGACCTATTAGGTTTCTGTAGGAGTGGAATAAGGGAACATTTATCCTGGTCCTTACGAAAAGCCTTAGGGAATAGGCTAGAAACATGTAGACCAGGAGACAGACACCCATTACAGTGTAAGTTTCCACTTTCCCCCTTTTTAATAATACCAGCTACAGGATTTAATAAAGTTTAGAGTCCACGTAGCCAGGTATTTTTTTAACAAAACTCGCCTACTTGACCTTCCACTCTCATATCACCAATCACTTATTCACCCAATAGTCAATACACTACAAAGTGCTCCCACGTCCCCGTCGTTTGTAGCGTGCCCCGTCCGGCAGAGGGGTGGGAGGGACCTGATGATGAAGCATGCCCCCACGGGACATCTTGGTGGCTGAGGGTTATTTCAAGAAAACTCATTGTTTTCCTTGAACTATTATTAAGACCTACGGTGGGACCGTTACTTCTAGTTAACTTTGTGCCAGAATAGTTTAAGGAACAGTGGCATCAGAGGTTCCATTACCATGGTCAGTGGAAGAGCTGTTGGCTGGCTTGGGGGGTTCTCTGCTGTTATGCTCTGTGCACAAATAAAATTGTATGGAAAGCAGAACCTCCTGTGTGGTTTGCTTACAACTGTAATACTCCTTTATATCTTCTTACTATGAAAAGTACAAAGTATCCAAAACATCTTAGGGTGACTGCTAGTACATATCCGCCTAAGGAAGCAGATGACAACGGCGTTTCAAACATTACATTATCATACCTTCCTATAATAAAAAGACCACTGAGGGGAAAAAATTCTTGGTGGGTGACAACACTTTACTACACCTCGCTAGCCAATAGTCAAACATTTAAGACCATCTAAAGTTGAGGAGGGAAGTAAAAACCTTTCTATGAATGGTGAAATAAAGAACCTAAATAATTGAGTCCCCTTACACTAAAACTGAACAACTGCTTTGATCGTGAGAGAATACTGCTCCACAGAGTGCCTGAAGTTCACAAGCACACCACAATTGAACTCTGTCTTGGCAGGTTGTAATCAGTACAGGATGGATAACAGTAGTACCTAAACATCACAAGAATCACCACAGGAGAACTTGGCCAATAGCAGTCAGTGCAGGCTGAAGGACTGTTCTGCTGTTAGAAGTCCTAATAAACTAGTGGTAGCCCAGCTGGCTATTATCTTAACATTCCACAACTGTGATAGCACACCTTTATAGTATCAGAAATGTATCACCAGACCACTAAAAACACTCAGTACCATCAAGGACATGCAGCAATGCTTGCAGACATCTGTCACATAAGGCTAGCATCCTTAACTCCTTTAGGATAGCCAAGCTCTGCTGGTCCTGCACTCATCTAGCACCACAATCCATACATTGTGCTGGACATGCTAAAACATCATTCATAATACGATGACTGTAATTCGCACCATCCAGGTATCTCTGCCTCACTCTGCCCTATCTGTCTCCTTTATATACTGACAAGATCCACAGTAAGGAGGCCCTAATTGCTGTACATAGCGCTGGAAGTGTATTTACATTTTCTACTATGACATGCAACATGGGAACTTCAAAACAAATGATAGCTGTCAGATAACTGTAAGGTTTTTAATTATCCTTTCTCCATTACACTGTTAAGCACTTCTACTCAAGGGATGACAAGAGCACCACACTCTGGTCACTCAATTACAATACCAAAACACTTCCCACATAGGCTCATAGGAAGTGAAGTACCCTTCCGGACAAGCACTCCCCCATGATCTAGTGGTGCCCAAACACTCTTTGGAGCTCCTCAGTGGGTGAAGAGGTGCTATACAAATGCAATCACAAAACAATGCAATTAGAAAAGGATGGGAAAAGAGATGCTAATTGTATTACTCCTGCAAGACATAGCTCATCTTTTCCTTCAGCTATACAAGCTCCTAATGGCAGATCAGCTTCCTGCTGCTGTTATTCTATTCCTCGAGCTCAGCTGATCCATACATATCCCTGCTTCTACTTGTACAACTTTTACAATGCCTTCTGCTGACGTTTTGTTATATTTTTTACTATCTCATCCGTGTATATGGGAGGAGGGCAGTCATTAACTTGATGTTTAGGTCTGGCGTTTGAAAACACAACTGTTATCCGACCTTGTAACCTACACCAATATTATTCTACAGTTCTGTGCTTCCACAAAAATACAATTCCATGTCTATGCTATTTACTTGTAATGCTTCACATTACCATCCAACTTTCCTTAAAGCCCGGCCTATTGACACTACCAATGCCTGTTTGATATTTGGGACAGGCTCTGCCTAATTAAGCCTTCCTAACTTTTGTCTTTATTATTATTTTTATTGTAAGTTGCTCAAACACAGTTCAAAAGCAGGGCACATCGTGAACACTGGGTACATAAAGATTAGAGCGAAGCCATTTTGTAACAGCAGTGCAAGAGATTTCTGTTAGAGGATTGTGTACAGTAACAATTAGAGGTGCATCAGCCCATCACCTACGGCTTAATTATGCTACCTCTTATTTGTCTTGCATTATTTGCACGTAATGTGATTCAAAACTTCCGAATCTCGTGCCAGGTACACCCGGGGTCCTATATGTCCTTGGGCATGGAAGTTAAGGATTGCAACTCGTGATATTTCTCCAATTGTTTGTTCGTAACTTTTTTTAATGTAAAAAGATATCCAGTCTAAATTTGCAGAACTTTTTCCAATTTGTTTGGAGTACTGAGGGTATCCAGAGTTTGTGGTTTCCTGTGGAGAACCAAGAAATTGCCAAAATATGGCTAGTTTTAGGTCTCAGAGTGTCCACGGGTCTAACTACAACAGATCAACCTTAATAAGACATAGACCAACAAATTAAGTGTGTGAGTACATCAGAAGTACACCTAATCAATGAGGATACCCATCAGTCACCATCCGATACCGCCCTAGTCATCATCTGGGCTTCCTTATGACCTTCTCAACGTGAAACATAAAAGATGTTTACTAGGACTAGGTGGACACGTCCTACATCTAATTATGAATCACAGGATCATTTCAAAGATGTTAAGTGTAGGTGTCTAATGATGGGTAAAATGAAAAGATTGCAGTGCGTGAAAATATGTGAAGTAATCAGCTAAAATTGGGTAAGTGAGAGAAACATGAGTTTATTATTATCGCTCAGTTGCCCAAGATTAAAAACAGTGCAAAGAAATGGCAGTTCTAACAAATATCTGCCACTATAGTTATGTGGTCAACATGTTTCAGCAGTAAGTCAGGACACTATTATCTTCTGCCTTCGTCAGGACCTTAAGCAATGTTTGCTACTGCAATAGAACAACATGTGAAATAGAATAAAAACAATGAAACATTTCACCTGGATTCCTAGGTGTCTGGTCACTCCTCCTGTGTGTGGATTATTCAGCCACTAATTTGCAGGAGGTTACGGCCTCACCTCAACTGGCTGCGGCTCAGGGAGAAGAAGCATCCCTCTCTCCGTCGGTACTCCAAAACGAGGCCTATTGGCTGTGTCAATGCTTGTTTTTAAATTTGTAACACAGTGCAGTGTTTTTTATGTTGTAAAAATTACACCAGCTAAAGGTTTGATGCGAATAGCTTACCCTTGACCTGCTTACAGCAACAGGCATAGATGCAAAAAAACACTTTTTTCACCACAGTATTCTACATGGTGATCAGGATTTCCTTTTTTGAGGTTTCTACCTACTTGCATTTTAAGGGGGAAAGTAATGTAAAACCCATGGGTGAGCCAAGAGAGCTAGGCATTTTTGAGAAGTAGCGAGCATTCGGAATTCTGAAAGGAGGTTTTTTGTTTAGATAGCTCATGGTTTTCCTGAATGAACCAATTGTTGAAATGTAAAAATTGAATGTAAGTAGTAAAAAATAGAAGAGAAAAAAATACAAATAGGTGACAATGTTTCTAAGGGGCAATATACAAAAGTAATATACTTCCATCTGAAAGACTCTTCCTGTCACAGAGGTATGTAGTGTTTGTCAGATGTCCAAAGACTCGTGACACCCTGAACCATCCACCAAGCTGCACAAAATTGGGTTGTAATATTTTATTAATTGTGCAAGAGCAATGTCTGTTTGAATTACTCGTAAGCAGGAAACAAGGTGAAGTGGTTCGAGAACATAGCTTTGACACTTTGGATAACTGCCTAGTTTTTTTGTCCTCATATCACATCAAATAAGCAAACACCCTCCTGATTACATCTGCCCCTCATGCTTTTATCGGGGTCGTTTTTCAGTCAATGTCTACACCAAGGTACCGTCCGGCACAACATCAAAAGCTGACCAAGAGGTATAATCGTAGGACATCTTGGTCTTCCTTCAGATTCCAACAAATTACAAAATGACCCAGACTCTACTTTCAACTTATTCCAGTTAATCTTGTTGTCCAGTTTCATGAAATATCTCACTCCCAGGTAGGGGCTGGCACCACAGTTTACATATCTCCCTCCTGGCCAAGAGGATCAAATAAAATATCAGCTGCCCTTGAAGCTTCGAAAGGCACCCCAAATCCAAATCCTTGCTCGACCCTATCAAACATAATTAAAATAGGTCTTACCTCCACTTCCAATCTCAGTATGTCAGAGATTATTTTACCCACATTCCTCCAGAAGCTTTCCAGTGTAGGACAGCTGGCAAACATATGAATATTGTCCACCTCTTGAGCACCACACTGCTTACATTTGGATTCCCCTTCCTCTTATCTATAACCAGCTTCGCCGGCAGCCATTAAGCTCTGTGTAAAGTGAAAAAGTAGTTTCTCTTTAATGCAGCAAATTTAATTACAGAGTAAAACATACTTATAGGTACCTGCCATGACTCTTCCAGCTGTACAATTAGCAAGCATCTTTCCTAGACCAGATGCTTTCTTTTGATATCCATACCAGCAGCATGTGTCGCGACGTCAGTAGCACTTGACAAGATGTAGCCACTAACCTCGGAAGATCGCCATTGGGAACGATGGTAAGCAGAAGGCCCCCCTATTCCCCTGGGTGCAACCTCACACAGAGTGAAAACCAACACTACTATGTACAAATGCACCCCCGGGGAAAAGGGAAGTGGATAAAATAATAAACACTGCGGACCAAACGGTTCTTTTTAGTCCTGTTTCTGTTGTCTGACATGCAACTTTCAGAGTAGGAGCGTGGGGGTCCAGTGGAGGCGAATTATCTAAGGAAATGAGACAAGAGGCCACAGGTTAGGTAAGAATACTTCAAGGACCACTCATACCACACCCAGAGAGAGGATATCTTATCCAGTATTAGGGGTGTCTTTCATGGATTCACATGCCTGAATCATTCCCCGTCGTCGAGACGGGAGCCTCCGGTACATAAAAAAGTAATGTCCTATAGACATACATAGAGAAAATAGGCCTAAGGGCCTCCCCTTAGTAGCCTTTCTTAGTCCTTATGTAAAAAGGACCAAACTCTCCCAGTCAGCCAATCAGCTCCGACCTCCCTCTAGAACCTTCCTGGGAGGAGCCTCAGTCCCTCAGATTTTCTACTGCACGTTGTGCTAAGGGAGTCTCCTCTGAGCTCTGCTCAGATTCTGTGTTTTTTTTTCACTTAATTTGGCTTTTCTACTATGGATTATCTTCAAATACATTCTGTGTCTTCAAATACTTTCTTTAAAGAAGGTTTAACAAGGGAAAGAACGGAAGAATTCTGTTTGGAGCCTGCACTTCTTGTTCCAAGAGGTGGCTCTGCTCGGTTCCTCACACTCACAGACCAAAGGCTACAAGGTATGTTGCTTTTTCAAGTGACTTTTGAAGGGTCGTGAACAGAGGCTGTTAATATGGTTAAGGCCAGAAAGGAGGTTATTTATTTCTCCAGTTACTGCGATGAGGTGTTGCCCTCTGTCACCTTTCGGTCACAAGAAGGGAAGGAGCCAAGACTAGAGGGCGACTGCTTATCTAGTTTATTTTTGGTTTACAGACTGTAGTACAACAAAACAAAGTCTTTCTGTCAGACACGGGGTCGAAGGTAGGTTTGTACTCCTCTGGGCACTTCCTGGGTCGGGGTCCGGGACACTCCAGCACATGGAAGAAAAGAAACGAATGTGGCTTTTAGTGGGTTGTTTCGTTTACTATTAACTCATGGAAAGAGGGAGGGTGTGAGGGATAAAGCAAAAACCACCACCACAGTCAGTGAGCTACACACGGCTTTGCTAAACGAGGTGCCCCGGTGTTTCCACGGTCCCTTAACCGGTCCCTCCCTTCTTGAAGTTTAACAAAGAACCCAAACGAGCACGCACCTGGAAGAGCCACGCGTCCTCCTTTGCGTGGCTGGGCGAAACGCAGGGTCGTTGGCCACCAGGCTTTACAGCTGCCTCCGTCCGCTCCTCTTCCGTTATCGGTCCGGCACCCTCTCTGCTCCTGGTGTCGTCCACTTCCAAGGAATCCGTCCCCACGGTGCTTTTCGTCCTCCCGCTCGCGTGGTTCTCCTGGCGTCTCACTTCTTCCTCCCACGACGGACACACAGCGTCTTCCGGGTCTCTCCTCATATGGTGAGACGCCACTCCTGATAGGTTCGAAAAGTCAGGTGGTTCCGATGCGAAGCCTCCGTCACGTACACAAAGGCCATCCTTAAAGGGCCCGTAGTAATCCGCCTGTTGAGGAGACGGACATTCAGTTAGCCCTGTCGGGGCTGAGCACGGGACCCCCTGACACCCTCAAAGTCCAGGAGACCTCAATAGAGAATCTCCTCAGACTCATTCCTCAGGGTACCATCCTGAGAAGGCCCCAAAAAAGACCGCTCAAGGGTCTTCCGGGCGCAGTCCTTCAAGGATCTCCCCACTCTGTGGGAAAGGAGACTAAAGGACTTGCTTTGGAGAATTATCGGACAACATAGACGACGTATGAGCCGTCTATATCCCCTCCTCTGGTCATAGGGTCGTTCAGAAAGGCGTCGTCTATACCTCCTGAGGTACAGCCTAAGCAGCCATCGACGTCAAAACCATCATCTTGGCAATGTGAGCGTCGACAACGACGACAGCGTCGACGACGAGACCATAGACGTCGACGGCGACACCGTCGACGTCGACGATTGGAGCGTCGTCGACGAGGACATCGACGTCGACGACGAGGCCGTCGACGACACCATGGACGTCGACTTCAAAACCGTCGACGACGGCGAGGACCGTCGACGACGACGAGCACCGTCGACGGCGACGAGCAACCGTCGACGACGAGCACCGTCGACGACGAGCACCGTCGACGACGACGAGCACCGTCGACGACGACGAGCACCGTCGACGACGGCGAGGACCGTCGACGACGGCGAGGACCGTCGACGGCGAGGACCGTCGACGGCGAGGACCGTCGACGGCGAGGACCGTCGACGGCGAGGGCCGTCGACGTCAGCGTGGACCGTCGACGACCAGGCAGTCGAAGTCAGCGAGGACCGTCGACGACGAGGCAGTCGACGGCGAGACCGTCGACGTCAAGACCGTCGACGTCAAGACCATCGCCGTCGACGACGAGACCATCGACGTCGCCGACGCAACCATCGACGACAGCCTCTCGGAACGAAGGCCTGTCTACGGTATCAATGAGGGCTTCATCTCGAAGACTAATCGGCATGTCTACGGCCTGTCTACGGTTTCGATGATGGCCTCATCTACGATGATGGCCTCATCTATGAAGGCGCATGGCCTCATCTACGAAGACGCATTTTAGTGGGCGCGTCTATGACAGCCTGTCTACGGCAGCCTGTCCACGGCAGCCTGTCTACAGCGTCTACAGGGCCTAGTCTACAGTGCCTATTCTATGAGGACCTAGTCTACAATGGCCTAATCTATAGTCTACGATGTCCTAGTCTACTGGCCTACTCTATGGAGGCCTAATGATCGATGGCCTAGTCGTCTACGAAGGCCTAGTGCTCGATGGCCTAGTCTACGATGTCCTAGTCTACGACGGCCTAGTCCATGACGGCCTCGTCTACAAGGGCTAGTCTAAGGAGTCGACTGCTCGCCTACGACGCCATGTCTACGGTATCGACGATAGCCTCATCTACGTAGGCTCATCTTCGAGGACTCGTCTACGGCGGCATAGTCATTGAAGACATCGTCTATGACAGCCTGTCTGGTCGACCAGGGCCTTCTCTAAGATGGCCTAGCCTAAGATGGCCTCATCTACGCGGGCCTCGTCTACGTGGGCCTAGTCTACGAGGGACTCGTCTACGATAGCCTCGTCTAGGATGGTCTAGTCTATGATGACCTCATCTACGACGGACTCAGCTACGAAGGCTAGTCTACGCCGGCGTCGACGGCCTTGTCTACGAGTAGTCTACGACGGCCTCATCTATGACTGCTCGTCTACGACGGCATACTCTCTGACGGACATCTTGTCGACGAACTCGTCAACGAAGGAGGAGATCCACCGAGTCTGTCATCTCTTTTAAGGGGGTATGGTCATCTATGACTGCGCGTCTACGATGGCATAGTCTATGACGGCTACCTCGTCGACGGATTCGTCGACGAAGAAGGAACTCCACCACTCTGGAATCTCTTCTACGGTGGTATGGAGAGCTGCTCAAAGTTTTAAGATCTCCATGACCTCTCAAGAACAGGCCTGCTTCTTGTACGTCTTCAAAGAACCCTTCAAGAAGGCAGTAAGATCGATACGGGTTATCCATTACCTATAGTCGGAAGAGGTAAGGGTCCGGTAGTACCCCTCCTCTGTATCACTGGTGATCCCTCTGTTGGAGAAGAAGTATAAGGCGCCAGATACAGCACCGGCGTGCTTAACAGGAACTTTCTAAGCCGGACTCCGTAGTGCCACAGGCGGCCTAGAAAAACTCCAGGGATCCTTCGGCCCCTTTGTCACCTCCTCCTGATAAGGAGGGTCTAAGAGTGGACAACCTTACGAACAGGTTTTCCTCTGTGAACGTTCTAGCGCTCTTGGTACGCTAGCATGGAACATTGTGGGCACACTGGCCCCATACCAGCCGGAATTACCAGACTCATCCGAAGAGGAAGTTAGGTGGATTCCGCTGAGGCGAGGCATTGGCGTTAAACCATAGACTGCGCGAGGAATATCGCTATGACAGGGTTCCGCAGGTGGCTGGACCTGCAGTCTTGCGGATCCAAGGAGGGCCCTTTCCGTCCTGAGGTGCAAACAACGTTTGTGGACGGGCCAGATGAGGGCCAGTCACTATTGGCACGAAAAGTTAACGAAACAGACAATGCGAGAGCTTTGGACACTCTTCAGTATATGAACCAGTCCTTTAGTACAACGGGAGGAAGAAGAAGGTCTTCCCTCAAAGGAAATTATCAATTCCAATCTTCCTGCTCTTCAGGCCAGAGTAGACCACAATGCCTTCAGTCGCCGACAATAGCAAAACAAGCACCCACCTTCTGAGAAATTGTCTTCTCATGGAACGGGCAGCGGAGCTATCAGGATATACAGCTGCATCTACGTCTGGATTATGCTGTAGAAAGGAGCTATAGCGAGTGTTCCTCCTCCTCAAAGGAGCTGTAGCGAGAGTACCTCCTCCTCATAAGGGAAAAGGGTTTTTTTGTTCCCGCTTCCTTTTTAAATCCAGAAAACAGATAGGAGGAGGAGACCAACCTTGGGCTTCAGAGACTTCAACACCCTCCTAAAAGAGGCAGTTGTTTCGCATGGTAATCCATGAGGTCCAGCAAACAGGACGTTTACTTCCATATCCAACTTCACAGGAATCGCTAAAAGTACTTACGATTTGCAGTAGTGGGCAGACATTTACGGTTCCGCGTTCTGCCTTTCGAGCTCAAGTCTGCACCACACATATTCACGAAATACAGTTCCCTGGGAGCGACATAACTGGGACACCAAGTCTTCGGTATCTGAAGGACTGCCTGCTCAAGGCTTCATCCTTAAAAGACGTGTCCAGGTCTCCCAACGCCTGTTCAGTTTTCGATGCTGGATCTCATCCTCAATCAGGAAAAATCGGTCCTGAAACCTTCTCACTACATCAGTTTCCTAGGTACATCAGTTTCCTAGGTATAACCCTGGCCACACGGTCAGCAAAGGTTTTCCCATCAGAGAGTGATAGTGTATCCTCCTGGTTCCTCGCTATCAACTACGAACGAGACCTCTACAAGAGGCGCTATCGAAGCAGTGGTTACAATCTACATGGTCATCTTGCCACATAAAAGAGAATCCTCACATGGCCGGAGTCCTACAATGAGCAATTTACTCTCAAAAACTGTCTCAAGGCTTGTCACTCCTACTTCCGGCGGTTCCTCACGTCGTCACAAAATGCGGAAGGTAGTCTCCTATGGAGAAGACACTACATATCAATCTGCCCGAACTGCTGACGGTCTTCCTGGGCCTTCAAGATTGCCTACCAAGAATAAGACGAACAATGGGCTCACCTATGCGCTCAGCAGGCAGAAACCATTGTAACAGGGAGCTGGACCAACAAATCATTGGCCCCATCTTCTCCAGATAAAACACGCCGCAAATGGATCTAATTGCGACGTGAATGAAAGCCGGATGCCCACACTTCCGTAATTGGCTAGGGAACGCATTTCCAACCGCATGGCGCAATGTCTTTGCGTAGGCCTTTCCACCATTCCCGATGCTCCCATTGTCCTCAAGACACGGTTGGTGGAGCCTTGTATTCTGATTTTAATAGCCCCAATTGGGCCGAGGCGACATTGGTTCACAGAACTCCACCACCTATCCCTGTAGCCGCCGATCCACCGGCGGCAGTATCTATCTCTGCTACTATGATCGATAATGCAGTTCGACATCAGGGTCTGAAGTCTCTCTGGTTGGTCGCCTGACCCCTGACACAAGACTGAGTTCAGAGTTCCACAATCGGAATAATCCACAGGACTGTAGACATTCTTGCCAGAGCAAGTGCGGATAGCACATGAACATATTCCTGGAAAGGGAAGCGCTTTGTGTCTGCGGTGTCGACCGCAGCAATAGGCTTTTCTCCACATCACTGGTGCAAATATTGCCTTATCTATCCATTACAGTACATTTAACAGTGCTATCTCGTTATAAAAGAATTCAAACGAGCCCATCGCTATGGTCAAGCGGGTTGCTTAAGCAAGTTCTGAAACGTTTATATAGATCTTTCCCGCCAGTAAGGATGTTGCCACCTCCTGGCATCTCAATGTGGTTCTTACCAAGCTCATGAAACATCCGTTCAACCAGTACACGGAGCTGACCCAAAGTATGTCTCGTGAACAATCCCCACTAAGAGTCAGTGGGCTACAGGCGGTTTTCTATCCAGAAGAGTGAGCGAACTCCAAGCTCTGTCCATTCAGGAACCGCACATGCAGTTTTTCTGCTAGTCCATTCGGAACCGCACATGCAGTTCAGGAATGCTAGCATGGTGCTGAGACCGAACCCAAAATTCATTCCAAAGGTGCCTTCAGCCTTTCATCTCAATGGGCCGATAATCCTTCAAACTTTCTTTGCGAACCCTTCAACCGCAGCAGGAAGGGCTCTACATTCTTTAGATCTCAAAGATGTCTCAGGTTCTACCTAGATAAGTCTAAGACTTTCAGAAACTCTTCACAACTGTTCGTGACATACAGCAGACCAAGAATGGGCCTGTCCCTCACGAAACAAAGCATCTCAAGATGGATCTCATCAACGATTGCATTCTGCCATGACCAGGCCGGACGGCCTTTGACTGATCAGGTCACTGCACATTCCACCAGGACGATGTCCACGTCAGCAGCACTCTTCGCGGGGGTGCCAATCTTGGACATTGGCAGAGCGGCGACCTGGAAGTCACCGCACACTTTCTCCAGCCACTACTGCCTGGATATCGAACTTCAGAAGGATATGGCAGTGGGTCAAGCGGTGCTTCGCCATCTCTTTCAGTGAGGTGAGCCTTCCTACTTCCCGCCATCCAGGTATGCACATTCCTTGCTCTTGTGATACTATATGTGATGTTATATGCATTGTCTAACAGGACTGCAGAACTGATTTACATCACAAATGTGCATATCTGACTGCTAACTATTCTGATTCAGGCATGTGAATCCATGAAAGACACCCCTAATACTGGATAAGAAATGCGTTACTTACCTGTAACAGCAGTTATCCAGTATTGGTGTCTTTCATGGATTCACATGCAACCCTCCCGCCTCCCCGGGAAGGACTCACATCCCTCTCTGACAACATTACGCCTACCTAGCTGGGTGCGTACGAAAATCTATGGGACTGAGGCTCCTCCCAGGAAGGTTCTAGAGGGAGGTCGGAGCTGATTGGCTGACTGGGAGAGTTTGGTCCTTTTTACATAAGGACTAAGAAAGGCTACTAAGGGGAGGCCCTTAGGCCTATTTTCTCTATGTATGTCTATAGGACATTACTTTTTTATGTACCGGAGGCTCCCGTCTCGACGACGGGGAATGATTCAGGCATGTGAATCCATGAAAGACACCAATACTGGATAACTGCTGTTACAGGTAAGTAACGCATTTCTTACTCACACGCTCCACAGTGCAGTACTCAACATATAAGATATACAAGGTTGTTCAGCAGAAAGGATACATCCAGAGGACTTCGTATTTTCCTTTATGTGAACAAACGCAGGACTGATCCAAAAGTAAAGAAAGACTGAAATCTGGTGTAACCAAAAAAACAAACAAACAAGTTGTTCCAAGAGTTTGAGGACTAAAAACCTGCAAGGTAATAGCAAGGTACAAGATTCCTTAGCTACAAGGGAGTGGGATTCATAGAAAGGGCTCCTGCGCAATTCTCCCCACAAACAACCTAAATACCTGAAACCAGCGCGCGCTGGGGAGGATCCACTGTTCTGTTCGTGACAGCATGCCGCTCCAGTTCCTTCACTGGATTGGCATGCCAAAGGACCTGCAACGCGCAGGCAGAGAAAATAACAGCTCCGTCTGAACTGCGACGGCACCCAGCAAAGGGGAGAGTCTGAGTCTCTGCACTCCTGCGGGCAATACCTTCCGCAGCCTGAGCTCAGGGACTCGATCCCTCCAGCAACGGCAGACGGAAAGCGGGAACTCTGGCACCCTGGAAATAAGCTTGATAACGGGAACCAGTAGCGCAGCACTCCAGCGGGAGACTTCCTCATACGGGAACTCGAGAAGCTAATGGAAAGTTTGTCAAGCCCCGATCATGGGATGAGGAGGGGCTTTGTAGCCTCGGTGTGGGCCAAAGTGACGGATCCTACTACTGGGATTCCGAACATTAGGCTCCTGGGCCTTGTAGTGCCCAGTGTGTCGCTCACCCCCTAGTGGTCCCTCATTTCCATGCACTCACATACTTGGTCATTCCTTTGGTGACGGAAGAAGAGGGAAGCGTGCTGAGCACCTTGTGCCCTCGAATACGGCACGTGATCGCTACAGCATGATACCTTCTTCTTTATTGTTTTTGGATCCTGAAGATTCTTCTCCATAGAATTTACTCTAGCATCCGACCACCCCTGATTTCTGATCCAAGCAGATATCTCATAGAACTTAATCCTGGAGAGCATTCCATCCGTCAATTCCCTCCAAGTATCCCATGAGAGGCCCTAACCCCCTTCCACCATCTTCCCCCAGCACGTTATTCTAGAGTTCCCCAGGGGTTTTGCCAGGCTGTCCAGTAGGCATTTGGGAGTTTCAGGTGAATCCCACACTGGTGACCAATTACTACCACATTTGCGCCGCGGCCTTCAAACACTTTCTTGAAAAAATTGGGAACCCCAAACTCATACATGAAGCCAACCTCTGACAAATTATTCAGTATAGCACAATACATAAGGCCCACCAGTGAGCTCTAAGGACGCAACATAAGCATTCTACTATTCTTCAGTTGATATGCCCAACAATACAGTTGAAAGTCCGGGAGCCCCAGTCCTCCACTCCCTATCCTCCTTCTCAGCTTCTTCCAAGAGAGTCATACCCCCTAGTAGCCCAAATGAAAGATGTGATTCTCCCCTGTAAGAGATTTTTTATCAAACTCTAGCGGTTAGGTAGAATGGACTTCTTGACCAGATTTACTTGGCCATACAGAGTAAAGGGGAGATTCTGCCGTTCTTTAAGATCAAGTCTACCTCTTTAGAAACCCTGTCCAAATTCACAGTGGAGACCTTCTCTAGATCCTGTAGTATTATTATCCCCAAATATCTTGGTTCTTTCAATATCACAATCTCCTGTTGGTCCTGATTCTATAGCTTTATCTCTGTTTTACTATCACTCTGTTTTACTATTACTGCCCTTGTTGTCTGGAAATTAATTTGGAGTGTAAGCTGACTAGTATGTTCATGATCATCCTCTGATTTCTTTTTGGCTAATTTGTGCGAACCAATAGTTATTAATTGTTGTTTTGTGTACCTAAATTCTTTACAGTCTTGGCACACCCTAGTTCCATAGTTGCCTCTTCTGAGGGAATAAATGATTTAGCTACAGGATTAAGATCAGAAATTGTGGAATTGTGAGAATTGATAGTGAGTTAGGTGGTTAATTCCTAATCAGACATGTGGAATTTCACTTTGCAAGACCCATTTTGCAATTCTATGCCTTTTCGTTGCTTAAGCAGAGTCACTTAAACACCCCTTTTTTGTTTTAGTGTTCTTTTTCTTCCATTGTAACTTTTCCATAGCTTTTGAAGTTTAATATACAAAACCTTTAGTTATCTGAAAGTGAGGTCATTAGGTAGTATAGGTAGATCTTGATCATCATTTTTTTCAATAACCAACTGTATTGAAAGATTTCAAGCAAGGCACATCGCAGTACAAGGCAACTCAAAGGATTTTATGTGTATAGCGGTTCAAGAGTCACAGACAACAATGGTATAAGGCATTGCAAGTTCATAACAACAATCCATAATAGCTACACCACTTCCCCCATATTCGGTTGTGCTTGCGGGGACAGCCCCAGGCCACATAAAAACTCTTCTCCTGGTGAGCACACCAGTCCATCTCCCTATGCCAGCACCCAATGGTTGGTGGTGCTGGCTGTTTCCAAGTGCGAGCCACATCTCTCTTGGCGACCAAACAGGCCATTCCAACAAAAAAAATCTCGGCCCTGCGGGATCCCTCAGATCCTTCACTAGCCCCAGCAGTACATTTCGGGGAGTTATGTCCAGGACACGATACAGGACAGAGGAAAGCACCCCGACCCATCCCCTCCCAGAAGGGCCTCAACACGCGCCAGGGACAATATCTGCTGCTGGGAGCAAGCACCTCGCTCTTGCAGCAGGGCTATCAGGGAGCAGGTGTTGTATGTCCTGCTGGGTGATGTCGGTCGCCTGTGAGTAGTTGAATTGGACCATACACAGCCGCAATGAAATTGCCAGTTCTTAGGGCACCATACCAGCCTCTCTCCACTTGTCTTTATCCAGATCTCCCACTCAGGGGGTCCGGGTGTGGATGACCAAAGAGCCATAGATAGTTAAGATAGCCCTGTTGCCAAGGCGCCTGAAGAAAACCTTCGCTTCCAACGGGCTGTAGTCGGGCAACAGTTCGTCGAGCAGCTCGTGGGCCTACAAGGCATGGCGGAATTGGAGGTAATGGAAGAATTGCGAGTTGGACAGAGCGTAGCAAGGTTTGAGGTCCTTGAACATCAGGAGGCTACCTCCCTAAACCATCCCTAGATAGGTGATCCCGATGCAATCTTAAGGAACAATTCCTGCCAGATTAGAGGGCTGACAAAGCTTGGTTCTCCACCAGAGGGGTGTCATCTCTGTGAGGCGACGGTCCCAGCCAGTGAGCGGAAAAACTGCCCTACAGCAGGACAAGGACACCCGAATACAAGATGGGAGTGTGGCAGGCAGGTGCGTCCCTTATAGAAGGTTTCTAAAAGATTTCTAAATGGTACTCCAGGTCATCCCACCTACCAGTGAACCATTTGTTAATTGGTAACGCGTGAACTGCGAGGAAGTAATGATAAATATCCGATCGGCCCAGGCCGCCATCAAAGAGGTATTTACGCAGTGTTGGAAAGGCTACCCTATGCCTGCCTCCCGCCCACTCAAAGTTTGTGACTCTGGCCGTCAGGGAGTGAAACCATTGGCGAAGGATGGATTGTTGCCAAGGATGTACAGATAGCGTGGCAGGCACACCATCTTTAAAAGCGCAATGCGCCCCATGCTGTTTAATGGAAGACTTGCCCAGTGGCCCAGATCACGCTTGAGTGCCTGGGCGAGAACAGAAAATCTAAGGGCCCAGGTCCGGGAGGGGGGACATGTAAAACCCTAGATATTTAAAGGAGTGACATTGGGTAGAGATGTTGATGGCACCAAATCTGCCCTACTGCATCACCCCTCACCCCCATCAGACACAATTTGTCCTCATCAACACGGAGACCGGACGCCTCACCATGCAGCTGCAACAAAGCCAAACATCGGGCCATGGAGAAAGGGGGGGTCCTTCAGGAGCAAAAGAACGTTGTCAGTGTATAACGCTATACGATCCGTGAAGCCTTCCCCCCAACGCCAGCCCCAGATCTGGGTGTTGAAGCTTATAAGTCTCACCTGGGGCTCTATCGCTAAAGCGAATAACAAAGAAGAAAGCAGATACCCCTGGCGCGTACCGTATTCATTGGGAAACAGGGGAGAAAGAATCCCATTTACTTTGACCTGGGCAGATGGGGCGTTGTAGAGAAGGCCAACCATGTGATGAAACCCCTCCCCTAGCCCAGCACATTGAATAACTGTCTAAAAAAATCCCACACCGCTGTATCAAAGGCCTTAGTGAAGTCAATTAACATCAGGGTCAGGGTGCCACCCAGGTCATGTGGCCTACATATAGCCACATGGACCCTCCTCATGCAATGACGTGTATTGCAGCCTGGCATAAATCTGCATTGGTACAGTTGGACCAATTGTGGCAACGTACGGGCCAAGCTGGACGCTAGGGCTTTTACATAGATCTTGATGTCAGCATTAATAAGAGAAATTCAACGATAGGACGAGCATTGGTACGTATGGAGGCCCTATTTGGGCAAGACCACAATCGTGGCACAATTTGAGTCTGGTGGAAAGAACCCCTGCCTGCCGTAGTACAGATGCGTAAAAAATTCAGAAGGTGAGGACAAAGGGTATCATGGAAGCGCTTGTAGTACTCTATGGGCCCCCCGTCTTCCCAGCCTACAGGGCTACCACCGCAGAGTTCACCTCTTCTAGTGTAATGTCTAGATTCAATTCTTTGGCAGGTGTGCTTGGAGAATCGGGTTTGCGACCTCTTCGGGTTGCGGGGGATGCAGCGAGGACAACCCCCATAGAAGTCAGCGAAAGTCTGGGCTATAGCCTGGAGCCCCTTTCGAAAGCAACCTGATGAATCTCGAAACCCCAGGAGCATCCTATCAGAGATACTGTGAGTCGCCAGCCAATTCAATAACTTATCCAGTTTATCACCAGTTGAGTACACCCTCTGCGTGGAGGCTATCCAATACTGTTTGACCTCCTCAAGAGAGACTTGCAGCAACTCCATGCGAGCAACAGCCAAGAGACAACAGGAGTCATCTCTGTCCCGACTACGTAGGGCAGCTTCCAAGTACATTACTCGCCCCTCAAGATCAGTCACCTCTGTCAAACACTGCACCTCCTACTGGCGCATGTTGCCTTTAAGATGACCCCTCTATGCGGGGTTACTGTCTGCTTATATTCAGCGGAAAAAAAGACCTTCAGTTCGCCCTTGACTGATGCAGTGGTCTTCGGCCAGTAGCCACATCAGATCTATGCGGGACTCTGCAGCATGCGCTGCTGACAGGTGAGCGTATGTGCGTAGGGCTAGGGTTCCCGGAACGCCAGACATCGCAGAGGCCAACTGAGTCAGCCCAGGAGTTCAAGTAACCAATGCGGGTATGCCTACCGGGTATGGGTGAGTGGTCACATCCAGCTCGGGGTCCGGACCTGCGTTACAGTCTGCACCAACAACCGTAAACCCCGGAGGGAGAGTCAGCAAGAAGTATCGCAGTATTTGCACAAAGGGTTGCAGCAGGGAGGGGACATAGCAGCGCACAAAATTGAACAAACTTGCTTCTAAACAGCGCTTGATGCCCACATAACAGCCGTGAGTCTGTGTGTTGTGCAATGACTGCAAGGGGGAGGGATCTATGTAGCAGTGTTGCAACGCCTCTGGAGCTGTGCTCGTAGCCTGAATGATAGATTCTGTTATACCCAAGAAGGGGCAACATATGCCCATCAGATGGGTCTCCTGCAAAAGGACTATGGCTTGGCTGTGTCGCCTAGAGCTTGACAATGCATATCACTCCAAGCACGTGTCATTGGAAATCAGTCTGCAATAAGGATGCCACTGGGGGCCAAGATGAGCCGTCTGCCTCATGGCCCCTACGAGGAAGAGGCGCAGCCAACCAGTACCAGGGTAAGTCTTACTCAGCATGCTTTCCCAACAAAAGAGCCACCTGAAGAAATATGTAGCAACTGAGTCATGGCATTGCGGAAAGTTAACAAGAGGATCCCAAGTCTGGTTCAACAGAGTGGAAAATCATGAGAAAATTCGAAAGGTTTTCAGCCACCATTGGTGATGCTATAGGCAAAGCAAATTCTGCTTCTGGAGCTGAGCCAGGGCCTTCCACGCAAGCCCCACGCTCAACCCCGGGCCTTCCGAGAGCGGAAGCGGTCACCCCTCTGCTGACAGCAGGGCTGCTACTGGGCACTATTCACTGGGTCTCCACAGCAGTGCAGATCAGGGGACGATCTCTGCAGCGGCCGCTGCTCAGTCGCCCGCTACCAAGCCTGATCCGGTGTGTCAAAAAAGAGGGTGTAAGCGTGGAAGAAGACTTTTAGTTAGGCAGGGAACAGAAGCATGTAGCACAAGTCAAGTGCTTGGAGTTGCTGTGTTACTTCAATGAAAGAGTCGCTTCTGTACCACCCCTGTGTAATCAGGAAAAATTCGGACTTTGAAGTTATGGAAACGAAGGTCTGAGCAGTAGCAGACCTTCTGCAGGATCACTTCTCAGTCTTTGAAGTTGTGTAACCTCAGGATCATCGGCCGTGGTGGGGGGCTCTAGGCCTGGGCCTCTGCGCCACAGAGCAGTGCACTCTTTCAATGAGGAAGAAAGCAGACAATTTGTTTTCTGGCGCCCATGCCCTGAACCAGCACTCCAGCACCCTAGCGAAATCCCGCTGCTCCAGGGACTCAGGTAGGCCCACAAGGCATCGATTATTATG
This sequence comes from Lissotriton helveticus, assembly GCF_964261635.1. Taxonomy (NCBI): domain Eukaryota; kingdom Metazoa; phylum Chordata; class Amphibia; order Caudata; family Salamandridae; genus Lissotriton; species Lissotriton helveticus. Next base: position 688,684,322 of record NC_136059.1, on the reverse strand, counting down.
CCCGATCCATTTTCAGCGTCTTCTGCTGTCTCCGTCAGCGAAGCCACCAAGGCTGACATTTTGGACAACTGGCTTTTAAGGGAAATAGTCTTGTCTTCAGTGCTGAATACCCGCTTCTCTACGTCTGTTGTTCGGTCCACCACATTGCAGAGGTCCTGGTGCAGCAGGGAGAGGTCCATGCTAAGGATGTCCACCTTGGACCCCACTACATCCCTGGAGTGATGTATGGACTTTAGGACCACCCACAAGTCCGTTGTCCCCCACTGTGCTAAGTCGGGTGCCTGGTCGCCTGGACCCTCAGCAGCTCCTGAGTGGTCAGTCAGGGGGACCATATATTTGCCCTTTCTAGTCTGGACCTGGGTCTGCACCCGAATTTTTCCTCACCCCATCCTCCAGGGTCAGGAGTTCAACCAGCTGGTGAGGGGGAAGGCAATAGCACCCCAAGTCTATGGCCCCAGGGTGACCCTGTGGGGGGCAGAGCCCAGAGTGTCAAGGGTCCCCCAGTGGCCAGACCCAGGCAAGATGAGGCAGTCACACCGCCATTCGCCCCCTGCTGGGGCTCCACACTGTCCCACGACGCCCTGAGGGCTGTGTCCCGCACCACGCAAATCTCCCAAGTCCCCACTCACCTCCAGTAGACCCCCCAGGTGCTGCAGGATCAGGCAGCCCTTCTCACCCCGCCCGCGGCCCCCACTACCAAGTGCCTGGCGATGGATGTCACAGCTGAGAGCCCCAGTAGCTGCAGCTATGTCCCAGCGAGCTGACCACCACCTCGCGGGGTTCCAAACCAAGCAGGCTGCTCCCACCGCTGCTTGCCTCCAGAAATACTACAGAGCACCCCACTGACGCAACCACAGTCCCCAGCTGCTCCCCCGACTGTTGTGTCCAGAAGACTCACAGGCCCTGGCCACAGCAACTGCACCGCCTCAGCCTGAGGGCCGCCTTCTCTGCTCCCAGTCCTCCTTGAACTCACCACCGCTGCCCCCCCATACCTCTGTGCCACTCAAGGGAGGAAAACTCTCTGTTAACACCAGGTGTTGCAGCATGTGCCTTCTCCTCCTCTCGGGCCGCAGCTAGGACCACCGCGGCTGGCACCGCCAAGACAATTAGCGAGCACCCAATGCTGGTGGGTGAGGCTGGGAGATTGCTACCACCTGGCCGGTTCGTTGGCAATCAGGACCTTTCTGCCCGCAGCTACATCCAGGCCCAGGCAGTCGAATCTGTTGCAGGCCGCCATAGGGCCCACTCGAAGCCCAGACGGATGGGCCCTGTCTCTGTGTCGCACCTCTGGCCCTCGAACCACTGGCCCTCAGTCCAAGTCGAGGGCCTTCCCGTGTGTCTGTAGAGTGAGGCAATCGGTACCGCTGGGCCCCAGGTGCCCTCGTCAGCACGCTCATTCTCCTGCAGCTCAGCAGACTGGCGCAGCCTCACGGTGTGGCTGTCACGTTAAGGGTGCCCCCAAAGACTCAAAGCAGCCCCCACGTCCCGGCTAGGTACTGTGGCGTGCTCTGGTGCCCCATTTGTTAGTACGAGCCGGCATTGTCAGGCAGGAAGGCAACAGCTAGACTTCGGGTGACGGAAGCTAATTCAGAGCTGGACCACCATTTTGGCTGGCCAAGCCACTGATCCTGATCAACATTGACAAAATCTGGCACAGGAGTATTTGAAGTGCATGGTAAAGTCACTAGATTATCTTAAATGTGATTTATCTGAACATTCTCTTGAGGATTAGTCTTCATCTGAGTAGACTTGTTATTGCCTCGCTATGTTGTTTATGGGCTTTTGAGTAAATAAAACATTCAAAATAGAGTTTAACATTTCAAGAGAACGATCTTAGGTGGTGAGTTGTTTTGCTCATAATTTAACCATAGAAACTAGAATGTTGTATATCACACTCTTTATATCTGATATGAGGGGATTAAAATAGCAGGTTAGGGTACATTTGATGTTGGAGAGAGCAGTGATTCGTCATTCATTTGAGGGATCCCATAATTCATAGAAGCCAGCTATATACTTGGAACTTACTCCAATAAATTTGTTTTTGATTTATTTCCCCTTGAAGTCATCTGTTTGTTGTATTTGGTTCTTCCAATTGTCAAGGAATGAGAAATTCAAACGTGCTGCAGGTGAAGGTGTAGGGCCTGAGAGCACCTGTTGATCCCATGTTCTGGAGTCTTCATGTAGCTTCATCAGGTCTTCTTGATTAGAGCTAATCCCATTCCCAGTAAAAAGTTCAGTGGTGCTTAAAATAGAAGTCCTTTTCACAGCAGAGCTAGTGAAACAGTCAAGAATTGTTGATTTATTTCTAAGTGGATAATCTTGACTAGGCAGAACAGATCTAATACGCACCGAATGAAAGACTGGAGAGAGCAATAATCGGATCTTCATCATACATAATAACCCTGTGCTTCAAGATACTTTCTTTAGAGGGCGATATATCCATAGTGGAAAATGAAGATTAGGGCATAAATCAGAATATATAAAAGGAATAGTAGAATGAATACAATTATCAATTACAGAATAGGTACAAAAGTAATACATGAAAAGCATTTAAATTGTGAACACCATAATGAGTCATAATGAAACGAAGCATAGAAAAAATATATAAGTATTCTCGCTTTCCTTGTTTTATTTTTACTTTGCACGGAGGAAAAAATAATCCAATTAGCTCAACAATAATCAAGGGACAGGTCAAGGTCCAGGGTACCCCAGGGCTCCCACCCACTTAAATAATAAATAGGTCCAGGCCATGATAGAGGACTAGAGTTGCCCCAACACCACTCAAGCACTAGCGATCTGGGAGATCAAGGAGGGTGAGCAAGCAGTTTTAAATACTCAGAAAGTAGAATGAAGCAGATCCCACATATGAAAATTCCAAACGGACTCTGCCACCACTTCTGTCTCGGTCTCTGCGACTCCGCGTCCCCCTTGATAGTTAACTAAGGCCAGGCTTCACTGAAGCTCCAATATACTAAGTGCCGAACATGGGGAGCTGAGCCAGAATCCTAACTCATGAAACTTGCTGCAGCCAAAAGCAAGCAACAGGCTGACACGAGGAGCCACAAGAAGCGCAGCACGAAGGCATGGCAGCTGATTACCCAGAATGCCAGTAAGCCAACATGGGCCACCCGTACCCCGTACATAATTTAAAACAATAAATGAATAATCCCTGATATCTTTTGCAGCTTTATCTCCCGCTGAGGTCAGACTGTGATAAACGCCTCGGTATACCTCTTATGTGGGAAGAAAGACTGTCTCGAAACCCTGGGTTAGAAGGGTGCCGCCTTATTCCAATTCAAACTGCCCCTCCACAAAAATAAAATTTCTTGTGTCTAGTGGACAGGAAGGGGTATCAAATACCCAATACGTCTTCTATTGGGTCAAAACGACTGCCTGGGCCTGTGGATAGAAGGGTGTGGATCGACACCAGTAGAGGTCATCCCTCACCCAGTGCATTATCCAAAAGAAGTAATCCCTGGTCTTAGTGATGCTTTTGTTCTCCCTTGTTTGGGTAGACTAGCATAAAAGAATAAATAATCAAGTTTACCTCCCAGGAGATCATAAAGTTTGTCTGGGCCCTGGGGGCATGGAAGAAAGCCAATGCCAGATAGGTTGACCCCCCCCCCTTTCATTTTCTTTACATTAATTTCCCTGATTTGTCTTGAGCTTTCTGTCCAGATTGGGTGGGCAAATTGGGGAATATCCCCCAAAATGCCCCACTCAAGGCCCTGTTAGTTTGAGGGCAGCCACATGCCAGCCCCCCATTTAGGCATATGTGTGGTAACCAGCCTAACTTGCCCCCCACATGGGCAGAAATATTTGTAAGGCCTTGGGCGGAAGGAGAGCATGAAAAAATATTTGGTGGTCTAGTGGGTGGATTATTGTTAAGGGATCACCATCCTGCAATGATCCCCAAGCTGGAATCCATTAGGGAGAGGTACCATTGCATAGGGTGGATTCTCCAGGGCAAGGAGTGCATGGGCTGCTGAGCTGTGCCTTCAAGCAACGATTAAACTGAAAAAAGTCAGAATTGAAAATTCAGGCTGCCTTCGCTTTCACAGTTGATGGCGTCAACGCAAATGATGCTCTGATCGTCATTAAAAAAAGCCTCAGTCGGCACGGAAACCCTTTTAGGTCTCGCTGAACCAGAGCATGCGCAGCTCTCCGAGAAATTTAGTGTGTGGGTTTTCAAAGTGCTGCCATGGGCTTTTGGTGACCTAGTGCTTGCGTTCACACGAGCGTGCACGCACGCACCAGCTGTCTTTGATCGCGATCACTTTCACGGGCCGCACGGCCGTGTCACTTTCACGGCCCCGCGGCCAATGCTTGTTTTCCTTTTTGGCCTGATATTCACTCCAAAACGGGGGATTTTCGCAGCATATGGATTCAGCACGCTTTGAAGATAAATTAGTCTGACCATGATAAATAATGTGCAGAGAATGGCGTGTGTAATCAGGTCAAAGGTCAGGAGTCAGAGTGCTTTCTAGCTGGTCCCTTGATCATTGTTTCAATTAGTGATAAAACATTAATGGGCTCAGACCCCGACACACAGATACGTCTGTTTCGTGGCTTCTTTCCAACATGCAGCCAAGCCCCCGCCTCTCCATCCCCCCGACCGCCTGCCCGCGCCCCCTCCTCTGATTTGAGTCTTGCTCACAAAGGCTCCCATAACCACCACTCACTCTCCAACAAACGCACGCAGGTTCTCACAAAAACAAAAGGCAGCCACTTGTTTAACGCCAGATAAGCTTTACATTTACATTTGTTATCGATTTCTAATCATTCTATGCACATTTGAGTATTGTTCTTATTTACATAACATCAACAAGATGTTGAAAAATTCGCCACGTCACATATATTAAGGAAGCTAAAGTCACCTCTGTGAAAGTCCTTAGTTCACATATTTTTAGGTTTCATTTTTAAGTTTTTGTTCAGTATGAGTCAAACTTTCAGTGCATATTCCTCCTGCGAGGTAAAGTCTTCCTAATATTTTTCATTGAATGTGTGATACTCTTAAACAACAGAAAAGTAAAAGCATGATCCCACTTCTAGCTTTCTAAGGCACCATGGCCATCTCGTTTATTATGCTTGAATCAGTGGGTGAAGGAATGAATGAAGGAATGCATGAATTAAAAAGACAACCTAAATCAAAGGTGGCGCTGAAAGTGCTCCAACTGCGACAACATGCAGCCAGCACCTCAATATTGAAGGGAGGCTGGAGGTCTTACAAGCAAATGAAAATCAGATCGTGGGATCTGGAAGGACCATTTGAAGCCTCAAAAGTGAGCCCCTGAAGAAGTAGAACATGGCTGACAACTGTCCCCATGTTATAAAGGTCACAGTATGAGTGCCAACCACACATTGGGTTCTGGGACTTGCAGTTTTGCTTCTCCTCTTGTAACAGAAGCACAGCATAAGACCTTGCAGTCCCTGTGTTTCAGCTGTGTAGTCTAGTCACCCTTCAGAGGACCCCCTTCAGTATATGTAGATGCAGGATGCTGAAATATGATAGGCCCTCATGATATTTCGCAAGGAGGGCGGATGCCCATTATTTTGTGTTACCCTACTACTTTTTCAGTACAAAGACATAATTGGCAGCTAGGGAAAGAACAATTCAGATATTTGGTCACCCTTCTTCAATCTTGCAGTTTCACAAGTGATACAATAGTAACAATTGGCGCATGCATCCCTTCGGGTATTCTTTTTTACAATTTCGAATTAAGGAGGGGGTCACAAGAGATTCTCCATCGTCTGCATCTACATTTGGAAGAAGTAATCACAAGGACTTAATAAGAATGAAAGCCACGTGATGGAAGAAATTATGTTGTTTCTGGGACATATATTAACCACATCTGCCTGGTTGCCATTCACTCAGTTGCCTTCTGAAGATAGCTGAGAAGGCAGTTCGCTCTCTGTGATTGGCTCAGCCATTTGGAACCCCTTCCAAAAAGTGGAAACGCATGGGAGAAATCCTAACACAGATTTTCTGAGCAGCCAATGGACTGGGAATGTCAAAATGGCCGTTGCACAGTAAGTTACATGCCAGGAAACACAAGACTGTCTCCATTTCACCTACTGCTTGCTATGTCTACACTCTCTGTAATCACAATCTAGTATCCTTTGGCATCCAATCAGAGTCCCAGGAAAATCTACCTCAAATTTACCCTACAGTCCTTTGGGAATCATTGGGTGGATTATCCCCAAGCTAATAACACTACTTCTATGTACCACTGTGTACTAGCCTAAGATACCACATTTTGTGTGTGTCTGAGGATGTTCTTTCTCTTTTTCATTTCCTCCTTCTTTTGTAAAGGTTATTCTAGCAATAAGATCTTTGCCCGAGGGTACTGTAGGTGAGGCAAAAGGACAGCATAGCGTTGGAGGGTGCATTCCAAAAAAATCGGCGCAAATTCCAGGCAGAGTAGGTCAAATTTTATAGCCTCCTTCTTTTATTGTTGCATCACGATTAAAGGCCGATAGATAGATGGGTCTTCTACTGGCAGAGGTCACAGAGTCAGATTTGAAACGGGTGAGTTTCAGTTTTTTAACAAAAATAATGCAATTGTTTTTTTCAAAACCCAACCCATGGATGTGAGTCCATTTTGTACAGTTAATACAAACCATTACAAATTAGCAGCAATAAAAACAATTATGAGGATCTATAGCAGCATAGGAAATGATACTTAAGATAAATTAAAAAAGACAAAAGAAAAAAAAAACTTACATTTAGACAATGCTAAGAATTTGTGTTTTAAATGGTTAGGAAGGAGTGATCGTCGGCCGCTGGGCGCCTCTGCGTTTCCTCAGCGAAAATTTCTTGTGATTAACCAAGCCTCCTTTATCATTCAAAGTGTGTTTGCAGTCATCATTCCTTGTAGGAGGCAGGCCGTTCTTTTACCTGTAAGCTTGTAGCTTTTAATAATCTGTCCTTGTTGATTTTGTTAGCCAGCTGTGCCCCTGAGCGGTCTTAGCGTTTTGGCTCTAGGGGTATGGAGGCTGCATTATCTTTGCCCATTTGTTCTTTCCTTGTGTTAATTCTGGTTTCTACGGCTTCGAGATATTTTACCAGTCGACAGGCCATTTGGACTTCGTCGCTGAGAAGCAGGCCAGGGCTGCTTGTCTGCATGACCTGATCCCTTTTTTATTGAATAGTGGTCTCAACAGGTTCCTGCGATCTTGCTGCAGCTCCTTGCAGATGGTGATGAGGAGTACGATGTTTTCCTCGTCATTCCCGCACAGGCGGCATTTTGCTGGTTTTGGGGGACGCAGCCAGGGGGTCATATGGTCTCCTGAGGGCAGTATACCTAGCTGATGTTTTAGGTGAAGCTGGTCAGAAGATATGTCTGTGGTGTAAGTTTTTTGTAGGTTTGTGCAGTTAGCCAGCCGTGTGCTCGCTCCGTCAGTAAGACTTTGTACTGTAAGAGAGATTCTTTCCTGACAATGTTGTTTACTGCTTTTTTAAAGCCTGCCAGGTTCCGTTGTAGGTCCCACAGTTGTCGCACCCCAAGTTGTTTTATTGCGTCCTCCAGAAAAAACCTTGCTGGGCTGTTGTCTTTACTTTGTAGGTCTTTCCAGAGGAGTGCATTAAGGGTGTTTGCCTCTCCCCTGTTGATTTTATACCAGCTTTTGAGATATTCCCCCTTGCATCCCAAATTCAAGTTGAATCTGCGCCGGAGAAGTGTACCTCGGGAGACCAAACATCATGCGCATCGCTCTTGTTATTACTCCTTCTAATGTTCCGGCATCCCTGACTCTCATTGCTTCGCTTCCATATGTAATAGATGTAATCAGTTTGGCTTGGATCAGTTTTATTAGTGGGGAGAAATTTGGTCCATTGATCTTGTTTTTCAAATTTCTTAGGGATACAGCTGTCATTAGGCCTCTCTTTTTTATCTCCTCGCATTGTGATGTGAAGCTGCCCTGTGCTCTATAATCACTCCCAGATAGCGATATTTAATTGTGACTTCCAGTTTCATTGTATCCAAGTACCAACGGGGTGTTAATATCCTTTTGCGATAATTAAGGCACATGACTTTTGTTTTGTTATAGTTGATACTGAGTTTATTTGTTTTGGAGTTTTGCGAGGTGATATCAAGGAGTCTCTGTAGGCCAATTGGAGACCGGCTGATTAGCACCAGGTCGTCCGCGTAGAATAGGTTGGACAGCTGGATGCCCCCTAATTTTGGTGCATGTGAGTTGTTTTCATTTAATGCAGTTGATAGTTCGGCCATAAAGAGGTGAAATAGAGTTGGCTGACCCAGGACCATCTCGCCTTCAGGAAACAACTCAAGACCTGGCTGTTCGAGCAGTAGCATACCCCTCCCACCAAGCGCCTTGAGACCCTCCCGGGTGAGTAGTGCGCTATACAAATGGCATGATTGATTGATTGATTGACTCATCCTTGCTTAACTCCTGTGCTAGTTGGGATTTTCTTAGTTAAGAAGTCCCCGGTTCCTAATTTGACCTGGACCCAAGTATCACTGTGCAAGAGGATTAGTTAATTCAGCAGTGTTGGAGGAATTTTCATTCTCTTTAGTTTTTGCCACAGCAGATTTCTATTTACGAGATCGAAGGCGGAGCTATAATCGATATAGCACAGGTATAGGGGTTATTTTCCCTTTAGCGCTGAGTCAATCAGAAGTGATAGGGCAGGTATATTTGTGGACGTCCCCATATTTTTTCTGAAACCGGTTTGATTGAAGCCGATGATGTCAACTCCTGGAGTAAGAGGCCAGCGTAGTATTTTGCCTCGTTGTCGAGTAAGGCTATCAACCGATAGCTTCTTGGGTAATTTCTGTCACCTTTTTTGAATATTGGAGAAATTATTGCCCCCCTCCACGATCGTGGAATTGTTGAGGTCTGCCATATTTTTTCAAACATAGGTTTGAAGGCCGTGGCCCAGTATTCTGGTTCTTGTTTGAATACAATTGGTGGTATGCCATTTGGGCCAGGGGCTCCATCTGTTCTCCCTTTCGAAATTCTGTTGGATATTTGTGACTTCGTGACTAATGGGGATTTTATTGTGTGGGGCCGTTTGTTCTTTGCATGTTTCTTTCCGCGGTTCTTGGGCATCATTAAAATGTGTGCTAAGATAAGTTGTCCAGGCCTCTCTGTCACGTGAGATTCGATCCCCTGGCTTTGCTCGCTGATCAGACTATTGATCTTTTGCCAAAACTGTGCGCTGTTATTTGTTTTGGCGTCATGTAGGAGTTTTCCACAAAGGCCTCGTCAGCGTCTTTTTTTAGTTGCCATATTAGTTTCCTGCGATTGCCATTTAGCTGTCTCAACGCTTGGCGAGCAGTAGGATCTGTTTTTGCTCTTCGCAGGGTGTAATTAATCAGCGTCTTCAGGCTTTTTAGCCTGATGACCTTTCTGAAATTGTGATGGCTCTTGTTTGACGCGACGCTGCCCTTTACGTCTGGCTTTATGTACCTGTTTCTTTCGGCTGTATCCCTCAGTTTTTGTGTAAATAACTCCCAGCATATGATTAGATTTGAGATGCGGATTGTGCCTCAGCTAGAGCTTGTTTCGCTTGCGCTAGGTGGTTTTGGGGGTCGTTGATTTTGCACTTTATCCGTCTTTCGTTTATGGTGAAGTCCCAGCCTAGTTTGCTAACGCCTGGCGTGCTTGGTATTTTTGGTGTATCTATTGTTGTTTCCTGGGGGAGGTGGTCGCTGTGGTCCATCGGACAGATGCGAAAGTCTCTTACCCTTTGGTACAGGCTGTGAGAGAAGAATGTGAAATCAATTGTGGAGCTTGCCACTGTGCTGTGGAATGTTGCAGATTGTGGTCGATCGCCTGGAAATCTGCTGTTAAGTGCCTTGAAGCCCAGCTCTTCTAATTTGGCCAACAGGCTCCTGGCTGTTTTCGTCTTTCTGCCTCCCGAGGTACAGTCTTGATGGTTTTGCTCCCAGGCAAATGGATCCTCCTCGTCAGTGCTTTCCGGGGCCGAGATACTAAGCGTATTTAGGTTAAAGTCCCCTGTGATGATTATGCTGTTTGTTTTCTCAGTTTTTATTAATTTGACAAGTTCTTCCTTCAGCTGTTGTGCTCCCTTGATTTTCTCCCTGGGATGCAAGTAGATGTTTACTAGAGTTATGTCCTCTTTTGTTTCCTGCCCGCGGAGTGACAGTCGCAGTACTTGTATTGCATTTCGGCGGCTATGTTGTAGACTAATGGGACTGCTTCAGCTATCACTGATATCGCGCTATAAGTGGCAAGACCACCTTTCCTTATGGCCAAACGGTGAGCTCTGTGTAGACGGTAGAAAGTTCAAGTTGTATCCCGACAGCGCTGGGGGAGAATCGGACCAGGTTTCTTGCAGAGAAATTATGGAAAATCTTTGCAGGTAGTTGTTTACGTCTGCGTCTAAGAGCTTGTCACCTAGGCCGTTGATGTTCCATGAGCATACACTGAGGGTGCTGATTGTATTAGGTGGTTTTACGTTGCTTTGTCATTGATTTGTCCCTTTCATGTTTAGGGTCCTTGAGAGCCAGCTCCAGTTAGGCGAGGGCAGACTGTCGATGACCGAGGTTCTGTTGTCGATCTGTTCTCGTTGGGCTAAGTTATCTGGGGTTTTGCTTCGAGACCCTCTTAGGACAGATTTTTTAAGTGATGGTTCTTTTGTTTTTTCCCTTTGTTGACTGTCAAACAGTAAAGGATCTGGGTATCTTGGTTGAAAGAAAGGCTGTAGTCTTATTCCCCAAGAGTAGAACTTTGCTTTTTCTTTTAGTAGTCTCTTGGCAATTCTGCTGTGACCCATACTGTTTTTGTTGATTCTACTCCTGGGTGCCCCAAGGGTTCTATAAATTCTACCGTTTCCAAGTCAGTAGATTACATGGTTTTGAGGCTTTCTATGGTTTTGAGTAGCCGTAATATGTTTCCCCTGTTTAAGATGTCCTTTGGGCCCCTTGATTGGTACTCTGGGTGGAACATTACTGTGGTCGTACCGGCGTGCCCCCTATCATGTATCCGCCTATTGTCGTTGCTGTTGGTTGGGGCTTCCCCTCGACCATGAAGTTCCTCAATTCTTACTGCGTTACTTTTATCCATCATTTTACTGCTTTTCTTCAGTTCTTGGCTAGGGGTGCTTGCTTGATACTCTGGGTGGGACATTACTGTAGTCGTACCGGCTTGCCCCCTGTCATATGTCCGACTATTGTCGATGTTGTTAATTGGGGCTTCCCCTCGACTGTAAGGTTCCTCCGTTCCTACTGCGTTACGTTTATCCATCATTTTACTACTTTTCTTCAGTTCTTGTCTAGGGGTGCTTGCTGTAGTTGTTGCAGCCCGTTGGGGGCTTGCTCGAGGTTGTTTGTCATCCCTTGTCAGGGGGGGATTTTTGGTGTAGCCTTGATCGTGCAGTCGAATTCTTTCGAAGTTTTCCCTGTCAATTGAGTCCCTAGCTTCTTGTGTGTTGTGCCTCTTCTCAGTATCATCGTTGCCGGTGTGCTGCGTTGGTTGTGGCGAGTATGATGTTGTTTTCTCACTTTTAATGGGGGGGGGCAGTTGATAGGCCTTCTATCTAGTGACAGATTTATTTCAAGTTTTTTCCCTGTTCTGTTTTTATTTTCTGAGTTGGTGCGCTCACAATCTGATGCATCACTCGTCTCAGTCAGCCTGTCTTGTAGTGGGTTAGCGGATGGTTTCTCGCTGGTAGAGCCCTTGCACCATGCTATTACCCCTGTAGTTTTCCTTTGGTTTCTTCCCTTCCTTTTCTGTTTTCTTCCCACTTTTCCTTGTTGGAAATGGGTCAGATCTCCGTCTTTTTGGCATGTTTTTTCGGGATGCGCTGTGCTCTCTGTTGGGGAGGTTTGGGGTCCTTCAAGTTGTTGTTTAGTGTTGGCCGGTGCATTCATTTTGTTTGCTTTTTCTCTAGGCGGGAGTGGATTTGAGATTGTCTTTGGATTCTCCTGGTTTGGCGGCTGTGGTCCGACTTGCGAGGACGGTACAATTTCGTGTCTGCTTTCGGCGTGATTGCTAGGATGTTTGTTTTTGACTGCGTCCCTAATGTCAGAGAAGAGATTATCCATTGCTGTTGGTAGTGTTGCCAATTTATCCACTATTGTAAGGCAAGAGCAGTTAGATTCTATTAATTGAGTCTCGGCTTGCGCCCTTTTTATCATGCCATTCAGCTCTGCTACCTTGCCGTCAATATTGGCAACGAATATGGACAAGGAGTTAAGGACAGAGAGTTGTAAATCCATTTTGTCAGACTAATATTGAATGGCATTTACTGATAATTGCATTGTGTGCAGAAGGGATGCCCAAATATCTTCCTTGGCGTTTGGTATTTCCTTCCCCGGGTTTTCGCAAATGCTCTCTCCTGGCAGTTCCTGCTTCGATTCCGTGGGGTAAGATGCTACCAGTTCTTCCCACTCGTCCGGAGTGAGGCACGAGTTGTCAAGGTCATTTATCCTGGATATTGTAAATCCTGTACTAGATTGTGTGTTAGAAGCAGTAAATTGGCTCAAGGGATCTATTTCGGTTGGTATTGGAGCGCGCCCTTGCTCCGCGCTGTCTTTTTGCATCTCGGGTTTATCGAGTTTCTCATGTTGTTGATCGAGTTGGAGTGGGTGCTGACCCTGGTCTCTTGTTTCCTGTATTGTTATGGTGGTTGGTTGCCCAGCAGCGTCGGGAACTGCCCTTGTTGTAGGGTCCCTCATTTCCCTGGGTTCAAGCGTTGCTAGCCTGTCCGCTGGCGTTGTCGCTGTATGTTTGCATGTTGTTATTTCTTTTTGTGTTGTTAGATCTGTATTCTGCGTAAGTTCGCTCTTCTGTGTGTCGTCCTGCAAGGGTAAATCCTGGGGCCCCTGGTTTACTGCCCTGTCTGGTCCGCCGTGACCCGCGGAGGTTCCCAGTGAACCTTGCCTTTTCTTCTTGGGTACTGGGCACTCTAGGTATTCCTCCTCGATGCAGTTATGTATATCGTTGTGACTCATTGAATTTGTGGGTATTGTGGGGCACCTCTCCATGCTGGCTTTTGGTGGGAGGTTGAGGTTTGGATACATCCTATGGTCCGCTGTTGTGGGTTCCTTTGTGTGGTCTTGCGCATTGCCTTTTGCGGTAGTTTCTGCGTTTGGGTCAGGCCATTCTTGTCTTTGGCCCTGGGCCTGTGCTGGTTGGTCCCCCGGGGACCCATTGTTTGCTTCTCCGCTAGTTGCAGATGCACCCAACTCTGAGCTATTTTCCCTTTTTTGGGGTCGGCTTGGTTTATTACCTCCTTTGCCACTCGTTCTAGTTCCTGTTTGCTTTGGTTGGTTGGAGTGGTGTTGGTAGATCGCTTGTGCTGGCTTTATTTAAGCAGAGGACCGTGTTGGGATCTTTGATGAATGCGAATTTTGTATAGATTTTTGTTTGAAAGACCGATTTGATCCCAGAGGGGCTGTATAAGTGTTTGCACGCTTTAGTGTCTCCATGGCTAGTGAGCAGGGGGGAAATCAGGGAGGGTTCTCTTTCCTCGCCTTCGTTCTTTCCCTTATCCTTCCCATTTCCCTCATTGCAAACATCCATTAGATCCCTTTTGAGACTCTTTTTTGCTTTCCTTAGTCTTTTCGGGGGATTTGTGGCTGCCGCGTTGTTCCTTGGCTTCCCCGACCTCATTTTGCAGTCTCACTCTTTGTCTTATTCTTGTCCTTGTGTCTCCTTTTGCTCCGTTGCTTTCGGTTGTTAGGAGTTGTTATGAGATTAGGATAGGAATTTAGCAGGCGTTGATGGGAGTTTGTGGCTCTCTGCTGCAGCTGTAACATGAACTACCTCCACCGCGGCCGCTTTTCCTCTTTTTATGCAGCCCCCCTCAGTCTTTCCTTCCTCCGGGTTTTTCGCAAATGCTCTCTCCTGGCAGTTCCCGCTCTCTAGAGTTTTTCTTCAATCCCTTGCTCAAGCCTCAAGCCTCTAACTCCTGTTTTACTTCTTGGGCAGAGGAGTGAGGATAGGTGGTGGGCGATGGGAGGCGGTGGGAGGCAGTGCAAGGGGGGAGCAGGGAGGAAGCAGCAAGCGGGTTGTTTTGCAATTTTAGATTGGCTTGGGTTGTTTTGGTTAGTTTTAGGATTAGGCTGGTTAGGTTAGGTATAGATTTTGCGTTGATGCCCCTTTAAATGTTCCTTTAAATGACAGCACCTGGCGGCAAAGGACGCAAAAAGAGCGCAGAAAAGCAAAGAGATGCACTCTCTCCGGATTTCGAACTCACCCGTTGCAACATGAAGCTTGGGCTGGCTCGTAGCTCGAGATGCAGTGAGGTGGGGGAAGGCGGGGCTGTGGGCTGGAGAATCACGGGCGGGTTCGCCCTCCGGCCGCCCTTGTTGGCGCCGCTTGCTCCTCACAGGCTCCGGAGCCGTCGGACACCAGGTGCCCCGGGTGCCGGGTACTGGGCGGGTACTGGGCACCGTGTGCCACGTGCTAGAACCACTCTGTTTCACTCCCCGGGGCTCGGGACTCAAAGCACGGGGGTCAGATTCTTTGTCCCAGGTTTCGCCCGCCTCGGCCCAGACGCCGTCCGCTTGCTCCGCTGCACTAGCACCTCTTTCCGACTCGGTGCTCTGTGTTTGCTCAATAGCGCCCTCCTCAGTCTGACTTAAGGGGATTTTGTAACGATTGGTGGATACAAAGCATCCTTCAACAAGCATTGACATAACCAATAGGACTCGCCTTTGGGACCTTGTAAGTGTTTAGCCATGTAACAGTTGATGTTGTTGCACCAAGGATATTGTGCTTTATAACTAAATACTTATAAGGTCCCAAAAGCTATACCTATTGGCTATGTCAATGCTTGTTGCAGCTTGAGGTGAGGGCTTTAGAGGGCAAGCCTTCTGGCACTAGAAGGGAAGTCACATCAATAGCATCCATGGGATTAAGCAGAGAAATAAACATAGACTGAAAAACGTATGCTCCAGCTCTGGAATTGAGCATTGTTACATCACAGCAGTGGAACACAAGCTCTGTTTAAATGAATAGCAGATAATAACAATAGTTTTAAGAGCTTGTTCACGATAATGTACAGCTCGGGTCCTTATGTTAAATTTTAGTATTGTGCACGTGTGGCACTGAAGGTAATAAAATGTGTTTTACTTATGCCTTTCGGCATTTGGGCAGTTCCACTAAAATACCGACATCTTTGTGGGTCTCTGTCAATTCCGTAATGCATGGTATGTCCTAAAACTGGGCCCAACCCCATAAACAATGTGTTAGTAGAGAACATGTTTGCAAAGTCTTATCGATTTTTTTATGCATCCACATGTATATAACATGTTTCTACATATGGACAGAAACATTGATTCACTGCATGAATTCTTTGAGATTGTTTTCAGATGCTATATTTTGAAAGCTGTATGACATGTCCATGTTTTTGTAAAAGTTGAATCTCAGGCAATTATAGCTCTCCTAGTCTTTGTTCAGATGCTGCACTTGTGGTGTCTCAAGGTGGATTGCTGTCGTGAACTGGAATAGACTTTGTGTTCTAGGTGCTAAAAATAAGACTAAGAAAACGTATGGAAATAGTGATGGAAGTGAAAGGGTTCAGCTTAGTTATGGAAGGGATAGTTTGGAATGGAAGTTAGTTTGAAGGGCATGGGAAACAGTGATTGGAAGATTGCTTTACATTCATTGTTTTATTCTTTGTGGAAGTGTGCTGAATGCTAGTAGAGGATGCTTCTATTTTCTTTAAATATAGCTACTCGCACATGAGAAGAACTTTCTACTCATCATTTTCGGCTTTGTTCTGCATTGAATGGCGACTCACCAGGAATAGATCAAGATAATTTAAGTTTTCAGTTAACAACCAAAGCTCTTTACTTACTGTATGATGTTTAGTCAATTCGCCAGTTTTGCTTGTTATCCTCGTCCAATGATGACTTTTAAGGAGCGGCTTGAATCCTTCATACTTAGTTTAGACTTGATTCTTACATGTAGAGAGGAAAGGACAACGTTTTAAATTTATGTCCGGACCTGAGATCTGGTGAACTGAGGAAGAGAATTGAGGGATGTCCTGAGAGATCATGTCTGTTTTGTAAATAAAATGCGTGACCGGTTAAACAAAGGTTCCAGAGAATAAGCTATAGATTATTAAGGCAGCTAGAGTGTCAATTTGTTAAAAAAAAAAAAAAAAAAAGATTGAAATGGTACTTGTTGGGTGTTATCACTCTAATGTGGTTAATGAATAAAGGCAGATTCAGCAGTTTCCTCTTCTGGTTTGAACATTTGCCTTTTCTTTTGTCAATTCCTCAAGAAACAATTTTGCAAACGAATTTTGGTTGAGGGGACTAAATGAAAAGTTAACTATAAAGGAACTGTTTAACTGTCATAAGGCGAACGTCTAGGAATGCTGAAATATGCCAACAATTACAATGCCTCTGACTTTTTTTGTAATCTATCTGAGATTTAAGCAAGTGAAATGAAGTTAATGGTGAAGAGGATAGCAAGATGGTCTGGCTATGTCAACAACAGGGATGTTTATATCTAGAAACAATGTACGTTTCTTTGTGTGGCCAGATAAACATGTAGGCCAGAAAATGTCTTGAGATAGCCCAATTATTTCCGTAGGTGCAATCTTTGTGTAGAGAGATCTGCCTAAAGATGAAATCGTCTAGCACAATCAGTTTAAAGGAGGATAAGTATGACCTGCAGAAATGGTATTTCTGAAAGCTCTGCTCCTTTTGCTAGCATGAATGTAGATTCAAATGATTGGAAAGTGTACGGGTCAAAAAACCAGTAATTAATTTGTGGTGTGTGTGTGTGTGTGTGTGTGTGTAAGTATTTCAATACCTCTATCCTTTTCTGATGAATCTGTAAGCAGTTGCTCAAAATGATTTTACCTCCTCTTGTTTAAAATCACTTACATAGTAGATTAAATGTATTAGAAGATTAACCTTTGGAGTATTAACCTTTGTTAACATTATGAAATAATTAGATGCACTAACCAATGGCAGCTGTTTTCTAATCGAGCTGGATTGTACAAGGCCTAAGTCATTATTATCGCTTGTGCTTCCTGGACTCTGTCATAGTAAACGAACTGAGTTCCCCAGGGGAGTTTAATGCTCTTTAAGAAATGGCCACTCTTCGAAGCTACTCATTGATTCGAGTAACTATTACGTTTCTTTGCTTTTCGCTTGTTGGCTTTCCATAGCCTAAAGGTGCCGGTTGCTGTTGTTATTACCTAACCCGGTTTTGACAGGTTTTAAACAAAGATTTGGTTTTCACGATGGATCCTAATTCATTTTGAAGTGGTGTCAAAATTCGTCCGGAACAAGTGCATTGTTCTCTCAGACACTCCTTCAAATAGTCCAGCTAACAAAAGAATAACTTCAAGGTATATGTCAAGCAAATTGGATGCTGAGAGAGCACTTAGTTTTTACATTACCTTACTTGAGGCCTTTTCATAACGTCTGTCATGTGTGGCCTGAGGACACAACACTCACGTCAAAAGAACAAAACATGAAACTTTTTAGTTTAGAGGTGTTGAAATACATTGTGCTTTACCTGTTGACAATGACAGCAGTCTCACTCCGAGTGTCTGACAACCAACTTAACTATATCAAAATCGACCTTGGTGGCCTTGGTCTAGGGTTGCCATCTGAATGCTGTGGCAGTGAAAACACACTCTTTCTTCCCTGTCATCTCTCCTTGCACCAGTTCTTGAAAAAATCAGTTGAGTGCTCATTGTTCACAGAAGAAAGCTGATATTTTAGTAGGAAAAATTAGTTTGTCCCACGACCTTAAAAGGCCAGCCCTCTAGTAAAAAAACAAAAAAATACGACAGCTGTTCGAAACAGACAAAAGTATATTCTAGCATTGGGAAAAGCAGAAATGTGTTATGGCTATAAATATACATCAGGAGACAGACCAACATGGCCACTTTAAAAACTGAAATTAAAGACATGTTGGCTACAAATGTTTTTAAGGTGTGAGTGAGGTCTTTCATTTCAATATGACAAGTGCTTTAGAAACATTTTTTTTATTAGTCAGAAGACACGTACACTGTTTTTTTATTTCGGTTTAGTGCACCATTGAACAGCTTAGTACGGAGTACTTACTCTGTGGGGTCCCAATTTACAGGAGTGTGCCTAAGTGGTAGAAATCTATATACTAAGCCTAAGGCACACTTATTAACATCTGTGTAAAATTCGCCAGTATGCTGCAATTACAGTATTCGCAAGTTTATGGGCGGTGTTTGATTGTACTAATTTTTGAATTTGGTAAGCTGCATATGAATGTAAAATCGAACAAAAACCTATCCTTGTGAGTATTCACACACCTTTTGTAATGTCTTGCTTCAACCTCCCACACATGTTTTCCAGTGAAAGCCAGGAGTCCTTTCCCAGGGTGAAAATGTTCTCTTCCTTAATTGCGGGGCTGGGGAATCACTTTCTCTGTGGGGGTGAAATATTTTCAGTGGTGAAAGAAAACGTTACATTTGACTGTATACATGTACATATGCAGATTTTTCTACCTTGTGGAAATTCTGCATGTAAACGTTTTTTATTTTGGTGTTTCCTCAAGTACTCCTGGAATTCTTTTTGTAATCCCAACTGGTCGGAAATCTTTTCCAAACATATGAGATCTGGGCTTGTCAGATCGCACAAAATAAGAGTTTAGAGCAGGCAAGAGCAGCAGTCTTCACACTCACTATCTTCACCGTTGCAGAATGATTAAGCAATAAATAATGCCCTATTTAAATTGTATTCTTTTCCAATTTAAATGGATCCGCAGTACATCACGAGAAAATAAATTCTGCGATATGTGTTACATTGCATGGGTCACATGTAATTTCTCACACCTTAGGTCAGAAATAACCATTGTCAATAATGTTGCAGTACTCCTTGTCTAAATGTTGTATTGTTAGTCTTTTCCCCAAAATATTTTACTTAATACTGATTAATATTACGTTTGAATGTTTTTCTGATTTTTGTGGTCTCCCTAATTACCTTTTGAGCAGCATTACTCTCCGCACTCCTTTCACAAGACATTTGGCTTTCCGGCCTGCCGTGGGCTCGCCCGTTTGTGCGGAGAAAGGCAAAGGGGAGAAGCCTCACTTCCGCATTAAGTCCTCACCCTCCACCATTACTGCGATTATTGGTGTGGCGTAACGCACCTCAAGAAATCGATGCAGCACAGCAGGCTCATGCTAGTGCCCCAAAAGCAAGCAAGTCTGTGACTGTCCGCGCTTGGACGGCGCCAGACCCCATTCCTCTTTTGCAAGGCATACCTAGCCCAGAGAAGCCTTTTTGGCATTCAACAGAACCAGCAAATTTAATCTTTGCCAAACCCATATTTGGAACACTAATTCTGATCACAATTGCCTATCTCAACTCAATCAAAGCCAACTTCCAGCCCGTCTTCCACCTCGAGTGTGAAGCACTCAGTTTCAGTCTGAAACTGAATAATACTTACACGTTTCAGGGATTATTAAAATATCAACCACCAGGCCCCAAGGGCAAGTTTATCCAGAAGATACAGGACTTTGTTGAAACATGTGTTAATTATTCTAGTTTTACTATCATGGGTGATTTAAATTTCACTTACAACTCACAAATAATCGCGACTCGGATCACCTAGTGGACAATCTCGAGCTTTGACTTAAAGCACCTAATAGAGGAACCTAATCATCAAGCGAACCACACTTTGGATGTAGTATTCACAAATAATCAAGATCTGAGAGTGGATGAGGTCCTGCCCATAGTATGGTCTGACCACAGGGCCATCTTTCTCTCACTCAAGGTTACCCCCCAACAATGGCCCATACAAATGCCCTTAGAACCTTTAAGATGCAGCCCTGAAAAACCTTGATGTGGATGAGCTGAAGGATACTCTCTTGAACTCGAACCCAGTTTTAGACAAAAATATGGATATTGCAGCAGCCAACTATACAGATTGGTTAGAATCAGTAGTTCTTAGACAGATGCCAGAAAAAGTAATAAAGAAAAATGAATAAAGTGTCACAAGAAAAAGCCAACAGCTCCCTGGTATTCACAACAACTAAAATCTTTCAAAATAATATGTAGATCTCAATAGCGCAGGTGGAGAAGCGAGTACTGTCAAGAGGAAAAGACTAAAAATAAATAACTACTGACGAAGTATAAGTGTGAGAAGCTGGCCTGGTATAATATGATGTCAACGAATGTAAGTGGGTACCTTGCACCAGTCTATACAACCCTTATGGTGATTTAAGAGGTCTTGGACAACCTTAGAAGCTCTCTAAATGGTAGCTGTGGAGAGAAGCCTTCAGGCTTAGTCCAGAAAGAGTGTAAAGCAGCTTGTTTCACCAGAATGCAATCTTATAGTATAGATTAAGTGAAAAAGAACCAAACAAGGTATTTATAAAAATATTTATTTATTATATAATACTATCTAATGCATTTAGATATCTCCTACCCGGAGATAAACAGAATGCACACAATACTTTGCAAAGAAATACAGTAAATAGTACAGAATACAGAATGGACCCCAGGGGGGGGACAAAACCATATACTAAGAAAGTGGTATAAGAAACACAACTCAGGACAAGACAAGGCTGAGAGGACGTAGAAGTGCTGCGGACCAAAGGAACCACCCAAGGTGAGTAGATAGGGACCCCACAGAGAGCATGTGCAGTGTGGGAACACAACCACATGCTCCGTACAACTCTATGTGTAAGTCGCGGTTGGATTTTTAAAGATTAAGGACCTTCCCGGTGGACCCTGAAGAAACCCTATGGAAGACTGAAGGTTGGAGAGCCACCCCACCGTGGATACCCTAGTACCCATGTTACCTACACTAGGGAAGCCGGGTGCATAGGTGTGAATAGGTGTCGGAAACCGTAGTCGAACCCAATGGAGGACTTCAGGAAAGTGCCACTGCTGAAGAGGGAGAAAGTGTCTAGTAGAATCCGAAGGTGGATTCTAGATGAGAGGTACCTGCAAGCAGAGGGCACAGAGTCTATGTCACTCAGGAGTGACCAGGAGAGCTGGAAGACAAATGCCCCCCAATGTCCAGAGTTGCAGGAGAGTTGATGAGGACCTTCCTTGACTCTGCAGCTGTGAGGACCAGACTATGCTGTAGAAAACCAGGAGCCATGCTCGAGCTATCCGACATCTGATGTCGAGTGCTGAGGGGTCGGTGTCCGGCGGGAACACCAACAAGCCTTGGCAAATTAAACCAACGCAGAAGTTGAAGAAGGTGCAATGTCGGGACCATCAAGGCCCAGGGGACTCACCACAAGCAGGGGAGTTAGGGCAGACCCCGAGCACTCAGGGGAGCCCAAAAGAAACAAAGGTGACCCTCAAATGAATCCACAGGCCGGAGGCACTGGAGTCGCGAGAGGATCTCAAGCAGCTCATCAGAAGATGCAGGCTATGATGTAAAATGATGCGGTGTGGCCGAAGACTCTGGTCGCTGGAGATGCTCGAGGTAGGGGCTACTTGGAGCCTCAAGATCTTCTTGGAAGGAAGCCAACAAGCCTTTGCAACAGCAAGTTGACGCGATGCACAGGGGTTCAGATTTTGCAGCCCTCACGAGGGATACGGGCCTCAAACTTAGTAAGAGGGCAGGGCAGGCCTCAAGAGCTGTGGAGAACCACCACCTGTGTTGCAGAACATTACAGAATCCGGAGGAGCTCGGGATCAGCAGACCGGTCAACTTAGTTGCAGTGCCTGCAAATGCATGGAAGTGACTCCTTCACTCCAAAGGAGATTCCTTCAGGAGTCTTTGATACTCAGAGGCCTTGGAAGGTTGCGGTTTGGTGCACAGGCACAGATGATGCAGCAGACTGGAAGGAAGACGAAGTTGAGCCCAAACAAAGTCCAGCGAAGTCCAGAGTGCCCAGACGGTAGAAGAAGAAATGTTGTCTGATCTGAATCTTGTCCCACAACAAATCTAGGGACCCACCCCCAGTTAAGCCCTTAAGTACCCCAAGGAAAGGGTTGGGACGATTCAGGGGAAGGTTACTCCCATGTCCTTTATCCAGTTTCACTCCAGGGCAGGAGCCAACGGCTTCCAGAGCTGGTTTGAACTGGACCATGCATGGGGACACCAAATGTACCCCTCATGCAGACTGAGTGGCGCTGGCAAGCGCACCCACCTGGGCCCAACACACTAAATACTATCTGGAAGATGGTCACACCTCCCTGTGACAGGATGCATATTGTTCTGCTTTCCCCTGCTCGAGCTTGGCTCAGCAGCAGGAGGGCAGAATCGTGTCTCGGAACACTGAGAGCCTAACGGGAAGCTCTTCCTGTGCTTGGAATCATACTTCCCACACCATTTACAGTGTGGGCGTATGATTCCAACATGTTTGATACCAAACATGATAGGATTCATTGCATCCAGTTTCGAGATGGTCATCGCGTAATTATGTGATGCCCCTCTATATAGTATATGGCTGCTTCACTTACAACCTGGGAAAATGGACTCCTTAGGCTGTAATGGTGTCCTGCTCATGCAGGGGCACCCTCACACTGAGAACCAAGCACCCTGCCTTCAGGATTGAAAAGGCCTGCTATAGGGGTGACTTATAGGTTTTAAGTGCAGTGACCCCCAGATATAGGAAACTTATATCTGTAGTAAGTGGTGCTAGCACCAGCTTGCACAGGCTGCAATGGTTCCATTTTGAATAGTCTCCTATGGGTGGCATAATTCATGCTTCAGCCCATGGGGGACCTCTGGGGTACCTATGCGCTGGGTACCTTAGTACCATATGCTAGGGACTGATAAGGGAACCCCAGTGTCCAATCCGGGGTGTACCTAAGTACTAAACATACCAATTTAAGGGAGAAAGCAGATAGACTGGGGTCCTGATTAGCAGGATCCCAGTCAGGCTAGTCAATAACAGCTTAGCACCAGGCAAAAGGTGGGGTTAACTATTAATCAGATCCTACATTTCTTCAATAAAGAACTAATCAGAGCTGCCTAATCTAAGCACTTCACGGAAAAGATTCGCTTAGCTAAAAATACCACCTGGAAATTATATAAAACAGTCAAGGCATTGTCAAACTGGAGTAACAGCCATACTTTCAACCTGACCAATCCTTCTGTGATAAACTGGCAGAACTCTCCGACCAAAGTCAACTCTATTTTTCAAGACTTCAATCTCACTCAGAGGACTGGCGATATAGGAGGGGTTTCAACTTTGACAGAAGAGCCCAGACACCCAAAAATGTGAAACATTCGCCCCATTCACCAAAGAAAAGGTGCTTATTCTTAGTAAGACCATTAAATCAGACCCCTGACCCCTACCAGGTCTTTAATTCAATCTCTAGTTCAGTTGCTGGTTCACTTATGGAACTATTATATTCATCGAGTTTTGTATAGTGCAAACTTGACCCGAAGGTATGAGAGCACTTTACAGAGTTAGAACAGCAACAATTACACAATTTACATAAAGAGTAAAAAAAATACATGGTAATGGTATAAAAGAAGTATATGATGTGCAGTAACATATGTAAATGATATAGCAGCAATAACACGAGTTACATAGTAACAGTATATACACAAAGTATACGATAGCCAGTAGGATGTGAAATCAATATAGTTCTGAGGTAGTTATGGTGGGAAGATTAAACAAGATACTGACTATAGGACAGTTCCCAGGTATATGGAAGAAGGCTCCATCCTGCCTCTGGTGAAAAAATCTTTGTTGGACCCTAAGGATGTGAAGGATTATAGGCCTACATCTCAGCCTCCCCTTTCCTGCAAAGATATTAGAAAAGGCAATGAATGAGGACATTTTATCCTTCCTAGATACAAACCAACTTCTCGATCCCTCACAGCATGGTTTTAGAGCCAACCACTGTAGCGAATCGGCTCTGGTAGCTGCACCGGAAGATCTGGCGATGGTGATCGACAAGGTAGGCAAAGCCGCATTGATTTTATTCGATCTTTATGCCGCCCATCACCAGCTCCTCATAAATCGTCTCCTGTTGCTGGGCTTCCTTTTTTTTTTTTAAACTTTATTCGTGACTGCATATTCCCAACATAGCATACATTGTCATCTTAAGCAGGTCATACATCACGGTTTTCAATTTTCTCCCTACCTACTTCCCATAATCGGAGCCCCAACTGCTGAGTCTTTCCATCCAATTTTGCCTACAATAGTAGCAGTCTCTGTGAACTTCAGGGGCCGTCCCTTCCCCTCCCTACCCCCTCCCCAACTATCCCCCCCCACCCCGTCTAACTCTGGTGCTTAATTCCTCCTGTCCAATCGGTCTACGCTCCCCAACGCTATTCAGTCTCCACTAGGATTTTGCAATGAAACCTCTTCCAACCAACTCCCATTCCTATCAATGCCTTTCACGTGTCACCTTAGGTCCTCCAGGTCTCAGTGTGCTCAGGTGTCCTGGGACAAGGGCTGGTCAATACCCTCCAGTGTTAGCAGCATAGTGTCCCAGTCCAGTGCCATCGGGATTTTTCGCCTCCCCCTTCTTCCTCCTTTCTAAGGGCAGTACTCTCTGCCTTACCCCATTTCACTATGTCGATTCGCCATGCCCCCGCCCTGGGCGCTCTCGGGGACTTCCACTGCATTGTGATTTTCTTGATCGCTAGGAGAAGGGCCAAGTCTACAAATCTCAGCTTGGGTTTTAATGTCTTAGGGCGAGGCCGGGCCCCGACTAGGCAATACAATAAACTGTCCTTTACCTGAATCCGAGACACCTCTCGTAGTGTCTGACACACCTCCCCCTCAACCGCGGGCACGACCAAAGCATATGGAGGAAGTCCGCCTCGTCCGTCCCACAGCGCGGGCACTGATGGGAGGCACGGGAGAACATCTTGTGTATCCTCTTCGGGGTGAGGTATGCCCTATGAAGGATCATGGCCTGAATGAATTTGAACTTCACGTTTCTGGAGACCCTCCTAGAGTGTTCCAATGCCACCCGCCAAGTCGTATCAGTGAGTTCCTCCCCTGTATCTCGGGACCAGAGCTCTCGTAGTGTGTCGAGGGAGATTGCGGCGTGGGTTCTAATCCCGGTATACAGCCATCGTACCAGGTGCCCGCCGGCCCCCATGTAGTGCATTAGGTGTACTAGTTCATGCTGCTGTGGGTAGGTGCGTTGTGGCGCCCAAGTCGTCCTGATGTAGTGAGAGATTGTGGCATGTAGTAGGTAATGTCTGTCCGAGGTCCCAGTCACCTGCACGAAAGTGCGGTGGTCTAGCAATAAGTCGTCTCCGAAGAAGCTGCCCACCCCCTCGATCCCGTTCGCCCTCCAGTCTCTAAGGGCATGTCTAGTGAGCCGTCCCTGTGGTGGACGGATCCCGAGCAGTGGTATGTTATCTGCATATGGCAGGGCAGGGGACGTATAAGCTAAAGCTTTCTTCCAGCACAGAAGGGCAACACGGAGCAGTGGGTGGCACTCATGTGGGATTCTACTCTTGGGTAGTAGTAAAGCGTGTAATTCCCCTCGGCTCAGCCGGCCCTCCGACCATCCGATCTCGTGGAGGTTCCTCCCCGCCAGCCAGTAAGACAACCATTGAAGTTGGCTTGCGTAAAAATAGCCTTAGAAATCTGGGGCACCCAATCCTCCCTGTGAGGTGCTGAGTTGTAATTTCCGCAAACTAATCCGCCGCCTGCCCGACCCCCATATCAGGGTAATCAATAATGTTTTTAGGGACTCGAAGGTACGGCGTGGGACGCATATGGGAAGGTTCACGAAGTAGTACAGCAGGCGCGGTAGCATTACCATCTTCGCTATCGCGATGCGGCCCATGACCGACAAGGGGAGCGAGGTCCAAAAACCCATGCTACCCCGGAGGCCGGCAATGTCTCTAGAGATATTGCCCTCTAGTTGGTCCTCCGGCTTTCGGTATACGTATATTCCCAGGTATTTAAAACTGGACTGGGCTACCGGGATCATATAATTGCCAAATGGCAGAGAGGGCGGGCGAGGCCCCTCGTGGAAGTAAAACCCCACCGATTTGTCCGGGTTGATAGCCAGGCCCGATGCCGTTTCAAAGCCGCGGAAAGTGTCATACAGTACTGTGTGGTCGGCTGCCAGATCCCGGAGGTACAGTAGCATATCATCCGCATATACTGATAGCAGATGTGTCGACCCCGCCACTAGGATCCCCCTCCCTTCCGCGTTTTGGCGTAGAGCAATGGCTTATGGTTCCAATGCCAATACGAACAGCAATGGGGACAGGGGGCATCCCTGCCTGGTGCCCCGGTGAACTGGGTATGCGGCCGATACGTAGCGACCCGTGCTCGCCCTCGCAGTGGGACCTGTGTACAACAGTGTGATCCACTGTAGCAGCGGGCCGGGAACCCAAATCGGCGCAGGGCTTCGAACATAAAGGGCCAAGAGAGCGAGTCGAACGCCTGCTTAAGGTCTAACGCAACACAGCCCGCCTGCGCCCATGCCGTCGGCGTCGCTGTCATGACAGCGTGCAGGCGCCTCGTGTTAAGGGAGGTGCTGCGCCCCGGGAGGAAGCCACACTGGTCGCAGTGTATAAGGGTAGTCAGATGGGGCTGGATCCGTAAGGCAATAGCT
This sequence comes from Lissotriton helveticus, assembly GCF_964261635.1. Lineage (NCBI taxonomy): Eukaryota > Metazoa > Chordata > Amphibia > Caudata > Salamandridae > Lissotriton > Lissotriton helveticus. Next base: position 688,657,875 of record NC_136059.1, on the reverse strand, counting down.
TTGCTCAGGATTTTATATTCTGTGGCCAACATGGATAAAGGTCTATAATTTGCGAGCTCCAGAGCGTCCTTGTCCGGCTTAGGGATAGATATCACCACGGCCTGCATGGTCGAGTGCGGCAGATGGCCTCTCTCGAAGGCCTCTCTATAGATCCTTTCCAGGATCGGCACTAGTATGTCGGCATAAGTGGAATAGAACTCCACCGGGAGTCCATCCATGCCCGGAGTTTTGTTTCTGTTCAGATGTTTGATTGCAGTGCGTATTTCGTGTTGGGTGATGGGGCCTTCTATAGATTCTCGTACCGCTGCTGTCAGTTGAGGAAAGGGGAGGTCCCGCATGAAGTCAGTGATAAGTGTTGGGTCTTCCGGCCCAGGTCGGGCATACAGAGCCCGTAGGTGGTCATGGAATGCCCGGTTTATGTCACATTGTGTGTTCACTAGGTCGCCCCCCGGGGTGCGGATTTGGGTAATAACTGGGGTGTCCGGTTTATCACGTATGATGCGGGCGAGCAGCGCCCCTGAGCGGTCCGCCTCCTTGTGTTGTCGTTGTAAGTAGGTCTTGTAGTCAATGTTGCGCAGCGTTTCTAACGTCTCAGCGTGTAAGATGTGCTGTGTCTGTAGAGCCTGTTTCCTCCCCGGGTCCTCCACTGCCCCCCGCTCGAGTTCCGCTAGGCGGTCCTCCACCTCACATAATTTCTGATGGATCTCCTGTCTAGCGCCCACTAGTTTCCCAATCGCTTCTCCCCGCACAACCACCTTCATCGCATCCCAGACTACTAAGTTGGAGGAGGCAGTGTCCCAGTTGACCTCCCAGTACCGTGACAGGGCCTCTGAGAGAGCTGCCTTAAACGGACCATCTTCCAAGTGCTGGGGGTTGAGTCTCCATGTAGGGACTGGAGTCGGGACTCTACCCCATAAGATGGTACATTTGAGGGGCCTGTGGTCTGAGAAGGTCTTTGCTAGGTATTCTGGGGCGCTTATTGCTGGGCTTCCTTGACTGTGCTCTGGCTCTGCTGAGCTCGTTTCTAGGTGACAGGCAACAGCTAGTGGAGATGGGAGGAGCTAGTTCTGCACCCTTCTCCCCCTTGTGGGGTGCCTCAGGGCTCTTCACCTAGTCCCACACTTTTTAACAAATATGTTACCCCCTTGAACAATCTCATCCGTAGCTACGGTCTTGCAGTGTTCTCCTACGTCGATGATTCACAAATTGTGGTGTCTATATCATAGGACGTTTAAAAGGAGGCAGATGATTTTCGCAGCAGCATGCCTCACATCGCAAGCTGGATACAGAGGAATTGCCTGAAGTTGAACTTAGAAAAAAACGATGTCTTGCTCTTTGTTAGGGGGAAAAGAAAACAGATGCGAAGCCGGGACAGATACAAATATTTTCTTGTTCTAATGATTACATTAATTAATCATTGAGACTGCTCAAATATTTAGAGATCTTTCTTTTGTTGGATCTCTCAGGTATTCATAATTAATCCAGAATAAAATAGAGTTTTCATGATACATTAAACATAGAACATACAATGTTGCTATATACAAAGATTCAACAAAGTAGAACAAGACATTACAAAACTCAAAGTAGAACCAAATCTCATCCTTATAGAGAAAACTCCTGTCTTCCACCTGTCTACGAGACGCTACCCTCTCCTTGCCGCACCCCCCCACCGCATATCTCCCATGGACAGATGCTGAAGGGGTGTTGTCCACACCTGGGGAGGGCGGCCGCCCCTGACTGTCTACATATCGGGGTGCGCTTTCACTTGTGCGGCTGGGAACTGTGGCACCTCGCTTTGATACTGAACCCCTTTGGGGCAACGTCCGGAGGTTACATCGCGCAACATACCTTCCCTGATCTCCTTGGTGGTGTGTGCAGCGTGCCTAAACTGAACAAGCTGTCCACTGTTCTCTTTGGACCTTCTTAACTGTCACTTTGGGATGACCTGACCCTACTGGCATGCCTGTCCTATGGCCTCCCACACACTTGCTATTGAATTCTGCTTGAATTAGTTGATGGACCCGCGGTCCTTCCTTTGCCCTTGATTGGGTCGAATAGGGACTGTTTAAGGCCTGTACAATTACTGACAGCTCTCAGATATCGATTATGCCAAACAGTTGCAATTTGCTTCCCCCTCTGACGCTTGTTGACCTCGGTGTCACCTTTCTGTCATGCCACAAGGCAAATTAAACAGGGACACTCCTGCCAGTAAATTTAAAAACAACCCTATCACCTCTTTGTGGCTTAAAACTGTCTATTTGACCATGAACTCCTGCTACTCTTCCCCAGCTTCCGCATTCGGAGATCCCTCGCTGCTCTTCTTATGCATTCATATATGAATAACTTTGTGCAGAAAATAACATCTGAAATTGTCTCTTTTAAGTCAGAATTCAAAGCCTGCCTACATGACCTTAAAAGTGACGTCACAGAGATAGGCAGGCGTGTTGACGACCTGGAATGCAAACTAGATGCCCGTTCAGAGGAACAGGAAAATCTATTGTGCAGAATGACCACTCTGGAGGAACAACCGGCAGATTAAACTTCAGCTCAAGCAGGAAGACTTGGAAATAGGAGCAGGATAAACAACCTTCGCATTAGGGGTGTCCCAGAGGGGCATAAGGCTCAGACATCATGATGTTCACGGCTGACCTCCTACAGGTGATTGGGGAGACGAAGATGCTTCCCCTCCTTCCCTGGATAGGGCTCATCGAGTGGCCATGGCTATGGGATGCCCTTACTTTGTCCCAGATATCCTCATGCAACTGCACTTCTTTACTGAAAAAGAAATGATCCTGCAAGCCTCACGGCATAAACCTGACCTGATGTTCAAAGGCCATTCTATTAAAATATTTCAGCATCTTCCTCCTGTAACTTTACGACGCCGCAGAATCTTCAAGCCTGTGAAGGACAAGTTACGTGAACTTAATGTCAAATACCAATGGGGACATGCCTTCGCCCTTATCTACACATGGGAGGGCAGACGCTGAGCGGTCCCCTCCTAATGAGAGGCTTAAAAACTTGTAAAGATACAATCTAAATCACAAGAAGGCAGCCCGTCCCCCACTGCCCTGTGAAGTCATATGCCCGAAATTTTCCACAGGGCAGCATACCAAACCTAAAACATAACAAGGAGCGGGCCTCTCTTCAAGCTAAGCAGGATATTATTAATCATCTCCGCAATTTGGACGGCACATCTTTACCGGCGCGCTCCACTTCGGCCTCTATCTAACCTGAAGGTCGCTGCGACTTGGGGTGTGCTCCATTCCTGCTACCTGGCGACTTCATTTCAGAGGCAAAGACACAGCTGTGTCATGGACTCTTGCCCCACCACAATCCATGCCAAAGAGATTTGCCCCCAGGGACTACTGCTTTTGCACCTTGGAGCTCTTATCCTACAAACTGGCTTCTGGGACCTCGCACTGGGAGCTGACTCCCTCTATGGACGATCTTCTGATCCTGGCAAAGCAGATCCCTTCCCTGACGAATGCTAGCTGCGGAGGCAGACTAGTCTGTTGCATTTACGTCACCTTCTTCCATTCAATCCTTTGGAGAGTGACTTCTCCAGAAGGGCTTGTGCTCATTCATGCAGGTCATTGCAGAACTGGAATGGAGTTATTTGTCCCGATTGGCCTCTTATTGTTTATATTGTTCATTCCTTTGATCCCTTTTTCTTCCTTTTTTCAAATGGTATGGGGTTGGTGTTATGTGCCTTTTGGTGGCCTCTCTCTTACCTACTTTGCTCTGTGGGATGATATTACCCCCGCCCCCCTCTGGCTTTGGGGACACTTTTTGACACTACCCTATGTTACTCTTTCCACTCCCCCAGGACTGGGTCCCTGTCTCTTTGTCCATTGGGTGTCTTCACAAGGGCTTATAACAGCCTACTTTTTATGTTTGAGGACAACACCTATCTCTTCCATTATGTTTCACTAGCTAGTTTCCGTAACTATGGCTAACACACCCCACATCAAAATGGTGTCCCTTAATGTCCAAGCCTCAATGCTTCTAATAAGAGACACAAGGCCGGTGTTATCTCCTTTTACAAGACCCTGATGTAATTTTCCTTCAGGAAACTCATCTCCTGGACTCTGAAACACACTGAATGTTCCAACCCAAAACCCAATTAGTTATTGGGCATCCCCTAAGACTAAAACAGCTGGAGTTGCAATCCTTTGGAGGGTGGATTTCTTCTCGAAAGTGTTGGGGATGACCCAGGATGGTTTGTGCCGCTTCTTAAAACTCTCGGTTCAACGGGGCACTCACACTCTCACCTTTCTAAACATTTATGCACCAAATGATTCACAAGATGTCTACCGTAGGACCATATTGAGAGATCAGATGGCACAGGAAGGAGGACAGTTTGATGGTGGGGGGAGGTTTTAACCTGGTGTGGTATCCTGAATTGGACCGTAGCACTGCCTCCTTCCAGGGCATGAAGGCGATGTCAACGGCCTTAAAGAAGGACTTTACAGAACTGATAAAAGAGCCGGTAGATGTGGCTGAGATCCAGAGAGAGATCTTGGCTTATTTTGAGTCAAACGCCCTTAAGGCGACAATTTGAGGTGTCATTACATCTATCACTATTGCCCGTACAAAAGAAGCCAGATTGCTGGAGTCGGGCCTGCCTCAGGACATTAAAGCCGTGGAACGACTGGACTATTCGGCCCCATCTAAATGCCACAAACGACAATTAGCTCTGTTTCGGGGCCAATTCAGGGTGCACTGAACGAACAAGGCAGAAAAATCCTTTCTTGCTTTGAAGCAGAGGAATTATGAGGGGGTTGATAAGGTGAGCTCCATCATTGCACAATGGATCCGCTAACAGACGGCACAGGCCTACATATGTTTAATTAAACTTGCAGATGGCACGTGGCCAGTCTCTGAGCAAGCCAAGTAGTGTGCTTTCCAATCGTTTTACACTACACTCTATGAGGGAGATAACCATCCCCGGGATGACATTGATTCTTTCTCGAACACTTGCTCATGGACACCCCTTGACTCCTAACTCACCCAGCTCTTGGAGACCCTTATCACCTTGACTGAAGTGCAGCGTCCCCTCTGCGACCTCCCATTGGGTAAAACTGTGGTTCTGGATGACTTCCTAGTTTCTTTCTATCTTAAGTTTCTTCCTCAACCTCTGGCTCAGCTGATATGGCTCTTAAACTGCTATGGCTCTTTAACTCGTGTACAGAAGTCACAGGCCTTAACCCCACTATGTCTGCTGGCAAAATAGTGCTCATTCCTAAGTCTGGCAAGGACCCTTCATTATGTGCCTTTTATCGTCCCATTGCCTTGGTAACCATGGACGATAAGATTTACACCAAGATCTTAGCGAATCACCTTGTCTTCCTGGCCCGATTGATCCAGACCAGGTTGGCTTTCTTCACCATCAACAGGGCGTGGACAACGTTCGCCAAATAGCCCACTTAGTTGAGAAAGCTCCCTGCTGGGGGTATTCCAACTTGTCTTCTCTGGTTAGATGTGGAGAATGCCTTTGACTGCTTTAGCTGGGCCTTTTATGTGCAGTTTTACACAAAATTGATCTAGGACCGGGCATGATCTCTCGGATAATGGCATCTTACAACTTTACCATGGCTCAAATTCAGATTACTAGCTTACTCTCCTAACCAATCAGGTGGGCGAGGGGCACCAGACAGGACTTCCCGCTTTTACCCTTGCTTTTTGCCTTAGTGGTTGAACCATTGGCAATAGCTATACGCCGGGTGGAAGATGTTGTGGCTGTTACTTTTGGCGTCCATGAGCATACGATTGCTCTTTTTGCCAACGATCTTCTACTCACCCTGGCTAGGCCCGACTCTTCCCTTCCCTTCCTATCCTAGTAAATATCCTCTAGTCTTTAGAAAGAATCTCAGGGTTGAAAATAAACGTGGATAAGTCCCAAGCATTGAATTTAACAATCCCTCAACAGGAATTGGCTGGTTTGCAATCCCTTGCCCCTTTTCAGTAGGCCCCCTGCTCACTCCGATATTTGGGTTTGTACTTCACCCCATCTTTGACAACTTGAACTCACGCCAATAGGTCGGAATATTGAAAGTCTATCTTGGTGGATATAGGTAGGTGGAAACCGCTCAAGACATCTTGACTTGGCCTCCTTAACGTGGTTAAAATGTCCATTTTGCAGAAAATCCTGTATTTGTTCCAGACACTGCCTACTCCTATCCCCCAAGATGCAATTCTTCACCTTAAACGTAACTTTCAAACTTTTATCTGTGGTAGGAAACGCCCTTGATTTTCTAACCGATTCTTATGCTTCCTGGAGGCCAGGTTGGAGGGGGAGGGGGTGCCTGGCGTGCCCTAATCTCTTGGAGTACAATTGCGCTGCACAGCTTCGTCATGTCTCTGAGTGGGTTGTCCGCGAGAGGGAAAAGCATTGGTTCCACATGGACCGAGCCGTGGCATGTCACCCTCTTTGGGACTTGGCTTGGCTTCCAAGGCATCTTAGACCCCGCAGTGCCTATATTGAAATCCCCATCCGGACAGTTCTGAAAATCTGGGAAAAGATAGCGATTACAAGAGGTCCCACCACCTTCCCCTCCCTTAACACTCCCCTGGCCCGTAACCTAAATTTTCCCCCAGCCTTACAATCACATTCTTTCCGCCCATTCCAGGACCTTTTGTGGGGTGTTCGTTTAAAACTTTCTACCAATGCAAAGAGAACTTTCGCCTTTCAGACTCCTCCAGACTGCATTATTTTCAACTGCGGAACTGGCTGTTTCAACCCTCCAACTCACAGGGTGCGAAACGGCAGCTCACCCCCTTAGACAGCACACAAGGCCTAATTTTGCAGACATACCAGGTGCTGCAACACTCCATCCCTGGTCACCCACACAATTATCAAGTATATAGGCAAGCAGATTCCGTGGTAGGCATCTCTCAGAAACAATGAACTCAGGCGCGACATTCCTAGGATACACAGAAGTATTTCCCATTGTAAAAACAATTCCCACTTCCTCTCCTCACTGTTGGCGTTGCCAATCGGTAACTGTTGACTTTCTTCATATTTGGTGGTCTTCTTCCTTTTTCTCCTACTTCCCCCTATTTTTGGCATGCACCTTGACATTCGCTGATGGTTATAATCTTTCACAGTCTGCAGTTCTAACGATGAGAGTCTTTCTTTGGCTACAGTCAGATTTATGCTCTGTCTTGAATTATGCTTTTGTTGGTACAATGATGTTGTACTTTGCAAAGTTGGATGTCCGACATATGCCTCTTATTGTATTGCGTTTGCAGCCTAACACTGCTCAGATTTAGGGAACTACATTTTTCTTTTTATTTCAACACTTTCAAAGAGTACTGTGTTTTCTAGCCTTCTGCTTCATGTACTGCTTCCACCCCTGAAACACCTACCCCCATGCTGTGTTTCTCCCTACTCCTCCCAGCTTATCTGTAAAAGCACAACAATAGGGATATTTTGCTTGTGTATGGATAAAGAACAGACCTTTAGTGTTGCTTTTGTTTTATCTCCTGCATTTGACATATTGCATAAAAAACAAGCTTTGGCACACAAAGGCCTTTATGGCAATGATGGAAGGCCATCTGATGCACTCACTGAGCTGGCATCTGAGGCAGAAGGTGTACTTATCATGAAAGTTCTCCTGGAGGCCCATAATTTGTTCCCTGGGTTACCTCATATGACCAATTGATGATGTGGAAAGTAAATTATGCCTTGGCAAGTGTTTACCGTTACATTCTGACACTTGCTTATTCTTTTTAAATTCTATTTAGAGTTCCCTGACTGAAAACTATTTGAAAAGTAAGCCACAACATTTATAAGGGTTAAAAACATTTAATTCAGTGTTCTGTTTTGGGATGCCATAAGTTATGTTTGCTTTCCCTCCAGTATTTGGAAATGTTTTACAGACCGCCTAAAGACAAATATCGCCAACAGCTTGGCTTGTGCATTATAAAGATTAGGGGTCCGATGTAGGTAATAGTGAAATACCGAATTCTTAATACCGAATTTTACCGATTCGGTATTAAGAAATCGGTATTTCAGATGTAGGTAAGAATTTGGTAAAAAATACTGAATCCTTAATATTCGTTATTACCGAATCGGTAATTGAGATTCGGTAATAACGAATACCTAGCCATTCATTCCCATGGGCTTGGAGGCCCATAGGAATGAATGTGAAGACATTCGATATTACCGATTCGGTATTACCAAATCGGTAATACCGGGAGGTATTTCAATAGGGACAGGGTGACCACAGGACACCCTGTTGCACCCCTGAAATGTGCATGTGTGCACATGTGGCACACATGCATGCCCTAAGGGCATGCATGTGTGCCACATGGCACTTCAATAAAAGCAAGAAAGTGCTTTTTTAAAGGAATTCGGTAATTACCACCAACTTGAAGTTGGTGGTAATTACCGATTCCTTAAGGCCCAAAAGCACTCTTTTATGTGCTTTCTACATTGCATTTAAGGAATTGGTATTACCGATTCCTTAAATGCAAGGCCAATAAGGAATCAGTATTAAGGAATCTGTATTTACCGATTCCTTATTACCGATTCTTTCCATACATCAGGAATGGCTAAATACCAGTCGGTAACGGTGAAATTTACCGAATTTCACTGTTACCGACTGGTATTTGGCCACCAACATCAGGCCCTAGATTTTTGGATTTTCCAATGCTTGTTGGATTTGAGAATACTCCTACAATTTAGGCCTTTTGCTTTTATTCTATTTGAAATGTGGTGAATCGACTGCAGCACTCCTCTTTTTTGTAAGGTGACACTGAAATAATTTTGTTTTGTCTTATTATTTGCCCCTACATAAATAAGCCTACCTCTTATTTGCATGGTTTCCCCTGAGCGTAATAAATTGAAAGTGAAGTTTTGACATAAGAACCAAGTTAACATTTTCAGGTATTTTGTTCTTTAATAAGATATAGTAAGAGAGAAAGAGCAAGGCAAGTAGATCAGATCAGATCCTGCATAAAATGTAGTTGTTTGTAGATTCTTAAAAAAAAATACCTTGATTTGGTCCTACATGCCTACATCTACTCACCATTACTTGGGTATCATTTTGCTATGTCTGTCTTCCTTCTACCCAATCATTATTATCACCAAATTCAAGATGTGTAATTAGTCTACTAGTTGCTTAGATAGCAATATGTAATTCAAGCAATTGAATGCAGCTGTGAAATGTTTTCTAGCTGAACAGAGCAATTGTAACTGGCTCAATATCAAGGACAACATTAGACTATGCCAATAGCAGGTATTAGTAACAGGAAAAGAGCAAGGCACGTAGACCAGATCAGATCAGATCCTGCATAAAATGTAGTTGTTTTTAGATTCTTACAAAAAAAATACCTCTACTTTTTTTTTTAATTTGTTTTTATTGTGATGAAAAATATACAGTGGAGCGAGATCACAGCACACAATGGGACTTGGTCCAAAGACCTAGATAAAGCACAGCCATTCAGCCCACATCCCGGGGGCCGGGCGGCAATATGGTAATGAGCTAAGGAGCTCCGCATCCATAACCACTTAACATACAGGAGATGATATCATCACGTTTTGACATTTTTATCGGTAAAAAATGTTTAGGAACATCGAAACAGTCCCCCCCCCCCAAACTAGGCATCATTAGCAAAACATGTGTGTACAGTTCATCTCATCAGGGCCCATTCGAGCACAGGCATCAGAATCCTAAGCAAACTTTCGGGAAACAAAGCAAATCACAATTGCAACAGTGATTATACATGTGTTATCAGCAGGGCACTACCCCAGGACAGTCCACCCATCCCCGCTCCTGCCTCCCTCTCTCTCGGATTCCGACTCCTCCGGGGTGAACAGTTCCGCGCTGGTGGCGTCCGAGTCACTACAGGACGACCCCACTGCACACATCATCCTCCATGCAAGCAGGTCCTCCTGCAGCTTTTCATCCCTACGGGTGTGCTGCATGTGTGTCTCCTCAGCTAACGACCATTCCCTGACATCCCTAAGCCACAATGATATCTCAGGGGCTCTTTGTCCCATCCAGGTAATAGCCACCCTTCGCCGTGCTAACACCAGGAGCAGCTGCAACATCTTATAGGATAAATTTCTCTTTTTGGGCTTGGGGACCAAAGCTAACAAACAATGAAGAGGGGTCAAGGTGATCCAGAGGCCCGTAACATTCCGAATGTGCTCCACCAACTGCCTCCAGAAGTCCCTGACCAGCGGGCACTCCCAGGCCAAGTGCAGAAATCCCGCCCCCTCCACCCCACACCTAGGGCAGTCATCCCGTCTGTCTCCAGAGATGCGCCGCAAGGAGACCCGGGTGATATAGGTGCGATGTACAAAATTGAAATGAATTAATTTAAATCTCGCGTTGCACGACACCTTACGGGTGAGAGCTCCGATGCGTTTGCGCTGTCCGGGCTCCAGGGCAACACCGAGATCCGCTTCCCAGGCCGCCCAGGATGGTGAAACCGGCGGGTCGGGGTCCCGCCGCATGGCCGAATACAGCAATGTGATCAGCCGTCGTCCCTGGCCGCAGGAAAGGAGGATGTTGAGGGTGTGAGACATCGGAGGCGCCTCCGGGAACTGCGGCCAAGTCGCCCTCACCATCTCCTGGAGTCCCCTATAGTGGAGGAATTGCCCCTCACCCAGTCCGAAGGCCTCCGTAGCTCGTTCAAGGGACACAACGGAGTCATCTGGGTAAAGGTCCGCTAAGGTCTCAAAACCACCCTCACGCCAATTCCGGAAGGACATATGTTCCTCCATAAGCACCACGGGCGCCAGAATCCAGACTGGCAACTCCCTGTGAAAGGGGGCCCGTCTCAAAATCCTTTCAACAAACCGTTGCCAGATCCCCGCAGTGTGTCTCACGATATACGGCAAAGTCTCATCCGCTCCCCTCCCCCGCATCAGTGCCACCTGCAGCGTCCTCTCATCCGCTCTACCCGCCAGGAGTCTCATCTCCCAAGTATCCGCGCTCGCGAACCACCTCGCAGCCGATAGGAGCTGCGCCGCATAGTAATACAAATCAAACCTCGGAGCCTCCAGGCCCCCCTCCTCCCAACTCCGGACAACGGCGTGTAGAGCGACTCTACTGCGCCTTCCCGCCCAGAGAAACGAAGTGAGTAAGGTGTTGAGCGTGCGAAAGATACGCGGGGGGAGCGGGCACAGAGAATTCTGTAAGACGTAGAGCGTTCGCGGCAGCATGACCATTTTAGCCACAGCCAGTGGTCCCATGAGGGAGAGCGGGAGCGTGTTCCAGAAAGACACAGACTGCTGGAGGGATCGTAGCACCCGCCTGGCGTTACGGGCCAGCAATTGCTCGTCCGACGAGGCCACCTGGATGCCCAAATACCGGAAGGCCTCCAGTTCCCATCGCAACCCCAGGTGCGGGAGGCCCACCCTCGGGTCCGGAGCGCAACCCGCCAGGGGGAAGATTAGGCACTTCCCGAGATTCATTTGCAGACCCGAGGCTGCACCAAAGCGGTCCAAAAGTTGCAGCAGAATGGGGAGTGACTCACTCAGGGACATTAAATAGAACAAAGCATCGTCTGCGTACAATGAAATCCCATTCACGGTATCCCCCACCTTGATCCCCCATTGTGCCATTTCCGTGCGAACAGAGACTGCCAAAGGCTCAATCGCCAAAGCGAAAAGTAGCGGCGAGAGGGGACACCCCTGCCGAGTGCCCCTACCCAAAGGCCAATCCTCAGATCGCGCCTATCCAAGCCGAACTCGGGCTCGAGGCGCCCCATATAGGATCCGGATCCAGTCGCAAAAGACGGGCCCCAGGCCCACCAACCAGAGCACCTCCAGTAAGTACCCCCAGTCAACTGTATCGAACGCCTTGGCCAGGTCAATGGACACTAGGACCTGGGGGTCCTCCCTATCTCGCACCTCATGGAGGATATGGTTCAGGCGCCGTAGATTCATTGCGGTCTTGCGGCCTGGGATAAACCTGCATTGGTCCTGATGTACCAAGTGCGCCATGTGCGGTGCCAGTCGAGCGGCCAATAATTTAGTTAGGATTTTCACGTCCGTGTTGATCAGAGTAATGGGCCGGTACGCCGCGGGGTAGTAGCTGTCCCCACCGGGTTTCGGGATCATGCAAACTTCACCCTGATTCATGGTAGGCGGGAGAGCGCCACAATCCAGCGCCTCACAGTAAACCTGTAGAAGGAGGGGGCCAGGACCTCCTCAAAGGCCTGGTAAAATTCAGGCGGGAACCCATCACTCCCAGGGGTCTTAGCCCGTGGTAGGCTGGCCAGCGCCACCCTGACCCTACGGAGCGAGAGAGCCACGTCCAACTCCTCCGCAGCCTCCCCCAAAAGGGCCTGGAGAGGCAATCCTCGAAGATGAGGCTGATAGGAGATCTCTGTCACCGAGGGGTCTGCAGCATATACCGTCTGTAAATGCGATTGGGGGACTCCGAGAATACCCACTTCCGAGTGCACCATGTCCCCCGCGGGGCCCCTCAGGGCAAGTATCCGCGCCGGGGCGAACTCTCTCTTGAGAATCCAGGCCAATAATCGCCCAGACTTGTCCCCTTCACGATGGAGGCGCTGTCGGTACTGGCCCAGAGTGTATTTATCCAGTCGGGTCAGTATGTCGTGGACGCACACATGTCGTTCCGACTCCAGATCCGAGTCATCAGGATCCGACACAGTCTGACAATGCTGAAGGCGATCCTCCGCTTCCCGCAAGTCACGGAGCAACTGGTTCCACACCCCATAGGCAAGGTCCATACATTCGCCTCGCACCACTACCTTCAGGACGTCCCACTTAACCGAGTAGGGTAAATCTCCCCCCTCCCAGTTCAAGTCCAAGTAATTAGCCAGGGCCGTTGCCACATAGTCTCTCCCCACCCCGTCCTGTAAGAGGTCCATCGGCATCCTCCACGTCCGGGTACGGGAGGGTGAGGCGACCCATTGCGCAACACACATCACCGGTGAGTGGTCCGAGAGGAAACAGGCTTGATGAGTGACCGTCAAGGAGAGAGACGCGTTGATGTTAGCGGCGAGGACCCTATCCAACCTACTATGAGTATTGTGCGTCAGGGTATAACAGGTGTATAGTCTCTGTAGGGGGTTGCCCTGTCGCCACACATCAGTGACCCCCAGGTTGTGCATCACCTCCCGGAGTTTCGCCGTCATACGTGGTTTTGTGCCTGCACGGGGAGGGTGTCTATCTAATTCCAGGTCCAGTACACAATTAAAGTCTCCAAGCCAGAGGAGGGGGACGTCGAGATCGGAAACAAGGACCTCCTGGAGACGGGAGAAGAAATCGGGGTCATCGACATTAGGCGCATATGAATTTAATATCGAAAGATCCCGCCCATCGAGCTTCACCCGCAGTAGCAGGCACCTGCCCTCAATGTCTGCCTCAACATACTGGACGGCAAGGGGAACCCCAGGCGCCACCCAGATCAGAACCCCCCCTGGCATAGGTAGAAATGTAGGAATGAAACACTTGGCCTCTCCATTTTTTGGACAACTTTTGTGCTCCCTCTTCATTCAAATGAGTCTCCTGCAAGCACGCTATGGAAACTCCATGGCGCCGGAGGAAGGAAAAGACCCTGTGTCTCTTGGTACAAGTGCCCAGCCCCCGCACGTTCCAGGTTAAAAACTTATATCCCATGATCGCCGGTCTCGCCCATCCGGGCCGCCAGGTCTATCCTCCATGTTTTGACACCCATGAGCCTGAACTATAGTACACTTGATGCCTGCAACAACTCCCCCCCAACACCCCCCACCCCCCCAGAGTCCTCAATCCCAAATCCCACGAGGCTCCTATCAGATTCAGCTCTTGTAAAAAGCAATTTTCCCCGTAGAACACATTCCCCCACCCCCACCCACGAGCAAGATGGCAGTAACAACAAAATATGCTACCCTGCCCTCCCCCTGCTGGTGCCAGGACGTACACAGCCACCCCATTCGTCTCACACAACGCTCACTCACAAAACAACAAAACCAAAATCACACCCCTCCCCCCCCCTCCAGCTCCTCGCAGGACCAAAGCTCTACAGGACAGTCACTAGGCTCAGCCAAATGGAGCAGCCCCAGGTCGGGCTCCGCCCCAACCAGACATATCCACTCCCCTCCGTACAATCCCCACTCAGCAAGGTGCAAGTCCTCCACCCCACCCAGCCATCCAAGGGCAAACATCTCGGACCACAGGCATTCATAGTGAACTCAGGACATGCCAAGAAGGCCCCTCAGACTGGAGCCCAACATAGTGTAAGCCAGATAGTACCTCAGGACGGAACCGTCTCCGCCAACGACTCGGCACCTCCAGTCTCCGGGATCACCGGAGCCGTGAAGATCGTACCCTGCACTGTATCCTGCAAAGTGTCCGGGACCAGAACATCCCCAGGGGCGGACGAGCTCTGGGTCCCCGGCCCAGTCTCCGCTGGCAAAGGTTCCAAAAGCAGAGCACCTTCCTCACCTACTGTGACTCTAGGTTCCTCGGAGACCTCCGACCCAGACCGGCTTCTCTGTCTGCCACGGCGTCTCCTCGGGGGTCGGGTCCCCCACGTCTCACGGGGCCCCCCACGTTCTCCCGGGGGAAGGTCTTCGTCCCTTATCGCCAGCCACTCCCATACTTCCGCTGGGGATTCGAAGAAGTGCGCCCTCCCTTGTGAGAGCACCTTGAGTTTGGCCGGGTACAACAGCATGTATTGCAACTTTATCTCCCGGAGCTTCTGCTTAACCCCCAGGTAGGACTTCCGTTGCTCCTGAACTTGCTGGGTGTAGTCAGGATAAATGGATACTCGACTGTTTTCAATGGTGAGACCCTCCGTTTCCCTCGCCGCCCTCAGGATGCAATCCCGATCCCTATAGTTCAGGATCTTAGCGATCAGTGCCCTCGGAGGTGCCCCCGGACGCGGTGGCGGGACCAGGGCCCAATGGGCCCGCTCGATAACGAAGACATCCGACAGGCCCCGCGGACACAGCTGGGTTCGGATCCAAGTCTCCAGGAAGCGCTCGGCATTACCCGCTTCCAAGCTTTCCGGCACTCCCAGGACCCTTATGTTGCTGCGACGCGCTCTTCCCTCCGCGTCCTCGGCCCTCCGCTCCAAGGCATGAGTTGTGGCCGTGAGGTGCGTGACCGTCTGCTTGAGGGAGGCCACCTCACCTTGCAGTTGGGTAATATTGCCCTCGGCATCCGAGACCTTGTCTGCAATTTTCCGGAGATCTGTCTGCAAAAGATTGACGTCGATCGAGACTGTCTCAATCTGCCGCTCCAACGCAGTGTGTGAGCCCTGTATGGCCTTCAATAGCTCTGCCCGTGATGGCTCCGCAGGCCCCTCCGCCCCCTCTTCCTGACCTGTCTGTCGCGTAATCCGCTGCGAGGGCAGCCGCTGAGTAGTATATTGCGTGATGGTGTTGGGCTGGGTGGACCGCGACATCCTGTCTTTACGCATTGCCAACTTCCAAAAGTCTCACCAAGCACTCCAGTGGGCCGTCAAGGGGCTCCCCCAGCCACCGCCGCCTAGATATGTGGCGCCAGATGGCCCCCCAGATCGTAAACACTGAGCACAAGACCTCCCAGCCGGCTATCTCCAGTCCTCCCCAATATGGAAGTCACCAGGGGAGGGCCGTTAGCGCCACTGATGCGTCCCAATCCAGGCCGGGCGACTCCAACAAGGGGTGCAGGGTCTACTCTCCTCCACCAAGCCCCCTACAGTGCCGTCGCGTGGGGACAATGGGGGGGCGTCAACACAGGAGGGGCAACAGACGGTCCAAGCGTTTCGGCCTCCCTGGGGCGCGAAGCGGGAGGCCCCAACCTCGGCCAGTTCGCAGGCCTCACACCGGGAGGGGGACCGCTCCAAGGGGATCCCAGGACCCCAGTGCCGGCAGGATCATGCAGGACACAGACACTCAGGGCCTCCCGGGAGCGCCACCGCAATGGCTTCAGCGGCAGGAGAAAGGACCCAGCCCAGGCCCACCAAGGCATCCACGGGGGGCTCGTCCCGCCAGGCCCAGCGGAGCAGTAGATATCAGGAGGCGGTATTGGCGGTCAGAGCGTGCGGGGCACCGCCGGAAACAGGCACCTCGCACCGACAGGTCCCCGGGGCACTCAGGCCCACAGGCAGAAGCAGGCGACTCAAGCCGTCTCCTCCCCCCTCGATTCCCGCACTCACGGCCTCTGAGGCACTCAGCACTCCTCTCCGACGGGGGGGGCCACAGTCAATGCAGGCCATCGCGGCGGGCCATCCAGGCCGCAGGGAGCCACAGGAAAGTCTGGCCGGTGCCCTCCGCCACTCTCAAGGGCCTCGCTCACCCGGTCTCCAGTCACCGCCTCAGCAGAAAGAAGTGCCGCAGGTCTCCCCTCCAACTCAGGGCCGCTCCCGGGCCCTCCGCCTCAGTTCACGCTCCAGTCCGCCGGGGCCCCCGGGACAAAGAGGGTCTTCTTCGCAGGCTGCGGCCGCCAGGCCCAGGCTCCCCCACGCCCCAGGAAGAGCGTCGCCAGGGGGTAGAGCCGGCCTTCGCTCCCTCCACCTCCGCACCGGAACCGACGGCAAGTAGGGCAGGTGCACAGCAGGGTCCGCCAGAGTCCCTCAGATCCTGCAGGCACGGAGCCCCGAGTGGCAGCGGGCTCCGTACTCGGCGATGCAGCGCCGGCCCCCCAGAGGCCACTGGTATTCGGCACCTCCACACCGCAGCCCCTCCGGATCAGGCCTCAGACCCCGGCCTCGCGTGGACAGAGGCCCGGGGTATCCCGGCGCCAGTGGGCGTCACGGCGAGGCGCCGGAGAGTCCACCACCAGCCGGCTGACAGTGGGCTCCGACAGCCGAAATGCAGCGCCGCAATCTCAGGAAGTCCCCGGTGCACAGGCCCGTCACTCCGTCGTCCCTCCGGACCAGGCCACGATCCCCGACCTCGCGTAGGCAGAGGTCCGGGGCAGCACTACTCTAGCAAGTTCCGCAGCCGTACCCACGGGGGCCCGCCGTCCGCCGCTCAATTCAGGGGCTACCGGTGGGAGGGAAGTGCAGGACCCCCGTTTTCAGGGTCTGCGAGCCCAGGTAGGATAATTAATCAGGATTTCGAGGTCCGCAGGCCGGGAGCTGGTGGAGCTCACGTCCTGTCGGCAATGCTGCTTGGCCACGCCCCAAAAATACCTCTACTTGATTTGGTCCTACATCTACTCACCTTCACTTGGGTATCATTTTGCTATGTCTATCTTCCTTCTACCCAGTCATTATTATCACCAAATTCAAGATGTGTAATTAATCTACTAGTTGCGTAGACAGCAATATGTAATTCAAGCAACTGAATGTAACTGTGAAATGTTTTCTAGCTGAACAGAGCAATTGTAACTGCCTCAATATCAAGGACAAAATTAGACCATGCCAATAGCAGGTATTTTGAGAAAAGCTACTAATCAACGCTAGATCCTCATGTCAGGAAAAGAGACTCCTTTGCACCGGGTGCATGTCACTAAATTTCTCATCAACCAACTGCGCAGGAAGTGCCATCACTTGTTTCCCGCCAAAACTATCTTCAAAAGAAGAAGCCACGCAAGATAATTAATTTTCATTATCCATCTGCACCGGAAGTGACATCACTACATTTCCCATCAACTATATGCACAGGAAGTGACATCACTGGATTGCCCATCATCCATCTACACAGGAAGTAATATCACTCCTCCCCGTCCCAGGACCTACTTAATGGTGAGCACGCATTAGAATGCGTTGTTGGCGTGCCAAAGGGGAGCCCTTCTGCACCCACCCCCACCTGAACCACACACAGTGCCAGGAACCCTTGTTCCCCCACCACTACCATGTAGCAACCCTCAACCCTAGCTGACGCTTCCCATGCTGCTGTCTCACTGCATTACATAACACTGAGGGAGAGTTATCGTGTGGTTCCATGCACTCAACCACACCCAACACTCATCTTACCTGCACCGACAGCACCCAACACCCCTCTCTCTTAAATTCACACAGTCCTGCAACCACCCACACTATATTCTGCACTTACATGCATGTTCCTCAATACCTGCTCACTCACCAAACATGCTACTGAGATCTGGGACCTACTGCACGGCAACACGGAGGACCTACTTTTCCACACGGAAACCTGGCTGAACCCTGCATTGGCTCCTGACACTGCCACAGCCATCTCTCCCAACCACAGGATCGCAAGGCAGGACAGGCTTCACAGACCCAGAGGTGGAATCATTATCATCCACAAAGTGCCATCAGCTGCACCACCTTCAGGGACATGTCATCCTCCAACCCCTGTCATTCAAGCTCCATGTGACAGCCAACTTTACCGTAAGCATCGCTCTCACAGTGCACCAACTTCACCAACAATTTCGTTGTACCAGTCACCCTCCACTCGAGCAATTTCATCCTATTTGGAGACTCGAACTTCCACCTGGACCTCCATGCCAACCCCAGATCAAAAGCATTCATGGGGAAGGCCTTGATAGCTTGGTTCTCACCAGTGAGTAAAGGGACCTACCCACGTCACTGTACACCTCCTGGACCCTATTTTCACCACCTTTGGCAGCATCCGAGTCAAAGATCCCACCCCAGTCTCCGGGACAGACCACAACCGTATCAAGTTCAGCATCCCTATCCTGGTCCAATGCAAATGCCTCTCTGCCAGACCAACCCGATGAGACTTGATCACCGTCACTGACAAGCTTTTGGTGATATTTGAGAATGTGTTCTTTGGAGTGAAGTAGTGATGAAGTGAAGTTGTAAACCAGTTCTCTCCACGAGGTTCAATTCTGTTACTCCATGTATGCCTTTTGTCGTACAGCGGTGTGAGTGGTAACAGTAAAGATAACAACTGAGATGATGGTTGTGAATTTGCGACTGCAATTTAAGATTAAACTATACTACAAAGAAAAATCTCCCTGGAAATTCACAAGGGACCTCAATAGTAATATATTGTAAATAGTTGTATGATTGCGAGTGAATTATTTATGTTAATGTTAAATTCAATTTTAATTATGTACAGTATCGGCAAAATATTACGCTTAATTTTACGCAAAAGAATACGCTTAATGTTAATATCTGTTATTTATTTATATTTTTTCTATTTACTTTTTTGGGTAAGAACAAACAATACAAACCAATAACATAAGCAAATATAAATGCATAGGGGGAATGTATAATCGGCTTGTGCATTCCTGAAAAAACAAACCACAGTAATGAGCATGTAAAAGAAATAAATGGCGCCGGTAAGGAATGAGTGGGAGCAGGAGAACAAGCAATGAAGTAAATAGAGATTAGCAGAACAAAAGGGGGTGGTGATGGACGGAGCATCTGAACCAATCAAACACTCACACCCAGTCAACAGATCTGGGTTTAATCCATCACCGTTCTTTAGCCCACTCTGCCACCCCAGTTCAGACATGGCCATATGCAAATCAGTCTGACCCTGTACTCTGCAATGTGAGACTTTGCAAAGTTGAATTTGTAACCAAAGTCTGCAAAGTTACAAATAATGCGGTCAACGCGACACAGATGCGCCCAAAGCTCGTCGTCTGTGAGATATGCCATCCACATATGAACACGCATCCGTGTCCACTCTCTCCAAGAGAGAGACTATACGGGCAGCGAACACGCCCGGACAATTCTTATAGCCCATCGCTAGGCGTTTATATTGGCACTGTTTGCCGCCACAGGTAAAACTGGTCCATTGGGAACTAAGACCATCCAAATTGTGGTAAAAAAAACGTTGAAAATGTCAAGTGTGGTTTTAAACCGTTTTCGCACAAGACCATCCACTAAAGCAGAGCCGTGGGTATTCTGTACTGCACAGGTACGACAATGCGAGTTCATATGCCGGTAATCCAATACCAAATGGTACGAGCCGTCTGGCTTGGTCACAGTAAAAAGAGGGTTATTCATAGATGACACACAAGTTTCAATGACACCTTGATATTCCAATTGTTCAAGGATTTCTGCAACGGAAGCCTTAGCTTCGCGTCGGATGGGATATTGAGGTTGAGGCTGCGGCATCGACCGTAAGGGAATCTCGTGTTGTGGGGAAAATGTATCCCAACCACAGTGTGTATGGTATAGAGCCGGCGCAAGGGCTTTAGCCCACTCTTCTGCAAAATTCAGCGCATGCTCCTTCGAGACAGTGTGCGCGAAACTAGGGAGGATCACCTCCTCGGAGCTGCGAGGACAAAAGGTGGGGGCCAGTCAGCCTCCGCTAACAAAATGTCATAGGTAGTCGTAAGATTTTCCCAAAATACCCCTTTTATGGTACGTTGTATGTCACCTTCAATTAAAAGGACAATGTTATAAAGTCTACCAGGAGGAGCTACTCTGGTATCAGCTGTCTCCACAACAACATACTGGTCAGTCGCTGTCACCTTCAGTGGTGGATGCAGGGCCTCACGCACTATGGTAATCTCCGCCGTGCTGTCCAACAACGTCAGCGCCCATGTCAGATTCCGAAGCTGCATTCTCACTATCTGTGGCATATCTTGCTGTTAAAGCGGCAACCTTTTTCTTCTGAAACTGGGGTCTTTTCGGTGTCGAATCGTCCTGCTTGCCTTTACTGTATTTTGGGCGGGAGTGGTCGCGTCCCTGCTGGCCACCCCGACATCTGCCGCCTCCTCCACCACCGGTCGATGAGGCCGATGAGTCCTGAAAAGAACGAGGAGAGCGTTGTTCAGAAACCTGAAAACGATCAGGAGATTTTAACGTTGCGCGATCGTGCAAGTCATAAACCCGTTCTGTAGGTGCAGGCACTGGTGATGCAGGACGTGACCCCTGTTTCTGTTGCTGTTGTTTACCCTGTTTTTGTTTTTTCTGCCAATTTTGCTTCTTAGCCTTGGGCTGGTCGTCTGTTTCCGACTTCTGCCCTTGGGGTTGTTTTTTCTCTTTTGTAGAGAAAGGCTTGACACCCAAACTATTACGGCCCACGGTTTTATAAGCCGCCGTAATAATTCTCGGTAACTGACGAGGTTTATCGGCATCGGGAACAGCCTGCAAAGCATTAGACACCTGAAAGCTTACCGCATCTCCCTTGACATTCGCAAGTACGAGATTGGAAACTACGTCAAAACTGACGCATAGCCACATACCCAATTCAACCGCTGCCTCAGGTCCGTGCTCATCTTGAACACGTTTAATGACCGAGGGTAGGACGGTCATTGACGGAGTGCCAAAGCACCTCGTATACACCGCCACAAAAATCTTACCCCAAGACTCACAGTCACCTGCCTCTGGTATTAAGTCTTTAGGCAAACTAATTGTCAGAATCCTGTGTTTTTCAACAGGAGTCGTGTTAGGAAATACTGCTTCCAGCTGGTCAAATTTCTCGGCAAACCAGAAAGGCATATCATCTTTATCCTGGGGGCGCTTGCCCATCACTGCATTAACCATAACAGGACTAAGCTTCATACCGCTTGGTCCGGCTGGAAGGGCTGCAACACCCGGGGCCCCGCCCGGGAGTTTGCGGGTAATGTATTGCACTAACGACCTAATTACACTAATTGCGACTGTATGTAGCAGCCGTAAATCCGCAACGGGAACTGCTCCATATCGAGGATGGGGTGTAAATCCAGCCAAAACGGGCCAGGTAGCGCCTGGAATGGACAAAGGACCTAACCTTGTGACTAACAAAGTGTGGGGTAGTGCGCCATTAAACCAAACTCGGTGCTGCCAAGCATTAATCAGAACTTCCTGTGTCCTATATGGAACATATTCCTGTGGCACGGCAGTAGGAGCATATGTGTCGAACACACCAGTATTTGTGTTCACAGCAGGGAAGGTCACCCACGAATAGAAAATTTTGAAAGGGTAAGCTACTTCCTCACTCACTACCATAATAACTGCGATGCCCTCTAACCCGACGTTATAAGCCTGCAAATGATTGCAAACCGCAATTCGAATATGGTACGGTATATCTGGACCTTGTCTCCTGAGGCAAAATAGCCGGGAGTTGCTGCTTTGTTTTTAAAAACTGCTTATTCTTACTGTGTATACTGTGTTTTTAGAATACTCTGCACCTTGGCACTTTAGGGCGACGTACAGCGGACCTAGCGCTGTCACGTGACACCCTTTACCGGCTTCCTCGCCGCAGGCCACGCCCACTTTCGGCCACGCCCCCTTCCCGCCCTACTTAGAGCGCTGAATCTCGAGCGCTCACTTGGACCTTGTCTCCTGAGGCAAAATAGCCGGGAGTTGCTGCTTTGTTTTTAAAAACTGCTTATTCTTACTGTGTATACTGTGTTTTTAGAATACTCTGCACCTTGGCACTTTAGGGCGACGTACAGCGGACCTAGCGCTGTCACGTGACACCCTTTACCGGCTTCCTCGCCGCAGGCCACGCCCACTTTCGGCCACGCCCCCTTCCCGCCCTACTTAGAGCGCTGAATCTCGAGCGCTCACTTGGACCTTGTCTCCTGAGGCAAAATAGCCGGGAGTTGCTGCTTTGTTTTTAAAAACTGCTTATTCTTACTGTGTATACTGTGTTTTTAGAATACTCTGCACCTTGGCACTTTAGGGCGACGTACAGCGGACCTAGCGCTGTCACGTGACACCCTTTACCGGCTTCCTCGCCGCAGGCCACGCCCACTTTAGGCCACGCCCCCTTCCCGCCCTACTTAGAGCGCTGAATCTCGAGCGCTCACTTGGACCTTGTCTCCTGAGGCAAAATAGCCGGGAGTTGCTGCTTTGTTTTTAAAAACTGCTTATTCTTACTGTGTATACTGTGTTTTTAGAATACTCTGCACCTTGGCACTTTAGGGCGACGTACAGCGGACCTAGCGCTGTCACGTGACACCCTTTACCGGCTTCCTCGCCGCAGGCCACGCCCACTTTCGGCCACGCCCCCTTCCCGCCCTACTTAGAGCGCTGAATCTCGAGCGCTCACTTGGACCTTGTCTCCTGAGGCAAAATAGCCGGGAGTTGCTGCTTTGTTTTTAAAAACTGCTTATTCTTACTGTGTATACTGTGTTTTTAGAATACTCTGCACCTTGGCACTTTAGGGCGACGTACAGCGGACCTAGCGCTGTCACGTGACACCCTTTACCGGCTTCCTCGCCGCAGGCCACGCCCACTTTCGGCCACGCCCCCTTCCCGCCCTAACGGTCCACTATTTAAATGTGCATCTCAAGAACGCGCAGCGAACGTGCGCAGCGGGCGCGCCGTTTGCGCGCCGAAGGCGCGCCTAAGGCAAGCCCGTCTGCGACCAGACCGCGGCCGGGGCCAGACATGCTGCCGGCAGCGGAACACAAGGCAGTAGACTTGCGTGGTCAGGTGAGGACCTTAAAGCACTTAATCCTCCATCTAAATGTTGCACTCACTTTTTAGACCCTATGACTTTCAATCCCCCTCAGATCTGCTACAAGTGTGGGATAGCTATTGGCAGCGGTGCCTCTGTGATATCCCCTAATCCCAAATCTCCATCTCAGATAAGCCTTAGGGCAGGCCTACTAAATTGCAGATCCCTAGCCAAACACGCAGACGATGTCTGGCTC
Source organism: Lissotriton helveticus (assembly GCF_964261635.1). NCBI lineage: Eukaryota > Metazoa > Chordata > Amphibia > Caudata > Salamandridae > Lissotriton > Lissotriton helveticus. Next base: position 688,634,447 of record NC_136059.1, on the reverse strand, counting down.
CTATTAGAAGAGCAGGAATGGGACATCTTGTTTCTAACTGAAACGTGGATCAAGGAGGACAATTTAACCTCCATTGCACTTGCAGTCCCTCTGGGCTTTAAAATATGCCTCGCCAACCGCCCGGGGACAAAAAGAGGCGGTGGCGTAGCCATTATTTTTAAAGAGCACTTAGCTTTGACATCCTCAGCCCCCACTGCTATTCAAGGAACTGAAGGCCTCCACTTTTGCTTCCAAGTGAGCCCTCACCTATCACTAGCAGGACTAGTGATATATCGCCCCCCAGCTGGTACGGACCCCTACCTAAATACTCTATTAGACACGATTGTCCAGAGTTCGCTCCTTCACCCCTTCTTTATTGTGGTACTCGACTTCAACATCCATATGGACAACCCCGACTGCGCGATGGCAGAGCTGCTTAGAACTACGCTAAATACGGCCAGTCTTAGGCTGATCAATGAGGGCCCAACACACATAGGGGGCCACACTATTGACCTCATTTTTTCTAATATTAGTAATGTGTTGTCTGAGACACCGCTCCCCCTGACATGGTCAGACCACGCACTCGTCCCATTCACACTGAACATTGCGAATGTTATCCCAAGGGCGAGTAAATGCTACTTTCTGAAGAGGCAATGGAAAAACTTGACGCCTGATACTATGTGCCCGGTCCTGGCGCAAACCATCCCTTCCCTGACAAATAATGCCAATACGGACGCTATACTTCTCAACAATTGGATCGGAAAGATGGTTTCCTCCATTGCTCCAGCCTCTCGGGCCCTATCAAAGAGACTCCCCCTCAGCTCCCTGGTTCTCGCAGGAACTTAGGAATGAGAAATCGACCTGTAAAAAACTTGAGAGACTCTGGAGAGCAAACTACGGTTTGGAAGAAAAAGCTAGGTACAAAGAAGCTTCCAAAAAATTCCGGAAAGCCATTAGGAAAAGTAAAAAGTGGTTTTATGCTTCTTCAGGCAGAACAGTCTAGCAAACAAGTCTTCAAAGTAGTACAGTCGTTTTTTAAACCAAAATGTATTGAAAGAGAAGTTGTACCCACAGCCACGTTATGTGAGCAAATTTCAGAGTTTTTTGATCATAAAATCAAAACAGTGTATGACTCTTTTGGCCCAGTAATAAATACAGTGAAGCAGGACCTAGCTGAGAACGGCGAGCCAGGTGAAACTCTCACCCAGTTCATGCTTATCCCCTTGATTGAGGTAAGGCAGGAACTTAGCCGCTGTAAATCCGGTTCCCCTGACGACCCCTGCCCAGCTAAACTGTGGAATACCATAGCGGATTCGGTAGCCCCCACACTTCAAGGTATTTGGAACTCATCCATCACCTCAGGCACCTTCCCGGATGTCTGGAAGCATGCCACCCTCTTACCCCTAAAGAAGAAACCTAACGGGGACCCAGACGACCTTACGAACCTCCGCCCAATATCCCTACTTGCTGCCCCGGGAAAAATGCTGGAAAAAAGTATACAGCGCCAACTGAGCAAATTTGTGAAAACGAATAACATTCTACATCAAACTCAATCGGGCTTCCATCCCGGCTTTAGTACTGAAACTGCGCTCTTAGAGGTAGCCGAGTCAGTGAGGTGGTCGATGGATGCAGGAAACTCAGCAATGCTGGTACTCCTGGATCTGTCGGCCGCCTTCGATACGGTGGACCACGCCAGGCTACTCAGCCGGCTGACAGAGATAGGGATTCAGGATAGAGCACTGGGGTGGATAAACTCCTACCTCTCATTTAGAACGCAGAAGGTGGCACTGGGGACGATTTCTTCCACACCTAAACCCCTCAGTTGTGGAGTGCCGCAGGGATCGGCCCTCAGCCCCCTTTTGTTCAACATCTACCTGGCCCCTCTCTTCACGCTAATTGCCAACTGGGGTATCAAGGCAATTTCATATGCCGACGATACCCAGTTGGTATTTCCGTACTCGGAGACGTCGCAGGATTCCTTCTCTGATTTTAAAGGCTGTCTCCGGGACATTGCTCTTTGGATGAACACCAATAAACTAAAATTAAATGCTAATAAAACCGAAGTTATTTTCTTCGGCAAGGGTCCACCCCCCGCCCCTGAACTCTGGTGGCCGACGGAGTTGGGCCCCCCCCCTTCACCCAGTCATTCGGCAAAAAATCTTGGAGTGAGATGGGATGTTAACATGTCCTTTACATCCCATATTCAACAAGTGGCCGGATGCTGCATGAGCAAGCTGAGAAACCTCCGGAAAATTCTTAGACTTTTACCGGAGAGCTGTAGGAAAACGGTTGTTCACGCGACTGTCACTTCACGGCTGGACTATGCCAATGGTCTATACCTTGGCCTTCCAAAATACCTGACGCACAAGCTCCAGGTAGTTCAAAATGCGGCTGCGAGACTGTTACTGCGAATTCCTTTCAAGCAGTCAGTCTCTCCGCATCTCCGAACCCTGCACTGGCTATCAGTCGCCAACAGAATAAAATTCAAAGCTCTGACGCTTGCGTTCAGATCTCTGTATGGCTTCTGTCCACAATACCTGAAAAACCGTCTTCCAAGATACGCCCAAAGCCGTGTACTACGGTCCAATGACCGTGTCCAACTGATCGTTCCGCGGGCAAAAAAGGCACGACTAGGAGGTCGGACCTTCTCAGCTAACGTCGCTGCTCTGTGGAACTCCCTGCCACAAGCAATACAACAGGCCCCCTCCGAACCCTGCTTTAAGAAACTGCTAAAGACGTGGCTTTTCACCCAGCCACGTTAACTTTCCTATTTCTTGCCTCAGGTTACTTGTGGTCTACTAGCGCCGGGACACCTCCTCGTGAGGTAGCTGTTCGCGCTGTATAAAATCCAGTATTATTATTATTATTATATCAACGTCAGCCATAACGACACAGTAAGAAAGAGGTACAATAAAAACCTACGTAGCTCAACTGGGTAGCAATTCAAAAGGAAACCATTTGAAAAGATTCAAGCTTGAAAAGACCTATGTAACTATAGGCAGGTTTGTCCGACACCACTGTCTTCCGGAAACAATAGTGAAGGGGGTTAAGGACTGATATAAGCACTACTCAAGCTTCATGTAATAAGACCACCAACGGTTGGGCACCATGTCGCAGGGATTCTGCTCCTACACAGAACTGTGCAAAGAGATTTGTATTAGGGTGTACAAAAACTCACCTTGGTATCCAAAATCCCCTTCCAGACTAGCAATCAGTGTCTCATTGGTTCTTCCATACCCCCAATGATTAGACAACCCAGAACATGGACTTAGAACACCTCAGGTAACGTGGAACACATGAACACTCTTTCGTTATAGTATCATACCAGTCCAGAACGAGGAGTAAATGAATACACGTGCAAGTTTGAAATATTTTTTTCTAATGACGTGTTCTCAGGCGCAGCAGTATCTTAGCTAATACAAGCAAACATATTATAAGCAACAAGGTTATCAGCATAATTACTATTCCATAAAATACAAAGGGAGAAAGCATGTTAAAATGCTAAAGGGAAGAAGGCTAAATGGCACCTCAGTCTTACCCTCCCTTGCTAGTATATTATATGATATCTACAGAAGGTCTCTTTGGGTTTTAGAAGGGCGGCCCCATACCTCTGGTCTTAGTAGAAGGCATCACATCATCTTTTACACCAGCTCTCTGCATGCGAATATTCATCAAGTGTGTGTGCATGCTCTGTGCAGTGCATTATTAAACGCGCCAAAACCAGAGTTGGCCACAGCTGCATATGTGTTATGTCTAGGACGTGCGCTGATCAGACCGAACAACAACCACTGTGTTGAAATAACCTTGAAGGCCTCGACACTCACTGTTCAGAAATAGCTCACCAAGCAAACCTGATACAATAGGAAAACATATTATTCTCGTGTGAAGCAAAATATTCTACTAGGCTCAAAGCATTAATAACAATATGTGCCGTGTGCAGAAGCAGCAGAAAGGAAAAATGGCGTTTACACTTCTAATAAGCTCATTCTAACTTAATACAGTGTGAAGGCAAAGCCTATCTCCATGACATTACCTGATGAAATGATTGGAGTTGTGCAATAGTAAATGCTATTTTGGAGTGTCAGGAATTCTGGTCCTTACCTTTCTTTTGGTGAATGGGCTTATAGAGCCAATATGTACTAGAGCATTGAGGTTTTGACATGCTTTCCTATTCATGAGTGGTAAACACATTGGTCGCATGGCCTACGATCACTGTTAAGTCCATAAATGAAGGAGATGTGAAGAGGTGAGTCTGTTGCCTGCATAGTTTAATAATGGAGGGAAAATATGTAATTTTGAAGTTCCCAAGGTGTGTGAACTAGTGCAGTGGCAGATGCTTTTTAATTAAATGTGGCAGTGGTTTACACTAAGGGTATTCTCATTGTCTTTGTTGACTGGTTGTTTCCACTTATAACTTGGAAGTATTTTTTAAAAGGAAGTTTTAGGTAGTGTTCACATTGACATAGCACTGCAAAGCATGATTAAAATGGCAGCGGGCACCCGTCTCATTTGAAAATGAAAACCATTTTAGTATACGAAAGTGAGTTAACCACAATTTGTAAGAGCCCTAAGTTGCACTCTATTTCCCAAACCCTTCCCATCTGGCCGAAGTCTAAATTCACTGATTGGTCAGACAGCAAATTACTTCACAGAAATACGGCAAAGGCCCTTCTCCCAAGCCATAACCTCTCCCCCCCCCCCTCCCTAGGAAATCTTTTTTATCCCTCTTACCTCTAGTGCACTTGAAAACCTTCCTTTCCCTACCTCCTTTGGCTCTGTGGTTGTTTGTGTTTTTTTTTTTAAAGGAGGTGTTTGTCCCACAGTGTCTGAGACCCACACTGTCTATGTGCAGGCTTGGATTGGGATTACAAATCAGCCCGGACACGCTTAAAAATAGTGGCCCACATTTGCATGTTGCCTTTCTGTAAAACACTGTTTCCGCGAAGTTTTATAAAAGAAGGGGGGTGGTGGTATCTTTGACAGAGGCATTTTGCTTAACTTTTCTTAAATAAAATGCACGGATTAGTTCACACTGGTGAAACACACCTGAAAACAATTGAGGCCACTTCTGCTCAGGCCCCCTGCCACCTGCCCCCGCTCAGTATGCATACATTAATGGTCCGGCCCAGCGAGAGAAAGGGAGTGACCCGTTGATAAAAGGGAGGTAATGGACGCCATCTGCCTCCAGAAAGGTCACTCAGGCACCCACTGGGCCGTGGATGGCATCCCAACAACACAGACACCACTCAAATCGACCCCAGGATGCCAATAAAAGCAGCCCACAGCTGGAACTAGGATACTGGCCCCTTGGCCATTGCCCGAGTGCCCACCCTCCCAATCCGACCCTGGCTATGTGGCACACCATACCAGGCCATATTTAATTGGTCTAATTAATCTATTAATGAATCTATTTAATTAATCTAATGGTGGGAAATCAGACCATGCTACAGGAAATCAGCCGTGAAACTTCCTGTGCCCAAATTTTAGGAGTCAACATATTAATGACTTTTAAAAACAAGCCTTCTAGAGCTTCCATAAAGCAATAGGGCGGCCTCACCCCACTTTCTCAAAGGGTCAAGGCACTACTGTTTGTAGCTTGTCCTCGCTACTAATTGAAGTGGACATATATGACTGTGTAACTATACTTCCTGTCAATCTCTCTCCCACAAAATCTCCAAATCAGTGTTACAGACAAAAAGGACTTTGTATCACCAAAAACGGACTTTTACACTATTAGCCTTACAAAGTAGCAATAAAGCACAAGACAGAGGTTGAACACTAAATAAATACATTGATGCAAAAACAGAGACTATGTTACCCATAAGTCCATCTGAATTTAAGAATGTAATATAAATACAAATGCACATAAAATTATATCTATTTGGAATAGCCTCACAAATGCAATGTTGTTTTAAAGCAAGAAATAGTTCATAGATTTTCTATGCCTTCAGCACATCGATTTTACAACATTGGGGCGGCACAATGTGTTAGTATGGAACCTGGGAATTTCAACGTATTATAGATTGCCCCCAGAAAATGATATAGGCCTCCATTATATAAACAAGTTTTTTTTTATACCTCTTTTCGCCTTTTCAGCGAACAGCGTTCGGTCCTTGACACACCCATCCATTATTTTTGTAGATTCTCGGTACAGTTACTCCAGTGTTTTATTGTCCTAATCATGACCTCTAAAACACACTGTGTTTGAAACACAGACAGAAACAAGTAGCCTAGGGATTGACGTAATTGACAGAGTTCTGAAGAATTGCCTTACAACTTTACTATACATTTTTCCTGTCATCGCATATACACTTTAATTATTTTTGTACAAATCATGCATTTACAATTGTATATGCTCACTAGAGTACCTGGCACTGTGCAATTATAAGCCGTAATTTGTGTGTTTTAGAAAGCCTCACTCATTAAAACCACTGTGAATTTTTTACGTTTATTGTAGAAATATTATAGAATGTTGACTGATGCATAATGTGTATGTAAGGCACAGATCATTAAAGGCTCTGCTAACTTTTCTAACAATGTATTTTCATGATTGTCAACTGGACAAACTAAAAATCGCTGCCACAAAACGGGAAATTTCAGTTCTATTAAGAACACAGAGGCGAGGATTATGCTGTTCTCTCTTCACTTTATCAACAGCAGCCATTTAGGTGAACAACAAAAAGGCAATTTCCCATAACCCTTAGGGAAGAAGTCAACATTTTAACAGTATGCAATGTCCAATCAGGTGAAGCCAGGACCCCTTGCTAGTCCTATGTTGCTGTTGCCACCTCATCTTTCTTCCTTGGACTGCAGACAGATAGTGACATACATACTCCTGTTTTGACCCATCAGATCCTGAAGCAAAACATGAAAGAAGATGTATGAAGCTGGAATCTAAAGTTTTTACATAACAATACCAGCACAAGTCTGCATAATCAATGCTCTACCAGAAGTGAAACATTGAATAGATTCCAAAGAAAGGACAGGTATATCCACCATAATGTGAACCCATCTTATTGTAGGGAAGGAGAAATACGATGACTAATGGGTTAATCCTCACCTCCATGTTCTTAATAGAATTGAAACTTTCTGTTACGAAAGCTAGGAAATTGTTCATTCAATGTCAAGTCCGGAGGCGAATATTACACTGGCTCAAAGCTTATCCACAAACAGCGAAGCAATACTAGGGACTGATTTGAAATAAAACCTCTTAACGGTTGAATCCAAGGACCAGTCTGCTGCATCGAGAATATCCTCCAGGTGTGCCCAAAGGGTCAACGCCTTCGATGCCATAGCCCCTCTGGGCGAGTGGGCTCCAAACACTTTGGTATCAATGCTAGCTTCCTGCATGGCCCACCTAACCCATCTGGTGATGGTAGAAGAGACCGCCTTTAACTGTTTCCTTAGGGCATTTAACAATTGTCACTCCCCATGGGGGCTGAGGTCCGCCGTCATAGCTTCATAACTGTTTATACACCTCACAACACACAACTTTGGGAAATCTGAAAAAGAAGGATCATTAACCAGTTGAGAATTACATTTCGTACGTCTCGAGATATGGAAAGTAACTTCCTTCGGGGTGAATACTCTACCCATTACGTCCAGTGTTCTGACGTCCAAAACAAACCTGCAGGAAAGCAAGCAGAGAAGGATGGCTAGCTTGGCTTACAACTTCTTCCGTGAGAGGTATTTATTGGACTGCCACGACAAGAGCAGGTTATTGACCCTTGTTGACATCCCGTAAGACAGAGTATCTTGGCTTCGGCTGCAGAGAACGGTGAATGCCTTGCACAAGCTAGCACACCCAAATGGTGTTCCCTCACCAGATGTCCACCGACCGGCGAGTTCCCAGCTGAGATTGCCGATCTGAAGGTATTGATGGATATATATGCAATCCCATCCACTGCTAATGAAGCAAGGAAATTCTATATGTTAATAACGTCTGTCCCCACCGGATCCAAACGTCTCTGGTGACACCAGCCCCGCCCATGCCAATCTATAATGCTTGATGGTGCTATCCGCCCGTGCCTTGGAGAGGAGTGACGCAGCCTGTCTTGAAAGTCCCGGGACATTCCATCATGCCCTGTAATCTTCCATGCCTTAAGAGACAGACCCCCCTCAAACACTAAATGATAGGGATTATCCTCCTGGTCCTTGAGGAGATCTGGAAATAGGGGTAGAAGATGTCCGCCACCTGTCGTCGTATCTGGGCTGAGAGGCGCATGATCATCACAAGCGTAGGGAAGGCGCAGCCCCATTCTGGTTTCCACTCCTGGAGGGAAGCGTTCATGGCCACCTCCTATGGGCCCAGGTGCTAGCTGAAGTATTTTGGGAGCTGGTGATCCATGCGGGACGCAAAGAGGTCCACTGTGAAAGGGCCCGATCTGATGCAGAGGTCCTGGAACACCGATGGGTGCAAACACCAGAGGCTAGCATTGTGGAGGTGTCGAGAGTGCCAATCGAGTACCTGATTGACTGCCCCTGGTAGGTGTTCAGCTGACAAAAAAATATGATTCTCTAGGCACTAGAGTCTCTTCAATGGAGGACCGTTCTGTCTGAGATCCTTGGTGTCCTGGTATACACCTAAACAACAGCTCCATTCCTGTAATTTGGGCTTAGCAGAAGTCCCCAGAATAAAAAGAACCTGCCAAGGTGGTCTGGCATGTGCTTATAGGGGACCCAAACTATGGAACACCTTGCCACAATCGCTAAGAACATGTAAATCTTTAATTTAACTTCCTTTTGTAAACAGCTTAAAATGTGGCTGTCCCCATCTTCACATTAATAGTTTCCCATGACTTTAGTAACTTTGGTAGGTTGTGTGAGGATGCCAGCGCTGGGAAATCTTTACAGGTAGCCACGCGCTTTACAAATGACAAATATTAATAATAATAATTGGCAATAGTCCCCAAAATTGACGGCAAGATCTGACAAATTCTTAGATCGAGTACCTCCAAGGTGGTTTATGTAGCAGACTGCTGCTATGTTGTCTATCTTAAGTAGGACACAGCATTGTGCTCGATCCTTGGTCCAGCATCGGACTGCAAACAATCCTGCCAAGAGTTCAAGGCAATTGATGTGCTTGGACAGTTCTTGAGAAAGCCATTGTCCCCATGTGGAATAATCCCCACATCTGGCTCACCAGCCCGTGCCACTGGCGTCAGACTCTATGACCAGATCTGGAAGGGAGCTGAAAATCGCCCGACCATTCCAGGCTTCCATATGAGCCAGCCACCATTGTATCTCTTCTCGCGCTTCCTCTCTCTGGAGCCATTTGGGAATATGTGAGACCCTTTCTGAGATGAAAACCTTTCAACCGTTGGAGAGCCCAAAAGTGTAGGGGCTCCATGAAAATAGCCTGGACTGAGAATGACTAAAAGCCCTCCCACCCTTGCTATTGGCATAGGGAGGTGGAAGGCCTCACCACCAGAAGGCGCAGCTCATGCTTGATCTTGGTCATCTTCCGGGACGGAAGATGGAGGGTGGTGCAGACCGAGTCCACCACAAACCCTAGGAACAACAGCGACTGAGATGGAATAAGGATTAGCTTCTGTTGGTTTGTGATGAAACTGTGGAACTCCAGGAGCGAGACTACCATCTGTAGATGCAGCGAGAGGGTCTGAGTGCTTTGATCCATAAGGAGGATGTAGTCTTGGTAGATGATGAGATGAACACCCTAGGGTGCCTATGGAACTCTACCCCCGGGTGCATCACCTTGGTGAAGCACCACAGGCGGAAAACAGAGTAAAGGGGAAAGTGGTGAACTTGAACGTATCGCCCCACCATTGAAACAGGAGGAAGCGGTGGTCTGGAATGAAGATCGGGATGGTAAACTAAGTGTCCTTGAGATCCAGACACACTATCCAGCCACTGGGGAGGAGGAGGCTCTGTAACAGATGGATAACTTCCATCTTGCAGTGGCAGTAAACCAACCACTACAAAGAGATTGCTTAAAAAGCACCTTGGATGAGGGGAGGATCGCACTATTGCCCCTTTGCGGAGTAGCTCCGATACGTCCATGTCCACTAGCTTCGCGTGGGTGGGAGAAAAAAAACAAAGGGATGGGGAACCGTCCCTGGACAGGGGAACCGTAGAACTCTATGTGAAATCCCAGTTCTGTCTTAAGAACCCATGCATAGGAGGTAAGGGCCTCCCAAGTGTGAATGAAATTTTGAAGTCTGCCCCCAGACTTTGGTGAGGAAAAAGCTGAAAACTCACCTTGATTGGCTCCATGTTTGCCACTGACTCGGTGTCCTCCCTCCACACCCCAGTGATGGGTTAGCCTCTTGTGGGTTAAAAGGTGCCAAACTTTGAGGTTTCCTGGTATTGTCCCCTCTTTTAGCGCCCTATCCTCTGCCGGAGGGTAGGTGATGTGCACAACCAGCTGAGCGCTCCCTGCTTTAGTCAGTCCCAATGAAAATCTGCGGCATAAGAATGCATTTTAATGATGCCTGGGCCTTTTCTTGTGAACTAAAAGGTTTGCACAAACTGTCCTAGCTCCCGGCCAAACTGGTCGTCAACCCCCATTGAACAATGGGGCTCACCTCGGATATGGGTTAATCTTGATGAGGAGCGAACAGTGCTGCTCTGTAGAGATGGCCTAGTTCATATTCCCCAAGAAGATATTGACCCTTTGGGCCCACCGGAAAGGATCTAATGGGAAATCAAAGTCCCAGACGCCTTGGCGCCTTCTGCCATATATAGCATGCGGGTCAAGGGACCTGACATATCCAGACGCTTGTCCTGGCAAGTCAGCCAGGACCGATCGATCCCTTTCTTGGGGTTGCATATGTACTTCCCCAAGAAGGTAGCCATGCGCTCATCGATGGCAGGTGTCAATCAGTCAATCGATCAGGGTTTATAAAGCGCTACTACTCCCCTGTGAGGGTCTTAAGTCGCAGCAGCGGCTGCAGATCGGCCTGGCGCTGGGGTTCAATCAAAGAGCCAGGTCTTGAGATCCTTCCTGAATTGGGTCAACAACGGGGATTGTCTGAGGTGCAGAGGCAGGGTGTTTCAGAGCTTGGTGGCGAGGTAGGAGAATGATCTTCCTCGGGCTCTGGTCTTATGGATCCTTGGGACGGTGGCCAGGGCCAACTGGGTGCAGAAAAGGTGTCTGGTGGGTACATTGAATACAACAATACCATATAACAGACATTTATAAGGCACCCATCTACCTCATACAGAGATGTCCCGGTGCTACGCAGACTACAGCAGCAAAGCAGCAACAGACACATGTTACCCCTGCTTAAAGAGCCAGGGTTTTAAGGGCGTCCTAAACTCATGTTCCGATTCTATCTGGCGCAAATGAGATGGCAAGGAGTTCCATAATCTTGCGGTACTAACAGAAAAGAACCTACCCCCTTGTTGGGTTTTGGAATATCGAGAGACGCAGAGCAAATACTGGTAGTTGGATCTTAGAGTCCATTCCTGTTGATATAGGCTGAGCCTTTGCTTGAGGTAGGTTGGGCCCATATCACCCATGACTCGGAAAGCACTCGCCTTAAATTCTATCCTCTTAGCCACTGGAAGGCAATGTAACTGTCTCGGTGGTGGGAGATATGATGACGGAAGGGGCCCCGCGAATCGGCCTCACGGCAGCATTCTACACCATCTGTAGTGTGTGAATCGGGTAGGCTGGCAGCCCCAGATATAAGCTGTTGGCATAGTCCAACTGTGAGGTCACCAACGCATGTACCATGATCCTGCGACTCTCCGCCGGGAGCAAATGGAGGAATTTCCTTATACTTCTCAGCTTCCTGAAGCACGCTGAAGAAATCTGCCACACAGGTCTGGGGGCCGCCAGATGCACGTTGGGGAAGGGGGTGTCTGTCTGAAAAACAAGACCTCTGTCTTATCTTTATTTCATTTCAAGCAGTTACTATTCATCCAAATGGACATATCTATCAAGCATTCCTTGAATTTGTGGAAGACAGCAGCGGATTGTTCTTTAAAAGAGAACACCAACTGAGTACCATCCGCATAAGAGACCACCTTCATCCCCCATGCTGTAATTAGCGCAGACAGTGGTTCCAAGTAAATATTAAAGTGCAACAGGCTCAAAGTAGAGCCCTGAGGTGCTCCACATAATAGAGGTTTTTGTGAAGATTAAAATGCCCGAAGAAAAACCTGTTGGGAACGATCTTTGAGATAAGGCCGGATCCAGGAGAGAGCCACCCCGAGTGCCAGACAGACTTAGTCTTTCCAGTAGAATCGGGTGTGAAACCGTGTTGAACACTGCTGATAGGTCTAACAGTACTAACATGGCTGATGCACCACCATCAACAGTCCTTCTGACGGATTCAGCCACTTCTACCAAGGGCATGAGAGGCGGTGGTTCAGATATGCTGGTCCTGCATTGTGGAGGCCTTTGTAGGCATGCATGAGGAGCTTGAAGGTGATTCTTTTGTTGACTGGTAGCCAGTGGTGTTCTTTAGAGTGTTTGGTGATGTGGCTACGACGGGGGATGTTGAGGATCAGTCTGACTGCGGCGTTCTGAACGCTCTGCAGTTTCCTGAGAAGTTTCTGAGTGATGCCGGCGTAGAATGCACTGCCGTAGTCGAGTCTGGTGCTGACGAGTGCGTGGGTGACAGTCTTTCTAGATTCAGTGGGGATCCATCTGAATGTCTTTCAAGGCAGGCGGAGCGTATGTAATCATGATGAGGATACAGCATTGATCTGGTGGTTCATTGCGAGCGAGGAGTACAGTATGATGCCGAGGTTAAGTGCGTGATCTGTGGGGGTGAGGGGTTCCCATAGCGGCAGGCCACCAAGAGTCATCCCAAGCTGAGGGGGTGGGTCCTAGGATGAGTACTTCGGTCTTGTCTGAGTTAAGTTTGAGGCAGCTGTCTTTCATCCAGGTGGCAACAGCTATCTTCCTGTTGTGGAAGTTGATTCTGGGGGCTATGGGTTCGTTGATGAGGGAGAGGAACAGCTGGCTGTTGTGAGTGTATGAGATGATGTTGAGTCTGTGGTTCCTGGCGATGGCAGCGAGGAGGGTCATGTAGACTTTGAAAAGGGTGAGGCTCAGGGAAGAGCCCTGGGGCACTCCGCAGCTGATCTCTGTTGGTTCTGAGAGGAAGGGAGGTCGTCTGACTCACTGTGTTCGGCTGGTGAGGAAGGAGTGGATCCAGTCCAGGGCCTTGTCGCAGATGCCGACGTCGTGGAGTCTCATGATTAGGGTGCGGTGGTAGACTGTATCGAAGGCGGCCAAGAGGTCCAGCAGGATGAGGGCTGCGGTTTCACCCCCGTAGAGGAGGGGGCAGATGTCGTCGTTAGCGCCGAGGAGAGCGGTCTTGGTGCTGTGGTTGCTTCGGAAGCCATATTGGGAGATGTCCAGGATGTAGTTCACATCTATGAATTCAGAGAGTTGAGCGTTGATGGCCTTCTCGATGACCTTGGCTGGTAAGGGGGCCAAGTAGCTGGGTCTGAAGTTCTTGGGGGCTGTCAGGTAGGCGGCTGTTTTCTTCAGGAGGGGGTTGATTTTGTTCCAGTTGTAGAGGATGGTGGTGGTCTCGAAGGAGCAGTTGATGGTGTGGCGAAGCACGGGAGCGATGTTGGAGGCTGCTCTATGGAAGATGTGGTGCGGACAAGAGTCTGAGGGGGCTCCAGAGTGGATGCTCTTCATGGTCTTTAGTGTGTCGTCTGAGGTCAGCTGGGTCCAGTTGCACAGGATCTGTTGGGATGGGGCATGGTTGGGTGCGGTGGAGTCGGTTGTGGTGGAAGAGTCTTGGGTGTTGAACCTGTCGTACATTTGCCTGATCGTGTGGTGGAAGAAGGTACCAAGTTTGTTGCAGAGGTCTTGGAAGGGTGGGATGTCTGTGGTCTCACTGTTGGGCCTGGCAAACTCCTTCTTTGATGTTGTGTGTGTTGGTGTTGATTCGGTCTTAGAGGGCCGTCTTCTTTGTGATTTTGAGGAGGAAGTGGTGTGCAATAGATTATTGCAATGACTCACAAACGATCTAGTCTCCACCATTCGCCGCGGCAATCGCTCCCATGAATGTCGGGGTTCCACAGGGCTCAATTTTGAGCCCAACTCTGTTAAACTTGTATATGGCCCCTCTTGCCCTTCTTTTTTTAAAAACATTTTTTATTATTAAAGTTCTTGAAAACAACAGTGATCTGCATATACAATTTCACATTCTTGATGTCACTTCTTTACAGACAATCGATAAACATTTCTACATTGGTGCACAAATGCCTTTACTATTACTACATGTCCTGATCCGAGTCTCTGTCTTCCTCTGGAGGCGTGCAGATGTTTCCCCTATATATGTTCAATTATCCCCACACTCTTCCCCATTTTTGGGGCATTTCCTATTAATGAAAGTGGCCTTTTCTGCTACCATGACCATATCCATATCTTTACACTAATTCAATAACGTCGGTACGGTCTCTACTCCCCACTTTTGCGCTATATTCCATTTGGCTATTATCATGCCAGTCGTTGCCAATTGGCGTTCGGCATGGTTAAGGTCTGTCGGTCCCCAGACATTAAGAATGCAACATTTAGGCTCTTGCGGGACATGCTTCTCGGTGACCTCTGTGATGGTCCTTACCTCTGCCTCCCAATACGGTACAAGTTTTGCGCAGTCCCATAAGGTGTGATAGAAGGTACCTACGTCCCCACATAGGCGAATGCAAGATGGGTCAGGAGTCCTCCCTATCTTGTGTAGAACAACCTGTGTGTAATAGGTCCTATACAGTATTTTAAATTGCACCAATCGTAGTCTAGAGGAGATTGCCACCTCCTTAGGCGATGCAATTGCCTCTCGCCAGTCAGGGTCATCCATGTCTCCCACCACTGACTGCCAGGACTCCCTGAGCCGGTCAAGTGGATCTGTCTGGTTATTCATGATTTTCCTAATTGTTAGTGAGTTTGCTCGTTTATGCAAATAGTCGGTAAGCAGTCGGTCCTCTAAAGGGGATGATTCCGGGAGCGTCACAGCAGTAGGAAGGGCTGCTTCTATCGCATGTTTGATTTGCCTATATCTGAACTGTTTGCTCGGAGTCATTGTGTACTGCTCTTGCAAATAGGCGAAACTGACGACCTCTCCATACGCCAGAGGTCCCCTAGCTGGGAGATGCCAAGCAGATCCCATTTTTGAAACCCTTTGCTGTTACCTAGAGTTGCTAATTGGCTTGTGTCCCACAAGGGTGTGTGTTGTGTGAGTCTGCCCGACCAGCCCAAATGTCTATTTACCGTGTGCCATATGCAGATAGTATGCCTTGCCGGGCCTATAAAATCACGGGCCTTCCGATTGTTGTGCTCTATTAACACCCCCTTTCCCATGGGTCATTCTGTCCAGGAGGTAGGTAGGGTCTGTGTCCGGCACGTGAAGCCATTGATTGATTACTGTGAGTTGTGAACCCCAGTAGTACGCTTTGATATCAGGCAGGGCTATCCCGCCGTCATACCAACTCCGCACAAGTTTATTTGCTGCCACTCTAGCCGGTTTGCTATCCCATAGGAAAGCAGCGAACTCTGAATTCACTGCTCTAAAGTATGAGTCAGGGACTGGATGCAGCGTATTGTGTAGGATGTATAGAATAGAAACCTGGGCAGGGCCATCATTTTAAAGGGAGCCGCTCTACCCAGTAGTGTGAGTGGTAATGCTTTCCAATGTTTAATGTCACGCTTCAGCTTTTGCAAAGGGTCCTTGTCATGCCTCGGGACTCCCCTACACTGTCCCTTTAAGACCCATGTTATTTAAAGAACTAGGAAACAAGGAGCGACGCTTCACGTTCTTGCGTCAAGCTCCCTTTGTTTCCGTATCCGTCTGAATCCTGTTGCCTGACTCCGCATTTCCTGTTTGGATCTTCCTGTTTGTTCTAGACTTAGCGTATTCGGCCCCCGCGATATCTATTGCGGGCTTCGTTTATACGCTTACAAGCCGCAGCTGTTCGCTGCCTTTGGGCGTACTTCGTAGACGCCTAGTTTATTCCCCTTGTCCTTGAGCCTCGCCCGGCGGCCGGGCTTCGCTCCGCCATCCGGCTGGGCTCAGCCTTGCTCCCCGCTTGGGGAGTTCGTTCACGGCCCTTGCGTGAACTTTCTTTGTCCCGCTGGTCTTGAGTCTCGCCTGGCGGCCGGGCTTTGCTCCGCCATCCGGTGGGACTCATCTTTTCTTTTCCCCTGGTCTAGAGTGCTACATCCGACAGCCGGGTTTGTGCTCCGCTGTCCGGTGTCGGTATTATCCCTATTTTTCCTTTATTTTCCCGCTTAGTTAGTTAGTTAGGCAGAGACCTGTCATTTCCTGTCCCCATTATTCCTATCTTCCTTCCATGTCCCCTGATACCACCTTATCCATATATTCCTGACTGGATTACTGGATTCCCCCTTCCCTGGCATTTGGTGGCACTCTTGCGTGGATCAGGGTGGGTGCATAGTTTCTACACTACAGGGAATCACGGTAAGAGCGCTCATGCGCTACCAATCCTTTTATCACTATTGGCTCTTATGTGAATATTATATATTCCGCTTTGGTTTTCATAGATGGTTATAAACATCAGAAACATCTGCAGAAGAAGTGGGCGGAAGGTTCTTTGCTTGCCATACAGTAGTGAAAGTATCTTCAAGGCCTGTTACACAACAATTGAAGTAAGAAGGGGACTAATTAGACCATATTGTTATGTACAGTATCTAGTCTGCAAGTGCTCATTTTCCTATTGTGTCATCCCTATCCCAGCTCCAGACGCTGTACCTTATTTACAACTTCAGATGTTAAATCAGCGACACGTTAAGAACCTGGGGTATGTGATAGGTTTTGTGTGCTTGTATGTTAGAATATTCCAGTTATTGGGTTAGAGCTAGAGTGTTTTACTTCCTCTTTTCATTACAGCCTACCTGTTATCCGGTTCCCTTCAGTGAAGCACCCCGCATTCACTACTGGAGATTACCATCAACCATCTTTGTTTTTCCCCCATCTTTCCTTGTTTTGTTTCCCTGTTTTCCCCTGGCGTGTCTCTCGTACTCTAGTGCTTGATAGAGTCGGAAGACCGTAGGGGAAGGCTGTGGACTACTCTTCGGATTCCTGACGCTCCTGTGGAACCAGCCTGCAATCCTTACAGTCCTGTAAGTTAAGTGCTAAAAATGTGTCTTGATCCAATGTTACATGTATTCCAAGGCACTTAAATCTATCTGTGACTATCTGACGCGGGGGCGTTCCATGTAATATGTACAGCACAGACTTATCCCAGTTAATGGCATACCCAGATACTGAACCAAACACTGCGCAGATATTGAGTAACGCATGGAGGGTGAGGAGATATATAGTAATACATCGTCATTGTAGAGGGAAATCCGATCGTCCCATTCCTCCCTCCATTTTAGATCTTGAACCATGGGGTCCCACCTTATCAGCGCCGCTAGTGGTTCTAGGACCAAAGCGAACAGCAAGGGCGACAATGGGCAGCCCTGTCTCGTCCCCCTATCCAGGGTGATTTCCCACGATATGTTGCCATTAGCAGCCACATGCCCTACAGGGTCGGCGTAGAGTAAATGTATCCTGGAACAGAATTTTGGTCCGAACCCCAAGTGTTGAAGGACCGCAAATAAGAAGGCCCATTCGACCGAGTCTAAGGCCATCTTCGCGTCCAGGGAGTGGACTGCGGCATCTACCTGTATAGTGTGTTTTCTGCCCAGCCCACATAGAGGCGCCTGAGGTTCAGGGCTGTGTTTCTGCCAGGCATAAAGCCCGATTGATCCGGGTGGATCAGTTTAGTGAGATGGGGTGTAAGTCTAAGCGCCAACGTTTTGGTTAGGATGTTCCCTCCTGCATTAATTAAGGAGATCGGGCGATATGATGTGCATTCCTCCACCGGTTTACCCGGCTTATGTATAGCCAGAATAGTTGCCAGCCGTTGATCTCTAGGGAGTGTCCCATACGGGGCTATCTTATCTGCTGTTTGTTTATATAATTCTATTGGGATGCCGTTTGGGCCGGTTGCCTTGCCAGATTGTATTTTGGAGATGGCGATCTTGAGTTCGTCTACCATAATGTTGGCTTCTAGACTTTCGTTTTCTTGAGGTGTGAACCGTGGCATATGAATGTCTTTAAGGAAAGCGCGTGCATCCTGTACAGTGGTAGTATTCTTGGATGTATAGACTTGCTCATAGTGTTGTGCTAGTGCATTCACTATGTGTTGTGAATCTGACGTGATTTCTCCATTGCCTGTCCTAATCTGTGTTATCCATCTATGCGCTTGTTCCCTCTTGTCTAACCAGGCGAGGAGCTTGCCTGCTTTGTCTCCAGACTCATAGATCCGGTATTAAACAGCTTGCTGACTGAACTTGGCGTCAGTCTACAGATATTCCTTGTATTCATGCGCAAAGAATGTGCTGTCTCATCAGTGGGTCCAGCCGCATATTGGGATTCTAATTGCTGTACTTCTTGCTCCAGGGTCTCTATCTCATGTTTTTTCCCTTTTTTATGCCCCTCAATGAGAGAGATAGCCTGACCTCTTATCACTGGTTTGTATGCTTCCCATAATGTTAATGGGGAAGAGACTGACGCTTCGTTTTCTTGGAAGTATTGCGTGGTCGCAGTGACTAAAGTTTTCCTGATCTTAGAATTCAGGAGAAATCTTGGATAAATGGGATACATCCGACTTTGAATAACGCAGTGCACCCGGATTTCTGCTCTGACCGAGGAGTGATCTGAGATTCCTCTGGGTAAGTGTGTGGCTGCCCTTATCCTTCCTAGATTATCCACTGCTGTGAGTATGTAATCTATGCGAGAGAGGCTATTATGAGCTCCAGAGTAAAATATGTATTGTCTCTCACGTGGGTGTGGAATCTCCATATGTCTAATAGGCCATGTGCTTCTAAAAATTCGGCCAGGGTGAACTGACACGAATAGGCGGATAGATGTACGGTCCAGTGCGTCATTTACGGTCACGTTGAAGTCGCCTCCTGGTATCAAATCCCCGTCTGGTAGTGTTAGGAGGAATTTACCCAGATCTTGAAAAACGGGGGATTGCAGAGCAGGCGGGACATAGACAGAGACAAAGTTGATCATATGACCCTCCCATTGAAGCTAGATTGCCGCGAAGCGGCAATGGTCATCCTTAAATGTGAGGTGGATAATGAGGGGGAATCGTTTTCGTACCAAAATCCCCACCCCGGGGATCCTGTGGTGAATTCTGAATGTACGGCCATTTGAAACCCCCACCGGTCGAGGGCCTTACACATGGAGCCCATCAAGTGTGTCTCCTGAAGCATTATAACTACTGGGGACATGCGTTTCAGGTATTGTAGTCCCCGTTTTATCTTGTCCCGCAGCCCATTGACATTCCAAGAGAGGAATGACAGTGTCGGCAGTGTGATGCGTTGTGTCATTGGATCAGACAAGGTCATAGTAAGTGTTAATGGTCGTGACATGGCGAGCAGCGAAGGTCATTGTGAACCCAGTTCTATAGTGACTGTATGTCGAGAATTGCAGATCGATAACCATTAAAACATTAACATTGAAAACATTCCCACAGTGCAAATACACATTTGTCAACAGTATCCTCCCTTCCCTCCCAAGACGGAACCCATCCCCCCCTCCCTGCATCCCTGCATAGTAGGTTCATAGCTACCCACCACCCCAATAGCAGAGTGCCTATGATCCACAACATTTAAAAAACAATTGAACGTAGGGTTGTGCGGTGTTAGCGCCTAATAGTCTCTTCCTCCCAGGCCCTCAACAATGCCCCAACCGCATCATGGGTCAATAATAGTCCTTAAAGTATTGTTGCTAATTTGACTTTTGCCGCAATCCAGAGACGGGACACAGGATTTTGCGCTTATCGCGCTTTTCGCATGAGGGAGAGGAGGGGGGCAGCTAGTAATTTCCCCCGCCCCCCTCCCCAGGTCTCACCTCACTGGTCTGTGTAGTCGCTGTGGCCGGGCAGCGCTCTCAAGGGGCATTCGTGGACAGTAATGCGTGCTCCGGTGGTAGGCCACAATCCGCGGCTCTCGCGTACCGCAGACCTCCAGCCTTCGGGCCGCACTATGAGTCGGCGGGTTACGTGACTCTGCCCAATTCTGCCGAGGCTGACTCGTCGCTGGCCAGTCTGGTACCGGTCCGGAATAATGGCTGTCGGGGATGGCGGGAGCTGAAAAAATGATCCCTCTTCTGCTCCGCACTTTCAAGAGCTGAATCCGCATATGTACTGCCTTCGGGGTTTCGGATTAATGCCGGATGTCATGGACAAAGTCGCAGGCCCTTACGGAGCGCAAGAGCTATGCCGCCATCACAGTTAGCGCCAAGCGACACCCCACCCTCTTGCCCTTCTTGTCAAGAAATACGGTGCCAAAATAGTGTCGTATGCGGACGACACTCAACTGTTGTTCACGTGCGAGAAGGGTGTCTGCCTCTCTGAAGTTTTTCCTGGCTCAGACATAACCAATTGAAGTGTAACTCTGAAAAGTCAGAAATTATCTTCTTCGGTCCGCGTCCATATGAAGCTTGGTATACATGGTGGCCGCAGGACATGTCTCCCCACTTGTCTTCAGTTACCATCGTGAAAAATATGGGGGTTAAATTGGATGTTGCCATTGTGCAACATTCCCTCCATCAATTGTTGTTTTTGCATTTGTCACCCCGAGTGGGACGGGTATGCTCAGACGTGAGTCCCGTGCTCTCCATGCCACTGGAATCAAGCTATCCTGGCTGAAGACGGCTGATAGCCAGAAACCGGTCCTAGGATGCTTGATTCCGGTCCAGGGAAGACATGGCTTGGCAGTTCGGGCTGGACTATTCCCATGAGGCACAGGGTCAAGACTGATTTGCATATAGCCATGTCTGAACTGGGTGGTGTGGTGAGCATAATAACGATGGATTAAACCCAGATCTGTGACGGGGGGTGAATGTTTTGCCATTGTGCAACATTCCGTCCATCAATTGTTGTTTTTGCATTTGTCACCTCGAGTGGGACGGGTATGCTCAGATGTGAGTCCTGTGCTCTCCATGCCACTGGAATCAAGCTATCCTGACTGAAGACGGCTGATAGCCAGAAACCGGTCCTAGGATGCTTGATTCCGGTCCAGGGAAGACATGGCTTGGCAGTTCGGGCTGGACTGTTCCCATGAGGCACAGGGTCAAGACTGATTTTCATATGGCCATGTCTGAACTGGGGTGGTGTGGTGAGCAAAATACCGATGGATTAAACCCAGATCTGTGACTGGGGGTGAATGTTTTGCCATTGTGCAACATTCCGTCCATCAATTGTTGTTTTTGCCTTTCTATGAAGGCTCAAGTCCAAACGGTGGCTGGTGTTTGTTTCAGGGTGATGAGAATGCCGAGGAACTTTCTCCCCCTGCTCTCGGTCTCTTACAGGAAAACAGTGGTCGAGGCCCTGATGGTGTCGAGACTGGACTATGTTAACTCTGTGTATCTGGGCCTCCCGGGGTACTTACTTGGCCGATTTCAGGTGATCCATAATGTGGCGGCAAGGGCCATCTTTTTGACAGAACCTAGGACTCACACGACTCAGCTTCTATCCTCCCTACATTGGCTTCCTGTGTGGAAAATAATCCATTTTAAAGCATTAGTCTTGGTTTGTAAAGCATTTCATAAGATGGGAGCCCTCTACTTTAGGGAAAGATTTCAACCTTATATACTGCAGCGTACCTCGAGGTCCTCTGCTCAGCTTTTGATCTCAACTCCGAAGGTCCTGCTCTCCCAGTTAGGGGGAAGATCCTTTCAAGCATTGGCCTCTCGGCTGTGGAATGGCCTCCCCCTTTCTCTTGATACCGGTCCTCCTTACTTTCAGGAGGAATCTGAAAACATAGCTCTTCCAGCTTTGATTTCTGTTGTGGGGGAATGTTCTGTATGCCGTTATGTAGTCTTTATACATAGCGCCAGGACACTCACGGGAGTAGCTGCATGCTTTATAAATACCAGATAAAAAAACATAACAATGGTGGTTTTCTGTGGTTTTGTTGTCCATCCATCTCTTCTCGAGCCGTCTGCTTGTGCGTCTAGATTCGTGGAGAGCGGGAGTGAACCATCTGGCTTTTTTGGTGTGTTGCTTGCCGGGTGCCTTCTTGAGGGGTGCCAGAATGTCAGCCAGATGGATATCCATCAGTTGAAGTTGCGTGCTGAGGTGTTCGCGTCTGCTGATGTCAGCTGTGTGGTAGTGCTGAGGAAAGCAGTGAGATGTGTTTTGGTGGCCTTGTTCCAGCTACGATGGGGGGTGGGGGGGTGAGGGCAGTGGTGTGCTGTGGGAGTGGTAAAGGCAAACTGTACACAGCGGTGGTCGGTCCATAGGAGTTTGCTGGTGTGGCTATGGGAGATGTTCCCGCTGGCAAAAAATACAGGGACGAGCGTGTGTCCCACTGCATGGGTCGGTGTGTTGACAAGCTGTGTGAGTCCGATGTTGGCGAGGTTATCCAGGAGGAATGCGGTGTTCTGGTAACTGGGGTTGTCCAGGTGAAACTTGAGCTCTCTGAGTCGGATGCAATCGGTGGATGCACGAGCCTGGGGTGCAATGTGGTTGATGATGGTGTTGGTGAAGGGCGGGTGGGGGCCAGGAGGCCTGTAGACGAGGATGCAGCGGAGGGTGGTGTTGGGGTTGCTCTGGATCTGGAAGTGGAGATGTTCCATGGCTGTCATTGGGCCGTCCAAGTGAGAGGTTAGGTGAAGGGTGTTCTTGTGGATGATGGTTATGCCTCCTCCTGGTCGGTGGGTGCAATCCTCTTGGGTGATTTTGTAGCCATCAGGGATGGTGGTGGCAATGTCCGGGGGTGATCCAAGTTTCCGTGAGGAAGGCGATGCCGGGGGAGATGGAGTCGAGGAGTTGCCAGATTTCTGTGGTGTGTTTGTGGAGGGAGCACGTGTTGAGGAGGATCAGCCCTGGTCAGCGAGATGAGCTGAGGGCATTGCAGGAATGCGGCTCCCTCCAGCAGGCCACACTGCAAAGCCCCGGGTGCCGCAGCGCATAATCAAAAGCTCACAACAACCGAGGAGGAGCAACTAGCCTTGGCTAACAATAAACAGAGGAAAAATCACCAAGTAGCAAAGAGTAACACATACTAAACGAGAATGGGATGAGCCCCTTAACTCGGCTACGGGAGTAGCAAACACCAACAGCAGCATAGGACTATCAAGGGGTTCTGGCCTCACCTGATTGGACATTGCATACTTTTGAAATGTTTACTTCTTCCCTAAATGGCTGCTGTTAATAAAGTGAAGAGAGAACAACGTAATCCTTGCCTCCGGTCCTGATATAGAATCCAGATCTTTAGCTGAATTGATAGCGATGAGGAGGAACAACATTTTAAGTGTTTCTTAGAGCAAATACCAAAGAGTTAAAATGGTGATTACCTCAAAACAAATGAAACAAAGATTAAAAGTCTATCCGGAAATGTATTGAGTGCAAAAAAAAAGATGCCTGTATAATTACATGTAGTTTTTTGTAAGAACTGTCGGAAAATATATATTTTTTGCCAATATTTTTTGGTAGGATAAAATAGCATAGATATATACATTAACTTTGCTAAAATTGATGCTGAGCCTTTCAAAGTGAAAAACGTAATTTAAAACAAATTTGAATCTCCTGTAGAGAATATTGTTTTAACAGATACTAAATCACAAAACTTTTCTATTTCTATCCGTGAAATGTCTGATGAAAGGCTTTCAAGAAGCTAACATTACATTTATTCAATGTTGTGTCCACAACTGGAATTTAACTTTTCAAATGCTTGCCCTTCAATATAAGAATACTGGCTGTAGTCATTGGATTGGACTCATTTGAATAAACAGTTGATATATTCTAATTAGAACACTGACTGGGCGATCTAGACTCATCTGGTTACATTTTTAAAACTAGGTCTAGTGGATTGAAACAGAAAGAGAGGTGTTTGACTCTGTCTCCAATCTTCCATTGGACAACAAATGAACAAAAGCAAAGAAAGATAATCCGACTTGCAAGGATGGAGAAGCTATATGCCTGAGTGTTTGGCCCTTGCCCACCCTGGAATGTGGAAATTTCCCAGTGGTATTCCTCCTTATTAGTCCTCTAGGCAGTGCTGCAGCTTCTTCTCTGGTCCCAGTGGTAATTCCTCCTCCCAAGTTCCCCAGCACAGTGCTGCAGCTGCTTCTTTGGTCCTATTAGTAATTTCTCCTTTCTTAGTCCTCTTGGCAGTGCTGCAGCTGCTTCTCTGTTCCCAGTGGTAATTCCAAATTCTGAGTCCTCTAGCCAGTTCTGCTAGCTGCTTATCTGGTCCCAGTGGTAATTCCCCGTTCCTAGTCCTCTAGACAGTGCTGCAGAGGCTTCTCTGGTCCCAGTGGTAGTTCCACATTCTGAGGCCTCTAGGCAGTGCAGCTAACTACTACTCTGGTCCCATCATTAATTTCTCAATCTAAGTCCTCTAGGCAGTGCTGAAGCTGTGTCTCTAATCATGGTGGTAATTCCTCATTCTAAGTGCTCTAAGCAGTGTGCAGCTGCGTCTCTATTCCCAATGGTAATTCCTGATTCTTAGCCCTCTAGCCAGTGCTGCGGCTGCTTCTCTAGTCCCTGTGGGAATTTCTCATTGTTAGTCCTCTAGTAAGGGTGGCTAGCAGCTTCTCTGATCCCATTCGTAATTCCTAATTCTAAGTCATCTAGGCAGTACTGCGTCTGTTGCTCTGGTTACAGTTCTAATTCCTCATTCTACGTCCTCTAGACAGTGCTGCTACCTGTGTCTCTGTTCCCAGTGGTAATTCCTCCTTCTCAGTCCTCTAGACAGTGCTGCTAGCTGCTTCTCTGGTCTCATCGATAATTCTTCATTCTATGTCTTCTAGGCAGTGTTGCTATCTGCTACTCTGGTCCCAGTGGTAATTCCTCATTCTAAGTCCTCTAGACAGTGCTGCTTCTCTAGTCCCAGTCGTAATTTATCAAGCTTAGTCCTCTAGGCAGTGCTGCTAGCTGTTTCTCTGGTCCCAGTAGTAATTCCTCATTCTTAGTCCTCTAGACAGTGCTGCTAGCTGCTTCTCTGGTCTCATCGATAATTCTTCATTCTATGTCTTCTAGGCAGTGTTGCTATCTGCTACTCTGGTCCCATCTGCAATTTCTCATTCTAAGTCCTCTAGGCAGTGCTGCAGCTGTGTCTCTGTTCCCAGTGGTAATTCCTCATTCTTGGTCCTCTAGACAGTGCTGCTCGACGCTTTTCTGGTTCCCTTGGCAACTCCCTCATTCTACATCCTCTCTAGACAGTGCTGCAGCTGCTTATCTGGTGCCGGTGGTAAATCCTCATTCTTAGTTCTCTAGACAGTGCTGCAGCTGCTTTTCTGGTCCCAGTGGTAATTCTACATTCTGAGTCCTCTATGCAGTGATGCTAGCTGCTACTCTGGTCCCGTCATTAATTTCTCATTATAAGTCCTCTAGGCAATGGTGCAGCTGTGTCTCCAATCACAGTGGTAATTCCTCATTCTAAGTACTCTAGGCAATGTGCAGCTGTGTCTCTGTTCCCAGTGGTAATTCCTGATTCTTAGCCCTCTAGCTAGTGCTGCAGCTGCTTCTCTGGTCCTAGTGGTAATTTCTCATTCTAAGTCCTCTAGACAGTGCTGCAGCTGCTTCTCTGGTCCCATCTCTTTGTTAGTCCTCTAGTAAGGGTGGCTAGCTGCTTCTCTGATCCTGTTGGAAATTCCTTATTCTAAGTCCACTAGGCAGTTCTGCGTCTGTGTCTCTGGTTAGAGGGGTAATTCCTCATTATATGCCCTCTAGGCAGTGCTGCTAGCTGTGTCTCTGTTTCCATCGGTAATTCCTCCTTCTCAGTCTTCTAGAAAGTGCTGCTAGCTGCTTCTCTGGTCTCAGTAGTAATTCCTCATTCTTAGTCCTCTCGACTGTGCTGCATCTGCTTTTCTAGTCTTAGTCGTAATTCATCATGCTCAGTCCTCTAGGTAGTGCTGCTGGCTACTTCTTTCGTACCAGTGGACATTCCTCATTCTAAGTCCTCTAGGCAGTGCTGCAGCTGTGTCTCTGTTTCCAATGGTTATTCCTCATTCTTAGTCCTCTAGCCAGTGTTGCTAACCGCTTCCCTGGTTCCAGTGGTAATTCCCCATCATTCTTAGTCCTCTAGATCGCGCTAACGCTGCTTCTCTGATCCCAGTGGTAATTCCTTATTCTAAGTCTTCTATACAGTAATACAGCTGCTTTTCTGGACCCAGTGGTAATTCCTCATCCTCAGTCCTCTGCGCAGTGCTGCTAGCTGCTTCTCTGTCCTTGTAGGTGATTCTTCAATCTAAAGTCCTCTAAATGGTGCTGCTAGCTACTACCCATCTGAAATTCCTCATTCTAACTCCTATAGGCAATGCTGTCTCACTGGCCACTGTGGTAATTCCTCATTCTAATTCCTCTAGACAGTGCCGCTAGCTGTTTCCCTGGTCCCAGTCGTAACTCCTCCTTCTGCGTCCTCTAGTCAGTGCCTCATTCTTAGTCCTCTACAAATTGCTGCTAGAGGCTTTTCTGGTCCCATCTCTAACTTCTCTATTCTAAGTCTTCTGGGCAGTGCGGCAGCTGTGTCTCTGTTTTCAAAGGTTATTCCTCATTATTAGTCCTCCAGCCCGTGGTGCTAGCTGCTTTTCTGGTCCCAGTGGTAATTCCTCATTATTCTTACTCCACTAGAAAGTGCTGTGGCTGCTTCTCTTATCCCAGTGGTAATTTCTCATTCTAAATCCTCTCGGCAGTGCTGCAGCAGAGTGTCTGTTCCCAGTGGTAATTTCTCATTCCTAGTCCTCTAGACAATGCTGCTAGCTGCTTCTCAGATCCTGTCAGAATCTTCCCATTCTAATTTCTCTAGGCAGTGCTGATGCAGCTGTTTCACTGGTCACAGTGTTAATTCGTAATTCTCAGTCCTCTATGCAGTGCTGCTGGCTGCTTCGCTGGTCCTGTCGTTAATTTTTTTTTCTCCATCCCCCAGACAGTGCTGCTGGCTGCTTTTCTGGTCTCATCAGTAATTCCTCATTCTAAGTCCTTTAGGCAGTGCTGCAGCTGTATCTTTGGTTTTGTCAGTAATTCCTCATTCTAGGTTCTCTAGACAGTGCTGCTAGCTGCTTTTCTGGTCCCGTTGTTAATTCCTCATTCTATGTCCTCAAGACAGTGCTAAAAGCTGTGTCTCTGTTCCCAGTGGTAATTCCTCCTTCTCAGTCCTCTAGACCGTGCTGCCAGCTGCGTCTCTGGTCCCAGTGTTAATTCCTCATTCTTAGACAGTGCTGCCGCTGCTTCTCTAATCCCAGTCATAATTCATCATGCTCAGTCCTCTAGGCAGTGCTGCTGGCTGCTTCTCTCATACCAGTAGTAATTCCTCATTCTAAGTCCTCTAGGTAGGGCTACAGCTGTGTCTCTATTCCCAGTGGTAATTCCTCATTCTTAGACCTCTAGACACTGCTGCTAGATGCTTTTCTAGTCCCGTCAGTAACTCCCCCATTCTAAGTCCTCTAGGCAGTGCTGCAG
The DNA here is from genome assembly GCF_964261635.1 of Lissotriton helveticus. Taxonomy (NCBI): domain Eukaryota; kingdom Metazoa; phylum Chordata; class Amphibia; order Caudata; family Salamandridae; genus Lissotriton; species Lissotriton helveticus. The sequence continues at coordinate 688,607,054 of NC_136059.1, read as the reverse complement.
CTGTGTCTCTGTTTCCAATGGTTGTTCCTCAGTCTTAGTCCTCTAACCAGTGCTGCTAGCTAATTTGCTGGTCGCAGTGGTAATTCCTCATCATTCTTACTCCTCTAGACAGTGCTGCTTCTGCTTCTCTGATCCAAGTGGTAAATCCTCATTGTAAGTCCTCTCTGCAGTGCTGTAGCAGTGTGTCTGTTCCCAGTGGTAATTTCTCATTCTTAGTCCTCCAGACAGTGCTGCTAGCAGCTTCTTGTATCCCATCAGTATCTCCCCATTCTAATTCCTCTAGGCAGTGCTGCAGCTGTTTCTCTGGTCACAGTGTTAATTCGTCATTCTTAGTCCTCTATGCAGTGCTGCTGGCTGCTCCGCTGGTCCCTACGGTAATTTCTCATTCTACGTCCTCTATACAGTGCTGCTAGCTGCTTTTCTGGTCTCATCAGTAATTCCTCATTCTAAGCCCTCTAGGCAGTGCTACAGCTGCATCTTTGGTTTTGTCAGTAATTCCTCTTTCTAAGTTCTCTAGACAGTGCTGCTAGCTGCTTTTCTGGTCCCGTTGTTAATTCCTTCTTCTAAGTCCTCTACACAATGCTGCAACCTGCTACTCTGGTCTCATTGGTAATGCCTCATTTTAAGGTCTTTCGACTGTTACAGCTGCATCGTTGGTCCTGTCAGTAAATCGTCCATTCTAAGTCCTCTAGATCTGCTCTAGACAGTGCTGCAGTTGTGTATCTGTTCCCAGTGGTAATTCCCCATTCCTAATCCTATATGCTTCTCTGTTCTAGTCAGTAACTCCCCCATTCTAGGTCCTCTAGACAGTGCTGCAGCTGATTCTCTGGCCCCAGTGGTAATTCCACATTCTTAGTCCTCTAACCAGTGCTGCAGCTGCTTCTCTGGTCCTAGTGGTAATTCCTCATTCTAAGTCCTCTACACAGTGCTGCAGCTTCTTCTCTGGTCCCAGTGGGAATTCCTCATTCGTAGTCCTTTGGACACTGCTGTTAGAAGCTACTCTGGTTCTGTCAGCAACCCCCCATTCCAAGTGCTTTAGGCGTGCTGCCGCTGTGTCTCTATTCCCAATGGTTATTCCTTATTCCTAGTACTCTAGCCAGTGCTGCTAACTGCTTCTCTGGTCCGTAGGTAATTCTTTATTCTAAGTCCTCTAAACAGTGCTGCTAGCTGCTACTCTGGTCCCATCTGTAAGTCCTCTTTCTAAATCCTCTAGGTAGTGATGTAGCTGTGTCTCTGGTCACAGTGGTAAATCCTCATTCTAAATCGTCTAGACAGTGCTGCTAGCTTATTCTCTGTTCCCAGCGGTACTTCCACATTCTTAGTTATCTAACCAGTGCTGCAGCTGCTTCTCTGGTCCCAGTGGGATTTCGAAGACCTGTAGGCAGTGCTGCAGCTGTGTCTCTGTTCCCAATGGTTATTCCTTATTCTTAGTCCTCTAGCCAGTGCTGCTAGCTGCTTCTCTGGTCCCGTAGGTAATTCTTCGTTCTAAGCCCTCCAACAGTGCTGTTAGCTTCTGCTCTGGTACCATATATACGTCCTCATTCTAAGTCCTCTAGGCTATGCTGCAGCTGTGTCTCTGGTCCCAGTGGTAATTCCTCAGTCTATGTCCTCTAGACAGTGCTGCTAGCTGCTACTCTGGTCCCGTCTGTAATTCCACATTCTAAGTCCTCTAGGTAGTGCTGCAGCTGTGTCTCTATTCCCATTGGTCATTCCTCATTCTTAGTCCTCTAGGCAGTGCTGCTTTCTGCTTCTTTCTCTAGTCCCATCAGTAATTACTCATTCTGAGTCCTCTAGGCATTGCTACTAGCTGCGTGTCTGGTCTCAGTTGTAATTACTCATTCTAAATCCTTTAACAGTGCTGCTAGCTGCTACTCTGGTCCCTTCGGTAGTTCCTCATTCTGAATTTTGCCGACAGTGCTGCTATATACTAATCTGGTCCAGTCTGTAATTCCTCCTTTTAAGTATTCCAGACAGTGCAGCTAGCTGCTACCTTGGTCCTGTTCGAAATTCCTACATTTCAAGTCCTCTAGGCAGTGCTGCTTCTGTATCTGTTCCCAGTGGTAATTCCTCATTCCTAGTCCTCTATGTAGTGCTGCTAGCTTCTTCTCTGCAATTGGCTACATTTGTGGAAACTAACGGCCTCTTACATGACTCACAATCGGGATTCAGAGCTGGGTACAGCACGGAGACCGTGTTTGTTGAAGTTGCCGAATGTGTGCGAGAGTTTGTGGTCCGAGGCACTTCAGCGATGCTGGTGCTACTAGACCTGCCAGCAGCTTTCGACACTGTCGCACACCTGATTCTGCTCAGGAGACTGATTCAAGCGGGAGTGCAGGGAACAGCTATGTCCTGGCTTTAGTCGTTCCTGGAGAATCGCTTGCAGCAGGTGTTTCTGCGTCCTTTTCTCTAATCTCAGAAACCTCTAGTATGCGTGGTGCCACAAGGTTCTGCGCTGAGCCCGCTGCTATTCAACATGTGTACCCCACCCCACTGCCTACGCTTGTTGAGTCTTGGGAAGTGAAGGTTTTGTCCTTTGCTGATAATACGCAGCTGGTGTTCTCTTTGAAAGAACAATTGGTGGCAACTAACGTAATTTCAAGGAGTGCCTGAAAATATCTTGGTATGGATGCATGAGAATTTCCTTAAACTTAATGCAGAAAAGATGGAAGTCTTGTTCATCAGTAAGGCATCACCTCCACCATCAAACCTCTGGTGGCCTACAGAGCTGAATCTACCACCTACTTCCGTGGATTCAGTTAGATACTTGGGAATCAGAATGGACAAAGAGCTTTCTTTTAAGATGCAGGTGTGTCATGTTTCTTCCATGTCCTTTTGGAAGCTAAGATCCATTAGGAAATTCATATGATTTCTGCCAGAGGAATGCCGGAAGATTACTGACCATGCTCTGGTGACCTTACAGCTTGACAATGCTAATAGTCTGTACATGGGGCTGCCTGCATACCTAGTCCACAGGCTTCAGATGATTCAGAATGCCGCGGCTAGGCTCTTTCGGCGAGTACCCCTCCAACATTATATCTCCCTTCATTTGAGACAGCTCCATTGGCTTCTGGTTACCAGGAGGATTGAGTTCAAGTCACTGATCCTGGCCTTTAGAGCCACCAGAGACTTGGGCCTGGTCTATCTCAGGCAGAGGCTGCAGTTATATCATAAGGAACGGGCCCAGAGATCCAACCATCTCAGACTTTTGCGGGTTCCTCACTTTTCTAAGGTCCAGCAAGGTGGCAGACACTTTGCAGTAAAAACAGCAAAATTGTGGAACGCTCTGCAAGCCCATCTCCGCATGATTGAAACAGAACCGGATTTTAGGAAAGCGAAAAAAAACTGGCTCTTCACCCAGTCATAAGGTTCTGCACAAACCCCTCGCTAGTTTGGTAATAGCCCCGGGACACCTCTGCTGAGCTAGCCGTGCGCTCTAGAAATGTAATTAACTATATCATTCTCTGGTTTCATTGGTAATTCCTCATTCGTTTCCACTAGATAGTGCTGCTAGCTGCTTCTTGGTCCCGTCATTAAGTCCCCCATTCTAAGTCCTCTAGGCAGTGCTGCAGCGGTGTCTGTGGTCTCAGTGGTAATTCATCTGGTCACAGTGGTAATTTGTCATTCTAAGTCCTCTAGACAGTTCTGCTAGCCGCTTCTGTGGTCTCATCTATAATTCCTCATTCTAAGTCCTCTGGGCAGTGCTGCAGCTGCATATTTGGTTTTGTCATTAATTCCTCTTTCTAAGTCCTCTAGACAGTGCTGCTAGACGCTTTTCTAGTGCCGTTGATTCCTCATTCTAAGTCCTTTACACAGGCTTCTACCTGCTTCTCTGGTCTCATTGGTAATTCCTCATTCTTTTTCCACTAGATAGTGCTGCTAGCTGCTTCTTGGTCCCGTCATTAAGACCCCCATTCTAAGTCCTCTTGGCAGTGCTGCAGCTGTGTCTGTGGTCTCAGTGGTAATTCATCTGGTCACAGTGGTAATTTGTCATTCTAAGTGCTCTAGACAGTTCTGCTAGCTGCTTCTGTGGTCTCATCTATAATTCCTCATTCTAAGTCCTCCGGGCAGTGCTGCAGCTGCATCTTTGGTTTTGTCAGTAATTCCTCATTCTAAGTCCTCTAGACAGTGCTGCTAGCTGCTTTTCTAGTCCCGTTGTTGATTCCTCATTCTAAGTCCTTTACACAGGCTTCTACCTGCTTCTCTGGTTTCATTGGTAATTCCTCATTTTAAGTTCTCTAGACAATGCTGCAGCTGCTTCTCTGTCCCAGTGGTAATTCCTCATTCTAAGTCCTCTGGGCAGTGCCTCAGCTGTGTTTCTGTTCATACCTCCACTACACTCCAAACCAAAAGACATGGATACAAGATATTGTTATTTCAACGCCAATAGCTCTAACTGTCAAATGTGAGACCTACTACATTGCAAATGGTTGTTTCTTTAGTTTTAATGATGACGCTACATCCCTTTATGGGTTGAAAGCCATCGATTTGCAGCTTCTTAAGGCACTTCCATTATTTGAAGCAAATGTATTGAATTATTTTTTATTTAAAATCATGTGGCCATACTGGAGCATTGTTTTGTACACTTACATTTTTCCCAAGTGAGGGCACCAAGGATGTTTTTTCTTACACTATTGCACCACTTATTACATTTTCTCTATTAAAATAGGTTTAAACCTTTAAAACACTATTTTTTGTTTACAGCCTGTTTTATTCTGTTCTAACTCACTCATTGAACCCAGCATCATTACGTTTTATTTAATTTCATTTATTGTTCATATATCTTTTGCCTATTGACCTTACACCACAGTAATGCCTTACTAATGATTTACCTCAAGTTCCTGATTTCTCCTAGGGTTTACTTGTGTAAAGGATATTATGTGCGGAAACAGCAAGATTGACCTCCGAGGGACGTGAATTTTTCCCTTTGTTCCCAGTCCAATAAATTGTTCACTTCTTATGTGGAATGTAAGGTGGCATATTACCACACAGAAGGGTAAACCCCTAGTTTGATTCTATATTGTCCCTTATTCGTCACACCAAATAAACTTAATAGGGAAAAACATTAATGAGCATTGGGAGTCTGGGACCCAACAAGCCTTTCAACATCAGAGTGCAGTATATATAGATACTACCGTGATCAGGAACATTGATTGTTCGAAACGCGTAGGTGAAGGAAGTTTAACAGAACTGGATTAAATTGCTTTAATCATCGAGAAGAGTGCGGTGTATTCTTTGGAATTGTTTGAAATAATTTACGAGCCTTGTCCTCGACTCGTCACCTGCACCAGCTGGCTGGCCGCTCCTTCTCTAACAAGGGACGTTTGCTTTTGGTATATATATATATATATATATATATATATATAAATAAAAAATGACACTATGGCCCATGTGTATCGAATGCACTGCATTAATTTGGGTAAACTCTCTAGTGTTATTCTCCAGAGTTGACGCTTCTATTTGTAAGGGTCTTCAAGCACTGCACACCCAAAACTGTAGACACAGAACATTTTGCATGAATCGCCTTACTGCTTTTTCGGTGCTCTCCAAAGTCTGGGAGCGATTAGAGAGCATTGGCACAAAGATGTGACCCACCATAGTTCAAATACACTGCAAAAAGCAAGTGTCAATAATTGTAGGTTCATACGACGATGCCACAGAAAAGGCAGTTGACTGGGTCGCAGTGTGCCAAAGTACTTTAAACTGCCACCCCGGGGTGGCCTCGATCCACAGAAGAGAACTGGAGACAACGCCAGAGCCGAGCAAAGCTTCAACCATTTTCGGTTCAATGTCGAATTGGTATGTAAACGTATATGCTTGTCAAGATTCAGGTACACAGCTAGCTTCTCATTCGGTTCATAAAATGATTCGGAACTAAAGGGACCATCCTGAATCTTCGTTTTAAATTTGTTTATACCTTTCAGCTAGAAAGTGGGACAGGTTGTTTATCTTCGTTTTATTGATTGATTTTAGATATTTGCTATAGTGCTGGCCTTCCTAAAAAAAACTGCAGAGCGTTTTCTTTTTTTACTTCAGCATGAGTATCTGAGACACGAGGTGCAGTCCAAAGAACGTTAGTGGTGTGTGTGTGTGTGTGGTGGAGGAAGGATCAGAGAAACCAGAATGAATTGAGGTGGAGGGTTGGGACGTGCATTACAGGAATTATTAAATTGCAGAGAGCACAATTAATTTGTTCACATTTACAACATACATATTTGCAACGGTAGGCTTAGGGAAACCACGATTTGCGCAAGATTATGAGGTGTTTCACCAAGATTTGAATCTAGGTTTCGAGCCCTGATCCTTAGCTTCCAGGTCTGAAACCTAGCTACTTTACCATATCTCCCTTCCATAATTTAAGATCAAATATATGTTATTAAGAATATATCCTCAAAGAAACACTGAGAGCCACTTTCTTAGCATTTGCATCAGAAAACTAAGTATGTGCTTGGTTTTAAGTCTTGATGCTTGGTTATCATGCAGAAGCCTGCAAATTTGCAGGTATGATCAGAGAAATTCTTACAATCCGGCGTAATTATTTTGATTGGTGGGGCTGTCTCCAATGCTAAACTGGATTGATATGTTAAAAACCACTTGCAAAGCCCAAGATGAGTAGATTAAGACAATGCATTATGGTATGAATTTGTGACTAGTCCTTTGTACCTTTCCTTACTCAAGGAAAACAGTGTAGGGATAAAGCTTATTATCTCATTAGGCATTTTGCAAGACGCAAAAACCACAGCAAACACAACATTAAGGACAAATTGTTGTAAAGGAAATTTGTCAAGTGGCTTGAAAAAGAGTCTATAAGAGTTCTATATGTGCAAGCAAATTTCAAGTAGCAGTCTAAGCCACAGATGTTGGTAAATGTGTTAAATACCTTTCATCCATTTATCAGTCAATGACAATGATTAGACAGAACCCTCTCCCAAACTATTTTGTTATGTAAATGTTGAGATGACACGTGTACCTTGACATTGCTTAATTGAATCCATGATCTGAGCAAGTGCAGGCAGTAATTTGGAACCACCTTAAAAAAGCATGAAACCAGAAACGAAATGTTATAATATATATATAAAATATAGTTCTGCCAAGCTACGGGCTTTCTAGCCTCAATAATAACGTCAATGCAATCATGGGGGTAAATCCTAAAATTCCAAACTTCGGGACCAGACTCAGATAGTGCCGCTTTCAGACAGAGTACCCTGGAAAACTACATTAACAGAGCAAACCACTGACAGCTGTCATTATCAGTCTGGTTATGCACAGTGTGTGTAGTAGAGTTTCTCCTCAGCTGGAGCCCTTTTTGTGAATTTATCAAAGTCATTCTGATTTCGTGAATAAACAGATTGGATGGGCGAATTTACTCACTCTGGAAACGTCTCTTGGGGGGGACTCAAAGGTGCTAATAGAATGCAAATCCAGAAAAGGGTTTCCTAAATGGGATGTATCAGGAAGCTTTCAATTAGGAGATAAATGGGGTCAAGAGAACATCACAACATTTGAGAAGTTACAAAAGGAGTTTAAGCTGTCAAATTCACAAAATGCGTTGAAAAACTACGAAGAATTCTAACAAGGCACGCAGGAAGAAGTCCTGCATGATTATAGAGTGGCCTCAGCCTCCCTCCATATAACAAATCTTTACAACAATAATTAGTTGGGAAAACTTAAAGCTAAATGGGAGGGGGATGTGTGTACTTTGGAAGAGGAAGCAAGGCATGCAGATATCCCCGGGAATTTGCAATAAAAGCAGGATTCCACATGGTGCAGCTGAAGAACATGCGCTGTGTAAAGTCACAAGAGAGGGTTTTCTGTATGTAGGAAGTTGTGGCGCTCAGCTATATTTACGTGTGTGTGAATACAATTGTGAATGACATTATGGGTGGGTGTGGTGCTGGTCCGGTAGGGGAGACCCCTGTGAGCCCTATATATGTGTGGGCAAATCCCACTACAAAAAACTTACAACCAAGACCCGGGCATTCACTAAATGTAAGTCCATAATAAAAGTCCATTAAAGAAGTGCGCAGAGGAGTTGTCTCCAGTTTCTTTTAATATTCCTTAAGTTGACAATCCTGGAGCAACCAGCCGACACGTGTTTCATCAGGGTCGGATGGATCCCTGACTCTTCAGGGCTGGGAATGATACAAAAGTGTCGAGAACATAACATATAAGAGACTGAATGTCTCATAATGCAGAATCTGTATTAAGGTGACAATGGTGAATTTCACCCATTAATGGTGGAAACCCTAGAAAAAACCACAATTTGTAAACGTGACAAGGAGGACGACTTACGCGTCCGTGTACAGTCAATAAACATTCGCTTAAGAAATAGTTTGGTGGTGTCATGTGAAGTGACTCATAGTGCTATGTACATAATTGGTGGTAGAACTATTAAATTATATTGTCTGGAAGTCAACTGTGTGGGCACATTAGAGACAGACAGCTCAGGTATAAGGATGATCTTAGTTCCGAAGTATGGAGCTGACTGGACGTGAGGGGAGTGATACAAAGTTTTAAAGGTAACAATTCGTGCTTCAGTCCCTGTGATTGTCAGTCCTGGTATTTCAGTGCCCTTTGGATGCTTTTAACAATGTCTCATTCTCTTTCGTCGCTCTTTTCATGCTCCTTATTTCACGTTTGGTTCCTTTAAAACTTTGTATCACTCCCCTCACGTCCAGTCAGCTCCATACTTCGGAACTGAGGTCATCCTTATACCTGAGCTATCTGTCCCTAATGTGTCCACACCGTTGACTTCCAGACAATATAATTTAAGAGTTCTTCCACCAATTATGTACATAGCACTATGAGTCACTTCACATGACACAACCAAACTATTTCTTAAGCGAATGTTTATTCACTGTACACGGACGCGTAAGTCGTCCTCCTTGTCACGTTAACAATTTGTGTTTTTTTCTAGGGTTTCCTTCATTAAGGGGTGACATTCACCATTGTCACCTTAATACAGATTCTGCATTATGAGACATTCAGTCTCGTATATGTTATGTTCACAACACTTTTGTATCATTCCCAGCCCAGAAGAGTCAGGGATCCATCCGACCCTGACGAAACACATATCAGCTGGTTGCTCCATCATGTGCCATGTATTCTACACAAGAACGATTCTAAAAAAAAAATAGGAAGGGTGGGAAATAATCAAGGTCTCAGTGGACGTGACAGATTGGAACATTCAGTCAGACCCTGTGGAGCAGCCCACATGGACAGCCCTTTTGGAACCAGGTTAAGCACCCAATGGTAAGGGTGACAGTTCAGAATTTTGATTTTCACTCACATTTTGTGACAAAAGGGTCTGGAAAGATCAAACAGTGTCACAATTTAATCAGATACATGTAATTTGGACAAGGTGGTTGCAAAAAGGGATATTGCTAATTTGTGTAAAAGTTGAGCCATTACAACCCTAGAGCACGAGGGACACCAAATCGATTGTTGAATTGGCGCCGTCTCGCTGGTGTATAAATCATGGGTTTTTTCGCACAAATGTCTAAATATCTTGGGTGCTTGGTAAGAACAGATAGGGACGTGAGCTTACTCTCTGGGCTGGAACTGTAAAGTATGCCAAGACAGAATGTGGTTGCATATATTTCCCTAAATGGTACGAAAAATAAGTGAAACTACAAGAAAAACTTTGTTGCTTCCACTAATGGCATGGAGAAACTTGTTGTTCAAAAAGTCCTTTGTTGGAAATGTGAGAGATAAAAACATAGGGGGTGATTATGATGACGGGCAGATCGCCACCGCCGGACCGCTCAGCCCGCGGTCTCAGCCTTATTCACCCCGCCATATTATTATGGCGGGGGTATCACGGTGGACGCAAAATGCGTCTGCTGCTTTTCTGCTGGTCGGCAATCGTTACGATTGCCGGGCGGGCGGAACTCGGCCTCAATATGGTGGCGTTGCCTAGGAGGCACCGCCATCCATATTCGGTTGGGTGTGAACCAAGGCCTTTCGCCATGGAAAAGCTGGCGGGGATTCACTTTGGCGGCCTGTTGAGGGCCCCCGGGGGTTGTGGGGGGCTGAACTTGCGGGGTACACATTTCTATGCACAAGGTGGCAGGCACCGCGCAGTGCCTGCCATGTTGTGCATGGCTATGCATAACATGCCTTTCCACCATTGGGGCGGGTGCTGCTTACAGCAGCCCCCGCCACAATGTTGGAAATGCGGAATGCGACCCCCAGGGTGGCGGTGGCATCGTAATTGGCGATGTGGTACTGCTGCATGTCTGGCGTCTGGTCCCAGGACGGCCAGGATGGCGGGCCCTCCATCTTAATGGGCCTAGTAGTGTGGAATCCAAATAAAGGAGGTAGACTGAGATGTAGTTTTATCCAAATGGTAGATTTCTTCTTTAGTTCGGTCACGACAGGAACATTAGAGGATATGTTGGTTGTAGTAGTATTGAAAGTAGGATCAGGAAAATCAGCCCCACCGGGAGCAGGATCCCTGCTGCTCAGCCCACATACAGCAACTCACTATTCCACTCAAACATAAACACAGGGAACATTCTGTGACATCACTTAGATTGGCTGAGCCCCAGAGTACTGAACACAGAGAAAGGACTAGACAGAATAACCCTTGACTGCAAGTTGAACACGCGAGACCACATCAACTCGATGGCCAAATCAGCCACATTCCACTTGAGCTACCTCTGGAAACTGAAACCCTTCCTTGACACTACCGACCTAAAAAGTGCAGTCCAAGCGCTAGTATTCTCTAGACTGGAATATGGATACTCCACCCTCTCTGGTTTACCCAAGATCACACTGGCACCCTTAAAAGCCTGCCTTAATGCTGCCACCAGACTTCTTACAAGCTCAAAAAAATTTGACCATATAACTCCACACCTGAAAGTATTGCACTGGCTTCCCCTCGAGGCCAGAATACAACTCAAACTGGCCTGCGTTAAACACAAGGCCTTATACTCAAACTCCCCTGCTTATATTGCACGGAAACTGGTGGTATGTGGCGGAATCAGAAACTCCCGGTCCGCCAGAGACCTCTTACTCCAACCTGCACGGTTCCGGAAAAAAAGGTTTTTTATCCCGGCTTTCTCTGGATCCGCTCCAAGAATATGGAACTCTCTCCCCTCAGCCATTAGAATAATCCCCACTTTGACACGTTTCAAAAAGGAGGCCAAAACCTTCCTTATGGGTAAATTCCTCTCCTAAATGCTGCCTCCTACCAACACATAGACTTTGACAAACTACCGACTAGCAACTCCCTTTGGAATACAACGCTACCTCATCAGGAAATCTAGGGCCTTATCTGGCGTTATTTAAATGTATAAAGAACAACAGTGAAGAGAGGGTCCAAGGGAATGTTTAGAGACCTAACACAGCTACAGCCCCCTAAAAAGACAATGTATACAAACAAAAAGTAACTGTGGGTCTATATGGGCCACTTGCTTGATACATATGCTTAGCGCATTAGATACGGATTAGGCTATGGCACGTAGTCTAAACACTCTGGACTCAAGATGACATTTGTTTAGCCTTATAAATGTGTTTGTGGGCGGTCGAAAAATCGGGTCCCAATATATAGGACACTTTGACCCACAGACAAAATTTAGAGAATGTGTGCCCAGAAGATTAAAATCTCCAGCATCTATTTAGGATTGGGAGATTTGTTCCTATGACAACAGGGCAGCAGTATGCATGCATAAAGGTCGAGAGCACTCCATAATACAGCTTTTTGAGTGTGGCAAGTAATCTACATCATTGCCCGCACTTGTTTAGATTGTTCTGTTAATCTTTGGGGTCGTTTTATATACCTTCTGTTTGCAAATTCGGTTGTGCACAGTGAATGACTGAAATTTCACATTATTGATTGTTCCCTCTTTGCTCTTCTCTAATAGAGCGGTGCTCTATCTACCTGAGCCGCAGCCAGGTGAGGCGGAGTACGTTCCTCCTACCCTATAGGTAAGCGGTGGGTGGCTCACATGTGAGCCTGGTGTGTACATACATTTGACACACGAGTTGTCATCAGTCTCTTGACGACTCATCAGTGGCTGTACTTGATATCAACTTTGTTTGACGCCATTATTTGTTTGTTTTTGTCTCTGTGTGTTTTTTGTTTGTCTGATATTACTACCCTCCTGCCTGGACACCTATCAGTAACAAGGAGGACTGCTATACACCATGAACTCTCAGGTGATATTGTTTATATATTAAATTTGTTTTTCACTCCTTTTACACGAGCAGTAGCGATTCCTGGTCCTGATGAAAGCAGCAGACAACTGGTTGGGTCCATAGACTGCAGAAACATGTTGACCTAAACGATATAACTAGTAGCTATTTGTTTAAACTACTCTGTTTTCGCACTGATTTAAAATTTTGGAAGTCTACGGGTTACCTAATAAAATTGTTTTCCTCTTGACTCTCCAATTTGAGACATTTTCACGTTTTGCACACTCACTTTTTTCACGCACTGCTTCTCAGTTATGAGTACACGTTCATTTTGTGTTACATACTTGAACTACACTGGGGCATCCATCTTCTTTGAAAACCCAAGAAGTGGCTTCATATTCTACTCTTCTCTGTGTGAAGGGGCCCAGATGATGACAAGGGTGGTACCGAACGATAACTGATGGGTATTTTCACATTTTGAAAGTATCTTGTTGCGCATGGGTTACACATAGTCATAATTTATTAGGAGGTCTTTTTTCAGACACAGATAACACCAGTAGCAGTATATAGACCCACAGTTACTTTTTGTTTGTATACATTGTTATTTAAATGTAAACTGTATATACATGTCCTCTACCCTTAATGTGATTCCTTGCCTAATGTGATCCCCTGTAAAGCGCTGTGATACCCCAACGGGTCAAGTTTGCGCTCTATAAAACAATAAAATAAATAAACAAACAGAGAAGTGAGCAGGATACCACACATAGCTCACACTTTGCTAAGTTTTGTATGATACTGCTTATGTTTTCTGTACAGCCTACATTCTGTTTTTCTTTTTTCTTGTTCGAAAATGCAATAAAATGCATTTACAAAATAGAAATCAAATGTATCTATCAAGCAAAATCCCTCCTTCACACATTAGGAAACCATGACATGACCACAAATGAGAGACGTCTTTCAAAACTTAAACAAATTATTGAAAAAAGATACAAATAAAAGTACTCACAGGTCATAATTATATAAAGGCTAATGGCTTCCACTATACTAACAGGTGCTAATACTCTCAGACAACCAAATGAATGCGCAGGCATTATGTTTCTGAGAATGAAGGACCCTAATATTTGACAAAAAATCGACAAAAAAAATGAAAAAGGTTACGCGTGTTTTGTCCACCTGGAACCAAGATACTCAGAAGAGGGCCAAAATGGTCAATAGTGTTCACTGGTTCACTCTAATCTGTAGGTAATAAGCATCAATTGAAAACGCGTAACAAAATGTAGGACTGGTTTCAAGGAAGTTCTCAGTGCCAGCACAGTGTAAAATATAACCGGTGACAACTGCTTTATTGCTAACGTACGTGCCAATTAGAAAATTTATAAAAATCATTAAAAACATGTTCTGGAATTTGAACTCAAATTGGAACATGCCTATTTAATAAACGGAAAGCAATTTAACCTGAGCATTTTGTGTCGCGAAATGTTAAGCTGTGTATTTTCTCGCAGCGCACTGGGAGTTAGGTTTGTAAATTCCATTAACAGTCTTGTGTTTATAAACTCCGACTGATATTACATTCTAAGGGACAAGTGGACTACAACAATAGTCCTTTCTGACGGGAATGTGTTTACATGTGTACTATTTGTTAGGTCACGCTATGCATTTCTTAAGCAAGAAAATGTTGAAAATGTTTTCGCGGTATAGTCATGGGACACGGCAAAAGGCAACAGTATTCTTCCTCACCAGCTGTGAGGCTCGCTGTTACTCCAAATGAAATGATTAAGCCTGGTGCCAGCAGTTTCCTGACGAGGCGCTAACAATCATTGTAAAAACCCAACTTCATTACTGCTCGCTGGACATTTTTATAACAATTTAATTTGGAAGGGTTACAAAACACATTCGATTCACACACTTACAAATACAGTTCACTCGAGAAGCTCCAAAACGACCCTTTCCACCTTATCCCTCCCCCTAAAAATCCTTTGACCCGCTCGGTTTGTCGCTAATCTAAGGCAAACATTGTTGGCAGCCTGCATCTGTGACAGAATACGGGGTGGGGAGAAAATCCCTGAACAGTTGTTATTGATTCCAGCGTTTACCGACTGAGAGGTAAGTGCCGTTTACGAAACAGAACAGATGCAGATGTTGACAAAAAAGGTAAACAATTGTTTCATGGCGCGCTGCCAGGCCCCGCGCCGATATATTAAACTCCAAGTGAAGCGCATTTCCCCTATGGATTGCACTTACTGCCACTTCATTTCCTATGTGCGCGGCCTCTCCAGGGCTTCGCCGAGCACTAAGCTATTTCCAGGCTCGCGCTGACCCCCGAGGCCTGCTGCTACCTCACACTGCCATTAGTGAGGGGAATTGCATGTGTCTGACACGGGCTGAAACCAATTATTAGATATTTTCTACAGAATGCTGCCCAACTCTGTTGGGAATGAGCAATCATGAAATAATTTACCTCCTGATTTAATTTTTTCCTGAACAAATTAGTTGTAGCGCGAGGCCGGCCGTACACAGCTGCCTATGACATATCTCTGTCTTATCGAGATTATACCTGGAATGATGAGAAGGAAGGGACGGGCGGGAGGGACAGGTTTGGGAATCCTGCGGTAAGGAAAAGCCATTGAGAAGTGTATCTGATATACTGATCACATGTACTCTCTGCTGATTGAAAATGACAGAGCCATAAAGGACTATCAGGGCAAGGCTGAATGGCGCAGACGGCAAGCCTTATCTCAGCGAGGAGGATTTTTTTGAAACACTTGTCTGCCTTTCAGAAGCTTTTTGTCCAGTTCAGTCCCGGGGATGGTATCACACATCTGATGAAAGAGGCTAGAATAATCAAAAGGGCAGCGCGTGCCTACTCGGTATTAAACAGCTTTCGGGGAACTTATAAAAACAAAATCATGCAGCCCGTGACCGTGGATATTGTCAGTGTGGCGAGCTTCTGAAATGGCGGCTCTGAACTGCACCAGACAGAACTCTGCACCAGGAGCCCTGCTTCTCACTAGAGGCCTAGATCTAAGTAGTATGGTTATTTCTTCCTTCCTGTCCAAGACTTTAGTACCTTGAACTGCTACTGTTGTCCTTCAGACGTTACTAGGATGGGTCTTGCAACCATTCCTTTTAGGCCTTTGTCGCTGTGTACCACACAACATCATCCTAACTGTCTCACCAGTTTACCTTCTCATTAGTACTCTGCGGCAAATGGACAAAGTAATTTAGAGCTTTACAGAACTTTTACTAAATCGCAAATATTAGCGCAGAGACGTGCATAATAGTTGTAGAACTTAGTAATCACAAACACAAATAGGTATACCATGACCATCATAAATGCAGATCTTTTAAATTACGCATTTCGTTTACATATATAGATTAAATTGGCACCAGTTGGAGATCTGTACCTGTAAACAGAGAAAGCATGTATATATCTAAATGTTTATACACAAATATGTAACAGCAGCAAACAAATTTCGCTGCAAGTGGAGCAAGGCAGTCCCAGTGTAATAGGAAATACTCACTTAGAAAGAGAGGCGATGTAAGCTTTACACAGATGCACGTTACTTTAATTATACCTTTTTTCTCAATTATTACATTTCTTCTCAATGAAATGGCGCTCGAAGATACATTTTCGAACTGCTGTACAGCAGAGCTTGAGCCAGTTCACGGTCAAGATTTAATTTCCTTCTGGCTTGTGACCTCTGCTGAAGCGCTTACAGATCATTGGAAGCGCTGAGACCTACATTATGATCACATTATGATTACTTCAGTTAGCAAGAAAGAAAAACCCTTCAATGTGGCTTCTTAGAGCGCTGCACCGTGTTCTGTTGGGCATAGGGCAGCAAATAACCTAATGTTTTGTAATAATGGTGATATGTCTTTAGAATCAGTGCTTACAAAAATCAGCAAAATTAACAGCTTACTTAAGGAACGAGCTCCACAAAACAGTATGCATTCTTTTCATCAGGTTCTGCGACCATTTACGGAAGGGAATGAAAAACCTTTCTAATGTTGATACTTGTCACCCAATAACTCTTTCGGAGGCCTAGTACTGATTGATTTAAAGAAGTGGTGTCTCAACCCAGGCAAGGCTGGGTAATCATGAAAGGCTTAGTTGAATCTTCATAAATGTATGGGGGTGAGCAGTTGTTATGCCAACTCAGCAGAATCTCAATATACGTATGGTCTAAAGATGCATAAGTATGCTGAGGGTACAGTGGTAACCCTTTTTACAGCAATCACTGCTCTCTGAAGGTACTCTGGGGAATGCATGCAGTCTTGTCTGCCCATGACCTGGAATTATTGACTAATCATTGATTGGTATCACAGTATTCAGATTAACTGACCATCTAACTTGTTGCTCTTGATTTGAAATTAATCAAAGAATTCAGCAACCGTCTCGGTCTTTAAAAAAAAGTGTAACAGTTAAACTATTTCACATGGTGGGTATTAATAAGTGAGGATTCAAGAATTAGAGAGCAGCCAACCCACAGAGTGCCACAGATGCGGATATCTTGCACGATATCCGCATCTGCCACATGGACACCCAGTGAAGACACTTTCTCACATAGGGAATACTAATGCAGGCTGGAAAAATAAAGGCACTGTTGAAATGCTGTCTGTGTTTTGCACACTCCCAAGGAGATGGGGGGCTACTCAAAAGGCCTTTATTGTATCTCTGGTAAGAAGTAAGGTCTGACCATAAAGAGGCATGCCTGCTCCTCTACACCTACATGCGTTCTAATGGTACTGCCAGTACTGGCTCCAAAGTCATGGCCCGACCAATAGCCCACTACTGCGCAACTGCCCCACTGCCCCCACCACTTGCTCCATCTGGGTTTGGATTCGCACAGTGGAAACTGCTCATGTGCTGAAAGGTCTTCTACCAGATTTAAGAAGTGTTCTTTTTTGTATGTTTCTTGGTAGTATTTATTTTCTCTTTAGTTCAAATCCGACTTAAGCAAGCTCTGAAATGACCCGAGTCTGGAAAAGGGGAGTGACATTTTCTGTAGTGTCACTCACTAGGTGATCATCCATGCAATGAATCAGTCTCGGAAACCAGCACCAACCCCTGGGAGAGAATGAATACTATCGCCCAACAATTGGATCACTGATAAAATTGGAGTTTTGAGATTAAAGCGTAGCAATGATAACTCTTCAGAATAAATGCAGTCAGTTAGAAAATGTTAGGTAATTGTTTGTTACCGTAGATTCGTAGAATGTTTGTTACCGTAGAAGATAACCAACTTACCCAGAAAAACAAAATTCAAGAGATACTGAACACAGAGTCAGAAATGCCTACAATGCGTACTGTAGTCAGGAGGATAATGCCAATCAATACAATATTAATTAATTTATCCTTTCATATTAAAATGACTATGCTTTGACACGTGTTTCTTATTTATTCTACGTTTGCTTGCAATGTGTTGGCATTAAAGGTAACTGAATTAAAAATGAACAATAAGATCACGGAATGTCACATGAGCCTTGAGGATTAGAGATGACCTGTCTAACATTCTGCATGGATCAGTGTGTGCACAAACATATGATTAGTACCAACAACTCTGAGCCCTCAAGGAAGCACTTCAGTGACCGCACAGCCGTCACTCAGTATCACTAGTGCTGCCCACAGAACTGTAAGAAGGAAGCAAAGAGGAGGTTGTGCCCCCTCCACCACTCCCACCGCCCCAACCCCTCCCCCCTTCTCCCCCTCCCCACCGACATGTATTTTTGAGATTCTCCAGATTGGGGCAAATGAGCTTGTCAAGTTCGTTGAGTACAAAATATACAGACAGTTCATATGACCCAAGTACTTCAAGAAGAGGATTGCAATACACTTCCCAGCTGCCATCTCTGGTCAAGCAAAGCACACCTAACTGCATAAAATGAGACTTGTTTGGAAGACATACGAAAGTAGGATAGTCGGTCCTGGGTGCCACCTCTGAAACTCAGTAAGCCCAGACGTTAGGAACCAGGCCAGCTTTTCATCTTCAAAAGAAAGGTGAAAAAGGAGCTTGTTCAAAAAAGGCTTTAATGTCCCATCCAGAAAGGATGGGGACCACCCTCCCTCCAAAAAAAGGAATTGTTTTCTCCAAGTACCTTCAGAGTGCAAAAGGCATTGAAGATTCATTAGTGGGCTCTTCCCTAATGGCATCGGAAGTAAGGCTGCTGGGATGCAGCAGCACCCCCCCTCCTACTCTACTGAGTGGAGCAATTTTATCTTAGGTGAGCTAAAAGCTCTAGTAGTGCAGCGCTGATGAATACAAGTGAAGGGGATGAATGAGGCAGGCCTCATAAGATTTTAGAAAACTCTCATGCCACAGGGGGTGCTACTTTCTCCTGCAGCCTCTGAACCTCTTTGCGGGCGTGGCAAGACATTTCTAGTTGGTGATGTTGTGGCCTACATAAAACCCAAACTCTGACACTCTCACTCTAGAGGAAGAGGTGGCCTCCGCTGTTCTGGTCATCCTCTGTGGTTCAAGTGGCTGGCATCAGATCCTGAGGCGATGTTTAGCCATGGTGCACCGCTGCCTTTCGATTTAGGAGTTGCTCAAAGAGGGGAGAGAATGGGATGCAAGATAGAACCTGACTCACTGTTGCATCTCCCCCTCTACCTTAATCCTGGATGTGCAGAGAGGCAAATAACTCGTCCTGTTGTAGGAGTGAGCTACCAGGGTAAATTAACTCTGCTTAGCAGCCCCTCAGCTCGTGCTATCTGAATGAAGCTTTGCTACAGAAACAGGCTGCCACATTTTCTGCAATGTTATGTTTTATTGTATTGTACTTAGGTTTATATAGAGTGCTTACTACTCCTGACAATGCATTGAAGAATTTTACGCCAGACAGCATGCTGCTCCGGAACACCAGGGTAGTTGTTAATCCAGGTATTAGACTTGTGCTCTCAAGAAAACCGGTTCATGCATTTTCTCTTGTTTCTTTGTGGTGGATGACATTATTAGGAGTTTAGTGTGATCGTTAGTGGTTGGGAGGAATGTGAGTTCATGAAGATGAATGGTGGAATTAATAGATAGAGAAGATTAGGTATTGTTAGAATGCAGGAATGACTTTCAGAGAAAGGGAGGTTGTGATTTTTGAAATTTTGAAACAAAATTAGAACAATTTGTAGAAACACAGTAGTTAAGACAGGGAAAAGTTGCATCTCATTTAGAGTAGGTTATACTCCGAGAGGAACGCAAAAAGAACAATTGATGGACAGAATGTTGAACAATGTCAAACATTCAGCACAGTACAGAGATCTGGGCCTAAATCCATTGTTGTTCGGCTCCCCACGCCATTTCAGTTTAAACCCAGCCATATGCAAATCCGTCTTAACCCCGCTCCCCATGGGAACAGTTCAGCCCAAACTGCCACGGCAGGTCCTCCCTGGACCGGAAACAAGCACCCTGGGACCGGTTTCGGGGTTTCACCCCTCATCAGCTAGGCTAGCTTGACTACAGTGGCATGGAGAGCACCGGACCCACGTCTAGGTATACCCGTCACACTCTGGGTAACAGATGCTAAAAGAACAATTGGTGGACAGAGGCTCACTGTGCCACTGGATTCAAGCTAGTCTGGCTGATGAGGGGTGAAACCCCGAAACCGGTCCCAGGAACCGGGTCAAGACTGATTTGCATATGGCTGGGTCTAAACTGGGGTTGCATGGTGAGCAAAATAACGATGGATTTAACCCAGATCTCTTGACTGGGGTGAATGTTTTGATTCGTTCTGCATTCCTTATATCATTTGTGTGTCTTTTTCTTTCTTGCCCTAAGTGCACTGGGTATGCCCAGACATGGGTCCCAGGCGCCTTTTGCCACTGGATTCAAGCTAGTCTGGCTGATGAGTGGTGAAGCCTTGAAACCGGTCCCAGGATGCTTGTTTCTGGTCCAGGAAGGACCTGGCTTTGCCGGTCGACCTGGACTTTTCCCATGAGGAACAGGGCCAAGACTGATTTGCATATGGCTGGGTCTAAACTGGGGTGGCATGGTGAGCAAAAGAACAATTGATTTAACCCAGATCTCTTGACTGGGGTTGAATGTTTTGATTTGTTCCGCATTCTGTCCATCATTCTGTGTCTTTTGCATGCTGAGAGAGGAGGCATGTAGAGGATAGAATGTAAGGAGAAGGTCATTTAAAAGAAAGGGAGAGGGGAGTTTTCATGCAGGGGTTTGAGAATACAGAGCAGATATTTTGAAATAGCATGCAATCTGAGGATGCAAAACAGTAGAAAGAAACACCAATTATTACATGTGAGAGTGTGCTTTATTAGCTTCTTTGATGGGCACAACCAAATAGTACATCAATACAGTCTATCTGCTGCTAACCTACCACTAGACCACCACTTCAGCAATGACAGCTAATCATCTCAGATGGTTGAAGTAATGGTTGGACGCCTATAAAGCAAATTTCAAGAGCTTTAAGCTGCGCTCAAAGGCAGTGGTAACTTCATTAACATAGAAAAATGATAGAATATACAGCTAAATAAAGCAAAAAACAAATAGGAGATTGTGCTAATGTTGGAACAAATGTCTTCTGATGTTCATAAATAAAGTTAGACTCACAGTATTAATTAGAAAAGAAAAGTGGGATCCCTTTGAATGTCCTTGAATTAGGATGTCACAAAATAGAGGAGAGGACAACTTCACAGACAGCGGGCACCCAGACACTAAAGAGAGGAGCCTGAAGGACGGGCCCACTAAAGATTCCACGAAGACCTTGTTATTAAGGGGCTGATGATTAGTGAAGGATGCTCTCAGTGTTCATAATTCACTTGGCTTCCAGTACAGGCAATGTTTCAGCCATATTTTTAGGAAAATCAGTTAGAGGTGAGTGCATTATCAGAGACTATCTTGCTGGACATGGTACAGGTACCCTGTGTGTTGCAGGTAGCGGAGAGTTAGGCCATGAAAGACGAAATGGGTATTGTGTTTAAACTTTTAGCCTGTGCTGACAAGGGGACTTCGAGAGCTATCTTTGCACAGGGACTGTAATAATTCACTTCCAACTTGCTATTCATTTGATAATTTGTAGTTAGCCCATTAATGGGCACCTCTATTTTATTTTATGAGGTGCATGTGCAGCAAGTAAAGGTGGGTGAGCCAATAAAATAACGGGACCAGGTCATCAATGGCCTGGTTCCACTGTTAAGCCCATGCCGAGCAGGTCCATGAAAATAATTGGCATGTAAATCATGTAACAAACATTTACAAATGTGATAACGTCTATTCACAATACAAAACGTGTACTTTAACATGCGGATTCGTTTTACCTTAGTATGTCAGATTACATCACTACATTGAGTGGTATTTATGAAATATTATAGCCTTTAGCCATGAACTTAAACACATTACTGCCCTTCCCACCCTGACGACATATGGAAGAAGGTGACAACATTGCCATTCGAGAACTACAAGGTAAATTAGTTATCATGTATACCCTATATGTGGCCTAGACTGATATTACGTTAATAAATCTGGAAAATATCCAGAGGAAGGTAAGTCTCGGCAACAACCAGAGCACATCAAGACTGAACAATTTCCATGTCAATGTGGGCAGGGTGAGAAGTAGACCCATCCAAAGAAAAGTGTCTGGGGAAGATCAGACTGGGGCTTGCGTGAGCACAATTCAGAACAGCGAATGTATTGGACACATTCTGAGTGGCTGTGGACAAAATCCAAAATCAAGCACTTTTGCAATATGAAGAAGTGAAGTTGGTCTGTGCTCTGCCATCATACAGTGACTCGGTCTGTCCTCTCATCAGTTGTGAGAGGGTCTTCTCTGAGCAGGATAACTCTGGATGCTCACCAGCGCTCTCCTGAGCAGAGTTGGTTTGGGTACGTTCCTCAGCAGAGAGTGCCTGGGCGATGTTTAGAGAAAGTGGAGCATGGATATATACTCTGTACTATACTCTGTACATTGCGGCCTTGGGACTGGGCACTATGTACAGCAGTGTGAGTTAGGAGAATAAAGCGGAATAAGTCAGGGTAATATCCAGAGTAGAGTGGTCCTGGCTGTTGTTCAGGGCAGAGTGGGTCTGGGTAACATTCAGGAAAGCACAACTCTGGCACTATACCAAACCGGGTAAATCTGGGCAAAATTCAGAGCACTGTAGAGTGGACAGGATAAAGCACTTTTGCCAATCTGTGCATCTTAAATCTCTCACAGTGCACTGATTAGTAGGGTAAAATCATAACATCTAGGGGTTATCCTGAGCTGATGGACTTAATGTTATTGAGGTTTGAAAAACTTTGGATAGTACTATGAATGTGCTTTATACACCTCCGTATAGGATTTTAGGGGTCTTGTTATGTTCTTATATAAAGAGCTTCACGGGAAGATTCCATATTATCTATCTGCTTTTGTGTGATGTTAGCAGCCACTGTCCATGCATAATAAGAATTGACTCATGGAGATCCTTCAGCAAAATCAAGTGTGGAGCTTGGAATCTCTGCGGCTTTGGCCCCAAAGCATACAAATGATTGATCTCAAATGAGAACTGAAATGTATGTTCCTCTTGTATACTCTTAAAGTGTAGTGATGCCAGTCATGACAGTGGTCAGCCACTGCATGATACTCATAAAGTACACCTACGACTGCCACCAAGTTCCTAAGAGGTCTATCTAAGATTCGCATCTGTCTGATTGTCTTTTGCACGCAGAGTGCGGTTTATTTGCCAGTTACATGGATTAAATTGTCTCTGTCACCTTCTTCCCGCTAGCTGTTCTTTGTCCGTTTCACAGTTGAAATTAAGTGGATAACCATATCCTTCTGAGAAAATATTGACACATATACTGTACTCGTTCTTTTGCAATCTGAAATATAATCTGTTAACGTCTGCCCTGTCATTATGTACCTGATATATGAACTATAATAGAATATATAACCATAAAAATCAGTGCCCGTCCGTCCCCCTTCTGTACTAACTTGCTACTATGACTACTATGTACTCTTCCGATCAGTGCAATAATGCTGAGAGGTCGCAAAAAGAAGTTGGGCAGTTTACACCTCTCATTTGCATTCTACCAAGTGATACATCAGGCCCTTAATTTTCTAACAGATAGTTCAGGCGATTTGATAGCAAAACCGAATGCGTATTATTTTTGTGCTATTTTCTTAAATGAGTTTTGAGGAACATTTTCTCTTTCATATATTCCATTTCGTAAGCACAGCACTTCAAATAACTAGTTTAAACTTTAGTAATAATATTTAACAGTGTTTGCCTGATCAACAAGTTGGCAACAATTGCAACCTATGCAGAATGTGGCTAAGCACGCGATTGTGCTATTGTGCAGCATGTTCTTTGACAGGACATGCTGCACATGGAATGAAGCCTAAATTACCCTGGAATCGTGTTGACTTTGGATGGTTTTACAACATAACAGTAAGATGTGTGCCTCCCACACAGAAATTAGGCTCATCAAATGTACTTACTTCAGTTTAAAGGGATCCTCTGCTGAATAGTGTCGTTCTGGATCTGAAGCATCCCGGCGGACATCACCAAACAAACGTTCAAAAACGCCTGTTGGCAGGGGCGGCCTTAGGCATGTGCAAGCTGTGCACCTGCACAGGGCCGCCAAACCCCAGGGGCCGCCATGCCAATATATATCCTTAATATAATAATCCTCTGAGGATGGATACATATTTGTGTGGCGACCCCTGGCAGGGATTTGGCGGCCTCCACCTCTGTTCCACTTCCAAACACCCTGACCCCCCCCCTCTTAACTGGCATCTGCGCCTGCGTTCCTCCGGGGGCCCCCTACCTGTGCTCCCTGCCCAGGGCCGCCATGAGCCTAGAGCCGCCCCCGCTGTTGTTGGTGGTTGTTACAGATGCAGGGCTGGGCAAAGAGATGAATTGTTTTGCCTACACTGGATACTCTCCTTTTAGACCTTCTGGCAAGGGAAAAGTAGTTTTTAATGCCCACCCTTATCCAAACCTCCAATCTAGTGCACTACTAGTTTATTGGATCATATGTTTGCCTGGATGAAGTAACATTTTTATTTTTATTTTAAGTCTGGCTTGATGTTACGGTTTTTTAATAGACCTTATGTGGTCAACCGAAAACAATTTCAGATGAACTACTGGGAGAGACCCTTAGGCTTCACCCACATTCTCGTTTTCTTTGGTTCTTGAATGGGAACATGTAAGCCTTCACTGCAAAAGATTGTTTGTATTGCACATTCTGGTTTGTGGGAAGCTGTATATATAGGACTGAGTTGTTTATGATGGCAAGAAAATGATCAAGTCTACATGCCTGATGTATTTATCATGAAAAGTTACTATAAAGGCAGTAGGTATTTAAGCCAATAGGCTTTTAACCGAGGATTATTATTAACACATTGTTATAGGCTATAGGTAGTTATTTTTTGTTTCATGAAAATTCAGTTTAGCATAAGCAGAAAGGGTTTTGGTGGTGGTCACCCACTCTGACCAACCATGGGGCAGAATATTTTCACTGTTTATAATATTAGTAGGTTCTTTTAAGTTGGGCAGTTCGTTGATTAGCCAAATATAATTGTTTACATATTTGTAATTTTATAACTGAAGCCTTAATTTTAGCCAGTTTGTGACTATGGTATGGTATCAAACAATGGCAACATTGATTGGCCTTACCAGCTCGTTGGAGAAAGATGTATCAAATTTCATAGATTTTTTTATTGTAAAAGTTTTGTCAGAGTCAATATGTCCAATTTACGTGTTGTGAAATGCATACATTAAAGGCAATATGCTTTTAATAGTAGATAATTATTACACTTTGCTAAAGACCATAGGCACATATTTTGTTATTTTGAATATCCCAGATTATAGGAGCAGGCAAGGGTTTCCGTCTTCATAACCCACTTACACAAACCATGGAAATAGAAGAATTGAACTACTATAAAGCTTAATTATGGCCTCTTAGGAGAGAATTTGTATTATTTTACAAATGTCATTTTGTACGGTTTTAATTTTATGACAGTATATCTGATGTTTGCCTTGTGGAAAAGTGTCTGCTTAACAAAGTAAGTTTGAGTTGGTTATGATGACAAACAAGTGCTAAAGGTTATAGACCTGACTGGTTCACTGAGAAAAGTTATGTCAGATGCCGTAGGCATGATCTGTTTAATAGGAAAGTTTATGACAAAGGCGGTAGGTATGATTTATTATATAACACATGTTAAAGCAAATAGACCTCTACGGTTGGATTGGTTTTGCACTGCTTTAAAGCTGCAGACAGGTATTTTTGATACATGTTCTTTGCAATTATTACCTTTGTAGGTAAGGATTTGGGGTTGGTTAACCCCTGGACAAACCCTAGGGCTAGAAGAATTGCCTTGTAATAATTCTTGCTAGAATCTCTCCGAAATAGCTGATAGGCTTAATTGGTTTTCTGTCATAATCTTGTAATAACAAATCATTGTTTTATCTAATTTACTTGTAATAAAAAATATTTTTGTATATTTAACGAGTTTTGTATAGCGCGAACATGACCCGAAGGTATGAGAGCACTTTACAGAGTTAGCACATTAACAATTACACCAGTTACATAAAGAGTAAAAAAAATACATAGTAACGGTATAAAAGAAGTATATGATGTTCAGTAGGATATGTAAATGATATAGCAGCAATAACACGAGTTACATAGTAACAGTATAGACACAAAGTAAACTATAGCAGGTAGGATGTGTAATTTATATAGTTCTGAGGTAGTTATGGTGGGAAGTTTATGTGGGTGTGGATAGTAGAGGCACAGTTTTCCCTACGGTAGTGATGTTCTAATTTACATGGAGGGTTTGGTGTAGGAGCATCAGGTTTAGGTGGGGGGTTTAGGTATTTATTGAGAAGCAGAAGTTTAAGTTTCTTCTTGAAATAAGGGAATGAATGAATGTCACGTATACCCTGAGGCAACAAGTTCCAAATTCTCGGAGCATTCCCAGAAAAGAAGCAGGTGCGGGATGTTTGTTTCTTAAATTTGGGCACCATCAGGAGTAGACTGTTGGAGCTTCGCAGAGGTCTCTTTTGTCCAGCTTTTGATAGTTTGTTTGCGGGATATAATGGTTTTTCGATGTAGAGAGTTTTGTGTGTAATGCAGGCAGTTTTGAGCATACATTTGCCTCCATTGGTAGCCAGTTATGTTTATTGAGAGTGGGAGTGATGTGGTCAAATCGACTCCCCCAACAGTCTGGTCGCTGCATGGAGTATAGCTTTCAAAGGGGCCAAGTGTGTTTTTGTGGCACCCATGATCGTTGTATTACCGTAGTCCAGCTTGGAGAGGACTAAGGATTGCACCACAGTCTTTAGGTCTTCGATGGAGATGAAGGGTTTGATTTGTTTAAGGTGTTTCAATGTGTAGAAGGCACTTTTAGCATAGGAATTGATATGCTCTTTCATGTTCAGGTTTTTCTCTAGTGTAATCCCAAGAGATTTGACAGAGTTGGAGATGGATAGTTTGCAGTTTAATTTAGTGAGGTTGTCAAACCAAATATCTACAGTAAAGGACTTTTCTTTCACTTGCATGAACAGGAGTTTGGTTTTGCTGGGGTTGAGCTCAAGACGGTTGTTAGTCATCAAAGATTACATCGTTGAGAGCATACTGTTTAGGTGCTGGATGTTTCTAATTGATAATATTCTAATGTAGAATTTGGTGTCATCTGCATAGAGATGATAGACAATGCTGGGTTGTTTCAGGATCATTGCAAGAAGTTCCGTATAGAGGCTGACTATGGCAGGAGACTGGATGACCCTTGAGGTACTCCTTGTGAGAAAGGTGTTGCTTTTGAGGTGGGGTTGTTTAGTTTAATTACCTGTGAGCATTGGTTCAGGAATTAAGCAAACCTCTGAAGGACAGTTACGTTGATGCCTGCACTTTGTGAGAGGGTGTTTAGGAGGATGTCATGGTTGACAATATCAAAGGCAGCCGAGAGGTCCAGGAGGACTAGGAGGCCGACCTGGCCATCATCCAGAGATCTGTGTAGGTCTTCTGTGATGTTCAGTATTGCATGCTCTGTACTGCAGCCTTTCCTGATCTGAAATTGGAAGGTGTCATGCTGGATGTATTTTTGAATGTGGTTGTTGAGTTGTACAAGCACACATTTTTCGATGGTTTTGGCGAGGAGAGGGAGGTTAGTTATAGGTCTGTCGTTGGTAAGGTCGTTCTAGTCAGAGACTGTTTTTTTGATGAGGAGGGTGACTTAGCCGAGTTTGAGAGAGGCCGGCATGGAGCCGCTAGAGATGGACGAGTTAATGATTTTGGTCCATGCAGGGGGGATGATGTGACTGAGATTTTTGACAAGTGCAGTAGGGAGGGGGTCGAAATGTGTGATGTCAGCTTCATGCAAGCAAGTAATTTAAAAGGACATCTTCAGGAATTCTGACGAATTCAGTCCAAGTTGCATTGTTTTTCAATTGCTAGCATTTGGGGTTGGCGTTCTGGATTGCTGAGAGTGGAAATTTGTATAGACAGCCATTATTTGGAGGTAAGGCCTTGGGTGGCCCCTCGTTGCAAGAGGGGTCATTCATGGTTAGGATGGGGAGGTGGGTAGGGAAGAGATAGTTTGATGTTAGCTGTTTTTAGGTCTCGCCTGTCGATGCGCATGCGCATCGAGCAAGCGAGACTATAGGGGCTCATCTACACTTTATCTAACTTGCAAGGAATCGTGGCGATTCCTTGCAGTGCCCGTGACTTTTAAGCTCAATGCGCATGCGCATTGAGCTTAAAAGCGCGTGCACATGCCCCCAGCCGCCTGCCTTGCCTACTCTCCCGCCCCCTCACTTCTTGATTGCACGGCCGCTAGGCCGTGCCTCCCCTACTCTCCTCCTCCTACTCTGTCTGTTCCCGCACTCCTCCCACACCCCCGCTCCGCCCCCTCCCCTGCCAGGTTCCTTAACTGTTAACTCCCATTGTGTTAGTTATACAAATGTACAAACGCCATGTCCTTGCGTCCCCTCGCCTGCCCTCCTTGTTAATGCGCTTTCCCAAATCTCGGGGTGTCCCGGTACCCCCTTTTGACTCAGCTGTTTCCGAAGTCCCCTGCCTTCAGCTCGGCATTAACATGGCTGGCGAGCCTCATAGAGAAAGAAGAGATGCGTAAGGCGGAGGAGGGAGGGGGCGCCCTCTAACGACCCTTCTCTGCGCTCCCCCCTGCTTCTCTTCTTGAAAAAAATGCCGCAGCCCCCACGGCCATCGCTTTTCCTACCTAGTCTTGTCCCTTTGGTGGGCTTTTTTGCCTTCTACGCTTGAATAGTCACTTTTTCGGCAGCTCTGCCGCTCCTGTCTCTGCCGATTGACGGACTGTATAATGGCTGCGCTGTAGAGTCTTTGTTAAACAGTGCAGCGCCAGTGGCGGAGGAGGGGAGACGTTTTAAACCTCTTGCAGTTCTTAAACGGCTAATAATTTTTTAATGAATAGATAGGGAGTTTGTTAGGAAATAGCTTTCTGCTTTGAATGCTGTTAATCTGGTGTGTTTTGGTGGTTCCGTCGCCTTTCAGTGCTCTGTCAACCACCGACGAGGGTGTGTGCGTGGCTTTGTTAGTGCAGCCTCGTTCCTGACAGAGAAGCCATTTTAGTGAATGGAGAGCTATGGCAAAGAAACAGCCGCGGCTCGGCTATATCCTCAATACCACAGTATATACTATCATTGCAGCCGTACCCTTGATGGGAAGTGCGCTCTCGCCGCCCCCAGCGATCCTGTTCTCAAAAAATAACTATAAAATAGGGCTCTGGGGCTCCTTTGAAGGGGACTTTCTTTCATGAAGAAGCTTTTCACAAAATGGAAGATGAATTATTGGTGTCGGGGTGACCCGTAGTTTGTGCTGTGGCTAGCCC
Source organism: Lissotriton helveticus (assembly GCF_964261635.1). Taxonomy (NCBI): domain Eukaryota; kingdom Metazoa; phylum Chordata; class Amphibia; order Caudata; family Salamandridae; genus Lissotriton; species Lissotriton helveticus. The sequence continues at coordinate 688,578,116 of NC_136059.1, read as the reverse complement.
TTCAGTTAAAGTACACCTCATACATACACAGAGCCCATTTCCCGCACGTTAAGCGATCCCGCGCCGGGACGCTTACTTCTCGCAGGTAGAAATAAGTTTTTAAAGCCTATTTTTTTTGTTTGTTGACGATGACCTTGGGTGTGGAGAAAGGAAAAGATGGCGGGAATCAAAACGCTGCATTTTTAATCGGACATTTTAGTAAATTTTCATAATTTCTTGGATGTTCGTTTTATACACGGTTCTAATACACCTGTACAGCAGTTGTTTATATCGGCATTTTTTTCCGCTTTTTCATCACTTTTTTTTTTTACAATTATGAAAAAAGTGATACATATTTTTTAAAACCCATTTGTGTAGACTAACTGAAGCGTTAGGTGATTTACGCTTTTTTCGTTTTTTTTCACATTATCCATTTCTACGAATTCGTCGTTTTTAGGGGATGGTGAAGATATTAATCCTGTTGTGCAAAGCTATAAGCCTTTACTTATCTAAAAAAGATAGATTTCTATTGCAGACTTAAACGGCATCACAAGCAATAACTCGACCTGTGCTCCATTTTTTGTGTTGACACTAGATGTTTAGCTATGGTGCTTTCTAAATCCTCTCGTAGAATAGAAATGACTCGCTTTTCGTCTCTTTCTCCCCTCCTCTCCTCCTATTCTTTTCCCTTACCCTGTCTTTTCTCCCCCTTTTGTCTTTCACACCCTCAACCCCTCACTCACCCTCACTCACCCTCAACCCCTCAGCCTCACCCTCACTCTCACTCACCCTCACTCACCCTCAACCTCACCCTCACTCTCACTCACCCTCTCTCACCCTCAACCCCTCACTCACCCTCACTCACCCTCAACCCCTCAGCCTCACCCTCACTCTCACTCACCCTCACTCACCCTCAACCCCTCAGCCTCACCCTCACTCTCACTCACCCTCTCTCACCCTCAACCCCTCAGCCTCACCCTCACTCACCCTCAACCCTCACCCTCACTCACCCTCAACCCCTCACCCTCACTCACCCTCAACCCCTCACCCTCCCTCACCCTCACCCACCCTCAACCCCTCACCCTCACCCTCACTCACCCTCAACCCCTCACCCTCACTCACCCTCAACACCTCACCCTCACTCACCCTCAACACCTCACCCTCACTCACCCTCAACCCCTCACCCTCACTCACCCTCACCCACCCTCACCCTCAACCCCTCACCCTCACTCACCCTCACTCACCCTTACTCACCTCAACCCCTCACCCACCCTCACTCACCCTCAACCCCTCACCCTCACTCACCCTCAACCACTCACTCACCCTCACTCACACTCACCCTCACCCACCCTCACGCTCACCCTCACTCACCCTCAACACCTCACCCTCACAAAGTGCAATAGCTCTCAGACCATTTCAGTTACAGCTTTTATAAATATTTATGGCTTTTTTTATTTGTAATTCTTTAGCATTGGCTACAGGAAACAAAAATGCTAAACATTTACAAAAAAAAACCATAAACAATTCTAAAAGCACTAACTCTAATGGTGCGAGACCTATTGCATTTCCAATGCTTGTTTCAGAGGAGAATGTTGCAAACTCTTCCCTGCACTTAGATTTATTAATTGAGTGTTGATGGAACGTGGAGGTTTTCTTTTTGATGATGTTAAAAAGATCTTTAGGTCCACTCCTAGACTGGTTAATTTGGGCTTGGAAAAAGGATGATTTTTCTCTGAAGGTGTGTTTTTTGTATTTTAGGCATTCAGCTTGGAGCATTGAGACATGGATTAGTGAGGGTTGTTGTCTGCAGCTTCTCTTTGCCAATCAAAGTTGTCGCCTCTCTTTGTTAAGGTATTTATTAAACCAGGACCTGGAAGAGATACTCCTTGATTTTCAGAGGGGCGACTGTGTTAAGGAGTGCTGCCATTTTTGTGTTGTAGTGGGCAGTGAGGTCGTTAGCGGAGGTGAGGTCGGGTGGAGGTAGAATTTTGGAACAGAGTAATGCTTCTAACTCTACCTGGGGGATTTGATATGTGTTCCTCACCCAGTGCTTAGGACTGGTAGTTTAGAGGTGGGCCTTAGGTTGGGAGGGATTGAGATCGAAAAGGATTAGGTGGTGGTCAGTCCAGTTTGGAGGGTAGGATAGAGTGTAGGGATAAGGGGTTATGTTTAGAGATGATTGCGTCCAGGGTATGGCCCTTATTGTTAGTTTGTTTATTGCAGTGTTGAGTGAGACTGTTCACTTCCATGAGGGTGGATAGGACTTGTACTGTTGAATTTTTTTTATTGTTCAGGTGCAGGTTTAAGTCTCCTCGCATAGTTCTAGATCTCCCTTTGAGGGAGTTTCGCGTTATTAGGTCTGTTAAGTCTTCAAGGAATTGTGTATTTTCACCTGGAGGGTGATAGATGACATGAACGTTGATGGGGTTGGGGCCTTTAGAGGAGAGATGAGCTCCTAAAAATTCGAAGGTAGGGTATTTGGTAGTGCGGAAGGGAGTTAAGCAAAGATCCTTTTGTGAATGATGGCTAATTCACCATCCCTGCAATCCTTGCAGTGAAGGATTGAGAAGCCCGGTGGGGTGAGGAGATCGATGAAAGAGGAGGAGTTGTTGTTCAGCGAGGTTTTGGTTTGAAAGGAGATGTCAGTGTTGTGTCGTAGGATAGTTTTAGCTTTTTCGTGGCATGCCTGACTGCTGACCGACAGTTTAGTACCATGCAGCAAAGCATAAGTTATGATTTCGGACCAGGCTGACTGGGCTGGATGGTATTTAGTTGGGCAGGGGGCTTGGGAGGGCAAGTGGTGTTTCTGAGCCCTACTCCTACTGATTATGGTCGGGATCTTGTGGTGGCAGGGTTGGCTAGGATGAGGAAAATGATATTTTGCCTGACCAAATATGTCCACTACATATACCCTATGTTACATGTCATGTGCATGTCACCCATGCATATTTCCCGTAGTGGCCTGAATCACTAGGCCTCTGCAAACATGTCCTGCCAGTCAAGTCATCAAGTCTCCCAAACGTTAAGCTAAAATGAAGGCCCATGTATTTGCATTTTGCATTGTGCTCTTTTAAATAAATATCGTACTGGTTGAGCCTGAAACCACTTTCTGAATTAATGTTTACATGACTCTTGGCATACTGAGCTGCAGTCACGTCAGCAAGAAGTCTGCCAAGACAGTATTTTGAATGACAGTTATCCGTCTGCTGTACAGAGTGGCATCCCTGCCCGATGAGGAAAAGTAAACAGACCCGTCCGATAGCCATTCTGTCTCCATTTAAGTGAATTACAGTGCTTGCACCCATAGAAAGCTCATGCAATGAACGAATAAATATGCCCTCTCTGTCTTTTAGTGACGAACAACCTGTGCTCCAGATAATACATCCCCTATCATATCAGATTGTACAAGATGTGCTCAAGTCGCCTTGACACAAGAGATCTCTCTACTAGGTTGAAAGTCAGCTTCCTCCCAATTACACGTCAATTGCACGTCATGCTCAAAGTTGCACAATTAGGGCACAGTTCGAGCTGGTCATGCCAACTCCTGCTCTAAGTACCCACCCACCTATGACACCTACCTATCACACACCTATGACTCATCAAAGTACACACCCTCATGCACGCCCACATGCTCTTATCTCATTTTCTGTCTTGCGCCTGCTCCTATGTACAAGGAGTAAAAAGTATATATATGATGTTTTGTTATTAAATGTTAGAAGACTCTTCCTGAACCTCAGAGGTGATGGAACATATTCTCCCTTTGACTCGAGTTATTGGAATAAAGCCCATTTTAACTCAGATACCACGGACTCTGCTTCTCACTTAATGCATGCTAATTGTTAATGCCTAGAAATTCAGCCAGGGTAATTATTTATTTACCACATAATTTGTCGCCCGAATAGGGACATATCCCTTTCCCCACTCGCCGGAGTTGTCGGTCTAGTCTTTGCCCCCTTCTACAGCCGTGACGGACTTCAAAGCACACCAGCAGGACTTCCTGCCACTCCCTCAGGCCCACGGAGGAGGACGGACTGCGACCAGGCATCCATGTGAGGCGGTGAGAATCGCGGATCGTCTCAACCAGAGGCCCAGCCCGTGAGAGAGCAAGGTCCGAGGTCTCCAGAGGTCCACCTGTTCCAAGGCGCAAGCGTAGTCAAGTCAAGTTTCCGAGGCCTTCAAGTTTCAAGTTCTGCTTTCCCGGTGAGTACCACTATGGGGAATGTATCTAGTTTCAAGACGGGCTCATTTTAGATGAGAACGGTCAAGACGTGTCCACAGTAAAAAGTGGGCCCGGTAAAGACGTGTCTCAGTTTTTGAGACCGGTATGGTTGCACTGTATTTTCAGTGCACAAAAATGTTTTTCAAGTACATGTTTAACTCTCTGTATCAGTTTAGGTTGTATCTGTTTTAGTGTTTCAATGTTATGTTGTTTTAGTGTGAATGATTGTTGATTGTTACAGTCTATTTTTGTGTATTGTGTTTCCATTGTATTGGTTTCTGTTTTCAAAATTACGTCAGATAGGGACCAGAAGAGGTTTACTAGAATAGACAGTTAATATCCGGCCTAGAGACACACCTGGTCATTTTATGTATAATAAGCATGGGCTAAACGCCATTTGGAGAAAGAAGTCAAGACCCTCTCAGAAAGATGCCATTGAGTTATGGCGCAAAGAGTGACATAGGAGAACAGAGAAAGAATTCAATAAAGCAGAGAGAACTAAACAAGCCAAGAAATGCCGTTGTTAACTGGTATTTATCCCGTTCTGTCAGAAATACTAGCTAAAGTGACCACCTCAGAAAGACCCAGTAGGTAGAGAACGCCACCACCTGTACCCTTTAGAGTATGTAGAATTAAAGCCGACAGCATCTGAAGCGTTCATTTCCTTGTATCTAGACAAGACCCTTCTGGACTGCGCAAGTGCCTTGTGAGTAACTAGTTGGTTTATTTGTGAATTGCGCTTTGTGCTTAAGACTTGTGAATAGTTTGTTACATCCATGTGTGTAACGCTTTGTGAGTGGCTTGTAGTTCCTTGTAAATAGCGACTTGAGATTAAGACTTGTGAGTAGTTTGTTGAATTTTCTTAAGTATAGCTCCTTGTAAATATGCCTTGTGAATAGCGTGTCATTTTTGTGACTTGTTGAATTTCTTGTAAATATGCCTTGTGAATAGCGTGTCATTTTTGTGACTTGTTGAGTTTCTTGTAAATATGGCTTGTGAATAGCGCCATATAGTTATGGCTTGTGCAGAGCATGTTATCATCAGGTCCCTAGCCATTACGTTAGTCAGGAGAGAGCTGGATCTCTTTCAAGTGCTTAGAGAAAATGTTTTGAAGATGTGCGTACGTGTGATGTGATAACGTGGAGAGATGAGTTCATGACTTTCCCATGTACTGCAGTCATTGGGGAATGTTTGTGCTTCAGCTGCCAAAGAGTTAATATCTTTTACTGAGAAGGCAGTATTTGTTTTAACAAGGTGTTGAGGAATTTTGGCGTTTTTTTGTTGGTGTTTGCGGGGGGGGCGTGTTTTTGAGCGGAAATTCGTACCCGTTCCAGTGGAGGGATTTGGTTGCTTTTTGGTGAGGATTTAGGGAATAGCTTGGACTACTGTGATGCAAAATTTGAAAAGGATCTGAGCTGTGGAAGTGGTGGAAAAAGCATGTTTTGTGTGGAGGTGCGATTTGCCATGTTATCCAATGGGCGTATTTCTGAAATGTGAGATAAGGGTTTGCACCACAAAGAGTGCTTTAATGTTTTCACGGTTGAGAAGAAATTATAGAACAGACCGATCTTAGAGAATGTGCTTTAAATTAGTGTAATGCAACAGTGTTTTTTGTTTAAATAGGGATGTTTCTAGAAAATATGAATTATTATTTTTCCCAATGCAAGCTGCCCTTTAGCGTGTGACAGTTATCCCACTCATTTAGGAAAATGGCTATTTGTGAAATTAATGAACGTGGCCCTTTTTGATAGCTACAATACACTACCATCTTAATGCATTGCTATGTGACCCCTACATTAGTTTAGTTTGCATTCATTTAGTTTCAAGGCTCACCTATGTACTTTGACAGGCTGCTTCAATTGATATGTGTAGAGAACAGTCCCCACTAAAATTAGAAAACATGGCCTTTTGAAAAAGTATGAATCTGGCCCTTTTAATAGATAGAATAGAAAAGCTTGCACACTTACTTATGAAAATATAGGTTATGCAATGCAGAATTAAGGAGTTCGACATGTTATTTTCAAAAAAGTAAAATATGGTGTGTTTCCATGCCATGTTTGTTTTGTTCTGTTTATTTTTTCCCTTGCAGCTAGTAGCAGTACAGAATTATTTTAAAATGCTAGCATGTCACTCAGTTACAGAAAAATACATGTCTTTATTAATTTATTTTTTAACACGTTTTAAAGTTCGCTTCAGTTAGTTAGAGAATAATGGTTCTGGCCTGGGAAGAGATATGTTATGACGTACAAGGAATGTGTTTTTTAACCTTGAGACAGTCCGTCCGAGACCGAGATGGCCTGGCTCCCAGTAAATGTTTATGTAAAGGGAGGGCTACTCCCTCTTGGAGCGAGCAGTGCCTGTCTTGTTGGCCATCCTCCAATTCCTTTCCGCGGACGATTATTGGCTGTTCTCCAGCTAAGTCAGGCTTCCTTCGCGAACAGAATAAAAATACTTGACGAGCCACGGAGACAATGTTTATGTAAAGGGGGGCCAAGTTGCTCCTCTGAAACGGTCAACATTGAGAGCTTCATTGACTTCAGATAAGTCACGCTTGCAAATGTATAAGTTTGTCCCTCAGTAGTGTAAACAGAATAATTGGCAGGAGTCTTGCTCTTGCAATGAGTTCAGCATCTGGCAGTCATTCAATTGTAGATCTCAGTGTAGCCCGACTTGGAGTTGATTCAAAACTCCGAGCGCGAACATAATTCTAGAGGGAGGGGCTGTTTCTCACAGAGGCTCTAGGCCTTCTGTCTATGACAAGAATACTTTGATTTTATTCAAATACATTTAGAGAACATATTGTAGGTAGTATGGTCATACTGTTCCCAAGATCTAGAGTAGGATTTTCTTTTTTTTGTAAACTGCAGAGCTTTTGAATTGAAAATTCATTTTACTTTATGTATTTATTTCTATGTCATTTATTTTTGCTAGATTGATGACAGTGAGCCCTAGCATTTACAGTCAGACACTAAAGGAACGGCTGGACAGTGTTTACATGCCTGCCAACACAGCACTGATACAGTACATTAAGACATTCTAATTACAGCAAGATCAGAACCAGACTGTGACATTGCATCTCTGACAGTCTTATACTTTCTGTGTAAAGCAAGTGGTGTACAACACTTGCTTTCCAAGGAGGGTACACCAGGTATACAGCTAACACGGTAGACAGCTAACACAAGAATCATACAGCTCATTACTAACCTTTCACAGCCCAGGACACAAAAGGAAGTACGTGCCTTTATTGGCCTCACTTCTTACTGTAGGCAATGGATTCCCCAGTATGCATATCTAGCAAACCGCTCATACAGTTAACTACACAGAAGGCAGCCATTTTGACTGTTCTCCCTAGGACACAAGAACACACCTTGGCATTTGAGGAATTAAAAAGAGCATTATGTCAAGCGCCAGTTTTAAGCGACTCCATGTTACAGTAAACATTTTATGCTTTTTTATTTTTATTTATTTTTACACTTGACTGTAGCAAGACTGACAGGACATGAACTGACATTATTTCAACCACACATAGAGATCAGACGTTGTAACATTCTGAATCCTGCAACACTTTTGCCCTCAAGTACAGTAAATACACCACCACATGACTGTGTGGACGTTATGAATATAGTGACCAAAACAAGACCTGACAGATATTGTACTCCCAGACCCTGACCTGACGCTCTATGTAGATGGATCATGCATGAGAACAAGTACAGGAGACTTAGTAGCAGCGTATGCCGTGACCACAGAAGTCATAGAGACACAGAAAATAGACACACTGTCTGCTCAAGCAGCAGAGCTCATTGCTCTGACACAAGCCTGCATAAGAGCTAAGCAAACATTTATACAGACTCACAATATGCCTTTGGCGTAGTCTTGACCTCCCATGGGACCAAGATTCAGCACAGCCAACTTATTTAGGCCCTGTTAGAGGCCATACATTTACCTACAGCCATTTCTATCCTGAAATGCAAAGCTCATACCCAAGTTACAGACACCAACAGACACGACAAGGACAGAGGTACCATTACTGACAACATGTATGACAGTCAGGGACCCTACACAAGATGTACTCGACATACAGACACATGCCACCACAGATGAGATAAAGAAATGGACTGAACAAGGAGGGGTCCAGACTAACCAAGGTTGGATGACTAAGGAAAAAAGCACATGGTTTCTTTCAGATTCTATGGTACAAATAATCAACACAACACATAGTCCCACACACTTAGGAGAGAAGGCAATGCTAGACAGCTTACAGAACATTTGGTTTAACAAGCAGCGAACATGTATGATCTATTGCCAGTTCAATCCAGGAAAAGGCATTCCGGTGGAACAAGGCGGATTTCATCCTCCTGACCGCCCTTTTGAGGTTCTCCAGATGGATTATATCCAAATGGACAGATGTAGAGGTTTAACAAGTATGTCCTAGTAGTTGTGTGTGCACTGTCTAGATGGACAGAAGCATATCCAGTTCCAGATTATACTGCTGTTACAACAGCCAGACAATTAGTGCGCAGTACTTCCCCAGCTATGAATCACCTCATGTGATCTACCTCATGTGATCTATTCAGATAACAGTCAGCCATTTTCTTCTGAATTAATGAAACAAGTGTCCCTTCTGTTAGGTTATACATGGAAATTCCATTGTGTCAGACACCCAGAAGCCGCAGGCCTTGTAGAAAGGCAAAATCAGACAATTAAGACAAAAGTTGCTGAGATCTGTACAGAAAAAGGCGTGGATTGGATGGTGGCCTTGCCGGTTGCCCTCTTTTACATGCGTATGGTAGCTCATCTCCTTATGGAGTATATATGTGGGGTACGCCTATGCCAAAGAAAATAACTGATGTTGACAGTAACATGCTGACAGATTACCTGGCTTCCTTGATTTCTGCACTACTCTCTTTTCATTCACAGGTTGCTGCCGCCTTCCCTGACAACACCCAGGTCAAGGAACATGCCATAGCACCAGGAGAATTTGGACTCCTCAGGATCTTTGATCGTTCAAGTCCCCTTGAGCCACGTTGGAAGACGCCGAAGTTGGTGGAAGGACGTAAAGGCCGAACTCACCTTCATCACTACAAAAGGAACTTTGGAACTTTGGAACTTTGAAACGTTTAATAAAGAACACTGACCTTTGCTAGAAAATACCCCTCAGCAAGAGTATAGGTCTAGATTAAAAACTAGTAAGTCAGACGTAGTTTAATTGTTTAAGCCCACCCGGTGGTGAATCGGTTAGACTCGATTCTGACATGTATAAGATCACATATGAGAATAGCAAGAAGAGAGATAAGAAGGAAAAATACTGCAAGGTATTACGCAGTAGATGTATAGTTACTTTGATCATCCTTTTTATTCTGTGCATTGTTATAATTGGTGTCAGTTTATTGCTACATGTTTTCTTTCCCATTTCCTCACATATACACTCTTCCAGTAACAGTACCATAGAGCATACATTTAGTGACCTGCCTCCCCATGAATTGTCATATCGACTTGCACTACGTAACAATACATTTATTCGAATGTTACACCATTCTCATCAGACCAGCAATGCAACTGACTGCTGGGTATGTGGCCAACTGCCTCCTTATCAAGAAACGAAGGGAGTCTTGCCCTTCTACCCTTTACCGTTCTCACACAATGGTTCGTGTGGAGCATGGTTTGCTCTAATGACCTCAATAGATAGAAGGTACATAGCTTATCCAGGTGGCTGGATATATGGAAACCTGAATAAAGTAATGAATGAAGCATGCTTTCCAGACAAAGACGGATTCCCCCAAAGGAAGGGAACCGATTTAGAGAATGAAGAGTACGAACAGGGAAATGCATCTGTTAATTTTGTAATGTTAAATGTTCAGCCCAAGCAAAACACAGGTCCACCGTTTATATCAGTCCTGCCAGCAAAAGGTGATTTATGTGTTAGTAAGAAAGGCTCAGTACATATGGGACACAGCAAGTGTAACACTGTAGTAGAGTTTGATGATAACGGACTATCTTCTTTCAAAACATCACGCCATACCTATTTCATTTGTGGTCAGACAGCCTATGTACATCTGCCCTTAGACTGGGGTGGGACTTGTTATATAGCATTCTTATTGCCACCCGTTTTTCTAGCCCCATCAAATTATCATAGAGATTCACGACTAGAACATGTTAGACAAAAGATCAGACTGAAACAGCTTGGGAGCAATATACAGATTTCAACAGAGGATTCTTTTTCTTCATAGGTCCCATCCAAAACAGTAAACTGATATGCAGGTTAACAAGGACTCTTGAAACAGTTGTAAATATAACTGCATCTGCCCTGGCGAACTTAACCCAGGAACAGTCTGCTATTAGACTTGTCGTTCTTCAAAACCGCCTTGTTCTAGACGTCATCTTGGCGGATAGGGGCGGAGCTTGTAGAGTGATCCGATCTAGTTGTTGCATTTTCATCCCAGATAATGCACCATCTGTGTACGAAGCAATAACAAGGCTCCACAAGATTGCTCATGCCATACATCAAGACCCAGGCACATGGACTTGGTCCAGTTGGTTCTGGGGTGTAATATCTGCATGGGGATGGAAAGTTATGTCCTTCCTAGGAATGGCCCTACTTATGGTATTTGGTTGCTGTCTCTGTTTGCAGTAGCTTGTCTCCTTTCTGGTGAAGAATTGGCTTGGTAGTTTGGTCTGCCCTGTTCCCATGATGCACTGGGCCAGGGACAGACTAATTTGCATATAGCCAGGTTCTGAGCTGGGATGGGGCAGTGAGCTAAATAACGGTGATGGATCAAGCCCTGATCTTTGGACTGGGTAAGAGTGGTCTGCTTAATTCAGACACTCTGTTCATCACCAACCCCTTTTCTGAATCTGTTTGCAGTGTGGCCCGGCGATTTGCGGGCTGTGTGCTACTGCCTGTATTCCACATCCACGTAAACAAAGGATAAAAGATGAAGAAATGATGCTGTATGATCAACTATACGGTCTCATGAATATAGATGTATCCTGAAGGGTTATGTAGGTGACAAGGAGGGAATGAGGAAAATGATATTTTGCCTGACCAAATATGTCCACTACATATACCCTATGTTACATGTCATGTGCATGTCACCCATGCATATTTCCCGTAGTGGCCTGAATCACTAGGCCTCTGCAAACATGTCCTGCAAGTCAAGTCATCAAGTCTCCCAAACGTTAAGCTAAAATGAAGGCCCATGTATTTGCATTTTGCATTGTGCTCTTTTAAATAAATATCGTACTGGTTGAGCCTGAAACCACTTTCTGAATTAATGTTTACATGACTCTTGGCATACTGAGCTGCAGTCACGTCAGCAAGAAGTCTGCCAAGACAGTATTTTGAATAACAGTTATCCGTCTGCTGTACAGAGTGGCATCCCTGCCCGATGAGGAAAAGTAAACAGACCCGTCCGATAGCCATTCTGTCTCCATTTAAGTGAATTACAGTGCTTGCACCCATAGAAAGCTCATGCAATGAACGAATAAATATGCCCTCTCTGTCTTTTAGTGACGAACAACCTGTGCTCCAGATAATACATCCCCTATCATATCAGATTGTACAAGACGTGCTCAAGTCGCCTTGACACAAGAGATCTCTCTACTAGGTTGAAAGTCAGCTTCCTCCCAATTACACGTCAATTGCACGTCATGCTCAAAGTTGCACAATTAGGGCACAGTTCGAGCTGGTCATGCCAACTCCTCCTCTAAGTACCCACCCACCTATGACACCTACCTATCACACACCTATGACTCATCAAAGTACACACCCTCATGCACGCCCACATGCTCTTATCTCATTTTCTGTCTTGCGCCTGCTCCTATGTACAAGGAGTAAAAAGTATATATATGATGTTTTGTTATTAAATGTTAGAAGACTCTTCCTGAACCTCAGAGGTGATGGAACATATTCTCCCTTTGACTCGAGTTATTGGAATAAAGCCCATTTTAACTCAGATACCACGGACTCTGCTTCTCACTTGATGCATGCTAATTGTTAATGCCTAGAAATTCAGCCAGGGTAATTATTTATTTACCATTTTGTCATAAGTGTGTTCAGCTTTTCGGCTTCCCACTGCAACATTCCAGTTGTGATGCGTCTACGTTTGAGGTGATGAATAATGTAGGGGATAGTCTGTCTAGGGCTGAAGGATGGGGGGGTCAGAGTGTATGTTTGTGGCAGGATCTGTGCTCCTCATAGATGTGTGAGGTTGGGGCAGGATGTAGCTAAACTTTGCTTCCTTATGTAGTGACAACATTTAATCCTGAATAGTGTTGATTTTGTGTTCTAGATGGGCTATTATAGGGATCAGTTGAGAAGTGGTTGGGTCTGAGGTGGGGAGTGGAGTTTGATGGAACTCTTCGGAATCTGGTGTGGAGGTCAAGGTGGTATTTAGCCTGCTGAGGTTGACGGACTAAGAGGATTCAGGTGTGATAGATGGGTCAAACTGGGCAGTGCAGGTCTACCATAGAGAAAGGGCAAGTAATTTTGGTAGTGAAACCGAAATTTCAGGGCATCTGTTAGTGGAGGAATGCTGTAGTGGGGTGGAGGTGGGGACAGTGCAAGAGGTAGAAAGTTCAGCTAGTAGAGGAGGGGGTGTATGGGTGAGTTCTCTGGGAGAGTGTGGGGTGTGGTGGGATAAGCAGAGGACATGGAGGTGCAAAATGCAGGGAAGTGACGATCAAAAAATGATAGGTTTTGTTCAGAGGCTTGGATTAGGATCTTCCCATTTCTGTGAATGGTTATAGACAGTTCTCCGCTAAAGGTTTGCAATGGCGATACGGTGAGCTTAGATCCATAAGGGACCTTGGTAGTGTTAGTCACGTGAAGGTGTTGTAGGAAGTTCTATATCTATTTGCTGGGTTTCTTAGTATAGAATATGACAGACTGCCACTCAATGCTATGTTTTATTTTATTTACTATTGCAAGCAAAGGCTCTCCATGTTTAGGAGGCAGCTTGATTTCTTTTTTCTACTTTGTCTTTTAATTTTTCTTGCATATGTTGTTAAATTGGGTGTGTGTTTTACTGTAGTTGTGTAAGTGAGTGAATACAAGAATGACTCAGTAAGGGGATTAATGGGTGCATGAGTGCAAATTTGATTGTCAGACTGCATGTATAACTAGTGCATTTAGACAGCCCTTCATATTAATTTTCAACGCGGTGATATATTATCCCATAGTGATTGCTCCTTAAAATTACATTCCAAGAAAATATGAGTCTGAATTGTTGCCATTGGAATATTACAAATCAACTAAAAACATGGAGCATGTTCATGCCACTTTAGAAGGTTCCAGAAATGCGATACAACCACACAATAAGCCTGGCATCAGTTTTCCCCTTAAACCTGGTAAGAGAAATTCAAAGTAGGTGTTGCCAGTTTATCATATAGTCGCCTTAAGGTATAATGTTATTGGCTTTTAACTTTCAGATTGCTTTATGACATTTACATGCCTCTGTCCTAACTTACCACACTCCTACCGAATTATAACTGGAAGGGTGATCTAATTTTATTTCCATTTACTCCTGCTAATGTTCTGATTCCCAAGAACCACTATTCTTCACATTAATGACTAACCTATTGGTTCTATTCTAGATTTGGAAAGCTGTTAGCAAACGCTGGAGTCTATTAGATTATAGTCCATTGGTACCGTATAATCTGCGTGCTGGAGAATAGGCAAATGACACTCCCTTATTTTTAGGGGAAATTAATGGATTTCACTCCGAGCTTGCCTTTATTTGCAATGTTTAAGTAATAAAATAGAAGTGCCTACATGCACCCCTGTTTGAGTCCTTGGTTGGTAGCTGACTTACATAAAATATATATATATATTTAACCGCTTCGCTGTGGCCGGAATTCCCCCGCTGTGCTGGAGAATTCCACGCATGCGGGGTTCGGACGACAGGGAGAGAATTCTATGCGTGCGCGGTTCGGGTAGCCCCTGCCGTCCTCAGCACAAGCCCACCGTGATGTCAGACGGCGAGGGCCGTCCGACGCACGGAAGCTGATTTATATATATATATATATATATATATATATTTGAGAAATACTGCCCCTGCACCTCCAACTCTGGCGAACAGAAACCACGGCGAGTCCCAAAGATTTCAGGCAAAGATGTTTTTTATTTCACCACAGCACAACGGTCTGACGCGTTTCGGGCGGATGCCCTTGCTCACAGACAAGGATGCCCTTGCTCATATATATATATATATATATGTGTGTATGTATATATATATATATATATATATATATATATATATATATAAACACAATCTCCGAATCTCTCGCCAGGAGCCCAATCTCTGGATACCATGCGCAGACAAAGAGAGGAGGCCCAGAGTGCAGGTGAGCAGTAGTTTTTATTCAATGACGTGGAGGGCCCACCTCGGCATAACGTTTCGGCCTACACAGAGGCCTTGATCACATGACGCCTAGGGGAGGGAAGACAAAATTTAAAGTGCAAGTGCAATGTGCCTGAAACCATGATTGGTTGCCTATATCACATGGTTACGATGTAAAATGATAGACATAGAAGTCACATCACTAGGCTGTAAAGTGCATAACGGGATAATCCCCATCAACAATATAAGATATATGTATTATATTATCAACAAGCCTCCTTGTAAAAAACAATCTATATATGTGCAAATAAGCATATCTTAATGGAGTTTGTTACCTATGTACATATATATAAACACGAAATCAATAGTATAGATTCTCACAGAATTAATTTTGTTCTGGGAAGGAAGGAATATTGTGGCCAGTGCAATACATTCAATCCACAATAAATATACAACAAATGAATTTCTTAAATATGTACAAATTGGATAAATTGAGCATACAAAGTTTAAAAAAAAGTATGAATACAATTGCACCAATAATATGGGAAACACCTTGACGTGCCCAGAATAAAAGTATCATTTGCACATGAGATTGTAATTCTAATGTTGATTTTGGAGGAGATAATAGCTGGTTAAATACCTTATCGCAGCCTCCAAACTTAAAACAGGGTTGAGTCTTAAGTTGCCTAACAAGCCTATACATTAAACATGCGACGGTGCAACCAACCATGACAGTGAAAAAATGATTAATTACATAACATTGTTTTTTTATTTGTTCTTTATCATTTCCTATTTATATATTTACATACCATAGTCTAATCCTAGACTAGGAAAGAATTGACTGTGTCATCAGCTTTGCTACTCAGATATAAGTTGATTCATGTATAGCCATATTTGATTTAAGTTTTCAGTTTTTCTAATTTTTACCAGTACAGTATCTGCTAGGAGTAAAGCCAAAAAGAGAGAAAGAAAGACTCACCAAAGACAAGGAGCGAAAACTATTGAACATCTGAACCAGTGTAAAGTACAGGGGGATTTTAAAGACAAGTATAAAGATCTTCCGTGGAATTGAGACCCCCTGGGGCTTTACTATCCAATTCCAAAATATACCTAGTTTCCAACTTTCTTAACAACCCCTCTCTGTCTCCTCCTCTTCTCAAGGGACCTACCGAGTCAATGGCATAATATTTCAAAAGTGCACTGTTGTTACTGTGACTCTCTTTGAAATGGCGTGCTACTGGATATGCAGCGTCGTTGGTATTGATGGCCCTTATGTGCTGGAGTATCCTCTTGTGTACCTGCAGTTTGGTGCTACCAACATAGCGCAGGCCACAAGGACACTCCAGCACATATACCACATAGTCATTTTTACAAGTCAATTGTTTATTGATCTTGCGTGTGGTAGTTGTAAAGGGAACCATGTATTCCGTTTTGTTGACGCCATGGAGGCAGGCTTTACAGCTGGAACATTTTCTGAAGCCTTTACTTTTGTCGAGCCAGTTATTGCGAGTAACCACCTCAGGACTTGGCTTCACTAAAGCATCCTGCATAGAATATGCTTTTCTAAAGGTGATTAAGGGTTTGGCCGGCATTTTCCCTCCAATAATTGGGTCACCTTTAATGAGATCCCAATACTTGGTGACGATTTTCCTGAGCACTCCATGCTGCCTATTATAGGCCCAGATGAGTCTCACTGGTTGTGCTTTGTTATCCGTTGAAATGGATTTTTGCTTTCGTTCCAATATCTGATTCCGGGGGAAAGCATTGGCCTTACAGATCGCCCTGTCAATCTCAGTTCTTTTGTAGCCCCTAGCCAGGAACCTGATCTTGCTCGCCTCCTGTGCTAGGTTGCACTGGACATCTGTGCTACAAAGCCTCCTCATCCGCAGCATCTCCCCGTAAGGTATGCTGCGAATGAGATGGGCAGGATGGTGACTCTGAGCATGAAGCACAGTGTTACCTGCGGTGGGCTTCCTGAAGAGCTTAGTCTGTAATTTCCCCTGGCAAGACTCAATAGTGATGTCTAAGAAATGTACCTGGTCTTGGCTAATATCTGATGTAAAGGCCAGATTAAAGTTGTTACAATTGAGAGTGTCAATGAATTGCTCAGCCTCAAGCCGAGTACCACTCCAAATCAAAAACACATCGTCAATATAACGATACCAACGAATAATCGACCTAGCCGCAGTGTCAGAGTGTTCACCATAGAGGACCTGCCTCTCCCAGTAGCCCATATGCAAACAGGCATAACTGGGAGAAAAGCAGGCCCCCATGGCAACACCCCTGACTTGCTGGTAATACCTGTTGTTGAACATAAAGAAATTATGATTCAGACAAAAAGTAATCATGGATATAAGCATACGATTGTGCTCAGCCATCAACAGTGGTCTCTGACCCAAATAAAAATCCACAGCTCTAATACCATCTAAGTGATTGATGCTGGTGTATAAAGACGTAACATCCAGTGTAATTAACCACCAGCTTGGATCCCACTCTATGTCTTCAATTTTACGAAGGAAATCATTTGAATCCTGAACAAAAGATGGCAGATTCTGCACATGTTCCTGCAAAAATGAATCGACATAGACAGTTGTTTTTTCCAGTAACCCCCCACATGCCGCAATGATAGGTCTTCCCGGGGGCTTAACCGGATTTTTATGGATCTTTGGGATCAGGTATAGAACTGGCATAATGGGGTGGTCATTTTTCAAAAATTTCAATTCATCCATACTGATGAGTCCAAATGACCGCCATCCCATTAATAAAGAATAAAAGTCAATTTGGGCTTTCCTCACCACACCAATGTCACAGTGTCTATAGCAGTCTGAGTTCTTTAGTTGTGAGAGGGCTTCTTCCAAATACAGTTTTTTCGGCCATAAAACTATATTGCCCCCCTTATCCGCCTGCCTGACAATGATGTTGTCATTTTGTTGAATCTTGCTTATAAGCTTTTGGTATTGGTCGTTCTGTCGGTATATATATATCCAACGATGATTTCCCAATAATCCTTACGCACACCAGCCGGCAATGCTTTAAGAAACGGGAGACGAACACCAGTAGTTTGTGGTAAGAGCAGGTCTTGATTTATTTACAGCTCAGGGTCAGACGCATTTCGAATAACGATGTATTCTTGATAACTTGGCGGAAACGCAGTCCGCTTTTCATTTTTATGCTCTGTTTTTTGTGTGATGTTTTCACCCCCATCATGTGACAATTGAACATGAAAGAAATACTCAAATGGCTTTAAGTGCATTTGCTTTGTCGGTCTGCTGGCAGAATATTACAAAGTCCTTGTGGTTAAAATACATTGACATAAATTGTTATATATGGCATTTTTCACTGGGATTCGTCTGCATAAATGCAAATTTGTAATGTTACATATCAGTACCTACAGATGTATCACATGGCAGTGATAACATTCATGTATTTCATTGCTATATACATATAACCATAAATATATATATAAAAACAGTGAAACATATATAAATATAAATAAATATTAATATATAAAAACATGATGTATCTGTATAAATACCTGGTTATTATGTCACTCGAAAATATTGAAATATGCGTTGATTACAGTACTTATGAATTATTAGCAGCATTACGGAATCAATTCCTAAATTTAAATTTCCCTATAGCACTGTCAATATGGATAGTGTTCTAACCATAAGTGCAAACTGGCAATGTTAGACTTTGCAAATATGCAATTAGGTTTGTCGGACACAATGTTATTGGCGGCGTATTATTATCTCCTTTATTTACAGGGTGAGGAATTTTTTTGTCATTCCGGCTGGTTAACTATGAAAATGAGCGCGCACCGCTTCACGGACACCGCGTTGGGATTATTTATATATTTCTTAACTTTAGCACTGAGCACAGCGCCCGCTTCAAGGACACAGCGCTCAGTGTTAAAGTTAAGAAATATATAAAGAAACCGAGCTTGGTGTCCGTGAAGCGGCGCTGCTCTCAGTTTTAAACTTAAGCATTTGCAATGCAATCAAACTGATTCCATTGCGAATGCTTGTTTTAAGTGCTGCGTCCGCTTAGTGTTAGACTTGCTTCTAGGCACTCCCCCCTTAGACAGAAAATGTACTGATGCTCCGAAGGGAATTTGATGTGGACAAATGGCAGAGGGGAGGGGCCACATAGTATCCAGATGCCCTGGGTCTCAAGTCAACAGGTCAGTGATAGGTGCACATTCGTAATTCATGGTCACTTTCTTGTTTGTAGAATCTTTGTTTTTCCTTTTAAATGAGTGTCTGTGTCACTATGGCAAATTTGCCTGCCACGTGGGTCAAACAATGAATGAAGTAGATATGCCACGTAGGTTTCCATCTTGGCAATCGCAGTCGTCTCCGGAGTTCCTAGGATGCGTAGGTTATTCCTCCGGGATCGTCGGTTTTTGCACGGATTACTCCCAGGAGCTTGTCCATATGCAGCAACTGCTCCTTGGTCTCCGTTTGAAATTCGTGAAATTCAGTTTGTCGGTTCTCCAAGGTGTCTAGTCGGGTTTCATGCACTGTAACTTGGGCCTTCACAGAGTCTAATTGTGTGGTCAGGGTATCCAGCTTGGATTCGATATTTCGCAGACTGGAGCACATTTCTAACATGAGGGTGTGCATTTCCTCTCCCTGATCCTCTAGGTGTTCCTCCCGCTGCTCCTCAGACTGCGGCTCCGAAGACGGGTCATTCTGGCGCATGGAGCGTTTGTCAAAAGTAAGCTTGGGTTGTTTGGCATCCGGCTTGCCCATGATGGATCAACTAGTCGCCTGCCCACCAAGGTGAGAGGTAAATCAGAGGGCCCCGCTGCGAATACGTTTCAGCGCCCCTCCGTCGCCGGTCTCTTCAACTCAGGCTGCGCAGCGCGGGGTCCCCAGCACAGGCCCATCACACCCCGGACACTTGGTGGCACGGAATTACAATCCCCACATCTGTACCTCCGATGGATCTCAGCACCTGCGTTCGCCAGATGAAATGGGGGGGAACAGGCTACCAGGCCATGCACAGTGAAAGGCACAGAAGGCAAAGCCGCCCCAAGCCGCTCCAGTGGGCAGTAGGGGCTCCACAAATGTATCTGCCCAGCGCAGGTGTCCAGCAATAGTCACAGCACAAGAGCTCAGGTATGTGGCCAGGAGATTGGAAGCAATCCGCAGCGCCACACAAAGAGACTCCAGGGGCTACCCTCTGCCTCCACAGGCAGCTGACCTCACCAGCAGTATGATTGCGCGTCAAGGCACATACCCATCCAATATCTCAGGGAGCGTTTTCTCCATCACAACCCCAAGTATCTTGCAGGTTGCCTGCAGTGGGATAGACCCCCGGGGCACGCAGGGCCTCCGCAGCGCTGAATCCCCGTCCCCATCAGGCACCTCAAAATGGTTCCTCGTGGCAGTCGCAAATTGTCTGGCGCGAAGGGCCGGCTCCACTCACCACCTTGCATGCCCTCACCTCTCAGGTCGACCCTCTAGGCACAATGTCCAACCTCCGGGGGTAGTCAGGGCGCCCCAACAGCTCCCGTCCACGGATCTGCGCCTCCGTGCGCGAGGGTTCAAAGATGGCGGTCAGGGCCTCCCCGCTCTCCCTCCAGTCTCGGCACCTCCACAAACAAAAATAGCCTCCGGCAGTAAAGGGCTGGGCACATCGAGTAATGGCCGCCTCTCCGCCGCCTCTCCACACGGCAGATCTCACCGAAAGCCAGGCAGGGCTGTAGCCAGATGACCTCCCTCCGCCGGCAGCGTCAGTCCCCGAGCTCAAATTTGGCGACCGCTGTCTCCTTCACCCAGCTGTGGACGAGAGCTGCCTCTGGCCAAGCTAGCATCCCTGTCTCCTCCCCGGAGAGCCGACGCAGGGTTCAACTGAACCCACCGCTGCAATCCGCCGCAGGTCCGGGATGCAGGGATGTCGAGTTCGAGTCGAGTCGAGTTCAGGCTCCCCTGAAAATATGAGTATTATTCAGTGGTAGAAGTGGGGGGGGATCGGTGGGCACGCCGTGCCCCTAC
Organism: Lissotriton helveticus; assembly: GCF_964261635.1. Classification (NCBI taxonomy): domain Eukaryota; kingdom Metazoa; phylum Chordata; class Amphibia; order Caudata; family Salamandridae; genus Lissotriton; species Lissotriton helveticus. The sequence goes on along the minus strand of NC_136059.1, from coordinate 688,557,579 downwards.
TTCTAAAAAATGGTTCAGTCCGATCCCCTACTTCTTGCTTTCAAAAAAGTGTCCCGGGACGGCAAGAATAGTCCAACTTTAAAACTTTTTTCATTCGCTTCCAGGGGCTGCTTGCACTTCTCTGTGAACTCCAGAGGCTGCAGCAGCCCCTCCCTGAGCTCAAACAGACCGAGGAGGCCCATTGTCATTCCGATTGAGGCTGATTACCTCTTTCGAATGACAATGCGCCGCCCTCTGCCTTTAGCATATCAAGTGGCCCTGAGATTAGAGTTGATGATTAGAGATGAGCTTTCCCCAAGCAGGGTACTGTGGGGAACTTGACACCAGTGGCTATCTTGTGACGAGTTGTGAGTGTGTGTGTGGTTAGTGGATGGAGGCGGCAAACTCAACCCCGGAATCTAGCCCCTGGCGCTGTTAATGTTCTACAGATAAGTGTGAATGCGTGGCTTGTTATCTTCACGATCTTTTTTTTTTATTTAATGCATTTTTATGTAGCGCGGACTTTATCCGAAGGTGATTGCAGAACAACTTCCTCAGCACCGATCAGCCCCCCCAAGTGAGCTCCGTCGATATCTTGCAGACAAGATGCTGTGGCACAATTGTATCAGCAACTCCTGGCACATACTTTTAGTAGGGGGCTCACATGTGCGAATTTAATTACGTGTTACCATAGTGACTACATATCAGCCACTATGTCTGTTTTCCTTCTCTCACTTCATGGTGCTGCTGTACGCTAACATTTATTCTAGTCAGGATTTAATTTCACCAGTGAAATGGGTTTCAAAACTTAGAAAGAGATACACTGGTGAAGTGCCACCGCGTGGTGCGCGCAGCCTGCTGTTTCCTTTAGCAACCTGAGGAGGTGCATTGGAAGAGCCAGGAGTGCAGCGAGGAATCCGTACACCATTATAAGAGAAGGGTTGGAATTGTCTGTATGACTGCAGAAAGCCATGCAAACCTTTTTACTGTCTTTTTGTGCTTGGCTGAAAGTCAACATATGCAGGCCCTGATGAGTTTAAAGTATTTGGCATTGCCCTGGCTGAAATGTTAAATGGCTGTGTGTGTGTTATCAAATGACGTGATTTGAAAGTCTTTCTTCTCATCGCTTTGCAGAGCAAAAGAGCGAGAACTGCGTTAAACGCATGAAGTGCAAAATAATGTTTCTTTGTGAATAATTTGAAAGAGCTAGCAATGACACGTTTTGACCTGTCAAGAGTATTGTGCTGGTAGACCCATAAGACGTATCATAAAAGTACCCAGCACCAAGCTTTTTTAACTTTTTCTCTTTTGTTTAATAACACTGTTCATTTTACGCTACACTATTGGTACCAGGCTTATCCTGTCCAGTCAACAATATACCATGCCTCCCTTCCTCTTTAGCTTATGCCTACTTATGTTTGCTCACTAATTGATAATTGGTGTCTTCATTTTACACCCCACCACTTTCAAACTTTACCAGCCAGCACTGCTTGACACCTTTGTCAATGGTTTTTTTTTTTGAAATATATTTTTATTGCAGAATCAGGAAGAAACACAACCAACAAACCAACCCAAGTACCAGCGGGTCCCATCATGCAGCATTATAGCAACATAATACACAGCCGATTAGCCCACATCCCGGAGGCTGGGCGGCGCGTCAATGAAGCAGTTCGCTGGAGGCACCTCGGTGCATGCCCAATGCAGGACACGGGTCAAGTGCAGTACTTCGTTTCCGCGTTTATCCCAAAACAACCAACCACCTCCTCCCCACCCAATCCCAGGTCACTTCAATGTCATATCACAAAATCAACACGACTATGTTCCTGGGCCATCCGGTTCCGGGAAGTCGCTGGCAACCCACCCCACCCCACAACCCCTACTCTAAACCCCCCCCCCAACTGCTGCTGCTAACGCGGGTATCTCCAAGCCCCTCCTGCTCTAGGGTGACAACTATCAGGAAGCTGTAACGAACAAGCGGTCACATGGAATCCTTGTTCATAACTGATCAGTCTCGTCGCCGTCAGTTAAATGGTCCCTCAATGCCTGCACCACCATCTCCCATGACCGTGCCAGATCCAAGCTCCTCTCATTACCCGTTCTAGTCGCCTGGCGCATCCGTGACACACTCTCACAGCCCGACCACTTCACCAACTCGTTCCTCCACCTCCGTACAGACGGCCCCTCTTTAGACTTCCAATGCCAAGTGAGTTCTCGCTGCGCCAGTATCAGACCCAACCCAATGAATTTACTCGTCACCTTGGTCTTTTTGGTATGCGGGAACCAAAGAAGCAGGCACGCGGCCATGTCAAAGTCCACCTCCCGATCCGTGACAGCATTCAAGAGGTCCCCCACCTCGGCCCAGTAGTCTCCTAACCTCGGGCAACCCCACAGCATGTGGTCAAAATCCGCCCCGGGCTCCAAACATCTCGGGCACATGGCGTCAGGCACCCGGAAGTGTCGACGTAACCTCTCCGGGGTCAAATACGCCCTATGGAGCACAAAATAATGCACCTGTTGGAATCTCGCATTCCTTGTCTCTTTCCAGGCCCTGTGTAGCACCTGACCCCAAACAGAGTCCGGAAGAGGCTTACCGATGCTGGCCTCCCAACGCGACTTCAAGTCGACCAACGGAGCTAGACCCTCGTTCAGCATCCTATTGTGGAGGCAGGTCACCGCCTTGACGGTGCCCGCAGCCATCACCACATATTGGCACACCGCCGACACCTCCGGTTCAGCCAATCCGCCCCCCCAGTGCTTCCGCAGAGCCGCGACCACCGCCGCATGCAGCAAGAAGGAACCATTCGGCAGGCCAAACTGCTCCTGCAACGTCTGGAACGGGGCCAACGTCCCATCCACATACAGGTCACCTACCATCTGCAAGCCCAGGTCCTCCCACTCCAACAATCGGGACCAATCACCCCCGTGCGGCAAGACAGTGAGCATACCCAACGGAATCTCCGGGGCGTACGGCCGGCGCTTCCCAGTCCTTTTCATATATCTGTTCCAACACAATCTGAGGGTCCACTCCTCCATCGTGACTTCCCTACTGGCCAGTCTCTGTTGCATCACGATAGCCGACAAGACCTGCCTCTGAACGCCGACCCCCCGGCCAACCTCGGGCCCCCTGAATTCTCTGGCCACATTCTGCGTCAGGACCTGGAGCTGCGCCGCCAAATAGTATAACTCGTAGTCGGGGACGGCCATCCCTCCCTCACACTTGGGTCTCAGCAGGGTGGTCAGTGCTACCCGTCTGCGACCGTGGCCCCAGAGAAAACCAGTCACCATCGTCCTCAGCTCCCTAAAGATGCCCTGCGGGATCCACACCGGCAACGTCCTAAAATAGTAGAGCAGTCTCGGGAGTGCTACCATTTTCAACAGCGCCACTCGGCCCAATACAGATAACGGGAGGGAAGCCCAGAAGTCCATACTACCTCTCAACGCCCTAATGCAGCGTCCCACATTCCCCTCAAGGAGGTCCGCTGTGGCATGGTAGATGCGTACCCCTAGGTACAGAAAACAAGACGGTTCCCACATCACAGGCCTCGTGAGCTGTGGGCAGAGCGTGGCCTTCCGCAGCGGAAACACACAAGTTTTAGTCCAGTTCACCCTGAGGCCTGACAGCCTCCCAAATCTGCCCAGCATATCCACCGCGCCTTCCAGAGCCCCTCCAGCGTCCGCGAGGTACAGCAATAGGTCGTCAGCGTACAACGATATATAATGCGAGTCAAGTCCCTGCGCAATCCCGTCGTAAACAACTCCCAGCCTTGCCTGTGCAGCCAAGGGTTCCATCGCCAGAGCAAAGAGCAAAGGGGATAGCGAGCAGCCCTGCCTCGTGCCCCTATATACCGGATAAACCGAGGAGACCAGTGTCCCTAGCCGCACCCGTGCTTTGGCCGATGAATAGAGCACTCTTGTCCAGCCTCGGAACACTTCCCCGACCCCGAACTTCAGCAGCACACCATCTAAAAAATCCCATTCCAGACTATCAAACGCTTTTTCAATATCAACCGCCAGCACCACCGGGCCCGGATCCGACAAGGCAGCACTATCAATGACCCCGATCAGCCGACGGATATTCATCGAGGTACTCCTGGAGGGGACGAATCCCGCCTGATCCCTATGTACCAAAGAGGTCATCAATGGCAAGAGACGGGTGGCCAGGATACGGCTCAGAATCTTATAATCCACAGTCAACATAGACAACGGACGAAAAGAAGCGACATCTAACGCATCCCTGCCCGGTTTCAGCAGGGGCACAACCAGCGCCTCCGTCATAGAATCAGGCAGTCGCCCCAGCTCTTTCGCCTTAGCATATACAGCCTGCAGCCTGGGCGCCAGTACTTCGATAAATTTGGCATAGAACTCGATCGGCAGTCCATCCACCCCTGGGGTCTTATTCCGCGCCATATGGCTAATCGCCCCTCTAATTTCGGCCAGGGTGACAGGGCCCCCTATACCCTGGGCCTCCTCCTCATCCAATACCGGCAGAGGAATCTGATCTAAATAATCGCTAATGTCCGCGGCCTCCACTTCGAGGTGGCTGGTATAGAGGCCCGTGTAGTAGGATTGAAAGCGCTCCAGGACCGCGGACTGCGAGCAAACCACCACCCCATCTCCCCTTCGTATACTCAACACCGAACAACCCCTAGGGTTCGGATCAGCCAACTTCGCAAGGAGCGTGCCCACCTTATCACGTTCCTCATGCACTTTCACCGCATACAACTTATAGTCATAGCACCGCAGTCTCTCAGTCTCAGTCGCCACCGCTTCCTTAGCACGCAACAGGCTGTCCTGCAGCTCAGGCTTCTCCGGACGCTGCAGTTCCACCTCTCTCAGCACCGTCTCCGCTTTCGCGAGGTCAGACAGCACAGTTCCCCTCACAGTCAGAAACCGGCCCATACATATCCCCCTCACCACCACTTTCATCGCATCCCATTCATTCGCTCTGGTCGCCGTCGACCCAGCATTGACCGCGAAATAGTCGTCAACGCCTTGACGGACCGTATCGCAGAACGCCGGGTCCTCCAACGTCTCCGGACGGAGTCGCCATGTGGGGACCGCCGATCTCGCCAGCTGCCACTGCACCGAAATCAGCAGCGGGTTATGGTCCGAGATGGTTCTAGACAAGTACTCAGTGTGCCGCACCACCCTCGCCAAAGACTCGCAACACAGCACCGAATCCAAACGAACATGCAGATCATGCAGCGCCGAGAAATAGGAGTAATCCCGAGTGTCGGGGTGCTGCGCCCTCCATACATCCACCAAGCCCCATCTTTCCTGCCAGTCCCGCCTACGGGTTGCAAGTCTGCGCACTGGGGAGTCCACCAACGGCGGGTGAGACCTGTCCAACTGCACATCCGTAATAGAGTTAAAATCCCCTGCCAGGAGGATAGGGCCTGCCAAGTAGCACGCCAGTGAGCGCGACAAGCTCTCAAAAAAGTGGGCCTGCTCAGCGTTGGGGGCATAAATGGACACCTTTGTCAATGTTGTACACAGAGTGAAGTGAGCTGGGCAGGAGCAGTGACCGGATAGAAGAGGCGACAGGAAAGGAGAGGTACTAGGGCAGGAGAGGTGATGGGGCAGGAGAAGTGATGGTGCAGTAGAGGTGACTGAGCAGGAGAGGTGACGGGGCAGGAGAGGTGACGGGGCAGAGAAGGTGACGGGCCATGAGCTAAAGCAGTAACCGGGTGTGAGCGGTGAAAGGACAGGAGCGGTGAAAGGACAGGAGCAGTGAAGGGGGCAGGAGCAGTGAAGGGGGCAGGAGCAGTGATGGGGCAGGAGAGGCGACAGGGCAGGAGAGGCAACAGGGCAGGAGAGGTGACCGGGCAAAAGAAGTGACGGGCAAGTGACATGACAGGCAGGTGACATGACAGGCAGGTGACGTGACGGGTAGGTGAGGTGATGGGGCAGGAGAGGTGATGGGGCAGGAGAGGTGACGGGGCAGGAGAGGTGACGGGGCAGGAGAGGTGACGGGCAGGAGAGGTGACGGGGCAGGAGAGGTGACGGGCAGGAGAGGTGATGGGGCAGGAGCATTGAACAGGACAGGAGCATTGAACAGGGCAGGAGCAGTGAGTGGGGCAGGAGCGGTGAGCGGGGCAGGAGTGGTGAACAGGGCAGGAGCGGTGAACAGGGCAGGAGCGGTGAACAGGGCAGGAGCGGTGAACAGGGCAGGAGCGGTGAACAGGGCAGGAGCGGTGAACAGGGCAGGAGCGGTGAACAGGGCAGGAGCGGTGAACAGGGCAGGAGTGGTGAACAGGGCAGGAGTGGTGAACAGGGCAGGAGCGGTGAACAGGACAGGAGCAGTGATAGGCAGGAGAAGTGAGACAACACCCAGCTGATCCTCTCCCTCACCAAAGACTCAAACACCGCCAAAACCAATCTACATGAAGGGATGAAAGAAGTGGCCGAATGGATGAAGAACAGTCGCCTTAAACTGAACTCGGACAAAACAGAAGTCCTCATATTAGGATCATCCCCCTCCGCTTGGGATGACTCATGGTGGCCCCCGGCTCTGGGAAACGCCCCCAAACCTACGGACCACGCACGGAATCTGGGCTTCATCCTAGACTCCACCCTATCGATGACCAGACAAGTCAACGCCGTCTCTTCCTCATGCTTCAACATTCTACGCATGCTCAGAAAAATCTTCCGATGGATCCCCACCGAAACAAGAAAGACAGTCACCCACGCACTGGTCACCAGCAGACTAGAGTACGGAAACACCCTTTATGCCGGAACTACAATCAAATCACAGAAAAAGCTCCAACGTATCCAAAATGCCTCAGCCAGACTCATTCTAGACGTCCCCCGTAGAGCTCACATCTCCAGTCACCTGAAAGACCTCCACTGGCTCCCCGTCAGCAAAAGAATAAAGTTTTGTCTCCTCACCCACGCACACAAAGCACTATACGACCTTGGACCCGAATGCCTCACCACACACGCCTTTCCTTCTACACCCCCTCCCGCAAACTCCGATCGTCCAACCAAGCCCTCGCCACAATACCACGCATCCGCAGATCCACCATGGGGGGAAGATCCTTCTCCTACCTTGCGGCCAAAACCTGGAACTCCCTCCCCACCCATCTTCGCCTTACCCAAAACCACCTCTCCTTCAGAAAACAACTCAAAATCTGGATATTTGATAAGTAATCCCCCACCTCCCTCAAGCGCCTTGAGACCCTATGGGTGAGTAGTGCGCTATATAAATGCCGAACTTGAACTTGAAGTGACGGGCCAGGAGAAGGGAGGGGGCGGGGGAATTGACGAAGCAGGAGTGTTGATCGAGCATGAGCAGGAGTACTGACTGGACAGGAGCAGTGAAAGGGCATGAGCAGGCGTTTCCCAGGGCGACTGGAAGGGTAGGGGGCCAGTTTAGTTTGGGGGACGGGTTTTGTACAAGTGCAGGAGTTTTAAAAACACTGCAAACTTATTTGTATATTCAGCAGGTTTCGGTCAACAATACAAGTGCCAAGATAACTTTGGTAATCAATGTACCTGCTGGAGAGAGATGGGAGCATGTTTTGTCTAGTGGCTGTTTTACTCATCTAAGGTAGTGAAGAGGGGTAATATGCCTGCTGCAAAGAACATGTACCATGTATATCAAAGAGCAATATGTTATGTGTATAGTTCAGTGGGTACTGCTTTGTGTTCACTTCCCGAATGAAAGGACACTTGAATACATATGGCCTGGCAGTTCGGGCTGGACTGTTCACATTGGGCGCAGGATCAAGACTGATTTGCATATGGCTGGGTCCAAACTGGAATGGCATGGTGAGCAAAAAACGATGGATTTAAGCCCAGATCTCTGAACTGGGGTGAATGTATGACATTGTTCTGCATTCTGTCCATCAATTGTTCTTTTTGCATTTGTCACCCCGAGTGGGACAGGTATGCTCAGACATGAGTCCCATGCTCTCCATGCCACTGGAATCAGGCTATCCTGGCTGATGAGGGCTGAAAGCCCGAAACCGGTCCTAGGATGCTGTTTCCAGTCCAGGGAGGATCTGGCCTGGCAGTTCGGGCTAGACTGTTCTCATTGGGCGCAGGATCAAGACTGATTTGCATAAGGATGGGTCCAAACTGGAATGGCGAGCAAATAAACAATGGATTTAGGCCCAGATCTCTGTACTGGGGTGAATGTATGATATTGCTCTGCATTCTGCCCACCAGTTGTTCTTTTGGCTATATTATGATTGAGCAGCTAGCTGGCTGACATGAATATGAAGGAGCCTCTGTGGGTTTCCGTGAGTCTAGATTCTCCTGAAGAGTCCCTTTCTCTTCTGAGCCCTGCTTAACACATTTGTATAGGAGGAGCCCTGCATTCATGACCTCAATGTTTGAGACAAAAAATAATCATGGATTTCTGAACAATGAGCGTAAAAGCATTAAGGTAACATGTTGTTCCTGCTTATATTTCACATGCTTTACATAAACCTGTATTCCCTCTGAGTGTTTGCTTTTTCCTGAATTAAACCTCAAATAAACATATCCATTCTTTTAATTAAATAACGTTATAAGCTGTAACGGGTCAGTGAAATGCTAAACGTACTAAAAATTGGTATGTTTTGCTATTTCTAGCCACACCCCTGACTCCGCCCACTGATTCAATCTTCGGTTATTCCCGCCCCCTGATTCTCCACCCACAGTTCCCCTACTTTTTTTTCCCCACTTCGACCACTGGTATTATTGCAGGACTTTTCACCTAGCCGGTGGAGCTCACTCAAAGAGGGGCCATTCCGCTGCTCGGCAGACCACGCTCCCCAACAATTCAGTATACTGGGCAAACTGGGCAAACAAAAACAATAAGATAGTGATAACTGAGAAAAAAGAACAAAGTACATTGCTAGTGCACATAGAATCAAGAAAGGAAAGAAGTACATGTGACCATACTCTTATGTCTAGTCCAAGCATTGTAAGTTTTGTAACAGAACACATTACAGTCCCACGATTATTTTATTACAGCATCTACTACACTATAACCGGGGCATTATAAATGGGATTTGTCAATCCCTATATAAAAACCCATCTATAATATCTTTATATTCGGCAACTTCTGACGCACCCAGTTTCCAATTATGAAAAAAGATGTCAGAACTCAATGGTAATAATTATTGCAGTTGAGTTCTGACATCACAGTACCAGCTGCCAGAGCCAGCAGCCAAGGGGAATGGCAGGTCACAGGCCACGGAGCTTAATTGAACCAGCTGTTTAAAGAATAAAAAGGAAACATGACTTTTCTTTCTTTCTGTTCTGATTTTTTAGCAGTAGAGTGACAACCAGAAAGAAGATATTTATGGCAATATGTGTATATGTTACTTTTTGCACTCCTTAGATAATTATAGAAAAGTTAGAATCTTTCTGCATGTTTCTACAATTTCCGAATTACTACAACTTAAAAAAAATAGGACTTGCATTAAACTGATTCTAATATCTTTTTGCAATAAATATCTCACTGCTTTTGTTGTGTATTTACTTTTGCACTAGAGGTTCCATTTTTATTATTCTTGTTTGCAAAGATGCTCTCTATTTTATATGAAAGAGCTACATACCAAACATGAAAGTCATTTGTGGGAATGTTGATGTTGTGCCCATGTATTAGAAGGAATAAAGTACCACCTGCCGTACATAATAAGCATGGTTATGGAACTCTTCTGTGACTTGTAATATCCTTATAATGTACAGCCGGGCTAGCTTATCCCATATAATATGATTCTCCTTCCCCCATTCAACAGTACACACAGTCTGACAAAGAAGGGTTAAAGCAGTGGTTTGAGGGTGCTTGGTACCTCTCATAGGGCCCTGTTTTCATTCGATAGCGTGCACTGCCATCATCCAAATATCCCTGGGGTAAGACATTATAGGCAGAGCTCCGCAAGTATGCCTATAGTGTTATTGCAGTAAATTAAGTTAATTAACCTATCAAATATTTTGGGTAGATGCCTCATACCCCACCCATAGCTACCTTCACGTAGCTAATAAGCTTACCTGGCCCTCAAACCATCTCTCTGGTTTTGGCATATTTTTAACAAACCCAAAGAGTGGCAGAACTGGGGAAAGTTCAATATGCCGAGAAGTAATTTTTTTTCAGGTCCTTGAATATTTCAAGTCAGCAGGCCGTACTCCGTAGGCAGGATCATGCCATATGTATAAAATCTGCTGTTTCGGGTTCACATCTGCCACAGGAGGTAAGCAGGGCATACTTAGTATGAAAAGTCACACAAGATACTGGCAGGAGACTGGTTTGGAACAGAAAACATAATTAAGTAATTTCTGTGAAAACCAGTCTTCCACATACAAAAATGACATGAAATTGTGCAATGCAAATTTATGAGAAATCTCAACTTACACAAAATTTATTAATTTTATGAATTTTGCAACCCTAATAAAATGTTTACCCAGCCCAGGTAGTGAGACGAGACAAGACAATATTTAACTTTGTGATTTATTTTTTTATGTGCTTATTGTAATCTGGACTGTGCCTTTATAAATATAAACAATCTGTTCATTCCTCGGGTTAGTACTGTCATTAAGTTACATTAATCATAATACTTTAATCGAGTAATTTAGTCAGAAAGTTTGAAATTGAAGTGAAAGTCACTGTCTTTGCACTGTGCCCCTGAATGCAGGTGCTTCAGGACCCTTGATGCAGTTTTTCTACACTCAGAGTTACCAATAGCACTAGAATAGGTAATACTACAGTGCAGATAAAGAATTGTCGTACTTTTCTAAGATTTCCTCTGTAAAATATGGAATTACCAAGAAAATGATGTTTCCACTGCAATTCCTTTAGGTATTCCCAAATTCCTGACCGGTTTCTGTGCACCTATAGTTCACGCCAAATTTTTACCTGGAGAAATGTATCCTTGGAAAACCAAGATGTGCTAATACCACATATCTCAGAATTCCAGTTTGGATGGAAACTCCTGTTTCTGTCCAAATCGTGAACATGAGATATTAAGAATCAGCCATCTAAACCGGCCATGGGCCCTATCCATCCTAATAAGCCGGTCCAAGGTATAGGCAACCGATCTACCCTAGACTTACCCCCCCCCCCAAAGTACCCCTTTAGTGGTGGTTTTGGCCAAAGTCCCTCCTCTCCGTCAAGGGGAAAGAGAGGACTACTTCCAATTAAAGAACAAGGTCACATACTGGTTCTCACAAAATATTGAAGGCGGGCATATGGTAGGTCGTAACATAATTATGGCCCGCCGAGTTGGATGGTTGGGAAGCTCTAGGAAAAACAGAGAGGGCGATTGTATAGTCTTAAATTTTAATAGCCCGATACCAGTAGCTAGGATCCTTAGGGAGGCAGTGCAAAGTATAAATGGTCAAGGCATTGAAATACTGCCTTTGGGGTTCTTTTATAGACCAGTTATTCATGGGAAATTTAGCCACTGGAATCCCATAAATAAGATGCCCGTAAATAATTTTCACTTTCCAATGGGAACAGGAGGGTGGAATACAATACTTACGAAAACAAATAAAGCTTGGCACAGAGGAGACCCAGGATATATCACAGATGTTGAGGTCACAAACAGATTTAATGTCCTCTCGGGCCTCAACGACTGTGACTGACTGCGTAGTAATCGAGCTAGCTGTCGTTTGCAGGAAGACTCTAACCCTCCTCCTGTTTACCCTTCATGTCGGGTTGATATGATAAATGGAAATACTGATCCTGTTGCAGTCATCTGCAATGCTACTGTCCTTTCTACTCCCCCAGTAGGCATCCCCCCAGGACTGTCTTATGGCGAGAAAAATGGTGTAGGAAAGCTAGTCTCATGGAACATAGCTGGCATGCGCCTTAAACAAGAATCACAGGATTGGCTAGACTGTTAACACCTTTGACGTGTGCATTTTTCAGGAGACGTGGCTATGTGAACCCTCTTTTCCCTAGGGTATTTGAATTACTCGGTTCCAGCAATTAAAGGTCCTAAGTGCCGTCCTATGGGTGGCCTGACTATTTGGGTCCGGCAAAGCATGTCGCTAACTGTCAAGGTGGTTGAAATTGGAAGTAAAGATATCCAATATATTGAAGTGGACCTGGGCCCCCTAGGACTGATTGACATTTATAATGTCTATGCCAGGGGCAACAAGGGTGGGAGGTCAGAAGTTTTAGCGGCTTTGGCCTCCCTCCTTGAAACCCATTCGCCGGACAATAACATTATCATAGCCGGTGATATGAACCGCACTTTTGAACCTTTGGCTATTTGTGACGACTTTGCCGGGGAGGAAGAGGATAGGTGAGGTAACGGGTTTTTAGGAACCCGTTTGGTGCCAGGGGATAACACCCGAAGACCTCTGAGTTCTCCCTGTTCCGGACCACAGAAACACGGAGTCTTCTAGTCGAGTCAGAGATCGAGTTTTATTGATAGCTACCAAGTAACAGGTGTCCTAGAAGCACGACAAACACGGTTCATGTGTTCTCAGGAGACTGTTCGTTTTTACAGAACCAGCCTTCTCCTTATATACAGAAATAATAGCTGCGAGCGAGAATTCTTGAGTTTATGATATGGCTATACACATATTTCTACAATAATACAAAAGAGCGAAGTCATGTAGGCAAGCCCGTATTTTAGATGTCCAATGTGTGATAGATTACTCTGCCAAGCCCGGAACTCCCATCAGATATCGATGAAACCCTAACAAAGGAAGGCACCTCCTAGTCATAAAACTGGCCATAAACAGGGAACAGGACAGGTGTGTGTTTGTAGAAAGCATGGTTTGTATGTAGTGAATGGTTTGGGGAATGTTATGTATCGATGCTATCGCATTTGGCCACTGGGCGAAGGGCTGCCCAGACAGGTTTGGCTAAAGGCAATGGAGTCGGTTGGGATAGGTCAGGGGGAAGTCAGGGAAGGAGGACGTGTCCTTTTAGATCAAGCTCGACCTTTAATTGACTTATCATGAGGGCAAGACGTAAGATGGATGCCGTTCACAAAATGGAGTCTAAGGGGTTGGGACGGAAACTACGATTTGGGGGTGTTGGCGACCCTCGATTATGACGCAAATGCATGGGAATGATGCCCTAATCATTATCGGTTCGCTGACACCAAATTCGTCATGGTACGTTGATATTTTGTGACACGGGTATTGGACCTCGATATCGGAATGACAACAGGGTCCAGATTTTCAGAACCACAGACCCTCCTTTTGCCCTTATGTAAGGCAATAATTCATATTAATCGGAGTCCAAATCCGTATGAAGGAATTCGTGGAGATGCTGCTGTAACATCATTCTGTTGCTCAGTTCTTCTCCTGACACAGGCTTCCGTACACATGACGTAGCACAGAGGCCACATAGTGCAGGAGCGCACTGTATACACAGGCAGAACATAAACAGAAGTGCTAAGATCATCCCAATGAATGTCAGTGTTTTCCATCCCCATGTAGCGATCAGTTCCCAGAACCACCCTAGTAAGGACCAATCTCCTTTTTCCACGTGGAGGGAATCAGATATTTCGTGTAGTTTAGAGATGGCTTGGTACACTGTCGGTGCGTTATCAGGGATGAAAATGCAACAACTGGATTGGATCACTCTACACACACCACCACGATCGGCGAGTATGATATCTAGGGCAACTCGGTTCTGAAGGGTCATAAGTCGATCCGACTGAAGTTCGGTCGTCAAATTTCCAAGGGCTCCGGCCGTTGTAGTCACGGCGGATTCAACTATCCTCGATAACTGGCGGATATTCCTGCTGTTTACCATAGGCCCCCAAAATGGCAGAAAACCCTTTGCGAAGTCAGCGAATTCCTGACCCGCGGTGTCGTCTTTACTCACGACACCTCTAGCTGTCCTTGTCCGATGGTAATCTGCTCTGGCCGTGTAAGTGGGAGGCAGCAGAAATGCGATAAAGCATGTACCTGAGAAGTCAGGGGGCAACCACGTGTAAGCTTGGTCATGGCAGATGAAATACGTGCCTTTGGCTGCTAATAGTATAGGGGAAGTTCGGGAAGCGAACACATATGTTTCCGCGCATATACTCTTCCCTAATTGAGCTTTGGGATCCCTGCCGATACCCTGTAAACATAAGTGACCTCGGTTGGGTACTATCCAAACTGGGCGGGATTTCTTTGCTGTCTGGCTCTTACTCAGGTAAACCCCATATTTGGTTACGTTCCAACGAGTGTACGGAGTGAATTCATATTTGGGAATCGTAAGATAGGTGTCGAACTCTCTACTCATATTTCTTATCCCTGCTATTAGTGCCTTGTTACTGGAATCACTTTCAGTAGAACGTGTCGGGTATGGTTCTAGGGCGAATAGGAACATGGTCTGGAAAGCCCACAGAGAACCATAATAACTGAAAGGCAGGATGAAATATGGGATACCCTTATCCGTTGTGTGTGGCATGAGTCCACATATCCAACAGTTCAAAGTGTTCATGATGGACTGGTGTTGGTGTAGGAGTTGAATAAATGAGTTATTTACAAATTCGCGTCTTCTGGCAGATTCGTGTTAAGGTAGAGGGTGAAAGTAGTGTGGAGAGATAGTAGGAGGAGGCTGTGGCCGGGTGTCATTTGAAAAGGTAACTCGGAATACGAATAGAGTATAACCAGTCAAAAACATCGTTATGCTACACAACATTAAAATACATGTTATCAGAAACTTTCTTTTGGCCATTACAGTGCACAATTGTCTTTCAAAGTTTGGGAGTCTGGTAGGTCTCTTTACCCTAGGAAACTCCATCCTCTAGTTGCTGCCCGCGGTGGTAGGTTGGTTCTGCCAGGGGGTGCGCTCTGTTCAGTCCGGGGTAACTCCCTTGGACCAACCAGAACCGTTGACCTAAACGTCCCCAGTTGCACTCCCCAGCCTTCAACCGCGACCCTAGCAGCAGAACCGGATGGCGGTTCGAAAATCAAAAATGAGCAAGTTTCCTGAGAGCGAGAGAGCTGAAAAATCAAAAATAGTTCTTGGGGGAAGGGAAAATCACATTCGTTTGTGTGTCTTTTTATTAGTCTCTTTGTCTTGACCTTAGATTATACTGTTCTTTCCCAGGTACGGTGTGGTCTTCAAACAATGTCTCAGGTTCGGTAGTGTCCAACTGCATAGACTGTGGCACAAATCCTTGTAAAATATGATCACTCTCCTTTTCGGTACCAGTTTCTTTTAAACGTGCATCGCTGAAAGGGATGAAGCGAGGTATGGATTCTGTCTCGGAGTTGGCAATTCCTTCGTTGACCCACCGGTCGTATGGAAGGGGCAGAGGGACCCGTTTACAATGGGCCCCGTGCACCCAGTTCTTTTTGCCGTCCACCCGAACCGCTGACCTCGTGGAAAGAAGTACCGGGTAAGGTCCGGTCCACCTCGGCTGTCCGTTGTTGGTGCGCTGGAAGTTCCGCACCAAAACCCACGTGCCCGGTGTGATGGAGTGACCTGGATCGTCAGAGGCTGGTGGAGAGGAACTGTGAACCTGTTGGTGTAAAACACGCAATTTAGTTGTCAATTCTCACAAATAGTCAAGCAGTACGGGGTGCTCTATTTCGCTAAGTTTCTTTGGTCTTGGCATGCCCCAGACGTTGGCTGGGCGGCCAAACACTATCTCATGGGGGCTAAGTCCTAATCTGGAATGGACTGTCATTCTCGTTGACAAGAGTGCTAGGGGCAAGGCGTCAGGCCATTTAAGACCTGTATTGGCTTGGATTTTGGCTAATTTGAGCTTTAAAGTGCCGTTGTAGCACTCTACCAATTCAGCTGATTGGGGGTGATTCGCAGAGTGGAATTTTTGCTGTATGCCTAAACATTCACACACTCTCTTCATCACGCGTCCTACGAATTCACTTCCATTATCACTCCAGACAATTCTAGGCATGCCAAACCTCGGGAAGAACTCTTTGACAAGGGCTTTGGCGGTTGACAAGGCAGTGTTGTCTTTAAGGGGGTACGCTTCCACCCACCTGGAGAAAGCGCAAACAACAACGAGCACATACTTCAGATTGTTGCATCTCTCCATGTGAATGAAATCGAGCTGCAAAACCTGGAACGGATACGTTGGAGGCGCAAAATGACCAGCTGGAGTTGGGGTTCCCCTACCGGGATTGTACTTCAAACACACCATACAGTTTCTGACCACATTCTCTGCATATTTCGGGATATTGCTATTTTGCCATACTGGGGCCAATACTTTACAGATTCCTCTCGAACTGATGTGTGCAAATCCGTGAGCCATTGTTACTACTGCAAGTACATAGGCGTTAGGCAATAACCATCGCTGGTGTTCTGACAATTCGACCCAACAACCATTCGTGTCTAATCTACCCTTACTTTCTCTCCATTCATTCACCTCTTTCTCAGTTGCCTCGGCTTGTATAGATTTCACGCTTTCAATGGTGTCCTCACACATTCCTACATCAGTAATCCATCTAGCGGGACCTACAACATACATCCGACTCATTGTGTTCCTTGCAGTCTCTTTCGCAACCTCGTCTGCAAATGCATTCCCGCGGCCAACATCATCCTGAATCTTTTTGTGTGCACTACATTTTATAATGGCAACTTGTAGTGGCAAGGTCAGTGACTGGAGGAGCTCATTAACTAGCTGACCATGTTGTATCTTTGCACCATGTGACGTAAGAAACCCACGTTCACGCCACAATCTCCCAAAACTGTGAGCCACACCAAAGGCGTATTGGCTGTCAGTGTACACATTCACTCGCTTTCCTTTCGCTAACACACATGTCCTGGTAAGCGCAATTAGCTCTGCAGCTTGTGCAGAATTATGGGAAATGCGCGCAGTCTCTATAATGGTGTGCAATGTCGTTACGGCATATGCTGCAGTCGTATCACCATTCGGCAGCTTGAAACATGAACCATCAACCCATAAAGTATCATTGCATTCAGGAAGGGGAGTGTCCTGTAAGTCTACTCTCCCTTTTGTCTCTTCTTCTGTCCTAAAGCAGCAGTCATGTTTATCAATCTCGTCTGTTCCTGTCGGAATGGGTAATAACGTTGCGGGATTCAGTGTATCGCACCTCTTTATGTGGATGTGACTTGCTAGCAGCGTAAGTTCGTAACTGGATAGTCGAGCGCTAGTAAGGTGTTGTGTCTTCGTCCTGTTTAGTAAAATGTCTACTGCATGCGGAACCATAACGATCAGAGTATTATTCATGACTAATACAGCGGACTGTCGGATGCAGACAGCTGCTGCGGCGGTAGCCCTCAGAAAACTTGGTAGGGCTTTAGCCACAGGGTCTAGAGTTGCCGAAAAATACGCGCATGGGCGCTGTCTGTCCCCAAAATGTTGTGTTAAAACTGATAATGCACAACCTTCCTTCTCGTGGACATATAATGTAAAAGGCTTACTGTAGTTGGGGTTTCCCAACACAGGAGCCGAACATAATGCATCACGCAACTTGTGAAAACTCGTCTGGCAATCTTCAGACCAAGGCATAGGATTTGGCGTGTCTTTACAGAGTAGTGCCAGCAAGGGTTTAGCTAGTAGTGAGAAATTCGGTATCCATTGTCTACAGTACGATGTAATGCCCAAGAAGGCTCGAACCTCTCTCTGTGTCCTTGGGGCACTTAGTTCTGCGATTGCCTGTATTCTTTCTGGTGTCAGTCTCCTTCCCTCCTTCGACAAGATGTGACCTAAGTAGGTTACTTCTTGTCGGCAAAATTGTAATTTGGAAAGAGATACTTTGTGCTTCATGTCACATAAGTGATGCAATAATGATAACGTAGCTTTCTTGCAAATCTCTTCAGTGTCTGCAGCGATCAGTAGATCGTCTACATACTGAATCAGAGTTGAACCATTTGGTAGAACAATCGTGTCTAGTTGTGTTTTCAGGGCCTGACTGAATATTGATGGGCTTTCGCAGTAGCCTTGAGGAGCGCACTTGAAGCGGAAACTTCGTCCTCCTAAATTAAATCCGAAAATATCTCTACTCTCCTCAGCAATCGGGATACTGAAGAAAGCGTTCTTCAGGTCAATCACCGAGAACCAATTTGCTGAAGCTGGAACCATCGTCAATAAAGCAGTAATGTCGGGGACAACTGGAAACTGTGGGATAACTATCTTGTTCACTTCTCTGAGGTCGATCACGAACCTATACACAGGGGGTTGTGAAGGATCAGTACGTTTTAAGACGGGCAAAACTGGACTGTTACAAACATTTCCTGTTGTTTCTTCGATGACGTCTTTATCAATCAGGTCATAAACAATCGTCAATAACGCCTTTTCACATTCGCTAGATATTTTGTATTGGGGAATACGTGGCAACCTAATGTTGGCTTTCAACGTTATGACATACGGTGCTATCTCCAAACGACCTACATCATTAGAACCATTTGCCCAGAGTGCATCAGGAAGACACGACAATTCAGTTGCAATATTTTCTTTCGACACATACATTGGAGAAATGACTTTCTTACCGAAAGTAAGTTGTACTCCTAATGGTGAACAGTACAAAGTCGCATATAACCTTTTCAGCAAATCCAATCCTAACAAATTTTCACCACAACCTGTTGTAAGAATGAGGGGTGCCTCTAATTCGCATGGGCCAATAGAAAGAGATACAGGACTGGAGATCGGGTTTCTAACAGGGGCGCCAGAGAAACCTACTGAGACATTCATTTCGCCAGACAAAGGTGCGCCAGGAAGTTTCGAGTGCATGATAGAACTTTTTGTAGCACCAGTATCCAGCAGAAATGGCTCTGACACTCCTGAGGCTATTACCTCGACATAAGGTCCATTCTGATCTACTGGAACTGAAACAACTCCCTCTCTTTGTCCATGGCTGTCCTAGCAATCGTTACCCTCGTATTCATGTTCGGTGTAATAGTCGTCGGCATAGTACTGAGCTGACCTGGTCGACGCATTATTCTGTTGGTCGAAGCTGTTCATCGAATTCTGAGGCGTAAAAGAAGTTGTATTCTGCGTGGAATTTCCACGGCCCCTACCTCTAGGGGCATGTTGAACACCTCTTCCCCTTACACCCGAAGCACCGCTCAAACGTCGCGCAAGAGCCGGACAATTACTTTTAAAGTGACCCTCTTCCTTGCAATATGCACATTGATTTGGGCCATAAGCAATACGCTGGTGGGAAAACTCGTTTCCTTGCGCGTTTCTCGAATACTGATGTTGCGGTTGATAACTGGGGTGACTAGCCGTGCGAGGCGGATAGGCTTGCTGGAGAAGAACTTTAGTTTTTAAATCTTTTGTCTTTCTGTCTACTTTATCTAGCTCGTCTTTGCGCCTATTTTCATAGTACTGGGCCGTAGCTAAAATTTGAGCTGACGTAGAGACAGCCCAAGCACTCTCTGAATCTTTCAATTTATTACATAGTTCAGGGATCAAATTATGTACGAACTTGTCTACAAACAATCTTTGACCACCCTCGGTAGCCATATCCTGACCACTATGATCGGTGAAAGTCTCCTCAAATCTTGTGAAAAAGTCAGACACATTCTCATCTTTCTTCTGCTTGCACGCAGATAGCTTGTCCCAGTTCACGCGTACTTCAGGCATTATTGTTTTCATGTATGCAATAATTCTACCGGGAAGTTCAGCTATTAACGGCTCATGTTTAGAACCACCAATTTGTCTAGCATCTATAGCGGCAATGTTCGCCCATGAGTCACCTAGTTCTTGGGCATGGTTCGTATGGCGTATTTTGCTCCATAGAGGATGTGGGACAACGTTCCCAAACAGCATGTCTATGTCCGCTAAATTCATTATACATGAGCTTGCAGTTTGCGATAACTCCTTATAATACCCAGTCGGGTTTTTACGAGGATCAGGCAATGTCTGCTTGAGCGCCAAGACTTCGGATCGTTTCCAGGGGACGTGTACCCATACACGCTGGAAATGAGGCAGAATTGGCGGTACTACATTTGCATCGCCTTCCCTCCAAACCGGAGGAACCTCTCTCATGGGGTACTGTCTCGCTCTTTTCCTATCTGATACGTCGTCTTCGTATAAAGATCTAGAGACGTTTCCTTTACTCCTATAAGAGAGTAATAACTCTATCGCTTTCTCAACATCTCTGCCTGTAATCATGCCTTCATGGAACTTAAAGCGTGTACGCCATAGTTCGTTCATTGTGTATGTGGGATCATTTGTCTCCAAATCTTCGCCCAGATATACACACATTTCTTCGAATACGTATCTCTGAGTGGGTGCATTCCATTGACGGAAAACTTCCATAACAGACTGAACATCATATCTAACAGTATCCGTAATCCATTTACGGGCTAGTTCATTTAGCACTTTTCTTTCCTCGTAATCAGGCAGTTGACTACGTAACTGTCTATCTTCTGTTTTAGGGGTTGTCTTAGGCGACCCGAAGAAAGGTGAAAGCAGACCAGTGACTGTACCTGTCACTCTTTGTCTAATAGAAGGAGAAGCTTGCGGAGGAGCAAGTGCATCGGAAAAAACAGGCTGAGGCAAAGAAGAAGTAGAGGCAATAGTAGAGGAAGTTGAAGTAGTAGCAGACGTGGTATCATAGACAATAGCTGGAGCTGTAGGCAAAGTCGTAGAAGTAGATGGGGTAGGTAGCAAAGATGGCGGCCCTTGAGAAGGCTGCGCCGGAGAAGTAGGAACCAGCTGAACAGTAGATGGCGTGTGTGCAAAAGCTGTGTTTCGTGCGCCGGGGCGTGGTATAGAAAAACGCTTTGGCGTTGTAGTAGCGTCTAACGCATACGGTGGAGGTGAGCTTAATAAGTGGGACATTAATGGATCTTTCTCGGATCTTTCCTCTTCACCTTGTCCCTTATTTGGTAACATCGGGTAGCATTTATCTACTGCTAGTTTCTTGCTCCTAAGTATTTGTTCGCTTTCTTGCTCTTCCTCGTTATCCCTGTATGCAACGGCAGCTTGCACCATCGACATACCTCTTTTATTCTTTTTCGCTAACTTTATTTCTTTCTGTTTGGCTTCTTTGCGCCATAAGCGAAAAGAGTCAAACATCGCCGGCCGGGCTTTTCTCTTAAATAATTTGACCTCTAAGTTATCTAATATTTCTGAGTCGAAACTACCATATTGGGGCCATTTTAAAACACCATCCTTGCGGGTGTATTTTATCCACACTTCATTATATGTGATAGGGCCTACGCCGTGCTTTACGTAGAGCTCATATGTTGGAGTTCCAATCGGAGGAACCGGACAGGAATCCTCTAATCGGGAGTCCTTACTATAACCAAGACAAAACAAGTTTCCAAGTCTGCTAAAACCAGGCATCTTTGCTCACTAGTCTAGCTTCAAACTTCAAAGGATTATCAATTACGATATTTCTCGTGAAAACACAAGTCCTTCGGCTTTGGGGCTTGCAAGTACCAAATCAAGGCGTATCTCAAGGATACCAAAAACTAAGGACAAACTAAGGACTGGGAGACGCTCCACTTATACTTAACTTAAGTATTTGAAGATCGGTGACGTCGCTAGAATACTCGTCTATCGTTTCGCTCTACCAAGGATCACTGGGTCCAAAACAAGGCGATAGTCAGGGCAGCAGTCCTTCGTAGCCGTCGGGACGCGGGGAACATCGCAGCAAAGACCTTCGGAACCACGTCGACATACAGGGGTCGCTGAAGTGGCTGGCCGTCCTACGGAATTTTCACACGAAGCTCCTCACGAACATCTGGCTTGGACCGTCGCCGCTTGATATCGCCCCGAGTTGGGCGCCAACTGAGGTAACGGGTTTTTAGGAACCCGTTTGGTGCCAGGGGATAACACCGGAAGACCTCTGAGTTCTCCCTGTTCCGGACCACAGAAACACGGAGTCTTCTAGTCGAGTCAGAGATCGAGTTTTATTGATAGCTACCAAGTAACAGGTGTCCTAGAAGCACGACAAACACGGGTCATGTGTTCTCAGGAGACTGTTCGTTTTTACAGAACCAGCCTTCTCCTTATATACAGAAATAATAGCTGCGAGCGAGAATTCTTGAGTTTATGATATGGCTATACACATATTTCTACAATAATACAAAAGAGCGAAGTCATGTAGGCAAGCCCGTATTTTAGATGTCCAATGTGTGATAGATTACTCTGCCAAGCCCGGAACTCCCATCAGATATCGATGAAACCCTAACAAAGGAAGGCACCTCCTAGTCATAAAACTGGCCATAAACAGGGAACAGGACAGGTGTGTGTTTGTAGAAAGCATGGTTTGTATGTAGTGAATGGTTTGGGGAATGTTATGTATCGATGCTATCGCATTTGGCCACTGGGCGAAGGGCTGCCCAGACAGGTTTGGCTAAAGGCAATGGAGTCGGTTGGGATAGGTCAGGGGGAAGTCAGGGAAGGAGGACGTGTCCTTTTAGATCAAGCTCGACCTTTAATTGACTTATCATGAGGGCAAGACGTAAGATGGATGCCGTTCACAAAATGGAGTCTAAGGGGTTGGGACGGAAACTACGATTTGGGGGTGTTGGCGACCCTCGATTATGACGCAAATGCATGGGAATGATGCCCTAATCATTATCGGTTCGCTGACACCAAATTCGTCATCGTACGTTGATATTTTGTGACACGGGTATTGGACCTCGATATCGGAATGACAACAGGGTCCAGATTTTCAGAACCACATAGGCAATGGGGGGTCCCCAAATTAGAACTGAATCCTGTCACTCGATGGTCGGAAGACATTGTCGGTTTAAATGCTATTTGCCTCGAAAGGGGCTTAAGGGCACTAAACGGGAGGACCAAGAGTGACAAGGTGGGGGTATGTACCTTTGATAATGGGCGATATAGGAGTAGAATAGATTATGTTTTGTGTAGCTTGAAACTCTGGAGATTAGTCTGCGACATGGAAGTTAAATGGAGGATCGAAAGCGATCACAACCCGTTGTGTGTTGAGCACAAATGGTGGACACCTGAGACCCAGACTACAGGAAGGGGCAGTGTCCCCTTGATTGTTCCTACAAATGATATGCGTAGGTTAAAATGGCCAAATGTTTTGTCCAACCAACGGTCTATGAATATCATTAAGGCTGAGGCGGTTAAAGCGATAACGGCCATTGAGCAGGTTAATCCAACTATATCATGCCCAAATACAGTAACAGAAATCCATGATTATCTTTTTTTTATTATCAGGAACCATTTTCTGAAACCAACAAAGAAGACTAGTATGGTAACTATTAAACCAGCAAAGTGGTATAATACCCAGTGTAGGAGCGCCCGCTTGGATTTAGGCTCCGCAATTAAGAGAAGAGAACCGATGGCTACTCGCATTGCTAGAAAGGCCTATAAGGTTAGTATACTCACAGCCTAGAAAAATGTGGGATGAATTCCATTGGATTGAGCTAAAGGACGCGAGTGGGAAAAAGGACTGCAGGCTCTTCTGAAACATTGTAAAATGGGGCAGGGGTGGTGTTCCTGACCCTCCTGACAATAATGTATCCGAGGAGGACTGGGTTAACTACTTTAAGCCCCAGTATGCCGAAACGCAACCTGGTAGAGAGATGGTTGGGTTTAGGCCGGTTTACTTTAAAGACAACTCCTTTAGTAATAAAGAAGTAAGGATGGCCCTTATCTCAGTGACTGGTGGTAGAGCCTCAGGCTCAGACGGGATCCCGGCGGATCTCTTTATTAGTGATAAAGAGTTGTGGGGTAAATATATTTTTCTTCTCGTTAATGCAGTGGCACAGGGTGCCTTTGTACCGACATCCTGGCAAGGTGCAATTATAATACCTGTATTTAAGAAGGGAGATCGATCCAAACCCGGGAACTACAGACCTATTTTTTTTAAAACTCTTTATTCATGACTGTATCAGTTATTTTACATTACACTCAATCATTACATATTGAATCAGTCTTTTCCTTTTTCTTTAACAGTAACCTTTGTAGCATATCTTCCGAGTTCACTGTCATCATGTCTTACATTTCTCCGGGTATATCTCAGTTACAGCGTTCAAGTGTCTTACATATGATTTACATTGATTGCTAAACCCCAACTTCCCTTCCCTCCCAACCCTCCCTCCCTTCGTCTCTTGGTCATTCTCTTACATACACTCTACATGTCGGGTCGGGAAGCTTCTGCCTTTTCAGGGATTGTTACAGCTCGTAGGCTAGGCTATCTATTGCATCTGTTATCCGTGCCCGTGTACTTCGGCAGTCTATTGTTGTGTGTGTGTAGTCATATCACTGGGTCTTGCGACATTTCTAGGTCTACCTCTTCCAGTTCTATCAGCATTTGGTCCCATTCTAGCGCTATGGGGTATTTGCGAAGACCCCTTTCCTCCTCTCCACGCAGCACTGCAGTTTCAGCCTTGCCCCATTTCAACAAGTCAGATCGCCATATTTCTGCATTAGGGGATCTGGGCGATTTCCACCTCATAGTAAGTACCCTGAGTGCCAATAAGAGCGCTAAGTCCATAAATTGCAGTTGTGCTTTACGTGTTTTGGGTCTTTTCCTGTGCCCTAACAAACAGGGTAGTGCCCCCTCCGGGATCTGCAGTGCTGTGACAGTGTGCAATGTGGTTTTGATCGTCCCCCAGTAATGACGTACGTTCGGGCATGTCCATAGCATGTGGAGGATATGTGCTTCATCCTCCTGGCATCTTGGGCAGCAGTGTGTAGTGGCAGGGAACATCCTGTGGAGCCTCTGGGGTGTGAGATATGCTCCATGGAGAATCATGGTCTGTATGAACTTGAACTTAACGTTTCTAGACACCCTCCTGTGGTGACCAAGGATGATTTTCCATTCCCCGTCCGTTATGGGTTCCCCTGTGTCCGCAGCCCAGATCTCCCTGAGTGTGGTAAGGGGCGACGCTACATGCTCCCTGATGCCCACATATAGCCATCTCACCAGGTGTCCCCCCGTTCCCATATAATGTAGAAGGTGTACTAATTCATGTTGGTCTGGTTTTGCGCGTTGCGGAGCCCAAGCGCTCCGTATGTAGTGTGTTACCGAGGCATGTAAAAGGTATAATCGCGATGGGGCTCCTGTGAGCTGTACAAATGAGGCATGATCCAGTAAAGTGTCATCTCCGAACAGGTCTCTTACTCTATCCACCCCAGCCTCTGTCCAGGGACGCAGTCTGCGTCGTGTCAGGTGTCCTTGCGGCGTTGGGAGTCCCAGGAGGGGGATGTTATCCGCATAGGGAGGAGTCCCTGCTGTGTATTTCAATGCCTTCCTCCAACAGGTCAGAGCCACATGTATGAGGGGGTGGCAGTCTCTGGGGATCCTGGCGTTGGGTAGGAGGAGGGAATGGAGATCCCCGCGTGCCAGCATGTCCGTTGTGTAAGCGATCTCATGTAGGTCCCTGCCCGCCACCCATCGTGTCAACCATTGGAGTTGGCTTGCATAGTAGTAACTCCGTAGGTCCGGTACGCCCAAGCCTCCCCGTCTGGTGCTCAATTGCAATTTTTAAGGCTAATTCTTCTCCTCCCCGAGCCCCAGACGAGGTTGATCAATAATGTATTTAGTGTGGTAAAAATTTGCTGTGGGAGTAGCACCGGCAGATTAACAAAATAGTACAGTATCCGGGGGAGTAGGACCATCTTTGAGACCGCCACTCGTCCCATTACAGATAGGGGCAGGGATGTCCAAATGTTCACACTACCTCGGAGACCATTGATTGCCCTTCGGACGTTACCTTCAATCTGGTCTTCCGAGTTCCGGTACACATTTATCCCGAGATATTTAAACGTGGTCGGTGCCACCTGGATCTCACAGGCACCGAACCGTATATGGGAAAGCTGTTGTCCCTCCCGGAAAAAGAAGCCTAGAGATTTTCCCGGGTTTATGGCTAATCCAGAGATAATCTCAAATCGTTCGAAAATAGGGAACTACAGACCTATAACTTAATTGACACCATCCAAAAGGTGGTGGGGAGGATGGTTGTCAATAAGCTTTTGATCTGGGTGGAGGAGAACAACGCCCTGTCTCCATTTCAAGCTGGGTTTCGGAAGTCCACCAGCACGATGGACCAGGTATTCCGATTTACCTTACTGCAGTGGCGAACTGTGCTGCTTGGCGAGGGCAGCCTGTACACGGCCTTTGTCGATTTGCGGGCTGCCTTCGACCTGGTACCAAGGACTAAGCTGTGGTCGGTACTGAGGAACCTGGGTCTACCAGAAGAATTATTGACAATGATAATGCAGCTGCATGAAGCGAATTTTGCCAAGATTCAGTGGGGGGGGGGGGGCAAGGAGTTGTCACCGTAGACTTCCCGGTGGAGCGGGGAGTCCGGCAAGGATGTTCAATGGCCCCCACACTTTTCTCCCTGTTCATTAACGGAGTAGTGGCTCACATGTTATCTGCTAACGTGGACGCTCCCTCTTTGGCGGGTATTAAGATACCGATTTAAATGTTCGCAGATGATACCCTGATTTTATCTAAGACTCCGAGCGGTCTACAGCGAGCATTACTTATCTTTGATAATTTCTGTGGGGAGCATGGCTTAGAAGTCAATGTAGCTAAAACTAAGCTAATGGCTTTTAATCCCCATCGAAGTTTTAGATCTAAGCTGAGTATGAATGATCGCCCTCTAGAGATAGTCAAAGCTTTTATGTATCTGGGTATTCATGTAACAGACGATTTTAGATGGTCCCAGCACATAGATATTGCAGTTCTAAGGCATAGACAATTGGCTGGTGCTCTTGGTTCGGAGCATAGAAAATCTAGGACCAAACCGATTAAGCCAGTACTGCAGGTCTACGAGGCCAAGGCCCTTGGCTCTGCACTATATGGAGCCGAGCTGTGGGGCTTTGAGAAGCTTGAGTCATTACAAACATCAGAAAACAAGTTTCTCAGGGCAATCACTGGTCTCCCCAAAAGTACTCCTTTACTCCCACTTAGGTACGATCTGGGTAGGAAGGCTGTAGTAGATCTAGCGAGGCTTCGTCCGATTCTATACTGGAGGAGGCTCTGGACCACCCCCGAGCTTTACCATTATGCCGAGGGATTTCTAGCCATAATCAAAGCGGATGTGTTTCATAAATTAGGCTGGTTAAACGTCCTTAGAACCATGCTGGGTGATCTTGGTCTCCAACTGCTCTGGGATGATCCTATAGGTTCCCCATTCCCAAGCAAAAAAGCTTTAAAGGAAATTTATTGGGAACATGTGGCGACCCGGAATTGGAGAGTCACCAAGGCTGGTTCTATGGCTAGAGGTTTTTTTTTAGAAGCTAAACTGTATCCCAGCTTAGAACTTTATTGGGATGCTATTACCTCGCCTAGGGATAGGAAGCTCCTTTTTCAAATTAGAGCTGGTGCTCTCCCCCTTAGGTCTTTAACAGGCAGGTGGGGGGGGGGTTATCTAATAGCAATTGTCCAGCCTGTGGAGCACAGAAGGAAACAATTGGTCACTTCTTATTTGCTTGTAGAACCTATGCAGAACCCAGGCGCGTTTGGTTAACACCCGTGTGCAAAAACTTAGGCACCACCAGTAGTGATGTAGCTTTAAGAATTATTTGCACTAGCACTTTTTTGCCCCTAGTTATAGCTACAGCTAAATATCTTGGATGGGCATGGACTATCAGACAGAGGGTTTTAGGCAGCTGATTGTTTTTATAGTACTCAGGGATTATCTGTATTTTATTTTACCCACATATTTGATTTGCAACTTTTAATAATGAATTAATGTCTTTCAAATGTAGTGGTGCTTTTTAACCAATGTTTTTTATATTTGTGATTGTATGTGCTTTTATGAGAAAAACTCGAATAAAGCATCTTTGATTTGATTTGATTTATTAAGAATTAATGCCCGTGTATTCTGTCCAGTATGCTGCTAAGACTAGTGTGTGAGCACATATATTTCAAGGCGATTTTTATTTGTGACCTAGGTTTTTGTGGTTAAGTGCAGTGGACTTGCTCATTTAAAAATGATTTACAAAAATATATATATCATTTGTCAGCCCCAATTCCATGTTTTGGTATTTCAAGTATCAAGAAGAATATTTTGAACAAAGAACCTTTTACTTTTACCCTTAAAGCGAATCCATTTTACTAGTTTTAGAAAAAAGTATTTCCACCACTGTCCAAGCTGTGTGTTCAGTAGTCAACGCTTGTAGTACTGAAATTACCTTGGCTGGTGTTCTAATGATGGTTCATTGCCTTTTCTGATTACATTTGTCGGTTATTGGGTGTTGCCTAATGCAATGCCTGGAGACCATTTGTTGCTACTCTCCAAGAGTAAACTATTTGGAATTGCAGGAAAACTATTAAATCTCATTTCGCCTGAATCTGTGTCTGTAGGTTGTTCATCTGGCACTACAAATTTCAATTATACGGACAAACTCTCCAGGGTCCTTTCCGTAAGTTTATTATGTTTGGTATTGGGTATTGTATATCTGTTTAAGGCACAGGGCAAGATTGTGGCAGCAGTAAATATATTTTCTTTCTGCTAGGAGAAACGTATATTTTTTTACATTTGAAGCCAGAGCGTTTATAGTAAGTTGTTTCAAGAAGCCTTTTGCCTTTCTGTGGATAAATAAGCATTACTTATATCTACAGTTCCTCGATATAGACCTCACTAATGATACGGCGCAATGTATTTTGAAGTAACATAACTGCTGGTATTGGTATTTCTTTATTGGGCTAACCACAATTAACATGCTGCTTTGTACAATGCATTAGCTTATCAGAGTATAAGACCCTTCATCACTTCATCCGATCGCAGTAGCCCGGTGTACAGGAACACATAATTTCCTTTATTACACATGTGGAAAATCAAATCTGATAGTTTGAACTATGGATGGGTTTTAGCATGTGTTAGGACCTTCTCATCAATGAACATTTTCAAGAATTTAACATTGCTGGTTGCATAGAGGGCAAGAAAGAAATGTCTCCCACTTCGAAATTGTCTGATAACATAACTGATCGTACACCATTCATCAGTCTTGCTGCAGGAATTATAATAATTCTCAAAAGCCCAATTGTCTTTTGAATATTTGAAATGCAATCTTACAATAAATGACACTACGCACAGTACATCTTAGTAGGATCCATTGTCTTTAGTCCTGTAAACGCTGCTACTGTATTGTGTAGAAAATAAACTGGCCAATTAAAACCTACAATTGAATCTATTGCATCTTCTTTCTCACAATAGTATGTTGTCAGACTAAATATAACATTAGAATTCCTAACACCAACACAGGGCTGTCACAAAGAGGGACAAGGAGCTAAGGGGCATTATTCCCCAGGACCCGCGCTTTTCAAGGCCCTGTTGTCCTGCTGCAAAATATAGTATAGATTTAGAATGCAGAGCCAGACCGTTTTATTAATGCATTGGACATACTACCTGTTAGAACAAGAGGCTGAAGCGGTTGTGATTTCTCTTTTCCTGGATAACATTTTTTAATATTTAAAATCAGATGTTCATGTCACCTGGCATAAACAAAGTTTGCCCAGTACGCTCTGCCTGATGTTCTTGGGCCCGGGGCCCACAAAACCTCTGACAAATCTGCATCATCAAAGTATCTTAATGTCAGAAACACTGATTATGTGTATACTTTTAGAAAAAAATGCGGATTTTTATATTAATTTTTAAACAAAGAGCACAAATTATGATCACAAGAAAAAGCAATGGAATCAGGAAATAATTATTGGTGAACTTGATTCGTTGGAATCCTTGTATATAGTTATCTTATACATAGGTTCTTGCTGGCTTGGCTCTGGGTTCCTTAATTGCCAAGTATACAATTAGGACCCCAGCCAGTAGACCATTACATGCAACTTCTGGATCTACTGGCAGCGTAGTGAGCAAGAGAGACAATATAAATAAAGGACTAGACAAAGACACACAGTGTCAAAAAAGCCATTACCTACATCTTTCCTATTTTGCGTAGTAGTAGTTTTTCTGACTTTTCACATTAATATCATAACATAAAGTTAATGCAACAATTGTGTTGCAGCCTGTCAAATATCCAGGACACGTACTCCACGTGCCAACAGAACGGTAACAGCAGTGGCCCTGGTGGAATGAGCCTCCATGCTTCTGTGCCTGCTATTTAGCCAATGTATGGCAGATATTAATGCAGATTACTGCCCACCTGGACATAGTTCATTTCTGCACTGCCTTGCCTTTCTTTGCCCCAGAGAACCCTACAAAGCGCTGATCATCCACCTGATAGTGTTTGGTGCATTCGAGGTAAAAGCTTAGGGCTTGTTTGGGGTCCAGCCGATGGAATCTTTCTTATCTTTTGAAGGCTGAGGCGAGGCAGAGGATTTTGGGAGGGTGATGGATTACCAAGCATGAAAAGGAGTCAAAACATTTGGCAAAAAGGCCGCCTTGGTCCTCAGCACCAGTTTGTATGGACAAAAAGTGACATAGGACAGTTGCAGCAAGAGGACCTGTAGATCACTCATGCAGCAGGCTTAAGTAACCGCAACAAGGGAAACAGTTTTTAGAGTCAGGGGACACAAAAGCCAATGTACATCGGCTTGAATGACAAGCAATTAGGGAACATTAGCAACAAATTGAGATTCCAATGTGACATCACAAAGGATTTGAAGGAAACATATGTATAATAACTTTTGATAACCTCATCAAAGGTGATTTATTCAAGGTTGGATGGTCTGATAAATGCAAAAAGGCCGAAAGGGCTGACAAATAGCCTTTTTGATGCCCATCTCCAGCCCTTGCTGGGCCAAAGACAAAATAAATAATGAAACTTCAGCAAGTTTGGCCTGCAATCAATCCATGTTGTGGGCTCTACACATAAGCTACAAACTTGTTCTACCGCAGTGCATACATGGATTTTGTAGAGGTGCAACATACAGCAAGGATAAAACCTCAGGAGGTAGATTGAATGCACTCAATTGCAGCCGCTAAATGTCCATGCATGGAGATGTAGATTGCTCAGGCCCCGGTGTAGAACCCTGCCCTGCTGCTGTAACAGTAGGCCCATACGAAGTTGGGGGAACAGATGCTTATGCCCAAAGGGTCCTGATACGAATGTGCTGCACTGTAGCCTGAATGCATCTCCTAGAGAGAGCTTTAATGAGAACTTCAACATGCAAAGATTGTGACGATTCGTGTTCTCGAGGGTAGTGAAATGATCTAAGCAGGGTTGTGCCCATTGATAGAAGTTCCCTGCACCTTTCATGATCTGTCGGGCATCATTGGCTGCGTATGTCTGCCCTGGGGTTATGGCCAGGGATATGCCCTGACAGGTCAGCCAACTGAAGAGGTGAAGTGCAGCTTGGCACAAGACCCATGACTCCACTCTGCCCAGCTTGTTGCAGTGCCACATGGCAGTGTTTCTTTCCTGTGAGAACCTGCACAAGCTTTCCCTTGTTGGACAGCAGGAAAGTATTCAGTACCAGGCAGATACCCTGCGACTGCTACAGATTGATGTGGAGCCTGCAGGAGACCGGAGGCCTCTTTCCCATATGACCTCCCCAACCCAGCAGTGACTCATCCATCACAACCATCAACTTTGCGTGGAGAAGTGATAGGAGTCTGCTTCTGGGAATGCAGCCCAGCAGCCACCACTGCAGATCTCTTGCAGTCTCCTCTGAAACCTGGATGGCTGAGCCCTCTGAGACTTCAAATCCCACTACAAATTCCGCATGTGCCTCCTGGAGTAGTCAACAAGCACGAGGCCAATTGGCCAAGAAGCCTTAGATTCACTCACACTAAGACCCAGGACCGAGGTTGAAACATCGGGTTGATAGCCCAAATATACTGGATTTTTTGTGACGGAGGGAAGGCCTGAAACTGCACCATATGGCTCGGATGAAAGAGAGCTTCTGCAAAGGATTCAGGTTTGACTTGGACATGTTGAAAGTGAACTCCTATGATATGAGGCTCGCCATCATCTGAAGGTGGTCTTCAAATGACTGTGGCATGCTCACCTTCAGCCAGTCATCATGTAGGGGGAAACTTCTTTCCCCTTACTCCGAATATGTGTTGCAACCACCGCCATCCTTTTCGTGAACACCCAGGGGGCACTGGTAGGGCCGAAGGAGAGCATGTCAAATTAAAAATGATCCTGACCAAACTTGAACTGCATGTAACATTTCTGGTACTGTAGGATGGCTATATGAAAATATGAAGGTAGGCATCCTGCATTCAAACGGTGTAGATCTAAAATGGGACAACGGCCTTGGTCGTTCTTTGGTGCAAGGAAATAGTGGGACTAACTCAGCCCCTACTTCTTAGGCTGGAACTATCTCTATGGCATAGAAAAGGTATGCAGTTCCTGTGGGGAGGGAAGGAAAGGAGGATCTAGGTCAGGAGAACTGAGGCAACAGTGGATCTGATTGCTAAGAAGCAAGTGCCCTCACACACTCATGTGGGTGTCATTTTTCATCATCAGGCACTTCCTCTTTGAGCCGTCACTGCAATGGCCAGCCAGATCCTCGAGGGGGCTCTTTGCCAGAGGTCTTATGAGGAAGAGATGCCGGTATGAGGTGTAGGATGGAGATGCTCTAGATGTAGAATAGTATAATGTGAATTTGTGGTCTTAAAAAGAGATACCCAATTAAAGTAATAGGTGGGTTCTCTTGTTATGATTAAAAGGCAATGGGTGCCTCAATGTGAATGTAATGTGCCTATCCAGCTCATAAAATGGTGTGTGTGTAGGTCAACATGTTTCTTGCCTCAAGTGTCGCTATCGATCAGAGGACTTCTTCTGGACCGAAAAATAAAACCTTATGGTTATGTAAAATGTATGTAGCATTAGCAAAAGGTACCCCAATCATATAACCAAATCCTCACAGTAAAGTATACCTGGTGATATTTAAAACTCGGCCTAGAAAAAGACCAATAAAGAAAATTGCACAAGAACAGAAATTATGCAATGAAGATACACAAAGGATGTTCACTGGTCAGACTCTTAACCCCTTCCACGCTCATGACGAGCTGGGCTCGTCATGGTGTAGCCTCCTCGCACGCTCATGACGAGCCCAGCTCGTCATGAACAATGGAAAATGTGGGATCCCAGCACCGGGGGGGAAAACGCATAGCAGCCAAGTGGTTAATGAAAACAAGTGGTGGGATAAATTCATGCCACTGCGCATATCTATGTAGGTGCAAAGTGGCATGAAAAGCACACAGCCAAAACAAGCAGGTGGACACGCTAGTTAAGTAATGCAGTAATCACAACAAGGATAAAATATAATTTTGGCTTATGCTTGCAAAATACGGCAGTGCTTACCTAAGGTCGGTAAGTTACTGCATAGAGTATTAGCTATACACATATAGGGATGCAGATAGTAACTGGCCCTCATCATTTTGCAGGTGATCCTTGAATAAGAACTCCTTCCGGGCTCGGAGGAGTTTATAGATTTATTCTTCTGAATTCCCAATCTCCAAGGGTGAGTACCCCAAGAGAATGGCGGATCACACATTGATTATTTTTATCTACACCATACAAATAGGAATTTCCTTTGTATAGGCTGTCGCGCTTCCTTCTTTTGCCCTGAAGTAGACTCTACTTGATGTATCTACAAACACATATATATACAGGGTCGAAATGTCGACGTACAACCATCTCATGTCGTGGCTCACTATAGCATTTAATTTAAGAAATAGGACTAGCTAAAGTGAAAGACCTGAAAAGGATGGAGAATTTATGTTATTGTCTTGGTTATTGTTTGAATTTGAAAGGTCACCCATTTGCACTACATGTCACCAAAGTCACCCATTGAATTGTCTGTGTATTTGTTATTGTGATTTCTTTGTCAGACAGCCCCCATTGGTATTATCTTTTTGTATAAAACTGTTTACACAATTGGTGAGAAAAATAGAAAAACAGAACAAATAATTTAATAAATATTTATTTTTGATAAAAACGTACTGAGGTGTGGTACATTTATAAAAGTTCACTATTGATTGTGACAGAATTAATCAGGTTCTGAACCAGTATCCCTTGGTACTTACCCAACGGAACCACTTGTAACTTTGTAATGACCCTTTAGGTGATGGCAGAGACCATGCTAGTTGTGGAACAAAACAGAGGAAAAAATGTCAAGTTAAGACCGTAAAGATTCTTTAAAAGCTATAGTATCACTAAGCATTGGTGGTGCATTATACTCAGTTTCCAGCACACTGATTCAGCGGTGACAAACCTGTCTCTGCCACCCTGGAGAGGAACAGGAAACCGGGGGTGGGGGAGTGGTCTTTATACTGGAAGAAAAACAGAAATGTATTCTGTTGCGCAACACTCATGTTTACCTTGCAGAAAGAAATCCAGCAGAACACGTGGGCAAAATACACTGGCTTATATCTAGAATGACCGTGTCTTTGGTAAAAGGAAAACTGCACTTGTCAATGGCTATCTCTCTCCTTGCACTGCTAACATTCTTTCTCTGCCGTCACATAAAGAAATTGATGACTCCTCCAGCACTGAGATTAGTATTACTGGTCAACCTAAAATCGACTGTTCACCAAATAATAATCTATTTAATCCTCCTCCTCAAGTTACCCTACATGTGTTAGTGTTGAGAAATAAAAAAAAATAAAAAAGTTGTACCTGGCTTAATTTACGTTTTAGGAATTTAAATGGTGAATGGGTCACAGCGGGGATATTAAAGTGATTATAAGAGGAGGCTGGATTGAGATCATAGGAACACTTCTTGCTCTGCCCCAGAGCACACTGCATATCATCTGCCAAGAAGAACTAGATCTTTATTATTTACTAATTATTATTATTTAGACCGTGTACATGTTGCACCTCTTTTATTATGGGCTTCCATTTTGTCAAATCTTGCTGCACATTTAACACTGAAGGTTATCAAAGATTGCCTACATTATGCTCTGCTAATAAAATTGATTGGCTAATGCATGTCAACAAAGTATTCCTTCACAGTTGTTTGTGTGCCCCTGGAATATTTTAAAATATGTAAAATTAACCATCAGAAGATCTTTTGCAAGTCTTGGCTAGACAGCTATGTGCTGTCTCTTCTAGACATGTTGTTTACAGTTAGTGGGCTACGGTCTGCCCATAGGCTTACAAATTATTAGCTACAAAGTAGCTCTCATATCCTTTGTTGCAGTTTGCCATGGCATGCATGTGCCATGTCTCTTCTTGTTTTTGGTCCTCCCCTCAGAGCATGGACCAAGTTCTTGGGTCCATCCATTGCTGCCATTTTGGAGCTATTTTTTAAATTGTGTTTATGCACCCCATACGAGTGCTTGTGTGTACACTCACTCCTTTCCCCATTTGTGTTGCTTCTTTTCTGTTTAACCCCTGTCTGTTTTTTCTTTACCTCCCATCCCTCTCTTTAATTGCAAAGCATATGTGCGTGCTACTTAGGTTTTGCACCGATTACAATTAAAAGCAAATTGCACGGACTCTGTATTCCTGTTGCGTCCTGCCCCCTCTCAAATCTAACTCAACCTACCCCACTAGCCAGTCCAATCTACCCCACTCCAGTCTACCCGACTCCAATCTACCCGACTCCTGTATACCCCACTCCTATCTACCCCACTCCAATCTACCCCAATGTACCCCGCCCAGCCTACACCAGTCTATCCTACTCCAATCTGCCCACCCCAATCTACCCCACCCAATCTACCCCAATCTACCCCACCCAATCTATCCCAGTCAGCCCCACCTCAATCTCCCCCACACAAATCTACCCTAATCCACCCCAACTTTCCCCATCCCAGTCTACCCAAGGTACCCCACCACAATCTGCCCTAAACAACTCACCCCAATCTACCCACCACACTTTAGCACACTTCAATCTACTCCACCTCACCCCACTCCATTCACTTTTAGCCATGCTGAACAGCAGCCACACTGATGTACAACATGGCTAAAGAACATTGCCAATGCAAGTAGCTCTCGCATAGGTGCGACCTATCGAATTTCCCGATGCTAGTTTTCATGAGGAGATCCTTGGCTGAGGAAAAAATAGAAATGTTTAAATCGGCTTGTAAGTCTTTTTTTCTTGACAATAAATACAAAGTAAATCCAACAGTACTTGTTGTTGGTACAAAATACTTTTGAAGTAAACCTGTTGATGAGATTTAGAGTGGTAATAATACATCACTCACTATCCGTTCCAAAGACTTGGACATTAAATGTAGCACTAATCCCTTGCCTTTGATAATCAGTGCACACAAGCTATGACTGATTTTATATTCTTCCGTAATATATTTAAACTCACCAGAAAAAAATATTTTGTACTTCATCTGACTGATTTGTACTTTATCAATGGTCATCCGGTCCATTTATGTTTACAAATCTTCATCGATAGTTTGTTATGTAGTAGGCAAGTTTCTAAAAATGGCTGTATGTATTAGTGCGAAATGTGAAGAATTTTTACTATTCTTACTGTTCTTTCTCCAATGCCTAGTGTTAATTCCCTTGTATCCATTTTTATAATTTGATAGACTATTTGGTGTCTTTATGGTTATTTATTTTAACCGAAGAAAGCTAATTTTTAATTGAAATGGCACCTTCTTTGTGTCTGTGTCCAGAAGGTATTAGTACCATGCTGTACCATTGTAATTTTAAGTTCCCGCCAAAATGGATGTTATTGTACCAAAGTAAGAAACCAATTTGATTGATTTTAAGCATTTATAGACTTCTGGCATGACATCCACCAATACACATCAAAGGTTCAAAAAGTGCACGCTGTGTGATTTTTTTTATTAGTTACAAACTAGCATAGCAAGCATTGCTATCCAATGTGCTAACCAACTACCATCCAGTATATTCCTGACATGCCCACCTTCCATGCCGATATATGTGCCATACTACACTAAGTATACACCTCAATCATTATCAAACCATAACATAAAAAGAACAACATGCTCAATCTACATTGCTGGAGGAATAACAGGAGAAAGAAATCAAGCCCCTTCACGAGGCCTACATGTTTCAGCATTTACTTTCACATGATGCAAATATTTGTGATGGTTGCTTTAGTGAATTAACCACATGAACCGTGCCCTGTTACTCAGTGTCCACACTTTCTGCAGGTTGAATGATGCTCCCCCAGTTAACTAGCTACCTAGGATTGCATTATCATCTCCCAGGCCTTGATCCATTCATGGTTTCCAAGTCCTCTGTCTGCTTCTTGCTTCATAAACACTCCCTCACAACTTTCCCATTTCATAAGTCTTTCATTCCAGCTATATCAGCTGGGCCCTTCAAGGATCTTCCATCTCATCACCAGTTGGCATCTCACCAGTAACAGTAACAAGCCTGCATAAACCCAATGAATTAATAACGTTATAGACATGAGTTTAAGGAAACCCAGCGTCCATTTCATCTGAATCCAGGTGGAGCATGTGAATATTGAAGCTTCAGGAACACGCGACAGGATAGTAATAATAGTATGATTGGAATTTAAGTTACCAGTATTTGGGAACGATAACTTATACGTGATCGAAAAGCAAAAAATGATTGCAAAAAGTACCTTGGTCGTTAATTCTCCTTGCTTTCATCCTGTAAGTCTAGTTTTGCAATAATATTAACAAATCTAAGACAAAGGAGGGGAACTTTAAAATTGAAATATCTTTTCATATTTAAACACCAGGTCATCCATGGGTCAGACACTGATGGTCAGGAGTCATTCCACAATTATTTCAAATTAAATAAATAAAAGAACAGAGCCCAGGACATTTTCAACATCTGTATTCATTTATTTTGAAATTGATCCATAATATGGTTCTAGTCCCCATACAAATTGCCCTACCTACATGTTTCGTCTCTACCTAGGGACTTTCTCTTTGAGCCTATAAAATACACACACCCACAAAAACTGTGTTTAACAACATTTACAATAAAAACATCAAAACAGTACTAAACACCCAACTCCATTAATCTGACAGGTATTTTGGTCACTAATTCTACACCACCATTATATGAACAAATTCTGGACATCACTGTACACCTTACTTCTCGTATTATTGATACTTTAGTAAATTTAATTGACCCATGTTTTCAGGATCACTATATTCACATGCTTTAATCTATACAATTATACATATATTATCATCATACACCTGTTGTCCTGAATTAAACTAAATCGTTATTGTCACTAGTATTCAGTATTTCTCACAATAATTATTGTTGTAATTTCAATGGCAAAACGGAATTCTACACAATCCTATGGATTCCATTCATATTCCAACTGTTAATAAAAAAACACTGTTATCATCTAAAATTACATTCCATTTCATATTGTAGTGCAATACCATTGTAAATCACTACATGAACATGGTTAAAAATGTTCAAATCCTCAAGTGCCTTTGAGTTTGTTTACCTAATTTTGAAATAGTGTTTTCGCAAATCTTGTTCCAAATTAGACTATACTGCTTCCAGTATTTGAAATTGTAGCCAACAGATATTGCATTACAATTCAATTAAATGCAAGCCTACAGTCAATTTAGAATTTTTGGTTCTGATAGTACTTGTATGCTCTGGCAGCCTTATGTTAATCTTCCACTCTATTTTGCATACATATAAAAGACCACATGGACAGTTTAATACGTATACTCAGTTTCTGGTTTCACAGGTGGTGTGTTCATTTAATTGAATTTTCTTTCCCTATATAAATGAGTGATCTGATTGCCATGAGTTATGTTAATGCAGTGAACACAGTGCAAGCACAGATGAATAAATGTAGGTTGACTTTTGCTCACTATGCTTTCAGTGTATTTTTTTCTTGGTTCGTGTTACCATTTCATTGATTATCTTAGAGCACTTATATGAAAACAGTTTTTTTTGTTGCAAAAATTCATTTGAAATCTGGTTCTTCTTGGAACATTTCATATTGCTTATTATTATTGTGATATTTCTGTTCAAAGTGAATACTTTGGATATGAAAGGTTTCATTATTGTTCTTTTTGATTGTTTCATCTCATCAAAACAGGTCAAACAAATGTGTTTTTAGCTTCATTAATCACTTATTAAGGATATCCTCTCTCATGTAATTTCTCTTAGAATTCATGATCATGTCATTCTCCTTCTCTCTGCTCCAGTTGAACCAACAGATATTGAGTTGCAGTGGATAGAATACTTGAGGTCCTCTCCGCTCCCTTCCCAGGTTAAAGGTTGAAGAGAAGTCAATCTTACCCTTTAAAAATTTGGTGATAGAGTTGTTGCTCGCATTGGAAAGTACTTTGCTGAATTTTCATTTCATTTCCAATAAGAGTATACCGTTTCAAACTTGAGGACATTGATGACTGCTTTTATTTCTTAGAGAAAGATAAACTACTAAAGTGCATATACAGAGAAAATCAGCCCTTGAAGTTTTAAGCCATGGAAAAACTGCAAAGTTTAGAGTCGTCACATGAATTGAATCCTAGAAAGTTACAGGATTTTTGTTTGACAGCAGTCATTTTTGGGACTCTGATACTAGTCACTAGAGAGGAATGCAGAATGCACTAATGAGGACCAATCTATCAATACTTTCTAGTTTAAGTGTTACTTAACTGCAGCACTACGGAAAGACAAGCCGTTATAGTAACTCTATAGCCATCTGCTACACATGTATTCCTAAACAATACTTCTCCTTTTTATATTTTTTGCTTTCATTTCTCCATGTTGCTTTTATAATGAAATGAGATTTAGACTATTATGCATGTCAGGTAGCAAATATGAGGTTTTTTGGATATATCTTGAAGCCTCATCCCTGTACTTTATTTATTCCCATTAGATTCACTTCTTGCCCTCATCTAAATAGGAAGAGATCAATTTCTAATTGAATGAGACCACTCAGCAGTGTGTGAATGTACATTTCAGTATCTCACCAAAGTTCTTCAAACCATTTGAAATACAACGTTCAGTAGTGTTTTTAGGTCTCGCCTACGCAGCGTGAATGCGCTGCATAGGAGACCTTTAGCCGTTGCTCTGCTCTTTTTCGAAGCACATACTTGTGCTTGTGGC
Source organism: Lissotriton helveticus (assembly GCF_964261635.1). NCBI lineage: Eukaryota > Metazoa > Chordata > Amphibia > Caudata > Salamandridae > Lissotriton > Lissotriton helveticus. Next base: position 688,517,866 of record NC_136059.1, on the reverse strand, counting down.
GGCATCCAGCTTGCAGGAGCAAGCAGAAGCGCGCCACAAGCACGAGTATGTGCTTCGAAAAAGAGCAGACTGTACGCGCACGCACGCACCACTTCCGGGCTCACCTCCTGCTCCCCCTCTCTCTCACGCGCATTCTTTAGCCGTGCTTCCTCTTCACACTTGAGGCATGTGGGACTCCCAACATGAACCCATTAATCTTCTTCCAAAAGATTATATCTACAAGAATTAAACAACACACATTTGTTCTCTGGCTTGCCCCATTCTGGACCTAGTTCGTATGATTTAACTGTTTTTGATACAGTTGTAAATCTTCGGAAATTGTCACTGCATTGCAGGAGGGGGCGGGGTCAACATTAAGCCAAAACTTGCCACGTCCATAGGATAAGTGTGTCCGTTATGCTCAGTTAGTCGCCATTCAGCTGCTTAGGCTACCTTTGATACCCACTGCTGGCTGTGTTTGTTTTTGTTTCAGCAGCCTGTGAATTCATAAGCTTCTTAAGTTAATGCGAATGCTGCAGAACTGTGCGATTAACATAGAAGTTGGCAAGTCACAAGTGTCAAGCCACCTGCTCGGCGTTACATTCTTCCATGCCGAGGTCGATAACATGAGTACAACTGAGCTCAGGTATGGCTGGCAACGGCATTCGCAGGCGAAGCACAAGTACTCCATAACATACGTTCTTATTACAATGGATATGCTTCTCTCTATCAGCACAAAAGATTGAAAAGGCTGCTTTTGATTGAAGAACACTTACTTTATTTCCTTTCCACCATACTCACACATTTATGGGATCGCCCCCAAATGTCTTCCCCAATAGAATCACTCGACATCGTGCAAAAATAGCTGATATTTTCAGGTACAAAAAATATTTATTTATAAATGCAGCATGCTATATCAATAAATACAGGTCAAAGAAGCAATTTTATACAATTATTAATTTGGTTAAAAAAATAAATGAATAAAATGATTAGGAAAGGTTCAATGGTGCCTCGAAAGAGACGGCCTTGTGCCATAAATATGAAAAAGAACACAAGAAATAGTGTCAAAAAGGTCAGTGGGTGTATCAAGCCTCGGGATGCAACCCTATTTATTTGCCAGCCGGCGACTTGAGAGCATATTGTATTTTGTGCTAGGAGTTGGTACGTGTAAAAAGAATACGAGCTTCCAGTGCTTGATTTGAGCCAGTCAGTGTTTGGGGAGACAAGCACTTATTTTTTTTCTTAGCAGACATTTTCGTAAGTGGAACAGAAGGAAACACGCACCAATAGGGAAGAATGGAGAAGAGAAATACTGAAAACCAGTCCTAGCGAGTGGATTAAAGCCTTGAGGTGGACTAAGGTTTACCCAGACTTGGTATTTAACTCTCTGACACTTAATAGAGCCGACTGGTCTTCTGAGCAGCACTTTGGGCTGGTCTCATTGTTTTTCAAATTAAGCACTTCGAGCTTCGACACAATAACACAAAGAGAACAGTTAGAAAAACCGTGAACATGATCTTCTTTGAGGAAAACCAAGGCAAAATCAAGACTTATTTAGCAAGCATTGGCATAGCCAATAGGTCTCACTTTAGGGACCTTACACGTATTTAGATATGCAGCACAATATCCTTGGTGCAACAATATCAACTGTTGCATGGCTAAACACTTAAAAGGTCCCAAAGGCTGTCATTGTGGTCTATTATCTCTTGCCTTTGTTTTTGTGAAACCGCTCTTTGATTCCCTCCTACATACCATCTTGTCTTGGCAGAACACCTCTGGTGTAATCACTGATTTGGGAGGAAAAACCTTGATCTGTACCTGTTTACCTACTGACTCAAATGCATCTGCTTTCCTCTCTTTACTACTGTAGAAAACCGGATCTATATCAAAACAATTATACCTACTCTTTACAGTCTAATGTTGGCATCTGTGGGGTATTGTCGTTAGAGATGCTTTCCATTAAGCTAAATCTGCTCCTTTAATCACTAATTAGCTAAAATACATAAAATTATCAATTATGGTTATGCTCCTAGAGCTACTAAACTGTTTTCCTTATACCTGTTGGGCTCAGCACTCTTTCATGAGGAGGAAATGATGACTGCCAACCGCAGTACGGATGAGCCCTGGAGCCTGACTGCAGTGTCACTGAAGCATTAATGGTGCAAGGACATGCCCATTTAGAATTCAGAAGCCAGTGGTTGCTGTGGAGAGATTGGAAACTGTTTTACTTGCAACTGCTGGGCTCTGTGCTTTACACATTTCGATTAAGAGGAGGAAGCGGCTGGTGACTAGAACGTGGGGGTGCCTTGGAGCAAGGCTTCGTTTTCACAGGAGTGCTAGGGGTACAAGGCCACAGCTACTCAGCAAACAAAAGCCAGTGTGTGTTTTGAAGAAATTGCAAACTGTTTTCCTCATGCCTGCTGGGCTCTACAGTTTACACTTTTCCAATAAGAAGAAACAGCAACTGATGACCGGGGTTGGTGAGCACTGAAGCTATATCACTGTTTCATTGGAGCGCTAGAAGTGCGAAGCCACGCCCATTTAGGATGCAAAAGCCAACTAATGTTTGAAGAGATTGCAAACTGTTTTGCTGATGCCTGCTCGGCTCTACACTTTGCTTGTTCCAATTAAGATGAGTCTGCAGCTAATGACTAGAGGGTGGGTGAGCTCTAGAGCAAGACCCCAATTTCACTGGAACACTAGTGGCATGAGGCAAGTGCGCTTGCTGCCTGGCTGAAGAGCGGAGGCTGGGCTGGGCCAGAGAAAGTACTTGGCAATCGCAACAAGGTTTGAATTGTATTTTTAATTCTTGTTGACCACTCACACCAAGTCACTGCAACCGATTTTGGGTCGTAAGAATGCTGGCACCACTTGTGTTCATTTGAAGCCTAGCCCATTACAGAAAAAGCAAAAAATAAGTAATGTTTTAACCAAAAATAGTGTCATGTCAGCCAGTCTCATAGCTTATCGATGAGTCTCTTGTTGTGAAAGATTAAACTTTTTTTAACAAAATCAACACCTTTTGTTATATAGCTAATGCTAATTCAGCTAAGCATGTTTTAGATCTGAGTGAAAATACAGACGCATACAATACTTATGAACTAAAAATTTAAAGATATTAACTTCAAGTGATAATTTAAAACAGAAAAAAATATCTTTCCTCTTATCTGATATTGAGTGACTCTTTTTTCATCCCACTTCCCTCTAAGTCTTGAAGTAAATGATAGGTCATAGGTCCCTGATTAAGAAATATTTGTTGGGTTAGAGTTTATTATTGATCTACCTAATAATGGTGGCTTAGTCGATAAGCCACCTGCTCAGACTATACTTTGTCAGGACTTGCCACAATATCTGTTTTCACGGCAAATAGCGAAGGTCAAAGGCAGGGTGGGTTGACTACAATTACTGGACATCATTAGTGAGTCGCCCCAAGGAGGATGGTAGACATCCACTTACAGGCCTTCGGATAAGACGAACAGTAGAGAATGCAAAGAAACGCTTCCTGGGCTACAATTAAAAGGAATAAAAGACTGTAGATGTTTGCCTGACAATGTCGTTTAGTCACAGTTTCCTTATGGTTGGAAGCTTCAACACTTTTTGCACCCTTCATGTTCACCTTTAATTGTTTTCTTGAAAACCATTCAAGTGCCCCCCACATTTCTCTTTACTCATCGTTCAACTTTCCATGTAGTTACCAGTTTGAGTAGTTACCTCAACATCCATTGCAATATCTACGGTACTGAGTTCACCCGAGACATTCCAGAGACCTAGTAAATGAGTCCAGCCTTCGATAGTCTGGGTTGACAGTAAGGTTTTCATAGTTCAAAAGATATTATTTATTTGTTTTGTGGGTGCCATGTTACCGGATTATTGTTGCTCTTGCTGTTATCTCGAAATGTGAACTGTAGCTGGGATTTGTTTCCTCAAATCTCTACTTTGCTTGTTTCCTAATAGCTATCTGTACCTTATTATTTCTTTGTGACCCATTTCACAGTAATTGTTTAGTGGTTAAAGGGGCACACTGAAGCTATCGCTTCGATCTCTGTTGTTACTGATACCTGCCACTTTTGCTGCATAAAAACATTTATAGGACACTAGATGCTGCAGCTGATGCCAATAATTGTAAATCAAAAACCTAGACCTGGAGTTGGAAGTTTTAAAGAATATGGCATTCGCTATGAGTACTTTTCATTCTCGCCTTAAGGAACTCAAGTTGATTACTGATGCTAAGGTTTGTAGATGTGATGCAGCAATTCAGAAATTGTCTTTGCTTACAGAATTCCTTAACTCCTTCATTACTGAAGTTCAGAAAGTAATATCACCAATTGCAAAGTATCTAGTACTAACCACTTTTATTGACTTACATGCCTCATCTTCTTTGATCACCTTTCTTGCAGATTTCCCTCGAAGTGTGTCTGAGAGAGAACGTTCAATTACCTAAGTGGCATTGCAGTGCCATCTAGGATAATTCGTAATTCAGGCTATTTTTTTTAATAAATATCTATATTATCTATCTTTCTCAAATATATTTTTATAGACCTACGAGAAAGAACAGTCTACTGAGGAAGAAAGAAAAAATAACTTTTAAAGTCTTTGTCAGTCCTCAAAAAATCAGTTATTATTAAGAGAACCCATAAAATAAACTGGTCACCTTCTTAATTGGCAGTGAGTGACTCGAGCTCATTGCCTACTCTGGAAGTCACGTAAGTCAATTAACCAAAAGACTCACTTTAAGCAGAAAAACTCGAAGGGAATGAAAGGATGTGCTGTCCAAAAAACCCTTGTGTATAACTGCTGCAGCCAACCAGAATTTCAGAAGTAGGGCACTGAAAAGACTGCTACATGCAAAGCAGCATACATTGCAGAATTCATACAGGATAGTAGCGTGAAATTCTCTGATTTGAAGACTGTCCTCTGTCTTGTACATATTCTCAAATCATTTTATATAACAGCAAATAAGGCTGATGCTCATCCGGTCTCTATCTAGCTTTGGTCCACAAAAATCAATAGGATGAGAAGTGGTGCCCGGTTTTTCTACTACACTCTGCCAAGCTTTGGAACACTGTCCCCCTCCATTTACGTTCAGAACCCAACCTCCTTCTCTTCCTTAAACTTTTGAAAACTTGTTTTTTACAAAACCCCACCTACTAAGCTGTTGAGACCAGCCTTGCCCTGTCTCTCTGCTAGCGCTGGGACGCCTTCGGGTAGCCATGCTCTCTACAAATATTCATAAAATAACATAACGTATTCATGAGGCACTCGCAATTTGCGACCCCATTGGGAATCGCTGGCCCTTCCAGGTATGGTGGCCTGCTGGGCTCAGCAGACCTCCATGTCTGAGACTGCTTTTCAATAAAGCAGTTTTTTTTTTTTAAATGCAGCCTGTTTTCCCTAAAGGAAAACGGGCTGCATTTTTTAAATAATAAAACATTTTCTTTTCATTTTCTAACGGCAGGTAGTAGTCCCTGAGGCAATTGCCTGCCCCTAAAAAATATTTCCCTCTGCATTTGTAAAGGGAAAGAGGTCCCCTATGGACCCCTTCCCATTTGCGAGTGCATTACCACCTTCTTGAAGAGGTCGCAAAACATTCTTACATAGGGTAGCGAATCGCAATTAGGAAGTTTTGCTCTTGGAACGCCCCTTCCTAATTGCGAGTTACAAATCCTATTTAGTGAGCCGCAAATAAATTGCGGCTCCCAAATTAGGGTTTGTACTGGGCCCTACTAGTTTTTGCATGCGCAAACTGGGTCGCTAACCCGTTTGCGCATGCAAACATGGGTCGTACATTTGGCCCTAAGTGTTACCTGAGCACAGTAGACGGGTTATATTTATGTTACATTATCGCGCCTGTGTAGCCACGGGTTACCTACTCTTAGTCTCGATGTATAGCTGTTCCTTGTCTTGTGACATGTGATTACTAGTGGCAACTGCTGGGGCCACTGAGGAAAGGGGGAAAGAAGAGCATAACTGGTACTGTCCAGAACAAACTAGAACTATCTTAGAGCACCCCACCAGCCCCACTGTGTGGATTCATATTCAGGGAACATATTTCAACTCATAATGTAAACCATGTGTATTTTGTTTGCTATTAGGTACATGAAGTTACTAAACTTGCTTTTTTCTAATTATATTAAAATGCTATTTTGAATTCAGCTGCTCGCTTCAGGAAAATAGGATTGTAGGTTTGTGAGGAAGTAGTGGAAGAAACGGAAGTGAGTTTTTTTGTAATTTGATAGCAGCACTCTTTATTAGTTACCTCCCAAATTAACTTAGTTTGAATGCCTATGAACTTGATCAAAGAAGATAACCCATTTTCTAAAATGTCCCTTGTTAGATCTTCTAAAGGAAATCTTACAAAAGTGATACATAACCCCTTTGTAAGTGATCACCTGCTTGTTAATGGCGAACACCATAATGGTTTGTATACTCCAGTTATATTAGTGGCATGCTCTTTTTTTGTAGGACATTGCCTTCCTTGATTATTGTTAATCTGTAGGACAAACCTTGACCATGTCTCTTTTGTGTTGGAATATTCTTGGTTACAATGGTTTTGAGAAAAACAATGATCTGGAAAATCTTTTAGATGGATCACGTTTAATATTTTTTCATGAGGGATGGTTGCAGCAGTTCCCACAAATAAATAAAATGACTGGTAACAACAGTAGGGGTCAACTTTCAGGTGGATTATTAACTTTGAGTTCTACTTAGTCGCTCAAGGGAGCAGGGGCTATTAGAATGAGCTGCAATTAGTGATTGCCTCCTTTAATTAACATATAAATTGTCAAAAATGTATATTTTCTTATCAACTCTATTAACACCCCTCTTGGGAAAATCTGGAAATTGCAACATGGTCTTTTTGAGGCTGACCTAGAGTTAATTTGATTGTTGTTTCAGAAGGCTAAAATAATTTTGGGTGGAGATGTTATTCTCTGTATTGATCCCTGAGTGGCAGATTAGGTGCCTCAAAAGAATAATTATTAATTCAATATCCTCAATGCTGTATTTCAAACTTGTATTGAAAATTAATGTGTTTAAGCTATAATGTTTTTGTTACCCCCAACATAATTTGATATGTCTTAGAAAGAAAAGTTCCTACAGGAACATCCCTGAGAGGCAAATTTTATTAAGAGCTATTCTTAGGTTCTCATTGATTATGTTTGTGTCACTTGAGCTTTTTCTGTTTACAAACTTTACAATTCAGCTTAAAATGGGTAGTGACCACTGTGCCGTGGTTGCAAATTGTAATTTTGTCAAAGGAAGCATGATACGTTTAGCTTCGCGTCAGGTTGTTTTCCATCAGTCTGTCCTTAACAATTATGCACTTATAAATGTAAGTACTCTAGGTAGAACATGGATCTTTCGGAAATTAAACAAATACTTTAGTATGAGACAGTGAGGTAAGGGCTCAGATTCAATCAGAAATAGTATTGCCTTGTGAATGAACTACAATCAAAATTAATCCATTTATTTAGCTCTTTGACGGCAGGCAAGCAGAGTTAAACCTAAGGCTAGTAGATGAGTGTAAAAAGGATAAGTGGAATTATAAGTTTCTTCTGTGAGAAATAAAATGATTCGTTTTAAAGAATTGGATGAGAATGTCTTATGTTTTAGCTGTAGGTAACACACAGGAGTTCGAGAACTTAGTCAATAACTGTAATCCAACAACTGCTCTTCAGTTATGTTTTATTCCAGAATCAAGTTGGGTATCATTCTTAACTGATCTATATGGACTAAATGGCTCACCTGGGGAAAGGTACCATTGCTGCAACTGATGTGGTCTTACAATCATCATTGTCTCCTTCATCAACTAAGGGTGTTATTTTAGCTATGAAATCGCCTATGGTACCTAGTGCTGAAGTACTTTCTTGTACCTTATGTAAGTATAATGTGGATCGGTGGTTAGAAATATTATTTTTACTAGCTAGAAAAAGAAGTATAGATTTCAGGTAAATAGAGAAGGGCTTGATTTGAATCCATTCTGAAGGTGGGTTATATTACCAATTCAGCACATTGGCATCTTATTTGTTCCATTCAATAGGTAACGTATAAGCAAAATTGATTTTAAATACGTTGATAAAGGTGGGAACAAGCGGATAGGGCTTCCAGGAAGATCATAGCACAACAGATTCTTGCTTTGCCCTGTGGGCTAGGGCTGAGACGTCTGTGAAGCTGATTGGGCAGTTGTGTTGTGGGTTGTTAGACTCCTGTGCTTCTTTTGATCTGGTGACTTGCGAAGTGCTATTTGACAAACTGGTTAAGTTGTATATGGCCACGGTTTATTAAAAATCATCAAGTTACTCCATGCTAACAACTTCTCCCAAGTGGAGTTTGATATTTGTGGTAGGATGTTTATAAGACTCAACATTAGGGGAGGATTAAAACAGGGATGTGTCTTAGCTCCAACCTCTCTCAAATTAACATGATTATGTATCTGGTCCTGATCTACTCTCTCCAAAAAATGGGTTCTTTAGAGATTTCTGGTCTGTTGTATGCGTATCATGGATTCCTTTTGAATTACACAAAGATTGAACTGCAGGGAAAACTTGATTTATTATCCAACAGTTCTATGGTGTAATATATTAAGTAGTATATTCAGTGTGAACAAGACAAACATTTAAAGTGCTAACATTACTGCTACTAAAGGGCTATTTAGTGCAAGTATAAGAAAGTGTCACAATGAACATTTTATATTTGATTCTTTGTTATTATATTAAAATGTGCACGACTACTGCAAGCCAAAGAGGGCAGCGGGTACTGCAAGCCAAAGAGGGCAGCGGGTACACTGACGCTACTGAACAACAGTCCCCTATCCTAAACCTTCGCCTTGCTACACTGTCTATTATTCGCAATAGATGGTATTTACAGCACCTAGAAACCGCAAAAGTGCTGCAGGAAGAGCTATAAAAAAATAAGTTGTTGCTATGTCTAATATAGAGCCAAAATATGGTACTCATCTTGGCTCTATAACACAGATTATTAAAATTATGGCAACAGAGGCCTTACTGTGTGGTTGTTTGGGCAAAAACATATCCATTTTCAGCTGGTGCTCCTAAGGTCGTTTTAACTTCGTTGTACAAGCCTTATTACCTTCCTTAGAACTGTCACTGACCATGCTACTGAGTATGCTAATGAAATGTAAAATCAGAGCTGCACCAGAGTCCTTGAAGTGAAAACGGTCATTACTCATAAATGAACATCTGAGATTGAATATAAAACATATATGTTGAATATTCGATGATTTGGGCAGTGGGACATTGTTATCTTTCGTATAAGCAGCGCTTCATTACTCATGAATGTCGAAGTCGCAGGTGTGATATTTTGACCCATCCATAATGAATATAATTGAAGTCTGTATGCCATCTTCCCCTCATCCTTTTGTATTTTTCTGTTCAGACAAAGAAAAGCAACTCTAATGTGTGACCTTAATTGATAAAGACCAAAGTAAGACATAAAAACGACAGGCCATACTCTTGCAACTGGTAAAAAGCAACCTTAACTTGTGCGTTTATTTTCTTTACTTAAATATAGCAAAGCTTGTGAGCAGTTCTTTCAACAATAGCAGAAAATAGGTTAGGGCAGACGAGGCATTCCTCCCTGAAGGGCTTCTCCGAACACTAAAGTTTCACAAATGACTTCATCCAGGTAGGTGGGCCACTGTCGAGAATGATGTTCGGTGCCCTACCATAACTGCCAATGTTCCGGTCCTACTCAAACATTAAAATGTCACTTCTTTGAATTGAATGTAGTGTTAAATACTAGATCACGCTGAGCAAAAGTTAAAATAAAAAGTACCTGTTATTGTTTCAGTAAATGCGCCCACAGAATCTGCTCGAAACAACACATTTACAGTCTGTCTCAAAGTGAAATAAGTAGTGTCAGTGTTTGAAAATATTTCTGAAATGTCTACATTTACACCCACATGCATCAAGCGATTTTGGAGTCGCAAATGGTGCGAATCGGAAAATTCGGCCGTTTGCGATTCCAAAATCACTTTTTGGGATGCATTAAACAGTTTTTCAAAAATCGCAATTGTTTGTGATTTCTAAAAATGCGATTGCATTTAAGGAATCGCATTTTTGCGATTCCTTAAATGCAATGCATGAATGTTTAAAAAATTTCGAATTCGCAAATAGGAGGAGCAAATTAACACGAGATTGACCCTCGTGTTAATTTGCAAAATCTTTCAAAAATGCCCAAAAAAGCATTTTTGAAAGTGTCATGTTACACACACACATGTCCTTTGGACGTGTGTGTGAAACTTGTGAAAACATTTCAAGGGTGCAGGGGGGGTCCTTTGGACCCCCCTCAGCACCCTTGAAATGCATCAACAAATTGCGATTCGCAAAATAAAAATTGCAAAAAGTTAATGCCTGTCCATTGATTCCTATGGGCCTCTAGGCCCATAGGAATCAATGTAATGCCATTCCTTAATTGCGATTCGCAATTAAGGAATCGTAAATACCGAAAATTAAGAAATTGCAAAAACTTTTAAGATTTCTTGATGCATAGGATTTTGCAATTCCTAAATTGCGATTCCTTAATTTTCGCAATTTAGGAATCGCAAAATCCTACAATGATGCATGTGGCCGTTAGTCTGTTTAAAATTGCGAAACCAACACAATTTATAACAAAGTTATGTTTTTGTAGAAAGCAACATTAGTGGCAGTTTCTCTGAGCGACAACAAATGCTGTCTTTAAATATATTTTGTACTTTAAACCACTGGTAGGACAAAGTAGAAGACTTCCTAAATGGTTGTAGATCATCATCTGCCATTAAAACCGACAAATGTTTCTGTATGAACTTACGGTAATACATGCAACTCTCAGTGATTAACCTTATGTTGCGATGTTTAAATATGATTCCTTCTGCTTTTTGCCCTTTCAAGGGGGAAGGTGGCCATCAGACTTAATATAGAACTGCAGGAGTGGGGTATGAAGGTGGCAGCTTGGGTGTGTGCAGCATCCATGTAAGCAGACGGCACACTGGCCGTGGCCATGGACTCCAGATTCCCCCTTCTCTAGGAACTGAACAGATCTGATTTAATTTCTGGACTTTGGGTTAATTGGGAAAATAATATTTTCTTCTCTGGTGGAGATAACAATAGATGGTCAGCCAGAGCTAGGCCTCCACTGGGAGACAGAAATGTTTGGATACCTGGGTGTACAGGTGGCCCGCTTAGCTGAAAAATCAATATGACTATAGCTAGGGACTGAATTTTTAAAGCCACCCAAACCCTTATTCACACTTGTGTCTATGCTGGAATTGAGACAGGGGCGTAAATTGGTTTCACATTTGCATAAAGCTTTGAAGGCTTACAGCAGGGTGACACCACTGAGGTTGAGAGAACAAAGGGAAGAACATTTCCAAGAACCCCTTTCAGATTAAGATGAGAAACGACTTGTTCCCACGTCAAAAAAGAAAGGAACAATACAGGACATTTTCACTTCCTACACCTCACTTATTTAACCCCGTAATACTCTAACAAATAGACCCTGGGATACCCTCTGTATGCCTGAGATACAGAGAGCCTATAGCAACGTTCATGAGCATGAACTGGTACTGCAGAGTGGTGATGCAGTACTACTGAGTAAGGGTGGTAGCGAGATTGCACCACATTAAAGGCACCATAGCGTTGCCCTGCGCGCCGACCGTCCGGCGGGCAGGTCCGGCGGCGGCGTGGCGCTTATCGCCCGTTCAGAATTACAGTTTCAACTTCTCTCCTATTCTCCCATTGCTCCCACTGAATTCCTCGTGGCCCGTTCCCTATCCTTCTCTCCCCCCATCACTTGTCTCCTTATGTATCGGCCCCCCCAGTCTTCTCCTCTATTCCTGCCGGCATTTCAAGACCTGTTGGCCAACTTGGTGGTCAATTACGCCTCGGTCCTGGTGTTAGGCGACTTCAATTATTGGCCCTCGGACCCCTTTGAGTGCACCGCCTCCAAGGAGTTCACTGAATCTCTCTCCTCATTGAACTTTGTCCCGCATATTACGACCCCCACCCATTCCCACGGTCACCGGCTGGACCAGGTTTGGTCCCTCAACCTTCAATTATCCCCGGTGATGGTATCCCCCTGCTGTTGGTCTGACCACGCCCTTATTTCCTTTTCTATCTCTCACCACTCTGTACCTAAAGTTCCACATGCCAAAAACACCTGGGCGCGGAACTGGAACAGAGTGGATCTTTCCTCTCTGTCCTCCCTGCTCCGCAATTCTACCCCGTCTCTCTCCGGTCTCTCCTCCCATGCTCAGGCCACTGCCATGAACACCTGGCTGACAACAGGCTGTAACACCGTGGCCCCCTTACGTCGTATTTCCATCCGACGACAAAAGGACTCCAACAGATGGTTTAACGACCACCTAAAAGAGTTAAAACTATCGGCCCGACAGGCGGAGAGACAGTGGAGAAGAAACTATTCCTCCGCAGCAAAAACCCTCTATCTCAAAGCACTTGTTGCTTACAAAACAGCTATTCTCTCTGCTAAAACCACCTATTTTTCCTTAAAAATAGAGGCAGCGGAAAATAAATCCAGAGAAATTTTCAGCATAGTTAACAACTTGGCTTATTCTGACAGAGCTTCCTCGCAAATCCTTCCATCTCAATCATTTTGCGATCAGCTCAACACCTATTTTACAGACAAAATCATTACCATCAAGGCTAACATCCCCCCCCCTTCACCTACTTTTGTGGACCCCTCTTCCCCCAACGTTCTCAATCGCCTCACCTCTATTCTTCCCCTCACTGAGGCTTCATTCCGCGAGATACTCCCCAAAGTCAAGTCGGGCTCCCCGGCAGACACTTGTCCTGCTCGTATCTTGCAACACATTTACTCCTCTTGCCCTGAAGCCCCCATCACCTTTCTCAACAACTCACTTGCTCAGGGAGTAGTGACCCCGGCACTCAAAACAGCATTTATAGTGCCCATTCTGAAAAAGCCCGGCTCTGACCCTACCATCTCAGCCAACTACCGCCCCATCTCCCTGCTGCCCTACCTGAGCAAGGTGCTGGAACGCCATGCCACCGCGGTCCTCAGCGCCCACGTAGAGGCCAACGGTGGGTTGGCTTCCCGCCAGGCCGGCTTCCGTCCCAGACACTCGACCGAATCAGTCGTGGTATCAGTACTGGACACCCTCAGGATGGGCTTGGACAACAACAAACACCAGGCGCTGGTGCTTCTCGATCTCTCCGCCGCCTTTGACACGGTTGACCATACCATCTTGTTGTCCCGTGTCAGGGCGGCGGGAATCGAGGGCTCAGCCCTGCTCTGGCTGTCCTCATTCCTGAGGGACCGCACCCAGGCGGTTCGGTCGGGTGACTTCACGTCCACTCCCATCCCTGTCACTTGTGGTGTCCCCCAGGGATCCTCTCTTTCCCCCTTATTGTTTAATCTTTACATTTCTCCTCTTATCTTTGCTCTTCAGCAGCTGGAGGTCACCGTGTACAACTACGCGGATGACCTCCAGCTCATCTTCGATCTGTCTACTTCCCCTTCTTCTGTCTCTAACTTTCAGTCGACTTTGACCTTCATCCGGGACTGGATGAACCACAACCAGCTGAAATTGAACCCAGACAAAACCGAGCTGGTTCTCACCGGTGGTTCGTCCAGTCCGTGGAACTCTCATTTCTGGCCACCCTCTCTTGGTCCCCCCCCCTCTCCGTCACCCACAGTCAAAACACTGGGGGTCAAAATCAACAACCAGCTCACCCTCCACTCACAAATTAGCACCGTTGTATCTTCCTGCTTCCTCACCCTTCGCACTATCCGCTCCGTCTCCCGTTTTTTTTCCCCACAGGCACTTAAGATGATCATGGCTGCACTGGTCATCTCTAGGCTAGATTACGCTAATGCCATTTACAGCGGCATCCCATTATACAGCCTGCGGAGACTCCAGTTGGTCCAGAACCAGGCGGCCCGTCTGGTCTATGGTCTCCCACGGTACCACCATTCCACACCCCTCCTCAAAGAGCTCCACTGGCTCCCGGTCAAAGAACGTTCCCTGTTCAAGATCGGGTGCATGGTCTTTCAGGCCCGACAAGGCACTGCTCCAGCCTTTATTGCCTCATTACTAAAGGAATATGTTCCTTCTAGAGAGCTTCGTTCTTCCTCTAAATCCCTCCTCCTAACCCCACGTTTCAAACGTAAAAAATGGGGCGGAACCAATTTTGCCACCCTTGCCCCCACATTTTGGAATTCCCTCCCTGATCACCTCCGTTATTCTACCCATTATCTTTCGTTCCGCAAGGACTTAAAAACCTTTCTCTTCAAACAAGCCTTTCCTGTATAATGCCCCTCCCCACCCAAGACCGGTCTCATCTTCTTCAGGAGTCAAACGAACTACTAGCGCCAAGAAACCGTACGGTATATGCTGCGCTCTACAAATGTTTTAAATTAGAAATTAAATTAGCGAAGGTCTTGATTACGCACTGCGCGCTTAGGATCCTCCAAAAATGGTAAGATGAGGGAATACATTTGCAGTCCTGGGGACGGTTTTGGCGATGCGCAGGTTAGTCGTCCACTGGCTGCACTCCCAAGGTCCAACAAATACATCCCGGAAAAGAGATTTAATGGAGTGGGCCTTAGAAGAGGATTTACATTTGACAGCCATTGGTAACCATGAGAGGGCAGCAAAGGAGAAGGCCGATCGAGCAAAGATGATATGTTAGCTGCGTAAGCCTCCAGGGACATGAACTCCATAGCACCCAATTAGACAAGCAAACTGAGACCCTGGAAGGGGGAGAAAGGAGCAGACCCTGCGTTAGCTTGTTATAGGTCACTTGCACAGGTAAGTAATATATATGACCAAACTGGGTAGCTTGGTGGGTCATCTGACTAGAATAGCTTCGAATATGTTGTGCTCGACCAAAATAATATATGCAGCTAGGAATGTTCAACTTGCATACTAGGCCTGTAACTTTCAGACAAATAGCAAATTACCATATTCTTCATGTAAGAGGAACAACAGTTTATTTTTATTGAAATGTATCGTTTCTCAACAACAAAACAGTAAGTAAAGATGTTTAAAAATTCTTTGGTGTAGTAACATTACATTCAACAGGTTTATCATAGTAAGATTATCAGGCTTGCAATGCGAATGCAATTGCAAGGGTGCTAGGGGGTCTAAGGGCCCCCTGATGCACCCCCCCAAAAAAGGTAAGTGTGCACATGTGGTGCACACACATGCCTAAGGGCATGTGTGTGCACCACATGGCACTTAGAAAAATGTAATTTTGTGTATTTTTCTAAGGATTTACAAATTTCCATCAACTTGAAGTTGATGGTAATGTGCAATTTCTTAATGCAAAGTCGCATTTTGAAAATGCTTCTTGCATAGCATTTAGGGAATCACAAATTGAGATTCCCTAAATGCATTCGCAAAATAGGTAATCGCAGATATTGGGATTATCTATTTTGAAAATGTATTTTGGGTTGATGCATCGGAAATGGCTTTTCTGCTAATCGGCCCATTTGCGGGCGGTACAAAAGCTTGATGCATGTGCCCCTAAAAGCTGTGTAAAGCAGCACTTAATACTGGCCGCTGTCCTTCCTCAGCTATGACAACAAAATACTACCTAAAGTAATTGCAACACGCCTGGCACTGCTCATGGAGCACATAATCTCCCCCTTCACGCGGGCTTTCTGCCACATCGTTCCACCACCATTAATCTCCGTACTCTATTTGCGGTCCTAACCCAAATCTCCCCAACACTCCTAGCTGTGGTTGCCATGCTTGATGCCGAAAAAGCTTTCTATTCCCTGAAGTGGTCGTTCTTGAAGGCGACCCTAAATTCTCGGGCATACCTCGAGGCTTTTATGACCTCATCATGTTCCTCCATGCTGGCCCTGCGGTCAACTCACCAACGCCTTCCCTGTCTCCAGAGGCACTCGCCAAGGATACCCCTTTCTCCTTTGTTTATTATTATAGCCCTAGATCCCCTGGTCCAGCGTTTACAAGACATCATATGCACAGAGGGCTACGCTTTTGCAAAGGCCCACTTTTAGCATCCGAATATGCTGATGATATCCTTTTGTTTGTACGAGACCCTTCACACACCATCCCCCATTATCTGATAAATAATATGATATCAGATAATTCCCCCATTATCTGATAAATAATTGTTGAAAGTTAGGCTGAAACCGTCAACATTATCGGCGCCCTCTTGCTCTCCTTAACCTTTTTGTGCGCGTAAAACAGCCGCCATTTTTTGAACACCATGGCTTCCCTGCTCCCGCCGAGAGCCAGCGCGCCTCTCTCCCATTCCTAACTTCGCCGGCATCCCCCGCATACTGACAACCCCCCTGCCTGCACCTGCCGCGAATCATAAAACCCCTCTTCAGCGCTGCTCTGCCCCAGACCCTCGTCCTGTTCCCAGCGCGACACCTCCCTTCTTCCCATTTATGATCCCCGGCCCTTTGATGCAAACCCCATTTCCCCGTGTGCCCGTTTGTCTTCCCCGTTCCCAGGCCGACACCCAGCTCTGCCGATACCAATCCCTTGCCCCTCCCCGTACAATAGAAAGCTTTCCTCCTCTAAGGACCCCCGAGATGATCAAAGCCCCCCCCATCCCACGAGATCCGATCGAAACCCACACACACTGTGGATCGGCGGAATACCCAGCTGCGCGATGATCATCACCTGTTGTGAACGGGGCGGGGACTTCCACTGTAACCTTGCGTGGGAACGGGCTGGGAAAGGGGGGATTCTGAGGATGTCTTTCCGTACTTCAAAGTATCAACGAGAATGTGTTACATGCAATAAACAGATAAACGCGTGTATAAGAGGCCAGGCCTCAGGGATGCAGGGAGAGCACCTCAGAACGATACCTTCTGTCCGTTTTCGTTGTGTTCTCCTCCGGAGCAAATAAAAACCTTGTTTCCTGCCTTCCAGTCTCCAGCGCCTGCCTCTTCAATAGTTTAACTTCTTTGTGGGTTCAAGAGGCGACACCGCCGGGCAATAATTAAGGATCTTATATTCTGGTTGGTAGTGCCCCCCAGTTAAATTCCACAATTGGCGTCCCAAGCGTGGGGCCCATCAGCGACCCATGGATCCAGTGGGAGAGGTCCTGACGACAAAGTGAACGACTGCAACGATCGGGAACGCGTCTGTCCGATAGACCCTCGTCTGACAGCCGATCATCCGAACTTCACTGGGTCCGAACAGACCTCTCTCGAGTGATCTACGGTCCTGACTGGGAACCATCAGGAGTGCCGCGAGGATAACGGAGAAGAGAGGACGATCGGGCGCTGGATTCGGAAGACAGGAAACTGTCCATGCGGTCCGGGTAAGGTCGTGTAACCACGACAAGTCGCGAAATTTGTTTGATTGCCTGTTTGTTAAAAAATACTAGTATTGCTCTTTTTTGTTTATTTGGAGATTCACTGTCTGCAAACGGAGAAGCAACGGTCTCTCTCTTTGCAAGCAGTGGAGGATAGGTAGGCCAGCAGCCGTGCTTATTTTCTCCCCCACTCAATAATCACCTGAAACTGAACTGTTGTTCACAAACTATTGTTTCCTGGAGATTCCCTGTCTGCAAACAGGGAAGAGACCACCCTTTTTGCAGATAGTGAAAAAGGTAGGTAACGCAAATCTTTGCGGACCTACTCATTCTCCCCATTGTTATTTATCGGTCTTTTGTTATCTTGATCTATGAGGGATTCACTGTCTGCAAACGGAGAAACAACGGGCTCTCTCTTTGCAAACAGTGGAGGATAGGTAGGGCAGCAGCCGTGCTTATTTTTTCCCTCCCACTCAATAATCTCTTGAAATTGAACTGTTGTTCGCAAACTATTGTTTCCTGGAGATTCCCTGTCTGCAAACAGGGAAGAGACCACCCTTTTTGCAGATAGTGAAAAGGGTAGGTAACGCAAATCTTTGCGGACCTGCTCATTCTCCCCATTGTTATTTATTGGTCTTTGGTTTTTGATCCATGAGGTATTCACTGCCTGCAAACAACGTAGAATAGAAATATTCTGTCCAGTCTTTGCACCTAGTGATAAGATAGGCAGTGCTGACTTTTTAGTCCCTCGTTACGAGCCGTCATGTCTGTCTTCTCCCCACTGATTAGTAGCCTGTTTAGCCCGGACCGCTTATTAGAGATGGACCATCCAGCCCCACTGGAAGGCACCCCTAATAAGGACATGTTCATGAAGCATGGATTGACCGCTATTGCCTATAGTAAACTATGGCATAAATATACAAAACAGGGTCAAGAAAGTCAATGGCCCCTGATAGGATCCTTCGATGATGATAAAATAAAAACGCTAGAAACTGCCCTGGGTAAAAACAAGACAACACCTACTATGCTTGATAGCTTCGGCATGTGGCGAAAAGAAACTGAACAGCGTAAAAAGAAAACTGAGAGTAGGTTGGAAAAAGAGCTGCAAAAAGCAGCCCACCTAGCTGCTCAGAAACTAAAAAAGGAGATAGAGGAAAGAGAGAAAGCTAAACAGAAACTAGAAAGGGAAACGCCAAGCCAGTGTCCGGTTAGAACCCCCTCCATGCTCTACCCTGATTTACCCTCGAAACGACAAGCCAATGAGGACCTGCTGTTAGGTCCTCCTATCATCTACATGCCCCCTCCATATGCCCCTTCTCAACCCTTGGCGCAGCACGCGCCACCCCCAGGTACAAACAAAGGTACCGCCACAGCGTCGGCCCCAATGGCCTCTGTGCCGGCCGAACCCCTTGTATTAAAACCCGCATCAACAACGACGTTAGACGACCATGAGACTCGAGGGGCTGGCCCTGCAAGAACAAACAGGCTAGACAAAGATGAGCGAGCGGGGATCGACAAAATAGCAAGGACACTGGTAGAAAGGAAGGATGATGAAGAGTACATCACAGATATGTTCAGCTCGTATACAGGGAGTCACAGACGACATTTTACCGTACGACTGTGTTATCATGTCTTGAATGCATACGAGGACCGATATCGAGAAAAAGGTCCCGAGAGCCTAAGGACTCTGTACCGGAAGGTCGATATCGGGGATGAGGGCGAGTGTGATGTGTCGGACCTCCTTACGCGTACGCTTGAGGTTTTCCGCCACCTCACTGAACGAAAGCCGGGAGCTAAATCCGCAGCCCCCGTAGTGACCGAACCACCAACCGAGCAATCTAACACCATGATGCCGATACGTGAGGCTGCCCCTTACTGGGTTCCTCCTCGGGGTACAGGGACTCACGATGATGCAAACAACCAAGATGCGAAGGGAAGGGTAGTATACAACTGGGTCTACCAGCCATGGGACCGGCAAGAGATACTGACATTCCGGAAATCTCTACCCGACCTACGTAAAAACCCCACTGCCTTCTATACTGAATTGGGGACAGCCCTGGGTTCAACTATCATGACCCTGGCTGACATCGACTTGTTCTTCGGGTTATGTCTACCAGCTGATGTGTGGAAGCAAATCCGGAAAGTCGACCACCTTGAGCTGTTCGGACATACCTGGTCACAACTCGATGAACTGGACAAACAACGGGGACCAGGACAAAAGCCGTTGAAATCCATTCTAGACCTCCCAGATAAAATCGTAGAGAAATTAAAAACCCAAATCCCAGAAAAGAAAGTGGACTGGTCGATAGTAACAGCCTGTCGCCAAAAACCCCAGGAGGACGTATCGGAGTACTTCTCCCGGTTTGAAACGGTGTTCTCCGATTACAGCGGCCAGGACATGACCACTGCAACCGGACACCATCTGTTTGTCCAGAATTATGTTAAGGGCCTATCTTTGGAAATCTCCCAGAAACTACAGGCCAGCGAGAGTAGTTGGGCAGCCTCCAAACCTACAGCGATTCTCCAAATGGCCCAATATTATGAGCATCAGAAAAATGAAAACGATAGGGCGACAGAGAGAAAGAAGAAAGACTTAAAAGAGAGGGTGATGATTGCCAAACTGCAAGGGGTGACTATAGGACGAGACCAATACCGGGGAAACTACCAGACAAACGTCCCTAAGACTACATTTCCCCAGGACCGCACTCTGACTCCCTACAGTGGACGCACAGACCTTAGAGAAGACCAGTGCGCTTTCTGCAAAGGGACTGGCTATTGGAAATCCCAGTGCCCGGTTCTTCTGGAAATGATCAGAAACAGAGACCCCCGGGATGTAGCAAACGGACCGAGACCTAAGGGACCACCACGAGGGCCCCCAAATGACGCAACGAACGACAGATCAGACAGACCAAATACGTTCGATCGACCCAGACAGAACCAATATCAACAATCTGACTATGACGACACTCACACCTTTGCATAGGACAGCCAAGGGCGAGGGAGGGATCCAGTCGAGCTCTATGTTGACCAGCAGGGCCCTTATGTCACTGCTAAGGTCCTGGGTACCAAGTCTCCATTTCTGGTAGACACTGGCGCAACACGTAGTGCGTTATCTAAACGACTGATTCCAAGGGCACCCTTGTCTGGCTCACTCATAACATCGACAGGTTTCGATGGAACGCCCTCCACCAACCCTTTGTCTGCCCCGATTCTCTTTGACGTAGAAAACAACACCACCGACACCACGTTCTTGCTTTCCTCCAATAGCCCTGACGCCATTATGGGACTTGACTTACTGAAACACTTCCGAGCGACGATTAGGTGTTCTCAAGATGGAGTTCGAGTGTTTCTTTACGACAACCCCGTTCTGCTTAGACATTGCCCCCCCCGACACATGTTTTCCATCACCGACGTTGACGCGTCCCTGCTTGACACTCTACCTCCGTATCTGTGGGCCAAAGCGGATTCGGACGTAGGGCGTATGTTAATTGACCCAGTACACATTACTGTCCGACCAGACGCAACACTCCCAAAACTCCCACAATATCGGATATCGCCAGAGGGCGAGAAGGCATTGGTAATGATTATCCAGTCACTGATAGACGCAGGAGTGGTAGAGGAAGTGGTTAGCAACGTTTGCAACAGCCCTATCTTGCCCATTATCAAGAAGCAGGGAGAGGGAGATGAGAAAGCATACCGTTTCATCATCGACCTCCGAGAGATCAACAAAGTGGTGGTACCCCAGTACCCCGTGGTCTCAGACATCACCACCATCCTGACCTTGATTCCATCCACTGCCACCACCTTTTCCGTCATCGACCTCAAGAACGCATTCTTCTCCATCCCCATCCACCCAGACAGCCGATATCTCTTCGGCTTTACCCTAAAATCCCGCTCATATAGGTTTTGCCGAGCTCCTCAAGGCTACACGGAGAGCCCTAGCATCTACAGCCAGGCCCTCAAAAGACAACTAGACCAAGTCCGGTTACCCGACGGGGTGGTGTTGGTACAATATGTCGACGACATCCTTTTGGCAGCCGACACCACCCCTCTAGCGGTTACCGCCACCATTCAACTCTTGCACTTCCTGGCGGAAAATGGCCACAAGGTCTCCAAGAAGAAGTTGCAATTCTGCCTACCCCAGGTCACTTACCTGGGCCACCTTCTGTCCAAAGATGGAAGGAAACTCACCCCTGATCGAATCCAAACCATTCTAGATACCCCTGTCCCTAAAACCCAGAAGCAGGTTCGCTCCCTATTAGGCCTCACCTCCTTCTGCCGACAATGGTTGCCAAACTTCAGCCTCGTTGTAAAACCACTGCTTTCCCTGCTAAACAAAGACGTCCCTTTCCCACTCCCTTGGACTCCTGAGTGTCAAACTTCCTTCACGGAACTACGAGATGCCCTTTGCTCAGCCCCTGTCCTGGGTACCCCTGATTACAGAAAGCCCTTCTCCCTTTACACTCACGAAAGGGAGGGGTGCGCTTTATCTGTCCTGACCCAGGCCATCGGCCCTAAGCAACGACCGTGCGCTTACTTCTCTGCCACTCTTGACCCTGTCGCCAGAGCCTTGCCTGCCTGCCTTCGAGCTGTAGCTGCTGCTGCAGTCTCTATCCGACAGAGTGAGGGGATTGTACTCTCGAATTCCCTCACGGTACTGGTACCCCATGCAGTCGACACCCTCCTGAACCAAACCAAGACGCAACATCTGACGAGTGCACGACTGACTGGATACGAACTAACCTTACTTGCCCCCCATATCACCCTGAAAAGATGCACCACACTGAACCCAGCAACTCTGTTACCCTTGCCAGAGAACGATCCCAATGTGCGCCCCGTACATGACTGCGTGACTCTTACGGACGAACAGACCAGGAGTAGGGTCGATCTCAGAGACACAGCTTTCCCTGACCCCGACGGGGAGTTGTGGGTGGACGGTTCTTGCATCAAACTCTCCGATGGTACCACTTCCGCTGCCTATGCAGTCACCACGGCTCGAACTGTAGTAGAAACAGCCCGCATCACCCAGCGATCTGCCCAGGCAGCGGAACTGATTGCTTTGACACGAGCCTGCATCCTGGCAACAGGAACCACAGCGAACATTTACACTGACAGCCAGTATGCCTTCGGGGTGGTTCACCATTTTGGGCTCCTCTGGAGGGAGAGAGGATACTTGACCTCACACGGCACACCCATTTTGCACGGGGATTTAGTCTCCGCCTTAATCGAAGCTGTCCTCTTCCCCAACAGACTTGCCGTTATCAAATGCCAGGCACACAAGAAAGTGACAGACATTATTGGACAGGGAAATGCACTAGCCGACATTACCGCCCGAACGACAGCTGAAAATAGAACGACAACACATATGTACGTGACCAGGTCACAAGCAGAAAACTGGACTGACGCCAAGGACACAATTAGAGACATACAAACGACTAGCACACAACACGAATTGACTGAATGGACACGGGTGGGATTGAAAGACGATGAAGGCTGCTGGCGGACAAAAGACGCGAACAAATGGCTACTACCTGATTCGTACTTGATTCCCATATTAACCATGGCACACTCCCCTGCCCACATAGGATCAGCCCCCATGATCGAACTTGTCTCCAGGGTTTGGCACAATGACAAGATCCCAGATTCCGCCAAACGCCTGGTTCAACAATGTTTAATATGCCTGCAACACAACCCCGGGAAAGGAACTGTAGTACCCCGGGGGGGATTTGGGGTCCCAAACCACCCATTTGAAGTCCTGCAGATGGACTACATCCAGCTAGACAGATGCCAAGGCCTGAAATATGTACTTGTCGTGGTGTGCGCATTTAGCAAATGGGTGGAAGCATATCCAACCCGTGACAACACCGCTATGGCCACTGCAAAGGTCCTGTTAAAGGAGTTTTTCCCCCGTTATGGCCTCTGTCGTGTTTTGTGGAGTGATAATGGCCCCCACTTTGTAGCCAACGTTATCCAGCTCATCCTAAATGGGCTGGGTATTAAACAGAAATTCCACGCAGTCTTCCACCCTCAATCTGCTGGGCTTGTCGAACGACACAATGCCACACTCAAGCTTAAACTGGCCAAAATAGTGGCTACGACGGGCCTGAAATGGCCAGACGCCCTCCCACTGGCATTGCTATCGATGCGCTCCACCCCCACCCGACATCACTTAACCCCTTATGAAGTTGTCTTCGGTCGACCCATGAGCGTCTGGTCTGCCCCGAAACCAACTTCCATTCATGACGTTCCGGATGTCCTAATGTCTGATTATCTGTACAAATTGACTGAAACTTTGTCTGTCCTTCATCAGCAGGTGCAGCAGGCCATCCCCGATGCTTCCAGGGGTCCGGGCCACGCCATCCAGCCGGGGGACTTCGTGCTGATCCGAAATTTTCAGCGATCAAAGAGTTTGGAACCCCGGTGGACGGGCCCCTGGCAAGTGCTGATCACCACTCGGACCGCACTTCGAGTGGAGGGGAAGAAACATTGGCTGCACGCCCATCACTGCAAAAAGGTCTCTCCAACCCTGGCCACGACAGACACCGTCAACACCCAAGAAGAGCTCCTGAACCAGGACCGACCATCGTTGAACTGCTATCCTGACACAGAGACACTTGAACTTTCAAAACATCCTGACCCCACTGTGCCATCTCGAGAAGGGTACTTCCTGCGTCGAAAGGAGGGAGCTTCGGCTAAGTAGGCCACGGACTAGGTTAAAGGATCTCAGAACGGTGACCCAAACTACCAAGGGTTACCTGGAGAGAAACTAAACTAAGTCCGTGGTCCTGCCCACTACCGAGCACCTTGAAGACGAAGATGATGGAAGCGCCAGATAAGAAGATGATGGAAGCGCCAAATAAGAAGCCGACGGAGACAGCAGGAAATACCCACTACAGAAATCCGAGAACAGACAGACTCCATAGCTCAAAGACAATTGCACTCTTCATCGTAATCCTCCTCTGTTTTCTCCTCATGACTACGCTCTGGATTATGGAAGAACACGCACCTGCTCACGAAACATTCCTAACCACTGCTCAGCCTACCACCATGAAGGAACATTATCTAATTTCGCTCTCTCCCCAACTAAGAGAGAGGCGAAAGGAGTTTTGGAACAACTCCTTCGTGCAGCTACTTCACCAGCACAATCTTGCCACCAACGCCACCAACTGCTGGATCTGTGGGTTGCTACCCCATGCCACTGGACATTCAATACCATTCATCCCTTCACCCTTCTCCGTCCACGGCTCCTGCCTTGCCTGGCTGATCCTCCTGCAAGAGAGCTATACGGGAAATGCCACCTCCAGCAGAACTGCAGCACATTCTTCTCATGGGGCCGGGCGAAACAAGACAAAGACACACTTCTGCCCGCTGACCCCCAGCGACTCGATCCAAATGGACATCCCGGCCAAAGAACGAATCGAAATGCAGGTGTTCAACAATCCGACCAGACCCACCTTCTCCTATCTGCGGAAACGAACGGCTGCCACTCTGACTGTGGCCCTGACGGTCATCAACGTCACAGGCCACATGTGTGTAGAAGGACTTGGGACACAGCTGGTGGGTCGCAGCGCTTGCCGCTTTACCAGCACTCTGGATTCCACGGATCCGCCTTCCTTTGTGTCATCTCCAAACATGTATTTCATCTGCGGCACGAAGGCCTACACCTGGCTCCCCAAAGGCTGGGGGGGCACTTGCTACATCTCCTTCGTCCTTCCTCCAACTTATGTGGCTCCAGCGAATCACCACAGGCAAAAACGAGCCAAAGACGTTGAGCAAGCCGACTCAACAGGGGCACAGTTCCTCGATGCTATGAAAGGACTCGTCCCCCTCTGGGGCCCGATGGAAAACAGCCGTGCCATCCGACATTTGACTCAGGCAGTCGAGACAACCATGAACATCACAGCGGGCATCTTTGCCAACAACACTGCCGAGCTCCAAGCGGTCCGTTTGGTGGCTCTGCAGAACCGCCTCGTTCTAGATGTGGTTCTGGCGGACCGTGGAGGAGCATGCCGCATTATTGGGGCCAGCTGTTGTACATACATACCGGACAACTCACCCTCAGTGTACAAAGCCATCGAACATCTTCACAGACTCTCATCGGAAGTTCACCAAGAGCAAGAAGAATGGTCGCTTGGTGGTTGGTTCTGGGACACCGTCAAAAGCTGGGGCTGGAGACTACTCACCATTATCCTGATTCCCGTAGTTGTAATATGTGGCCTATGCTTAGGAATTCAATGTTTGCCACCTATGTGTTCTTTATGTGCGAGTTGCATTTTTCCCAAAACTGTGGACATTGGAAGCGAACATATGAGAGCATTGTATGATACCGAAGTTAGGAATTTGATGAAAATTGACATTGAGTAAGCAAGTTGGCTAGATATGTTGAAAAGGGAGGACTGTTGAAAGTTAGGCTGAAACCGTCAACATTATCGGCGCCCTCTTGCTCTCCTTAACCTTTTTGTGCGCGTAAAACAGCCGCCATTTTTTGAACACCATGGCTTCCCTGCTCCCGCCGAGAGCCAGCGCGCCTCTCTCCCATTCCTAACTTCGCCGGCATCCCCCGCATACTGACAACCCCCCTGCCTGCACCTGCCGCGAATCATAAAACCCCTCTTCAGCGCTGCTCTGCCCCAGACCCTCGTCCTGTTCCCAGCGCGACACCTCCCTTCTTCCCATTTATGATCCCCGGCCCTTTGATGCAAACCCCATTTCCCCGTGTGCCCGTTTGTCTTCCCCGTTCCCAGGCCGACACCCAGCTCTGCCGATACCAATCCCTTGCCCCTCCCCGTACAATAGAAAGCTTTCCTCCTCTAAGGACCCCCGAGATGATCAAAGCCCCCCCCATCCCACGAGATCCGATCGAAACCCACACACACTGTGGATCGGCGGAATACCCAGCTGCGCGATGATCATCACCTGTTGTGAACGGGGCGGGGACTTCCACTGTAACCTTGCGTGGGAACGGGCTGGGAAAGGGGGGATTCTGAGGATGTCTTTCCGTACTTCAAAGTATCAACGAGAATGTGTTACATGCAATAAACAGATAAACGCGTGTATAAGAGGCCAGGCCTCAGGGATGCAGGGAGAGCACCTCAGAACGATACCTTCTGTCCGTTTTCGTTGTGTTCTCCTCCGGAGCAAATAAAAACCTTGTTTCCTGCCTTCCAGTCTCCAGCGCCTGCCTCTTCAATAGTTTAACTTCTTTGTGGGTTCAAGAGGCGACACCGCCGGGCAATAATTAAGGATCTTATATTCTGGTTGGTAGTGCCCCCCAGTTAAATTCCACATAATATGATACAGGCCCTTTCTGGTCTCTCTATAAATTGAAGTGGGTTTGAGCAATTTTCACTCGTGAACACCACTGTACCTTGTGCTCTGGAATATCCTCTCCGTTGGTGTGATGACCCCCTAAATATCTTGCCATTATATTATGCTCCACAGACAGAAGGAAGAGGTGATAAGCCAAATTATGGCCCTTCAGTTGACAAACTAACTATTCAGATTGACAAGTGGATCCATCTACCGCTTTTCATTGCAGAGCGCATTGCCATGATTAAGATGATAGTGCTCCAACCCTTCCTTTATCTGTTCTTACACATTCTGATTGCTTTAACACACTCCTTCTTTGCCACCTTATGTAGCTGTCTGACCCACCTTATATGGGTGGGCCACCGCCCCAGAATAAAATTGGAGACATTGACCCTCCTGTATGCCATTGGTGAAATTGGTGTGCCGGATCTCTGATCGTGTTATCTGATGGCACAGTGCCACTTCTCCTACTAACAGTACCATCCAGATGCCAGACTCCCTTACCTGAAGCTGGAGCATGACCAGGTGGAGCAGCTCCCCCTGTCTTCAATGCTATCCCAGGGTCACTGTGTGAACCCTCAGAGAACCACATACTCTCTATGACATGCTGGGTGTGGTGCAAACTCCGTAGGTATCTGGGCATCGGTCTCTTGTACTCCCCAGACATCTCCCTCATGAATAATCCATGGCTACCAGTGACACAGGAGGCACCAGTGCAGCGCACGCTTTCGATCTACCGCCTACGCACTATGGGTGACCTCTTCACAAACGGCAAAGTGAAATTACACATCACATTTGAGGCTGCTTGGACCACCTCTTCTATGGACAAATTTGTCTGCCTCCGCCTTCACCGTACTTTATGCGAAAAATTGCCTGCGTATCCCGAGGAACCAGTTGAATTCCCTCCACTTACTTTAGAGATATTGACTACTGACATCACCAGGTTGGTTTCCAGCCTTTATCACTCCTGATTAACACTAAAGCCAATGCATGCCCTAACTTCACTGGCCGAAAAAAACACCACGGGGTATGGGCTCCCAACAGCAAGGCCAAGCCACTGACTTCTATTACACAAAAATACTGCCAACACTGTTTTCCATATTTCTTTGTTCAGTTCACCTCCACATATGATTGAAACAATATGTGTAATCACAATTTATTGTCAGAATAAGTCTATTTTATTTTTCATTTACATTGTTTTTCATTCGTTCACGACCGGCAGTGTCAAAGATTCACTCCTCAGGACACTGCCGGTCGTGAACGAATTGTTTCGGCGGACGGACGCACTAATAAGGCGGCCATCTATCAACAACATCCCTGTACATAGGGCTGGCTAACATTAGGAAAGGCCGGTTCCTATATGTATGATTGCTGAAAAACGAAGATTGTTCAGCGTCGTGGTTTGCATTATTAAAAAGAAACAAGCATCTGGGTAGAAAGCGTATGGTCCTGATGAGAACTCCACAATCAATTGAGAGTTCGAAACGCGTAGACCCTTTGTTTTTTGAGCCATAAGAATACTGAAATGCTCTTTCAATTGTTGTGATTTTGACAAACTAAATGGTCTATGGCATTTTGTGAATATTGTACTTAAAAGTGTAAATATTATCGGTGTGTGTATGTATGTGAAAGATGGTATGATTGAGGGCTGAAGCTATTGTGAGTATGTATATGAATGTATAGAGGGAATTGTTTTAGAAGAAAGGATTAATGTTGCATGTTTTTGTACAATTGTTTTTTGAAATGTGAAATTGGTGAAATATTAACCAAAATAATGAAAAAAATGTAAATGAAAAATAAAATAGATTTATTCTGACAATAAATTGTAATTACACATATTGTTTCAATCGTATGTGGAGGTGAACTGGACAAAGAAATAAGGAAAACAGTATTGGCAGTATTTTTGTCTAACTTCACTGGCTGCATGGGAAAGTGATACACAATAAGGCGCAATGGAGGGATAGACATTAACCCTGGGCAAAGCACTACGCTACACTTGCGTAGTTTGCGAAGTTTGCGCTACTTCGCACTACGTGAATTGCACGTAGCACAGTGCAAACACGCGTAGCGTAGTGCAGCATTCATTTATTGCTTGCTCGCGGTCCTCAACGTCAAGTTGGCGACCGTGAGCTAGCAAAATGACATCCTGGCGAGACTTTTTCCTCGTTTGCAATCAGCAACATCAAGTTGCCGATCGCGAGCGTGGAAAATAAACCTCCCGGCGAGATTCTCAACGCGGGGAGGTCCGGTTTCTCATTGCGAGTGGTGACGTATGCTCGCGACCGCTCACGATGAGAAACTACCAGTCCGCGTTGAGAAAGGTGCTGCTCGAGTAGAAATCTACTTGAGCCGCAGAAAACGACCGCTTGCACTGTGCAAGATGCAGTTTGCACTGATTGCACAGTGCAGACAAGCATCCGGCACTGTGCAATCAGTGCGAACAGCATTTTGCACAGTGCACTGCGCAGTTTCGCGTAGCTACGCGTAGCTCGCAGTGCACTTCGCAAATAGCTACGTGTAACGCTACTTCGCAAACTATGCCCACGCATACAATCAGGTCACCCTCCACTCAATTAAGTCCCAATATATTAAAGACCTGATTGCCTTTAGGCACCCACCACGTTCGGATGAATCCAAGAGCAGTATAATAATATCCCTGCTCAAATGCTAGCTTCTCAAGCATGCTAATCACATTCGGATCTGGGTGTACTAATCTCACTGTTTGTCAAACTACCAAGGAGTGAGCAGTCTTTGTTGAAATAATCAAGACAAAAAAGATGTGAAAGGTCAGAAAGTACCCCACATAAGTATCACCAAGGGAGATGCTGGTTGGTACTCACCAGTTTGCTCACGTTTTTCATCATTGGTGACTTTCATGACCGTAAAAATAGAAAAGAAATTCAGTGTCAAAACAATGCTCAAGAGGTGAAGGAAAGAAACAGAAATGTTGTGTGAAAGAATGCACGCCCAAGTGCTCGTGCACGGGAAAGTGACCTGGGGTATCCCATTCCAAATAAGACCTGGCACTACTGCTTCACACAAACTAAATTGGTATACACTAACAGTAGGTCCAAACTACTTCATTATAAATACCTACATTGAGCTTATCCCATTCCTCAAGCCCTAGCGAGATTTGACCCCTCACGTTCACACCGCTTCCCCAAATGCACAGCTGATAACGCTTACTTTGTGCTTTTAACTTGGAACTGTACTGTTATTCAAATATATTGAGGGCTATATTGACCTTGATTTCTACATGATGAAGCATACTGTCGTCCCCAACCCTCTCATGGCACTTCTAGGATATGTTAAACCATTGAGCCCTGGCCTCAGACGATTTACCACCATGCCATAGCCCTCTTTCTTATGGAGTAGCAGCAGAACCCCCCCCCCCCAATGATGACTGTTTGAAAGATATGACTTATTGTGATCCCACCAGTGAACTACACACCTCATTGCAGCCGCCAACCTTCAGGCCTGAAGACATTTGGGCACCACTTTGTACCTTTTGACTTTGGACTCTAATTCCACGGTGAAACGTTAGTTGAGGCTCCTGCTCTTTGTCTGTGTGTAGGCCCCATACTCGCTTGCCTGATGGACTACCTTCTGGGGTGTTATTCCTTTAAAGTTATCACTGTTCACAAATGTGTCCTCCTCACGTTCCTCTCCCCTCTCCTGATTACCTTCCCCTTGACTGCGTTTGTGTATGTCTTCAAAGCTAGCCTGCATGTGTCACCCGGTTGTACTGCAAACAAGAACGATTTTGCTAAGATTGATCCTGCATTGTTATTGTTAACTGGAAATAAATAAATACATTTCAAAAAAGGTGTGCGCAGCCGGCTCAGGGGATCTGAAGGCCGTGCTCAGAGTGCACTTCAGACAGCCAAAATCAATGCACAGGGGGTTCTGGCAGCATAAGGGACAAGAGCAGGATATAGTCTCAAGGCGACATCCTATGCTATTCTAAACAGCTGGTGCTTTTTTTTAATGGTTTATAAGATCACAGGCAAGGCTTATTTAGCAAAAAATAAAAAGTGCCGCCAGGGCCTAAATGTATCGTAAGGGCTGTACTCCACTATCCTGCCTGGGATCCCTCACTTCCTCTTTAGGTGCTACCCACTGCCTTCATTGGGCCACCCTACGTGCAGAAGTTGTACTTTTTGAGCAGATAGTAAGGCACAAGGTGCTTCCTGATGCTAGAATTGCTCAGAGATGGGAAGGCGTGGTTTGGTTTGGGGGCAGTGGTAGAGCTGTGCATGAATCTAAATTCTGGAATAGCAAATGGCTGGAATGCTGGTCAGTAGTGTTGGCAGTGGAAAGCTGCGCAAGAGTGACAGGCTGCAGTGACCCTCCCCTTGTTGGGATTGGATGTAATTGTGACACCTGGCACTATTTTATTGGCCCTCTGTCAAAAACGTTTGATTTATTGAAAATTATGCGTCTAATGTTATGACTTTTTTGCACTAAAGCGAAACCGCTGCACCTTGCAAAACTGTATTCAGGGACATCTTAAGGATTTAGGGGGCCCAGGGCCAAACGTATTTTGGGGCCCCCTGTTTGGAACAGCTTTGAATTCTTGTTCCAATTTCAGCTTTTTCATTTTGTCTTTGGTTGGGACACTTACACAGCAGAGGCACACTAGTCCAAATTTTAAATGTGTTTCCATCTAATATTCGGGGATAGTGATGTGTGTTTTCAATATTGTAACACAGCAGCAGCTCACTAATATTATTGCAAAGAATCTCTGTGAGCCACGGCTATTTCTCAAATGTGAGGTCCTATTTAGAAAGGAACTAGTTTATGGATGTTGATGGTGCTCAAAAACAAACACAACATGCA
The DNA here is from genome assembly GCF_964261635.1 of Lissotriton helveticus. Classification (NCBI taxonomy): domain Eukaryota; kingdom Metazoa; phylum Chordata; class Amphibia; order Caudata; family Salamandridae; genus Lissotriton; species Lissotriton helveticus. The sequence continues at coordinate 688,486,466 of NC_136059.1, read as the reverse complement.
TTTCTCTCATAATGTCCTTAAAAGACTCCCACACATCACCTGTATTAAAAAGAAACTAAAAGAAAGCAGTATTTAAACCAATCTATCTTTCAGAATCATTCAATGTCATCAGGGCAGGACTGTGTGGAATACAGAGCCAGATCTATTAGGGGGCCCCCTAAAAGGCTGGTGCCCTGGGCCAGAGCCCACTTTGTCCATGCCATAACACGTCTCTGACTGTATTTTCATATGCTTTACTCAACTAGGCCCAAAGTAGGCTTAAACGTCAATTTGTACCCTAACGCAGCAATGATGTGTATTTTCACTTCTCTTCTCGCTGGACATAACACAAAGCGGACCATTATAACGCTTTGTTTTTACATGCTGTTCTCCAACAGCTTTGGAAGAAGCCTTTTGCTACATTCAGGACTCTTACTTCCTGTGTTACTGTAGGCCTATTCGTTCGAGGCATGTGGGCTGCTGAATTCATAACTGTGCATAGACCGCCGCCTAGTGTTGGGTCCGGATGATTGCACATTGTTGTCCTGGAAGAGTCTTCGAAGTATTACGAGATAGGTGGCTCCTCCCTTGGACTACAGTGTGCATGGGCATCCTCTCCATCCTCAGATTGTTTTTTTCCGCCATTGGGTTCGGATGTACTTTCCTACACTCCAAGTTCGGAATCAAGAAATCGCTTTCTAAAGGCCAAAAGGCCTTCAGATCCGTCGGTATTGTTCAGCGCTCGGAAACGATATACTTTTTCAACATCTGTTGCACTCCGGTCGTCGAATCGGTCCGTGAGGCCTTCTCGACACCACGTGGACGGAGCGTCGATGGAACGAAGTCCATTCAAGTTCTGCCCGCAGTGCAACTCCAAGTTCCCGCACACAGATAAACATCCAGTGTGCAACAAATGCCTATTTCCAGATCACAATGAAGATAGTTGCCTAGCCTGTGCCCAGTTCCGGTCAAAAAAGACGATCCAGAATCGACGGACGGCGAGGCAAGAAATGCAGAGGTCGGCGCCAGAGCCTGATAATATCTTCGACGATGAGGAAGATCTAGCCAGCGCCGAAGACTCAGATCACGACGAAGACCAATACTCGGAGCATCACTCCGAATATTACCTCGAAGAGGAGGAACTAATCATCGATCTCGAGGAATATGATCAGGACATCGTAGCGGTTGAAGATGACTCCGATGACGGCCAGGGGCGAACCGTGAGTACCCCACCCCATATAGACACTACACCTCTATCAGAGACTCAGGTCGAGGCATCGCCATCAGGCCTTAGCCAAGACCAATATCCTTGTTCTACAGCCCCGCCATACCGCCCGGCTAAGAACATTCAGAAATAGCCTTCTGAGACACGACATACGACACCGGTTCCATCGAAACCGAAACTCGTCGACCATACCGTCTTCGGACCGAACGTCATTTGGTTGAGGGAATCGAACTGTGGGCGCCATCTTGGAGCGTTCTAGCGCTCAGGGACACGGGGACAAGCCTATTTAAGGCGGAGCTTGTACCCGTTTTTTTTCTGGCAACTGGGTATTGAAGATAAGTATTGTAACAGCGCTTTGCTGTTGGGTGTGTGTGCTTTGTGGAGCGTTATAGCGCTTAAACGCTATTTTTAAAAGTCCCGTTTTTTATTTAATTTCTTATTTGTTACATTTCCCCTGATTTTAAATACAGGGTCTCCTAGCCACTCACCTGCACTGTAATTGTATTTTCCACCGCTATTAAGCGGGTCCGGTGTCCGGGGAGGCAGGGGCAGTGAGCGCCATTTGGGTGAGGGAATCGAACTGTGGGCGCCATCTTAGAGCGTTCTAGCGCTCAGGGACACGGGGACAAGCCTATTTAAGGTGGAGCTTGTACCCGTTTTTTTTCTGGCAACTGGGTATTGAAGATAAGTATTGTAACAGCGCTTTGCTGTTGGGTGTGTGTGCTTGGTGGAGCGTTATAGCGCTTAAACGCTATTTTTAAAAGTCTCGTTTTTTATTTCATTTCTTATTTGTTACATTTCCCCTGATTTTAAATACAGGGTCTCCTGGCCACTCACCTGCACTGTAATTGTATTTTCCACCGCTATTAAGCGGGTCCGGTGTCCGGGGAGGCAGGGGCAGTGAGCGCCATTTGGGTGAGGGAATCGAACTGTGGGCGCCATTTTAGAGCGTTCTAGCGCTCAGGGACACGGGGACAAGCCTATTTAAAGCTCCGCTCTCATCGTGCAGCGGTGACGCGCAGCGGAAGCGCCCTCTCTGCGCCTGAGTCGCGCCAGAGTCCCGCTCGTCAGCGACTCGGAGGTCGGCGAGGTAGGCGGGGGAGTCTGTTGGCTGGTAGGCTGTCGGTAGTGAGTCTAAATATCTTAGCAACAACTATGCTCTCTTATTCTTCTTCGGAGCTTTTAGCGCTACGTGGAAACTTTCGTTTATGTCATCATGTTTTCCAGGTGGACGCAAGATGGGGAAAGGTTGTGTTGAATGTGGCTGGAGTGTACCGAGGCAGCAAGTGGCCTCGGTGGCGCCCCCGTCACCACATCTGTCCTGTCAGTTGCTGAATACCAGATCGCTTGGTAAGCACTCTACTGACATTTGGACCCTGCTATCGGATTCTAAACCTTCCTGCCTGTTTCTGACGGAGACTTGGCTTAATGAATGCTCCGGTCCTGACATCGCCTCTGCTGTCACTCCGAATTTTACCATCTATAGGAAAGACAGAGAGGTGGGCCGTGGTGGAGGGGTGGCATTAATTGCCAATAAGAGTCTGTCATGCTCAACCTTCCCGGTGGACAACATCAAGGGGAGTGAAGCCTTAGGCTTCTCTCTTAAATTATCCTCTCGCCATACCTGCACAGGGATTATTATTTATAGAGCACCTGGCCCCTTGGGCTCGTTTTTTGAGGACCTACAGGCGGCGCTTTCTGTAATGTGCTTAAGATCGGAGCATTGTCTCCTATTGGGAGATTTTAATCTCCATATGGATAAAACTACTCACCCCGACACCATTAAGCTTCTCGATATAGTTTGTCCGTTGGGTCTGTCTCCATTGATCAGCAGCCCGACTCATAATAAAGGCCATACGATTGACCAGATTTTTTCTACTGGGGCTTTAGAAGCCTTCCCTCTGCGTCCCGTTCTTTGGTCTGACCATCTTTTAATAGACTTCTGTATCTCTATCACGACTAAACGTTATGTCAGAGGTGCGGAGGATATTAGGAGGCTATCGCGGCCTTTTCACCGAGTAACGGCAGAAATGTTTTCGGCCGCCCTTGATCAATATCCCTGCCCCCTAGTAGGGGACCTGGAGCTAGATTTAGAAGCAGTCCAGAAATGGCTTGAAACTAGGTTGGAAGATTTGGCTCCTGGCAAGACTGGCAAACCTGAGAGCAAACACATCTCGGCTCCCTGGTTTACTCCTCTTCTTGGCAAGATGCGCCAGGATTGCAAGAGGGCGGAAAGAGTGTGGAGACGCTGCTACAACCCTGAGGATAAAAGCAAATACAGGGAGTTAATTCGTCTCTACCACAAACAAATCCTGGAGGAAAAAAAAAGCTATCTCGATCATAGAATCGACATAGCCGATAATAAGAGCAAGGAAATTTTTAGAATTGTTCAGGATTTCATTTCCCCTATTGCAAGCTCTCCAAACCACTCTCATACGGAAGTGTGGATTCACCAGCTAAGCCAATTCTTTGTAAATAAAATCAAGCTTATCCAAGATTCCTTCCCTGATTTAGGTCCCAGTGCCACAGCTTGTCTTTCGAGCTTTTCATCTGCACCTTCTAAGGAATCAAAACCGCGGCTTTTGGACTTCCCGGCTATGTCTTTGGCCTCTTCTCTTGAACTGCTAACCCGTCTCAAGTCAGGGTCGCCTTTGGACTCTTGTCCTGCTACCTGCCTTGGAAGGGTTGCTCCGGCAATTAACATACTTCTGAATCCATTACTAAATGCCTCCCTTACATCTGGTGAGGTACCTGCAGCCTGGAAGCACGCCCTGATCTTACCGCTGTTAAAAAAAACCTACATCAGATCCCCTTGTTCACGCGAACTACAAACCAATCTCCCTTCTTCCAGCCATGGCCAATGTGATTGAGAAACACGTGCACTTCTCTATTACCAGCTTCATAGAGAATAACAACTTGCTTCACGATTCTCAATCCGGTTTTCGTGCGAATTACAGCACGGAGACAGCCTTGCTGGAGATAACTGATGCTATTCGCGACACTCTGGATGGCGGAGGGAAGGCAATCCTGGTCATGTTGGACCTATCGGCGGCTTTCGACACCGTCCCCCATGCCGGTCTCCTTTCGAGACTATGGGAGATCGGCTTACAAGGGACGGTGTTTGAATGGTTTAAATCATTTCTTACCAACCGTCGACAAGTGGTCTGGGCACCTCCGTTCTCCGCCGAAATGCCTACACTGGAGGTAGGGGTCCCGCAAGGGTCCATTCTCAGCCCCTGCCTCTTCAACATCTATATGGCTCCTCTGGCGGAGGTAGCGGAGGCTTATGGTGCCCAGATCATATCCTACGCTGACGACACCCAGCTACTTTTCACGTGTAACAGGGGTGAAGATTTCGATGGCGATCAGATCAGGGAGTGTTTGGAAGCAGTATTTGAATGGTTTCAGAGATATAGCCTGAAATGCAACTCTGACAAATCGGAGTTGCTTTTCTTTGGAAGTCCACCTAATGTTGAGTGGAAGTCCTGGTGGCCACAGGACATGGCACCACCGGGGGAAACTTCGCTCAAAGCCAAAAATCTGGGCATTCTATGTGATACCGATCTCTCTTTTAGACCTCAGGTCATAGGATTGACGGGAAAGTGCTTTGGTATGTTGAAGATGATGAGGAAATTCCTCCCTTTAATATCTCTCCAACACAAAAAAATCATAGTTCAAGCCCTGATAGGCTCACGGCTTGACTATGCAAATGCCCTTTACCTAGGCCTTCCCAAATATCTTTTAGCTCGTTTGCAGGTTGTGCAAAACTCGGCCGCTAGAGCTATCTTTGGTTTGTCGCGTAGGGCTCATGCGTCAAAGCTGCTGGAGAAATTGCATTGGCTCCCAATTGCCAAGAGAGTCACCTTTAAGATCCTGACTCTGGCATTCAAGGCACTTCATCACATCGGCCCTAAGTACCTCCGGAAACGGATGACCTTTTATGTTCCAAAGAGAGCCTTGAGGTCTGCACAACAAGCTAAAGCCACTGTCCCCATAATTAAGCGTGCCCGTACTGGAGGCCGCTCTTTTCGTTATCTGGCCCCTTGCTGCTGGAATAAGCTCCCTATTGCCCTGCAATTGACGTCCACCTTGTTTGCCTTCCGTAAACATCTGAAGACGTGGCTTTTCACCCAGTAACATCATTGCCATCTGTGTAGAGCACTGTGTTATGTACTGACCTTTTTTCTCTTTGCCAAAGCGCCGGGACACTCTCGTGAGTAGCCGTGCGCTATAAAAGAGCTTTTTAACATTTTAAATTTTTTTTAACATTAAGCCGAAGGGCGTCGACCCGAAGGCCACAGTCCCATTACAACCTTCGAAGCCAAAAACAGTTGAGTCGACATCGAAGACCAAAGCTGTCGAGTCGACCTTGAAGTCGAAAGCCGTCGAGTCAACCTCGAGGCCAAAACACGTCGAATCGACACCCAAACAAAAGCACGTCGAATCGACCCCCAAGACTAAGCACGTCAACTCGAGCAAACCAGCCTCAAGTATCGACAAAGGGAAAAAAGCGGTCGACGAAACAACAAGGCCTACGCCCAAAAGTACAGTCGAACCAAAACCGAAACCAAAGAAAATCGGTCGAGCTGAGGCCCATCGAACCGAAAAAGGGCATCGAGCCAAAACCGCAGGCTCCAAAAACACCTAAGAACACTATCGAACCGACAAAACCGCTCGGTCCGAAAAAGGTGGTAAAGCAAGCCAAAGACGTCGAACCGACAAAAGTGGTCGAAACACACCAAAAACCGGTCCAACCACCAAAAGCGGTCGAACCCAAAACAGACACCGACCCAAATAAGGTTAAACCAAAGGCTACAGCACCAAGGCCAAAAACTGTAGAGGAAGAGATTATTCATTCAGATCCCTCCACAGAAGACCAGTCCAAACTGAATATCGACCCAAACACTGGTAAAGTGACTGTTTATACAAAAAAGAAAATACCTCTGCCAACTGAAGACTTTTCTGGACTTCCACTAAAGAAGAAAAGGGACTGTGCTACCTCTCCTATTCTCTTTGAACCTATCACTCCAGCTATGCCTGCTACTCCATATGCCCCAACATCACCTGCACGCTCTGACTACAACCCAGAGGGAGATCAGGACGTAGATGTGGGGTTTGGTTATCCACAAAACCCAAATGAGGACTTCAACTCACAGCCATGGGGTGGGGGAGGAGAACCAGACACTGAAGGCACTCTGCCCATTACAGACCCTGCAGTATACCCAACTAGGCCATCACCCACAGAGGATACAGTAGCATTTAACTCACTACTAGATAGAGCAGCAACCTACCATAATGTAGATATGCACTCTGATGCCATTGAAGAAGACTTCCTCTTTGATACACTGACAACATCTGAAAGACATGTTAAAACACTCCCCATGTTGAAGGGCGTCTTAAAGCACGCAGGTGACATTTTTAAGGACACTGCTAGGGCACGTGTCATAAACCCAAGAATTGAAAAGAAATATAGGGCCGCACCCATTGACCCTACATACATCAGGGGGCAATACCCCTAGACTCCCTAGTGGTATCTAACGCATGTAAGCGTGCAAATTCCCAGACTACTGGGAAGGCTGCTCCTCCAGACAAGGAGTCAAAAATCTTTGAGGCATCAGGCAAAAGAGTGGCAGCTCAAGCAGCAAACTCGTAGAGAATAGCCAATACACAGGCCTTACTAGCCAGGTATGACAGGGCGCACTACGACAGTCTAGAAGAGATTCTCCAACACTTACCTGATCCTTACAAACAGCAAGCAGATGAACTTATACAAGAGGGAAAGCTCATCACTAATGCGTCAATTAAATGTGCCCTAGACGCGGCAGCCACAGCTGCCAGATCCATCAATACAAGCGTGCTGCTCAGGCGCCACGCATGGCTTTGCATATCAGGCTTTAAGAATGAAGTTCAATCCACAATTCTTAATCAGCCCATCAACCCAGACTTTTTGTTTGGTCCAGCAGTTGATTCAATTCTGGACAAAATGAAAAAGGATGCGGACACAGCGAAGTCTATGGGAGCTCTCCAGTCCCAACAACATCGGGGCTACTTTCGTCGCTCCAATTATCAAGGAGGAGCGCGAAGTCATACATCACAGCAATCCTCAACTTATAAGAGTAACACACAATCTACATACAATAAAAACACCAACAGAGGTGGATACAGAGGAAATAATACAAAAGGAAGAGGTCGTGGAGGCAATGCAAATAGATCCTCCACTAACACCAAACAGTGACTTCTTGGCACTACCCCCAGACCATACAACACCGGTCGGGGGAAGAATACAACAGTTTCTGCCAGTCTGGTTAAATATCACTACAGACAAGTGGGTCAGGCAAATTATCCAACATGGCTATTGCCTCGAACTCACCTCAACACCACCTAACATACCACCCGTGCACCGTCCAATGTCACAGGAACATATAACGCTACTGCAGCAAGAGGTCATCAGTATGCTGCAAAAGGGGGCCATAGAACCAGTCCCACTACAACATCAAGGAACAGGAGTATACTCCCTATACTTCCTTATTCCAAAGAAGGACTGGTCGCTCAGACCAGTTTTGGACCTCAGGCCCCTCAACCTGTACATTTTGTCGGAGCATTTCCATATGCTCACTCTCCAGCAAGTCTTACCATTGCTTCGCCAGGGAGACTTCCTAGCAACTCTAGACCTCAAAGACGCATACTTTCATATACCAATACACCCTGCTCACAGAAAGTATCTGAGGTTCACCATTCAGGGACAGCACTACCAGTTCAAAGTCCTGCCATTTGGTGTCACAACAGCTCCAAGAGTGTTCACCAAATGTCTGGCGACAGTGGCGGCACATCTCAAAAGGCAACAAATCCACGTGTACCCTTATCTGGACGATTGGCTAATACACGCGCCATCAGCTCAGCAATGTGCCAACCACATGTCAAAGACCATACATCTCCTGCACAGTTTAGGATTCTCACTAAACTACCCAAAATCACATCTGCAACCCTCCCACGTCCAACAGTACCTTGGAGCAACAATAGATACACTGGCAGCAAAAGCATATCCCAACGCTGCACGGATCAAGGGAATGCAAACATTGATCCAAAAATTCAGACCCCAACACTCACTACCAGCTCAAGTGTTTATGCAACTGATAGGCATGATGGCCTCGTGCATATTCATAGTCCCTCATGCCAGGCTACATGTGCGTCCGCTACAAGAGTGCCTAGCAAGGCAGTGGAACCAGGCTCCCGGGCAATTAAAGGACCGAGTGTTGGTGACCAGTCGAGCATACAACTGTCTGCATTGGTGGAATCCACAAAACCTTTGCAAGGGACGACTGTTCCAGGAGCCTGTCCCACAAATAGTGTTAACAGCGGACGCATCCCTATTAGGATGGGGAGCCCATGTCCTACACTACATAGTACAGGGACTCTGGACCGTACAGCAAAAGAAAATGCACATCAATCTTCTGGAATTGATGGCGGTCTTTCTAGCCCTAAAAGCTTTCAAGACACACTTATGCAACAAAGCTGTGTTGATCCGGACGGACAACATGACAGCTATGTATTACATTCAAAAACAGGGAGGAATGCACTCACCACAGCTGTCACACCTAGCTCAAGCAATGTGGAAATGGGCCATTCAGAGGAATATGTTTCTCATGGCAGAACACCTCCCAGGCAAGGACAATCAAGTAGCCGACCTGCTCAGCAGGCACAGCCAACAGATGCACGAATGGGAAATTCACCCCAGAGTGCTCCAACCATTCTTCCGGAAGTGGGGACAACCGGAAATAGATCTGTTTGCCACAAGCGAAAACGCAAAATGCCAGTACTTTGCCGCCAGGTTCCCACATCCGCAGTTGCAGGGTAATGCGATATGGATGAACTGGTCAGGCAAATTTGCGTACGCTTTTCCCCCAGCTCCATTAATACCGCTGGTGGCACGCAAAATGCGCCAACATTCGCTCACACTGATCCTAGTTGCTCCCACATGGCAAGGCAACCGTGGTACACAACGGTCCTAGAACTGTCAATGGTGCCTCATCAAAGACTGCGCCTCACACCCAATCTTCTAACTCAGAGCCATGGAGAAATCCAACACCCAGACCCGCAACAGCTAAACCTGGCGATCTGGCTCCTGAAGTCTTAGAGTTTGGATACCTAAACTTGCCCCCAGACTGCATGAATATTATCAAAGAGGCAAGAAAACCCACTACCAGAGCATGTTATGCAGCAAAGTGGAAACGTTTCGTCATTTACTGTAGTAACAATGACATTAACCCACTTGATGCTTCTACTCAAAACATCATTTGCTATCTATTGCACCTACAACATTGCAATTTAGCCTATTCATCCATCAGGATACATTTTGCTGCGTTAGCAGCATACCTGCAAAACAGGCAACACCTTTCACTGTTTAGGGTGCCAGCAATTAAAGCCTTTATGGAAGGACTTAAACGCATAATACCTCCAAGACACCCACCTTCACCAGTCTGGAATCTAAACGTTGTTTTAACCAGACTTATGGGACCACCGTTTGAACCACTACACTCATGCGAACTACAATTTCTTACTTGGAAAGTGGCTTTCCTTATTGCCATTACTTCACTTCGAAGAGTTAGCGAGCTGCAAGCCCTAACTATTCAAGAGCCATTCATTCAAGTACATGCAAATAGAGATCATGGGCAACAGACAAAGCTGCTAAAGCGAAGAAAAAGCACGGTTGGACTGTGCTGGCCACGTACGGGAAATTGGAGCCGCAACCATATTTAGTTAATCATATATCCCCAGCAGTCCAAAAAATACTTCTAAAATTACGGCTGGGAACCTCCATATTAAAAGATCAGACACCGGCATGGAAACACACATGGGCGACACCTGTTTGTAGACTATGTGGGCAAATGGATGAAACTATGATACACATACTGTGCATTTGTCCGGCTTTGACAAACCTGAGACGTTATTATTTACTCCACGTATTCCGATTTTCCCAAATTAGATCATGCCGCCCGGCCGTTATGCTAGCGCTGAACAGTTACCAACTGCAGATAGCCTGCAGGGCCGCAAGATTTTGTCAAAAGGCACTTCAGTTAATAGTGAACACTGAGAACAAGGATTTCAAAGGTCCGAATTCGACTATGTGAATGTGCAATCAATCAGTTCCATCCACAAATACACCATCCATATAGATATTACAGAAAGTTTTCTTTTTTAATGATTCGTCCGCTTGTTCATTATAGTTTTAAATCACGTGTTTTTCCTTTTTATGTCATCAATATTGTAAAGGTTTTAATTAACTACATACAATAAAATTTTACTTACTTACTTAAAAAAAAGTAGTTCTCAGAACAAACCCTAAATTCATGCCAAAGGTGGTATCCCATTTCCATATAAATCAAACTATAGAACTGCCGGTTTTCTTTCAAAACCCACAGACCGTAGCTGAAAGGGCCTTGCATACTCTAGATGTCAAGAGAGCTCTGCTATACTATATTGATAGAACTAAGGCATTTAGAAAGACAAAGCAGTTGTTTGTTGCGTTCTCACCACAACACAAAGGTAATCCTATTTCAAAATCAGGTATAGCCAGATGGATCGTTAAGTGCATCCAAATATGTTATTTAAAAGCAAAATGCACCTTAACAGTTCCCCCTAGGGCGCATTCCACACGCAAGCTAGGGGCATCCATGGTTTTCCTAGGTAACATTCCTTTACACGAAATCTGTAGAGCAGCCACATGGTCAACCACACATACATTTACCAAACACTATTGTGTAGATGTACATTCAAAACAGCAAGCTGCTGTAGGACAGGCTGTTCTCAAAACTCTTTTCCAGACTGCTACAGCTGACACAGGTAGCCACCGCTAAGGGAGATACTGCTATACATTCTATGCACAGATATGAATTCAGCAGCCCACATGCCTCAAACGGAATATGCTACTTACCAGTATGCATCTGTTCTTGGCATGTAGGGCTGCTGACATTCATATCGCCCACCCGCCTCCCCGGTGCCTGTCGCAGCTGTAGCATTCACTCTTTGCATGGACATCTCTTACTGTACTATACTCCATCTCTGCCACAATGGCGAAAAACAATCTGAGGATGGAGAGGATGCCCATGCGCACTGTTGTCCAAGGGAGGAGCCACCTATCTCGTAATACTTCGAATACTCTTCCAGGACAACAATGTGCAATCATCCGGACCCAACACTAGGCGGCAATCTATGCACAGATATGAATGTCAGCAGCCCTACATGCCAAGAACAGATGCATACTGGTAAGTAGCATATTCCTTTTATGAGACTGTCAATGTTTTGAGTGTAGCCAGATTTGTACTGACACAGCTGAAGACATGTAAAAGAGGTGGTTTCAATATTCCTATTAGGGGATGGAATTGGGATACTGCTAGATGATGCTGTATTAAATGTTGTCAATTTCATTATGACAATGCGATTTTCACTGTATTTTCCTATAAAAAAAAACTGACATTGGAGGTAAGCCAGTCTGGTTTGGCTCAACTCTTTCAGATCAGATTTGTGACAGTTTGTCTCTTAATTTAGATTTCTAATATTTTCACTCTGAGACTGGACTTCATGTTAGACTCTGTGCTGCATCTGGTGTAGCCTTACGCTAATTTTTGATTTTGATTTACCTTTCATTTTAATTAGTATTATTATTGCCGTCCATACAGCACTTACATTATTTAATAAACCTTGATGGTTGTAACTCCTTCGGTGCTAGCCCCCCCGCTCCCCCCTTTCGTACCCCCATGCTAAGCCTTTTTTTTTGTATTTTGTATAGTTCCGCTTAGGCGCCTGTAACTTTTCCATTTTCCATTTTCCATGCCGAATTTGCGTCCTTTTCTTCGAATATTATGAGGATTTTAAGGGTACCCAGGGTTTGTGGATTCCCCTGGAAGGGACCCAGAAATTACTAAAATACAGCTAAATTGTTTAGGAGACAATGTGCTGCAGAAGAAAGCATCTGGTTTGGTCCTTCAAATTACATCTACAAAGGGTTTGTGGTGCTGAAATCACCATCTTCTCAGCTTTCAGGGACAGGCAGACTTTTGTGAGAAAAACAACATTTTCTATCCAGTTTTGTCATTTTACTGGGACATATCCTATTTTTCCTATTTTGTGTGCTTTCGACCTTCTTCCAGTTAGTGGTAGAAATGGGTGTGAAACCATTAATGGATCCCGAAAAGGTATACATTTCTGAAAGATAGACAAAAATCTGAATTCAGCAAGGGGTTATTTGCTATCCTTCAAGTTTTTTTTATAGAAACTAACAGTTGAAAATAGAAAATATTGAAATTGAGTTGGAAAAAAACAGCCTTTTGTGCCAACGTTTCCACCTGTAACTTCTTCTAAATATGACAGATTTTTTAAAGCACTATACCGTTACATCCACTGGGTCCTTCAAGTTGTGGGAATATATAGGACTTGTAGGTTCACCAAAAACCTGAGGAACCCAGAGCCAATAACTGAGGTGCGTCATGCAATGGTTTTTCATTGTGTTCCGGGTATATCGCAATTCATTTGGTAAAATATAAAGAATGAAAAATAGGTACTAAGGTAACAAATATATTTCTGAAATCTGAACAAAATATAGAGTTTAGAAGCAATGGTGTTATGCACATCTCCAAAATTGTGGGTACCCAAACAAGCATGTGAATTAGAGGTCATATTTCAAAATTACTTCTTTTGTTCCAAATCAGTCAATCAGCGAACTTGTAAAGCGCACTACTTACCCGTGAGGGTCTCAAGGCGCTGAGGATGGGGGGGTGCTGCTACTGCTCGACGAGCCAGGTCTTGAGGAGCTGTCTGAAGGTGAGCAGGTCGTGGGCCTGCCGCAGGTGGGTGGGGAGGGTGTTCCAGGTCTTAGCGGCGAGGAAGGAGAAGGACCTGCCGCCAGACGTTGTTCGTAGGATGCGCGGGACAGCGGCAAGGGTGAGGCTGTCGGAGCCGAGCTGGCGGGCGGGGGTGTAGAAGTTGAGTCTGTTGTTCAGGTAGGCTAGTCCGGTGTTGTGGAGTGCTTTGTGTCCATGTATGAGGAGCTTGAAGGTGATCCTCTTGATGATGGGGAGGCAGTGCAGGTCTCTGAGGTGGGGGTGATGTGGCTGCGGCAGGGACGTTGAGGATCAGTCGGGCAGAGGCGTTTTGGATGCGTTGTAATCGTCGCAGGTGTTTGGCCGGGATTCCTGCGTAGAGTGCGTTGCCGTAGTCCAGCCTGCTGCTGACGAGTGCTTGGGTCACTGTTCTTGTTTCGGTCGGGATCAACTTGTAGATCCTGCGGAGGGTGTTGTAGCAGGAGGAGGAGATGGCATTGACCTGCTTTGACATGGAGAGGGAGGAGTCTAGGATGAATCCTAGGTTGTGTGCGTGGTCAGTGGGTGGTGGAGCAGCTCCCAGTGTGGTCGGCCACCAGGAGTCGTCCCACGCAGAAGGCATGGGGCCTAGGATAAGGACCTCTGTCTTGTCCGAGTTCAGTTTCAGGCGGCTGCTCTTCATCCACTCAGTGACGGCCTTCATTCCCTCGTGGAGGTTGGTTTTGGCGGTGTGCGGGTCCTTGGTAAGGGAGAGGATGAGCTGGGTGTTCTCGGCGTAGGAGATGATGTTCAGGTCGTGCTGGCGGGCCACTTGTGCGAGGGGGGCCATGTAGACGTTGAACAGTGTTGGGCTGAGGGATGAGCCCTGGGGTACGCCGCAGATGAAGTCGGTGGTTTTGGAACGGAAGGACGGTAGGCGGACTCCCTGGGTTCTGCCGAAGAGGAAGGATGTGGTCCAGTCCAGGGCCTTCTTCTGGATTCCTGCTTCTTGGAGGCGTGTTCTTAGTGTGCCATGGCAGACCGTGTCGAAGGCGGCTGACAGGTCCAGGAGGATGAGGGCTGAGGTTTTGCCGTTGTCTAGCTGGTGCCTGATGTCGTCTGTGGCGGCGATGAGGGCAGTCTCGGTGCTGTGGTTGGATCTGAATCCGGACTGGAATGGGTCTAGGATGTTGTTGTCCTCGAGGTGGCGGGTCAGCTGCATGTTGGCGATTTTCTCGATGACCTTCGCCGGGAAAGGGAGCAGGGAGATGGGCCGGAAGTTCTTGAAGTTTTTGGGGTCCGCCTTGGGCTTCTTGAGGAGAGCGTTGATTTCGGCGTGCTTCCAGCTTTCCGGGAATATCGCTGTGTCGAAGGAGATGTTAATGACCTTCTGCAGTTGGGGTGCGATGGTTGTGTCAGCTTTGTTGAAGACGTGGTGTGGGCAGGGGTCTGATGGTGATCCTGAGTGGATGGAGTTCATGACCTTGCGTGTCTCTTCGTCGTTGATGTGGGACCAGGAGGTCAGCTGGTTGGTGCAGGTGGCGTTCGGGGTGGGGTCTGTTGCGGTTGGGGTGGATGAGGAGTTGAAGCTATCGTGGATGTAGATGATCTTGCGATGGAAGAAGGTGGCCAGTGAGTCGCACAGGTCTTGCGAGGGAGGGATGTAATTGGTGTTGGCGCTGGGGTTGGAGAGTTCCTTTACTATGTTGAACAGTTCTTTGCTGTCGTGTGCGTTGTTTTCCAGTCGGTCTTTGAAGGACGTTCTCTTGGCTGTCCTGATGAGGTGGTGATGTCTGTGGATGGCGTCCTTGTGGGCTGCTTGGCTGTCTGGTGTGCTTTCGTGGAGCCGTTTCTTCTCCAGCCTCCGGCATGGTCGTTTGGAGGTCTGGAGTTCTTCGGTGAACCAGGCTGCTTTCTTGCTGGGGTGGTTGGAGGGTTTCTTGATCGGGGCGAGAGTGTTGGCGCAGTTGTCGATCCACTGTCTGAAGTTTTGGGCGGCTGCGTCTGTGTCGGTGGGGTTAGTGGATGGGTTCAGGGTGAGGTTGGCGGTCAGCTGGTCTTCGGTGACTTTGCTCCAGCAGCAGCGCGGCAGCTGTTGGGTGCGGTGGTGCGTGGTTGGTTTCTTGAAGGTCAAGTGGATGCATCGGTGGTCAGTCCAGTGGAGTTTGGTCGTGTGGTTGACGGCGACGTGGGCACTTGTTGAGAAGATTGGGTTGAGCGTGTGGCCGGCAGCGTGCGTGGGTACGGTGACGAGTTGTTGGAGGCCAAGGTTGGTGAGGTTGTCGATCAGGGTGGTGGAGTTGGCGTCGTTGTTGTTCTCAAGGTGGAAGTTCAGGTCCCCGAGGAGGATGTAGTCCGTGGAGGTGAGTGCGTGGGTGCTGGCGAGGTCGGCGATGGAGTCGATGAAGAAGGCCCGGTCTGTAGATGAGTGTTCCTCTGAGGGTGGTGTTGGGGTCGGTGTGGATCCGGAAGTGAAGATGTTCGGCAGAGGTGAGGTAGTCGTCAGCGAGGGTGTGGACCTGGAGGGTGGACTTGTGGACGATAGCTATTCCTCCTTCTGTCCCATTGTTGCGGTCTCTGCGGGAGAATTTGTAGCCGTCAGGGATGGCAATGGCGATGTCGGGTGCCGAGGAGTCGTTCCACCAGGTCTCGGTCAGGAAGGCAATGTCTGGGGCGGCGGTGTCGAGCAGGTCCCAGAGCTCGACGGCGTGTTTGCGTGCGGAGCGGGTGTTGAGGAGTATGCAGCGGAGGTGATTGGCCCCGGACCGTGGGGGTTTGGTGGTTCTGTCACATGTGAAGTTGCAGGTGTGGCAGGAGAAGGGTCTGTGGGTGCGTTTCGGGGCAACCTGGAAGCAGCGGTGGTCTCGGCTGGTGTTGAGAGCGAGGAGGGTGAGGAGACTGGTGTCTTGGCGTGTCCGGGGTCCAGGGGTTCTGGCACTGGGCGCGGTCCAGGCGCAGACGGGCGCAGATGGGCTTGCCTTAGGCGCGCACGATGCACGCGTTCGCTGCGTGGCCGCTGTGCGGCCTCCATAAGAGGGGGAGAGGGAGGGGCAGCTGGGAGGCGGGAGCAGGGTGGCCAATGGGAGAACAGTGGGGTGGGGCCGCAGGGATGCAGCGGCGGGAAGAAAAACTGCAGGAAAACGGCGAAAAGGCGGCCGGTGGGTACCTGTGAAAGATTTCGATTGGGCACAGAGAGCCTGAGAAAGGAATTATAATGGCACAGAGAAAGTCAGCAAGATGAGGGGTAGAGACAGCACAAGTTACCAGCAAAGCGAGGGGTAGAGACAGCACAAGTTACCAGCAAAGCGAGGGGTAGAGACAGCACAAGTTACCAGGCATAGAGCAGGTGGCAGCCATGCAGTGGTGTGGGGAGCGACCTGCCTGCAAGCAGGGTCAGAGGTCGCCGTCGAGCTCTGGGTCGAAATCGTTTTACATTTGGAAGTCTACCAATAAAAACACTACCTCACTTGTGTGGGTAGGCCTAGTGTACGCAGGAAATGGCCCAAAATGCAATGTGGACACATCAAATTCTTCCAGTGAAAACAGACCCTTTTTTTACAATCTGCCTAGCTGTGGATTTTGAACGTTAGCCCAGCTGGAACCAAGGGAAACCTAGCAAACCTATACATTTTTTAAAACTAGATACCAGGGGAAGCCAGGATGGGGTGACTTGTGTGGCTCTCACTAGGTTCTGTTACCCACAATCCCTTGCAAATCTCAAAATGTGTGGAAAAACACATTTTCCTCACATTTCTGTGAATGAATGTTCTGGAATCTGCATGGATCCACAAAATTCCACTCACCCTGCATTTCCCAGAGTCTCCCGATAAAAATTATACCTCACTTGTGTGGGTAGGCTTAGTGCCCGCAAGAGGAAACGAGCCAAAACGCAACGTAGACACACCAGATTTTTACAGTGAAAACTGACCCTTTTTTGCTAAGTGCCTAGCTGTGGATTTTGAAACCTGGCTCTGCCGGCACCTAGGGAAACTGAGTGAACCTATACATTTTTGAAAACTAGACACCCAGGGAAATCCAGGATGGGGTGACTTGTGTGGCTCTCTCCACGTTCCATTACCCAGAATTTCTTGCCAACTTCAAACTTTGTAAAAACAAAACAAATTTTCATCCATTTCTGTGACGGAAAGTCCTCGAATCTGCATGGATCCTCAAAATTCCACCCAACCTACTTTCCCCAAAGTTTCTTGATAAAAATGGTACCCCACTTGTGTGGGTAGACCTTGTGCCCGGGACAGGAAACGGGCCAAAACGCAACATGGACACACCACATTTTTACAGTGAAAACTGACCCTTTTTTTGCAAAGTTCCTAGCTGTGGGTTTTGGACCCTAGCTCTGCCGGCCCCTAGGGAATCCAAGTACATCTATACATTTTTGAAAACTCGACACCCGGGGGAATAGAATGGGGTGACTAGTGTGGCTCTCACCATGTTATGTTTCCCAGAATCCCTTGCAAACCTCAAACTCCCCCCCCCAAACAAATGTCCTCACATTTCTCTGATGTAAAGTTCTGGAATCTGCATGGATCCACAAACTTCCACCCACCCCACCTTCTCCAAAATCTTTCGATAAAAATGATACCTCACTTGTGTGGGTAGGCCTAGTGCCCGTGACACGAAACAGCCCATACGCAACGTGGATACATCACATTTTTCCAGCGAAAACTGACCTTTTTTGCAAATTGTGTAGCTGTGGATTTTGAATCCTAGCTCTGCCGGCACGTAAGGACACCTAGCAAACCTATACATTATTCAAAACTAGACACCCTGGGGAATTCAGGATGGGGTGACTTCTGTGGCTCTCACCAGCTTCTTGTACCCAGAATCCCTTGCAAACCTCAAAATGTGTCAAAAAACACATTTTTCTCACATATCTGTCACGGAAAATTCTGGAATCTGTGTGGATTCATACATTTCCACCCATCCCGCATTCTCCAAAGTCTCCCGATACAAATTGTACCTCACTTGTGTGGGTGGGCTAGGAGCCCACGGCAGGGAAGGGTCAAAAACGCATTGAGGCAAAATTGCCTATCAAAAAACGACCTGGTTTTGCAAGGGGGGTCACCTGGGTTTTTGGCCCCGGGCTTGGAGGCCTTCTAGGGAATCCTACCAAACCCACACATTTCTGAAAACTAGACACCCGGAGAGTCTAGGGAGGTATGGCTTGAGTGGACTCCCCAACGTTTTCCTATCCAGAATCCCCTGCAAACCTCAAATTTAGCTTCAAAACCCCCCACATTTTCCACATAATTCGGTGTGGGATCACCGTGCTAGCACAAATGTCCTACTGTGCTATACCCTTAAAGTCTATGTTTTTAGCCCTTCCCAGTCACAGGCCCTTGCCCCACTTACACAAGTGAGGTATCATTTTACTCAAGAGACTGAGGGGAATGCTGTGTGGTAGGACATTTGTGCCAGTGCGGTGATTCCACGCCAAATTATGTGGAAAATGTGATTTTTTTTGCAGCTAAATTTGAGGTCCCATAGGGTTCATCCCTGAACCCCACCCTCTTCAATATCTACATGGCCCCCCTCCCAGCCATTGTCTGACAACACGACCTCAACATCGTATCCTATGCCGACGACACCCAGCTCATCCTCTCCCTCACCACTGCCAAACTCAACTTCCAGAAAGGAATGCAAGATGTTGCAGTCTGGATGATCAACAGCTGCCTGAAGCTCAATGCAGAGAAGACAGAAGTCTTCGTCCTCAGTACCACCCTTTCTGCATGGGACAGCACCTGGTGGCCGAACACCCTCGAAACCCACCTACCCCCTCAGACCATGCCAAGAACCTCGGCATCGTACTCAACTCATCACTCACCATGAACCGACAGGTCAACGCCGTCACCTCCAGCTGCTTCAACATCCTCTGCATCCTCCGCAAGTCCTTCAAATGGATCCTCCCTGAGTCTAAGAAGACAGGCACCCACGCACTCATCACCAGCAGACTGGACTATGGAAACGCAGTCTATGCCGGCATCAACAAGTCCCTACTCCGCAAACTCCAGACAATACAGAACACCGCCGCCAGATTCGTCCTCGGCATTCCCCAACACAAACACATCAGTCAGCACCTACGAAGTCTCCACTGGCTCTCTTTGGAGAAAAGAGTCACTTTCAAAATCCTCACTCACGCCTACAAATGCCTACACAACAATGGACCCAAATACCTCAACGACCGAATCAACTTCCACATACTCAAAAGAAATCTCCGATCTTCCAACCTTGCACTGGCCGAAACCCAGCACATCCACAGAGCCAGAGCAGGCGGAAGATCCTTCTCTCACATTGCAGCCAAGACCTGGAACAAGCTACCGGCCGACATCAGACACGGCCTCTCCCTGAACACCTTCAGGAAGACCCTCAAGACCTGGCTCTTTCGCTAAACAGATCTGCGGATCCACCCCTCCCCTCAGCGCCTTGAGACCCTCACTGGTGAGTAGCGCGCTAACAATTCCCTGATTGATTGATTGATATACATCTCTCCTGTCTGCAACCTTCACAGCTAGAAGTTCATCACTAAGCAACTCACTGCATAGTCCCTGCTCAAGCTTTTGACAAACAAGTTCTTTTGGGAAACTGAAGTAGTGACACAACGCAGATGAGTTCAGGAACATTGACTTTATTGGCTGTATGTCTCCACAGCTTCCAGGAACTGACACAGAGTCACTGGGATTCAAACTGTGAAGTTCTATAACCATGACAATGACATCATAGACAGCTCATGCAGGGATCATAGCCATAATGTAAGAACAGAGACAACAGACTACTACAACATCTCCTATCTTTCAATAAAATATGTCTTAAATAAGAAGTAAAAGGCAAAGAAAAAAAAATAAACACAGGGAGAAAGGAAGATAAAAGAGAATAGGAAAAAAGTAACAAACACATGCAAGAGCATGTATAAGAAAAAATATCGAAACCAAGCTAACTAGGAGCAGGCTACAAATGTAAACCATTTGGCGGAACAATAGTCCTGCTAGTCCTACGTGGAGGAATATATCTCATGGAAGTTTTGTTATCTACATTGTTTTGAGGCTGAACATTTTCCTCTACATCCAGACCCATCTGCACCACAACTTTTAAAGGTATCTTGTATACTCTAGACAGATTCCACCAATTCTTGCCATTAATTCTAATAGCAAACCGAGAGGAAGCATCCACTTTAGCTGGAGGACCAAATTTTGACAAACCTTTGGGAACATTGTGAGGAGATTTGATCCTGATCCAACCCCCTATTTTAATCTTAGAGTCATAACATTCTAATCTCCTGCTCCTCTCCTGAGATGATTCACTGCTTGTGCCCGGTTCGGCACAGAATGACACTTTCTTTACCTCGCTAGTTTCACATGATCTTGACAACATGCCCCATTTTTTCATCCACGCTGGACACATGTGAAAAGACGCCTCCCTTCCTCTTAGTGGAGCAAAATGACTTGAACCAGTAGCAGAGTTAGGAGTTGTGCGATGCGCCCACAACATACTTTGGACAGCTTCTTTGATGTCAACATTAGGAGACACAGCACATTGGACACATTCAACTAAAATACGGTTATTGCGTTCAATAAAACCATTGGCCTGTGGGTGATATAGCGCCACACGCCGGTACATAATCCCAGATTGAATCAAAAATTTGCACATTTCCTTTGATATAAATTGCACTCCATTGTCGGATACAAATACTTTTGGAAAACCTTCCCTCCCAAATAATCTTTGTAACAACTTAATTACTTCTTGCGAATTAGGATCTGTCATAAAATGAACCTCCCACCATTTACTGAAATAGTCCGCAACAACTAATGCAAACTTGTAAATTTTAGGTAACACATTGAAGGGTCCCACAAAGTCAATAGCCAACTTCAACCATGGACCCTCAGGAAGGTCAACACTCTGTACAGGCGGTGAAACAATTTTAATAACTTTGTCACTGGTGCAACACGTGATGCAACCTTCCACCACATCATTGATTTGCCGATCCATAGAAGGCCACCAATAAACCGCACGTATTCTCTTTTTTGTATTGGTCTGACCAAGATGTCCTTCATGACCATAGCAAATGATTTGACCCTTAAGTGATTCTGGAGGTATAAATTTGTCACCACGCATGATCATACCCTCACCCTCCAGAGTAAGTTCTTCAGCAATCTTAGCAAAAGGATGCAAATCAGGATCAAGATGTTTCTCTTTAGGCCACCCTGACACAATGAATCCCTTCACTTTTTTGAGCAACACATCAGATTCCATACCCCTCAACCAATCAAGTTCTGAAAAGCAACCTAAATTACACGCATCCACAGCAGCAATGATACATTCATCTTCAACCTCGTTATCACATTCACCCTTCTTTGTAGGTAGGGGAGACCTTGAAAGATAATCAGCCCTCGTATTTCTTCCCCCTGGTATATGAGCAACCTGAAAATTATACTGCAATAACTTTGAACTCAATCTCGCAATCCTGGGAGTATGATCCTTAACAACTCTTCCTTCCAAAATGGGTATCAGGGGTTTATTATCATTAAAAGCTTAAAAGATTTTCCCCACAAGAAACACTTAAAACGCTCCACGGCCTAGCAACACGCGAGCAACTCCCTCTCAATAACAGAGTAGTTTTTTTCACTCGGTCGCAGAGCACGAGAAGCAAAACCCACAGTATATTCCTTCCCTTGCTTGACTTGTGAAATCATTCCCCCAAGACCATCAATACTGGCATCAACAGATAACAAACAATCCACAGAGGGAGTAAGAGTTTTACAAGAACCTAACTCTTTTTTGATTTCCCGAAACTCATGTTGACACTCTTGACTCCAGAAACACACTGTCCTCCTTTTAAGCAGTTCTCTCGTGTGCACAGCCGTGTGCACAACCCTATGAGTTGAGGGTGGAAAGCGTCGGGACACTCCTTGTGAGTAGCTGTACGCTATACAAAAACTGAATAACATAACATAACATAACATAACAGTCTTTGCAGCAAAATTGTGAATAAATTTGGTATAAAACTCACACAGACCTAAAAATGAGGAGACTTGCTCTTTAGAAGTGGGACACGGAGCATGAGGAATGGCTTGAATGAGACCCTCCCTTGGCACAATACCCTTGCCTGAAATGCAGGGACCCAAATACTCTATGGACTCCACCCCAAAAACACACTTGAGTTTGTTCGCCACAATGCCTCTGGATTCCAAACTTTTCAAAACAAAAGCAACATTACAGTCATGTTCATCCATGGTCTTACCAGCCACCAAGATATCATCTTGAAAAACAACAGTACTAGGAACGCCCTCCAAAACTTTTTCCATTATACGTTGAAAAACTGAGGCCGCCAAGGCCAGCCCAAAAGGCATTCTCCTGAACTGAAAAGTACCAGCTGGTGACACAAAAACAGTCAAGTGTTTAGAAATGGGATCAAGCTCAACTTGATGATATGCCGAAGCTAGGTCGACCTTCGAGAAATACCTGGCATCAGCAAATTTGGAAAGAATATCATCAATTCGTGGCAAGGGATGTGAATCAACCCAAATCTTTCTGTTGACACTGCGCAAATCGATGCATACCCTAAGATTTCCAATTTTTTTTCTCGCTACCACCAAGGGACTTAACCAGAGAGACGATTCTATGGGTTCAATAACCCCACTTTCACACATTTTTTTAAGTTCTAATGCCAAGTCATCCCTTATGCTAAATGGCACATTCCTAAGTTTGTGTTTAACTGGTGATGCTCCTTCTTTAACTTTTATCAAATCTTTTAATCCTGTGATGCACCCTGTTTTTTCACTGAAAACCTTGGGAAATTTCTTCGACCAATGAAGTAAACTCTCCTCTACAGGTTGGTCATCCACAATAGAAATTTGTTCTTTGGTACCAGGCCTGAGTGTCATGCCAAATAGGCCCTGATGATACCAGCCAAGAATGTTAAGTCCTTCCTTTGCAACATACACTTTCCCTTGAATACACTTATCTTTGAAAACTAATTTGGCTTCAAAATAACCAGACAATTCAATGGGCCTGCCTTCATATGATACCGGGCACCTGTCAGGGGGATTAAGACCCGTGTTGTTCCAAGTATTCTCAAAAAGTTCTTCAGTAATCATGGTAATTCTTGCCCCTGAATCAACCAAAAGGTGTAAAGACTTATCATCTACCAAAATATCAACAAGGGGATCAATGCATTCCTCAGACTCGTCTTTCACTACGACTACAAAATCAGTAAGAGAACTCACTGTTTCACATCCAGGATCATTTCTAAGTTCATCAGAGTACACAACATTAACCCCACCACGAGAGTTGCACACTTTTGCGAAATGTCCTTGTTTCCCACATTTCCTACAGGCTACAAATTTCGCCGGACACACTTTTGGATCTGGGAAATGTTTTGGAAAACCCCACTTATTGCATGTATTCTTAGAAAAATTACCTTTCCCCCCTATTCTGTTAGTGGAGAACTTATTACTCTTTTGTTCGAAATTAGATTTACATTTTTCACCTTGTGTTTTTTCTTCAACTAACTCTGTTTGTTCCTTGACCACCCCAATGGTGTTCCTCTCTGTTTTAAGCTCTTTTTTTAGATTTTTGTGACAATTCTATGCTTTTTACAATACTAATTGTTTCATCCAAGGTAGGATTCTTTAGAGTCAGAAGTTTTTCTTGAACCTTACTATCCCAACAATGGACGACAATTTGATCTCGAATGAGTTGCGAACAAAAATGTTCAAACTCACATTCAGACGCTAAAACCCTAAGGGCTGCAACATAGGATACAATACTTTCATCAGACTCTTGTTTTCTTGTGAAAAACCTGTTCCTAGAAACCACAAGACTACTCTCAACATCAAATTGTTTCTATAACATTTTCACGACTTGATCATACACATTCAATTCCTCTTCCCCAGCTTCAGCAACTATAAGAGGTAAATGTTCTAGGACAGCTTGGCCCTCAAAACCCAAATTGTGTTCCAAAATAAAACGTTTCCTTTCTGCACTAAATCTTGAACCCCCAATGTCCCCAATATACTTTTCAAAAGCTCTGTGCCAAACCTTCCACTTGACCGGAGGGTCGCCTGGAAGCTGTAAGAAAGGTGGAGGAGCTTTCACATTTTGCATTCTGCACGTATAGAGAATAAGCTTTATTAATACCTGAAAAGGAAAATAGAATTAAATAACAACAAACAAATTACACCACCACAAATACGAAGCAAAAAAACTGAAAAATCAACAACAAAAAAAGGTAAAGAATTGTGCTGCAGTACTTCCAAAAATCAGTCGCGTATTTATCCTCTGAATACACCAAAGTTCCGATGAAAACAAAGCATGGAGCTCGTATCTGTACTGCAAGTTAATTATACTGTCACACAGTTGCTTGTAGAAAACAAAAAGAAACGATGGACCAGAAACAAAACTGAGAAACTGGCCAAACACTCAAGTCTGACTTCCGTGAAACACTGCCACAATCGCCTTCCTCAAATTCCAAAGATATTAAATGAGATGCTGCCTCCAAACTTCCTCGTATGGTAAAGATTGAAAAATGCTCAAGCGCATAAAAATTGACCTTAAGGCCTATCGAGTCCCCTCCTCAACTGACCTTAAGGCATATCACACCTTCATCAGCAAGTCGAGCGACTCCCACGTCGTTAGGAAAATCTTTTAGTCGAGGAAATCCTCCGCTTCACAGACAAACGTTCTTCTCTCTTTCTCGGAGATTTGCGCATGCGCAGAACAGGTTACACGCGCATGCGCAGAAGAGATACAAAGAGAAACTTCAGCGCGTGTGAAGAACTTCTGTGCGCCAACTCCCCCGGAAGGTTCTCTGACGTCACCAGTCACTGACAGAAATGGCAGGGGAAGGATCTCTCCGCACGAAGGATTCAACTGTCACTCTGCTGCCAAACGCTAGGAACAACAGCTTACAAATCGGCTCGATGCTGGCAATAAGAGTCACACCACCGGAATCAGAAAGACTGCGCCAGTATGCAGCAAGATAGCAGGTATCTCTTTCCTTTCTTTTTATGTTGAGAAGCCAAACTTAAGAAAAAGAGGTAAAAAAGCTCACCTTAAGTCCACAGCTTAGTCCATACACTGGAGGTGTGTAGTAGAAGTCTTGTGCCAGTTTAAATATCTTCATTAAGGTAGCCCACTCCAGAGATTCTCCCTTATGAATCAATTCAACTTGGTAGGAAGGAACTTGAAACAGCAAGTTGACACGCAGACTCTGCACGCACATGCGTCGGTGGAGACAGGGACAGTCCTCGTCGCCAAATTGAAGTAGTGACACAACACAGATGAGTACAGGAACATTGACTTTATTGGCTGTATGTCTCCACAGCTTCCAGGAACTGACACAGAGTCACTGGGATTCAAACTGTGAAGTTCTATAACAATGACAACACAGACAGCTCATGCAGGGATCATAGCCATAATGTAAGAACAGAGACAACAGACTACTACAGAAACCTTTACGGTTTGAGCGGATTGTGCCACAAGCAACAGTGTCCACTTTGGCCAATTCCCTGAACAACTGCACACCAGTGTAGAAGTTATCTACATATAAATGGTAACCTTTGTTAAAAAGTCCTCTACCAAGTTCCCACACAATTTTCTCACTCACTCCAAAAGTGGACAGACAACGAGGGGGGTCAATCCTGGAATCCCTACCGGTGTACACCCTGAAATTAGAGACATATCTAGTCCTACTGTCACACACCATATACATCTTAATTCCATAGCGTCCCTCTTGCTAGGAATGTACTGCCTAAAAACCCACAGCCCTTGAACAAGACCAAAGACTCATCCACAGCTATTTCTTTCCATGGAGCATAGATCTCAGAAATTCGATCTACAAAGTGATCAATGAAAGGCTGAATCTTAAAAAGACAGTCACCATCAGGTTCATCTCGTGGCAACGCTAAACCGTTATCGACAAAATGCAGCATTCAAAGCATAAGCAAATACCAATCACGACTCATGACTCAACAATCTCTGCCAAATATACATCCTCCATAAACAACTGAAAAGAATTTATAGGAAGAAAGTTTTCAGTAACCACTCTACACACTGGAACACCAGTAAAGTCTGGCAATGCCGGCTGCACCATGCCTGGGGCAACCCAGAGGTCAGCACTTCCAATGGGAAACCTTGCAGCCCCAGGCTGCAACCCAGATGCCTCTTGCTGCACTGTTGGCCCATAAATGTCCTCTTCTAAGACAAGCACTTGATCTGCACTAGGAGTGGCTTCAGCATCTGATGATTCCTCGTGGATAGAAAACTCACTGCCAAATCTTCCACTCCCTCCTTTGCCTCAGATGCTGAGTCAGTCTCTGAACCATGGTTAGAGGAAGACTCAAAGCATACCGACAACCTGCTGAGCAGCAATCCTGTGGCTAACCATAATCCTTACAACGAAAGGAGACTTCACAAACAAGTCAACAACAACCAACACTATGCAAAATAAGTAAAAAACAAAGTGTGGCTTTATCACAAAGATCTGTATACTCAAACACAATATGACTCACTTGCTAAAGATAGCTACACTCACCAGCACCTACTCTGCAGAGACACAGCAAAACCTATGTATCCCACTAGAAAAAAAAACAAAACCAATTACTCCAAGACAACAAAATACACATCGAGCACAAATGCACAAAGATTTGAACACTCAAAAAACAGAATCAAAACATACTGCTATAATTACACGATTTGCAAAAAACACATTCATGGAGGGAAATGAAACTCATTTAGAGTAAATAGTACAGAAAATGTTTTCTTACCAAACACATGCAACTACACTAACTGCAGAACCACAAGTAACAAAACCGCAACCTGGAACTTCAGTCTAAAGAGCAAAAGCCTTGAACTAGAATAAAATGGAGAAATAAAATATTACAATTGTAATTCACGAGAAATAAAACAATTAACATTATAACACGCTATGTCACTACCCAAACGGACAATCTGCCAGATGGACCTTCAAATGGATTTACAAAAGTGGGGGGTAATCTTGCCCAAGGGATCTGGTGGGGTTTTCTGCCAGGCCGATCTGTCCCCAGGTGGGGCAGAAAACAGCAGACAGAAATTTGCCCCATTGCAAAAGAAATAGATCCCTGGTGCCTAATAGGGTTTTCTGCCCCTCTTCCCCCTGGGGGCAGAAAGCCCAAATAAACAAGCAGATCTGTCCCCAGGAGGAGCAGAAAATACATAAACATAATTTAACCCCCTTGGAAGCGACCCTTGGCCAAGGGGTCGCTTCCATCTGCAGTAAAAAAGAATCCCTGGCTCCTAGTGGGGGTGGGCATTAATGGGCCTATCTGCCCCTAGAGGGGGCAGAAAATACCTAAAGACAATTTAACCCGACTGGAAGTGACCCTTGCCCAAGGGGTCGCATCCATTACACAGAAAAAGAATCCCTGGTGGGGGGCATTTCTGCCGCACGATTGCGACGCTGTGCGCAATCGTGCTACAGGAATGTCCTGCAAAGAGACATCAGGGGAGAGAAAAAACTCTTTCCTCTCCCCTGATGCCTCGATGCACTATAACCCCCCCAGCCCCTCTCAACCCCCCCAGAGCAGGAAACACTCACCTCACCTCTCCTCTCCTCTCCGACGCCTGGAAGCAAATGGCTTCCGGCGTGTCCGGCTGCTCCTTATGACGTCAGCGCGTGCTGATGTCATAGGATTGGCAAAGGGGGGTGGTTAGGGTGGCAGCTCTTCCTCCTTTGGGGTGCAGATGGGCTGCCCATTGGGTGGAGCGGCGGCGCTTTCCCCATGGGTGGGTGCCATGACGGAACGGTTCCGTCATGAGCACACGCCCACCGAGGCTCATGACGGAACCGTTCTGCCATGAGCATAAAAGGGGTTAAACTTTTTAAAGGCTGAAGGCGTTTCTTGATTCAAAGCTTATTTAATTGACTGTGTTTATTTCATTGCTGTCAATCTTTTGTATGACACACTGCCTCATAGGTTCTTGGGGTTAACACTGTCTCCGAGCTGATAAGTTAGCATCGACAGTATGCACAGTGGCTTCTTAACAATCTGCTAAAATTGGTAAAGGGAATTATGATTTGTCAGTTGTGGTGAGCCTCACAACAGTGGCATCTCCCAGTCACTGCTCGTGACCACACACAAGATGGGATCTAAAATTTCCAAACAATGCAAACCTTGTAGAATTTCCCTTTACTTCCCCAATCGTAAAAAAGGTGAATGTTCCATTCCAATAGATTTAGGCACTAGAAACTCCACTGTTACGTTTAGGAATTTAATTTTATGGTGCCAAGTTGTAGAAGCACATAGCTGAACACTCCTTAGGGTAGATGTGAAGGGGCCACGACCCCTACCTCTGCGAAGCCGCGCCTTCCCTCACGGTCCCGGCGCCCGCCATCCGATCCTCGGGCGTCCATAGCAACCAGGACTCCACCCCTCTTTCCTTCGTTACAGGAACCAATCGCGACGAGCGGTAGCCCGGAAGGACTCTCCTGTGACTCCGGAAGTCCCTCCCACAGTCCAGAGGCGGAGCACAGAAAAGCCAGAACCGAAGACAACAGGGCGTTCAAGCAGGAAGACTCGTGGCAGGAGACAGCGTGCGAAGAACCCCGGGAGCCGAGCGGTGAAGCGGAAGAAGAAGACGAGGTCTGGACGGAGGACTGGTGGAGTCCGGTGGAGGAAGCTGGAGAGCGGCCGCAACTCGCGGGAGAGTTGCGGCGGGCCAAATGAGTACCGACTCCCCCTTTTTTTTTTGTCAAACAATTTTTATTGCAGAGTAACGCACAACATGCAGGGCCATAATCAGTATTACATAGTATAAAATCGCTGAATCTTGATTATTACCTAGATGTGGAGAACACAGCCATTCAGCCCACATCCCGGAGGCAGGGCGGCGTTAATACTCAATGTAGGTCTCTCCTCAAATTACTCCGTTCGTCCCTGATAATATTCAGTGTTCTGTTCTTTCTGCTTTTATCTTTTCAGAGGACTGAGTAGTCCTGTCGTACAATTGAAGATGTACACGTGCCGCTGCAGTTCCCCCCCAACCCACAACTCCCAGCCCTACCCGCCCCCCTCAGTGCCAGCATCTGTGTTCGGTGCAAATGTAATTACTTATAATGTGGGAGTCCGGATCACTCGTGTTTTACTATGTGAGTGTATCCTGTGGTAGTGCCGCAGGCCTATTCACTGTTGTTGGGGCTGATCTGTTCCCCCCTCTTCCTCCCCTTCCTCGTCCAGTGTGTTATCTCTAAGAGCCTGAACTAGTATTTCCCATGCCATTGCCGCTTCCTGTGCTTTATCATCTGAATTACGGCGGGCCAATTGATAACGAATCGTGCTCTCTGCAGTCGCCCATTTCAGGAATTCGTTTGACCACCTCCTATATGTTGGTCCCACCCTTGATTTCCATCCTTTAGTCAACTCTCTCTTCGCAATGAGTAAGCCCATGTCTATAAATTTACTTGATACCTTGTTCTTTTTTGTGTGAGGGAACCAGTGTAAAATAGTGACCGCACTGTCATAATGCAACTCCCTGTCTGTGATCGTGTTCAGGGTCCCTCCAATGTCAGTCCAATAGTCTTGTAGTTCGGGGCACCCCCTTAGCATATGTACCAGGTCAGCTCCTATGTGGTTACATCTAGGGTATGCCGCATCATCTACCTGAAAGTACGCTGTGATTTTATTCGGGGTAAGGTAGGCCCTGTGAAGGATATAGAGGTGTATTAGCTGGAAGCGCGCGTTCCTGGTGCTCTTTCTAGTTCTCCGCACTAGCTGCGCCCATGTCGTGTCCGGGATATCTAATTGCAGGTCCGCTTCCCACTTATTTTTAAGTGGCGTAAGAGGTAGTAACGTTTCCGAGATCATTCTGCGATAGAGGCATGTAACGGCTTTAAATGTTCCCGCCGCCATCATCGTGTATTGACATGCCAGAGTAGTCGTGGGTTCCGTTAGCCCCCCCCCCCCAGTGCCCCTGTATGGCTCTCACCACCGCTGCGTGCAGCAAGTAGTCACCCCTGGGAAGGACGTACCGCTCCTGTAAAGTCTGGTAAGGGGATAACACTCCGTCCTCGTATAGGTCGCCCAACATCTGGAGCCCCGCCTCTTCCCAGATGCGCAATCCCGACCAGTCCCCGCCATGCGGTAGTGCCGTCACCATGCCCAATGGGATTTCGGGGGCATAAGGGCGACCGGGTCCGATTCGCTTCTGCGCTCGGTTCCAGCACAGCCGCAATGTCCGTTCCTCCTGAGAGAGTCCCCGTAGTAGTAATTTCTGTTGTAGGGTGATATACGCCAGGACATGGCGAGGAGTGCCGTTCTCTCTGTCCTGTTCCGGCCCCCGATACACTCTCGCCACCTCCTGTGTAAAGAACTGCAGCTGGGCCGCCAAGTAATATAGCTCAAAATCCGGGACCGCCAGTCCCCCTTCATCTCTAGGGCGGGTTAGTGTCGCCAGCGCAATTCTACGCCTGCCCGTACCCCATAGGAAGGATACTAATACTGATTTCAGGTGTTTGAAGGTCGCCCCTGGTATCCATATTTATTTATTTATTTATAGCAATTTTTAAAGCGCAAACAAATACCCATAAGGGTGTCTCGGCGCTAAATTCACAGAACTCACTAGGAGGTGTTAGGGGAGTTAGGAGGAGGATAGCGGTGTCTGATACAGGGGGGTTAGGAGGAGGAGAATAGCCATGTCTTGAGGTTTTTACGAAATTTTAGAAGTGTGGGGGCAGTTTTGATGTGGAGAGGTAGAGTGTTCCACAGTTTGGCCGTGGCAATAGTGAATCGTCTGTCTCCCCAGTTAACCCTCCTTGTTCGATGGACTTTCAACAGAGAGGCTGAAGATGACCGTAGAATCCTATGTTGTTCAGGTGGACGGAGAGATTCTTTTAAAAACTGTGGTCCTGTGTTGTTCAGGGTCTTATAAGCTATACACATAGCTTTAAATTTGATTCGGCTCCTGATGGGGAGCCAGTGAAGTTTTCTGATATATGGGGAAACGGATGAGAATTTAGGGATAGACAGTAGCGTTCTGGCTGCAGCATTTTGTACTGTTTGTAATTTATTGAGAACTCCTTCCTGCGCATTCAAGAGAAGTGAATTGCAGTAATCGGTTCTCGAGAACACTAATGTGCTGATGAGAGTTTTTCCTGCTGATTTTGGAAGGTAAGGAAGCAATTTTTTTATTTTTTTGAGGGTATAGAAAGCAGATGAGACCGCGGCGTTGGCATGGTGGTAAAACGTCAGCTTGTTGTCAAAGATGACTCCCAAGTTGCGGACCTTTGCCACCGGCTGGGGTGGGGGCCCCAACTGAGGTGGCCACCACTGAGGAGACCATGCTGGGCGCAAGCTCCCGAATGTCATCACCTCCGTTTTATCAGAGTTAAGCTTGAGGCAATTTGATGACATCCAGGAGCTTATCGCCTTCATTCCCTCCTGGAAGTTGGCTGCTATGGATGTTCCATTATTATGCACCGATAATACAAGTTGGGTATCATCGGCGTAGGTAGTGAGGGCAATTCCATAAGATTTTATCACCCTCGCCAAGTCCGACGCATAGATATTAAACAGCGTCGGGCTTAGCGAGGAGCCCTGGGGAACACCGCAAGGGAGGGAGAAAGTGTGGGAGGTGAAATTGCCCATCTTGATGGTCTGAGGGCGGTTAGCTAGGAATGAGGCGATCAGATCTTTAGCTTTGCCTCTTATTCCAAAAGCTGAGACACGGTCGATCAGAGTGACATGATCGACCGTGTCAAAAGCAGCCGAGAGGTCCAAAAGTATTAGGACTGCTGCTCCTCCCATGTCCATGGTAGCTCTAATTTCGTCTGCGGCCTTTAATAGTGCAGTCTCCGTCCCATGACCCTTTCTAAAGCCAAACTGGGTATCATCAAGAAGATTGTTATCATTGATGAATTTGGAAAGCTGGATGTTGATAGACTTTTCGAAAATTTTGGCTGGAAAGGGGAGACAAGCGATGGGTCTGTAGCTAGCTGGAAGCTGAGGGTCCAGAGTAGGCTTCTTTAGAAGGGGTTTGATAATAGCTTCCTTCCAAACTGAAGGATATACGCCAGTTACAAACATGGCGTTGCAGATAGTGGTCAAAGCTGGGGAGATTGCACCCGGGATGCGATTTAAAATAGCTGGAGGGCAAGGGTCAAGAGGGGAACCGGATTTGATGCTGGATACCAAGCGATGAATATGACCCTGATCAACAGCATCAAAGGATAATAGGGAGGGCAGGGTATTAGTAGGGGGTTCTTCGGAGAGGGGAGGGAGAACGGAATTCGTAAAGGTGAAGAAGATGGATCTCAGGTGTTTGAAGGTCGCCCCTGGTATCCATATGGGAAGGGTCCGCAAGAAATATAATAGTCTCGGCAGGGCAATCATTTTCAGAAGTGCCACTCGACCCGCCATTGAAAGGGGTAGGGTGGCCCAGAAGGACATACAACTCCTCAGGGCACGTATGCATCGGCCAATATTGCCGTCTAGTAGATCGGCTGAGTCATGGTATACGTGCACTCCCAGGTAGCTCAGACAGAGGGGTTCCCATCGCAGGTGTGCTCGGAGTGGCGGACTTTCCTCCCCCCTCCGGAGTGGGAAAAGGCAGGTTTTCGTCCAATTTACCCTCAATCCCGAGAGATCGCCAAAATTTATTTGTTTACATTTGTAATGCGCACAGCTACCCAACAAAGGGTTTCCCGGCGCGGCAGATCCCAATAGCAATGCGGTTACAGAAACTAGATGTTAAAGAGCCATGTTTTTAAGGCTTTTCTGAATGTGATGTAATTCGACTCAGACCGCAATGTATGTGGCATTGAATTCCAGAGCGAAGGTCCTAGGAATGAGAAGGACTTGCCACCCATGCGTGACAGCCTGGTCCTTGGAATTTCAAAATGATTTGCCGTGGAAGACCGAAGAGATCTGGAAGGACGGTAGGGGCGCACCAGGTTTTGCAGATATTTAGGAGCGGTGTTGGTGGAAATCCTGTGCATAAAACATAGAGATTTGAATTTAACTCGGTTTTCAATTTTTAGCCAGTGTAACTTCCTGATGTATTTAGTGGTTGGAGTAGAGATGGGAATTTTACAGAGAAGTCTGGCTGCTGCATTTTGCACTGATTGCAACCTGCGGACAGTAGCTTTGTTCGCCCCCAGGTACAAAACGTTGCCATAATCTAGCCTAGATGTTATTAGGGCATTGACAACTGTTTTCTTGGTGTTTTCAGGCAGCATCCAACAGATCTTTTTTAGCCATTTTAATATGGCAAAGCAGGTGGCTGAAGTCTTTACCGCTTGCTGATGTAAACTGAGTGAGTCGTCAATAATGACGCCCAGGTTGCGAGCATGAGTAACCGGGGTAGGGGGGGTGCCCATTTCAGTTGGCCAATGTTGGGGTCCCCAAAGTTCTTTATTTTTGCCCAACACGATTAACTCGGTTTTTTCGCCGTTAAGTTTTAGGAAGTTTTTTTGCATCCAGTCGGCGATTTTACAGAGTCCGAGTTGTAGGGTGGAGGAATTATCAGAATCTGCAGCTGATAAAGAAAAAAGCAGCTGGGAATCATCAGCGTAGGAAAACATTAAAAGCCCTGTTTCCTCCACTATTTTGGCCAGGGGGCTCATATACACGTTGAAAAGCAACGGGCTAAGAATAGAGCCCTGTGGAACTCCGTGTTTGAATGTCATGGTATCGGAGCAGGCAGTTTGTGAGAAGACCTGGAACGTGCGGTTTTCCAATAATGATCTAATCCAGTTGAGAGCTGCCCCACGGATGCCCAGGGAGTGGAGTGTTTGGGCGAGGACCGCATGCGACACGGTGTCGAATGCCGCGCTGAGGTCAAGCAGCACAAGTGCCACTGTTTCGCCCTTGTCCACCATGCGGCGGATATTTTCGGTTACCCCCAGCAAGGTAGTTTCTGTGGAAAAGCCTGCACGAAATCCCGACTGGTGGGATGGTAATAGGTCATGAGTGGTAATGAAATCAGTGAGGCAACGATGTACATGTTTCTCCAATATTTTTGCAAAGGTGGGCAGCAAGGATATTGGGCGGAAGTTAGCTGGCAAATTGGGGTCTGCTCCAGCTTTCTTCAAGAGCGGATGAATCATTGCATGCTTCCATTCACTGGGTACAAATTGTTCCAGTAACGAAGCATTGAGAAGATCAGTGATGGTAACCAAGACGTTGCTGTTAAGTTGCTTTAAGACTGAGCATGGCAATGGGTCTTTAGGTGAGCCAGATTTAATAGTTTTTAGCAGCCTTTGAACCATATCAGGGTTCAGCAAGGGCCAACTATCAAGTGTGACAGAAGATGCATTAACCGGAGTAGAGCAATCCGGAATGCCTGGAGCATTACCCGAGGTAGGTGATGCACAGTTTGGGGTAGCTTCAGTGGTTAACTTATATTTAAACACTTATATTATAAAACACTCCAAGAGTCTCTCAGCAACCTCCACCGCCTCTTCCGCATTGTCTAGGAAGAGGAGGAGGTCGTCCGCATATAAGGAGATGTAATATAGGTCCCCTCTGAAGATCAGGCCGTTATAGTATTCCCCTCTCCTGGCCATAGCTGCGAGCGGTTCTACCGCTAGTGCAAACAGTAGGGGGGATAGCGCGCATCCCTGCCGAGTTCCCCGAGTCACCTCATATTGGTCCGACACCAACGATCCGATCCTTACCCTGGCCTTCGCAGAGGAGTAAAGTACTCTAGTCCACTGTATGTATCCCTCTCCTAAACCAAATCTACGCATCACTTCATATAGGTAGGTCCATTCCAGGCTATCAAAGGCCTTTTCTATGTCGACGGCCAGTACCAGGGGGGATCTCGCCTCTGGAGGCGGGGCGTCTACCAGTCGAAGTAGTCTGCGAATGTTGTGCGAAGTGTTCCTCGTGGGTATAAAACCTGACTGGTCTTTTTGGATCAGCTCTTGCATATGGGACAACAGCCTGGTGGCCAGCACCGTGCTTAGTATTTTGTAGTCAGTCGTTAGCATGGCTAGCGGCCTGTAGGAAGCAGGATCCGTGCTCTCTCTACGCGGTTTCAATAGGGGGATCATTATGGCCTCGTTCATCGAATGGGAGAGTCGGCCTGCCTCTTTGGCCTCGTTATAAACCATCTGAAGCCTCGGGGCTAAGTGGTCTAGGTACTTCCCGTAGAACTCAACGGGCAAACCATCCATCCCCGGTGTCTTATTGCGCGCCATTCGCTTCACTGCACCTCTTATTTCAGGCAATGTGATGGGGCCTCCCAACTCATCAGCCTGTTCTTGTTCCAGGTGTGGGAACTGCAGGTCGCCTAGAAAGGCTTCCAGCACTTCAGAGTTGTCACCCAACCCAGTTCTATACAACCTCTCGTAGTACACTCTGAAACAGTCCAATATTGCGGATTGTGTGGTGTGGACGTGGCCCTCAGATCCCCGCAAGGCTAGAATCGGTTGGCTATTCCTCTTGGGGTTTGCAAGCCAAGCCAGGAGGGACCCCGTTTTGTCCCCCTATGCTAGAGACTTTGTCAGGTACGTCTTGTAATCAAAGCTACGTAGGCGCTCCACTTCCACGGCCACCGCCTCTCGTGCTTTACTCACTTTCTCCTGTAGTTCAGGGTGATTAGGTCGGTTGACCTCTACTTCCCGCAGTGTGCACTCAGCTTTCTCTAGGTCTTCTATTAATGTCCTGCGCACTCCCGCGTACTTCCCAATACAGTGACCTCGTACCACTACTTTAAATGCATCCCATTCCGTTGCTCTGGAGGAGGTGGTGCCCTCATTTTCCCCAAAGTACTGGGTGATCCGCTCCTCCAGCTCAACGCGAAAGGGCGGGTCGTCCAGAGTGTCCGGCCGCAGCCGCCACGTCGGGATCTTGGGGGGCACAGTCATCCAATCCAGGGTCAGGAGAAGCGGATTATGATCCGATAACGTTCGTGCCAAGTACTCCGTTCGGAGCACCGCACGGGAACATTGAAAGGAGTCCAGGCGCACATGTAAGTCGTGCAGGCCAGAATAAAATGAGTAATCCCTCTCGGCGGGATGCTGCGCGCGCCAGCAGTCGGACAGGTCCCAGGCACTTTGCCACTCAGATCTGCACTTCGCTAAGCGATACACTGGGGAGGTGCGCAGCGGAGGGTGCGATCGGTCTAACGTAACATCCGCTATGGAATTAAAGTCCCCACCTATTAACGTTGGACCTGAGATATAGCTGGCAAGTACCCTGGAAAGTTTGGTAAAATAGGCTGCTTGGTCTACATTCGGCGCATATACGCTGCAGAGCGCTATGTGTCGGCCTCTAAGTAGGCCCTCTATTGCCACGTACCTCCCATCCGGGTCCTCAGTGTGCCTAGTGATCTGCAGGGGTGTACCCGCTCTCACCCAAATTAGTACTCCCCTAGCAAATGCAGAGTAGGTAGTATAGAATAAGTGACCCCGCCACCTACGCTGAAGCGCAATACCCTCCTGCTTGGTCAAATGGGTTTCCTGCAGGCATGCTATATGCACTCCGCGGCGAAGCAGATACGAATGAATTTTGTGTCTCTTCGTCATTGTGTTGAGGCCCCGCACATTCCAGGTCACACATTTCAACGGGCCCATATTAGCCATTGTCCCATCGGGTGTAAAGTGAATATCTAGTTGTCTGCATCCGGACTACAGGCATGGACACGCTCCCTCCCCCCCAACCCATCCCTCACACTCCCCGCCCTGAACTATTCCCAGAGAACCTCCAACTGCTCTAGGCCCCCCCTCCCCCAGAATAGGACCCATCTTCAAAAGAGACACTCCCATCCAAACTAGTGAGCAACGTGCTCACAAATCCACTACTCCGTAGTCGAGCTACGGTGGCCTTATGGGCCTCGGGGTGTGTGCGCTAGCCACTAGAGCCTGTGAGTGCTGCCATCAGACCCCCGCCCCACAATACGTATCATAGTCTATAGTAGTTCCGTCTCACAGCGACCTGCTCCAGAGTCCGCAGTAGTTGCAGAAGCCCCCCGCATCCCCACCAGGTACCTTGTCGAGGAATCAGCTCTCGAGGATTTCACCTGACGTTTGTGGTATGATCTTCGGGCCTCTGGCCCCTCCCAGCTCCGATAGTTCAGTGTCCGAGCCCGTACCCTGGCCCTCTGAGCACGAGTCCTTCTCCGAGTGGGTTAGTGCTGACCCCGACACTTCCTTCACCGCCTGCAGCGCTGCTCTACGTTCGTCCGCCGTTTGAAAGTTTGTTGGTCTTTTAGAACCCCGGTCGCGCCCTCGGTGTCGCATCGATCGTCTAAGGAAATGTTCCTGGCGCTCCTCTTCCGCCCTGAACCTAGCTCCGTCCGTGCCTGCTTTGTAGGTATCCCACCAGGTCCAGGCCGCATCCGACGTCGGGAGGAACAATGTGTTCTCATCCACCACGACTCGGAGTCTAGCAGGGAACAAAAGCGAATATTGAATGCCTTCCGTGCGGAGCTCTCTTTTGATAGAAAGGAAAGAGGCGCGCTACTTTTGGGTTTCAAATGTGTAGTCCGGGAACAGCGTCACCTTACTGTTATCCACCTGAAACGGGCCGGCTTCTCTGGCTCGCTGCAATAACCAGTCCCTGTCTTTGTAGTGCAGAAGTTTTATGACCACTGGGCGAGGCGGGAGGCCCGGTTTCGGGGGTCTCGCCGGCACTCTGTGCGCTCTTTCCAGTGTGAAGAAGGGGGAAAGTCCCTCCGGGGCCACCACTGATCGCAACCATTCGTGTAGATAGCCCACCATGTCTGTCCCTTCTATTTTTTCCGGCTAACCCACGAGGCGCACGTTGTTCTGGCGGCTGCGATTTTCGGCGTCCTCGGCTCGCCTTTCCAGGGTGTGGATTCGGGCCAGTGCCTCCGTGAGCTTCCCCTCCATCGATTTTTGCGTCGGTACAATTTCCTGTAGGGTGGCCTCCGCGTCTTTGACTCTGTCCGCCAATTTCGCATGGTCGGCCCGTAGGAGTCCCAGGCCAGCAGATACCTGCGCGATGTCGCTGTGTAATGCCTCCTTCGTAGCAGCGATAGCCTCCAGTATCTTGTCCTGCATTTGCTGGAGGTCCGTCGCTGGTTGCGTGGCGTCTTCAGGCGTTTCCGAAGGAGGGGTCCCCTCAGTCCTAGGGCCTCTGGTCTTCCCCATTCTCCCCGCCGGTCGTCGTCCCGGGACTCAGGGTTCCGCAGCAGCTGTAGGCCACCCCCGTAATAGTGCAGTCTCCGGGTATCTGTACGGGGTCTCCCCCACTCCCTCCACGGCACTCCGGCCTCCGGGCCTTCTGCTGTGCCGACGGTCTCCTTCTCCTGGGCTCCGGAGAGTGCGCAGTGATCTCTGCAGTGGGGTCAGTAGGGTCTCCCCCGCTAGTCTCGACTGTGATGGCTATGCGATGCGCACTCCCAGGGCGACCCCTCCGTCGGGTGTCCGCTCCATATAAGGCGGCGGGCCAGGCGGGAACCCGGTCCCCGCCGCGACTCTCGACGTTCTGCTTCGCGCCAGGAAGTCCCCGGCCCCAGGGGTAGTGCCACCCAGTCGTCCTCCAGTCGGCCTCGCTGAATGTCGCTGTGTCCGCAGCCCTCGGTGGCAGGGATCCCACGTGATCGGCAGGGCTCGATCCAGGCAACAGCCGCGGCCCCAATCAACGCACAGTGTCTCAGGGGGGCACACGGCATCAGGCAGCCAGCAAGTCAGAGGCCCTCATCATCCAGGTCGCTATCAGTGTCAGAGCGCCTACGAAGCCCAGCTCGTGACACAGTTGGATGGGGCCGCAGTGTCTGATCCCGCACACTCACCACAGCCCGGCCGGTGGGGCTCTAGGGACAGCCCACTCCCGTCGCTGCGGCCACTATGGTGGGGCCTCACGGAGCAGGGCAGGATTCGGGAACACGGGGAGGGGGGGGCTCCCTCCAGGAGTGTAGGCCCCAAAGCCGGGGCGTAAATTTGAGGTCCGTCGGGAAGGGGCGGGGCTCCACCGGCCCTCCGGTGTCGATGCACCGCACCGGATCCGTCGCAGACGGAGGATGGTTGCACACCAGGTTGTCCCAGGTCACGTTCCGCGATTCGGCTACTCCTCGCTGCGCAGGTAGGCGCCGGGAAGGAACCCTCGGGGGCTCTCGGCGGTCTGCAGTCCGGGAGCCGCCATCTTGCGAGCCAGCAGCTCAGGTCCTCCGCAACGCTCGATCGCCGCTGTGAGCGGTCCTCAGGCTCAATACTCGCTCCGGAGCAGGCTCGAGTACAGTACCCGGGATCTACCCGATGTACATGGGGATCCCGGGTCTCAGGCAGGATTTACAACGGATTTACGGGCGGATGGTCGGGAGCCTCGTTAGGCTGCGACCGTCCACATCGGCTGCTAGCCACGCCCCCGAGTACCGACTCCCCTTGTATAGAGAGTGTAAATATTGTAGTGTATAGTAGGCCATCCCCCACCTTGCACCCAGCACTGAAGGATTGTGTATATAACCCGTTTGTAGTCACTGGCACATTTGTATATACGATCCCCTCACTTGCCCGTCACCCAGTCACCCTTCTGCCCGCCCCCTTCTTCCTCTTTCCCTCTCTTAAACCTCCCCTACCTACCTCACGTTCGCTTAAAGTCCCACACAAGGGTAGACGGCATTAATCAGTTCTGAGTGGAAGAACTAACGGCCCTCTTTTCTCTCCTTCCCATACCTCCGAGGAGCCACCGTCCCGCTGATCAACCAACCAACCCCTCTGGAAGCCCTCAACAGTACCTTCCCTCAGCGAAGAGCCATCTTCTCGACGCCGCGCCAAGCATCGCTTCAAGACTCTGTTCTCCCTTACCCCCACCCTCGAACTGTGTATTGACAATAAAAATCGGCTAAGAGATAGCCCACTACATACGGCCTCCACGCCTGTTATTCCGGTCCGCCTACACCCCACGATCACAGTACAATAGTCCCCTTGTCATCTAAAGGTACTTTTGTTTGAACAAAATACCTGTTTAACAGAAGGTGACATCCACGACAGGCCTGCCTTTTGTGTTACTGATCACCTACAACTAGTGGGAATTTAAGGCCTGACTACTGGACTGTTTTGCCTGCTTGAAGCCAAATATGTGTGAATCCTCAAATGCAATGTGTGGGTAGCTATGATGGCTTTTCCCTCCCTGCAGTGTGGGGAGGAATAATTTGCCAGCTCAATCCATTAAGGTCTGAAAGGGCAAGTAGTGTGCAGAATTGTGACATTTTGTGACTTCGTCATACAAATAATTGTGTTTGAGGATCTGGGTAGAAGCGTGAGTGCAACTAATAACATCCCGTCTAGTCTAGCTGGGGATATTGTATCATGGATACCCTCTGTCATAGTAGAGTGAGAATTGTGGTTTTTCACTGAAAATGAAAAAAATTGTCACCTCTTTTGTCGAACCACAGGAATCTAATAAAAAACTATATTCTTCTTTGCTTATAAAGACAGAAGCTCTGTGTGAAAACTCTCTTTACAGAAGTAATATTTGCCTCTGTTTAAAACGCAATGGATACTGAGCGCTCCTGAATAAAAAAAATGCTCTTCTGAATGTCAAAGCAATGAAAATATAAACCATTATAATGCACCCATTCAGTCTCCCATTCCTGCTTTTGAACAGATTGATGGGATGTTCCTGAGTATCTAGCCTTCACACGCTGCAGCTACTCTGCAGAGAACCTAGCTATCCTTCATCAGAGCTTAGTACAAGAGCAGCCAACTTAGATTCTTCCATTGGGCTCCAGTGAAGACGATCAACCTGCTCATTTACTCATTTAGTGAGGTTGTGGTGTATTTTTCATGTCAGCTGGCTGAAACAAGGATGCATTTACTTTGTGGCCATTGTGAAGTCCTTCTCCACTACCAATGTGATAATCCAAAAAAGATTGGCAGTTAATGAGACCTGTATTTTGTCCACTAAGGCACCCCATGGTCTCTTAGGACCTCTATTGGGCCGCAGACAACAGATAAATATCTCCGATATTCTGCTGTGACCTGAACCTTCTTTCATGTAAGACATGAAAACACCCCAAGTGCATAAATTAGGTACATAGTCTTTGCGCTGCTGAATCATTCATAGTATTTAAACTGGATAAGGTAGTCTCGACAACTTCTTTCATTTTCGTTCCAAACTTTCTTTTAGAAACAGAGGGATATTTTTCTGACATTGTTTCATTGTCCACATGTCTCCTAAGCCAAAGAGACCATTCACAACATTAATTGTCAGTGGCTTTCTACTGATCAATTGTTTACGAGGCAGTGATATGTATGCGAGGGACTTCACCAGGTTGAAGGTGGCATCTGTGGCATTTATCAGGAATGTACCTGTCATTAATTCATGCCTGGTGGCTAAATTCTACCCTTACTGCTCTCTTGTTGCTTCCTTCTGGAGTCTCAACTTGGCCGTGTATGGTATGAATGTTTGTCTGAGCTTAAGCTGCCCAATTTTTTTTTTTAAACCGTTTTTATTGCAGCTCCAAATAATCATTACATCAATTAGGATAAGTTCCGGTACAGCAGAAACCTCGTCCCCCTTAGTCGAGCTCCTGGGTGGTATACACAGCCATACATCCTCGTATTTTCAACATGTACGGGCGTCAAGTGAGGAATTCTGCTGTCTGCATTTAGAGTTTTCTCCCCACTCCCCCAAGATTTCCATAAATTTCGAGTTTTCTCGAGCAATTCGGTCTAGCAGTCCCTCCCTCAGTCCCTCCCCCCCCAGTGTCCCCCACTGCTCCTAGTGTGGGAAGTTCGCCTGTGTGGTGGTTGACAGGAAAATCTTACCAGTTACTGGGTGTGTGTGGTTGGCGAGGGAGCCGGAGCTATGGTTGTGTCAACTGCGTCGTTAGGTTCTTCCTCCTCTTCCCGCTCAACTAGATTATTTCGCAGCGCCTGCACTAAGATCTCCCAAGCCATCGCCGCTTCCTGGGCCCTCTCATCTGGTTTGCGGCGAGCCAGTTGGTACCTGAGTGTGCTCTCACTAGCTGCCCATTTCAGAAATTCGTTCAGCCACCTCCGATGTGTGGGACCTGTCTTCGACTTCCACCCCTTGGTCACCTCCCTCTTGGCCAATAGGAAGCCCATGTCTATAAAATTGCTGGATCTCTTATTCTTGGGCGTATGTGGGAACCAATGAAGTATACTGACGGCTTTATCGTACTGTAAGTCCCTGCCTGCTACGTCATTTAATGTGTGGCCTATCTCCCTCCAGTAGTCCTGCAGATGGGGGCAGTCCCTCAGCATGTGAACGAGATCCGCTCCCTGTCTGTTGCATCTGGGGCAAGCGGCCTCCTCAGACCCGAAGTATGTCCTTATCTTACCTGGGGTAAGGTACGCTCTGTGGGGCACATAGAAGTGAATCAGTTGGAATCGTGCATTTCTAGTGCTTTTCCTGGCCCTTCGCACCAGTTGTGTCCACGCGGTGTCCGGGATCTCCCGCTGCAGGTCTAGTTCCCACTTGGCCTTTAAGGCCGCCAAGGGCTGAAGGGTTTCGTTCAGCATGCGCGAGTATAGGCACGTCACTGCTTTGAAGGTGCCTGCCGACATCATAGTGTACTGGCAAGCCAATGTTGTCGTAGGCTCAATTAGTCCTTCCCCCCAATGTGCCTGTATGGCCCTCACCACCGCCGCGTGCAATAGGTAGTCTCCTCTCGGGAGGTCGTAGCGGTCCCGCAACGTTTGATACGGGGTCAGTGCTCCGTCATCGTACAAATCCCCCACCATCTGCAGTCCTGCCTCTTCCCATAACTGCAGTCGCGACCAGTCACCCCCATGTGGGAGTGCCGTCACCATGCCCAGTGGGATTTCGGGCGCATACGGTGTCTGACTCCTGCACGTTTCTGTGAGCGGTTCCAGCACAGACGGAACGTACGCTCTTCCTGGGACAAATCTCCGAGTACCAGCCTCTGCTGAAGGGCAATATAAGCCAACACATGGCGGGGGGTGCCATGGTTCCTCTCCCGTTCCGGACCGCGGTACACTCTCGCCACTTCCTGCGTGAAGGTCGGCAGTTGAGCCGCGAGGCCACCCTCATCTTTTGGGCGGGTTAGCGTCGCTAACGCTATCCTGCGTCTGCCCGATCCCCACAAAAAGGAGATTATTAACGACCTCAGCTGCTTGAAGACCTTACCAGGTACCCAAATCGGGAGCGTCCTGAAGTAGTATAATAATCGGGGCAGGGCGATCATCTTCAGAAGAGATATGCGACCCGTTACTGATAGCGGCAGGGTGGCCCAGAAGGACATACTGCCCCGAAGGGCACGAATGCAGCGTCCCACGTTGCCCTCCAAAATGTTTGCGGCATCATGGTATACATGCACTCCTAGGTAGTCCAGGCAACTAGGCTCCCATCTAATCATCCGGCTGGTGGGGGGCTGCCTCTCTCCCAGCCGCAAGGGGAATAAGCAGGTCCTAGTCCAGTTGACCCTGAGGCCGGATAGCCTGCCGAAGCGCGCCAACAGTCTTTCCGCACCTTCTACCGCCCCTTCGGCATCTTCCAGAAAAAGGAGGAGGTCGTCCGCGTACAGCGAAATGAAGTGGTGGTTCCCTCCGAATTCCAGACCTCTGTAGTAGTTTCCCATTCTAGCCACCGCCACGAGGGGTTCCACCGCCAATGCAAATAGCAGGGGAGACAATGCACACCCCTGTCTGGTGCCGCGGCACACCTCATACGGTTGCGATACTAGCGTGCCCACTTTCACCCGTGCTCTCGCCGAGGAGTACAATACTTTCGTCCAGTGTATGTAGCCGTTGCCCAGGCCAAAACACCGCATTACTCTGTATAAGTACTCCCACTCTAGGCTGTCTAAAGCCTTCTCTATGTCGACTGACAGCACTAGGGGCGCCTTTGCAGCCTGTGGAGGGTCATTCACCAGCCT
The DNA here is from genome assembly GCF_964261635.1 of Lissotriton helveticus. Taxonomy (NCBI): domain Eukaryota; kingdom Metazoa; phylum Chordata; class Amphibia; order Caudata; family Salamandridae; genus Lissotriton; species Lissotriton helveticus. The sequence goes on along the minus strand of NC_136059.1, from coordinate 688,442,651 downwards.
GAACAGCTGTCAGATATTGTGGGTGGTGTTACGGGTGGGTATGAACCCGGATTGATCCTTGTGAACCAGTTCTTGCATGTGGATCAACAACCTGGCTGCCAGTATCGTGCTCAGAATCTTGTAGTCCGTCGTCAGCATGGACAACGGTCGGTATGACGCCGGATCGGTGCTCTCCCTCCGTGGCTTCAGTAAGGGAATCATTATGGCCTCACTCATAGATCGCGGGAGCCGTCCCTTGTCCTTGGCTTCGTTGTACACAGTACGGAGCCTGGGGGCCAGCTGCTCCAGGTACCGCCCGTAAAACTCAATGGGCAGGCCGTCTAAACCTGGAGTTTTATTGCGTGCCATCCGTTTCACTGCTCCCCTAATCTCCGCTATCTCAATTTGACCGCCTAGGGCGTCTGCCTGCTCTTGCTCCAGGCGTGGCAATTGCAGCTCCTCTAGAAATGCTTCTATTTCTTCTCCCTGGGCCACTAGCGCGCTTTTGTACAGCTCCTCGTAGTAAGATCTAAAGCTGTCCGGTTGCGTGGTGCATGCACGTCCCTCCTCCCCCTGTACGGCTAAGATCGGGTGACTGTTTCTTGCGGGGTTTGCTAACCAAGCCAGAAGTGTCCCTGCTTTATCTCCTTCGGCATGTGTTTTAGTCAGATACGTCTTGTAGTCAAAGCTGCGAAGACGCTCTACCTCCACTGCCACAGCCTCCCGTGCCTCACAGACCCTATCTTGGAGCTCAGGCCGATTGGGGCGCGCTAATTCGGCCTCTCTCAGCGCGCGCTCAGCCCTGTCCAAGTCGTCCAGCAAGGTCCTGCGCACCCCCGCATACTTTCCTATGCAGTGGCCTCTCACCACAATCTTGAAGGCATCCCACTCCATCGCCCTAGTGGTCGCGGAGCCTTCATTTTCCGCGAAGTATTGGGCAATCCTCCCTCCCAGCGCTTCTCGGAACGGTGGGTCATCTAACGTGTCCTGCCGCAGCTGCCACGTCGGGACCCGTGTATGTCGCTCATCCAGTCCAACGTCAACAGCAAGGGGTTATGGTTGGATAGTGTGCGTGCTAGGTATTCCGTCCGGGCCACCGCAGGAAGCACCAACGGAGAGCACAGAAAGGCGTCAAGACGGACGTGGAGGTCGTGAAGGCTGGAGTAGAACGAGTAGTCCAGCTCCGCTAAGTGTTGTGTGCACCAAGCGTCGGCTAATTCCCATTTGTCTTGCCAGTCCGATCTGCTTTTCGCAAGCCGATGCATCGGGGATGTGGGTAATGGTGGATGTGACCTATTTAGGGTTGTGTCTGCTACAGAATTGAAGTCCCCCCCCTAACAGTACTGGGCCCGTGAGGTAGCTAGCTAGTTCACCAGAGAGCTTTGCAAAGTAGGTCGCCTGGTCCACATTAGGTGCATAGATACTTCCTAGAACTACGTGTCGGCCCCTGAGCCTGCCCTCCACCGCCACGTATCTTCCCTCCGGGTCCACTAATTGTCTGGTTATCTGAAAAGGGGTGCCCGCTCTTACCCAGATCAACACCCCTCTAGCAAAGGCGGAGTACGTGGTGTTGAATATGTGGCCCCTCCATCTACGCTGCAGCGCTATGCCCTCCTTCTTTGTTAGGTGAGTTTTTTGCAGAAACGCAATGTGCACCCCTCTGCGGACCAGGTAAGCATGCACCTTGTGTCTCCGTGCCATAGTATGAAGCCCCCTCACACTCCAAGTCACACATTTTTATTGAACCTGCATTAGCCATTGTCCCATAGTGTTCGGTACATTGCGAAGATGAATCGTTCCCTGGCGCTTGTGGTGACACTGTTCCCACCCCCCCACTGAACTTCCCTCACCCCCCCGCCCCTAGCACCGCCCTGAGTCACCCCAACTTCCCCGGGCCCCCCCTCCCCCAGAACAGGACCTAACTTCAAAAAAGCTGCTCCCATCCAAACTGCGTGAGAGCAAACGTGCTCTCTCAACCCACTTAATCCGCAGTCTGCACTACGGAGGCCTTATGGGCTCTACGGGGCGTGAACTAGCTTCAAGGACCTCAAGTACCGTCCCATACCCCCCGCCCCACAAAGCTCATGCAACTCACGACAGTTCAGTCTTACTGCAGCCTGCTCAGGTGTCTATAGTGGCAAACCCCAGCCACCGCCATTCGGGAGGAGTTTCTCATCCGACACTCAGCATTCGACTATTTCCCCTGACGTCTGCGGCGTGATCACCGGGCCTTTCGTGCTGCCAAGTTCCGATAGTTCCGTCTCCGAGCCCGTCCCTCGGTCCTCGGAGCCCGAGGCCCGCCCCGACTGGGCCAGCGCCGCTCCCGACCGGTCCATCACTGCTTGCAGCGCTGCTCGTCTCTCGTCCTCCGTCTGGGACTCCGTTGGCTTCTTGGACCTATGCCTGCGCCCTCGGAGCCTTTGTGATTTCCTCACCGTACGTTGTTGGCGTAGCTCCCCTTCCGCCACGGCACGAGCCCCATCCGTGCCTGCTTTGTAGGAGTCCCACCAGGTCCACGCCTCCGCTGCCGTGGGGAAGAACAACGATTTCTCATCCACCACTACTCTGAGTCTGGCTGGGAAGAGGAGTGAGTACTGTATACCCTCAGTTCGAAGTTCCTTTTTGATGGATAGAAAGGAGGCCCGCGACCTCTGGGTCTCAAACGTGTAGTCAGGAAATAGCGTGACCTTGCTATTATCCACCTGAAAGGGGCCCGCATCCCTTGCCCTCTGCAGTAGCCAGTCCCTGTCTTTATAGTGGAGGAGTTTGATGACTACAGGGCGGGGCGGGAGGCCCGGTTTGGGGGGTCTGGCCGGCACCCGGTGCACCCGTTCCAGCGTGAAGAAGGGTGAGAGACCTTCTGGTGCCACCACAGTTCTCAGCCAGTTATTCAAGTATTCCACCATGTCAGGGCCCTCCTTTTTCTCCGGAAGGCCCACCAGGCATACGTTGTTGCGCCTGCTGCGGTTTTCGGCGTCTTCAGCCCTCCTCTCCAGAGTTTGTATTCGCTCCAGCGCCCCCATTAAACGACCCTCCATGGATTTGTGCTCCGGTACCAGATCCTTCAAGGTGTCCTCCGTGGTCTTGACCCTGTCCGTCAGTTTCCCATGATCGGCTCGCAGAAGCCCCAGACCCGTTGCCACCTGCGCTATGTCCTGGTGCAGAGCGTCCCTCGTGGCCGCGATGGCCTCCAGGATGCGGTCTTGTATCTGCTGTAGTTCCGTCGGAGTCTGCGTCGCATCTTCGGGCGTCTCCAAAGTAGGGCCTCCGTCCCCCTTCGTTCCTCTTGGCTTCCCCATCTTGAGTCGTGATGCCCGGTCTGGGCCCTCCTAGGTTCCAGAGGTGGTCGGTGCGTCCCCCTGCAGCTGGGTCGATACACGTCGAATGTGCCTCCATGTGGTCCCGGCCCGACCGAGCCCTCACGACTCCTTCCCCTCGCACTCTCAGCTCTCCAGGCCTCAGGGCTTACCCCCCCCCCTCGCTTCCACCTCTGCTCCGGCTCGCTGCACCGTGCCCTTACTCCCGCTTGGGGGGGAGCCCCCTCCTGGGACCCCTGTTCACGAGGCTCCAGACGGGATCAGCGCGGATAGCGGTGAGTGTCCGGGTGGCGTAGTTAGTTTGGGTGGCGCAGTAGACTGACGCTTGAAGCACCGCTACGAGGATCCAGAGGTTAGACCCCACCAGGGGTGATCTTCGGTCGGGGGGACAGAGCCACGTGCCGCGTCACCCCTCCGGGCCACAATCGTCGCTCCGAGCCAGCCCCCTGGTGGGAGGCGATGGAGGACTGCTCACCGGCAGCGCTGTCGGGCAGCATCGGGGGGCAAGTGGGGACCCCCGCTGGTGTCTCCCCAGGGAGCACGGTACCGCAGCGGGTGCACGCCACTCCCCAGCCGAGATCGGCGTCAGGGAGGACTCCGAGTCTTTCAGGGGTTAGTAGGTGCGACCGGCCTCTCCTGGTCCAGGAGTCGGGGTGTCAGGCGCTCTTCGACTAGCGCCGGTACCAGATTAGAAGGCAGCACGTGGTACCGTCCTGGGCCACGATTCAGTCGGTAGCGCCCCACGCGCACCAGCGGGTGCCAGCAAAAGGAGACTCTCCAGGTCTGCGGAGAATCCCGGGGGCGCACAGCCTCCCCAGGCCCAACAGCCGGGGTGTCGGGTGAATCTGCATCGGACCCGAGGGAGTCAAAATGGCCGCCTCCCAGGCTCTCCTCGTCACTCCCAGAACCTCCGCTGGCGGCGCACCAATCCAGCCGGGCACCGCATTTTCCTTCTCCGGGGTCCACAGTACGGACGGGGGACAGGTGGGCCGGTCTCAGGCCCTAGTCTCAGCAAGGGCCCACAAAAGCCGGGGCCTCCGGCCGGCGCCGCGGAGCGAGGGAGGAGCCACGCCTCGGTTAGCCCGAGCGCAGCCCCCAGCCCGCAATCCTCAGGTGTCAGGAATCTGTTCCTAGCGGGCTCCAATCCGTCCGTCCCGCTGCTCCTCTCCAACCGCAGCCCCCGCCGGTCGTCTGGGAGGCCGGAAGGCCGCTAGCGCCGTCTCATCAGCTCAGGCTCCGCGGCGGTCGCCATCTTGGTCGCCAGTTCGCTCGAGCTGCGGCGGCGTCTTTCTCCCTCACCGGTGCGGCCGCCGGGGTAAAGCCTAGACCGGAGCAGGCCCAGGGGTATCCTTTGAGATCTCCCGGAGTTTCACGGGGATCTCAAGTCAATGAAAGGAGTATTATAGCGGATTATCGGGCGGGGGGGTCAGAAGCCTCGTCAGGCTGCGACCATCCTCGCCGGCTGCTAGCCACGCCCCTCAGTCTAAGCTTAAGCTGCCCAATGCTATCACTTCTTCCTTCCTTTCTTAATCTGAATTTCTTCGGAATCTTTTAATATACTTTAGGTTTAAATCTTTTTATTTGAAATCTGCACCTGGAAAACAAGTAAGTCAGCGCGAATGCTTTACAGCCAACAGCAATCAGAAACGTTTGAAAAGCAAGGAGAACCCTCAATAGGGTGAGCATAGCAGTCCAATACCCATCCAACCCATGGCGGCATTGACATACAAGGGGTGCTACGTAGTGCCAACCAGATGGAAACCCCACCTCCCACTCCCCAAACTCCCCTTTCCCTTCCCTCCCCTCGCCCCCTGTCCAGTGCTCATATCTGTCCCTCCCAGCTTCCTCTCGCCAGGTCCTGATGTATACATCCTCTGCTCCCCCCTCAGGAGGCCTCCCCCTCGGGTCCAGTGAGTCTCAACAAGCGGAGATACCTCGGGCGGGTAAGTTCTCTGAATTCAGTAACCAATAGTGAGCGGAACGGCTGCCAAAGCTCGCCATATTGATCTATGTCCCCGGCTGAAGTAAGTGACATCTTCTCCATCCCCAACACACACCACAGCCTATGAAGCCAGCCCGTAGTGGAAGGGACCGTTGTGGTGCGCCAGTGCACTAGGATATTCTGTATCGCAGAGCCTAGGGCTATGGCCATCTGGCGTCCCCTGCGTGAGCGCAGAGGGTATGTCAAGGGGTTAGGGAGCCCTAGTATAGTGTAGGCGGGAAAGCTAGGCAATTCTGTGTGAAAGTGCGTGTCAATGTCGTCTATCACCTGTGTCCAGTACGGTTGTATCAGGGGACAGTCCCACAAGATGTGCCGTAGTGTGCCTGTGTGTCCACATCCCCTCCAGCAATTTTTATCTTTACTGTGGTCCATCTCATTTATCCGCTCCGGGGTGTAGTACCAGTATGTGGATCCCTTAGTTAATGTCTCTGTAAGTCCGGTGTGGTATGCCGAATGGCGTGCCCTGTAGGAGATCTAGTCCCATTCTTTGTGGCTCAGGGTCCTGCCCAGTTCCCGCTCCCAACGTTCCCTGCCCGGATTATAAAGATGAGTTGTTTGTGGTTGTAGGAATTTGTAAAGATCAGATATTAATTTGGTGTCTGTGGTGCGGGATAGGAGCCATCTCTCGTATGGCTGAAAGTTCCTATCTGCTGTCTGCCTCACCTGCGGCTGGAGCGCCCAGTGGCGGACTTGGAGGTATCGCATCCGCTCCGTCTCGGGGAAGTTATATTCCTGCCTGAAGAGAGGAAAGGGGAGCACACCATCTGGGCCATAGATGTGACAGAGGCAGCGACATCCCGCCGGTCGCCAATGGGTGTAGGCTCCCTTGGCCATGCCCGGAGTGAAGTCCGGGTTATCGACCAGGGGCGTAAGCGGCGAGGGAAAGGTGGTGAGTTCATGTATGATGTTAGTCGCATCCCACACTTTCAGTGGGACCCGCGTGATAAATGAAGCGTAAAGATTAGCCGGTCGGGAGGCTTTGCTGAGAAAGGGGATTTCCTGAAGCGGGCGCCCTGCCACTGCTTGATCCTGGAATAGCCAGTGTTTTTCTAACTCCCACTTGCTCCATTCCACTAGATAGCGTAGTTGTGCTGCCTGGAAGTATTTCTGCAGATCCGGTATTCCCAGTACCCCTGCCTCAGGAGCCAAAGTGGTCAGTGCCCTCTTCATTCTCGGCTTCCGACCTTGCCAGATGAAGCGGGCGAGGTCAGTCTGTGTTTGCCGAATCCAACCTGCAGGTGGCTGGAGCGGTAGTGCTCTAAAGAGGTATAGGATTTGGGGCAAAACGGTCATTTTGACCATCGCTATTCTGCCCAGCCAGGAGAGGGGGAGGCTTTTAAATCGGCCCAGCTCCTCGCGTATTTTTCTTTGAAGTGTATTTTAGTTGACTGCTGTCATAGTTGTGAGTGCGGGGGTCAATTGGATCCCCAGATAAGGCACCGCATCCGCCGACCACTGGTGTGGAAAGAGGGTCTGCAGGTATGCCTTTGTAGGGGGTCTCAGGGATAGGTCGAGGGCCATCGATTTGTCAGTATTCATTTTGAATCCGGCCACCGCCGCAAAGGCATCTATTTCCGCCATGCATGCAGGCAGGGCCGTCCGTGGGTTGTCAAGCGTAAGCAAGACGTCGTCTGCGTAGAGACTAATGAGGTGCGTATAGCCACCAAACTTTATCCCCGTCGCTGTCTTGTTTTGGCGGATCCTCTGAGCGAACGGCTCCATATATAAGCAAAGAGCAGGGGCGACAGCGGGCATCCCTGCCTCGTGCCTCTCTCGATGCCAAAGCTCCGTGAGCTATAGCCGTTTACTCGGACCACTGCCGTAGGGAGTTTATAACAATTTAAAATGAAGGTGCAGAATTTCTCCCCAATGCCGATTTTCTTCAGGACCATCTCTAGGTACGGCCAGTGAACCCGATCAAACGCCTTCTCGGCGTCAACGGCCACCATCATACATTCTCCCGGTATTCGGGAAGTCTTTTCTATGAGGTGGGTAACCCTCTTGGTGTGATCTACTGTTTGGCGGTCCGGGATGAATCCTGCCTGATCCGGGTCTATAAGTCCTGGTAGGTGGGGGCCTAGCCGAGCCGCTAGGATGCTCGTGTACAATTTGAGGTCTACGTTAAGTAATGAAATGGGCCTGTATGATCCGCATTTGGTTCTGTCTTTCCCAGGTTTTGGGATGACTGAAAGGGACACACGCAGAAGGTCAGGGGGGATGGCGCCGGGTTCCGAGAAGGTGTTAAAGAGACGGGTGAGAATCGGCGCTAATATTGTGCAGAATGTTTTGTAAAAAAGGGCCGTGAAGCCATCTGGCCCCGGGGCCTTCCCCTGCTTAAGTTTGGCAATGGCAGAGATCACTTCTTCAATGCGGATATCCCTGTCGAGGTACTCCGCTTGCGAGGGTGCTAGAGAGGGAAGTGTGACAGAGTCCAGATATTCGGCCGCTGCCTGACTGTCCAGAGGGTCACTGGTATAAAGAGTCGCATAAAATCCCCGAAACGTTTCCGCAATCTCGGCGTCGACCCGTCGGGGCAGGAGAGTTCTTTCACTATCTGTTGTTGGCGCATGACTCGGAGCCTGCTTGCCAATAATCAGCCACATCTGTCCCCTCCCGTGTAATAGGCATGTCGCAGCCGTAGGGCTGCGTATTCCGCCCGATCCATATCTAGTGCTGTCAGGAGGTGTCTGGCCACTTTAAGTTGTTTCCATATCCTAGGTGCCCCGGTTCGCTGATGCATTTACTCCAGCTCCTGCACCCTCTGTGTGAGCTCGTCCCGTTTGCGTTGTCTGTCTCTATTCTCTGCCGAGGAGAGGGCTATAAATTCCCCTCGGATCACCGCCTTCATGGCTGCCCACTTCGTCGCCCGCGTCGTGTCATTGTTAGCGTTGTGTAATTGATAGTCTTCAATAGTGTCCTGAATGTGTTTCACCACATCTTTTCTATGCAATAGAGTGTCCCGAAGACGCCAGACCCTGAGGGGATATGAGGCAGGCGGTAAGGTGAGGGTGGTGGTGACTGGTGCATGGACTGAGAGCGAGAGCACCCCTATCTCCGTCGAGGTGGACAGAGCGCAGACTGGGCTAGTGACCAAGCGATGATCTAGCCTAGCGTAAGTTTTGTGTGCATTGGAGTAATAAGAGTATTCTCTGTCGCGTGGGTGTGTGCGGCGCCAGAGGTCGTGGAGGTCCAGCTCTGCTAACTGGTCTGTGCAGCTGGAGGAGAACGCTCCGGTTTGGGGTGCGCGTTGTGTTGACCTATACAGGACTGTGTCAAACACCATGTTGAGATCTCCCCCCAGTATGATGTGTCTATCAGGTGTGTCCGTGACGTCAGTAAGGGCTGAATGTAGAAAGTGTTCCTGGCCTTCGTTAGGACTATATATGGACCCGATTGTAAACAATAGACCTCCCAGGGCAAAGCGGTACGCTAACAGTCTCCCCCTCTGTTCCACACACTTATGTAGAACCTCCCCTTTAAATGTCCGTGCCACCAAGATTGCCACCCCTGCAGTCTTGTTGGGGCCTGAGGAGAAGAACTGAGTTGGGAACTTGCGGGAGCGGAGTCTATGACAGTCGCGGGTCATCAGGTGGGTTTGTTGTAGTAAACAGATGTCTGCCCGGGCGTTCTCTAATAGGGACAAAATGGCACGTCGCTTAACAGGGTTGTTTAGGCCCCGCACATTCAGGGTTAAGATCTTAAGGGTTGTAGACGGCATGGTGACCTCTGGGAAGAGACCTGCTAGTCTCCGCGCCCGGAGGGGTGCGAGACGCTGGGATGGGACCTAGACTAGAGTGAATGGAACGGAGCACTGGACAACCCACCCTCCCCCCCGCCCTTCCCCTCCCTGCAGATAGAACTTGAACAACCCCTTTTCTTACCATGCTCGGAGAGTTCCTCTCCCCTGCTAAATCCTTGCAGTATGAGGTGCCGCAGGGGTCGGCCTTAAGTCCGACCCTATTCAACATCTATGTGGCTCCCCTTGCTAGGCTAGTAAAATCGCAGGGGATGGAGGTTGTGTCATACGCCGATGACACACAAATCATGGTGTCCCTGGCCCAATCTGTTACCACCTCGGCTGTCAACTTTAGGACTTGCATGCAGACAGTCTCTGACTGGATGATTCAAAACTCCCTAAAGTTGAACGGCGATAAGACAGATCCTGGTCTTTGGCAAGGACCAGGACATCTGGTCTAGTGAGTGGTGGCCTTCATCTTTGGGAACGTGTCCATCTCCCTCCCAATCGGCCAGAAATCTCGGCGTTATATTTGACACGTCTTTGTCCATGACTCTACAGGTTAATCGAACAGTGGCCACTTGCTGGAGAGTCATCAAGATTCTTAAAAGAATCTTGCACTATCTTTCTCCCCAAGCACGTAAGCAGACGGTGGTGGCATTAGTGGGTTCAAGGTTGGATTACTGCAATGCTCCATATGCAGACTCCAACAAGGGACTTATTCAGCGCCTTCAGGTCGTCCAAAACGCGGCCGCGCGTTTTGTTCTGGCCCTACCTAATGCATCCTCCGCTACAATGGCCAGAAAGAGCCTGCATTGGCTTCCTATACAACAGAGGATTTCTTTTAAGATCTTGTGCTTGGCCTTTAGAGCTCTTGCGGCCGACCCTCCAAACCCCCTGGGTTCCTTGCTAACTCGCCATGTGCCCAGTAGAACCCTCAGATCATCTGAGATTAATCTGTTGGTGATTCCCCGGGTTAGGAAGGTCCGTTGGAATTCTGGTTTCTGTGGAATCTTGTAATAAAATTGCACAATACTTTTCGGGCAAAATTAATAAAATCTATACTAGTTTCTCCAATCAGCCAGAGCCGGCCACGGACTTTACTGAAAATGACAACCGTGTAAATACACCTGAGTGCCTAAAATCTTTTGAAGTTCCCCCTTATGAAGTCCTGTCTAAATTGTGCAATAAAATCAAATCGGGGTCTCCCCGAGACCCGGCGCCTCCTAAAATCTTAGCTGAAGCTTTCCCTGCATTAGAACCTCACTTCAGACACCTACTGCAGATCTCCTTCTTCACTGCCTGTTTGCCGACGGAATGGAAACAAGCAGTAGTGTTACCAATTAAAAAAAAGCCGAATATCAGCCAAGACACAATGGATAACCTCCGGCCAATATCCTTGCTACCTTATGTGGCTAAGCTAGCTGAGAAAATTGCCAACAATCAACTCATGGAACATCTTGAGGCCCACAATGTCTTCCATAAGTCCCAGTCGGGTTTCAGATCTGGTTTCTCTACGGAGACAGCTCTCCTGAGGGCCACGGAAACCTTACGAGAGGAGGCAGACGGGGGCAAGACTATGGCCCTCATCATGCTCGATCTCAGTGCCGCGTTTGACACTGTAGCACACTCCATCTTGCTACAGTGTCTAAACAAAGCTGGAGTCACTAATAAGGCACTGGGATGGCTGAAAGCATTTTTGATCAATAGGAGCTTTCAAGTCCAAAGAGGGACTTCCCTCTCAGACAGGGTGCTGCTTGAACAGGGGGTACCTCAGGGCTCGGCCCTGAGTCCCACCCTGTTCAATCTGTACATGGCCCCCCTGGCAGAGGTGGTGCAATCGTTCGGCGTGGAGCTTGTCTCTTACGCCGACGATACGCAACTTTTTATATCTCTGACCCAAGCCCCGTCCATGGAAGCTGATAACTTTAATGCCTGCATGACTAAGCTGGCCACTTGGATGACAGAGCATTGCTTAAAACTGAACGGTACAAAAACGGAGGTCCTCATCATTGGAGGCAATGAGGCCAAATGGACAGCTGAATGGTGGCCCAGTTGCTTGGGTCCTCTGCCTCCTCCTAACCGAGAGGCTAAGAATCTAGGCGTCTGGGTTGACAACAAGCTGTCCTTTGACAGCCATATAAAGAGAACTGTAGGCAAATGCTTTGGGGTGATGAAAACGCTCAATCGCACCCTTGACCTGTTACCTCTTAACTCCAGACGTACCATGGTGCAGGCATTAATAACTTCCCGCATTGATTACGGGAATGTACTACTCCTGGGTACATCGGAGAAAAACATCAAGAAACTACAGGTTCTACAAAATTCGGCAGCACGCCTGGTGTTAAGGCTTCCCCGCAGAGCCCCCTCACGACCCTCTCTGGCAGCCCTCCATTGGCTACCTATTAGTAAGAGGATTGTTTTTAAAGCTATGCTATGGTGCCATAGGATAATCCATCACAGAGCACCGGCCTATATGTTGGATCTGGCATCCTTGTATGAACCCAATAGACCACTCAGATCCAAAGGAATGGGTCTGCTCAGAACTGCCTGCCCTAAAAAAGCTAGAATGGGAGGTAGATCATTCCGCACTTTAGCGGCTAGGCACTGGAACCTCCTGCCTCTGGATATCAGGCTAGAGATTAATGAGTCCTCTTTTAGAAAGAAGTTGAAAACTTGCCTCTTTACTTTGTGATTGTGCTCTCTCTGTCCTTCTAATATGCTCGCTCCACAGCGCGGGGACACGCCGGGAGGCGTCACCATGCGCTTTACAAACTCCTTTAAATTAAATTAAATTAAAAGTTGGGGCAGCAGAGCATTTTCCATCGTTGCCCCTAGGTTGTAGAATTCACTGCCATTGGAGATTAAAGTCCAACCGTCCCTATCCTTTTTTTAAAAAAGCGCTCAAAACCTGTTTTTTTTATCAAGGCCTACCAGTAATAGAGCATATTTGCTCCCGCTAGTTCTTTGGTTAAGCGCCTTGATGCCCTTTTGGGCTTAGTAGCGCTATACAAATTTGTTTTCATTTCATTTTCATTTCACCCCTACCCCATCTTTAATCTCCATCCCCCGAACTTCCGGACCCTTACCCTCCCCAGCCCCCCACCCCCACCCCTCCTACCCTAACCCCAACTAGAAACCCCAAAAAGCAAACCATAGTCCTAGGTCTTTCAGAACCAGTTCAGACCTGTGGTGATAAATGTCTAGAGGGTAGTGTGGCAGTGGCGACCTCGCTGGCCCCCCCGCCCGTCCCCCCCGCCCGTGTGGGCATAGAGCGAGAAAAGCAAACCCCATCTTGATGCTGCTTCAATGCGAGTTTGTCGTGTTCTTGGATACTTCTTGTATAGCAGCCGCCTGCTCCAGGGCCACCGTCGTCGGGTCTGACTTCATTTCTGCTTTAGGGGACCGCCTGCGCCCTACTCGTTGCCATTCACCTCCAGACCTCCGCCTGTATCTGTCCTGTGTGGCTCGTGGTGACATGTTGTCCTCTTTTTCATCCTCCCCAGGTTCGATTCCCAGAAGCTTGCAGGTGTCTTGGAGGGAGCGGAGTTGGTGTAAGGACCCTTTCCACTTGAAGATGAGCCGGAAGGGGTGGCCCGAGGAAATGGGGATTCCGTTGTCCCGCAGGAATGTTGTGGCTACCTTAAATGCTCTCCGCTTTTGGAGGGTGATGGCCGAGAGGTCCTGGTACAGGGCCACCGGGTAACCCTGGAAGCGGAGGGGCTGTTTCCTCCGAGCCTCTAGGAGGATCTGTTCCTTGAGAGGGAAATCAGGCAGGAAGGCCAGGATATCCGGCGGGGGAGCAGATGCACGCTGCGCCGGGCCAACTCTGTGCGCTCTGTCTATGCGGATCTCAAAATCTGCAGTTTCCCCTAAAATGTCTCTGAATAGTCCCTTCCGCCTTGGATGGCACACCCCGGACGCGGATGTTGTTTCTCCGGGAGCGGTTCTCAAGGTCCTCCGCGTGTGCTTGAAGATCCACCTGTTGCTCCTGGAGACGGATGACCTCTTGCTTGAGAAGTTCCACCTCTTCGCTCCGTGCCTGGTCCGCCTCTTCCACCGTCGCTATCCTTTCTCCTCGGCCATCCACATCACGGCGGAGTTCGCGTTACTCCCCGGCCAGGTCCTGTTTCAAAGTTTGAAAATCCTCTCTGAGGGAGTTGAAGAAGGATTTGAGGAAGGACTTGGTGATGGGTGCCTCGCTATCGTCCTGTCTCGTGCTACACGTCAACACTGGGGAGGATTGGCTCTTGTCTCCTTTGGCGGCACCCTTAGTAAGCATGTCTGGGATTGTGCGGGTCCCCTTACGTCCCATGTTGGCCATCGCGTCTTCTATTTCGTCAGGGACCGGTCCGAGGTGTCCGACGGTGGCTCTCCGAGGCGTCAGGGTGGGCTGCCTCGACGTTTTTGCTTTTGTCGTATCTCGAGGGGTGCAACGGGGGGCCCCGTCGCTGAGGCGCAATTCCTTCACCGTTTCGAGGTGTCCATCGTTGGAGACCGTGCTTCCTACCCTTCTTGCAGTCCCTGGGGTCCTCTTGCTCCCATGGTGTTGTAGGCTCCAGAGCCCGGGTCTAGAGCAGCGAATGGAGGTGGGATACCTGCGCTAGTCTCTGTGCACCCTGTGCGCCGCCTCCCAGGGGTGTCACGCCGCCGTGTCTGTGTTGGACGTGGGGGCCTGCCTGAGTGTGCCGAGTGTGTCTGTAGGAATGCCTGTGGCACTGTGCTGACCGTCCAGTTGCTTCTTGTAGTCTGTCGGCCGAGCCCTCCAGCACTGTGGCCCCCACGAGGTGGTCCCAGGCCCCCACTGTCTATCCCCCCTGGGTCGTGTTGTACCCACCTCTGCTCCGTGAATTCCGGGTTGTGCTGATATCTCCCGGTGTTCCGTGTGGGACCCGCGACAGGGTCCTCTGCTGGGGCCTGACGGTCGTCCACTCCTCCGCCCGCCGCCCGTCGCTACAGCCCTCGACTCTGACCCACTGCGCCAGCAAGGTGGTCCGGTATTCACGGGCTCTCCGCGTCTCTCGTCATCCCTTCGGTGCTCGTCGCTTCCCCGAGCGGCGTGACCACGCGGCAGCCGGGGATCCCGACCCCGGCTGGGGGGCTCCCCGAGGCTCCTGATGCGTTGTGTCTCACTTCCCCTCGGTCCTGCTCCCACTGTCCTCTGCTGTCGGCACTAAGGCTGCCGTCCGCGCCCGGGCTGCCGCAGGACTGCGCTTTTCAACCTGCTGTAGGCCCCAGACCGGGCCCTCCGTTTTCGCACCTGCCGCCTGGCGCCCTCCTATGGGCGCTGCATCCGCCCGTAGTCCGGTTACGCTGTCTGCAAGGACCCACCTTCTAGCTCCGGGCCCCGGCGTTCGCGCCGGCCGATCCTGGGTTCTGCTGGTATTTCACGACGAGACCCTCAGCCAGTGGTCGGCACCCGCTCCCTCCTCTCCGCTCTGGCATCGGTTTCGCGCCGCGTTATCGGCCTGGAGCCGGGGCCTCTATTTTCGCGCCCGCCGCTGGGCGCCCAGAGGCGAGCGCCGCCGGCGCTGGTGAATTGCCCGCCGGGACTCCCCGTCCAGTCCCGGGCCCCGGCCGCCACTCAGGCCGTGTCTCGCCTCTCCCTCGGTGTGCGATGCGGCCCCAGGACAGCGGCCGCCGCCTCAGCTCATGGCCGCCATTGCTCTTCTGCTCTCCGCCCGGTCGCGGCTCTAAGTGATTTGCTGCCGAATTAGAGCTCTCCTGGACTCCTCCGTCACCCAGCAGGAGGTCCGCAGGGTACTCGGCACAAGAAAGCCACTTGCTGGTGTGTAGAAGGGGTTTGCAGGCAATTTTTAGGGCTAAATGGGGTTCAGGGCCGAGGAGCCACACGAGCCAGCGTCTTTTCAGGTCGCCGTCTTGGCCACGCCCCCCTCTAATATACTTTAAAATAGAAAAGATCTAAGATGTAAGAGCAGAATAAAGTTACCTGTATTCTAATTCTGCTACTGTCACTCTTGGTTCCTTCCAATTTCAACAGTCTCTCACTGACCCCTTAGCCCACAAACCAATTGGCTCCTTTTTTCAAGAAGAAAAGTAAGTTATCTAGCGAGGGCACAAGTACGTATGAAATGTGTTGTTGGGTTCTTGACTAGAGTCTATTTATTTTGGGCAGTTCGGAATGGGGAGGAATTATAATGCGGGGAATTGGAATGTTGGTTTTTAAAGGAGATGAGCCAGTTGCTGTTGGCCTGCTTCCCTGACCACTCATGTACTAAAGATCAGAATTAAAGAAATGTAACTTACCTCACAGTATGGAAGCATCCTTTTATTGGCTACGAGTTGACTGTTCGGGTTTCCAGTGTGTACTGGTCACCTCTGAAGGGGACATCGAGTGAATAATTTCTGCTGCAGTGGAACCTTCTTCTGCGCGCTGACGTCCCTTGCTGTTGTGGTGCCGACCACCTTGGTACTAGGTTCCGTGTCTGCTCTTTCTTAGAGTGGCAAGTTGTTCCTGTGTATGCAGTGTTCTTTGAAAATGGGTATCCAGAGCCACATCATCGGGTCCAGACACTGCGGATGCGATGCTACTGGTTCTTAAATGTGTTACCTTTTCTATGTGTGGCAGCCAACTTGGAAGCAAGCAGTTCACGTACCGCGCAGACAAGCAAACCCCGGTGGAAGAGTCTAGTTCCTTTTCTTGTTCACATATTAAGACCATACCTTATTATGGCACACATGATTTTATCATCTGCTTCAACGGTGATATGCACATTTAATATTTAGTGCATATGAATTTTATGGCACTCCTTCAGTGATGGGCACACCTTAAAACCTTACCTTATTGTGGCTCAAATTACTGTTTTCTGCCTCAACAGTGATATGCAGGCTTAGGGGCCATTTTCGATGTCAGGTGGAATTGCTTCCGCCTGACACCGACTTGGTCCAGGGACCGACCGATCTCTGGTCTGCGGTCCTGACTGCCTCATCAGGAATGCGACTGAACACTGTTCGGTCGCATTCCTGCATTTCCTTATGGGAGCATGCTTTACAGCCATAAACCGGCTGTAATACATGCTCCCATAGGGAAATTGGAGGTGCAGTTCATCCCTGGTTGCAGAGATCAACAGGGAGGCAACTCCTGAGGGCCCTGAAGAATGCTTTCCAACATGGTTTCCATGTCGGGCAGGCCGTCATGGAACCATTCTGGAAACCGTGCATTCCAGAAAGGCCTGTCCCTGAAATTACTGGCTAGCTTCCACCTGGCCGATAGAAGCCAGCCGGAATGACCGTCCGGTTTACTTTCCTACCACCTAGATCATAATTAGGGGTTTGGAAAGTAAATCGAGCAGCCCATTACGATGTGGCTCTGACCTTTACGGGTCGCATCATAATCGGCCCCTTAATATTTTGTGCATGTCGTATTCATGATGTGTATTTCTGAGAACCTTTGACATCAGCAGTGTGTATGAGTAAATTACACTCACAACTTTGTTATTATCCTTTAGTAGTGATATGCATGCTGTATAATTATTTCATACATTGTGGTGATATGCACATGTGGGAATCCTTTACAGAATATTTATCTCTACTGTAACATTACGTGCAATGGGGGTAATTTTGTGTGTATGTCCAGTGATATGCACACCTGAACTTTTCGATCTTCTTAGACCCTACTCTTTCGAGAAGTTAATAATTTCCACACCCTGGGAATATTATTGTTGAACATGCACATTATAAAAACGTTATGCATATATCTCCGGTGGAACGCACACATTTTTAAAATGTTAACATGTTTGTAGTGTATTTTCTGCATATAATTGCTTTTGGCAGATGTGACATCATATTTGGAAGCATGCAGCAGAACAGAACAGGGTCTTTTCTTCCGAGGTTTTGTAGCGTATCTCGATGCTATTGATGGTGATGATTTTACTCAAGAAGAAATGTGCCGTATTAAAACACTATTGGCTCCCGAGGGTAGGGAAATATTGAAGCCTTTACTGCATCAATCTGTGATGGGTGAGGTTGATGTTGAAGATGAGTATGCACCTGCGCTTAAAATGTTTGAGGTAAGGTTTAAATCTCATAAGAATGTGATTTTAGAAAGGCGTACGTTTAACAAGCGCTATCAATTACCTGGGGAAACGATGGATAGTTCTGTGGGTACATTAAGAATGTTAGGATCTATCTGTGAGTATAAGGACTTTGAATACAAGCTGATTTGGGATCATATAGTGGCACATACTAGTAATAAAAAAATTCTACTCACTGCTCCTAACGTAACTCTGAACTAAGCTGTAGAATTAACTGCAGGCATTGAGAGCACGGCATTGGACATGGCTCAAATGTCTATGTCCCATTCATCCAACATGTGGTTGCTGAGTTGTGATCCAAAGTAGGTAAACAGAAAAAACGGAAGTCAAAAAATGTGATGTGTTATAGATGTGGAAGCACCAACCATTTAGGAAACTCTACTTCCTGCCCTGCTGTTGAAACATATTGTGCAAATAGTAAAAAGGAGAGCCTTTTCTCCAAAGTATAAAAGAAAAAGGGAACATAGTCGGTGTTATAAGTGATTCCAAGAGCTCAGAATCTATTTATGAACGTGCTATTTTGTACGTGGAAGTGCTTGTTTAAAGTGTAGACATCAGTGCATTGCTCACAGATGCTAACATGATCAGAAGGTTTTATTGTCATACATGTAGTAAATGTAACTGTAAACGTGATGGCAGACTCAGGGTTGCCTTTTACTCTGATTGGAGTGAATGATTGGAAGAATTTCCAAGACAAGGACATTGTACTAAGAAAGTCAGTAATTAAACCAGTGGCACATGGAGAGAAGCCTATAGAAGTTGTAGGGGGTTCACTGACAGAATATCGAAACCACAAATACCATGGGACATAAATAGCGAGTCAAAAACATCTAACTCAAAAATATTGTTTTCCTATACTTATCATGTGAATGACATAAATATCCGAAAATAAATATTGTTATACATTAGTGTTCATTACTAAAATATAATTTTCTAAATTATATATATTTTAGAATAGTTAACATTAAATCTATTAACATGTAACTGTAATATATTATAAATTAAATATATAAAAATAATGTAAAACTATATATAAATGTTTTACTTGTTTAAAAAACATACACACACATTTATGTGTGTATGTTTATTTACACATATATCATTTACAATTACTATTACAATAATAATTTTCAATTATATTATAAGTTAATATTTTTAAACTTAAATAATATTACAAATTATATATATGTGTGTGGACGGAGTAGCGCTGTGAATGCAGAGGCATCTGAAGAAGGAGGTGAATGCCGAAATGCATAATGCCTTGCAGTCCTATTAAAAGGCTTCGAATTTGAACTCCCCGAGTGGCCTCTTACCTCTCGTTATTGGAGGGTTGTGTTTGGATATTTTACACGCTGCCAGCACCGCGTTGAAGAGGCCCCATTCTACTAAGTGGCCGAGAGCTTCGCTGGCTCAGCTTCGCTGATGTTTTGTTTAACCAAGGGATTGGTTACTCCGGCCCGCCTCGAAGTGCGGATGAATGGAAGGGCTGCTGCCAGTGGGCATATGCGAGTTTGAATCCTGGTAGATGTAGTCCGCCGTAATAAAACCCCAGTGGGTGCCGCCCTGCCTGCCGGAATCAAAGTCTCTCCCAAATGGGCATGTTGTGAATGACACCCATGATGTTGCCAAGCACATACAATGTCCGCTGATCGGCCTCGTAGTCTCACAGCGTCTACATTGATAGCGCCGCAGACCCACTATGTAAAGCAGTGGGGCCTCCTTGCGGCCGGACAAGCCGCTAAATATGGTAAAAAGGGTTGCCTCAGAAGAAAAGGCCACACGGCATTGAGTTCAAGCTTTTATTCAAGGACTGCATGACAATCAGCCTGGCGCTCGCAACACATATGAGCCAGATGCATTTCGGGCATCCATTGCCCTTGGTCCCTGGCAAAACAGGAAAGGCAGCAAAGCGGACCACATACGCATATTTAAATGTACCGCCCCAGTGGGCGTATGCGAGGTTGCATCCTGGTAGATGTAGTCCGCCGTAATAAAACCCCAGTGGGTGCCGCCCTGCCTGCCGGAATCAGTCTCTCCCAAATGGGCATGTTGTGAATGACATCCATGCTGTTGCCAAGCCCATACAATGTCCGTTGATCGGCCTCGCCGGCTCCGCAGCGTCTACATTGATAGCGCTGCAGACCCACTATGTAAAGCAGTGGGGCATCCTCGCGGCCAGACAAGCCACTAAATATGGAAAAAAGAGTTGCCTCAGAAGAAAAGGCCACATGGTGTCGAGTTCAAGCCTTTATTCAAGGACTGCATGACAATCAGCCTGGCGCTCGCAACACAAATGAGCCAGACGCGTTTCGGGCATCCATTGCCCTTGGTCACTGGCTAAACAGGAAAGCAGTGCCAGCGGGTCTGCAGCGCCATCAATGTAGACGCTGCGGAGACGACGAGGCAGACCAACGGACATTGTATGGGCTTGGCAACAGCATGGGTGTCATTCACAACATGCCCATTTGGGAGAGACTTTGATTCCGGCAGGCAGGGCGGCACCCACTGGGGTTTTAGTATGGCGGACTACATCTACCAGGATGCAACCTCGCATATGCCCACTGGGGCGGTACATTTAAATATGCGTATGTGGTCCGCTTTGCTGCCTTTCTTTTTTGCCAGTGACCAAGGGCAATGGATGCCCGAAACGTAAAGCATGGTTCTCAAAAGTCTGTTTTCCATGTCTCTGTCCCAGGTCACATGACTTCCCAACACTCGATTGGTGTATGGTGTTTTAAATTTGTTGGGTCACATGTAGCGTCACTCCAGTGAGCAAGGTGAGCGAGTTCGCCAAAACGCATCTGGATTTTGGAGCACTTGCGGTTCACTTTTGCAATTTGGAAAAAATAAAATACCTGCTTTTCCAACGAAGAAGAAAGTGTCAGTTTCTCCGTTTTTGCGCAGCTGTGCATTTGGGAGTGTTGCTGAATATATATATATATATATATATATATATATATATATATATATAGATATATATATATAGATATATATATATATCTATATATATATATATATATATATATATATATATATATATATATATATACACCAAATCCTTGAAAACACAAGTAGTGCAAGATCCACCCGGCGTTTTCTTCAGCAGGAATGGACCACACAGAAGGTGAAGTTTTTAAAGTGCAAATTTATTTTCTTCCAACATGACGCGTTTCGACCAGGTTACCCCGGCCTTGATCACATGACATGCTCTAAGAAACCGCGCCCTTAAATACCACATGGTTCTATCAAAGTCACTCCCATACAATTCATAGAGGTAGAAAACAGACTTCATAGGTAAAGTGTAAAGTATACTTCCCTAACAAAATAATTGTCAGAAAAGAACAAACAGCATTTAAATTATTGAATTAATCAATATGATGAACAATCCCGGGCAAGTGCCCAAATTTCACCCCTAAAGAAGTAAGTTAACATGTCATACTCCTTGAAGGGAGAAGAACCAAAAGTAAGGTACACCCAAGTGCAATGACGAAGTACTGATTACTTGCTCCAGTACTTGTCAAAAATCAAATTAACATAATATTGACAGATGCGAATCAATATCTTTTTCTTGCAAAACAGTCAAAAAGATGTCCCAAAACTTGCACAACTAAAAATATCAAGCATTTCCAATTTTACGAGATACGAAACTTCCACACTGCTTATAGGTTGTAAAGGGATCAGTATGAAGAGGTTTATAATTCATGGACGAATCAGTCATAGAAGAAGACATCAGGCACGACAATTTCATTGTTATTGGAGAATTAACTACACCCCTGCCAGAAAAAAACTAGTAAAACTAGGAACCTAGTTAAACCAATAAAATTCTACAGTATTAAATGCAATTCATAAAACCAATATAATACAAAAAATACATTAACCTATGTCTAAAATTCATCACTAATATATGTACACATA
The DNA here is from genome assembly GCF_964261635.1 of Lissotriton helveticus. Classification (NCBI taxonomy): domain Eukaryota; kingdom Metazoa; phylum Chordata; class Amphibia; order Caudata; family Salamandridae; genus Lissotriton; species Lissotriton helveticus. The sequence goes on along the minus strand of NC_136059.1, from coordinate 688,421,648 downwards.
GATTAAAAACCACCTATTCAAAGATCCATTCTAATTTCATCTTATTTACAGCAGAAAAGTTGGGCGTACATCTTTGCATTGCACTCAAATCATGTATCAATCAATAATGCCTACTAAAGGGATTAATTGGTTTATTGTTTAACAACAATTTTGGATAGTCACTAGCTTTTCATATAACAATATTTTGAAATCTTCAATCAGAATCAGCTCGCATGTCCTTCTCCCTACCCGACTTTGCAACCCATGGATATGGATTCCGGCTGGGATGCCATAACATTTTCATTAGTATTGCCTATATTTAGCAGTTTGGGTTGTTTAAGGAAGTATAGTTCAAATATCAACTATACAAATTTTTTTTAATGCACATAACACTTTAGGCACAGGTTTGTTAGTTTGAATTTTGTGAAGTCAGTGAATCTACAAGATGCACAGATATCGTAAGTTTTTGGCTTTAGCATTATTTGTGATATGGCATAGAGAGAGAGAGAGAGATAGCTCCAATCCTGGTTCTGTAATCTTTGAAAAACAGGCACCGACTCCGCGGGTTTGAAGATCAAAGAAACGTATTCAAAAAACGACCAGACGTGTTTCGGCGGACAGGTCCGCCTTGTTCACTACATCTCCTATATATATATACTTCTCGCTCCTTTGTTGCACCAGCCTTACGCACACATGAATGGTGCCTGTCACATTTAAATATCAGCTCCAAATTGCCAACGGGTAATCGTACCGTATTCCACAGAAGACAGCACTCACAGGGGAGAGAATTCCAATAATATCCTCATATATCTGGGAAAAATTTCGATAATTGATTTTCAATGGTGAAATTGTTTCCAGATATATGAGGATATTATTGGGATTCTATACATTATGTATATATTGTTCACGGTGATTCTATGTTTTTTGACATTTAAAGATGGCTGGACTCCGGCACTCAGATTGTGGGGATTTGCTGGATTAGTCCGTTCACTGTTTCTGTTGCACTTTTGGTAGCGCGAGAAATGATTTAAAAATAATGGCGATGACGGCGTTTCGTGCTAAAACATCGAAAAAGGCGATTAGCCGAAACGCATCTGTTGTGCCCCAGAGTTCCTGAAATAAATACACCGTTGGAACTCTCCCCCGTGAGTGCTGTTTTCTGTGGAGTAGGGTACGATTACCCGTTGGCAGTTTGGATCTGATTATATATATCAGGGCTCGACAAATCCACTCGCCCGCTTGCATTTGCGAGGGAGAATTGATGAGGACGAGCTATTTTTAGGTCCGACTCGCCCTTTCTGGCGATTAGGAAGACAAACTAACTTTTGTCCTCGGTCTTCGAAAATGGAGCAAAAGTGACAAGATAACAAGATTTAAAGGCATTTTTATTGCTCACAAAGTGAATGAGCAATAAAGATGCCTTTTTATCTTGTTAACTTGTCAATTTTGCTCCGTTTTCGGAGACGGAGGTCAAGTAGGTTGCAGTTGGGTCGAGGGGATTTTCCAAGGTACTAGACCTGCAGGACTAGTACCATTTTTAGGATTTTTCGAGCTATATATATAACAGTCCTATCCCTCCTTCTGCACGGAGGGGGGATTCAAAGCCGGTACGGACCTAAAAAATGCCTCCACAACATCCAAAGTCTTTCGCAGTCCTTTATTTTTCTTAAACACCACAAAGTGAAACACCCTGACGCATTTCGATCGCTTCACAGCGATCTTGTTCACATGACCCGCCACGGACAAATCACTACTCAATTTTTTTTTTGCAGAAACTATTTTTATTGGCATGTTAGGTCAAATCAGTACAATACAATGAGTAATTTATGCAGTAACATCCGATGATACAGGAGAACAGTGCTTTTCTTGACCCGATGCCGTTTATGATAACAGTCCCGTAACCGCCCCCTCCCCGGATCCCACCCCCCTGGTCAGTGCGCCAACTTCGACTCTCTTATCAGCTAATAAACAACAGTCAGTCACCTCCCCAGCCCAGTCGAGGGGAGGAGGTAGGTAGTGCATATCAACGGGGGACCCGAACCCCCAGGATCTCCGTCGTTACATGTTACAGTGGTGTATTGCACCGGGAATGGGGAACCTCTCAGCAGAGCCACCCTATGGTGTCGCTATCTCGCCATCCTCACTCTGGTCATTCTCTGGCAATTGGAGCGCGGTCACCAGGGCCTCCCATGCTCTGGCCGACTCTAACGCCCTGTCGCTATCTAGCCGCCTGGCCTGTTGCAGCCGCAATGCGCTCTCTGCCTTTGCCCACCGCTCCAGAGTGGACCACCATCGCGAGTAACTGGGGCCCCGGCTAGACTTCCAATGCATGGTGATCTCCCGTTTGGCCAGTATCAGGCCCAAGTCATAGAATTTGCTTGTAATGCGATTGCGGGGGGTATGAGGGAACCACAACAGTAAGCAGACGCCCATATCCGCATCAATGTGCCGATCCGTGACAGCATTCAGGCAGGCCACCACTGCTTCCCAGTAATCAGTGAGCTTCACACAAGACCATAACATGTGGGCAAAATCCGCGTCCTCTACACCACATCTAGGGCAGAGTGAGGATGCGCCCTCAAAATATCGCGAGATCTTAGCTGGCGTCAAGTATGCTCGGTGAAGGGAGAAAAACTGGACCAGCTGGAACCTGGCATTCCTAGTGCCCTTCCATGCCCGCCGCAAAAGCTGCGGCCACGTCGTCTCAGGGATCGGTCGCCCGATATCCCCCTCCCACTTGGCTCTCAGCCCATCCAGGGGCTGCAACGGTTCAGTCGACATCTCCGGTAGAGGCAGGTGATGGCCTTGTGAGTGCCAGCCGCCATGACCACATACTGACAGCACGCAGACGTCGGCGGTTCAGAAAGGCCCTTCTTCCAATGACTCCGGATACCGGCCACCAGCGAGGCGTGCAACAGATAGTCCCCCCTCGGGAGGCCGTAAGCGTCGTGCAGCTCTTGAAACGAGAGCAGCGATCCCTCTTTGTACAAATCACCGAGCATTTGCAGGCCAAGTTCCTTCCCAGGTCGCCAGCGCAGACCAATCTCCACCATGCGGGAAGGCGGTGCACATCCCTAGTGGGATCTCGGGGGCATATGGGCGAGCGACACCGGACCGCCTATGGCACCGCAGCCAGCAGTTTCTAATCGTCCGCTCCTCCCCTGTAAGCTGGGAAAGGTCCAACTTCTGGCCCAGAATTATAAAAGAAATAACGTATCTCGGAAGGATGCCGCCTGCGGCTCCCTCCGGGCCTCGGAATTCCAAAGCCACTGCTTGGGTAAGCCACTGCAGCTGTGCCGCCAAATAGTACCATTCAAAATCGGGGGCTGCTAGTCCCCCGTCCGATCTGGGGCGCATCAACGTGGTCAGCGCCACACGCCTCCTGCCCGCTCCCCAAATGAACTCGGTAATTAACCCCTTCGACGCTCATGACGAGCTGGGCTCGTCATGCAGTAGCCTCCCAGCACGCTCATGACGAGCCCAGCTCGTCATGAATAATGGGTTTTTGTAAATCCCAGCGCAGCAGGGGAAAATGATGAGCTTCCAAGTGGTTAAAGAGCGAAGTCTGGTGAAAACCGATGTCGGCATCCAGACCGGCAATGTGCGGAACAGATATAATAGACGGGGTAGTGCCACCATCTTTAATAACGCCACTCGCCCCGCGACCGACAACGGGAGCGTCCGCCAGAATCCCATGCAGCCACGCAGGCTCCGGATCGCTCTTTCAATGTTGCCCTCCAGGAGGTCCAACGGTGATCGGTATATGTGCGTGCCTAGATAAGGGAGGCAATGAAATTCCCATCGCAGCTCACCCTCCGGCTGGGAGTCGTCCGCTCCCGGCACCAACGGAAATAGGCAGGATTTCCCCCAATTGACCTTCAGTCCCAACAATCGGCCAAAATCCGCCAGCAGACGCCTAGCTCCACACAAGGCAACATCCGTGTCAGCCAAAAACAGTAGGCAGTCGTCGGCATAGAGGGATATGTAGTGGGTGTCGCCTCTCAGCTGAAGGCCCTCATACGCTTGGCCCATACGGGCGTGAGCAGCTAGGGGCTCTATGGCGAGCGCGAACAGGAGGGGGGACAGGGAACCTCCCTGCCGGGTCCCCCGCTCCACACTGTACGGAGTAGAGATGGTAGCCCCTGTCCTGACCCGAGCTGTGGCCGCAGCATAAAGCAGGGCGGTCCACTTCACAAACCGCTCGCCCAACCCGAAGGCCTCCAGCACGTGAAGGAGATACGGCCACTCGACGCTGTCGAACGCTTTCTCAATGTCGGTCGACAGGACAGCGGCACCCGGCAAACCAGCAGCGTTGCCCCCCATAACCCGAAGCAGCCGGCGCACACAGGTGGCGGTAGTGCGTTGGGGAATAAAGCCTGCTTGGTCTGAATGCACCAAAGCACGCATGTGGGCCAGTAGCCGCGTCGCAAGAACCTTGCTCAGGATCCTATAGTCCGTCGTAAGCATGGACAGTGGACGGTAGGCCGAGCGTGAGCTAGCTTCGCCGCCCCGCTTCAGTAAGGGGATTACCAAGGCCTCTCGAGCAGTCGCAGGTAGGACCCCGGTTTCCCAGGCCTCCCGGTAAACCGCCAGTAAGCGCGGTATCAATATATCGGCGTAGGCTGCATAAAACTCGATCGGTAGCCCATCCGTGCCAGGGGTCTTCCGACGAGCCATGTGTTTAATGGCGACTCGAATCTCACCCTCAGAGATGTCCCCGCCCAAGCGATCCACGTGTTCAGGGTCAAGCCGGGGAAGCCGCGCCGCCAGAAGAAACCCATCTAGCTCCACTGGCACACATGGCATCTCTATCCTATATAGGCGCGCGTAGTATGTCAAAAATTGGCCATTGATCTCCGACTGGGTGTAAACCTCGTTCCCCTCCGGAGTGGTCAGAGCCACAATCTGGGTGCCGCGGGTCCCCGGTGCGGCCAGCCAGGCCAGGAGGGAGCCCACCTTGTCGCGTTCGGCATGAGCCCGAGTCAGGAACTCTTTATAATCGAAGCAGCGCAGCTTCTCCGTCGCCGTCGCCACTTCCTCCCGCGCAGGCGAAACCGCCGCACGAGCGTCAGGGGTCACGTGGTGACGCCGCTCCTCCTCGCTTAAACGATCCTCGCTCCGCGTAACTTCCTGCAGAAGAGTCCTACGGACTCCCGCGGTAGCCGAAATACAGACTCCCCGAACCACTGCCTTAAAGGCGTCCCACTCTAATGCTCTACTGGAGGCAGTATCCGCGTTAGCATCAAAGTAGCCTTCCACCCCATGGCCTACCTCGGCCTTAAACACCGCATCCTCCAATGCCAGCGGGTTCAACCGCCAGGTCGGTATAGCTTGGCGTTGCCGCAGCCATTGGACCACTACTAGACAAGGGTTATGGTCAGAAATTGTTTTAGCCAAGTATTCACTGTGGCGGACCAAGCTTTGAACATCCGGCGAGCACAGAATGCTGTCAAGGCGAACATGAAGCGCGTGTGGGGGGGGAATAGAACGAAAAGTCCTTCTCTGTCGGGTGTTGGGTCCGCCATGCATCAACCAGTCCCCAGCCACTCTGCCACTCTCCCCTACTCTTCGCTAGCCTGTGCGCTGCCGCCTGTGCCAAAGGAGGGTGAGACCTATCTAACTCCACATCTAGTACAGAATTAAAGTCCCCCCCCATTAAGACCGTGTTGGCCAGTACTGTCGCCAGTTTCCCCGATAGTCGTGCAAAAAAGGCAGGTTGCTCCGCATTTGGGGCGTAGACGCTGCAAAGAGTCACGTCTCTCCCATCTAGGCGGCCCTGTACAGCTACAAACCTTCCCTCGGGGTCAAGCAGTGTCTGCAAAGGTTGGAAAGAGACCCCCGCCCGCACCCAGATCAGAACCCCCCTCGCAAAAGCTGAATAGACCGTATAGAACAGCTGTCCCCGCCACCTGCGCTGTAAAGCCCGCCCCTCTGTCTGGTCAATATGCGTTTCCTGCAGAAAGGCTATTTGAATCCCCCTCCGAACAAGATAAGCATGTACCTTGTGGCATCTCAGCATAGAGTTCAGTCCCCGCACATTCCAGGTCACACACTTTAGTTCAGGTAGGGTCCCCATTCATAGCAACAAATACAGTCTGGACGAAAGATAAAAGTCTAGGCACACTGACAACATCCCAAAACCAGCTCTGGAAAACCGCCCAACAATCCCACGTCCCACCCATCCCCAGAATAGTCCCTAAACAGCAGAGACCCATCCAAAAGTCAATATCCCAAGTATAACAGTCTCCGGTAACTACCAGAGTCCCACAATAGGTGTGAGATAGGGAGGGTGGCCTGTCGCTACGCCCAACAGACCGCGAGCTACCCGTGTCACCTGGCCGGCCCTCCCCAATGTACCCCAAATGCCCCACATCCCCACCCCTGCAGAGGTAGAAATCACCAACGGCGGAAGGCAGTCCCTCCGCAACAACACATCTCTCCGCTCACCCAAGCCACAGGCCTCCGCCCCAAGCCCAGACAGGGGTCTGGCTGCAGATACAATACCAGCACGGCGGGTCCAGAGGATTATTCGTCCAGTAAGCCATCAGCTGTCCCAGGCGTGACATGAGGCGGCCCGGAACCACCAGCACCCGATTCCTCCGACACCACTTCCTCGGAGCCCTCTCGAGAGCCCGTCTCCACTGCAGATGTCGATGCCACCGCCTTGGAAATAGTAGAGACCGCCCGAAGGGCCTCCTTGCGCTCCAGCTCAGTCTGCGAGACAGACGGCGTCCCAGCCTTCGGCGGTCGCCTACTGGGTCTCCTGGTCCGCTTGGGTCTCTGCTCCATCCTCCGCTGCTCCTCAGATGCTGGACGACCATCCGCACCAGCCTTGTAGAGCTCCAACCAGTCCCAAACTTCATCCGGGGAATTGTAGAAGGAGGATTTACCATCCATCATGATCCGCAGGCGGGCAGGAAATAAAAGAGAGTAGCGGACCCCCTCCTCTCGTAGAGCTTTCTTGACTGCCAGAAAGGTGGAGCGCTGCCTCTGTACCTCAAACGAGTAATCCGGGTAGATGGAGACCTGAGCGTTGTCCACCCGGTAGGGGCCCAGCGCCCTCGCCCTCCGCAGAATAAGGTCACGGTCCTTGTAGTGCAGCAAGCGCGCCACCACTGGTCGCGGCGGCCGGCCCTCAGCAGGAGGTCGAGCGGGCACTCGGTGAGCGCGTTCCAAAGTGTAGAACGGGGTCAGACCCTCCGGGGCCACCACGTCGCGCAGCCAGGGCTCCATGTAGCCCAGCATGTCCGTTCCTTCAATTTTTTCGGGCAGGCCAACCACGCGTATATTGTTGCGGCGGTTGCATCCTCCGCCCTCTGCTCCAGTAGGTACACCCTGTGTCGCAGCTCCCCCAGCGCAGCTTCAGTCGCCTTGGTCGCCGGTTCCAGTGCGTCCACTCGAATCTCCCCCTGCTTGACCCGGTCCGCCAGCTTACCGTGGTCCGCCCGCAGGAGCCCCAGGCTCGTGGACACCTGTCCGATGTCCTGGCGCAATGCTTCCCTGGTATCGGCAATGGCCTGCAAAATCTGTTCCAATTGGCCCTGTGGCAGGCACGGTGTTGAGCTTACGTCCACTGTAGAGCCCTGGCTGCATGCCGCTCCCTGCTCTACATCCGTCGGGGGATTTTGGCGTCTCCCCATGGTGGTCGCCGGCCGCAGGCGTAGGGTGCCCTCCAAAATTATTTCGTTGAGGGCGCAAGATGCGTTGGCGGGCCCTCAGCTCTAGGGTCGCGTCCTGTGGCGCGCTCGCCACAACGCAGGGGGCTCCGGGCCCAACACCCCACAGCAGGGAGTCCGCCAGCCGGTAATCTGTGTGTCCCCTTGACGGCGTAGGTCCCAGTCCCAGCCAGAGGGGGTCAGCGCTACTGCGCGCCAGACCAGCACCAGTCCCAGGGGGCTGGACCTCGCTGCCCAGCCAGCAGCCTCCTCAGGGCAGCAGCGCCCACGTCGACAGCTCCCCGCGGAGTCCCCCAGGCCCCAAACACCTCGGGGGTCCCCCGCGCTGCCCCCTCGGGACTCTCACTGCCAAGGTCTGCGGCGGTCAATCAGGGAAGCAGCCGGGCAGCAAGGCGCCTTCCGCCTGTCGTCGTCTCCCAGAGTCTAGCCGGGTGTCCCTGGGCTCGGGTCGTAGAAGCCCCCGCTGTCGCCTGTGCTGGCCTGGCCCCTCAGCTCATGGGCTCCGCTAGCCGTCCATGCCCCAGCACTCCCGCTGGGCCGCCCGTCCTCCGCCGCCGGGGCTCCGGTCGCGATGTCACCGACCCGCCCCTCGCGGTAGTCGGTGGCCGGGCAGCTCGCTCCGCAGGTCGGCCGCCCGTCCAGCCGAGGCCGGGGATGCAGCCAAACACCCAGGCCGCTCAAAATGGCCGGCGCTGCGCCGGAGAGCTCGGGCCCAGCACGTCCCCGCGCTGCCGCTGGGACAGCTTCTCTGCTCCAGGGAGAGCCCGACAAGTCACGGGCAGGGATGTGGTCAAGCCCCGGCCAGCAGGGCCAGCGAGGGGGCTAAATTGCAGGATAAACAGGAAGGCCGTGACGGAGCCCGGAGCTCAAACGCCCATTCCCAGCAGCGGCCAAGCCACGCCCGACAAATCACTACTCAAATACTAAAAACAGCCAATCATTACAAAGGACTGGTCAAAGTTAGTGCATAGATATGAACAACAGACTATTTCATGTGGCTGTTTAAAAAAACGGATTCAAAGTACACAAACATTTGGAAAGTGAACACAAGAATAAAAAAGTACACTTATTGCGATAAAATAATATTGCCCTGGGTATAAAACATAAAAAGAGTTAAAAGAAGAGAGTGAATACATACTTGTTTTATAACTTGAGAAAATATTTCATAAAACAACAGTCAGAGCACATAAACAGAATGAAACAGTGGTCAGTGCCACTTAATAATAAAGAGCAAGTGCAAATGATGAAAACTGACATATGTTTATCCAAAAAACCTTAATCTCTCCTGTAATTAGCATGTTATAAAACATGTTATAAAAACAAACCAAATGGGCTTAACAGACTGTAATAAATCGCATCATGTAAGACTATATGTTATTCGTGCAAACAAGTGTAAATGTACTCAATTACTAGTCCATTAACAGTTAAACATAGCCGAACCATATGTGCAAATGTGCAAATATGTGCAAAAAAAAACTAAATCACCCTATATACAGATGTATATAAAAAGTAGTGGGGGCTGTGCAAAGGCGCAACATTATTCATGAAAAACAACCAACAGGTTGTAGTCAAAGTGCTAGTGCCAAATGTATAAAGTGCCTGTGTCGGAATCTACAGTACATATAAATTCAGTCATGGAAGTAGAAATACAGAAACATTTCATATATTTACTACCAACAGTGAAGCCTTGAAAATTGAGACAGTACAGTATATAAGAGAGAGGAAGAAACACTGAGTCAATACAATATAAGCAGGGCATATTAGCACTGAGGAAAGAAAAACTATGAATCCCACAGTGCTATAAAAAGTTATGCACCTCCTCGCTCGTGTTCAGCCCATTGGGCATCTTAGTATCGAGAGTCATGATAAACAAGCATTTGCAATGCAATAGGTCTCGCATTAATTACGTTTGAGCTATTGGGATTGCTAAATATTGCAACACCAATTGCAATAAAAGTCTACAAATTTTAGGCCCAAAAAATGTGTATTTATTTTTGTAGCAATGGTGGCATGCTGCGCTTTAGATGAATATGTTTAAAAGTAAAGTGCGCCATGCTGCGATTGCTACATTAGTTAATTGTGGATGCGTTAACAATTGATGCGTGCACTGATGGCTGGTGGTGTGTGTGCCTGTAGAAATTGTGCACTGGTGGTGTATGTGCCTGGTGGAAGTGTGCACTGCCGGCTTGTGATGTGTGTGCCTGGTGGAAGCGTGCACTGATTTCTGGTGGTGTGTGTGCCTGGTGGAAGCGTACAATGACGGCTGGTGGTGTGTGGGCCTGGTGGAAGTGTTTACTGCCGGCTGGTGGTGTGTGTGCCTGGTGGAAGTGTGCACTGACAGCTGGTGGTGTGTGCCTGGTGAAAGTGTGCACTGACGGCTGGTGGTGTGTGTGTGCCTGGTGAAAGCGTGCACTGACGTCTGGTGGTGTGTGCCTGGTGGAAGCGTGCACTGACACCTGGCGGGGTTTGTGCCCGGTGAAAGCGTGCACTGACGGCTGGTGGTGTTTGTGCCCGGTGAAAGCGTGCACTGACGGCTGATGGTGTGTGTGCCTGGTGAAAGTGTGCACTGACGGCTGGTGGTGTGTGTGTGTGCCTGGTGGAAGCGTGCACTGACGGCTGGTGCTGTGTGCCTGGTGGAAGCGTGCACTGATGGCTGGTGGTTTGTGTCCGGTGAAAGTGTGCACTGATGACTGATGGTGTGTGTGTCTGGTGAAAGTGTGCACTGACGGTGGGTGGTGTACGCGATCATGGTCCTGAGGAAAGTCATACTGACCCCCTGAGGCAGCAAAGATATTATGGCTGAAACATAGCTACCTTTATGAAGGATGTGTGAGGTCATTAATTCCTTGCCGTGCATCCACCACTAATTTTAATCTTGGCTAAGGGCACCATTATTAGAAAAAAAGATACACTACGTTGGAGGGTAACCCAGAAGACAATTTTAATTTACTACCTCGTCTCATTTAAAGTAAAGAAACCCCACACCCCCAAAAAAAGCTCTGCTGAACTCAGGCGTGAGGCGTCGAACTACACCTGTGATGTGCTAAGTGTGTCCGTGGGACTTCCGGCGATGAAGAATGACACCAACCAGGTTGGTAAGGACCTAGGTAGCTTTCTCGCTTCTCTTTGGGTCCAGTAATATTAGCCACTTTTTACCCACTCATAGCTAGTCTCATTAATATTACTGGTAGAAGCAATGGACCAAAGAAGCCATCAAACAGCTTTAGAAAAGACTGCAAGGAAGAATCAATAGGTCTGAAAAAGTATATGAAGATCTGCAATCGTGGGCCTTTTCTTTACTACATGTTGATACATGTGCTTTAACTGAACTCTGACCATGTTTCCGCCATGGAGGACAGTGCTGCAGAGGTTGTATCGTAATGTCATATATTGCTAATGCACTAATTAATGTAAACCTTTTTTCCCATCCTTTGGTAGACATGTTTCACATTTTGGCACAAACTTCACCGAACTCTAGATGTAAAGGATAAAAACTTGAGTCATAAAAAATTAACTGCTAACAAACACAACAAGAATTGGCTGTCACAATATCTGGCTTTAATGTGTTGAGGCATGAGCAACAGGAATGCACAAATGCTCTTCTCATATTATGCCCAACCTATCGCCTTTGTAAATACTTATTTTACATAGAGCTTAGTGACAGCCTTGTGGTTCTGTGGCACTGTAGGTAAGTTCAGCTGTCTTTGACCAAGTCAGTGTTACTTATTTTATCAACCTGAAAAAAATGAAAGGCTAAGTTGCGTTGTTCAAGCTCAAACGTATTGCCAGCAAGTGCATATTTTACAGATTTCCTCACCAAGTATTGACCCACTGAACCATTGTAATATATTAACAGGCTTGCTGCCATGCTTTTAGGCCTCAGAGTTGGTAGTTATTAGTCCAGAAGATAGGTGAGAATGCCTCAAATTATGCCAGCAGCATCTGCTCAGTTCAAACAGAAACCGTGCTGTCCAGTGTACTTATATATACGCAACACTTCATATCGGTAATGAGGCACTGAAGTGCACTTGTTAATGGCAAGCATGATACTCCTGGTGATTGCTTGGATGAAAAGGGATTCTCAAATGGATTATTTGGGTAGTATTTCAATGCTGTGCTTGAGCACCAGAGGTGTACTCTCCAGTTGTCATTACAAGCTGAGCGGAACAGGGTGGGATATTTACCACAGGCGATAAAAACCATTACTGTAGGGTTAGGTATTTAAAATACTTGGTAAATGCTGCTTAGTCCTAGTTCTCAACAAGCAAACAACACAACAAAATCGTTTTCCAACACACCAAATTGCAAACGTTTTGCCTTTTTTCCCCCAGCCATTTTCCCCTGATACATTTCAGCAAGTTGACTTGTTACTGTTTTATTGGTGTAACAGCTAAAGTACAGCTCAAAGACCTAAATTTGGATCATTGTAATTAATCCCGATAATCTTAGTTTAAAATATAGGTATACCGTATATGCATATATTTTACACCAAAAACCCTCAGGAAAATGTTCTAAAAAAAAAACAGAAGGGATCCCAGGTTCAGGATGTTATTTTGGATAGATTTTAGATTTTCATTTCAGAATCCAGTTCTACTGGAAAGTAGAATGGCAAAAACGTGTCAGGACAATTTCACCCACTTACTGAAAACAGCAGTTCTTTAATAGCATGTTAAACATCACCCCAAGCTGTCGCTTTTGACATCAATAGCTAAGGAGTAACCTTCCACCTGCCACGACTGTGGTTCCCCTTATTGCCCTACAGAAACTACACCTCTAATTTTTCTGGTAAAGATTTCAGGGTTGTACCTATTATATTGAAAAAAAACGAATACAGAAAAGGACAAGGAACATAATCCACAGGTAGCAATGCCATGTTATTACCGTAACAGAAAACGATAAAGCCAAAAGGTTTTTTTTCTGTGTATGTTTATACATGCAAGCTGCATACAGACACACATGCACGGAAATAGCATGCACTTGACACACATACAGACACCTATTTGTTTTACAAAGTCCAACAGGCAGAAGCTCTTGAGCACAAAGACTCATAAACAAAAGATATCAAGGCACACAGGCCAATAGTAAAAAAAACAAGAGACAGGGTGGTGTTGTGTATTAGTGGTTGCAAGGGGATGTAGAAGATACAATGGAGGAGCACCGAAGCAACACAGGGAAGGAGGACATTGAAGCAGCATATGAAGACAGGACAGATGGGGAAGCAACACAGGGGTAATTGTAAAGGAACACAGAGGATACAGGTTGGGGAACAGAAGACGGAGGGCACGGGAAGGCAATGGGGAAAAAAACACAGGCCAACACAAATAGGGTGAGGTGAAGAACTAGGGCAACAGATAGCAACACAGACAGCAGATATAGAAAAGTAGCCGACGGAGACAGTAAAAACACATGCACTCTCATAGAGTGCTTAACACAAAAGAAACAAGACAATAAAAGTGCTAAGTGGAACGGTCAACGTGCAAAGGTCTGTGGATGTTCGTGTTTATTTGTGACTGGATACAACTGACACTTGGAGTCCGGGTCCGACATTTTCTACCAACACTGGGCCCAGAGGTACACAGTGGGTAGAACATTATGTATCACAGAATAACCACTGCCGAAGTATTGCAACCGTTTAAGGCAGTTTTCCAGACCCTTGCAGTCCACATGAGGAGTGTTTCTCTCATTCCTACTTACTAGGCAGTGTCACACAAAGTGTGAAATAAAAAATGTTGAAATGTCGCAAAGAAGAACTGTCAAACATGGAATCAGAAAGCTTGACAGATATGTGTGACCCTGCACAATAAACTGAGTTCCAGCCTTGCTCTACATCAACTAGGGTCCTCAAGCTCGGTGTTAGTCCTGTTCAGGGTCGGTCAGTGAGAATACAGTTTGTTTTGGGTCAATGCGATAGCTTGATCTGGCTCGGCGACCGAAGTTTGGTTGGGGTTAGAGTCACTCAGCGATATCATAGTCAGTCATGGACACTACTGTCCTTCTGGCTACATAAGACTTTAAAGGATTGATTATCATTGAAGATTCCAACTGGTGCTCTCCCTTGAAACATCTACACTATGTTAATCTCTCCGGGTCACAGAAGAATCGTGACCTTCGAGTAGAGAAGTTGAGAGTTTTTTTTTAAAACATCTTTTAATAGCGACTGTCTTTTTAAGGCGCACCCGACGGAAGTGAGGAAATGCGACGCCGGGCACCAGGAAATGGAGCCGTAGGCAGTGCGCTTCACATGCTGTGCAGAGTGGGAGGAGAAACGGGACTTGCCATGAGCCCGCAGATGCCACCGAAGGGAGCCGAATGACCCCAGAGCACGGGAACCTTAGAGGGTATTAGTTGCCATGCGCGAGAGCAACGGAGAAGGCTGCAAGGTGAGTAATGCGCAAGCCCCGCCCACTCCCAGGCAAGGTCATACGCGCCACACACGATTGCGCAAAGCCACCAACCCCCCTCTGTGATTGGGCCCACCTTCTGATCCCTGATTGGGCAATTGATCGGTGCCGAAATTAAATAATAATAATAAAAAAAAGTTACAAATGAAAGTGCCGTCAGCTGGCCGTGGTCTTGCATCAGGGGGTGAGGTATCTGCGTAGTGTGTTTGTGTTGGGAGGCAAGTTACAAATGAAAGTGCCATCAGCTGGCCACGCTCTTAGTGTGGTCTCACATGAGGGGGTGTGGTATTTTAAGCTGCTTCATCGTGTTGGGAGGCAAGTTAAAAACAAGCATTGGCGGCCGCGAAATTAAATTAAAAGAAAAAAACGCGAGTGGTGACGTGCGTGGTGCGCACGCGCGTCACCGCAAGTGCTACCTTGCCGGCGATCAGCTTGATATAACGCATATGCGCGCGCGCGCGCACTTGTGCGCGTTCTAGCAAGCTGATCGCCGGCAACGTAGCATTTCTCAGAGCCCTACTAAATGTCTCGGCCGAGGCCAGCACATGGGCTGGATCAGGGCGAGACCTAAAAAAGACTCTAGTTGTTGCAGCTTCCTCTCTCTATTGCCCACCCCCGAATAGAACTAAGGACTGCCCCAATCACAGAGTATTTTATTTCACTGACTCTGTTCTGGTGTACTGCTTTTAAGTGCCGGGCTACTGAGTAATTGGGGTCAGGGTTGATGATAGCTCGTAAGTGCTGTAAGATCCTGTTAAACACTGGGAGTTTTGTACTACCAATATATTTGAGATGGCAAGTGCATTCCAACAAATATACCGTCTATTCAGTACGGCAAGTATAATGTTCTTTTAAAGTTACCGGAATAGCACTGAAGGCAGTTAAGTACTTAGTTATATTGAACCCAAATTTAAAGGCCCGGCAAGGAGAACATTTAAAAAAACAGATTTAGAAAGCCGGGTAGTTTTTGGTGTCAATTCGGGGCTGGATTTGACTAGAGCATCCCTCATAGAGGGTGCTCTTCTGGACGTGATAGCAGGAAGTGGCGGCAAGAGTGATTTGAGAGTTAAATCTGTGAGCACAATGGGCCATTAAGCATATATAATCTTGCAAATGTGTTTTTCCTGCTTGCTGTAAGTTGTTATTAATAGGATAGATTGAATTTCAGTATTGTCATCAACGGTTGTTGGTTGTACTATAGAATCAAGATTGTGTTCACTCTCTGTTATTAAATAAAACTCATGTGGTTGGGAATTAGCTTTGTCCAAAGCTATCTGTAAGTTGTATTGCATGTACCCAAGCGCCAGGAAGTGGTCAAAGGCCTCTTGCTGACAATGTTTTAAATCAGAATCAAGACTGCAGAAATGACGTATGCGAAGAAATTCGCCATACAGTATACTGCCGATCAAATGCTGGGGATATGAGCTGGTGGCATGGAGTGTAGAATTTCCAGCAGTATTTTTTCTGTGTAATTTAGTTTGAATTTATTTTGTTTTCATAAATATACACTTCTACATCAAGAAATTCCACCTTCTGTTCACTGATGGTAGTGGTAAAACTAAGATTGAGCTCGTTGTCATTAATGGACGTCACAAACGGAGATGCTTCCTCCTTTGTACCTTCCCATACAATGAATACATCAGCGATGTATCTACAGTAGTATTTGATATGGGTGTCCCAGATATCCTTGTGATGTGCCCTGAGAGCATGCTCCTCCCACTAGCCCACCAATAAACAGGCCTAGCTGGGAGAGAAACACGCCCCCCTCTCAATTGTTGATACAATATTTTGTTAAAAAGGAACAAGTTGTTATTAAGGCACAAGTCAATCATAGTTAATAGCATACTGTTGTGATCATGTAATGAAATAGCTCTATCATTCAGAAAATATTTAACTGCCTCAAGTCCATCAGTGTGGTGAATACTTGTATACAAAGAAGCTATGTCCATAGCAATCAGCAAACAGTTTGGATGCCACTCAAATTCAATAAGTTTCCTCAATAAATCTCCCGTGTCTTTGATGAAGGAGGGCAATCTGGTCATGTGATCCTGAAGAAATAAATCTACATATTTAGACATAGCTTCTACAATGTTGTTCCTAGCTTAGATTATTGGTCTGCCTGGCACCAGAGAAGTACCCATATGCACTTTGGGTATAAAGTACAACATTGGTATGGTAGGGTGGTCATTCTTCAAGAAATGATACTCATTCTTGGAAAGAAGGCCTTGTCTTTTCCATTGTTGAAAAAGTTTGAAGACTTTGGGGCTCATTAGGATGGCGGGCGGACTTTGTCCTCCCGCCACCCTAACGGAGAACGGGACCACCCGCCATAAGGGCGGGGGTCCCGTAGGGGGAATTAGGATGTGCCCGCCACTGTGGCGGGCACGTCCTTCATGTTTTGTATTGTGGCGGGCGGTGCACTCTGCACCGCCCGCCACAATGCAAAACAATTGTGCACACATTTGTATGTGCAAAGCGGCAGGCACCGCACGGTGCCTGCCGCTCTGCATATGCAAATGTGGGGGGGTACCTATGTCCTCCCCCTACACCAGCATCACCTGGGGCCCCCCCAGGGTGCAACCGCAACACACACCGCCTGCCTTTCCGTGGCGGCATTGCCGCCGCGGAAAGGCACCTCTCAGTGGCCATTGTAATATAGCTGGCGGTGTCCATTGGACACCGCCACCATATTATTCCATTACCGCCGCGGTCGCCTTGCGAGGGTCCCGTAGGGGGAATTAGGATGTGCCCGCCACTGTGGCGGGCACGTCCTCCATGTTTTGCATTGTGGCGGGCGGTGCACTCTGCACCGCCCGCCACAATGCAAAACAATTGTGCACGCATTTGCATGTGCAAAGCGGCAGGCACCGCAGGGTGCCTGCCGCTTTGCACATGCAAATGTGGGGGGGGTACCTATGTCCTCCCCCTACACCAGCATCACCTGGGGGCCCCGCAGGGGGCCCCCGCAGCACACACCACCTGCCTTTCCGTGGCGGCATGGCCGCCGCGGAAAGGCACCTCTCAGTGGCCATTGTAATATGGCTGGCGGTGTCCATTGGACACCGCCACCATATTATTCCATTACCGCCGCGGTCTTTCCGTCCGCCGCGCTCCCCCCGCCATCCTAATACGGCGGGGGGAATCCGGGCATAGGTGTCGGGCGGATTGCCTCCCCCAGGCCGGCGGTGGCTACCGCCAGCCTGGCGGAGGCAATCCACCCGACATCATAATGGGCCCCTTTGTCTTTTACTGTGCTCAGGTACTGACTGTGGACTATGCGATAGCAGCTGGTATCTGAAAAGTGGCGCTGTGCTTCAATTAGATAGGCAGATTTAGGCCATAAAACAATATTGCCTCCTTTTTCAGCACTGCTTACGATAACCTCATGTTTGTTATGAACTTTCTTCATGAGGGCCCAGTAACATTTCAATCGATAGTCACGATGATAACGTGAAATTAATTTAATTGTTGAGTTGTTTCAATTCATTGATAACCATATCGCTGAAAACATCGATTGAATCCTTAGGCATGAGTGGATAAAAGGACGATAGAGGGCGAAAAGAACTAGAGGCAGCAACTCCCAGACTGATACCTTCTATAGAACTATCAGCTTCTGAATCCTCATTCGCTAAGGACTGTAACAGGCGAATGGTTGATAAATCCTTGACTTGTAAACTACTAATTGCAGTAGCTGTTACTCCTGCATCTGTAGGTTTCGTAGAAAACTTGTTCAATTGGAAAAATGTCCTTAATTTCAATTTTCAAATAAACTTATAAATGTCTATTTGTGATTGCTTGTATGAAAAGTTAGATTCAGGACAGAATGTTAAACCAAGTGTCAAAAGTTGCTGTTCTGCTTTAGTGAGTACAGTGTCTGTGAGGTTGGTGATAGTACTATCCTCTTGGTAAGTTAGCGTCTCCATTTTCTTGCTACTCTTCCCCTCTTGGAAATGCTTGTGGTGTTGCCGGCGCCTCTCCCTCCGGCATTTGCTCCTACTACCTCTGATTTGTTTTGAGGGTTCAGTGGGCGTAGCATGTATCTTCTGTCCAGGGTTAAAAAATTCAATTCCTCCGTTGGTTTCCTCCCTGGACTGTGCTCGGGGGTCAAAGATCTGTTGTCATCTGAATCCAAGTTCGATCTAAAAGAACTTGCGTCAGACTCCTCATTTATGATGGTATTGCTGTCGAAGGTAGATGCAGACCCTCCAGGATTTCGCGATTTCGCGTTTCGCAAAAAAATCGTGAAATCGGCAGTTTTGTAAAAATGCAGCGATTTTTACAAATCTGCCCGCGAAATTTAGAAAATGCGCCCAAAACACTGAAGGTCCATACAAATTTCATGTTGAAGATGTAGATTTGTGAATCTCAGAGACTGAAAGGGGCCAGGCATGCATGTTTTACACACCGTGGCAGGCTCAAAGGGCTTCAGCGCCCCTCCCTCCCCCGTCGTGTTTGTCAGCCCGGGCTGAGACAGCCCAGGGCTGGCGGCCGTCTTGTCTTAAGGGAATATATGATTATACCACGCTTACAATTACCACGCATGGCTTTACCACGCGTATTTTACATCGCTAGAGTCTTTACCACGCAGAATGATAGAACGCAGCATTGTACCACGCATAAATACGTTAGTATTTATCCAGCGTCGATTATGCCAAAAAAAAACACTGAAATAAACATAATGAAACGGATAGGCAAAGACATATGTCTTCATTAGTGACATTGTTGGTCTTTTTTCACTTTCACTGACCCTCAAGCAAGATGGCTGAATATCTCGTCAAAGAATATCATTTGTTAATTAGTAATACACATTTTATTTACACATTCAGTTATCTTTCTTAATTGTTTTTTAATGTAGATTCCTTAATTTGATTTTTTGTTAGTTTGGGGGGGAGACCCCCCCAGCCCCCCTTTTTTATTAATTAGGTTTCGGCTACCGTCGCACTGCGTAAGCAGTGGGCGGAGCCGAAATCTTTTGTTTGTAATATGGGGGCCTGAACACGCCCCTCTTCTTCATTGGCTGGCCTCGTAAATGCT
The DNA here is from genome assembly GCF_964261635.1 of Lissotriton helveticus. Taxonomy (NCBI): domain Eukaryota; kingdom Metazoa; phylum Chordata; class Amphibia; order Caudata; family Salamandridae; genus Lissotriton; species Lissotriton helveticus. The sequence continues at coordinate 688,402,558 of NC_136059.1, read as the reverse complement.
GGCCAGCCATTGGAGGAGAGGAGCGTCACTCAGTTCAGGGCCCGCCTAGACGCGATTCGGGGGCGTTTCTGGGTCTTTTTTTAAGTCCCGCCCCTTTGTCCCGGGCCGCGCTGCCATTGGCTGCCGGCCCGGGACACCCCCGTGACGTCATTCCCGGGCCGCGCTGTGATTGGCTGCCGGCCCGGGACACCCCCACACCTCCGTGATGTCATTCCCCGGGCCGCGCTGTGATTAGCTGGCCGGCCCGGGACTGACTTGTTTTATATATTTATCCCGCCAGCGGGGACGTCCCCCGAGCCTGCGCAAGTTTACAAAGTACACGTGCAGTTTTGCCGGAACCCGCCTTCCTGCTCCGGTGTCTCCCGCCGTCCGTGTCCTCTCCCGCCCCCCCGTCCCTCTTGATGAACAGCCGGCATTGCCGACACCCGCCTTCCTGCTGTAAGGGTGAGCCGAGGTGCATTTAATAAAATTACTGTTTTCGGCGCTACAGTCACCGTTGCATGATGAACAGCCGGCATTGCCGGCACCCGCCTTCCTGCTGTAAGGGTGAGCCGAGGTGCATTTAATAAAATTACTGTTTTCGGCGCTACAGTCACCGTTGCAATGAGCGATCTTTCACTCACGCTGTATTCTGGGCCCACGTCGGCATTTCCTGGTCTCTCGCGCATGTTTGCTGGTCGGCGGCTGCCTCACAACACGTTCCATGTCGATCCGCTCTCCCCGCCTCCCTCTCCCCTCCCCTACCACTGCAGATCCCCGCCTCCCGAGCCGCAGCTGATCCCGATCCGCTCTCCCCGCCTCCCTCTCCCCTCCCACAGCAGATCCCCGCCTCCCGAGCCGCAGCCGGTCCCGATGCCGTTGTAACACGGCCTCCGCTCTCCCCCTCCCCTCCTACAGCAGATCCCCGCCTCCCTCTCCAGGTGAGTGTCTACTTTATTTGGGAAACACCACAGTGAGTGCTGTTTTATTTTTCTTGCGCCGTTCCCGCTATCCGTTTGCGCCCCCCCCCCCCCATCCGTCCGTGTACCGCCAGCGCTATGCTGCAACTTCCCACTTCCCACTTCGTACGTGTTCCACGAGGCGTTTTGTCTAGGAAGTAGCAGCTGCTTTTTTCTGTTCAGATAAAAAGTGTGCAAGGTGACAGGCACATCAGAGGCTGCACAAGGGATAAGTGAAACGTGTACACGAAGGATTTGGAAAATGAACACTGTTTCTGGGCAGAAAAAGAGAAACTTTGTATTACAGCCCTTTGATGTCCGAAAAAGAAGAAATGATTTGACTTTAGACGTTAGGGAGGCTGCCTGAGGTACAGGGCGGCTGAGTGGCAGATGGCATTTCACCGAAATTACCTTTTGTCCTTGCCACGTGCCAGGAGGCACCTCACTTTATTTGTGTGAACACGTGCACACTTGGACTGCTATAGACACGTCGTTTTTCAATCAGATTTTTATTTTATTTTAAAAGGAACATGACCATTTGTTTTTGCTATGTTCCATCCTGGTGGGGTCCTAATGTCATACTTTTCATCCCATCTACGCTAATAGCATGAATATGACGTTTGGGAAATTGCAGAGTGTAGTTTATAGTTTTAGATTAAAATAGCTTCCCCTGTGTCCAGAACATGCACTGTGCGCTGTTGTACCAAAACTCCGAAAATGGGATATTCTATTAAAAGATCTCCAGTGTATGTTTGTTGTTGCCCTTTGTTTTGGTTTTCGCTTGATAAATGCGGAACTACATGTGGCAAAAAACAAACGGATAGCTAAGATGAGGTCGGTTAATAGGCAAGAAGACTGAGGGATGTAAGCGTTCAGCACTGACGTTTGGTGGTATAGTATTCAGCCTGCTATGGAATGATTGCATTGCAGCGCATGAAGGAATATTTTATATCTCAAAAGAACTCTGAAATCATGGCACATTAAAGTACATATTCCGTAGATGCATCGTATATAAAAATCGGTTAGTTCGTTTTTTCCTGTGCATCAGGCGCTCTTAATGTTTTAGCCGGCACTCAAAATGCAAACCAAACATTCTGGCTTTGCCAAGGCTTCTTTTGTCTTTGTCAACATGTGCGCCACCCTCTTGCTCGGCACGCGCGGGGATAGTTTGTGACCGCTCGGGGGTCCTCTCCCTGTGAATCCGTCACTGCTGTCAGCGCCCAGGCGTGGGGTGATGCTGTTGCCAGGATACCTTTAAATCCAGGGCTGGTAAATCTGTGCAGCCTTCTCGACAGTGGTATTGATTAGAGGGTTTGAACTGTGACCTTTCTCCTCATTGACTGCACCATGACCACCTCTGCACAAGTCATTCAGCAGGAACTTGAGGCGCAAAAATGAGCATGGTTAAACCTGAATATGGGATAAATGTCATTATGGGTGCATGGTGTACAATTAAAAATATGGAATATGGTCTCTTTTTTAAAACCGCTCATTTGTGGTATGATAACTGAGGTGAAATAGTCTTGCAAAACAGGGTTCCCTTGATGCTTTGTTGAGATGCTTGATAAACGTACGTTGTCGTCTTAGACACACCGGGGTTCCAGGGTGTGTGTGTATGTGACTTCTCCAGAGTGTGTGTGTGTGTATGTATGTGACTGATCCAGTGTGTGTGTGTGTGTGTGTGTGTGTATGTGACTGATCCAGTGTGTGTGTGTGTATGTGACTGCTCCAGAGTGTGTGTGTGTGACTGCTCCAGTGTGTGTGTGTGTATGTGACTGCTCCAGTGGGTGTGTGTATGTGACTGCTCTGGGTGTGTGTTTGTGTGTGGGGCTCTGGGTGTGTGTGTGTGGCTCTGGGTGTGTCTGGCTCTGGGTGTGTCTGGCTCTGGGTGTGTGTGTGTGGCTCTGGGTGTGTGTGTGTGGTAGTAATTGCTGTCTGCTGAGCTCGTCCGTAGGGTACAATAGGTCTCACATTTGCGAGAGATTAAGCTATTGGCAATGTAAATGACAATGCCATTTATTTATCTGTTTTCAAAACCAACACATAAAAACAAATTTTTTCTTTTACAATGCCAATAGCTCTAACTTTTCCAAAGGCGAAACCGTTGCATTGTAGATGCTTGTTTTTAATTTGATTTATTTTTGATGGGGGGGGGAGACCCCACCAGCCCCCCCCTTTTTTTTTTTAATATCCTCCCATCCCTTTACTACATATATCGTATTTAATTTATGCGTGAAAACACCTATCAAAATAAAAAAAAGGACTTTTATTTTTACGTACACGCAGAATGTAGGATTGTTGACCGGAACGTTTTTTCCGTGGTAAAGACGATCGTGGAAGGCATACGCGTGGGAAAGACGTTTGCGTGGTAAGTGCCTCGTAGTAAACGTCACGCGTAGTAACGCCTTCGTTGTAAATGATGTTTCCCGTCTTAAGGCAGCTGCACCCGAGTACTTAACAGGTCTTTAAAAGACCATTCACTTGTTAACTAGGCTTTGTTCTGTTTTGTGTTTTCACCCCTTCGAGCCCTCTGCACCTCCACTCTGCCTATTGCTGTAGGAATTTGACACCCTCTCCTCCTCCCTAAAATTGGGCTCAAGTTGAGCCTCTGCACAGTGCCACGGAATAACCAAAGCAGGCATAAAATCCTTCATCTGAAATACACGTATTTTTGCTGACTGCCGCAATAAAGCCAGTGCTGCCCTGGTGAATGCTACATGGAAGGAATCTTTTAATAGCCGGTTTCAAGCACACCAGACTTGCATGCAAACATTAGATTACGAAAGGCCTGGTGTGCAGCATGCCCACGGGCACGTACTTTTGTTTTGCTCATCATTGGTGCGTGCATTTGCCACTGTTATTTATGGCATGTGTCTGCAAAAAGGCATCCGTGATATGATTGAGTCCTTTACACCCCTTTCAAGAGGACCGGCCAGAGAGTCTCAGCTGAGGGGGTTGTGAGCTGTGATTCATTCTGAAGCCATCGAGCATTCGAAGCAGGAAGCGTGACTCATTCAGTAAACACAGAGCTGTGTTACACTGCCGTGCAGATTTGTGTTACCAAGTACTTGTGGATCTTGGGGTAGGTTATATTCTCTTCCAGCAAAACCTGTTTGGTGGCACCTAGGCTTTCCTCAACATTACTGATCTTATAGTTGAGGGCCCCCATAGCACTATTTAAAACATTTGCTAAAGAGGGTGCCTCAGGAAGAGGTGTACTGTCTCTCAGTTCCAGAGGCAGTGGTGCCCCGACACGATGCATACATGGGCACTAGAACATCCCAGGGAGAAATACAGCACACTCCCACAAGGTTAGGACTGCGGCTGTGCTTCCCTATAGCAGCAGATACTTTAAATGTGCCTATTACAAGTGGAATACTCTGCTAAAACAGTTTCCATTGATTTCAGGCTGAAAATGAATGATAATGAGTAAAATAAAGTGCCGCAAAAATGCCGCTAAATTTTGATATTTGTGCCGTTAAATTTCCATATTTGTGCCGCTAAATTTACTAATTCATGCCGCAATGTCCTGGGGGGTCTGTAGATGGTTGTACGGAGGGCAATTTGTTGGTTAATCCTTGTCTTTTCACGTTGTCAAATTTCCGGGAGAAGGTGAACACCCGATGCATAGTCATCCCGGTCCCGGGCAAATTTTAAGACTTTGGGTGTTTTTATTGTGTCTTCCTGCTTTCTCAGTTTGATTTCAATATCAGCTCGGCCTTTAGACACCCAATCCTTTTGGTCACATTCATCCAGGGAGGCATTCACTTGATCGATCTCCTTAAGGATGCTGTTACGATCAATCTCTGCATATTTTATAAGAATGTTCACCATATTTATTGATGCCTGTAAGTTATTGGCAGCCCACTCACCAAGCATATCAGGGTTTTCAAAGATGGGTGCGATTAACATCGACAACTCCCATGGCACTCTCCCAGCATTACAATATTTCTCCAAAGATTTTCGTTCCCACCATTTAGTGAGTTCATTTTTTTTTCTTTTCAAAAGTTCTCAACAAGCTCTTGATATCATTCGGATTTGTACTGCCCAACTGGCCCACTGGCTCTGAACTGGAAACAGGCGGATTTAAAAATAGCACCTCTGCTGCAGCCTCCCGTCATTGGTTGACATTACAGTGGTTGAAATTAAATAACGTGTGATACAAAATTGATATAAAATGTCTGATTGGAGGCAAGAGATATCCCAACCTCTTGATACAGGAATTATGATTAACGTTTCTCCTTACCAGCCGTATTCCTCGGTTCTGAGAGTCCTCCGACTACATAGGATCCGTAGACCAGCACCTAGTAACACAGAGATCCAATGGTGAAAGTGCGTTGAGCAACGGAGGGCGTGGCCAGCTTACTCCTTCCGAGTCAACTAGATACGCTTCCGCAATGTTTGGCTGAACACGGCCACGGCACTTTCCTGGGAGAGGGTCCGCAATCCGGAGTCAGCTGACTTCCAAAATCAATTGAATAAATTAAAAAAACAATCCTAGCCCTCCTTTTGCACTGAGGGGGGATTTGAAGCACGTACAAACCTCAAAATGCCTCCACAACATCCAAAGTCTTTCGCAGTTCTTTATTTTTCTTAAACACACACAATAGAAACACAATACATTAAAAACCATAACAAATACATTGAAAAAATGTAAAAGCATACCAATTTACTTACAACTAAAAAAGTGAACAATATAAAAAATGACATTTTGCTAAAAATATGACACATTACAAACATTACTAATTAAAAATAATATAATTTACAATACACAGAAACATCATAATAATATAAATGTAAACAATATTAACAAAACTGTAAAATTGCAGGAATAATACAAATACTATCCCACTCCAGTCTGTGCAACACTAGGGAAAGCATTGGACTCAGGAGAAGTGCAAATTACTATTCCCACTCCACTCAATAGAACAGTAGGGAAAAAATTGGATTGCGGAGGGGTTAACTTTAATATTCCAGCTCCAGTTTCTGCAACAGTAGCGAAAAAGTTGGATTTAGGAGTGTGACAATTTGTTATTCCCAATCCAGTCTGTGCAACAGTAGGGAAAGCCTATGACTCGGGAGGGGTACAATTTACTATTCGCACTCCTGTCTCTGAAACAGTAGGGAAAGTGTTGGATTGCGGAGGGGTGACAATTACTATTCCTACTCCAGTCTGTGCAACAGTAGGAAAGTTGTTGGATTGCAGAGGAGTAAAATGTGCTATTTCCACTACAGTCTCTACAACAATAGGGAAGGTGTTGGATTACTGAGGGGTAACAATTACTATTCCCTCTCCAGTCACTGCAACAGTAGGGAAGATGTGGGATTGCAGAGGGGTACAAATTACTATTCCCAATCCAGTCTGTGCAATAGTAGGGAACACGTTGGACACAGAATGGCTAGACAATACTATTCCCACTCTAGACAGTAAATCAGTAGGGAATGCTTTGGACTCAGGAAGGGTCAAATGAACTATCCCCACTCCAGTCACTGCAACAGTAGTGAAAGTGCGGATTGCAGAGGGGTAACAATTACTATTCCCACTCCAGTCTGTGCAACAGTAGGAAAGTTGTTGGATTGCAGAGGGGTAAAATGTACTATTTCCACTACAGTCTCTACAACAGTAGGGAAGGTGTTGGATTACTGAGGGATAACAATTACTATTCCCTCTCCAGTCACTGCAACAGTAGGGAAGATGTGGGATTGCAGAGGGGTACAAATTACTATTCCCAATCCAGTCTGTGCAATAGTAGGGAACACGTTGGACACAGTAGGGCTAGACAATACTATTCCCACTCTAGACAGTAAATCAGTAGGGAATGCTTTGGACTCAGGAAGGGTCAAATGAACTATCCCCACTCCAGTCACTGCAACAGTAGTGAAAGTGCGGATTGCAGAGGGGTAAGGGTTGGACTCAGGAGAGGTAAACATTACTCTTCCCATTCCAGTCAGTGAAACAGTAGGGAGAGCGTTGAATGGCAGAAGGTTAGCATTTACTATACCCACTCCAGTCTGTGCAAAATTAGAGAAAGACATTCCAGTCAGTGCAACAGTAGGGAAAGTGTTGGATTGTGGAGGGGTAACATTTACTATTCCGACTTCAGTCTATACAACAGTAGAAAGAGAGTATTTAATCTCAAAGAAAATATGTTAACAACTATATTAAATAATAAAAATATAAATATTGAAATATAAAAAGTATAAAAAGTATATATATATAAATGTAAATTTTAAAAATGAATATTTATTACAATGTTTAATAAATATTATAAATGAAAGCAAATAAGATTAATTTAATTCAAATACCACTCTATATTCTCTCAATCATAACAGCCAACTAATATAATCTTATTTACAATTAAAAAGCATAAAACAATTAGGACATAGCATAATAAATAGCACAGCTCCTAATAAATGAATACCTATTTTTATATTTATTATTACTTAAATAACTTCCCCCCATACCTCTACAAAGTAAACACCACACACCTAAACTATATCTTCAAAAATTATAATAATTCCACATTTTACTTAACTAATTATCATTTAATAATGATTAACTAAAAATGTAATAAATATATTTAATTAACTTCCCGCCTTTTACCCCTACAAACTCAACATCCCGCACCTGATATATAACTTCAAAAATATCTTAATTACTCAATTTTCATATTTAAAAATCAATTAAAAATTATTAATCAACATTATTTCCTTCACACCCTTTACCAATACAAAATCAACTCATACCAAATATATAAATACAAAAAGTAATGGATTACACAATTTACGTAATTGTCAATTAACTAATTAATTAATTATTAACTAATTATAATTAATGTACTTCCTAATCCCTGTTCCACATAAACCGCACAACCTGCACCTAAAACTAAACATAATAAAATTAATTGCACAATTGACATAATTATTAATTAAATCAATAATATTAAATATTAATTAATTACAATTAATTTACTTCCCACCCTGTACCCCTATGAACCCCACATATAACAATAAACTAATGCATTATATTTAAAAACAACTGAAAATGTTCAAACTAAAACACATTAACAATAATTATGCAAACAATTTATAACATATACAATTAAAATATATACTAAAATACATAAATATAATAAAAAAATTAAAAAATGATATCATCAATATTTTTGTAAATGATATGAACAACATAGATATTTTTAACATCAATATTAACAAGTAAAGATATTTTTTAACATCAGTATTACTTACCTTAAAATCATCATTCTTTTCAACCATATTCTTTCACATGATGTTTTTGCATCACAATATTTCAAACTCAATATTTTTGCTTCTCGATATTTTAGTTTTGATATTTTGTCTGAATACCATTCATCTTTACTTAGATGGTTAGAACAACGTAATTTGGAAATAACACTGGATCTAAATAAATCTGAGCAAGTCCTTATTAAAAAGAATTTGAGTGTTTGGGCTTTGCATGTACCTGGGTGGGAAACAAGATTTTCTGAGGTGTTCATGGATAATAATTAAAGTTGAAGGGCTTAAACATAGAATACATCTCAAGAAATGGGTAGAACCTATTGTACATAATGTGAGAGGAGTTCCGTTGGTGGGCAGACCTGAATTAAGGAAGGAAATGGACAATTTGTGTGAAGAAGACATCATTGAGCCCATTGAAGGTTCGGAATGGTTGTCTCCAGTTGTGCTAGCATGCAATCCTAACGGCAGTTTGCGAATGTGTGTAGACCTGAAGGACTTAATTTCTAGGATTTGGTTTTGACAGACAGACCTAACATCACTCAGATGCTTTCACTGATTAGATGGCTAACATATTTCTTACTCTGGGCATTGCATCTGCGTATCATCAGATTGTGTTGGATCGGAAATCTCGACCATTTAAGTTCTTTTATCACTCTTGAAGGGGTTCTCTGTTTGAAAAGGATGCCTTTTGGTTTGGCTTCAGCTTCAGCTGTTTTTTTAGCGCCTGATAGACTCAATGTTTAAAGGTGTGGGAGGAGTTGCGTGTTTCCAAGATGATTTGTTGGTTTACGTGGCAGACAAGGCCAGTTGACAGGTATTTGGCTCACGTTCTTACTATTTTGAAAGAGAAGGGGTTATGTTGAAAGCAGAGAAATTATCTGTTCGTTAAGTGGAGCAGAAAGAAAACGTGGTAAAAGCTAATGTTGATGCTCCTGTGCCCGAAGGGAAGGATCAATTGTGATCTTTTATGGGCCTTATGGAGTTCTATTGTTGATTTATTCCAAGATGTGCTGAAAGAATACATGTGTTACATACACTTTTTATGAAAGGTGAAATAGAGAGGAGCCAGGCAGGCGACCGAGATGGCCGCTTGGGCTCCCGGCTCCGTAGACCTCCTTATCCTGCCACAAGATCCTGTTACTTATCCTGTGCCTATGCAACACCCTTGAACAGATGAATCGTAACGACGCCTGATCGAGTGATCCCGAGCGATCCACCAGCTTCTAAGACGGAGAAACGTTGCCTTGAAGTTTGCGGCCTACATCAACATTTGTGCCGGGGCCTCGAGTATGGGAGCAGCCGGCCACTAGTTGAACAACATCGGCCATAAATGTCCGGGAGGGACCGGTCCACTGACATGGAGGTGGAGTTTTGCCCAATTCCAGCGGCAAACATCCGAATTGATTAGTGGTGCAAGTGGAGCGATAAAACAGCACGGTGGAAAATATTTGGATCGCCCCAATTCACGCAGCCCGGAGTATGAACGATTTGGACATTATTTGGGACTCGGCCCGTTGGATACGGGGGCAATCCTGAACATTACCCTGAAATCTCCCAACAAATCGATGGGTTAACATCTGGACTGTGACTTTACAACAAAGAGGGGTCTATAACTATAGACGCAGGGCTCAAGCCGCGATCGAGAAGAACGAAATGGCGCCCGAGTTTGAACTAATTACAAATCAGACTCGCTCCTCCAAAGTGATTGAGAAAGATCGAACACACCACTTGGGTCGATATATCCTGTCCAAGGATGGTAAGAATGTCGACGGTAGGGGAGAAGAATTAGCGCTGGCCGGGGCTGGACCGACGATTGGAGCTGTCATGGCGGCTATCGGAAACTTAAACTCTTCCCTGGGCCAGAGAGCCCGAGCCTTGGAAAATAAATTGGTCGCTATAACTTCTGAACTGGGGCTAATGAGAACGACTATTACCCCACCGATCGACAAACCGAGAGCCAGGATGTCCACAGCTGCCAAACCAACCAACGACCTACACCCCAGAAAATCGGAGATTCGGGAGTGTCTAGACTACACATCTACTACTTTCCGACCTCTGAAGGTCCTTGATGAAGCCTGGCACTCAATAGCAGCTCTGGTGGTGGAAAACCTGCGTGGCGCTAGTCTACTGACTGATCGGACTGAGACTCAAGGGTGGTTTGACTGTATGGCCCTTTCCTCCTTCCCGGACTCTAAGCAAATGGTCTGAAATCATTGCCGGGGGTTCTTGTCGGTACGGACCGAAATCGGAGACAGTGTGGTCGAATATGCCCAGTTGTACCCAGCTTACTTCCGTGTGCAGCTAGACGACTATCTTTGGCCCTTCTACTCTCTTGAGATGACGGCAGTCCGGCTAGGAAATATCCGTGCCCTTGATCGAGCGGGCCAAGGCTGAGAACAATTGACAGTTTGGAGATATTTATTGGCTTGGTGGATGTGTGGGACTCGCTTAGAAAACATTGGTAATGGGGGTGAACTTGGCGAAAGACTATTCCCCGACTCTCAGTCTGTTTGAGTAATAGCTAGTTATTCTGTAAATAAAGGGGTGGCTCAAATGTGGCGGGGGTGAGAGGCCGGGAGCCTGAACGAAGGTCCTCCTCCGATTACTATATTTGGTTAATTTAGTTAGATGGGGCGACAGGCACACTGCTAGTTGGGGTCGAGCGTAAGCTTTATGCAGGGGTGCAGGTTGGGGGGTGGGGAGTTGCGCTTGCTGCGCTGTTTATTTTTCTTTTAGGTTTCTTTTCCTTTTCTTGGTCTTTCCAAGTGCGAATATCTGTCATTTATCCTGTTTATATTGCAGTATCGGGTGGCAGTACAAGCTCTACGATTCTGACTAATGTATGGTAGTTATCGATGTCCATAATTTATCCTGCATATGACTTCAATATCGAGGGGGCTACACAAGCTTAAATATCCTTATTCAGTGGGTGGGCGGGACCTGAGTGCTGCACGCTGTGGGTATTTCGTAAATGTCATTTGTTCTTGTATTTTTTGACTAACTATAGGCGTTGGGTCTTAATGTCCTGCTTGATGTTCCGCTAATATCCTTATTTTACAATTGTTTGATTTAACGTCCATCATTGACTGTATTGCACTTGATACGCCTTTTTGTTTTTTGTTTTTCTATGAATAATAAAAAGATTTATTAAAAAAAGAAAGGTGAAAAATTTGTGTGGGATAAATATTGTAGGCATGAATTGGATGATATTATTAGTGGTGTGGTAAATATGGTCAGTGGGAGGGAGGGGATTAGTTGTTTCTTATGCCACTGTAATGCTGTAGACTTCTGCAGCACAGTTGTGGACTGTGCATCGCAACTGACGTGGCTACTGCAGTGGAACTTGAATAAGATAAGATGACAGTACCACCCCGAAGTCATGTATCACTCTTGACATGGAATGTGTGGGGTCGAAACAACCCAAGAAAAATACGGCAGGTGCTAGCTGATTTAGATCATCACAACATTTAGGTGGCATTCCTACAAGAAACTAATTTGACATGACATGTTGAATACACACTGGCCACACGCTAGGCTGCGCATAGGTTAGCCTCCTCTTACTCCTCCTATTCCAAGTGCTTGAGGATCCTCCTTAAAAATGGGGTCTCCTTTCAACTTACACACACCTAAACGGATGACCTGTGGTGATACGTGATTGTACTGGGAGTGCTTTGCAGCACCCTTGTCACTTTGGTTATCACATATGGGCCAACTGTGGACGATCCTGATTTTTACATAGCACTCTAGAACCAGTGCTTCAAACTATTGGCGTGTATATCATAATATGGGGAGGGGACCTTAATACCTTCTTAGATGCCATGCTAGCTCGATCGCCGAAAATGGACTGGCACGGTAAACACTCTTCTAATATTCTCAGGACTGGGAAGGAGGAACACAGGATGGTGGATCTCTGGAGACTCCTCAACCCCACCCGGAGAGAGGGCACATACACCTCTTCTGTTCACTGATCTTGGTCCCCCTTGGACCACAGGTTGGCAACCCAGGATGTCTGTGCTTGGGTATCTGACATAACACACTTGCCTAAGACCTTATCAGATCATGCACCGGTCCCCTTCTTGTTGCAGGTCCCCACCCATACCCCTGCTCAGTTTGCGGTGATATCAGGCAACAGCCCTCTTAGACCCGGTGTTCCGAGAAGAGGTGCACTCTACTATCAATGCGTATTTCACAGATAATGTTGAATCTGTAAAAAAGCGTAGGTCTTTAAGGTCACTATCAGGGGGTTTTGTATTGGTACACAGGCCGGCATACTGAAGACACTGCAAACGCAACTGCAGGAATAAATTGGCTGTAGATATAATAGGTCCTGTTGTTGTAGGAAATGGCCAGGCTAAATATGGCACTATCGTCATGGACTATTATTCGCAGAGACCCGATATGCCATTTGTTAACAACATCACATCTGCTGCTGCTAAGAGCATGCTAGAGAATTTGTTTTTGAGGGAAGGTGTGCCGGATGAGCTTGCGTCCGGGTCGAAATGTGAACAGAATGTGGATGCAGAAGTAAAGAGAACTAAAGTGAAGAAGACAGTTGTGTGCAATTCTCTGACAGAAAATTGAATTCTACTAAATGTAATAAAGAAATATATTAATAATAATAAACAAATTTATGAAGCGCATGGCTACACTAGCTAGTGTGTCCCTGCGCTGCGACAAGAACCAATATTTTCTAAATTAAGAGCCCGTTCCAGGCAAGTAAGGTAAGGCAAAAAAGGGATCCGACAGGAGAATTATCAGATGGGAAAAGCCACGTCTTGAGTTTTCTCCGGAAAATAGTTTCCGATGATTCCAATCGGAAGTTTATTCCAGTGTGTGGCCGCTAAAAAGCGGAATGCTGACCTGACCCTTCCCACTAGATCTTAAACAACGCATGGGGACATATGGGGTTAGAAGGTCATGCAGATAGGAGGGGCCCTTCTGCAGAATGCGGTGACTAACGCACATAGCTTTAAAACACACACGTCCCCTCACCGGGCGCCAATGAAGGCAAGCTAGGGCCTTGCTAGATGAGGCTCTCCTCAGAAGCATAAGAAAGAGACGTGCTGCCTCATTCTGGATGCGCTGGAGTCTCTGAACACATTTAGTATTAGTTCCTAAGTAAAGAACATTCCCGTAGTCCAAACAAGATGTCACAAGAGCTTGGACCATCGTTTTCCTTGCAGACACAGGAGTACATCTAAGGTCTTCCGGAGACTGCGCAGTATGAGTTTCAAAAGATAGTTTGGTATCTAGCCACATCCCCAGGTTCTTTACCTGATCCCTAGGTGATGCGGTTGGACCCAGCATCTGAGGCCACCATGCAGAGGACTAGATCGAGGGAGCCTTACCTATCACTAGGACCTTTGTTTTATTGCCATTAAGTTTAAGGCAATTAAAGGCCATCCATGATGCCAGTTCTTGAAGACACGTTGAAAAATGGCTGCCTCCTCGTTGTCTTGAGTAAGAGTCACCACAAGTTGTGTGTTGTCAGCGTATGACACCACACTGGCTCCAAACGTCCCTATAATCTCTGCCAGGGGGGTAATGTAGAGATTAAGGAGAGTTGAGCTAAGTATGGAGCCCTGGGGGACCCCTTGGTCCAGCTTGACGCTTTTGGAGAGGAAAGGTTTCTGCGACACCTGAAAACTACGGTCAAGTAGAAAGGACCTTAACCATTCCATCACCCTACCAGCCATGCCTCCTTCCCTAAGGCGCTGAAGTAGCATATGATAGGCAACAGTGTTGAATGCAGCACTGAGATCTAAAAGGACTAGAGCAACCGTCTGTCCCGCATCTACATGTCTACGGATGGTTTCAGTAGATAAGAGCAGAGCAGTGCCGATTCAGTAGAGCAAGTGGCACGGAAGCCCGATTGTGTAGGGTGAAGATGGTTATGGTGATTGATGTGAGCAGTTATGTTGGATGTTTACCACCTTCTCTGCTAATTTAGCAAAGTAAGGCAGGAGAGAAATGGGACGAAGATTATCCAGCTGACTCATACTAATGTTCGATTTCTTTTTTAGGGGAATGACGATAGCCTCTTTACATCTTTTAGGGACAACTCCATTTGAGAACGAGAGCTCGAGAAGATGTCTAATATAGGGCTCTAATACATCTACATTTATTCTCAGGATCTTAGGGGAGGCTGAATCTCTAGGAGACTTGATACTCCTTTAAGTATGTCCCCTCTAGGGGCTACAAAATCACAGAGGCATTCTGCCTCTGATATCCTGGATATCCCCTTGCCATCCGCACATCCATGTTGTGCTGAATCAGAGAAAATGGAATAGATCTTTTCCGCCTTCTCCGCGAAGAAGTCCGCTATCCTATTACAGGAAGCAGCTGAGCTAGTGTCAGGGGCTGTCACTCTTGCTAGCGACGAGATCTCTTTGGAGATAGTAAAGAGGTCTCAGCTGTCTCAATCCTGTCACTGTAGTAGGTGGCTCGCGCTTTCCTGATCATTGCATGATATTTTTTTTTCTACATTTATATTCAGTTTTCATAGGCTCATCAAATTTCCTCCTCCAAGCTCTCTCGAGATGCTTACAGGCTGATTTAGCAATTCTGAGTTCATTGCTGAACCAAGGAGCGGTTTTAAGCTGCCTACCTGACGCTCTCACGGACCAGGGACCCGTACTATCCAGGGCCTCCAGGATACGTTTATCGAGTGCATCACATGCAGACTTGATGTCGGTACCCCCAAGTGGCCCACCCTTTTGTAGGGCCATATTAAAACTAGGTATAGAAAACTTAGTCCATTTCCTCAGCGGTTTTGTGGTACTCATTTTAGATGACACATCAGACTGGGGCACCATGATCCTAAAGGGGACCACAAAATGATCAGACCACGAACCAGGGACCGGGGGTTCAATTTGTAAAGCATTCCAGTTGGCAAAGATCAGATCTGATACATGGCCAATTTGGTGAGTAGGAAGCGCTGATTTGAATGTCAAATGAAGGTCAGCCAAAGCCTGGCAAACTTCCTGGGCGCCATTATTTATCGGATATGTCTTGCTTTCTTCTGAAATCTGTGTGGTTGCTGAAGAATGGACATCTTTTCATGTATACCCCCTGCCACCAGATTTTCTCCCCCTGTCTGTTTTGCTGACTTTAGAACTCTGTGCACTTTACGCCTGCTAACTAGGAGTAAAGTGCCTGTACTCGCCCTGTAAACATGGTTGAATTAACTCACTCCTAGTGTCTTTCCCAAGAAGACTACTGACAGTGAGTCTAAGCGCATGGAAACATTTAGCAAGTACATGTTTTCATCAGCTAGTCTGACTGTGCACTCAGCCAATGCCAACTGCCTCCACTCCCTACATTTATGCTTTAGGGATGGAGATGGCCATATCCTACCAGCAGTTCCAGAAAACCTACAGTCGGTTTTAGACAAAACCATACAGGATGGTCAGGGTGAGGCAAGATTCGTAATAAGGTCTGGCCTTGACACAACTGACTGCTTGTGTTGGGCAATGGGCAGAAGTGGAATATGCGATGTTAGATAACATGTGATACAACGCATGCAATTACAACACGGTCGTTACAATGACGAGTTGTTACAAAGCAAATCATTACATTGCAAGTCGTTTTTACAACTTGCTGTAGGGGGCGCGCTGGACTTAAGAATAGTATAATTTACTATTCCAACTCCAGCGTGTGCAATAGTAGGGAAGGTGTTGGAATAGTAAATTATACTATTCCTTAGTTTATGGCACCCCCTACATAAAGTCATAGAAACGACTTGCGATGTAATGACTTGCGTTGTAACAATGCGGTCGTTGTAAGACTGCGTTGTAATCACATGCGTTGAACCGCATGCGATGTATACGCTGTTTCCCCGCACAAGTGTGATGCTTTGGTGCTTATGCCTGGATGCGGTCTACAGGGTTCTCTGTGGATGTCCAGGTATCTTTGGACTCCTGCCTCTTTGTTGAAAAAGTGGAGTCTGCCCTGGGACGCTTTATGGAGAGTTGTGTCACATTTCATCCCTGGGTCTGTGTGCCGCTGCCAGACAATTCCCTCAGCAGTTTCACCCTTTTCGTGAATATGCTAGAGGGCTCCAATGGCACCAATAGCAGATCGCACAGCGCAAGTACCTTCTGTCATTCCATGGCTGAGGCACCCAGAGACAACATTCACAGCATCAGGGACAACATGCAACTCAGTCCCCCATTCCTTTAGCAATCACACATCCACTTTAGTGTTCTCTTTTCGATATACATCAACCCTTTACGAGGTATCATCGGGCATTTCCTCCAGGGTGGCAGGACATCACTTTGGATGCATGGGTCCTCCAACTTGCAAAGTGGGGGGACACCCTCCCATTCCTTTCTACCCGCTGCACCTTCCAGCCTCATCAGCACAGCTAACAGAGGAACATCTGTCCATGTTGCAGCAGGAAGTGCAGGTCCTTTTAGCCAAATGAGCTATATAGAGGGTTCCAGCATTGGAAATAGGAACTGGTTGCTACTCCTGCTACTTCCTTCTGCCGAAGAAGGGTGGAGACCTGTGTTCTAGTTAAGGCCTATGTTCTTTCAACACCTAATTGTGGAATGACAAATTCAAAGTGCCCACCATGGCCCAGGCCTTATCTGCCCTAGATCCCGGAGACTAGATGGTAGTTTTGGACCTAAATGATGCGTATTTCCATATTCCCATCCTGCAGGCCCACAGACGTTACCTGCAGTTCACAGTAAGCCAGGAGTGCTCCCTTGTTTGACCTCACTTGTGCCCCTCAGGTGTTCACAAATGGCGGTGGGCGAGGCACAACTTGCAAGGTTGGTTGTGCAAGTCTTCCTGACCTCAGTCACTGGCTGCTAAGGTGGGCGAACCCCAGGCAGTCGTAGACCATCTCCAAATGACAGCGAACCTTCGAACATAGTTGAGGTTCACTATCAGCGTGCTGAAATCTCAACTGACTCGTTTGCAGAAGCCTCAGTTCTTCGGAGCTATCCTAGATATAGTGCAGTTTTGTGCCTCCCTCGTGGACTGGAGAGTACAGGACATTCGGTCTATGACCCTGAGGTGTCAGCCTCTGCCATGGATCTCATTGAGGATGGCGTCGAGGCTGCTGGGTCTATTGGCCTGCAGCCTGCTAGTCAAGCCTGCCAATTGTTGCATGCGAGCTCTGCAATGGGACCTGAAGGACCAGTATATATAACGGCAGAGGAACCTGTGGGATTACTTTCTGGTTTCAGAGGATACTGCAAAAGATATGCAGTGGGGGCTAATGAACCTCACTTGGGTCAGTGGCAGACCCCTTTCCATATCCCACTCAGAGCTGACTGGGGACACAGATGCATCACTTCTGGTCTCTGGGGGAAACTCTCCTCTACATAAGTGTGTTGTAGTTGCGAGCATGGCATTCAAGTCTTTCTTCCCATCCATTAAGGGGAGGCTAATTGATGTGCTCACTGACAACACTGCCACCATGTGGTATTACAACAAGCAGGCCAGATGGGTTCTTGGGTCTTGTGCCAGGAGGCTCTGCACCTTGGGAAGTGGCTGACTCACCTCGGTATTTCCATGATCGTGAAAGGTCTGGTGCATAAACTCAGTCACTGATGCCTAGTGGATCATAATGCCAGTTATAACTGGTGTTAATGCTAGGTGTTTTCCAGCAGTGGACAGTACACTGCCTCAATCTTTTCCCCACTGCTCTGAATGTCTGATGTAAGCATTTCAGCATTTGTGCGCACTAGAGCTCTTAATAGAGCTCTTAAGAAAGCTCTCTCTCAGAGATGCATTCTGCCTAGTGTGGAGCTCAGGGCCCCTGTATTCCATCTCACTTCGAGCGTTCTTGGCTCAAGTTTCCAAAGGAGATCAAGACCGACCAGGCCCAAGTTTCCCTGGTGGCTCCAGATAGGGCCAGGAGGGTGTGGTATCCAAAGCTTCTGGGCATGAGCATATGTATTCCTATTGAACTGTTGCTTTGGAAGGATCTACTTTTGCAGCAACAGTGGAGGTCTCTGCCCCAGGCCTCAGCACGCTGCACCTTCTTGCGTGGAGTGTTGTCAGCTGGTCTCTATCTGCCTCCCGAAGTTGTTGATGTAATTCCAGCAATCATATGCCCATGCTGAGTGCTGAGACAGATGTATGGCTTTGTATGGCACCTATCAGATTGACCCTCTACAAGTTCACCTGCCTGATGTTGTTTTATCACTGGCCCAGCAAGCACTTGCAGTGGGCACTCTTTGAGGGTATTTGTTGGCTCTTTCTGCTTTTTTGAGGTTCCCAGGTCCGCCTTCCTTGTTTGAATCACCTGCTGTGACAGGATTTCTTACATGTTTTCAGCATATATTTCCATTGAAACTGTTTGTAATGCCACAGTGGGACTTAAATTTAGTTTTCACTTTTCTAATGTGTACCCTATTTGAACTAATGTACAGCCGTACACTACATTTCTTGCCCCCAAATATATGGTCCTTGTGGTCATGATCATGTCCGTTCATGTGAATAGGCTGCAGATGCCCTCAGCTCAACCGTCTTACGCAACATTCTTTCCTGATAAACTAGTGCTGAGAACTTGGGCTGCATTCTGCCCTTTTTCACGTTCGGTAGGCTGTCACCCTTCCGACTGTGCCTACCTCACTCCTTGATGGAAGAGGACAGACTCCAACATTTGGACCACAATAGAGGCTTCAGTTTGTACATCAATGGTACCAAGGACCATCAGGTGGATTGTTTGTGGGTGTTAGACTTGGCATCTTTGGCGTGGTTTCCCCTGACTTTTTGCCTCTACCTCCTGTATTTTTGATGCTGTGCTGGATTTCGTTTTTGCTGGATTAGACGCTATGGGTACTTTACCACTGCTGATTAGTGTCAAAGTGCAAGTGCCCCCTGCGTAAATTGTTATTACAATTGGTTCTCTCTAATTGGCACATTTGACTTACTGGTAAGTTCCTAGAAAAGTGCACTGAGTTTGCCAGGGCCTGTAAAACAAATACTACTAGTGGACTTGCTGCACTGATTGTGTTCTCACTTCCCACCATTCCTGAGATGGTCCTAAGTCGCATGTTCTAGGTTGTCTAATCATTGGTTACTTTGCTATAGGACAAAGAGCTAATGAGACACTGATGCTAGCTGGTGGGGGGGGGGGGGTTCTAGGTACTGAGGTGAGTTTCTGGTACATCACAATTCACTAATGTCATAGGTCTCTGTGCACAGTTCTGTGTATGAGCAGAAATCCTTGCAACAACACCACATAGGTAGGCCCACGGTACCCCCATGTGCAGGGTGCAGTGTTTGTAAAAGGTAGGGTATGTGCTGGTGTGTTTGACATGTCCGGATAGTGAAATACTGCCAATTTCGTTTTTCACTAGTGAAAAGCTAACTGTCCCATAGGACAGCATGGGAGATACTTTGTAACATCTTACAAATATAACTTCCAATTGGGGTAAGGACAAGATACAGAAATGAAGTTTAGGCTCTCTACACTTAGAATTTAATAACACATCTATTAGTAAAGATGGTTTTTAAATTGTGTGTTTGAAAATTCCACTTTTAGATAGTAGACATTTTCTTGTTTAACCATTCTGTGTGCCTTTGCCTGTTTGTGGATTGACTGTCTGGTTTTGGAGTGACAAGGGCTGGGGATGTGCATTCACTGTAGTCCGACACAGGGGGAGTTGAGGTGTGCCTGACCCTGCCTTGATGAGTCAGAGCTGTGCTGAATAGACCTTGGCTACAGGTAGAGTAGTGGGAGGTGTTTTCTAGGCACCAGAATAGGGCCTGGCTCCCTTGCTCGATTCTGTCTCCACCCCCTGTGGTCATACTGCACCAGTGAGGACAGAACTGGTTTCGACTGGGCTCAGAGAACCTTGCACAAAGAAAAACAAAGACAAAATGTGGTATAAACAGTTGATTTTAACCCCCAGAACTTTAGATCACTTCTGGACTCAAGAAGAGGAATCTTTGCCAAAGAGCTGGAGACATTTGAGGAGGGCTTTGCTGTGTGGAGTTGGCCTGCAGTTGCTGCTTCTGCCAAAGAAAGGACAAAGACTGGAGCATTGCTGAGAAACCTGCTTGAAGAAGAATCTCGAAGGGCCTGTGTGTGCTGGCCTCCTACTCTGAAGTCTCAGGGGCACAAAGACTCCATCATCGCCAGCACCTGCAACCTGTTATCACTGCACTGATAACCGCTGATGGTGACTCCACGAACTCGCAAACTTTGCGTCGTCACCGGAACCGATACCTCACCGCCGCCGCAACTTACTTCCCCTGTCCTGAAGTCGACACATTACCTCCTCGCGGACATGCCACTTCTCCTCCCCTGTGGCAGCCAGGGAGCCAGCTTTAACCTCTGCAGTGACGCCTCACCTCTATGACCCCGTGTATCGTCATAGACTTTGTTATCCAAAGGTACTGTTTGTTTGGGGGGTCCGTGTGACTCCATGCCCGATGTTGCGCACCTCGGGATCGGCGCCGTACTTTGGATTTATTGCTGTCACGATGTCGTAATAGCCCCAGGGGAGCTATTTGTTTCCTAGAAGCTTTATTTTGGAAATAACTGTTTTGAAATGCTATTTTACTACAGGTAGGTTGGATTTTTGTCATTTTGGTCTTGTTTAGTTTAGATAAAGATACTTTCTTTTTCATAACTTATGTGGGGTCCATTTGTGGTGTTATCACTGTATTACTGTGTGTTTTGAGCACAAATACTTTACACATTGCCTTTGGGGTAAGCCTGTCTGCTCGTGCCAAGCTACCAAGAGGTGCATTTGGGATGAGCTGTCCGCTCGTGCCAAGCTACCAAGGGGGTGAGCCGGGATTATCTAAAGTGTGTATCCTCTTAACACTGATTAGAAGCAATGGTTCCTATTTGGACAGGTGCATACCTCTGCCAACTAGAGACCCCCAGTTATAAGAGAGGGTGTCTCAGGAGCAAAGAAGGGTGAGCAGCCACTACTGAAAAGAACCATATCTATGTGGATAATCTTCTGCATAAAAACCTGCTATATGTTAGCTAAGGAGCAGCCACCTCAAGTATTGAGGGCTCATTCTACTCTGGCCAAGTCTGCTACTAATGCAATAGCATGCGGAGTGCCTGTCTTGGATCTCTGTCAGGCTGCTATGTGGGTATAAGTACACACGTTTGTGAACCACTATTGTCATGTCAGTTAGGTCCGTCGGGTTGGGTATTTATTTATTTATTTATTCAAAGTTTTATATAGCGCGAACAAGATCCTTACAGATATCAGAGCGCTTCACAGAGAACGGGGGTAGGGGCAGCAGGAATGAACAGAGATAATGGGAGCAGTATAGTAGTCACTAACATAGTAGGATAATAATAACTGAGGTGCCGGGTTTTTAGGAACCCGGTGGTGCCAGGGAATAACACCCGAAGACCTCTGAGTTCCCCCTTGTTTCGGACCACAGAAACACGGAGTCTTCTAGTCGCAGTCAGAGATCAAGTTTTATTGATAGCTACCAAGTAACAGGTGTCCTAGAAGCACGACAAGCACGGGTCATGTGTTCTCAGGAGACTGTTCGTTTTTACAGAGCCAGCCTTCTTCTTATATACAGAAATAATAGCTGCAAGCAAGAATTCTTGAGTTTATGATACGGCTGTAAACATATTTCTATAATAATACAAGGAGCGAAGTCATGTAAGCAAGCCCACATTATAGATGTCCAGTTCGTGATAGATTACCCAGCCAGACCCGGCACTCCCATCAGATATCGATGAAACATCAATAAAGGAAGGTACCACCCAGTCATAAAACTGGCCATAAACAAGGAGTATGGACAGGTGCATGTTTGTAGAAAGCATGGTCTGTATGTAGTGAATGGTTTGAGGAATGTTATGTATTGATGCTATCGTATTTGGCCACTGGGCGAGGGGCTGCCCAAACAGGTTTGGCTAAAGGCAATGGAGTCAGTTGGGACAGGTCAGGGGGAAGTCAGGGAAGGTGGACGTGTCCTTTTAGATCAAGCTCGACCTTTAATTGACTTATCATGAGGGCAAGACGTAAGATGGATGCCGTTCACAAAATGGAGTCTAAGGGGTTGGGACGGAAACTACATTTGGGGGTGTTGGCGACCCTCGATTATGACGCAAATGTATAGGAATGATGTCCTAATCATTATCGGTTCGTGGACACCAAATTCGTCATGGTACGTTGATATTTTGTGACACGGGTATTGGACCTCGATATCGGGATAACAACAGGGTCCAGATTTTCAGAACCACAGACCCTCCTTTTGCCCTTATGTAAGGCAATAATTCATGTTAATCTGAGTCCAAATCTGTATGAAGGAATTCGTGGAGATGCTGCTGTAACATCATTCTGTTGCTCAGTTCATCCCTTGACACAGGCTTCCGTACACATGAAGTAGCACAGAGGCCACAGAGTGCAGGAGCGCACTGTACACACAGGCAGAACATAAACAGAAGTGCTAAGATCATCCCAATGAAGATCAGTGTTTTCCATCCCCAGGCAGTGATCAGTCCCCAGAACCACCCTAGCAAGGACCAATCTCCTTTTTCAACGTGAAGGGAACCAGATATTTCGTGTAGTGTAGAGATGGCTTGGTACACTGTCGGTGCGTTATCAGGGATGAAAATGCAACAACTAGATTGGATCACTCTACACACACCACCACGATCGGCGAGTATGATATCTAGGGCAACTCGGTTCTGAAGGGTCATAAGTCGATCCGATTGAAGCTCGGTCGTCAAATTGCCAAGTGCTCCGGCCGTTGTAATCACGGCGGATTCGACTATCCTAGATAACTGGCGAATATTCCTGCTGTTCACCATAGGCCCCCAAAATGGCAGAAAACCCTTTGCGAAGTCAGCGAATTCCTGACCCGCGGTGTCGTCGTTACTCACGACACCTCTAGCTGTCCTTGTCCGATGGTAATCTGCTCGGGCCGTGTAGGTGGGAGGCAGCAGAAATGAGATGAAACACGTGCCTGAGAAGTCAGGGGGCAACCATGTATATGCTTGGTCGTGGCAGACGAAATACGTGCCTTTGGCTGCTAAGAGTATAGGGGAAGTTCGAGAAGCGAACACATATGTTTCCGTGCATATGCTCTTTCCTAATTGTGCTTTGGGATCCCTACCAATACCTTGTAAACATAGGTGACCTCGGTGGGGTACTATCCAAACTGGGCGGGATTTCTTTGCTGTCTGGCTCTTACTCAGGTAAACCCCATATTTAGTTACGTTCCAACGAGTGTATGGAGTGAGTTCATCTTTGGGGATCGTTAGATATGTGTCGAACTCTCTACTCATGTTTCTTATCCCTGCCACTAGTGCCTTGTTACTGGAATCGCTTTCAATGGAACCGGTTGGGTATGGTTCTAGGGCGAACAGGAACATGGTCTGGAAAGCCCACAGAGAACCATAATAACTGAATGGCAGGATGAAGTATGGGATACCCTTATCGGTCGTGTGCGGCATGAGTCCGCATATCCAACAGTTTGATGTGTTCATTATGGACTGGTGTTGGTGTAGGAGTTGAATAAATGAGTTATTTACAAATTCGAGTCTTCTGGCAGACTCGTGTTCAGGTAGATGGTGAAAGGAGTGTGGAGAGAGAGTGGGAGGAGGCGTTGGCCGGGTGTCATTTTGGAATAAGGAAACTTGAAATACGAATAGAGCATAACCAGTCAAGAACATTACTATGCTACACAGCATTAAAACACATATTATTAAAAATCTTCTTCTGGACAGTGTTGTACACAATTGTCTTTCAAAGTTCGTGAATCTGGCAGGTCTCTCTACCCTTGGAAACTCCATCCTCTACTTGCTGCCCGCGGTGGTAGGTTGGTTCTCCCAGGGAGTGCGCTCTGTTCAGTCCGGGGTAACTCCCTTGGACCAACCAGAACCGTTGACCTAAACGTCCCCAGTTGCACTCCCCAGACTTCAACCGCGACCCTAGCAGCAGAACCGGATGGCGGTTCGAAAATCAAAAATGAGCTAGTTCCCTGGGACGAGAGAGCTGAAAAATCCAAAAATAGTTCTTAGGGGAAAAGAAATCACATTAGTTTGCTCTTTTATTAGTCTCTGGGGTTAGATCTCAAGTTGTACCGTCGTTTCCCAGGTACGGAAGTGTCTTCAAACAATGTCTCAGGTTCGGTAGTGTCCAACTGCATAGACGGTGGCACAAGTCCTTGCAAAATACGATCACTCTCCTTTTCGGCGCCAGTCTCTTTTAAACGTGCATCGCTGAAAGGGATGAAACGAGGTATGGATTCTGTTTCAGAGTCGGCAAGTCCTTTATTGACCCACCGGTCGTATGGAAGGGGCAGAGGGACCCGTTTACAATGGGTTCCGTGCACCCAGTTCTTTTTGCCTTCCACCCGAACAGCGGACCTCGTGGAAAGAAGTACCAGGTATGGTCCGGTCCACCTCGGCTGTCCGTTGTTTGTGCGCTGGAAGTTCCGCACCAGGACCCACGTGCCGGGTGTGATGGAGTGACCTGGATCGTCAGAGGCTGGTGGAGAGGAACTGTGAACCTGTTGGTGTAAAACACGCAATTTAGCTGTCAATTCGCACAAATAGTCAAGCAGTACGGGGTGTTCTATTTCGCTGAGTTTCTTTGGTCTTGGCACGCCCCAGACGTTGGCTGGGCGGCCAAACACTATCTCGTGAGGGCTAAGTCCTAATCTGGAATGGACAGTCATTCTCGTTGACAAGAGTGCTAGGGGCAAGGCGTCAGGCCATTTAAGACCTGTACTGGCTTGGATCTTGGCTAGCTTGAGTTTCAACGTGCCATTGTAGCACTCTACTAATCCAGCTGATTGGGGGTGATTTGCAGCGTGGAACTTCTGGTGTATGCCTAGACACTCACACACTCTCTTCATCACGCGTCCTATGAATTCACTTCCATTATCACTGCAGACAATTCTAGGCATACCAAATCTAGGGAAGAACTCTTTGACAAGGGCTTTGGCAGTTGTCAAGGCGGTATTGTCCTTAAGGGGGTACGCTTCCACCCACCTGGAAAAGGCGCAAACAACAACGAGCACATACTTTAGATTGTTGCACCTCTCCATGTGGATGAAATCGAGCTGCAAAACCTCGAACGGATACGTTGGAGGCGCAAAATGACCAGCTGGAGTTGGGGTTCCCCTACCGGGATTGTACTTTAAACATACCATACAGTTTCTGACCACATTCTCTGCATATTTCGGGATATTGCTATTCTGCCATACTGGGGTCAATAGTTTACATATTCCTTTCGAACTGATGTGCGCAATGCCGTGAGCCATTGTTACTACTGCAAGTACATATGCGTTAGGTAAAAGCCATCGCTGGTGTTCTGACAATTCGACCCAACAACCATTCGCATCTAGTCTACCCTTACTTTCTCTCCACTCATTCAACTCTTTCTCAGTTGCCTCGGCTTGTATAGATTTCACGCTTTCAATGGTGTCTTCGCACATTCCCACATCAGCAATCCATCTAGCGGGACCCGCAACATACATCCGACTCATTGTGTTCCTTGCAGTCTCTTTCGCAACCTCGTCTGCAAATGCATTCCCGCGGCCAACATCATCCTGAATCTTTTTGTGTGCACTGCATTTCATAACGGCAACTTGTAGGGGCAAGGTCAGTGACTCAAGGAGTTCATTAACTAGCTGACCATGTTGTATCTTTGCACCATGTGATGTAAGGAAACCACGTTCTCGCCACAATCTCCCAAAACTGTGAGCCACACCAAAGGCGTACTGGCTGTCAGTGTAGACATTCACTCGCTTTCCTTTTGCTAACACACATGCTCTGGTAAGTGCAATAAGTTCTGCCGCTTGTGCAGAATTATGGGAAATGCGCGCGGTCTCTATAATGGTGTGTAATGTCGTTACAGCATATGCGGCAGTCGTATCACCATTCGGCAGCTTGAAACATGAACCATCAACCCATAAAGTATCGTTGCATTCAGGAAGGGGAGTGTCCTGTAAGTCTACTCTCCCTTTTGTCTCTTCTTCTGTCCTAAAGCAGCAGTCATGTTTATCAATCTTGTCTGTTTCTGTCGGAATGGGTAATAACGTTGCGGGGTTCAGTGTATCACACCTCTTTATGTGGATGTGACTTGCTAACAGTGTAAGTTCGTAACTCGATAGTCGAGCGCTAGTAAGATGTTGTGTCTTCGTCCTGTTTAGCAAAATGTCTACTGCATGTGGAACCATAACGATCAGAGTATTATTCATGACTAATCCAGCAGACTGTCGAATGCAGACAGCTGCTGCTGCGGTAGCCCTCAGACAACTTGGTAGGGCTTTAGCCACAGGGTCTAGAGTTGCCGAAAAATACGCGCATGGGCGCTGTTTGTCCCCAAAGTGTTGTGTTAAGACTGATAATGCACAACCTTCCTTCTCATGGACGTATAATGTAAAAGGCTTACTGTAGTTGGGGTTTCCCAACACAGGAGCCGAACACAATGCATCACGCAACTCGTGGAAACTCGTCTGACAATCTTCAGACCAGGGCATAGGATTGGGCGTGTCTTTACAGAGTAGCGCCAGCAAGGGTTTAGCTAGTAGTGAGAAATTCGGTATCCATTGTCTACAGTACGATGTAATGCCCAAGAAGGCTCGAACCTCTCTCTGTGTCTTTGGGGCACTCAGTTCTGCTATTGCCTGTATTCTTTCTGGCGTCAGTCTCCTTTCCTCCTTCAATAAGATGTGACCTAGGTAGGTTACTTCTTGTCGGCAAAATTGTAGTTTGGAAAGAGAGACTTTGTGCTTCATGTCACATAAGTGACGCAACAATGACAGTGTAGCTTGTTTGCAAATTTCTTCAGTGTCTGCGGCGATCAGCAGATCGTCGACATACTGAATCAGAGTTGACCCATCTGGTAGAACAATGGTGTCTAGTTGTGTTTTCAGGGCCTGACTGAATATGGATGGGCTTTCGCAGTAGCCTTGAGGAGCGCACTTGAAGCGGAAGCTTCGTCCTCCTAAATTGAAACCGAAAAGATCTCTACTCTCCTCGGCAATCGGGATGCTGAAGAAAGCGTTCTTCAAGTCGATCACCGAGAACCAATTTGCTGAAGCTGGAACCATTGTCAATAAAGCAGTAATGTCGGGGACAACTGGAAACTGTGGGATAACTACCTTATTCACTTCTCTGAGGTCGATCACGAACCTGTATACAGGCGGTTGTGAAGGATCAGTACGTTTTAAGACGGGCAAAACTGGACTGTTACAAACATTTCCTGTTGTCTCTTCGATGACGTCTTTATCAATCAGGTCATAAACAATCGTCAATAACGCTCTTTCACATTCACCAGATATCTTATATTGGGGAATACGTGGCAACCTAACATTGGCTTTCAAAGTTATGACATACGGTGCTATCTCCAAACGACCTACATCATTAGAACCATTGGCCCAAAGTATATCAGGAAGTGATAACAATTCAGTTGGAGTATTTTCCTTTGACAAATACATTTGAGAAACGACCTTCTTGCCTAAAGTGAGTTGTACTCCCAAGGGGGAACAGTACAAAGTCGCATACAACCTTTTTAGTAAATCCAAACCTAACAAGTTTTCACCGCAACCTGTCGTCAAAATGAGGGGTGCTTCTAATTCGCATGGGCCAACAGAAAGGGATATAGGACTAGAGATCGGGTTTCTAACAGGGGCGCCAGAGAAACCTACTGAGACATTCATTTCGCCAGACAAAGGTGCGCCAGGAAGTTTCGAGTGCATAAAAGAACTTTTTGTAGCACCAGTATCCAGCAGAAATGGCTCTTGACACTCCTGAGGTAATCACCTCGACATAAGGTCCATTCTGATCTACTGGAACTGAAACAACTCCCTCTCTTTGTCCATGGCTGTCCTAGCAATCATTACCCTCATTTTCGTGTTCGGTGTAATAGTCGTCAGCATAGTACTGGGCTGACTTGGACGATGCATTATTCTGTTGGTCAAAGCTGTTCATGGAATTCTGAGGCGGAAAAGAAGTCGTATTCTGAGTGAGATTTCCACGGCCCCTACCTCTAGGGACATGCTGAACACCTCTTCCCCTTACACCTGAAGAACCGTTTAAACGTCGCGCAAGGGCCGGACAATTACCTTTAAAATGACCCTCTTCCTTGCAATACGCACATTGATTCGGGCCATACGTAGGACGCTGATGGGAAAACTTGTTTCCTTGCGCGTTTCTCGAATACTGCTGTTGTTGTTGATAATTGGGCTGACTAGCCGTGCGAGGCGGATAGGCCTGCTGGAGAAGAACCTTAGTTTTCA
The DNA here is from genome assembly GCF_964261635.1 of Lissotriton helveticus. NCBI lineage: Eukaryota > Metazoa > Chordata > Amphibia > Caudata > Salamandridae > Lissotriton > Lissotriton helveticus. The sequence goes on along the minus strand of NC_136059.1, from coordinate 688,374,161 downwards.
AATCTTTCGTCTTCTTATCTGCTTTATCTAGCTCGTCTTTACGCCTATTTTCATAGTACTGGGCTGTAGCTAAAATCTGCGCCGACGTAGAGACAGCCCAAGCACTCTCCGAATCTTTCAGTTTGTTACATAGTTCAGGAAGCAAATTATGTACGAACTTGTCTACAAACAATCTTTGGCCACCCTCGGTAGCCATATCTTGACCACTATGATCGGTGAAAGTTTCCTCAAATCTCGTGAAGAAGTCAGACACATTCTCATCTTTCTTTTGCTTACATGCGGATAGCTTGTCCCAGTTTACGCGCACTTCAGGCATTATTGTTTTCATGTACGCTATAATCCTACCAGGAAGTTCAGCTATTAACGGCTCAGGTTTAAAACCACCGACTTGTCTAGCATCTGTAGTCGCAATGTTCACCCACGAGTCACCTAGTTCCTGATCGTGATCCGTATGACGGATTTTGCTCCATAAAGGATGTGGAACAACGTTCCCAAACAACATGTCTACATCCGCTAAATTCATTATACATGAGCTTGCAGTTTGCGATAACTCCTTATAATACCCAGTCGGGTTTTTACGAGGGTCAGGTAGTGACTGCTTGAGTGCCAACACTTCCGATCTTTTCCAGGGGACATGTACCCATACACGCTGGAAATGAGGCAGAATCGGTGGATTCGCATTCGCATCACCTTCCCTCCAAACCGGAGGAACCTCTCTCATGGGGTACTGTCTCGCTCTCTTCCTACTAGATGTACCACATTCAGATGATGACCCAGAATTACCACCCGTACTTCGATATGATAATAATATCCCAACTGCTTTTTCGACATCGGGACCTATGATCATGCCTTCCCCAAATTTAAATCGTACATTGCACAACTCTCGAGCGTTGCTCTCTTGACCATTATCTTCCAAATCCTCACACAGAAATACACACATCTGTTCAAAAACATATCTTTGCGTCGGTTCATCCCATTGACGGAAGACGTTCATGACGGACTCTACATCATATCTCGCTGTATCCATAGCCCAATTCCGTGCTAACTTATTCAGTGATTCCCTCTCTTGATAATCAGGCATTTGGCTTCGTAATTGTCTTGGTCCCGTATTAGGGGTCGTTTTAGGCGACCGAAAAAGTGGTGAAGGAATGTTAGTAGCAATGCTGGCCATTTTATGCCAGACGAAAGGTGAAAGCGGAGGAATAACTGGTGGCAGAACAGAGTCACGCAAAGTAGGAACAGAAGCGTTCGTAGAGCGAGTATCAGAAGAAATAGAAGGTGTGCTAGGCGAAGTTGTAGGAGGAACAGTAGGAGAAATAGATGTAATCGATGAGCCTTGAGGAGGCTGCACCAGAGAAATAGAAGCCAGTTGAAGAGTAGCTGGTGAGTGCTGTAAAGGAGCCGGCATAACAGCTACCAGAGGTGCAACTAAAGGTTGCGGAGGTGCTGTGGCATTTTGTGCATAGGGCGGTGGCGAACTTAGCAGATGTGCCATTAATGGATCTTTTTCACGCTCTTTTATTATTTCTTTCTGAGGATGTTGTAAAACAGGATAGCATTTATCTATTGCCATTTTACGTTGCCTGTGCAACTGCTCACTTATTTGTTCTTCTTCATTGTCTTTAAATTTTATCGCGGCTTGCATTACTGAAATACCTCTTTCTCTCTTATTTTTCTTTTCTAATTTAATTTCCTTTTGTTTGGCCTCTTTACGCTATAAACGGAAAGAGTCAAACATCGCCGGCCGGGCTTTCTTCTTGAACAATTTGACCTCTAGATTATCTAAAATTTCTGAGTCGAAACTACCATATTGGGGCCATTTTAAAACACCATCCTTACGGGTGTATTTTATCCACACTTCATTATATGCGATAGGACCTACGCCATGCTTCACATAGAGCTCATACGTTGGAGTTCCAATCGGAGGAACCGGACAGGAATCCTCTAATCGGGAGTCCTTACTACAACCAAGACAAAACAAGTTTCCAAGTCTGCTAAAACCAGGCATCTTCGCTCACTAGTCTAGCTTCAAACTTCAAAAGATTATCTATTACGATATTTCTCGTGAAAACACGAGTCCTTCGGCTTTGGGGCTTGCAAGTACCAAATCAAGTCGTATCTCAAGGATACAAAAAACTAAGGACAAACTAAGGACTGGGAGACGCTCCACTTATACTTAACTGAAGTATTTGAAGATCTGTGACGTCGCTAGAAGACTCGTCTATCGTTTCGCTCTACCAAGGATCACTGGGTCCAAAACAAGGCGATAGTCACGGCAGCAGTCCTTCGTAGCCGTCGGGACGCGGGGAACCTCGCAGCAAAGACCTTCGGAACCACGTCGACATACAGGGGTCGCTGAAGTGGCTGGCTGTCCTCCGGAATTTTCACACGAAGCTCCTCACGAACATCTGGCTTGGACCGTCGCCGCTTGATACCGCCCCGAGTTGGGCGCCAACTGAGGTGCCGGGTTTTTAGGAACCCGGTGGTGCCAGGGAATAACACCCGAAGACCTCTGAGTTCCCCCTTGTTTCGGACCACAGAAACACGGAGTCTTCTAGTCGCAGTCAAAGATCAAGTTTTATTGATAGCTACCAAGTAACAGGTGTCCTAGAAGCACGACAAGCACGGGTCATGTGTTCTCAGGAGACTGTTCGTTTTTACAGAGCCAGCCTTCTCCTTATATACAGAAATAATAGCTGCAAGCAAGAATTCTTGAGTTTATGATACGGCTGTAAACATATTTCTATAATAATACAAGGAGCGAAGTCATGTAAGCAAGCCCACATTATAGATGTCCAGTTCGTGATAGATTACCCAGCCAGACCCGGAACTCCCATCAGATATCGATGAAACATCAATAAAGGAAGGTACCACCCAGTCATAAAACTGGCCATAAACAAGGAGTATGGACAGGTGCATGTTTGTAGAAAGCATGGTCTGTATGTAGTGAATGGTTTGAGGAATGTTATGTATTGATGCTATCGTATTTGGCCACTGGGCGAGGGGCTGCCCAAACAGGTTTGGCTAAAGGCAATGGAGTCAGTTGGGACAGGTCAGGGGGAAGTCAGGGAAGGTGGACGTGTCCTTTTAGATCAAGCTCGACCTTTAATTGACTTATCATGAGGGCAAGACGTAAGATGGATGTCGTTCACAAAATGGAGTCTAAGGGGTCGGGACGGAAACTACGATTTAGGGTCGTTGGCGACCCTCGATTATGACGCAAATGTATAGGAATGATGTCCTAATCATTATCGGTTCGTGGACACCAAATTCGTCATGGTACGTTGATATTTTGTGACACAGGTATTGGACCTCGATATCGGGATAACAACAGGGTCCAGATTTTCAGAACCACATAACGTACAGAAAACATATCAATATACAATCAGGTAAACAAGTAATATAAGACGGCACAAGTCATTGATCCCACTACAGAAGGGTTCAGGTAAACCTTGGATGTGTGGATGGCTTATACCAATTTCTTAGGATAGAGAGAACACTGGGTGGGGGCATCGGGAGGGTGATTCAATAAGCCAAAGTGTATCATATATTGGTCGGTAGTAAGAGAGTAGCGTAGTAGTGTCACCATCAAGTAGGAGTATAGTGCCAAAGGACAGGTGAACAGTGATACAAAGCGATGCAGAGTCTCTGATCCAGCACCTATAAAGTTCAGGAGATCTTGGCCAGAAGGATGGTTTTCACCTCTTTCTTGAAGAGTGCAGTGGAGGAGATAAGCCTGGTTTCAGGAGGGAGCGCATTCCAGATCCTGGGTGCCATTCCTGAGAAGGAGCGCTTGTATGTTTTCTCTTTCCGGAATCTACGAGGTTTCAGGAGTAGATTTTTTGTACTTCTATTGGATCTTGAACCTCCTGATATAGACAACTTTTGAGCGAGGTAGTTGGGTGCATTGTGGTGCACGGCCGCGTGTGTCATAACTGCAATTTTTAGCTGTATTCTGGCTTCAAAAGGCAGCCATTTTAGAGACTTTAAGTCTGGGGATATATGCAAATTTTTTTTGAGCCAGTAATGAGTCTCGCGGCAGCGTTCAAGGAGGCTCTTAGGGGTGCTGTTGTGGATAGCGGGAGTCCGCTGAGGGCCACAATTCCGTAGTCTATTCGAGGGATGACTAAAGCTTGTACAGCAGTTTGGAAGTCTTCGGCAGGGAGGAAGGGTTTAATTTTCCTCAGTGTGTTGATTTGGAAATTAGCTCCTTTTGTGGCTTTGCTAACGTGCTGCTGCATGTTGAGCTTGGCGTCGAGTGTGATGCCTAGGGATTTCGCCGAATCCACGATGGTAGGTTGGACATTGAGTGCTGTTAGGTTATTGAGCCAGGTTTGGGTGGTGGAAATTTTCGCCGGGGGTGAGATGAGTAGGAACTCAGTTTTCAGAGCATTTAGTTTGAGGTGATTATCGGCCAGCCAAGATTGAGTGTTAATAAGTGTGGAATTCAGATGTTTGATATCTTCCGGGGATTGTAGCTTTAGGTAAAGTTGTGTGTCGTCGGCGTACATATGGAATTGAACATTGGATGCTTGGAGCAAGGTGGCGAGCGGTTCCATGACGAGGTTGAACAGTGTGGGGGAGAGGGAAGATCCGTTTCGGTGTGGGGGAGAGGGAGACCCGTTTCGGTCTGCAGGAGTTTTTTATTTCAGCCATTCCACAGACCCAACACCTGGGGAGGGTACTATTTTGGTGTCTCTTCACATGATAGAAGTATCCATCAGAAAAACAAGTTACTTTCTTTCTGTAACACTTTTTCTGATGGACACTCTGTCTAACAGCAGATTATTTACCAACCCTTCCCACCTCTCAGTTCTGTGGCATGTACTCTTTTTCTATCCAATAAGGACCCAAACCAGAGATGGGTTCGGTGTCTAAGAATGCAGACAAGCCTTATAGCAACTGATATTATTGTCCCTGAGTGGCTCTTATATACGATCCAGCATGTTACTTCCAGAGCAGAATGAGGTTGATGCGGGGCTGCATGACAGCACCTAGGGGTGTGCAGGAGTATTGCTCTTGATTTTTTCGGGTCTAGACTAGCTCCTGGAGGATCTGTGATTAGATAGAGTATCCACCACAAAGAGCGTTACCGAAGGTAAGTAACTTGTTCTTCTTGAAGACCCAATAAAGTGTCACCAAAAATGCACACTAATTACTGAAAATTGAAGTATTAATCTTAATTTCATTTTCGTTATAACAGACTCCCAGGAACATATGAAAAAGGAAATAAATGTCTGCCTAAATTCACATCAGCTCAAGAGTCTATCTCAACTTGTAAAACTTTTGTTATGGCTCGAAGATCGAGTTAAAGAATTATTTACCGAGACATTGTGCAATCCTTGCTATCGCGACATCGACATGCGTTACAAAGGAAAGGAAAAACACTCACAAGGTACTGTTATTTTATGGTCATTTGTAAAGCACGTTTTTGCCATTTGAATGGCTTACTGGCGCTTTCGGGTATGTAAATCAGATCTATTTGCTTTTCTGTTTCTTGTGCATGTAGTTATGTGTTTGATTTGCATTCTCGAACCAAATTATTGATCCTATAGTAAGTAACATTTTTCAAATGTGGTAAAAAGATGTTTTACATTCTCTGCGTTACAGCATCTATAATGTTTTGTTTCTTCATTCGTATTCTTGCTTTTGGATAATTTCAACCCCGTGTAGCGTTTATTTGGTTCATCAGGCAATTTAGAAATTTAACAGCTGCGCTGTAAACAGCACATTTTCCGTTTGAAACACGTGATGGTTTAGGAACGTTTTGATAAAACATTGTAGAAACGAAAGGTGCTAAATAAAATAGATATGTTGCGCATGAAGGGCAAATGCGTTTTCTTCATAGCATCCATTCCCATTTCAGGGTATATACTACAGAAAATGGGAAATGAGAGTCTAAGAACACTATTTGTAAATACATATTTCAAATGAGTTATATAAATACGATCCAATTATGCAGAGAAACTATTATAACGAATTCCAAACCAGTGAATGTCATTATAAATTCATTGAAGTCCATCGCATATTCTTAAAAGACCATGGTCTATATATATGACCATTTCATTTTGCAAGTCTCTGCGATTTTTTTACGGCTCACAATGAGACTCGCAAAATCAAATGTACTAATGTGTCTCAGATACATTAGCAATTCCCATTAGGGTTGCAATGAACCAGCCGCATCAATATTGAATGAGGCAGGTTGCAATTTGCTGCCCTTTGGGAATGGGAAGTAACACATGGATAGTGGCCTGCTGGGTATAGCAGACCACTTCACGGCTGCTGCTCCGCTAAGACGGAGAAGCGGCACCCTACAGGAAAAATAAAATGATAATAACACCATGTTATTATTATTTTATTTTTAAGTACTGGCTCTGTTTAGGTGCGGGGCGGGCCGGGCTGGCTGTGCTGCCTACAGAGCAGGGGGAGGAGTGGTGAGCACTTTCTAAGTGCGCATGACGGTATGGCCGGCCGTCTTGGGCCGCCCAAACTGTCATGCACACTTAGCATTTCTCCACCCGGCTGTATTGCACAGCCAGGAAGAGAACAGGCACAGCCTCCCACTCCCTGTCAGAGTGCCAATTCAGACCGATCAGACCTGTCAGTATTGGCCTAGGGGAGTCTGGGAGTCCTCTTTCCTGCATCGACCGTAGAGGACAGAGGAGAAGCAGTGGCCAGCAGGTAGGTGGATTTTTCTTTTTTCTCTTTTTTTTAAACCCCCCTCCCTGCTCCACCACTTCTGCCTTGTAGCAGCCACTACTGAGACCACCATGCCCGCGTTTGCTTTTGAAAAATGCAACTTTAAAAACGTTTAAGTTTCATTTTTTTAGGGTAGGCAGTGGTCTGTGGAACCACTGCCTGCTCTTAAAAAACTTTTCACTGCTAGTCACAAATGGGAAGGGGTCCCAAAGGGAAGCCTTCTTGTTTGCGACTTGCTTACCACCTACTTGAAGTAGGCGGTAAACAGCGATTGTTTTGTGACCGGAATAAGGTCGCAAAACAATCGTACATGGCCTTACGACTCACTATTAGGAAGAGATGCCCTTGGCATGCCCCTTCCTAATAGCGACTTGCAAAACCTATTTTGCGAGCCGGTAATAGTTTACTGACTCACAAAATAGGGTTGGTACATTGCATAAGCCGGTTTAGTGGTCATAAATGTCCAGATTCTCCGTTTGCATCCGCTAAAAATGGTCGTACATGTACCACAATATTATTACAAGGAAATGATTGTAGCGCACTGATTTTCATGAATGTAGTATATGTCCTGTGGATTCACTGTGTACATATGTGCCACTGGTGATCCGGAAAGAGGTATTTCAGCTGAGGCCCACTGGCCCCCACCACTCCAACATCTTGAAGAAGCAACTGCATACCTGCATGGTATTCTTTTGAACAATGAGACATATCACAGCAGGAGGCAAATCCTAGTAAAGCGTAGAAAGGTTATTGTGAATTTGTCAGGTTATTCAGTCCAGGAGCAATGTTATGCTATGTTGTTATGTTATGTGTATCTGTAAAGGGCACTATTACCAGTGAGGGTAGTTTGAGTCTGAGCAGGTGTGTGTGCCAATCCTTGTCTAGGTAGGTTAGTTATTTGAAAAGCCAGGTCTTCAACTTCTTGTGGAATTCAAGAAGAGAGAATGCTATGATGTGGAGTGGAAGGTCATTCCACACTTTAGAAGCAAATAGATAGACTAATTTCAAAGAAACATATATTGTCAGAATTTCTGCACTTCTACCATTCTAAATATTAAGTGTTGTCACTCAGAATATATAAAAAAGCATTTACAACAAAGTACTTCAATTTGTGTGAGGGAGAGGTGTGGTGCAGCGGGCAGAGCAGCTGACTCCAGAGCGCAGGGCTCACAGTTCGATCCCCAGCGGCAGATCAGCTCAGCATCATGTGACTATGGGCAATAACTCACTTATTCTCCCAAAGCACCCCCCCCCAGTGCCTGGTTACCTTTAGGGGTGATAAGCGCGCTCTTTAAAATTGGGACATTTATTTATTACTTATTTGTGTAAATTACAAAAAATGAATTACTAAACATGCCTTGAGAAGTTAAATAACAAGAACAAAAAATGTAATATAACATATATAGGCTCAATTTGGATGGATGTGTTCAACCCCGAGGCAGACCTTTTTTTCTACAGTCTCAGTTTGATCAAAGTTTCAATTTAAAATGGGTCCTGCACATGTCAAATTTTGCTGCCTAAAGTGCACTTAGTTGGTGCTATAGAACATCTGCCAGACTCATTGATAAATTATATACTGTCATTCTTCACTATTGTGTTTATTAGATTAAAAAGATATTTGTGAAATTGTCATTGTGCTTCAACACTGAATATTTCTATTTGGCCATCTGTTTCAGTTTTTGTCTCTTAAATGCCTTTCCTAGTTCCCTCAAATTAAATTAGAGAATCATGTTTTTATAAATGCAAATGAGAATCTCATTTATCCCCAGTCAGTTAGGTATTTCTGTAATCCAGACTTTGATTTAAGAGTATGGTGTCGTCCCTGGGGAGAATTAGAATGAGTTCTTGCCCAGATTTAGACAGTTCAATTAGGCCTCAGTCACACAGACGCATGTTGAGTTAAACCTGACTTGTATAATATTAAGCAGGAAGTGAATACAAAATTTGCCGGCATTTGCGCCAAGAATTTTCAATTCTATTAAGGACACAGAGGCGAGGATTATTGCTTCTTTACTGTTAAATTCACAGCAGCCAATGAAAACGTTTCAACATGTAAATAAACTACATTTCGCGTGATCCTTCACAACCAGTCATGTCCCATCAGACCCTATAAGAGCCACCATCTCCTTTCCAAGAGCCTTTTTCTTTGCTCAATAGTCTTTTAGTCCAAGTACGTAACTAGTCATCAAAACCAATGTCGTCGATCCTTCAACATGAAAAGTATTCTTAACCAAGAACTGGGACGATGTCCAATATTGTCGACCAGAGGAAAAAATCACTTGCCTTTCTTTTCTGAACCTGGAATAGATCAAAAGAAGAAACCCTTAATATCTGTGGACAAATGCATACTGCATACGGGTGGGTCATTTTTTATTACAAGTACAATTTCAATCTGAAATACATTCAGGTGGGTAATCCTCGCCTCCGTGTCCTTGATAGAATTGAAAATTCTTGGTGCGAATGCTAACAAATTTTGTATTCCATTACAGGACCGGAGGCTCTGATTATTGCTTGTTTAACGCTTATCAAATACCACAGTAGTTATCACCCACCGTTTTATAATAAGATTGCTTAAATGTAGATTCTGATGACCAATCAGCAGATTTCATAATGTCCTGAATGGTTAAACCTAGCATAAAAGTCTTGGATGTCATTGCTCCACGTACAGAATGGGCATAAAGAACCTGGGTATCAATACCTGCTTCCTTTATTGCTGATTTTAACCATCTGGCTATTGTAGCTGCCAATACTGGTTTAAACAGTTTTTGCAGTGCAATTAACAGTTAAGTTGAACCCACTGGTCGCAAGGACGGTGTGCATTCTTCGTAGGCTTGTAGGCATGGAACTACACACAACTTAATTTTACTGGGAAAAGCATTATACTCTATGCTACGTGAAAATGTTTTTGTACTGCCAGTAATGGTAAAAGCAACACCTTCTAGAGTGAACACTCTACCTGTAAGATCCAGAACTTTCACATCCGAAGAACGTCTGGAGGCAGATAAACACAAATTCATGGCTAGCTTAGAAGACAATTGTTTCCTGGGTAAATGTGCATTATCCGGCCATCTGTCAAAGAGGGATAGGACCAAAGAGACTTCCCGTAAATATGAATACTTTGGTTTAGGAGGGTTAGCCACTCTGGTTCCCTTAAGCAACTTGCACACCACTGGGTGCATACCTACTGGTTTTCCGCCCACCTGGCTATGGCCCGCTGATATTGCCGATCTGAAATTATTTACTTATCGGTAAGTCAAACCCTCTGAAGCTTTGTCTGATAGAAAATTCACAACATGGGATAGCTCCGCCCCCACAGGATCCACGTGCCGTTCCAGGCACCAACTTACCCAGCATTTCCAACTGATGAATATCTCTTTATCGTGGAGGGGGCCCAGGCTTGCTGAAAGAATTCGGAAGCTTTGTCCGAAATTCCTGGCATTTCCCATTGTTGCCGGAAAGCCTCCATGCCATCAGGGACAACTGCTCCGATATTATCATTGGATGCAGTTCTCCTTGAGGGCTGTGGAGCATTGTCCGAGACCAAGGGAGCATCCTGGGATAGTCGCAGCTCATTTCCAACAGTATCGGAAACCAGGGTTGCGACTTCCACAGAGGCGTCACCAAAATCTCCTCTGCCTTTTTCGGGCTATCTGGGTTGTCACTCTGGGAATTAGAATGAACGGAGGAAATGCATAGTTCAGATTCACTGACCACTCTTGGGAGAAAGCGTCTGTTGCTCTTGCTAACAGGTGTGGCCTCCAACTGATGAACGCTTGCAGTTGTCGATTCAATCTGGAGGCAAAGGGGTCTATTTTGCAAGGACCCCACACTGCCTGTAACCAGTAGAACAGGCGAGGTTGGAGTTGCCACTTGCGGTAATCCTTCAGATATCTGGAATTCCAATCTGCGACTGTATTGGATTGACCCGGGATATATTCTGCTACAACCGATATCTGATGATTCAGGCAATAGTGCCAAAAATCCTTGACTATCTCCACCAGAAGAGACAACCTTGTACCTCCCAACTTGTTGATATATCTCATTGCTGAGATAGTGTCCATCCTGAGTAGGATGCAACAAGAGACTTGCTTGGGTGAGAGTTTCCGTATTGCAAACGACCCTGCCAGCAACTCCAGACAGTTGATGTGTAGAGATTGTTCTTGGAGTGACCACCTTCCTCCGGTGGAGATATCTCCACATTGTGCTTCCCAGCCCCATCGGCTGGCATCTGACTCTATTATAACCTCTGGTTGGAAGCCGAAGATAGCTCTGCCGTTCCATGATTCTATGTGGCCCAACCACCACTGAATTTCCTCCCTCACTTCCTGCGTCAACAGGACCAGATCTGTGTACGACAAACCCTTCTGGAGGTGTTGGATTTTTAGTCTCTGAAGAGTCCGATAATGAAGTGGGCCCGGAAAGATAGCTTGTATTAAAGACGCCAGTAACCCCACTATTCTGGCATTGGCATTGAGGGAGACCCTCTGTTTGGCTAAGACCGATGTCCGCTCCTTCTTGAGATCTCGCAATTTTGATCTGGGAAGACTCACTTGAGCTGTCTGAGAGTCTATGACGAAACCTAGGAAGTCTATTGTCTGAGACGGTAAGAAGACTAACTTGGATTCGTTGATGACAAATCCCAATTTCTACAAGAGTGGCACTGTCATTTGGAAGTGCAGGTTGGCTAAAGCTTGTGTCTGAGCCATGATAAGTATATCGTCTAGGTACTCTATCATGCAAATGCCCTGTTCCCACATATGAGCTATCACCGGCTTCATCACTATAGTTAAACACCATGGAACCAAGGAAAGCCCGAAAGGAAGGGCCAAATATTCCAACCACTGGTTCCTCCACCTGAACTCCAGGAAATGCCGATGGGGAGGAAAGATAGGGATTGACAGATATGCATCCACTGCGGAACGTTGTATGAAGCAGTGCCTGTCCCCTTTTTCAGACACAAAGTAGCCGGAAAAGCTGGAATTTGAATAAATTGGTCCGTGAGGACCCTACAGTGTTGCACCCTTCTCTGGACTGCCTCGAAACAACGGTAGCTATTGAATAGCTTTCTTTTTTACGCCAAACTGACCATTTTAATGAACTTGACTACATTCTGAAGTCGCTCATGTAGTCTCCTAAGGGTCATTCAACATATGAATTTACTGTCCTGAAGATGGTCTAACAGATGTCTTCACTATCTGGACCAAAACATCGACAACTACAGCTATTTTCTTTGTGAACTGTTCGCCAGAGGATTTGCTTTCTGTTTGATCAGTTACATTTTCCTGTTGTACATATTGTTTGAAATAGGTGTCCACATTAGTGATAATGAGATGCTTATAACAACAAATCACTTGTGCATCTCAATCACTATGTGTTGATTTATTGATATATGTAAAAGTTTTTTGTACCCTCTGAAACGTTTTTCACTATGAATTTACGTCTCTAAAAATGTTCAAACTGGAATAAGTCAACTAAATTTCTTAAATAACGTGATGTAAGCTACTGGATAGAGCTTGCGACCATTGTTTGCCTAATAGATATTAAATTGAGCAAAAGAAAGAAAATCCATTGCATGAGGCCACGTCACTGACTTGGATTGGCCTTTGCCAGAGGAATTTGTGGCATCAGTCTGGGGGTCAAGAGTAGGCGGGTTTTGAAACCTATTGTGCTTTGCAAAGCTTTCTAAGTGTTTAGTGATAGGCTTTAGCGCTGCTGCCAAAGCTTGCTGTACACTATTGGGTACAGTACTCTCAATTGCCCTGTTGACGGACCGGTGGACCGAGGCATCCAGGGCGTCAACAATATTAACTTCCAAAATAGTTTCTTGTAGTTCCTCATAGTAGAATCTATCCTCCTCATCTTCAAATCTTTAATTATGGATATATATATATATATATATATATATATATATATATATATATATCAAACAAACTCGAACCACCGTCCCCCAACCATGCACCGGGAGACACCGCTGGAGGAAGGAACGAGAGCCGACCCAAAATTCACAGATGAAAAATTATTTTATTCCGTTTTTGTAGCGACCTGCCAGCATAACGTTTCCGCCTACCCAGAGGCCTTGATCACATGACGTTATTGAAAAAGCAGTCCATTTTTAAAGTGCACGGTGCATTGAGAGCAGTTACATGATTGGTTGACAAAGACAGACAGCTATCGAAATAGACGACATACTGACCGACGGATTTTTAATATCACTGTTACAATACATATAGTGTAATTAATTCATGACGTTTTATGCACGACAATAAATACACATTAATTAACCTCTTCATAAATATGTACAAAAAGTATGAAATGTCAATAAATAAATTCATGGCATCAGTGTTATACCGAAGTATTGAATAGATTGATAAAACAGCAGGGCGCAGCCCTGATGCAATAAAACCCAAGTGGGTGAAATCTATATCAACCCCTTCAATAAATCCATAAACATTGACATTAACAAACTAATCACACCGCCATTATAAACCACATTTAACATTCACTCAAAGAAATGTGTGAAACCAGTGCATTAACAAAAAATATAAGAAACCAAGATCTTTTTGAAAAAGGATTTAAAAGCACATTCAATTAATAAACAAAGGGTAAAAAACCCCACTGACAAAGTGCAACAAGTGGAGGCTGGCACCAATAGACAACCCCCTGTCAAGATATCAAATGACGGGGGAATTAGTTTGAAACTCGTTATTCATTTTACAGTCTCTGGCGGGGCTATAATTAAGGGTGAAATTGGGACTATAAACATGTGTAGAAATCCTCACTAGCGTTAAGGCCCAGAGGAGACTTGCAGTCAAACTCCACTATGTATCTTGTTTCCAATGATCTTAAAATGGCTTCCCGATTCCCTCCCCTTCTCAATGGGGGGACTGCATCTATAACAAAATACTTCAACAGCTGACTATTGTTGCCGTGATAGACCTTGAAATGGCGTGCGACAAGGTAAGCGGTGTCACTGGTGTTAATGGCCCTGATGTGCTGGAGTATCCGCTTGTGGACCTGCAACTTGGTACTACCAACATATCGCAGGCCACACGGACACTCCAGCATGTATACCGCAAACTCTGTTCTGCACGTCCGATGTCTGTGGATGCTACGGGGGGTGTCAGAGAAAGGGATAACATATTCCGTACTACTCACCCCGTGTTTGCAAGCCTTACAAGCTGAGCACTTCCGGAAACCCTTACTGGCCTGTAACCACGTAACATTGGTAACTACCTCAGGACTAGATTTAACTAGGGCATCACTCATAGAGCGTGCCTTCCTGAAGGCAATTTCAGGTTTTTTAGACATCAAACTGCCAATGATGGGATCATGACAGGCCAAGTTCCAATTCCTGTTGACAATTTTGCGGAGGGCTTGGTCCTGTCGGTTATACGTCAGAATGAGTCTAACCGATTGCTTGGTTTCCGTGGGAGTCACTTGACGTGTTTTTTATAGAACAAGGCCTCCTTCCTCGGAACAGAATTGGCTTTCCGGATAGCCCTGTCTATCGCTGTCTCAGAATAACCTCTAGCTAAGAAGCGCTCTCTGCATGCCTGCTGGGCTTGTTTACAATGGGATTCCGTGCTGCAAATGCGTCTGATACGGAGCATCTCCCCATAGGGGATACTGCGTATCAGATGCGCCGGATGATGGCTGGTGGCGTGCAGCACCGTATTCCCAGCTGTGGGCTTCCTGTAAAGAACCGTCTCCAAATGATTGTTATTCACCACTACCTCCACATCCAAAAAACAATCCCGGTCTTGACTGATGTTAGATGTAAACTGGAGATTAAATGCATTGTTGTTGATACTGTCAATGAAATCTAAAGCCTGTTGTCTGGAACCCCGCCAAATAAAGAAAATATCATCGATATAGCGGAACCAGTGTATCACATGCTCAACACAGATATCATGGAAAACGCCATGGAGGACCTGCTCCTCCCAGTAGCCCATATGCAAACAGGCATAACTGGGAGAGAAGCAGGCCCCCATAGCCACCCCCCTGATTTGTTGAAAATACTGATTGTTGAACATAAAAAAATTATTGTTTAGGCAAAAAGAAATCATGGCAATCAACATTTTGTTTTGTTCATGCATTTGAATTTGTCTGGTGCCCACATAAAATTGTATGGCTCTCAACCTGTCAATATGCTGAATGCTGGTATACAAGTCTGAAACGTCCAGTGTTACCAACCAGCATTGAGAGTCCCATACTACATTGTCTAATTTTCTGAAAAAATCACCAGAATCTTGTACATAGGATGGCAGGCATTTAACAAAATCCTGGAGAAAAGAGTCAATGTTTATGATGGTATTTTCCAGTAGTCCACTTCTGGCAGAGATGATAGGACTGCCAGGGGGGGGGGTTGAAGATTTTTGTGGACTTTAGGGATCAAATAAAAAACTGGCATAACCGGATGATCTTGTTTAAGGAATTTGAAGTCATCCAGGCTTAACAAGCCTGCACTCCTCCATCCCATCAGGAGCGTGTAGAATTCATATCACAACAGAATACACCTGGGGGTCACAAAAAAGAGTCAAAGCAGAGTAGATCAAAATACCAATGCTACACAAAAGACACCAGTGAGGACATCGTCCGTGTAAATAAAATGCAGGCCACGTTAAGGCTCAAGAGCATCTGGAGAAATAGTTTCCATCAGAAGCCACACTGTACCGCCCTCTTTCTCATCATTTGGATTCTCCTCACCCAGGAGACAGAACGGCCGGTCAGATGTTACCGTAACCGATATGTGTGAGGTAAGGGGTGTTGTATGTGGTACAGAAAATTAGACGTGGCTACTGAAAAGGCAGTGTTAAAGTGATAAGTGTTAAGTGAGAGAAGATATAAAATTAGGTGATCAGGTGGACAAACAACATTTATTAGTGTCTCCCAATCCCTAAAATTTAAAAAGCAAGTGTGAGTACTGGTTTTAAATAATCACCGCACTCAATAGTGGTCAACATGTTTCTGCATTATATTGAACATAGTTTCAGAATGCATTCTTCAGGACCGAAAAGTAAAAACACTGCTGCTTAGATTAGAGAAATTAAGAACAATATCACCTGACCTTCAGGTATATACTCAACCGTATACTGTTGCATCACACGGTATTCGATCCACACAGCAAGACAGACAAAATAGAAAAAGAACATGAATATGTCATATTCCTATAGATTATATACTGTGATGAGTGCACATTCACATGTAAAAAGACAAACATTGTCAAATGACAGACTCACCCAAATATGTTGGTTGAGAGGCTTTACCCCACCTGGCTGCAGCGCAGGTATGGGGAGCACCGCTCTACAAAGAATTCACAAGTAACATCTTTAGAGCAGAGAATCAGAAAATAAAATAAATGAGTTCACAATATGGCATATTGCTCTAAACGTCCTTCACAGTCCACATTGATGAAAATGTGGACCAACCCACTAGCACTCGACTCCACACAAACGACAATGACAGACCAAGTCTGTGTTAGAGAAATGGCAATGTTGTAAAAAGCTGAGCACTTTAAGAAATGAGCATATCAGCGTGTGCATTCACTGATCGAGTGAAATCCCCGTTAGTCTCAAACTGATCGCTTTTAGACATCGCGCTTATGAATTAAATAGTCAGCGTGATAGAAATCAGGCAGCCAGAGCGCGATGGGCGTTCCAGCGTGTTACTGCGCCTGAACATGGTACTGGCGCGATCGGTATGAAGCAACGCGGCAGCGCGCTCAGAAAAGCCTCGCGCTCGCTCACCTGTCCGTCGGTGTCTCCTGGCAGTCAACTGTACTGCTTGGGGGGGCACCGATGTATCTCCCAAGAGGACTAATATGCACTTCCTCATTGCGCACAGCAAGGAGGCAGTCACGTGGTTTGATCACGTGATCACAGGCATGCTGGGACATGTAGTCCGAACCGGAATAATACATTATATAAACTACCAGACAGATGGGTCTGTATGAAAGTAATATGTCGAGGGACATAGAATAGATAACTCCTAACAAAAATAGGGGAATTGCGAGGTAGAGCAAAAAAAGGGAGGTAGAGCAAAAAACTTACGAAAACCCATGTAGTTGGATATTACAAAATTCATGTTTCGAAGTGAGACCTCACAGGGACATCCAGGGAATGGGTTCATTAAGTCCCTCTTTGTCACTGTTGAGGCGGTACACCCACTTTTGTTCAATTTTGAAAAGGAACCTGCTGATGTCAGTGCAGGATGGGGGTATTTGCGGTTGTTCTAAAACAGTCCAACAAAAATCTTCAGGACCGTGTCCCTTTTCCAAGAAGTGTGCGGTGAGACGGGTGGCTTGTTTCTTACACCGCACTGTGCTTTTGTGTTCTTGTAACCTTGTCCTGATTTTCCGGGTCGTCATACCGACGTATCGCAAAAGACATGGACAGGTTATCAGGTAAATAAGGTTACTGCTATTGCAGTTAGTGAATCTTTTCTGTGTCCACGGGCGATTAGTCCCAATGTCGACCTCAGTGGATTTCTTGGTTTGGGGACAGACAGTGCACGCCCCACATGGATGATGTCCAGAAACTGGAGGTAGGTCCCACAAAGTACCCACTTGCCTAGGTTCTTTGTTTCGAGGACGCGTGTGGACCAATTGATCCTTTAGATTTTGTCCTCTTTTAAAGGCAAAAATGGGTAATGCGATGTCATCATTCCCAGTCTTCAAAATAGACCAATGCTTCTTTATGATTTTCTGCACCTGATTCGAACGGGTGTTAAATGTATTAACAAATGCAATGCGGTTGGTCTTATCTTTTGGTGGCTGTATTTCCAGTAGGGACTCTCTATTATTGTTGGACGCCCTCTTTTTTGATTGCCGAATGATCTTTCTCGGGTAGTTCTTTTCACTCAGTTGGGTTTCCAAATTCTTCGAGTGAATTTCAAAGGCTTCTTTACTAGAGCAGTTCCTTTGTACTCTAAGAAATTGGCCGAAGGGCAAATTGTCCCTCAGGGCTCGAGGATGACAACTGTCATATCTTAGTAGTGCATTTCTAGCCATCGGCTTCCGATAGAGTTCCGATTCAATGCCATTGATAGTTGCGTGTAACCTCAGATCTAAAAAGGCTAAAGATGTTCTACTGTGTTCAATAGTGAACTTCAAGTAGGCATTCTTACTATTCAACCAGCCATGGAATAGTAATAGGTCATCTTCAGTGCCCCGCCACACCACCAAAATATCATCAATATATCGTTTACATATATATAATGATGAAAGATATGGGTTGGTGGACGTCAGAACCTCCTGCTGTTCGAAGTTGTGAACGTAGAGATTCGCCAGACTCGGCGCGAAAACGCTGCCCATGCTGGTCCCCGACGTTTGCAGGTAGATGGTATCCTCAAAGCGAAAGTAGTTTTCTTTCATCGCAATTTCGGCAAGGTGCATGATGAAGCTCGTGGGCGTGATAGATTGATGATCGCTCTGTTCCAGTAGCTCACCGAGAACAGAGCGATCATCAATCTATCACGCCCACGAGCTTCATCATGCACCTTGCCGAAATTGCGATGAAAGAAAACTACTTTCGCTTTGAGGATACCATCTACCTGCAAACGTCGGGGACCAGCATGGGCAGCGTTTTCGCGCCGAGTCTGGCGAATCTCTACGTTCACAACTTCGAACAGCAGGAGGTTCTGACGTCCACCAACCCATATCTTTCATCATTATATATATGGAAACGATATATTGATGATATTTTGGTGGTGTGGCGGGGCACTGAAGATGACCTATTACTATTCCATGGCTGGTTGAATAGTAAGAATGCCTACTTGAAGTTCACTATTGAACACAGTAGAACATCTTTAGCCTTTTTAGATCTGAGGTTACACGCAACTATCAATGGCATTGAATCGGAACTCTATCGGAAGCCGATGGCTAGAAATGCACTACTAAGATATGACAGTTGTCATCCTCGAGCCCTGAGGGACAATTTGCCCTTCGGCCAATTTCTTAGAGTACAAAGGAACTGCTCTAGTAAAGAAGCCTTTGAAATTCACTCGAAGAATTTGGAAACCCAACTGAGTGAAAAGAACTACCCGAGAAAGATCATTCGGCAATCAAAAAAGAGGGCGTCCAACAATAATAGAGAGTCCCTACTGGAAATACAGCCACCAAAAGATAAGACCAACCGCATTGCATTTGTTAATACATTTAACACCCGTTCGAATCAGGTGCAGAAAATCATAAAGAAGCATTGGTCTATTTTGAAGACTGGGAATGATGACATCGCATTACCCATTTTTGCCTTTAAAAGAGGACAAAATCTAAAGGATCAATTGGTCCACACGCGTCCTCGAAACAAAGAACCTAGGCAAGTGGGTACTTTGTGGGACCTACCTCCAGTTTCTGGACATCATCCATGTGGGGCGTGCACTGTCTGTCCCCAAACCAAGAAATCCACTGAGGTCGACATTGGGACTAATCGCCCGTGGACACAGAAAAGATTCACTAACTGCAATAGCAGTAACCTTATTTACCTGATAACCTGTCCATGTCTTTTGCGATACGTCGGTATGACGACCCGGAAAATCAGGACAAGGTTACAAGAACACAAAAGCACAGTGCGGTGTAAGAAACAAGCCACCCGTCTCACCGCACACTTCTTGGAAAAGGGACACGGTCCTGAAGATTTTTGTTGGACTGTTTTAGAACAACCGCAAATACCCCCATCCTGCACTGACATCAGCAGGTTCCTTTTCAAAATTGAACAAAAGTGGGTGTACCGCCTCAACAGTGACAAAGAGGGACTTAATGAACCCATTCCCTGGATGTCCCTGTGAGGTCTCACTTCGAAACATGAATTTTGTAATATCCAACTACATGGGTTTTCGTAAGTTTTTTGCTCTACCTCCCTTTTTTTGCTCTACCTCGCAATTCCCCTATTTTTGTTAGGAGTTATCTATTCTATGTCCCTCGACATATTACTTTCATACAGACCCATCTGTCTGGTAGTTTATATAATGTATTATTCCGGTTCGGACTACATGTCCCAGCATGCCTGTGATCACGTGATCAAACCACGTGACTGCCTCCTTGCTGTGCGCAATGAGGAAGTGCATATTAGTCCTCTTGGGAGATACATCGGTGCCCCCCCAAGCAGTACAGTTGACTGCCAGGAGACACCGACGGACAGGTGAGCGAGCGCGAGGCTTTTCTGAGCGCGCTGCCGCGTTGCTTCATACCGATCGCGCCAGTACCATGTTCAGGCGCAGTAACACGCTGGAACGCCCATCGCGCTCTGGCTGCCTGATTTCTATCACGCTGACTATTTAATTCATAAGCGCGATGTCTAAAAGCGATCAGTTTGAGACTAACGGGGATTTCACTCGATCAGTGAATGCACACGCTGATATGCTCATTTCTTAAAGTGCTCAGCTTTTTACAACATTGCCATTTCTCTAACACAGACTTGGTCTGTCATTGTCGTTTGTGTGGAGTCGAGTGCTAGTGGGTTGGTCCACATTTTCATCAATGTGGACTGTGAAGGACGTTTAGAGCAATATGCCATATTGTGAACTCATTTATTTTATTTTCTGATTCTCTGCTCTAAAGATGTTACTTGTGAATTCTTTGTAGAGCGGTGCTCCCCATACCTGCGCTGCAGCCAGGTGGGGTGAAGCCTCTCAACCAACATATTTGGGTGAGTCTGTCATTTGACAATGTTTGTCTTTTTACATGTGAATGTGCACTCATCACAGTATATAATCTATAGGAATATGACATATTCATGTTCTTTTTCTATTTTGTCTGTCTTGCTGTGTGGATCGAATACCGTGTGATGCAACAGTATACGGTTGAGTATATACCTGAAGGTCAGGTGATATTGTTCTTAATTTCTCTAATCTAAGCAGCAGTGTTTTTACTTTTCGGTCCTGAAGAATGCATTCTGAAACTATGTTCAATATAATGCAGAAACATGTTGACCACTATTGAGTGCGGTGATTATTTAAAACCCGTACTCACACTTGCTTTTTAAATTTTAGGGATTGGGAGACACTAATAAATGTTGTTTGTCCACCTGATCACCTAATTTTATATCTTCTCTCACTTAACACTTATCACTTTAACACTGCCTTTTCAGTAGCCACGTCTAATTTTCTGTACCACATACAACACCCCTTACCTCACACATATCGGTTACGGTAACATCTGACCGGCCGTTCTGTCTCCTGGGTGAGGAGAATCCAAATGATGAGAAAGAGGGCGGTACAGTGTGGCTTCTGATGGAAACTATTTCTCCAGATGCTCTTGAGCCTTAACGTGGCCTGCATTTTATTTACACGGACGATGTCCTCACTGGTGTCTTTTGTGTAGCATTGGTATTTTGATCTACTCTGCTTTGACTCTTTTTTGTGACCCCCAGGTGTATTCTGTTGTGATAATACTTTATTTAGGGGCATGCACCTGGCTGGTCGGTAAACTCGCCCTTAGACCCTACTCTCATTGTTTGTTGTGTGCGCGTGTAGAATTCAGCCTGAACAGTTTTCACAGTAGCCACATCACAACGTTTATAGCATAAGCCATCATTTAATTGAAGGTATGCCTCTTCCAAATAGAGAGACCGAGGCCACAGCACGACATTGCCCCCCTTGTCGAATTGGCAGACAATGATGGTATTATCCGCCTGCAATTTCTTGACCAAATTATTCTAGCTGTTGTTGTGAGCCCAATATTTCCGTTTCTCTTTTAACGTTGTGGTATACAATTTCTTGATCCCAGAGATCGTCAATTCATGAAAAATATCGATATTGTCATGCAGCATCAACAGTATAAAGGTAGATTTAGACTTAAAGCTCGTATGACTTGGTGAGTCCACAACCAACTGCTCTTGAGAAGATCCCGAGCTCAAACCTCCATTACGCAAGGATTTCAAATCTTGTAACAGCTCCAAGTCATTCTCTACCAAACTAGGAGAAATATCAGTTACTGCAATACCGGGCATCTTGGGTTGAAATTTGTTGCACCAAAAACATTTTTTCAGTTTCAACTTGTGTGTGTATTTGTACAAATCCACTCGAGTCTTTGCGTAGTTCAAATTGCAAGCTGGACTGTAAATTAATCCCGATGAAAGAATGGCCATATCGGATTGGGTTAAAGCGACTGGCGTGAGATTGATGATAGAGGAGTCGCCTGAAATGAGATGGCTAGCATTTTGAGTTTTTACTGGCTCTTTTGATTCCATCTGTTTTTGGGATAGTGCTTCTTTTTGGGTTTTTCTTGCACGGGCTGTTTGACGACGTTGTTGCCACTTTTTGTTGTTTCTTTTATTGTGGGCAGATTGGGTTTCCTGGGTCGTAAGGTGTCTCGACTGTCTTGCCGCAGACAGTCCACCTCCTGCGCCAGCGAGTACCGGGTAAACCCCAATCGCCGGTCGTTCCTTGCGGCTTCTGTGTCCGACTCACTCTCGGGCACTGAACTGACATCAGATGCAGAGGACAACACATCGGCTGCTAGCCCTGCCCCCTGGCTACCCGAGGCTGAAGTGGAGCTCAAGATCACTTTGGAGGCCTTAATAGCGTCATATTTATTTGCGAATGTAAAGATTCGACCCTGCTGGTAGTCGACCTTATCACGTTGAAATTTGAACGCCTTGCGCTTCTTGATTATATCCTCTTCCTTTCGAAGCCTGTTACCATGTCATCCCTCAATTTAGCAGATTCTGTTTCGACTCCTAGTTCTAATTTACTTATCTCAATGTTCAATTCATCAATCTCACGCTGCAACAAAATGCGGTTGCTTTCCACATACTTCACCAATACGGTAACTAATTTTCGGGAAGAGTCTAGGTTGCACTCTGCCCACTCATTAAGCATTTTGGGGTCCGGTTGTTCGTAGTTTGAGGCCAGCATTATTCTTAATCCACGAGGGATTTGCCCCACCTCCAAGTATCTACTCAGGGACCGGTACTCCCACCATTTTGATTGTTCGCGTTTCATCAGTTTCTCCAGCTTTTTATAGTTATCGCGGAGGTTGCTGCCTCCCTGTTGCACCGTGTCAGTGTGGGTAATTACCGTTGACTCCCCAGCCGGGGAGTCATTGAAGATGTCTAGTGCCGCCTCCTCCCTGCTCCTCAACGCGTCTGCTGACATGGCGCTAGAATAATATAGAATGTTCGCTCACACAGGAAGACGAACAGCTACCCAGTGGTCCTGGTCGTCGTGTGCAAAACACTCCTTCACCGGACAATCCACTCGACAAGCACAGCCTCCGCAACGAGCACCAAACGTGGTGCCTAGACAGCCGTCACAGCACCAGTCTCGCTCTCGGTGGCGTTGCAATTCATAAAGCGGTCCAGGGGCTTAAGAAGAAAACTCGTAACCGGAGTTGAACTTAGTGTTCCGGAAAACCGGAAGAAATTGCTTCTTGCTGCTCAGCCCACAAGGAAGGAGGGGTCAGCTCCAAGGCCGGAGAAGCCGAACCGGCCGTAGAAATGCCAAACAAACTCGAACCACCGTCCCCCAACAATCCACCATGCACCGGGACACCGCTGGAGGAAGGAACGAGAGCCGACTCAAAATTCGCAGGTGAAAAATTATTTTATTCTCTTTTTGTAGCGACCTGCCAGCATAACGTTTCGGCCTACCCAGAGGCCTTGATCATATGACGTTATTGAAAAAGCAGTTCATTTTTAAAGTACACAGTGCATTGAGAGCAGTTACATGATTGGTTGACAAAGACAGACAGCTATCGAAATAGACACACTGACCTACAGATTTTTAACCTCAATGTTACAATACATATAGTGTATTTAATTCATGAGGTTTTATGCACGACAATAATATGTGTGTGTATATGTATATATAAATATATATATGTATGTATGTGTGTGTGTGTGTGTGTGTGTGTGTGTGTATATATATATATATATATATATATATATATATATATATATATGTAGCGAACTCCAGTTACTTAGAAATAAAACTCACTGGTGCCGTGGCCTCGGTATACAGCAGACTTTATTCAAAGCAAACGGGTGCCCAACGCGTTCACGGGTTACCCGTGAACAAGGAGTGAGGTAACTCCGAATAATATTAGCAGAAGAAATCCCCAAACCTACACACCAAGTCCATAGGTTCCCCTACACGTTAAGTCCACAGGTTTCACTTGTTCACTGGATCACAAGCTGTCGGAGAATTTACAACAGCATGGTGAAATGTGAATTTCAGTTCAGCAGTATGTATTTACTAGTGTAATATTGGCACAAAAGGAGAAGAAACACATTTTCTGAGAGGCCATAAATATATACAGACAACCACAAATCCAGGAAGGTCTCAGAAATTATCACTGAAGTAAATTTTTGAGTACAGGGATAAAGAGTCCTCACCCACTTGGGCGGTGGACTTCACATAATTTGGCTTTTGTTGATGACCTATGTGAAGAGTTCTGATACCTCTCTTGGTCGGGTTTGCGCAATATAGGATTAAAAATAAATTAAATAACCATGAATAGGGTCTTTATTATGTGGCCAGTGTATCTCAAACGCAAACATAACTAATGAGAAGACTCATTAGGACCCTTCATGCACTTTGGTCTACATGATGAATTCTCCAGGACACCTACCCTGTCTATGACAATCTTTTCCTGGTGGTGCTTGTCTGCATGTAAGTATTTGTGAGGTGTGGTCAGGAAATAATCCCATAAAGCTATATATCCTTGTCACTTAGGAATGTAATAGCCGCCCTGGCACCTGTAACACAGTCAAAATATGTATTGCACGGCCATTATCACAAATATTCTACTTTGCCAAGGATGTGTGTTGTGGATAGCAAATGGAAGAATGTAACTTGCTGGAGGTATGATTAAGCACCTTACCTCTGACAGTGACAATGTATCAGTCACAGTATGTGTGTCGTTAAAGCTAAAGCCAGTTCAGGGATATGTACAGGTTTTATACTTAAAAACACTTAAATACAATCCCGCTTTAGTGGTGTATGACAACATGAAGCATATTGTTTAGAAAGATAGCAACCACAACTTTAAGTATATCTTTGCTATAAATATTATGACCTTTTAATCCATTAAAAGTGTTCGGGTTAGATAACTGTGCTTCAAATGTATATGTGCACCTGCTCCTGCCTTAGGATAAAGCCATCTCAGCATTTGGTCAACTGGGTAACCCAAATAAATAGACATTCTTAGTTGAAGATTTGGAAAGCTTATACTGCTGAGGGCATGTTACCATCAATTTCCCAGGACTATCCACTTACCTGCACCTAGGAAAAGTGGAATTTGGAAGTAAAGAGGGAAAGGTGAATGGTATTCCTACAGACTCAGAGACATGTCATGCTGGATGTGTGATGATAGACTTAAGGTGTCTAGCACATGTGAGAGAATAGGATGTTGTTTCTGATCTCCGCTGTGGAAGGGAAAGGCCTTCCCCAGGACCTGTAATCCTGTTCTTTATTATTCTGGGTGCACCCTGTAGTCCTTTGATAAAGGTTAAAATGTGTGATTATATTCCATTGAAACAGTAGTTAAATAAATATCCAGGGTTAATAAATGTGCTGGTGCTATTTAAATTAGAGTGGACTTGCCACTTAAAAGTAAGATAAAACTCCTAAGAGGACCTTATTCTAATGTATGATATTACAGTACATGATATCTATTCTTTCAGTGGAATTTGTGTTATGTAGATCCACTGAGTACATATGTTATATATACAAATTTTAATATGTCATGAGATTTATGCAAAGCCCACACTAGGGCAAATCACTCCTTATCAATAGCTGACCAGTTTTATTCTCTGGGTAAAAATCTCCTAGTAATAATGGCTACTGGACTCTCTCTACTTTTGTCATCCAGGTGAGCTAACACCGCTCCAATTCTTTTGTCAGAGGCATCTGTCTGTGCAGTAAAAGGCTGACGATAGTCAGGTGCTTTCAGTAAAGGTGTAGTGCACAGTGCCTTCTTCAGTTCCTAAATGCTTTCTTATGCTCATGAGTCCATATCGTTTTTCTGGACTGCTCCTTAGAGGTCAAAGCAGACCATGGGGCAACTAAACTTTCAAAGTTCGCCACAAAGTTTCTGTAATACCCGATGCGTCCTAAAAAGGCCCTCACTTCAGTCTATGTAGTAGAAAGTTACCACTCCATCACAGACTGAATCTTGGTTCCCCATCTCATGCCCAAAGTAGACTACAGAGGACTGTCCCATCTGACACTTGGTCGCTTTGATGGTCAGTTTTGCCTCCTGTATCCTAGCCAAGACCTGTCCTAGGTGTCTCAGGTGGTCCTGCCATGAATTGCTGTACACAGCAATGTCATCCAGGAAGGTCACAAGACCTGCAAGAACATGGTTCACCAGCACGGCAAAAGGGCAGGAGCATTCTACATACCAAGTGTATCACCATTAACTGATAAATCCCCTTTGATTTAGAAAATACAGTCTTCTCCTTGGTATTTAGTGCCAAAGCCACTTGGCAATATCCACTTGTCAGATCCAAGGTGCTCACGTACTGTGCAGCACCTAACCGCTCTACGGGTTCATCTGCTCTTGCAATTGGGTGGGCATCGGTTTTGGTTACCTCATTGAGGGCTCAGTAGTCCACACAGATCCGTAAGTCAGTAGACCCTTGCTTTTGTACTAGCACCACAGGACCAGCGGACATACGAGATCTTTCAATGCCCTCCCAGGTCCAGCTTTTTGGCAACTTCCTCTGGCTTAATACACCCATAGAAGCTTGTTAGACATTCTGTACAACCTGCTCTTCTCTGACAGAATGTCTCCTGTGTCTCTGCCATGCACACAGACAGGTGTCAACCCTGGAGTCAGAGTGAAGAGGTTGGCAACACCTCTACATTCCCTCTGCTGCTCAGGTGTTACCTCAGGGGCTAGCTGAACATCCTTCCTCAATGCCATCCTTCATGTCACTATGCAGCAGGCCAGGTAGAGGCTCACTGTCTTTCTCAGCTTTCTCTGCCATGATATTTACTGTGTAATTTCACCATAGGTAAGGCTTCAGCCTGTTCACATGGAACACCACCCTTGTGGGTTCCTGTGGGGCACCTGTGTCCACCAAGAAGTTAAACTGAGAGATCTTCTGAACGACTTTGTATGGCCCATACCATTTGTCTTCCAATGCCCTAGGACAAATAGTTTTCAGCATCAGCACCTCCTGACCTTAATGATACCCAGTCAGCGTAGCTTTCTGATCATACCACTCCTTCATCAGTTATTGACTGGCCTCAAGGTTTCCTTTGCCTGGCAGATATCTTCCGACATCAACTTCCTGATGCAAATTGCTTAGTCCACCACATTCGTCTGAGGTTCTTTCCCACCCTTCTCTGACTATAGTAAGTGGAACTCGCACAGGATGTCATTACAGAATCTCAAAGGTACTAAACCCTTACCCCTTCTGTGGAGTTTCTCAGTAGGCAAGCAAGAGATATGGCAGGAAAAGTTCCCACTTCCTCCTGAGTTTCTCTGGCAGAATTGCCATCATGCTTTTCAGTGCTCCGTTAAACCGCTTCACAAAACCATTGGTTTGTGAGTGGTAGGCCATGGAAAAGTGTCACACCAGCTTGCTCCCACCTCTCTATCATATAAGAGGAGATGGAGTTGGTTCCCTGGTCAGAAATTACTGTCATTAGAACTCTAACCCTAGAAGAAATCCCTGGGAGAACTCTCACTACCACCTATGCAGTCATGCTCCTCAGAGGTACATATTCTGGGTACGGGTGGCATGGTCCATCACAACCGAGACATATTTATGCCTGAATGCGCGGTGGAATCAAATGGCGGAACTATGTTTATTCCCACCCACTCAAATGGAACACCTACTAGTAGAGACACTAATGGTGTCTCTTCCTCCTGCCTTACCACTCATCTGGCAAGCTTGATGGGTTCTATAGAGCCTTTCTGTGTCTGTGAGCATCGCTGGCAAGTAGAACAGAGGTCCAACATATCGTGGGGTTTTCTAATCCCTTAGTGTCCTGCTAAGGGTACTTCATGTGCCAGTGACAACAGGAAGTTTCGGTGCACTAATGGAAACACTAACCTCTTGCTAGTTCCTGGCTCAGGATTTACCAGCTCACTATAAGGTAGGTATATCCTTGCAGTCAACATAATATTTACCTACCACTCCTTGCTGACCTGTTCCTGGGCTTCCTACCAAAGTCTGACAAGCATAGGGCACTGCTCCTGTGCCTTCCGGAAATCTTCCCGGGTTGGCCATCCAGCAGCTAGCAAACCATAACCCTACAGCTCTGGAAGAAACCCCACTGGTCCTCATCCTCCCTCTTGAGCAAACACGATGATCTCCACAGCCATTGTCTTCCTGGAGTCTGCCCTTTCCTGCAAACTACCTTGTCCTTGTCCCTTCAAATCAGTACTGATCCCAGTCCCACTATGAGACTGCTGTGCAACCTGTGCTCTGGTAAACACAGCTTACTCAGTCCAAGCCATAAAGGCTTCTGATCCTGGCACCAAGCCAGAAGCAATCAAATGATTACCCAAGAAATATCCAGCACCTTGCTTTTCCTTACCCCGACAGCAATCATGGCCACCTTGCCTTTGAGCTCAATCTGAACCCTGGCAAGTGGATACTCCATGCCCTATCCAGTGGCTACCAAACCTCTATCCTTGGTCCTAAGGAGTATCTCTTCAGGCTTAAGGTACTTCCTCTCATCCATAATGCAGAACGCTCCAGTATCCCTTAGGGAAGGCACTTTCCTCCCATTAATATTAACTTCCTACAAAAATCCCATTGTGTTAATATGAATGTGCTTCAGAGCATCAATATCTACAAAGTTGAGTGCAACTGGGCTCGCTTGGGTCCCTTCACCTCCGTGTAACATGCTTGCTATTACTGCTGTTGCTGGGTCAGGTTCTTTCGCCTGACAAATCTCTCTTAAAGTGTCAAACTTTGTGGCACTTGAAGCTCCTTCCTGGACACACTAGTACCATTTTTGCTGGGCCCTCCCATAGGAATTGCCTTGGCCCCTACTCTGGTTTTGAACCAGTCTGTGGAGAGGTCCTCTCCCCCTTTGGCTTACAACCATTCTGCTATAGCCCTTTGTTTGCCCTGTTAGCTAATCATGTGTCAGCCAACACTTACGTTTTTCTGGATCCCTCTTTGTCAAATCAGTCTGGTATTGCCTAAATGGGGTAGTGAATTCTTCCTTGAGCTGCTGTATCACTATTAACTGGTTAAGGGCATGAAAGCCCTTCGCCTCAATCCATCTCACCCATTCATTCCATTGGTGGAATACACCATGAATCCAAGTCTCAAACTGGACACCATCCGCTATCTTGCAGTCTCGGAATCTCTGAAGGCACTGAGCTAGCTTCAGCCCAAACCATCTAATCAGAGCTTCCTTCATTCACTCTTAAACTATCTGGTCTGCCACAGGCATCCTTCCAATTATGGCTGTCCTTTCCAATGGCATGTGCCCTATTAAGACCTCTGCTATTAGACACCTCATTCAAGGCCTGTGCCTTACAAGCGACCTCAAAGATCACCAATCTTTCCAAGAAGTCCTGACCTTCCACAGGCACAAGATCTCTTGGAACCTTGGCTGCACCCTGCCCTGAACTAGAGTCATATATCCCAGGTGGAGTTGTCATTACTGCCATCCTAAGTTTGTTTCTCTCAAGGGTTATCCCTTCCCTTTCCAACTCTATTTCTATTTCCTTTTTCTTCTGTTTCTCTTCCCACTCCCCCTGTTTATCTCCCTCTCTCATAATTTCTCTTTCTGGGCCATATCCTCCTGTCTCTCTGCCTCCTAACCTATTGTGAGAAGCCTTTGTTTCTCCCTCTCGAACTCTCTGGCTGTTCCCTCTTCCTCAGATTTAGCTTTCTGAAGCGCCATCTACAAGCTTAAGTTCTCTGCTGGCTCAGCCCACCCAAGGGATTTACACCTAGAATTGGTGACAGTGATGCTCTAGAAATTTGAGGTGCTGTATCACACCTAGGATATTCTAGAAACTAAAGGTGGTATGTAACTTGTTGAAACTCTGGAAAATGCGTTAGGGGACACACACTGCATGTGTCTGGGATAGATCTGTCCTAAGGGTATCCCAGAGCCTGCTTCACAGCAATCTCTTCCTGGGTTCCTAACATGGATCCCTCCGCAGAGTTAACTACAACCGCATCCCTTTAGCCAAGTGTCTCAAACTGGTCCTTAATGAAACTAGCAAGTTTCTGCTTGTGAGAATCCTCCACCTTGTGTCTCTGCATAACTCCTTCTTCTAATCTGTGGACATGGTTCTGAGGTTTATTCCCAACCCTGTGTTTTCTATTATCTATGTATGTCGGCTATGCTTAACAACTGGACCTATTGTACTACTGGCATAAATTGGAAATTACCTGTATCCAAGGCTCCTAAACATTGCTTGCTGCTAATTGTCAGAACCCCGTTCAGAGGGCCATGCGGCAAGCAGGGGTTACTGGATTAAGGCCTTTCACTCCTGATGTCCCAGGGCCCGACCTACTATGGTTCCTGAGCAGCTAGACCAAGTACCCCTTCAGCACTTGACTTTCAGTGGTAGTGCTGGTCAAGCTGTCCAAGTCTTCTAGGGGATGGCGGGGTTGTGGACACAGAGGGGTGAACACAGTCTCACAACTTAAAATATGTGCAATAACAGCAATAAATGATTGTCAATTCAAATACTTACTTTTATGAGAAAAGAAGCATTTATGTACAACCACAAAGTAAAATACAAACATTCACAGAAAATACACACAGTCCCCTGAGAACAAGGCTCTAGTGTCTCATAGGCGGATCCCTGAGTCTCACTTCCCTCAAGCTAGCGGTTATTCCACATTCACTACAGGTGACATTCATCTGAAGCCTCCCTAGTAGTGTGATGAGTACCACTCTGACTTTTAAAATCAAAAGTGTTACAGTGTCATAGCGCTATCAAGCAAGCAAGCAAGCTCCCCCAGGGCCATCGGGCCCAAAATCAGTTTTACCTGTACCGACACGATCGGAGTGACCAAAGTCTCCGAGCCGCACTCTTTGCGGGCGCTGAAGCTGCAGTGGCTGTCTCTGGTTAGTATTTCACAAGCGGCCCACGCTGGCTACGATCAGCTGTCCTCGAGTTCCCCCCATGCGGCCCTGCGATGAGAGAAGCCAGGGGGTTCTCGATACTCCTCTGATGCTGGGTAGATTCTCTGTCCCTTCCACAGGTAGGGTGGGTGGTGACAATCCTGGTACTGGTATTCAGTCATAGCTTTGGCCTGCTAGGGTCACCACTGGTGCCTTGGACCTCCGTTGATGGTCTTGACCAGGCTTTGCTTTTTGTTTGTCTGAATGCCTCCTCTGGTATACAGGGTCACCATTACTTTTGTGCTCATTGGATACAGGATCGCTGACTTGTTACCGCACACGGCCTACGGCCTGATCAGCACAACAACAATCTTTTTGCCTGCCCCATCTGGCATAAGGGGTCAACAACTTGCTACTGCACATGGTATTTAGCCTGATCAGCTTTTCCCCAATATTCACTGCGGCCCCACCTAGCATACTGGGATGCCGACTTAACACTGCACGCTCATGTTACCGGTGCAGCACAGCAACGGTCACAGCTCACTTCACTCCAGCCGTCCCCTCGAATATGGGGGTCATTGACTTTTCCCTGCACACAGGCAGCGACCTGATTTGTGCAGTAGTCATCTCCTCACACCTTGCTTCAGGAATCTACTGACCAGGATTCACCCACTGGACTTCACTCTTTACAATGTTCTCCTCTTGCTCTTCTTCACAAGGCGCAGTGGTCTTGGCAAACGGGCAGGCACTGGTGCTCCATGCTCCAGGACAAGTGGTCTTTGATTCCCTGGATGGTGTCCCCTCACCCACCAGGGAGCCTAGCAGCCTTAGCCCCCAGTCCTGGTCACAGGCTAAAGCCTTGCAGAACTTTTCCTCGCACAGCCCAGTTGGCTGCTTGACAGTTGACAATTTTTGGTTCTCAAACTATCTCTATTATAGTCCATTTCCAGATATCAAATGTGATTGAGTTTTTGATGTTTATGTTCAGGATGTGCTTCCTTTTGAAGGGCCCTCTCCTCTGTCCTAGCTTCCTCCAGAAAGCACTCTGTCAAGCAGGAGCGACTCCAAAACCTATAGCCCTACAACACAGGCCTTAAGAGTGACTAGAGGTTCACTCCAAGAAGTCAGCCATAGTGATATGTGTATCAAAAGGTTACCCCAGGCATTCTGCCCTGCTCTTTATGATTCTCTTATCGGCCCAATCTCCTTCCTGATATGTGCCCAGTGACATCTTTCTGTATCAAAGAGCACCCTTTGAAATGCACAGGAGAGGCTAGTTCTCCCTTCCTCCAATGTGTCCCTCCCAGCTTACAGGAATGCAGCAATACAAAAATCCATCTGAAGGGATTCCTCTACCTCCTCTCTCTCATATTTCATATTTCAGTCATGGGTCTCTCAAAATGGATCCCAGAGTCTTCCTAGTACTGTGCCCTTCACAGGCACACATACACCTAGCAAATGCATATAATATACATGCACTGCACAATACTGAATTATTCTTTATAGTACCATTCACAAGCACACATACACCCATTGCATGTATACTACAGACACTGCACAGTACTACATTCAAAACCACAAAACCGAATTAAGCCAAGGGTGATTTAAGCACACAGCAGCAGCTGAATTCCACTACCATTGTCTCCAATGTAGTTACGAAACATGTCACCCATTGTAGCTTTTCCAGCCAACTCCCAGCACTGTTGTTAAAGCATTTAGAAGTGCAGTGTGTCTGTAGGTTTTTCATATTGTGAGGTATTTTCCATTCATTAGTATCAGTGAGAAGTGGACCTTGCAATCAGGGGCTGTTCTAGGATCTTGCTGAAGATCTTGTAAACTTCAGTAGGGTATCATCGGGCCCAGTGGACTTTCCACTAAAGCATCCTTCAATTCAGATATCATAATGGGTTGATCCAAATACAGCCTCAGACCTTCTGTTAAACATAGCAGCTTACAGGCTTCCTAGTAGTTAACAGCTGCCTCAGCATTCTCTCCTCCTCTCATATATATACTATCAGGTAGAAGCATCGAAACACTTCAGTCTTTCCCTTCTCTTCACTACATCGTAGTCCCTGATCAGCTAATATTACAACAACATATGATTTACTATGTTGAGCTTATAGGCAAGAGGCTAAAAGTCTATCTGGTTTATTTCCCTAGAGTAAACGTTCTCTTGCAATAGTAAAATGGTCCTCTCTGCTTTAACAGTCTGTAGTAGAGTGATTTGTCCACTCAGTTTGTTAATCTAATTTGCATTGTTGTTGTTTGTTCCTCATTAGAATTCACTGGCATTTTTAGCTCCGGGCATATTTTATCCATCTCTGATCTTCTCTCCCAGTTTATATGTGCATCTCTTACTATCAGTATTCCGGACAGTTGCTTTTAATGCCTACCAGTTGGTGAACTGATCAATGGTATCTCTTACGTTCCTCTGAAAGATCTTGTGTCTGCTGTTGCATCTCCTGGGTCACAAAGTAGGTATTCTTTAAAACACAGTTTTCACAGTGATCTCATTGGAGGGGTAGAGAGGTGAGAAGCCCATCATTCCACCTCTACATGAGCTTGGTCTGATAAGTTTATATTTCTTCTCTATATACAGTATTCTACTCCAAAGTTGCTTGCTTACTAAGATGTAAAGTATGCATACATACTTCTGGATATTTAGGAGAAGCAAAAGTACTCATCATTAGTGACATGGACGTACTGCCAAGCTCCAAGAGGCCTAAGTCAGCCATCAGAAACAAAAGGTTACTTGCTGCTCTAGTGGCAGGTTCCTATGTCCTTACCTAGCAAGGCCCACCTGCCAGGCCAGATGCAAATACCCTCTCATACTTCCCAGTCCAACAGATGCACAAGGGGTCAGAGGATGCTCCGGAGAAACCCATTTTGTTCCGCATTTAGTGTGTAGATATTAAACATGGTAAACTTACTACCCAAGTTGTCAAATTGAGCTAAGATAAAGCGACCACCAGGGTCTTTCTTCATAAATACGTGGTGTAATGAAAAAATGAAAAACACTGTTTGTATGGCTATTCCCCAAGTTTTGGATGTGTCTGAGGAATGGCGTTGTACAGAATACGTTTTTTCTCATTCCACACTGATCACCTTCACTCAAGTGAGTTTCTAGAAGGGTAATCGCTATCACACTCTGATCTTTCAGGAACTTCCACCCTTTGTTCTTAATCAGAGAAGTTAAGTCCCATTACATTCAAGGAGATTAGTTTGAACTTAAAACAACTAACATACTCCTAAGTGTCCTCTAAGTTATATCCTCATTGTTGTCATGATAACCCCCCCCCCCTTCTTCTTCTATAGACTTCTTCCCTAGGAAGTAGCCAAAGAGCAAAAAATTTAAAATAAAATTACAAATGTAAGAAATACAACACATAAAACATTTGATTTGTTACAAACGCCCTCCACTTAAGGTATAAATAGGGCACGGCTAGGCCTCTGGGGAAATGATGATCCCTTTGTTCTGCTAGTATAATGTGTCGGGGATTCAGAAATGAGTGGTAAAAGTAAAGCAATGTGCTCAAGGGTAAGTAACAATTTAGCTTGGTTCAAAGGTCCCCATCATTTAAAAACTCAATATGAACCGGAAAGAGTATTTCAAATCCCTGCAAAAGCTTACTTGTATCAACAGCCCTGTTTCTGATGAGGGACCCCTGGGATGGAGAGATCTTGTGAGTTCCTATCGTACCCATGGATATATTACCAGTTTTGCATTCCGCTCCTTTACCACTGGATGGTATAGCGCTCTGCTATCCAGAGTCACCACTGCCAAATCTTGGTAGAGGGATAATTGACAGCCCCTGAATAGAATGATAGACTCTGATCCACCAGCTTTGAGTACATGATTTTTCAATGGGTACAAAAATAATGTTGCCACAGTGTCCCCTGTTTGATTGGTAACCTTATTCAATCTTCTCCCATCTCTGTGAACACTTTCCAGAAACATGACCCTAGTATTGTTCCCCATTTCCACAGGTCTTTCTGAAATCAAGACTGGAGAAAACCCATGATATTGCCCTCCATAGCTTCGATACTTAGTTCTTGTTCCTGATATAATCGCTGTAGGTCGCAGAACAACCTGCCTAATTAATGTTCATTATGCCAGGGCCAGACGGGGGACCTAAAGCGGCCCTGGTAAAAATGTTCAAACCAGCCCTGATCCTTTCCTTGTCTACCATCTCTATCTCTCTTCATCTTTCTTCTCACACCCCTGAAGCCCTGTGTGCCTGCTGTAATTACCTGGGAAAGTTGGAGAAAGTGGCAGTCACCAGCAGCATCCTACTGCCTTAAAAATCAGCCACCAATGGCTCAAGTCCACCGGGAAATTGTCGGTGGAAATAACGGTCAGTCCAGGCCTGCATTATGCAGGTTGCGACTCTGTGCGATTGGCTGCCATCACAGGGATGGTGGTGTGCTAGAGACGCAGACTGCCATCCCTGTGATTGCATTCCACAAAGGAAAACGTGTTTCCGTAAAGGACAGGGTGCTACTTTAAAAAAATGAACTTTTACATTTTGGAAAACTTCAAGGGGAGCAGGCAGTAGTGTCTTGGGCCAATTCTTCCTTTCCCAAAGGTTGTCACTCCGATTCTCAAAGCGGAAGGGGCCCCTCCCTTGAGGAGTCAGTAACTGGTCAGTGGTTTGCGACCAGAATTATGGTAAAAAACCATTGATACATCAGTATATGAATTACAATTTAGGAGGAACGCCCTCATCACACCCCTCCAAAATTGGGATTTGTAATCTGTTTCTAAACACATTCGCCTACACAGAAACACTTTTTTGAATCATCAAATGAATTTGGTAAATTCAAAAATGCTTTGCTGCCCCAAACGAGAATTGGTGGGTTTGTGACTATTAAATGGTATCATACATTTGGCCCTATATTCTCTCTGTGAGAGGTCAGGCTGGGCATCCTTGTTCAAGACAAATGAGCAGAGCCTGGATTGTTTTGGAGTTTAAGTAATCTGTGGTTTAAATCAAACTGAGTTCACTCAGCGGTGTTCCCCGTCAAGGAAGTCTTTCTCTATAGAGTTAAGGGAAAAGGATAGTCTCCCTTGGGTCCAGTGCTAGATATCACCTTCTTCTATGTGGCTAATTCAAAATCCCTACTACCGGGTAACTCTCATTTCACCTCAAAGCTGTTTCCAGGAAGATAACACAGGAAGCAGGAGGTTCCAGTAAATGTTCACCTCTTCATCCTGATCTTATCAACTTTGCCACCACCTGAAATATTTAGATTCTGAGTTGCACATCTTCTTTGGGTTTGCACTATTTAGGGCTTACCACAACAGCAGCTGGCACTTATCGGGGGGTGGCAGGTGGAGAGGTTGTGGTGGAGGGGGAAGGGGGTAAATACAAAAATTAAAAACGTACCTCCTGCCCGCGTCGTCCTCATCGTGTCTCTCCACTCATCCTGCGGCCGGAACAGGAAGGACACTAAAAACACCCAGGCTCCCCTGAGTCAATCACAACGCTGCAATGCAGCATTGTGATTGGTCTGAGTGTCATGGTTCAGCGCTCAGATGGTGAATCGGGGCTTGGACATGTTCTCCACCCAGGCTGTAATGCAGCCTGGGTGGAGAGCATGCTATGTGCGCATGAATGTTTGGCCAGTCCGAGACGGCCGGCCAAACATTCATGCGCACATAGGGATTGAAATCCACTGCTCCCCTGCTCCTTCAGCAGAGCGGCCTTGCCCGCTTCCCAAAGCTGCTGTGTCCACAACAAAAACAAATTAATGATTATAACATTGAGTTATTATTATTTAATTTTTCTTACACTGCTGAATAGCAGTTTTCTTTGTGCGTGTGTACTAGAAAGAGAAATAACAGCATTTGTCTGCTGTAATCCCCACATTACCTGTGAAACGCCCTCCCCCATCTCTTTCAGATATTAAAAAAGAAACAGTACCTGGCATCCTGCTACCCGCTTCTACCATCCTTGTGCCTTCTTTCTCCCTACTTGCTTTCGGCCAGGCTGACACCGTCTCTCTGAGAGACACGGACGCAATGGACCACCAATTTTGTCTCTCTTCCTTGGGTCTGGGGAAATGGAAGAGGAATGGGAGAAGGCCCAAGACTGCCACCCGGCATTCCCCACTTCATTTGAGTCTCTGAAGACCTGGTGAGGCGGGGTAGCATAGGGGTAGAAGTTGCTTTGCCTGGTGCCATCACAGCAGTGAACAAACAGTTTTTGTTTTTCCGCTGCTGTGACGTAGTAGCAGTGAATACCTGAATTAGGGGGCACATGCAGGTGAGTTTTTAGCAGTCGCAAACACGTATAAAGCCAGTTTGCGACTGCTGAATCAGCTTTTCTCATGCACCAATCCTGTTTGAGAGTCGGTAACCTATTACCGACTCACAAATTAGGGATTGCAAGTCGCTATTAGGAAGTTGCGTGCCAAGGGCATCTCTTCCTAATAGCAAGTCGCAGGGGCATGTACTATTGTTTTGCAACTATAATGCGGTCGCAAAACAATTGAAGAATACTGCCTACTTCAAGTAGGTGGTAAGCCAGTCACAAAGGAGAAGGGGTCGCTAGAGGACCCCTTCCCCTTTGTGAATGGTAGCGAAAACTTGTTTTAAGAGCACCACTGCCCACTCTTATAAAATGAAAAGTAAACTTAATTTTTCTTTTTTTTTATTCATTCCGTTTTCCTTAAAGAATAACGGGATGCATTTTTTAAAAAAAATTGCTTCATTTAAAAAGCAATCCTAGACATGGTAGTCTGCTGACCCCAGCAGGCCACCATCTCTGCAATTACAGGCCATTCCCGATGGGTCGCAAATTGCGACCTACCTCATAAATATTTATGAGGCAGGTAATTTGCGAGCCCAATGAGAATCGCTAAATGTGTCTGAGACACATTACTACATTTCATTTTGCAATTCACAAATTGTGAGTCTCAAAAATCGCCATTTGCAAGTTGCAAAATGAAAAGGTCGTTCATGTGACCCTAGGAATTCTGTATTCATGCTATTGGCTCTAAACGAGAGGGTGAGTACTACAATGTAATGATGAATTATATAAAACTATAAATGAAAATAAGCTTGACATTTGGATTCATGTTTATTTGTATACCAACACTACCTCACATATTCTTTAGCCGCTAATGTCTTTTCTATACTGTTGGGTGTGCACAAGTAGCATCTCCAAGCATTCATTGGTAATGTGCAGAAAGAAGACATAAATATGTAGATGATTTGTCCAAACAGTGGGACGTAGGTAGTCTGCGTTCAGCCCCATTGTGGCTGAAGGCCTCCCCTGTATACTTAGTCTGGGCTGTCCTAACTGGTCCATGCCTACATTACACATCCCTCTCAAGAGAGTGAGGCAAGTGGAAGAAGGAAGGTACTGTTCCTAATCTGTAGATTTTACAAAAGCTTGGCCTCCATTTCTCAGTTTTTTAGTGAAATACCAATATGACCACAAAAAAGTAGTTATTTTTATTAGATTGAGTTTTGAGCTCTTATAAAATTAGATGTATACAAAAACATAGTACCCAATAGTGTGTGTTGGCGCTCGTGAAAACAACACCTTTACCTGAAAAACTGCTTCTCTTTATCGAGCGGCACGAGAAAGAGACCACTAATGCGTGAAATGTTTGCCTCAATGTAATGTGAAATATTCTAAATAAAATGGTAGTCATATCGTTCCCTAACCACAGAGACTCCAGGCCTGTCACCCATGCATAGAAACACCCCTGCTCCCTGTCCATATGTTCTGCATTCATTGCTCTTGGGAGAGAACAGGTTATTTTTGTATATAATGTACCTGTTTTACATTGCCCCGGCAGACAGGTGCATGTCCAGTTAAGAGTGCATCACGCTGTAAGCCATGTTCGGATCATTTGGACGTGTATGAGAAAGGTAGCCCCGACGCGTCTCTGCTGCCCCCAAAGATGGCTGATTAGAGTACAGCATGTCGCCATTGTGGGTGGAGGGAGCGCAGATGATGGCTCATCTGTCTTCCCCGCGCAAGCATACGATGTTAGACACAGATTGACACAGAGGATGGTGACGGGTTGTTTCGGGGCCGGGAAATGCCAATTAGCGAGCTTAAAGAGACAAAAGAAAGCCTGAACCAGTGGTGTTTCTCCGCGGAAAAGCAGGTTGATGCCAGGATGTTGCCAGTCAGTGTTTCAGACCTTTCACCAGTGTGTCAAAATCACACTTCTCTCTTCAAAGCCTTCATGCCAATCACCACCTTGGCCAGAAACGCGGAATCTTTCAACTCTGAATCCCACGTGTACATAGGCTTGTTACCCGCATGTTACTGCCTTGCAAGGTGCATTATGGGTCATATGTACAAACAATTACTGTAAACAAAGGATGGAAGACAAATTTACTCCAGCAGTTTTGCCACTTTTCTAAACGTGTACTACATAAGGTCTGAAGCAAGATGTGGGCCCGTTGCTACAGCACAGGTGTGCTGCTGCACATGCCTACTGCAGA
The DNA here is from genome assembly GCF_964261635.1 of Lissotriton helveticus. Taxonomy (NCBI): domain Eukaryota; kingdom Metazoa; phylum Chordata; class Amphibia; order Caudata; family Salamandridae; genus Lissotriton; species Lissotriton helveticus. Next base: position 688,335,001 of record NC_136059.1, on the reverse strand, counting down.
CTTACAGCAGTGTGTATCACTTTAGGGTTTATAATCCCCTTACAAATGCCGAGCGCCCGATGTTGTACATAATTCATGCCACCAACAGCTACTAATGAGGTTTCAAAGAAGCAGTGATTGTCAGCACTGTTCCAACCTTGTGTTCAGCAAAACGTACGAATCGTTCCGGGTGACTTCTGATTGTTATTTTCATAACTTAGTAGGCATTTGTTTAGCAGCATCCTTGAAGCTATTCTGTATGGGATATTGCTCCTCCATCTGCTGCATCACATCTGCTCTTACATAAGGTTGGCTGGTTAAAAAAGCAAGCATTTGAAGACACATCTTTAGCAAAGTTATCATTCATGTGGAATTGGACAACTTCATTGAGATTCCAGTGTAGTCCCATTGAGGTCTAGGTCTCAAGCCAAGACAGCTTTTGTATCTCTTCATTACTCTACTAAATGTGCACAGTCAATCACACAATAGACAGAAATCCGCTGAGATTCAAATGCAGAAGAGTTTATTTAGTGCCTTATTACGAATTTGGAAGTCCGACCGTCGTAGGAACGCGTCCGCCCCCGCTAGCAGCCCACGGTGCTGACGGTCCAACGACCGCCGTATTACGAGTGGAACATGAGTCCAGCAGTGTGGTGGTGGGGATCTTGCAGTGGTGGTGAATACTATTACCAAATATATCCATGCCTGTGTGTGCATTTCGAATGCATATGTGTCGGATGCACACATATGCCTGATATATATGGGACAATACCTTTTACCCATTACTGGGGCTCGGCCCATATGTCTGCAGTCCTGAATAAGGGGTATATGGTACTGAAAGGACTCACCTGTAGATCGCTGCACATAGGGTCGTAATCCTTGGGGCGAAGATCCTGCTGTGAAGGGAGGAACCTGGAGAAAGTGATCCACGTTGAAATCTGCCTGAAAGAAGAAATGATGCTTCATTAGAGATATTTCATGTCTTATCCCGTGCTTTGTTACCTACCGTAAAAAAAAGTATGTGCAAATCTTCAGTACTTATTACCCTGCTCAATGAAAATGTGTCCCAAACAAATATGCTGTGAAGTTAGTTTTTGGTGCAAGCTGGTGCTTACAGTGGGAACATCCCATGACCCAGCCACCTGCTGGCAATAAACAATGCCTGTTAGGTATAAAAGCATATGGAGCAGATAAATGCACAGAAGAGTTTTTTTATAAAGTCATAAAAATGTCAAGGCTTCAAATACAACCAAAATGATGATCTATTTGTTAAGAAATACTTGCTTCACCGTGTTTTATTGATCCTCACAAGGTCCATGGTAGTTTGCTGCCCTTCCTTCACCCCTGGTTCTTGGTTTCTGGTCAACAGGACATCAGAGTTCGAAGCATGGGCCATATCTTTGTATGGGACTCCCATGATCATCCGTATAGCTGGTATCTCGTGTTCCTGCCAGGTCTGTTTCATCGCTGATTTCTTGCAGCTTCTAATCCTCTAGAACTTTGTGAAAACAGAAGCAATTTTTTTCCTCAGATATTTCCCCAGGACACAGAAAATTGCTCAAAGGCATCTACAACGCTTTCTCGTTCATTGCCATGTGCACACCGCCCTCTTCATTTCTCACTTATTCGATCCTCTGCACATTTTGCAGCAAATCTTGAATTCCATTACCCCTTTCATGAGCTTTTCTAAAGTGCAAGAGTTATAAACGTGGTACTATTAAAACATATATATATATAAAAGGTACAGGCATGAATATAGATCCCTGTGCATTGCACTTGTAGCATTGATTACCAACCCACGAGATGTGATTACCGTTTCCAGCAATAAAAAGTACAGAGCAAAGACTTATCAGCCAAAAGCTATGAAACAGAAAGTTCTTTGAGGACTTTTTCAATTGCTGTAAGAAAGTGTTTTGATGTATTGATGTAAGTGTGAGGAAATAGTTTTCCACAATGTAGGAGCGATTCATGAGAACGCCTCCTACCACAAAACCCAGCCAAGAAAAGTATAGCAATTTCAGGTAAGTTGATCTTGTTTCTGCTCATGGTACCATGGTTTCCATACATATGGCTATTCAACACAAGGGCCCAAACCTATGCCAAAAAGACGAGTTGTATAAACCCTTCAAGTTGCCACAGCTTTAATATCACATTTTGCTCTCATTCAAATTCAGTCTGTTTGCTCTTTTCCAATCTTAAGGGCTGGTACAGATAACTATATGGTAAAACATTCAACAATCAAATTTTCCCAAGACACCAGCAATAAACTTTCTCATCATACAGCATTGAATTCACTTTGCTTTGCTTTTGCCACAGTCCATCACACGATCAACCTTGTCGATCACCAGTTTGAATCAGCCTTATCCAATAGGAGTTTGTAACTTCCCATGAGCCCCATCATGCTTATTCCACTTTTCTTGTGACATTTTAGCAGTTTTAGCTACCTCCTTCAATCTACCCTGTGTCATTTTGAATATTATAGCTTTAGTAGCATTGACTTGAGAATATGCAAGTTTACCAATGACGCATCAGCCTCTGGTGTAGCTGTAAACGAGGCAGTGGAATCTTTTTCCTAGAGCAGCTCTAACCTCCTGGACATACCAATGGCAGCTAGGTCACAGAAGCATTATAATCACCCTTTGGGTTTCCAGATGAAGTGGCGGCAGCACCATCATAGTGGTCCTTAAAGAGTAATTAATACCTACATTACTCCATCTGGATAAACCTCGTAATGTTGAAGCATAAGCTTTCTCAGAGATCTCAGGTGGAAATTATTAAACTCTAAGCACTGGATACTCCTGTTGCGGGACCATAGCATAGCAACCCACGTGAGAAGGAAAGAGCTCCAGACAATTTGTAATGAACTGAAAAACCTGAGTGTCACACCATCTTTGCAATCCCTTGTGCAACTGAAGTCAGTGGACGATGATAAGTCCTATGCCTTCATTGCCTTTGTTCAGGCATGACCAGTGCAGTCGTTCCTGGAGCATAGCAATAAGGCTACCAGGGTAGCAGGAGTTAATAGTACTGAGTATGGCATATGACTTTGAAATTTGGTGGTGGGCCTCCTTCAATGCTTCCTGAAACCTCACACCTTCCTTTTATTGAACCCCTTTTTCCATTTTGAATCCTTCCTTTTTCCTTGCTGACCTGTTCCAGATCCTCTGGTGCCTCTCTATTTTCTGGTTGAGTGCACAAACAATAATGCTACAGTTTTGGGAACCCATAATGTAACATAGTAGGTTGCAAGTTGTGTTTGTTACAACTTTTGGCACATGTACTGGTCTAGATGAATGGTGCTATCAAAGCGATCCTTCTTGCTTATCAGGTTGAGTGGTTGTGTCAGAATGTCCTGTCTTGATCTAGTTCCAAAAAATAGATTTAATCTTAAAAACAAGGTACCCATTTAGTCTGTTAGCACACCCTGTAGGTGTGCACACACATGCGATTACAGTTTATTTGAAAGAAACAGCACTTTACTTTTCGCTGATGACACCCTATTAGTGTCCTAGACTCTCATTGGACTCCAGTCCCTGCTATAGTGCACTTTAAACCTAGACAGACTATCGAACAGCCCTGTGGTTGACTGCGCTTCTCTATGTTGTGACTCTTTGTTTTATGCTGAATTTAGGTTTGTAACACTCTCTTTAACATGTGTGTAACGTTTGCAGGGGTGGCTCCTCCATGTGGGCGTAGGAACGTCACCCCACTGCTTTTTTGCAGTGTTAGAAACAGAAACATAAATGGTATGAATACCATTTTATGTTTCTGCTTCTCATACTGCGAGAAAGCAGCAAAAGGGTTTTGTTAGGGGCGGGCGGCTGGACGGGTCGGGAGGAGTGGCTAGCCCAATGTTATGGGCGCTGACTGTTTGATCGGCCCCAGGGCCGACCAAACCAGTCATAAGCACTCTCCCGCTTTCTCCATGTAGGCTGCATGCAACCTACATGGAGAAAAAAGGCCTCCCCATAGACGCCTGTACGGACGGCGTCCTAGCCAATCACAACCCTGCCATTGCAGCGTTGTGATTGGCTTAGGGGAGGAGAGGGAGGCTTCCTGCTTCTGCTTTCTGTGAGCAGAGAGAGAGCAGAAGATGCAGCGCGGGACCAGAGGCGAAAGTACATATTTTTTTATTTTTTATTAAATTAAACCCCCCCTCCCTGTGTGTGCCTCCGCCCCTCCCCACCCGCAAGTCATACACAATTGCTTGATTTGCTGAGGCCCTTTGGTTTTACAAATTCGTCTATGTATCGTGAAGATGGTCATTTTCGTGTACTTTTAAGATATTTTAAATGCTGTTTCTGTTTTCAACTTTTATGACATTGGTGCCGAATAGAAATCAAATAATAATAATAAAAAAACATACTCCTGTCATTTCAGAGATGGCATTGAAACCTTGTCAAAATATAGTGAATATCCATGGTATAAGTTCTAGCAAGAGTCATACATATGCAGCCTGAATCCGTAAGCAAATGGAAGTGTAAAATAATACAGGACATAGAGTGTCCAGAGGTGATGAAGGGTAATATCTCCCACATTTCCCCAAAATTACTTCATCAAGAAACGTGCCATATGGGAATACCTACGAGCCCTCTGTCCGCTAGATTGACGGGTAAAAACTGCTTGGAACGCTGTAAAGGCTGTTCTGAAGAAGCTCCAACATGTTTGTCAAATGACGCACACAGCCTGCACAATGAAGTGACACGCTAAGGATCATAGGAAATGTAGGCCTGCATGGAGGGACACTAGAGATCGTCTTGGAAGGCAAGGGGCATGAAAATAAGCTAAATCCATAAAGCGTGTTAGTGGCGCGAAACATACTTGCAGCAATGGTAGTGTCTCATCATATAGAGTAAGATGCTGGAAGATAATATTTCTTAATATAATGGCAACTGGCTTCAATGGCTCCCATGTGGTACAAGTGAAAGGATTCAGCAGGATGTTGTGCACCATTGCACAGGTACGTTATATAGAAAAAGGTTTGCCACTGCAGTGAGGTGATATTGATTCTGTGATCCAATGTTGTGCTTTTTTTATGGGGAAAACACAGCTTCTAGCTCATTAATGTGATCATGTGCTGCTGAATACTCCAGTACAGAACCTTAGGTAAGGTACAAAAAGCAAGATAGCAAAGGTGGACTGGTAATAACATAAATCATCCATTTGTCAGGACCTTATTATCCCTTAATAATTTGTGACCATGGAATGTTGTTGTTAAGAACTCTGTTGTCTATCCTCAAATGGTAAATCTAGCCCTTCTTAAAGTTTATCAAGGACGATGTCCTGTCACTTTGGCAATGTGTTGTCCTTTCAATGGCATACCACTGCAGTTCTTTCTCTGTGTGTTTAAGATCAAAGACATGCACTTGATAGTACTTTGGTGTTCATTAGTAAAAATTTGCACTTTCTTCAAGGTCATCCTCACAAAATTGAGACCACATGGGTATCTGATGACATATATCGTATTCCTTGAATTGGAATTGGTGCTTTGCTTTAGTAACCAGGGTGTTGGCAAACCCAAGTCAATTTCCATAACTTTGTTGATTAGTCTACAGACATTGCATTGGCACATGTGAAGTGATCTATGATAGGTCGTACATTCCAGAATTATCTTTGACCTCCCTTTCACCTTCAGGCAGTCAGTCTGGTATGCACCAGAATATCTCTCAAGCTGTGCCCCTTCTTGAAAAAAACAATTGGTGTGTGGAGATCCAGGTTCCCAGCAGCACAGATGCACCACTTCTGGTTATTATTTATTTCCTGTTTTTAACTGTTTTGATGATGATCAGGGTATTCCTTCTCACACAGTCTGTTAGTGTGATTGTTCTAGTCAGTTAACTCGTTACAATTGCATCTTAGTCGCAGAAATTGACCAAACGGTAGCTTCTCTCTCAGGGATCTCAGGCAGAAGCTATCAAATCCAAGCAGTTTGTTGTGGTCTCTAGATTTATAATAGACCTAGGGTTTAAGGTTGTCCATCTGCACAGATATCCTCAGATCATGTAAGGCTAATTCTTTGTTGTCATTGCGATAGTAAATTTCAGAAATGGCTCACGGTCATTATGCTATTTTTTAAATTCTACCGCTTTAGACTCAGTACCATGCCAGATCAAGAGAATGTGATTAATATACCTCTTCCAGACACGGATGAGTTAATTGGGGTTGTTGATGTTGTGTATCTATTTCAACTCATAATCATGTACGTACAGGCAACCCAAGCTGGATGCAAATGCACTGCCCATCAATGTTCCATGGATTCGAAGGAAAACTGAAAACAGTTCTGAGTAAGAGCTATGTGTGCACAGTCCAACACACACTTATGTAGCGTCATATGATTCCATGATGATTTTGACAAGAGTGAACCAATCACCTTGCTAGTCCCTTCCTGGGAATACTTGTAGAGAGTGATTCAACGTCCATGCTTATTATGAGTTTGTTAGATGGGTCAAAGTTGATGTTCTTAAGCATGTTCAATAAATCTATAGTATCTTAAAAAAATTATGCCATGTTTTCAACTAAGGGTCTCAAAAAGCAATCACAAAAGTTTGAGAGGGATTCCATCATTGAGGTCCTCCCAGAGACTACAGAGGAGGAGGCTATCTGTTCTTGTGAACCTTAGGCAGGATTGAAAAATAGGGGATGGCCGGTTAGTTATTTAACTAGATATGTGTTGCATGTTTGGTGATCTGGCTATTTTCAGTGGCACTGCCCACGAGGAATGTTATCTCATCCATCACAGCAGGGGTGAGATCTTTAGATACGTTCTGATGAGTTATTTTATCATCCAGCAGTTTCATACACTCATACCTATACTTCTTAATAGGTAAAAGTGTAAGAGCTCTATCCTTATCGACAGATCTGATAACAATAGACTCATCCATTGATAATTTTAGGAGAGCATGGCTTTCTACTCTCATAATTTCCTGATATGTAGTAGATGCATCTGTCTTAAATTGGTTTATATTGTTGTGACTGGCTGCTCGAAAGCTAAGCCCTCTGTGGACTACTCATTAGATGGAGGATTAAGTGTTAAGCCCATGTTCTTATCTGCGTCATTATCTGCTTGGGTGTTGACAAAAATACCCTAAGTCTTGTTTTATGCAGAGAAGCTGTAAACTCAGTGAGAAGGTTAAATATATATGGCCCTTGGAGTGGGCACAAAGCTGAGGCCCTTAATCAGGACTGTCTTTTATATTTTGTGAGTTTTTTTGCTGAAGTTGATGACTATGTTTTTGCTAGTCCTGTGGGGTGGATCTCGTAGATTGGAACTGCCCTATTGTGCATTGGTCCCCTCCTATGTAACTTTTTGATCTTCCTTCTCTGGTCTGATAGTGCCATGGGAAACGTGGTGATTGTAGGGGGAACCCACACGTGCATGGGAAATCCTCTGCATGATTCTTGCGGTAGGAAATGCCAGAAGGTGTGTTGCTGGGAATACCCCCTCCTCAGGCCCTCTTGTACCCTTTCGTTTGTACCTGTCATCGGTACTTGTATGACGGTCTGAGGAGACACTGCTTTGCGAAGATGTGTCAGAAAGACCAATGTTCTTATATCTGTATTCCTCTCTAGAATAGGGATACATCATCTTGTGCAAGAACCTTTCAGGTCTATCTGAAATTTTGAAATCTTGGATTAAATCAAGAATAATTTGAATTTAATGGTACTTTTATTAGTCTCTTCTAGTTTCCTTTTAAAAGTAGAAACACTGATTTGGGACCTCAAAGCCATGTCTCTGGTCTTGATGAGCAGCCCGTTTGCTTTTTATAAGCAGTCCGTCTGAAAGGTTTTTAGATTTTTTTTTTGTTCGATCTTTTTATTAGTATGTTAACAAGATATCACATCAAACCACCTAAAAAAGAAATCTGACCCCCAACTACCTCCCAAACAGACCCTCTCTCAGTTGCCGATCTCTACACACATTATAGGTTGATGGGTGGCTTTCTCCCAAAGTCTCTTCCCATCACAGTATCAGTAGGTAAGTAAAGTTAATACAGATGCCATCACATTACATTAACGAGTGTAAAGCTCTTGGCTTAGGCAGGGAAAAATGATGACAGTCCAACCTAGAAAGGCAATGTCTCAAGGGAGACCATGTAGTCATAAATGTCTTCTCTGTGTGGTTTAAATCATGTGCAAGTTTTTCAAGGGCAAGGAGCTGCCACAGACTGTGGAATGTTTGGCGAAGCAGTCTTTTTCCAGTAAGTAGCTGTTTGAGTTCTGGTTGTCCGAGGTGCCATAAAAGTGCTATGTGTTCAGTAGCCGGAAAATCTGAGTTGTCTCCTGGCAGACCCAACAAAATTAGTCCAGCATCTGCAGAAACCGCCCTCCCCATAATTGCCTTGATATAGCTTAAGACTTAATTTCAGAAGGTTCTTATGTCTGGGCACTTCAACCAGATGTGTAACATTGTAACTTTTTCCCCGTGGCATTGCCAACAAACATCTGCAGCAGTGGGGTAAAATTGACGCAGATGCACTGGAGTTCAATATCATTGATAGAGCAGATTTTATAGCCATCTGCCCTGTGGGGGATGCTTTGGTATCCCTCAAATATACTCGCACAGACTCTATTCCTATCTTCAAGGATCTATCCGTCAAGATCTCAAACCCATCTCTCCTGCCGCCATTACAAGCAGCATCATGCGGTATTTTATATAATCCTGAAATCATTCCCTTAGAGCTTAGATGAGTACTCCCAAATGTTCCGATAGGTGTCAGATCTGCCTGTTTGTTCATAGTGTACATTACCCAGTAGTGGATTTGAAAATAGTGCTTTCTACTCTTTTCAGCAATATTGTACTCCTTCCTCACAGGGGCAAGGATTTAATTTTGCCACCCCTGGAGCATACCAGACAGTACTCTACATTGCCCTACAATCCAGGGCCAAAAGATAACACCTCGAAGTGCTGATGTGAAGTTGGAATTGGAATGTATTGGTGTGTTCAAAGAGGGAAATGTAGTTATTGCTTAGATTTTATAGGCCTTGTCTCATAACTTCGGCCCAGCTTCAATTGGGGTGGACAAATTAGCCAGCCAGGATCATGCATACCACTAAAACATCCCACAGAGTCCTACCTGCCATGGTCCATCCGGCGATCATTTACTTCTTTTTGTCCCCTTTTACTGTTGTTATTTTCACACTAACTCTTAAGTGAGCATCCGGGCATGAGATCCCGCAAGCACTGTGGAAATTGTAGAAACTGGCCACTAACTCTGGACCTTTTTCCTGCACATATAAAGCTAGTCCAGTTCTGTTTTAGGACCACACATAGTCTCTCTGGTATCAGGACTTAGAGGGACTGGAGCAGCTACAAGAGCTGTAGGAGGACATTCATTTTGAGCACCTGGAAACTACCTATCCACAATATGTAAAGTATGTCCCACCCGTGAAGATCAGTTTTAATCTGTTTTTTCAGCGTGGTCAATTAGCTCTGTGCCAGGATCCTACAGTTTTCATAATATTAATGCCAACGTTTCTAAATAGTTGGGATGTCCATCGAAAGGGGTAAAGCGTGGTCACCTGTCTAGATCTACTCCCTGCAGTGTCAAATTAAAGAGCTCTGATTTTTCTTTGTTGATCATGAAGCCCAAGATCTCCTGTTCAGTGAGTGTCATTTGAATGTAATCCACAAACATACACGTTTTATATTGCTGACCACCTAATAGGAGTCCCTTAACACTTTCAGCCTACCTGAAGGTGTATGTCAGGGGCTCTACAACCAAATCAAACAATAGGAGGAAATGGGTGCACCTTTGCTTAGTGCCCCTTTCAGTGGTAAAGGGCTGAGAGGGGATTCTATTAACTCTTATCCTTCCTTGAGGATGTTTGTAGTTGGACAGTTTCTTCCCTGCTTCTTTTGGTGTCAAAACTCAATCTATTCAACAGGGCTTTCAGATAATGCCAACTAACCCTATCAAATTTCTTTTCAGCGCCAAGGCTGAACGGGATCGCCGGAATTTTCCCATACATGACCTTTTCCACCAGATCTTAATGCTTTTAATATTATCTCTACCTCGTCTTTCTTTTATAAGTTCCACCTGATTCGCATTGGTTGGCATTGTAGAAGAGGCTCCAACCTATGTGTCAAGAACTTAAGTAGTGAGATTGTCCTGTAGGCTGCACATGTTAATGGATTAGGGAGATAGTGCACTGCATAGACCCTGTAACCGCAGCGTGTTCGGCAAATAAATTGTACAGCACCACTAATAGTTCTGCTAACGGTGAGATGTATGCTTTATAGACTAGTGCCGTGAAGCCATCATGGCAGGGTGTGCTAGCCATGCATATTTCCCCCTGTACTCTGTTGATTTCCGCAGCAGTGATGGGCTGCTCCTGTTCATCTCTCAAACACTCATCTAGGGGTTGGATGTCATAGAGTTTCAAATAGCCCTTGGTCTTGACCGAGTCCTCTGGGCCTTGAGAAAAAAAGTCCCTTAAAAATTGACAAAAGGCCTCCTTCTCTCCAGTTCTGTGGTTACTAATGTCCCATTAGATCTCCATGTATGTCCTATGTGTATCTTGGGCCATTCGAAGCGCCAGCAGTGTTCACACTTTATTTTCTATCTCATAGAATACTTACCCCAGTTATAGAAGTCCCTTCTCCGCTTTTGCGATTCACAGGACATTAAGTTGCCTTCTTAAGGTTTGCCAAGTTTCTGTGAGTTTTAATAGTGACATTTTGCTTAGTTTTAATAGACAATTTGCTTAGTTTTAATAGTGAAATTTTGCCTAGCTAGCTTTTTTAAGATAGCCACCTCTAGGACCAAGCTATCTTCAATTTGCCGGACTTCTTCCCTCCGAGCTGCATCATTATCATTGCCTTTCCTCTTATTGTTGCTTTGAAAGCATCCCACCCTACCACTGGTGAACTGTCTTCCTCTTTGTTTAAGTCAAAGAAATCCCTAATGGCTTCATGGGGCAGGAAGAAGCCCCGTTTCCCAGGTTACCTCCACGTGGGCATGGTCAGAGCGAGCAATATTTGAAATAATTGCTTCTTCCACTTTCTGAGGCTTGGGATCAACATAATGATACAATTAATAGTCTGGTATGACCTATGCACATGGGGAAAAAAGGAAAAATTCTGGGTTGATGATGCACCAAGCATCTTGAAGCCCCCCACTGTGTCAAGAGGCGCCTCAACCCCCTAGGGAAGATCCCAGTCGTGTGGTCTCCAGGCCTACCTTTGTCCAGTCCCAAGCCCCTCCTCAAGTTAAAGTCTTCACCCGCTACATCTTAACTGCATGTCCCTTCCATAAGTTTACCAATTGTGGCCATGAGGAACTGATCTTATCCAGTGTTGGGGGCATATATATTCATGTATTCATTGCTGATCTCTGGCCTCCAATTTGTATTTTCAAAAAACATCCCTCTGTGTCTCTAATTGCAGTGACCTTTTTCAGTTTATTCTTCACCAGAATAACCGTCCTGCTGTCTTGGTGGGCGCTGATGCCCAGTACTAAACTGGATATTTTCTATTCTATATTTTAAAGAGGTCTTTGGGAAGCGGATGTGTCTCCTTAGGGAAAAAAGTCCAGGTCAAACTTCCGGATGTATTGCCAGTAGCTCTGCTTGTTGGGAGAATTTTACCCCGGGATATTAAGTGAGAGCAATTTGAATGTTGCATTTGCGATAAGGTACCTTCTGTAGGAGTGGGAGTGCACAGCTGAGCAGCTCAAGTGTATGGGCATATCTTTAAAGTTCACCTTTAATGTGGAGTAATTCATAACTGTAAAGACAAATCAACAGTAAAACCACACTCCATTTTCCTGCGATACCCTGGCACCTAATGTCCCTCTCATCGCTAAAAGACGCCAGGGTCTCACAGATATGATATCAAGTTCTGGGCTCTGTCTCCCTCTCCAAAGGATTTCAAGTATCTGTGATGTGTCAGAGTAGTGAAGTTTGAGGTGTCTGTTGAGATACTTAGTCTCAACATAGTGACTCCTGAGGACAGGGGCCCTCTTCATCCATCACTACTGATTTCTTGTTGCTGTCATGTTCGTAATTTGTTCTTAGGGCTTGTTTAATGGCATCTCGATTGTTCTCACTCAGGTGCTGGTGTCTCTGCCTTCTCAACCCCAGGACTAACTCTAGTCTAGAGATTGTTTAACATCGGTCCAGAAACCCTCTGTCCCTAAATGGTTCTGGTTGGCGAATAGAAGTTTATTTAGCCGCTCTCTCCTTTTCTTTTTGTTCTCCTCTGGAAGATCTTCAGGTTTCTCAACGTGCACCCCACTCAGTTCCAGCAATCTTTTGGCAGAGTATGTGTTTGGTTAGGAGGTCAAGGCTCTGCTTCTGATCTGTAGGCTATACAGCACACTGGTAGTAGTAGGTCTTTAGCCGCTGCCCAAGAGCAGAAGGATCTCATTTTGCCTTACCACATGAACGAGAGATGAAAAGGATGACCCCCATAAGTACTTATTGTATTCTTTTCCATAGTGATCTATCAGTGGTTTGAAGTCCTGTCTGTACTGTAAAGTGATTGACAACAGGTCTTGCAATATTTGAATCTTGAAGCCCTCGATTGTAAGGTCTCTCTTTTGACATGATGCTGTGATAATTTGCTCAGTGAGGGTGTAATCGTGAGCTCCTGTGAATATATCTGGTGGGGGTTGTTAGCATTTTGCTGTGGACCTACTCAGTGCGTTCTATCCAGTTTGATGTGTTTGAGGCAGCAGATCCCAATAGATCTCTGAAAAGCAAGAGAACAAATGGTCCTAGTTGACAGTCCATGCTAGATATGGGCACTCCCTGAATTTGCACATTACGGCGGCATGATGTTTTCCAAGTCTTCTATGTGCCCTTTGAACTGAACATTTGTTCTTGCAATAGAGTACGTCTTGTTAAAGTACTCTTGCTACTCTCTCCTCATGTCCCTAGTTTCTTCCAGTGATTGAATGCAACTTTCAATCTCATTGACATCTTTTTTGAAGACAGTTAGGTTGATGTATGCATGTAACCCTCCCAAATGCTCCCTGAGGTCCGTGAATAGCTATTCAAAGTAATGCCTTCTGATAAGCACTTCTTCTGATTCTGATTCTTCCGTTTAATTTGTGTGGTATTCAAAGGCCCATGTTTAGGCTTGCAAGTTCTCTGCTCCTCAGTTAGGAAGTTATTTTGCCTAGCTAAAGCACTTGAAGCTGCTTTCCTCCTTTCCTTTTGCCCGGTTCATTGTAGTTATTTGGATAGGCAGCGAGGTCTCAACTCACTCTGTCAAAAAGCGTGTTCGGTGTAGGAGCTTCATGGTTCTCATCCTCAGGCCTAAGTGTGTACCATTCTGCTCTGTGTTAGTTGTGTCTAAAGCAGTATTGTATGTCTTCGCGGGCTGGAGATGAGGGTCAGTTGCCCCCTCCTGCCCCCTCTCACATCAAACTAGTTTTATTTTTAATTATTGCTATTCAACATTTTTATGTCAAATTAATTCGTTTCACTCATGACTGTTTTAACATACAATGAATTGAAAATCTGACTATGGATCTTAAACTGTTCATTCATTACATTTACATATTTTATCTAGGCATCTTGTGCTTGTACCAAAAAGATAATAAAAAGTTGAACAGATATGTAAAGAAAAGCAAAAATAACTCCTGGTGTAAGTGGGAAGGAAGAGTGACAGTGTCAGCTGTCTGTAATGATTCACGCGTGGATTGCAGCAGTAGGATGGTATATACCTTTTATATAAGTACAGAAAAAAACATGCAAATTGGGGCTATATCTTGTTATGTCATTAAAACGATGGCTGGTGGATGTATCAAGATTAGATGTAATGGTTTGTAAAGGATCGAACTTGGGGGGATAGGTCAAATTCCTGGAAGAATCAGTAAATGGGGTACTGTATTGCTCAAGAAGAGTTGATGGGGCAAGAATTATGGTGATACATTGAGGCAACATGTCTTCTCTGTGAGTGTTTCCTAAATCCACCCAAAGCCCATTCGCTAGCTATTGGATTCACCCAAATCCCATTCGCTAGCTATTGGATTCACTCAAATCCCATTCGCTAGCTATTGGGTGTTTGCATGGGTATCTGACCACCTCTCTGTGTACGACTTTACTTTCTGTCCATTTTAGGACAGTTTGACGCCAGGTTGTGACCAGGGGTGGCGTTGTAGCCTTCCAGTGTGAAGTAATCGTGGGCTTTGCCAGGAAGAGCCCTAAATCCATAAAAAGGGTTGTAGCTTTGTTGGTTTTAGAATGATTGAACAGTATTAAGGAGCCGGCTGCCCAGGTGGCAGGGACAGGCAGTGCTGTAAGAGATGCTAAGGATTGGATTGCTGTACTCCCACCAAGAATGCAGACAGAAATGGGCACTCCATATGATGTGGTGCAAGTCTGAAGTCATAAATGAACAACGTGGGCACTTGGGAATATTTTCTTAATTTTCATGGCCGACATGTATGCCATTTGCAGGATTTAAAAATTAATTTAGCTTGAATTTGTCATTCCTGGAACCTATGGGGGATTTTCCACTGCCCTGTCCTACTCTTCCCACCTCATGCTAGTTACCTTTGCTTATTCTCCTTCTAAATGCCAGGAGAGCATTTGTGCATATCGGCAGTATCTCTCCTGCCCTGCCTTTCTTCCAAGTAGATGTCTCTTAAGTCTGCACTCCCCAACAATCTGCTAGTCAGCTTCCCCCTCCCCCTCCCCAACACCAGGCAGGATCATTCCACCAGATCTCCAGCTCTCGTCCTGGGGAGCATTCACTTATAGTACAACTGAAGACACAAATGTGATTTAGATTCTGATCCTTTGAAATTCAGGTTGTGGGTGTCAGCTTCTTTGAAGTGCTCTCTCTGCTGCACTGCTGTTTGTCAAAGAGACAGTCTGTCAGAGGTGGATTGGCTTCAGTTCTGACTGACCCACAACACAGGCCAATAGAGCAATTGGAGATCACACCTGGCTGCCAGACTCCACTGAAATATGCCTTGTATATGTTCAAAGGGCTAACTAAGCCTTACTCTCTATCTAGATCCCCTGGTCTTACAGTGACAACCTTATCTCTGACAATGATCTCAGGTTCCATTGGTAAGTAACTTTTCCTGGAGTCAAAGATAACTATGGTGTGTGCAGAGGATGCTCTTCTTCCATCCCTTCAGTGTGTGGTCCCACCAAAGCCCTCAGGAAAATCAGCAATGCACATCTCCTGTCTTGGGGGTTTCAGTCATCACCTCTGCTAGTCTCCAGGCCGTGTGTTTCCAGAATGGAACCCATAGCTCTCCGTGTTTTGTAAATACACAGGCACACCCACATCCGAACACACAAGTATCACCCGCTGTTCGGCGTTACGCAAAATACATGCAGGCCAAGGGGAGTAAAGTACACAGCCGAGGAACTTTACTTAAATGGGCCAGAGGGCACCACTCCTGTGATGCAGGCCTGCTCATGCTACTGATCACCACGAAATACAAAATGGTTATGCTGCCACCACCATGCTCGTCTCACTTAACTCCTGTTAAAGGCAGTAGCCCTCAACCATCATGAGGGTAGCACTTGGAGCGCCCCTCCTGGTTCCACAAGACACCATTACCATGAGACAGTCCTGGGTCCTTGCGAACACGCATTATACGTGTTCTCTCATGATAAAAAATAATTTCCAGGTATCCATATATCTATACAGCTGGGGTACTCAGGGCAAGGATCAATGTCCATCATCATGCGGGGAACATTTCCATCCCAACGTCTATTTTTATGTGTAAGTAGTTGAGTAGTTTCGAACAAACAAAGTATGTTTAGAATTTGATTAACCTGGTTTGGAGTGCCTTTATTTTACATTTCAATGTACTGGTGGGTGGTTTACCATTATGCCTGCTGAAGCATCAACTTTGAGCTAGTTAGCTTTGCTATGCTAAATTAGTAATGTTTCATTGTATAATTCTTGTTTTTAATGTTTTATAATATTAGTGTTTTCTACTTCAAAGGAAAATGGTCTAGATTTATTATTTACTGGTCTCAAAACACTGGTTGCACTTTTTGCGATTAGTAATCATTTTTATAATTTTACCCATGTGCCATTACATCGGTTTTTAAGAAAGTAAAACAAGTCTGACTGAGTTATAATCCGACCTCCCTTGTTAGGATATTTCTTTGGTAGGTTGCACATCATAACTCAATCGGATTGCCCACTACAACAGAGATAGTAGCCTGCAAGAGTCAGTTGGCCAACATGTCCTGGATTGATTTCAATAAAGTTTGTTTTTTAAATGTACCCCATCTTCATTAGAGGAAACTAGGGTGCGTTTAAAAATAACGTTTTTAAAAGTTTGTTTGAGTTAACAGGTGTCCCCTGGTCATCCCTTTTGCGAATGATTTATCTTCTCTTTGAGGTGTCGGTAAATTTTTAAGGTTTTGCAACTGGATTTCAGTTTTAAAACAGTGAGACATAAGATATCAATTTGGTATTCGGAAGGTACGCCATGACATGCCCCTTCTAGAAGCCAAATTGATAACTATTCGGAAACCTGTTTTAAGAATCGGAAAAGCTTTTCCAACTCCTTAAAGGGGACTAATACACAGGAAAACTGCTCCGGGAGAGGTCGCTACTTCTGAATTGCATGCATTTATGGTCGTTAAAGAGCTTTGTACATCTGGCACTTGTGTTGGCTAAATGTGCAAAATAAATGTGTAAATAAACATTGTTTATGTTCTTTTCTTCAGTGGGCTAATTACATTTGAAAATAATAAAAACTTGTTTTCCAACTTAAACTCTTCAGCTGTCCAACAGGACTTTAGAGTTTGTGATTTCTGAATGCTGAGGAACTTTGAATGGTGTTGTTGTAATAAAAGGAAGTTATATTTCCAGTAGTCAAGATAGATGGCTTGGATGGCAACACCCCAAAAATGTGGGAATTACATTGTATCACTATAACCCTGAACAAGTTCTTGTGGTGAATAGATCTATTACGGGTGATCAAGTCTGTGATGAATTTCCAGAATTCGTCACCGAAAACTGATGCCTTTTACAGGGGCATCATCATAAAATAAAGGTGAAAGCTAAGGCCAAACCAGTAGTACACAAAGCCAGAGCAATTCCACATTTAATGAAAGAGCCCCTTAGAGAAATAATCCGCCTTACAGCCTTAGACATTATACAATCCATTGACTGCTCAGAATAGTTAGCACCTGTTGTTAATGTTAAAAAACGACCATGGGAATGTCTTTAATTTGTGTGCAGACCTGAGGGATCTCAACAACAAATTATGGGTAGGGAGACATCCATTACCTCACATAAATGTTGAGCACTAATGGCCTAGCTACCGGCTTTAGTGTGATTGATTTATCCTTGAAATACCACTAGGTGGATCTCGTCTGGAGTCACATCCATTAACAGCATTCATTACACCTACTGAGGCATTTATGTTTTGCCTCAGCTGCGTCAGTCTTGAAGAAAATTATGCAAAGGGTACTTGCTAACATCCCCTATACTCTTTGTTTCGAGGATGATATCATGATATAAGGTTCATCTGCTCAAGAGCAAAAGGATGACTTAAGAATGGTCTTCACTAGACTAAGTGATGGAGGAACATGGCGGCGGCAGGCTAGCAGCCGCGATACCTCGCTCTGGGCTCTAGCGGGGCGTTTTTGCTCTACACTCTCTGACGAGGGCCAAATTCAATGTTTTTTTTCAGGCTGGACCATGGTGCTGATTTCTTTTTACCTTGAACTGTCAGTGAAGCATTTTTGTTCCAGCTGATCAAGTTTTTGCGGTGTATTCGGTGTATTCGGAGCTTGCCGGTAACGCGCGTCCACTCCCCATGGTTGGACTCGCAGGGGGCGTGCTCTGTCCGCACTCGCTGCCGGTGTCTGCACACTCGCTGCTGAGCCTGTCAGTTCTGTCGGCATTGCGGACACCGGTCAATCCCACACCGGCACCTTGGAGGTGGGACCAAGCCGCCCTGGAGCACCGCCGAGGGAGGCAGGCTCGTTCCCTACGCAGAGACCTGTTTCCGACGGTGTTAACAGCGGCAGACACAGAGAGGCAGCAAGCAGCAGCGAGCGGAGGCAGAGGCTGCGAAGACTCTGAGCATTCCGGTGCACTGATTACAGTGCCTCCCAAGGGGTCTGGTGGCCTCGAGCAGCTGGATTATTCTCCAAACAAGGTGAAGGGGTTACAAAGGGCGAGGGAGGAGGAGAAGGTTGCAAAGTTCTGCGTGTCAAATGCGGCTAAGCTTGTGGATCAGCCTGAGACCCCCCCAGTTGTACACTCTGACCCCGTGGGTAGCATAAGCTCAACGCCTGAGGTCGTAGACCAGGCTGTCTGTTTAGTAAAATATCCTTACTTTCTAAGAAGTGGAGCTATCACCCAGCCTGAAGTAAGAATAAAATCAGTCTTAGAATCACGCAGAAAAGGTCGTAGAGCTGGAAAACAAACTAAAGTAGGAGGTGTACTGAATAACCGAGGGGGATCAGCCTTAGAAAAATCTAACTGTTTCTCTGCCCCAATACTGGAGTCTTCACAGTCTACCGTGCAGGAGGTCCAGGTCAGCGCTACTGAGGACCCTAAAGTAATAGTCCCAACTAGTCAAGCACCCATCACGTTTACTAGTATTAGTGACGATACAAAAAATACGCTTTCCAAGTCCTCCTCATACCTCTCAGTAGAAGCCAAGCCCAAAAGATCCAAGAGGTCTAAGTTAAAAAAAATCGGTTTTGGACCCGGACACAAAGATACCACCTTCTTTGCGCTCATACTTTAAGGCAATCCCCCAGGTCCTGAGTCTCGCACATGCCAGTCATTTCTCCACTGCAACCTTTTCTGAGACAAGCCTAAGCCCTAGCCCACCACAAGTTGGCAATATGGCCGCTGTCTCTGTACTTCCAAACATGGAAAACAGGCAACCAACTGCTGTACTAGAAAACTCTGTAAACTCTAAGGAGGACAATGACGCACTCCAGTCCAACATGAAAATGGCTGTGTCACTCAATACCACAGAACCGGTAGAACCGTCAGACTCTGGCCTCCCTGACAATGGTAACAACCATGAAACAAATGACTATCAGGGAGCAGAATCAGCTCAAGTGCTTGAAGATTTTCCAACTTCAGCCCATAGCTCTCAGACTTCTCAGAGTACTATACAGCAAGTAAATCAAATATCTCAACCTCTCAGTCCTGTAGTCGCTATCTCTACCCCACCTTCAGACCTCTCTGCAATACTAACCATGATTTCGAACGTAGCAGTTGATGTTAAACGGGGATTTGAGGAGTCATCTAAAATCCAGAGAGAGATTAGGTCCTACTGCGAATCATTAGACAGCAAAATTGATGGCCTGTATTCAAGGACAGGGGCTTTGGAGGAGACAACAGCAGTGATGTCCATAGAACTAGACAACGCTAAGGAGGAGATACTGAAGCTTAAAAGAGAAGACACGGCGCTGGCTGAAAGAATAGAACATTTGGAAAACAATGCGAGGCGATGCAATATTCGCATCCTGAATGTCCCAGAAGCTAACAAAGGCACCAACATTAAGGCTTACATTATCCAACTCCTAATTAAAACTCTAAACCTAAAACACACAGAGGAGGAACTTAATCTTGACATACAGCGAATTCACAGGGATCCATTCAGGCGTAATCAACAACGTACAAAGCCCCGCAAGATTCTAGTGAATTTCCACACGTATCAACTTAAGGATCATATTTTAAATTTAGCCTTATTTATTTATTTATTTATTCAAAGTTTTATATAGCGCGAACAGGATCCTTACAGATATCAGAGCGCTTCACAAAGACAGGGTAGGGGCAGTAGGAGTCAACAGAGATAATGGGAACAGTATAAAAGTCAATAACATGGTAATAACATGGATAATAAAAAACATACATAAAACCAATCCGTATACAATCAGGTAAGGAAGTAATATAGGACAGCACAAGTCATTGATCCCACTACAGAGGTGTTCAGGTGGATCAGTAAACCAACGTGTATCATATCTTGGTCGGTAGTAAGAGAGTAGCGTAGTAGTGCCCCCAACAAGTAGAGTGTAGTGCCAAGGGATAGGGTGAGCAGTGATACAAAGCAATGCAGAGTCTCTGAACCAACATCTATAACGATCAGGAGATCTTGGCCAGAAGGATGGTTTTCACCTCTTTCTTGAAGAGTGCCGTGGAGGAGATCAGCCTGGTTTCAGGAGGGAGCGCATTCCAGATCCTGGGTGCCATTCCTGAGAAGGAGCGCTTGTAGGTTTTCGCTTTCCGGAATCTACGAGGTTTCAGGAGTAGATTTTTTGTACTCCTATTGGATCTCGAACCTCCTGATATAGACAGCTTTTGAGCGAGGTAGTTGGGTGCCTTGTGGTGCACGGCCGCGTGTGTCATAACTGCAATTTTTAGATGTATTCTGGCTTCAAAAGGCAGCCATTTTAGAGACTTTAAGTCTGGGGATATGTGCGAATGCTTTCTAGAGCCAGTAATGAGTCTCGCGGCAGCGTTCAGGGAGGCTCTTAAGGGTGCTGTTGTGGATAGCGGGAGACCGCTGAGGGCCGCAATTCCGTAGTCTATTCGAGGGATGACTAAAGCTTGTACAGCAGTTTGGAAGTCTTTGGCCGGGAGGAAGGGTTTAATTTTCCTCAGCGTGTTAATTTGGAAATTAGCTGCTTTTGTGGCTTTGCTGACGTGCTGCTGCATGTTGAGCTTGGCGTCGAGTGTGATGCCTAGGGATTTCGCCGAGTCCACGATGGTAGGTTGGACATTGAGTGCTGTTAGGTTGTTGAGCCAGGTTTGGGTGGTGGAGATTTTCGCCGGGGGTGAGATGAGTAGGAACTCAGTTTTCAGAGCATTTAGTTTGAGGTGATTATCGGCCAGCCAAGATTGGGTGTTAATAAGCGTGGAATTCAGATGTTTGATATCTTCCGGGGATTGTAACTTTAGATAGAGTTGTGTGTCATCGGCGTACATATGGAATTGAACATTGGATGCTTGAAGCAAGGTGGCGAGCGGTTCCATAACGAGGTTGAACAGTGTAGGGGAGAGGGTGGATCCTTGTGGAACACCTAGATCTGCAGGCACAGGTGTAGATAGCACATTGTCGATCTTGAACCTCTGAGACCGGTTGTGAAGGAAGGACGAAAACCACTTGAGAACAGTTCCCGATAGCCCCATTCGAGTACTTAGCAGCTCCAGCAAGTTCTCATGTTTGACCGTGTCAAATGCTGACGAGAGGTCAAGAAGGATGAGGAGGCAGGACTCATTGCGATCCAGAATTTGGAGGGCGTCATCAATTATGTGTGTCATAGCTGTTTCCGTGCTATGTTTCGCTCTGAAGCCTGATTGATGAGGGTTGAGGAGGTCAAATTGATCAATGTGTTTTGTTAGTTGGAGTTGGACACATTTCTCCAGCAGTTTGGCCAGGGTGGGGATATTGGTGATGGGCCGATAGTTGTTTAGGTCAGACGGATCAGCTGTAGGTTTCTTGAGTATAGGCGTGACTTGCCCCACCTTAAGGGAGTCTGGAATGTGGCCTTGTTGCAAAGAGCTGTTGATGATCTTGGTCCAGAGAGGGAGGAGCAAGGGGGTAAAGTCTTTTACAGCATTAGCAGGTAGAGGGTCTGTGAGGTGATTAGAGGGCTTCAGGGTGCAGAGCAGTTTGTGTATTGCTTCTTCCGAATAGGTATCGAAGCACTGCCAGGATGCCTTGTTTTTAGGTTGAGTGTCTGCCATTCTGGTGTGGTCGGGGTATCGGCTTACATCCATGATGAGGTCATTTCTTATGTTGTCAGTCTTTAGTTTAAAGAAAGCAGAGAAGGCTTCACAGTGTGGGGTGTCATTAGTTGTGCTGTTTGATTGTGTGGGTTGGGCCTTTGTTTGGGTCTTGATTAGCTCGAACAGTTTTCTTGGCCTGTTCTTCGCTTGTTCCAACTGGCGGCTGAAGAAGTCCGACTTTGTGCGCTTTATTTTCCTAAAGTAGGCATTTCTCTTGTTCTTAAGCTTTTTGAGATGCAGTGCTGAAGGGTCCGATCTCCAGGTGCGCTCTGCCATTCGCATATTACGCCTTTCGTCATTGAGTCTGTCATCATACCAGGGGTTAGAAATTTTGGTGGAGACTCTCTTCAGTTGCAGAGGGGCGACTTCATTGACTATTGTATTCATAGAGTCAAGGTAGTGGTCAGTCAGTGATTGAGCATCTGAGGCACCTGAAGGGGGAAGGAGGAGGTTGCCGATGTGGGGAGGTAGGGTAGAGGGGTTAAGATTCTTCAAATCCCTTTTCCATGTTTTGGATTTGATTGGTTGAGTAGGGTTAGGTTTAACTTTTTCGTTGATAAAGAAGGTGATAATGTGGTGATCTGACCAATCGCAGGGTAGAATCGCCTCCAGTTGAATAGCGTTCTCTTTGGCAATGATGAGATCGAGTATCGCGCCTTTGTCGTGTGTTGGTTTATCGCATAATTGGGTGAGGTCAAGCGCATTGAGGAAAGTTTTGAGACTATTCACCACGGTGTCTTTCTGATCGTTCCAGTGGAGATTGAAGTCACCCAGGTAGACTTGAGTGGTCTGCCGACCGGCATTGGAAGTGATCAGGTCCATGAATTGTTGGGTGAATATGAGATTGTCACCAGGCGGGTGATAGATGAGATGTAAAGCACAGACTTGTTTGCCCTCACTGGTGATGTCGAGGCAGAGGAGTTCACAGGAGGAAAGGGAAGGGGAGGTGACTTGAGTAACGGAGAGGTTGCTCCTAAAGATGCATGCAATTCCCCCGCCCGTCTTGCCAGGAGACCTGTCCAGCCTAATGATGTGATAATTGGGGGGGACTAGTATGTCCATAATCGGGGTAGAGGCTTCAGTGAGCCACAAACAAAGCCTTAAAACAAAAATCCCTGGCAGGCGATGGTTTTTCCTTCCAAGTGCGCTCTGACCTGTCAAGGGCGACCCTTGACAGACAGTGGGAGCTAGGTCAAAGGATGGAGGCATTCAGAAATCTAGGAGCATCAGTCCAGTTAAGCTTTCCTGCAGCTCTCAAAATCATGCTAAACAACAAAATGTTCAACGTCCGAACAGTCCAAGCAGCAGATGAATTATTACTTAATTTGGACGCCTCAAAAAAGTAATTCTAACTCAATTACAATGTTTGGTGGCTCTTCTTATAAACCAGTTCATAGAGTTTACAGAGCTTGATTTTGACCGAACAGTATACGGCTCAAAATGACTTTGTATAATGAATGCAAATAGAAGGTAAACAGAATAGTCAACTTGAGAAGAAAACAAAAAATAAAAAAACACTATTATAACACTGAAGGGAAAAATAAATAAACACATAAATAAACACACACACCACCTAATAGGAAATTATAAAGACCAGTAGTGTAAGAACTCTTTTTCTCCCTGTATAAAACTCTATAGTTACCACTTTAAGCTACTTAGTCAAATTTTCACACCGTGACTTTCCAACAAAAGGCTCAACAGATTTAGATATATTCAGCCCTAAAATGTTAAATAAGTCCCGTACGAGCCCGGATAGAGTATCAGAGGTATCATAAACCGGATTCCTTCCGGTTGGATAATTAAGGGTTCCTCAGGGGTGGGGGGGAGGTTTTCACGAGGGGAAGGGGTTAGGCAAATAAAAAATAAAATGTTTCTCACTTCTAAAGTGGCGGTCGATAATTTTGTAACTAAACATAGGACTAATTTTCCTTATTTTTGCAATATCAAACTGAATGTATCTGTAGGACCCTTAATCAATACCAATAGACCAATAGACCCACCAATTATAAATACCATTAAGATTCTCTCCTGGAATGTTAATGGCCTGCGCACCAAACCTAGAGCTAACACAATTATACAATATATTCGGGATTTTGATGCTCAGGTCATTATTCTCCAGGAGACACATCTGGTTGAAGCAGAAATACTGGACTTAGTAAAAAAGAACAGATGGATAGATCTGTCAGTTTCTACTTCCCAGACAGTCAATACAAGAGGGGTTGCCATTCTATTTAAAAAAACTATCACAACAAAGCTCTTGAAAACAAGGGTCGATCCTCATGGTAGATGGGCAATCGCGGCTGTAACGATAGGGGGGGTCAAATATTACATTGGTAGGCTATTATGGGCCTAACTGTGATGACCCTTCGGTCCTGGCCACGTTGTTCTCTGAGTTGCTACATTTCCCAGAACCCATGATAATAGCGGGAGATTTTAACTTTGTGCTTGACCCGATGAATCTACTTCCAGCCGCCAACAGTCACATTCTAAATCTAGAGATCTACTAATTAAAAATATTCATCAATACGGTTTTATTGATATATGGAGGGCAGAGTCGGGTCAGAAGTCC
Source organism: Lissotriton helveticus (assembly GCF_964261635.1). Lineage (NCBI taxonomy): Eukaryota > Metazoa > Chordata > Amphibia > Caudata > Salamandridae > Lissotriton > Lissotriton helveticus. The sequence continues at coordinate 688,310,762 of NC_136059.1, read as the reverse complement.
GGCTTTTCTTTTAGAAACTATAAGTACCGCCACAGATCAAGGATCGATTTTATATTGGTCAACAAAAGCTTGGGCAAGTTAGTGAAGGATATAACATATTTACCATCACACCTGTCCGACCACTCAGCCGTACTCATAAACCTCGAACTACAGTCTCAAACCGCGACAAGGTCGTGGACAATTGACAGATCTTTTCTTACATCTTCTGAGGATCTGGAATATGTTAAGGTGGAGACGCAAGAATTTTTTAAAATCAACATTGGTTCGGCCCGCTCTAGCTTAGTATGGGACGCTTTTAAATGCTCTCTGAGAGGGATCGTTAAGAATAAAACTTCGTTTCGTAAGAAACAATACACCCAAGAGGTTACACTAATAGAGGCCAATATATTAAAAGCTCAATCAGATTTAGAAAACTTAAATCATTGCCCAGATCATGTTATACATGCAAAACAGGAGCAGTTAACAAAACTTAAAGGGCAAATGGCTTCTGTATTGAATCAGCGCATACTGCAGAAGTGGGAAGCTAGTAAACTAGCCAATTTTGAATTCGGGGAAGGGGCAGGCAAATTATTAGCCTGGAAATCTAGAACAGACCAAACACGCAATAACATCAGCTCTATAATCTCTGATTCTGGTACAGCATCTTCGGACGCAGAAATAAGGTCAGTTTTCAAAGATTTTTTCCAGGCTATTTATAGAAAGGATAACAACATCACCTCTATTGATGTAGCAAATTGGCTCAACAAAATTTCCCTACCAGTACTTTCTAAAGAACAGTCGACTACATTGGACACCCCAATCCTGGTTGAGGAGGTAGCATTTCCTATATTAAATAGTAAATCTGGCAAGGCGGCGGGCCCGGATGGCCTTCCGGCTGAGTTATATAAATATATTGCAGCAGATATTGCTCCTTTTCTCACCACGCTATTTAACCAAATACTGGTAGAAGGAGATTTACCTCCCTCATCATGGAGCAAAGCTTCCATTACGTTAATATTGAAACCAGGTAAAGAAGCCACCGCCTGTGGATCATATCGTCCAATTTCAGTCTTAAACGCTGATTATAAAATCTTTGCGTCTATACTAGCCAAACGTTTGGGACAAGTAGCTCCTTCAGTATTACATCCTAACCAAAAGGGCTTCGTTAAGGGCCGCCAACTCTACGAGTTAATTTATGACTTGATAGGCGCAATTGACATGGCAACTAACTCATCACAGCCCTTAGCTATTCTCACCTTAGATGCCGCCAAGTCTTTCGACAGGGTTAATTGGAAATACCTGTCGGGGGCCTTGGAAAAATTTGGGGTGGGGCGGGCTTTTTGCCGGGCTGTGGAATTATTATATCATGAACCTTCAGCCTCGGTTTTGGTTAACGGCGGACTATCTGAGCCTTTTACCATCACAAGAGGTACCCGACAGGGCTGTCCGCTTTCACCCCTACTTTTTGATATCTATATAGAGCCTTTCGCCCAATAGATCCGTGAAGATATCAACATTGCTCCATTTAGATATAGAGATTGGGAAAAAAAAGTAGCCTTATATGCTGATGATCTTATGATTTTAACATCAGACATCAACACAACGTTCCCATCAGTTATTAATTTGGCACAAAAATTCAACAACATCTCAGGCTACGAAATTAATGCCACAAAGACTGAGATCATGGCATGGAATAGTATAAATGCGCCACTCCCAGTACAAACTCGGGACAGCATGAGATATTTAGGTATAAAAATCTTACAAGATATCAACCAGATTGCCCACACAAATTTTACATTAGTAGCCAAAGACTGTAGGAACTTAATGAACTCTTGGAGACATCTTCCTTTGACGCTCCTAGGCCGATCTAATCTGGTCAAGATGTCCATTTTGCCTAAGTTGACCTTTGTTTTCAATAGTTTACCACTATATTTTGAAAAGAAAATGATAGCAAAGATGCAGAGTGACATCACCTCATTCATATGGAGGAACAAGACAGCAAGAATTTCTTGGAATAAGTTGAGGCGTCGTAGGGAGAAGGAGGGTTTGGCCGGCCCTGATATTCAAATTTATGCCTGGGCATTCCAGCTGACACATGCCCGAATATTATTTAAAACTCCATCAAATCAGGGAGTCGGCCATATGTTTTCAACACTGCTAAAATGTGAAGGTTTAAATCAGACGGGATTCTTATTTAAGTTTGGAGACCGGCTCTCCCATATGGGATCTTCCGGCTCCACCGGAGTGGGCTAAAGATGCTCTGACAAGCCCGCTAAAAGATGCTGGGATCTTAACTTGGGGAGATTTGTTTTTTGAGGGGGAAATGCTCTCCTGGGAACATCTAGTGAGTAAGGTAGGCCCCAATCTCTCTAGACTTAAATATCTGCAGATCTCTAGCTGGGCGACTGCACAAAAATCCGGCTCCACTCGCCGTCCACAACAATTATTGGGAGACAATAGTCAACTAGAATCTTCCTTACTGGATATTTCCTTAACAACAAAACAGGTTTCCCATTTCTATAACCTAATTTTAGAGGAAATAGACGGAGTGTTACATCTTCCCGATCAACTATGGGGATCACTATTGCCGGCGGTAAATCTAAAAGAATTATGGAAGTCATCCTTCACCGTACTATGGGACATTATAAAACCATCCTGGCTGCGAAGAAACCATCTCTTCACACTTCACGGGGCTTATTATTCTCCTCAGAGGTTGTCCAAATTTTCATTAGGCATTCCAGTAGTTTGCCCCCGTTGTGGTCAGGTGGCAGCTTCTGATGCTCATATGTTTTACGATTGCCCATATTTAACATCTTATTGGCAGTCAATAAGCAACAAACTAACATCTTCAACAGGCACTACTGTGAATATAGATCTAAGCCTGGTAATTTTTGGATGACGGACAAAAAACGCAGCGCAAACAACAACCTTTTGTTCTACTCAATCCTGGTGGCTCGACGGGAGATTTGTAGGCGTTGGAAAGAGGCATCCCCCCCGACACTACAAGACTGGAGTTCCTCCATACTTTCTATATCGAAATTAGATCTTTCTAGAGGTGGCAAACCAGAAAAAATAGCTTTCTGGCTTAAACTTGATTGGTCTCAATAATCAAGACTGGGTTTCCCCCCCCCCCCCCCCCCCCCCCCCCGTTCCAATGGTTATGAAGCCATGTCACACCCCTTTTGCTTATTCATGCTTGTCCTTTACAATTAAGGTCAATCCGTGGTATGAGTAGATGGTGGAATTTGACTAATGGCAAGCATCATCCCAGGAGTATAAAAGGGTCTGTGATATATTGTGAAACTGACTTTGCTGTAGGCTCCTGGCGCATCCTCGTAATGATTGACCCCTACCAGTCTTGCACTGAGACAGCATGTCTATTTCTCAAGTCACACTTTTCCTGGTCCGCGGTACTGATGGACCTGCCATGGTTGAGATGAGGAACAAAAAGAAAAAAAAAAAGGGGGGAAAAAAACAAAAATAAGAAAATTATGCAAAGGGTACTTGCTAACATCCCCTATACTCTTTGTTTCGAGGATGATATCATGATATAAGGTTCATCTGCTCAAGAGCAAAAGGATGACTTAAGAATGGTCTTCACTAGACTAAGTGATGCTGGGTTTACCCTTAAATGTGTCAAATGCCAGGTAGGAGTCCATTCCTTAGAATACCTGGGACATACCATCTCTGAAGAAGGATTCAGCCCAAGATGAGTTTACTCAATACTGTCAAAGAGGCTACTCACCCAGAAATTAAAAAGGAACTCAAATCTTCCTTAGAGTTGGTAGAATGCATGTCTAAGTAAAATAATATTCAAGGCTCAATTACAATTTACGTGAAATCTTAAAGAAAGACAAAAAGTTTCTATGGGATGACAAGTGTCACGAATCCTAGGAAGGTACAATAGATGCAATTTTGTCTGCACCATCCCTGGGTAATTTCAATCTCAGCAGAAGAACTACACTCACTGCTGAAGCGAGCAACAATAGATTAGAGGCAACATTATCTTAAATAGTAGAAGGGAAAGAGAAAATTGTGGCGTTTGCTTCACAAACTCTCTCAAATGCAGAAAAATACTGCTCTGTAATCAATAAAAGAAGCCCTGGCTTGTTTTTGGGCCATAAAACATTAAAAGGTGTTCCTGTGGGGTCTTCAGTTCAGGGTCTGCACAGATCATAAACCACTTACCTACATGTTCTCAACAAAGGGTGCGGTCAATAGCACACCCCACATTGAGAAAGGTATTCTGAGAGTGAAGGGATTTTGTTTCAAGTAGAATACTTCTCAGATAAAACAAATGTGACAACTGACTTCTCAAGAAACCCATTAGATATAGAAGAATATTATGAAACGTCTGACTAGCTAGTGCGGGAGATCCTTAGTTCAGCTATTGCTATGGATAAATGGAAGGATAGTAGTGTCAAAAATATACATTTGGAAAAACTTAAAAAAACACAGTGCCCATGGATGGCCCATGAAATGTAGCAAACTAAGTGACAACCTTAAGGATTAATAGGTGGTTAGAAATTAGTTAGGCATTGTGAATTAACCTATTTATCGTAAAGGTAATATAATACCATCTGTAAATTTGAGAGATAAGAAAAATTATTGATCCAGCCCATGAGGGGCATTTAGGAAGAAGCCTTACTAAATCTAGAATTTAAAGCATCTATTGTTTTCCCAGATTGGGTTCATTAGTAGAGCAAAAGGTAAAAGATTGTACTTGCTGTTCTATAAGCAATAAAACTCAAATAAATAGGGTACCTTCTTAATCACCAGTGGCCATTCCTGAGAAACCGTGGGACAAACTTGCCCTTGATGTAATCGGCCTGATCAGTAAGAGGGGTGTTCAAAAACAGTTCATATTTATATTGATAGATTACCAATCACATTGGAGTGTATCAGGGATGGTAAATTACGCCATTCATGATATTTTAATGTCTTAATCAGTTTCCTTAAAACTGCCTGTTCTTCAAAAGCCATACCATCCATTTTGGTGACAGACAATGGTGTCCAGTTTACCTCCCATGTAATAAACCTTGAAAATGTAGCTATAAAGCATCACAGAATGGCTTTGAATTGTCCACGAGCTAAAGCCATAGTGAAGGGGGCTAACTGAATGATAAGAGTGCATAGAGCTTGCTTATTTAATTATTTATCTATTTATAATGTTTTGTATAGCACGAACAAGACCCAAGCGAGTATCAGAGCGCTTCACATTTAGGGAAGGTAGGATACAGTAGTAGGAGAAAAAGAGAAAAAAAAAAACATTTGTTGCATAAATGTGCATAGTGTGCTAAAAATGGGATTCCCAGGTGTACAACTAAAATCAGAGCATCAAAATAGAGGGCAGGTTAGTAAACAGTAGAGCTGAGGCGGCCTTCTATGGCAGAAACTTGTTCATTATTTTTTTCTCTTCCATTTTGAAAGAATTGGTGGATGAGATTCAACGGACTTCCACTGGAAGAGAGGTCTATATCTTCGGGGCAATGCCTGAGAAAGCTCTGTGACTCGTTCTGTTTTTGTGGATGATCTGTGGTTTCAAAAGCAGTGAACTTGCTCTTCGTGACGGTGTGCAACCCCCTGGTAATTCTAGCTTTTGAGCTTAATAAGTGGGGATCTAGAAATGTAGGGCTTTACATAAATGAGTTTCCAATTGAGAGAGCCATTCAGGAAATGTTATGGGCTTACTTTAGTACTCCAAACCAAGTCCCTGATATTTCACCATTTGAATCTATAAGTGGCTGAAACCACCATAGTACCAAATTAAACCCGATTCGGTTGGGGGGTGGTGTCCCAGTAGACCCTGACAATAATAGATGTAAGAGTAGGGAAAGAATTGAAGCATATCAAAAGAAATGCAAATCTTGGTATGACTCTAAATATGTGGTGAAGTTTCAACATCAGTCGGTAGGAGATTGGTTGTTGGTTAGAAAACCTCATCAGCAGGAGAGAGGGAGCAGCACATTTGCAAAACCAATGCAAATTGCCAAACTGAGCCGGAATGTAGCCATAATGAATAATGGGCAAATGTGGAGCATGGATAGACTGTTACATTCCCCTGCCAAGGAGGACCTCATGGAAAGATCAAAGGAAAGAGTTGAATGAAGCCCATCAGGAGGTTCAGACAAATACCCAAGTGGCATGAGGATTTTTGCATGCTCTAAAAGTCCTACGAGATCCTTCTCCCTGCTAAGGGAGTTTAGATATTTGCTTAAGGAACCAGTAATATTTTGGCGAAGGGTGATATGCTGTAAATACAAGGAAGTTATATTTCCGTTAGTCCAGACAGATTGTCTCTTGTGCCTTGTTTTCGATCCGCCCACCTTTCCCTCTCATTGTTGGTATATTCTGTGTAGAATGTTGGCTGTGAGGTATTTCTCCTCAGTGAAAGAGAGCTGGAGGCGGTTGAAAATGCTTTGTCTTACTTCATGTGGAGTCTTCATTACAACAGGTGTTATCATAACAGTTTCCAATCGGTATTTCAGGGCTTAGTGATCTGTGTGCTCTTGTTAATGGTTTGGGTGTTGGACCATTGTTCTGGCCTTCCTTTATTCTTTGGCTCTCCGATCACACTTATATTGTTTACTCAACAGTGATTATTTGGCCTTCTACCTTGTCACAAGCCTCTGAATTGAACGTCTATGCATTGGGAATGTAATAAAGAAAAAATAAATCATTCGCAGCATCGACACAGTGTAAACTCGTTTGAAAATCCATGGTTCCAGGACAGCACAATATTTAAAATAGTGTAGCTTGGGACGAATTTCAAAGCGTGTCAAAATATTTGTGCTTTACAGGATGGAATATGAGTCCGAATTACAGCCTGATAAAGAGACCGCAGAACAGCTCTGCCTATTTGAATGTTTTATACGAATTAGCTTTTGTTTGTCAGTCGCTCGCACTCTGCCGTGAGAATCCATCAGCTACAGAAGACAAGGGTTTGGCACCAGCAGTCCTGGTAATAGATTATGCGATGTGGCGTACAGCCTCACATAATGAGCGCGCACTGCCACATTTCAAGAGATATCTGTCTGTAAATCTGCACAGGAACAAATACGAGTTCACATAATGACTTACAATGCATATGTAACGAATGCAAATCTGCTGATGTAAGTGTAAGGATCTGTGCATAATGCATCTGTAAATACATCCATAGGTCATGGCTGAATAAGTCTCAATATTTAAATGAACTCTGTGTAGTATTGGCAAGGGTCCTGCACAACGGTGAATCACGTGTGGATGAAAGGTTTGTTACTATTGTTACTATTATGCATTGTTTTTTTGTAAATAGTGTGACTATATAAAAGGCTTGTCAAGATAACTTTGTAATAAATAGCTGTTACTAGCGGGAGGGAGGGAACGCACAGAGCGGAAATAGAGGCGCTAGGTGTGCCTCATTCAAACATTCGCTGAGCTCGAGGCAGCATGTCTCTTTCTTTTATCAGATACAGTAATTTTTGTCAGTGGTCTGTGAGTGCTATGGGTAGTTGTTCACCCAGGCGCCTGATGGAATCTCTTCTTACAGCAGTCGACTGCAAAGTACAAATACTCAGCATAAATTCGGTATAGAGACTCTCCAGCACCAAGAAACCACGGGGGTGGGATAGAGGTGGGACCTTACAAACCAGATCAATCAATCACTGTCTGAAAGTGCCTGCTTCAATTGAAATTAGGGCTAATTAACTCTAACACATTCCCTAAATTGTTGAGAGTTGAACTACCCGTCATATTTCCCAGGTTGCATTGCCTGATTACCCTAAGAAGCCCTCAGTCAGAGCTGCCATATTAAACACCTCACTGGTTGGAGAAAGAGCAGAAGGCGGCTGTAAGAATTTTTTTTTTTCTTCGAGTCGGTTAATACATTTTTCCCTTAGTCCGCAGATGCTGCTTGGCCAGCAGGTAACATCCATAAATATGGTGGAAGCAATAACAGGAATTAATGTCTGGCTGCATGTTTAGTATTACTACATTATTGACCCTGGTGAGAAATGAAGTAAAGTAGAATGAAAGCCTGGCAGTGCCATCCAATCATTGCAGAGAGCTACAGACTGTCTCTGCTCTCAGGCTGATGCCAGGGTTTCTGCCTGCACACCACCACCAAACACAGCAGTCCACATATAAACTCTTTGATTAGAAAGTTTATTGTTAGTAGAAGACCACTCACATGGGTGTAGGATACCCCTACCCATTCCCAGCCCTGGCAGCCATGAGCAACAGCATGAACCAGGACACTGATGACTGACTTCACAGCCAGCAGCATTATTTCCTCGTTCTGTAGTCTGTTCCCCAGCACTCATTTCCTTTGTAAGAGGAGTATGCAGAGGGGGCAGAATCAAAACAATTGCTGGCTAACAGGGCAATCCAAGTTTGACCACAATAACCAGTAGAGAAGCAGGTGTAGTCCCAGGCGCAGGCCAGGCAGGCTTAAGAGGCCGCAGAGAGGCAGCAGCACTAGATCATAATGCAGCCGTCATCACCACCATAAGTCCAGGTGCTGAATCAGGTGATGAATGATACTGGTAGTTAGGAGGGTACCCTGATCTTGGTAAAGAAAGCAGAACGAGTGGGGGCAGGGAAGACAATGGCTTGTTCTCTAAAGACTATGCTTTTTGTGAATGTAAGACCACTTGAACTTGACCACTGTACCCAGATGAAGGCGTACACTCATTATCATTGTACATTCTTTTCGACTGCATGATCATTAAAATTCATTCTCTGACACTCACCTTCCCCTTGCTGCCCGGAAAATAGCATTGTCATCAAAAGAAGTGCCATGGATGACTCTTATGCAGATAAGATGGAGCATTAGGCTGGGGTCCTCCTTGACAACTGCTGCTGTACCTACAACAACTGGCACAACGCCCAGATGCAAGGTTTCAAGTGGTCTTGGCGTGAGGATCCCCATGTCTATTGCAAGAACCAGCACCTCACTGACCGGCATCCAGATTTTTTTAAGCAGGCATCCCACTCCAGACCTGAACCCAGGAAGCCCAGAGCTTATGATGACAAGAGATGATGCTGGGGTGCATGCAATTCCTGGCTATAAGCTTTTAGGAGATGATAACCTGGTCAGAGAATGGAAAGCAATCCACTAACAAGTCTTAATCTACTAGGCAAAGTTAAATAAATTCAGTTTTCCTCCCAAACCACAATAAAGAACTGGCCATCTCTAAATGGAATCAAGTTAAGGAACATGGTCTGTCATTGAAACATACAGGAGCCAAACTATGTAACATAGTGCCTCAAGAAATCAAGCATCCCCGAGCTTTATTGATTTTACATTAAAGCTACAGGAATTATTTCGAGGGATCCTGGCTTAGAATATATTTGTTAATGCGCTACTCTAATGTGCTTTCATCCTTGTTACTTAGCTAACTTCACCTTTGCTGCTTAAAGATACAGCCTTTTCTTGCTGCTGTGATTAGTCCATTAATTATGGCCTTTCCCTTCTGAAGCACTTTATTAATGTTACCTTTATTGTTAGAGTATATGTTTCCCTTTTCTTGCTTTGTGACAAGTGTACTTTTTAATGCAGCATTTTATTAATTTGTCTGGTTATTTGATTCTGCTAAGCATTATTTTAATTAGAAAAAGAAAAACCATGATGCGCTGGAATGCTTGAATTAATCTCAGCTACCGGGGATTCCTCGGAGCATCATTCCGGTGCATCATTTTTTTACTCTGTGCCACTCTAGAGAGAGAGACTAGCCTTATACAGTTCAGTCTTTGACCTGTGCCAGTCGGAACAGTCCAGCGTGAACAGCGAGGACAGATCCCTTCCTCACAGGAACACAAGGAACCAACGACTGGCCATTGACTTTTTAAGTGATTCCATATTATTGTCTGTAATGATATTTGATTCATATGTTTTACATTGTTTTAGCGCTGCATGTTATAAAAACAACTGCCAGTACAACAGCACTATGAGCAAACCAAAGGAGCAGACACAGAACTATCACAGAAGAGGGAGGGGCAATGAACCCTTAACAAGGGGTCGTACGTTGGGAAAAAGCAGTAGGGGCCAGTATAAAGCAACAGCTGAGATAATGACGTTTGAATGGGTGAGTGTAGTAGGGAGGAGGGATGGATGCATAACTGGATGAATGACAGTAAGAGATTAAACAGAATGAATTAGTTGAAATACGAGGATGAAATTGTGGAGGGATGAATGAGAGTATGTGGATAGAGTTGATAGGGTCGGGTGGAAGGATGCGCGTATGTAGACTGTATGTCAGTGTAAAAAAGTTGAGTATCATTTGGAGTGGGCAGTTGCCCTTCTCAATGGATAATGCCACTAACTTGTAAGGGTAAACTCTAAAGTCACTAAATTATTCTGAGCTCAACCCGTCGGTAGCTGTGGCAGAGAGCAGACATGCTTAACCTTTGGCAATGTGTAAAGTATTTGTTCAGTACCAAAACAGGTATAAATTAAAACCACCCAACAATAAAAATCACACACTGAATTAGAAAAATAGAATAAAATTTAATAAATAAAATTACACTAAAATAAAAAAATTCCAATAAGGGCAAATGGTGATATAAGCTTAAAAGTGTTAAGTGAGAATAGCACCAAAAAGCGCTAGGTGGCAGTGATAGTTTATGGTCGTAGGAGACTGGGACCTAGTCCTGATTTCAGGCCAAATGTGATGGAGCAAAGGTTGGATACACCAACCAGGTCCATCGGCCCATCAAAGACTACCTTCTGACTTAGTATTTTAAGACACAACATTTCAGGGTTTCTGGAACAGCTCCTCTTGGATATTTTTAAGGGTCCCAGGATCTCAAGGGATTTTACGGGCCAGAACTCCCTCCAGCAGAGGCCACCAGCAAGGTCCAGTGCAAGTCTACTTGCTACTGGTCAGCTGGGCACTCCAGAGAAAAGGCTTCTTACACCTTGTTGTGTCCCTGTAGCTTCACACAAGGTCAACCAACTGACCTCTTTTTTGTCCTGGGTACAAAAGAAAGATGGTCCAATTCTCCAGGGCTCTTCACAGGTCACAAACAGCAAGTCTAGTCCTCTTCTGATCTTCCTCAGTTACAAAAAGTATTCTGAGGATTGTGTTTTGGGATGAAACATTTATGGTTGGCACTAGCTAGTTGGAGGTGGTGACTCCTGACTTCTCTCTAACCAATGGAGTAAAAGTTCTCAGGGGCAACCCGACCCACTTTTTCAGCAGTACCTGTTTGCCCTACTGCAAGCAATCCCAAAATGCCCCTCCCTTTAATATCTAATGTGGGGAAACTCTTCTTCCCTTGTGCATAGCTCCTATGTCCACCCAACGGTGTGGCCAAGGAAATGAGCTATCCCCTTCTCTGACTTTTATTAAATATGAAAAGTAGTTTTTGAATGACTTGGTTAGCCAGGTCCTGTCAAAAGTTACAGATTAAAATGTATTATCTGTACTTTGCCATTTCCTACAATCCAGCTACAGCTCTGCCAGTTGGAAGTTAGACACTGGACGACCATGCCAAATTCAATTTCATACGTGTTCCAATTTTAAATATCAGGAACCCTACCTAGTGGGCATCAAGGTGTATTTAAAGGTGACTTATTAATATTTAAAAGCAGGGTTTTCTGCCTGTCAAAAACAGTTATTTTGACACGTTGGATTGCAGGTTTAAACTAGGACAGTCAGGTTACACACCAACTCTGTGGATGGCACAATAGATGCTGCAGTCTACAGGTGTCATTTAACTTCCAGACCCTGGGTACATTTTCTACACCATCTACTATGGATGTATCGGCAAGTTAAATATGCCAATCAGTGGTAAACCAATTTGACCATGTTTAAAGGGGAAGACACGCACTTTACTCCCGTTAAGCACATATAATTCTAATGCCAGCAACAGAATAGGATCCACAAAAAGTAAAGGAAAATCTCAGGTGATCAAGCAGAAAAGGCAGATTTCCTACTGCCTGAATATCGTATACAAAAAAAATTGTATTCTAAATAATGTTCATAAAAATATATCCCACTAGGTATCGATTTTCTATTATAGCTCCAATGGGGCAATATTTTTGTAGACAATATTTAGGACACAATGCTTATCTCAAACAATATTCTGACTGCAATAATGGAAATAAGGATGTATGGAATGTTACATAAATAAATAAAATTGAAGCTAGATAGGTGTGTGGCTGAGTGGGAGAAGGGGTGCATGTGAGTGTAAGGATGGATAGATTAATGAGTGTGTCTGAAGTAGTGCTTTATATGTAAAATAATAAAACCGCTGCTTAGACACCCACGTCCGGCACTATAAAATGTCAGCATGCCAAGTACCAAGGGTGCGTAGTCCTCAATCCCCCTCAGGCCTGTTTAATCTGCTGCCACACTTCCTGCCCTATTATCTCACTCTTACCCTTTTAAAGGATTAATCAAGGATCCTAAGTAAGCCTGTGTGAAAAAACTGTACTAGTGTGCATAAAAGAGAATGAAAATGACACAGAAAGATGATACATGAATGAGTGCATTGATGGTAAATATTTATTGGCTGAAAAGGAGTTTGAATTGCTGAATCAGAGAGTGTGGATCGATATCAGAATTTTTTTATTTTGTTTATTTGTTGCAGTTTTATAGAGCGTGAACTCTGCCCAAGAGAGCACAGGAGCGCTTTACATGAGCACCAAATAGGTTTACACAAGATCAGATAATTTTTTTAAGGCACTGGGAAATTAAGGGATTTGCCCAGAATCACAGGATTTTCAGTCGAAGCTGGTTCGCCAGTTCCAAAGTTGTTCACTCTAGGCCACTTCTCCAAGTAAAACAAGGGGCATTCCTCTACAGCTGACAAAACCTCTGTCTAAAAATGTGCACTTTACAGCAATCAATATAAAATCAATATAAAATATCCCTCTGTTACACAAAATGTAGCAGGGTCTTGGCGTATAATGACAGGGAAGGAGTTTCTTGAGATTGTACCTTTAACTGAGGCCCATGCGTAACGAGATGTGCTAAAAAAGATTTACCAAAGAGAAGGGGTATTGTTGCTTTGGCTTATGAGTGCCGATGATATTCGTTGCTGGAGGTTGCTTTTGTTGTAGGTGGGCAAATGCTCTTACATAAGCATACCCGACTCTGGCCACTTTTGCAATGAGCATCTTGATGTCCAGCATAGAAGCATGCACCATGTAAGTTCTGCACATTTCTTGTGCCTGCCTCCTCCCCTGTCCTTAACTTTAGAGATGAGTGCCAACCTCCAGCGTGAGTCTGCGGTTTTTCCAGGGTGAATATCAGAAATCCTTCTCAGTGGACTGCTACTAAGGGACAAGGTTGCCAGGAGAACTTTTCCCCACTTGGTTAGAGTAGTAATACCTTGGTGGATGCATAAGACTAAAGAAAACCGGGACAAACATATTCTGCTAGCTTTCCATTGGAGGGCTTGTCAGTCCTGCGGTCAGAGGTGAGTACAAGGCATGTGGCAACGTGGTTGGACAAAGGTACTGGCACAGTGAAGCTGGAAGTCTTAAATTTTCTGGCATCTTGTGCAGTGTTGGAATATACCCGAGGGACACTTTCTGCTCTATTTATAGATCTTGGACTCTTTCAATTCAAAGGACTTTACTGACAGGGGAACTTGATCCCAAAAAACACAATACTTTAGTGATGCTGAAGCGCCGGGACGCCCCTTAGCTGGGGCAGCTGAGCGCTATAGAAATGTTACTAACATAACCTAACATGCTGTGCACATTGGGAAGCGGGCTGCGAGCCGTGACTTTGCTTTATCAGACTTTGCCGCAGAGATGGATATTCTCCCTTGTGGGATTAAATGATATGTGGGTGGCAGACACAAGATCTGCAGTTACTGAGGGATACCGGAGATGGACATAAAACTACTCATCAGAAATGTCTAGGTGTGCAAGTGTTAAGCTAATAAAATTTAACATAATACATAGACCCAACTTGACACCTCAGTGTACCCGAGACGTAGGACCCAGAAGCTTTCTTTTCTTCTTCATGCATGCAGCCTACATAGAGAAAACGGAGAGTGCGCATGACGGCTTTGGTTGGCCCCAGGCCGACCAAAGCTGTCAGGGCCCACAACAGTAGTGAAGCCACTCCCCCCTGCCCTCGAGCAGGACAGCCCACCCGCCTGCCCACAACCAGGCACTTCTATGTCCTCGCAGTATGAGAAGCACTGAAGCAGAAACATAAAATGGTACTTTTACCATTTTATGTTTCTGCTTCTCGCACTGCGAGAAAGCAGTGGGGTGACGCCCCCACACCCCTATGGAGGAGCCGCCACTGTTTAGCTGTCTATTTGAATAAGAGTTCTTGTGTGCCATACCAAAAACTTACAGTGGGCTTACAGCTCGCCTGTTGCTTACCATTGGTTGCTTCCTTCTTACTTTGACTTTCCTTCCTATTCTTGTGTTAGGACCTTCTCTGGAACATAAGTTTTTTACCATACTTTTGATTGAATGAAGTGTATACTTCCACTGCTCACATGCAGAGAACTACTTTAGATGCATGTGTTTTCTTGCTCTGTCCCTGGTGTGCTGTTTTCCCCTCAAATAGCCACCCTGATCCTGCTCACTCCGTGTTGATTTTTCCTCCATTCCTCACCCCAGCTCATCCATTGCTTATCCTTAGCCATTTTTTCATGAATCTTTTTTAATTTCTAGCTCCTGGTCCCCCTTGGTTGCGACTATGTTCGTTGGCGCTGCCCAATGACCTTCTTCTCCAATAATTCCCTCACTACAACCTTTTAACAGTGACCCTCAAGCCCCCATAACCACTCTCTTTCACATGCTTTTCTTTTATTTTATAGCGCTACTCCTACTAGTGTCGAGCGTCATAGCTGTTTACACCTCACACGTTAAGCAGAGACAATCAATCACACGTATGTAGATCAGTGTATTGGAAAATTACATAAGAGAGAGGACTACAAAGTATAGGAGCCAGATGTCATCCACACTGGTAGGCAATAGAGTTTGAGTGCTTGGTCTGGAGAAGCACTACCTCAGAATATAAAATGTACCACCACGGCTGGAGTTGTCTTTACAAATAAGAATTGATTTCTACCTAAATGATCTATTTTTGTAACATTAAGATGATGAAACACTCATGAAAAAAATCATAACGCTCTAACCTATACCTTGCAGTTTCCACGCAGCTCTTTGAAGAAAGTTAATAGCTCACTGATGAAAGTTAATAGCTCACTGTTCTACATTAGGATTTTAATTTATAAATTGCAAGTAACAAAAGGATCTCTCCGGCAACAGCATTAACCCACTAAACTATTTACATTATATGCACTCTATGATCTGCATGGTACACGTGCTTTGCAGCAGGCACATTAACCTTAAGATGAGTCAATATGGAACCACCGTTCGCGGAGACACATGCCTCCCTAAGTCCTCATCCGACGTTCATACCCAAAATCCCATGAGCACCCCTCCAGTTTTCTTCCCCTCCAGTTAAATTTAGCACTTATCTGTAGAAAGATTTTAATAGTGACAATACATTTGACTATCCACCTCACGAAACACAAAGCACTATAATATCAATACAAGTAAGTGTGTTCTGAAGAATCGTGATTTGATGCAAAATGTCACTGTAAACGCAAAATGTCAATAAAAATATGGTTGGAAAAAAAACCATAAGATGAGTCAAAACTTCAACTAGACCAAACTCGATCGCTGCCCAGCAGGTCCATTAATACTAGATTTATCTTTACATTTTTTTTGTTGCTTGAAAATTGCTGGAGGCAATGTGCTTTTATATCCACTATCTATTTGACACCATAGTGCCCCCAGAAGTCAGCGTGCGGTGGCAACTATCGCACCGCCCTGTCCGTTGCTCTACCTCCCACTCTGCAGTGCTCCCCCCACCACCCAGGCCATTTAGCATTTGGTGCAAAGCAGCTCTCTTTTCACAAAGCAAGTTTACACATGTTTAAATGCATTTTATAATTTACAGTTCCAGTGCCGTCTGCCATCTTGGAACAGTAAATGAAACTTTAAAAAAAATGGCGGCAGCATCATGCTGTATGTGCCTGCCTGTGTGGTAATGCATGAATGTAAAACTTGATAAAGGCCTGCCTGTGTGGTAATGCATGAATGTAAAACTTGATAAAGCTGCACCGCCATGGTGACATGATGATATGCACACATTGGCACAGTCACATCATCACACTGTTTTTGTATTATTTGTTTCTACAACAAGCATTGACAAACCCACTACGTCAAATAAGTGAGAAGGTATGGCTTTGCCAATGCTTGTTGTATGTGCTCCATTCTTCGGTGAATCCAATGAGCTAGCTTAGTGAGCAAGCGCAATGAAAGAGCCCAACATTCGTTATGGACAGTTTTGACTGTAAAAAGGTTTTGGGGTGAAAAAAAAAGCCAAATGGTTAGATCCGATGTTCTAGTTGCCTTTACAAGATGTATTTTTTCTTTTTATGACAGCAAGGCATGCCCCTTGCCCCTTTATAGGCCTTACCTACCAGACAGCATTAGTTCTCTGATTGGTAAAGACCTGTTTTGGGCTTATCAAGAACTTGGCTTGTTCCAGTTCTTATTATTGATTAGCTGTATTGTCACTCTCAGTGCTTGCTTTTAGTTCAGTGGCTTTCCTTATCTAACTTGTGTTTGTCCCTCTTTTGGTTGGCTGATTTGCATACTTCCACTGCTCACTTTTGAGGGACTTCTTTCATCTTTTTGTTTGAACACTCCATTAGAGTTCATGTGTTTATTTTTTAAAACACATTTTATTCAGGTTTTTATTCATGGTACTGCTTGGCCTGAAAGGCCCATACACCATCACAATTCAATACAGTTTTGCAGCGTACCAATTTACCAAAGGTAGAACAGAAGATAAACCAATGTAAACTTAGGCACATATTAGTAACCCCCTGATCCCACGAGAATATTGAAGTGTACTGTCAAAATTATTAAAAGTGTCTATACTAGATGTGACCGCGATAATAGGGCTGCATTTCCTGCTTAATGAGAGATTCAGGGGAATCTACGGCTGTTAAGTCTATACCCCTATATTCCGCCCACCGTTTCCATATTTTCTTGTGCTTCTTCGGGCAACCCCTTGCCTGAAATACCACCTCTTCCATTCCCATACATCTCTCTATGGCTCCCTTCCACTTTCCCACGAGTGGCGGAGTGGACCCCTTCCAGTGTTGGGCGATATCTCGCTTGGCTAGTGTAAGCCCCAGGAATAGGATGTGCTGTTTGTATCTATTTCCTTTGATCTCGTCTGTGCTCTGGAGGAGCCATTATTTGGGATCAAAGGGGGTTGCCAGAATAGCACCCTGGCAAGGCAGGTTATTATCCCACGCCAGAAGGACTGAAGAGCACTACAGCTCTATGCAGCCCCCCTAAGGCATGTAGGAGATGATATCACCCCCATACGCCAGAGACGAGACCTAGTATAATAGGTACAATTTATGTACTTAAACTGAATCAAGCGGTAGCTGGTCGCAATGGCAGCGCCTCGGGGACTCCCCGCGCCTCTGTCCAGTCATCGTCTGAAAGATCGGGAATGTCGCCCTCCCAGGTGTTCCGTAACGTCCCCAGTGTGGTACAGTTAGGAGTAACTAGGGTATGATTAATTTGTCGGATCTTGTGGGCTCCTAAGTCTCCCATTAGCAGTCGTCCTTCAAGTAGGTGGAATTCCGGGAAGTCTGTAACAGTTTTAATGTGTGGTGTCAGTGCATGTCGAAATTGGAGGTACTTCTAGAACTGACTACGATTTAGGTGAAATTTCTCCTGTAATTGCTGAAAGAATTTGAGTATTGTCCCCTTCATTACATCTCTGAGTGTGAATAACCTGATAAGGTCCCAAGCGCGGAACCCAGATAGTGCAGCAACTTGTTGAACATAAGTTCCCTGCCACAGTTCGGTCGTCTGTGTTTGTCGTTCCTCCCAGCCCATCTGCTGGACGGTACGTCTCCAAAATTGGAGGACTACCTTTGTAGCTGGGGGTAAGTGACCCAAGCTGGTCCGGCTGCATAATAGGTCAAGCAGTGTTTGATTATCTATCACACGTCTTTTCCATGCGAATGCGGGGTCTGGGGGCTATACCACCATTCGTTTATTTTGAGTAGGTGAGAGGCAGAATAATAAGCGAATATGACCGCTGCGGCTATCTTGCTGCAGTTGGTGGACTGCGTGCATGTCCGCAGGGCGACCCTGACTGCCCAAACACCCCATAGGAAGTTAAGGGTAGCATGAGACCATCTTGAAGATGACGGACCTGCCATGCAGGGATAGGGAAGGGGGACCAATCGTGCACCCCATCCCGAATTTTGAGTAGGAAGGGATTTATCTTATGTGCCCAGAATAGTGTTGGATTCGGTGATATAAATATGCCAAGGTATTGGAAACCCCCTGAAGCATGTGTCAGTCAGATGGACGCCCACGTGCCTCTCCCCTGATCTCCCCATACTGGAAATAGTACTGATTTGTTCAGGTTAGTACAGAGTCCGATGTTTCCCCAAATACTGTAAGTATCTTCAGTATCCGTGGACCTGAGAACCCTGGGTCTGTGAGGAAAAACAGCATTGTCTGCATATAATGAGATCCTGTTTGATACCTCCTCGGACCAGTCAAATCTGCACATTACGGGATTCCGCCTCACCCACACTGCCAGTGGTTCTATCTGGAGTGCGTAAAGAAGCAGGGATAGTGGGAACCCCTGCCTGCTACCCCTGCAGATTGGGAATCAAGCTAAAGTTGCACCTGCTACTCACACTGAGGGTGACAGATGTGTGTATATACAACAGGAATTTCGGGCAAAGTTAAGGGCTTGTAGTAAGAGGAATAGATACTCCCAACTAAGAGAATCAAATACTTCGTCAATGTCAGCAAGTAGGTTGCCCAAGTTTTGGCCCCATGGCCAGGGCATTGTGGACTCGCCTTATGTTATGACGTGTGAAATGTTGCGGCCTGGTCCGGGTGGACAAGTTCTGATATGTATGGGAGGAGGCGATTTGCAAGAATCTTGCCCAGGAGCTTGACCTACATGTTCAATAGTGAAATGGGGCGATATGAGGATGGTTCTTTGGGAGGGCGCCCTGGCTTGAGGAATACCACTATTTCCGCGTGTCACCAGTCTGGCTGGAGAATCTGTTGTTCAAGGGCTTCCTGAAGTGCCCTGAACAAGTGGGGGCCCAATTGAGAAATGTGTAACCTTAGGAATTCACTTGGAAACCCATTTGGGCGCAGGGCTCAGCCCGGAGGCATGCCATGGAGAGTATTAGTGAGTTCTTCTATTGTGATATTGTGATTGGGGTGTCTAATTAGTCCAGCTCACTGTCTGGAACCGGCTTTGGTGGAATGTCCCTAACAAATACTGTAATTTGGTCGGAGGATAAGTTTTCCCTTTTCCTGTATAGGTTTGAGTAATACGTTGCAAAGACCTGGGCCACCGCACAGGCTTCCATCGGCCCCCCCCCCCCCGTAATACCGGTACTGGGGTCTGTGACTGTGCTATCTGACATAGGCAGTGTAGTATCTTACTCAATTTGTCACCCCATTGGTAGGTTCTGTACTGGGCCGCTTCCCACGCCTGTTGGGCCTCATTCGTGAGTAGTTGATGTATTTGCTGTTGGGAGAAGAGGAGGGGACGCCGGGCTTGGCCTCCGCCGCCTGCCTTCACGTTGCCTTTACGTTGTCTTCAAGGGCTTGCTGACATGTCTCTAGGTCTACAATCTATGCAAGGCAGCGACGTTTCGCCCTGGCGCAAAAACTGATATCTACCCCACGTGTAGTGGGTTTTAGGGCCTCCCATAGTATCACGCAGGAGGGGGTGGAGTCTATATTAGATGCAACATAATCTGTGACGGCTTGGTGGAGGACCTTTTTATATGATGGGTCTCTCAGATGCTATGGTGACATTCGCTACCTAAGTGGAGATCTTTGGTGCCCTAGGTTTAACTTGAGTGTCATTGGTGAGTGGTCTGATAGTCCCCGAGGTACGATGGAAACCGCCATTACTCTATGGACTTGAGAATGTTGATGGAATAAATAGTCCAATCTAGAGAGGGACCCATAGGTCGTCGAGAAAAAGGTGTATTTGGTGTCCTGTATTCGGATGGTATGCTCTCCATATGTCGGACCTTCCCAGGGAGGATGCTAGGAAATGCAATTTTGATTTACCAGTGACGCGGTCATATCCCCCAGTGTGCAATCTGTCTATGGGTTTCATGGTGCTGTTCCAGTCCCCCCATCACCCACAGACCATCTGGAAAATTCCCCTAGAAACTTATGACCCTCTTAACAAAGGGGGGTGTCGTAAAATCTGCCTAAGATCAGTGACGTACCGTTTAATGCACCTGCCACTACAGTGTAGCGCCCTCCTAGGTCCGTCCAGACTTTAGTGCATTTAAAGAGGATTCTACGCTGAATCAGAATGGCTGTGCCCGTGACCCCTGGGTAAATCCCGAGTAAAAGACTTGATCAAACCTGTAACGTGCCAGGCATGGGGCTCTATTCCCCATCATGTGGGTTTCTTGCATTAGCAGCGCATCAATGTCGAGTCTCCTGGCCTGTTTCAGGACCACCCCTCACTTAATTTGATCTAAGAACCCCCGTACATTCCCTGTCATAATACAGAACCCACTGGGATGATCAGAGAGTGAGTCTATCATCATTTAGCGATTATGGAGGGTGCCATGTGTGAGTCAAGTGTGTGGTATCAGATGAGTCCTTGTGTCTGTGCCATAACAGTATAAAACATTTCCTATCTTAGTTGAACGTCCCTCTCTCCCGCCCCAACCCCAGTACCCTACGCAAACTCGAAGTATCTGTCACGATGTGAGCACCCCCCGGGGCTCAACAGGGAACCCGGAGGGCCCCGCACCAATGGTCCCACAATCTTCCAAACCCCCCATCCATAGTTCCTTAGGGCGAGTGAGTGTGGTTCGTGGAGGTCAACCGTGCATGTTAGCCCCAGCATGCGGACAAAGCAAACCATATTTTAAGGATAACCATTCTAAGGCAATATATCAGCCTCTGGGGAAGCCAAGGTGTTTCGTTCATGAATCATCTCGTGTCTGGGAGCGCCAGTTGGATCTAGATCGGTGTAGCCTTTTCGACGTGGATTACTTCGGCCTATGGCTTGGGGAAGAGTCTGATTCCATTGTGGGCGGATTGCCCAGCCTAAGCGGTACAGTTTCATCAGTCCACTTGAAAATCTCATCAGGGGTGCCGAAGAACAGGGTTTTGGTTTTATAGATCACCCTCATCCAAACAGGGTATAGCAACATGTACTGGATGTTAAATTCCCTAAGTCTGCGCTTAGTTTTTACATAGGATTGACGTTGTAGTTAGACTAGTCTTGTGTAGTCAGGGAAAATCATGAAAGCATGTGATTCATGGATGCATTTATCTTTTTGACCCAGGGCAAATTGGAGAACAGCTTCCCTGTCCATGTAATTTACCAGCTTGGCAAAGACAGGACGGGATCGCGCCCCGGTAGGGGGGCCTTCTCACGAGGGCTGTATGGGCCCGCTCCATGACGAAGCAAGGAAAGAGTAACCCCTCCGCCTTGAGTGAGCACAGCCACCACGTCAGGAATTCCACCATTGATGCTCATAGCCTTCCTGAAATCCCACGAATTGCAAATGATTCCTCCTGGCGTGGTCTTCTGCATCCTCTACCCATGTAGCGAGCTCTTGGGTTATCATGTGAGACGATTGACTTTTTGTTGGAGTGATGTTACTGTGTCTTCCACGACTGACACTCTGGTCTCCGCCTTGGTAATAATATCGACTGCCTTTCAGTGGTCTTGTCGAAGAAATGAAACTTCTGTGTCCACTGCGCCAATTTTGGCATCCAACATGTTGCATGACTGTGTGATTGCCGCCAGCAGGGCTTAGCTTGTTGGCCTTCCGTCAATACATTGTCTCCCTCCCCTGGGACGTCGTCAACTTGTGCCTCTGTGCCAATCGCTGTGTCCTTAACGTAACATCCTTTCCGTAGCCATACGTCTCCCCGTCATCCCGCCACTGACTCCCTCACAGACACCTTGGTGTGTCGTGTCACCCCCCCATGCATTACCGCCTTTGTCACCAGCACACTTACCTGGCGTCAAGGTTGGCTTCCTGTGTGGATCCAGCTGCCCAACCAGTTGTGAAGGGGCTCCATCAGCTGAAACTGTTTGCCGTGTCCCCGGTCTGCCTTGATTCTCCTGTTATGAACTATAAACAAGTGCATTATGTGAGCACCCTTGTCTTTCTCTTCCTGGGCTTCCTCCACAATTTCCCCTTCCTCTATGCTCGCTTTATCATAATCCAATTTTCCTGATCCTCATCTGTCTCCTCCCTCCCTATAGGCCCAATGTCCTGCCTATCAAACTTGTCATCCTTTCTATGTGGTACTCCGGGACACATTTCCGAGGGAGGACAGGGTACCGTGGTTAGCCCTCCTGTCTCAACCCCCAACTTATGTCTGGTTACACCAGTGTTTGCGGCCCGAGAGTCCGCTTTGTCCCAACGGATGCGCTACTGAGAGAGTTAACAGTGCCATGTGCAAATTCACTGAACAGAAGGGGTTCGGCTGTCTGCTACATGCCAAGTCCACAGGGTGTTTTGAAGAGGAGGGGGTTTACCTTTCTAGTGTGGGCATGGACTTGTTTTTGTTGGACCTAGGCAAGGCCCTGGAATCAGCAGGATGTAGGTAAGAATTCCTGCCTTGGTGGGGGGCCCTGGTTATGACGGTGGCCACACCTAGAGCTGTGGCGGGGTTACAGGGTGATCCAGAGGCTGAAAGGTACATAGGGGTACCCTCTTCAGGAGCACAACAAGGGTGCAAAGGCCAAATGTGCCCAGGTGGGCCTCGCGTTGGACCCTGGAGGAACGGCGTCGCCCCGTTAGTCCTTCGGGCGGTTGTAAACCTGAGCAACCGGGGGCTCCCAGGATATGCTCCGCCCCCCTCAGGGGGCGTGAGTAGATGGGTGGACTGGCGGTCCACAGATGGGAAGGGTTAAACCCTCCCCCAAAATTGGTAAGTTAGTGCCACAGTGCAATTTGGCTCATCAGGTGGGCAGGCAGCAGAGGGGCTGCCTGCCCTTGGATTGGCCGTAAGCTGACCCACCATGTTGGCATATTTCGGTATGCAAATAAACCTGCAGCAATATTCTCCACGAAAAATATGTCTTGTGTGTTTATTTCGCCAGGAGATTGCTATAGGTGTGATGGGGAGTGTGTTGCCGATATTGGCATAATGTGGCTGCCCGAGGCCCACGCAGGGGGCCCCCATAAGAGGGCGCACGTCTTAGTGGCACACGGCGACAGTCCAGTGTAGTAGGGACCCCCTATGGGTCCAGCGCGCCCCGCGTCATTTCTGGCGTGCTGAATGGCATCCGTCTTAGTGCCACATGAGGGCACACGGCGACAGTCCAGTGTTGTAGGGACCCCCTATGGGTCTGGCACGCCCATGTCATTTCCGGCGCCCTGGTAGGCGTGGAGCCAGGTATAAGTACTTCTCCCACCCACCTGCGCTCTTTGCTGGCAATCCTGCATGCCGGTTCCCTCCCTACCGCTTACCTGGCGTTTATACAGTGGGTGGGGTGGGAGAGGCTGCTAACTTGTTATTTTGTGTTGCAGGCGGAGTTACAGGACAATCCAGAGGCTGAAAGTTACATAGGGGTACCCTCTTCAGGAGCACAAGAAGGGTGCAAAGGCCAAATATCCCCAGGTGGTCCTCGCGTTGGACCCTGGCGGAACAACGGCGCTCTGCTAGTCCTACGGATAGTTGTCAACCTGGGCAACTGGGGGCTGCATGGATACGCTCCGCCCCCCTCAAGGGGCGTGAGTAGATGGGGGGACTGGCGGTCCACAGGTGGGAAGGAGTAAACCCTCCCCAAAATTGGTAAGCACCGATTGGTTAGTACCACGGTGCAATTTGGCTCATAGGTGGGCATGCAGCAGAGGGACTGCATGCCCTTGGATCGGCCGTAAGCTGACCCACCATGTTGGCATATTTCGGTATGCAAATTAAACTGCAGCAATTTTCCCCACGAAAAAGGTGTCTTGTGTGTTTATTTCATCAGTGGATTGCAATATGTGTGATGGGGAATGTGTTGCCGATATTGGCACTAAGACAGAAGAGTAAAATTCAAGAGGGGAGCAGAGGCTGGAAAAGGAATACAAGCGTGCCAGAAGGGGTGTTGTAATTAAAATTGGGCAACAGGAGGGAACGAACGGGTAAGAGAAGGAGTGTAAAGAGAGAAAGCAGAATAGCAGTGGGGACCGACGGAAGAAATGATAGCCGCAATCAATTATACAAAAGAATGTGACTGTATTTTTATTATTTCATGTTCTATCTTTTTTAACATGTCAAAACATATCGCGAGCTTTCTAAATTCCCCACGCAATTCAGGTGATTTCGGCCCTTGTAATTCTGTGCAGGTGCCCTGAGGAGAGGCGGCGGCGGGCAGCTATTAGCCGAAGAAACTAAAGCAAATGAGAGCAGTGTGCCGCCCGAGCGGTTACTGAGGGGGGCAGAGGTGAGTTCGGAATGACTGGCAAAGTGTTAGATGTGGCTCTGCGGTGTCTGATGAACAAGAACCTCGGACGATAAAAATGTAATAGTGCAGGCGCTGCAATGTGGAAGAGCTAAAGCTTGCTTTATGCGACGAGCAGCCTTTTGCTCCCATTAAGGTATTTTATGGATGGTGATTTAATTAGAGTTTTATTAACCCAGGTGGCGATTCATATGAAACAATGCTGTGCATCACAAATGCACACGTTCTCTTCGAGACACGTTTTCTTACTTGGGTTAGTTCAGTTTGGTTCTTTTAAATAAACTACTTTATATATTCTCATGCACTCCCCAATCCATCCGCGCCCCCTTTGGTACACCGACACGGAAAGAACATGAGCACGTGTTTTTGTTGTTATCCGTTGCTTTGTTTCTGTTTTATTACACCTAGTGACAAACCTTTTACCATGTCTGCCTTAAAAAAAGGTCTCACAGTCCTAGAAAATACTCTAAGTGATTAATAAGGCCAAATATTCCTCCAGACGACTGAATGCTGACTTGGTTTCTTGTAATGCGGTGTTTTTCTTGCTGTTCCAGCCTGCTGGGCCTCGGTTTGGCTGGAGAGGTGCCTTGAAAGAGCTGTCTCCTTCCGTGACGCGCTCGCTCGCAGCCGCCCTGGAGGACTCCTCTTCAAGAAGACTTCAGGAGGAGCAGGATCAGCAGTCGGCGGCCTTGGGTGGGCCACTGGCCCTCGTGAGCCTTCGCCAAGCCACAGTGCTCCGTGGCTCAAAACACGAGGAGGAGCGACCAAGGCAGATCTTAAAGGCAAGCAGCTCGGCTTCAAACTATATGGGAAATACATTGATGGCTCCAGCTTTATAGCAATTCTTTATTGCAAGGTTATAATTTGATTCTGAAAGCTAGTCCTGTGAGTAGCTGTGTCTTATGCCATGGGTGTGAATCAGTCCTTTCTATGAGTATTCCTTATTGATTATATATCGGTCTGTCGCTAAAACACAGCTGCTCATAGAAACTGCGTTGTTTGATCAGGTCTAAACATCGAGAAATTCAAGCATAAGACAGGAGAGCAAGAACAGCGAAATACAATTTGGGAACTGGGGTCTGGGTGAAAAGTTTGTGTCTTGAAAAGTCCAGTTTCTCATTAATTAATAGGCCGGTCACATAACGTATAGTCAACCTAACTGTAGATTTAAAACTCTAAGTATATTCCTTCCGTTTCTAATGAGATTGAAAATTTAAATGAATTCGTTTGAAATTAGCTCATTTTCTAATGAGCCCAACTTGAGTTAGATAATTTGACTTATTCACGCCAAAAATAGTATTTAACAATTCAGAGATACTTTTTTACAACCTTTGGTTTCTTATTTATGCATGGGTTAGCAGCAAAATCATCTACAAACACAATATATATAGAGTAGGCTTTGGTTCATCGTCCTTCAAGCCTTGTCTTGTGTTCATCAGCCTCTTTCAGCTTGCCTAAGGCCTTGTCACTTAGACTAGCCCATTATACTCTTGGCTGTCTGGTATATCATTCCATCTCCTATTTGCTTCTTCCATTGCACTGCATGAGGAAATATTTCATATTCACCCTTTCTGTAACATTTCATTTTTATTTGAACCAGGCCTTTTGACTGCTTTTGACGTGACTCGTTTGCGAGCCTGAGACCTAACTTGGCTTTCCCATTCTTTTTTATCACACCATTGACATTACACCATTACCAAACCACCACCAATTCCTCACCACAATACATACCACACCAGCAATATCACCAGCACCAGTACCACCACTATAAGTAGACCAGCAGTACCACTAATATCATCACCTTCACTGACAGCAGCATACACCATCAATGATACTATTACCACTACCTCCAATACAACGTTTGGCATCTCTGCCAATACAACACCACAAAGCCATCACCATAGTACCACTATTATTACCAGCACATGCCATAACCTATGCCATCAGCGGCATTACTAATCTCACCGCCAATACCAAGCACTGGAAAGCCAATATGCCTGGCTTTTACATGTATTTACATGATAAAATAATTTCTGGATGCCTGTATTTGAATACGTTATCACTGTAGACCCAGACCTATTATCACATTAGACCCAGTCCTCTTTCCTCTGCCAATGCATGTTAACCTTTGTGACTTAGGTAAGAAAGTTTTGTGGTAGGAGCAAAAACAACAATTGATGGACAGAATGCAGCGCAAAGTCATACATTCACCCCAGTACAGAGATCTGGGCCTAAATCCATCTTTTTTTGCACTCCACACCACCCCAGGTCAGACATGGCCATATGCAAATCAGCCTTGACCCTGTGCCTCATGGGAACAGTCCAGCCCGAACTGCCAAGCCATGTCTTTCCTGGACCGGAATCAAGCATCCAAGGACCGGTTTCTGGCTATCAGCCGTCATCAGCCTGGATAGCTTGACTCCAGTGGTGTGGAGAGCATGGGACTCACGTCTGAGCATACCCATCCCACTCGGGGTGACAAATGCAAAAACAACAATTGATGGACAGAATGCAGAACAATGTCATACATTCACCCCAGTACAGAGATCTGGGCCTAAATCCATCATTTTGTTGCACTCCACACCACCCCAGGTCAGACATGGCCATATGCAAATCAGCCTTGACCCTGTGCCTCATGGGAACAGTCCAGCCCGAACTGCCAAGCCATGTCTTTCCTGGACCGGAATCAAGCATCCAAGGACCGGTTTCTGGCTATCAGCCGTCATCAGCCTGGATAGCTTGACTCCAGTGGTGTGGAGAGCATGGGACTCACGTCTGAGCATACCCATCCCACTCGGGGTGACAAATGCAAAAACAACAATTGATGGACAGAATGCAGAACAATGTCATACATTCACCCCAGTACAGAGAACTGGGCCTAAATCCATCGGTTTTTTGCACTCCACACCACCCCAGGTGAGACATGGCCATATGCAAATCAGCCTTGACCCTGTGCCTCATGGGGACAGTCCAGCCCGAACTGCCAAGCCATGTCTTTACTGGACCGGAATCAAGCATTCAAGGACCGGTTTCGGCTATCAGCCGTCATCAGCCTGGATAGCTTGACTCCAGTGGTGTGGAGAGCATGGGACTCACGTCTGAGCATACCCATCCCACTCGGGGTGACAAATGCAAAAACAACAATTGATGGACAGAATGCAGAACAATGTCATACATTCACCCTAGTACAGAGATCTGGGCCTAAATCCATCGTTTTTTGCACTCCACACCACCCCAGGTCAGACTGATTTGCATATGGCCATGTCTGAACTGGGGTGGCTTGTTGAGCAAAATAACGATGGATTAAACCCAGATCTGTGACTGGGGGTGAATGTTTTGCCATTGTGCAACATTCCGTCCATCATCTTGTGTATTTTGCTGTTCACCCCATTTGGGAAGGGTATGCCCAGACGTGGGTCCCGTGCTCACTAAGCCACTGGAGTCAAGCTATCCTGGCTGAAGACGGCTGATTGCCAGAAACCGGTCCTAGGATGCTTGATTACGGTCCAGGAAAGACATGGCTTGGCAGTTCGGTCTGGACTGTTCCCATGAGGCACAGGGTCAAGACTGATTTGCATATAGCCATGTCTGAACTGGGGTGGCTTGGTGAGCAAAATATTCATGGATTAAACCCAGATCTGTGACTGGGGGTGAATGTTTTGCCATTGTGCAACATTCCGTCCATCATCTTGTGTATTTTGCTGTTCACCCCATGTGGGAAGGGTATGCCCAGACGTGGGTCCCGTGCTCACTAAGCCACTGGAGTCAAGCTATCCTGGCTGAAGACGGCTGATTGCCAGAAACCGGTCCTAGGATGCTTGATTACGGTCCAGGAAAGACATGGCTTGGCAGTTCGGTCTGGACTGTTCCCATGAGGCACAGGGTCAAGACTGATTTGCATATGGCCATGTCTGAACTGGGGTGGCTTGGTGAGCAAAATAACGATGGATTAAACCCAGATCTGTGACTGGGGGTGAATGTTTTGCCATTGTGCAACATTCCGTCCATCATCTTGTGTATTTTGCTGTTCACCCCATGTGGGAAGGGTATGCCCAGACGTGGGTCCCGTGCTCACTAAGCCACTGGAGTCAAGCTATCCTGGCTGAAGACGGCTGGTTGCCAGAAACCAGTCCTAGGATGCTTTATTACGGTCCAGGAAAGACATGGCTTGGCAGTTCGGTCTGGACTGTTCCCATGAGGCACTGGGTCAAGACTGATTTGCATATGGCCATGTCTGAACTGGGGTGGCTTGGTGAGCAAAATAACGATGGATTAAACCCAGATCTGTGACTGGGGGTGAATGTTTTGCCATTGTGCAACATTCCGTCCATCATCTTGTGTATTTTGTGGTAGGAGCAATCATGATGCTAACAGAGCTCTTCAGTTAGAACAGGCACATGCCAGGAGGCAGGAGGACATGGTTATTCGTGTGAGCTGTAGAATTGTTGCAGTTTAAGTAGATAAATAATCAAGCAAAATATAAGTACCAATCCATAGCAGGTATTTTAATCGTTCCTTTTATACCAGATAGATAATAAGCTTGTGAGGAAAGTATAGTTTTTTTTACTTGGTCCAAGATACTGGTCATGGGATGCAGAACTGCAGTACAGATGATGGCTTGCGATAGTGGTACCTCATTGTGCCTACCTATTTGATCAGAGGTCCTTGGTAGTAGTAGAATATGTTGCAGGTGGGGTGACGGGTCAGTAGCCATGTAGAGTTTGTAGTAGTGCAGAAAAAGTACTGACCGTGTGAGCCTAAACGTATGCAGAGCTGAACTGAAAGTGACTGTTTCTTGCCATGTTATCTTAAATAAGGCTTATTTGATGTGACGATGTTAAGTTTGAACCGGTACATTTGTTTCATGTCTCCTGAGTTGGAGAATCTGGCCCGGTTGTTCATATATTACTTCGAGGCCAAATAACTTGATGCCACTTTTATTTCTCTCTAGTTTTGTTCTGACATCATGGAGGAACTTGACACGGTGCTTCCACTTGCCTTGGCATGCAGAGGGGAGTCTCTTCAGGAAATGAGAGCAACCTTTATGGAGGCCTGCTGCAAAGTAGCAACAGCTGCCTTGGCAAGACTGGAGATGAGAAGCAGTGTAGTTCCATCCAAAGCCCCTGTCCAGACCCTGCACGCTGCTCTCTCCTCAGCAGTCTACATCCACCAGCGTTTGACTCTCTATGAGGGCTTGATGGGCGAGACAAAGAAGAAGTAAGTCCTTGAAAAATGTCAGTTTGAAAGTAAGGCGCTATGTTACAGTGGTCTGTCTGTTCAGCAAGGACTAATAACGTCGTAGTCATTCTGGGTAACAACCTTACTTGGCTTATTACTGTGTGAGTATATTTTCTTCAGCGGCACACCTGATGTAATGTAATATAATATCGTTCTTGTACAGCTGGTCTCTGGTCAATTTGACTTGTGGGCTTCATATTTGCAGCGTCTGTGCCAATGTTATGGCCGGAAACATAATCTCTTCATCAGTTTTCTGCTCAACAGAAAAATGTATATGCTTTGCGAACGTCTTGGAATGTGAAATGCATAACCACAACATGTTATTGTTTACTGACACCAATTTCAGTAGACCAAGAGTCAATGACAAATGTAGACCGTTACAGAAAAGAAACCGGGAATCTATTTTTGTAAAAAAAAAAAAGGGGATTCAACGTTGTGTATCATCGAAATTAATATCCTTTTATTCAAACGCCTTAGAAATATACTGATTAAAACCAAACCAGTATTACGCATTTCAGATGAAAAAAAGTCAAGTGATTGTCTTTTTTATGAACAGGTAAACGCTCGCAATATTAGAATACTAAAGTTGTTGTGTTATCTTACATCTGCCTACTTAAGAATATATCTATTGGAAACATTGTTCTCATTAATAGATCAGTTCGTTTGAAATGCACTAATTAGCATCAGTGTTTGGCTTACAGACCTGGACAATTGCTCTGTATTCCTCCGAGATTTCTCTCGAAGGACAGACATAAAAATATAGAACAAACAAGGTACAGTCCTATACAATCACACTTGCAAAGTCGGTTCATAACAGATCATTTTCGTCTTCTTCAGAAATGCTGTCCGACGACGAGAGCCCACCCACGCACCTGAGCTCGCTGCAGGGAGGTTGTCCGGCATAGTAGTGGTTGGGTTCACCCAGTTCCTGTCCTTCTTAGCTTAGGTCGTAAACGGCAACCAAATTCTTTCAAACCTATCCATCTTGTTATTGACTACAGCAGTCAGGTGTTCCAGTTCCATGGCTTAAATGTGCCATAATTTAGTAGACCATAGCACAAAACTCAGAGGAAGGGAGTTCTACTAGTAGTAGGTTGTGTTAACCTTGCCGCCAATAAAAGGGAAGTAAGCAGCTTCCCTGTAGGAGTAGTGTATGTGTAAAGCAAGTCCTCCCCACCCTCACCCAACAGAGGCACCAGTGGATCCAGTGGCAGAGTCACTGAGCAAATTTGATGCATTTGCTAAAGGACCTTAACCCAAAATCACTTCATCAGCGTGCATTGCCACCACATATCTAAGTAATTATCCTGGGCACCGCAAGCCCTGCAACAGAGATCAGATGTTCCAGGCATGGTGTGGAGCCATGCTGGGGTAAAGTACCAACTGGTTAGTATTTTATATGAGTTAGCGTTGTGCTGCAGACATATAAAGGTCTTGGCTGCGCTGTTTGCAACCAACAGCGTTGCTAATTGTCATCTGTTATTGTGGTGCTCAAGTCTTGCTCCAATCATAACTGGTAAGGGGTGCCTTTGTGAGAGGCCACATAGAGCAGTCTGGAGACAAATGATGCCCTTCCTCATGGACCCCTGGGTGAAAAGCTGCTCCTTGGGTGTTTTGGCTCTGCTACATTTGTCCTTCACTGTTTGTATATTTGTTTAGTGGCGGAGTTGGTTGCGGTGGAACTTGTCCCCTGCAGTCATTTGGAAGCTGCCTACATGTAAGCATATCTAAAGTAACCCCTTCTTGATTAAGGTACTCTAGTTGAGGGGGCACACCCCCTCTCTAATCTTCAAAATGTGTTTCCAGGGGATTTCAGGGTTTCGTACAATGGAAGGGAGAGGGTAGGGATATGTAGTGCTCACATGGCCGTCATTGATCTTAACCCAATGTCGCAAGATGGTAGCATATACTGGTGCCTGGAGGAGGGGGGGTGAAAATTGATCTCTGGGCCTCATCCACATGACATGGTGTAAGGGAATGGTGGAGCATCCCTGTTCAAGGAGTACCCAAGGCTTGGTGTAAGGAAGTTGGTGCCAATTTGTGTTGTTTTCAGTTGGGAAGCATAGATGTAGTACCACATATTAGGGAATGCCAAACCCTCTTTTTGATGCTGTCTTGTACTGGGTACTCTGGGTGTGGATTTCTGCGACACACCAGGGCTCGAAAAATTACCTCACCCACTTGCTATGGCGAGCCAGACTAAATCAGGACAAGCTATTTTTAGGACCTATACCTGAAAAGTGCTGTTCTGCTTGCTCACAACGTGAATGAGCAATGAAGATGCCTTTAAATCTCTTTATCTTGTCACAGTTGCTCCGCTTTGGTTCATGTACCTTACAGTTAGGTCAAGTAGTGTATTCAAGTTACTAGACCTGCAGGTCTAGTAAACTTCTTATGATTTTTTTGAGCCTTGCCTACCTAGGACCGGCACTGCCAACTGGGTCGCACAGCCCTGCAGCTCGCGTCTGCAGGCATTCCCTGTTGAATCATCTGCTCTTTGCTGCCTCTAGGGACCACCTGAGGAGACCGTTGCCCATCATGGCTTCCGGAGATGCGTGAGGTGGAGCGCAACACTATCCATAGCGACCTAACAAGCTGCTTCACGTTTCGAGCACTCGCGGTTGAGGATCCAGCACCCACTGGAACTCTCTTAACTTTCCCCTTCCCCTTCCTTCCTTCCAAGTGCTGTATCTACTGGGGACATTTTACCAAGCACAGCCTTTCAGTGTTGTGTTAGGCTGCCCCAACATAAGGTGGGACGCCCCTGTGGAGAGACTGAATCATGAGGTGGAGGCGCAACACTGTCCATAGCGACCTAACAAGCTGCTCCACGTTTCGAGGCCTCGTGGTTGAGGACCCAGCACCCACTGGAACTCTCTTTACTTTCCCCTTTCTTCCTTCCAAGTGCTGTATCTACTGGGGACACTTTACCAAGCACCGCCTTTCAGTGTTGTGTTAGGCTGCCCCAACATAAGGTGGGACGCCCATGTGGAGGGACTGGATCAGGGCTCTTCAGATGGGGGTAGGGTCGCAATACACCTCCGCTAACAGTGGTCATATCTCCTTGAGACCCTCCCTTGGCTGGTGGAGAGTCCGTGGAGAGTCCATGGTCAGACCTTCTCGGCCTGCAACAATACCTGCCCTTTTTTGACTCTGGAATCTCGCCCAATCGTGGGATTTGTTTTGATTATCTTTGGCCATCAAAAGGGGTCCAGTGGACGTTTGCAGGGACAGAGCTGGCTCACACAGAGTTTGGTGACTTATTTATTTAAAAAAAACTCTGGTACCTACCTCATAGCAAAGAGACTGCTTGTGCCCCCAATGGTCGTGATACTGCATCAGACGGGTCTCCTATGCTGCTGATCTACAATAATCCCTCATTGTTCTATCACTGCTGCTCAAAATTGAGACCTCGTTCCCATTGTATTTCTCATATGGGCTAATTTAAGAGACCACACCGGCAGCGCAAGGGTATTTCTTCTGACCTCGTTTCCCGGGAGGTACTCCCACCCCGTCACAGTCCAATCGAACACAACTCTTCCTGATGACCTCTGTACTGGACCCCCGGAAGGGGTCTTTTTTGCACACAACAGCAGCCACCCCTCCCGATAAGCTGGACAAAATACTAGAAGCCATAGCTTTAGGTGCCTCAGAGGCTAAATCTGACTCCTGCACTAATGATATGGCGATTCTCAGAGAAAAGCAACTAAAACTCTCGGATAGTATCAAGACAAACACGCAAGCTGTCACAGAGCTCTGACCATCTACCCGCGCAGTCGCTGAACAAACTTCCATACTTGAACAACTGGGTATAGTTGAAAGCAAACTTGAGGATACGGAGGGGCACTCCCATCGTAACAATACTCACATCATTGGCATGCCGGAGGATACAGAAGGAACTGGTCTCATAACATTTTTGGAACGATGGCTGAAGCAAGATATGGCCCCTACTACACTCTCACCTCATTTTGTAATTGAACGTACACACAGAGTTCCAGCCCAGTGCACATCTCAGGGCATTCCACCCAGACCTTTGGTGGTGAGAATGTTGAGTTATTGGGACCGGGACTTGATCCTGGCAGCTGCCCGGGACAAGGGTAATGTCTGATATGACAATACAAAGATTATGTTTTTGCCGAACTATACATTGGCAGTCCAGCGCCAAAGGGCATCCTTTCTTCAGATCAAGAAGAAACTCCGAAATATCGGACTCAAATACACTCCGTTATTCTCTGCTAGATTGTGGCTCTTGTAAGATCAGCACCTTACTCAACTCAAGGAGGCCTGGGACTGGGTAGAAGCATTTACCAAGTCGCACCCCATTCCCCGCCATCTCCACCCTTAAGATGGTCCAGGTAACAAACACTGTCTGAAGAGTACACCAGCGGAGGTCAAGGCATGATGCGCCCTCGCTCACACAGAGCCTACAGGAGCAGCGGGATGCAGTGGCGGCCTATCTGCCGGGACTTTCGTCAGCACAGCATATGCTTTCCTCAGACTATAATGTTTCAGGCGATGACCAGATGTCGGAGGAACTTGGTTCAGACATGTTGACTCTGCCTGTATTTACGGCACAATCTATTGCAGATCTGATGTAGCTGTCACCTGGCGATGATATGTTGATCCCCACAGATTATGCTATATTCCTTCTGGCTTAGTTGAAAGACTATGATACTTTCCGTGAGCCAGAGGTTAGCAGACAGAGCTCGGCCTACTATCTTATGGTCCTACACCCCGCTGGGGGTTGTCCCAC
The DNA here is from genome assembly GCF_964261635.1 of Lissotriton helveticus. Lineage (NCBI taxonomy): Eukaryota > Metazoa > Chordata > Amphibia > Caudata > Salamandridae > Lissotriton > Lissotriton helveticus. The sequence continues at coordinate 688,276,307 of NC_136059.1, read as the reverse complement.
TCCTTTATATTATGCTATATTGATTCTTCTGTGAGGTCTTGACTCTGTATCCATGTTCGCACCTTATTCCTGTGGCACAAATGTTTGAAAGACTACAATGATTAATGTTTGTTTTCAGGGTTGGGTCGTTGCCTGCATGGTTACATTCATTACGCTCCTCTTTCCTAGTTGAAGCATTTACACTTCTTGGGCAATTTACTCTTAAGTGGTCCCACACATGCTTACTTTGCCGCTATGCTTCATGGAAACCTATTGCTTGATTGTGTGAAACACCATGAACTTCTTGCAAAAACCTTATAAGGTACATGCTGCAGGGCCCAGTTTGTTCATACTCTGGTGTCTAAATTACATGCACTCTTATCAAGCCATTTACACAATGGGTTCTCTCCCCCCAACCCTTAACAAAGCAGTCATTTCCACTTTGTTGAAGCCACGCAAGGATCCAACGAATCTAGTAGAATACTGCCCACTAAGCATCTTAAATACCGACTAAAATCCTAGCCTGCCGCCTACTTCCAATGTTACCAGATGTCATTCATGAAGATCAGGCAGGCTTTGTGTTGGGCCGCAACACTTCTCGTAACCTCTGCCGATTTTGCCCTGATGAATCCGCAGCTCAAATCCCAAATGCCATCTACACGGCATTAGACCTAGAGAAAGCTTTTAATTCTTTGCAGTGGTGTTTTATGCACAGAGTGTTGTGATTGTTTGACATAGGCCCCCGCTGGAGGAAGTGGATTCCGATACCATATTCCACTCCCACAGCTTGCGTGAAAACTCACAGATGTATGTCTGCATCGTGGCCCGTGTTCAAAGGCACCAGACAGGACTGCCCCCTTTCTCCACTATTATTCAGCACGGCAAAGGAGCTTTTGGCGGCCCACCTCTGTCTTCTTGGAGTTGACTGGGGGATCCCATTAAGGGGCCATACCCACGCAATATCATTATATACGGATGGTTTACTGTTGCATGTCCGTAATGCGAAAATTGACTTTCCATCCTAGCACAGGTAATATCTGAGTTTGCAACTCTCATGGGTCTTAAGGTGAACTGAGCTAAATTTTGTAATTTTCCTCTTCAGCAAACCTACAGACCCCCCTCCCACTGCAGCGGAACCCCCAACTATTGGTTGAAAAGGTCACATTCAGATATCTAGGAGGCAACATTTACCATTCTCCTGCAAATCTGGATGATGGTAACCTTGTGGAAAAGTAAATTTTGCCATGTTCTGTGTCACCACGCCTCATCCATCATATGTTATGTGTGCATGACCAATATGCATATGTTATTCCTCATGTCTGATTAATGACGCAATTACAGTTGTGTCCACCTCTAGTATGCCAGTTTCCAGTCCTCGTGAATACTACGAATATCAGGCCTATGTAAAGTAATGTTGCCACGTTTCCCAGTGTGCACGTTATTTCATTATAAAGTCCCCGTTTCCAGGCCTCAAAAGGGCCTGGACATCAGATTCAGCTCCTGTCTCCTGAAGCCTCGCTGAGGAGCGATACAGCCCCCACCTGTATCCTCGACCCTTCACTTGCTTCCTGCCTCGCAGTGCCCGGTGCAGCCTGGCTCTGCCTCTGAGTCTGCCAAGAGTATGTTATGATTCCAGCTATCAGTTTAGTCCTCCTTCTCTGCATTCCTAAGCTACTGAACTGCATCAATAGTTTCCGTCATTGTCTAGCCTTCTCGTCTCCACGTTAGAGAAATACTGCATTTAATGGTCATTTAATATTCTTCATCACGCACTACATGTAGAATAATGCATGGTCCAGTCTCAGAATCGAGTTAGCCTTTCCCCTCCTGACTTCTAGTTTATATCAACATGTTCCCTAAACATCAGATACTAGATAGGGTTTAGGTACATGTCGCTCCAACCCTCCAGACTTTAGTCTCTGCTCCTAGCACAGAGTTCATAGCCCCCAGCTTCTCCTAGTAACACATCATTGCCAGTTTACGCGCACCACCAGGTTAGAGGTCCCGGCTCCTTAGGTAGCCCCCTCCAATGTTTCCGCCCCATTCATGACATATTCTGTTACGTCTGCACCACATGTCTATGTATACGCCCAGTTACACCTACTTTTACTCTTATCTTTCGCGACTGCTACGCGTCACGCCTTCTGCTCCACCCACTGCTACGCCTACTGCAATGTAATGCTATGTGTTTGCGTTTTGTATATAAGCTCATGTATTGTTATTAAAAGTTAGCGCGCTCATCCCAGACCCGAGCCCCGGCAGCTGCTGGGCCCCGGTTATCCTGCCGGGCCCTGTCATCCTGTTCCTATGCAGGTCGTCCTGTTCCTGTCCTTATGCTGTAATAAACCTGCAGAAACTCCTACTACCTCGAATCTTGACTCTTATTTATTGAGCTATCTGTTATGATATATGCCTAGTCAAAAATAGGGTATTATTTATTTATTTACCACATAATGGCGCCCGAATAGGGACTTGCCCTTTCCCCACGCGTCGGTGAAGCCACGCCGACCCCCTGACCCTCTGCAGTCGTGACGGAACTCTTCCGTGCACTGGCAGATATTTCTGCTTCAAGTATCCCTCAGGCCCACGGAGGAGACGGAGGAGGCGGTCCAGCATCCAAACGAGACGGTGGAGGAACGCGGCGAGTCCCGACCAGAGCCCAAGCCAAGAGTCCAAGGTCCGAGGTATCCGGAGGCCCACCCGTAACTGAAGTCCGAAGTTCGTCGTCCGTCCAGTCCAGTCCGAGGCCTTCCGTTCTTGCTGCCCGGTGAGTACCATTACTGGGGTAGTATCTAGACAGGGTCAGTCTAAATTGACTCCTGGTCCGTGGGTTGGTGGTACCCAGGCCCACTAACGAAGTGTTCACCTAGGTGGATACGGGTCTTGATGCGTCCTTTTATGGGACCGGTATGTTCCGTACTGTTTCAGCAGTGCATCCAGTAACTCTAGTCTGTTCCGTTCTCGAGAAATACTTGTATTCTGTTCTCGGTATTTTCAGGTAGTATTCTGTTCGAACTGTTATTTATAATGTTCTTCATGTATTTTAATGTTGTGGTATGAGTGCGACGTGATTTCGTGTTTTCATTGTGTATTGTATTGTGCCTAGATTACAGTTCAGTCATGCCCATCTTTTCCAAGTTACGTCAGTTAAAAACTAGAAAGGGTCTGCTGGAAGCAGCAGTTCCTGTTCCGCCTAGGGACAGTCCAGGTCATTTTATGTATCAGAAACATGGCATAAGCGCCATATTATATCTAGATTTATGGGTAGATTATACCAAACAGTTAGAAGAAAAGTATAGATGGCCCGTATCGGGTACATGGGATGCCGAATGTATCATGCGAGTAGAAGAAGCATTATGGAAAAAGAAAGCCAGACAGTCACAGAAAGACGCCATCGAGTTATGGCGCAAAGAAGCTCATAAAAGAACCGAAAAAGAAATCAGAAAGTCAGAGTTAAGTAGAGAATCCCAAGAACGAGTCCAAGAAAGAGAATTAATCGAGATAGGTGAACGAGTCAAAGCCGAACAGTCAGACAGACAGAGGCATGCCCTTATTAAGGGTATGTATCCTCTTCTTGCCGAGGGCTTGCCAAAAGCGACCCCAAAGGCATCCAGTAATTTCCCGCCACCATTAGTTCCGACCAAGCTACGTCACAAACAGACCGCAGCTGATATTTTTATTTCGTCCTATTTGGACGACACAGTCCCAGAATATGCAAATCCTGTTCGCGCTCCGCCAGTCCCTGTAAATCAGGCACTTCCCGCTCTTCCAGACACCGGAGTACCTGCTACGGTACCCCCGGTCCAGCCAGCATTTCAACTTCCCGTTCCGCCACGAAGAATGTCCGTCGATGATTCTAGTTTAGGGGCCGCAGGAGGAGGTCCTCCTCAAACCCCGCCGCCACACAAGCGTTTAACGTTAGCCGAATTACATGCACAAGCGTCACAGCGTACGCCTAGACATCAGACTGTAGCAGAAATAAGAAAATCCCTTGCCGAATGTGTCTATGATCCAGTCCCAGGCGAGGATAATATGGTTTTATATTCGTTCCGCGTAAGAAAGGTGGCCGAGTATCTAGTCACCTTACCGAATATGAAAGAAGATCTAGACAGAATATATCGTTTCATCCGTACAGGGGATGATCCAGAAAGTATTCACGAAGCCATGTCTCAAAGGAAAGCCGAGATCCAGCTCATGATATTAAAGTTTCTGATTAATTGTCTAATAAGAGAACAAGATTACCCGTCTAAAGATTCTGCCGAAATGAGAATCCTGACAAGGTGGAGTGATAATATAGCCGAGGGTAAGCACAAGACCGTCGGTGCTATGGAGAGTATGTACAAGAAAATCCGTAAAGAGATAATAAAGATACACGAACAGCGTAAAGCAGCACAAGTAAGCGAGAAAGAAAGTATCTCTGATCCCGAAGAAGAAGAGGACGAGAATCCCGCCAGAATAGCGTATGTAGGAAAATCTAGATTTCCAGATCGCCATTTACGCCTAGAACCCAAGTCTATTTTCCATCATTCAGCACCAGAACAAGGTTCTCTAGAACAAGTGTTCCAAGCTACCGATCACATTCTGAAATCACGAATCGGTTACAGTGAATTAAGTACCATGCATGAACAGGAACTAGCCCGATCAGCAGTCCGATGGATTACTGATTCTACCACTTTTCCAGACGAAATAGTGGCACAAATGATCCTGAAACTGCCCCCAGCCGAACAACGACTGGTGGGTATGTATATGATTCAGCGCCTCATTACTCTGTATGAGGGTCAGCACTCTGATCCAGGCCCGTTACATGATGTCCTGAACGAGTTACTCCAGTACAGATGGAAAGGTCTAGGTACCGATTTAATTAGTGTAATTCTAGAACAGCGTCACAAATATAGAACGTTCTTGAACCCGCATTTTGTTCATGTCTCACCCCCAGAAAGTAAACCATTTTACATAGACAGACAGAATCCGTTACGAGAAGTCCACCCAGTCAAAGGAACGGGTGGCGAAATGCAACGAGTGTTTGTATACACTCCAATCACAAAGATGGAACTCCTTGAAATGAAGAAATTAATTCCCTGTCATGACAAAGATCCAGCAGGGTTCCATAGAGAATTAAAGGACATGCTCCGTATGGGAGAATACACTTACCCAGATATCATTAAAATGTTAAAGGTTCTGTTGCCCGCAGGGGTGTATGAAAAGCTAAAGGAAAAAGAATGGGAGGTGGGAGAGAAAAAGATCGATTGGACAGTTCTAGAAGCTGAAGACAAGGCACGAGTACCAGGTACCGGTCTTGGAGATAAATGTAAAGAGTTACCAGAATTATTAATTCAAGTCTTACCCAGATTATTGACAACGAGAAAAGAAGACTGGGATGCAATCTCAGCCTGTAAACAGAAACAAGATGAAGATATTAGTGATTTTTATTCTAGGTTTGAAAAGTGCTTTAGTATCAACAGTGGTCTCAAGACAAGTAGTGAGTCATACCCTCACCTTTTCGTTACTAAATTAGTCGAGAATTCAAGTCCACAAATTAAAAATCGAGTTTTGAAAGTCGAAAGCACCTGGCAAGCTAATACTCCGTCCCAGATGCTCCAGATGCTCCAGTACCACCAGAATAGAATCAGAGAAGAGCAAGAACACGAGAGAAAACGTATGAAAGACACGAAAATGAAAGTGCTAGTTGCACAATCTGTTCCTCAAGACAGTCAGAAGAGGGGTCCGAATCAAGCGAGCCATCCTGCAGCTCCCGTTAAAGGGAACTGCAATTATTGTAAACAGCCAGGTCATTTTATAAACGAGTGTGCAGTTCTGAAACATAACATAGCTACTGGTAAGACTAAAGAAAGACCACGCCCGCCTAGACAAGAACAAGTTTCACAGATTCCTCGGTCACAGAATGCACCGCAGACAGTTACAGTACCGCAGCCTATTGCTGCAACACAGCATGTCACATCACAGATGTACCAGTATGCACAGTCTGAGTATCCAGAGTACCAGCCATATTCATGAAACAGCCTAGAGAGGGAGGTAGGCTTGCCTCTCATCGAGATACCTGTAGATCAAGAAGGTCCCTATGTTCACAGTCAAGTATTAGGGAAAGACAGAAAGTTTTTGATTGATACAGGGGCAAGTAGGACCACAATTAGTCATGCCGAAGTTCCAGGGGCTCCGCTCTCAGGCTCAAGAAATGTTTCCCTTGGATTTTCAGGAAAACCCATTGTAAATGAAATATCAAAGCCAGTTACTCTAGAAGTAGGTCCATTGTCCCGTACTACTGATCTGTTACTTACTAAGTCATGTCCAGAAAATCTATTAGGCATTAAAACACTGAAAGAATTAGGTGCAGTCATTTGCTGTTCCCCAGAGGGAATACGTCTGTTCCTACGTGACTTTAAGGGTCACTATGTATTACGAGATTTTGATTCTAGACTGTCTAAGGTTCCGCAGCATTTATGGGCGCAAGGTCCAACTGATGTAGGTTATATGCAAATCACACCCCATCGTGTGACTCTCAAACCAGGTGTAGTGTTACCACGAATCAGACAGTACAGATTGCCACCCGAGGCTGTAGCAGCCTTATCCAAAATTATTGACGAGCTCATCGCTCAAGGAGTAGTTGTAGAAACTGACTCCAATGTATGTAATTCTCCGATCATTCCAGTCATGAAACGTACTGATCCAAATGCACCCCCAGTATATCGATTAGTGATTGATTTACGAGAGCTTAATAAATGTATTATTCCGCAGTACCCAGTTGTCCCAGACATCTCTTCCCTATTGACAGCCATTGATTCCGAAGCCATGTTCTTCACTGTCATAGACCTCAAGAACGCATTTTTTAGTGTTCCAATTCATCCAGACAGCCAGTTTCTTTTTGGATTCTGTTTAAATGGAAGGAGCTATATGTTCACACGCGCTCCTCAAGGTTTCACAGAAAGCCCTAGTATTTACAGTCAAGCACTTAAGAGACAACTAGACAATATTCACATGCCAACTGACACTGCCCTGCTCCAGTATGTCGATGATCTACTGATCACAGCCCGTTTTGAACGTGCATGCGAGCGAGCATCCCTTACAGTTCTGTATTTCCTAGCCGAGATGGGGCACAAGGTGTCACCTTCGAAGCTTCAATTCTGTGTCCAGCAAGTGGTATACTTAGGACACTTGCTGTCCAAGAGGGGTAGGCAGTTGACACCAGACCGTATCCGGTTGATAGCGAGTCTTCCCCAGCCCAGAACCCAGAAGGAGGTACGTGCCTTTATCGGCCTTACTTCTTATTGTAGACAATGGATTCCCCAGTATGCATTTCTAGCCAAGCCACTGATACAGTTAACGACACAGGAGGCAGCCGTATCGACTGTCCTCCCTTGGACATCCGAACATACACTTAGTTTCAACGAGTTAAAGAAAGCTTTATGCCAAGCTCCAGTTCTAGCTACACCGAACTACAGTAAGCCTTTTACACTTTTCGTTACTGAACGTGAAGGTACAGCATTATCTGTTCTCACACAAGATCAAGCAGGTCAATACAAGCCCTGTGCTTATTTTTCGAGCACATTAGATCCAGTCGCCCAGGCTTTGCCTGCGTGCCTCAAGTCAGTTGCAGCCACAGCACTAGCTATCAGACAAAGTGATTCCATAGTTTTAGGACACTCCCTGACAGTACAAGTTCCACACTCCGTAGAAGTTCTTTTAAACCGAACACAAACTCAGCACTTGACAATTGCACGTTTAACAGGTTATGAATTGACACTGTTTCAGCCACACATAGAAATTAGACGCTGCAACGTCCTGAATCCTGCTACACTGTTACCATCAGTTAATTCAAATCCTGACCCACATGACTGTGTGGAAGTAGTCAACATTACGACAAAGCCAAGACAAGACCTGACAGACATTCCGTTACCAGATCCTGACCTGACACTTTATGTGGATGGTTCATGTATGAGAACTAGTACAGGAGAACTAGTCGCCGCGTATGCAGTGACTACTGACACCGAAGTTATTGAAACACACCGTATTGATACCCTGTCCGCTCAAGCAGCAGAGCTAGTTGCTCTGACACAAGCCTGTATACACGCCAAGAACCTGAAAGTTAATGTTTACACAGATTCACGTTATGCATTTGGAGTTGTACACGACTTCGGAGTGCTCTGGCAGGAGAGGGGTTTCATGACTTCTCATGGAACCAAGATTCAGCATGGTCTCCTTATTCAAGCTCTGTTAGATGCAATACATTTACCGACATCTATCGCTATCATGAAGTGCAAAGCACATACGAAAGTCACTGACATTATTTCCCAGGGTAACGATCTAGCAGACCGCACAGCCAAGCTTACAGCACAGACTCCAGACATTCCAGTTAACCAGACACATACTCCAGATCCGACTACATGTATGACAGTTAAGGACCCTACACAAGATGTCATAGATATCCAGTTACATGCTACTCCTGAAGAAATCAAGAAATGGTCTGAACAAGGAGGGGTCCAGACAGATCAAGGATGGTTAACGAAGGGTAGAGCCACATGGTTTCTCCCCGACTCTATGGTTCAAGTCATTATTAATACCGCACATAGTCCAGCACATTTAGGAGAAAAAGCTATGTTAGACAGTATCCAGAACATTTGGTTCAACAAGCATTTACGAGCTGCAGCCAAGCAGAAAGTCCGTACCTGTATGATATGTTGTCAGTTTAATCCAGGTAAAAGTGTCCCGGTGGAACAAGGTGGTTTCCAGCCCCCTGACCACCCTTTTGAAGTCCTCCAGATGGATTATATTCAGATGGAGCGATGTCGAGGTTTCAAGTATGTCCTTGTAGTTGTATGTGCTTTGTCCAGATGGACAGAAGCCTATCCAGTCCCAGATTACACAGCCGCGACCACTGCCAAGCAGTTGGTTCGTGAATTTTTCCCTCGATATGGACTCCCTAGAGTCGTATATTCTGATAACGGTCAGCCATTCTCATCTGAACTCATGAAGCACGTTTCCCTGTTGTTAGGGTACCAGTGGAAGTTCCATTGTGTACGCCATCCTGAAGCAGCCGGTCTAGTCGAGAGACATAATCAGACTCTGAAAATCCGTATTGCAAAAGTCTGTAAAGAAAAAGGTGTGGACTGGCTAGTAGCTCTGCCAGTCGCTTTGTTTTATATGCGCATGGTCGCACATTCCAGATCAGGTCTGTCCCCGTATGAGGTCGTTTTCGGCCGCCCCCCTAACATGTGGGGTACTCCTAGACCCCGAAGTATTACCGATGTTTCATGTAATATGCTGACAGATTACCTAGCTTCCTTGATGTCTGCCCTCAACTCATGTCGTTCACAGGTTGCCGCCGCATTTCCAGACAATACCGAGGTGGCACCGCATGAAATCGTTCCAGGTTCGCTGGTGATGATCCGAAACTTTGACAGATCAAGTCCGCTGGAGCCACGTTGGAAGGAGCCCCGTCAGGTCCTCCTCACCACCCGTACAGCCGTGAAGTTGGAAGGCCGAAAAGGATGGATACACCTTTCTCACGTTAAACTTTTTAAAGGACTGAAACCCGTTTTCAAGAACATTTCCCAGGATATCAAGACCTGCCAAAATATTGCTCTTAAGGACTGTCCCGCTAATGACATTGATACAACCCCTCCCTTGGTAGAGAAAACTCCGCAGCAGGAGTATAAATTAAAGCTCCGGTCTAGTAAAATAAGTCAGTCAGTTTGATTGTATAAGTCCTCCCCTAGGTGAAACGGTTAGACTGTTTCTGACATGTATAAAATAGACCCCCATAGTGAGAGAGTTAGTAAAAACTCAATTCAATGTATCGTTTTTCTAAGTTTCATATTATTTCTCAGCATTATGATTTCCTGCACTAGTTACGCATTTTTCCTATATTTCCCAGTTCCTCATGTAAATAAGTCTGCTAATGCTACAGCAGAGCACACGTTTAGTGATCTGCCTCCTCACGAATATTCCTACCGCCTCGCTATGCGTAACAATTCATTTATCCGTATGTTACATTACTCACACCAGACCAGCAATGCCACTAATTGTTGGGTGTGTGGTCGACTCCCCCCTTTCCAGACCCCGAAGGGAGTTCTGCCACTCTTTCCTTATCCATTCTCACATAATGGTTCATGTGGAGCATGGTCCACGTTAACGTCATCCTCAACAGATATGTCTTTTCTTAACAGTACGTGTTTTCCAGACAAGCAAGGTCTCCCCCACAGAACAGGTTTAGATCTAGAAAATGAAGTGTATAATTTAGGTAATTATTCGTCGAATTTTATGGTCCTGAATGTTCAGTCTGATACTACTCCAGACTCACCTGCTATTTCAGTACTACCAGTCAAAGGCGAATTATGTGTCCGAAATAAGGGTTCTGTACATGTAGGACATAGTGATTGTACTACTACTATCAAGTATAGTGACAGTGGGAAATCTATTTTTAAAGCTTCACGTCATTCCTATTTTGTTTGTGGTCAAACTGCATATGTTCATCTGCCCCCCGATTGGGAGGGAACCTGTTACATTGCCTTCCTACTGCCACCTGTTTTTCTAGCCCCACCTGACTATCATAGAAACACACATCTAGTACATACTAGACACAAGAGAAACCTCCCGATTGTCGATTATACTGAAACTGCCGCAGAACAATTCATTGATATAGATAAAGGTGTGTTCCCTTATTTAGGCACAGTTGTAAATAGTAAGTTAATCCGTAGGTTAACAAGAACCCTTGAAGCTGTAGTAGATGAGACTGCCTCCGCTCTAGGTAACTTAACCGAAGAGCAATCCTTTATGAGAATTGTTGTGCTCCAGAATCGTCTCGTCCTTGACGTCATACTGGCCGATAGGGGCGGGGCCTGTAGAGTCATCGGATCTAGTTGCTGCATTTTCATTCCAAATAACGCGCCGTCTGTTTATTCAGCTATAACCAGACTCCATAAAATTGCCCATCTGTTACACCAAGATCCAGGCACCTGGACATGGTCCGGTTGGTTCTGGAATATAATTTCTGCCTGGGGATGGAAAGTCCTGTCCTTTCTAGGTATCGCAGTAGCGATCATATTCAGCTGCTGCCTCTGTATACAATGTGGCCCTGCGATTTGCGGCATTTGTGCTACCTCTTGTATTCCTAGTCCCAAGCCCCGTTCTAAATCTCGTTCCAAGAAAATTCGAGACGAGCAAATGGTACTGTATGAAATGATAGATGGTATCATGAATATTGATGTTTCCTGATGGAAACGTAGTGACAAGGAGGGAATGTGGAAAAGTAAATTTTGCCATGTTCTGTGTCACCACGCCTCATCCATCATATGTTATGTGTGCATGACCAATATGCATATGTTATTCCTCATGTCTGATTAATGACGCAATTACAGTTGTGTCCACCTCTAGTATGCCAGTTTCCAGTCCTCGTGAATACTACGAATATCAGGCCTATGTAAAGTAATGTTGCCACGTTTCCCAGTGTGCACGTTATTTCATTATAAAGTCCCCGTTTCCAGGCCTCAAAAGGGCCTGGACATCAGATTCAGCTCCTGTCTCCTGAAGCCTCGCTGAGGAGCGATACAGCCCCCACCTGTATCCTCGACCCTTCACTTGCTTCCTGCCTCGCAGTGCCCGGTGCAGCCTGGCTCTGCCTCTGAGTCTGCCAAGAGTATGTTATGATTCCAGCTATCAGTTTAGTCCTCCTTCTCTGCATTCCTAAGCTACTGAACTGCATCAATAGTTTCCGTCATTGTCTAGCCTTCTCGTCTCCACGTTAGAGAAATACTGCATTTAATGGTCATTTAATATTCTTCATCACGCACTACATGTAGAATAATGCATGGTCCAGTCTCAGAATCGAGTTAGCCTTTCCCCTCCTGACTTCTAGTTTATATCAACATGTTCCCTAAACATCAGATACTAGATAGGGTTTAGGTACATGTCGCTCCAACCCTCCAGACTTTAGTCTCTGCTCCTAGCACAGAGTTCATAGCCCCCAGCTTCTCCTAGTAACACATCATTGCCAGTTTACGCGCACCACCAGGTTAGAGGTCCCGGCTCCTTAGGTAGCCCCCTCCAATGTTTCCGCCCCATTCATGACATATTCTGTTACGTCTGCACCACATGTCTATGTATACGCCCAGTTACACCTACTTTTACTCTTATCTTTCGCGACTGCTACGCGTCACGCCTTCTGCTCCACCCACTGCTACGCCTACTGCAATGTAATGCTATGTGTTTGCGTTTTGTATATAAGCTCATGTATTGTTATTAAAAGTTAGCGCGCTCATCCCAGACCCGAGCCCCGGCAGCTGCTGGGCCCCGGTTATCCTGCCGGGCCCTGTCATCCTGTTCCTATGCAGGTCGTCCTGTTCCTGTCCTTATGCTGTAATAAACCTGCAGAAACTCCTACTACCTCGAATCTTGACTCTTATTTATTGAGCTATCTGTTATGATATATGCCTAGTCAAAAATAGGGTATTATTTATTTATTTACCACAACCTGAGCACCGTGATGCAAGTGCTCTGATCTCAAATAACTTTCTGGTCATCTTTTCAGTTATCAGGAGGGTGGCTGTAGTGAAAATGGTGGTCCTTCCTCATCTTTTTTTATTATTTTACTAAAATTACCCTCCTCATTCCCCGCTCCTTCTTTAATCAACTGAATTCTTCCCTGACTGGTTGTCTTTGGGGCCCTGGGCATTGCCCAGTAGCCCTTGCTACACTAAAACTTCTGGTTGAGGCAGCAGGACTTTCCCACCTGCATTTTAAATGCTATTACCTGACAGTTCAGCTGCAATGGGTGGCCTGTTGGCTCTCTGGGCATGTTGTTTATAAGGCAGGGCTATCAAGGGTTGACTTTCGAGATGGCTTATTACATTGTCGTCTGATCCCTTACACTCATTTGGATTTGTTTCTTTTTTTTTAATAATTCTTTTTATTAACAGAATTGGAGTCGACTTTACAGGTTACAGTAATTAAGGCAGAAACTTATTCCAAATATTAACATGATTACAGTGTGGATCTTCTGGCTCTGGGACAATTGTGGAACACAAATATCTCCTTTGTACTTATTCCATTTATTCCAAATGGAAGACCACTTTCTGGGGCACCCACGCGGAACATATACAGTTTTCTCACGGAACATGCACTAATCCATGTCTGCCTTCCAGGATTCTACCTTGGATTTGGATTTATTTCTTAATGGTAAATTAATGGACTTCCCCACACTGGCAGCAGAGTATAATCTTCCACCCAGGCAATTTCTCACCTATGAACACATCAAGCAATCCTTCAACAGTCTATTTCACACTCGCCATGAACTACTGCTGATACATGATGTTTACCAAACTCTCCACGTGGCAGGTTCATATAGTATGCTCATCAGGTGGCAGGCCATTCTTGCAACAGGTTTATAAATCTCGTTCTCCTCTCTGAACTATCTGGGAAACCGGCTTACCTAAAACAGCCTCAGCCTGGAGTTAATTAGGAGGCCAGGAACGAACACTCAGTCCCAGCCTCCCCCATGCAAATCTCTCCGCGACAACAGAACACTCATCCGTGCGGCCCCATCTGCTTTCGCCATGTCGTCCCGCTTCACTGGCGCTCCGGTCTCCAGTGGGGGCTAGTGCATTGGCAGTCGCTCTCCGCCTTCACAATGTCGATTAGGCAGCAGTATCAGCCATAATCTGGATCCCCAGTTCTGGGACTCAGACTGCACGCCATCTTTGGTCCTTGCTTATGCCTGCCGCTTAACTTCTCTTTATTACATTTTCTCAAAAGTGGAAAAGATACACCGCTTTACCGTATGCTATCTATGGTCTTAAAGAACTGAACAACCTCCAACAACCCTCCACCCACAGGCACTGTCCTATCTGTAAAGGGGAAGCAGGCATACATCCTCAAGACTGTAGTTGGCACTTACACTGAACTGCATCGAGTTATTAATGTATTAACACCCCCTTTTGACAGGCAAGCACTAAAATAGTTGGAGGGCCTATATGCGTGTTTGTACAAAGCAAGAGTATCCTATTCTCATAAAATAGGACTAGTGAGTTCCATATTTTCCCACATTTGAGCGCAGAGTCTGTAATATAGTGCGTGACTTTCTATAGTATCATCATTTGCCAGAGTCTGTCGGACTAGAGTCGTACCCTGGTGTTATCTTTGACTTGCAATTCAAATTTTTGCAGCACATAACAACTTAGTTGCAGTGCCCCATGGCCCCTAGATATCTCTGACCCCCAACAATATCAGGCTAGGATTTCCCTTAATAGAATAGCACAAGACTCCTCTGATATATCTCAAAACATCTTTCCAAAATGTTGGATATGTGCTCATACCCATCAAATGTGTAGGAAAGATCCTCTTCAACATTGCATCTCCAGCACCTCTGATAAACAGAAGGGTAGAGCCTAAGCAAGCTTTGTGGGACCATATACAATTACATACTTAAAAAAAAACCTTTGTTTGATTTGTTTTAAATGTAGAACAGAATTACGGGAAATGCAAAAAAAAAACACGTACAGGTGCTTCATATCATATCAAAGTATTGCAGCAGTCTCCAGTGATAAGTGTCTCTGAACATGTTGCGGTATAATTGGATGAGCGTACATAGTGAGGAATACAGTACAGCATAGATAAAGTCACAAAGTTAGTCTAGTGCATATAAATCATAGCCACACTTGGCTGCCGCAACTACTGTACATATCGACACAAAATTGTCACCCCTCATCTATGAAGCCAGTTTCAGGGTCTGAATCCTCACCACCATTAAATCTGTATAGTAAGTGCCCCCAAACATCACATCATCAGCAACTTCTTCATCAGTATGAGATAGTCGCAGGTGATTTTCTTCCACTACCCCCCCCCCCACTCAAGCACATCTTTAAGCCAGAATGACTACTGCGGTGCTCGGGATCCTAACCACCCAATGGCCACCCTCCGCTTAGCCAGGAGGAGTGCAAGCTGGAAAATCCTATATGGAATCTTCTGCCCCTTGGGCCTCGCCACTATACCCTGCAGACAGGCCCCAGGAGTAAGAGGAATTGTGAGGCCAGTATTCGCCTCAATCTTGGACACCACATCCCTCCAGAACTCCTTAACTTCAGCGCAGACCCAGGCAAGATGCAAAAAGTTGGGATCCACCACCCCACAACACACACACTTCGCTGCCCTAGTGGGATCTATCCTATTTAGTTGAAAAGGGGTCACATACGTGTGGTGCAGTTAAAGTACAGCAATTCAGACCTGCTATTACAGTAAACAGTCCTTACTAGTTCACAGGCACGCTCCCAACCTTCATCTGCAGCTCAGTCTCCCACGCCTGCCATCCCTTATTGGGATGTTGTGCCATGTCCCCCTTAAGAGCCTTATAAAGTGGGAGGGCTACGTTGCCCCCGAGAAGCCACACATACTTCCATTGCCGTGCTTTCCAGTTTACCAAAGTTCAGCAAATATCCCAACCCTATGTGAAAAGCCTCCTGCGCATCTGGGAAGGTAAGAAAAACCTCACCTGGATATAGGTCATTGGCCAACTGACAATCAGCTACATTGGTCCATAGTCCTATCCAGATTGATTGCGCTAAACAACACGAGATTCAAGAACCCCAGTTCCCTGTTAAAGGGACCCCAACAAAGCCTCTTCATGACCACTGTTTCCCATATCATTGCTGTGTGCCTGACCAGATATGAGATTGAATGCTCCGATTGGCCCCCTTGCATTGGTAAATAGGCCAGTGTGTCTTCCCCAAACATTTCTCAGAAAAGTTCCTTTTCCCAATTGTCAGGCTCTGCAAGCCATCCAGCGGCATGCTGTTGATGCACCACAAAGTAGAGTTGCATACCTCAGTAAGCCAGGCCACCGTCCTCCATGTCCATTTAAGAACTGACAGAGCTACCCTGTTCCACCGTCTGGCCCATATCAATGAAATCAACAGGCTGTTTAGTGGAAAACTCGTGGACCAAGCAGAAACAGCACATTTTTTGTACCTGATAGAGGCAGCTTGGAAGAAAGACCATTTTGGCAACCGGCGACCGACCCATCACGGACAGCAGCAATTTATTCGATAACCTGATCGATCCCTTGAGGCCTCCAAGACCCTATCCACATTCAGGCACTGGTGAGTGGCCTCCTTATGTGTAACCCTGATACCCTAGTATAGGAAGCTCTCAGTCTTCCAATGAATCCCCATGTCTGGAAGCTGCTCAAACCATATACAATTTAGCCATGGTTTTAGTAGCATATTCCCTGTGTTGTGTGCTTCTAAATGTGCATGCAATAGAGGCCCATAGTTCAACCCAATCTTTTTCACTTGGAGAGTCTGCCAGGTCCATCTCCCCATCTTCCTTGGTAAGCCCATGTGTGAGCTTGCTGACTGTATTGGAGAAAGGCACGTATTTGAGATATTGGACCTGGGAATCTGTCATACTTCCTGGTGAAAGTTTCATACTGAGTCAGCTGCCTTGTGTTCAGTGGATGACACCTGCAATGACACAGTTATCTTTAATTCCTGAAAGGACTTGGGCTGGCAAAGTGCAAAAGTTCAGACAGCTGCCTGCATCCCCCCTCCAGATTTAACATGCATCCCCTACTGATCCAGGAGAAAATTCAGGATGAGTGTTTTAAGGGATGGGAAGGATGTCAGCTGTCCTCTAACTGGTATATAGTCCCATATCTCCAGCACAATCTTTACTGAAATCGAAATGTATGTACTGCATTAATGTTTTTTCCTTCCGAGCCAGGTCCCAGAGTGATGCACCTAACACTGTCCTGTCAATCAACAACCATTTCTTATCTTCTCATGTTTTTTCCTCAAGATATGCAGCCTGATAATACTTTTGAATGTCTGGACATGCCAAGCCACCACATTCCTTGGTGGACATTAGCCTCTTTTTATTAATTGTTGCCCGTCTTCAAGCCCACACCGATTTGATCAGTTACTTCGGAAGTTCAATAGCTTCACTTTTTTGATGGGGTCAGGCAAGGATTGAAATGTTCTGATAGTTAGTGCCAGTGAGTTTACGGCCAACACAAACCGCAGGGGCGAGATCAAACATGTGCTTCCAGTGAAAACATTTTCAAATGGCCCCATTAATGTTACCACGCATAGACTGCGATACATAACTCATCAGTATCTACCCCAACATCTTTGGATTTAGAATTACCTTTATGTGAGGTGATCTAATACCTCCTTGGCATCCAGGCCCATCGAACTCGTTGGTATATCATTTCTCTTTGCCTTTTCTTCTATGTGGGCTACTCTGCTATATTTTCTCTCCCCTCTCTGTAACTTTTAAATCCTACCTGAATCACATCAATCAAGAAAGGACTCTGGCCTGTCTGCTAGGATCTCAGTGAAAATCTTAATATCCATGTTCAGGAGGGAGATCAGGTGAAATGACTCACACTCTGCCCGGAATCTACCCGAGCCCAGTGCCTGACTCGGGTACTTGAATTTGACGGCCTTAAATGTCTCTATACTCATGTTGGGCTTCTCTAGGGCCTTAACAAAGTCCCTAGGTAGAGATTGGATTGCAGCATCAGAGACAAAAGTCTCTGTTGTATCAGGGTCTACTTTACTGCCAGCAAATATACCTGGAAGTAGCTTTTAAATAGCTCCTGTGTTGTTCTTTTCCTAAAGGCCCATTTCCGGAATAGCTTCCTGATAGCCCAGTGTGTGCTCTAATTCTCTGCATATGATGTTGTCTGGGCAAGACTGGGCTCACATTATTTAGCTTTTGTTTTTAAGCTACAAAAGTATGAGCTTTACCCTATTTGTCCTAAGCACTAAGAGTTGTCCCCTCAAGTTTGCTAGTTGTTTACTACTAGATGTATCCCCTTTATTCTTCTTTTTCAACACCTTGATCTTCTCCACTGGTTTACTTTCTTCAAGCCATCTTACTCTTTCGTGGCTTCAGGTAATTGTTATGATTGCTTCTCATACTGTCACCTTAAATGCATCCCATTGACTGATAAGAGTCATGTTTCTCTCTTTATTCATCTTAAGATATTCTGTCCTTTCCTTGACTTTTTCAGCTTTATCAACTGGGTCATGGCAGATGTCCATAGCTAGTCCCCAGAACTCTCTTAAAGTTCATGTATCCTATTGGCCTACTATATTTTGATCTGTGTGTGGTCAGATACTGAGATTTTGCTATCACCTGTACCTCCTTAAGTATGCTTCTCAGACACATATCCTACCTAGAGCCATATATATTTATCACAGTCATGGGCTGTTGTAGTATATTTAATGGTACACTCAGAAACCTGCCCCCGGGGACTTATCTCTTTATGATTTTGTTGGTGTAGAGGCCGACATCTAAAGAGGGTATCCTTTATACCCTAGTCTGAATTGGTCTTTGCATAGCAGATAGGTCTTCCGGAGGAAGATGTTTTTGGGGTTGTGGGTTCCCATGTATTTCCAGAACACCTATGCCTTTTGGTAAGTGAGTTTAATCCCTTTGCAATAAGGAGGATTAACTTGATTGCTCCTGTTCATGTTCTCCCTTTATGCGTTTACCCACATTTTTTATCCTGCGCCTTTCCCCGATGCCTACCAAAAGTCTCTTCCCCTCTAAGCACCTAAATCTTAGAGGCCTCCTGTTTGCCCCTCCTATAGAAGTGGACTTGGTTCCCCCCGCTGGTAATTCCTAAGTCTTGCTAGGCACACTACCATTTCCTCATCCACCCCCCACCAATATCAGCCTGCTATGCACTCTCCTTTTAGATAAAGTGACTGCCCCTTAACTTCTTACACCGCATTTGGTGTGAGAGGCTCCTGACGTGTTGCCCCCCCCCCCGTGAACTTGCTGTTCCTCAGTCTTGGTATTTTACTCCCATATACTTTCCTATGTCTCTCTTTGTGCTGCCAGGATTAACCACAGTGTGATTCCATTATGAAGAGAAGGTACTAAGGAATCTGTGATTATCCTTTGAAGAAGAAAAAAACTGTGTCATATAGAGCAATAAGATTAATAAAGTCCCACTTAAAGAAGACTTTCTGTAATTCTGCCTTTTGTTAAATTAACTCACTCTCCTACAGAAGGAGAAGTGTAGAAGAATTTACAGTGTGTTTTAAAGCGCTTTGTAAATACTTCCTGTTGGACCTGGGTCTTCCAAGTTACATAGGGTAGCTTGGCACTAAGTAGGAAGGCCTAACTCAAAGGTACATGTGTAAAGTTTGCGTCACACCCCTTAGTAACATAACGTCCATCCACTCAAAAAATTAAGACACCACACCAGTCTTTGGAAAAATACGAGCTGTTTTATAAAATCTCTCTGTTGTTCAGCAGTTCGTGGTTCATTATACAAAAAATAGCTTCACTCCGGTGTACATCGCTCTGGGGCACCAATTTCAGCAGTTCAGCCCCCACCTCCCAGCAACAGTAATTATATCACAGTTTCAGTTGTAACCACGAAAAGATCTCACTTCTCAATGCAGTAACTTACAGTGGTACCTTACTCCTGGAAGCTCAAGTTATTTATCATAAGCAAATTACAGTGTTTCAAACCTTTATCCTAATACAGAAATACAATAGGCAGCATTAGACTTTCAGGTAATGTAACAGGGCAAATCATCACTTGACTAGGAACAAGATGCTACCTACTCCATCTGTCAGTTGGTGAATTCCTGTTATTATTAATTAATCAGCAAGATTTGCCACATGGACAGTGCCAGTAACCTTTCCCAACTTCTACAGTTAAAGAGGAGAACATACGGGCATTGAAATCAGGCAGATCCCCCCAGCGTTGGTAAAAGGAGTTCGGTACTTTTCCAATTCAGTTAAGGCTTGTCTCGTCCCCAATCGGGAAACAGGAAGTCTAGAAATCACCAAGCTGCCTAGTCTGAGCTTCCGTGTCTCTGCTTCACTACTGCCCAAAGACCCTGCAGATGTTTAGGAAATCAGTCCAGCTCTGGGTGCTTCACCAAAGCTAGACGCTTACTTATTTAACGACGGACCCTGTTGTAAGTGCACCGAGATTTCGGTGCTCCTCCTCTTTCTCTCGTCCCCTTCATACGGCCTGCCCGGCCGACGGACCTCTCAGCTCCGCTCCTCTACCAGGCCAGGAAATCTTCCAGCCCTCCTCTGAGCCTGCGCGGCGCACAGGACACTTCCGCGCCTCAGGAGCCGCCCAGACCTTCACCAAGCCTGCGCGAGTCTTGAGTCGGCGCTCCTCCTCTATGGCACCGCCCCGCTCCACACTTTGTCTGCGCAGCGCTCGAGACACTATTCCCAGCAGGGAGATGCGGCGCCTCACCAGAAGGTAATTTAATCCTGGGGGCAAGTAACTTTAGGGATCTCTATTACGAAGCACCGGTTTTAGGCGGGTCACTTCTGGAAAGCCACGAGTTCAGTCTGACAGGTCACCAGTGAACGGCAAGTGTAGGGATTTACTTTCTTCCCCCACCACTCAGGCCTTGCCTTAATCTAGGGGACAGCCTCGATCGCCCTCACCTGGCGGTGTCTTACTATCCTCACCTCATGAATTCCACATAGGATTCCCACAGGTTACTCCTGCGGCAGGGATTTCTCGAGTCCACGTTTTGGCAGGGTCAGATCAGTAGATGAGGGATAGCATCAAAACAGCAGGGACAGCGGCCCAGCAGGTCTGTCAACCCCCACAGTGCACCAGTCTCCTCCTTCTACCGCCTGTACTCCTGTCTTCCAGCTCTCCTCTGCTCACAACACCATCTAAAATGGCTGCCCAACATTCCGCCTTTTATAGGCTGACCCCAAAAGGTCCAGAAGGGTCCAGGGGGTTCTGGAACATTCCTATACTAACCTATGGGTCCAGTCCCTAAGATGGCAGTTATGGCAGTTGCTGTCCACCATTTTGTGGATTGTGAATCTAGTCAGGAAGGCGCCAAGGCCTCAAGAAAAGACTATGAGGGCAAGGAACACCTAACCCCTAGGCCAACACCTCAAAAATCTAGTGGACATAAAAAGAATGAAAGGTTATGGGGGCAAAAAAGGGACAAAATAAATAATTAATAGGAGGGGCTACCCAAAGGGCAGACAGGTCTAACACTTCCCAACAAGAGAATACAAACCTCTAACTAATATTATCTAGTTCCAAGCGGAGGAGATTGGCAAAGTGGCTCTCACCAATTTTTTTACCAGGCATAATGTACCTTCTATATTGCTACAGAACAAAACAGTGGTAGGAGGTTCCTTTTTTCAATAATTATGAACACATTGTGCAAAGTGCGGGGTGGCCAGTAGAGAGATTTAGGCCAGGACTTTGCACCTGTTTATTGGGTGAACGGCAAGCTGCCTATCAAACAGCTAATCCAGTCAGAGTAATGCCCTACCATTACATAAAGAGAGCAATCGCAGCGACACTGGAGTTTGACTTTGAAATCTATTGCTTTGATTTTAGAGGGGGAAAATGGTAGCTAGTGAGACTCGTATGCCCAAAGATATTGGGGATAAGTGGCTACATCATGACTCCTCTACTAAAAAGGTGATAATAGATGAAATCTTTCAGGAGCAATTTCTGATTTCACTCCCATCTAATATTCAAAGATGGGCATGCCAACATCATAGGCGACATGGCTAGCTTCGCGGTAAGATGGCTGCTTTGTGAGGAGCTCTGGCCTACCAGCTGCCTTGTTCTACCCATCTCCCTCCCGACTTCACAGAGCTGAAGGTCACTGCTCCTTCTCAGCTGTGCCACTGGGAGGCCAGCGTGTGAGCCCTGCTTCTGAATAAGCCTTGGGGGGCACTCTGTCTCACGCTCCGTTGTACCGAGATGGAATCCCTAGATGGCTGCTCGCAGCACCTGTCCGTGACATAGCAGACTGCGGCCCCTGAGAAGCAGGTGAGCCTCAACAGGCACTTCTGGTGTGATGACAGTGTAACGCCAGCCTCGGACACTGTGGTCCACAGAGCGTGCCACCGGCGCGCCCTACCCTCTCTCCTACTGGGAGATCCTCAGCATGCAACGCGCCTGCCATACCCTGACCTGGATGAAGGTCCTGATTCCTGTCATCTGTTAGGGAGCAGATAGATGTGCCTTCCCACTGGTGGGGGATCCAACTCTTTTCTCTTTCTACTGGAGGGGACCCGCTCTCTGGTGCGGGCACCTCATGCTGGTTTCAGTGGCTGCTCGTCACATGGTGGAATGAGCTTGACTACCAAAGGCTGCCTGGGCGAGGCTAAGCCCTCCTAGGACTGGACATCCCCATAACTGCTGGTGAGCTGGCCTCACCCATTTTTTAGGTCTCGGCTAGAAGCGCGTTCTCGCCAGAGAACTATAGCTGTCGGCTCAGCCGACAACGAGTGGAGACAAGAGCTGGCCACGCGCGCAGCATTGTCTATGGCAGAGGCGGATTCCGATGCGCGCCTTCGGATTGGGTCACGCGCGTGAGCTTGTAAAGCGCGTCGGAATCTTCCTCTGCCCCCCTCTTGCGTAGGCCGCAGGCACATGATGACCCCGCCCACCCCTACAGCAGAAGGCAGCGAGGTCTGTACTGTCTCCGTCTGGCACTGGTTCAGGGAAGCAAGAAGGCTTGTGCAGCTGTCTGGGCCTCCCTCGGTTCCACAACACAGGAGACTCCCTGCTACACTTCAGCTGAAGCATTTCAAGTGTGGGAATCAACTCTCCACGGATGTTTGTCTTTTCCCAAAAATTAGGGTGCAGTGGAAGCCGGCGGAAGGCCCACCCTCGCCTCCCACTTCCGGGTCCGCTAGGGAACCTCAAGGCTGCACCGGCAGGAATATTTCACACCCCACAGCCAGACGGCTCGCCCTCTCTGGCACTTACAGAGAAAGATACAGCAGCCACAGCCAGTCAACGCGATTCCAGAAAAGGGCGGAGCAGATGGCCAGCCCGAAGATCACACAAGCAGAACTGCTGAGCCGGGATTGGAAGTCGAATGCGAACCTTTGAACCCGTCAATACTTTCACCGGCCCGTTCATGTCTGGGGTGGCTCGTCCTTTTCAGCACGCGAACTAAAGTCATTACGATTTACGAAGCGCTACAAAACTGGGCTGCCACTGCTATATTGTATAAATCGGCTTTCTATAGCGCCAACCAACATTATTAAGGCTTCCTAGCGGATGCCCCATCTAGGCATCCTTTTGGGCGGATCAGGAAAGGTGAAGATATAAATTATGTCATAAAAACAATATGCGAATGCAGGTCTAAGAGTAATCTAAACTTGCAGGAATAAAATAAAGAGTTAATCAGCAGCTTCCAGCGTGGAGCCGGGTCACCCTGCTGACAGGAAGTCCCCGCCTTCAAGCGACACACACCTGAGGCATCCAGCAACAGCTGCAGAACCCCTGAATCACACCTCTAACAAGCTATGGTGTGTGCATCCGACTGTCACACAAGATAAAAAGTGAGGCAGTGCCACACAAAGGTGTGCTGTGCACCAGAGAATTCCTTGAGCCACCCTCTGAAGTATGCCCCCCTCCTCGAACAGCAGCAGCTCCCAGATTCCCGGGACCCACCGGTGCGGGTGACACTGAGGAATGTGGTGGAATGACGTCACAGCTTCACCGTGTGAGCGCCCTCCCGACCTCTGCCAGGCGAGCTTCAGGTGACGTCACGGAGGACTGGGGGCAGGGTGCGCTCCCC
This sequence comes from Lissotriton helveticus, assembly GCF_964261635.1. Taxonomy (NCBI): domain Eukaryota; kingdom Metazoa; phylum Chordata; class Amphibia; order Caudata; family Salamandridae; genus Lissotriton; species Lissotriton helveticus. The sequence goes on along the minus strand of NC_136059.1, from coordinate 688,252,758 downwards.
TTCCCACTCCCATAATGCACCGGGGTCGACGGCACTATATTAAGACACTTAGCACACAGGGCCAGAGGGGGTGTAATGTTTCCTTCTAATCTGGCGCACGGGTAAACATTTTAACACGTGCCCACAACCCGTGCTGGCATGGTGAGACTGCACCGTCGGCGTGTGGTACCGATGCCCAAGAAGCCAGCCCTGGGAGTAGTGTTATTTCACTGATACAGCGCAACGAAGGTGCCAGCACAGCACCATAACAGCTACAACAAACAAATCTCAAGTTTTTTTTTTTTTAAACTTGGAAAAGTCTGAACAGTAGCGCAGATGGCACGGAAGTTGGTTCCAGGCCGTAGTGGTGAGAAAGCTCTACGCCCTGTCTGGTAGGGGGAACTGTCAGGAGCGTCTTATCGCTTGAAGGGAGCGTTCTTGCAGGGTGGTGGTAACTCAGGTCTGTCCTTTAAATAGGAGGGGGCACCCCCCATCAGAGCCCTGTGAGTAGGCAGCAGCTGTCGGTTCAGCCAACAACGAGTGGAGACAAGAGCTGGCCACGCGCGCAGCATTGTCTATGGCAGAGGCGGATTCCGACGCGCGCCTTCGGATTGGGTCCCGCGCGTGAGCTTGTAACGTAGACAACTCACGCGCGACCCAAACCCAAGGCACGCGTCGGAATCTTCCTCTGCCCCCCTCTTGCGTAGGCCGCAGTCACATGATGACCCTGCCCACCCCTACAGCAGAAGGCAGCCAGGTCTGTACTGTCTCCGTCTGGCACTGGTTCAGGGAAGCAGGGGCGTGGCAAGAAGGCTTGTGCAACTGTGTGGGCCTCCCTCGGTTCCACAACACAGGAGACTCCCTGCTACACTTCAGCTGAAGCATTTCAAGTGTGGGAATCAACTGTCCACGGATGTTTGTCTTTTCCCAAAAATTAGGGGAAGGGTGTTTCTAAAAATAAAAAAGTATGGGTATGCCGTGCCCCTCAGATCCCCCTACATCGACCAATAAGCTCTACGGACCTAGAGTGCTTATGGAATCTGGGTGACGTCTCCCCGGGGTCCTCACTTGACCTATGACAGTGGCCTGCTGTTCTTGTGATTGGTTGTGTTTCACATTATTTAGAGGCGCATCACACTGGACTGTGTCCAGCAAGATGGGTTGTAGCAGGTCGATGCATTCACCCTCTAGTCCGGGGTAGAGGCGGCTTGGTCCGGTTATGGATATGCGGCGAGCTTCATGTGCATGGATGTGTGTGATTCCCTTGTGGTATATAGGTTTCATTGCTTGTATCTCTTCCGATTGAAGGGAGGGTGGTAGCAAGCCAATCCAGGGGAGACCTGGACTTCTCTTGTCCCCTGTGATTGGAGGAGGCTTATCAGTCCAGTGCCACCCAGGGGCACTGCATCACCGAGCAGTCACGTGGCTGCCTGAGAGCAATGCTGGCCCGGCCTGCCACAACTGAGTGCTGACAGCTCCGGTTCGCTGAGGCACACTGCGGGCAACTCCCGCCAGATACGGTCCTGACGTTAGTACCATAGAGGATATGGCTGCTCCCCTGGCCCTCATCATAATTGGGCTCACAAGCCCACCGAAGTGCCTTGGAGTAAGTAGCCACTCTGATGCTGAAAGTACCCCTCCTCACCCTGCAGAAGCCACTACGGTGGCTGCACTTTCGACCGCAAGGCAAAGCGAAGTAGACTACGCTTTATTGCTGACCCCCATTTTAGAAGCTATCAACAAATCCCATGAAGCCTTGGACACAAAATTGACAATATGGCCCCAGACCTTGGACTGTTCTGAGATGACCATTGCAAGCTGGCCCACAAGGTCAAAACCCATGAGGGCACACTGTGATATTAAGGTAGCTATGACCACAATGTAGGGTCATTTGATCTCATGTGCAGGGTGGACATACTGTCTCGATACTCTGAGGACACTGAGAGGTGCAGCCGCAAGAATACCACTCAGATTGCGGGCCTGCCTGAGGGTCTGAAGGGTATGTACATGATAACCTTTCTCAAAACATGGCTGGTGAGCGAGGCGGCACAGGGAGGGCTTGTCTAACTTCTTTGCCTTAGAAAGAGCGAACAGGGTGGCCCTAAAGACCCTTCCTCCCAGGATGCAGCCTAGAACTGTGGTGGCCGCCTGTTACTGTACAGGCACAGAGACCTTATATTGTAGCATTCCCATGCAGTTGGCAACTTCTGAGTAGACAATGCCGCCGTGACCATCTTCCTAGATTATACCCTGGAGGTGGAGTGCTACTGAGCCTCCTTCCTAGCGGTTAAAAAAGTGGCAGAGAAGCCGTACACACTGTTGTTACTTGCCAAGCTTAAAATCATGATAGACGACGTGCCTTGTTCTTCAATACTCCTGACTGCGCCTGGGACTGGCTCAAACGTCAACAGACTGGGCTACATGAGGCAACCTGGAGCCACACTGCACTATCAAAGCCTGGGAGGAGGAGATGCCGGGATCGACCTAACTTTCGGAGACCCTCCAGAAATAAGACGGAAAAAGAGAGGGCAGCGCAATACACGCTGCAAACAACTTCCGTGCCCTGTCACAAAGAGCCTTTAGAGGTGGGAACTCCAAGATTCCCACAGACAGCTCAGACTTGGAGGAGACATTAGGGGAGGCTACTGTGCCTCCCACATAACACCTCAGACTGCAGATTAACTCTGAAGTCCTTCTGCAACACAGGAACTCACAGCTCAGGACATTTATAAACAATTATTTCCCCATGTTTGGTTTGAATGAAGCTGCACTAGCGACCAGACACATGGTCTTACACCCATAGGTATGGCTTCTGGCATGATATATGATTTGTTCTGCTACATGTGGAGATAGGAGGGAGGCCTGGGAGGAGAGAGCCAGACACCCTAATACCCATGCACCCCCATATGTTTCTCTTCTGGCTCTCAGCCTTGGGAGTATTTGTTACTGATTTGACACCGTTCTTTTTCTTTCGCACATACCTGTTGAGATTGGCAGTGTTGGATAGAATGAAGTTGCACTGTCAACTTGGGTTGGGGGAGTTTTTTGTTTTAAGTCTTTTTATTAAACAGTTGTTCAACAGCACAGAAACAGTCATGCATCATTATTGGACGACTCTGAATACAGTAAATCCCATTTCAACATTTGTGGTCAATACTGTACGCATAGATGTAGACAACATTGGCAGTTTGACATCAACATTCTTATCCAATACTACTAATCCCCAACTTCCGAGCCCACCCACATAGACTTATTAGGAAGGAAGCCCTCAGTGTCCTTCCTAATACATCTACACCTGGTCGCTTGGTGCGTGCCTTGATATAGCACCTTCCTCTGTGACATAAAACCTTCTGTTGACTGGAGAAAGATACACCTGTTACACTGATGCTACCTATGATTAACTTCACTCTTGTCACTTGGAATGTGCGAGGGATGGGCTCGACAAGATAGAGACACAAAATACTGTAGTATTTGAAGTGTAGGGGGTGGGCATCACATTCCTTCAAGAGTCACACCTAAGAGGAGAGGAGATACCCAGTCTTCAAATGATGGAGATGGAGATGACCGATACATTCAGCTGGGTTTTCCTCTAATGCACAAGGAACACTAAAATGGGTATGACCAGGTATGCAGGTCGAGCCCATTACTGTGATCGGAGAGGGTGGTAATGGCTTGCTGATTTTGCAGGGCAGCAGTTATGCCCCGAAAGTCTGGAAAACTCAATTCTTTGACACACTCACACCACTGCTATCAGCTGAGACAGGCTTGCTAATGCTTCTAGGAGGTGACTATAATAGCATGAAAGACGTAGACCTTGATAGATCAGAACCACCCTTGGCAGATGCACCCATGGTAAACGTGGCAGTGGGATTCAGAGAATGGCCTGGCAACTGGGTTCTGGTAGACACTTTGAATCTGTGGCACAGAACAAGCTTAGAATACTATTTTTGCTCTCTCTCCAGTGCGTGATTTCTATGTCCTAAATCATGTGCAAGAATGGCCTATTGGATTGCACGGCGTGGTGAGCTGGGTGCCTACCATCCAAGAGCCAGCTGTGATCGTATCCCTAATCGCCACCATGGCGTTTGATACCATATAATGGTCCTATCTCTGGGCAGTGTTGACTAAACTGGGGCTCAGGACAAAATATATCCAATGGGTCCGTCTACTGTGTAGTGAACCTCTGGCTCAAGTTGTGGTCAACAATAAACTTTCAGCTACGTTTCAACTCAGCCGGGCGACTCGCCAGGGATGCCCACTTTCACCACTTCTCTTTGCCCTCGTTTTGGAACCACTTGCGGCCTGGATCTGCAGAGACCCAATGATACGAGGGTTGAGGTGGTCTCCTGATTGGGAAGACCGCATCTCACTCTATGCGGATGACATATTGCTCTATTTGGCCACCCCTAGGAGATCCCTGATAGTGGCTCTGGACATCCTAGTTACATCCTAGTTATCTTTGGCAGATTTTCTGGCTTTACCGTCAACTGGGATAAATCTCTTCAATACACCCTTAGAGGGGACCAACCTATCCCGCCAAGGAACTGCCCAATACAGATAACTACTGTTGGCTTCAAGTATTTGGGGATCTTTGTCTCCCTTGACCCCTCGCTCAAAATCTCCTCCCACCCTTGCAAAGGCTCAGGAGGGACATCCCCAATTGGAAATCCCCCCCTCTTAGTTGGGTAGGGCAGCCCTGTTTAAAATTATGTCATTGCCCAGATTCCTCTATGTCCTACAGAACACCCTAGACCCCTTCCCTGCACAATACTTCAAGGAAGTAGAGGGCCTTCAGAGAGCACTGTTGTGGGTAGAGAGGCCTTGTATAACACTAAATAAGCTGACACTGAACTGGTACGATGGGGGCATCAGCCTTCCCGATATCAAAAAATATTATTGGGCAGCTCACCTAGCAGTCATCAATCATGGCACATACGGTCGCCCTGATGATCCCTGCTATGCCATGGATAGATGTCACCTCCTCGGAGGGAACTATGGTTGGGCACTATACTCACGGCCGAAACGATACACTCTAACAGGCCCCACAAAACACTACGTCCAGATGTGGCATGACGCCACTAACACACTTGGGTGGGGTAGCAGGTTGACATTAGCGACTCCACTTTGGGACTCTGAGATGCTTGGCAGTCTATGGACGTCAAAAGGGTTTGATAGGTGGGAACCTCATCGGAATTTCACATATCAAAGATGTTTGGGGGAAGGGGAGGTCAGGCCCTTTGTCGAGCTGCAGAGGGAGTATGAATTGGCAGATACTGAATATTTCAGATATGCACAGGTGCTTCACGCACTTCATTCTCGTATACCACGGGGCTCTGCTCCTCCTGACTCCTCACTGCTGGAATACAGAATATTGGACGGTAACCTACCAGAAAAAGCGATCTAACTAACATATAAGAAACTAATAAACAACATGTAGGACCCCCTCCAACCATTGCGGGAGAAATGGATAAGAGATGGGATTGAGTTGGATGATGAGGACTGGCAAGAGGCATTGTCTTCCCCTAGAGTGGTCGCCATCCCAGCACGACTTACATTAGTGCATCTCAAAATCTTTCATAGGGTGTATATTACAGGTCCCCGTCAGATACATATGGGGAGAGCGGACAGTGGGGAACGCAGGAGGCATTGTGGGCACTTGGGAACATTTATACCCATAATCTGGGAGTGCGCTTCCATAAGCTCGGTGCAGGACCCGACGGTGATAGTGCACTCTGTATCGCAGTCGCATTACCTTTGTGCCTGCTGTACTCCTTGAATATCGAAGCCAGCTTGGATTGGACGCGGGGACCTCCGATGCAAACTATTCTGCTGAGGCCTGTCTGGGATGCTGTTCTGAGCGGCCGCCGTGGTTCCTGCAGAGAGGCTCAGGAAACCGACGCGCTGCCCGCAGGACCCACAGCCCTGGTGAATGCCCAGCCTAATGTGCATGAAGGAATCCCGGCTTCTGGTGAGGAGATCTGCGGACTTGAAGTAAGGACAGCGTCGCGGGCGCCGCGTTGCTGCCCGACTTCCTGTGCCGCCACCTACATTTGCAGAGATGATGCAGATTAGTAGACGCTCACGACTCCACTTACTGCCAGGCGGCTCAGCACTGAAAGCAGAAGCGTAGAGTCTGATTCGGATCCGGTGCTAACAAGAGACTCCGGTGCTTACGAGAGGCTCCTGACACACTTAACGAGAGGCTCCTGACACACTTAAGGTAGGCAAGGGCCCCTACATCAAATACCAACCCCAAATCACATGCAGGAGGGAGCTGGAGGACATGGTGGGCCCATGAAGCAGCAGCTAGGTAGTGGGAGGCCCTCTTGTAATTCTGCCTGACTTCGACATGGCGGATTCGGGCCCACAAAACGGTTTCACCATGCCCATAACACTGACACTAGGTGGAATCTTTACTGGGCATGTCGAGCCCGACCCCCCACTAAATGTGTTTACCTCGGGACTGGAGATGTTTTGACCCTGGGCTGAAGATTTAGAGGCTGTGCCTGACCTTAAGATGGCGCCCGAGCCGGGGCTACACTGAAGTCAGAGCCAATAAAAAATCCTAAGCATCTACGAACGTGTTTTTCCTGACTTCAAGATGGCTGCCAAACTACACTCCTTTTCCTCTCTTGCCACCCTTGCTATCTCCACTCGCACGTTTCTGGATTCAAGACTTTCTGTCCCACCCTGATCCTTTCTCTTATCCGGCGGAGTCCGAACTGTATGACCGATGCCCGGTGGAGCTGCTCCGCTCAGCTATAGGGGAGACTGGCTCTGGCACCCCGCAATAGCCGTCACCTACTCAGCTGGACCTTGGACATATATCTCTTCTCTTTCTCCGCTGCTTACTCTTTCCTGTGGACTCCCAGCTCTCCCTGACCCGTTTTGGATCTTATTTTTTTCTTTCCGATAAAAACTCCTGTTTTGAATATTGTTTTCATTCTGTAATTAACATACATATTTTTGTAACTTGTAACCTGCTGTTTCCTTATGTAAAGCGCTCTGATACCTCCGGGTCTAGCCAGCGCTATATAAAACTCAAATAAATAAATTAAAAAAATACTAAACATTTGGGGACCGACTGACCTAAATATCTATCCAACACTATGGGCCATACTAGGGCTCATGCTTGTGAAACGGAATATTGCACAGCAATGGGGAGCAACTCAACCATCCACAATAGAAGCTTGGGAAACGATCTTGACTGGTGTATGTACAAGGAGAAGACGGTGCACTTGGCCAGGGGATGCCCCAAAAGTGGTCCTGTGTTTGGGGCCCTTGGAATACATACCGGGGAGAAATATGTACGCCACCTCGCTGTCTTAAACACGATGATCCACTTTCCCCATGACATTCCCTTTCCATGTAATGGTGTACCATGATTCCCTCAGTGTCACTGCAGTGCATGGATGGTTTGATTCCTCTGTAATGTTTTCTTGAACCGATGTATGTTTAATAAAAAGATTTATAAAATAAAGAATGGCCTAGTGAATGACGTGATGCTTTTAGAATACCTAGTCTGCAATGAGTCAAATCATAACCCCTTGCTGTGGCAGATGAGCTGGAGCCGGATATGACTTCCCATCCCCTCGTGGAAAATTTGCACTTCCCACCTATAAGAGCTCACCTTTAGGGACCCTTTGGGTGACACCATTAACAGCTCTTTTAAAATATAAAATGGCAATGCCCGACATACCAACTTGGAATGGGAGGCGTATAAAGTTGTTATACTGGGGTTCTGTATTGGTCAAGCAGTAGGGGTACAGAAAGGACTAGAAAGTGAACTGACGACTCTCAAGAATTCTATCCATGTGCTAGAATGGGCCCTCCCCGTGGACACTTCGTCTAGACCTATAATTGCAGCAGAACAGAAGAAACATGCAACTGCCTTAGAATGACTGTATGTGCTGCAGACCCTAGATTACATGCATATCAATCATACAGAGGGTGGCAGGATGGGTGAACTACTGGCATGGCTTAGTCTGCCAACCGTGGTTACCCACTTACTCGCATTAAAAACACCTTGGGTGATGTAATGTTTTCCCAGAATGAAATTCACTAGGTCTTTGTTAATAACTATTGTGAACTTTACAGCTTACGGCCGCAGGCACCTGAGGAGGAGATGGCAACTTTCCTGGATAGGACACCATTGCCTCGATTGGGGCCTTTGTTGGGGAGGGGCTTGGGACCCATCATGGCGCATGAAATCAAGGAAGCCATAGCGGATATGGCATGTTGCAGAACTCCGGGGACAGATGGAATGCCACCTGAATTCGATTACTCTAAGCTGAGTAGCTGTAATAGAATTCAGGTGGCATTGCAGAGTGGTTCCCTCCTGGACACTACCAGCGATGCCTAAGGAAGACTCCCTCGACTTATCAGCCTTAGAGGCCACTCTGTATGCTAAATTTAGACTACAAGATCCTCAGCAAAGTGCTGGCCACGCGGCTGCTGCCACACCTAAATACATGGTCCACCATGACCAAAACGGCTCCATTCCTCACCGTAGAACCTCCCTTAATATAAGGCACCTGGTCGATACCCCACCACAACATCAAGCCATTGCGTTGATACTTTCTATAGACATACACAAAGCATTTGACACACTGGACTTGGGATACCTGAGATCAGTCATGCGCTGCATGAACTTGGGTCTGGAACAAATGAGTTGCCCTCCTATATGCAGAGGTCCAAGCACGAACCTACATGGGCCAGTGCATTTCAGGGGTATTTTAAGATTATAGAGGAACACACAAGGGATTCCTCCTATGTCCACTGCTTTTTTGCATTTGCAGTGGATCCCTTTGTATCCGTCATGAGGAGAGGGGAGATGGATTCTGCTGCTGGATGCAGAGCATGTTATCTCGTTGTGTGTAGACAACATGCTCCTGTACCTCTGCGCAGAGGTCCTGAACTCTCTGGAGAAGGTTTCATGGGCTGGCCTGGTACTAACTGGAACAAATCCTCTGCCTTTTTGGTGTCCCCTGAATTCCAGGGCCTGCTGCAGTTCAAGCCACAATACAACGTCAAATGAATGCCTCAGGTCCTCCGATATCTGGGTGGGGGGGGTCATCCAGAGTGGATACAAGGGAAGGAAACCTTTGAGAGGCACTGCGACCCCTATGGAGCTGCTTGGAATTTTGGCACTCTTTTGGGCTACCTATTATGGCTAGAATTGCTCTGTTCAAAATGGTCAGTTTACTGCGAGTCCTATACTTTTTAGGTCTCGGCTAGCGTAGGCTGCGCTTGCGCAGTCTCGCTGGCGAGATTTTATGTCTATTAGTATGGGGCTGAAACTTGCCCCTCTTCTCCATTGGCTGGCTTCCTAAATGGCGGCCAGCCAGTTGAGAAGAGGTGTGTTTGTTAATTTAAGACCCGTCCTTTTCAGATTGAGGGGCGTGTTTTTTGACTTTCTTTCTCTCAGTGACGTCATCACTCAAAAACACGCCCCCCAGTCTGAAATGGACGAGGCTTAGAGATGGCGAGCGCTTGTTGTATTTAATGTGTTGCCCGACCGTTATGTAGGCGTGATTTTATGTTAATGCCATTTATGACTAATATTACAAGAAATCGTGTTCCTGAATACAATAAATCGTGTTCCTAAATACAAGTAAATCGCATCTACCAAATAATCCTACGCGGGAAATGAGAAAGAAGGATAGGACTTTCCGTGTGTGCCCTGTTACATATCGGGATTCTGTTGCGCTTCGTTGTTAGGAATGTTTCCTGCCTAGAAACGAGAGCTCTGTAGTTGGGTGTTTACGAGAAGGCTGACATGTATGCTTTATGGCACCTGGGTGTAGCATAGCTCGTGGGCACCGTTATCCCCGAGGCATCCGGTGCGAGCGGCTACGCGCTGGCGTTTATTAAAAGGCACTTTTAACCCTACGCCTGGGAATGCGAGCTTTGTCATCTGGCTTGAGTTCAGTGAGGCCTGCACCCCACCTGATGTAGGACAGAACTCCCCTATCCTAACAACGTACCCACTTATGCACATTTTCACGAACCCTGACGCCGTTTTGTTCATTTCCGTGGGAGCTGCTGCATACTTTGCATGGTGAGTGCATCCTTGCTCCAAGCCCGCCCCCCCGCTCTTGCCCGATCTCCCATTGGTTGCATCATGGGCATGGCGGCCCAGCCAGGGCTGGAGGCTGCCGGAGTGGGGGGAAAGAGCAGCTCCCATTGTGTACTAATGGTATGTCTCCGGGCTGCCCCCGGTCGGCGGGGGCGCCTGTCTGGGGGTCCAGGGGACATAACTGGCTTTGGGGGTCCACATGTCCTGCACGTTAAGGGTGCTTCTCCTCTCCGGTCGGTAGAGGAACAGGCAGGACACACGGCTGGGACCGTGATATAGGGGCAGTGCAGTCTGGGCCTGGATATTTTACAGGGTTATTATTATTTTAATTTGTCCGGGCCTCATTGTGGGGGAGACAACTAGTGCCCTCTGTATCTCCTCAGTGCCACGTATTTGGGGGTAGCTCCATTGTACGGGCCTTTCCCCTTGTGCCCAGAGTTTTGGCGGTAGGAGAAGGGGGCTCCTTGGTCGTCGGAATGTGGCGAGGCTGAACACCTATCCACCCCTCACCCCCCTTCACCCAAGATGGCGGCATGTGTGAATTTTAGGTAGCCACCCGCGCGTTTAAGAGGTGGGTGGTACCACAGGGTTACTGCGCTGCATCCAAGCAGCAAGCCCCAGTCCTGCGGATCATGGTGGGGAGTGGAGGTCCTCAGGGGCCTCTCCGTTACTGCAGTTTTCACGGAGGATGCGTTCCCTGGCAGCGGGAAGGCGGGTTGCCGGGGAAGGGGGGGGCAGCGGTACAGGCGTGCTCCCTCCTGTGTGCTGGTCTGTCACTCCGGGCGGCAAGCGCGTGGCGCATAACCCCCACCCTGTAGCAACACCGTCGCTATTTACGGCTCCATTGCAGCAGTCATGGGGATGACTCTCACGGCCTCATATGCGGGGGTAATACGACCACCTCACTTGCGAGGTAGTGGGCCCAGCTACAAGGCACCACATGGGGTCAGCAATCAGGGTGATGAAGGAGCATGGATGTCCCCGGCGGGTAGCCCATCTGGGGTGAGAGTTGCAGACCCCGGTATCATTTGGGAAGTAGACAAGTAGCTCAGTGCTGATGCGGCTGCATTCAACAGGGCGATCGATGCCAGGTCACCGCTGTATGTTAGCGTATGACTTAGACTACGGCGGGGTGTGTCTGATGGCAGAAAATTATTAGCGCCTGCAATTCTTTAATTTGTAATTGAAATAACCCGCACTGTTGTAATAGGTTTAACAAGAGAGTGCTGGTTATTCTCTAGGTAGCACTGAGTGCAGGCGAGCTCGGCAGCATGAGTGAGCGCCTCCGAGGGCTGGCAGTAGTTTGCGTCAGCTGTGCTCTGACATACAGGGGACGTGTTTCACTCGCATCGAGTGGTCCCCGGGGTAACACTGTGCTCTCCTGCGCTGGCTGCAGTAGGTACAGTGCTCCGATGCTCCGATGTACAGTGCTCCCCTTTATGGGCGCCTGCTGCCTAGAAACCGCATGGCTTGCAGGCCTCGATCCTCTCTTCATGCAAGGCTGGCAGAATCCACTGGACATGGCCTGACAGTGAAGCGTGTTATGTGGACACACGAACAGCATGCTGGCGCCGCCGGTACCTGTGGTGCCTGCTCGAGGGTTGTGTTTTAAGGTGCGAGGCTTGTCCCCTCAGCGTGTTGCATGTCCGTGAGGTAGGCCGGACATTTCCTGGGTGGCTGGGCAGAGGCACACGGGGTGCATGTGTGCGAGCCGGCCCCCGTTGGGCCGATGGCTGTGTAGGGTGTTCTACCAGGTCCACACTCCAGCTGCGACTCGCCATCCCCGTGCATAGGCACGCATGGAACATGAACAGAAACAGACTTTGCTTAACGTCCATAACGCAGTGTCGAGAGAGGGCTAGTAATTAATATCAACGTAAAGTCGTAATAATGAGAACATTTTGAGGATCCAGATTGACTACATGTTAACTTGTGTGGGGCTCTGTGTGTGTGGGGCTCTGTGTGTGTGGGGGGCTCTATGTGTGTGTGGGGCTCTGTGTGTGTGAGGCTCTGTTTGCGTGTGTGTGGGGCTCTGTTTGCGTGTGTGGACTGTGTGTGTGACTGTGTGTGTGGACTGTGTGTGTTTACTGTGTGTGTGGACTGTGTGTGTGGACTGTACGTGTGGACTGTGTGTGTGTGACTGTGTGTGACTGTGTGTGTGACTGTGTGTGAGTATGTGACTGTGACTGTGAGTGTGTGACTGTGTGTGTGTGTGTGACTGTGTGTGTGACTCTGTGTGTGTGTGTGTGACTATCTACTGCTCACTCTATACTACTCTTCACTAATCAACACTACTCACTAACTACTATTGCCTACAACTTACTCCTACACTACTCTATGCAAGTATACTCTCTATTAATCAACTAGTCACTCTCTCCTAACACTTAATAAATGCTAATACTCTCTACTACTCTCTGATGCTTAACAATTGCAAATGAAAATAACATCTATTTATCAGTTTAAAAAAAAAGAAAAAAATGAAAAAAATAACATTTGAAATACCAATAGCTCTAACTTTAACAAATACGAGACCATTGCATTGTAAATGCTTGTTTGTGAACCTGCCCGTATGGATACCATACTTCTTGTCTGCCCAGCTGTAATGACTGGCGAGATGGCTAGTTGGAGTCCACTTGGAAGAACTGGGGGAGGTGGGAGACCTATGCTGCAGGGGCGTCCTTGTGGGTACTGGGAGTGCGTCTGAGGGTAGTTTAGTGCCCTAAGCTACTTAGCCTAGCACTCTCCTGTTAGTATTCAGTTCTCCAATAGACGCAACTCTGCCCTCTGTATGCATCCGCATTTCCCATAGTTGGCATGCCCACATTTTGGGGAGGCTTTTACATGGAACATAGGCTACTGGAGTAGACTGCAGCAGGACTTGAATCAGGAGGGATCTGCTACGTGGAAGTCAGTGCTCGTAACCTTGATGATCTAGTCAGGGACGAGGGCATACCACTCAATCATATCATTTGTATCATATCATCAGCACTGAGAGAATTCCTGACATATGCTGCACTACTGTGCTCACAGTACCATCTTTGGATGACGGGCATGGCTCGGCTGCCCACACACAACGTGTGGCAAAGTTTCTGACCTTTGGCGGTGGCAGCAGAAGCTTGTCTTGGATCTGTCATACTACCATGTTCATGATCACACACAACTTGCCTGTATTACAAACCTAGTATTGGAATCCAACATGGGCAGATCGTTCATGGGTAAGAAATGGGAGCAAGTGGAAAGGGTACTCAGAGTGTCACGAAAAACATGCTACAAATACAGATTTCAACTTCCTACTCTGTACTTACCTCACTCCACACAGGCTGGACATTATGATGCAATTGGCCACCATATGCAGCCCCAACTGTGCCCAGACGGATGCAAACTTCATTCACATGGTGTTGAATTGTCCTAAAGTGATGAGATTTCGGACCAAGGTCGTCATGGAGTTAGAGCGCATACTAAATAGATTCAACTTATCTACTTTAGAGATTTGTATTTTGGGTATTTACTCTCGGCAGATGAGTTAAAAAGTGGGTAACAGATTTTTAGACCTGACCCTGGTTATAACCCGTAGGGACATAGAGCGACATAGAGCGACACTGGTGGTCCCCAACTGGCCACCCCTCAATTTGAGGGAAGTCCGAGGTGGAGACCTGGGCTACAGCTGAGTGGTCTGTCATACTAGAGTGAGGAACTGAAAAGGATTCACAGGAATGCTATAGTGGAGCTGCGGATGGAAATTCTCACTACCTTCACGCAGTTAGACAGCTAAATCATTTTACAACGCATTTCACAGCGACTCCCATAGGAATACACGCTTCCTCCCTGGCAGATTAATGCTCAGATGATAGTAACATAAGTCCCTGAATCACGCATTCACTGAACCAGGCATGACGCTGCAGGCACATGGGACACTGTTTATAACACATATACTGTAATATTTGGGCAAACAAAGTGTTCTCATGCAGTTACATGTAGTTGGAATAAGATGATCCTTAATCGTAGGATATACAAATGCTATATTTATACAACTCGTTAATGCTCTGTATTCTGATGGATCACAAGCGTACATACATGTCTCTGTACTCTATACTCCTACATGCCACTGCTTGTTCATTTTATGAAACAAATACTTAATACAAATATATGTTTTTAAATGGGTATGCCAACATAATGAGGTCTCGTTAACAATTGCAATTGATTTAGCCTCTGCTTTCTCCAGGGCACAAAACTGGAAGATCAAGATTGAGAAAGTGAATACTGTTAAAAAGATACGCCCCACTGGGAAATGTTTTAGAAAGATACACATAGGAGAGAAAGAAATAGCCAACCCACACTGGACGTCAAGTATCTATTAAGAGGCCACAGGGATTCCAATGTTTTGATTGTGAGGCATGGGGGCACAAAGCAACAAAAGATTAATAAAGAGGCTATAGAAAGTACGTTTTTTTTTTACAAAACTATGTACTCTACTGGTGACAACCCAAAATCCTTCCGATACTTCCTGCAAGTAAATGGACAATCATTGCTAGGCTAGTTGCTATGGGGTGTAAACAATTCATCATACAAAGTCAATATGTGATACATGAACAAATCGATCCTGAAAAGGGTGTAACAATTAAGTGCATGCATGGAGCCCAAAAAAAGTGTCCACCGGCTCAGGTTGAAGTAAAGATTGAAAGACTCTCACAGGCAGTTAATGCTGGATTTTCTACTAATATTCCTGGGTCTTTTATGATTGGGACTAAAAATCCCCACTTTTACAGTTTCTTGAATGACCCTCTTATCCATGAAAACTTACACTTAAAGGAGCCTTATTCCGAAGCAGTGTTTCCTAGGTATAAAGTTAAGGCAGGAACATTTAGAAAAAGAAAAAATAGAGAAGAAAAAGGCCATGGTTGGGAAGGCAATAGAGGTTTTAGAGCTTCTCAGAGGGAAGTTTCTACTGTCGGGAAGCCTGGAAACAAGTGAGGTAGGACCTTGTGTAAAAACAAAATAGCCTGTTGGTATAGAAAAGCAAGCAAGGAGAACAAAGTCCATTTGCTAGTTCCAAAGTCCATTCTAGTGCAAGTTCGGTTTTTAGCCCATGCACAGTGAGCAAGTGGGTATTTTAGAAGAAAATAAACGTAAAGGAATATTTTGAATAGGTTTGATTGGCTAGACATCTTCTCTTAAATGCGCCAGTATTATGGACAGTGCGCTGTATAGTAGAAGTTAAATCCCCACACCTCTAGCAAAGTATCATTACAATCTATGCCTACAATAGAAATACTTTTTCACACAGAGACTTGGTAGGTCCCTTAACTCTATCATCATGAGGTTACAAATACAGTTTGATTATCCTAGATTGCACAACCCAATACCATTAGCCATACCTTTGAGACAAATAGGAACTCCCCAAATTACCGTTGATAGAAGACTTTTCTCTTGTAAGGTTTCCTAAAGAGATCTTGACAAACCAAGGTCATCACCACTCCTAAACTCTACTCATCTCTGGACCCTAAAAATCCTTCTATAGCTAAACTTCACCCATCCCTAAATTCTTAAAAACCCTCACCACCCTAAACTCCACCCAATCCTGAATTCTAAAAACCCTTCACTACCCCTAACCTCGACCCATCACTGAAGGACAAAACCCTCACAAGCCCTAAACACCCCATCCATGAACCCTAAAACCCCTCAGCATTGCTACACTCCCCCATACCTGAATCCTAAAAAAAAAAACTAACCTCAATGCATCCTTGAACCCTAAAAAGCCCTTCCTTTGCCTGAACTCCACCGATTCTTGACTTGTAAAAAAACCTGATCACCCCAAGACACCGGTCCTGGGAAGCTTGATTCCGGTCCAGGGAAGACATGGCTTGGCAGTTCGGGCTGGACTGTTCCCATGAGGCACAGGGTCAGACTGATTTGCATATGGCCATGTCTGAACTGGGGTGGCGGAGTGAGCTAAAGAACGGTGATTGATTAAACCCAGATCAGTTGACTGGGGGTGAGTGTTTGTATTGTCAACGCTCCGTCCATCACCACCTTTGGTTTTTCTTTGTTCGCCCTAAGTTGGCAGGGTATGCTCAGACGTGAGTCCCTTGCTCACTTTGCCACTGGAGTCAAGCAAGCCCGGCTGAAGATGGCTGTAATGCCAGAAACCGGTCCTGGGAAGCTTGATTCCGGTCCAGGGAAGACATGGCTTGGCAGTTCGGGCTGGACTGTTCCCATGAGGCACAGGGTCAGACTGATTTGCATATGGCCATGTCTGAACTGGGGTGACGGAGTGAGCTAAAGAACGGTGATTGATTAAACCCAGATCAGTTGACTGGGGGTGAGTGTTTGTATTGTCAACGCTCCGTCCATCACCACCTTTGGTTTTTCTTTGTTCGCCCTAAGTTGGCAGGGTATGCTCAGACGTGAGTCCCTTGCTCACTTTGCCACTGGAGTCAAGCAAGCCCGGCTGAAGATGGCTGTAATGCCAGAAACCGGTCCTGGGAAGCTTGATTCCGGTCCAGGGAAGACATGGCTTGGCAGTTCGGGCTGGACTGTTCCCATGAGGCACAGGGTCAGACTGATTTGCATATGGCCATGTCTGAACTGGGGTGGCGGAGTGAGCTAAAGAACGGTGATTGATTAAACCCAGATCAGTTGACTGGGGGTGAGTGTTTGTATTGTCAACGCTCCGTCCATCACCACCTTTGGTTTTTCTTTGTTCGCCCTAAGTTGGCAGGGTATGCTCAGACGTGAGTCCCTTGCTCACTTTGCCACTGGAGTCAAGCAAGCCCGGCTGAAGATGGCTGTAATGCCAGAAACCGGTCCTGGGAAGCTTGATTCCGGTCCAGGGAAGACATGGCTTGGCAGTTCGGGCTGGACTGTTCCCATGAGGCACAGGGTCAGACTGATTTGCATATGGCCATGTCTGAACTGGGGTGGCGGAGTGAGCTAAAGAACGGTGATTGATTAAACCCAGATCAGTTGACTGGGGGTGAGTGTTTGTATTGTCAACGCTCCGTCCATCACCACCTTTGGTTTTTCTTTGTTCGCCCTAAGTTGGCAGGGTATGCTCAGACGTGAGTCCCTTGCTCACTTTGCCACTGGAGTCAAGCAAGCCCGGCTGAAGATGGCTGTAATGCCAGAAACCGGTCCTGGGAAGCTTGATTCCGGTCCAGGGAAGACATGGCTTGGCAGTTCGGGCTGGACTGTTCCCATGAGGCACAGGGTCAGACTGATTTGCATATGGCCATGTCTGAACTGGGGTGGCGGAGTGAGCTAAAGAACGGTGATTGATTAAACCCAGATCAGTTGACTGGGGGTGAGTGTTTGTATTGTCAACGCTCCGTCCATCACCACCTTTGGTTTTTCTTTGTTCGCCCTAAGTTGGCAGGGTATGCTCAGACGTGAGTCCCTTGCTCACTTTGCCACTGGAGTCAAGCAAGCCCGGCTGAAGATGGCTGTAATGCCAGAAACCGGTCCTGGGAAGCTTGATTCCGGTCCAGGGAAGACATGGCTTGGCAGTTCGGGCTGGACTGTTCCCATGAGGCACAGGGTCAGACTGATTTGCATATGGCCATGTCTGAACTGGGGTGGCGGAGTGAGCTAAAGAACGGTGATTGATTAAACCCAGATCAGTTGACTGGGGGTGAGTGTTTGTATTGTCAACGCTCCGTCCATCACCACCTTTGGTTTTTCTTTGTTCGCCCTAAGTTGGCAGGGTATGCTCAGACGTGAGTCCCTTGCTCACTTTGCCACTGGAGTCAAGCAAGCCCGGCTGAAGATGGCTGTAATGCCAGAAACCGGTCCTGGGAAGCTTGATTCCGGTCCAGGGAAGACATGGCTTGGCAGTTCGGGCTGGACTGTTCCCATGAGGCACAGGGTCAGACTGATTTGCATATGGCCATGTCTGAACTGGGGTGGCGGAGTGAGCTAAAGAACGGTGATTGATTAAACCCAGATCAGTTGACTGGGGGTGAGTGTTTGTATTGTCAACGCTCCGTCCATCACCACCTTTGGTTTTTCTTTGTTCGCCCTAAGTTGGCAGGGTATGCTCAGACGTGAGTCCCTTGCTCACTTTGCCACTGGAGTCAAGCAAGCCCGGCTGAAGATGGCTGTAATGCCAGAAACCGGTCCTGGGAAGCTTGATTCCGGTCCAGGGAAGACATGGCTTGGCAGTTCGGGCTGGACTGTTCCCATGAGGCACAGGGTCAGACTGATTTGCATATGGCCATGTCTGAACTGGGGTGGCAGAGTGAGCTAAAGAACGGTGATTGATTAAACCCAGATCAGTTGACTGGGGGTGAGTGTTTGTATTGTCAACGCTCCGTCCATCACCACCTTTGGTTTTTCTTTGTTCGCCCTAAGTTGGCAGGGTATGCTCAGACGTGAGTCCCTTGCTCACTTTGCCACTGGAGTCAAGCAAGCCCGGCTGAAGATGGCTGTAATGCCAGAAACCGGTCCTGGGAAGCTTGATTCCGGTCCAGGGAAGACATGGCTTGGCAGTTCGGGCTGGACTGTTCCCATGAGGCACAGGGTCAGACTGATTTGCATATGGCCATGTCTGAACTGGGGTGGCGGAGTGAGCTAAAGAACGGTGATTGATTAAAGCCAGATCAGTTGACTGGGGGTGAGTGTTTGTATTGTCAACGCTCCGTCCATCACCACCTTTGGTTTTTCTTCACCCCAAGACAATACCCATGCCTACACCCAAAAAACCCTCACTAGTCCTAAACTCCATGCAAGTTTAATGTAATTTTTTATTTATCCTTAAAACGGTCTTTCTTGTAGAATGTTTCCTTTAATTTTCGATTTATTTGTATTTCTTCAAATTGGCACTTTAAAATTGATTTTCCATGATTTGGTTTCCTCCAATGTGGTTTCTCATTTTTTGTTTTTACATTAATTCACATATATCACTTTATGTTAAGATCAGGCAGCCAGGCCATGTACATGTTCTAAATGCCCAGGCGCGTGGCTGCCTGAGCTGAACTTTGCCAGGCAGAAAATTTCACAGTCCTGTGGCCGTGGCCTCCTCAGCCCGACAAAGTGCTTGGAGGTTTTCCCCCTTATGACGAGGAGGGGCACCACTGATAGACTTGAACCTGGGTGCTTCAGCTTTAACCCTGAGGTGCCGAGTGCCCATCCGTGATGCTCGTCACAGAGTGGGCGGGGTCAGCAATCTCACTAACCTCATCCCACTCTGTGATGAGTAAGGGACTGCCACCTCCTGTCATTGGCTGACCCATAATAGGATCAGCCAATGAGAGGAGGCGGCTGGCCCAATCCTCCATCAACCACTGAGGCTTCCCTCGGACCATCCAAGATCACCGCAGCTGCCTGGTAATATATAAACTTTAAAAAAATGTTTGGGGCATAGTTTCCTATGTGTATGTCTGAATCTATGTGCTTTACTACATGCTGTGATTGAGCGTGGACGTGTGTATGTGGTTCTAAGTGGCGGTTGTATATGTGCGTGGTTGTAAATGTATGAGTGTGAGTGAGTGCATGTAGATGGGTGAGTATGTATGTGTGTATGACTCGCCCACCTGCTCAAGTTCCTGGCCGCCACTACTGGTGGAGTCCTAAGGCACTGGTCAGTAAATTATATGGTGCTCCTTAGTGCTGGTAGCTTGACATTGCCAAAATGTTCCAGATACAGTTTGGAGAGTAAAATGATGGATTCATATAAACAATGGGTGGGAACTGTCATGTCCAGAAGAAAGAATGTTACGGAATAAACATATCTTGTTCTACTGATCTCCAGTTCTCAGTCGCATGTCATAATTCAGTCACACAAGTTAAATACCTTAGCTTCCCATTTATTGGGATCTTTCTCTAAGCTGTCAGATTAATTTTGTGGTGTCATCATGCTTTCATCAGTTGTGTCTTATACATGAGAATGTCTTTTTTTCACCCCTCCTGAGTTGAAACCTTTGGCCAATGGCACCCTTGTAGCAGTGTGTGGACTGTGGTACTGTCTGATATCCGGTTTTAGCGGCTTCTTCGCTCACTAACCTTCAGCTAGATCATCACATAGCATATGATTGGTTAAGAAACTCCATAATTATGATCACATCTCTGAATCCTGGAGAAGGTTGCAATAGCTTCCAGTCACTCACTGAGTAGTTAAAAAAATATTTTCATGGTCCATTTGGTCTTCCCTCACTGGTCCTAAATTTGATATGGACAGTCTTTGTTCCAAACTACTGATGAAATAACTTCAATCCAGCAACAAATTGTTCCTCTGAGAACCACATTTCATGTGGGACTGGCTGATGGCAGATCCTTGTGAATCTTGGCCCCAAATTTGTAATCATCTTACTCTATAACTTCATCATGTCTCTGACCTTCTTGATTTACAGAAGATTAATGGAATTGTTATTTTCTGTTGATTTTGTTCGTTTTCCCGATTCTGTTATTTCTCTTTCAACATTGTGTCCTTGTCTCCTAGCTCAACTAAAACATGTTGTGCCTGTTTTCCCTTCACCTCATCTACATCAACAAACCGCATCCTGACCTCATTCTAGTCAGATACCTTGCTGCTAATCTTTCTGGCTCCAAGCCCTTGCATGACAAATTACACACTCATCCTTTTTTGACAAATGCCCCTTCTCCCAACCAAATTTAAGTGTAAGGCCAAAGTCTTGTCTGAGGAATTTAGTGTATTTGTTCAGCATTGTGTATTCTACCCCCTACCCTTTTCGCTCGCTTCCGCCATACTCGAAAAGGTATTCAGGTTAGGTTGAAGGTAATATATTTCAATGTATTTTGTCTAGAAGCCTTTTAGTTCTTTGATTTTATTGAGGATATTTGTTATGTCTCATCTATAACTTTATTACAGTTTCACATGTCATAATTAAAGTTTGCGAAACCTCTCCCCCTTTATTTTTAGAACATTCCACTCACTGAATTTGGATAGGATGACTTCACATGCCTAGCCATGTTCAAATATATATATATATATAAATAAAATATTTTCTGATCCCATGAGTGTGGCTTAAGGGTGCAGCTAGGGGATTTTTGTTGAAGTTACTCTTGTTTGCTTAGGGATCCAATTTTTCTATATTTTCAGTTTTTATGTTTGTTCATTTTGCCAGAGGTTTCATATTCACTTTCTGTGTATGTTCTTCAGTGTAGCTTTGCCTACTCATCCATCCTCGTCTAACCCATGTTGTTCAACAGAGCCTTATAATACTCCTGATCATGATGTTCGGCATTTCCTTTTTTCCTGGTTTACAAAATGTTCTTTTTTACAGTAGCATATCATCTTCACCAACATCACCACATTGTGATTCCGACTTGAATTTTCTAATCAGCAGTGGGGAAAAGTAAAGCCTTTCTTTTGTTTTTTTCTTGTTTAGCTTCTTGAGCCATTGTAATTCTGGGTGGTCCTTTCTCACTGATTATAGATTCAGGAAAGATAGCTCTAGGCATTTCACCTCTGTTTGCTCCCACATTGTCTCCACTAAGTACTTTTTTGATTTCACTGAAAATGCTCTTGACATCTATTCTCTTTAGTTGAAAAAACACAGGTTTCAGGGACGTTATAGTTAGTTGGACATTTCACTCGTACAAAACCAGAGAAATTCGGCCGTTATAGTTAGTTCAGCTAACTATAACTTGCGCTCCCGCAATGCACTGCTGATGACATCACATATTACATCATTCATGACATGGTCAGTGACATCACTGAAGACGTCTCAAATGACCACTGATGACATCATCCAGTGACTATGTGTTTCTGTAAAGTTTAAATATGTTTTATATATATATATATATATATATATATATATATATATATATATATATATATATATATATATATATATATATATATATATATATATATATATATATATATATATATATATATGCCAAGTTGTATTGAAAAATGAGTGGGTGTATAAGTGTCTAGATGGATGATTTATTGGTGCACGACTAACTGTATAAGTGAGTGATTAAATGTGTCTTACTGAATGCATGGGTTAGTGACTGATACAGACATTCACACAGTTTAGTTTGTCAGTTGGTGTGTAAGCGGTTGCGTGGGTTGGTGAGTAGCTACATGAGTGTCTGTATTTATTTATTTTTGCAATTTGTTAAGCGCGAACGTATGCCCGAGGGCGTCTTGGCGCTAAAAACTCAACTCATATCTCTACCCATGTGGTTGCTGCGTGATTTACTGGGAAAATAACAAAGTCTTCACATCTTTGCAGAAAGAGTAAAGGGAGTGGCTCAGTCTAATTGAAAGCGGGAGTGAATTCCAAAGTCTGGCTGCCGTGATTGAAAAACGTCTGTCACCCCAGGAGACAGTCTTAGTGCGAGGCACCGTTAATTGTTGCAAGGTCGTAGATCTTAAATGCCTTGCCGGAAGATAGAGTTGGAATTGATCCCTAAGGAACTGCGGGCCAGAGTGATGCAGTGCTTTAAACACCAGACAGAGTGTTTTAAATTTTATACGATTTTTTATTGGTAAACAGTGGTAGTTCCGAATAATATGAGCAATAGGGTTGAATTTGGGTGTTTTGGATAGTACTCTAGCAGCAGCATTTTGGACTGATTGCAATTTGTTAACAACCCGGGCTTGAGCATTGGCAAGAATGCCATTGCAATAGTCAAGTGAGGATAATACCAGAGTACTGACCAAAGTTTTACCTGCACTATCAGGCAGGAACGGAATGATTTTTTAAATCAATTTTAACTTATAAAAAGCTGTAGCTGCAGTCTGGTTAGCATGGGCGGAGAAGTTGAGATGTTCATCAAACATAACTCCCAAATTTCTGACCTTTGAAACTGGGTTGGGCAAGGTTCCAAATGATACAGGCCACCAAACAGAAGACCATCGAGGGGAGAGATTTCCAAAGATAACCACCTCGGTCTTCTCGGAGTTGAGTTTCAAGCAACTTGAGGACATCCAATCTCCGATTGCTTGCATACCCTCCTGGAAGCGCTTTGCCATCTCTTTCCCGTTGTTGTTGATGGTGAGGACTAGCTGGGTGTCATCAGCGTAGGAGGTAAGGCCCATCCCATAATGTTTGATGACTCTGGCTAGGCCCGACACATAGATATTAAATAGTGTCGGACTCAGGGATGAGCCTTGAGGAACCCCGCAAGGTAATGACAACTCAGCTGATTGAAATGGTCCTAGCGTAACTGTCTGGGTTCTGCCGGACAAAAAAGATGTAAGTAGGCTTATGGCTCCCGATTGCAGTCCCATCCTTCCGACACGGTCGATCAAGGTGGAATGATCGACCGTGTCGAAGGCCGCAGAGAGGTCCAGCAGTACAAGTACTGCTGTGCCCCCTTGGTCTCTAATGACCCTGATGTCATCAGCGGCTTTAATGAGGGCAGTTTCCGTTCCATGAGGTTTTCGGAAGCCAAACTGGGTGTTGTCCAGCAGTTGATGTTCCTCCAGATACTCAGACAGCTGCTGGTTTATTGCTTTCTCTGCCACCTTAGCCAAGAACGGCAGACTGGCTATTGGTCTAAATTTTTTTGGCTCATCCATAACCAGATGCTGCTTTTTTAAAAGCGGCTTTACAAGGGTGTTCTTCAAAGCTTTCGGATAGCTCCCTGAGTTAAGCATACGGTTACAAAGTTGCGTGACTATAGGAACTATTGAGTCCAACACAGGTTGAAGAACTTTGGGAGGACAGGGATCTAAGGCCGATCCTGATTTTATGGATTTAATAATATCCATGGTTTGTTGCTCCGTTATTTCTTTGAATTGGGAGAGAGGACTGTCAGATGGTTTGAGGCAGGTAGGATGTGTGGAAAGATCGTCTTTGGCAGCAAAGGCTACATAAATGTCATTAACTTTAGTATAAAAAAATTTAGCAAGTGCATCGCAAAATGATTGAGACGGGGGCGGAACCAAATCTGGGTTGTTACCGGCTAATTGTTTGACAACCTCATATAGTTGTTTATTTGAATTTTTTGCATTCTCAATGTGGGTGCTAAAATAATTTCTTTTTGCCTCGGTGATCATTTTTTTATAGTTCGCCAAAGAAGCCTTGTACCGAGATTTATTTTCTGCGTCATAGAGTTTACGCCAAGCCCTCTCCCTATTCCTACATATTTGTTTTTGCGTTCTTAACATATCCGAGAACCATGGGGCGGACGGGGTTGATCTATTTCTGGATATAGTCTTTTGGGGTACCAGTTTATTTATAGCATTGCCTAGCCAGTCAGTATATTGGCTCATGGCAATGTTAGGGTCATCTGCAATAATCGGGCGGGTGTTGTCCAGCAGTTCTCTGAAATCTTCATTGTTTAGATCGCTCCACGCTTTGAAGGTCGTTCGGCAGGAGTTGTTTGGTCTGCCTAGTGAAATCTCATTAATAATGATATCACAGAGCACGGCATGTTGGGCGGATCAAATAAGCGGGAGACTGTCTACAAGAGAGATCCCCTTGAAGCTGGAAAAGATGCCATCTAGCGTATGACCTGCCTCATGTGTGGGCAAAGTGACCAATTGAGATAACCCCAGAATTTCCATGTCCGACAGTAAAGTCTGTGTTTCACTATCATCACATTTTTCTAGGTGAAAATTAAAATCGCCCAGGACCGTGAAACAGTCCTCCAAAGCTAATGATTCTAATAATGGATTCAAATTAGACAGGAATTGAGCGCAGGCTCCTGGAGGTCTATTCAGGAGAATTCCTTTGAAGTTATGCGAAGGTGTTATTAAAATTGAGAAATGGGTGGCTTCACATGAAGATATAGGTATGGGGGAGAGCGTCACCTTAAAGATATTGCGAGCAATTATTCCTAAACCACCACCCTTCTTTTTGTTTTGTCTGTCATGTCGGTAGATTCTGTATCCCGGTGGAACCGCAACCACCAGATCAGGATCTGAGGTGTTGTCCATCCATGTTTCGATAACGAATAGGATGTCTAAACTCCTGTCTATAATAAAATCTGAGATATCCTGTCTGTGTTTCCCTAACGATCGGGCATTAATGAGTGCCATAGATATGTTTGGTTTTACTTTGCAGTTCTGTTTATTGGGGGGAGATATGCTCGTGATAGAAGGTATTAAAACAGTGCATTGAGGGCAGGTGCTATGATTTAGTAACGGAAATAACTCCGGATCAAGCACAGGGCATGTATTAATCGAGGTGGGGCGATAATGTAATAGCGAGGCTTTTGAGTAGGAGATGCGAATTGATGATTGATCAGGGGTCATGGCCCTAGGCCCGGTCCCGGCGCGGACGGGCGCAGACGGGCTTGCCTTTGGCGCGCCCGCTGCGCGGACGGAAAGCCATCTCCTTATATCCGTCAATTGAGGAGGGTGGGAGGCGGCCAGCCACTCGACCGCAACCCTTTCCTCACTCAATATGGCGTCTCGCTCCTACCCTTTCTCCCCGAGCGTCACTGATCAAACATGTGCGCCGGGAATCGGGGTCTACAATGCTTCAGGATGTGCAGGTAATAATTAAAACAGCTGACAGTCAATGCGCTGATAGTGCAAAATTATACAGTTTAAAATCATTCAAACAAACAGAGCCCCCGGCTTCCGCCGGTTGTCTGAGTATCTGTATGGGTGCCTGAATGTCTGTATGGGTGGGTGGGTGGGGGATGTGACTCTCTGCATTGTGAGTGATTGTGAGAGAGGCTGTATGGATCAGTGCTATGTGCTTGTATTAGTTATTGTTTAACAGTGTAAATATGTGTAAGTATATGTTTGAATAAGTGAGGTGGTGTGTGTATAACTGTATCGGTGAGTAAATGGGAGTGTGATTGATTCTTTGCATGACTGACTAGGTGTGTGAGTAACTATGGATGAGTGGTAGTGTGTGTGTGTCTGTATAGATATGTGAGTGCATATGATAATGCCTTATTGATGGTTAACTGCATGTATGAGTGACTGTATGGGTGAATGAGTGGATGTGTGTGTACACCTAGGAATTAGTAGTGGGTATGTACTAACTGGTATTGGTGTGTCTATGGTTTCGAAAATGGTAGTCTGTATTTTAGAGTGGGTGTTTCAAAGGTTAGATTAGGGTATGAGGAGGTGCATCAGATTATCACGTGGATGATGTCATCGGTGATGTCATCAGTGATGTCACTGACCATGTCATGAATGATGTAATATGTGACGTCATACGCAGTGCGGGGGCGCCATTTATAGTTAGCTGAACTAAATATAACAGCCGAATTTCTCTGGTTTTGTACGAGTGAAATGTCCAACTAACTATAACGTCCCTGAAACCTATGGTTTTTGTCAGTGATTTCCAAAGGTTTTTTAATTGCTAATTTGTAACTATAACTTCCCTGAAACCTATGTTTTTTTCAGTGAATTTCAAAGGTTTTTTAAATGCTAATTTCTAACTATGAGTACAAAGGTAAGAAATGTGACAAAAGAGGAAGAAAGGCGCAGAAAGAAGCAAGACAAATGCAGAAAGAGGCAACAGAAGTCTAGAAAGACAAAGAAAAGTGCAGGAAGAAGCAAGCGATGTGCAGAAAGAACCAACAGAGGAGCAGAAAGTCCTCCTGTGCCCCCAACTTTTTGCTGACGGGTCCTGGTGGTAAATGACTCTGACTAACCAGGCCTAGAGCCAGTGCTATGCTAAAAGACACTCAGAATACAGTGAAAACACCTACATATCCTAGGGAACACTATGCATTGGGGTACCCCTGTGATTAGCATGACCTCCTCTGTATTTGCCATGAGTTAGTGCCTGGGTATTTGCATGAGGAGTACATGGGTAGTGACTGGATGATTGAGTGCTGCAAGGACAGTGCATGGTGATTTTATAACTGATTGGGTTTTGGCAAAGTGATTGGGTAAGTACATGATGCTGGATGGGTGATTGGAGGAGTACATGGGTAGTGACGGAGATTGCTGGAGTGCATGGGTACTACCTGGGTAATTGCAGGAGTGAATCAGTACTGTGTAGGTGGTTAGAGGTCTGCATGGGTAGTGCATCGGGGATAGTAACAGTGATCAGTTAGTGCCTGGATCATTGCATGAGTACATAGCACTGACTGAAACATTAGAAAACTGCAAGTTGAGTTCCTGAGTGAATTTATAAGTGCTTTGGTATTGGCAGAGTGTTTGGATTAGTACATAGTGGCTGACTGACTGGAGGAGTGCACGGGGAGTGACTGGGTCATTGCAGGAGTACATGGGTACTGATTGGATGATTAGAGTACTGCAAGGAGAGTGCATGGTAAAATTATAAGTGCTTGGGTTTTGGCGGAGTGATTGGATAAGTACATGGTGCTCGCTGGGTGATTGGAGGAGTGTATGGGTAGTGACAGGGTGATGGCTGGACTGCACGGGTAGTGCTCATGGTATTGTAGCAGTGCATGAGTTAGTGCATGGGTCATTGCATGAGTGCATGGGTAGTGACTGGATGATTAGAGTGCTGCAAGGAGAGTGCATGGTAAATGTATAAGTGCTTGAGTTTTGGCGGAGTGATTGGATAAGTACACACATGTCACATCAGGCCCCGCCTTGACCACTGTGCAAACGCGCCTCCAGGCGGGTTTTAAGTTGGGGAATTAATTCCCTTGAATCCTGAGGGTCCCTGGGGGCCAACTAGCCTACCAGGTACATCCAGTAAGCGCCACAGAGCTGCGTTGCAGAGAGGTGGTCTGAGACCAGGCCCCTTTTTACACCTCTCTGCAACCCAACTCTGTGGCGCTTACTGGACATACCTGGTGGGCTAGTTGGCTCCCAGGGACCTTAGGATTCAACGGGACTTAATCCCCCAACTTAAAACGTGCTTGCTCCCCGCCTCCTGTGGGAGCCGGCATTGCTTTTCCACACGGGGAGCTGCTGACATGCAGCTCCTCTTGTGGAAAAACAGTCTGCTTTGGATTTTGGAAGCGGGAGCAGGAAACCTGCTCTCGCTTCCAAAATCCAAAGCAGAGTTTGGAATGACAGGGTGGGAGCCGCACGGCCCCTGCCCTGTCATTGACAAAAGCAGTGTCCCGAGGGTGGCACCCCGGGACACTGCAGGAGCCGGCCCGGGGTGGCGGTCCCCAGGGCTATCGAGGGCTGCTGGAGGGCGGCCCTGGGGAGGTGGTGGTCTCCGGGGCTCGGGGGCCCATAACGGACCCCCCATTTTAAATTTTTAGTGCCCGGGGCAGGTGGCAGTCCCTGAGGCAGCAGGGTGGTGGTTATGCCCCTACAAATATTAAGAAAAGCCCAGGGTGGCGGTCCCCAGGGCTTGGGGGGCCTCCCACACATTAATAAAAAAGATGCCCTGGGGAGGTGGCGGTCCCCGGGGCTGCGGGAGGGCTGCTTACCCTCCCACATATTATTAACATAGCCCCGGGGAGGGGGCGGTCCCTGGGGCTGCAGGGGCCCCCGCGGGCCTCCTCAATTATAAATTATATATTGCGCAATGCCCCCGGGACCTGACCCACCCGGGAGCCTCATTTAAATGAATTGCGGGAGCCTGCACTTCATTTTTTAAATAATTTTGTCGGGATTCGCGACTACAGCGTGAATTCCGCCGAAATTATTTTTTAAAATTCTTTTTTTAGTCCTGGGGGTCCTTGTGGGACCCCCTGAGCAGGTCTAGGGGGTCAGGGTGTTTCTACCCTGCCCACTTTTCTTGTTTTTTTACCGTTTTTCTCTACTGTTTTCTTGTGACTCAGTTCTACCAAGTCACAAGATGGCTGCCAACACTTCCTAGTTTGGAGTTTTGGCAGCCAATCACAGTGAAGCTCGTGGTCAGGGGGGTTCGCGAACCCACCGATGCCCTAGATATCAAAACTTTTCTTTTTTTGAATTTCTCAGCAAATACAGAACGGATTTACACCATATAAAAAAAGGTCGCTGTCTGAACCAAGCACCTCCTTTTTGCCAAAGTTGGTGTAATTACGCTCAGCAGTTCGGGCTGTAGCCTTGGCTATAGTTTCCTATGGGAAACTGATTTTCAGACTTTTATTTTTTTAATTTATCGGCAACTACTGAATGGATTTACACCATTTAACGAAAAGGACTCTCTCTGAACCAAGGGCTACCTTTTGGCTAAATTTTGTATAATTCCGTTCAGCAGTTCGG
This sequence comes from Lissotriton helveticus, assembly GCF_964261635.1. Taxonomy (NCBI): domain Eukaryota; kingdom Metazoa; phylum Chordata; class Amphibia; order Caudata; family Salamandridae; genus Lissotriton; species Lissotriton helveticus. The sequence goes on along the minus strand of NC_136059.1, from coordinate 688,223,698 downwards.
GCTGTAGCCGTGTCTAAATTTTCCTAAGGAAAATAACATGAGGAAATAACTTTTGGGACCCCCCATTTTTCTCGGCCCCCGCTTGGTGAATCACCCCGAAACTTTCAAGACCGGAGCTGATCATTAGTTTTGAGAATTTCGCCAAGGTTCATTAACCGGCGCCAAAGTTATTGGGAAAACAAAAAATGCTTTTCTTATGAAAACTAGGTCCTAACTATAACTACCTACTGGCAATCTCCAGTAGGTAATATGTTGATGTGTGTGTGTGCGTGTGTATTTTTCAGTACTCCTCCAACGAAATTACGGTCAAAAGGGGAGAGCCGCAAACGACTCGTGTTCCGTGAAAAGCGTGACGACCGCTCGCGCTGCATCAAATGAACACACCATCCAGCTCCCAAAGACAAGTCCTTGGAAGAAGGCACGAACACGAGGCTGTCAGGGTACGGCATCAATTTATTTTTTCAGGACACCTTCAACCCATGAGGTAGGAGAAGAGACGTGTTTCGGCTTACAGAAAGCCTTTATCAATCTTAATGGCGCCATTACACACACTTGCTATATAAACACTCCCACTTAAACATAATGTACATGGAAGACATACTTTCAGGCAAGTCAAACATACTGAGTAGCTCAAATACTAAAATAACATATATATATATATATATATTACCTACTGGCGGTCGCCAGTAGGTATATATAGTTAGGATTTTTTCCCTATGGGATTTTTGAAAATTCTATGTCTAATAACTTTGGCGTTTGTGGACGGAATTGGCTGAAATTTTCTGGAAAATGGAACATTTTGTTTCTGAGCAGCCCTTGGAAATTTGGGGGGGGTTCGTCAAGGGGGAGCCGAGAAAAAAGGGGGGTCCCAAAACGTGTTTTTAACATTGAGTTTTCCATAGGGCGGTTGGCCTCCCTTTTAGCCCGAACGGCTGAATGGATTTGCATGAAACTTGGCAAAATTGTAGGGACTGGTAGCCCGATGTGCCTTTTCTAGGTCTCAATATATGTGCTCCAGTGGATTTTGAGAAATTAACGTTTAAAAAAAGATATATATCTGTAAGCGCGCTCTGGGCAGCGCTCCGGTCCGCGGACCTTAAGCGTACCGGAACTTCGCGTAGCTAAGCTGATTGGCTCTCCGGTGTCTGTCAACATTCTAAACAGTCCGGAGCGGCCGCCATCTTGTCTCTCGGTAGGATTGAGAGACAAGAGGAGGCCAAAACAAAGGCGAAAATGACCATAAGGGGGCATACTAGATCCTCCCAGACCCCCTAGGTTTAATGTGGAGGTTTTAAAAGGGCCCCGCGGGGCAAAAAAAACAAAAAAAAAAATTTGTTTTTTTTGCGTGGGGAGCGCCCGGTCCGCGAACCGGGAAGCGTTCTGGGCAGCGTACTGGAATGAAAAATGAATGATAGACTTTTCAAATGCTGTATGTTAATTGATTGTTGTTTTTGTTGATTATTTTTTATTTTCTTTATTTTTTAAGCATTTTTTTTTATTGTGATTGTGTTTCATAATTTATTAAACTTTCTAACATTTCATTGTCAGAAATTTCATAATTATCATGGAATATACATTGTAGTCTCTGAGGGTGTAAAATGTCCTCATTTGCAAGGAGGTTATCTACTGCTTGTACACATTGCAGTAGTTCATTGTCCCAAGTTTCATCGAAAAATTCAATATCATTTTCATCAATGATTTCTTGGCTGCTCTCTTGCAGGACAATTTGAAATTCAACTTTCTGTTCGCCTTCCATTTTGCCTGAAATTTAGATTAAAAA